>NW_027182257.1:40721992-43686992 GCF_029961685.1 Aristolochia californica
TCTTACTCCATAAGTAAAGTAACTCAAATTAACAAAATAAATCTATTGAAATTAAACTGGTGTTGATGTGTGCCTTTGTTAAAATAAAAAATGCGTACCCAAAATCTTATGCATCCTTGTTCAGGGATGGCAGCGGGGTGGGTTAAGCGGTGAGTCCCACCATCCCTCCTTTCTCAGGTTGTTCTCTTGTTCTCTGCCTCTTAACAGAAGGGAGGGCTGAGAATGGAGATGCTGCACCACTCTCCACGTAACCATCTTGGCGATGAGAATTGTTACTCTCGGGTGCGCACAGAGAGGGGACGTGAGCCCTTAAATGACGTTGGGTCACTCCCCCTCTCTCTGTGTATTCGGTCTGTGAAACATGACAATTCTTTGCTAGTCTTCAGGAATTCTATCTTCACGGAAAATTCTATTACTCACTCCAATATAAAATTATGGGGAAAATGAACTAAAAACATTAATGTGGTTATTGATCATCAACCTCTTTTTCCAATGTTATTTTTAATATTTATAAAAAAAATTATTTTTAGTGTAAACACAAATTTTATAACTAATTTTGACATTGTTTCCAATGCCAAAATAAATGCAAGAAAATCAGTCAAAGAGAATTGTTTTAGTAAAAAAAATTCAATGAGAAAAATAATTTTTCTGTCATTTTGTTTTCCTAGGGTAGCACAACAGTCCCAAAAAACTATTAAAAAGGATTGAAGAATGAGTTATATGCCATGTAGCATGGTGGACACGAAAAGGTTATCTGAAGGCAAAGTAAGATTTGTCACAAAAACTAGCAGAATTATCTAATCTAGAGCAAAAACCATCAAGGAATAGACTGTTATGGTCATTGACATGAACACTTATAGGACTACTACTCACAAGAAGCTGAAGGCTCCATTTCTGTATGCTACAAGGTTTAGAACGTGGTAACAGCAGATGATAGCCAATGACTTCCTCTAGTGCCCAAAACAGCCATCATGTGAACTAGTTCCAGTTTGAAGAACCACGCAACCTCACTCAATTCATAACCGCTAATTTGAAACCCTCACGCAAATCTTCTTCAGGCATGGATCCTGTTGAGTGGTCAGCCAGAGCAGATGAAGACAGTAAGGGGATAAACAATGCTACGTATGCATATCTCACACCTAATTATAACCAGTAAAAGAAAGCTACAAATTACAGTTTAAAAAAAAACTACAGGAAAACTGTGACCAACCTTACATCGATCTTGTATAAGGATAGGCTAACACCTTCCCATCATTCCCTTTTATCCTCTTCTGGTTGATCTTCTAAAATAAATACATCTGTGCCACCAATGCTTCTGTCTTTCTCCTGCTTCACTAAGCTCAAATCACCTTCTGATGATCCCTTAGTCAGAGATTGAGCTTCCTCATCAAGCTCATCCCCTAATTCCTCAGAGTAGGCATACCTGTTGTTAGGCCAACACAAGTTATAAGGGAGAAACGTGCTACTTCAGTGTCTTAAAGTATGTACGTGTTAGTAAGAAAGTTTTGTACCTTTGAGCGTTCAGGGATGGTGCCCAGAGGAAGCAGATAACACAGAGCAAGCCAAAGGCTAGAACATCCCAAAATGCAGTAATTACCCAAGCATTCTGCCACCGTTCACTGAAAGGATCTGTTGCCTTGAAGTAAACCTGCAGTAAGTATGATATCAACCAGATTTGAGACAATCATAACCATGGACTCGTAATAGGAGTTATCACACATGCTGAGGTGTCCTCTATAGTTTCAAATGAAAGCTAGAATAAAATTAACGAATGTTAGTTAACGGAGACAATCAGGTGCAGTGTCGCCCACATCGCTGATTGAATAGCTATTAGAAGATACATATAGAATTTTGAAGGATCTGATACAACACATCTGTATAATACACAATATATTTATATTTGTTAAACAGTTTTTTTATTCTGAGTGAAAAACAACACAACCTGATGCAGAAAACATATCAGGCATCTTGTATCAGATTCTAAGGTTCCCAATACAAAACCTGGTGCTGTTACAAGTAACACTGATCTGGTGGAATCAAGACTATACTGTGCTATCTGGAGGAAATTCATACCTCAAAGCCAATCCAAGCAACTGAAGCAATCACTGCCACTGCCAATGCATTAGTGAACTTCCTGTAAATATCCAGCTTAACTGAACTCCTTCTTGCCTGAAAATTGCTACTATAATCAGCTTCAAGCCCAAATTTAAAGTTTAAATAATAGAATACAAATTCAAACTCCAGATTAAGGGGGAAATGGACATACCTGTAGCTTCTCTAGTGTCTTAGAAAGGGAAGTGAAAATCCACAGAATAAGAAATGCATCCAAAAAAGCATCAGGGAGAACAAGAATGAGTCTTGCCTTCCCTGATATGTCATCAATGATCCCCACATTTTCAGTTATATCCAGTAACTCTGATGCCAGGAAATATGTCAGTCCAATTATAAGCACCTTTGAGGTGAGGCCACCAAGAGTAGGCCGCACCACGCCATACCCCATAGAAACACAAAGTACAATAAGACGTGAAATTGTCTTTCTTACAGCTCCTATGGTAACCACCCAAGATGTGATCCCAATTGGTCTTGTCCCTGTTGCATTAAAGTATGCATAGTCTAGGTACCATAGGGTCATCTCAAACAAACCCAGTGCAATAACGACAGCGATACAGTGCTGAATCTGGATTATGTCATTCCAAAATCTTATATACTGAGATAACCAAATTATGCTGAGCAGCAAATATGCAAGAGACATAAAAATGTAAAATGTCATTAGCGGGGCCATCCGCCCTGGCAAATAACCGTTGGGGTTTTTCCAGACTGTCTTTCCACTCATCACCAATCCTTTAAGGTTGGGATCACAGGAGATGAAGAACAAGCTGTACATGCCAGTCTTTGTTATAGCTACCTCTGTTGGGTCCATTTCAGTAAAGAGAAAGTCATCACTGAAATGTGTGTTTATCACATATGGCCAAGTAGGATCTGTGGCAGGTCTTCTGAGGACTTCACCCTGTTTGCAACCTTCAAGCTTGGCAAGATCCGGTGTGCAGCATATGGATCTCTGTCCTCCATAGGCAGATCCACCAATATTGTCACGATCAGCTGCCTCAAAAATAATGGCTTGAATCAACCCAGTGTTGTGTTCCATATTTGAAGGCTGCTCAGCAGCTTCCTTAGGCCTCCAGAATGTAATGTTCTCAAACCTGTACAGGCACCATTATTACTCAGAAGAGGGTTCCCTCACCTAGCCCATTGATTATGTAGGACAAACAATACTAAAAATGTTGTAATATGCAACAAATAGATTTTGACAATGTTCAGTATGCAAGAATTTCCCACTTTCACATGAAACTGCAGTAACTAATGGGTAGACGTCTAGACATGTCAGACAAAGCAAGTACTCAACAATATTGACGTCCTTGAAATAATTATAGGGAATGTAGCAGATTACCATCAGTACAGCTACATGTAAGGAGTTTCAATTTACTTTATACATGACCCAAGTACTCATTTAATGCTACTTGTTCACGTTCTGGCCAGGATAAAAATGAGATCATGATCAGCTTAGCAACCTCAGTGAATGTTGTCTGTCAGTTAAACTCTACTTTTCTTTAAAAAACCAGTAAAAAAAAAAAAAAAAAAAGCGAAAGCCCTCACTTCATGATCATTTCATGAAAATGGACATTATACCCATGAATCTATGTTGGACATATAGTTTCAGTTGCATAAAATTGGGGATAAAAAAAGTCTGAATTTTCCTCTTCAAAAACCTTAGATTATCAACTTTCACCTCCCCCTTAAGAAAAAAATAATCCATTTTTTTTTAAAGACTATGTCTAGGTATGCGAGACAGGTGGTACAACGTCTAGAAAATTCAAAGAATACCAAACCTAACAAATCATACAATCAGGTCTTTACCATCTTGGCAAAACATCTCATCTCCTACATAATTCATCTTGAATTTTCAATAATGCACGAGAAGATAAGGGTTCTGATTAGGGCAATGGAGTTACCACAGACTGGAAAAGCCCAATCTGCAGAGATCACAAGCTGCCATGAGAGATGGAGCAAAATATATATATAGAATGATAGGAAACGTAACGTTCTGTACACTATGAAATGCGGTGACCATGGTTGTACCCATTGGTCATAGGAAGGTCCCATTGGGAAGAACAGTATAGGAAGAGCACCATTTGTCAATCTGGATGAAGAGAGGATGCCAGCAAAAGATGTCATTCAAGGCACTGCAAGAGAGAGAGGAAGAAGTGTAGTTGGTCTTGAGGACAAAATACCACATCTCCCTTGAAGTAGACATATTTGCTTGCAAGACAATCAACTTTAACGGACAAGGAAGAAAAGAAAGCAAACAGAGAGAAGAGAGACCGGTGGCACAATTTCCATGTTCTTGCTAGGAGCAAAGATAGACTTACGGGATTTAGAAAAGTTTCACAGAGGTTGAGGAAAAGAAAGGATAACTTATAAGGAACTGGGTATTTCATTAGCATATTCTCACAAATTAGACAGATATCTATGCCCATATTTCAAGAGGGTTCAGTTTTGGCAAAGCACTTTTCAACATATCTCATTTCAGATTCACAATGAGTGTTTCATCCCAGTCAATCTGTCTCATGCCTACTATGATAACTTATTTTTCTTGCCACCTGCAACACAACCTGAGACTTAAGTTGGGAAAGCCAGCATACTACATCTCCCACATTTTCTGTCTATAATGTTTTACCAAATTGGTGAAAAGGACTCATTCTTCAACTGTGAACCAAACTCACACTTGATGAAATCAACCAATTCATATGGCCTCCATTTGTACATTTCCAACAAAGAGAAAAGAACTTGTGTATGATTTTCCTAACGAAAAACATTTTTTGTATTTGCTTCAAAAAATTTCTTCATTGATAACTAAAGGCTAAGCAATCCTACCGCAGACAATCAACTCATCAGGTTTCCTGAATTTGGTACTCATTTTTGAGATAGTGATTTTTTTGTTGGAGTCTAGAGGACTTTTCTTAGATATACCTTCAAATATTTAGTTTTTTAATATATTTGGATCAAAGAGTCATCCACATGAATCTTAACCTAGTAATGAATATCTATTGTCTTCCAACTGACGTTTTATATATGGCCATATGTGAGCCAATATGTGAACAATTACAATGTTAAATTTGCTTCAAAATTTTTACTTAAATTTCTGGATTTAGATTTCCTAATCTCAGAAGACACTTAGTTGTGCCTAACATGTTAGCATCTTATGATTATAGGAGTTGGTTTTAGTTCCAGTTTCCATCTCTACAGTGGTCGCCCCAATTGATCCCATGCTAACCTCCTATAATATAGCTCTTGCTTCACTGGGATTTTTTATCTTTACTACCCAACAAATAGTATCAAGAGTGAATTTTTAGCAAAATAAGTCAAATTCTGCATCCATTGCCCACTTTTGGATGTAAAGTCTTTTTCTTTTTAAAGACTCAGACCAATTCAGAATCCATGGTGGCTAATCAGTTTCTTTTCTCTTGTCATCTTCCTCTTCTCTGACGAGTGCTAGTTTCTCTCCTTAAGCACCACTGCTCCCCAGTTTTTGCACTGTGGACAGTGCCACACCATAGTCACCAATTCACTAATCTCTTGTTTGTAGTAAGATCACACCATTTGAGCCACCATTGCTGCTGTTTTACCAAGTTGCCCAATTCGTCGCTGTTGCCATGCCAGTTCTTTTGGAGTTAAAACAAAGCATCATGTCCCCTTACCACTTCCTCCAAAACCCCAATTAATCTCATCTTAGATCTCGGGAACCACCGCATTGCTGCTAGTGTCTTAACATCCTGAACTTTCTTATTATTGTGGCATAGCATTCGAGATCTTGAGCTTTCCATACTGTGGAAAGAATCGATGTCAGATAATAAAATCATTTCAGACCAACCCCTTGATATGAGTCACTCTTCCAACAACTTCTCCATCTCCTCCCTGCATAAAAAAATTCTCGCTTCTATGCAGGTATAAATATCACATCTAGTTTATACTAACACATTTCCATGTAGTAGGAGAAACTCTCTTTCATGATCTAATACAAACTACCCTTCTTTGACATGTATCACAGAGTAGTTATCTTTGTGTCCTCAGCAGCCAAAAGTTTTCTTAAAATCTGTCAGATCAAGATCCTAATATTGGCTCCAAGATGCTCTTCCACCTTTCTCTATATAAAGCAACACCTTTTTCAGTTGAAGTCCTCATAATTTCTTCAAATTCAGTACGTGTGCAACAAAGCAACAGCAAAGATCTACCAAAAATTACCACAACATCCACTTAACCTTTCATTCGTCCAAATTAATCATAGAAATGTCAAAAAGCGTAGCAAAGAAATCAAGGCATAATAGAAGGCGCAGAATTTAGTTAAAAATTCAAAGTTACCGAATAAATGACCGGCCATCTTCGATCTGCGGCTGCACATTATCGGATCCCGCGACAATACCTTCGCTGCCACCGGCGAGGAGGTAGGAATTGCCGATCTCACGGAAGGTCTCTCGATCATAGAAGTGGAGCGAGGCATCGATTTTGACGGACGAGAAGGTGAGCGCGAGGAGGAGGAGACCGAGTGTACCAGCTAGATCCATGGGCCGTAGAGTGGAAAAATCTTATATAGAGGTTACAGAAGGAGAATCTCTCGCCGCATCTTGTGGTGGTCGACGGCGTTATACAGACAGTGTAGTGAGAGTTTTGGAGGGAAGAAAATGTCGGTGTGCTGTAGCGTGGAAGGTTACCACGTTTTCTGTTGAGCTGTTACAACGATTTCAGCTTACATTATTTAAACAGATGTTGTACAGCTTACCTTCTTTCTTTCCTTTAAAGTTCTCTTAGGCCTAAGGAGACTCACGAAAGGCCCGATAATACAATGACGTTCCACCTCTCTTCTCGTCGCCTTTATGTGTTAATTTTTCCCGTTTATCGATTTATATTTATCATAAATTAATAAAATAAAAATATCCGATTATTCAGGTACTTTAATTTAATTATATTATTCATTATCTATTACATACAAAATAGATAATTAAGAATTATTTGAACGGTCCCTGTAGAAGGAAGAGCCTCCTTTCATCATCTTCTAATAAGAGGAAGAGCTTGACATACAATACACATCGGTCCTAACTTCTCACTGCACCAGCAAGATAATTGAATTTCAAAACAATCATCTTTGTTGCTAGACCTAAATGCTTGTGACTAACAGTGGGTAACATGTTTCACAACAAAAGGAACAATTTTATTGATGAAAAATCTTATTTGACCAGTTTTCTTATACTTGAGCTGCCATGAGAAATGAAAATTAATTGTAGTGTTTGTGTCTACATTAGAAACCAAAGTAAAAGTTTAGCAACAATAATAGATCAAAATTACATTCTGAAAAACAGTTCTTTGGACGATGACATTTCCAGCTATAAAAGCCAAGGTTCAAGAAGTACCATAATACAAAAAATTAGAAAATAAAAAATAAAGATTTGCTACTGGTGTCAAAATGACCTTAATGACCTGAATCTCCAGATGCTTCACCATCCACAGGAGCATAAGCTGATTTCCTTGCACGCACTTGGTCTTGTGGTGTGGGCTGCTCACAAAAAGGTGAAACCAATGCAGGTGATTAGGGAGCATAATGCACATTTTAATGAAAGAAATGGCCCAAAATTAGTAGAGAGAGAAGACATTGCCAGATTACGACATAATTAGCCCTCCAGATTACGACGTTGTGTCTTAGGTGAATGATTAACGGTTAGCAGTGGGGAAAGCAAACAAATTGCAGATAATTGAGGAGAAAAAACTCACTTACTTCCAACTTTGGTGGAAGTGCCTCTGTACCTTCTGGTGCTTTCTCTGTTTTTCCACCTTGCTGCTAAGATAATTGAAGTCATTATGTAATGACACCAACTATTAACTTTATTAAGTGCACACAATTAAATACCAGTGAAGCAAGCTCCTTCAGCCTTGGTGTGTGTGCTTGTGGCAAGATAAAAATTCGGGAAAATACCACTTCAATACCTTCTCCAATGCCCAGTCAGCAGAGTCAAAGTAAGCTCGTTCATTGTCCTGGAGCATAAATGACTAAATTGTTATGCATCCAGAATTTTAGAAGCAAAACACATAAAGGGTTTGTGCAGTGCTCATGTTCAATGATAAATAAGATTACATCATTTAAATTTTATTTGGCAGAGAAAAAATAAATCCAGTAAATGACATAAATAAGCAACATAACAAGACCTTAGAAATATAAAACAAATTGGAAGAATATTGATTAGTACCTTGCTTATCAGTGGAAGCTTTTTCTGTAGCATCCCACCATACTTCTTCTTGATTGCTTCCTCCTGTAGAACATAGTTTGGCATATGTTTTTGGTGCATTGTTAATGGCTCCGGAAGCATGGATGAAACAAACCCTAGAATAAATGGATGAAACAAATCCTAGAATGACTTATCTTAGTTAGAAATATTAGTCAATTACCTCCTCTTCAGATGAAGGCATTGCATTTTCCTCATTTTCAGTACTCATGCTTGAAGCATTTCGTGTACAATATTCTATAGCTGCAAATGTAGTATCAGATTTCTTATTGAGCCTCAACAACGATATATAGCCAATAAAGAAAATAGAAACTTAACTAAACATTTTTGGTATGCATCCAGAGTGAAGCAAAAAGTGAACCTGTGTAAACAACTTAGACCTTTTGGATAATCTCACACAACAATCAGTGGCAAGGAGCTAAGACAATTTGTTCCTTAGAAAACATGATCTGATTCTACAGGAAAACTCCCACTTTGATGATTTGAATAGAAAACCTTAGCCTGATCTTTTTATCAATCAATTCGTCATAAGGTCGATATCATCGTAAAGATATTATTCAAAAGTACAGATTGTGCCTCTACAGAGTTAAAGATCTCCACGGCTGAAAAATGCATGAAGAATTGCAGAGGCTGACTTTTTTACAAGTTATGACCTAACTCTTCAGAAAATCGATTCATTATGTTTGGAAAAAAAATCAGAGACTTAAATCATATAAAATGTGATTTTCATTGTACCAGCAGGATCTAAATCATCAAACAACAAGAACATAAGTAGATTACAGAATGTGAAATTCTATCCTTAAAAAGTATTTGATACACGAAAATAAAAAGGGAAAGGAGTTGAAAGAAAAGCTTACATGGAAGAAGATGACAAATGAAGGATCAACGTATGAGGCGTTGAGATGAAGTCGTTGAAAACAGAGAAGATGGAGAAAAATAGTCGAAGAAATGGAGAAGGAAAAGAACCAGAGCTCTTTATATTGGAATCATTTACATTTTGTGTCTCCGCAGAGAGAGCCGCACCTTCTGTATCTGTTTGAATGGGTCCGAGAGAAATTCTCCAAGCTCGAAGTGGGAAAAATGGACTCTGGCGTTCAACTAAAAATATTTAAATGCTAAATATATATCTCTATATGTAGAGAGGGAAGAGAAAGTCCACTTAGAAAAATCTTATTCATTGTCATGGGTTTGAGTTGGAGTTATTTTGATAAAACAATGAGATTTTTTTCTTTCTTATTCAAACAGAAACTGAATACATTGTTATATAGCAAAACCAGAGAATAATGCTAAAATCATGGATCAACCTAGAAGGAAGGAACCGATAAACTGTTCCTATAATTCTTCGTCAATACCTAACATTCCCAAAATGACATTATAATCTCTCATTGATAACTCACACCAACACTCCCCCCTCAAGTTGGTGCGTAAATGTCTTTCTTGCCTAATTTGTCAAGTGAGTTCTAAAATGTCTTGATGGTAACAACCTTTGTAAGAATATTTACAAGTTTGGTCTTTAGATTAGACAAATGGAAATCAAATTATCTTAGCTTCAAGATTCTGTTTGATGAAGTATCGGTCCACCTCAACATGTTTAGTTTGATCGATTAGATTATGAGAACTATCAATGACTATTTTGTTGTCATAAAACAAGTTCATTTCAACATTAAGGGCAAATCCAATCTCTGAAAGCAATATTTTAAGACAAAAAAAAATCACAAAGACCTTTAGCCATTCCTCTAAACTCGGCTTCGGCACTGGATAATGATACAACCTTTTGCATATTATTTCTCCATGTGACCAACCTCGTACGAAGGTGAAATATCCTAACGTGGATTAAAAAACATTCATTGCCCAATCTACATCTGTATAACCCTCAATATTTATATAATAATTCTTAGAGAACTTAAACCCTTTTTCTAGGAGAGAGTTTTAAATAGCGAAGAATTCGAGTTACTACTTCCATATGATCATCACTAGGACAATGCATAAATTGACTCACTATGCTTACATCATAAACAATATTTAGGCAAGTATGGGATAAATAGATTAGCATGCCAACTAATTTTTTATACCTTTCTTTATTAGTTGGTACTTGATCTGCATGCTCTCCTAGCTTGTGATTTTGGACAATTGGAGTGTCAGTTGGTTTACAGTCAAGTATTGCTACTTCTAACAGTAAATCTAGCACATATTTCATTTGAGAAAGAAATATACTTTGTTTTGATCTAGCTACTTCAATTGCCAAAAAATACTTCAATCTTTTGAGATTTTTCATTTCAAAATTGGTTGAAAATTATTCCTGGATCAAGAAATCTCTTTAATGTCCTCTCTTGTAATAATCATGTCATCTACATAGATTATTAAAGTTGTTACCTATCCTAGTTGATGTTTCAAGAATAGAGTATAATCTGAGTTACTTTTTTGGAAGCCATATTTTTTTCATATTTAAGCTAAATCATCCAAACCATGCATGAGGTGATTTTTTTAACCCATATAATGTGCGTTGCAAATTATACACCACCTTATTCTCTGAGGTTGTTGTAAATTCCAGTGGGATATCCATGTAAACCTCTTCCTCAAGATTACCGTGAAGAAAGACATTCTTTATGTCAAACTGATGCAACGGTCAGCCTAAGTTCGCTACAAGAGACAACAACACCCTGATAGTGCTTGGTGAGAACGTTTCTTGATAGTCAACGTCATATGTCTATATATTTCCTTTTGCCACAAGTTTTGCTTTGCATCTTTCGATGGATCCGTCTACCTTGTGTTTGATAGAGAAAACCCATTTGCACTTGATACTTTTCTTTCCTTTTGTTAATGAAACAAGAATTCGTCTTATTTCTTTGTAGAGCCTCCATTTCTTATTTTATAGCTCCAACCCACTTTGGATCTGTCAATGTTTCTTGTATTCCAGTGGGAACATGACATGAGGATAATGTAAACATAAATGCTTTAAGAGGTTCTGATAATCTCTGAGTGGACACATAATTCACGATTGAATATATAGATCGTCTTTCTTGAAACTCTAGAGAGTATCGATTTGGTAGTTTGTCACGATTGTGTCTAAAAGGTAAATTATAATGAGCAGAGGAATACTGGTTATTAATAGGAGAAAGTGTAGTAGGAGAGCTTACCTCAAAAGTATTCTCATGAGATGGGTCTTCATGTACTGAGGAGTGAGGGCTTTCAAACTTAGATTCTTGAATAATACTAGTATCATTTCCTGGTCCCTATTCATCATCAATTCTCTCTTCCAAATTTTCTTCATTCATTATATTATCTTCAAATCCTGGCTACTTCCACCAAATCTTCTCTTCATGTTGCATCTCTCCTTGAAGAGAAGAATTTGAAACTCTCAGATTCCAAGAAGGTAATGTCCATAGTGACATAGGTGTGCTTAGAGATCGGATTATAACATCGATGTCCCTTTTTTGTGTGCCACACCCCAAAAAAGCACAATGCACTGCACACGGATCACACTTAGTATGTTGATCTAAGATATGTTTGTTCTTCTGTGCTACAATTCCATTATGTTAAGACATTTGCACACAAGAAATCTCATGTAGAAGACCATGAATTTGGAAGTAAGTTTGGAATTCCTAATTGATATATTTTCCACCATTATCAGAATAGAGAATCTGAATTTTAGTTGAGAACTATCTTTGAATCATTGTATGAAAGGATTAGAATATACCAAACACAGCATCTTTATGTTTCATCAAATATAGCCAAGTCATTCAAGTGTAGTCATTTACAAATGTAACAAACCACAAAATGCAAGAAGAAATAGTAATTGGGGAAGGTCCCCAAACGTCATTGTGAATTAAGGCAAACGGGATCTCACTTTTATTCAAGCGTAATGGATAAGGTACACAATGACATGTGGCCAAGATGCAAATATGACATTTAAAGTCTGACTCATCTGGAAATAAAGCAAAAAACAAGTACTTTATATAACCAAATGACGAATGCTCCAAACAATGGTGTCATAACTAAATATGTCTCTCCCTGACATTCGATGCATGTTGCATATTATTTCCTCTACCCGAACTAAAGTCATCCAAATAATATACTCCCCTCCCTATTACCTTATTTGTACCATGACCAATGATCTTTTTTGTGAGAATATCCTGAAGAAGACAAAAAGTAGGATACATCAAAGTGACATAATTCAGTTCCTCAATAGCTCGACTGACAAATATTAATTTACTGGAGAGATGGAATGAGTAAGGTGTTTGATAAAGAGAGTGAGGGTGATAATCCAACATTTTTAGCTCTGGTAATTGGATATATAACTCCATTAGCATTAGTAATGTTAGTTTGCCTCGGTTGAGTGATATTGATAAATTCATTTGAATTAAATGTCATGTGATCAGTTGCACCTGAGTCAATTATCCAGCCACTACAATCACTTTGTTTAGAGCTAAATAATACATAATCACAATTACCTTGTGCATTGAGAGTATTCAGATCATTTGAAGACTCCACCTCTGAGATGATAGATAATTGAGATACGACATTCATTATAGCTGCCTGACCTGAGCCTCCATTAGTAGTAGCTTCATGTTGTTTCAGTGCCTTGAAATCACTTCACCAGTTTGGATACCCATGTAACTTAAAACAAGTTTCACAAGTATGATTTATTTGTCCACAATGAGTACATCCTCCTTCTGATTTCACTTTAGCTTTGGACGTTGTATTTGATTTTCTATTCCTTGTAGAGGGGTTGGAGGGAAGTAGGTTGTAATGCTCATCTTGACTCTTTTGGAAGCCATAACAACACCAATTGTATTTTATATTCCTGTTATCGTTATCATCACTGCATGTTTCATTTCTTCTCTTTGAACATGAAGACTTGTTTGACCGTATGGAATGGTCACAATTGGACCACATCACTCCTAATCTTATCCAATCAGTCATTCAATCCATCAACAAAAGTATAGACTCTATCTTCTTATATAATGGAATTATATTTTGATATATCTGCCTTGCACTCCATCGAGTTAGGGCGACGAAAATCAATTTCTCGTCACAAACCTTGAAGATCATTGTAGTATTTTCAATGGAAACACCCCCCCCCCCCCCCCCCCCCCCCCCCCCCCCCCCCCCCAACTTGTCTCATTCTACTAACTCATCTTTTAAAATCATATATTTGGGAAATTTTACACCATAAAAAGTTATAGCAATAGAATTCCATACCATTTTTGCAGTTGGAAAACAAATAAAATTGTTGATGAAGGTTGGCTCGCACAATTGCATTTTCCTTCCTCTATTTCTAAAAACCTTGGACTATCTATTGAGGTTGTTGAAGATCTGCATTTCATATACCATTTATTTACCTATTATCAAGTGGTAGTTTAGATAATTGGGTAAATAAATAGAATAATAGTTGAATTAACTTCAAATTTTATAAGACCATAAAAATCTAAAATAAATAACTTCATCATATTCATATAGGAATCTAAGAACAATATTATTCTAATGTTATAACAAAATACTTAAAAGAATATTACAAAATTCAAATAGAAAATGATCTTTGAATCATGTTTTATCTCAAACTTACATTCATTCAAATAAAAATTTAGCGAATTATTCTTTCACATAATCTGGTAAAGAATAACTCTTACCCATTTTTATTTTATTTAATAAATTGGGTAAAATTACCTAACGCCTAGTCGGGTGAATTTTTTGTTCTATTTTTATTCTTTTTAATAAAAGATGTAAGAAAAAAGGGGTAAATAGGCAAAATAAACACTCCTATCTTCCGCTCCATATAGACCAACAAACCAATTAAATAAATGGGATTTGCTAGACTGGCTGATCTAGCAAATTGATATGAGAACTCCTTGATAGCTTCCTCTAGAAAATCTATATCGCAGCCAATAGAATCAAAGGATTTCCTAGACATAGTAGTTCCAGCAAATCACTCGATCAATCACAGGTATGAACCAATCTCATATCCCAGACATGGGGAAGAAAATCTGTTTCTTACCAAAGAGTTTTCAATAACTAAACAAGATTATCCAGCTTTGAGTTGGTAAGGAGCTTAAAAATCTAAAGATGTGGGCATTGCATCTGTGGCTTCCACTTGATTATCAACCAGAAAGAACTCTCTTCCTCCAATAATTGATCAAAATATACACATTATGATTCCAGTGATCATCGGTTACCTTAGTTTCATAATGTTATAGAAATTCATATTTAGAGTAAATAAAAATCACGATCCTGGACATCTTTGGTCTCTCAGTATCCCTTTCTGATCCACATTCATCAATTTATCTTTCTACAATGGGTGCGGATCTCTCCGGCAGTGCCGGTAAGAACTCCAATCTGCCCCATCTTCGCCATGGCTGCAGCAAACCTTGTCTTCCACAGAATCCCATTTGCAGCATTTTGAGACACTTGCCTCCCAGTCACTTGATTTGTCAAGAGAGCCTGGTCTGATGCAAACAATCCCCTGTTCGACAGAATGTCGACGTAGTATCCGTTGTCCATCATATTTGGACTAGTGGGGTTCATGGGTATTACTGTCTTCGGATCCGTTCTCCCTTGAGGGCATTGTTGCTTCAGTTGAGCTGCGTAGTTAGCATCCAAGCTTGGATCTTGACCCGTCGTTGCGTTAGAACCGTAGAGCCTTGAGGTGAAGGAGGCACAATGCGATCGGCCTATTGTATGAGCTCCTGTACAGCACAAGTGAAATGGTTTACTGTTGTTTCTTTTCTTGCAAGGTGGCGAGCTTATAACTAAATCTAGATAGTGGGAGGAACAGTAAGACCTTCCATGAGAGAGACCTACGGTGTTGGATGGCCGACTAATTGTTTTCAGTGCCTCCCATTACCTGAAAGCGTAACCATTTCTTCCTGCGTCAGTCCCTTCTTAGCGAAGGTCTGAGTGAGCTGGTCCACACCAAGGGATGGTGGAGGCAAGTCCACCGTCTCCGAGGCCACTGAGACCCGCCCATCTCTTCTTCCTGCAGGCACGTCATACCCAAATCCTCCCGTCTGCAACAGCAGAAGAAAAAACTAATCATTGCAATTTAGTAAGGGAAGAGAGAGACAGAGGCTTGTCAAATTATATGTTGAACTGAAGGCTGCTTCAGCTTACCACTTCCACGCTATCTCTTGCAGCAAAGGCTAGTATATCTGCACATGAAACGACTCCTTTACAAATAGTCTCCAGTCTAGCCTTTGCACTGTCAATAACCTCAAGCCCACGAAGACTGGGGCCGTTTGCCGGCGAGTCTTTCTCGGCGGTGTTCGACGGAGTCGAATCAATCAGCACAGATCCATCACAGCCCTACTTCACAGACCAAAAATATATCGGAGTTGAAGAGTATAATGAGCGAGTAGAAGCTGCTAAATTACTTATATACAGATATGGATCGGGAGTCTAACTAGAGAGAATCCACTTACCCTTACAAAGCAGTCATGGAAATGCAACCTAACCAGACCAGCAGCTATACCCTTGTCTCTGATGAATGCCTTTCTAACCTCATCCTTGACAACGAATTCAGCTAAGCTACATGTGCTTCCGTAGAACCCAGCTGAAAGCTGGCTTTCCATGCTGCCAACCAGAGACAAGCTCAGTACCAGAGCCACCCACATCTTTACCCCAAGACCCATCTCTTCAAACTCTCAACACTTCAAACCACATGCACACAGATTTCATCCATTAATGGCTATATATCGGCGGAAATGCGTGATCAAGTTGGGAATCTAGTGCTCATGAAAAGGTTATTAGCTGTATAAGACTGAAGGCCGATGTTGAAATGTGACCTTAATTAAATTAAGCTCTCTTTTGATTGATCAATAGGAAATTATTGGATTTTGTGAAGGAAACATTGTCTACTACCAGAAATTTGGCTGGAAATTAATATATTTATGAGGAGACTGACGTGAATCAATGATATAAAATTTCAGTAACGCGTGGATTTGAGGGTGGAGTTGCATTATTTAGTAGGATTTGGTGCTTGGCTTTGACTTAGGAAACAGATTTATGTCCATATATGGGCAGCAGACAGTGGTTTGGAGTGAAACTTTTTCAATGATCTGACCTTCGTCCTCTTCTTATTGATTAAAAAAATGTGGCTACCCAGAGACTGGCTTTTTCTGGTGCTTAATATGAACAGAAGCAATTACAGCTATATCATAATTTCTGCTATCTAATGGTCATTTTTAATTTTTTAGGTACATTCTTTCAAGATCAGTTCTATATCCTTTAATTAGAAACATATATGAGTGCTAGCGGCTCAAGGGTCCATTGTCCCATGACAATGTTATATAACCAAATTGATTAGGGGCAGTGTTTCAAAGTTTATTCATTTGTATGTGAAGAATATTGCTAGTTCAATCTTCATTAGACATAAAATAGATTCAAGGTGACTCGAAATGTAATTTTTTCAGCAATCTCTGGTTAAAGATAGGTAGGACGTTGTTGATGGCTTTTGGATATTTAATTAATATTATAAACTGGTGTGTGGTGGGAGCCTTAGTAATAAGGAAGTATTGAAGAACATGTACGAAAGAGACTTACATGACTCTCAAAATAAGAAACTTCATAGAATAGAATTAATATCGTGGAGTATAAGAGGAATCTCATGGCTAAAGAAGTCTCACAAAAGAGTTCTAGTTTAATATATTTTAATTATGTTATTCTTCCATTTATGTCCAGTTGTTTAATTGTTCTATAACTTATCTTTTAATGTTTGACTTTGGGTATAAGTGGGACAAAGGTAGTTTATTTGTAACCTATTTTTAATTGTTTCATCTACTATAGATTGAGGTACATTATACTCAAATTACAATAAATCAATGAAATATTTCTTTTTTTTCATAAATCTAATATGGTATTAGAGTGAGTTATGTGAGTTGACTCATTCAACCCACAAAGATAAAGTGGATTTTTTTATCTATTATCTCTTGTAGTTTAGGTTTGTATTGTATATTTTCTTTTCATACTGGAAACTATATATTAACAAAAAGATCTTTGAGTTTAATTTCCAACTCAAAAATAATTTTGAAGATCTATTTTTTTGACAAAAAACTGACATTTAAAATAGCAAAGGTCATATAGCAAGAGGGGTTCGAGTTGTAGTAGAAAGCTTCAAGTTTTTATGCATTTTTGCCATCAATAATGAGAATTTATATGAAGAATTATATATCGAAAGAAATATCTGTAAGTATAATTTCTAATCTATCAAACCAATTTTCAATATGAGTTTTCTAGAGGGAGATATCAATGTAAAAATAGTCAATGGTCATGTTGGCCAAAGAATGATATCGCCATATGGCAACAAACAATCCTTCGATAGGATTTTAAACAAGAAGTGCAACAACCATAATGGTGTCTAAACTAGAATTCTAGCGAGGCTCCGTACTAATCGCCTTGGAAGTTTCTCCACACTTTGTGTGGCAAGGATGGCCTTGGTCATTGACCTTTGACTAGTATGAAGTTTCACCCAAAATTACTACACGCTTAGACAAACTGTCACATATTTCATGGATTAATGTGCCAAAAACCCTCTCAAATTGAGACACCATGGTTGATCTCCACCAAAGGCAAAATGTTGAAGTTACTATAGGATCAAGAACTCGATCAATGTGCTTCAAAAGAAACACCAAACCACATTGCATTTGCAAACTATGGTCCCTATTGAAGAATAAGTATGGAAGAGTCTTGTGTGATTCTCATAATAAAAATATCTCACAGAGCTAAAATTCATATGGTGGAGTCTAATAGGAATCTTATGGAATGAGGTCTCATAGAAATGTTTTAGTTATGTTAGTCTTTTATTTATATTCAGTTATTCTATAGTTTATCTTTTAGTGTTAGGTTTTGGGTGTAAATGGGACATGGGTAGTTTCACTGTAATTGCATTATACTTGTTTCCTCTATTATAAATAGAAGCTGATTGTACTCAAATTACAATAAGTTAGTGAAGTATTTCTGTTTTTCAGAAATTAAACATGGTATCAGAGTGAGTTCTATGAGTTGACTAGGTCAACCTAGAAAAATAATGTGATCTTTTTCTGGCTTATCATTATTAGTTTAGTTTTGTATTATATCTTTTTCTTTCTTTTATGTTCCAATACCAGTTGTTTCCTTAGCAGTATCACCTCTATGTTGAGCTTTTTGTATTGAAAATTATATATTCATGAAAATATCTCTTTTGTTTCCAACACAAAAATAATTTTGGCAATCGAATTTTTATACAAAGAAAAATTGATATTTGAAGCAACAAAGGTCAGATAACAAAAGAGGTTCGAGTAGCAAACATAAAGCTTCAATGTTCGAGCTATTTTATACCATCAAGAATGAGATTTTATATGAAAAAATATATGCCAAGATAAATATATGTAAGTCTATTTTCTAGCCTATCAAACCAATTTTCAATCTGAAGTTTCTAAAGGGAGATATCAATATATGAAGAGTCAATGGTCATGTTGGCCAAAGAAACAAGAGTACTCAGTTCGGCTAGATTGAAGAGTCTAAAATCTAGCAAATTCTTTATCATAAAACAAGTATATTTCATGAAAAAATGTTATACTTGATTCAAAAATATCAAAGTTTAGTTTAAGAAAGAGTAACTCTCATGTCAATCTGATCTATATGTAATGAGATATTCTTATTAGAGTCAACAAGGGTCATGGAACATAATGAATAAAATCAAGCGGTCATAAAAGATTAAAAAACAAAGATTTTTATATCAAATTAGGTATCAAATTAAAGCTCATGTAGTCTAGTTTCTTGATAAATAGATTGTTTGTGATTTTGAACTATATTGTGAGAAATATTAATATCAGAAGTACTAAAGATTAGTTATGCCAAAAATCTCTCCATTTCCTATTTTCTTACCTATCACCTCTCCATGCATTGGTTTGAATTGAGTTTTCTTTTTTTCTTAGAATCATTGTTTTTAAAGCAAATTTCTCTTCTAGTTAGAGGGTTTTGGTCAAACTTAATCAACCTAACATTGCATTAGTCTTTTGATCTACTAGTACTCAAGTTATGCCAAATAGAAGGATTTGTCCCATGTTGGTGTATAAAATCACACTTTTGATAGTGTTGTATTAGATTGGGTTGGGTTGAAGTAAAAGTAGGGGTGTTTTAGTAAATAAAAATGAACAATTGTTGTTTGTTATCTAAATTTATAATGAGTGTAGTTTCCTAAAACTTGAAATATAACCGGACCAAATAATTCCTTATAAAAATGAAATAAAGCTAAGTGTCACGGGGTCGCAACTCCTTTGCTTAACCTGTGCGGTACTTGTGTGCAAACTCCTTTTGCAAAGATACAAGTCAGCCTAACTCTCACTCTTACTTGTAAGGGCTACACTCACTCGCCCGATGAAAGTAATAAGAGAACTTAAGAGGACTCAAGGGACTTGCTCAAGAGAGATCATATTACACTCCAATGAGTTATGTACAAATGAGAGACTCTCCCCTATTTATAGTTTTGAGGGGGAGCAATGAATGTTCTAGATTGTATACACTTGTCATTGATCCAATGGTTTGGATCCTTCTAGACTATTCCACTACCATCTAGTTATGGACCTTTCTAGACTCTTATATACAATACTAGGGTGTATGCCCAAGTGCATATACCAAACCCAACTTGGTGTATGTGCGAAACCTTCTAGAGAGCTTCTAGAGATCCCTCCTTCTAGAACATGGGTTGGGCCATCCATAGAGGGCTTGGGCAAGAACCTCCTCTATGTATCCTCAAAGGGGTCACAGGCCCGATGAGTATGTTATGGGCTTGGGCTCCGTGACATTCTCCCCCACCTAAATTACGCAACGTCCTCGTTGCATTCCTTGCACATCGTGATCTGGTCCTCGAACTGCCATAGCGCCTCAGCTTCTTCCCACGTAGCCTCACTCTCTGGTAATTCACGCCATTTCACTAAGTACTCCGTCTTAGGCTGGACTCCCCTTCGTCTCTTTATGCGATCACTGATGATGTATTCCCACTCTTTGTCAAACGACGAAGTCATCAGTGGTGGTGCGCGTTTGCTAACTCCTCGTGAAGGATCTTCCGCATCTGCATGGTAGGGCTTCAATATGCTTGCGTGAAAGACCGGATGGATCTTGAGGGATGGTGGGAGTTGGACTTGGTATGAAACCTTTCCAACTCTCTTGATGATGGGGTAAGGCCCTTCATATCTCCTTATCAACCCCTTGTGCTTACCGCGCAAAGTCTTGAACTGTTGGGGTGGTAACTTTATTATAACGAGATCCCCCACCTTGAACTCAAGTGGCCGCCTCTTTTCATCCGCATGCTTCTTCATCCTCTTAGCGGCTTTGTGCAGGTAGGACTTTGCTATGTCAGCCTGTTTATGCCTGTTCTTGGCAAACTGGTAGGCTGCGGGACTCTTGCCTTCATAGTTGGTCCCTACTGTCAATGGTGTGAGCGGTTGTTGGCCTATTGCCAACTCAAAGGGATTATGGCTTGTTGACTCTCTCTTTTGCAAGTTGTAGCAAAATTGGGCTACATCCAAAAGTTTCACCCAATCTTTCTAATTTGTACTCACGAAATGCCTCAGGTATTCCTCCAACAATGCGTTCGTGCGCTCTATCTGTCCGTCTGTTTGGGTGAAAGCTCGTGGAGAAGCAAAGTTCTGTCCCCGAGAGTTTGAACATCTCCGTCCAGAACTTCCCAGTGAACCGAGGGTCTTGATCACTTATAATCATCTTAGGGACTCCCCAATACTTCACCACGTTTTTCAAGATCAGCTGGGCTGCTTCATCTGCAGTGCAATCCGTTGGAGCAACAATGAAGGTAGCATACTTGGAGAACCAATCTACCACAACTAAGATAGACCCCATCCCGTCCATCTTAGGCAACATTGATATGAAATCCATGGAGATGCTCTCCCACGGTCGTTCCGGCATAGGTAATGGCTCCAGCAACCCTCCCGGCTTTCTATGTTCAACCTTGTCTTGTTGGCAAACTAGGTAGGTCTTCACGTACTCGTCTATATCGTCCACCATCCGGGGCCAATAGTATCTGGTTGCCAACAAGGCAAGGGTCCTTCTTTGCCCTGGGTGGCCAGCCCATAGGGTGTCATGGCACTCCTTCATCAATTTTCTTCTGAGGGTGCCCCACTTTGGCACATAAAGACGGTTCCCCTTTGTGTAGATAAGTCCATCCTCTTGCCAAAATCTCCTTGTCCTTCCATCTTCAATAGCTTCAATGATGCCTTTGGCCACATCATCCTTGCTAAGCCCTTCTCGTATACGGTCTGGCAAAGTCTCAGTAAGTTTGCTTACCGTGGCCACGTGGTCGAGCCTCAAGGTGGCGAGTTCAGCCTTCCGACTTAATGCATTCGCAACCTGGTTAATCCGTCCAGGCTTGTATTCCATCACCATATCAAACTCGGCTAGGAAGTATGCGCTTGCTTCAAACTCAACTTCTTTTGAGTCTGAAAATAACTTGTAGCCACATTGTCCGTCTTGACAATGAAGCGAGAACCAAGCAAGTAGTGCCTCCACGTTATTAGGCAATGTACCACGACCATCATCTCCTTCTTTTGAACCGTATACTTTCGCTCTATGAACTGGTTGACATATTCTCGAATAGACCCCGTATGTTTTAGCTGCTTTAGATCCTTCCGAGCTAAGTACTCCACGTTCTCTGGGAAGAATTGAGACTTGATCTCTTTCCTGAAATCTTCCCACGTTGCTATAGTGCAACGACCTTCGGTCACATCACCGTACTTTCGTTTCCACCATAGCATTGCATCATCGGTGAGATACATAGTGGTTGTATCCACCTTCAAGGCTTCTTCCGAAATCTTGGCGGCTTTGAAGTATTGTTCCATTTGCCAAAGAAAATTCTCCAAGTCCTTGGCATCTAGTTTCCCATTGTAGCTCTTAGGTTCCGGGACTTTGACCTTTCCCCCAGAAGCTACCGCCTTCTCCAATAGGGTCAATCGAATTTTAACATCTTCGAGCTCAGCTACTTCGTCGCGGAGGCTAGTCATTTCTCCTTCCATAGTCTCAAACCTTTCCGACATGCTTTCAACATTCTCTGTTGTCTTTTCATTCAAGGTTTTAAAAACCTCTATTGCACTTCGCATGTCGGCTTCAAGACTATGCAAGGCATCTACAAAAGCGTTCGATTTGTTCAAACACTCAGAGAGAGTTTGTTCAAACACTCAGAGAGAGTTTGTTCAAACTTACCGGCCCGAGCCTCCAGTATAGACATACGATCATCCAAAGCTGATTCCCGACCTCGGTCCCTTGACCTATCTCTTTTCGTCTTTGAAGACTGGCCCTCCGCCAACACGTTGGTCACTTGCGAATCGCTGGCCATGACGCAACAACAATCCTCAGCAATTCCCTCTCTCGAACCGAACCTCTGATACCAACTGTCACGGGGTCGCAACTCCTTTGCTTAACCCATGTGGCACTTGTGTGCAAACTCCTTTTGCAAAGACACAAGTCAGCCTAACTCTCACTCTTACTTGCAAGGGCTACACTCACTCGCCCGATGAAAGTAATAAGAGAACTTAAGAGGACTCTAGGGACTTGCTCAAGAGAGATCGTGTTACACTCCAATGAGTTGTGTACAAATGAGAGACTCTCCCCTATTTATAGTTTTGAGAGGGAGCAATGAATGTTCTAGATTGTATACACTTGTCATTGATCCAATGGTTTGAATCCTTCTAGACTATTCTACTACCATCTAGCTATGGACCTTTCTAGACTCTTATATACAATACTAGGGTATATGCCCAAGTGCATATACCAAACCCAACTTGGTGTATGTGCGGAACCTTCTAGAGAGTTTCTAGAGATCCCTCCTTCTAGAACATGGGTTGGGCCATCCATAGAGGGATTGGGCAAGAACCTCCTCTATGTATCCTCAAAGGGGTCACAGGCCCGATGAGTATGTTGTGGGCTTGGGCTCCGTGACATAAGGCTCATGACAATGATGTCACAAATAGATATTTTAAGAATATTTTCATGGAAAAGATACATATTTTAAGATTTTTTAACTTCTTGTAGATAATTTAGATGTAAGTCTTTAAATGTTGAAATTAGGAGTGGACGCAATCAAGTTAAAACGAAGAATCCAACTAAATTTTGGTAGAGATGGGGTTCCCCATCATCCTAAGGGGCGGGGATGGCCGGACGTGTTAATGAAAACCAATTATTCCTTGAATTTGACACACAACAAGAAAGGGACAATTTATTTATTCTATTATCATTAGTCCATTTAATTAATATAAATAGATAATTATGCATAATTTTATAGGTTTTATGTAATTATATAATTTAATGATTTTATCTATTATATTTTAATATAATTTAAATATATATATATATTTACTTTTGCCAAATGATGTAATAGATAAGATGGAGCATTGGTGAAAACCAGGATGGATAAGATTTTGGTTTGCACAAGGACATGTTTAGGGTGGAATTTATGAATCCACTCAAACTCGACCCGCATCCACCCGGTTTAAAAACCTTCCTTCTCTGACGTGCCTACTGATTTGTGGATGCCAGACTTGTAGCCAATGAATGAAAAGAGCGCTAGGTTCTGGAGGACCTGATCTTTTAACCCTCGTGATATGCCATTTGCAAGTACTTGCTTCTCTTCCTACTACTGCTCATTTCAACTCTTCTTGCGTTGTGTCGCCTCCCTCTGCAGCGGCGGAAAAATGCCAGGCCCCGTAGTCCAAGAAGAGGAGCAGAAGTTGGCCTCTCTCAAAGAACAGCAAATATCCCAGGTAATCTCATTTGTCTTCATTTATATTCGTATCTTAAGTGGTTATTCTTTTCTGCGTCCTTCATGGAGCTGTGACATCGGTTTCAGAGCGATGAGCCCATTGTAGAAGACGTCAAGGACGAGGATGACGAAGATGAGGATGACGATGACGACGACGATGATGGTGAGAAGGAGGAAGCAGCTGATGGTACTTCTTTCTTTTTTATTGTGCTAAATTCATTTTGTTATCGTTTTTATTCCGATTATTGTTTCAAATTTGCATTGTCCGTGAAACTCTTTTCTGTAATTTATTTTGGATTTTTTTTATATTTTAGTTCGGTCTACTTGATTGTGATTTCCCCTTAGTTTCAATAACTTGGATTATGTTTCTAGAATTTGAGACCTGTTCTGTCATATTTTGCTGCGGTTCTTCGTGCTTATTGTGTTGTTTTGGTAGTTTTTAAGCACTGCTCGAAGCTTGGAACCTAGGAATAACACTCTGAACTCGTGTAATGGGTGATTTCGGGAGAAAAGCTTTATGACACGCATATGTTCATATTAAAAAGAGGGGTGTACGTCAACTGCCATGTTTAAAATACTTGTGCTGTGGCTATGTTCATTTGGATGCGTTCCTACTGAATGCTGTAAAGCTGATTGCTAAACTGAGTTACTGGACTTTCTTGTCCCATATTTGGATTTGAAAGGTTGATTCCATTTACATACCTGGTTCTTTCCGGCCGCACCATACTTAAATGGGTTTTATTTTAAAAGAAAGTACGTGAGCATTTATATTTCTGTATCATGTAGTTTTCCTTACAGTTGTGTAAGACTTGCTAAAAAAGCCGACTGGACCAAATCTGGAATGTGGTGTAGGCAACCTTCATTTAGTCGAAGTATTCCCTCCTTTTTACTATTTTCATCAAATTCGTGGCTTGTGATAGAAGAGTTCTCTCTATATGGAGAGGAAGTTACTAAAAAGCAGGTTGACTGACAGTAATTAGAGCTTCATCCGATAGTTTCGTGCATTTTTTAATTTATTTTTACTTGGAGCTACATCAATCGTTGTTCCAGTGAGCTCTTACTTGAGCAGAAATAGAAGCGGATGAAATGGAATAGAAAGATCCAATCTTATGATAAAATATGCACACTTGCTGAAAAACTCATATAAATCTGCTGAAATTTGGTCATATCTGTTCCATTCAGATTGTTCTCAGATATTTTTGTTCAATGCTGGTTTCTGCTTTCTCTTGTTAGGCTGGTTTATGATTTCTTTTGAATTTCCTTCTTTTAATGAAAGTAATATTGTAGCATGTATCATATTACAGCGCATTACTTTTAAAACATAACTTAGCACATTTATGGAACTTAGTGACATGGTTTTGATAAGGTTAGTTCATTTTCATATCTAATTTTGTCTGTAAGCTAATATTTTAGGTTCTAGTGATCTTCTGGCTAGCTACTAAGATCAAGTTAAATTTTTTTCTTTAACTGGAGAATGTTGTGGGGCTTGTTATGTCCCTGTCAAAACTTCTTTAGCCTCTTGTTTCTAATTCCAAATATATTAAGGGCTAAATAGTCCGTGTTCATGTGAGAGTTATGACCATCCACAGTAGTCATATATGAATTATGTTAATGAGAAAATTTTGAAGATGTTGGAATTTAGTAGATTGCAGAATTTAGCCTGCTTATTTGAAGAAATGGCACATTTTTAGTTTCATTGATGTGTAAAAGACTTTTAGCTGATTAAGAGGTTTGTGGCTGATATTAAAACCAGTGCCATCAGAAAAAAGGGGTAGTTCTATGCATTATCTTCAAGCTAATCATATGATAGTGTCACACTTGTTATAGTGTTTGCCTTTTTTTACTGGTTGGCTATATTGTAACATTGCATCTGAGGTCCTTTGAGGGATTGTTTAGGACTTGCTTCAGCAGATTTAAACTCTCTATTCAAACGAAGGAACAATCTTGGGGTATCGTAAGTTTGACTTGTTTTTCCTTTTTTTTTTTTTTGGAATGGCGTGTTAGGATTTCATAGAAGAAGAGAGGGGAATACAATGGATAGTTCCCCATTATAAAAGGGAACTATAATATTTCCGAGTTACAAACTCGGAAGAAGCCAAACAAGATTAGCTCATAGAAGAATACCACAAATTAAAATCTAACTAGTGAGGCAGAAAGGGAAATGCCCTCTTGAGCAAGCCTAGCAGCAGAATCTGCTGAGCAATAATAAACATAATGTAGCTGAGAAACCTGTTAGGCCTTGCTTTTTTTTGTTTTTTTTCGTGTTTGCTCATTGTTTATCAAGGAGTGACATATGGGTGTTGTGCCAAAAGAAAAGCATATATGTCTCCATTTACCCTATGAAGCACCGACTCCCATGAAGAGGTGTTATGCTGTCTGTGAGGTACTTTATCATAATTTTTATCTCATATTAGGTGTATGATGATACTAAGCCAAAAGTAATTCCCTTTTTGTTTTCACATTTTACTCTTCATGATGTGGCTGGAGAATTGGTTACCTATCTCCTGCCAAAGTGTTTTTTTTGCAAAATATGCTGACGTATTTGTTAGAGAAAAATGGGTCTGGTCATGGTGTATGACCAGGTCCACATGCTTCTGAGAGATCTTTCAGCTGAGACTATATGGTCATCAAATCATCTAGTTATGTTTACCATGAATTCAGTTCTGCTCTGCTCTTGGTTTCTTTTTTTTTCTTCAATCATAGTCTCATCATTTTCAAGGAAGAAAAGAGGTCTAATCAGTGAGGTTTGATGTTTCTTGCAACTTTTAAGAGTTTTTGATAGTTGCATTACGTACAGTTCCATTATTATCTTTGGAATTTTGATGTGTGTATAAATTAGTGGATTTTAGAGGTATTATTCAGTTTTTATCCATTTTGTATTGTAAATATTAGACTGTCTGACCAATGTGTGCCATTCATTTTGATTTTCCTTGAATAATGTCTTTATTGAGAGCTATTAAAAGAAATTTCATACTGAAGATGCGGCTATGCCCAGGTTGGTTTAGTTGTGTATCTTGTTAAAAATTTTCAGTTCCTTTCTTTTCACAGGTGAGCAAGGTGCTGGTGGCAACGAAAGCTCAAAGCAGAGTAGAAGTGAGAAAAAGAGTCGCAAAGCCATGTTGAAGCTTGGCATGAAACCAGTCACGGGTGTTAGCAGGGTTACCATCAAGCGAACTAAAAATGTAAAAAAGAGCAGTGGTTTTATTTTAGATCTCCATTTTTCCTGTGCTGTTCTTAGTTCGCACATCCTAATTTTGCCTTTCCACTGCAGATTTTGTTTGTGATCTCAAAGCCAGATGTGTTCAAGAGCCCAAATTCTGAGACTTACGTGATTTTCGGTGAGGCAAAGATTGAGGACTTGAGCTCTCAGCTACAGACACAAGCTGCTCAACAGTTCAGGATGCCAGATATGAGCAGTGTGATGGCGAAGCCTGATGTATCAGCAACCCCACAAGCTGAGGAAGAAGAGGAGGAGATTGATGAAACTGGAGTGGAGGCACCTGACATAGATTTGGTTATGACCCAGGCTGGAGTGTCAAGAGGCAAGGCTGTAAAAGCTCTTAAAGCCAATGGTGGGGATATCGTTAGTGCTATAATGGAGCTTACGGCCTAGTAAATAAGCAATGCTGGATCCCGAACCCTTTTTTCTGTTTCCATTTATAAACGCATAATGAGCTGACATCTGGTTGTTAGTCCTATCTTTTATTTGAGGTGTTCGTAGAGTTTGTTCAGCAGTTTCCAAAAGGTTCCATTATTTTTTTTTTCTTTCATTTTTTTTGTTTTTTGTTTTTAACATCATTTTGTTCTTCTGTGGCCGTATGCTGTCATATAGCAACTAGCAATGAAGAAATATGCTTCTGGAGTCGTTTTGAATCAATCCACAAGAAGAGCATATGCTGTGGCCATTTTTTGACCTTGAGGCCTGAATCCCTGATGCCTCTGCTTTTCTCCTCCTGCTTTCCCTGCTGTGATGCGACGCTTGACGTGCAAATTGCCCTTATTGCAAAGGGATTCTGCCTCAGGACTGATCTGTGCAACTTTGCACCACTTTCTGGTGAGGTCACGTCCATCGTGGGGGCCATGGATGGGCTGCCCTTGTTGCCCGAGCAATCTGAAAATTCAAAATAGAGACGAACCAATGACGATAGAAGAAGGGGAAAACTGGCGCTGCTCGGATCATTTGCTTCTTTCTCTCTCTCTCTCTCTCTCTCGTGTGGTCATTCCCTCCAGTTGACAGTGGCCCTTGTTCGGAATCTTTGCCCTTGGCTTCAACCATGAGCCAATTACAGTATCATCAATTTTTGGAAAAGGAATAGTATCCCACCAAGAAGCGCTTTAGAAATCCCCGGAAGAAGCGTGTGACGGACTTCCATCCATCGTCCGATCATCCGAAACCTGACCGTCACGTACTGAGCAGCTAGGCCATCATTGACTCGGAGTGGGTCAGCGATAATCTGGCTTTTTGACCTCTTTTCGGATCTTTCGATGAAGTGGGTCCAGGGTCCAAGATTCTCTTTCCACCATCTTTTCTGGCTCCCTGACGAAGACCCTAACCGCCATTCACACTTGAAGGCTTCATCTCTTTAAGACAAACGCCACAGTAAAATAAAACCTCCCAACAAACATCCTCAGTTCTTCTGCAGAGATATGGACGTTTCCCAAAACCAACCCCGCCAGGTATTAATGCCCCGAATGAATGCTCTAAACTCAAAAACATAGCACGCGAGCCTGAAAATTTGTGAAAGGCCTCCGATGAGAATCATATCAGAGGCGGCTCTGAAAGCCATCGCAACCCACAAGCGGCAATCCAGTGTCGTAAAATTGCCTCATCCGTGCTTCTCACATTTCAGACTGTAAGTTTTGCTTAATTATGCGGCCACGTGTGTCTTCGATTTTCTTTCTTCTTTTTTTTTTTAAAATTTTAACCGCTGATTCTCCTTCTGTCTGAGATGCATTGCTGAAAGAGGAGAGGAGACACTGAGACACTGAGAAGGAATCGCATGCCGTGATTGCCCCCTCCGTCGGTCAACCCGAAAAGAGCTAAAAAAGATAGAAAAGATCCTGAAGCCGATAAAAAGTTCGCGTTTTTATGCACCGCCGAATCTCCTCGTAATAAAAAGTTGTTTGCTGCTCTCTCTTTCCCTCCTTCTGCTCTCCACTCGCGTGCTCTGTACGGTTTGTCAACAGATATTAGGGTTTGAACCAGAGGAGCGAATTTCTTCCTGATTAATCTCTAATTAATCTCCTCTATTTATTCCCATGCCTGCCGTGGTGCTATAAATATTCGGTACTGGTTTCTCTGCTTCTCCGCGCTGTTTATCTATTGTATTTTTTTCTGGGTCAAGACGATTGAGCGATGGAGGGCGGAGAAGCGGCCAGGGTTTGTGATAATGGTGGGGAGGCTTGTTTGGTTGCTGCTGGGGTTCCCTCCTCCTCTTACTGGCTTGACGCCTGCGAAGATGTCTCGCATTTTGTGGATTTTGATGCGCCGGCGGAGTCGCCCGAAGTGATCGATCCCTTGGCTCAGTCAGTTGAAGATGCGGGTTTCTTTGTGGAGATAGATCGGTTCTTAGAGACGATCAAGAATGGGAATTCTCTCCCGGCGGGGGGGAGCGGATTGGAGAGCACGATGGATAGTGATGGCGGCAGAGGATTGGGTGAGGTTTTCGAAATGCAACTGGACGGAGGTGAGGGAGAGAGAAAGAGTGAGTGCGATAGTGGTGAAGTTGAGAGGAAGAACTCGGTAGATAGTAAGAATGACGCGGATAGGTGTGCTAATGGCTGGCGGAGGGGTCCAAAGGACTCGGACTCGGAAGAGAAGTGCTGCAAAAGGGCTCCGGTTTGTGAAGACAGGATGTACCCAGAGAGGCGGTACAGTTCGTCTTCTTTGGAGCATTGCAGTCGGAAAAGAGGGCGTGATCGTGAAGACAATGAGAGAAGAGACAGAGAGAGGGATCGGAGGGAGAGGGAGAAAAGAGGTTATTGGGAGAGAGATCGCTCCGGCAAAGTTGTTTTCCGCAATGGTGTTTGGGAAGCGGACTCAAACAGAGACGCCAAAAGAACTAAGCAGGAAAGCCAAGAGCCAGCAAAAAATGTTGAAAAGAAAGTGGAGGACAAGAAAGAAAAGCTAGTAGAGGAACGGGCTCGCAAGTACCAATTGGATGTCCTTGAGCAGGCGAAAAAGAAGAACACCATAGCTTTTCTGGAGACTGGAGCAGGCAAAACTCTCATTGCTGTTCTTTTAATCAAGAGTATCTGTAAGGAAATGCAGCAGCAGAATCGGAAAATGCTGGCCATATTCTTGGTACCGAAGGTTCCTCTTGTTTATCAGGTAGTCTATTTTTTGGGTATGTTTTTCTCCATTTTTCCTTTTTCAAATGGCAATAGGCATTCAAAAGGTAACTTTGTTAATTGATATTTTTATCATCAAATTTTGATGTTTTACAAAATTTTGCTAAAATTTGATTTTGTTACTTTCTACTATTACATTAGTCTTGGATGATTTGCTTGATGTTGTTATTTGAACTCACTATGACTCCACAAATTCATACTTGTTTTGTTATTTTCTTTGTGCTTCAGCAAGCGGAAGTTATTCGGGAGAGGACGGGTTATAAAGTTGGGCATTATTGTGGAGAGATGGGTCAGGACTTTTGGGATGCACGGCGGTGGCAGCGGGAATTTGAATCAAAACAGGTATGTCTTTTTCACTAATCTAACCAGCAAAAGGAAGTACTTGAGTATTCCTGGTTATGAACCATATAAAAATGAACATGATTTGGAACTTGTTTGCTAAAACAATTAGAATGATCATGCCATGTGCATGAAGATTATCCTTGTTTACTTGTGTATACTGAGAACCTTAATCTTGGTTGATGCTGATTCTACATAGTTGAATGACGTAGATAGAAATGTTCAAAACTGTGAAAGAAATTTTTTTTATGGGTGAATTATCTGGAGAACTTTCATATGAGAGAATAATTATGAGTTTGTTAAAACTTAGGATTCTATGATGTATAATCAAAATAGAACAGGTTTAAGGGGTGAGAAGAAGAAGGAGAGTTGTGGAGAGAAGGTTTAGGAAGAGAAGAAGAAGAGTGGCGGAGTTGGAGAAGGAGAAAGAAGGTGGAGAATTAGGGTTGTTGGAGAACCTAACCCTTCCCCTAAAGCTTTATTTATAGATGCTAAAAGTACCAATATTACAAATATACCTTTCACCCTAGTAAGAATGAAGAAGAAACAACAACCATAAACTAATTATATCAATGATGTTCTAATTACATCATATCTACTCCCTTTCAAGTTGGGAGGTAATGGTAGATATCCCAGCTTGCCATCACGGTGTCCCAAGGATAAGTATGAAACCGGGCACAAAATCTCAAAGGGTAGAAATAGGTGATAAAACATAAGTCGAAACCAATTTCAAATCATTTCAAACAAATATCGTGATTTTTTTTTTTTTTTGAAATAAGATGTGTAAGCTGTATTAAAAGAAAAGAGAGATTACAATACCTTGCTAAACAGGGCCTCTTTCCACAACAAGGTGTTGGAGAGAGAAACCTAGTTTAGCCTGGGCCTCCGCTAAATGATTAGCAGATCTAGGAATATAATTCCATTTACAATTTAAAGAAGAAATTAAATTACATATATCGTAATACATATCCCAATGCCGCCACGGAGGACGATCTTTATTTGCTCACCAATTGATAATAACTTTTGAGTCACCTTCAATACAGAGGGGCCCATAAGCACGGCTTTTGAAAATCCGAAGTCCGTTTAATAATCCAGTTAATTCAGCCGTTGTAGAATTCGAATTTCCAATTGGCCCGACATAAGAAAAAAGAAGAATCCCATTTTCATCATGAACAACTCCTCCAAAACCAGCAGGGCCCAGACCTCCAAAACCAGCAGGGCCTAGACATCCGTACGTGCTACCATCAAAGTTCAACTTAAAATGGCTAATAGGGGGAGGGGACCAACTCACCATTAGAGGGCGCCTTGCTGGATAGGACATTTTAGCTACAATGTGCTAGTTTTCTCGAAAGTTTGACCCTTGATGATCACGAAATTCCTTTTGCAATAAAATCCACAAAGTAACTTGACCAATAATTTTTTTCAACCAATATTTCTCCAGAAATAAACTTCAGGTTGAATTTTCGATTATTCCTTTCTTTCCATAATGCCCAAATAAGATGTCCCACACGACAAGATATTAATATTTTTTCGAGTTTCGGTAGGCTGGTATTTGTGATTGAGAGGATGGTAGAAGGGAGATTACGAGAGGAACAAAATTGGAAACCGATTTTGTTTAAAAGGCTGGTCCACACAAAAAAGGCATACTCGCAATGTAGGAGGATGTGGGTGATAGTCTTGACAAAAGGGGCAAAGAGGATCCGAGACATGGGCACCTCTTCGAATTAAGGTGTCCAACTTAAGGGCTTTGTTCCAACAAGCTGTCCAGATAAAAAAATTTGCACGTGGGGGAGCATGAAGAGTCCATGCAATGGCAGATGGATGATTGATTTGTGGGAGGTTGGAAGAGCATAGGAAGCTATAAGCAGTGGAAGTAGAAAAATTACCTTTCGAGTTGGGCATCCAAATGAGAGTATTTGCCGAATTTTTTAGACTTACCGAAGATAGCATAGTAATGAGGTCAGAAGCCATCAAGGCCTCAAAGTCAGAGAGTGATCTTCGGAGATTTAGGTTCCACCCACCTGAATTAGTTCGCAAGTCAGGAATAGAAGCTTCAGTATTTCTTGCCAGATTTGAAATCAAGCTGTGACTGTTGTTGAAGCTCTGCGTGCCAGTCCACCAGTCGGTCCAAAATCTTGTCATAGAACCCGTGCCCAAGTAGCATTTTACAGCAGTTTTGAAAGCAGGTTATAAATTTACGATTTTTTTCCACACTGGAGACAACTTATTACATCGCCCACCCTCAGTCCACCAACCCAACAATTTATTCGCTTTTGCCGAAACCAATTTTCTCCAAATTAATTCAGGATATAAGTTAAATTTCCAGATCCATTTAAGTAACAATGCAGAATTTGTAATGACAGTATCCCGGATCCCTAGCCCACCAAGAGATTTTGATTTGCAAATCTCAACCCATTTCACCAGAGAGTATTTCCTTTCACCGTTTGGTCCACCCCAAAGGATATTTCTTTTGAGTTGTTCAATTCTTTGGCAAACAGAGGCAGGACATCGATAAAGTAAAAGGAAATAAGAAGGAATTCCATGCAAACAAGACTTGATGAGAACAAGTTTTCCAGCCTTGGATAAGAATCTTCCTCTCCAAGTGGCCAGACGACCTTCCAAACGCTCAATAACAGGATGCCAAGAGCTTTTAGAGGGTAATGAAGGAGATAAAGGTAATCCCAGATAAGTACATGGAGGCGAAGCAATTTTACATCCCAAATATTGGCCCATGGAATTTAACACAGAAGGATCAATATTAAAACCAGTAATTGATGATTTTGACCAACTAACTTTCTGACCATAAGAGATTTCAAATAAATTTAATAAGGCTTTAATATGAGAAATTTCAGCTAACGTACCTTCCCCAAAGAGAATAGTATCATCAGCATATTGCAGCAAAGATATATCTTGAGATGGGTCATCAGAGATAGATTGCAGCTACCCAGAATTTTTGGCAAGACGGACCATTGAGGCAAGATGTTCAGCAACGAGAGTGAAGATAAACGGAGACAATGGGTCCCCTTACCGAATACCTCTAGTTGGATTAAAATACCCACAAGGTTTACCATTGACTAACACATAATATGAAACATTCAAAATGCAACTCCTAATCCAAAAATTCCAATGTGTGCCAAATCCCATCTTATGAAACAACTGGTCAACAAGTTTCCAGTTTATACGATCAAATGCTTTTTCAAAATCGAGTATCAGGACAAACTTGGGCTTTTTTGAATTTTTGAAGGTATCCAACAGTTTATGTGCAGCCATGGCAGAATCAAGGATATTTCGACCACGTATAAAGGCACTTTGACAAGGGCTAATGATCTTGGGAAGGACTCTCAAACGATTGGCCAAAATTCGTCCAATGATTTTGTAGAAACTTGTGGTGAGACTAATTGGACGAAAATCTTGAGGTAATGCAGAGTTTGCTTTTTTAGGAATAAGGGCAATGAATGAAGCTTCCACAGCCTTGTGAGTGATCCCCATTTGATGAAAATTTGGACAAAAGCAAAAACATCATTTTTTATGACCTCCCAAAATTTTTTATAGAACTCACCATTAAAGCTGTTAGGACTAGGGGCTTTATCTTTAGGAAGGCCAAGAGTAGCAGCCTCAATTTCTTGAGTACTGAATGGTCGCTCCAAGAAATCCACATCCAAAGATGAAATGCTGTTATACTTAGCTGGTACAAAATAGGACGGTTGTAGCACTCCTCAGAGTAAAGGTTTGTGAAAAACTTCACTAAAATGTTAGCCATCCCAGGGTTATCCGTGATCACTTGGTCCCCTTGACAGAGGTGATGCGGTTAACCTTCTTCTGGCCGAGGCTATAGCTTGGAAAAATTTAGTGTTTCCATCCCCCTCAGCCAACCAACAAAATCTAGCTCGCTGCTTCCAGTGCATGGTTTCATTTTGTAAAATATTTGAGAGTTCAAGATTTAATTTATTTTTAAGAGACAAATCAAGGGAAGAAAGAGACCTTTGTTCTTCGAGGAGATCCAACTCAGATAAATGCCGACAGATCATTTTTTTTTGAGAAATAGCAACAGAGCGTTGACAGAGAGACCATTGGCGGATTTTTGTCTTCAAAGCTTTGAGTTTCAAGGGGAGCGTCCATCCTGGATTAGGGTAGTGATAGAGCTAGTGCCACCATTCGGAAAAACTGGAATTGAAACTGTCTGAAAGGTTCCAAGAATTCTCAAATCGAAATGGAGATCTATTCCATGCAGGAGGATGGGTGTTGAATTGGATCGGCCAATGATCAGACCCAATCTTATTAAGAACTTGACTAGAAGAGTTGGGGAAAATTTGGAGCTATTTAGTATTGGCAAGAAAACGATCTAATTTAGAGAAAACAAGAGGGTTCTGGGAATTTGACCAAGTAAATTTTTTACTAGAGAGAGGTATTTCGGAAAGTTTCAGACTGCTGACGAGATCAGAGAAGGCTCGCATATTGGAGGTAGTCCGAATGGCAGGAGGTTTTTTTCGGAACAATGGAGGATGGCATTGAAATCACCTGCCAAGAGCCATGGCAGGTCCCAGAGTTGGGCAAGGAGGAGGAGTTCTTCCTAAAAGGATGCACGAAGGCAGTAACGAGTTGGCCCATAAATGCCAGCCAAAGCCCAACAAATCCCCAAAGAACGGTCTCAAAATTGAATTCTAATGGAAAAAAGACCAGGGTAAGAAATAACAGCTTCAACAGATTTGGGGTTCCAAAGAACAAGAATACCTCCAGAATGTCCAACAGCATCAACTTTTGCCCATTCAGGGTAGGGATCATACCATAATTCTTGGGCAGCAAAATTATCAAAGGACTGTAGTTTGGTTTCAACCAAAATTACAATACTAGGCTTGGATTCAAAAAGGACTGCCTTGACGATTGCCCGTTTGGAGCACGATTCAATTCCTCTTACATTCCAGGAGAGAACAATCATTTCGAGACTGGAAGGGAGATATACTCCTCTGGACTGAGGAGATTGTCGTGGTAAAATTTGCAGAATTTCCACGACAATTTGGTAATTTCCTTGAACTCATGCGGCGGAAAATCTTGCTCTTGCTCTTTGACGAATCGGATGAAGTCCATTTGGGCTTCAGTCTGAGCTATTTGGGCGAAGTTGGCTAGATAATCAGTTTTTGGAGGGGGAGCAATGGACGAAGGGGAGATCGGAATGCAAGGCTTTCTCAGAGGGCTTTTTTGTTGTTTTTTTTCTTTTTTCGTCTTTATCCTTCTGGAGTAGGTGTGAGCGAACGGAGTGATGGGAGGTTTTTTCTTCAGACTTTTTTTGAGGGGGATTGGGATAGTTGAAAGGGGGAAGGTGTTTTTGTCTTTTGAGGTTGAGGGCTTTGTCATTGGGGTTTAGAGAGGAAACGAGAGCTGTTCCTTTGGAACTAGAGGATTCCATTGGATGGCGGGACTTTGGTCTGATGGTTGCTAAAGGGGTAGGACAAAAAATGGGGGAAGGGAGGCTATTTATACAAAGTTGCAAAGCTCTATTTGGCGGGGTGAGACAACCTTGCCATTCAATAAGGTTGGGAGAGGCTTTGGGGTTTGGGCTCCATTGATTATCTGCTTCGTAGAATGATCCAGACACAAACCATTCATTTATTTTAATAGGAGAGAGAGAATTGGGGGGGGGGGGGGGGTTACGATAGGACGCATTGAAAAGATTTTCTGGTGAGGTGGAGTTTCGATGTTTCGAGGTGGCAGAGGCGGGGAGTGATAGATCCCATCCGTTGACAAGAATAGGGTGAGAGTGATGTGATGGTAGGGGAGAAGAAATGGAAATGTGGCTTTTTGGGGAATGCGTGTCAGGAAGTAGGATAGGGGAGATAAGGATTTGAACAGGACATTGGGGGGGGGGGGGGGGGGGGGGGCGTGATTTACATGGGAATGAAAATTCTTTGGGACCAGGGAAGGTATCGAGGAAGGAGGGGTGGGTTTCAAGGCATGTATCGAGGTTGGTGAGGCTGGCGGGGCTCGAGAAATGTCTTGGGATTGAGAGCACGAGGAGGGGTTCGAGGGAGAAGTGGCTTTTTCTGGGGAGTGTGCGTGGTTAGAATGACTGACAGGCGGCGAAATGGAAGGGAGGGATGTGAAGACAGTTGGTAAAGGAGCGCTTTTCGAGAGTGGAGACATGTTTGGGTGGGTTTGTAGGTATGATGTCAGAGAAGTGGGAAGACAGGCTGGATTTTCAGGGGGGTGTATGCTGTCAGGTGGACTGACAGTCTACGGGTAGAAAAAGATCAGTGAGCTTAAAGGGCGTGATGTGGAGATGGGTGCACTTTCTGAGGGAGGAGATATGTCAGGTGATCTGACCAAGGTGGGCGAAAGTTTGGGGTTTGGTCTGACAACTGGGGAAAAGGTGGGAGAGATGATAGGAGTTGATTGGCTAGGCTATTTGCCCGAGGCTGAGATTGAAGGGAGGATGGGTGTGCTGCACGAGGCGTGGGGAGAGGTGTGAGGTGAATTGATTGATGACTGTGGCCAGGTGGGTGATGTGGAGGAAGGTTGATGGGCGCTGTGTCCGAGGAGCTTCAAGATATTTGAATTTTTGAATTTTGAATTTTGGTTTGGGACAGTTGTCTGTGGTAGGTTCTTTTAGGACTCAGATTCGGTTTGGGGTCGAGTTAACTCAGAGTTTAGTTGAGCTAACCCGGACTGAGTTGAGCTTGGTTGGGAATCTTTCGAGTCAGTGGGCATGGCGGGAAGGATGATCAGGCTGTCGAACTCTAGTACGACCGAGGAAGAGGTGTTGCCGGAGATGAGGTTCACATAATGAGTACCACTTACAACGGTTTTTGGTTGGAGGAAGAGTCTCTCCCACAAAAGATTCGTAGGCTGTTCTTTTGCCTAGAGGAGCTCGCCAAAAATGCTTGTGAGAGATTCGATGGTGTGTCTGCAGTGTAACTCCGCAGGGATGCCGCGGATAACCACCCAGTGGCCTGAAATGGTGGATGTGAGTTCGGTGGTCCAATCTTCCATTTTTTAAGATCGGGGAGCCTACCTCGCCTTTCATTTTGTCGATTTTTTTCCTGTCTTCGGATGAGTTGAAGACGACGATCCATTTGTGGTCTTGAAGAGATTCTCTTTCGCAAATCCATTGCTTTAGTTGCTGGCTAGAGTTGCTGTTCGTGTGGACAGAGATGATTGCCGCCTGAGACAGCCGACGCTCTCCATCAGTCATGGCTTGGCTTGGAAGTGTGAGGGAGTAGTAGTTTTCCTGTTTTGTAAGCTGAGGAGGGGGTATAGGTGGGAGGTTGGTGCTCGACTACGGCCTTTGTAAGGGGGGTGGAATTATCAGTGGGGCATTTTGGGTATTTTCTGGGGTGTGGTCAGGTAGAGGGGGGAGAGTTGGTTTTTTTCAGGATGCAGATCTTGGTGGTAGTAGCAAATATGCAAATGAAAAAAAAAAAAGTTGGTTTTTTCAGGATTTGAAGCAAGGTATCTTGGAATTTTTTCCAGCCAAGTCCAGAGGCAGAGTTTTGCTGTAGGAAAAGCATACCCATGAACAGAGCTCCGCGTCGCTGAGTGATGACACATTTGATTTGTCCTTTGTGATATTGGATATAGACTTGAAATTCCAGGTCTCCTGTGAGAAGGGATCGCCCGAATCCTCTGCCAATTTTGTCAGCCTGAATCTTGTCGAAGATGCTCACAAAGGCCTCCGCTACTCGGATTGGGATGGAGATAAAGGATTTTTTCGTGCCAGACCTGGTGAGAATGTGAATGGCTTCGCCGAACCCTTTTCTTGTTCGCCTGAGTGAAATCGAACTGTTCCCATTGTTAAATTCGAACTCACGATCTTCATTTAGCCGTATTTTTCGTCGGGATGTTCTACTGATGACTGTTTGCCATCCCGGTTCTTCCGTTTTTGTGCGTGCTGAGCCTGCTTCTCCTTCTGCTGCTGTTTCTCAACTTCCGAATGATGTTGCCGTGATCTGGGCTGCTTCTCTCTCGACGTGATGGACCAGGAGGGGGGTTTGCGGTCGGGAGAATGCCCCGAGCTCCTCGTGGGAGGTGGAGGCTCAGATTCCCTCATTGGTCCTACTCATCTGATCGCGGGGCCCTCTCTTCTAAACACGGGTCCCTCATCTTACCTCTAGCAAGTAAAGGACTTTTACTTGATCAAACAAACAAACAAATATAGTGATAATAATCACTAAAGTGGGTAATGCCAGTTATTCACAAGACGACGATAAAAAACCCAAGGGTACAAATAAAAAGTCTCAATGAACTTAAAAACACCCATAATATAAAAAGGACCAACCAAAGCAATGCACCAAAAGGGTTGGCCAAAGGGGTAAATAAGTGTAAAGTAAAGGATGGTAGAAGAAAGGTTGCCAAATAATAAAAAAGGGTAATGGGTAATGATAAGGAAGATAAAATGAAGTAGTTGGGGCCATCATGTGCTTTATATTCCAACGTAATTCAAATTCTTCATCATATGAACCTATGCCGACAACAGTCAACATATAATAAACCTAAGTCAAGCAACTGAGGAGTTCTTCTTCAAATAATGTCTCAATCAAAGAGACACAATAGCAAATGCGGTGATGAACCAATGCCCAAATAATACATGCCAAATATGTTGTTATATGGCAGCGGATAACGGGTAAATAGTAAAATTCCTTAAGAGTAATAAGGACACATGAGATAATCTACAACAAGTCCATCCTTGAATGAGGAAGATGTGCACCAAATAATTAGCTGGAACCAAGTATAAACTGCCAATAAGTTGAACCAAGTGCTGTTAATCTTCTTAAAAAGAATAATTGAACTGAGTGTTGCTGTTTCAGAGAGCAGCTGCAAGGTCTTCTAAAAAATAGAGAAAAGTTAATAAAACAGTAATGGATGTTGCTTACACGCTTATTGCATCAGTGATTAGTTTAGACACCAAACCGAGAGCATGCCATATTAAACCAACTAATTAGTAGCCAATGACATAAGTGTCCTGTTTCTGAATATAGTCCATGCTTAGAGATGTAATATTAGAATGAAACCGATTTTGAAAGGTAAGATAAAAAACCGAAGGCAAAGCTTGAGGCTAGACCAATCCATATAAAGTTTTGTTCTTGATGGCATAAAACGGCTCGAACATTGAAGCTTTCTGCTGCTGCATGAAACTTTTTTGCTAATTGACCTTTGCTGCTTCAGATGTCAATTTCTCTTTCTAGAAAAATCTGATTTCAACAATTCTTTTTGAGTTGAAAATTAGACTCAAAGATCTTTCTAACGGTATATAATTTGCTATATGAAAAATACGGAGTGAAACATCCAATGAAAAACTAGAATTTGGAAAAAAGACTTGAGGAAAAATGAGAAACTTCTCTTTTTTCTTTTTCTTCTTCTTTCTCCCTTTCTTCTCCTTTTCCAGCTCAGATCTTTGCCCGCTCTGATACCAAGTTTAGGATTCCATAATGTACAATCAAAGTAAAAGAGGATAAAGGGGTGAGAAGAAGAAGGAGAGTTGTAGAGAGAAGGTTTAGGAGGAGAAGAAGAAGAGTAACAAATTTGGAGAAGGAGAGAGAGGGTGGAGAATTAGGGTTGTTGGAGAACCTAACTTTCCCCCAAAAGATTTATTTATAGATGCTAAAAAAAGTACCAATATTACAACTATACTCTCCACCCTAGTAAGAATGAAGAAGAGACAAAAATCATAATCTAATTACATCAATGACACTCTAATTAGATCATATTTTCTAACAGGATTTTCTAGTGTTACAAACATATGTTTACAATATAAAATAATGTTTGATGAATTTCACATTTTCGAGATGTGATCATCATTCAACAAAAATAGCAATATATATGTCTGACGGTCTTGTATGTCTTGAGATGATCTTCTTACATCTTAAATGTCAAATACTTTTTGAGCCCAAAATGGTTACAAATGATCTTGTTCTAATTATTCTAGTCCAATGTTATGAACTTCTCAAACTTTTTAAAATCTTATGCACAACCTCCAAATGAACTTTCCTAGACTTCTCGATTGGCAAACTAGCAACTCCAATTGCAGAAGCAATATCAGGCTGTTCACTTCCAAGTAGATTGGTTTTCCTGCAAAGCATGTATATTCATTATTGTCAAGCACAATTATTACATATTAATCCTGAAATGTTACGGTCCCGAGTCATGGATCGAGTAACACGGCATGGGATTTGTGAATCCAGCACTCAGAATTTACTCACTTCACGTCAAGGGTCTGTGTATGAGTATTTCTCCTTAACCAATGCTTGGCCAGGAGGAAAGATCCTCTTTTGAGGGTCCTACAGAGTTGTTGTGCTAGGTAGAAGACCCCACAACAATGCTGACCTTGCTAGAGCAAGGTGCTCTCTTTCTTGGTCACGGCAAAGAGGGTTTGGCCCTCTTTGTTGCTGCTCTAGCTAAGAATGCAATCCTTCTTTCTTAAATAACTTGAAACAAGAGTTTGGGATAGATTAATACCTCTTCTTTGATGCTATGATCAGCTCCCACGTTGCACCAGGAATTGCTCAAGATTTGAGGATAAAAATCCTCACTTTGCTGCTTGGTAAGGGAGGAATTGGGCCTCTCTTGTTGCTGCTGCCAAGAAGGAGGATAGACTTCCTCTTTGGGCTCGGAAAAGGGGCAGGAAGCTCCTTTTCTTAATAGGGATGATGGTGGATGAATTTGGGTGAAGATGGATGGCAATGGAGGGTGAATGATAGGTTGGATTTTTGGAGTAAACCCTAAACTCGGGATCAAGAGGTGATCCCAACCTATTTAGACTAGGTTATTCTAAAATCTCAAAGCTTACCTATTTCATTCATACCTATCCCTTAAATAGGGAGTTTTAGGGTTAGGGTTACAATAATTCCCCATAATGCCCTTACATAAAAAGTAATTAGAAATAACTCCTACTTAAAACAATATAAGAAATAAATCCTACTTAAAACAATATTAGAAATAAATCCTACTCAAAGAAATATAAGAATTAAATCCTATTTGAGTGAGTTGTTGTTGTCTTCTTCGTTGTGTGACTCGGTGTGCTATTGAGTCCACAACATCTGCCTCCCCATGGAGAAAGAGCTTGTCCTCAAGCTCAAAAGCTGGGTAGACTTGTTTGAAGATGTCCACACGTTCCCATGTTGCAGCATCAGGGTCAGTGTCCGTCCTCTGAACGAGAATCTCCCAATGATCATTGGTCAGCCGTGCACGTAACACCGCAGCTGGGTTAAGAATAACCTCGCCATGATCAACTGGTGGTAGGAATGGAGTGGATGTAGGCTGTGCTCCGGAATGCGGCTTCAAAAGAGAGACATGAAACACATCGTGAATTTTGGCGGTGTCCGGTAATTTGAGTTGATAGGCGACTGGTCCCACGCGTCGAAGAATGGGAAACGGCCCAAAAAATCGGGGTGAGAGCTTATGACGTGGAGGTCCCGCTAGAGACTGCTGACGGTAGGGTTGGAGCCGTAGCCACACATACTTTCCAACCTCAAAAGAGACCTCACGGTGGCCTCTGTCGTATACATCCTTCATCCGAGCTTGGGCACGTCGTAGCCGTTCTGTGATATTCTGTAGCAGTAGATCCCTGTCTATGAGTGCCTGATCAATCGTGTCCACGCGGGTGGACCCTGGGTTGTACGAGAGGAGGCGAGGTGGATCCCGGCCATATATAACCCGAAAAGGAGTGGATTGCAATGCAGAGTGGAACGAAGTGTTGTAACAATATTCGGCCCACGGAAGCCATTGAACCATTGCCGCGGACGATCCCCCACCAAGCACCGTAGATACATCTCGATGGTGCGGTTCACCACCTCAGTCTGCCCGTCTGTCTGTGGATGATAGGCGGAGGAGAACTTCAATTTCGTCCCACTCAAGCGAAACAGTTCCCGCCAAAAGGTGCTCGTGAAAACTGCATCTCTGTCACTCACAATGGATTCTGGAATGCCATGTAAGCGGACTATCTGCTCCAGGAAAGTCTGAGCAACACGTGTTGCTGTATACGGATGAGCCATCGGTATAAAATGCCCGTACTTGGAGAATCGATCAACCACTACGAAAAGTACGGATTTGCCGGCTGACAGGGGTAGGCCTTCCACAAAATCCATTGAAATGTCGGCCCAAACCTGCGTTGGAAGGGCCAGAGGCTGGAGAAGACCGGCTGGACTCAAGTGCTCGGCTTTGTTGCGCTGGCATACCTGACAGTCGCCAACATAAGTCGCAATAGAGGCTTTCATGGCTTGCCAGTAAAAATCAGCTCGAATTCTGTGCAAGGTCTTCTGGATCCCCTCGTGTGTACTGTCGTGGTAGGCCGAGAGAATAACTGGAATCAACTCAGACTCAGGTGGAAGGAAAATCCGATGCTTATAATAAATAAGTGAATCCTGGATGGACCACTTCACATTCATTGTCCCTTCTGAGATCTGCTGATGCAGTTCCTGCAGTGCAGGGTTAGTAGCATGTGCTTCTCGCACCAAGTCCATAATGAGAAATCTCGGCTGGCTGATAGAATAGACCGACTGCTGATCTTCAAAACATCGTGACAAGGCATCTGCCGCCTTATTTAATCTCCCCGCACGATACTCCACTGAGAAGTCAAAGCCCAACAACTTACTGATCCAGTGTTGTTGTGGCGACGTCGTCAAACGCTGTTCTAGTAAGAATTTAAGGTTATAGTGATCCGTGCGTATGAGAAAAGCCCGGCCCCAGAGATAAGGCCTCCAATGTTGGACCGCTTTGGCCAACCCAATCAATTCGCGCTCATAGGCTGCCAGTTTGTGATGGCGGACTGCCAACTGTCTGCTAAAATAAGCAATAGGATGGCCCAACTGCTGTAAAACGGCCCCCATGCCCACGCCCGAAGCGTCGCACTCTACCACGAATAATTCGTCGAAGTTGGGAAGTTGTAATACTGGCGCGGATGCTAGGGCAGCTTTGAGTGCCACAAATGACGTGGTGGCCCCTTCATTCCAAATAAAGGAATTTTTCTTGAGTAAACTCGTCAATGGTGCTGCCACTGGCCCATAGTTCTGAATAAATTTACGGTAGTAGCCCGCAAGACCCAGAAAACCCCGTAATGCAGAACACGACTGTGGTTGCGGCCACTCGTGAATAGCTCGGATCTTCTCGGGATCCACCGTAACCCCCTCATGTGAGATAATGTGTCCCAGATATCCCACGTGTGAAGCCGCAAAAGAACACTTGGAGTGTTTCAAATAGAGCTGATGTGCTCTTAACAAGTCGAAAACAATCCTCAAGTGTGCCAAGTGCTCCTCAACCGACTTGCTATATATCAAAATATCATCGAAAAATACAAGAACAAATTTTCGAAGATAGGGGCTAAATACCTCGTTCATTAAAGCTTGAAAAGTGGAGGGTGCATTGGATAACCCGAACGTCATGACGACGAACTCAAAGTGGCCATGGTGCGTGCGGAACGCCGTCTTCTCGATATCAGAGGGGTGCATCCGGACCTGATGGTATCCCGAACGGAGGTCGAGTTTAGTGAATAACCACGACCCATGTAACTCATCCAGAAGCTCATCCACTACCGGAATCGGGAACTTGTCTTTTACTGTCTGCACGTTCAACTCCCGATAATCCACGCAGAACCTCCATGTCCCATCATGTTTCTTCACAAGTAAGACGGGGAGCGGCTGGGACGAATAAGACCTTGTTTCAACATCTCATGGCACTGACGCTCTATCTCATCCTTCTGAAGGTGTGGGTAACGGTATGGTCGCACGACCACTACCTCAGAACCTGGTTTCAGACAGATCCTGTGGTCACAGTGCCTCATGGGAGGCAACCCCGAAGGCTCCTGGAAGAGGTCATAGAACTCCTCAACCAGACCATCACTAGTACTGTCAGGCTGATCCTGTGTCTGCAAAGTGTGTATGCGGTGGGCCCTGTCCACCTGACAGCCCTGTAAGAGCATCCGACTTCCGGCCAAATCAAAGCTCATGGTTAAAGCCGAAAAGTCCCACAGAATGGGCCCCAATGTTTGTAACCATTTAATGCCTAAAACCATATCAAATCCCGCTAGGGGAATAACAAAAAATTCCGCATTAAATGAAGTAAATCCAATGGAAAAAGTTACCGCCTTACTAATCCCATAGCTAGGGACCTTCTCGCCATTGGCCACTGAGACGGTGGCTGTCAGATGAGTGTGTATCTGGAGCTGGAGATGCTGTGCGGCTGTCAAACTCAGAAAATTGTGTGTACTCCCCGAGTCGACTAGTCCCACCAGTTCTCGGTCAATGACATGAGCTCGGACTTGCATTGTAGTAGGCGGTTTCTGCCCAGTAATAGCATGCAAGGATATCTCTGGTGGTTCCTCCTCGATAATATCCTCTGGTTCCTCTGGATCCTCTGAATCCTCCATCTCGAGCCAAAATAATCGTTTACATTGGTGTCCGACCCGATACTGCTCATCGCAGTTATAACAGAGATTTTTGGACCGCCTTTCTGCCATCTCCGCACTCGTCAATTTTTTTATAAAGCTCGGTAGGGAATTACCAGGGCGGGGATCGGCTACCCGAGTCGTAGTCGAAGTGTGTCTGGATGGTGCTGCTGTAGATGTTCCCTGAGATGAATTATAGCGGCGCCCTTGCCACGTGGAGGAAGTGTTCCTCTCACTCGACCAACCCGACTTACGTTGCTGCAACTGTTGTCGTTGTTCCATTGCTCGGGCCATATTCATGGCATGAGCTAGATCCGTGGGCATAAGGAGTTCTACCTCTAGCCGTAAATACTCATTGAGACCTGCTGTGAATAAGGAGACCTGCTGGTCAACCAATACCCTCTCTCCAGCACGAGCCAACTTTTCCTGGAAGAGTTTTTGATAGTGTTCCACCGAACCCGTTTGTCTCAATAGGACTAACTCTCCCAAGGGGTTGCTGTTGGCGGGAGGCCCAAATCTAACTGTGCATAGATTTTTAAATTCTCCCCAAGTCATTCTCGGTCTCTCTTTCTCTACTTGAGTCACCCATAACATGGCTTCATCTGTCATATGGAAAGAGGCTAGTTGCACCTTATCCCATTCAGTAGTCCCTTGGTTCAAAATTTTTTTTTCACATCTATGCAACCAAATTACGGGATCCACAGAACCATTGAAAGAGGGAAACTCTAACTTGGTGTACCTTGGGATTGTGCCTCCATGCTGAGGTGCTTGGACAGCAGTGCGCCCAGGCCACTGCTCCCCTCTTCTGTGATATGGTTGAGTAACCTCTCTCACCTCTGGACTTTGATGTCTCTCTGCCCTCAACTCCTGTAGCATGCTAATGATTCGGCTCATCTCTTCTTCCAAACCACAAACCTTTCCCAACACTGGTTGTGCTGTTTCAAGGCTATCTTCTATCTTTTGTATCCTGATTTGGATTTCTTCATTGCTGATATTATCCCCCATGTTACCCTGCTCTGATACCAAGTTGTTACGGTCCCGAGTCATGGATCGAGTAACACGGCGTGGGATTTGTGAATCCAGCACTCAGAATTTACTCACTTCACGTCAAGGGTCTGTGTATGAGTATTTCTCCTTAACCAATGCTTGGCCAGGAGGAAAGATCCTCTTTTGAGGGTCCTACCGAGTTGTTGTGCTAGGTAGAAGACCCCACAACAATGCTGACCTTGCTAGAGCAAGGTGCTCTCTTTCTTGGTCACGGCAAAGAGGGTTTGGCCCTCTTTGTTGCTGCTCTAGCTAAGAATGTAATCCTTCTTTCTTAAATAACTTGAAACAAGAGTTTGGGATAGATTAATACCTCTTCTTTGATGCTATGATCAGCTCCCACGTTGCACCAGGAATTGCTCAAGATTTGAGGATAAAAATCCTCACTTTGCTGCTTGGTAAGGGAGGAATTGGGCCTCTCTTGTTGCTGCTGCCAAGAAGGAGGATAGACCTCCTCTTTGGGCTCGGAAAAGGGGCAGGAAGCTCCTTTTCTTAATAGGGATGATGGTGGATGAATTTGGGTGAAGATGGATGGCAATGGAGGGTGAATGATAGGTTGGATTTTTGGAGTAAACCCTAAACTCGGGATCAAGAGGTGATCCCAACCTATTTAGACTAGGTTATTCTAAAATCTCAAAGCTTACCTATTTCATTCATACCTATCCCTTAAATAGGGAGTTTTAGGGTTAGGGTTACAATAATTCCCCATAATGCCCTTACATAAAAAGTAATTAGAAATAACTCCTACTTAAAACAATATAAGAAATAAATCCTACTTAAAACAATATTAGAAATAAATCCTACTCAAAGAAATATAAGAATTAAATCCTATTGAGTGAGTTGTTGTTGTCTTCTTCGTTGTGTGACTCGGTGTGCTATTGAGTCCACAACATGAAAATTCAATCCAGCTTCTACAGGAGTGTCCATAGCGTTGCATCCTAACATTTTAGTTTTGACAGAGAAAGCCAAACAATACTTCCTCTATGGCAAAATGGCTTCATTTCTCTTCCCTCCAATCTAAATTCCTGGAAAATGTCTCAGTTGGCCCAGGTTTATACTTTGGTAATTCTTTTTAATGATTGTTAGTCTTTTCTATTGCTGCTTGCATCAAGAAGCAGTTATGGTATCATAAGCATCGCACATGGTGGATTATACATTCCACCACACCGACCACATAGTGGGGACTTGTTTTCAAAATTCTAGCATTCCTTTCATCTCATAAGGCTCAGATGGCTGCACAAAAGCCGGCCAAAACTTTGCCTTTACTTTAACAAATTGCTAGAAGAAGCTTGCCAAAACTGGTGATTGGATAGTCTGAGGATCAAAGTTGGAAGCTGACATATTCTTTGTCTATTATATGACAAAGGATAACTTTGGCAGAGGAATCCATGTGAAAATGTATGATGCAAAAGGGAAAAGAAGGAAAGGTAGGGATTTTTAACACTTTTTTGGCCTTTCAATATAGCATAGGAAACGATTGAAAAAAGTGAGTTTTATTGCCAGCTTGCCACCTGGAAGTAGAAGTTTCAATCTATTGCTTTTGTTAAGTGGATTTGGGGAGGGCAATATTGTGGTAATAGACAGACAAATGATGTATGGCTAAAGAACCTCCAAGATTGTTAATGCGAGATATCTGCCTCCCAAAGAATCTTGGTGGTCATGGAGTGAAAAACATTCATTTAATGAATTAGCCACTCATAGGCAAATGCCTTTCGTGGTACTGAAACTGCTCCTCCTTTCAACACTTCCAAATTAATGTTCTCCTATCTGGATGCTGTTGGTAGTTTGAAGGAGGATTTCAGCCAAGGGATCCACTTTGGGGTCAGATTGGGGAATAGAGTTAAATTGTGGTAGGGTAGTGGGTTGGAGGAAATCCTCTTGCTAGCGTCATTTCTAACTTTTTAATATTGCATGGTGTTTTTCTTTTTGAGAGTGATTGTTTAGTATACTGCAAACCTCAATTCAGGATTTGGGAAGGATGATGAAAACGGGCTGCGTGGAACATTAATCTGGGAAGAAACATTTTAGATATTGAATGTAAGAGGCCTCCAACATCCTTTCTATTGTTCTGATTACTACGTTAGAGAAAATGTGAAAGACAAAATAGTTCAGAAGTGGAAATTATCTGGCAGTACACTGTTGCCTTCTTTTACTCTTGAAATTTGGCCACTAATAGTGCTATCATTGTTTCTCTTTGGAATGAGAGAAACAAAAGAAAATTCCAGCTCAAGTCCTTCATTGTTTCTGAGCTTGCCGAGCACATTGTTGGATAGGTGTCCACGTGGCTCCTTATGAAGAAAGATTTCCTCCATCTCAGCAACTCTCATTTCTGGGGGAATTGGCGCATTGTTGCTGCAATGGTGGGGCCCTATCATCCTCCAAATATTATGGTCACCTCCTCCTCCCGGCCACCTCAAGTTGAACTTTGATGACAACAACTTTAGCTGTCTTGGACTGGCGGGGTTTGGCGGAGCATGATGACAGCAGCATCCTCCTACTCTCATTCGTTGGCTGCTTGGACAATATCTTATTCCACCTCGGCTGAACTTGCTGGACTGCTTCACAGTCTTACGATCTATGGGACCGGTTCTCAGGTCCCCTTATCATTGAGGGTGACTTCAAAGTCTATTGATTGGTGCACCAAATTCAAGACTCCACCTTGGTGACACTGGAACATCTTTTTATATATCTGTAGTATCTCTTCCTCTCTTGATTGTACTTGGGTACATGTACCCAGATCTGCCAATCACTTTGCGGACTCTCAAGCTAAATGGGGCTCATCCCTCCAAACCCTTGATGTGCTGGGAGGCCCCACCTTCTTGGTTGTATCTTTTTGTTCTTTTTCTTGAATAAATTCCCACTTTCTATAAAAAAAAAGTACATATTTTTAGGGTACTCTTGTATAGAGGACTAGAAGTGCTTATAGTGAAAGCATTTGTTACTATTGATTTCACATTCTTTCATAACATATCCTAATTTTTGACAAGGTTTTAATGCTCTTCCTATTACTCTTCTTTATCCTTATTTCCTTTTCTTGCTTTTGTTGAAGATGTGGCCAATGGTGCGTTGTGTATAACATCTGCACTCTTATATATATACCATGGACCTAAACCCTGTGGAAATTCTGCTATCTACATGTCTTTTTCACAATTCGGCATTAAACTACCTCCTCCAACAAGCTTTGAGTTACCTTTAGAATTGTCATCAAAGTTGAGCTGGAGCATCCAACCAGGAGGACCATTCTACATTCTAGTTTCCACAATTGAAGCCACTTCTCCCTGATTATAGAGCTAGACACATGGCTGAAATGAGGGTGTTTAATATCCTCACTAAATGGTTCTTTCCTTCAAATCTGTTCGAATTAGGCTCATCCATTGTGCATCAGGAGATAGCCTCCAATGGTATAGATGCCAACTGATCAATTGAACTAGGAAGGATAAGTGAAGCACAACTGGAGACCAAAATTTTGCAATAAAGCATTCTGAAGTTTATAAATATACTCCTTCTACAAAATGAAAAGCATAACCCAATAGTAATTTTTCTAAACTACCCCTTCTAATCATATCCTACATGGCGAACTATTTGGGCTGTGAAACTACAAATATTCCAAGCACTTATTTGGGTCTCCCGTTGACTCCTAACTTGTCGTCCAGAAACAACTGGCATCCAGTTATTGAGCGTATGGTAGGGCGCTTGGCCATTTAGAGGGGAAAATTTCTCTCAAAGGTGGGTAAACTCACTCTCATCAAATCATGCCTTCATGGAATACCGAGTTACTTATTTCTCTATTCCACTGCCTTCTTGTAATTAAAAATCACCTAGAAAGCCATAAAAATTTTTTTTTGTGGTGTGGTCATAATGGAGAAAGAAAATATCACTTAGTTAAATGGGATGATGTATGTCAGCCCTTACATCTTGGTGGTCTTAGAATTCATGATATCGCAACTACCAACTTAGTTTACCTCCTGAAATGGATTTGGAGATTCAACTCCTCTCCAGATTTGATTTGGAGGGCATTTGTTGCTGCCAAAGCAAACAAATCGAACGGTTGGTGGACTGAAGAGGGCCGTCGGTACCGCATGTCACCTATTTGGAGGAAAGTCTCGTTATTGCTCCTTGTTTTCAACAAGGCAGTCAAATGCTATCTGGGCAATGGCCGTACCACAAAATTCTGAACGGATTATGGCTAGGGGTCAAAATCCTTGACCTTAGTTTTGGTCCTATCTCCTTATTGGCTAGAGATAAAAATCGCTTCTATCTCGAACTTATGGTCTGAACATTGCAGTTGGAATCTTAACCTTTGGAGAGCCCTCACAAACTCAGAAGCTCTTTTCGCCTCAAATCTTCTCTCTTGCCTATCCAAAGTCAAAATTCGTGAGCACATGTCGGATATCCTCATCTGGACCCTGTGCCCAAAAGGAATATTTTCTACGGTTTCTGCCTACAACCTCCTTCACAGCTCCGACCCCTACCAACTGCATCACCCCGCAACGATTGCTTGGTCCTTGCTTGCCCCGTCCCATGTGAAATTCTTTATCTGGTGTGCTTGTAGAGGTAAGATACTCACATCCGATTCCCTCATTAGATAGGGCACCCCCCGTACAAGACCCTTTTTGCCCGTTTTTTCAAACTAATCCAGAAATTGCCACCCATGTCCTCCTCCATTGCTACATTGCACAAACAATTTGGTCCAACCTTCTAAACAAAATCGGAATTAATTACTGTGTGCCCCAAAATTTACCTTCAATGATCCTCTCCATCACAAACACTCGTATCCCAAAACTTGGAAAATTATTAATCTCCGGTTGTGTGGGCCACATCCCTTGGGCCCTCTGGAAAGAAAGAAATAATTGGAATTTTCAATTCAAATTCTCCCCCTTTGAGGTAATATTGTTGGTCAGGTCTCTGCATGGCTATCGACTTGGAAGGAATTTACCCATCTCAGTAATTAGAGGTAATTGGAGGCTGATCACCAAAATGACTGATTCCCCCCGCCCCCCAACAATGAAGATTTGGTCCCCCCACCACTGGGCCACTGCAAGCTGAACATTAATGGTAGTGCCATTGGCAGGTCCAGTTGGATTCAAAGGAGTTATTCATGATGATAAAAACTATCTTCTCTACACTTTTGCGGGGCCATTGGAGATCTCTGATTCTACTACTGCCGAACTCAACAGATTACGTTTTTTTTTTTTTTTTGAAGATGTAATTTTATTAAAAGAAAAAGAAAAAGAAAAATTACAAAAGGCAGAGGGAGCAAATCTCTTACAACGAGAGATTGCAGGAAAGCTCCCTCCTTGGCAAGCACATCTGCTGCCGAATTTGCAGATCTCGGAATGTGAGACCAAATACAAGAAAAAGAAGATACAATATCCAAAATCACCTGGAATACGTCCCAATGCCTCAATGGGGGAGAAGTATTGCGCTGGCACCAACCAATCACCACCTTGGAATCCCCTTCAATGTGAATAGGCCCACTACATTTGTCTTTGAACACCCGTAGTCCATTAAGAAGGCCGTGTAACTTAGCCGACGTTGAGTCGGATATGCCTAAAGGACTAGCATAAGAAAAACATTGATTCCTAGATGAATCTGAAATGACGCGATCCTGGGATTGCCAAGAGAAGATCCATCAAATTGCTCCAGTTGTCTCGAATGCCGATGCCTTTGAAAGAGGAGAGGGTTTTTTGTCAATAGCCAGGTTGATATTTGCCATGTCACTCTGTCAACAACTCTAGCCTCAGATTCACTTTTAGCATCAAACCGCCTTTATTCCGTTCATTCCAAAGCCCCCATGGAACGAAACTAGCACAAGATGAGAGCAGCAATTTGCCGAGGCCAGGAAGGGGATATCCCAAGATCGACTTGCAAAAGCTTATCAGGTCGACAACAATACAAAATTAAAACTTCAATTTGCTTAAAACAGAGGTCCACACAATCCATGAGAACCGGCACTGAAGAAAAGTATCACTGGTGGATTCATCTTCATTGTGGCAGAAAGGGTATAGTGGATCTATAGATGGGTGACCTCTTCTTCTGAGCACATCAGCCATGAGAATTTTACTTTAACAAGCACTCCACATGAAAATTTTTACCTTAGGGGGACACATAGTTTCCAGACAAAGTTGATGTCCTGCTCCCTTTGCGTCGGATCCCAACCATTGATGTATCCATATGTCGAAGCAACTGAGAATTTCCCACTTTAGTCAGGCCACCAAATGAGCTTGTCTTCATTGGAAGGCCAAATTCTGACATGATTTAAAGCATCTAAAAGGTTGCTGGCTTCCATGGCCTCCATGTCTGATAAACCCCTTCGGGGGTGTAGGTTCACATTCCCTCCCTCAAAAGCATCTGCAACTGTAATTTCCTTGTGAGTGGAGAGAAGGAAAAAAGTGCTGAAAAAGTTTCGTAAAGGTGCCTTTCCTGTCCACCAGTCATCCCAGAATTTAAGAGATCTGCCATTACCCACAAAAAATCTACAGGCTGATGAGAAATTCTGAAGTAGCAAAAAAATAGATCTCCATATTGAGGATAGTCCTCTCCGATTTCCTCCAGCCATCCACCATGGCATATTCCAGCCCAACTTGACTAGAACCATATCCTTCCAAAGATTGGAGGAATTTGTGTTGTACTTCCAAATCCATTTAAGCAGTAAGGCTTTGTTCATTTCTTTTGATTTCCTAGACCATCTCGTTGGGCCCCTCATCATTGAAGAGGACTCTAAGGTTGTCATCGATTTGTGTGCAAAAGGAATTCACCCTCCTTGGACACATTGGGATATTTATTTCGAAATTTGTAACATAATTTCTTGTCTAAATTGTACATGGACTCGCACCCCTAGATCTGCCAATCATTTGGCAGGCTTACACACTAAACGGGGATCTTCCCTCCAACACCTTGTTGTGGAGGTCAGCCCACCCCAATAGGTTGTATGTTTCTCTCTCTCTGATTTATTAAATATGCACACACTTTCCTAAAAATAACATTTTTTGACATATCATTTATTAATTCCACAAGAACTTTGCTTTAGATCAAAAGAGATGCTAATATCTTGTAGTTATCAAATGTAGGTGCTTGTGATGACTGCTCAAATTTTGCTGAATATTCTTAGACACAGCATAATAAAGATGGAGGCCATACACCTCCTTATATTGGATGAGTGTCATCATGCTGTGAAGAAACATCCTTATTCATTGGTGATGTCTGAGTTCTATCATACAACTGCCAAGGACAAAAGACCAGCTGTTTTTGGCATGACTGCTTCTCCAGTCAACTTGAAAGGTATTTTTTTTTCTTTGAACTTTTTACTTTCTGATGATTTTTTTCTTCATGATTCATCTTCCTGGTGAATTTATTTATTATTGTTTTTTTCTTGGTTTTTCAATCTCTTGTTATATGACTTATGCAGGGGTTTCTAGCCAAGAGGATTGTGCAATAAAAATTAGGAATCTTGAGACCAAACTTGATTCAATTGTGTGCACAATAAAAGATCGCAAAGAACTTGAAAAACATGTCCCAATGCCTTCAGAAGTAGTGGTTAAATATGACAAAGCCGCCAGCCTTTGGTCTCTGCATGAACAAATAAAACAAATAGAGGTTGCTGTGGGGGAAGCTGCAGTTACAAGTTCCAGGAGAAGCAAATGGCAGTTTATGGGAGCCAGAGATGCTGGGTGCAAAGAGGAACTGCGACTTGTCTATGGAGTCTCTGAAAGAACAGAAAGTGATGGAGCTGTCAACCTTATTCAGAAGTTGAGGGCCATCAACTATGCTTTGAGTGAACTGGGGCAGTGGTGTGCCTTCATGGTACAGATATGCAATCCTTTTCTCGATCTATTAGATTGGCTTGTGTATCTTTAATTAGTCGTTGTTTTGTGGTTGGTTTACCTTGTGCTTTGTTCAGGTTGCACAGTCATTTTTAACAGCTTTACAGAATGATGAGAGGGCAAATTACCAACTCGATGTCAAGTTTCAAGAATCATACTTGGAAAAGGTCGTAGCTCTTTTGCAGTGCCAGTTATCAGAAGGGGCAGTCTCAGATAAAGATGTAAATGGAAATGGTAAAATATGTTATGATGCTCAAGAGGGAGATGATGAAATTGAAGAGGGAGAGTTACTTGACAGTCATGGTGAGTGTTCTTTTGCTTTCAAGTACTTAGAGAATTGGTTGGGATATCATGAGTTCAATGATTGACTGGATCTCAGTAAAACTATTCGTGCTAGTCTTCATACTGTAATATCTTTAGTAGACTGCTGTTTTTTTTTATGGTTCTTATCCGATGTATTTTGATCTATTTGCTTGTTAATACAAAGAGGAAAAAATTTGCCTATTAAATCTGAAATTCAAAATAAATAAATTTTGTTTTTTGAACTCATCTTGTGATTATAGTTTCAGTTAGAAGCCTTCTCTAGTGTGGACATGCTAATATAAATATCTATCTTAAGTTTTTTACATAATTTTTGGAAAAGCAGTTTTATCTTAAAATTGCTGTTTTGATGGCCAAAATTTCTTGAACAATGCATGTCTCAACATTTGGAGCTCATTTATTAACTTAGGTTTAAAATTTCAACCTTTTGGCTATATCATTTTTACATTTCTTAGATAATACTGTAAAATCTTTATCGCGTTATTGTTACTTTTTTAGAATAATGAGAATTTTACAGCAGAAATAATATAATGAGATGCTATTCTTGTTGTTGATTGTGTGTATGTATATGGACTTCCTGATGAGAGTGTGACTGAGAAGAGGGAGATGGCGATCGCAATGGCGATTGTGGGACTCCAAGAGATAAACTGAACGAGAGTGAGAGGGAAACTAGAAGTGTAGAGAGGAGTGCTGGCGAGCATTGCTAAACAGACCGGGAGCTTAATCGAAGGAGTTTGATCTTCTCTTCTGATCTTCACCGCAAGCGTGTCGTGAATGAATGTGAGTCACAATGACCTCACTCTATTGATTGTCCAACCTCACTAGGCACAGGGGACCTCGAACTAGCTACCTCAATGCCACCACAACTATAGTGGAAGACAGAGATTGGCAACTTGTTTCGAGCAAAATGGAGAAGAAACGCCAGCACAATGATCTAAAGGAGTGCCAACACCAACGTCACTCCTTCAGCCCTGGTAACACTAGCATCTCTATCAGAAAGCTTCGTGATTGCTTTGGGTTGGTGACTAGGATCTCTATCACCAATGGTGATAAGTGAACTTTCGTTACAATCCCTAATGTTGCTTGCTTCCTTTCTCAAGTAATTTGATCAGGCCACAAAGGACCGAACTAGGAAGCTATGGAGTGGACAACTTGTCTTCTACTTCTCAATCTTTAAATAAAGACAAACCTAGGAGTGCAAGATCAACCAATGCCGACATTATGCCATAATTGCAAGGGTCTACATCCCTAAATCAACATCCTCTGGGCTTAGTTGGAACACTTTCATGGATTGCCTTCCAAGCCTTTCTCCTCTTGACACCTCTAAAACAGACCATACTAATGACATCGCACCAGCCTTCCTGGCTTTGAAACCCAACCCCTTCTATAGTCTCCCACCGCTTTCAAAATCAATGACCTCAAACTCACCGAAACACCTGCCAACCACTTCAACATCACCTTACCCTCCTAAACCTTAATCGATGAACAAGAGCAGCTTCCTTTCTGATCGTCACTACCACCTGCAAACAAGTTGATGGCCACTCTAGTGCCAGCTGGTTTATTGATCAACTTGAGTTTCAATTCTCTCCCATGCACTCATACTTGGGCCATGTCGAGGAAAGTTACTCTCCACTGCGGGAAGACTCATTCTCTTGAAGTCTTGTCTGGCGAGCATCCAAAACTACTATTTATCCTTCATGCATTGCCCAATATCAGTGTGCAAAAGAATTGATTCCATTCGGAAGCGTTTCCTATGACGAGGATCCGATGACTCCTTTTGGTATCATCTGGTCAATTAGAATAAGGTCTGCTTACAGCACATTCTTGGTGGACTTGGTATTCGCCCCACAAAAGAAATGAACCAAGCTCCCCTCAAGTCGTTCTGGAATTTTAATTCGTAGAGAGTCTCTTGTTGGAAACCCATGGTGGCTTACAAAGCTACAATGGCCTTAGCATTGGTAGTTGGAAGGGGGGAGACACAGGAGCCTATCTACCATATGGAAATCTTTTCTTCCCCTACTCACTCTCTTCAAGAGTGCCGCCTCCTATGCGGGAAATGGTTAGAGACTCCTTTTCTGGCATGATTCATGGTGTGGAAACCGGCCCCTTATGGAGGTCTTCAACTCTCTTTTTGCCGTCACTTCTAGGCAAGAAGCCCTCATTACAGATGTTTGGCATGACCAATCTTGGGATTTTCACTTCTGGCGGGGCCTCCGAAATTGTGAGACCAACAACCTACGTTCTCTCCTTGCTACTCTTGCTCCTATTGTGATTCAGGATTACACTCCAGATAAGATTGTTTGGAAGCCTGACAAGAACTGCCTCTTCTCAGTGGCCACCACATATTCTCACATCAGAGGGTTTCTGCCCAACACCCTCGAGCAAGATGCCTCAATTGCCTGGAAGCATTCCGCGCCGAGCAAAATAAAATTCTTCATGTGGACAACCATAAAAGGGAAGATTCATATCATTGACTACCTATTCAAGAGAGGCTTCACAAGCCAAAGTGCGGTCTAGCCCTATGCGATGCATGCAATGAATCGGTCGAGCATGTCCTCCTCCACTACAATTATTCTTGGAAAGTGTGGATGGGTGTCTTTTAGAAGATAAATCTTCAACTCACCCTCCCGCATGACCTCATTGGAACCATCCAGATGGTTAGAGCTACCCAGTTTCCCAAGCTGGGAAAGATCCTACTCTCTACCTGGTGCATATGGCTTGAGCGAAATAGTCGGCGCTTTAACCGCAAGTCCAACAACATTGACCGCTGCATTGATTTGGTTGTGGGTCTCATTTCCAGCTGGCTTCACTCTCGACGTGAGTTTTCTTCCCTCATGGGAATGCCGCTTCACAACAATTGGTGTATTGTCACCCACATGACGGACCCAACTAAGGCTCCTGGTATGGTTTCAAACTGAACTTTGATGTTAGTGCTCTGGGATGCCCAGGTCCGGCTGGTTTTGGCGGCGCTTTTTGCAACTCTTCGGGTATGGTCATTCTTTCTTATGCGGGCCCTCTAGGTCTTTCGGATTCTACTACGACTGCAGTCTTTGCTCTCCTCCATGGTCTGAGCATTTTCAAGGTGCAACTATCCGGTCATCTCCTCATTGAAGGAGATTCCATTGCTGTTATTAGTTGGGGATCGGGATCGACCCCTCCTCCCTGGCACTATTGGCCCACTTTGCACTCAATTTCTGATGTTGTAAAGGTTTTTCTTTTTCATGGAACCATGTAATTCGTTCAGAAAATTCTTTTGTCGACAAGTTAGCTAAAACGGGAACATCTCTCCAATCCCTCACTGTATGGGATGGTCCCCCCTTCCTGATGTAATTTTCTCTGTTTAATACATTTCTCAGCACTATTTCAGAAAAAAAAGGGAACCCAATCCTGATTGTTTATTGTTTGCTCTCCTTTACTAAATAAAGTACATCAGTTTCAAAACAAATTGTGTGTATACCTATACATACATATATCTCTATATATATTGGTATGAGAAAAAGAGATGGGAGAGATTAGGGTTTTCAAACCCTTCTCCCCTATTTATAATTTAAACACATATTCAAAATTACATTATTGTCTCTGCAGCCTGAACCCTAGGAATCTAATTTCTCAAAAAAATACTTTCCTGGAGAATTAGTAAAAATAAATTATACCTTCCAACAATTCCTCTCAAATTGGAGCATATAGCTTCATTTTTTTATAGAATTTGTCTCATTGGTCCCATAAGCATAAAAATGAAAATACAAAACATTGGTCTTTAAGTAGCTCTAGTCTGTATGGCTTCTATGGTGTCTTCGGCTTTCGCCTTGAGTGTGTATTTCAGCTTTATACACTTATAATCTTTCCCCCCTTTGTGTTCGGGAGTGTATGGTAATGATCCCTGCTTGAACATATTAGTAGTTCTTGGGACTTCAACATTTATCTTCCTCCATGTCCACCTTAATAACAGACCATCTTGAGGTGTTTCAAGAATAAATAATAAATTGGATACATACTCTTGCAATCCTAACTTGGGCATAAAACCAGGAAAAGGGTAAAAGGAATATAGATGACACAAATAAGAAAAATCGAAATTGACCCGAAGAACTTCAAACACAAATTTGTAATAATAATTTAAAGCAACAAATGCCAGTTAGGAAATGACGACAATAGATAATATGTTAAGGGAAATAAAACACCCGTGTGGAAAAAAAATATGAAGCCAACCCAAGGAATTCAAACAAAGGATTGACACAAGCAATTTCCAAGGCATGAGAGATTTTCTTGGCATAAAATTTGGATCACTCAAGTAAAAGTCTTAGAAATGAAGAGTACCAAAACAAAATTATAAGGAATTAGTCTTAAAAAAATTAGAGAGAGTCCACACAACATGAGATGTTTGGTAAATAGGTAGAGAAAACTTAGGAATAGAAAAAAAAGGGAGAATCAACATTAAAATATGAGCAAGAAACATGATATCAATAGTGCACAACAATAAAAAATCACACAGATAAAACCATGAGTTGAATATCAAATTGACCATAAGAATTTACTAGTAAAGAACTAACCAAAAGATTGAACCATAGCGCAAAAATTTGACCAAAGAATCAAAACTAAAAAGATCAAACCTGAAGTGACTATGAGGAGGGACTGCTTACATCATCAAAACTCTTACTTTTCTCGGGGAAAGCTAGCAATCATGATAGGCCCTCCATAAAGAAAAGAAGCATTTCAAAGGTTTTAGTGACCATGGTTTTCTATTGAGAGGAACACTTGTAGGCCATTGGTCTTCGGCTTCATTGTGCTTGATGCAGTGCAGAATCAGATTTGCATCTTGATTCTGCTGTGAGGAGATATCCAGCACATTCTCTGCTGAAGCAAGAGTAGAAGCAAGAAGAAAGCTACTGCAACATTGTCACTGCAGGCAAACCATGTCCATGTTGCACCGAAATCTTTTCTTCTTCTAAGGATCACAGGTACTTCCAACCTCCTCAAAAGTTGCACTTTCGGTCTTCTCATCTATCTCTTCATTGGTTGGGCTTGCAGCTTTCACTTTAACAGAGGAATGGATCTCAATAGCAGGATTAGAAGCTGTTTTGAGAAACTATGATTACATGTGGCATTCAAATCCTTCAGCTTTCCCTTCTCTGAAATTGATTCAGAACCTTTTAAACTTGATTGGGTGGATAATGTTCTGCAAGTAATGATGAAGGAGATAGCAAGAAGCAAAAATAGCTGATCATTGTCTCTGTTATATCGACTTTTTATTCTCCAAAAATCTCTTTGAACTTGTGGTAAGTCTTGGCTGAAACACTTGTCAGAGTGATGGCCACCCATTTTCGGGGCTTTGACTAAAGAATTAAACGGGAAGAACGAAGCTTGAACTGTTTGCATATAAAAGCTTCGTGTTGGGCTGAACTTGAACTTGTTCATCTGTGGAGGTAGAACTCACCTTGATCGTCCGCAGCCAGAGTCGTTGGCTAGAACTCACCTTCTTAGCAGATTGTTGCCAGAGGGAGATAAAACACATTTCCTTGGTGTCGGCTGAACAGATGAAGAAAAATATCTTTATTGATCAGGGCTTGTAGGCACATTCAACAGCAGCCCTGCACTCACAGCTGTTGCCAACACAAAATTCTTGAAGCACCAATCGGTCCTCGACCTCCAACACTCTAGCAACTCTCTACATCTCCTCTCATTTGGCATTTGACGGACAGAAGTAAATATCTCCTATCAGGCGCCATGTCATTGCAGCGTCTCAATACCCTCATGGGGAATCCAGTTATATTGAATTGGTTGAACCATTAAAGCAGCAAACAATGGAAAATTGGCAAGCCGAGTGGTGCAAAGATAATTAGCATCTTTCCCTCTTGCAAATTAGTAAATGTGTAATGCACAATAGCAAATGTTGCACATAAATGATATAGCTAACCTACGAAAGATGGAAAACAAGGAATCTCTATAGAGGCTAATAGATATGAAAACCAAGAAGAAAAGAGATCGAAGACATCATCTTTGCGAATTGAATGAATAACCTACAAAACTCTAGACAACCTACTCCGATACCATGTTGAAATTTGTAAGGAAAAAAGAGATGAGAAATATTAGGGTTTTTAGATCACTCCCTGTATTTATAATTGTTAAGGAATAATTCCACATGGATTGATGAGTACAAAGATCTTTTTTTTTTTTATAAAGATGTATTGTATTAACAAGCGAAAATTTACAAAGGAAGAGGGAGCAGAACCCTAACAACAAGAGATTGAATGGACGCTCCCTGCTTGGCAAGCACATCTGTTGCCAAATTTGCAGATCTCGGAATGTGAAACCAAATACAAGAAAATAATCTTGAGTACAAAGATCTTGAGTTTATTAGTTAAGAAAGAGGTCTCCTAAGTTGGCTAGTCATTTTTGGATGGATCTTGGACCCTACTTTACATGGTATCAGAGCGGGTACTCATATGTGGGCTTATACGTAAATAATACGTAAATAATCTACCTGTAGAGCCACAAAAGAGGGCATACACCTAAACTATCCACTTGTAGAGTCACAAAAGAGAGCCTACACCTAAACTATCCACTTGTAGAGCCACAAAAGATGACCTACATGTGAGGGGGAGTGTAAAAGAATAGTCCCACATGGATTAGTGAGTACAAAGATCTTGAGTTTATTAGTTAGGAAAGAGGTTCCCTAAGTTGGCTAGTCATTATGGGATGGACGTTGGACCCAACTTCACAATAATTTAAACAATATTCAAAATTACTTTAATGTCCTTGTAATCCGTAAACCCTGGCAGTCTAATTTATAAGGGAAGACACTTTCTTGTAAAGTTAGTAAAACTTCACTTTACCTTCCAACATATTTATATATGCATATATTTTGAATACTGTTTCCTCCAAAACCTAGACATTACAAGATATTACAAACACATGGGAGGCTTGGAGGCAATACTTTATGTAAAGAAACACTCCGATGTGATTCTTGAAGCAAAGACATCCATCATTTTTTCTAAAATTGCCGCTATGAATAATGATCTTGATTTATATTTGTAAATGTATTCTTGTCCTTGAAAGCATGGTTCTACAACTTATTTAGTCCATTTATGAATTGGGTGCATTGACTAGGTTTTTCAAAGAGGCCGTTTGGTACCTGACTTGGCCCATACTCTTTCTGAATTGGCTTTACCGGGCAAAAATCGGCCTCACTTCAGGCTAACAAATCTAAATCAGTCTTGTCTCTGTTCTTTCCAACTTGCTTTGAGTTTGGGTAGGCCTGTTGATTTTGAGTGAACTGCCCTGGATTGACGAAAGTGGATTAGATTTGCAGGGTTCTGATCTGGTTCCAATACCTAGTAGCGGAACCCTGCTTGAGAGTCTCCATTCTGCCATCTTCTTAACTTCTCTATTTATAAATATTATTCTTGAAATTGCTGAAATTATCTTATATGTTTTTTCTACTCGTGATCTTTGTTATGCACAGTTGTCTCTGGTGGGGAGCATGTGGATGTGATAATTGGTGCAGCTGTTGCTGATGGAAAAGTGACCCCTAAGGTGCAGTCATTGGTCAAAATACTTCTTAAATACCAACACACTGAAGATTTTCGTGCAATCATTTTTGTAGAGCGTGTAGTGACAGCTTTGGTCTTACCAAAGGTGAGTAGTTTCCAGTACCTAGCAAATCTCTCTCTCTCTCACTGTGTACTATTAGATGCCTATTTTTGTAAGTGGCGGAGAAGGCACTTAGATGTTCAAGCATACTTGAACTTGGTGGGGATCTATTTAATGAGGAACATGAGGTTGTCCTAAAAAAATTAAAAACTAATTAAATAGACATTACGAGTTTAATGCATAAAAAGCAAAAAAATTGACATTTGTTCTGCTTACTTGTAAGTGTGCAGGTCTTCTCTGAGCTTCCATCTTTAAATTTTGTCAAGTGTGCTAGCTTGATAGGGCACAACAATAATCAGGAAATGCAGACAGGCCAGATGCAGGACACTATTGCAAAATTTCGTGATGGTCGAGTATGTCTTATGAAGTTTTTTAATTGTTCTTTTACTTTTACTGTTTATCCTAGATGTTATGTCTAATTGCTTGTATGTCTGAAAATGCATGTTTTCAACGTAGGTAACACTGTTAGTAGCCACCAGTGTTGCAGAAGAAGGACTTGATATTAGACAGTGTAATGTTGTAATTCGTTTTGACCTTGCAAAAACAGTTCTGGCTTATATTCAGTCCAGAGGGCGTGCAAGGAAGCCTGGATCCAATTACATATTGATGGTTGAGAGGTACACTTTTTATGATTTTTTTGCTAAGTCCTGACATTGAAGGCCTTAATCTAATAGTCATAATGTTGCTAATAATGTCAGGGGTAATGTATCTCATGAAACCTTCATGAGAAATGCTCGCAACAGTGAAGAAACTTTGCGAAAGGAAGCAGTTGAAAGAACTGATCTCAGCCATCTGAAGGGAACTTTAAAGTTAAACTCAGGGGATTCAACACCTGGCTCTGTCTATCAGGTGGAGTCAACTGGTGCTGTTGTTAGCCTAAATTCGGCTGTAGGCCTTGTCCATTTCTACTGCTCTCAACTACCTAGTGACAGGTGTGCACGAATTATTTTTCTGTATCCAGGTTTTATCTGGTCAAAATACAAAGAAACAAGCAGTTCATAATTTTGTGTTTTGTATGTCATTGTACATTCTTTTATCCAGGTATTCTATACTGCATCCTGAATTCATCATGGAGAGGCATGAAAAACCTGGGGGTTCTACTGAATATTCATGCAAGCTTCAGCTTCCATGTAATGCACCATTTGAAAAGCTTGAGGGTCCTGTCTGCAGCTCAATGCGCCTTGCGCAACAGGCATGAACATTATCTTGTGATAGACTCTATCACGTCATTTGGTTTGTTAGGAAAGTAAAATAATAGGCGTGTTTTTGCTTGTCATGGTCTAGGCTGTCTGTTTAGCTGCTTGCAAGAAACTACATGAGATGGGAGCATTTACTGACATGCTTTTGCCCGACAAAGGCAGCGGGGAAGAAGGAGAAAAGGTTGATCAGAATGATCAAGGTGATCCACTCCCTGGAACAGCACGGCATAGAGAGTTCTATCCAGAAGGTGTAGCAGAAATACTTTGGGTATGTCTATTCATGTCCAAGTCTATGTAAGAGCATCCTCTGATGTGCTTTTGTCTGCTATTGGTGCCCATGTATTTCATTATTGCCGGCTTGTTAAAGCTTCTTGGCTACCAGGCATGTCGTGTCTTTCCAAATGCACTATATAATATCTTCATGATCTTATGGTTAGTACACTTGTTTTCATCTTATGTTGTAGGGGGATTGGATATCATTTGGTAAAAATGGTTGTTGTGATAACTCAAAACTGGTTCGGCTGTACATGTATGGAATAAATTGTGAGAACATCGGCACCTCAAAAGACTTGTTTGTGACACAAGTTTCAGAATTTGGAGTACTTTTTGGACGTGAGCTGGATGCAGAGGTATTCACATTTTGTTGTTTCTCATAATTCACTATTCTGGATACTAATGTGCACTAATGGAACTGATGTATACATTAATTGCTGTTATAGGTTTTATCGATGTCGATGGATCTCTTTGTTGCTCGAACCATGATAACAAAAGCATGTCTTGTCTACCAAGGTTCAATTGATATAACAGAGAGTCAGGTAGGCTGGCAATATGTCATCCCATGAAAGTTATGTTTTACAGTTGCATCTACAGAGATCCTTTACTGGATGTTTTCCTCCTTTTTTTCATGTGTGCAGCTGGTTTGTCTTAAAAGCTTTCATGTTAGGCTTATGAGCATAGTGCTTGATATTGATGTTGAATCTTCAACAACACCATGGGACCCTGCAAAGGCTTATTTATTTGTCCCTACGACTGGTGAGAAGTGTTTAGATCCTAGCAAGGAGATTGACTGGCATCTGATTGGAAATATAATAAACACAGATGCATGGAGCAATCCCCTTCAGAGGGCACGCCCAGATGTATACCTTGGTACAAATGAACGAACTCTTGGTGGTGATCGCAGGGAGTATGGATTTGGAAAATTACGCCATGGTATGGCTTTCGGCCAGAACTCACATCCAACTTATGGTATTAGAGGGGCAGTAGCTCAGTTTGATGTGGTAAAAGCTTCTGGGTTGGTGGTTCCTAATCGAGATGTTGTCGAAGGCGAAACCTATGAAGAATGTGTTGGACATGGCAAGTTGATGATGGCTGATTCTTGCCTAAATGTGGAGGATCTCGTTGGTAGAATTGTAACAGCTGCTCATTCTGGGAAGAGATTTTATGTAGACACTGTACGCTATGACATGAATGCCGAGAATTCATTCCCAAGAAAGGAGGGTTACTTAGGTCCTTTGGAGTACAGCTCATATGCTGATTACTACAAGCAAAAGTACTTTCTCTTAAAATGCTTACTCTTGTTTTGTTTGTTTGAGATAATTTTAGTTAGTCATTAATTTTTCAGTTTTGTTTGTGTTATGTATTTTCTTGCTTCTGATATTTCTTACTTCCATGCCAGAAAAGGATTGCCACAGTGCACCCACTGTTGTGCTTGAAGAAGCATATAAGTTGTCATTCTACCAATGAAACAGTTATCTACTGTTTTTGTTTGTGAAATATGTAATCCTGATAATGTGGACTCCACATATTTCTCAGAAACAGTAGCTTTCTGTTTTTCTTGTGTAGGTTGGCTTATATTTCCGTTTCTTCGTGCACAACAGAGTGGTGCATGTTGGTTTTCCATTTCTGCCATGATTTTTTTTGTAGGTATGGAGTGGAATTGATCTATAAGAAACAACCTCTAATACGAGGACGTGGTGTTTCATATTGCAAAAATCTGCTCTCCCCCAGATTTGAACTTTCTGATGGTATGTTCAGTGTCAATAATTTCTTTCTTAACATTCGTCAGAATGATATGTATTCTTCAGGACGCTTGCTACTCACATTTTGATGTTGTACCAGCACATGAAGGTGAATCAGAAGAAAACCTCGACAAAACTTATTATGTATTTCTGCCTCCAGAATTGTGTTTTGTGCACCCACTTCCTGGATCTCTGGTTCGAGGTGCTCAGAGGCTTCCCTCAATAATGAGGAGAGTCGAAAGTATGCTTCTTGCAGTTCAGCTTAAGGATATCATAAATTACCCTGTTCCTGCTTTGAAGGTCTTTCTCCCTTATTTTGGCTTTACAGAGTGAAAAAATCCTCCAATTTCTTTAAAATTTTTACATGCTAATGCCTATGGAGACACTACAGGTACTGGAAGCCTTAACAGCAGCTTCTTGTCAAGAGACATTCTGCTATGAAAGAGCAGAGCTTTTGGGAGATGCCTACCTTAAGTGGGTTGTGAGCAAATTCCTTTTCTTGAAGTACCCTCAGAAACACGAGGGTCAGCTTACTAGGATGAGGCAACAGATGGTGAGTAACATGGTTCTGTACCAATATTCCCTCAGTAAAGGACTCCAGTCCTACATTCAAGCAGATCGCTTTGCTCCGTCGAGATGGGCTGCCCCTGGGGTGCTACCTGTCTTTGATGAGGACGCTAAGGAAGAAACAGAAACCTCTTTTGGGCATGAAATTTCTGGCACTAAATTACAAATGGAATATGTCTATGATGATGCTTTTGAAGAGGATGGGAACAAGGAAGATGGAGAGATTGAAAGTGATTCAAGCTGCTATAGGGTCCTATCCAGCAAAACACTGGCAGATGTTGTTGAAGCACTGATTGGTGTTTATTATGTTGAAGGTGGAAAAATTGCAGCCAATCATTTCATGAAATGGATTGGCATTCAGGTGGAGTTTGATCCTTTGGACAGGGAGCTGACTTTGAACAGACCGTCCAATATTCCAGAAGGTATATTGAGGTGCATAGACTTCGACAGCTTGCAGACTGCCTTGAATTATAAGTTCAATGATCGGAGCCTTTTGGTAGAGGCCATAACACATGCTTCAAGGCCGTCATCGGGGGTTTCATGTTACCAGAGGTTGGAGTTTGTGGGCGATGCTGTGTTGGATCATCTTATTACAAGGCACCTATTTTTCACATATACAGATTTACCTCCTGGCCGGCTTACTGACTTGCGAGCTGCGGCAGTGAATAATGAAAATTTTGCACGTGTAGCCGTGAATCACAAACTTCATATGCACCTTAGACATGGATCTAGTGCCTTGGAGGCTCAGATTAAGGACTTTGTAAAAGAAGTACGAGAGGAACTATCAAAGCCAGGGTTTAATTCTTTTGGCATCGGAGACTGCAAAGCTCCCAAAGTACTTGGTGATATTGTTGAATCCATAGCTGGGGCCATCTTTCTTGATAGTGGTCGTGATACTTCAGCCGTATGGGGGGCTTTCAAGCCATTACTAGATCCAATGGTAACCCCAGAAACACTTCCAATGCATCCCGTGAGAGAGCTACAAGAACGGTGTCAGCAGCAGGCAGAGGGCCTGGAATACAAGGCCACCCGAACTGGCAATGTGGCCACTGTGGAGGTATTCATTGATGGTGTCCAGGTTGGAGTGGCTCAAAATCCACAAAAGAAAATGGCACAGAAATTGGCTGCTAGAAACGCACTTGTTGTGTTGAAAGAGAAGGACTTGGAGGAAGATGACAAGGAGAACGACAAGAGGAAGAATGGGACACAAACGTTCACAAGACAAACATTGAATAATATCTGCTTGCGGAGGCAGTGGCCAATGCCTCAGTATAGGTAATCTCTTACAGACAATTTGGTGGATTCCATGAAATTAATACGATTTAGTTGGTGACTTCCCATGTATTTTTTTTTTGTTTGCATGGTACAGATGCATATACGAAGGTGGGCCTGCTCATGCGAAGAGATTCACGTATTCCGTTCGAGTAAATACAACTGACAGAGGTTGGACGGATGATTGCATTGGAGAGCCCATGCCAAGCGTCAAAAAGGCCAAAGACTCCTCTGCTCTTCTACTCTTGGAGCTCCTCAAACGGTGGTACTCCCACGCGTAATATGGGGTATACTACTGTTACTGTAATCACTGTTGTTGTTCTATGTATGTTGTACTCTATATTTATGTGCTTAAAATGTGTTATTAGTGGTTATTAATTAATGAGAATAAATTATCTGTATTTTGGCAGTTCATATTTTATAAAGCAATCACTGTATCACCTTCTATAGACTCAGTTGTATCCAGTGTTTCTCGCTATGGGAATAATTTAGAAAAATTTCTCCCCAAATCACTCTGAGAAGTGAAACCTTAAGAAATCCCTCAATCTCGTATGAGGAATTAAGAGTTTGAAGTGTACATTGTCTCTGGTAAGTCTCGATTCCTCTTTCCAGTTCAGATTTTTTGATAAAATGGTGAGAGACCTCATTCTATGTGCCAAAGGTATATAGGAAATATTGGAAGAGGCTCACACCTTCATATTAGATGGTGAGTGCTAGGTAGATAGAAGAAAGAGGAAGAAGGAAAAATTAAGAAGATAAAGCAGAGAGTATGGTTTTAAGCATGAATGTTCTCATACTCTGTAATATATTTGTGCTTAAGAATTAGAATTTGGTTGGCTATCTACTTACGTAGCTAGAGTTTTTGAGATTTTCTATTTTACTTTGGTTTTAGTCTTCAAGTCTACAATCTTCTTCTTTAAGTTATTTTTCTCAACAACAATCGTCAATGTATTTTTACTTCAGGTCTTGAGATAACTTGATTGATTATTTTTTTTGTCTTTAGCTTTTTCCATAGACCTCATAATTGACATGTATCTATAATACACGGATAACACCATTAGTAACACATTTTCAAGTTAATCATTTTGTATTATCAAAATAATGGAGACCAACATGATTTTACCATGGGTTTAACAATCTCCCCATTTTTTATAATGTTAAAATCCCTAGCTTGAAGTTTATATAAATTAAAAGTATATGTTGATAATTTTGGACATGGTATGTTATTGTCAAAATATCATATTTCTATGCATGTTCGAAAATTCACAAACCATAAAAAATAAAGTCCTAAATGTTCTAGCATTACAACACAAGGACTTAACTCCCTAAATATGGGCTCCTCCTTGATTTATGCATGCAAGGGTCATTGTTCTAATGTATTCTTACTTGGTGTAAACTTTCCCTTAATTTATACTACACTTTTTTCCCCCTTTTTATCATTCATCAAAAAGATAATACACAAGGCACAAGTATAGAGAAAAGTAGAGAAAAGGTGTATCCTAAGCCTTACTCCTGAATTTTCAAGTTTGAAATTCATTTTTAATGAGGGTACCCTCGATCAAAATTAATCTTGAGCTAGCTAGTCTACGGAAGGTTGCTCATGCCTAATTCTCCTCCTAGCTTGGAAAATCAATCAACTCCTAAGGGCTTGCAAAAATGTTTGATAGAGGCTTTTCGATTGGAACAAACTCAATTTTGATTGGCCTAATGTGGAACAAACTCAATTCTCGAGTTAAAGTATTGTCCAATTTTAATGTTGGAGCGAAATTGGTGAGCTAGATTCTTCCTTAAGCTAATGATACTCAAGGTTTCATAATAGATAGGATATGTTTGAATATTAAGTACAAAATATTTAAATAACGATTTTTTTTTTTTTACAACTACTAGGAGTGATTCTCTAGGATTGAATCTCACTCTGGTGCATAGGAAAAAATTGTATACATAATGCACTAGCTGCCAAGAAAGGTAAATACCCTATTATATTTCTATATAATTTCTGATGCTATGGGTCTACTAGAGTCATCCTAGTCAACCTTCAAGGATGTACTCATGGGTGTTCTAATAAGTTTTAAATTGAGTTTCTTTCAAGCGTCCTTTTATATGTTTTGACTAATTCAAGAAAATTTTATTTTCAAGTTTGAACTACCAAAGTCTAAGGAAGAATAAAAGTTTACCCATCAACTTCGTTCTTCATGACTTAAACAAATTCTTTACAAAAGACGGTGGTAGTAGAGCCAAAAAGTGATATCATCCACAAATTTGGACAATAATCAAATCATTTTCATGACTCATGGTATTTTGACTTTGACTCTAATATTGAAATCTTAAGTTTTCTTCTTTGTGTAAGTTCTTATCTTCAATGTGTTTTTACGTTGGGTCTTGACTAGGCAATTTGATTAATCGTTCTTCATCATCCCACTCCGATACAAGATATTTCATAGTATATGTGCTCACACTTAGCTGCTAGACTAATTGATACAACAACAAAAGAAAAAAGAAAAACAAAGAAATAAAGAGAGAGAGAGAGAGAGAGAGAGAGAGAGAGAGAGAGAGAGAGAATCTACAAGGTAACTGTGCTCTATATTAATTGTTTGATTCTAATGGCTCATAGAACCTATATTATATAGACTCTTTTGCATATGAGACTACAACTAAAGTCTAGATACATTAAACCTAGACACTTTCTTAAACTTCTGATCTTGGGTATTAAACAACCCATTCTAGGCAATTTGAACTGAGCTAAGAAACTAAAAATAAGAATCTTAATCTATCTAGTCATAACTCCAACAAAAAATAAGGGCAACCGAACCATCCCAACTAAGTGGGTTTTGATTGCCTACTTAAATCCCACTTTGTTACCCAAATAGACTTTGAAATTTTTGAATATTCCAGAGATAGACTTGTGGGGAGGGCATGCCATGTGGATTTGGAAATTCCAGAACAAGAACTTCCTAGTTTTAAAGAAAGATTTGAGAAATGGAATATTCATAAATTATTTGTGACCAATGTGAGAAGGCATACTATCACCATGGACTCCAAATTATCAAACAGTTTGCTTAGATCACCCGTAGGATCTCTAGTTCCTTTGATTTCCTATTCAAGGTGTCCATGGAAGGGAGTTGGAACCGAGTATCTCCCACTTCACCTTGGCACTATTTCCCCAGAAGTAAGGAGATGCCTTAGCTAAGGGAAAAGAACAAGAAACTAGGTGTTTAAACACCTTTTGAGGTGTGTTGTATCTTGAAAGAGTTCTCATTGTGAAACCACTGATCCAGACCCTAAGAACAGAATCATAAAATCATGGTTTCTTCTAAATATTAGTCTCACTCTGGAGTTCATGCTTCTCAAAACCATGAAATGTACATTGCCTGATTCCCAACGCCATGATCAAATCTCATACTACCACAATACGGGGACGTGAAATAAAACCAAACTTTTCACCACAAAATTAGAGAAAGAATGGCTCTCCCTTTGTTTATACATCAACCAAATAATAGAAAGGTTTCAGATTACAAATAATCATATTATAATCTTTCATATATCAACCAGAGATGAAGAATAACTTTCTGGCTTACAACAAGCTTCAATCATCCCTTCACAGTAGGAAGGAATTATTGAGACAAAACTTGGATGTGGCCCATCTATCGCCTTAGAGTCTGCAATATATATTGTGCATACAGATCCCTGCAAAAAATCCAAATTCATGAAAATCACACGAAACTTTTTGAAACATTATCGGTAAGACCTAAAATTTCAAGGCAGATGAAGTACTAGTGAAGGTTTTATTCAGCTCTCACAATTATTCTGGTATATGAGGTGTTCAAATACAGTTTCTTTTCATAGTTTTCTTTACCATTGATTTTGGCAAAATATTTTGGTGTAAAGAATATCTTTTTGCAACTACAATATGGTTTTGTTTGTAACGTTATGTAGTCTTGTGTTTTTGCCACATGGTACATCTCTACTGCATGGGATTTGGTGCGACACTAATGGCAAAGCCATGATAAAACACCACATTGCACCAAAAACGAAGCATTGAATGAAAAGTGCTGCTATTGTACCAATGAAGCGGCACTTTTGAGTCAATATGAGCCCCACATGGCACTCATTGACTGGCATCAAGAACATCTCTACAGCAACATATAATCATGATATATGCCAACTGGTTTCTGGGACAACAGGTTTTTGCAATGCATACTTGCTGACACCTCCCAAACCTAAGTTAAAAGGCATAAGTTGTGCTATAATGCTATCTCAGGAATGGCCAAAATTAGGTTAATTTCTCATAGGATGTACATGAACTTGTAAGATAAGCTTGGAAGACAAATTAAAATATCACTGAAGCCAGAGCTATGACAGCAGACATCAACTTACATGGAGTATTGTATAGCTTCATGAGCTACGTTGGCAGGTAGAAACTCATCCACTGCAACCTCCTTGTTCTCATTCTTCTTGTCTTTGTTCTTTGTCAAGGAAACTGACTCTTATCTACATGTGACTATAAACAAAATGATAATGAAAACAAATGATGATGCAACTAAAAAAGGATACAATCTTCAAAGAAACGACGAATTTCTGTTAGACGATGAGGAGGGAGCTCTGAGATATCATTGTAATGACGATATTCTGGATCATCAGCACACACAGCAATGATCTTGTCATCTTTCTCACCCTAGATGCACCAAACCAATCAGACTTCTCTCTCAAGTAAAAGCAGCATCTTGGTTGAGTTTATAGTAGAGACTTAAGTACCTGATCTATCATGGGCATGAGTCCTATGGCCCTCACTCGAAGAAAGCAGCCAGGAAGGACAGGTTCCTGCTCAACATATGTAAATAATTTAGTGAAGTCTCTAATTGACTTTGTTAATATATCTGTGGTATCTGTATTCAGTGAATTTTTTATAATAATGAAAATATTGTTGTTCTTCCTTACTCATGTATATAGTGCAAGCATAAACATTCTAAACCAAGTGGGAAATCAGAAATGGTATGTTTGAAGTACCTGCATGAGAATCAACACATCAAGTGGGTCATTGTCCTCACATAGTGTACGTGGAATGAACCCATAGTTGTGAGGATACACCACGGATGAATATAAGATTCGATCAACCTGGATACGTGTTTCAGAAATTTTTTGCATTAGAAGAGGAAAAGTTGTTGAACTTAAATGCAAAGAGAAACTAGACTGAAGCCTCCAGATGTATTTAAATTCAAGAGAAGTGCTGGGAGGAAATATGATCATATTCATTATACGGAGCTCCTGAAACAATGTTATCCATTAATTGCATGTTTGTGGTAAAAGAGGGAAAACATGTTTACCTTAATCAGACCAGTTTTCTTGTCAAGTTCATACTTGACCTTACTTCCTTTTGGGATCTCTACAACCTGCTCCAGATGAACAAAGATTTAATAAAGGTGACATCAGGTAATATAAACTAGATCATGTTCATTACTTTTAGTTGACTTAGTTCTGGTTTTGTGGATTACAGCACGAGGTGCTTCAGTTAAAGGGTAACAACATTAGTTTTACAGCCGAGCTGCCAAAAAAAAAAATATACAATCTTAAGAAGATATGCAAGTAGTTGACCACTGAAACAATATGATTATAATAAAAATGCCATCTAAGTAACACCACTCATGCCAGCATGAATGCTTTGTTTGCTAAATTTAGTGCATGTAAGAAGTTAATTGCTTGTCATTGTGAGCCCCAAGTGAATTTGATTTTTCCACTTTTATTAATTGGAAAAGAAATGAGTAGTGAACTGTTATTAGAGCCCGCTACTGAAGAAAATGTGGGTCTGGAGGTGCAGAAAATAATAATAATAATAATAATAGTAATTATATTTATTATTATAATTATAACAACATCAACAAGAAAAAATAATTATTATTATAAAAACAATAAAAATAATAATATTAATAAAACAATAAAAACTTACAGAATTCACCACCATGGGAGCTCCAGGGCCTGTATATAAGGTTATGGATAAGTTTGATAATTTTGCCCCCTCACTAACAAATCATAAAATATAAAAGTTGCAATAGTCGTGATGTGAATACCTATATCAAGATCATGCCATGGATGTGCAGCTACAGATCTCCTTGACAAAGATGAGAGAATCCTTTCATTCAGGCGAGGGGCCCGAGGCTTACCCTCAGGTTGGGTTTCATTGCTGGAAGACATGTCTGGGGAAAAGAGAATAAATTGTAGTGGTTGAAGTGGCTCTTTTCAAAGGATATCAAATTACCATATATTAAAAGCCGTCTAAGGATGGTAATAAGTAATTAGTTGCCTACGGTCTGAATCTTTGAACAAAACATTTAAAAATTATATGAGAGAGGATGATAACCAATATCAATAGATAGCCGGAGCATAAGAAAGTGCATTGGTCATTCCAAGAATAATCAAAATTTTATAGTGAAAGACAATGTGCAACGCATTCAGCTTTGACACTCAAGTATAGTTCTGGATAAAGTAAGACACTGAAATAGTCATCCAAGCATTCGTTCAATCAATGGACCCTCTATTACAATTCCAGCATGAATCTTAAACCTATCTCCTTGGGTAGCTAAGAATGCAGATAAAACTAACTAGAATTACACATGTTGGAAAACAAGGAGAATCAGATGCTAGCTGTGTTTCTCCTGTCTCTAGTTTCCCTCTATTGTCACTATGGCCAAAGCCATTTGCAGATCTACGACGTTGTCCACGATAAAAATGAAGAAAGATTTAAAGACAAAACAAGAGAAGTGGCTAACTCAGTAATAAAATTTTACTTTCCATAAGAAGAAGAAAATATATCATAGCAGCTCATCAGGGACAGCGAAATTCAACAGCTTGAATTAACCAAAGTTTGCTAGAGTTCATGAACAGCAAAAGCCAACCTCAATATAGATCAAAAGAATCTACATTTTGAGGATTTCAAGCTGGTAAAAACGAGCATCGAACATAAAAAAAGAAGAAAAGAAATTCAACAAAGTGCACAATTCCAGAATCACCAACCACATACCATGAAAAAGCAACCAACCTAAAACAGAGGTATCAGAACGAAATTAAGAAAACACACCTTAGTCGAAGAAGTAGGAAGAGAAAATGCCAAAATGGGAAGAATGGAAGCGAAAGGATGCAATGGAAGAATCAGCCAAGAGCAAGTCAAATATAATCCAAGGAAGTGGAAGCAAGGAGCTGGAACGTGGCGCCAGCGCAGCATTGTACGAGTCTCCCGACCTGGGTCCCTGGTAAGCGGCAGGAAGGAGGGAAGACGAAGTCTCGTGGGAGACCGGCAGATCAGAGACCGCTGCGCTGATTATTCAAATATTTAGCAAAAGCCGGTCGAGACCGGGCAAGCCATTTCCCGTTATTTATTTTTTGCACGTTACCTCCACTTTGTAGAAGGCAGACAGACACCTATGAGAAGCACATGAGACGATTTCTTCCCCAGCCAAGTAGAGATCAGGTTGAGATTGGGTTTTGGGTGCTTAGGCAAATTTGGGTTAAATGGCACGAATTCTAACAATAAAAAAAAAACTAAGTGTTATGAATGAATAAAGCTACTTTTTGAGTTTATAAAAATAGGTGACAATTAGGTTCAAAATTTGTGAAAAAATAATTAAAAAATCTTATTTTTTCTATTGAATATGTTGGTAAGTCACTTACAAGATTCGGAGATTTACAACTTTCGAATATGGGTCTAACATTCAAAAACTTTGAATTTTTGCAACATGGGGTCGACTCCCTTTTCTTCTAACAGTTTGATTATATAGTAGAATCCTCCCTAGAGTTTGACTCATCTTGCTTCTGTACCATTCAGGGTTTCTCTTTTTTTTATATTTACCCACTATTCGGTGAAGTTGAATTTTTTTTTTTTTTTCATTTGACATAGGGACGACCCCTATGCTATAGAGTTGACTCTTTTTTCTTATTCCAAAACTTTTTGTAACTTGTGGTTAGACTCCTTCTTTGTTTCATCTTAACATAGGGGTTGACTCGTATTCTTCCAACACTTCTTTCTTTCTCTTCCTGATGGGGTCAACTCCTACATTTAGGGGTTGACTCTTTAATCTCTCTTTTTTATGTTCAATTCCTTTTCATCTTTTCATTTCAAGGTTTCATCATTCTCATTCATGTTCTCGACTTCTATGCATGGGTTTGACTATTTTACTTGTCTTGCCTCTTCTAGTCTAACTATTTATGTAAAAATCATTCTTCTTTTCTCTTATTCGGTCAAGCAATGTTGTTGGATTGTTTGGATGATGTGTTTGCATATACAAGTTATTTGTTCCCCTTTTCTATAAACCATTGGGATGGACCATGGCCAATCGAACAGATATGCTGTTAGAAGTTTCTTTTCAAAGCTTTGTGATCTATATAAGATACATGAAACACTTCATTATTAATGTGAATATTTGTTATCATCAAAATTATCTTAATGAAGATCTTGAGACCAACGATCTCCTCTTTTTTTATAGTGATAAACACCCGTAAACATATAAAAAATATAAATGCGCATCAATATCAAATATAAAAATCAAACTCTTTCATCTTGGCTCCCCTTGGCATCATGAAATGCTCCCCCTATGGCTACTGCATTTTACTCTCCTGTGGCATGTATATTAGGATCTACTTGTACTCCCTCAATTTGTATGCTTACAAGCTCAAGAGACAGGTTGGAGTGGGCTATGCAAGCAGTCACATCCAATAAAGCACATTAAGCTTTGTCTAGGTTTAAATCTCGAGATTTCCAAATTGACCTAGAATGGATGTGCTTTGTGGAGATCTGTATAGTTTTTAAGTATGTTTGATCAAGATCTTCTTTAACACTATAGGAGAGTGCATGCCTATATTCGAATTAAAAATGCGAGAGTTGTAATTATGAAATTTTGCAGAGAATCAAGTCGTGGATTTTATAATGTGAGCTTCACTTTGGCTCATTGGTCAGATATATTATCCAACTCTTCCTATACTAAGCAAATCAAGGAATACCAAGCAATTCTGAGATTAATTTATGTAATGGAATATGCGTTCTTCATACCATAGGCAGATGGCAGCCATTGAGGTATACTTCTCTTCTTCATTTTTTTGTTCAGGTGCAAGAGGTTGAAGAACCTCTGGATTTTAAATTTTGAGATCAACACTTGGTCTTAGAAGTTTCTATTGCACTAGACAAATTTCATTTGTTTAGAAAGGGGCACAATGAGCTTTCTTCCTCTAACAAATCCTTCCTTCACATTCAATGTTCAGCCTTTGATGAATAGCTCTCTCCTATTTCATTCCAAGATAGAAAATCATATTGAATCCATGCATACAAAATGATCAAACATCATTTCATAATACTGGAACATGTCATTCTGAACCATAATATAGGATTCACATGCCTTGAAAGACTTAGGTACTTGATACTCAAATTTAGTTTTGGCTGCTTTACATTTAAGCATATGGAAGTTCCTCAGACAAACTCAAATAGTTATTCCTAAATACATTCAAATCCACAATGAGCTCATATAATTTGCACACAATGCAAATTATCATTCATGTTTGTCTATCATAGAATTCAACATTTTTTTATCCTTCTAGCCACACCAACAAAATGATTGACTCAGTCTGGTAAAATCAAATAACTACTTCTATGATTTTAAATTTTGATTCAGGATATAAAAATCAAGGAATAATGTTAAAAGTTCACAATGTGTAGCACACAAGCACATTCACCTATCACAAACATGTAGTTTCAATAAATTTTAGAATTTCACAATCAATTAAAACCTACTGATGCACACAAATCACACAATGTTGAAGATAATAATCTAAAAAATAAGCACATTCTCACATTGTCGAATCATTAATCTTGGTTAGAGTTGATATTAAATTTTTTGTTTGCTTTATCAAGCTTGTGGCAATTTTTCTCCTAGTCGACCATTAGTTCATTGATCACATTTTTGTAGCTTAAAGGATTTAAGGTTGAGTGTACTACGCTTTGAGCTTGGACATTCCACTCACTGATAGGTTGAATGTGCCAGAAATTAAAGAACACCAGTATACAGGAAATCCCCACAGACGTCAGTTACCAAGAGGAAAAAAATTGTTACAGAACAAACAATTTTTCTTCCAAGGTGACCTCTGTATAAAATTTTTCCTGCTAAGAACAATTTAATCATATTTTGCCTGAGTCCAGATACTAAAACAAATACGGAGCTAAACAATGTACTTTGCTAGTCAAGAGATTCAAGACCCTTCACCACTTGTAAGAGTAGCCTGTTCGTGCCATACTCCCTTCAGGTTTGCCTGCCACAACCTAACCATGCCATCACTTCCAGCACTTGCAAGAGTCATGCCACCCATGTCCCACTCCAATTGCCACACCTAGGACAAATCATACAAGGATCAGAAGAAAACCAAAGATTCCACTGAACCTTAATCTTATAAACATAGTTAGCAATCAGAAAATTTTTGTCTTCTCTCTTTTAAACAAAAGTTAAGAACCATCTTTGATCTTTGGAGAAATAACTAGAAATGTAAATGCTAGCAGACATAGATTTATATTTGAAGAATACAAATACTACCACATACCAACACGTTAGTCATACAAGTTGGTTAATTGTGCCAATGTGTGCACCTGGACAAGCACTTCCTGTTAAAAATTGATGACCATATGACCAAGTAATGATGAAGTTTACAAAATTTTCAGCTTCATAAAAAATTCATTTCATTGTAACCATCAACACGTGACATCATAGGTATATTTAAGGAACCGAATCCAGTATTAAGTAATTTTTACATAGATTACAGTATATCAGATTTCTATCTGAGATATCTTCCAAAATGTCGTACCTCCCCATCATGACCAGAAAGTAGTGCTACTTTCTCTACAGGCAGTCTTCCGTCAGTCTCAGAGTTCAACTTTAGATGCCAGATTGTGATTCCCTTGGTAGTTGCAACAGCTAAAACTTCATAAGGCCTACACAAGTACTCAACCCATCACATAAACAGTCAAATGAATTAAGGACACTTTGGCCAGAACCACAAAAAAATAGGTTAGCACCAACGTTAGCATAATCTAAATTTCTCTCTAGCCAAACAAACTTAAGTAAGCTATGAAAGACAAACTAATATGAAGTTGAAGGTACTGGTCACTACTATAAGGGGACTGTTTGTTGTGGATTAGCCAGCGGTTGCCTTCTAAGACATCGACAAGAGAGGAAGGGGGTTGGCCCTGGCAGCTGCCAACAAACGAGTACCGGGAGTACAATCAATTCTTCAATTAGTGACTCACACACTTCTCCAATTCATGAGTACTGACTTCAAAACTTGTAATAAATACAGTTGCCAGCATATTATTTGTGACAGTATTTCTCAAAATATCTAAACCAGAATATTTTTCTTGAATGGTCTGATCAGCAAATTTTCTGCACCCTCCGAAAATAGGGAGAAACTGTCATCCTTTCAATTAGTTCCAGAAATTTACACCACAGTACACAACATGCCATTCTAGCTTTCTGAGGCTACATCGCATCATATCTGGAATATATATTTATGCACGGTGTGATGTGTTCCAAGTAACCTGTCTCATAAGGTTGGAACTTCTCTCAAGGTTTAATAGTGATGACATGTCGCCTCTGGAAATTTTAAGGATTATCATGGTCAGGCAAGATAAAAAATCAAAGGGAGGTGATACCTGCCAATATTGGGCGCCCAACCTATGGCAGAAACTGGATCATCACTTTCACCAGGTAAAGCCAAGTCTGCGACTGGCAACCACCGCTGGTAAGCTTCATCGAATTCCCAGACCTGTACAGGTTTCATTATGTGAGATAGAAGTAGCTGGTTATTACTTAACTAGGTTGCTTTTCTACCATTCTAGTTAAGTCTCTTGAACAGAACAGACAATTCAACCTCAAGGCACAACATAACAAAATTTTTACCAAACTACTTTGAGAAAGATGAAATGGTGGTGGTAGAAAGAACAAGTTTGATGTTAAAATGATGATAGCAAAACTATCTCTTCTGCAGCTACGTAAATCCCACTAAACTGTACCAAGAATTACTTTAAATTACATCACAATTGCAGAAAGCAGGTAATTGAACTTAGGTAACTTAACGATGGCTTTTTCTTTTTTATGGAGAATGATACACCGAAAACTAAAATTCTGATATTTTTTCTTTTGATAGCAGAATTTAGTATTGAGACCTCATGTAGATAGCTTCTACATAGTTTTCATGGCTCAAAAATAAAACCCATGAATTTCCATAGAATGACAAATAGAAATCGTACTGCTTGGTTTTATCATTTAATTTTGAGGTTTCCCTACAATTTGATATTTTCAATTATGTTTTATTTGCAGTCTATGAAATAATTTTGTTTTGAAATGCCTTTCGTCTGCATAACCAAGATAGAGATTGTTCCACAACTTCTATGCCATCCTTTTCATAGGATGCACTCTGAATTACTCAACAGAGAGCCACGTTGCCATTTCGGTATTCTCTCTCATCAGTAAACTGATTCTCAGTACAAATTAAATTTTTATTTCTCTGTCTTTAGAGCATTGGTCATGATTTAACAAAGGATGCTTTACACTTACAGTAATAAAGTTTCAGATTTGTCCAAAAATACTCAACGCAAATAAAAAAGTAAGTTTTTTGGACAGCATTTTACCTTAGAGGAATTGAACTGAGGTAGATCTGAGTTGAAACCCAAGGCAAAGCTTGATTGGTGGTTTGCACCTCTTTGTGGTATCCATGCAATGGATGCAGATGAGCATGAGGGCTTCACAAATCGAGAGACTGAATCAATGACATTCTGAAATTCTGCCTGCCATAAATATCAAACGAACAACTATCAAAATTAAAATGTTTTTTCTCTTCTTTACTTCTCTTCTATTTTCTTGTAAATTTTAGGCCGAAAAAAATCATACATATCTAAAACATGTATTATATGAATCATAAAATTTAAAAATATGACAAATTAAAGTTAGTTTACCTGAAGTTGCCACTTATTGAGTTCTAAAGGATCCAGGAGCTCGTAAACCTTTACATGCCCATCAGAATATGCAATAACCTACAAAAGAAGAAATAACACCTAAATATAACATGTATTAGATCAATCTATGAGCTCTGCAAGAAACCACTAAATGCAACAGCATCATTCTAAACAGTTTTGACATACGTTGAAAAGGGAAACCTAAAAGTCTGAATTCTAGACGAAAGGAATTTAGTACTGTCCATATCCTCAAGCAACTAGTCAAATCAATTTTGAACTAGAAATGCCGTAAACAGGCTTTAAGGTCCGATTAAGAATCAATTTGCAAAGTAACAAGACAACATGATCGAAATACTCTAAAAGAGAGTGAAATGGGTAACTACCAATTTTAGATTTGTTGCAGTGACTCCAAATTGGAGATCAAGAGCCTGGGTTCCACTGCCCTCAAAGACCTTACACAGCTTCCACATCAGAGTATCTATACCAATGAAAACGCCAGCAAAGTGAAGACAAAAGGAAGAGGGAAACATTTTTTATACACTAGAGCACACTCTTAGCTAATAGATAAGTTTCATCCAGTAAAGTGACAACAATGAGCTACCTTCTTCAATTTCTTCCCACAAAGACACCGTTCCATCTGCACAAATACAAGCCACTGCATCGCCGTACTCCGGTGGAACCCATTGCAGTTTCACAACAGGCTTCTCATGTGCCTGGGAAAATCATCAAGTAAAAAATCCGAAAATACATTAAATGGTACACACAAAAAAGATGCGGAGAGAAATTTCTCATACCTTCCACTTGAAAGAGCGGACAAAAGAGGGAGAACCCTGTTCTGGAGAGTCGTAGATAGAGACGGTTCCATCTGTGGCACCTGCGGCCATTCGAAGGCTGCAGTAGTTCCAGGCTGAGCAAGTAGCCCCCTTGTCAAGTGCGATTAGATGTTTCTCCATGTCACCGGAAACCTCAGCACACAGCAGTGCTCGAATTAGAGAACTAAGAAAATGCAGCCATTTGTAGAATTCTAAAAATTGCTGTCCCGACTCCCGCTAATGCTGTACTGGGCTAAATGAATTAAATAAGTTTTTTTTGGGGTACCTCCCGTAAGACTTTTAAGCTAAAGATCTCACACTTTGAAACATCCCATATGATCACTAACTAAGCCAAAGGCTCAATGGTATACTTTAATTTCCCCCACTATCATAGTAGAGTGTCAAAGGTTGCTATTAACATTTGGTGGGTTTGTGAGCATATGTGTTGTTAGTCTATCGAATGATATATCTAAATCGCACAAACCTTTTTGGATACATTGTTAATAAACCCACCTAGTGTTAGTACACTAGTGACAAAAGTTTTGTGTCTCAGTGTATTTATATGAATTATTTTGATTGAGGATTAATTAGGAACTTACAACTTCAGCCATGGGTGAAACAAAGTGTAGTATAGTTTTGTAGAGTTTGTCAAGTTATGGGTTGTGTAGTTAGTGGTGTGGCCTTATAGTTTTCTCAATGTTGTACAAAATATAGTTATAAAAAAAGATATTGATGTATCTAAAGTTTGGTGAACTCTGTATATGATTTATATAGCTTTGGAGTTTGCATTTGTGTGTCTTTTCAATTACTGTTTGGATTTGTGCTTGAGGTTCTATAGACCGTCACACTCTGGAATCATATATGTTCTTGTTTAACTATCCCATCATTAACCTCATCGAGAGAATATAATCCATTCTAAGTTTTAACTTCTTCATAGCAGACAACACTCAAATCAACAATGACTATCCAATTTCACCAATGTTCACTACTTGAAACGGGAATATAAACGATTGAGGAATGACAACCATTTATTTAATAGTAGTCAAACCTATACCCTAAACAAATAACTTCTTGTTAATAACATATATCATACTATTACAACACAAGGTGTCATTTCACTTACATACTAACTTGCCCTCATTGGTTATCCAACTAGGTCGTAACTCCTCATAGTAGGTGAGGCACAAAATTTGCACTTCCATTCTTATGACCTAGGCCAAATTTGTATCTTTATCCCTTGATCGACATCCTAAAAGAGGTCTTGATTCTCCACTTGGTGTCCCAAATGAAGTCTACATCATTTTGTCAAAAACCTGTCAAGGTTCACATAATCCCCTTTTAGTGACCCAGATGAGGCCCAAACTCTTTATTGTAGACAAGGTACTATCATCCTCATTTGGTTCCCAATTAAGGACCAAACTCCCCACTACAATCGTGGCTCTAACATCCTCTTTTGATCACCTAGTTGAGGCCCAAATTGCCCACTAAAGATGAGGCATTTTCACATACACTTTTTGATATACATATACATATACCACATAACGTATGTATATACATGAACACATAATTTCAATGTCACAATGATAATTACACTAAACATTCCAAAGGTAAGAGTTGTGACACATCTATATCTCACAATTTATTTTACACATACTAAGAATCCACACTTCCACATGAACTGTGGCCAAATGAGTCCCTAGTCCAAATAAAAAAATTCTTCACATACCACTACATACAGTGATATCTTAGAAACATACATTACAAATGCATATACATGCATACATAGTTTCAATGTCACAATGATAATTACACTAAACATTCCAAAGGTAAGAGTTGTGACACATCTATATCTCACAATTTATTTTACACATACTAAGAATCCACACTTCCACATGAACTGTGGCCAAATGAGTCCCTAGTTCAAATAAAAAAATTCTTCACATACCACTACATACAGTGATATCTTAGAAACATACATTACAAATGCATATACATGCATACATAGTTTCAATGTCACAATGATAATTACACTAAACATTCCAAAGGTAAGAGTTGTGACACATCTATATCTCACCATTTAATTTACATGAAAGCAGCTTTTGTAGCTACATTAAAAGGATACATGTGGTCTAATAACTTAAGAATAGACATGGTGGCACACGATAGTACTTCAAAACGCATCTCAATGTATTATTGGCACCAACCCAACTAATGTTTCCACTTCCTTCTGCTCAAAATTTTAGTGAGTAACAAAATAGATTTACATGTACCCACCAAATTTAGACATTAATTTACCTACAATAACTAAAGTATACACATCCATCATCTAGTATACTCATGTCATACAAGTTGTTCATGTCTCACTATTTTATCAATCATAAATAGAATATGACCATACTTGTAGTTTATATTTTTATATTTACTATTCTTCTACAAGATAACACTTCTTACTTGCAAATCATAACCACTTACCAAACATTCTTTCTATAAAATCAACTCAAACTTTTAATAATTTTTTACTTTTTTATTAGAGTACATAGGTAAGAAACTCAGATTTGCTATTCAAAGGTCTACCATTAAAATCAATATCATCACTCGATTCATTTACTATACTTAGATGAAATACCTACTTCACAATTTTACTAAAATCCTTCTACTTGAGTTTAAAAGTGCCCTACCAATTTAAGAGATAATATGTAAGTGAACTAGAAATCTATGCAAAGGCATTCCTAATATATGCCATGAATCATTCTCTTAAGTCATAACTCATTCGATCAAGTCAATATGGATCTCATGCATATTATCTCCACCCCCTCCCCCCTATCTCGAACAAATGGTTAAACAATTATAATTTTGCAAGGAGAGTAGCTTAAAATCCACCCCAAAAAAACTTCAACCAATATGAATAACATCACATTCAATCATACTCCGAGTCTCAACTTGAAATCAAACCAAACCCTATCAAATTGAACATGAGATTTCTTCTTTGTAGAAAACCTCACTTGAAACTACACAAAACCAGCCTATAAAAAAGGAATTTTATTTCTAAAAAATAAAAAAATCCGTGTGAGCTTCTCAATGTCTATCAATTTAAGTCAAACCTCTTCGCATGGGAACTACATAACATCCATAAGCAATTTTATTTCTAAAAAAATCAGAAAATTTCCCTCTAAACTTCAATTATACACAAACACCTTTATGTTAGCCCAAGTGACTTTTCAAGAGGGGAGTTGAATTTAGAATTATAAGTTAAATTATTTTTTAAGGCGTGGAAAGTAAAATTTTGTAAACATACAATTTAAAGTATAAAACATTCACACACCACAATAGATGACACAAAATATTTTTTTAATGATGTTTCCTTATTGTTATTCACTACCCAAGAACCTATACTTGGATTCCTCTAATCTAGTTCTATTAGCTAGAATTTACACCAAAGAGATGTTGGTTATCTTTATGCCATGTGTAGCTCAAATACATGATTCTACAAATAATCTCCCCAAGAGATTGACTAGATTCTAGCTCTAGTTAGGCCCTTCTATTTAAATTCAAATAGGTTCTAGATGAACCTTTCTCAAAACAGAATACAAAAAAAAGGATAAAAACTTACACCCTTTGTCGATCGGAGAGAACCTTCTCCTTGAGAAATCCAAACTTCTAGCTTTGTAGCACAATGAGAATGATAGAGTTGGTCTAATGCAAATGCAAAGGAAAGGATTTGAGAGAAGACGAAAGAATTTTCTAGAGTTTGGGCTCACTCTTTCTTACAAAAGCCCTTTAGGAAGAATATCAAATAATTGAGAATCAAGGCTTATGGATGTACCAGTATATGTTCATTAACTTCTCAAAAGAAGGTTTGGTGGAGGTATTTATAAGTTCCCCAAGTCAAAATAGTTGTTTTTTGCCCATTGGCAAAAAGTTGAGTTTATATTGATCGATTAGTGTAAATTGATTGATTGATCAATGAGTGTAACGCCTATTTTCTGTCAATTTTTGCCTTATGGATCAATGGTATGGTCGATCAATATCTTTACGTTGGGTCTGATATTTTAAGTTGATTGATCAATGATATGGTATGATTAATCAATCAGAATTCCCTTTGGCAATGCATTGTAAGTATGATCAATCGATGAACTTCTTATAATCAATTATGTTTTATGTCCCTAACTGGTAAAGTTATGTATGATCTATCAGTCTCAAAGGTTGATCGACCAATCAACATGAATTTGTATTACCTAGACAGTAATGATCGATTAGTCCAAGTAGGATGATCCATCATGCTTTGTAGCAAGGTTTGTCTATGTTCAAATGATCGAATCAATCAACTTAGGTTGATCAATCATGCTTTATAATTTTGACATGTGCACTTCTTGTTAATCGATCATTGGTAGATATTGATCGATCATTTCAGTGCCACTTCATCTAATATTCTTTTTGTGGAATTTAGGATTTCATAGTGGAAGACCTCGATCAAGGTGGTGGAGAAAGAGAGGAGGAAGAAGAAGAGAAGAAAGGAAGAAGATAGAAGAGTAGAAGAACAAGAGAGGGGCAGTAGGTTGAGAAAGGGAGAGAGAGAGAGCTTGGGAGAAGAGAAAATAGGCTAGGGACAAGTGTGAGAAGAGGAGGAGTTTTGATGCTCGACCCCACGCCTTGAGGCTTTTATTTATAGTTGTGGGAGGATGTTTATATTGACTACAAAGCCCTTAGGGTTACAAACTTTAGAAAGAAAAGACATAAGTGGACATACATTATTTTATATAATTACCATTATGCCATCTTATTTACCTCCTTTGCCACCCCTACACGTGGGTGAGAACTTCCTTCTTTTTACCAGTCACGCCACCCCTTCACATGGGTGCCTTCTAACACTTTTAAAACTTTGAAATGAATGAGTGTAAGTGTTTCTAACATGTATGAAATATACATATGATTGTGTGAGAACATGTTTGAATGCAAGTCATGTCCTAAAACTTCACGTTTTTATTGTACCTCAAATTGGAAGAAGTGGATAGATCTCTTTACATATATAGAGTTTTTGATATTTCTCAATGAATCTTAAAACTCTAGTCTTCAATTGTCCTCATCTTGTGAGAGTGCTTCGTCACGAGTTCTTAACTTTCCATGATGCTTGAGGTTTTTTAGAAGTTTGTTTCGTTTCGATGTTTTAGACTTTGAAATGGATGTCTCTTGAAGGAAAAATAAATGAAATACTAGATTTATAATTGTTAGCTTTATTAAGTTTTGGTATCATTAAAATCAATAAGGGAGTCAACATACGGTCAACACTTTATCTCCATCAAATTTAGTCAGACTTCTTCCCATAGAAACCACATAACATCATACAACAATTAAAGGAATTTCATTTCTAAGGAATCAAAAAATTTCTATTTAAGCTTCAATTATATACCAGCACCTCAATCTCTATCAATTTAAGTCAAACTTCTTCCACGGGAAACACATAATGTCCGTACAACAATTAAAAGAATTTGACTTCTAAGAAAATAAAAAATATTCTATATAAACTTCAATTATGTACAAATACATTAAGCGAATGTATTCAAAGTTCTTCCCATGGAAGCCATATAACATCATACAACAGTTAAAGGAATTTCATTTCTAAGAAATCTAAATTTTTTAATAAATTGGAAATTACTCTAGTGTGATGGAGAAAAGGCCTCCGATTTCCCACCCTTTTGCAGCTCTAACTCAGAAATAAAAAACTCTTCCTCTCTTACAAGATTCTAATAGAGACAATTAAAAGATTACAAAAAACTTAAATATTGCTCAAGCTTCAACATATATTATTTAAGAAATTTTCATTTCCAAACATGGGCCCCTCAAACGATTTAAGGAGGGGAGGTTTCATGCTCCTATATTCTTTTCTCTTATTGGTATTATGAGAAGACACAAGAGAAGAAGGGAGTTGCACTCCTTCCTTGTCGTTGGAAAAGGTGGAATTAAGGTATCTAAGGAGTCATATTTAAAAACTATTGTAGAATTAGATTATCCAAGGACTCATCTTTATGTTTGGAATCAGGGTATCTAAGGAGTCATATTTAGAAACTATTGTACAATTTATTTCAAAATGCCACTTTGTAAATTCAACCTATGTAGCATTCTCTTGAAAAAGTCCTAAACTCTAAGCAAACTTCCTTTTTAAGATTTAATTAAGACTAAGTCTTTTTAAAACCTCATATGATACACAAGTTTTGTATTAGCAAGATAATTACCCCATGTCTCAAGAGTTTGGACAAGAAATATTTTTCAATTATAGAACAAAACTATGAGAGATTAGTGTGTATAGAATTAAGTATATTTATTAGACAACAATTTTAAAAAAAATAGAATACAAAAATCCATATTTTTGCTATTTCACAAATTACTGTTCATATTTTCACATATCATAATATTAAAAAAAATACTTTTATTATTTATAAGACAAAGAAAAAGGTATTCTAGTCATATGGCGCAAGTTCTTAACATAATATGTGTAAATAAAAAATAAAAATGGTTTTTGTAACTTTTTACCGTGGTAGACAACAAGAATGATAGATTAGGTTAAAAACACGAATACTTTCGTCTTATCAATAATATTGAAAAGCTACCATATAGCATATATGAAAATAGGTAAAATGGCATTCCATCAATTTATGTGAAAAGTTTATGAGATTTTTGTTATGTTACATGATGTCCCGGTAGTGGGATAAAAAAATATTTATGTCATTTTACTATAAGGAAGAAAAGCATCTCAAAAGGCTCTTACTTACGAATATATGTGAGGATGACATGAAATACGCCTCAAAGTAATTTCATTATTTTTGGTTGAAAGAGCACAAATTATTAGACGTCTTGCAAAACCAAAAAACTTTTGGTTCATTTCTTGAAGTCTATTTCCAATATTAGAGAAGAAAAATTGCAACGTTGTCAAATCCAAAGTGGTCCAGCCCCATACCGGTATAATAGCTCGCAAAACTGGCTTGGACCAGACCAATCTTCCCTCCCGCTAATTAAAAGAAAAAGAGGGATCCCCTATATTCCAGTTAGACGTGAAATCAATATTCTTCCATAGAGACTTGAAAGAAGAGGTATTTATCGATCAACCTCCTGGTTATGTAAAACTTGGCAACGAGCATAAAATGTATAAATTAAAGAAAGCTCTATATGGATTAAAACAAGCTTCAAGGGCTTAATATAATCGTATAGAAACTTATTTTTTGAAGGAAGGATTTGAGAAATGTCCTTATGAATATATATTTTTTATAAAAATTGAGGATGGAAGAAAGATGCTTATTGTTTGCTTATATGTAGATAGATTTAATCAATACTCGAATTAATACAGCATGTTTGATAGTTTTAAGAAATCCATGATGGCTGATCCCTCATCCTCCCAAAACAGAGAGGGCCGGAGGAGGGGAGCTCTGCCCCCGCCTCCTCTCAACGTGGGGAGAGGGCAGGGACTTTCTGCCTAGCAGAGGTAAGGCAAGGGCTCTCCGTTGCCCGAAAGAAGGAAGAGGGAAGAGCAGGGCTAAAATTCTAACAGTTCTAATGTTGCACCAATTCCAGACCCATTAATCCCTACGGGAATGATAAAGTGCAAAACCAGAGTAACAAAACGGTTTTCATATCATTGTGAATACTAGACAACTAAATTCTATGAAAGTACAAGAAGGAGAAATCGCTCATCCCGATTTACAAGTGATCTTACATAAATGGACGTTTTACTCTGATTAGTCATAAAGATCTCAAGCAATCCGCTGTACGCCGGACTGGCTGATCTCACGGAGTTGATTATTGACGGCCGGCAAGGGAGGACGAAACTCACCGTGAGGCAGAGAGACTGACTGCTTTTCCATGCCCACACATGGCGCGTGAATAGAGTCAGGAGACATTGATATCATCTGTAACAGACTTGAAGTTGAAAATGTTTCCTCCAATGCACTCCTCCTCCTTCGGCTATCCACATTAACCTCAGCAATCAGTGACAGCTCTCTTGCCACTTCCGTTATACCGATCCTACCTTCTTCGCATGACCGTAAGCATCTGATAGCAAGATTGGCAACACTTTGAACTTGCTCTCGAGGATACGGCGCGTGAATAGAGTCAGGAGACATTGATATCATCTGTAACAGACTTGAAGTTGAAAATGTTTCCTCCAATGCACTCCTCCTCCTTTTGCTTTCCACATTAACCTCAGCAATCAGTGACAGCTCTCTTGCCACTTCCTTTATACCGATTCTACCTTCTTCGCATGACCGTAAGCATCTGATAGCAAGATTGGCAACACTTTGAACTTGCTCTCGAGGATACGGTTGCTCGCCGTAGGAAATAATTGGGTCCACGATGTCATCCAATTTGCCATCACTGATCTTCTGCGAAGCTAATGCAGCGAGATCTACATGTTTTGATCCCGTAATAGTTTCCAGCAAGACCACGCCGAAGTTGTAGACGTCATTTCTACCCAGTAGCTGCTGATATGAACAGAACTCATTTTCTGAGCCAAGTCGGATTCTCCAAAAACCTGCTAACTTCACAGAATAATCATGGTCGAGGCAGATGTCACTGGAGTTGAGGTCATGGTGACATATCGGAGGGGAGACATTAAGCTGCAAATGGGCAAGAACATTTGCCGTTTCTGCTGCTATACTTATCCGTTTGAACCAGTCTAGACCTTTGCCTCTCTCTTGCTGTAGATGCTCATGGAGTGTCCCACTTGGGAAGAACTCATACACAATCAAAGGCATAAGTTTCAACTGAGTGCAGCATCCAATTAGACGAACAATGTTCTTGTGTGAGATTCCAGACAATAATTCAACCCTGTTGAGAACCCTCAGGAGATCTTCCTCGTTCTTACATTTCATTTTCTGAACGGCCATGAGAGACGCATCTCCTAGTATTCCAGCGTAGATCGTTCCTTCTGATCCGTATACAAGCTCCTGGCTTTCGTCAAAGCCCTTTGTGGCCTCCTCCAGTTCTTTGTAAGTGAAGAGACGCACCCTGCACGCTTTGAGAAACTCTGAGACGCTCGAGAACTGGAAGCCATCGGGTTCCAATTGGTGTCGCTCGACTGGGCGCCTGAACAGAAGACAGGACGTGATGATGACAGCCAGAATGAATGCCGTGACGGGTACCCCTGTTTATTAATTTAATGCTAAATTAGTTTCACAACATTGCAGAATGAGAAAAAGAGATTCAGTCGCTTGTTTTCAATCACAAATACCAGCCAGAATTAATGGTTTCTTCTTGCTGCGAATTTTTGTGTGGCAATCTCTCCCGTATACCATGCGATTTTCCTTGATGCATGCTGGTAAGGGAAAAAGCGTACGAGTCCGCGTTATGAAATAAGAAAACATTTACGAACAGGAAAGCAAGCAAAACAGAGTAAGAACTAAGAACTCCACAGTTTGCACGATCTTATTGCTATTCAAAGGCCGAAGCAGATCAAAGAATCTTACATTTCACACATCCGAGTCCCTCAGCAAACCCATCTCCAACCAACCCATTCTCGCAGGAGCAACGAACACCCCTTTGCACCGCACTGGAATTGACAAAACCTGCATTCTGGGCACAAACATCTTTTGCATACTCCCACGGCAACGCCCACTCAAGCTTCAAACCACGTGTAGCAGACTTCGTGCCCGCTGTCACCACCCAGCTGGAAAATCCCCGACACCCACTAAGCTCTGCGAGAACAGAAGACCCATCTTCAGATTCCCCACCTCTGTCATCCGAAAGCGAGTAACAGCAACTGAAGCTTTCCTCCCTCTCAACTCTTTCACACCCACTGAATGAGAACTCATCACAGTCAATCTTACATATGGACGAGTCACCGCAAGCGTATAAACGGAGAAGATTTTGACCGGAAACACCATAAAACGGAGCCATTTCGAGATCCAATGAGCTCACGTCGTCGTACATGTGACATGAGCGTCTCCCGGACCCAGTATCGACGATAATGGCATCAGAAAGGATGTCTACTACTCGAAAATTGTGATTCCCTATGTCCAGAGAGAGGAATGAAGAGTTTGAACAGGAAAGGCGAAATGGATCGTGGTGGCCATGGAAGGTAAGACCGCAGGATGAATTCAAATAAAAGGGGAAAGGGATTCGTACCGAACCACAGCTCTCATTGCACCTATTGGGGAAAACCGGTAGAGCAGAAACACGGACGGAAAAAAAGAGAAGGAAAATAAGGAAGAGTGGAGAGAGAAGGCGGAACATGGGAAGAAGATGGAAGAGGACGAAGAGAGAAGTACAGAAGAAGGAAGAGAGAGAACGGCGGCATCAGGAAGAATGGGGGGAGGGCTTTTGAGGAGGTTTGTCTATAGTAAGAGAGGAATCCGCACATGAAAGAGCGAGCGGGAAGTGGACTCGGGGCGTGGCTCTGCATTGGATGGTGAGAGGCGACGCCGGAGATCGAGGCGGAGGAAGATAGAGATGGAGAACGGGCAGATCGATCCGGTGCTATCGTGCGCGACAGGGGGGGGGTGTAACTGTTTTTGCACATCATTCGAAGTTTAAAAAGTGGGAAACATACCGGTCCGATTTCGCGGGAAAACGGCCCAGAGATAATGCAGATTAATGATGGTAATACTTCAGCAATGTCGTTAATGAATTTATTAATGAATAAGACGCCGTGGAGGATTGGTCTCGTTTGTTACCATGAAAGATCAGGACCTCGTGGGTTCGTGGGCTTTTGAGCTAGCCACTTTCAAGTGAGCTCCCCCCATGGAAGACCGGGCCCACACATGATTGACGCATGTTCTTTAATACTCCAGCGAATGTTTTGCTTGGACATGCATACATAATTGCTGGCACCAGATTTAATGAATTGATAAATGGGCAATTGAGGTGGGGAAGCACCGCACTCATCTTCCCTAAACTTGATTATTTTTACAAATGGGTTACCTACTGGCTAGTGGCTAGTGGCTAGTGGCTAGTGGGGGGGCGATGGATAAAAGATTGGTGCTCTCAAAGAAAATATCTTTGGAATCGTGCAAGCTTTTACATAAGCAAGCTGTAAGCTCCTTTTAATATTATTATTATATTAAACAATTCTTCATTTTCTTCGTCTGCTCCTCTTAACACGAATTTTGAGTTTAATGAAAAGAAAATAAAAGAAAATAAGAATTTAATTATTATTATTTTAAAAAATAATTAATAAAAGTAGAATTTGATTATTATATTTTTTATTAATTATTTTTAGAAATAATAATGATCAATTTTTTCTTTTCTAGGGTTCCAAATAGAATCTATGAAAAATAAAAGAAAAGAAAAAAATAAGAATTCGATCATTATTATTCGTAAAAATAGTTAGTAAAAAAAAATTTAATTATTATCTCATTTTCACTGATTATTTTTTGAAATAATAATAATTAAATTATTCTTTTATTTTCTATATTCCAATTAGTGAGTGTGTGACCTTAGGAATTCAATTGTCTCCTTTAATTAATAAAATATTCTTAATTTTTATGACAAAAGGCTAATGACTCTTCTTATGTTTAATATTGCTTTTAATTATCTTAATTACACTGCCCAAGGTTTCTCCCTCAACACGTCATTTGGCTGAGCTCCGCTCTTGATGATCTTAATCTTAATCCTTGACTTGACGCTCAAGTCACTTTTTGTTTATTTCAAAAATAAACTCTTTTGAATTCAAAACACTGACCGCCCTAACCAATCTTAGCCTTCCGTTGGAAAAATCCAACCTAAAATTGGGCCCACGAGTCATCTGTCCCTTCAAGCTCCCGGGCCCCGCCACAAGCAAAACCGGAAAAAAAACACGGCTTAGATCCCTTAAATCTTGCGCCTCTCTTCTCTCATTGGAAATTTCGGATTTATAAACTTCATCTCGATCAAAAGAGTGGCATTTGTGTAATTTTAGAGGAGACGTGTCTGCGGCGAACTGTATGGAGTTCACCATTTTTTCCGCCAAGGAAGACGGATATGCTGAGTCACGACTCAGCACGACGATGAAAGTTGAAACTATGAAAGAAGAGGCAGTGCTGAAAGACTATAAAAGGAAAAGAGAAAATAACACGGTTACTTCTCCCCGCGGAGATCCTCGTCTGGCCTTATTCTTCCTGTGAGGAGATATTATTCTCGTCTGCACGAGCTTCCCTATGGCGACTCGACCAGGCACAGATGCCACTTCTTCTCTTTTAGTCACTGTCATAAAACCCAAAAGGGAGAAAGCAAGGGATGAAAGATAGGGCTCCCTCTCGGAGGACAGGCGACATGTGCTTGAAACGGCAGAGGACTCTTCCAGTGATGATTTTGTGAGGGGAATTTGAATTTTTTTTGGACCAGTGAAGAGAAGAAGAGGGGATGGAGGACACGCCGAACAGGTGCAGATTGGTCGGCGATTACATTCTCGGACCGAAAATTGGCTCGGGTTCTTTCGCGGTGGTCTGGCGCTCGAGGCATCGGTCTCTGGGTGTCGAGGTGGCCATCAAGGAGATTGATAAGAAGCAGCTTAGTAGTAAAGTGAAGGAAAGTTTGCTCAAGGAAATTGATATTTTGAGACACATCAAACACCCGAATATTATTCGCCTTCATGAAGCTATCCAGGTGAAGGGACTTAAGTTGATGTTCGCTCATTTTTTTTTTTTTTTCTTGTCCTACTTGAAAGATAATTTTTTAATCTTTTTAGTCAAAATGGATAAAGTGCCTTAATGAGGAGAAATATTATGGGAGCTGTTCGATTGGATATGCTACAATCGATCCCCTTACTGGCAAAAGTCACTGAGCCGCGCTGTTCAGTACATTTTAAAGTATTTTAGATTGTTTGGCCTTCTGTCTGGATGCAGGGAGTAATAAATGTGGTTGTAGGGAATTTGGGTGTCCAATGTCAATCTCCAGGTCAACATAGAACCAGATTAACCTGTTGCCTTCAAGCGGAAGATTGCTGCTGTTTTGTTAAGGATGAGCGTTACTGTGCAACTTTTTGAGCGGTTGTGGAGTTGTTTGCACTGGATGAAAGTTCTATTTTCTGTTTTCGTTTTAGAGTTTCTTTTATATTTTATATTGTTCATTTAAATTATTGATAAAGATTATGGAAATAGACAATGGTACTTAACGATATTTAACTGCATTGGTTGCTGAACGTTTCTTTTTCAAAGCACTCTCACCAATCCATTTAATCGTATCATTAGTTAACTGCATACTGTTTATAAGAACTTGAACCTTTGCAGACGGAGGACAAAATATACCTAGTTTTGGAGTATTGTGTAGGTGGTGATCTTGGTGCTTACATTCAACGGTTTGGTAGAGTCTCAGATACTACTGCTAAGCACTTCATGAGACAACTGGGTATGGCACTTATCTAAAAAAGAGAGAACTTTTCCTCTTACGCTAATAACTTTTATCTTCATAATTTTTAACTATATGTATGAAAACTCTTCTGGTGGTCTCTGATGCATTTGAGAAAGGCTATGGTATAATGTGTATTGCTTTCTGTTCTAGCTATGGGGTTGCAAGTCCTCCAGGAAAACCATCTCATACATAGAGATCTGAAACCACAAGTATGATTCCTTTGCTTCCTCTGAATTCTGTAATTTCATTATATTTTGATTCTTTTGTATCCTTGTAGCGGATGCAGAATTAATGGGATCTTCATTTGAAATATACTCAATATCTGTTTCTGAATTTGCAGAACCTTTTATTATCATCTATTCATGAAAATGCAGTCCTGAAGATTGGAGATTTTGGTTTTGCTAGGTAAATGGGTTGATAAATGAGAATAAAAAATGCTTCACAAATCCTGTTTTCATTGTTATCTCTTCATTTGTTTGGTTACCAGTACATGTATGTCACTTTAAAATTTAATATTCAAGGGAAAAACTTTATTCTAGTTTTTATTGGTATGCATAGTTTTTTTTCGGACATCAGTTTTCTCTCATTCTATCTGCTATATGTGGTTTGCCAGATACTTGACACCACAAGGCTTAGCTGACACCTTGTGTGGCTCACCATTATACATGGCTCCAGAAATTATCCAAAACCAGAAATACGATGCTAAGGTGTTTTACATAATCTAAGGTTCATTTACCAATGTTCCACTGCTTTTATCTTTCATTTATTGATTCAGCAAGGTCAACAATGCAGGCTGACTTATGGAGTGTCGGAACAATACTTTTCCAGCTTATTACGGGGAAACCACCCTTTGATGGAAACAACCAATTTCAGGTTTACATATGAAGAGGGATTTCTTGGAAAATATATATTGATCAATCTCCCTTTGAGAATCTGTAAATCACTTTACCCTGTGCTGCTTAAAACAGCTTTTCCAGAACATCCTTACATCTACTGAGCTCAAGTTCCCACAAGGGATTATGGAAGAATTCCATCCTGATTGTGTTGATCTTTGCCGAAGACTTTTACGACAAAACCCAGGTGATATTCGTTGATTTATTTATTTATTTTGAACAGTAGTTCTTCTGCCATAGAATGCCTAGTTTTAAAATTTCTTTCAGTTATATTTAGAGCCAAGCTGATAACTTGCATGCATGTCATGAAGCTGTCTACGGACTATCACTTTATTTTACTCTCTTTAAACACTTACTGTGTTAATGAACCTGTCTGCATTCTTATGTTGTTAGTAGCAAAACACATGTAACTTGTATTGTGAGATTCTGTTCATCAAACTCTGGAATTTTGCAGTTGAGCGACTAACATTTGAGGAGTTTTTCAACCACAAGTTTATGGCAGAATCAAGGTTGACTTTTTTGAAATGTTTTATGCTTCTAGTCTATGTGAATGAAAGACATCAAACTTGCTTAAATGATTATTTCTTGTAATCATAGGCCACCTGCAAGTTTGGAGCTTTCTTCATCAATTACAGAAAAGAAATCTTTACTGGAGCAAGAGTTGCCCTTGGCAGCGGGTAAGGGGCCTTAGTCGCATTCCTGCTGCTTATTTTTTTGTCAGATAGTTGAAGACATTTATGATGATGACCACATGTTCATGCCAGAGAACTTTATATTAGAATTAAATTGTAACTGAAATCATGTCTTGCAGGTAAAAATGAAGATGATGAGTCATCAGTTTCCTTAGATCCAGCAAGCCCGTCAACTAGAAATGTAAATCAGGAGCCTTTAAGCATATCTAGACCCAAAGGTCAGTTCTTGTTGTGTTGAGTTATGAAGGTAAGGGAGAGAGAGAAAGCAGAAATTGAGAAAAAAGAAAAGAAAAGCTGTCTTGACTGTTTTTTTATGACCAGCACACCTACTTAAATTGAATATTCATTGCTTGAAGTTCAGTACTAAAGGAGTGCTAAGACCCTCAATAATAGAAAATAAATGAGACTTCTAAGGCTAATAAAATCAACTTTCTAAAACTTAGACCAGCTTAGAATTCGATGTAGAATAGGCAACATACTAAAAACTAACTTCTAGCTACCTATAACTTGAGTGCGAGACTGCTTCAAAATATAAAAGAGTTATCTTGAATTGCATTTCTTGGACTCTACAATTCGTCTGCATGTCTAACAGGTTGCAGCTGAACTCTGGTTATTTTTTCTTTCAATGGTTTGTTATTTTAATGTTTTTTCTTTGTCTTATTGTGGTTTTCATACTACCAGTTGTTGACTCACTTGAAGCCCTAGAACAAGAATATGTTCTAGTAAATGCTCACTCTGCACTTGTGGACACCGTCTCTTCTTTGCTTGAGGGGTCCAAGGGTTCTCCAGTGAAGAACTCTGAGGACTTAGTTATTTCTCCAAAACCTACAGACACAGCTGTCAGTTCTGCTTGTGATATTGAAAATATCCGAAGATATGGGTCTGCCTCATTACATGCATCACACGCATCCACCGAGGAAGTTGAACTACATGATCAATCTTCTTTTCACCCATCACTGAAGATGCAATTGTTGCACCATTACCTACAGGCTCTTGCGGACCTTGCCCAGGAAAAGGTGTCTGATTGTTTTTACAAACTTTTTTCTCTTACTTCAATTACTTAACCATGTTTTAATTGCTTCTAGTTTCCAGTTTAATGCAGGACTGCTTCTTGAGTCATTTTCTGTGGAACTGGTGAGCCTAGCTGTTTGGAAGGAAGCTCTTTGTGTGTCTCTTTCTTGGATAAACAGCAGTACTGTGGGAGACAGCCCCGGAAGTTCTTCAGCTAATGATAATGCAGCTGACCAGGAAAGCCCTTCTTCTTTGATTAACTTTGTTGAAGCGGTGGATTTCAACAGGCCAGCATCTGTTCGCTCATGGGCTGAGCAGGGATTTCTTGGTGCATTTGATCAGGCAGAGAGAATATCTAACTATCTTCTGGACATGGATGGTTAGACCTCCTAAGGATAAGGAAGCTTTATTTGCTGGGAATTTGTTTTTTCTTTTCATCAATTTTATTTCTTTAAAAATATCTGAGAGGATGGCTCCCATCATATTTCAGGTACTGCACAGATGCCGAATGCTATGGACATTATCTTCCAGACAGCCTTAGCAACTGGGAAGAGTGGTGCTGTAAGTAAATTGGACTTGCTTTTTTACCTTAGTTTTTTCTATAGTTTATTAGCTGATGAGCAGCAAACATTCCCCATTATATGTCTACCGATTTATCTGGTACTGTATCTGAGCACAGCGAACAAACCCTATTTGTAGTTGTATTGGTTACTACCATGGTCTGGAGCTGTTTGTGACAGTTCATTTGTTTCCTATATTCTGATGCGATTATTTATCCTTTTAGAGGAGTAATTTCCAGTTATTACTATAGAAGAATCGGTAGAAGGAAGTAATTTGCCGTGCTTTTCATTGATGAGGAATAAGGTGTTTATAGAGATTACAACATAGACCGTAACAATTACAAAGATTACAACTCTTCAGCTACGTGTCGTAGCTGAATACTAGATTTATAGTTTGAGTTGGAGTATCTCGAACTTGATCAACCCTTATCCTTATCTCTGTCATGCCCCCGTAAGATGGAGTTCTGAGAGGAGAGTCCAATCTTGGTCTTCAAGAAGAGGAAGTGTGTTCGCGGAAGCGGTTTGGTGGGAGCATCAGCCAACTAAATCACCAGAGGAGACAGGAGTAACCCGAAGAACGCCACTCTAAACTTGTTCGCGAATGAAGTGGTAATCCAAAGCAACACATGTTTCATGCGAGAGTGAAATAATAGATTGGAGCACAAATTTATAGCACCGATATTGTCACAATAAAGCACCGGTTGTTGTGGAAGAAAAACACCCAATTCAGTGAGAAGATAGCAGATCCATCAGATCTCAGTTCCAGTGGTTGAACAGATCGATCTTTCGCCTTAGTAGATGAGCGAGCCACTGTCCGTTACTTTTTAGAATTCCAAGAGATAGGATTGAGACCTAGGTTACAAGATAGACACCTATAGAAGTGAAATCATCCTTGTTTCCTGCCCTGCCAACATCACAAAATGCATGGAAAGACAAAGAAGATTGTCGATTTAAGACAATACCATGATCCAGAGTCCCACAGAGATAGTGTAATAAGCGCTTCACAACATCCTAGTGGTCAATAGTAGGTCAATGCATAAAGTGAGATTACTTATTCACCACATAAGCAATGTCAGGGCGCGTAAGAGAAGTATTGGAACTACCAACAATAGTCCAATATTCAGATGGATCAGAGAGTGTTGTGCCAGACTGAAGTGTGAGTGTAGATGACGTAGAAAGAGGCGTAGTTACAGGCTTTGCATTTGTCATGCATGTGCAAGCAAGGAGACTAGAAATATATCGGCATTGAGGCAGAAGCAATCCTTGAGAATGAGGAACAACTTCAATTCTGAGAAAGTAGGTCAATGATCCAAGATCCTTTGAGCAAAAATTTCTAAGCAAGAAGGTAGATGAACGTTGTCATAACTTGATTATTATCTCCTTTAACAATAATGTTGTCCACATAGATCAGAATATATAGTACAATAGTATATGTGGGAGAGATAAATAGAGAGGAGTTTGCATGAGAGTTGGTGAAGCCAGAGGTGATAAGAAACTGGCACATTTCATGATACCGAGCATTTGGAGTTTACTATCCCAGGGCATTGGTGAAACTCTTTGGCAACTAAGCGAGCCTTGTACCTGTCAATTGAGTCATCAGATAGAAATTTAGTACAAAAAATCCATTTGCAACCCAAATTCTGTGCGGAATCCAAGGGAACAAGTTCCCATGTCCCATTTTGAACAAGAGCATCATACTCATCCGATATAGCCTGACTCCATTTGGGATCGGTGAGAGCTTAGAGTCACGGTTGTTGGTTCACGGGTTATAGATGTAGGAAGTTGGGTTGCGAGGTTTAATTTTTGGATAGGTTTGTAATTGTTGTTATTGGATCTAGTGACTATAACACAGGTATGGGAAGAAGTAGGTAAGGATGATAGGTGTGGGTCGGCGAATGAATAAGGTGTGTGAGTGGGGTTAGGTGGTGGAGTGGGGTTTGGTGGTTGAGTGGGGTTAGGTGTGAGGTCTTGAATGGAGCTTGCAGAGGGCGCAAAAATCAAAGATGTGGTTGATGTGCCGGTAGCAGGAAGTAAAGACAGAGGAATACCGGTGGGATAGTATGTCAGATGAAGGACGGTCTAAGTGAGATTGAAGTGTAGTGAAGAGAAAGTTGAAATCAATAAATTTAACATGACATGACTTATAAAGAGGTGTTGGGTTCAAAACACAGATAGACACTTTGAGTGGTAAAGTATCCGAGAAAGACACAAGGGGATGAACGAGGAGTGAGTTTGTGGGAGGAGTATGGCCTAAGTTGCGGATAACAGAGACAACCAAAACTTTGAAGTTTAGAATAGTAGGGAGGCATGCTAAAAAATTTGGCATATGGTGACGTAAGATTAAGCGTGGGAGTAGGTAGACGGTTGATGAGATAGACAGTAGTGGAGAGTGCATATGACCAATAAGATAGAGAGGCATGGATGCATGAGAAAGGACAGACAGACCTGTTTCAACAATATGATGATGTCATCGTCCAGAATACCCATTGTGTTCAAGGGTGTGTGGAAGAGATCTGAGATGAGAAATACCATTGGTAGCTAGAAAAGAGGATATTGTTGTATATTCCCTCCCATTATCAGAATAGTGTTTTTATCCATTTACCAAAGAAATTTTCAACAAGAGATTTAAACTGGATAAATATATCAAACACATGGGATTTTCTTTTGAGAGGGTAAAACCAAATATATTTTGTAAAATAATCGGCAAAAATAACATAATATTTAAAATCATAAGTAATGGGAGAGGTCCATACATTTGAGAAAATAATATCAAGAGGGCAAGAAAGAGACAAGAGAAGAGAGTGAGAATGGTAATTTGTAACTCTTATTGCATTGACAAGAATTACAATTAAAATTAAAATTTAGAGGATGTGATAAATCTAACTAAAAAGTAGACACTATGTGCCTGAGATTGGTAGACGACGAATGACCTAAGGGATGATGTCATGCAGACGAAGTGATCTTGACACTGGAAAAGGCGATTTTGGTGACGATTTGATTGAGGACGACAACCATTTGTACACACCATCCTTAGTTCGACCATATAAAAGTGTTGCCCCCGTGCAAAGATCCTTCACACGAAAAGAAGTAGGTAAAAAGTCAATGGAAGAATTGTTAGCTTTACAGAACTGAAAATTAAAAATAAGATTATTTTGCATGGTAGGAACACAAAGAACATTATTTAAGGAAAATTGATGTGAGGGTGTAGAAAGAGATTTGTTACCAGTATGAGTAATAGGGAGACCCGTGCCATCACTAATCACAATGTTATCAGTGCTGTCAGAAGGAGTATGAACTCAACTTTGTGGTAACATTGTGCGATGCTCCACTATCTAGAAGCCACGTAGAACCAATAGAAGAGTTGGCATGTGCAAGAAGGGCTTGTGGTTGCCATGGTGCCGAAGGGCGAGGTTGCCAGTGAGAAGGTTGACAACAACCAAGGTAGGGTTGAGGCTGATATTGACCATTCTGTGTGACAGTGTTGGTGATATCGGAGGTTGAAGTTGTCGGTGGGCGGTACGAGGACGCCCCAGGGTTGTCGTTGATGACAATTACCTAACTTGCCGGAATTGGAGCGAGAATTGTCTGAATTTGCTGAAGCTGGAAGTGGAGAGGAGTGAGCTTCATGGACATTTAGCGAGAGTTCCTTGTTGATGAGTTTTTCATGTAGTTCTTCAAAAGAAATTGACGTGTCACGACCATTGATAATATCGACAAGTGGTTTGTAATCATCGTAGAGTCCATCCAAAATTTTCTTAGTGACATCCTCTACATCCATAGGTGTTCCTAGGGCGCAAGTTCATCAACACGTGTTTTAATAAACTGCATATAATCAGTAATAGATTGAGATTCCTTAGTGACATGCTTGAGTTGTTTCTTAATCTGCTTGATGTGACCGTGGGAAGGCCGAGCATAAGTGTGGGCCAGAGTATTCCAGGCTTCATGAGAGGTCCTTGATTGAGTGATAAGTGGGATGAGAGATGGCATGAGAGAGCCGACAAGAGCACAAAAAATCAGTTTGTCTTGATGAAACCATGTATGTTATTTGGGATTGGGAGCGGTGAGATTATTGACATTCTTTGTGGCTGAGGGGGCAAGATGGAAACCATCAACGAACTTGTATAGATCATAACCGATAAGAATGACTTCCATCTGAAGCTTCCAACAAAGATAGTTGGTGGATGTGAGTTTGATAGAATTGTGGATTTTGAGTACTGTAAGAGGTTTGGTTGGGTCATGGGTATTGGGAGTAGTGGTTTGAGTCTCTTCAGGGGCCATAAAGTACAAAGTTAGTCGGGGCTTTGAGAAGCAGATTTTTTTTCTCTCATGCGAATTTCGCATGTGTGAGCTTGCACGAGTGTTAAAAAAAATAAGGCAGCGTAGGGGGAAATGATTTCTTCCTTGAACTTAGGTTGCCTTGGTGTCGTTTTGCCGAGATGACGCGGGGGTGGGGGAGTCTAGGCGGTGCCGACGAAAATCTTTGGGAGTTGTCGGCGCAGTTGTCGTTGGAGCTAACGGCAGCGGGCTGCGGCTTCGTCGAGGGTTTTTCAGGAAACATGGAGCTATTTAGAGAGACAGAGAAGAGGGAGAGAAAAGTACTAGGTACTGGCAATGGCAACAGTGACTGCGTTGGCTTTGGATGGCCCTCGGGGTTCGGCTATGGTGGCAATTTCCAACGACGGCGAGCCTGTAGCTGTGGTGGTTCTGATTAATCGGGCTCAAATCAAGGTTTGCTACGGGGAGAAAGGATGCAACGGTGACAATGGTGGATTCAGAGAGCTCTGACGGGTTTCAATGATAGGAAGGGAGAAAGGATTCCTAATCGAGAGCTCTTATACCATATGGAAGAATTGGAAGAAGGAAGTACTTTGGCGTGCTTTTCATTGATGAGGAATAAGGTATTTATAGAGATTACAATAGAGACCGTAACGATTACAAAGATTACAAAGATACAAGATTTACAGTTTGAGTTGGAGTCTATCTCAAACTTGATCAACCCTTACCCTTATCTCTATCAATTACTGCATGCAAGTAGTTGAGTGGCTGATAGTAGTTTATGCTACATTCTCTGTATTTGGTTCTTCTCTTTTCTATTAGCTTTTTGGAATAAAGAGAGGACTGTTGTAGGAAAAGTAAAAAATAAGAGACAACACAATTATTCTTGTTAAAGTTAGGTCCAAGCACATCCCAACATGACTAGTCAAAGTTAGGGAGCCTCTTTGCATGAAATATGCACATGATTTTTTTAATCCTGAATTAATTTGGAATTCTTCTCAACACTCTTACTCACATGTGGACCCTCTCATGGCTCCTACTTGTGGACAATTTTAGGTGGAGGCTTATGTGCTTGTTCATTTTAATACCATGTTAAAGTTAGGTCTAAATCCACTCTGAAAGGACTAGTTGATGTTAAGAGGTCTATTCTCAATATTGTTTCTAATCATGAATTTATGCAGGACTACTCTTTACAATTTCATATTGTTTTCTATATCTGTTCTGATTTTGTTCAATTCTGTGGTCAAAGTTAAAGTTAGCACGAAGAAAACATCAATTGAAAGATCTCATTTTCCTTTTGTCTTTTTTCCTGTGAATCTTAAAAGTTGTAGTGGGGCAATCTGCTTATTGATTGTTGCAATTCAGTTCATTTTTCTTCTTTGGCTTATGGGTCTGTTTTTGGTTTTAGGTGGATGAGCTGATGGGAAATAGGATATGTGCAGCAGCATCATACTCGAAGGCGACAGTTCTACTTTCCTTTATTCTGCAAGCCACCTCTCTACCTCTAAATCCACCATTTTCACTAACTGTTGCAGACCAGCAGAGACTTAAAAAATATATTGCAAACCTAAGTCGGTTGAAGATGCAAAATATATCTCGTCAAACTCGGGGTCTGCCCAACAAGTAAATCTATTTTTACTTTTCTTGTTTCTTAACAGACAAGTCTCTCAGTCCATACAAGCCTTGATCACATTGCTTTTAATTTTAGTTACTCAAAGATTTCCAACCATTAAGCGAGACTTTTTGATATACTCAATGAACAGGAATTAACACAGTTAAAAGCCTACTCCCTGACCGGGTCAAAGACTGTTGAACTTATTTTAGAGGCAACTCCTCTGTCTATGAGCTTAAGCTCGTGTAAATAAGTTGCACATCTTATTCTTTCATTTTTGTGGATGTAAAGCTGGACTGATCACTTAAGTTGTACAGACTTGTTAAAGTAATGAGTATGATCAAACATCTTGAATGATAGTGGAATGTGGAACTTCAACTCAAGACATGAGCTTGTTAGTGTTCTTGTCATAATCTATTTGCATTTGTGGAAGTTATGACGTTGAAGGAAAAGTAATTTCAGTGTAGGCAGTTGGCTCAGATTTTGAATCAGATACTGGATTGAATTGGGTTGTTTGGGCATGTGTGTTCTGAGAGAAGTTGAAACTTTTTTCAATGCGGCAAAAATGGGTCTAGTAATGTTCAACAAAATTGTAACAAGAAATTTGTGCATATTTTGGGTTAGTTGTTCCAAGTTATTTTGTTATTTTGGGCTGTGGATAACAGGCCCTAATCCTTCAAAGAACTTTTGCTATGTAGTTGATTTTATAAATAAGTAGTCGACTATCTGTGATGAATTATCACTTAAAACGATCACATTTTGCTTATCAATCTAGTTTTACTCGATATCGATTCTGTAGAGGCATTGTTATATGTTGGTTTTGGATAAATTCTTTGGAGATAAACTCAAGGCTTTAATGGTTTGGACATTGGATCACTTAAAAACATTTCTTTTAATGGTATAAATAGAATTTTCACTAACATATACCACTAATCTTGACAACTTATTTACTAAAAATTTAACTATCAATGACATAGTTGCCTTTCAAGTGGTGCACAGGGATAGTTGAGATGAGAATGATAGGAGGGGGATCCCCCCCCCTTTGGCCTCTGCCTTGTTCCAACAACAGTGGGAGGGAAAACCTCCCTGTTTATTTTAAAATATCTATTAATAAAATTAATTTATTATTCTCTGCATGAACTAGTTTCTTCAATTAGAGCCCCTTAGACCCAAGAAAGTTGGCATATCTTGTCACTCAGACAAATGAGAAAGCAATGGCTATGATAGTAACTCATTTTGAAGCTCGTCCAGTGTTCTTTCAATACTCCGACCCACCAAAGCACGAAAGCCAGGATCTTTCAGAAAATTGATTCCTACTCGAAGAGTGCATAACCGCATGGATAAGCTCACACTAACCCGTCAATTTGGGATCCAAACGAACTTGTGCTACTAATTCTATTAACCCATTTTCTTTGAAAAGGCTAATACTATAGCTCCCCGTGTGAAGCTTGTTGAATGCTCTATAGACTATAATGATCCCAAATTGCACTGCTAATCCCTACAATGATATCCCAAAGTCTACAATATCATCAAACGTGTTATCACTTAGTTAAACCATTTAGATTGCACAAAACATCAATTGGCAATTTGTGTGGATTTTGGTATTGTTTCGCTCTTTCGTCCCCAGTCGTGTCAGAACCCTTTTCCAATAGTAGTTCTTTCAGGGACAAATTGTTCCATTGATGTTTTGTAGATTATACATGAAATTCAGAAAAATTAAAAATTACTACTTGAAATTAATCTAACATAAATGCTGTAAGTTTGTTACCCTCAATAAAAACCTCAAGTATATATTTCAAACTTGTCTAGATATGCACTACGTGGTACCTCATTATCCTACTCGCCATTTCAATTTCAAACTGGTAGCACGAATGTGGAGAATTTTCTTGTCGGTAGCTGATACATGCAGGCAAAGCTGGAAGTGATATAACCGTTTATGCATCGTGAGGCACCCTAGACTAAACTAGTAATATTTGTACGAAAGCCATGTCTAGGAGCATTAGGTTTAGCAGCCGCGAACACGGGCTCAGCAAGTTCAGCCCAACCAGTTGGAAAGGAAACCCACCATATTCATTTCATGCGCATCGCTACAGTTTGGATTGTTTATGGTAAATTTTACGTAGTCCTGATAGATCAAACTTAATCCTAGTGTACGCCCTGCATGACACGTTCCATGCCTTCTGTCAGGGACTAGACACTTATAGGCGACTAGAAAAGAGTCACTTATTGCATGCATAATTAAGTTGAAGCTTCGCCTCCTAATCGTATTCTCTTTGCATCTTTCCCTTCAGCATGGCCACAACTATTCATTACTTTACTCTCCTTGGCCTCCACTGAACACCTCTTGTAAGGCTTGAAACCTGTTCGACGAATCTTCAGCTTTCCCTGTCCAACTAGTTCATTCATCAACACATCCTTCTGTGTGTTATTGTGGCTCCTCGATGACTCATCCAACTGGGTTACTGCAAGATCATCATGAGAAGTGGAGTGTATTGTGCTGTTAAGCTCAAACTCCAGCTTCTTTTCTCCTTCAACGCCGTTGGGCTCTTCCTGGTTCCAGGGGTCATGCGGTGGTGAAAAGCTCTGCGGTAGAACATCTCTAGAGAAGAGTGCTTGAAAGGCCAGTCGTCCCTGGCAGAGTTAAAAGCATCATAAAATAGAGTTAATGACATGCCTACAAAGATTATAAGAGAAAAAAACTAATATGTTCATCCAACCACAACCTCTTCAGAGACAGACTTCCAAGAATCATTAGCATTTGCCATGCTCCTGCCACGACGGGTGGAAAGTTCATCACCTGGGTTACTTATTTCAACTTCTTTTGGTAGTTCCTTGTCTTCTCCCTGCTTTTCTAACATATCAGTTTCTAAATCGCTGCCTGAAGGCGTGTTGGACCCACATGATGAACGATCTACTAGTTTTCTGGTCTTCTTCTCCTTATCAGGATCCTGAGTGATCGATTCTTCTTTCTTTTCATGTTCAACAGCTTTATGTTCAACAGCAGGAGACCCAGTTCCTCCAGTGTCATATGACTCAGATGATGATGACTGAGGTGACTTAGGACCGGGACTCCTTGCCTTCGGAGCTGCTGAGAATTCTGGATTCAGCATTCGCTGATCTCGCTGAACAGGTTTTTGATCATCCCTAGTTCGTCCTTTGTGGTCTCTTGGTTCTTGTGTAGATTCTGTGGTTGGTATGGTGGCTGTGGCTGGTGAAGTAAAGGTGAAGGCAGGGTGAATGGGAGGGCAAAAAGGGAGAAGCCCATGAGAAGCCCACCATGCACAGGCGGCAGCTACTGTAGTGGCAGCTAATGCTGCTACACTTGGTGGTGAGCCTATCTGTCTCGCTGGAAACCCTCCAATAAGGATGTCAGCTGTGGGATCATCAGGGCAGGGCCACAATGATGCCGCCATACAGGCAGCTGCATGGACCGAAGGGTTCTGTAGAACAGTGGATATTATAATATTTGAAAATGTGGATGTGGTGTTTATATGAGTTTGAAAAGCATTTGAATTGTTCTGGAATGGAGAAAAGGGAGGATGGACAAATGGTATTGATTGGTGGATACAAGATCTTGCAGATTCACTGATCGAAGACCCAGTTGGATTTGCCAATGGGTTTGAAGTTTTGTGGTTCCCTCCTGATGGGCCAACTACAGGTACATGATTTGTTCCATTGGATGAAGGGGCAGGAATGCATGTTTCAACATTTCCATCTAGGACATGCACAGGAATGTACCTCGGGCAGCTACTAGCACCTTGTCTTTCATTAGTAGACCGCTTCAGTTTTTCTTCCCTCGTTACTTCATTTGCCCCTTCTCCTGGGACTGACTTTATCTGGGAATCATGGCAATGATTTTCATGGGGTTTATCATGTCGGGCAATGTCCAAATGCAAATAAACAGCACTTGATCTCTCAGTTGTTTTGTTCCCCTTAGGCTGACCAGTCAAAGAGGACTCATCTGTGGTTACCAGGTAGCTTCTCTCTCTTGCTGGAGGAATGAATTCTTTGCAAGTATTTTGGCTTGTAATTGCAGAGGTTTTGGTTGCGGAAGAGACAGAAGTACAGGAAGCCTCTTGGAAGGGGCCAACAACTTCCGAACAGTTTTGTTGTTCTGAAGCACTATTTGTTCTTTGTAATGTTCTGATGCCAGTGGGCTCCTGATTAAGACATGATAGATCAGTTTTTCTTCTTGGTCCTAAAGAGGAAGAAGAAATAAGTAATACAAGAAAATGAGTAGAGATTGTAGACATACCTCAGACCGAGGGTCATGTTCCAAGTCCAATCCCTTTCTATTGGTTAGTGATTTCTCTTCCTTGGGTCCAGCTGAAGACATAGGAGGCCCTACACCAATCTTTCGGGGATATGGGTTGCTTGGTTTTCTTTTAGGGCGTGGAGGAGGGATATCAATGTCATGAGCTTGTCCTAGTGGCATGCCTTTGATAACTGCTTCTTTTTCCAACTGAAACCCACGTAATATTGGTTAGCACTAGAAATTGTTTATAAACCACTAAAACAACTGAAAAAAAAAAGACAGTATTCAAGGTGCTGAACCATGCATGTATAAAAATTAAGGTTGAAAAATCATTCTTTCTAGAAGAACATGATTTTGCCCAAATTCTGGGTGAAAAATCTCCAGCATGTACACCTGTGTGAAGAAATACATGTCTTTTATACTGCTCAGGGTAAAGAAGAATTGTCAAGGACTAGATACTCAAAGATGCAAGTGCTAGTTAATTGATTCATCTGCATTAGCCAGTTCGTTAAAGTCTAGCATGAAATTTGAGATTTGATAGCTAGGTGGAAAGGCCTCATATTCATGCAGATCGGAATCCCTACAAAACAAGAAAAGAACTTGAAACCATTGACTTTTGTCATGTAAATTTCACAAAAGCAAAATGAAGTACTCTAAAAGGATCTGATGTTGATCACCATGTCAGGCAGTTCAAAATAAATGGACTGGAACATTTCTTCATAAATTTAGTCTGACTGAGCTTATCTCTGTTACCATCCTAGAGTCTAATGATGATTGACTGATGAGAAAAGAGAAGACTAGGACCTACAGCAAGTAGAAAAAGAAGGACAAGGTTACAGGAGATGGGAAAAAAAGGAACTTGAGAGAAGAAAAGAATAGAAAGAAAAAAGAGGTTATCAGGTATATTTGGCCTTGACCTTTATCTCTTTATATATATGTAAATAAGTATGAAAACCTAGAAAGAGAGAGAGAGAGAGAGAGCGGAATGAGAGAAAAAAGGAGGCAAAACTCTGAATGGGCTGCATTGGGGGTTGTGCACGACTCCGAATGCTATTTATTAGGTTTTAAATCATAAATTACAGAAATAACAAAAATGCCCCTCTCACATAGAAAACACTTATTTCCTTATATAGAAAATACTTATTTCCTAATAAATCCCATAGACTAAATCAAACATACTGAACAAAATAGTGCCATAATATAAATTATCCAATCATGTAAAATAACCAAAATACCCTTGAACTGAATTTCTCATATTCCCCCTCAAGAGCATATATATCCATGTGGCCCAGCTTGTCATAGAAGTTCAAGAATTCACACTTCCCAAATGCCTTGGTGATAACATCTCTAAGTTGATTGATAGTTTGAACATATGGAGTGATCACATCTTTCTTCATCACAGTATTTCTAACAAAATGGCAATCCACCTCTGTGTTTTGTTCTCTCATGAAAAACTGGATTGCTGGTAATAAGTATAGCAGTCTGGTTATCACAAAACATAGTCATGGATTCATTTTGATGGAAACCTAACTCCTTAGAAACCTATCTCACCCACATGAGCTCGCTAATAGTATGTGTCATAGCTCTATATTCCGCTTCTATGCTAGATCTAGCTACCACATTTTGTTCTTGTTCTTCCAACTGATTAAGTTGCCACCCAAAAAGACACAATAGCTTGTAGTTGATTTTCAGTTTAGCTTTGACCCAACATAGTCTGCATCAGAGAAACTTCAATTTTCAAGTGACCATTATTTTTAAAGAAAAGACCTTTCCCTGGTACGCCCTTGAGATATCTCAAGATCCTTTGAGCTACTTCGAGATTGATCTTCAATAGCTGTTCCATAAACTAGCTTAATACACTCATTGCAAAAGATATATCCGAGCGGGTAACTGTGGCATATATAAGCTTCCAACCAGTCTCTTATGCAATGTTTAATAATTCAATTTTACACTTTGTTATGTTGTGGAGCCTAATTAACGCCTTACACTGAGTTGGTCACGGATTGACCTTCGCGGTAAGGTTGTCGTGGGGGTTGGAGGCCCCCCTCCCCATGGTACGAGGGGGGAGCCCCCTTTCGATCCACGATATATTGACTGTTGTTTCATAAAGGGCAGTTTGGGAATTTCACTCTTGTAATGCGGTTGCCCTAGCTTTTTCTTTAAATTGGGGGGTGCTGCTATTAGGGTTTGATGATGTTAACCCGAGGAGCATCTTGAGTTGCAACCTGATAGGTTAGAGAGAAACACCTGTAAATGTGCAATTTATCTTGTAAACTATTTCATCTTCATAGTAGATTACTGCAACGGCGGAAGACAGGACATAGTCTCACCTTAAGGTGAACCTGTATAAATCTTGTTGTGTTTTTTCCGTGCTTGCTTTTCCCTTCTTCTGTATTTATTATTATTGCTCTCGTTAGTTTGGAATTAGGGCGTCTAATTCTTAACAACTGGTATCAGAGTTTTGGTTCGTGATTGAGAGCAATGGCTGGTGGAGAAGGATCGGCACTTGGAATCAACAAGTTCGATGGTATGGATTTTGCGTTCTAGAGGATGCAGATCAAAGATTATTTGTACAGTAAAAAGCTGCACACACCACTTCTGGATATAAAACCAGAAGGTAAGAAAGATGATGAGTGGAATCTCCTCGATAGACAAGTGTTGGGAGTAATCCAATTAACACTATCGAATAACGTTGCTCACAATGTGGCGCCGGAGAAAACCACAATGGGGATGATGAAGATTTTGTCCAACATGTATGAGAAGCCTTCCACAAATAATAAGGTACATCTCATGAAAAAACTCTTCAATTTAAAGATGACAAAAAATACATCCGTGGCATCGCATTTGAATGAGTTTAGCACAATTGTCAATCAATTGACCTCGGTTCAGATTAAATTTGATGACAAGGTTCATGCTTTAATTCTTTTGGCATCACTGCCAAATTGTTGGGAGCCTATGAGGGCTACGGTCAGCAACTTTGTAGGCAACGAGAAGTTGATTTTTAATGATGTTCGGGATACCATTCTTGCGGAAGAAGTTCGTAGAAAGGATTCCGGAGAATCCTCGACATCTAATTCTGCCCTAAGTGTTGATACTAGGGGCAGGAACTTTGAGAGGAATTCCAACAAGGGCAATGGTAAAGAGAAGTCAAGGAATGGAAGTAAGTCCAAATTTGGAAGGAATGTGGAGTGCTGGAATTGTGGCAAGTCTGGTCACATAAAGAAGAACTGCAGAACACCAAAGAAGGATGAAAAGAAAGGCAATGCTGCAAATGCGGTGACTGAAGAAGTACAAGATATTTTACTCTTGTCAGTTGATAGCCCTATTGATTCTTGGGTGTTAAATTCAAGGGCTTCTTTTCACACTATTGCACACCGTGAGATCATGGAGAATTATGTTGTTGGATATCACGAGAAAGTATATCTTGCTGATGAAGAACCTTTGGATATTGTTGGCATTGGTAATGTCAGTTTGAGGATGTCAAACGGGTCAGTGTGGAAAATTCACAAGGTGAGACATGTACCAAAACTGATGCATAATTTGATCTTAGTAGGGCAGCTTGATGATGAAGGTCATAATGTGACTTTTAATGGTGCTGCTTGGAAAGTCACTAAGAGAGTCATGGTTGTTGCTTGAAGAGTTAAAACTGAAACTCTGTACATAACTTCCAGTTGCGGAGACATGGTTGCAGTTCTTGATGCTGTTACTGATTTTGATTTGTGGCACTATAGGCTCGATCACATGAGTGAGAAGGGAATGAAAGTGCTTCAATCAAAGGGAAACTACCAGGGTTGAAAACTGTAAATAACAATTTGTGTGAAGGTTGTATCTTTGGCAAGCAGAAGGGTTAGCTTTTCTAAGGTTGGAAAGGAGCAAAAGACAGCAAAGTTGGAGTTGGTTCACACAAATGTGGGGGGGCCTTCAACTGTTACCTCCCTTGGTGATTCTAACTCCTATGTGACATTTATTGATGATGCAAGCAGAAAGATATGGGTTTATTTCCTGAAAAAGAAATTTGATGTCTTTGATACCTTCAAGAGATGGAAAACAATGGTTGAGAATGAGACTGATATGAAGGTGAAGCGTCTGCAGTTAGATAATGGGGGAGAATATATACATAATGATTTCAAGCGATACTGTGTTGACAATGGAATCAACATAAAGAAGACTATTCCGAGAAAACCTCAACAGAATAGTGTGGCTGAGAGGATGAACAAAACTTTGAACGAGCATGCTAGGAGCAAGAGATTACATGTGGGATTGCCAAAGATGTTCTGGTCTGAGGCTATTAGCACCGCTGCCTATTTGATCAACAGAGGTCCCTCAACACCATTGGATTGCAAAACACCAGAAGAGGTCTGGAGCGACAAAGAGGTAAACATTTCTTTCTTGAAAGTGTTTGGTTGTGTTTCTTATATTCATATTGATTATGTTGCTAGAAGTAAACTTTGCTAAATCTAAAATATGTTTCTTCATTGGCTATGGTGGTACTGAGTTTGGTTATCACTTCTAGGATGACCAAAGTTGAAAGGTTATCAAGAGCAAGGACGTGATCTTCAGTGAAGGTGTCTTGTATAAAGACAGGTTGAGAGCAGATTCTGAGAGCACAAGCAATGAAGCGAAGAAGCCTGAAGTTATTCAGTTGAGAGATCTTCTAGTTATTGAGATGGAGAACATTTTTTTTTTTAAAAGTGTAAATGTATTACTGAGAGAAAATATACAAACCTTACTATACAGAACCTTCCTCCACAACAAGATGTTGGAAAAAAACACTTAGTTTAGCCTGACTATCCGCTAAGTTATGGAGAACCTTTGGGACATGGAGTCCATATCAGGGTGTTTGGAGCATTTCTGATATGAACCGAAGATAATCTCGTGATGAGTTCAGCGGCTTCTAGGGTTTCTGCTTCTGTCAACACTCTGCGGAGGTTTAAATTCCACTCACAAGAATTCTGCCCGACCACTGAAATATTCGCCTCCTTGTTTATGGCAAGAGAAAAAATTTGACCATAGCTAGAATTTATACTAGCCGGGCCTACCCACCAATCTGTCCAAAATCTTGTCCTACTGCCAGATCCAATGTAATACTTGACAACATTTTTGAAAACAGGTAACAAACTTGCTATCTTTTTCCAGACATGAGATAATTTGTAATACCTTCCTCCTTCTATCCACCATCTAGAGAACTTGTCTGCTTTACCCGCCACTATATTCCGCCAAATCAGAGACGGGTACATAATAAATTTCCAGATCCACTTCATAAGCAAAGCAGAGTTTGTTGTTGCAGTGTCGCAAATCCCAAGACCACCCTCAACAAGAGGTTTACAAACATCAACCCATTTCACTAAGCAATATTTTCTTTCACCATTTTGCCCACCTCATAAAAATCTTCTTTTTAAGAACTCTATTCTATTTCTGACGGAGGCATGGCAACAATACAAGGATAGAAAATAAGACGGTATACTGTGTAAACAAGACTGTTAAATTGGGTCCAAGGCCTTATCCCAAAATGACTAGTCACTTAGGAAACCTTTTTCCCAGCTAATAAATACAAGATCTTTATACTCACTAATGTATGTGGGACTATCCTTTTAACACTCCCCCTCACGTGTAGGCACATGAATAATTTAGGTAGAGGCCCTCACGTGGTGGCACGTGGATAATTTTGGGTAGATGCCCACATATGAGAACCTTGTTCTGATACCATGTAAAGTTGAGTCCAAGGCTCATCCCAAAATGACTAGTCACTTAGGAAACCTTTTTCCCAGCTAATAAATACAAGATCTTTATACTCACTAATGTATGTAGGACTATCCTTTTAACAAAGACTTAATAAGAGTAAGCTTACCAGCATTGGACAAGAACTTTCCTCTCCAAGAGGCAAGTCTACCTTCAAGACGCTCAATGACTGGGTGCCAAGCAGATTTTGAAAGTAAGACAGGGGAAAGAGGAAGTCCCAAATACGTGCCCGGAGGGGAGGTAACTTTACAACCCAAATAATTAGCCATGGAATTTAGAACCGAAGGATCAATATTGAAACCCAAAATAGATGATTTAGCCCAACTTACCTTTTGTACAGAAGACAACTCAAAAAGGTTGAGCAAAGCTTTCAAGTGGGAGATTTGACTTAAGGTACCTTCTCTAAAAAAAATAGTATCATCAGCATACTGCATTAACGGAATATCTTGGCCAGGGTCATTTTGAGATAGGATTAAGCCAGCCAATTCTTTTGGCAACTCATGAAGACCAGGAAAATATACCCCAAAAGTAAATCAGAACATTCCTGTGAATGAACTCAAGAGATCTACCAGAACTAGCAGACCACCACAGAGGTACTCCCCTGCACTGAATTATATTTTATTGACTGATAAAGGTGAACCAGAGAGTTATGAGGAAGCCATGCTAGTTGATGAATCAACCAAGTGGGAGTTGGCCATGAGGGATGAGATGGACTCATTGTTATCCAAAAAGACATTGCAGTTCACCGAGTTACCAAAAGAGAAGAACTCCTTGAAGAACAAATGGGTGTACCGAATAAAAGACGAACATGATGGCAACAAGCAGTACAGGGCAAGACTAGTGGTAAAGGGCTTTCAACAAAAAGAAGGCATTGACTACACTAAGATTTTCTCTCCAGTAGTGAAATTGACTACTATTAGAACAATGCTTGGACTAGTGGCAAATGAAGACTTGCACTTAGAGCAGTTGGATGTAAAGATAACCTTTCTTCATGGTGACTTAGAGGAAGAAATTTACATGATGCAGCCATAGGGTTTCAAAGCACAAGGAAAGGAGAAAATGGTGTGCAAACTTCAAAATAGCTTGGATGGTCTTAAACAAGCTCCAAGACAAGTATAAGAAGTTTGACACCTTTATGAGTATTAATGGTTTCTTGAGGTGCCAGGCGGATCATTGTTGTTATGTGAAGAAGCTTGATGACTCTTACATTATTCTATTGCTATATGTTGATGACATGTTGATAGTAGGTGCTTGCAAACAGGAAATAAATAAGTTGAAAAGGGAGTTGTCCAAGAAGTTTGCAATGAAGGATTTGAGTGCTACAAAACAAATCCTTGGGATGAGGATTACTAGAGACATTGATGTCTTGAAACTGTCACAAGAATATGTGAAGAAGGTGCTGAGTAAATTCAACATAAATGATGCAAAACTAGTGAATACTCCATTGGCTAGTCATTTTAGGCTATCTAAGGAGCAATCACTTTCTACATAGCAGGAGCGAGCCAATATGGCTAATGTTCCTCATGCTTATGCTATTGGCAATCTCATGTATGCCATGGTGTACACTAGACCAGACATAGCTCATGCAGTGGGAGTTGTGAGCAGATATATGAATAATCTAGGTAAACAACATTGGGAAGCAGTGAAGTAGATTCTCAGGTATTTGAGAGGCATTGCAGACTCAGCCTTATGTTTCAGAGAGTTAGACTTGGGGATTACAAGGTTCTGTAGATGTTGACATGGCTGGAGACATTGATGGCAAGATGAGTAACACTAGATATGTATACACATTGGGTGGTACAACAGTTAGTTGGGTCTCTAAGTTGCAGAAGATAGTTGTTTTTTCCACCACTGAGGCAGAATATGTTGTCGTGACTAAAGCCAACAAAGAGATGGTATGGCTATAGTCTTTCTGAGAAGAATTAGGTTTCAAGCGTGGGAAGAATGTGTTGTATTGTGGCAGTCAGAGTGCTATTCATTTAGCAAAGAATCCTATTTATCATGCCAAAACAAAGCACATATAGGTGCGTTATCACTTCATCAGATCGGCTCTGGAGGATGGAGTCTTAACACTTGAGAAGATTCAAGGGAATCAAAATCTGGCTGATATGTTGACGATGATTGTTACGATCGAGAAATTGAGTTGTGTGCAACTTCAGTTGGACTTTTTCTCTGAGGATTGAGAAGTTGTTACCTCTACAGAGGAGATATTGATGATGGATTAGTCTCCAGGTGAGGGATTGTTAAGTTGTGGAGCCTAATTAATACCTTACGCTGAGTTAGTCGCGGATCTTTGCGGTAAGGTCGTCGTGGGGGTTGGCCCCCTTCCCGGGGGTGTGGGGGGCGGAACCCCTGTCCTATTCACGATATATTGATTGTTGTTTCATTAAGGGCAGTTTGAGAATTTCACTCTTGTAATGTGGTTGCCCTAGCTTTCTCTTTAAATTGGGGGACAACGCTATTAGGGTTTCATGATCTTAATCAAAGGAGTATTTCGAGTTGCAACCCGAGAGGTTAGAGAGAAACACCTGTAAGAGTGCGATTTCTCTTGTAAACTATTTCATCTTCATAGTGGATTACTACAGCGGTAGAAGATAGGATGTAGTCTCACCTTGAGGCGAACATGTATAAATCTTGTTGTACTTTTCTATGCTTGCTTTGCTTTTCCCTTCTTCTATGTTTATTATTTTTACTCTTGTTAGTTTGGAATTAGGGCGTCTAATTCCTAACACTTAGGTCATCATACAAATTGAGTCCAACTTTCATCGGAGTATCAACTGATTTAGCTCCCAATAATCCATACTCATGTAGCATATCGGTTATATACTTTCTTTTAGATAACATCAGTCCTTTGCTTCTTGTAACTTCGAAACCCAAAAAATATTTCAATGCCCCAAGTCTTTGGTTTGGAAGTGAGTAGCAAGTAGCCTTTTAACTTCTTCAATTCTAGAAGTATCACTACCAAAAGATATAATATCATCCACATATACAAGTAAAACTATGATCCTCAAAGGCCCTTTTCATGACAAACGACGAATGATCGTAGTGGCTCTTAGAGAAGCCCATAGGCATTACTACTTGGCTAAAATTTTCAAACCAAGCACAAGGGCTTTGTTTCAAGCCATAGATTTTTTCTTGAGTCTGCATACCTTGTGTTGTGAACTTCTTTTTCAAAATCACCATATAGAAAGACATTCTTTATGTCTAACTGGTATAAGGGCCAATCCTGAGTAACAACAATAGATATCAGAATGTGTACCGTAGATAACCGAGCAACTAGACAGAAAGTTCTAAATACATCTATACCATAAATTTGTATGTATCCTTTGGCCACTAGACGAGCTTTATAGCTCTCAACCGAGCCATCATCTTTGTATTTGACTGTATACAACCATCTATAGCTTTATACCTGAATGTAACTCACATAACTACCAAGTTCCTCACTCTAACAGAGCCACCATCTCATCACCCATGACTTGCTTCCACAGTGGAGAGGACATAACATCCTACACTAAAGAAGGAATAGTGCAAGCAGAAATAGATAATGCAAACTTACTGTAATTTTCAAACAAATGATCATATGATACAAAATGAGACAACGAATGACGAGTACCTTTTCGAACACGTTTCCCTAAAGCAATGGATAGGTGTAGATCACTTACCTCAAGATCTTGAGACAGAGACGAGTCATGGTCCTACATGAGAGAGGAAGTCGTGGGCTGAGAAAGATGCACTTGACGACGCTGATATACCAACAAGGGTTTCTCAACAATGACATTTTGAGTAGGTCCAAAACAATCATCAACCGACAGGGGAATAACAGACTCAGAAACTGGGGAAGAAGATGGTACATCAATGGAGGTAGTAGACTCACAAAATGGAGTATCCTCAAAGAATGTGACAACTGTGGATACAAATGTTTTCTTGTTGATGGGCAAAAACACTTGTATCCCTTTTGTGTACGAGAGTACCCAAGAAAGACATATTTAATTGCACGAGGAGATAACTTATTTTTGGATGATCCCAAAATATGAGTAAAACAAACTCATCCAAAGACACCAGGAGAAATTGAAAACAATAGAGCTGAAGGCCACATAAGAATTTTACCTTCAAGGACAGATGAAGGTATCCTATTGATCAAGTAGCATGCAGTAAGCATTGCATCACCCCAATAGTGCTTAGGAACTTTCATATGCAGCATCATAGTACGAGTTACTTCTAGTAGTTGATGATTTTTACACTCTGCAACTCCATTTCGTTGTGAAGTAAACACACATGAGGTTTGATGAATGATCCCTTGATTTTGATAAAAAATATCAAACTTATGATTCATAAATTTAAGACTATTGTTAGTACACAGAATATGAATAGAGGACGAAAACTGATTCTTTATTTCATTGTAAAAACGTTTGAATACATCAAAAGCTTACTTCTCCCAAAGGAGATAGACCCATGTACACCTACTAAAATCATCAATAAATAAAATAAAGTACCTAAAACCAAACAAACTAGTTACATGACCCCAAACATCGGAATGAATAAGCTCAAATAGTTAACTTGTCTTATGATCTGAGGTTGGAAATGAGCTCCGATGATGCTTGCCCAAGTGACATGACTCGCATTGAAAAATAAGACTAGAAGGAAATTCAGGAAAAAACTGAATAGGTGTTGCTGGTGAAGGATGACCTAATTGTAGATACCACTGGAATGGAGTAGCAGACATATAAAGTTCAAGTAGTATATTATCTGGCAAGTGGCTCTCCAAATAATACAAGCTATCTCTCTTACGCGCAGAACCAATCATCCTCTTTGTCATGAAGTCTTGAAATAGACAATGAGTAGGATAAAACGTCAAAGACAATTCATAGGCTTAGTTAACTAACACACTGGCAACAAATTTAAGGGCAATTTAGGAATTAGTAAAGCAGACTGAGGAGCAAAAGGATGCAAGGATAATAGTACCAACACCCTGAACTGAGGAAATACATCCATCAACTAAGTTTACTTGTTTCATATGTGATGACTCTTTCATGTTAGAAAACAAAGATGACATACCTGACATGTGAGCAGTAGCTCCGAAATCAATAACCCAGGTAGGAGAAGAGGACACATGAAGAGCAGACATACCTAAAGTAGCCAAGTAGCAGTAGGAGCATGAACCATGGATGTCAAAGATGAACCAACTAATAATTGAGCAAGCCGCTGCATAATTTGTTGTTGTTTTTTACTTTTTGAGAAAATGTGTAAATGTTTATTAAAAGAGTTTCACAATGCAATTTCATAATTTGCAGTTTCACAATGCATCACTTTGATTCCTCAATGTGGAATCAATACTGTTGACAATCCAAGTCATAACTTGGTTGTCTTCAGCTTCCCAATCATTAGTTGTTGGGATTGGAGGGTCGTCTAACATGTACTTTGTCCTCCTGCCCTTCAAGAACATTCTCACTGATCTGGCCCATTTGAGATAATTTGGTCCTATCAACTTCTCAGATGTCATAAACACAACATCTTTACCATCAGATCCACCCATATCTCTGGATGGAACATAAACTTCACCAAATCAGCCATAGAATAAGTATAGATTCACCAAAATATTCAATCTCAATATCCAAACACTAGCACAAATTTCAAAGATGTGGGCCCCACTTCCTAAAAATTAAGGTTAGGGTAGGAATGAGATGTGCACAAGAGGTAAGTGCTCAAATCAATACCAGACAACAATTAGATAAAAAAAATGTTTCAAGAATAAACCACAATTAGGGTTGATGTCAACATACAAGTTGATGATATAGGCACTAATCTAGGGAAAGTTGATGCACATCCCAAGATCACTCAAAAAGAACCCTTTTTAGAGCAATCAAGGCATAAATAATCCTTTAAAGGATGACAGAATCAATAACCCTAGGGTTATGGCAGAAAAAAAAAGTAAAAATTGAATTTTTACCAATTGTCACCATGGAGATTTAAAAAGCCCTGTTTTTGTCAAGTTGTCTAGATAAAAGGACAGATTTTCTAGCTAAGATGCACTCCCAGCAATGATTAATGCTCTGATACCATGTAAAAAGTGTGAAAAACCTAGAGAGAGAGAGAGAGGAAAAAGAGAAAAAAGAGCAAAGCTCTGAATGAGCTGCGTTAGGGATTGTGCACAACCCCCAATGATATTTATTAGGTTTTAAGTCATAAATTACTGAAATAACAAAAATGCCCCTCTTACATTGAAAACACTTAATCTGCCTATGAATATAAAAATTTGTACATAGACTAAATCAAACATGCTGAACAAGATAGTGTCCTATCCTATCATGTAAAATGACCAAAATACCCCTGAACTGAATTTTTCACACCACTTAACACCATTAAAGTTCTACTCATAACCTATAGGAGGTGCATTTCAAGAAAGCATAAGAGATGGAGAAGAACCATGAGAATGAATCAAATTTAACCAATTTCACCTAAATTGATCCTGGATATTGAATGTATAATTCAAAAGCAGAAGACCATGTAAGAATAGAATGAAAAGCTCTTTTAGTGACACCCCCAACTGGATGCTGAAACCTCATGAAAATCCTTGCCAAAAAAAAAAAAAGAGAGCAGCAAGAGACAATTGCACTTACAGCCTCCGGTCAAAAGACCTAAAAGGAATTGAGAGATAATGTTTGCAACCGAGGATGGGAAACAACCAACTACTAATTTTCTTAAGACATAACACCAAACCTGCCAGCTAAAAGAACTGTTAAAATATCTATAAAGAGTATTTTGGTCCTTTATCATAGTTACATGTCCCACATAGGACAGCTATTAGCTATCATTATGCTAGAGTGATATGGTTAATTTTTTATTCATTTTGAGATGTAACTAGGGAGATATAAGGGTTTATATGTAAAAGGTATATATGTCATTTTGTAGCTCTTTTCTTAAGTATTATGTGAGAGAATTTAGGGTCACTTCTAGACCCTGACGGGTGCTCTATTTCATGCTTATTCTTTGCTATTTTTTCTTCTCTTTTCTCCTCTATCTCTTCTTGATTTTTCATATTTTTACATGGCATTAGAGAGAACAATTTGATTGTTGTGAGTTTTTTAATGAGCTTCGTCCGCTCCTCAGGTCTGTGAAATCTCCAGGAGGGTTTTGTTCCAAAATTTCTGTTGATTGAAGTTAAAGGTTAGACCTTTTTCACTTTATTTGAACCATAACCCTAGGGTTGATAGCTTCTACTGTCAATTGAACAAATTTTTGAAGTCTTTGGCTAGCAGATTGCCTATATAACCATCTCCAGAACTAATATCAGCGCCAATTGATTTCCTCTTTAGTTTGTTTTTTCAACTAGTAGAGGTAGTAGAATGATAATTTCAGTTGTGATTTCAATGCCCCAATTTTTTATGTTGTGTGGACCCCACTTCTACCGTGCAGGCATAAACATTATTTTTTCATGGTGGTCTGGTGTGGGTTTTAATAGTACTGTGTTCCAGAGTGTTATTTGTGAAAATTCTGGTGTTGTTGATAGTAGATGATGGCTGATTTAGATGAAATGATTACACCAGTCAAATTGTCTGGTAATTTAATGGTAGGATACTATTGTGATTATCACAAAGAAATTGAAGGCACAAAATTATCTGGAATGGCTCAAATGTGTCCAAATTAATCTGAAGGATAAGCAAAAGACAAAATACTTGAGGGATGATCCTTCTGATCCATGACTGATAATTGATGACTGATAATTGGGAGGTAGAGGATAATTGAGTCATGACATGACTTATAAATAACATGAATCATTATTCAAGTAGGTGATGAATTGTGAGACCTCAAAGGCAATTTGGAAGTCACTAGAAGCTCCCTATGATCAAGAGAGCAACTTATCTTGAATCTAAGAGTTGTATACAACGCTCTTTGAATTAAAGAGGGGAGATCGATTAGTTATTGATGATTTCAGTGAGTAACAAACTAATGGTCCCTAGAGACATATTTTTACTAGAAATACTTTTTCAAAATTTCTTGAAAAAAGGCATTAAAGTAATTTGTTTCAGCACAAATTGCCTAACCACAAAATTTTCCTTGTTAGAATTTTTTGCTAGAAAATTGTTTCCATGAAACATGGGGCACTACCTATGATTGTTAGGTAAGCTTTTTTTAAATGGGTAAAATAATGACTTGTTTGACTCGGGTAAATATACCACCGCACGTTCACTTGAGCATTTAATGAGCATTTGTTGTTCGCTTTAAAAGGTTTGGATCCATAGGTCATTTGCATCTTTAACAAACATGCATATCCATATTTCAAACATGTTAGAAATCTCTTTCTTATAAATTCCAAGCTATTAGGGTTTAACTAATGGAATTTTCAAAACTTGGACAACAAAACTTTTGTGTTCATTTGTGGTGTGTGAATACATTTTCCTTACGTACATTTGTTATTGTTTTTAATTTTTTTCCATACATAACCTCTAAAATTTTCTTTTTGTCGTGATCTATTTGCCTTATCTTTTTTTTTTTACAAGATAAATGCAGAAAGTGAATACTCAATATCCTTGAGTGTTTGGCTCTATGTGCAATGTTCATGTTCATAGTCAATCTCCGATAAATTATCTCCCTGATCAATCAAGTGTCATCCTTGGTGTTCTTTTTTTTTCTTTTTTGAGATAAAGATGCATTTATATTAACAAGAGAAATTACAAAAGAGGAGGGAGCAGATCCCTAACAACAAGCGATTGTAGGGCAGCTCCCTGCTTGGCAAGCACATCTATTGCCGAATTTGCGGATCTCGGAATGTGAGACCAAATACAAGATAAAATTGAGGTAATTTCAAGAATCTCCCCAAAGATGTCCCAATGATGCCACTGGAAAGAAGATGCACACTCACACCATCCAATGACCACCTTCAAGTCCCCCTCAATATGAGAGATGTCTTCCTTGGTGTTCTTGTACTAAAAAATGGTACAAGTGTTACTATCTAACAACCAAAAAAATGTCTGCATCTACATACGTTACTTTTTTGGGGATGGTCCTTATTTTTCATAGTTTGTTGAGTTTGTTACTTCTCCTTCACTTGAAGTAAATGGTAGTATACCTCAACCTGTGGAGGATGCTCCTAGTATTGTGCCAGTTGTTGATCCACCAACACCAAAGTCATTGCAGGTCTATGAATCAAGGATGCCTTCCAAGGCCATCACACAGCGACCCTCTCTTCCACCTGCACTAGTGCCGTCTTCATTTGCAGTTCTTGAGGTAAGTCATTTGCATTTGCCTGTTTCACTTCATAAAAGTATTTGAGTTTGTACTCAACGTGGTACTAAGCATCCCATTTCAAAGTTGGTTTGCTTTCATTCGGTGTCCAGTTCCTTAAAAAATGTTTCATTATCTACTTCTTCCTTCCGTCTTCCATATAGGATACAAAGATGAAAGCTTTACTTGATAGGGAAGCATGGATGTTATATGAGCCACCACTCGATGTTGCTATAGTTGGATGTCGTTTGGCCTACACAACGAAGTACAAGGATGACATATCTATAGAAAGATGTAAAGCCAAACTTGTCTCCAAAGGGTATGCACAAACCTATGGAATGGATGTCTTTGAGACTTTTCCCTAGTTGCACAGTTGTCCTCAGTTCAAATATTGATTTCTACAACTATCAACAATGGCTGCCATTGTTCTAGTTGGATATTAAGAATGTTTTCTTGTATGGTGATATAGCATAGGAAGTTTATATGGAGCAACCTCCTGAGTCTAACAGCTCAGGGGGAGATAGGGAAAGTATGTAGACTGCATAAAGCTATGTATGGATTCAAGCAGAGTCCTAGAGCTTCATTCAAAAAACTTACCCAAGTAGTTATGTTATTGGGTTTGCGAGAAGTCACTATAACCACTTGTTTGCTTTGAAGAGAACTTTTGGATTTATAGTGTTGACTATACACATTGATGAAAGGCATTGAAGAAGTCAAAAGACATCTAGCAAAACACTTTCAAACCTAATTCGTTCAAGTATTTCCTTAGGATTGAGGCAGTAGAGAGTAAAATAAACATTGTTCTGACACAAAAAAAATATGTTACTGATATGCTTCATGAATATGAGTTGTTAGGAGCTACGCTTGTTGAGACACCTATGGAGGTAAATCACAGTCTCCATGAAGTTGATGGTGTCGAGATGAAAGACAAAACTACGTAAATAAGGTTATAGGCAAACTTATTTATGCTATAGTGTCTCAACCTAATATATCTTTTGTAGTAAGTATAGTCAGCTAGTTTATGGAGAACCCTAGGAAAATACATTTGGAAGTTGTGCATAGGATATAAAAATATTTGAAGAGTGCACTAGGAAAGGGGTTGTTGTATACACCTTGTAACCACTTGCACATTGGACTATATTCTAAATTAGATAGAAAATTTGCCCCGGGGAATTGTCTTTTTGTTGGTGGAAACAAGTTAATCAGAAAAGTAAGTAACAAAATGTTATAGCAGAAGCAGAGCACCAAGTAATGGCCCACACAATTAGTGAACTTTTGTGGGTGAGGTCAGTGTTACAAGAGTTGGGTTTTCCTACTATAGAAGCTATGAAGATGTTTTGTGATAACCAGGTAGGAATACTAATTGCCAGTAACCTAGTGTTCCATGAAGGAACTAAACATGTAGAATTTGATTGTTGTGTTATCAGTGATGATGTGGCGAGTGGAGCTATAGTCATTGCCTATGTTAAGTACTTGATCAACTAGGTGATGCCTTCACTTGGGAAGAAAAGAATTTGGAAATTTCTGTAACAAGTTGAGCCTCCTTAATAGATACGCTCCAACTTGAGGGGGAGTATTGCAATATCTGTAAAAAGGGTTTTGATCATTTACCATGGTTATATGTCCCTCATAGGATAATTGTTAGCTTATCTTTATGCTAGAGTTATATGGTTAAATTTTTGTTTCATTTTGAGGTGTAAAATTAGGGAGATATGATGGTTTATATGTAGAGGGGCATATATATCATTTTGCACCTCTTTCTCAAGTGAGTGTCTAAGAGGTTTTAAGGTTGTTTCCAGACCCTAATGCTGCTGCTCTATTCAACGCAGCCTTCTCAACTTCTTTTATTTTGTCTTTTTTTCTCTTTTCTCCTCTATTTCTTCTTAATTTTTCATATTTTTACATAACAGTGTAGGAAAATATGGTATATGCACTCTTCTACAACACCGTACAACTTACATAGAATATCAATTACCACTTGGCCTTGTTCAAATAATTCATTACAAGTTAATATTTTACGGTGAACAGTAGACTACATGAAATATTGAGCTTTAGGAGCCTAGAACTTCCACATTGTATAAGAAACCTTGGACCAGCTAGAGCTATATGAAGACTTGGTTAAGCCTTATAATATGAAGCAATAATAAACTGACCTGAAGGTTCTAAACTCCAATAGGACAATATGTGCCATGACCTTTACTAAAAGCTGCATCAAGGACCTGAAGAAGCTGACCCATTTCCTGAATTCCAACATCAAAAAGAACCCCAGCAAAGTTTAAGTACCAGCTTCTTGCACCTGAATTTCAACATCCAAACCAGCTGTTAATAAACAGAAATGTTTTTGTTCCTTGCAAGACTACTCTGAAAATTCAGAACTAAGGGGATTTCCCTCTGTCACAGCGTCCAACCAAAAACTTTCCACTTTCCATCTTGAACATGATATCTAACATGCCTTTAAAAAGCTTCCTTGAATCTATTGTTCCCTTTCCATTAATATGAGGAACGCTAAGCACAACAGTCTGAACAGTAACCACAATGAATCTGTGTCTTCATCTTTACAACAAATGAGCTTCCTCCATAGAGAATTTCTTTCAGAAACGAATCTCCATAACCATTTAGACAAACATGATGGATTAACCACTCTTAAATTCCTAATTCCAAGACCTCCAACATATTTGCATTGACATACCCTGTCGCACCTTACTAGAGATCTTGAAATTATCCTTGGCTCCTTACCCTAAGAATTTTCTCTCAGTTTTTTTTACACAAGCAACAACATTGAGAGGACAGAATATGACAGAAATAATGGGAATTTCATAAAGAATAGATTGTACCATCACAGTACGACCAGCCAATGAAAGAAATTTCTCTTTCCAGAAGAATAACCTCCACTCCATTCTTTCAAGTTCTCTTTCTAATAAATAGGGGCAACCCAATGAGTCGTGATTACTCCCTAAAATGGATGCATCCCAAGATATTTCTTTCAAGGTCACATTGATGCCAAAAAAATTCAGTTTTATTCCAATTGACCTTCTGCCCTGAAATTTCTGAGTATAGCTGTAGTAAAGTCTTAAACATTCAAGAGCTGGTTCATGGGTCCGTCACAAAAACACATTTCATCATCAGTAAACTGTAACAAAGGAGAAGAGCTTTCAGAGGCTGGAGAAAATTCCACCATCCAACCAGCAGACAATCACTTTATTAAATCTGACTATAGTATTCAAGAAAGAGGATTTATACCACTTGCATGACAGATTTCATGTTCCTAACTTTCCACTTAGTCTATCAATGGGCGGTAGATTAACCAGAAATTTGAACTGTTCTCTTGCTATCTGTCTCATGGTTCAGTGACTCGGTATCAAGAACTGGACCCAGTCTGATTTGGTCCATCAATTAGGTTTACGTCTTTCTCTTCTTTGTAAACTTTTATTTTCCTCTTGCGTCCTCTTTCTCTCTTCCTCAATTAAGCAATGATCATAAGATGCTAACATCAACAAAGGTTAATAATCACTTCACCATGACCCTTTTTCTTCCTTGGCTTTTCAACCAGAAGAACTATTTACAAATAACGTCTTTGTTAATGTGTCAGTAGGAAGTTTTGTTAGTATAAGGGTCACGCTATTGGATGAACCACTTACAAATTCAACCTCAAACATTCTGGCACTAACCCATGATTGCAACATTGAGCACTAGTTCTGTCTATCTCCGTCCCTAGAGTGTTTGCAACCCCAAAGTATCTAAGTACAACAAAAACTTATGGTTTAGATGCCAAAGAAGTAAACCGATGAACGAGGAAGAAGCAAGCAATGGTGTGGCTAGATTTATGGTCCACTTAGTGTGTGATCTTACGTGGGTGAAGTCTGTGTTGATAGAATTTGGAGATCAAGTGAAGGACGGATGTGATATCGAACCATACTTACTGCAAATAATTCGGTGCTCCATGAGTGCACCAATTACATTGAAGTGTACTGTCATTTCATATAGTGCAATAATGAGTGGGAAGATTGTTGCATCATATATAAGGTCAATGGAGTAGTTTGGAATGCCCTTGGGAAACATGAATTGGTGTCAACGTGTAACAAGCAGGAGTTATTTGGCATATTCATAATAGATTTGGGGGGAGTGTTAGAAAATGTGGTTCTAAGGGTATTGTGATCATTTCACATTTGTGTAATTTGGTCCCTCTTACTCTTAAGATGTATCATGGGTTGATTAGGCACGAAATTAGCCCTTGTTTGTTGTGATAATAGGCTGCTTTATGAGATGTAAGTGAATAGAGGCCTTTATGTCACTGTAATATAACTAAATTAGACAGGGTTAGGGGTCGATTGCTTTTTCCTAACAAGACTGCCTTTCTCAATGGCAGACTCATCTTTTTTTCTCTCTCTGTTGCTTCTACTTTCTCTTCTCTTTTTCTTCCTCTTTCTCTCTCTTTCTACCTCAGGATTCTTCTTCTTCACTTTTAGAAGTCTTGTGTGTTAGGAAGTTCTAAAGACTAAGATATTTGGAGTTTTTGGTAAGTAACTAGGTTCTCACTGGATTCTTAGTGTTTCAAAAGATTTCGATTCTTTGAATTCTCTCTTATACTATTGTCCCATTCATCTCAAATCATGCAGCTGACTCTTTGTTTCTAGTGAGATTTATTTCTTATGTTGTGTTATGAACTTTTGCTTCTGTTTGAACTTTAAATTACTTTGCGTGGTTTGAACTTGATGGATGATAAAGAATTGAAAGGTTTGAATTGGGTAACCCTTTACTTTGTGGGATGAATTCTCCCACTTTCATGAACTTGATAGATGAATCTTGGGTAATACTCTTTCGATCTCTATTTGCCCATACATCAACTCTTTTTACGGATGGATGCTCTACCCAATTCAACATTTAGAAAGATGATATTAGTTGGGCGAGCAGAAAGAAAGACACTCTTATTTTGTTTTACACCCCTAGAAATACCAATGGCATAGGTGACACTTTGGCTAGGGAAGGCATCCCACGAAGCACCTCACTATAGGAACATCTCTTCCCCTTTGACACTCCTTTCCTTTGTGTACTGTTCCCTTTTGTTTTATTTTGCAAGTTTGTCATTGTGCACTCTTTGCTCACTTGGGAGCTTCTTCAATGGATTCATTTTTTCTCATCGTCATTCTTAAAATTTAACTTGGTTCATCCAAAATGACTAACCACTTAGGAGGCCAATTCAATCATGTAAACTAAAAACTTTTCATAACACTTATCCTCGTGAGATTATTCCCGCCAACACCCCCTCATGGTCACGCTCACATATAATTAGTTGAGAAGTGGATAACACAGATGGGAGAGGAAAAAGAAAACACGTTGAATTAGAAGAGGTTAGGGTTAAGTTTTCCCCTTCTCTCCTGTTTATAACATAAATAATTATAAAAAAGACACTAATGTCCTAGCTTTATTAACACCCCTAGAAATAAGATTCTATAAGAAACTACTTTCCTGGAATCCTAAGTAACTAGAAGTTACATCTTCTAACACTCCCACTCAAGCAGGATTTTATAACTTCAGTTAGCATGTTATATAGCATATCACAATAAAAAGACAAGAAAATTTCCTGCTTCAGTCTTCAAATAAGCTCACAGGTCTTCAGATCTTTAGAATGCACAACTTAGTCATGTTTTAGCTTCAAATTTTCTTGCAAGGCTGATCAGCAACAACCATCAAAGTTGACTTTAATGATGCCTGGTGGAGGCGGACTCCATTCAACAACTTCAATTCTCCTAGAGGTGGACATATGAGCAATCAATCTCCAATTATTCCTAAGAAGACCCCTTTGAAGGTATAAAATTTTAGATTTGGGTAAAGGAAGAGGAGAAATTTTAGAGAAAAAAAGGAGAAGAAGAAATTTCTGAAGAGCCTGAAAGGCTTCGTTGGGAACTGTGCACGAATTCCCAGACTTCTTAAATAGGTGTTTTGAGTTACAAATTACAAAAAATGCCCATATATACTAAATAAATCTTAATCACCTTATATCTCCCTAACTACACATCCTATGTACATGAAAATTTAACAAATGATATAATTTAACATACAAAACAAGATTACATAAAGAAAATAATCCACTGAAGTGGTAAAATGACCAAAATACCCCTGAATTTATTTTCTAACACTCCCCATCTAGTTGGAGCATATATATACAGGAGTCCCAACTTGTTGCAAAATGATATAAATTTTCGCTTGCCAAGTGCCATGATGAAGACATCTTTCGACTGATCTCCAAACCGAACAAATGGAGTCATTACCTCTTTTTTCATCACCGCATCTTGAATGAAGTGGCAATCCACTTCTATATGTTTAGTCCTCTAATTGAAAATTGGGTCAGTTGCAATAAAGATCGCAGCTTGATTATCACAAAATATGCTCATCGGCTCATCCTTGTTGAAACCCAACTCTTGTGAGGCTGACCTAACCCACATCAACTCACTCACTATGTAAGCCATCGCCCCTGTATTCAGCTTCTGTACAAGACGGGGCTACAACATTTTGATTTTTACTTCGTCAACACACCAAATTTCCTCCTAGGAAGACATATCCAGAGGTTTATTTTTTGTCTAATTTGGACCCTGCATAGTCAGCATCAGAGAAAGCCTCTATCTTCATATGACTGTTAGGTTTAAAGAAAAGAACTTTTTCTGGTGCTCCTTTCAAATACCTCAATTTTTTTTGTGTAGCTTCTAAGTGTACTTTCCAAGGACATTCCATAAACTGGTTCACTACACTTACTACAAAAAAATGTCAAGTCTAGTAACTGAACTGTTGTATAAATTAACGTTCCCACTAACGTCCGATATTGAGTTCTATCATTTAATTCATCACTCTGATCATCATGGAGATCGTGTCCCACTTCCATTGGGGTATCGGTTGGCTTGGCTCCCAACAAACCATACTCTTGAAGCATATTTGTGACATACTTACGTTGTGTCATCACAACGCCTTCTTTACTTTTCGCCACTTCAATGCCCAGTAAATATTTCAACAGTCCCAAGTCTTTAGTTTGAAAGTGTGCAGACAAATGAGACCTGGTATCCTCTATACCAGAAATATCACTCCCAGGTAATATAATGTCATTTTCATAAACAAAAGCACCACAATTCCAGAGGACCTCTTCATCACAAACAAGGAGTGATCACACAGATTCCTCGAGAACCCCATAGATACCACAACCTGGCTGAGTTTTTCAAACCAAGCACGTGGATTCTAATTCAGCCCATAAATCGCCTTCTTAAGTCTGCATACTTAATGTCTCTCCCATTGAGTAACATATCTTGGAGGTTACTCCATTTATACTTCTTCTTCAAAATCACCATATAAGAAGGCATTTTTAATGTCCAATTGACGTAGTGACCACCCTTGATTCATTGCAACTAAGAGCAAAATACGGACAAACGAAAAACGAGCAACATGCAAAACGGTTTCAAACACATCCATACCAAAGGTTTGAGTATACCCCTTCGCAACCATCCGAGCTTTATATTGCTCAATAAAACCGTTTGCATTATAGTTGATAGTATAAACCCAACGACAACCAACAACTTTGGCCCCCAATGGTAGAACACACAATTGCCTAGTGTCCCGATCTATCAAAGCATCAATTTGAACATCCATAGCTTGCTTCCAATGAGGAGACAAGAAAGCCTCCTGCACTAAAGAAGGGATAGTGTAGCAAGAAATGAACAAAGCAAAATTTTTATAGGAGTTAGTTAAAGAACAAAGAGATACAAACAGAGATAACATAAACCATGTACACTTACCTTTCCTGACACCCTTCCTGAGTGCAATAGGAAGATGTAGATCATTACCTCCAGGATCTTGACACGAAGTAGAGTCGTGGTCTGGTTAGAGAGTCGATGGTGATACTTCTTTCCAGCGATTATATACCTTTAATTGTTTCTTGACAGTAATAGTTTGTGATGGTTCAACGTGCTCATCAACTGGTACATGGATAACTGGTGTCGATTCAGGTAAGACAACAGGATCAGAAGGTAAAGACATAGAGGAAAAGAACAGTACATCCTCAATGAAAGTAACATCAATAAATACAAATGTTTTTCTAGTGGACAGGCAAAAATATTTGTACCCCTTCTGTGTGCGAGTGTACCCAAAAAATATACACTTAACTGCTCAGGGAGACAACTTATCCTTAGAAGAGCCATATACATGAGCAAAGCAGACACAACCAAACACGCGAGGAGAAATAGCAAATAATGGAGCAGACGACAAAAGAAGTTGCGTAGGAATTTTTCCTTCTAACACAAATGAAGGCATTCTATTAACGAAGAAATAGGCTGCAAGAACAACATCGCCCAATAAAGCTTGGGCACATGCATATGTATCATCATTGTCATAGCCACCTCCAGTAAATAGTGATTCTTACATTCAGCTATGCCATTTTGCTGAGGGGTAAAGACATGATGTCGGATGAATAATTCCATGTTCATGACAAAAGACTCGGAATTTATGACTCATGAACTCAGGGCCATTATCAGTATGCAAAATATGAAGCAAAGCAGCAAACTGATTTTTTATTTCATTGAAGAAAATTTTGAATAAATCAAAGGCCACAAATTTACCCTTAAAAAGATAAATCCAAGTACACCTAAAATAATCAACAAATAAAATAAAATACCTATGAACAAACTGACTAGTCACAGGATAAGGACCCCAAATGTCAAAGTGTACAATCTCAAATAGATGGTTGGTTTTAAGAGACGAGACTGGAAACAAACTTTTGTGATGCTTGTCCAGTTGACACGATTCACACTGAAAAGAAGAACACAAAGGAAAGTCTAGAAAGACTTGAGTCAGTTTTGCTGTAGACGGATGACCTAGCTGCAAGTGCCACTGTAGAGGAGAATTTGCGGTATGTAATGCCTAAATACTATTCTGAAGATGATTTTCCAGGTAATATAGCTCATCTCTCTCACGAGCAGAATCAATCGTCGTCCTCGTCGCGAGATCTTGAAAAACACAATTGAGTAGGATAAAATGTGAGAGAACAACTTATTGACTTGGCTAGCTGACTAACCGACAACAAATACAAATTTTGAGGACACTAGGAAACAAAAAACGCTAACCGAGGAGACAAAAAGGAAGCAGGAGTAACATTGCCTACTCCTTGAACAGGAGAGGTAGAACCATCTGCAAGATTAACATTTTTGACACACAGACTTTTAAATCGGAAAACAATGACAACATACATGACATGTGTCTGAAGGCTCAAGAACCCTGGATGGTGATGAGTGAACATAAAAAGCTACCATACTTGAGTCAACATTGGTAGAACTAGGAACTAGGATGGAGGCATGAGCTACAGATGCAGAGGTTGAAGCCACAAAGATTTGGGCCATGGGCTGAGCGATTTGCTGTTATTGTTGTATCAATTGCTGCATCTCATCTGCAGCACCCGGTGTAACTTACATAGAAGAATCTAAACTCCCACTTCCACTATCAGGAGTTGTAGATTTAGCCCATGCAGGCTTCCCAAACTTAATCCAACATCTGTCAGAGTAATGATTATTTTTGCCACAATGAACACACTTCCTATCTGACTTTTCATCACCACGACCTCTACCTCTGCCTGGCCCTCTCTACCTCGGCCTCTACCTCTAGAGGAATCTGAAGGGGCTGGTGTAGTGTTGGAAGCAACAAGAGTAGTGGCTTCCATTATCTTACCTCCTTTACCTGTTCCGAGTACAATAGTCTTCTCAACCATCATAATCCGATTAAAAGTGGTAGAGAGAGTAGGGGTTTCGTTTGAAGCTAACACCTGGACTTTAATAGCATCAAATTCGGCACCTAAACCATCCAAAACTTTTGCTACAAGCAGCTGATCTTGTTGTTTCCTCAACTCATTTTCATCTGTAATAATAGATGATATACATTAATCTCCTTCCATATGCCAAAGAATGCACTATAATATTTTGTAACGGTTCGATTTCCTCTTCTCAACCCAAAAAACTTTGTATACAACTCATAAACTCGAGAGAGATTACTTTCCTGTGCATATAAAGATTCTAGAGATAGCCACATAGCCTTTTTGTCTTATAGCTCATCACCTGATTTCTAAGTGTAGAATCAATACTATTGACAATCTAAGTCATAACCTAACTATCCTGTGCCTCCCAATCATCATTTGGAGGCACTGGAGGATCATCTCAAATAAACTTCAATTAAGATAATTAGGCCCTGTCAATTTTTTTGAAGTAATCATGACATCAAACCCAGAATTTTCTCTAGACAGGGTATAAATTTCTCCTGTCTCAACCATAATATTGATATATGATCACAAAATAACCAATTTAAGCTTCCAGACAATTTTTAGATTATCACAAAGGTGGGCCCCACTCAAAAATTAGGGTTAAGGCATAGAAACAGGATATGCGCACTTCAACAATCCAATAACCAGCAATTCACAGCTATTTCAACCAATATCATGCAAAAGTGGTAGCAATTAGGGCTGATGTCATCAATTGGGTGATGACGCAAGCATCCAACAATGGGTTGGGTGACATAGATCTCCAAAAACCCAATTAGGGCAATCAAAGTGTAGAAAATCCTTCAATGATTCATAAAGACCAGTAACCCTAAGGTTATGGCAAAGAAAAGAAGAAGAAAGCTTAACTTTAATGAACCAACATCAAAAGCATGAAGGTTTTCTCCTTCCAGCAGGATGTCCTTCTTCAAATATGGCAAGAATCTATAGTAGAATGCTCCCAGCAACAATCTACTACTCTGATACCATATGAAAATCCAGAGTTAGGTGAACGAAGAGGAGAAAATTGAGAAAAAATAAGGAGAAAGGAGAAGAAGAAATTTCTGAAGAGCTTGAAAGGCTTTGTTGGGAACTGTGCACGAATTCCAAGACTTCTTAAATAGGTGTTTTGAGTTAAAAATACAAAAATGCCCCTATACACTTAATAAACCTTAATCACCTTATATCTCCCTAACTACACATCCTATGTACATGAAAATTTAACAAATGATATAATTTAACATGCCGAACAAGATTACATAAAGAAAATTATCAACTGAAGTGGTAAAATGACCAAAATACCCCTGGATGTATTTTCTAACAGAAATCTTGTGTTCCGGTGTTCCATTGATGTAATATCTCTTTCTTGTTTAGCTTTTTTTTAATTTCTTTCGTCTGTATAGCTTGAGCACAAAGTCGAAAATCAACAAACTACATCAATATCAACTTCTGGAATTGAACCAACAGAGACGACCCCTATGGAGATGAATATAGATCAGCATGATAAGTAGAACCTATCGGTATAAGAAAGGACACAAAGTAGAAGACTCGTTACTAAATAAATTTATGCAACAGTGACTTGGATTGATATGTCCTACATTGTGGGCGTAGTAAGATTGTTTGTGGAAACTGCTAGGAAGTTCATTTTGAAATTGTATGTAGAATATTGAGATACCTAAAATGGGCCTCTAGGAAAGGATTTCACTTGGGTTTGTAGTCTCTTGATCCAATCCAAACATCTTTGGATAAATAAAAAATATTAATTCAACCCGATCCAATCCAATCTACAATAGTATTTGGATCAAAGTTTAACCCCTGATCTACAATAGGTCACATGTGGATTATGTGGTTCCTTGATTCAATCTGATCCACTTGAAGCCCAAACTTTGTTGGCGGTAACCTAATCACTGAAAAAAGTAATAAACAAATAATGGTAGCTATTTTCAGTGCCAAAGTAGAGAGTCTGGACTTGCAACTTGAATGGCTTGAAAGTTGATATGGATCAAATCCTTAGGTATTGAGTTTGGATTATCAATTAATAGAGCTATGGTGATGGGGTATGATAATCAATCTGTCCTTTTTATTGTTGGTAATGTTCTATGGGATGTGCATTGCCATTCAACAGCAGATGCAATTAGGACAGACAATTACCACTCCATGCAAGACAAGTCAACTTGGTGGTATGTTGATGCAGAAAGGTAAAAACCAGAGATTAAAGAAGAAAGAAGAAGGAGACACTGAGAGTAGAACAAAAGAAGAAAAGAAAAGAAGAGAGGAGAGAAGAGGACCTATATCGTGCACAAGCTGGGGGTAAGGCCGACCCCTAATGCTCTCTTAAATACTTCATTAACTAAATATTAAGAAAATCACATCAATGCCCCTCCTCTCTTTTATTACATGTATACTCACACTAACATGAATAACTACAAACTAAGATAGAAAAATATCCTAAGGAGGGAGGAACCACTCGTTTGCTCTTTTCTTTTAATAAAGTTATCTGGCATTCAAAAACCTAGGAGGGAGGAATTTCTTTTAATAAAATTATCTGCCATTCAAAAACACAGGAGAGAGAAACCAAAACAAGCAAACTATATAAATAAATTGTATAGTAAAAGGACAAAATTACCCTTTTTTGAGAAAATGCACAATTTTTGTACTCTCCTCGCAAAAGACTAAAGACAATACTACCCCTTGGCCACATAGATAACAGTTTACTAAAGCCTATAAGGAGTTGAATAGTTTGTGTGGTAAGATGGGTCTATTGATATGTATGCTCGAGCTGGAGGGGAAGGGATGAGATACACGAGCAAGGCTATTTTGGTCATTGTACTGTTCTGATATCTTTCGTATATAATCATCATAGCTATATATTTGCATCTTAGGGGTATTTTAGTCTCTATATGTTCCTGTTTTAGGTAGAATGTAAATGAGAACTTATGTGAGGGGTAATTCTGTCCTCACACGCTTAATTATTTCTAAGTGTATATAATGTAAGTCATAAGTGGGGGGTTGAGATTGGTCCCTATTCTCTCTCTTTCTCAGTGAAGCAAAACCTTCTCTCTATTTCTCCTATAATTCTTTCAGCTCTTCAACCTATAATTTTACAGATACAATTTGAAACCTCATCAATTCTTCTCCACACTCACCAACACTGAATGGGCAGTATCATGTTGTTTCTTGGAATAGAAAAATATGGCTGACTTCCAGTTTCCTTACTATAATGCATGAAATTCAGGAAGGCAGGCACTAAAATAGAGAAGACTAACACAACTTTCTTCACTACTCATTCATGTATGATAGCACCTAAAGTGAATTTCCATCAGAGCATACATGTACTCCCAACAGAGAAAGGGGTTGTCAGGTTACCAACGGGTAGCATTAATTTACAATGTATATAGAAGAGATCACTAGGATCTGCAGCAGATTGGTGTAACATAGCACCACAGAAGAGATCAAGTGTCCACTTGCATTCCTCAAATTGGTTGAAAAATGTAGCGTTAAAGAAATTATGAATAAGAAACACCTATCATTCTAGGAGATGATCCAGCTGATTTTGTTCACCCTTAACATGCATATCCAACATCTAACTAAAATCATGGGAAGTGAAACAAAGAAAAAATCACAAAAAAAACAATTTACACTTTTTGGATGCATAATTAAATTCTATCTATATCTAACACTAAGTAAATTGTAGAAAATTTTTAATAGAAATAAAAAAGCTTGTAACATCCAATTTCTTTTGAGAAGTTTATGGCAGCCAATCAGATAAAGTCATTGGGAGAGTTAGTCTTTTTCCTTTTTCTCCTTATGATATATAAGGTGAGAAGGTACCAAGCAACCTTAGAGAAGAACTTTTGGGCATGACTTCTAATCTGCACTGCTGTCTTTGTCCCAATATGTTCTGCATCCCATAAAAGAGCAAAATATACCTTCAAAATATCAGTTTTTTTTTTTTGAATGGTAATATCAGCTTTTTTTATTTAAGAGAGAGAAGTATAAATTTTTTATCTTAGAATTCCAAACCACAACCAATTCAAGTTGCCAATCCATACAGACCACAAGCACTCAACATATAGCATCATCATTTATGACTTAAACATTTGCCTTGCCTTGGGTCCCAAAATGTTCCACAGTAAAATTCTTCAACTATGATAATCTTTGAAAGTGAAATACATAAACATAAGTAGCAGCAACACTAACCAGTCAAAGGAACAGATACAAAAACCACAAAATGAACTCCAGTTCAAGGCAAGTGGTCATAAATGTGCAACATATGTCAATTTGCCAACTCTGTTGGCTTATGTTGTAACCTTGTATTTTCTTCCATCTACTCAATACAATTCTCACCATTTTGAAAAAGAAGTAGAAGAATAGAAAGAGAATTGAAGTAAAAAGAGCACTGAAGGAGAATGGAAAAAAAGGACCGGACTAGAGGGAATGAGATGAATAAATTTATGTCAGTATGACATGGGTACTCACTCGTATGTTGAATCATTCAGAATTTTTTTTTTCCTTATATGATGAGATGGAAAGCAGAGTATACAAGAACTACAAGAATAGCCAGAATGAATCAGAAATTGCACTTGAAAAGAAAAATACAAAACAAATGGGAAGAAGACAGAAAACCAGCTGGCCTAGAGTATCACTATTGAATTTCACACAACTGTTATACGCGAGGTTTTATAAGAACCATTAGAGTTAACTCTGAATCATCAAACCAAGTGTACGAAGATCACATGTTGCTCTGTTATTGTAGGCTAAAAAAATTTAAAAAAATGTTGAGTAGTTTACATCAGGTGTATTTTGGCCTCTAGGTATAATTATAATTGTCCTGCACTAGTCTGCAGTGCCAGAGTGAAGTAGTAATTGTTTAATGAATCGTGTGTATGCGATTTACTTCTAATTAGTGATGTAAGCAATTGTAAATGATAAAAAGCATTTTGTTCATAACATATCAATTAAATTTTGAGAAAGATGTGTTAAGATGGGTCCAAAGCCCATCCCAAAATGACTAGCTAACTAAGGAAGCCTCTTTCCCAACTAATAAACTCAAGATCTTTGTACTCTCTAATCCATGTGGGGCTATTCCATAACACTCCCCCTCACGTATAGGCCCTCTTTTGTGGCTCTACAAGCGGATAATTTAGATGTAAGCCCTCTTTTTGTGGCTCTACAAGTGGATAATTTAAGTGTAGGCCCTCTTTTGTAGCTCTACAAGTGGATAATTTAGGTGTAGGCCATTTTTTGTAGCTCTACAAGTGGATAATTTAGGTGTAGCCCCTTTTTCTTTGTGGCTCTACAAGTGGATAATTTAGGTGGAGACCCACATATGAGTACTTGCTCTAATACCATGTGAAGTTGGGTCCATGGCCCATACCAAAATGACTAGCCAGCTTCAAAAGCCTCTTTCCCAACCAATAAACTCAAGATCTTTGTACTCACTAATCCATGTGGGACTATTCCTTAACACTCCCCCTCAGGTGCAGGCCCTCTTTTGTGATTCTACAAGGGGATAAATTTAGGCGTAAGCCCTCTTTCGTGGCTCTACAAGTGCAAAATTTTAGGTGTAGGCTTTCTTTCGTAGCTCTACAAGTGAGTAATTTTAGGTGTAGGCCCTCTTTTGTGGCTCTACAAATGGATAATTTAAGTGGAGACCCACATATGAGTACCTACTCTAATACAATGTGAAGTTGGGTCCAAGGCCCATCCCAAAATGACTAGCCAACTTAAGAAACCTCTTTCCCAACTAATAAACTTAAGATCTTTGTACTCACTAATCCATGTGGGACTATTCCTTAACAAAATGTAAGGATGAGAGGTCTTACGACCATAAGTTTTTCCTTTCTCCTCTTTCTACATCAAATCCTTGTCTACTTCTCTCTTATTTTGAGATGTTTTCTCTAATTTTAGGATTAATCACTCTTGACATGGTATCAGAGTAGTGATTATGCATCTTGATGAGATCATGACACTCTTCTCTCCTCTTTTCTTTCTAAACCCACAAAGAACAATATTTTGGAGGGAAATCCCACTTTTCGACTGTGTGTAAAGTAAAAAGTCGAAAATTTTCCTTTTATGTTGTGCTATAACCTATTCGTTGATGATGTAAGAGCAACTTGAACTGTTTACGATTTGTTAAGCCTTTTATTGGGTTAAAACTGTATTGCCTAATAGATCCCTCGTCATAAGCTGCTGCAGAGAATGTCTGGGTTAATTACCTCAGAATCAGCGCCATTGGGCACTCTTTGATTTTTATCTTGTAGAATCATCCTGTGCATAGAGTCTATATATCTCTACAACTGTTTTTTAGGATGCGAGTTATGTGCTGTAGTGCATAATTTTGAAGACGAGTGTTCTAACCTTCAAGTTAATTGCTGGTTGCTCTGTGTGAGTGCTGCTTTATGATGCTTATTTTGGATTTTGCAACTTCTTGAGAGTGCTAAATATTCTAAACCAGGGTAGTTTTGACATTATATTCATGGGTAGAATAGTTTGACCTCTCTGTCGTATGGTGTTTGTGTCTATCAACTTTTGTCCTAGTAATATGATGTATTTTGTTGTAATAGAAAGAGAAGGATATTTTAGTTGTAACCATCCAATCACAGTAAAAAGATAAGAGAGCATACCCAACCCCTAACTGTTGCTTCTCCATACATGTGGTAACTTCTATTCCCTTCCCTTCTTGTTGATATTTTTTTTAAGAAAACATGCCCAAAAGCAAAGTTACAAAAAAGAAGAGGGGAGGTCCTTTAAGATGAGGGATTGGAGGGAAACCCCCTCTTTGAAAAGGGAGTCAGCTACACCATTAGCTGATCTCAAAACATGGGACCAACAAATTACATTATCAGCAAGATCCTAACTTTCATAAAAAGGATTCCTCGATCTCCAAGGGGGGGGGGGGGCTTTCTTCTTGCTGCATCAGCTGACCTTGGAGCCGATCTTTGAAGATTGTCAAGCCTTTTAATAAAACCAAGAGCTCAGCAAAGGTAGAGTCAACATCTCCCAAAGGACCCAAGAAGGAAAGAAGGATTTCTCCACTAAAGGACCGAAAGATTCCACCAATACTGGGTGGCCTTGGGTTGTCAAGGGAGCTCCCATCAAAATTAAGCTTGATACAACCTTCAGGAGGAAGGGGTCATTGTTGCAGAGTCGTGTGCTTAGGGACAAAAAGTCTTTTAATTGTCTCCTAGTTTTGACAGATATAGCCGACTTCAAACAACTTGAACTCCTAAGCAAGCAAAACCAGAAAATAATGCTACTAGAAAAGTACACGGAGAAAGATGCCAGCAGTAAAGAGGGACCTTGGTGAGCCAGATCATCCAAGGTATCAAAGTGGTATAGGCCTTGAGAAGGATCTTTCCAAGCTTGGGTAGGGCAAGCCCAAGGGCTAGAACAACCAAATCAGAGAAAGATGCAAGAATACATAAACTAATGCCAAAGAATCAATGGATTCATTGGAAAGCCCAAATAATTGGTAGCAAGTGTTGACAATAGAAGTTCCCCTTCTTCAAGGATTTTACCCTTCAAGGCGCTCCAAACAAAGAATTTACCTTTGGGGGGAGCTGACAGCTTCTAGACCAAATTAGCCTTTCCATGGTTAAGATTCTGGTTGCTGTTAAGGAGTCTAAAACATGATGCAACCGAGAAGTCACCATCTGGTTCAGGAGTCCAAATAAGGCAGTCTTACAAGTCATGTTTGAGGTAAAGATTTCAAGCTTCCGGAGGAGATCAAAGGCAGAAAAGTCTACAAAATCAGACAGCCCTCTCCTGAAATCAAGATTGCAGCTTACAGAACTTCTGTTTACAAGCAAGACAAAAACAAGCAGGGATACTGAGATTTAAGAGCTTCCAAGCCAAGCCAACAGTCATGCTAGAACTTAGCTGCATTCCCACATCCAATCTGAATGTTAAGCCCAAGGGAAAATTTGAGCCAAAGAATGCCAAAGAGGGGAGAGATTGGAAATAGATCCTTCCACGGTTCACCATCCAAGCTCATCAAGTCCCACCTTGTGAGTAACAAAGCGCCTCCAAAGAGCCTCCTTATTGGAGTTAAAATTTTCAGCACCATTTTAACAAAAAGCAATTGATTAATAACTTTTACTGGCTTGATACATAGGCCCCCATGCTTCTTGTAGTTGCACACATCACTCAACTTAAAAAAATGATGCTTAAACCCATTATCCGACCCATTACCAAAGGACCGATCGATGCTAGCAGGCCAATCCAACAAAGATAAGAAATAGGGGAAGTAATTCCGCTTATACAAGAGTTGATAAGGGTGAGTCTTCAGGACTTGCACAACAATCTTCCCTTCCATGACACAGTCCTTTCAAGGACCGTATTCTAGAGGGTTTAGTCAGGCCAAGTGGAGAACTCAGGCAACCCCAAGTATCAGGCAGGGAGGGTGCCAGTGGAACAAAAAAAGGCCTCCACCATAGCTTCAGTATCTTCTCTTCTTGTTGATCACTTCCGGAATTTCATTCGCAGCCAGGCTTGGATAATGGTAGGTTCTAGTGTGGTTGTTAGCTGGAATTCCAAGGTTATATCTCCTGCTTGGAGACACTAGCAAACCATTCATGATTGTTTTTATTTTTGAAATTATGTTTTTTTTATTAAGACAAAAGCTCAAAAGAGTAAATTACAAAGGAGGGAAGCCTTCCCAAAGCATGAGAGATTGCTAGGAAGTTCTGAATTTAGCCATTTTATCAGCCAAAGAGTTGGTTGATCTAGGAATGAGATTCCAATTACAATGGATAGAATATACAATGTCAACAATACAATCTGTGATAGGCCAGTGGCACCATGAGAGGAGTTGTCTTTGGAACACCAACTGATGACAGTCTTCGAGTCTCCTTCAATGATTAACTTGCCATGGAGATGTTCCTTGAAAATTTGGAGGCTGAATAGAAGAGCACTAACTTCGGCAAGTATTAGAATCAGCAATGTCCACCGGTCCAGCATAAGAAAGAATAGAGTCTCCATTGTGATCTCTGAAAACACCGCTTGCTCCAACCGGTCCAGGACACCGAATAGACTACCATCAAAATTGAGTTAAATGCAGTCGCAAGGGGGAAGATCCCAGATGGCCATAATCGGAATCATGCAGTTATGGGCTTTAAATACAAACCTTACATAATATTATGGGCTTTGTCTCTTGTTTTCCATGTTTATGGAGTAACATACTGAGATCAGCCAATCAAGGGGTGTCCCTTCAATCTCTCAGTGTAAGGCGACCCCACTCCTAAATTTTGTTCTCTTGGCTTGTGGCTTTTGGTATAAATTTAATATTCTTAAGAAAGAACTTCTATTCCCTACTCCTCTACTTCTCTTCTCTCTAGCCCTAGATTACATTTATACAAGGTATCAATTCTGAGCCCTGGGATCTTACAAGCTTTTTCTCCTTTTCTTATGCCTAAATCATTTTTTTTTTTTTTTTTTTGAGGAAAGACAAATTTTATGTTTTTGAGAAGCTCTAAAGTCTTTGGCTGCACTCCTTATGTGCAAAAGTTAATGTTTTATGGTGTGAGTTGATTTATAATCCACATATGAGTGTTTAAGTGCTCCTATGTTGGGTAAATTGAACTTTAGGTGTTAAGGAATAATTCTCTCCCCCATGCCTTGTGTTAAGTTGGGTCCAAGGCCCATCCCAAAATGACTAGCCAACTTAGGAAACCTCTTTCCCAGCTAATAAACTCAAAATCTTTGTACTCACTAATCCATGTGAGACTATTCCGTAACACTCCTCCTCACGTGTAGGCCCTTTTTGTGGCTCTACAAGTGGATAATTTAGGTGCAAGCTCTCTTTTGTGGCTCTACAAGTGGATTATTTAGGTGTAGGCCCTCTTTTGTGGCTCTACATGTGGATAATTTTAGGTGTAGGCCCTCTTTTGTGGCTTTACAAGTAAAAAATTTAGGTGTAGGTCCCTTTTTGTGGCTCTACATGTGTATAATTTAGGTGTAGGCCCACATATGAGTACCTGCTCTGATACCATGTTAAGTTGGGTCCAAAGTGACAAGGATTTCTAGGTGAATAAAGCCTGATGAGAACAGCCAACGTCCACCACTGAAGGCTGACGGAACAGCCAAGAACAAGAGCTCCAAGCTCTGAGTTTGCGTGGACAAAACCACCACCAAAGGAGGCTGATGGCATGGCCAAGAACAAGAACTCCAAGCTCTGAGTTCCGTGGACAGACACACCACCACAAGAGGCTGACAGAACAGCCAAGAAGAAGAGCTCCAAGCTCTGAGTTCACCGTGAACAGGAAGACACGAGAGAGGCTGAAAAAACGGGAAGAGAGAAAAACGGGAGTGCTGCTTCCCTCTCATTCTTTTCTTTTTAAACTTAGGGTTAGGTCAATTACAATACAGCCCATGGGCTAAATACAATGCAACCCAGCCCAACTAATCCCTTTCTAATTAACCTATGTACATGTCATTATTTATACAACAAATGTTAACATAAAACCTATCTTATATACATTCCAACGTATGGTAATACAAGGCCCATCCCAAAATGACTAGCCAAATTAGGAAACCTCTTTCCCAGCTGATAAACTCAAGATCTTTGTACACTAATCTATGTGGGACTATTCCTTAACACTTTGGGCAAACATTTCTTTACTAGATGACATTTTCCTAGATATAGCAATGTCCAGGTATGTAGTCTCATCAGCTCCATGTCACTTAGAACCATGTGGTTGTTGGTTTGGGTTGTCATCACTGGAGAAAAGACTAGCCCATGGCCATGGGGAGCAGATTACTATGTGTTGTACATGGGTCTTCCACTAACCCCTACACAATTGGTATCAAAGTCAAACATAGCATGATGTCAACAGACAATAGTGTTTGCCCGAAGTGGGGCGTTGCTTTGAGCACATAGCAAGAAGTGATAGGTGTAGCTAGACAGGTTGACAATGCGTTAGGGGCAAAAATACATAAGGGGGTCTTGGTGAAAGGTGAACAAGATATGAGAGTGCAAGAGAATGGGAATAACATAATGGTAGGATGAAGATTGTAGTGAAATTTCTATGAATGAGAGTGCAAGAGAGGAGAGAAAAAGTGGATTTGAGAAAAGTGAAAGATAAACCAAACTAATAACTAAAAAGAAATTTTGCACCACATTTTCTTCTTCCATGCGTCCTTCACTTTCCTTCTTTCAAAACTTCCACTCGTGAGACTTCATCCTCCATGAGACTCAGCTTAGACTCCACGATACTACTCCTTTCACAATCCCCCTCAAGTTGAAGTTTGTAAAAGAAAAATTTTCTCTACCTACAATCAGATTTTGGCAAACTTGAATTGACTTCACTATAGGCTTTAGTACTACTATAGTACTCAGTATTTCTCCCCCTCAAGTTGGGGATCCATAACACAAAGAGACACAACTTGAACTGACACAATAGAAGAGAAGAAATCACTATCCTTAGCCAAACAACAAGATTACATTCACCAGCCAAACTAGGTCAAAAATGAGTTAAGAGGCATTGCTCAAACATAAGTTGGAATGATTCACTTTTAAATGATAGAGGTAAGAATCTACCGACTTTTAAAAGTACAAAAATCAGCCACTTCTAATGGTGAAGACCAAACAAACTTAATTCAACACAAGCTAGATTCAGGAACACTCCTACACCGTCAGATAGTGGGTCGTCATGCATTGCTCCAAGTGATGAAAACAATTGAGTAATGAGCTGCTCAACAGAACTTAGGAAGCCAAACATTTGTAAAGACATAACTCAACCCACAACATATGAGGGAAAAGCAAGAGAGGTATTGACTAGGTTGACCTACAAAAATTTGAGGTTGACCAGCTTTAACACCAAAAAAGGACCAGAGATAAACAAGTCAAAAAGTACATTGCAAATAACACACTAACCCATATAATCAATGAAAAGTTGTACAAGAGATTTAATAACAAGTCTAACCAACACCTCTCTATAATTCATCAACAAGATTGTGGCATCCACCCAAAACAAGCAGCTAAGGCGACCAAAGACCAATCCATTTCAACGGCTCGAACAACCAAAACATGTTAGACAAAGACAACACAAGTTCTTGAATACAGTTTGCAGCTAATATCAAACCCAATCTGATCTTGAAGTCTAAACTATCAGCTTATGTTTGAAATAAGTAGAAGAGACAACAACATGTCTCGGCACCTTAATGAAACCTGGCCATCAGAAACACCCAGTACAAGATGGAAGAAACAAAAACACCAAGGTGAGACACAAACACCAAGCTAGTGCTTGAGGTGGGTGGCCGAGTACACAAGGATCAATGTTGGTAAGTTGGAAGGTAAGGTAGACCACCATTATGCCAATGAAAGATGTTAAGGCAATCTAAGGGATAGATTTCCTTCACTCTTCTAACGCCGTCGTGATGCCTTTGCTAGGGATGGTGAGCAGCATGGATACAAAAGCACTTTGCATGTTGTTGATGGAGAGGGCCAATGAAGACAAGGGTAGGGCCAAGCTGATAGCCTTACAGCTCAAGAAGGGTAACCAGAGAAGACCCATGTGTGGATGAGGGAGTTCAAAGGGATACCCTACTTGACTAAGCCAAACCAGTCGTCAACGGGCATGAGAATGTTTTGACCAAGCAATTGCCTCAAGGAGGGAGGTGAACAACCACATAGTCAGACATTTAGCTCCAAGGGAGAAGGTCAAGTATGAGACAGTTGACCAGGAGGAGCATAGGTGGAGTGTGCCGCATTATGTGGACTACTTGGTGACAATGGTGAGCAAAATTCCAAGCTATGGCAATTCGAGGAGGAGATTGACGCACACAAGGGGGACAACATGACAAGGACATCTGAGTTATTGGTGGAGAGAAAGTCATAGACCAATTCTCTCTTTGATGCCTTGGACAAGCAGATCTTCACCTAACGGCATTTTCTTGGCAATTCTAAAGGCTATTTGAATTGTCCCCTTTATGTACTCTCACTAACCCCATGCGATTGAAGGGTATGTCCAAAAAAGGTTGTGACCATAGTGATTGAAGGGTATGTCCAACATGGATGCACAAATTCTAATAGGTGTTAGGATAAATTTGGTAAACCATCATGGACAAATCAGGCCACCTCAGAAACTAGCGGATCTCCATGCCTAGGCTGCCCTTTGTTGTTTTGTTTTGGCTTTTGCTTGAATAAACTTCACCTCTTTCAAACAAAAAAGAAATTAGTGGATCTAGTGGAAATGGAGATTGCGAAGAAGCTATGTGATTTAAAGAAAAGAGGATGCACTAATGCAAAGACTAAAAACCATGTCTACTTCTTCCTCAAATGCACATACTAGTTCCGCTATTTCTAAAATTGCCACATTGGTACAATCAAGTATGTCTGCTCTTCAAGCTATTCTTTGCTAGTAAGTGAGTCACATACTTTGGACTCCGGCTCACATGACAAATACTTCATCTTAGTTCTCCTCATTTCGTCAATCTTCTCTTGCTCATGTTGTTCTAGCTAATGGTTCATCTTTCTAGTGAGGGTAAGTTCAGACCAATTCTTCTATGTCCCAATCTTCTATGTTGTACCAGCCCAATTTTCCAATTAGATTATTATTTGTCAGTCAAATTACTAAACAACTTAATAGTTTTGTCACCTTTTTTCTTTTGTTGTGGGTTTTAGGACCTCAAAACAAACAAAAAAGAGTGGTAGGGGTCGCAAACAGAATGGTTTTATACTATTTAGAAGAAGGTGTTGATCAGAACGGTTTACTGCATTGACGACTTCAATATCTCCATACCAATGGCATCTCTGTCTTGGCCACTGTCCCCCTCAAGTTGGTGTTTGTAATTTCACTTCGCAAATACTATTGGTCAAGAAATTTTGATTATAGCTTTGATTCATCTTGTTCGTGTTCACATCGTACTTGTAGTCTTCATCTTGTTCTCCCCCTTACTTGGATATTCTAGTCACATAAAATTTTATTACCACAATACATAGAATTCTTCATTGTAAATTATACTTCTTCTTCTTCTTCTTCTTCTTCTTAAACGTGGAATTCGGAAGGAGGCGCAACCACTGCAGCACTCAACTTCCAACATGAATTCTTTTACATAAAAAAAATAAGAAGAGGACGTACATCAAATCAATAGAGTAATGAATGTGACCTGATTTGATTCAGCTTATAAAGTCCTTCATGGTAGATTATGTCACTTACCCCATCCTTCATCTTTCTCCTTCTATTCTCCCCCTCAAATTGGGAGGTAACAACAATGATCCCAGTTTGAAACAAAAAAGAAAAAAATAAATAGTTGTAGTAATTATCTCTTCCATCAAGGCGTTTCAAGGATAGGTTTTCAATCGGACACACTCTCAAAAGTAAAAAAATGGTGACAAAGCAAGAGTCGAAACCAATCTTAAAGGATTGTGAACAAAATAGTGATAATATTCACTAAAGAAGGTAATGTTTGTCACTCAAAAGACAGCGATAGAAACCCAAAGGGAACCGATAAAAAAGTCTAAACTTTCTTATACGCGAGGAAATTTATACGATTCAACCACCTGGTTATGTGGTTGAGGAGGAGTCCATATGCCCGCTTAAAGAAGTCCTTATATGGGCTTAAACAGTCCCATCGGGCCTGGTTTGATAAATTTAGCCAAACACTACTACGGTTTGGATTTTGTCGGTGCTCAGTAGATCGTTCGGTATTTATTAATGATACCTTAAAAGGAAAGATATTATTTGTTGTATATGTTGATGATATTGTCTTAACCAACAATGATGCGAATAGCAAACAAGAAGTAAAAAACATGATATGTCATGAATTTAAAACTAAAGATCTTGGACTTCTAAATTATTTTCTAGGCATAGAAGTCCTTCAGTCCAAGTTTGGGATAATATTATCTCAGAGGAAGTATGTCTTGGACCTCCTCGAAGAAACATGAATGATGGGGAACCGCCCAACTAACACACCAATGGATGCGAATATTAAATTATGTGCAAGTTTTGGAGAAGATATTGATATTGGCAAATATCAAAGACTTGTGGGCAAACTTATCTACCGCACGATAGCTTTTTTTTTATAAAGATGTATTAATAAAATGAGAGAGAACAAAAAATTTACTGTAAGTGTGGTGAGTCAGTACATGCATAAACCGCAACTTACCCATTGGCAAGCCTTGGAAAGGATATTACGATACTTAAAAGGAGGCCAAGGAAGAGGATTGTTTTAAAATAAAAATGACCACTTTAACATAGAAATTTTCTCACACGCAGATTGGGTTGGATCACCTGATGACAAGAAGTCCACTTCTGGATATTGCACTCTTGTTGGAGGGAATTTGGTTACATGCAGAAGCAAGAAGTAAAACGTGGTTACGAGATCTAGTGCAAAAGCAAAATATAGGGCTATGGCTCACACAGTCAGTGAACTCCTATGGATTAGGTCCCTTCTTATCGAATTAGGATTTTATAAAAGAGGTTTTATAGGTCTATATTGTGATAACCAACCAGCTATTAATATCACTTCAAATCCGGTCTTCCATGAAAGGACCAAACACATTGAGGTGGATTGCCACTTTATACGGGAGAAATTTCAAGCGGGTATAATCTCTCTCAAACATTTTTCATCACAAGAGCAAGTAGCGGATATTCTTACTAAACCGGTTACGTCTAAGATCCTATATTTTATATGTGGCAAGCTAGGTATTTATGAAGCCTTTTTTCCTCCAGCTTAAGGAGGAGTGTTAGAAGGTGGGCTCATGCCCACACATCCAAGGAAGAAAGCCCTTCTAGGCTACTACATTGATCCAACTGAGCTTCGGGGTATGGCTGACTATTTGGGATGCTCCTTGGGAAATTTGCCAGTTACGTATCTAGGGCTCCACTTTTTGACTCTCGGCCTTCGGCGTTGCTCTGGTCCCCCCTCATTGAGAAATTTGAGAAGAGACTAGCTACTTGGAGGGGTAAGCTTCTATCTACAGCGGGGCATCTCACTTTCCTCAAGTCTTTTTTGGCAGAGTTGTCAAACTATCTGCTATCATTCATGCACTATCCGACCTCCGTTTGCTCCAAGATTGACGCCATCCATCGTCGCTTTCTCTGGAGAGGATCAGAAGACACCTTCAAATATATTATTTGGTTAGTTGGAAGGATATTTGCAAGCCCTGCACCGAGGGAGGATTAAGCATCCGGCCTACAAAGGCAATGAACAAAGCTCTTATGCTCAAATGGATCTGGAACTTCAACATCAAGCATAACAGCCTATGGAGAGATATGGTCAGATTTTACCTTCAATTTTCGGGTGCCTAGTGGGAAGAGGGGGGTGTCACTCACCTCCTATCCCTGATATGGAAATCAATTTATAAGCTCCTCACAGTATTCAGAGATGCTACTTCCTTTCACACAGACAATGGAAGGACCCTCCTTTTTCTGGTCGGATGAATGGTGTAGCCCCCACCCCCTCTCGAAGGACTTCCCGAGACTCTATAGGGTGGCTAGAGACCTCTCTTGCTCGGTGGCTGACTCATGGAGGGATCAGTCGTGGAGTCTCCTGTTTCATCGGGGACTAAATGATGAGGAAACTTCAGCTTTTTTCTCTCTCCTATCCAGACTCAACAATACTATTATCCAGGAACAAGCAGTTGACAAACTGACTTGGAGGCCCAACATCAATGGCCGATTCATTGTTACATCTGCCTACTCTCAGTATGCATGAGCACAAGGCAAACTTGGCATGGAAACTCTCTGCGCCAAGCAAAATCAAGTTCTTCGTGTGGTCGGCCATCAAAGAACAGATTCTCACTTGTGACAACCTTCATAGAAGAGGTTTCACCGCCCCTGACCATTCATGTCCCCTCTGTGGTGTATGCGATGAGATAGTCCAGCATGTTCTCTTACATTGTAAATTTTCTTAGCAAGTCCGGATGAAGATTTTTCAGAAGATAGGGCTCCAAATGGAGCTTCATCAGAACCTCTTCGGCACCTATGAGATGGTAAGGGGGATCCGCCTTCCTCGGTTGGGCAAGTTAATTCTTTCGGTATGTCTTGCACATGTCCCTTAGTGCTTATGGCTCGAGCGAAATAACCGGAGATTTAAATCCAAAGCTAGCACCCCAGACAATACAGCTTCACATGTTGTGGGCCTTATCGTGGGTTGGTTACATACCAAAAAGGAGTTTGCCGCTCTATAGAGTGTTTCTCTTCGGGAAAACTAGAGGTTGATCGCTCATATGATAGGCCCTTGCAGGACTCCGATTATGGCCATCTGGGATCCTCCTCCTTGCGACTACATCAAACTCAATTATGATAGGCCAGCTAGAGCAGGTGGTGTTTTCAGAGGCAACAATAGAGACCCTATTATTTCTTATGCTGGGCCGGTGGGCATGGCCGATTCAAATACTACTGAAGTAAGTGCTCTCTATTCGGCCTCGAAATCTTCAAGGAACGTCTCCATGGCATGCTAATTATTGAAGGAAACTCAAAGACTGTTATCAGTTGGTGTTCAAAAGATAGCTCCCCCCCTTGGTGTCACAGGCCTATCACCGATTGTATTGCTGATATTGTGTCTTCTATTCATTGTAATTGGAATCTCATTCCTAGATCAGCCAACTCTTTGGCTTATAAATTGGCTAAATTCGGAACTTCCCAGCAATCTCTCATTGTTTGGGAAGGCTTCCCCCCTTTGTAAATTGATCTTTTGAGCTTTTGTCTTAATAAAATTCAGCATCATTTAAAAAAAAAAAAAAAAACTCTCTCTTCTTCTCTTCTTCTCCACCTTCTTCTTCTTCTCCTTTCCCTCTTTGGCTCGAGATCATTATGAAGGAGTTCTAAATTCTACAGATGTGAAGGTGGGTTTGTGGCTCGCATACAGTCTGCAACATTGGATCTGCACATAGATCAGAGACTCGGATGTAGTTCTTCACATTGGGTCTACACATCAGATGTGGCTTATTGTATTGGATTGAATTTGTCTTCAGTCTCTAATTAGGTCCAAAATTCGGAACTCACAATCCACTGAAATTCAAAGGATGAATGCATCACCCCAAAAAACAGCTACCACCTGTAACTTTGCTCATATCATCCCTTCATATAGCCGCATTCTTCTGCACTTGACAAGAGCAAACCGCCTATGATTCTTTCTTCATATTATGTTGATGGTGCTTAAGCGAACCTGGAGACAGCAGTGGGCCCAGACCAAGTCGAAGAAGGTGAGACGACAATAACCAAAGCAACAACCAACAATGGAGTTGCAGGATTCAGTTTCTTTCTTTACTTTTTTAGCAATTCTTCTTCTTTGGCATCTTCAGTTGGTTCTGAGATGATAGCCATGAGTAGCAAGGGAAGAAGCAGGAAAAACAGGGCTTGTTGACCACCGAGCTGTTCAGAGTGCGTTGCTGGTAGCTGCTAATTCCCTTTGTCACCAGCTTACTTGGAATCACAGAAAGACAGGTGACTATCAAGGTTTTTTTATGAGCTAAAAAAGCAGCACTCTTGCAGAGCTGCTGCAATCATCTTCAATCCCTCAATTTTTAATTCTCTTCATCCACCACAGTATGTAATATAGCTCTGTAATTAGAGCTAAAAGGAGGCAACAGAAGACAGGCTTCTTTTGGGTGTTGTTGGAAATTGTGTATGGAGAGAAAAACTCTTATGGTCTAAGCAAATTAGCGAGGAATGCGTAACAGAAGGTGAGAGCTGATATAACTAGAATGTAAGACTGCTTCTGAATATAAAATCAAGACTTTTCCTTGAACTATAAGTTTCTGTGTCTCTAACACATGGTGCTCTCTCTTTTGATTGTTACTCTTCCTAAATGATGTCCTTTGTTAGATTTTTCCTTCATAATACCTCTTTCGCTGCTTTCCTTTAAGGAATTGTGAATCGTCAAAATGGATTAGTTATTGCGCAAACAAGATAAAGTTTGGTACCTAATTTATAGGCCAAAAGCTTCAGAGCTTGCGGAATATGGAAAGCTAAATCATTAAACCCATCATATAATGGTTGGCCCAACCTAATGTCCATACCTGAAGTTGAACCACATAGTATCACTCTTATTCATCACTCGTAACAATAACCCACTAGATGACGAGTTACACTCTGGAAGAAGTAGGCCTAATCTAATTTTTCACTGCCCTCACTTTAGCACCAAGTAGCCTTTTTCCATAGATTGCCTCATCTTATGACAACTTTCACTCCATACCATGTTTTTCTGATGGTTCTTACTTAGCACCAGGTGGCCTTTTCATCGATTGCCTCCTTTGGGATTCAACAACAAGACATGGTGCCCGCTTTGAACCCACAAGTTAGGTGCCTAAATAATACACAAAAAAGCTCTAAAACTTGTGAAATGCAAAAAATCTAGACCCTTAAACTTATTCCATAGGTTGGGTCCCACATGATCATAATAGACAATATATTAGATCCATAATTCTGCCACTTTTATCTCTTTGTGTGCTCTAGTGTTTTAAGCTTTCTTTATTTCAAGCAATTCAAGGACTCAACCAAGGAGATAAGAGTTAGTCTACAATTTCGAAGGAGTTTTCAATTATATAAAAAAAAAAAATTTCCTTGTAATCTTGCTGATGTTTTGGAAGCCCGTGTTTCTCTCTTAAAAAAGTCTAACTCTCTTTGTAGAACACTTGAACCTTCGGATAAGAAACCAATCTGCAGGAACAGCCTGTAGAAGAGATTGACTTTGTCAATTAACTTTCTGCAGTCTTTCTTTCTGTGGTCCATGGAAAGACTACAAGTAATCAAAGTAAGGATATCATATTCCAAATCATATAATCATGCAGATATCAAAGTAAATATAAAAACAATTCATTTCTCTTTCAAAAAAATCATTTCTAGCACTATGATTCAAATTGAAAAAGAAATAATTTAATTAAACGAATTATTCCATGACTTAAATGTTTAACTAATACAGTGGTATACATCATGTGAACAGCATAAGGCAAGATGACCACAGATAAAGATATTATGAACTTTCGTGAAGACATCTAGCAATAGTAGAATTCCATATAATGTTAAAATTAGAAAACGAAGTCAGAAATATAACCTTCTATCCGTTGCCAAGCTCTCCCATACAGTTTTAAGGCTTCTAGAAACCTGTTATGTTCCTCCTCTGTCCATCTCTCTCTCTGCTTCGTGATCGTGTATGGCTTCCTTGTCTACCATAAGACCACGAAGTCATTTCGAAATTACTACTTTTATGTAATCCAAATTATGAAGCTTGACTCGAGCAGCCAATCACCTTTATAACTAATTCCTCTCCAGAGGAATAAGGTTCCATCCTGAGATTCCGACCTTCACAGGCAAGGTCTCGAGCTTCCACTTCTCCCTAATCCACAGCCAGTCCAGACTTCTTTCATTTCCTACCTCCAACTTATACCGCGCGACCAATTGAGAGACTTCATCACCCTTACTCACTGCAAAAAAAAAAAAGGAAGAAAAAGGCAGTTTCCAGAAAAGAGATCTTCCCCTCATACAAAATAACTACCTGAATCCGATTTTTTGAATCCTCACCGAAATGAACTGGACGCCCAAACCTTACAATCTAAAAGACAATAATTAGAAAACCAATACCAATCCACCGAACCTGGATCATTCTTGAAGCGCTTAAAACCTTAATATCGTAATTTGTAAAGCTAAAGACAAAACACACCTCGTGCGGCCGCCATTAAAGATCAAATCCAGCCGGGAGTTCGGATCTCCTTCAAGCAAAGGAGAATATAGGACTCAACCCGCTGCTACCTCCTGAAAAAGTCCGACAGTGAAACCTGAAAAGCTGGAGGAAGTTGGGCGAAGCGAGAAACAGTGAGAGACAAGTGAAGCAAATCTCAGCCACAATTTTTCTTGAAGATTTTCGGAATTTTGGGTTGCGAAAAAACTGTGTTTTATTTGAGGCTGAAAGTGGCGGAGATGTCGGGAGTTTGGCGAGGGTGCACGATATGACGAAAAGTGGCAGGATGTTAGTGGCCAGTTTAATGCGCATCGATCGCACGGCGCTTTTTGGTGCGTGGAGGAGAGAGAAGCAACTTGTTTCATCCACAAAGATAGCTGGCCTCCGGTTTGAGGTGGGGATTGGGGAAGCAACGGAAGCGCGTAAAAGCGATTCCAAGGTGACTAGGCCCACAGCCTGAGTTGCTCACGATCGTACGGACAGGTCCGTCCAAGGTGGCACCGCAAGAACGGCCGCCACGTGGTTTTCTGAATGCCTTTTCCACTGCTCTTTTCCTTTTCACGTGGCGACATCTTTTTAAACTTTCTTTCTTTGTCCGCCGTTGTGGTTTATAATCTCGGCATGATTTTGCTAAAAGAAAGGAGAATGAAGGGGAGGAAGAGCCTTGAAAATTACTAAAAAATTATGTTTAAATAAATTTTATTAAAATATTATAATAAAAATTACATAGTAGATGTCCCTATAAAATTATTTTAAATAATTTATGATTTAATATCATTTAATTTTTAATTAATAGACAATTAAAAATTTTTAAGTATTAACTATAACATTTAAAAATATTTAAGGTACCTTCATTATTTCTCTCTATGTCTATGCATCAAATGCACTCAAACAACATAGGGCTTATAAGTACCAGGTAGGGTCCATCATATCATGGAGGCAATTATTGTTATAGGGGATGTGATAAAAGGGTATACAAATTATCCATTTTGAGAGATCCTATAAAAGGAGACTCATCTTTGTTGAACCATGGTTCATTTCTCTCCTCTCCTCCCCACATTCTCTATATATTTCTATGGCAGGAGAGTGATGAGGCCCTCTTGGCAACAATGGAAGGGGTCCGGTCTCCCCTTTTTTAGCCATGGATGAGAGTTGTGGTCCTCCCATTTGTTTCAATATATTACACATCCTTATCTCCATTCAATTCACAAGAACCCACTAGTGCCAACAACTGTCTTGATATGGACATGTACCTAGTGTTGCATTTGAATAATGGATGTAGCTGGAAGTGGAAGGAGACTATGTATGTTGCAGGGGAAAAATAGAAATAATAGTTAAAATATAAACATTGTATTCATGTCACTTTTAAATATTACCATATATTCAATAAAAAAATTTAAAAGTGAACATATAATTATTAATCTTCTAGATAGTTTACTAAATAAAATTAATGCATTTCTCAAGTTAATTCTTCAGATTTTATTTCTACATAATTAAACAAAACCAATCAATATAAATGATTAATTATTTCTACTATGGACTAATTATTATTTCGATCTTGTCACCATAGCCAAATTGGTGGACACAATGCTCTTAGAAAGCAATGCCAAAGCATCTCGGTTTGAATTTGAGTGGCGACATACTCTAATTATCCTAATTGTCCTACTTGCTAGGGTGGTGTCCACTGAGCTCTAGACTTTGCTTCTTAGAAATTTTTAGATGAAGGACTTTAGGCTACTAAAATAGTTTTTGGAGATTGAGATTACCACTTTTCAAATTACATCCAATTATCACATATAAAATAGGCCATATTAGATATGCTTGAGAAATCAGGATTGTTCTCTTGTTAAACTATTATGGCTTCTGTAGTTTTGAGAGAAATTCTCATAATAAGGTGATCGGTGGTTAACAAAGTATGCCAGTTCATGCATAGGAGTGGACGCGAGTTGGGTGGGGGATGGGTTTATTATCAAAACCCGAACCCGACCCGGTCACTATCCTTGTAACATTATCCCTGCCCCATCTTTGTAAACCGACTTAAACCCAACCATCCCCACCCCATCCTTATAAATCCGAACCGTTTCAACCCCATTTTATATTTGTATCTCATATGTGAGTCAGGTTCAGGTAGGGTTCAGGTCAGGTCGGGTTCCTTATAAAACCGGACTTGATGCCCAACCCTATCTATGAACACTAACAAATCACATCGAAGCTCCGAAGTGGATTTTATTATGTGTGAAAAGCATTGGAGTGGCAAGTGAATTTTTATAGGCTTGTAACAGACAACACTCAAGTCTTGACTAGCTCGTTGGATATTCTGAATCTAATTGGACAAGTAATCTGAAAACTATGAAGTTAGTCAGTGGGTAATAATATTTTTGGGATTTAGACTCATTTCATGAAAGGTTGGAAACAACGCAGAATAGCTTGTTCCAGCACCAAAGCCAAGTATCCAACTATGGTTGCCACTGTTGCAGAGATGGTTTAGATTCAGAAAAGAGGTATGGATTTGCTGAAAAAAAATATGATGCCTTTATATTAGAGGCCTTTGAATCGTATGAGACGAAAGGAACCCATTTTAGTGATCTATTGACAGGCCTGCTCTCAGAGGCATCATTTTCTTTTTTTAGCGAATTTCAATCCAAACAATATCAGCCCACCGTTCACAGGACCTATCCTCATTTATTTTTACTTGGAGAGAAATGGATACAGAAATATTAAGATTCATACACAGACGAGAGTCTGACATGGGAATTCTTCTAGAGATTAGAAGCTTGTAAATTTTTTTGAGAGAATTAATGGTTGATTACAACATCTTCAAAGACCAGATCCCGCTCTCCAGAAAGATAGCTGCATCCAAAATCTGATAAACTTCACCTCATATCAACAGCTGCCTGTAATGACGGCGATGTTAGACACTTCATCAGCTTGTTCCAATGATGCCGCTGTAAGTATCTTTGATCTTCTTTATCAGTGCTTCCCTGAAATGACATTTAGCAGAGTTTTTGCATGAAAATTGCGGTTTAATAACTGAAGATTTACAGTATCAACATCATCAGATGCTGGGAAATACTCAAAATCTTTTGTTCATCCAGGTGTTTAGCAAGAATAACAGAGGGAAGACTGCTTATACCTGTCGGGCTCGAAAACCAGGTTCTGGTATGCAAACCACTGCAAGCAGAGAGTAACCAGAGCCTTTATCAGTAAACAGTAAACAGGAAGACCAGCAAGACAGAGAAATAAGAAAGGTAAATTACCCCCGTGTAACCGATGCCCACTAGTTCAAGAATCCCGGGGACGAGAGGAAGCTTATCAATTGCCTGTTTGAAAAAATCATGCCATGAGACTCTATAATCAAATAAATTCACAGCAGACTCAGAGAACCATGCTTTTAAGTAAAGATGCTAGCTGTTAATACTCTCACCGAGATCAACCCTGTTGAACCCCAAAGTACCACCACCGCAGCTACTCCAAGAGAAGTCACCGCATACTTGTCTTCGACTTTATCCCACTACAAGCAAAGTGCAGCAACTGAATCATGTCACCTTCTGATGAATAGTGTTCAAGAATATGTACAGAAGTCCTACGAGGGCCATTTCTAAGCTACATTTTTTATCCAGATGTTTTCTTGCAGAAGCATAATTAAACAGGCTTTTTTTTGCTAACAAAAAGATTCATTTCAGCGAGGTGATTATAAGTTCTCACTCCTCTCAATTCCCCTACTCTGAAATGATCAAAAGGTGCTAATTTCGTCACTATTCAAGTTCTTAAAGAAAACAAAAACAGTAAAATGATTCCTTTTCTTAGTCAGTAAGATCAAAGATGTGAAGTTTTTCTATATTACCGCTTCTTGAATGGTTCTCACAATTTCAGGAAGTTCAGTAGAGGCTTCTGGTGCATCAACGGCGGTCACGACCGGCACATCCCCTGTTGTTACTGCTGGCACGTCCCCTGTGGCCATGACCATCACATTCCTTGCAATCCTGCGACCTGAAACAACAGAACCCATTAATCGTAGTTCGTTCCAGTCAGTAATTGCTAGTAAGGTAGCAGGGCTGTCTCCTGGAATGGAACTTCCACGAATGAGATAAGACCGAGGTAAATTTTCTCGGATTTCAGCAATCCGATTTGTTTTATTAGCACCCATTTAACAATTCCTCATTTCCCTTCCTGAATTTTCCTCCATCTATTGAAAAACTAAAGAGATTGTAGACGCACTACAGGCAATTAATCTTGAGAGCATTGTATACTTACAGTAAGCAGTTGTTTTCCACCCCTGCGAACGGCTCTGAAGTGGCGCAACGGGCGGCGGACAGAGAGTGGGGAGGGTGATGCAATGGAGGGAAGCCGGTTGCTGCCTTGGGGCCTTACCATCGATGAGAATCGAAGAAGAGGACAGAGTGACGGCGGTAGAAGTCGAGGCCATGGCTCCGAGGATATGGACCGAGAAGTCACTCCCGTCTGTGTATCACGTAACTAGGTGCAACAGAGGAACTCCGGTTAAGGTGGTGATGGTGATGCGGTAGCGATCCTGCTCCTTTCAGGTCTAGAGGTCGACGGCCACTCGTTCCTCGCAAGCCACCTCGATTGTGCTCGTGTGGCGATGTCTCATTGGGTGGGTTGCAAGAAGTGGATCTCCTTTTTTGTTATTTGTGGAAAGCTGTTTCCTCGTTATCCATTTTGTCTATGAGATATTTTCTCTTGATCTAAAGGAGTTTGCAGAAAATTTTCCATTATCTTTGGAAGGGTCAGTATGGGCAGACTTTATGTGGAATATTCACTCTAAACCACTCATATTGCTATTACTGAACATTTTACACGTTCTACAGCTTCGGTTGGTGGCTATGTAAGTATCAGGGTGGCCCATGCGCGTTGGGGTGTTTATCAAGACGGATTTGGATATGGTTTTTTACGGATTTTAGGCATATGAGATAATTGAATTTGAATAAATTTTAGGTAACAATTTCTGGGTAGAATTTAAGGGCTATATAAATAGGGAGAGGTTGAGGGGCGCGTGACACATTGACTCCCTGGTTAACCGGCGCAACCCCTTGAACGACAACGATGTCCACGCAAAACCCAGACGCCACCGCCGTGCTTGAACGCATACTTCGCCTTCTCGCCAGCTTCTCAATCTTGACACGTGCGGTGGTGACTCGAAACGATGGGTACCCCAAGAGAGACTCTAGGCCGGCTAGGGCCGGCATCAATAGAGCTCGAGATGTAACATATATTTAAAAATTTGAAAAAAATATAAGTCAAATAAATTTAAATTGTATATAAAATTATGCATATATTTTATATAAAATTGGGTATAATGCATGACCTCTATTTAAATTTGGGTATAACTTATGTATATAATACCGGCATAAAATTGTCTATACACTTTATATAAAATTATTCATAAACACTTCATAATATTATGAATAAACTTTATATAATAATCAAATACAAAAAATTAAATGGAATATCAATATCAATTTACAATAACCGAAATAAAAACTATAAATCAAGTATAAATTTATAAATTATAGTTTTTTCTCTTTATGATAGAAAACAATATACTAAGTCCCCACATGAGAAAATCTCCAACTATGACAAAAAAATAAAATAAATTTTATTATTATCTCATAAAAAATACTCTTTCACTAGTATTTACTTAATGTAGTGAAAAATATTAAAATTACCATGATGAGAAAAAGATGAAAAATCAAGTAATTAGTAGCATTATCTCCACATTCTTCTCCTCACGCAATAATCATCAAACAAAAATTTAATAAATAAAACTAAAAAACTTACTCAAAATATCATAATAAATAATTATTCAAAACACCGTGAAGAGCCCGAACCCAGTCACCAGCACAAATCAAAGCTTGAACTGTATTTAATGCCAATGAAGAATGATATGGGTCTATTACTCTACCACCATAACTAAACGTAGACTCTGAAGCTAATGTTGATATGAGAATTACAAGGATGTCTGCTGCCATCTTAGATAATACCCAAAATTTTAAATTATTTACTTTCCACCATTCCAAAACATTAAAATCATATTGTGATATTTCCTCTCACATATACACACCTTCTTTAAGATAATTTTCCAATTATAACTTTAGTGAATTCACTACTTCCGCTTGTTTCACATAAGTCATTAACTTTGACCAACGTGAAATTGATGAAGAATGTGACTTACGATTTGTGGAAACACTCGTAGAGCTAGTACTTGAAGCAATCCCTTCATTATTAATCTCCACATTATATATGGATACATATTCATCATAAATGTCATATAAGGTCTGTCGAACTAAGTTTATATTCATTATAACTTTTTACTCATAATATATATCTGAAAAACACATTTCAATCAATCTTAATTTGACCCTTGGATCCAAAACTAAAGCAATAACCATCAACAAATTGCATTCACCCCAATACATTTCAAATTTCCTTTTCATTCTATCAACCATTGTCTTAATGAAAATATTTTCATTAGTATAATAAAAATACAAAACTTCTTTTACCCTATATACCTCACTAAGGTACAAATTAGAAGTACGGTAGTCACTCTCAGAAATTGTATTAGTGACTACATAAATAACTTCTAGAATCCCATACATCATTTTAACCTTTTCCCATTCATTAAGACTTGGCAAACAATCATAAGTTGGTTCTCTATCTTTAAATCTAAGGAATGCATTTTGAATTTTAATGCAGAACACAACATGTCATAAGCGGAGTTCCAAATAGTTAGACAATCAATAACCAACCTTTTTGCACCTAGTTGCAGTTGCTGCACAATTTCAAAAAAAGTGTGAAGTTTAGCCTTAGACATATTTATAAATTTGACACTCTCACGCACATTCTCAATGATATCCTTAATTTGAGTAAGAACATTTTGGACTAATAAGTTCAGAATATGCGCACAACAACGCACATGGAATAACTTTTCACCACAAACTAATTTCCTATTTTTTGAAATATCATTTTTAAAACTCTCAGACAAACATCATTATATGCAGCCTTATCAACTGAGATACTAAATACTTTATTTTTTATATCCCAATCTTGAAAACACTTCTAAATAACATATGCTATGACAATATCACAACGAGGAGGAGGAACATGCACAAAACTCAAGATTCGTTTTTGTAGTTTCCAATTACTATCAATAAAATACCCAGTAATTATCATGTATTCAATCTTGTGATTTTTGGATTTCCAAAGATTTATAGTAAGACTAATCTTGTTAATCCCTTTTAACAAAGTTTTTAATTTGTTTTTCCAACCTCGTATACCTCCATACACTCCTTCTTAATCGTCTTACGGGATATTTTTTCATAATTCACATTTGCCATCTTCATTACAAAATTAAGTCCATTCTCTTCTACTATCATGAATGGATGTTCGTGCATAAGAATCTAATGAGCAATGAGTACTCTTATTCTAGCAAATTGAGTTTTTTTTGTACCATCAATAAGTGAGACTTCTTTGAATTCCAATCACACATGAAACCCTTTTTATCTTTTTGAACTCTAGATAGAGTCACCTGCTTCTTCATTTAGGGTACCTTCATCTTTACATTAGCAGTTCTAAGGAGATACGACTCTAGTGGAGTCGAGTCACTATCTAAGGCTACACTAGAATTAGTGTTAATTAGTGGTGTCAATTAAGCATGAGGTGTTGACATTCTTACTCTACAAAAAAAATTAAAAATTAAAAAAAAATCCAAACAACAAAGATAAATCCAAAAAAAGAAAGATTAACAAATAAATGTAAACACATAGATGAGAGAGGAGATAGAAACAATTTCTATTATGTAAGGGGTTCATAATGGACCTGACATGATTCTACTCAGGGATCTTCCTCTATTGTTTGTATTAAAGAGTAGAAAGGCTAGAACAAGAAGCAATAGCAACAACATCAGAAAAAATACAAGGACAACCATTGTACTTCACACTTTAACTAAATGACCCAAGGGAGCACCTAGGTTCTGTTATAGAGCCTCAACAGCATTATAGAGAGGAATTGTGTGATGGTGTGTTGTGTTAAGTCCCTCGTTGGAAGAGGAATTATGGCACTAACATTTGTTATCTTGTGCATATATTGTTGAGCTATGAAGAAGTTTTAGGCTCATGTTATCCTGTGCATATATTGTTAGACTGTGAAGAAGTTTTGTCACTATTTTTTTTTCAACAAATATACTTTCTTTTGAGGAATCTTTGTCTGTATTTTCAATTTGTTTTTTTAGGTCTACCATGGCTACAAAGGATTTCCAGAAGTTGTAAAATATTTGTTCCTTTGGACAACCAGGCGCACTTACAATACCCAACTACACATGCAATTGATAATGTACGCTGAATAGACAATAACTGCAATTTCTTGGATGACAACCACAAGCCCAACTGAAGCACTACAACATGATTTGATACCTAGAAGTTAACTTATTGAAGTATTTGACGACTCTCATGGTCTGAGAGTCCTCAAGCAATTTAGCGTCGGAACTAATGAAATGCTTATTCATCTAATACATTGACCATGACACTTTGGACTTTTTGAACTAGTCCGTTTAGAATGTAGACACTTCAATGTAGTCCCACAAGTTGTTTTTATAAACCGAGCACACTTACCGAGCTGGTAATGGCCATTTTAAATGGCAATAATTTATTGAAATAGAACTGGCCATTCTATTACAGTTGAGATTTATTGCAAATGGCTATTTCAATATATTACAAACAGTTTATTAAGCAATTTTAAAAAAAGTAGAAATAGAACTTTAAAACCACCATTAAAACTAAAAAAATTGGCACTAATTAACAGAAAAAATAAGGGGTAGACTAATCTAACTTGCAGGATGCGCCTACCTAGAACAACTTCTTGTTGGCCAAGCCCGTCTAAAGCCAGAACAATTTCCCGTTGGCCGCAAGCACCTCTAGTTGAGAGAGAGAAAGGGGAGAGAGGGGCACATGAGTTTTCTTTTCTTCCATAACTTTTTAGCAGGCTTTGCTCACCTCTATAATTTGTTCCTCATCGAGAAGACAAAGAACAAAGAGATTGAGGAAGAAATCGTAGAAGACGAAGAACGAAGAGATCGTTCCTCTCTAATAGAAAATATATGAATGAGATATATTTTATTGATAGAATAATGCTATTTTATAAGTTTTTTAGGGGTGTTTAAGAAAAAAAAATATTTTAAAGCATTTTATACTCGGACAATAGTACCCAATGGCTTATATAAAAAGAGTTTGATGTTGCGGGATTTTTATATTTTTAAATTTTTGTATAATTTTTATAGTGCGGGACACAATGATTACAGTGCGAAGGATAATAGAACAAAGGCAGGCAAGGGATTGGTTTTGGATTATGTTTTTTCCGGTTTGGGTTTTCAAGGTCAAATTCAGGTTTTGAGTGGGAAGGCTATTCGAGAAATGTCCCATGTACAAATGATGAAATGTATATATAACTAAAATTTATGATACTTATCCATACCACCCACCCAATGGTTTTCTGGGTTTTTAGTTATAATTGAAGCCTAGTTAATAGTACTAGTAAACAATCTCCGTGACCTTGGACTCGTTGGTTTGGTAACGTTTATAACTAAAACATTTAATCTTGCACGCTTACATCGCTCCTTAACTAAACCAGTAAAATTAGGATGATTTGCTTTCAACATAGAAGCATCCATCTTATCCATCTCCCAACCTTATAATATGGTTTTGGTGTTCCTTCATTAGAATCGACATTCGTCCATGTGGCCTTGTTTGAAAGGAAGGAGCCCTTAAAGTCAATGATAGCTGCCAACGGTGAGCTAGAAAGTGGTGGCCCCTCCTTTGGGTTTGGTGAGAGCAAAAGAGGATCGCTCGTTCCCTTGTTTTCAGACTTGGGTTGCCCAATTGGTCTTGTGGGTCCACTCATGCGTGAGTCAACGGACGGGATGAATTTTTTTTATTGGGTGTCATTGACTTGTATAAATAAGGTTTCTATGGTTTTTTTTTATCCGACTAATAAATTCAAGATTTTTGTATTCATTAATCTATGTAAAATGATACCATGTAAAGTTGGATCAAAGACCAATCCTAATGATTAGCCAACTTCGCAAGCTTTAATTTTTGCAACTAATAAACTCAAAATATCTGTACAAATACTCTTAAAATTTGTATGATTTTGCAAAAAATGATAGGATTAACAGCCGCAAGGTTACCAAACTGGCAAGCAACATTGACAGCTATTAAACAGTCTTATGCTTAGACAAGAAAATTTAGAGAATTACAAGGCAAGGCAGGAGGAGGCTGCTTTTCTACGTCTGGAGACCGACTCTGGGAAGAAAAAACAGAGGATTAGAAGAGACTTGGGAGAAGTTCACTCCACCAACTCGATTGGAATTTTTCCTTTTCTAAATCGTGATGTTTCACCCACTCGTTGCAGGGGACCCAACAAAGCCCGGTGGGTGAGCCCCTGACCTCCTTATATTCTCCTCCAAGAAGCTTTCTTCTCCAAAAGAAGTCTCACCCTCTTCTCTCCCAACTCGGCAACTCCCCTTCCTGCCAGCCATGGATTCCACTCTCAACCATCACAAAGGCTCCGACGACAACGAGGACTGCATTTTTGCCATGCAGCTGGCCAGTCTCTCCGTCCTCCCCATGGCGCTCAAGGCCACCATTGAGCTCGACGTGTTGGAGATCATCGCCAAGGCCGGCCCCGGAGCCTACCTCTCCCCGTCGGAGATCGCATCCCAGCTGCCCACCCAGAACCCGGAGGCGTCTACCATGCTCGACCGCATCCTGCGGCTCCTCGCCAGCTACTCTGTTCTCACTTGCTCCCTCATCGATGTCCCCGGCGGCGTCGAGAGACGGTATGGGCTCGCACCTGTCTGTAAATTCTTGGTGAAGAACCAGGACGGCGTGTCCATTTCCCCTCTGGTCCTCATGAACCAAGATAAGGTCCTGATGGAGAGCTGGTAAGTTCTGCTTCATTCATTCAGATTTCATATAACAAGAGCTGCTCATCCTTCGATAAATTTATATGTATCTATTTACTTTTATCTTCAAATCAGGTACTACCTAAAAGATGCAGTTCTGGATGGAGGAATCCCCTTCAACAAGGCTTACGGAATGACTGCTTTTGAGTACCACGGAACTGATTCCAGATTCAATAAGGTCTTCAACAGAGGAATGTCTGACCACTCCACCCTGGTAATGAAGAAGATTTTGGAAACTTATAGCGGGTTTGAAGGCCTGAAAGAGTTGGTAGATGTTGGTGGGGGCGTTGGTGCCACTCTCAACTTGATCGTTTCCAAGTACCCTGATATTAAAGGCATCAATTTTGATCTGCAACATGTGATCGAAGACGCCCCTTCTTATTCAGGTATCCATCTTCCCCACTTCGCCTCTGCAACACAAAAAAGTATTTTTCCGCGTTGCAGAGATCTTTTCTTTTTATGCCTCTGGTAGTTTTTTTTTTTTTTTAAATAAAAATATCTCTGGATGGTGCTGAAGATGAGTGGCATCTCTTGTGACAGGAGTCGAACATGTTGGTGGAGACATGTTTGTCGAAGTTCCAAGTACAGAGGCTATTTTCATGAAGGTAGCCAATCAGTCTCTTCCCTTCATAATTAGGAGTTTGGTATAAGTGGACGGCGTAAAATGCTCTCAAACAAAGAAATGACAGCACAACCCACTTTATGTAAAAGGTCTCGCAAGCAATCATTTGACCCGTGAAGCTTTCGTTTTTTGCAGTGGATACTACACGACTGGAGCGACGCCCACTGCTTGAAGCTTCTAAAGAACTGCTACAAAGCGCTTCCAGACACAGGCAAAGTGATCATCGCAGAGTCCATTGTTCCAGAGGCTCCAGAGACGAATCTTTCAGCCAACGGCGTCTTCCATGTAGATCTGATCATGTTGGCGCACAACCCCGGAGGCAAAGAGAGGACAAGGAAGGAGTTCGAGGAGTTGGCCAAGGCGTCTGGCTTCAGAGGTTTCAAAGCACTGTGCAATGTTTACAATTCCTGGATCATGGAACTCTACAAATAGACTGTTGATTTGATTCCTCGTCTCTGGTTATGGCTTTCCACGTTTTTGTATGGTTGGTAGATTGGAAGAGGATGTGCATGTAACTGGCCCTTGTTGAATAAAAATTCATGTGTTTTTCCTGATGGAATGGATCAATTTGATTTTCCATGGTAGTTGGAAGTAGTCACGATTGAATTAACTAGTCTTCGTCAATCGGACTCTATAACTAATCATGCCTACTGCAACTTAAATTAGGCAAGAACATTTATAAATTATAAATGGTGGATGACAGTCATAACACGTTACAGTTTAATATTAGTCTCTCTCACTTCTAAGTACTCTAATGCATTAACCATCATTCTAATCATAAATTAATCTGTAATATGAAAGTCATCTTGCGACGGTGTGTAATTGTTTACTTTGAGGTTGAACATTTGATTTTTTTTAACAGTTATGTGCATATGTGTTCTTTTAGTGTCACAAGTTTATCATATATAATTTCTAGCAATATATCAATCTCTCTCTGTCTCTCTTCCGATCATGATCGAACGACTGAGATATCTTCATACCAAATGGTTTTTCGTATTTGATCAGCCCTAGATATATTTCAATGTTGGGAAAATATTTTTAGTGACTTTTTAATTTTTTTATTTTATTAACTGAGATGGCTAATAGAAGGCCGAATCCTGTTGGCTATTTGAACCCAACTCAAACAACTCAAATGCCAGTTACAATGCTACCCTCATATAGACTTATCCTACTCTATTGACTACAACGAAATTACAACAATTAATTAAGTACACTAGCTTAGACCCAGAAGGATTTTCTAGCAGCGCTATAGGTTACACAAGGCTAGACCCATACAAAGATTTTCAACAACTCACTAGGCACACTAGCCTAGACCGGGGTCTTCATCACCATCTGCTTACACAAAGTCTTATGGCTCTCATAACAACAGATTCAATTTGCCAACCTCTACTTCTCAACTACAACGGTTTCTCTAAAACTCCTTGGGAATAAACGATCTTGCTTACTCAAGGCTGGACCCAAATTACAAAGATTACTTGCTTACAATGTAGCCCTATGTAAATTGTCTCTTAGTAGAATTGAAATGCTGGATTGGCATGGTCATTTCCGCACCAAAGCACAACAAAGCCAGCATGTCAAGCAATTCCTTGATAGAAGCATGGTGAAATCGACATGGTTGGACCCTGGACTCTGAAGGAAGTAGCCTCCTTTCATGACATTTTTGGATCTTACTAAAGCTTAAATCAATAAGCAAACTTAGAAGAAATTCAGGCAATTCTATCATTACTGAATTAATTCTTATGTGGGACAAGATGAAGTTTATGATCGATGAGCTTAAATCATGAATGAAGTAATTCAAGCTACTCTTTCACTACAAATTAAATTGACTCTTATGAAGTTTCTAATGAGCTTGTAACAAATCAAACAAATAACATATGAAAGAGAGTTTCTTATTGGTACATATTAACCATGATGTGCTTATCATGACTTACTTTTCTTACCAAGTGACAAATAAAGAGATCGCTTTAAATCAGATATTTCAACACTTTTCTCACAGCTGATAAATATTTGAACAACTTACAGTAGGAAAACGGGTTTCTACATGCTTTCTCCTTCTCATCCATATATCCTCATATACCAGCAAATAGACTTACATGAATACTCTTTCTTCTTTGGCCAACATGACTATTGATTTTTTCGAGATTGATATCTCCCTCTAAAAAACTCTGATTTAGAATTGGCTGGATAGTTAAAAAATAGACTTAATAGATATTTCTTTAGATATAATTCTTCATATAAATATTTTTTTTGAGCATATAAAACAGGTTGAAAGTTGAAGCTTTCTGCTACTGCTTGAACTTCTCTTGTAATCCAATCTTTACTGCTTCAAATATTGATTTCTCTTTATAGAAAATTTCAATTGTTAAAATTCTTTTTGAGTTGAAAAGTAGACTCAAATATATTTTTTGTCAATATATGATTTACAATATGAAAAGTTAATTATTGAGGTGATAACATAAAAAAAAAGGGGTACTTGGATAGGAAAGAAAGAAAAGATATCATGTTGAAAAGGATCACATTATTTCTATTAAAAAGGATACCATGTTGAAAAGGATCACATTACCTCTGAATTACTAGAGACGATAGCTCATAAAGGATCACACTATCTTTGTGGATTGACCGAGTTGTCTCATATAACCCGCTCTCATAATATTTCACTCACTTGTTGTAATTTGAGTACAATGAGTGTCTATTTATAATAGAGAAAAAAAGGAGAATCCAATTACAATTAAATTATCATTGTCCCAATTACACCCAAAGTTAAACACTAAAAGATATGTCCTATAACAATTAAATAACTGGACATAAATAAAAGACTTACAAAACTAAAACACATTTAACTGAGACTCTTTTGTGAAACCTGCGGTAAGACTCCACCATATTAATTCTGGCTCAGTGAGACTTCTTACAATGAGAGTCATGTAAGACTCTTTTATATCTTTTCTTCAACACTTCTTTTAAAAAGAAAAAAAACAGATAAAACTTCCCAAACTTGTACCAATGATTTATTTGAAACCAAGCAAATTTCAGTTAAAATATTGAAAAAAAGAGAAATTTAAAGAACAATTGAAAAGTGCACACCGGAGAGCTAAATCCCATGTTCAATAAACAAGAGCACAAATAACAACAATGTGTTTTACATTTAAAAGATTCACATTTTTAACTCAATTTATTTGCGTAACATTATGATTTATTGACAACACATTGAAACAACAAAGAGGGTAAAATCATTTAAAAAAAGAAAAATGGACTAGGTTTCTCCACAAGAAACAACAAAGGAGGGGAAAATCATTTAAAAAAATCCTATTACGTGTATTTCTGACTAGGTGAAGCAAAGAAGGGTTGAACTAGTATAATTGGAAGAAAGAATAGTGGGAAACTGAGAGATGAAAGAAATAGAGAAAGGAGAAATGAGGAAAAAAAGAAAAATGAGGGAAGACCAAGTAAGAAGATAAAGGAAAACTTGAAAAAAAAAGGAAAGAAATTGGAAATCAAGAAGGAACTGAGATATAGAGAAATGAGGGAAACCAAGAGAAGAAATAGAAAAAGAACAAAAAGGAAAAAAAAATTGATCATAAAAACCCAAGTAGGTAGAGGAGAAGCGAGGAAGAAGAAAGAAAGAAAAGAAAAAAAAAGGAACTAAAACCAGAGGGCTTACCATTGCACGTCGATTAACTAATAGCCAATGTTTTTTTTTATACATCATCAGTAAACTTTGAAATATTATTGGTGCCTTTTTGAATTTTCTTCTTGTTTCTATTGGTTACCTTATAATCAAAACTGGTTGAGGTCTTGTCGTCCGTTTCATTTGTCATTTCACTTAACACAACAAACTTGTCAAAACTGATGGTTTCCTTTATTTATAGAGTTATAATAGAGACAATAGATGATTACAACTCTACAATTTGAGTTTGTCTCCAATTCAATCACTATTTCTCTTTATCTTTAGACGATGCCGACTGGATGGGGGTAAACAACGTTGTGGTTGTCGAGGCAAACGACGAGGAGAGCAACAACGGTGGCTACGGTTGATCAGCAATGGTTGCCAACGATGGAGGTGAAAATTTGGCGACATGCGGTGACAGCGGGATGACAAGCTGAGATCAATGGCAGCAAAGAAGGTGATGTGTGGGGTGGGATTTAGATGCGGCGGCGACAGCGGGGTTGATCGATTTCGACGGGAAATCGGTGACGAGAGAAGATTGAAGGAAAGCATGAAGGGGGGGGGGGGGGGGGGGGGGTTGTGATTTGTGCAACACTGGTGAGGATGGTTGCCAGTAGATCGGACGGCGGCGACGAGGATGTCTGGCTAAGCGGGCGAGGGTGGTCGTCAGTGACGGCTCATGGAAGTTCGAAAATAGAGGAGGGTGGTCGACAACGAGGTTTTTTTTTGTTTTTGAGAATATCGTCGACGAGATTGTACTGCTATGACGGAAACCTATTTGGAGAGACGGACAAGGGGAAGATAAAAGTACTATGGGCAGTAGTAATGGGCTACAACGACGAAGACTGCTTTCGATAAGGATTTCTAGTAATGTGGTTCTACTATGTAGAATATAGAAATGAAAAATAATATTGCCGTAATTATTATTGATCAATTGTATACTATTCCTAGAGTTACAATAGATAATAGAGATTGTAAATGATTACAACTTTATAATTTGTGTATCAAATTCAATCATTATTATTATCTTTATTTTATCTCTATCACTTTTGGTTTGTTTTAAAGGCTTGTCTTCTTCGCTGAGAAAACAAAGAAAAGAGCAAAACGGGCGGATCGTCTCAGGCTGTTCTTTCAGTTTTTGGAGTTTGGTGGGCGACACTGCAAAACCCTTTCGAGGTCCTGACAATCTTTCGGTGTGGTAGAGGACTTCTTCTATTGATCTTCTGAAAGATCCAGAAAGGGGAAATATCTCAGCGCTTGATCCGCTCCTCTGTTCTCTTCCCTAGGTCAACATGGCTTCAAACGCGGACCACGCCGGAACTTCCACGGAAGACCAAGCGTACCTGTTCGCCATGCTGGTGCCGAGTGGTGCCATCATACCAATGGCTTTGAAAATGGCCATAGAGCTTAATATATTGGAAATCATAGCGAAAGCGGGACCCGAAGCTCGGATTTCCTCAGCAGAGATCGTGTCTAACCTCCCCACCGGTAACCCGAAGCTGCTTCCATACTCGACCGCATCCTCGGCTTCTTGTCTTCCTACTCTTTCCTCACATGCTCTGTCGTCACAGGCGACGATGGCCGAGTCCAGCGGTGCTATTGCCTCGCACCCATTAGCAAATTTCTAGTACGAAATGAAGACGGAGTGTCCATATCTAACCTGGTGCTTCTTGACCAGCATAGGGCCTTCAAGGAAAGTTGGTAAGCATTATTATATGGTTTGAATTGGTTCACTAATTTGAGGAGAAACAGAATGTTCTGTTCATCGACAAGGAAACCTTCTGAGGTTCTGATCTGAGAAATTTTCTCAGGTTCCATATGAAGGACGCGATTCTGGACGGGGAAGGCCCCTTCGAGAAGGCTCACGGAAAGGAGGTGTTTGATTACATCGCCCAGGATGAGAAGCTGAACAAGCTCTTCAACAAAGGTATGTCAGATCACTCTATTATAGTGATGAAGCAGATTTAAACATACAAAGGTTTTGAAGACTTGGATGAACTGATGGATGTGGGCGGGGGATTCGGAACTTCCTTAAAACATGATTATCTCCAAGTTTCGGCGCGTCAAGGGAGTTAACTTCGATTTGCCCCATGTTGTTGCTACTGCTCCTGATTATCCAGGTATGGCAGGGTATCTCTTTTGATCTTTATTCCATATTCAATTTCTGGTTGGATTTAATTTTTAAGATTTGATGGTTTTGCTGATAGGAATCGTTCACATTGGAGGCGACATGTTTGAGAGCATTCCGCCTGCGAAGATCATTTTCATGAAGGTCTGAATTTTGTAAATCTTTTGTCTTTTCATTGCATATTATGGATGTCATTTGCTCTGAGGAGATTTTTTTTTTACTTCAATTAATTCAGTGGATCCTCCATGACTGGAGGGACGAATTATGCTTGAAAATCTTAAGAAACTGCTACAATGCCCTGCCGGACTCCGGAAAGGTTATCGTCGTAGAAATGCTTCTTCCGGTCACTCCAACTAACGATCTAGCGAGTAACTTAGCGTTCACAGGAGATCTGATGACGATGGCATATAATCCCGGAGGGAAGGAGAGGACCCAGACGGAGTTTGAAGATCTGGCGGTGGGAGCTGGATTTGCTGGAGTGAAGTATGTTTCTTGCGCATATAATGCATGGGTCATGGAATTCATTAAGGGCAATTAAGATGGACTTGTATAGAGGCTCAGGTGTCTCATGTCTGTACTGCGTCTACATGGGTGAAAATTTGTGTTTTTGCCAGAAGTTGAAAGCTTCTCTCATTTTCATGTTCATTTGATTATGTCAGTGAAAATGAAAAGGAGAGGCAACTTCTGGTGAAAAATTGTATATATAAGTGTTTAATTTGGAGGATTAAGCAGCGGTTTATGGTTGGGCTTTTAAAAGTTTGATGATTAAAATTTTCTCTCAAGTTTTTATTTCTTTTCTTTTCTGTGGGTTCCAACATGCCCTAAATGTTATGTTATTTTTTCCTTGTTTAGTTTCCTTCACCTAAACGATTTCTTCAAGCACACAGAGTCGGGACGTACCGTCGTCCTCACTGGGGATACGGTAAATTGATTGAATTCTTCCCCTGTGGGTTGTATTGACTACGAAAATGTTGCACATCTATTTGAATATGTGGTGTTTACAGCTTTGACCCAAAACCAATGTGGTATGTTGTATGCATGAAGCATAACTCTAGCCATTTCAATTAAGGTTTGATTTCTTTTCTAAACTACATCATTTTGTTTAGGAGTTTGAGGAGCTGAAAATTATAGTCTATACCATGCTTTGTGCAATATTTCTCAAAGTGTGAATTTTCAAATTCTCCTCTGTGATCACTCCTAATTTTGACAATGTTATTACCTTATTCTTTTTGAACTTTTCACATAGGTTAGTAAAGGCTAGAAAAACACCATCCTTGTGACTAGAAAATCTACCCATGTTGACCTTAAATAATCATCTACTACCACTAAGGTGAGACACTTCTCATTTAGGCTTAAGGTTCAGGCAGGTCTAACTAAGTCCATGTGGATTAGTTGAAGAGGACGAGAGTTTGAAACTACGTTCTTAGATTTGAAAATTTTTTGTTGTACTTTCCAACTTGGCAAACATCACAAGGTCTCTCTCTCTCTTATAAGTTTTTTATCTGATAGTCCTCTCACTAGGTTCTTTTTCACTAATTTATTCAAGGAATATATTCCTATATGTCTTAATCTTTTATTCCATAACCAAGATTCATCAAATTTTGCACCCAAACAGATGACACTAGTTGAGGGTATATTGTCTATGCAACATAGAGATTCCTATTTCTCTGTCCGTCTAAAATTAGTTCATTATTTTCGTTCTTTATTAAGCATTTGTCCTTTTCAAATGAAAATTTGTTTCCTTTATCACAAAATTGATTAATGCTAAGTAAGTCATGCATCAACCCTTCTACATAATATACATCAGATATGAATAAGGTTGGGGTACTGATTTTACCAACTCTTTTTCTGGTACCTTTGCTATTGTCTCCAAATGTTACATGACCTCCATCTTTGGGAATGAATTCAACCAACCTCATAGGATTTCAAAAAAAATTAGTGATAATAATCACTAAAAAGGATAACACTTGTCACTCAAAGGACTGCGATAAAAACCCGTTTGAGGGTACTCATAAAAAAAGTCTCAATGGACTTAAAATACCCATATGTATATAAAAAGAGAAACCAAGCGAAACAACACACAAGAGGTTGGCCCAAAGAGGTATACGAGAATTAAAAAACGATGGTAGGAGAAAGGTAACCAATAAAAAGGGGTACGTGGAGAAAGTAACGAAAGAAAAATAATGACCTTGATAATAAGAAGAAGACTGTAACGATAAAAAAATAACTTAATAAATTTAACCAAGTATGATCTCCAGATAATTTCATGATGGTGAACAAAATTTTTCGAAGTTGACAATCCAGAAGATATACAACCAAGTAGCAAAAATACAAAACTTGAAAACAACATTGACTATGGAAACTCTAATAATTGCATAACTTAACTTACAAATTTCTATTTCCAAATTGATTAGTCGATTTGAGGAAAGTTTGTAATCAAATACTAAGTGAATTCATATTTGGAATACTTTCAAGATTCTGCATAATAAAAAAAAAAACTTTCCAATAGTAGATTTTCTAAATTAGCAATACTTTAATAAATTAAACTTTCCAAAGATAAGAGATTTTCTGGGATAAAAAAAAAGGCTTAAGAAAAGAAGATAGTGTTGAAGTCAGACCAAAACCCTCTTATTAGAAGAAATATTTGGCTAAAAATTCAGATTTTTGGAAAAAAAGAAACTCAGTTCAAGTCAATGCAGGGAGAGATCATAAGAGAGAAAATAGGGAAAAACTCTGATTTTTGGTGGAACTAACCTTTAGTACTTCTATATCAATATCTCCTACAATATAGCTCAAAATCACAAAAGATTTGTTGCTAAAAAACCCTAGACTTGAAGTTATTTAATTTGACACAAAAATATTTGTTTTTGAATCTTTTATTACCTCTTGATTTTCTTCCTTCAATATCTTGACCCTTATTGATACCAATGTGAATATCTCTTTAAAGATAGATCAGATTCACATGAAATTTTCTCCTTATGAAACTAGAATTTAACAACTTTCATCAAATTATAGATTATAGATTATCTTCATAAAATATAAGTTTTTTAAGATAAATAATCTGATATATTTTTTACTTTGTAATCTGGCAGGACTGAGTACTCGTTCTTCTTTGGCTAACATGAACCTCTAGAAAACTCAGATTGAGAATTGGTTGAGAAAATAGACTTACATATATTTCTGCTCAAAAGTTGAAGCTTTCGGCTACTACTAGAACCTCTCTTGCCGTCTGACCTATACTGATTCAAATATCAATTTCTCTTTGTAGAAAACTCTGATTGCTAAAATTATTTTTACGTTAGAAAGTAGACTTGAAGATATTTTTATCAAAACAATTAAACTAACCTTGTCCTAATTACACCCAAAGGTTAACACTTAAAAATAAGTCCTAGCATAATTAAACCACTGAAGATAAATAGAAAACTAACATAACTAAAACACTTTTTAACATTAAACTCTTCTATGAGACCTCTTTCGATAGTATTTTTGACTTTGTAAGACTTCTTTTTGTGAGAGTCATGAAATACTTTTCCATATCTGCTCTTTAAAAAAGAAAAAGAGTCAACCCCTTAGCATAGGAGTCAACCCTTGTGTTAAGATGAAGAAAAAAAGGAGTCAACTACAAAAAACAAAAATATTTAAAAGAAGAAAATTAGAGGATTCCACCCCTTAGCATTGGAGTCAACCCCCACAAAAGCAGAAAATGAATGAAAAAGAAAAAAATGAGTCGACCACTAGGAGAAGAGTCGATCTATTGTTTTATAAATTCAAATTTTTGGAATTTCAGATCTTGATTTGGGATTCATAGGTCTCCAAATCTTGTAAGTGAACTAGCAACATGTTCATCAACCAAAATAAGATTTAGTCTGCGTGAGTTATAAGACATTGTGTAGGAAGGAAGTAATGAAAATCCCTTTGTGGGTCAAGGTTGGTGAGCCTAGCAAGTTATTGTAAATCGTTATACATATTTATGCTTGTGTAGCCTAATAAGCTATGAGAATATCCCCTTGTCGGTCTAGACTAGTGTGCCTAGTTAGCTATTGTAAATTTAAGTAAATATGTCTATTACAAGTTAGTTATTGTGGTCAATTGAGTAATATAAACCCTTGTGTGGGCAATATTATAATTGGCCTTAGAAGCGATTTGTTGTTGATGCCCTTCAGTAACCCTAACTTAGTTGAGCCTCAAGGTACTAAAACATCTTGGGGATGGACTAACAATTCATAGAATGACCTAACACATGAACGTAAAATGTTTCCAAAATCGTGTACATTTTGTATATAATTGTTTGCAATTTTGCCTTTATCATTGTGCATGAACATAAAATGTAAAATCCTCCTCTCAGTTTAAATTATTTTAAATTATTTTAAATTATTTTCAAAGACAGATACACACACATGAGAAGGAAAAATAGTTAAAATCAAGATAAGCACCCTCTAGGTTTGTTCATCACTGAATCTAGGACATTTTCATCAATTTTAAGTAAAAATTAATTAAAAATGTATGAACAAGATAAGCACATGAAGGGGAGAAGAATAGATAAGCTCAACCCTTAAAAGTATTTGTGGGACACAACGCATGGATAAGCATAGAGGAACTGCTTGTGAACAAGATAAGTATTTAAGAAGATGAAGTTAATCCTTTTGATTCAATACAATCCGTTTAATCAAATTGTATCAATTGGGGACATGGGCTCCTCCTTCTCTTCCAATTTTCTGGTTGATGAAGCCTTCCAAGTCCTCAGCAGGGGCCTCTCGATGTAAATAGAGGGGAAGGGGGAGTACTGGGCCCTTTCACAACTTAAACCACCTGCCCCAACAAAGCAAGTGATTAGCTTCTCTGCCGACTACGGCAATCAACCAACTGGTGTCGGTACCAACCTGTGTCGGCACCAACCGGGAGCAGGTTCAACTGATCTGAACACAGAAAAAGACGATCCTTCAAAGAAACAGAAGGTAAATTAAAGGACCATTCTTTCCTCAGAACGAAACAGATCTCTCAAAATCCCTTTCAATTCGATTGGAGAAGCAGATCTCATTATTTGAACTTTATTCTGTCAACTGAAAATATAGGTGGGTCGCCGGGAGTGGTACTCCCTGTTGCCGTAGCCATGTGGTTAGGGCAGATCATGACGTTGCAGTAGTGACGATAGCTCCCAACGTCAGCTAGTACTTGTCTCAGTTTTCTCCTTAAATCACTCTCGGCTCTTTCTATGCAGAAGCTGGATTTACTGGATTGGACTATTCCTCTGGTGTCTCTAAAGATGATAAATGAGATCTTAGAAGCCTTATCATGAATAGAAAAACAAAACTGGGTGAAAATCGTGTATCACGCTTGGATGAGTGCTTTACTCCGGACCCTACCAGCTAATCGGAACGGAGTAATGGGTTTAATTTAGTTTTTTCTATCTATTCTTATATTGCTTTCCAGTGAAGCCTGATCGTGATTCAAGTCTTATGAACAAAATTGCTGATGATGAAATTTTTTGAAAGAAAAAGAAGATTGGACTAAAAGGTGTGTACATGTTGCCTGATGAATGACACATATTGGCTTCTTAAATTTAAAGTTTGCCTAACGTGAAGCTAATGAAATTTAATTAATGGAATTGCAATGGTAAGTTGTTTTAATTCTGATTCATCTGCAAATGCGAATCTTCTGAAGAATTCCATCACGTCGGAAAGACGAACAGAAACGCGCAATTCGTGTAAAATATTTTATGCTTTTTTGTGAGCTTTTCACTGTAAGAAAAGGATATCGAGTTGACTCGAGTTCAGTTTTTCTAGTCTTTTCTGGAAGTGAAAAGAAATACAGCTGGAAACGAGCGAGAACAGGAGCAGAGGACGGATTTGTCATTTGGGAACGAAGCTGCTTTCGTCCCGGCCTCGCCTTATAAATACATGCGAATGTCGAGCACTCGTCTGCATCGATAGGTACTGCGGTCACAATTTGTTGGCTCGAGTGAGATTTCGATCCTTCGCAGCCATGGCCACCACTCAACCCGTACTGACCGATGCTCTGTCTCGCTTGAATTTCATTCCTTCTCACTACATAAGACCCGTTTCTGATCGTCCCAATGTAGGACAAGTTCAGTCCGACGACGTCTCAATTCCTCTCATAGATTTTGTAGGCTTCGAAGGGCCTAACCGGTCCAAGGTAGTTGCAGAGATCGGAGAAGCATGCAGGAACGATGGGTTCTTCCTGGTACGTATGCGGGATATATATTTCGTTCTTGATCTTTTTTTTCACTTGTGATTAATACTCCCCTGTTGTCTTACACGTGAGGTGAATTTTCTTATTTTCTCTTTGAAAGGTGAAGAACCATGGAATACCGAAGAGTTTGATCGAGGATCTCTTAAGGGTCTCGAGGGAATTTTTTCGGCTGCCGGAGTCGGAGAGAATGAAGTGTTACTCTGATGATCCCACAAAGTCTGTCAGACTCTCAACCAGCTTTAACGTGAAGAGAGAGAAGGTTTCTAACTGGAGAGACTACCTTCGACTACATTGTCACCCTCTCGAGGATTACATTGACGACTGGCCTTCTAATCCTCCTTCCTTCAGGTAAATCTGAAATTTCAACCACGCCCCCTCACCGTCAATGGAGGTCGGCTGTGTTGTCGCCCTAACTGATCACACCATGTGTGTAGAGCTTACTTTCAACTCTCTAGGCTGTGTTTAAATTTGTCCTTGTGGCAGAGACGTGGTGAGCGGGTACTGCAAGAGTGCTAGAGGTCTGGCACTTAAGCTCTTGGAAGCCATTTCAGAGAGTCTGGGACTGGAGAAGGACGGCATAGAGAGGATCCTGGGAAAGCAAGGGCAGCACATGGCCATGAACTACTATCCTCCCTGCCCACAGCCGGAGCTTACCTACGGTTTGCCTGGACATACCGACCCCAACGCCTTAACCTTACTGCTTCAAGACCTGGTGCCGGGTTTACAGGTCCTCAAAAACAACAAATGGGTGGCCGTCAATCCGATTCCAAACACTTTCGTCGTCAACATCGGCGACCAAATTGAAGTAAATCCCACCTCCCTTCCAAGCCTTCAGTTCACATTCAGCTTGATTAAACTCAGCAACTCGATCTCCTTCAAACAACAAAGAACCATCTAATTACTTCATCCTGTATGTACAGGTGATCACTAATGGGAGATACAAGAGCGTACTCCACAGAGCGGTGGTGAACAACAAGGTGGAGAGGATCTCCATCCCGACTTTCTATTGCCCCTCAGCTGACGCCTTGATTGGGCCTGCTGAAGCACTCATCGACGACAACCCAGCAGTCTACAAAAGCTTCACTTACAGGGAGTACTACGAGAAGTTTTGGGACAAAGGGCTTCAGACACAGAGTTGCTTAGATTTGTTCAAAACATAAGATTAAGCCACTGCTCAAAACTTTTATGATCGTAGAACTTTCGTTGATGAATATTGGAGACATGGAATCAATGCAAGGAGGGAGGGGATTATCAAGTTTCTAAGGCCAATTCAAACTTTACTACAATTCAATAGCAATTTTGCAAACAACAAGAAGAAAAATCATAAACACAACACCAAGGATTTTTGTAGTTGTTCATAATCAATATTTCAAATTGCTAATCCTTTTGCCATGGAACTTCTCCACCTTGGAATAAAAAGATCCACTAAGATAAACCAAACGATATCTATAACAATAACTCACAAGGATTTTAACTATAACACCTACTTACGGTCAACAACAACTAGGAACAAATACCTAGACCTAATTAAGAGATTTTTAATAGCTATTAATCAGCTTATCCAAATTTTGATTAGTTTACAAATGCAAAAGTTACTTGCTTTTCAGTTTAAACACGATAGTGCCTCTCAATAAGCAAATATTATAATCAAAATCAAATCAAGATTACACCCAATTCTAAGGTAAATATTTCAATAATTTAGCTGCAATATTGATGCATGATCTAAAGTTACAAAATACACTACAATGTTGGTAACGCTAGGAAGTCTATCAGTTAAGCACTTAATATGCAAATGTTGAATTCATTATGATGTAAGAATAAATTGATGCACTCTTAACAATAAGAGATTTAACTTTTAAAATTAGATATTAAAATCTAAGCATTGGAATACATAGCTTTATATGTAAAACTAAGAGTTTTGACATCCTTTTGAACTTTTGAGGAGGCACAAACTTGCAAAATTATTGAGAATCACTTATAATCTTTGAAATTCATTGCAACCAAGAAGAAAAGTCATTTGGGATGAGTTTTGATTAAATAGATACCTTTCCAACATCTAAAAAAACTTGTCTTTTAGTTGGAAAGGGACATTTTTATAATTCAACAAAAATGAGTGTCAATTCCAAAAATTATGAAAAGGATGCAATAAATCCCATTTTTGCAATTAAGCATATTGGCAAGTGATCTACAAATTTATGAGATCAACAACATCTGGATTTGTGTATGATATTTCAAGAATTTGAAATATTGTCATAAGGGGTCGACTCTTTTCTTCATGTCTGCCTTTTTGCCATCAAACATGGCTCCACTCCTTTTGTGCTCAAAAGTTATTGTTTTGAGGGATCTACTCCTTTTTCTTCCTTCACTACATTAGTAGGTTTAACTTCATTGTATGGTTTATTCTCTGATCTTCAACCTTATCTATAAGGGTTTGACCCCTTTTTGTGCTCAAAACTTATATTTTGTGTAATCGACTTCTTTTTTTACCTTTTGTGCCTCCATGGATGAATTCCTGGGAGTGAGATTAGCTCCTCGGTGTTCTTTAATCCTTCTGCTTCTTCTGCTTGTTGACTATTTTTTAACTCATAACCTACTATTTATAGGGTCAACTCCTTTTTGCGCTAATTCTTCATTTCCTTGTTGGCGCCTCAAGATGAGGTCAACTCCTTTTGTCCAAATGATTGGTTTTGCCCTTTTTTGCTACAAAAATTTCAATCATATGTCGTACTTAAATTTTTAATTTTTGATTCTTTGCATATATGGACACTCTAAATGAGAAGCACTAAACTTAATGTTCCTAGAGTATTTAGACTCTAGTTTATCCTGAATGTCCTTAGTTGATTTACAAGATAAATCAAATATCAACTATTTCATTCCCCAATTCTTTGAGCAATAGTCCTATGGCCATGATATCGTTATTTACTTTGGCAATATCCACGTTATCACATTTGCAAATAGGTTTGGGGATCAATTTATCATGTAATTTTTTAGATGGAACATGGTGTACATCATGAACGGATTCCTCTACATCAAGAGTCTCTGATTGAATGAGAACTTTCATTCCATACTCCCAAACTTGATATTGTATGCCATCAAATATTTGTGGGGTAGAGGGATCATGATACTCTAAAAATGCAAGGCTATCAAGAGTTATATATTTATATACTTCAAAGGGGATAGTGGCAAAGGTGCTATTATTGCATACTTGACTTGGGATCTTCAGTTCTCAACCTGAAATTAGTTTTTTTTAGTGAATTTACTTTGATAACTATTTGGTCTATCGAGGAACAAATTTAAGGGGGGGAGGGACGAAGAGAAGGGTGAATAACTTTTTAAGTGATCAATGTGCAAAATAGGTTTTTTGTAACTTTTTAAGATCAATGTGCAAAATTGATTTTACAATGAAAGTTCAAGCACAAGTAATAACTAAAAGGAAAAGCACAAAAACAACACATAATAATTTATAGTTGTTCACAATCCTCTTCATGGATGACTAAGCCACTCCTAAGGAATTTTACACCTTGGAGTTCCACTATGTCAAGGTTTCCATGTGGCATTTACATCCAATTGCCTCTGAAACCAATTGTTAGCCTAGGTGGCTTCTCAACAAGGCGGGGAAGGGGTGGTGGTGGTTGGGAGGAAGTGCGGTGTGAATTAAGATTCTAAATATAAAAATTATAGCACATGGAGTGCTATAATAAACTTCCAAAAATAATAAAGCAAGCACACACTATAGGCGTATGATTTTTTCTCTCGATGTTCTTCTAATGGTAGTCACCGTCCAATAATCCTTACTCGAGAAAATTCCACTAATTGATTTATTAATTGAAAATACAAATAGATTTCAACTCTCTTTAAGCCATGCGTAATTCCCAATTACACAATTGATCTTTCTCCAAGAGATTCAATACAACTAGATTTTGGTTGTAGTGGACATTCCTTTTCTAGATTTCAAGCTCTAGAATGCCAATTGATCTAGCTTTAAGGTACTAGAGAACCTCAACAAAAGAAGGTATAAAATACTAAAGAAAAAACAAAATTAGGTAGCTCTTCTCCAAGTGACATCCAAATCTCCAAAAATTTAAGCATGAGATATGATATGTATAGGAGCTTGATGTAACTTTGAATGAAAAAATAAAGAAGAGAAAAGGAAGGATTTGGGAAAATTTGAGGTATTTCTCTTTTAAAGGGTAAAATCAAAATATGAAGTTCAATTTTTTTTTTCCTTAAGAGATTTAGCATGCCAATATAAGCTCAATTCTTAATCCTTTACAAGTTTGGATGCCTATCTATAAGTTTCCCAACCAAGTAGCCATTTTTTGCTTGTTACTAAAAATTATTGATTCATTAACATGGATAACGACTATATTTTTTAGGTTCCTTAAACCTATTGATTGATTAGGGCATCAATCCACAATTTTTCAACCTTTCAAAAAACTCATTGATTGATCAACCCAATTCGATCGATTGGTCATGCTTTACAGAATTGGATATGTAGAGTTTTGTATGATCTACCATGCACCATGGAATGCTTGATCATGCTTTACAAGATCTTCCTGGCAACATTCTATATGATTGATCATGTTGAGTCAATCATCGATCATGTTTTAGAAGTTACTCTAGACTGCATTCTAGATGATTGTTCATGCCCATGTAGGTTGATTAGTTATGTCATATGACATATATGCATGATATAGGCTATTCTAAGGGTTTTGACATTATAAAACATTTATATGCATTCGACTATAAACATGGTCTTGACATTATTTCATGCCCTAAAGCTCCATAACATTAATATTTTAACAATTGAAGTTTGGATAGTTATTTACTTAGCTAGAGTTCTTGATACATTTTAAGGATTCTTGACCTCTAGTCTTCAAATATTTATTCATCTTTTTTGTGTAAGTTCTTCTTCTTAGCAGCAATCTTCAATATGTTTTTACTTCAAGTCTTGACGAAAACTTGATTGATCGTCCTTTTGTGTTGGGCATTTGCCATCGACCTCAAATATTTGTGCTGAAAGGCATGTGTCTAAAGTATTATGATAACACAATTAGTTGCACATTTTCAAGCTACCCATTTAGTTTTCATCAAAATAATGGAGACCTACATAATTTTTGCATTTGGTCTAACAATCTCCCCCTTTTTAATGATGACTAAATCCCTAGCTTGAAGTTTATATACATCAAAAGCACATGTTGATAATTTTTGAAATGGTTTACTATTGCCAAATAATCATATATGTATGCATATTCTAAAATTCACCAACCATATGAAATAAAGTCCTAAATGTTCCATAATTACAACACAAGAACGTAGCTTCCTAAATATGGGCTTTTCCCTAGATTTTTACATGCTTGGTAATTAACTCCCCTTAATTTATACTTTCTTGGGTTGTTCCAGTGTATTCCTATTTGGTATAGGCTCCCCCTTAATTAACATCAAAAAGATAATATTCAGGTAAGGCACAAGTGGAGAAAAAGAAGACGAATGCATATCCTAGGCTTTACTCTTGAATTTGCAAGGTTGGATATTTTTATTGAGGACACCCTCCATCATCATTAATCTTGAGCTAGCTTGTCTAAGGAGGGTTGATCATGCCTAATTTTCCTCCTAGGTTAGAGAATCAACCAACTCCTAAGGATTTGTGGAAATATTTGCTCAAGATTTTTGGTTTGAGAAGATCCAATTTTGATTGGCCTGATTTAAAACAATTCTAGAGTAAAAGTATTGTCCAATGTGTTTGGACCAAGATAGGTGAGCCGATTCTTCCTTAAGTTAATGTACTCAAATTGTCATAATTGATAGGACAATAGTTGAACATTAAGTACAAAATACCTAAGTACCAAATTAATTTTTTTTACAACCACTAGGTGTTGTTCTCTCATATTGGATCATTATCTAGCGTATAGACAAAACTATTAGAAAAATTCACTAGCCACAAAGAAAGATAGAGACCCTAGTATATTTCTACATAGTTTTTTATTTTATGGGTCTACGAGAGTCATCCTAGTCAACATTCAGGGATGCACTCAAGGGTATACTAACAGGTTTCAAATTTCATTTCTTTAAAGTGTCTGTTTATATACTTCGACTAAATCATTAAGATTCTATTTTCAACTTGAATTACCTTAAGTCCAAGGAAGAAGAATGAAAGTTCACCCATCAACTTCATTTTTCATGACTTTAGAAAGTTCATAATAGGAGGAGGTGAAACAATATCATGCACATAAATATGGACAATAGTCAAATCTTGTTCGAGACACAAGGTAAACAAGGTTTTTCCACGTCTTTTCTACCCATTTTTTTTTTTAAGAATTCACTAATTTATGAGCTCTAAGAGCTCAATCCATACTAAACATACACAATCTATACATATGGTTTCACTTCCTTAATGTATCTTTGATTAGTAGGGGATTAACTAATATGACTTCATACTCAAAGAATGAGATTGGTTGAGACTCAAAAGTCTATGATGCTTTGTGAAACCATTTTAAATAAATTTATACTATTTTCTATTAAAATTTTCACGATTCTAGGAGGGGATAATTTCAAAATCAAATTTAGCATAAATAGGCAAATTGAAATGCACTAAGAAAATTCAAAGTACTCTTTAAACTATTGCAGTTAATAAGATAAAAATTAAATATGCTTAAGTTTCTATACAAGTATAAAAATCAAACATAAGAATCATGCATAGAATCACATTCACAAGTCAAAATTGATTCATAGCCATGAGAGGATATTCTCAAGGCTTTGATAGAGATACAAAAACCCACCGAAATTAATTCCATAGTAAAGGCTATTTAAGTATTAATGCCTAATATGCATTTGCTTAAGTTTTGTCCTTTCTAATTCACCCAACCCATTAGCTCTTACTATTGAAGTAAGACAAATGGCAATGTAAGCCTAATTTGCCTATGCCAAGAGGTTTCAATAATCCTTTCACGTTCTTGGCTTATAGGATTTTTAATATACTTTCATATACTAAGCAAAAAGCATTCAAAGTAGCCACATATCTAAGATACCATGTTTAATCCTATTTTGGACTACATAGGCTGTAATGGTATTTGGATCTAAAGATTTTCTAATTATCTTCGAATTGGGTCCTTTTTAATTGCCTATCATATTAGGCTTGATTAGTTTGTATAAAGGTACATAATTTCATGGATTTTTCTCTAACAAACTAACCTTCCCTCGTCGTAAAACCATTCTAATTGTAAAAAAATATCTAATTAATAGTTTACCCAAAGTATATCTAAACATTATGACTTGCAAGAGTAGAAAATCCATAATTATCAATTACACTAATGCCAACAAACTAATTAATTTACAATTATTACTAATGTTGATCAAATTCACTTTATTGTGGGTATAACTACAATCTCACTTTGAACGTATGGTTATGAGTTTAATTTTCGAATGTGTTCTAAGTCAAAAGTTCACACAAGTAGCACTAAGAGTAATATATTTCCCTTAATAGGTTTAGGGTTTTGGGTAATAGGTTTTCACATTAAGAGTAATAGGTTTTTGATTCATCTAATCTCTCAATCCTCAACTGAGCTGAAACCAAGTGCTGTACAAAATTTAGTTAATGTGTAGTGTTTAATTTTCTAAGTTATCTTAATTTCAAAATAATAGATTTCAAACTTGTTTAAAGAGGAAGGGTTAATTGAAGTTTTTAATCCTCATAACCAACTTGCATTAATTAGTCTCCATAAATCAATTGAATCACAAATGTTGCTCTAGCTTCTCAAACTAGAAAGATTTGAATTGTTGCTTTTAGTTTGATGTGGGAGACACCTAACTTCCAAGGTCTCAATTATTTGACATTTAACATAAGTTCTTGGATAGTGACAGGCTTGCTTTAATTCACATGTCTTAGCACACTCTAAAATCAATCCAATTTAATTTAGGCTAAGTAGTGAAAATAAAGCAACTATCTTGGAGAGTGGAGTATAAGATTTCTTGGAAAGGAATACTAGGCTTATTTACACCAAAGTAACAAATTAGGAATTCTTGGGTAATTGATTTGACTCATAGAGAGTCACCCAAGGCTACCTTTATTGGATGATTACAGGAATTATCAAAGTATTATCTATCCAATTGATGAAAGTGGATGCTTGTAATTTGCGGGATCAAATCCAATCACTCATACCATAAGGTAAACAACATCTAATATCCAAGAATGACTTATTATGCTCTCTAAAAGATAGGATGCATTATCTTTTCTCAAATATGTATTCTTGTATGAAGCTAAGAGAACGTAGAGAATGCTTCAACATATGAGCAAAGAAATGTACTCATTTGAAAGAGCTTCTCTTCTATGTCTTAGTGAGTAGACCTTATCCCTTTAAGGCTAGTTGTTATAGTTAGGCATGGGTAAATTCATGTGAATACCATGTAGCATTTAAGATGGACATGAATTTCAAAATATGAATTTTGAATGTCCATGTTGACATGAGCCAATTACTTGAGGGTTAACCACTTAATTCAACAAGAAGTATGGATTCAGATTGGGTTGGAAATTAACATGAGCTTTCTTTGACTTGTCATTGTCTAATCCAATATTCATTAAGCCAATGATACTAATTTACTAGCTTATATAGAATTTTTTTTTTCATAGAAATTTCAAATCTATATGAACTAGACAAGGATTGATAAGTGAGGTTAAATAACGAAATTATCATTGAATCGATTCTCAAAACTGAGTCCCATATAAAAATCCTTGAATTGACATGAACGTCACATTTAGAGTTCAATTTGCACAATTCATGTTGCAAAAACTATTAAGGTGATTTTCATTTAGTATATAGGTTGACTCAGAGAATGCACTCCATGCTCGAAGATTAAGTGACTTTGGTCACCCAAATTTGTTTGGGTCCCCACCATCTCGACATTTGAAGACAAATTTAGGTTCTCTTGGGAATCCAAATTTGCTTAACCTCATTTAGCTTTGATCTTCTAACTGAACACTCAAATGTATAATTGCCATTGGTTCCACAATGGTAACATACACCATTATGCATAGATGATGTTGTGACGTTTGACACATTTGTCCTTTGGGAGCTACTAAATTTTCTTTCTATTTTAGGATCTTAGCTCTAAGTTCCGCTTTTCTCACATTTTTTTATCTGATATTTTGACTTATCCCAAGGAGTGACTTTTCCTGAAGTTAATTTCTCTAAAGCATAGGATAAGTCGAGGGTTTTTCTTGCAACTACACATTTGTAGGATTTTAGTAAATTGTTTTCTTTTTGAAGTTTTAAATCCTAGAGAAAAAATTATCGTTTTCATTTCTCAACTCATGAATGTTTGAAGAATGAAGTTCAAGATTCTCACATTTTGAGATGAGGCTATCATTCTCTTTTCTTAGCTCTTCTAGCTTGGAGGCGCAATCAATTTTCTCATTTTCTAATTTTAAAAGCTGCCTTCTTAATATTTTATTTTTCTTATTCTTTTCTTTTAAGTGAGGACAAAGATTTATCTAGCTGTCTCGTGAGTTCTTCCTTACCGATTCCTCATAGCTATCACTGTTTGAAGTTTCATCTTGATCTGAGATGATGTTTTCTATTTAATATGAGTGCATACAATCTTCATTACCTAATATCACTGTGTAGTGTACTCGGAGTGTGAAGAGTCATAGTCCACATTTAAAAAAAAATTAGATAGTTTATCCTATAAATCCTTAGCTGATTTACAAGATGAAAATGAATAACAATTCATTACTTAAGGAACAAAGAATCAGTTCCATAGCCTTAGCATTGCCATTAACTTTTTGCAATCTCTAAGTCATCTCAATCACATACTAGTTTTAGAATAGATCTCCTTTTATATTTTGGAATGAGATGAAGGGTCCATTGATTATTGTTGTTGAAGAGCAGGTATGAAAGAGTCTTACATGACTCTCTTAGGAAGAAGTTTCATAGAGTCAAGATTAATACGATGGAGTTTAAGAGGAGTCTCATGGAAGGAGGTCTCACAGAAGATTCTCAATTAAATGTGTTTTAGATATATTAATCTTCTATTTACAAAATGGGACATGGGTATTTTGATTGTAATATGATTCTAGTTGTTTCCTCTATTATAAATAAAGGCCAACTGAAATATTTCTCTTTTTCAGAATTCAACATATTAGAGCTGAATCTGAGAGTTGACTCAGTGATCACAAATAGTTCCTCCCATTTGTGAGTTTGTCTTTTTCTTGTTTCTATTATGCTCTCTAGTGCCTTAGTTGAGTGAGTTACTAGCTTTTATTTAAGTTTATCAGCTTGTTGTTCGATGTGTTCGTCCATGTCTCTGCGCAATAATAATAGTGCTTTGTCTCCCTTGTTGGAAATAGGTCCAATGCCAATGGCATCTTGTTTTGGATCATCAAATATGACGAGGCGTGCAACACCCTCATCCAATGTCCCGGCAAGCTTCTCGCCCAAAATCATCAGCGAGAGCTCCTTGTCCACATGATCAACTGGCAGATCAATTAATGAAGCAATATGTGCAATTATAGCTTTCATTGCATCCAGTTCAGGCCCACATACAAGATTCTTGCCTTTGATGAGATTATCCCAGTCACATCATCTGCTTGATTCACCATTATCTTACACAAGAGCATGTACTTCAGGCTAGAGATTGCCCGAGGATCCTCGAGTGCAGCAAACAGCCTTACCATTCAGGATCCTGCCAGGAGTTGGTGTTTCTCAGTGTCAGAGATCCTCATGAAGACCACCCGAGCACAACCCAAACTGGCGTCGGCCTCAGTTCTCAGTTGCATCCGACACATTAGAAGAAAGCTTCAACATCAAAGGATTCCAGCTTCGAATATTTTTCTACTTGCTGAAGTTGAAGAGAAGAAGCACACCGGCGGCATAGACGATTCGTTGCAGAGACAATAGATCACTCTGACATGGCATTGATTCTCTGGAGATAGATTCCTCTGCTCCTATTTGGATTGTGATTCCTTCAGCTCCACCTCCTTTAGCTAAGGCAACGTCCATATCTGAGGCTTGTAATGAGAATGAGGAACTCTATTCGAAGCTGGACTCCTACCTGTGTTGCTGCAAGGACTTCCATTCCACATGGCAGAAAGAAAAAGAACCATTCTGCGAATAATCCTACTTCGAGTAGGACTCAAGGGGCTCTATTGACCTGCTGCCGTCCGTCTCTTCCATAAACCATCTAATTCCAGAATTCTTTGCACCGGTGGATTTTACTCTCACAGATTATCTTCGTCTGTGATACGAATGAATTTGAAACAAGGAAAAGAAGGGCAATTGGAAGGAGGAGGAACTATTTGGTGAATAATTGCTATCCGTATTGAATTCCTTTAGACTATATATATGCCATACAATGGTAGAAAATATCAGTAATGCTAAAGAACAGGAATGCTGCAAGATAGGAAAAAGAATAGCACCCATTATGCTACTCAAAACTTATACACAATAACAGGCTTAACAAACAAAGACTAAACAAATTAGACCAAGTTCAACGTTCCGCTTCTTGCCAGTGCCCCTTCATGGTCTGGTGCATGCATGTCCTGCATGTGAAATGGCCCATATCATTCCTCCCCGCTTAAGGATCCTTGTCCACGAGGATGAAATCAGGATAGGACTTAGTAAAGCGTCACTCATTTTCCTAGGTTGCATCTTCTATTGATGCACTTATCCATTCCACCAAGATTTCAGACTTTTGACGGTATTTATCTTGTGGATCACATGTCAATCTAAGACTACTTCAGGTTGTAGAAGGATGGTTGAAGTATATGAGACAGGGGAAAGTTGGGTAGACATGGGAGTGATTGGTCTCAAATGTTTCCTTAACAAACTGACAGGAAATGTTAGGAATTAGACACCCTAGTTCCAAACTAACGAGAGTAATAATAATAATCGCGGAAAAAAGGAAAAACAAGTACGAAAATACAACAATATTTATATAGGTTTGCTTTAAGGTGAGAGACTACATCATGTTCCTCCGCCAATGCAGTTCTACTATAATGATGAAATGGTTAACAAGAGAAATCACTTCTCTAGCCTCTTTGGCTGCAATAGATGATGTTGCTCCGAATACTCCAGGTGATAAAACCCTAACAAACGGTGCCCCCAAATATAAAGAGAAAATTAGGGCAACCGAATTACAAGTATGAAATCTTCAAACTACCCTTAATAAAATAACAGTCAATATATCATCGATCCACGATAGAGTGTAAGGAGTTAATTAGGTTCCACAACTTATGGGAATCACATAGTGAATTTTAGAACTAGGAGGCAAAACAAATCTATAAGCCACAAGACTAACTTTCTCAATGACTTAGAAATGTGGGGCAAGCTTCATGGAGGCCCAAAAAGCCACATAAGTCTGTCTATGGGGTTGTAGTTTCAAATACACATAATCTCCCACAATGAACGAGGGCTTACGACGGTGTTGGTTCGCTTGACATTTCATCTAATCTTGAGCCAACAGAAGGTTGTATCGCAGCTCATGTAGAATGGTATCTCACTCACGTAGGTACTCATCTATTGCTTAGATGCAGGAAGTGCTCAGTACATAAGTCAACAGACTTGGAGGCTGAATTCTGTAAATAGCTTCAAAAGGTGTCTTCTTGGTGGAGGAGTGAGTGGATGTGTTGTAGCTGAACTTGGCCCAGGGAATCCATTCGAGCCATTTCCGTAGGTGGTCACCAACAAACATCGTAAATATTGCTCCAAAGTTTGATTTACAACTTTGGTTTGGCCGTCGGATTAGGGATGGTAACTTGAGTTCATACACAACTTGGTTCCATGCAAATGGAACAATGTTCACCAAAAGGAGCTAATAAACATCTTGTCCCGATTGCTAACAATTGATGTTAGAATAGTAGAACCACGTTGGTGACAGTTACATCGGTAAGTGGGTGTTGAGCATATTTCGTCAATCGGTCTACGACTACCATGAGGGCAATATATCCATTAGAAGATGGTAACCCTTCAATAAAGTCCATCAAGACATTGGTCCACATTTGAGTAGGGACTAGGAGTGGTTGAAACAACCCACCAGCTTCATACAATCGGTTTTGAACTGCTGACAAACATCACATTGTTGCAAAAATTTCTTCACCATTTGACACATATTTGACCAAAAAAAGCTATGTTTGATACGGGAGAGGGTTTTATGAAACCCAAAATGCCCACCAATTGGTGACGAATGGCAGTTAGCCAGTATCTTTGGAATCAAGGGTGAAGTGGGGCTCAAATACACTTTGCCTCTTTTGAACTACACTCCATCTCATTAGAGCAGCTTGTGGTTTGATTGGGAGGAGCTTTTCTTTATCAATTCTTCATAAAATGAGTCTTGTTGGACTTCCTTTTGAAGTATTGGCCACCAATCGGCATGTGGTATAGAGATTGATAAAATTTGGAATTCAACTATGTTGAATTTATGAAAAAGAGAAATACTTCATTGACTTATTATAATCAGAGTACATGAACCTCTATTAATAATAGAGGAAAGTAGTAAAGTCCAATTATAATTAAACTATCTTTGTTCCAATTACACCCAAACTCTAACACTTGAACATAAGTCTTAGCATAAGTAAATAACCCAATATAAATAGAAGATTAACATGACTAAAACACTTTTAAATTGAAACTCCTCTATGAGAATTGCGTCCATAATAATTGTGGCTCTGTTAGACTTCTTATTGTGTAAGACTTCTTATGCCACCTCACGTGATCATGGTGGGTCCCATATCTTATGGGATTAGGCCCATCTTCCAACACTCTTGGATATGTGGATTTTCCTTAGTCTTATGGGCTTGACCCATCTTCCATCACACTTGGATATATGGGTCTTCCATGGTCTTGTGGACTTGGGCCCATCTTCCAACAACACTTGACATAGAATCTGCACCTTGATTTTCGTGGCCTCCTTTATACTCAATTTCATAATCATAATCAAGTATCTTCAGCAGCTATCATGTTTGTGCTGGTGTAGTAATCCGTTACTCCAATAGGTACTTAAGACTTTTTTGGTTGTGCAAACTATAAATGGTTTCCCAAGCAAATATGGGCGCCATTTCTTGATTGCCTTGACGATGGCCAACATTTCTTGATTGCCTTGATGATGGCCAACATTTCCTTCTCATAGGTGGACAATGCCAAGGCCGAACTTTTCAACGCTTCGCTAAAATATACCATTGGTCGATTGTGTTGCGTAAGGATTGCACTGAGTCCAATTCCGCTTGCATCACATTTAATCATGAATCTTTGAGAAAAATAGGGAAGACAAAGAATTGGTAGTGAAGTCAATGCCTCTTTCAATTGTTTGAAGACCATCTTTGCTACCTTATTCCATTGAAATCCATCCTTGGTCAAGAGTCGGTTCAAAGGAGTCACTATACACCCAAAATGACGGATAAACTTCCAGTAGTAACTTGCTAAACCTAGGAAGCCACATACCCCTTTTGTTGTTGTTAGTGTACACCATTCAATGATAGTTTGAATTTCGGTTGGATCCACCAACACACCCTACTCCAAAATTATGTGACCCATGTACTTGACCTGTAAAACATCGAATCAACATTCTAAATCTTTTGCAAACAAACTGTTAGTTGATAGTATTTTTAGAACCATTTTCAAATGCGTGAGATGGTCTTTCCATGATTTCAGATACACTAGAATGTCAAAAATAAATTAAAATAAATTCCAAGATATAGGGGATGGAAGAGATTGTTCATGAGACTTTGGAAGGTTGCCGGTGTGCTTGTGAGGCCAAATGGCATCACTATACACTCATAATGCCCTTCAAGGGTCCGAAATGCTGTTTTATAAATGTCTTCTTCTTGCTCTTGAATTTGATTATATTCAGACCTTAAATGCAATTTGGAGTAAAATTTAGCTCCATGGGGCTCTTCTAATAGTTCATCAATCATAGGGATAAAATACTTATCTTTAACCTATATGTCATTTAGGGCTCAGTAGTCAATACAAAATTGCCAAGTTCCATATGGCTTCTTCACTAACAGAACTTTTACCAAACCTAGACCTCAAGGGAACTCGATGCATAGAGTGTTTCAATAATAAAAGAACTCTTAACGCAGATTTTTACCATACAACCTATGTTATCTCCTCTACAAAATCTCCTTTCTTTAACATCAGAACCCAAAAAGAATAAATAAATAAATAACCTCCAGATTTAGACTAAACACCTTCTATATCTCAATTGTAATTTCAAAACTAAAATAACAAAAACAAATAGACGCAACTAATCTAGTTTTCTTTTTTCTTTTTTCCAAACTCATACTTCTACCGAGTTTACAATCTTCTGTTCTCCATGAAAGAAAATTCTCCAACCTTGGTGTTGTCTATTATCCACAAACCACATGCCACCGACGTTGTAGAGGTTTCTTATGAATCAAGTTCTCATCTTGACTCAACACATATGCCTTCCAAAAACTTAGATCTAAGATCAAAAGAACCAAAATTGGTATAGTTTAGTTATTTTCTCTTACTTGCTTCAAACTTTTTGTTGCTCTGATGCCATGTGATTTTTGTTAATAACACTTGGTTAAGAGATTTGAGGAGGAAGAAGAAAGAACAACAAGAGAAAAGAAGTTGGTTGAGAACAGATAACAAGGCAAGAAGAGGAATGAAGAGAAAAAGGTTTGAGCCAAGGGAGACGTTGCACAAACTTCTTTTAGCCAATTCTATTCCTTTGTCACCAATCCATTAGACTGGCCTTTTTACTTATCTCGTAAAAAAATACTGTGAGCTCCAATGGCAGACTGCTGCGATTAGTTTAGAATCTAGATTAATGATTTGCTCATGACAGCAAATTCCGAATTAGATTTTGTTAAAAAAAACTGATTTCATGTATCGATAAAAATAATAGAAGTTTTCGCTGTGATTATCCTTTATTGAGCACAAAGTCAGCATCGACAAACAGCTGAGGCGGATCGTGTTTGTGGTAATGGAAATCGATCTAAGCTCTTCGATGCAAGCTATTATGGTAGCCGTGTCTATCTGTTTGGCGTCTGAGCTAGTGCTCCGTGGCTTTTTCTGCTTTTGTGATCCTCTTCCGTGTTTGCTGATGTTGTCTCTTCGGCTCTATTTGATACGCAATTTGGCTTTCGACGTAGACGTGAGTGGCCTGCCGGAGGCTAATGACTCGTGCAATCTGTCTCAGCTTTCCAAAACAATTTTTCTTCTTTTGTTTATATCTGAAAGGAAGATCGAAAGAAAGAAGGCAACAAACGATCAGATATGAGATACCGTAAAGCTTCTCTCATCAGATCAGAGAGGAGAAGAAACGAAGGGAATGTGACGTCTCTTCCATTCAGCATCCACTACCATTTTTTTTTAAAGACGACTGAGCTGCGACCTAGCAGAGCCACAATGTGACGTCTCATGAGTCATTCACGACCAAATAGCTGGATGCTCCACTGCCGAGTGCGTAAATCACCCAACTTTTTCTCTCCAACTTAAATTCTTGATCTGGAAGAGGATCATTTTCTCTATATTTTATTTTAAAAAGATAAAATAAAACCTAAGATTCTCCCACTTGGTTTGTACAATTGCAACAATTTGTGTAACGATATCCATAATTTACGAATACGCTATGCTTAAAGCAAAATACAAATTATAAGAATCATTGTAGTGAATCTTCAAATTAAACAAAGATTATATTTCATTCATTACCATACAATTTATTGTTAGATTCTAGGGTTGCATGTTTTAGAAGGTTTAGGGTTTGAGAGAAGAGGGTGGAAGAAGAAGAAGAAGATAAGAGAGAAAGAGTGGAAGAGAGGAGCAACTTGTGTGAGATAAAGAGAGGTTAGAAAAGAGAGTTAGGGCTGTCTCCTTGAGTCCTCCCCCTTACTTCTTATTTATTGATATGAGGGCTTGTAACCCTAATCCATGACTTAATTAAAGAACTTCAAGTTTTATACAATTACATCTCATGCCACTCATTCTTTTAATTACATACAATGTCACTATTTCCTTTAATACTCTCCATGAAGCTAGTGAGTAAAAATTTAAGATTCCCACCTTGGAACATGTCTCTGAGAGAGGTTTTGAAACAACGACTTTTGTAAAGATGTCTACTAGTTGATTCTTGGATGGGATATACTCCATGGATATCACACCGGGTTGTAATTTTTCATGAACAAAAGTGACTAGCTATCTCAATATGTTTATTTCTTTCATGAAATATTGGGTTAGTTGCAATGTGAATGGTTGCCTAATTATCACAGTGAAAAGCTGCATAGATTTAGTTACTTGGAACCCAAGCTCAGTCATGACGGATTTGAGCCATAATAGCTCACTTACTGTATGTGTCATAAACCTATACTCCACTTCTACACATGATCTTGCCACTACACTTTGTTTCTTACTTCTCCATGTGACTAGATTTCTTCCAATTTGTATAATAATCAAAGGTGGATTTTCTATCATCTGGAAAACATACCTGTTTGCATATGCAAAACCCTCATTATTGTTGTGCCCATGGCTATTGAATAATAATCCTTGTCCAGGGTTTTCTTTATCTACCTGTGAATCCTCTCCAATACCACCCAATGAGACTACTGAGGTCGATGCATGAATTATCTGAAGACACTTACTGAATAAGATATATCAGGTCTTGTAGTCGTGAGATATATCAAATTTTCAACTAACCGTTAGAACTGCCCAACTTCAACATCATTGTTTGTTTTAGTATAAAGTTTAACATTCGGCTCCATAGGTGTATCAGCTAGCTTAGACCCAAAAATTTCCTATTTCTTGTAACAAATAAAGAACATACTTCCTTTTGAGGCACAACTATGTCATAGTTGGATTGTAGGATTTCTACACCCAAGAAGTACTTGAGAAGCCCCAAGTCTTTTATTTAGAACTCTTTGTTGAAATCTTTCTTGACTTGTTGAATACCATCGCGGTCACTACAAGTGAGAACAATGTCATCAACATATACTGCCATGAGAATCTTCCCTTTGATGGTGTTTTTGGTGAATACTGAGTGATCAATATTACACCTCTTGAACCCAAGTTGAATAACAACCGTGGTGAACCTATCAAACCAAGCTCATGGAGATTGCTTGAGTCCATAGATGGCCTTTTTAACCTATAAACCTATAAACCTTCTCCCCCTCAACCATATCTCCAGTGGTTGACTCATATAGACTTCCTTCGATAGGTCACCATTTAAGAAAGTATTCTTAACATCCCAATGACATAAAATCCATTTAAAATTAGCTATAAGAGAGATAAGAACCCAAACTGAATTCATCTTTGTCACCGGATAGAACGTCTCATCATTGTCAATACCATAGGACTGAGTATAACTCTTAGCAGCTAATCTTGCTTTATATTTGGCCATAGTGCCATCTGAATTATACTTAGGGTAAACACCAACTTGCAATCGACTACATTCTTGGTGGTTGGGAGAGTAGTCAAGTTCCAAGTAGAATTTTTATACATGGTTTGGATCTCTTTAACCCTGGCAGCTTTCCACCGTGGATCAGTAGAAGCCTCCTTGTAACTATTGGGAACATGAATATATGATTTGGAAGACAAAAAAGAAATACAAATAGAAGATAACCAATGGGTGGATATATAGAATGGGAGGTGGGACGTGATGTGAAAGGTGGACGAGTAGTAATAGTGTGGGGTTCTATGTGAAGGACAATAGGACAAGCCTTATGGTAGACCAAATACGACTAGAGATGATGGAGGAAAAGTTACCTTAGGAACCAACTCAGGATAGGGCATTAATTAGGCTCCACAACTTAACAGCCCTATGATACTTTATTGTGATAATCAAGTAGCAATCCATATTGCCTCCAACCCAGTATTTCATGAGAGAGAAAAACACATTGAGGTGGACTACCATTTTGTGAAATAAAAATTGCAAGCAGGGATCATAAGCCTTAAACATGTCTCAACTCATAGAATACTTGTTGATATATTCACAAAGTAAGTCAATTCCAAAATTCTCCACTGCATGTACCAAACTGAGGTTATACGATATTTTTTCACCACCAGCTTGACGGGGAATGTTGAAAGTCATAAACAATCTTAGGTGGTATTGTTGTAAATATCTTATGTTCTTTTTTTTTCTTCACTCTTGATCAGGTGAAGAGTACGTTTGTAATTTATGTAGACCTATAAATAAAAGTTAAGGGAGAGGGTGTGTTGCATTGAACACAACCCTCATTCTTCGGTCTCTTTCGCATTCTCCGAATTTGTCACTCTCCTTCTTCTCCTCCTAAACTCTCTCTCCACAACCCTTCTTCTTCCTCTCACCCCCTAATCTTCTTCTTATTTGATCATACGTCATGGAATCCTAAGTTTTAACATCAGAGCAATGCATAGTCCCACTACCTAAAAATTGTAAGAGTGTGCCCAACATCCAGCTTGAGTCGAATCTTTTGTTCTTGTTACCATATTTTGGAATTTATATTAATGTTAGTTGTTTAGATATTTACATGCATATAGGTTAATAAGTTATATGGGTTAGTTTGTGATTAAGCCCATGGGCTATCTTGTTTAACCTAAACCTAATCCTATGTTTAAATAGAGAAGAGAAAGGAAAGGAAAGGGGTCTCTCCCATTTTTCAGCCTCTCACTCGTTCTTGGTTGTTTCTGTTAGCCTTTGTTGGTGGTCGTTGCTGCTCTCTCCAGCAACTTATTTGACATGGTATCAAAGCTATACCATTGTTGCAAGTTTGAATCCCGGAGGGGGCGACCTAGAGGCTAGATTAAAATTACTGGTAGACTCAAAAAGTCAGTCGGGCCAGTGTCGCTAGAGTGGGTCGTTGTGGACGTCAGCTCACAACGATGGGAGTATTGTTATGATCATGGGGTTAAGTACTTGGCTTTTCACTACCAAACAGATCGGTCTTTTGGTATGTATTGGCTAGGTGCTTAACATTTGTGTTTGAGTTACCCTTAAAAAGTGAGTAGACTTTTTTAGTGCTCTAAAGTTGGGTCATTTTTTTGCCTTTAAAAATGAGTAAAGTGTATTTTAGACTCTGACCATTTTGACTGGTGTATGAAGCTTTGTCGTATGGCTAGGAGTGATTTTCTTCTCCCATATTGTGTTTTGTCCAAGCTGAGTCTCTATGCCCTTTTCATACCTAGCGCAAGGGGGAGAAGTAGAAGAAGAAGTACAAGAAAGAGTTATTTTGTTCCACATATTGTTGTAATTTTTATGTAACCAAAATATTTAATAAAAGGGAAGCACAACATAAGTTTTTGCATCTAAGAAGAATTTTTTTTCAGCAAAAGAAAATTGAAGGCCAAGAATTCTTTTCATTGCAAGCTGAAGTTATAAACACCAGCTTGAGGGAAAGTATTGAAGAGCAGGTATGGAAGAGTCTTACATGACTCTTATAGAGCAAAAATTAATATGGTGGGGTCTAAGAAGAATCTCATAGAATGAAGTCTCACAGAAGAGTCTCAATTAAATGTGTTTTAATTATGTAAGTCTTCTATTTATGTCCAGTTGTTTAATTGTTGTAAGACTTATCTTTTATTGTTTAACTTTAAGTGTAATTGGGATAAGGTTAGTTTAATTGTAATTGGATTCTACTTGTTTCCTCTATTTAAGTGTACTCAAATTACAATAAGTCAATGAAGTGTTTCTCTTTTCCAGAAATTCAACAAAGCTCTCCTAAAGCTCTCCTTACTCAATTAAGATGTTAAAACCCTAAGTTAGGGTTTGAATAATAGTTTTGGAAAGTAATCACTAGTTTTAGTTAGTTTTTTTTATTGCTTTCTTACCAGAACCTAGTTTTTTTTCCCTTTTTTAATCACCATTGGTTATTGAGTGATTACAATTCTGGTTTAGAATCTCAAACTGCAAATTTATTTTTGAAAAAGGGGTCATGTTCATGCTATATATTGGTTGATCTTCTTGCTTGTTATTGAATTTGAACACTTGACACTACATAATTTTGCATCCCATGGCTTTAAATATTTGTTAGTTTGGATAAAGTCTTGTCCTCTTTCCTTCTAAACCTAAAGGTTTGGCGTTGGTTCTCTGGGGAAAAAAAGTCATTTTGTAAGTCATAATGTCTGAATTGTCAAATATTTCCTCTGCCTCTACATATGTTGATTTCAACTAGGTGATCCCTTGAGGATTAATACAATTCTACTTAAAGGCTTGAGTAATTACTTGTCTTGGTCCCAATGTGTAAACCATTTTTTGATTACTAGAGACCTTGTTGAGCATATAACTCAACCACTATGCATGTGGATCAGCCCTCTTACCATAAGTGATTGAGGGAAGACACACTAGTTATTAACTGGTTGATTAATAGTACAGAGGAACATGTGGTGCGCTTAGAGACAACCAAAGCAATATGGGACACATGTTTTGAATTATATTCTACCCATGACATTATACAAAAGATTTATGACATTTTTATCTTTTCACTATCTTTAAAATGTAGAAATATATCAAGTAATATGTAAATGTACCATTGATACACCTACCCTTATTACAAATAGCTAAAAAGGAGAGGGAAAGAGGTAGACCCTACCTGGTTTTTTTTCGCATATGAAAAGGTAAAAAGAAGGGTTGAGGGAGACATTTTCTCTATTGGTTTTGTGTTGAATAAGGGGAGCTTTATTCCAATCACCAATGAGGGAAAGTCTTCTCTTTTCCTATATGGCAAAATAGGTACAACATCTTTTTCATTCAAGGTATATTACATACAAATACTTCTCACTAACAACGGTGATTATCTCCTTGAGATATCTTTTTGGAGTTTTAGAGAACTGAGAAAATGTGCCTTTTATACTAAGTGTTGGAAGATCAATGTCTTACGGCTAGGAATAATTTTACCCTCTCTTATATTATGCAAGTTGGATCTCTTTGAAAAGAACTAAGCGACCACAAGCTTGAGCCGTGTTGGAAGATATGGTGATCTATCATTTTATGCAGGAAGATTCTATACACCATTTGCAGCAAGCTGGACATTTATGATGTTCTCACCCCCAACTTGAGGGAGAGTGTTGGAAGATGGGCCCAAACCCACACGTCCAAATATGTAGAAGATAAACTCAAGCCCACAAACCAAGGAGAATACCCACCCCCAGCTTGAAGGGGAGTGTTGGAAGATGGGCCCAAACCCACACGTCTAAATATGTAGAAGATAAACTCAAACCTACAAACCAAGGAGAATACCCACAAACCCACAGACAAAGGAAAAGGCCCAAACAAACCCTAATAGTTTGAGAATTTTGGATTTTTAGGATACAGAAACATCTAAGAAAACCAAGATGGCCACCCTTGGTCAATAATGAGTGTGTCATCAATGATGGTAGGCATATTGATTTTTACGTTAATCGTAATGTATAATACATATTGGATTTTTTGAGGGTGTTGTAGGCATTTTATAATGAATAATGTGCAGGGAGCAACCAATTTTGGAGGTATTACAAGCATTACAGTAAAAGTTCACTAATGTTACATCGTGTATAACATCCATTCATATTGAGCTTTGGTATCGTATTCTCATAATGTTCGACATGGTCAGAACCTGGCATGAAAGCATAATTTGAAGCATCCACCGATTTAAAATATAAATAACTCTAATAAAAAATAACATGTTCTAATCTTGATCCATAGTACATTACTACATGTCGACTCCCTCAGTGTCATGGAACCAAATTAAGCCCACGTCTTCTCAAAACCAGACGAAAGATTCCACTCGAAAGAACGGCATGAAAATGTGCAAGATTTTCCGTGATCGCCAATAAAAAAGGTCCTTGCATCCAGATCGGTGCTAGATGGAATCTAGCAGAGAACGATCACCTCAAAGTATATACAGAGAACATTACAAAAGAATTTTCCTCCTCACATGCCCCTACACAGACATATCATCTGCCTTTTGTTTCACGGTGAGCTTACAAGCCACATGAATCAAGCCACATGCCATCACCTTAACGAGACAAGGCGTGTTCATCCCATCCCATTTCCTGCAAATGGGTTGAATTTTTTTTTCCACAAAGAAAACGACTCCTGACAGGGATGGTACCGAGTGTCAACCACCCTTTATCGTCTCAGCGAGGAAGAACTGATCGATGCCTGTCGAAGGAGCCAAAGGAAAGATTGTCGCTGTCTGTGGCAATCTGCGCCACCATGTTAAAGGAATGAATGGTATTGATTTTTCTGTCAGCCTGATATTTGCGGGAAGGCTCTGTCGACCTCGTTTGAAAGATAGGGTTTGGAATTATGGGTAGAGGGGAAGACTGGAGAACGGCAGTCAACTGACAATCACATAAGATTGGATGGAAGTGATGGGAATGGCGGAGTGTAATTTGGGTTGTTGGGTGTGAATGAAGAGCAGTTACAGGCGGCTATAACTCTCGACCGACCAAAAACGAGATTGAACTTATCTTTTCGGCTTCTTCTGTAGTGGTCAAGATTCCACATTTGTACGGTTATTTTTGTCGCTAGGTCGGTGAGAAAAGTTCTCTGCGGTGCGTCTTTACCAGACGTACCATCCAAGCATGCTGCAGGTCCGAGGTCAAGCACCAAATTGGTCATGATACCAAGGGGTGAAATTTTGGTCGAGATATCTCGCGTGTTAAGTGATAGTTAGTGTCATTAGTTACTGATATACATCATAGTTCACATTGGTCAATTTATATATTAGGAATACATTTTTTATATATATAAATAGATCGTATGCATTTTTTTTATGTAATTGGTGAAAACTTAGTTACTACTAATACTTATCTATCAGCAAACTTAATCCGTATTAGAAAAATACGACGCTTAACATAACGGAGATCCAACCAAACAAAGGCAGTAGAGCTAGCAGTCCTCTAGTGTTCCATTTAGTTCAAAAGATGTTTACTCATCTTGGTCATTAAAACCTTTCTTGTCTTGCTTTTAAAAAAAATCATATTCTGGAAAAACTTGCAGCTTTCCCGAATGAAATAGAAGATGTAAAACAACTTCAACGTTTTTTAGGATGTCTAACGTATGCTGAACAATTCATTAAGAATTTAGCAGAAATTAGAAAACCCTTTCTACAGAAGTGAAAGAAATATGTCAAATGGGAATGGAATCCCGATGACAGTTATAAAGTGATCAGGATCAAACAGATGATAACCCATCTTTCGGATTTAACTCTGCCTGATCCAGATGCAAAACTAATTTTAGAAACTGACACCTCAGATCATACTTGGGCAGCGGTACTAAAATGCAAAACCAAAGATTCTAAAAGAGTATGCAAATATATTTCAAGAACTTTTACATTTGCTGAATTAAATTATCATTCATATGAAAAAGAAATTTTAGCAGTAAAAAATAGGATAAAGAAATCTTACATTTATCTAACCCCTAAAGAATTTCTAATTAGAACTGACTGTAAGAATTTTGTTGGTTTTATGACCAGAAATTTAGAAAATTCACTTTGTCATGGTAGGTTACTCTACTGGCAGTAGTGGTTCTTTCAATTCTCTTTTTGTTATTGAACACATTAAAGGAGATAAGAACTATATACTTGATACTCTTACCCCGAGAGTTTTCTATGTCTTAGACAGGTACAATGGATCAGCTGGGACAGACACTTGCAGATCTTGCAACAACAATACCCATGATCATGGTATTGCTCTCAACCCTTCAGTCTCTATTTGACAACCTCCTCATCCTATCTGAAAGAGGAGAACTCACAGAGAACTATGCCAGCTATGGGCTAAATGGCGAGGACTTACAACTCAAGGTTAAGGAATTAACCGAAGAGTTAAAAGAACTCAATAAAAGGCGTGATTCGCCAAGTTCCTCCGGGACTTCGATAGGATCCTCCTCGCGGGAAAAGGAAGCAACAACATTAACATTAATGCAGACAGATAACTGTAGTATTCAGTTGAATACAGGTACCGATTATGCTATGCATAAGAAGAAAACCATAACTCAATCTTCTTTCAAGACATAGGAATTGGGAACTTCTACCAACAAGTCTCGAACTGGAAAGGAAGTCTTAATGACTCCAAAACCCATGGAGACGGATAAGCAAATGAAAGACATTTCTTTCAAGGCAAAGTTAGTTACCCCTTCTGAGTTCACTACGTTGAAGAGTTTGGGTAAACCGGATAAAACGGAGTTTAATGAGTTTGATTTTCTTCAAAAATTCAAACCACTCAAACTCCAAGACATCATGTCTGAAGAACCTTCGCTATGCCCTCAAAAGGTGGCCAGTGATAGTTCCAAGGAGTCAATTTACCATAAGACTCAGTTCCAAAATTGGAATGAAAAACTTGGCATAGGGATTCATACTCCCTTTATGACCACGGACTCTAACGAACGTTGGAACCGTTTGGTGATACCTCAAGAATTGGATAGTAAATACGTATGTATGTTATTTACATACGAACTAATTGGCCCAATCTTAATACAAGCAACAAATTTATCCGTTCTTGAAAGATTGCCAAAAGAAATAACTAAAGCATGCAAAAATTTCTACTCTACTACTAAGGCTAAAGTTACACGGTTGAGATTTGTCTCTTGCATAGCAGAAATGATTGGGAATAACAAGGTCATACTGAGTCTTTCGGTTATAACTCTTGAAATTCTTGACAAAGAAGGAAAGCTATCGGATTTCGATCCAAAGCTTAAACCAAAGTTAAGACCTTGTCCTAAAGAAGCCTAGAAAAATAGACCGACACTAGGAATAAAAAATATCATTCAGTACCTCCAAATACTGGTACAAAAGAAGAAAAGTTATGTATACAAGATGTCAGTTCCACTGACTATTGTATCAAAAAGCTTCAAAGAATCACCTGCGAATGTTAAAAAATCACTAGAATAAACATTTGGTAAATTACATAGTGGTAAAATCCCAGCAAGTAAAAATACGAATGAAAGTTTTTGTGGCATGGCCAGCTCACCTTTGACAAATAGCACAAGTGTCAACTGTGCACAAAGAAGCCATCAAATGATAGCATGTCGGAATGAAGGCAAACAACGTCAAAATCTGAGTCAGCATAAAGATGAAGATAAAGATTCCTTATACGTCAACAGACTGATGTCAGAAGAGTCAAAGACCCATTTACCTTTACTTTCGACGTCGAAAGGCAATAATGCAAGGGTAAGAATGAAAGAAAGAAAAGACGAAAGTTACCCTTCGTCTTTAAACCAGAACATTTCATTCAAGGGTAGGGTTGGAAAGAATTTTCCACCTTCGGATAAAAATTTGAAGCGGCGAAGTGTTTCAAGGCATTCGAAAACCAACTCGAAAATCATCAAGCAAGTTGAAGAGCGACGAAGCATGGCGATCTCTAGCAAGAAGACGGTTTCCAAGGACAGCACAATATGTGCAAAACAGCCATAATGGCTGAGTAGTAAAGAGGGAACCGACCGGTAACACGATCGATAACTTTAGGAGATATGTATGTATGTAATTAGTTTTTATTTTGAATAATGTTTTTTAAATTTTCCGCATATTTTTTTGTTACCTTCCTTACTAATGAATATATGAATCTCTATAGTAAATGTTTGTATTGTTTATCTCCACTTGTTTATTGTTTGATCTCCACAGTATCTTGTTATCCTCGTTATTAACATTAACTGGTTAGAATGGTGTCAGTTAAATAGTATTGAAATAGTGCCAAATAGGATCGAAGTCAAGTACTTAGTGTCATTTGGCTACGCTCCAAGGTAGAAAATGAAACGGAGTTGTGATCTACCCTGTTGAAGGAGTTGAGGAGCCGCATCGGTTGACATTTACAGCTTGGGGACCTCTGAAACCGCGAGGTTGCATAGCGATTTAGCCCACTTGGAGTTAAGCCAACAGGAATAGTGTCAAACCTTGAATAATATTAAGTAGCAGCAGAAGTCATGTTGGGCCTATAAAAAACTATTAGGTCATTGTTGTAATAAGTCTATTGTTATAGATTATTGTTGTGTAATCAGGACATGAAAGCTTAGAAAATGGTTATATAGGCTGGAATACTTATGGGTGCAGGGCTACTGGCTCGAAGAGATGTAATCCGTCTCCACTACGAAAAAACATCATTCCTAGATGTCACAATGCCATGGAACCAATTTTGTAGTCAATCATAATATTACATGAAGGAGAGTTCGTCTGTTTTTTAAATGGTATTAGAGGATCTTTCCTCTAGTATTAGATTAAAACTCTTACTTTTCTTGCTCTTAAAAAAATAAGAATTGTTGAAAGATGTAACCCGAGTATAATGACAATGATGTCATATGTTTTTATTTCTTATCCTTTTCCTCCCTTTTAATGGTAAATGGCATTGATGTAATTTGTGAGATATTCAATATTATAAATATCCTCTATACTTCGTAATAAGTCCTTATACTCCTTGTTATTTACAGATGAGGACCATTTTTCCCTTCCTTTGAAGGTATTTGGTTGTACTTGTTTCGTCCGTATCACATCCCCATAAAAAAAGTAAGTTGGATCTGAAGCCTATTAATATACATTTTTGGGTTACTCTCGTACCCAAAAATGATATTTTGTTATAACCCCTCTCTACGAAAGTTGATTGTCCCTAGGGATGTAACGTTTTTTGAAGATAAACCTTTTTATTCCTTCAAGGATTTTCCTTTGGGTCTTTCGTCAATTTTTGTAGTCATAAAGTCTGTTGTGCCCCGTAATGTGGATATCTTTATTCGGTCCCCTGAAACATCGACCAAAACCACACCTGTGGAGTTTATAATTCCTTCTGAGGTAAGTACATCTTCTCCTCCTATATTTGGTCCACCATTTGATACTAGGCACATTGATCTTTGTAAGGAACCTAGGACATGTACTAGGCCCTCTACTTCTCATCCTATAACAAATTTTGTTTCCCATCATTGTTTGTCTTCTTCTTGTTGTCAATCTCTTGCATTAATTTCTTTTGTATTTGTTCCACAATCATGACAAGAGGCTTTGAGACATCTTGGATGGCAGGCATCAATAGAAGAGGAAATGAATGCCGTATATGAAAATTGGACTTGGACCTTGGTTCTGCTTCCTTATGAAAAGAAACATGTGGGTTGTAAATGGGTATTCACTATTAAGCACAATCTGGATGGTTCTTTGGCCCATGTCGAGGCTTGTCTAGTAGCAAATCATAATATTATGGAGTTGATTATGATGAAACTTTCTCCCTTGTAGCCAAGTTAAATTCGGTACTATCTTGTTGTCTCTTCCTACAAATTTTTCTTGGCCGGTATATCAACTGGATGTGAAAAAATGTCTTTTTAAATGACAACATGAAGGAGGAAATCTATATGCATCAAACACCGGGATTTGTGGTTGAGGGGGAGTTGGTATGTAGATTGAGAACAACTTTATATGGCTTAAAACAATCTCCTTAGGCTTGGTTTTACAAATTTAGCCAAGCAATGTTGCGGTTTGGATTCAATAGGTGACTAGTAGATAATTCCGTCTTTGTAAAGAATACCTTAAAGGGAAGTGTATTACTTGCAGTTTATGTGGATGATATTATCTTGATTGGCAATGATGCAAATAATATAAAAGAAGTAAAATCACATATATGCAAGGAATTCAAAGTGAAAGAATATTCTCTAAGTTTTTCTATCAATGAATCAATTTTGGATATAAGTTGTGCTATTTGAGCATCTCTTATTTTGATTTGTTCATCTTTTCCCTTCATTTCTTGTTGTAGCACTACCACTTGCTCATCCAAAGTTTGTTTGTACTATCATGACAGATACACTAACTCTTGTAGAAATTGGTTGTGGTGAGCTTTCTTTTCATGGTGATTGAAGATTCATCACATCTTTAGGAAAATGAATATTGCAATGCTTCTCATATTGTTTTACCATCACCAACACCGTGGGGCTCAAGGGATGAGGCAGATTTGTTGACGAAGTTTTGTGGTGAAGTTCTTCATCTACAAATGTTGTTGTCCAAATATTAACATGGTGTACAATCTTCCTTTTACACTTGAAGACCTCAAAAGCTTTCTTTTCTTCCACTTCATGGCAAAATTTTAGCACTTTTACTTTATTTTTCATTAATAAAATGATTTGACCCGAATGAGTTATTAATATGGTGGTTGATGGAACCTCCTTTTCCTTTGATGGCTTCATGTTGGATTATGTCTGAATGCCTGTTTATATAGATGACAACCAGATTTACCTTCTTTAGACTTGACCAACTCATATTCGAACTTTAAGTTTTAATATCATCACTCTTTTTGCACATTGAGATGTCAATATGTTGGGACATTTTTTTTTTGAAGTTTGTGAAGAAAGAGTTGAGAGGCATAGGGGATCCCTCTAGACATGCTAAAAATATCAACATACAAAGGGATTAAGTCCGTGAAGAGGTGGCACCATAAGTACAAAAACAAAGAAACAAGATTTCAAATGATGTGAGGTCTTACATCTAATTTAGTCCTCTTATCGATCTCCACGTGAAAATTTGATTTGAGTCTTGAATTACTTATTGGGTTAAGTGCAACCTCCCATGGTTGACTAGCTCCAGTTTTATAGCTAGTCTCATCTCGTATTTCAATGATAGCTCCAAAATTGATGGTAAAGTATCAGAAAAGATAATTATTTGTTTCTACCATTACTACAAAAATCTGGTAGGGATTCAAAACTTGAAATTTGAGACAGTGGGAGGGATGATGGAATTGCACCAAAGTGTCTTTTTTGTTGCAAGCTCAATGATGATTTCAATATTTTTTCAAGTATTTTCTTAGATCTGAAGATTTAGTAGATTTCTCCAACACTTTTTCCACTCCTCCAAAAGCTCTTCCTCTAGCCAATCCACTATTAACACTTTAAAGAGTTCCTATCTATAATGTGGTGGGAGTGGTTTAACCATTCCACCTGTTTCTCTCCTTTATCGTTTTCCTCTCCCCTTGGCTTGGAACAAGTGTAAGAGAAGAGAGACATGTGACAAGAATTCTTCTTCTTCCCATGAAAAAATGATGCTTCATCTCACCAATTTTGAAATGGTGCCACAATTTTTGTTTTGGTGGAGCTTTCCTACAATTCCGTGTTACCTCCTTTTGCTTGAGTTGACCTTTTTTGCAATGCCAAGTGTCGCCCATGTGCCACCTCATTTTGCATATGTGGCACTTAAGTGGAATTTTATCTCTAATTTTACTTCAATAGTGGCCTCTTCACGTCTTCACCTTTTGATTGATTCCCATCTCAATATGATTCAAGTTCTGACTGAAAATCTGAATTTGACAATTAAGTGGTTGTTTGATAAAACTTTCATATCTCAATCATTGAGAAATTTGACTTTGACAATTAGTCAACTAGTGATTAGGTTCCTCAAAATCTTGATCGTTGATCAATACTAACATCCGGCTTGTTGATTAGGGTCCTAATTTTGGTGATTATATTTTTATACTTACATTTATATCTTTAAGAATGTATTTAAAATAATTATCTTTTAGTAAGTTTAAAAACTTTATATGAATTTTGTTGACCGTAGGTTGACTCCCATGTTGCTTTTGAAAATAACAAAATTTAATTGATCTAAAAACTTGAAAATCTAAGTATTTCAAATACTTCACCTTCAAAAGTAAATGCATCGCAAGGCCTAAAGCTTCAAGCCAAACTCAAGACCTCAAGGGCAATTGAAGAACGTCTCTTGAAGAAACACCCACAAGGAAAAAGATAACGAGAAGACTAAAGTTCAAGTGTAATAGTAAAATGTCCAAATTTGGTCACTTTTGTAAGAAAGCATTCTAAACTCTCTTTCCTTATGCGATCGGAGATTTTGTTCATAATTTGTACTTAGACATGTTTAGAATCATCATAAACATAATTTAGAACATGCTAGAGCACTTAGAGAAAAATATTACCATGCTTTAAAAGTGTACACTATTGAACTGACATTGGAATGATCGATCAACCACCGGTAATGATCGATCATCCAAAAATATGCAGACCAGAAATATAAAACATGATCGATCAAACTATAGTTGATTGATAAATTATTCAGAACATGGAAATTTCATGCTATAACGCATGATTGATCACCCCTCTTGAATTGATTGATCATTTCTACCCAAGCAAGCAAATTTCTCATGGAATAATCGATCATACCACCTGATTAATCGATCAGTCAGAACCTTAAAAATAAGGGACATAAAGCATGATCAATCATAGGAAAATACATTGATCAATCATACTTATATTGCTCAACCAGAGGGAATTTTGATTAATCAATCATCCATTAGTAATGATCGATCAACTTAACTTTTTTGGACCAATGGTAACATCTTGATCTATCGGCCTATCAATCTATGTCATTATCTAACAGAAACGTAGATGTTATGATCGATTGTTCGATCAATAAATGTACTGATTTTTGTAAACTATCAAATAACGACTAGTTTTGAGTTGGGGAAGCTATAAATACCCCCAATGAACCGTGTATAGATAAGGGAATGAACATTAGTTGGAAAATACTCAAGCTATTATTCTCTATCTTGCAAATTTCCCTTAAAAGTGCTTTGCAAGTGAATGAGTGAACCTCACACCTATGAAAAATATCTTTTCTCTTTCATCAATCCTTGTATTCATATGGTCCAAACTCCTTTATCATTTCACATTGTGCTACAAAGGAGGAGGAAGCTTGAATCTCTCAATGACAAACATTTATCCAACTAAGGGTGTAATTTTTATGTTTCCTTTCCTTTTATTTGTGAAAGGTTCATCTAGAACCTATATAATCTAGATAGAATGGCCTAACTAGAGTTAGAATCTAGCAACAATCTCTTGGGGATTGGCTTTGTAAAAATCATGTATTGAGCTAATGTAGCCAAAGAAGATCAGAATCTCTTTTGTAATTCCAACTATTAGAGATTTTGAGAATAATAGAATTTTTCCAAGCAAGGGTTCTTTGGCGGAGAATACCACTATGGAAACATCGATAACAAAAATTGTCCCTATCGTGTGTGCATGTTATATTTGATCTTGAATTGCTTTTATGCGATTACACATACAACTCGCTCTTAAGATGATAATCTCAATCCCCCCCTTGAGAAATCACATGGGCCAACAATTCGTATCAAAGCAAGCCAAACACTTATTTGAATTCAAAATCCCTTTGATTTTGAATCAAATAAATGACATCTCAAGACAAATTGCTCATTTTTTAAAGACAATCTGCCCAACTATCCACCTTTGTTCAATGTAACAAACTATGGATATTGGAAGGTAAGAATGAAGTTTTTCCTCCAATCTATGGATTGGGATATGTGGCATATAAACAAAAAATGGTCCATTTGCACCTCTAAAGGTTAAAAATGGTCTTCCTCTTGCAAAAGAATTTAATGAACTGACTAGGGAAGACAAAGAACAGCTCAAAACAAACTCCAAGGCCATAAACCTTTTGTTATGTGCCTTAGGACAAAATGAGTTCAATAGGGTCTCCACATGTAAGACCACTAAATAAATTTAGGAAAAATTTGAGGTCACACATGAAGGAACCATTAGAGTTAAAGACTCTAGAATTAGCTTATCGATAGCCCAGTACGATGAATTCAAAATGAAATCGGGTGAGTTAATAGATGAAATGAATTCAAGGTTCACTCATATAATCAATGCATTGATTATTTTAGGAGAAGAGATTCCCTTAAATAGGCAAAACAATAAGTTTCTCAAGGCACTTCCAAAGTTATGGGAGATGAGGACGACAATCATTCGTGAGAATGTTAATTTTAGAACTATAAGCGCGGAAGAGTTACTAGGAATCCTTCTCACATATGAGATGCAACCAAAAGATGTAGAGGAAGAACAACCTAAAAAACATTGCCCTTAAGGCCAAGATGAGTGCTCAAAGCAACTCTAGTGAAGAAAGCTCAAATGAAGTGAGTTTCATCACTAGAAATCTTTAAAGGATTTAAAAGAGAAAAAAAGAACTCCATAAAAAATCCAATTTAGAACTCAAAATGACAAACTTCATAAGAAAATTGATGTTTGTTTTGAGTGTAGAAAATTAGGACATAGAAGGAACAAATGTCCTAAGTTAAAAGAAAGAACTTCATCTTCAAGCAAAGATCCCAAGAACAAAAAGAAGATAGTCTTGATCTTAGTTTGGGATGCAATGGAAGAAGAGTCTTAGCCACTTGGAAGAAGAACAAAGTGGCGTTGAACTCATGGATATTGAAGACATTGATGATGAGTCTACCACTTCCAAAGAGGAATGTCTCCAAGCCAAGGCACCAAAAAATGTTTGGAATTAGTTAGTGGTTGCTTGAGGCACATGATTGGTGACAAGAAGAAGTTCATTGAAGTCAATCTCAAAGATGGAGATCATGTAACTTTTGGACACAAAAACAAAGGTACCACAAAAGGAATTGGTAAAATTGGTACATCAACCTCTTTCATATCCGATGTATATTATGTAGAAGGGTTTACGCTTGACTTACTTAGCATTAGTCAATTTTATGATAAAGGAAATAAAGTTTCATTTGAAAAGGACAAATTCTTAGTAAAGAATGAAAATGATGAATTATTTCTAAAAGGACAGAGGAATAGGAATCTCTATGTGGCTAACATAGTCAATAGACTCTCAACTAGTGCCATCTGTTTGGGTGCAAAAATTGATGAATCTTGGTTATAGCATAAAATACTAGGATAATTAAGAATAGATTCCTTGAACAAATTAGTGAAAAAAAACCTAGTGAGAGGACTACTTGATCAAAAGTTTGTAAGAGAGAAACCTTGTGATGTTTTCCAACTTGGAAAGTAACACAAAATTTCTTTCAAATCTAAGAATGTATTTTCAACGCTCGTCATCTTCAACTAATTCATGTGGACTTAGTTGGACTTACCCAAACCTTAAGCCTAAATGGGAAGTGCTTCACCTTAGTGGTTGTAGACAACTATTCAAGGTTGACATGGGTAGATTTCCTATCTCATACGGATGAGGCTTTTCCAACCTTCATTAAACTATGTGAAAAAAGTTCAAAAAGGTTAAGGCTATAGCATCATCAAAATAGGAGTGACCATGGAAGAGAATTTGAAAATCCATATTTCAATGATTATTGCATTCAGGTCCTCGAACTCCTCAACAAAGTGGTTTTGTTGAAAGAAGAAATTGAATCTTAATTGAAATAGCTAGAGCTATGCTTCATGCATATAGCATGCCACATAGGTTTTGGGTTGAAGTTATAAACACTGCATGTTATATCATTAACAAAGTAAGCATAAGGCCACTTCTTAAAAAACACTCCATATGAGTTGTATACAAGCACCCTTCCCAACATTACTTACTTTAGAACCTTTGGATGCAAAATATTAATATTGAAAGAACAAAAGGAAAAATTAGGAAAAATTGACTCTAGAGTTGATATAGGAATTTTATTGGGTTATTCTACTCAAAGCAAAGCATACTGAGTTTATAACAAGGCATCTATGAGAGTAGAGGAGTCAATTCATATTGTGTTTGATGAATCTGATTCGCCAAATCCAACTTCAACTCCAATTTCCAATGACGAAGAGGGAAACCCCTTCAATTCATCCCCAGGAACTCAACCTCAAGACCAAAATCTTGAAAAGAACCCAAATGACATTAATAACAAAGACAAATCACTTATGGAGCTAAAGAACTATAAGTTCACTGGTAATCATCCTCTAGAACAAACTATTGGTGACACTCAAGGCAAGATATCAATTAGAAGAGCAACTCATGAGACTAAGACAAATAATACCTTCATTTTCTCAAATAGAGCCCAAAAACATTGCTAAGGCATAAAAAGATGATTTTTGAATCATGGCAATGCAAGAAGAATTGAATCAATTTGAAAGAAACAAAGTTTGGACTCTTGTACCTAGGCCTGAAAATCAACAAGTCATAGGAACAAAGTGGGTCTTTTAGCAATAAAGCTTATGAAGAAAATCAGGTAGTGACACATGAAGTTAGGTTAGTTTCGAAAGTATATACCAAAAAATAAGGTATTGATTTTGAAGAAACCTATGCACTCGTGGAAAGACTAGAGGCAATTTGAATCCTCCAAGCCTATGCTTGTCACATGAAATTCAAATTGTAACAAATTGATGTAAATAATGCATTTTTAAATGGGTACATTCAACCCGAAGATTTTGAAGATGTGAGCAAACTTGGCCATGTATACAAATTACATAAAGCTTTATATGGGTAAAAGCAAGCTCCTGGAGAATGGTATAAAAATTAAGTGAATTTTTATAAAATAATGGTTATAAGAGAGTAAGTGTAATTAAAACACTATTTACTAAGAACCATGATCAAGATTTGATTATCGTTCAAATTTATGTGGCTGATATCATATTTAGTTCAACAAACCCCTCTCAATGTCAAGAATTTTCTAGTTTAATGAAGAAAAAGTTTGAAATGAGTTTAATGGGTGAACTCACAAATTGAAAATGGCTCATTAATAAATCAGTCCAAATACACTAAGGGATTGCTTAAGAGATTCAACATCGAAAATCTTAAGTCAATTAACACACCCATGAATTCGTCCATGAAACTTGACATGGACAACTCCGGTAGGGTCATAGATGAAAAACTTTATAGAAGTATGATAGGATCCCTACTATATCTTTCAGCTCGTAGACTATATATGATGTTCTCGGTATACCTATGTGCTAGATATCAATCTGATCCTAGAGAATCTCACTTAGTGGTAGTAAAAATAATTTTCTATTATGTACTTGAGATACCCAACTTAGGTCTTTGGTACTCATAACTCTTCAGCCATTGATCTAGTTCTTGACCATAGATTGACTCTCATATTGCATTTGATGATAATAAAACTTAATTGAGCTAATAACTTGCAAATCTAGTATTTTAGATACTTCACCTTCAAGAGTATCTCAAGGTCTAAAGCTTCAACCCAAACTGCACAATTGAAGAACATGTCTTGAAAAGCACCCACAAGGAAGCAGTCAACGAGAAGACTCAAGTTCAATCATCAAAGACATACATTCAAACCCAGTCAATATTTGTAAGAGAGTACTTTAATTTTATTCTTTAAGTACTTGTGAGATTGGAGCTTTAGGATATAATTTACATATAGACATGTTTAGAATCATTATAAACATCACTAAAAGCATGTTAAAGAACTCAGAGAGAAATTCTCGCGCTTTATAAATATATACATTTTTATTTGGCATTGGAATGATTGATCAGTCACTGATTATGATTGATCAGTCACTGATTATGATTGATCATCTATAACTATTTATGCCAGAAATATAAAGCATTATTAATCAACCATAATCGATTGATCGATCATCTAGGACATGGTCATTTCATGCTTTAAAGCATGATAGATCATCCCTCATGAATTGATCAAACTTAGCAGTCCAGGCAAGCATAATTAACGTGGAATGATCGATCATCCCTCCAGATTGATCGACCGGTCAGAATCTTCCCAGTAAAGGACTTCAAGCATGATCAATCAAATGAAAATACACTGGTCAATCATACTTGTATTACACAGCCAGAGGGAATTTTGATTAATCGATTAGCCATTGGTAATGATCAATCAACTTAAAATTTTTTGGACTAATAGTAACATATTGATTGATCAGTCCATTGATCAATAAGTCATTGTCTGATAAAAAAGTAGTCGTGGTGATTGATTGATTAATCAGTCGCTTACCAGTGATCGATCAATCAACAATTTAATTGTTTTTCCAAAGGGAAAATAACCGCTAGTTTGAGTTGGGGAAAGTACAAATACCCCACCAAACCGTGAGTAAATAGAAGAATAAGAATTTATTGGCATATCTTCAAGCCACAAATCTTTATCTTGCAAATTTTCATCAAAAGTGTTTAGGGAGAAAAAGAGAATGCCTTATCTTTGAAAGTTTTACTCGACTTTGAATACTTCATGGCTAGTCGGATGGCCAACATTGCAGTTAGCTCAAGGGAGGATAGTCTATCATTTGCTAAGGAGATCACAACCATCCTCCTACATTGCAAAGTGGACCTCTTGGATGAGATATCGGTGGACATGATAAAGAAGATGTACATCAGGGAAATAAAGATTGGAAAATTTGGCTTCGCCAAGTGGTGAGGTCAGGGGATTTAGAAGGAGAAGATACCCAAAGAATCAGCCCCTCAGCCTGCAACTTCAAGAGATGAGCTTAGTTTGGAGCCTCCCGCGGATCAATTTGAATTCACGAAGAGTTGGATCCACCAATTGGTTATCAGCACTAGAGGATGCCAAGGATGATGTTAGGGCTACCCAAGTAGCAATCCTATCCAATAAGGAAGAGTTGAAGGCTAGACAGCAAACGATCAACCACCTCCTCGAGACCATTTGTAGCCTCCTCCCGCCTCCAACTTAGTTGGTTTAGGATCTACCCATCTTTTTGACTCTCAATGTACATTTTGTTCATACTATACTTGTATGTACTTCTTTTCTAGCACTGTACACAATTTTTATAAAGTATTGAAAATTTTATGATATGGCCTTTGAGCCACTTTTTGTTATATCCTATGTGTTTTATTGTCGATCAATCACTTTTTAGTGATCTATCAATCAAAATACGGATTTTTGTAAATTGTCAAATGATGGCTAGTTTGAGTTGGGGAAGCTATAAATACCCTACCAAACTGTATGTAGAGAAAGGAATGAGCATTAGTTGGCAAATACTCAAGCCATTATTCTCTATCTTGCAAATTTTCCCTTAAAAGTACTTTTACAGTGAAAGAGTGAACCTCGTACCTTTGAAAAATCTTTTTTCTCTTTCATCAATCTTTGCATTCATATACTCCAAACTCCTTAATCATTTCACATCATGCTACAAAGGAGGAGGAAACTTGAATCTCTCGATGAGAAGCATCTCTCCGAGTAAGGGTGTAATTTTTACCTTTCTTTTACTTGCATTTGTGAATGGTTCATCTAGAACCTATATAATTTAGATAGAAAAGCATAACTAGAGCTAGAATCTAGCAACAATCTCTTGGGGAGATTGGCTTTGTAAAAATCATGTATTGAGTTACATGTGGCTAAAAGGAGTTAGAACTTCTTTTGTAATTCTAACTATTAGAGTTTTTGAAAATAATGAAATTTTCCCGAGCAAGGTTCTTGGGCAGTGACTACCATTAGGGGAATATCGATAACAAAAAATATATTTGTTCATGTTGTGCATGTTTAATATTGAATTATTTTTATTCATGAATTTTTAGTTACATGCACAACTCACATTTAACTAGATAATCTCAATTCACCCCCTCTTGAGAAGTCATCTGGGCCAATAAATTTTAGGAAATAAAATTAAGAGTATATATTGAAGAGGAATTTTAAGAATTTTAGACCAAATATAATAATTTTTAGTAATTTTAAAATAAAAAATAGGTGAGAAGGATCGTTATTATTTATAAAAATAGATGTAGTCGCATTTTCTAGTCATGAATAAAAATATATAGATTTCGTCATACACCAAGAAACAAAGCCATCAAATAATTAAATAAATAAGCTCACAAACCATATGCAATTCTAAATTAACTTAACGTGTAAAACCCAATTTTCATTAGTGCCTAATTTATGTTTCTAATCTAATCTGACTTATTATAGTATGTTGGGTACAGAATCTATATAATGATAATTTGAAGGCTGCTACAAAGAATTAATTTTTCATGTGCCACGTGATTGAATAATGAAATGCTACTCTCATTAAATCTGAAAAAAAATGTCAGTAATAAATATCATTAATCAATCGTCTTCACTAAAAGAATCTAATTTTATAAGAATGCAATGTAAGAGAATATCCAGTCGACCCATTAATTACGTGGTCCATGAAAATATGATCTTAAAAACTAGAAGACCCCAACCAATATATATCTATAAATATGCACCGCCACTAGGGCCGTGGTGCGGTGCGGTTACTAGTTTTTGACTTCGTCCACTTGATCGATGTAACGAGTCCCAGGTTCAAATGTGATAAGGTGCGTGGGGTCCAAGACCAGATTTTCTACGGACCTATTTTTCCACGCACACGTCACCACCAAGTGCAGGCGTGACCTCAGCGACGAGCATCTTTGAACGGCCGGTGAAAAACAGGCCGCAGTAGATAAAAGCCGACAGAAAACGTGGCAGGTGGATCCTCACTGATTGACCGATTCTGAATACTTGAATGGGAACGTCAGAAGATGACGTCGAGAGATGCTCTACTGTGACGCCAGTTCTGGAACTCAGATTTACTGAGCGGCAAATGAACCCGAAGAATCGAGCTGGAAGAAGAAGGAAGAAATTTTGTTTTTTACATAAAGAAACGGCTAATTAACTTCGATGATTTGGTTTGTACAGTTTTTGCACAGTATTGTTGGCTAAAAGAAGTCTAATTCGAACAAATCAAACTGGGTTTGGGCGGTGACGAAACAGTTTCATTGACCTGTCGGATTTCAACTATGAATTTGGAGGTAATCCGAATGGGATTGAGGAGTAATGGTGCTGAGTATATATTGGGCTACGTTAAGAAGCAAGCGTTGCCAATTAAATAGATGCAATGAGAGCATAAAAATATGAACAAAAAATCAACCCTGATTCTTCAGTTGATCTACCACCCTTTGAAGTATCCCATTCTCACAGGGGCCGATAGCTCTTCATTCTGCTAATGCAAGTCTGATATGTTTAGTTGCAGTCATGGATTAGAACTAGTAGTAGGAAATCAGGCTTTGTTGAAAGCAAGGCAGGAAAGTCAGATCTTTGGGATGAAGGAGATTGAAGGAAATAAACTCTCCTCCATTTGGCACCCCCTAGATTGTTCTTGCTGCTTACTAAACACCTATTAACTATGACATTAATGAATGAGGGAAATACTCGCACATTTCCACTTGGCTTTATGCTGAAAACCAAAGAGTGGCCTGCCTTTAGCCTCGCAGTTTGTCCTTTCCTGCGTTCCACGACCGCCGAGCACCGAAATCCCTTCAGGTTCTACCTTCATGAACCATCTAGAAGACTTTTTTTCTGAACTCAAGACTCGCATCTATTTAAAGCTGCTATTGCTAGTCTACTAGTCTTCTCTTACCTGTAAACACGAATAGTTTAGGCGTATTTACTCTCATCAGTAGCTTTTAGTTTCATTAAGATGACATTGAAAGCTGACTGCAAGCGCTGAGATTAGCCTTAGTGGAATTTACAGGTGGGTATCTGCTCATGTCGGATCATCCTTTCCGCATTTGCTGAATTTTTTCTTTCTCCACCAAACTTTGGTATGCGCATTTAATGTCTTACCTTTCTTGCCAAAAGAAAAATGAAACGTCTACCATTACAGAAAAGCAGAAACGAAAAAAAAAAACAGATAAATGCAGTATCGGGACAGGTATCTACTGACACACCTCTCCCAGAGAGAGAAAAAAAAAAAGTTCCCAATTCTTTTTTCTGTGGAAAAAATTAAAACAATCAATCCGTTACCTTCCTTCGTGTAGACTATATCCGCGTGAATCTTTTATTTAGAGACGCGGTTATGACGCATCTGTCTCTTCTGCTTTCTGCATATATATACCTGCTAGTCCTTCCTGGAAGCTACCGTTGAGGTTAATCCTATATTTCTGTGAAAGAGATGGCAGAAACACTCATCTCCACCGGAAACCGCTACGAGTCCCTTCCGGAGAGCTATAAGAGATCGGTCCTCGAGAGGCCAAATCTCTCTCAAGTCGTGAAAGAAGAAGTCCCGTTGATCGATTTGGGATGTTCCGATCGAGCGGAGATCGTTCGCCAAATTGGGGAAGCTTGCCGGTTGTACGGCATCTTCCAGGTTTCCCTTTGTCCCCTTTTTCCGATTCGTTTGTCTCTGTTTAGTATATGTATAGTTGGGGTTGCTTGGTTTTCATTTGAATTTCTGAAAGTTAAAGCACGAGTATAAATGTTAAGAGGTTTTTTCTTTTTGTAGGTAATCAACCATGGAATAAGCGGAGCATCCCTGCAGGAAATCATGGGAATCACCCGAGAGTTCTTCCATCAGCCGATGGAGGAGAAGATGAAGCTCTACTCCGACGACCCTGCAAAGAAGATCAGGCTATCGACGAGTTTCAATGTGAAGAAGGAGACGGTTCACAACTGGAGAGACTATCTTCGACTCCACTGCCACCCCTTGGAAGATTTTGTGCATGACTGGCCTTGTTCTCCCTCCACTTTCAAGTAAGTCTACTTAAATCCTCGTTTCCTCCTCTCATCTCTTCTCCTCCACCCCCCCCCCCCCCCCCCCCGCGATTCGAATTACGTCACTATGATGACGTCGGATTCTTCTGTCATCGATATCCATTAGGGAGGCAATTAGTTTGACCTAATCCTCCGCTATGTGATCCATAAATCAGCCACGTCGGTGCTTTAATGATGTGAAAGATGTAAAATTGGGGGAGTGTGGGGGGTATGAATGTCTTTAGAAGAATACAAGTCAAAAGAACCCCGCGGAGGCTCTGTTCCGGGTCTGGGACGACGGGTAAGAAAAGCTGGGGCTTTTGGATTGGGATCTAAAAGTCTTTCAGGGAGAAAATTCCCTTTTTATTTAAGAAAGGCAGGTCCTTTCAATGGCACGTATGGGCCATGACTTAGGGCACAAGATGCCACAATTTTTGTGTCTGTAAATGAAATTGTCAACGATCAATTAGTTCAAACACCCATCTCGATAAAAATATTGTGATAAATTATTAAAAATAGATCTTATTATTAAATTAGATCACTTAACCCTTATTTTCTGCCAAAGAAGCATTAGCATTCCACAACTCTACCCCTTTCTCATATGTTTCGCACCAAATGATTTTTCGTATTAGATCAACCCTTAGTTTCCAACTCTGGAATGTTTATTTCTTGCAGAGAAGTAGTGAGCAAATACTGTACAGAAGTTCGAGAACTTGGATTCAATTTACTAGAATACATATCAGAAAGCTTAGGCTTGGAAAGGAAGTACATGAAGAAAGTCTTGGGAGAACAAGGGCAACACATGGCCATGAACTTCTACCCACCTTGCCCTGAACCTGAACTAACTTACGGATTGCCTAGCCATACCGATCCCAACACCCTCACAATACTTCTTCAAGACCAAGAGGTGGCCGGCTTACAGGTGTACCGGGCCAGTAAGTGGATTGCCGTCGACCCTCACCCCGGCGCCTTCATCATCAACATCGGCGATCAAATACAGGTACACTCTTTTGCGAAGCTTTTAATCTTCGTGCGGTTATGGTGTAGATTTAAGCAATATCAATGTCTTATTTGCAGGCATTAAGCAATAACAAGTACAAAAGTGTATGGCACCGTGCCATAGTTAACTCGGTTAAGGAGAGGATTTCAGTGGCTTCATTCCTCTGCCCAGGTACCGGCGCGGTCATCGGACCGGCAAAGCAGCTCGGAAGCGAAGAGTCCCCGGCTATCTACCGAGATTTTACATATGATGAGTACTATAAAAAATTTTGGAGCAGGAATTTAGATGACGAACATTGTTTAGAGCTCTTTAAGACATGAAGTGTAGGCAGAGGTAGTGAGGCTGCAAGTAAGTCAAAAATAAATAACAGTAGTTACAGCTTATATCAGAAATAAGTCATTCTACTTCAATTTCAGTGCCTTTCTTTTAAGTATGTCAGCAGAATGCTAGTGTAATCTTATTTACATGTTGCCTTACTTGGTCTCTCTTTGCATCCGATTTGGTTGGTTTTTTTTTTTTTTGGACCCTCAACGCTTATGGCTCTTTGATAACTCCATACCAAGGTGCATGAATTTTTTTGGACAAATGAGGGATTATATCAATTAAATCTTCTACATTCAATAACAAACATAAGATCACATCAAGATATCATAGGAGCTGAACTATAATATGCGAAATTGTTCCTCATCTCATCCTCAAAGGAATTGTCAGTCAACATGTCAACAAGTCCACATACTGCACCACTTGCTGATAACATTGTGTTCAGTGAATGTGGATAGACCTACTACCATGCGAGAAATTACTCTTCCTCCATTCATGATCATACTCTGCCATCATACTAGAAAGCGACTCCAGTGTGTCCCTATTGATCTAGGTTGACCTTCATCCATATTTTGATAATAACAAAATTTAACCATATTTGTACTAATATTTGCAAATCAAGCATTGTAGATGCAACTACTTCAAAAGATACAAGATAAAGGCATATACAAAATAATCAACAAATTCAAATACAAGACCTAAAGCTATACGGCGTATCAAGTCCTTTTGAAGAAACACCTATGAGCAAAGATTGTAAACTTCAAGACTAGAGTCAAAGTCATTTAGAAATATCTCAAGAACTCTAGTAAAGTAAAAGGACAGACGCCAAACTTTGTTTCTAAGGTACATAAGAGCATTGAAGTTTTAGGGCATAAATGTTTTTTAAAACCATGTTTAAATAATGCATATAACTATTTTGAACTTGCTAAACCCTGTATCGTATTTGTCATGCAGAAAAACTTAAAAATTACACCCTAGCATAAAGCATGATCTCATGTGGTAGATGAAGCATGATGAATCATTTGATTTGGCATGATTGATCATACAAAATGCTGCCAATTCAGCTTATCAAGCATGATCAATTATACCCTATGGAATCCTACAAAATGAGTAATAAAGAATGATCGATGATACCTTGTGAAATTATCGATCATACAAAACTTTGTATTGTCGGAACTATAAAGCATGATTGATTAATCGAATTGGGTTGATCAATCAATTGAACTTGGTTGATCGGTTAATGTGTTTTGAAAGGTTGAAAACTGATTGGTTGATTGTTTGATCAATCAACAAGCATAGGAAACCTAAAAAAAATCCCTTACACATGGTTGATGGATCATACTTTTCTAGTGATCTATCAACATTTTTTTGTAGATTTTTGAAAAAGGAAAAATAATGACTATTTTGATTGGGAAACTTATAAATATCCCTCTAAACTAGTTAGGAACAGTAAAGTGAGCATTTATTTGCAATTTATAGCATCTAACAACCACTTTCATTTGAGAATCATTCACAAACCCATTTTGAGATAAATAGACTTGTACATCTTGCAAAAACTCCTTTCATCTCTCAAAATCGCTTTGCATCCTAACATTCCAGCTCCACTATTTCATCTCTTGTGTGGAGGCTTGGAAATCTCTAGGGGAAAGATGTCTCTCCATTCAACAAGGATGTAAGTTTCCTTTTTCCTTTTTCTTGGTGTATCTTCCATTTATTTTCTCAAAAGTATTTTAGAACTTGGAATCTAGAAAGGAAAGCTTACTAGAGCTATAACCAAGTACTGAAATCTCAAGGAGAGATTTATTTCATGTAATTGGGCATTAGAATCTCCTTTGTGAAAAAAATTCAGCTAATAGAGTTTATTAGTGAAGCTTTTCCAAGTGGGGTTCTTGGATAGTGACTACCAATAGGGGAACATAAAAAAAAAAAAAAAATTCCCTCCTATTGTAGTGTGTGCTTTTGTTATTTGTATTATTCTTATTTTTGCATATAAGCACCAAGTTTTTAAATTTGAATATCAATTCACCTCCTCTTGGCAAGCCACATGGTACAACAATTTGTATTAGAGCAGGCCAAAATCTTAAAAGTAAACCCTTTTGATTTCCTTTACTTGATTTCACCAGCATCTCAAGACAAGTTGCTTCTTCCCCAAGGGTAATCTACTAATTGTCCCCTAATGTTCAATGGGACAGATTATGGATATTGGAAAGGTAAAAATAGAATTTTTCCTTAGTCTATGGATTGGGATATTTGCCATATCACATAAAATAGACCATTTGAACCATTAAAAATGGTTGACGGTGATCTTATCTCTAAAGAAGATAGAAAGTTCACTAGGAAAGATAAAGATCAACTTAGTACAAACTCAAAGGCCATAAATCTTCTCCTATGTCCTTTGGGCCGTAATGAGTACAATAGAGTCTCAACTTGTAAAATCTCTAAAGAAATTTGGGACAAGTTGGAGGTATCCCGTGAGGGAACTACATAGGTCAAGGACTTTAGGATCATTTACTCGTTGCCCAATATGACGAATTCAAGATGAAAGTGGGCTACTCAATAGCTAATATGAACTCTAGGTTCACCCATATTATAAAATGAGCTAAATATTTTTGGGGAAGAAATTTCCTATATAGGAGAAATGACAAACTCCTCAAGGCACTTCAGAATAAGGGACATGAGGAAGATCACAATTCATGAGGACACAACTTTTAGAACCAAGAGCTCGAAGGAGCTCTAGAGTAAAAAAAAATTAAGTATTTTTTAATTAAATAAATTAATGTTTTTATTTTATTTTGTAATTATTATATTAATTTAGATTAAAGAAAAATCTATCTTATTTTATTAATAATATATCCTATTTATTTATTTATTATATTAATTATTTTCATAATATATTAAATTACTAATTTAAGAGTGATCATTTCGATATACTAAAATTAAGAATTTAATTAAGTATCTAGATATTATAAAAGTAATCATTTTTAATATATTATTTTTAAAAATAAATTATTTATCTTTTTTTAATTAAAAATTTAAATATAACAATCTTAATAAATTTAAATTTGTCATAGTATTTTATTTATAAACTTAATCTTGATAATGCACACTAATAAAAAATATTCTTTAGTATCCACTTTCCAGCACGCTAACCCAAAAAATTAATTCACTTCTACTTTCGTTACTTCACTAATTCACTTTTAAATTTGAATTTCTCTTTCTATAGATCTGTTGTTATCGAAGCTCCCGTCAGTAGGGGTGACATTGAACCAAGCCGGTTCGCGAGCGATTCGAGCTCGGCTCAGTTTAATTCGATGTAACTAGATCTCAAACCAGATAAGGCTCGTTTGAGTTAACGAGCCGAGCTTGACCAAACCATGGTTCGGTTCAAAAGCTCGCGATTTGGCTCGTTAACGGGTTTGAGAGTCGGGAGTAGGAGCGAGAGCCTCTGTCACCGTCGGCAGTTGCTTGCCGGCTGCCTTCATCGCTGCTCAGTTCTATTTCTTCCTCCCCTCTTCTGCCTTTGCCTCTGTTTCCGTCTCCGGTGCCGCTAGACCCCCTTCCCTCCGCGTCGTCTCGACAAAAAACTAGAGACCTAAGTTAAAGAGCGAATTATCCCCGCCCCCCCCCCCCCCCCCCTTGTGAAGTTGATTTTGCATGTGTGAGATCATAAGCAAGTGAATATAAAAAACAAAAACTCTTTCTTGAACTCCGACTGTGTCTCTTCCTCATGGTTCTTGTAGAAATTGAAAAGACATTTTAGTAGAAATACGTTTCTAGGGACTATTAGTGGTTTTTTCAAGAAATGTTAAAAAGACATTTTAGTAGAAATACGTTTCTAGAGACTATTAATGCCTTATGTTTTTTTGAAACAATTTTTTTAATTAGAAATTCTTATTAAAAAATCAGATAATTTTCTAAGTAAGATTTTCCTACCAAGATGAGCTAGAAAACCGTATAAATTTTTTTTGAATAAGTATTTGACAGTTGATATTGTACTACTTTTAACATGAAACAATTTTCATAGCAATTTTGTGTTTGACATTTTGTTTGACTAAAAATTTATCGATAAGTATAGTAATATATTAGATTAATTATTAATTTTTATTTATTTCCCTATAAGAGGCAATAAGAGCTCCATTTAACTTTCCTAAGAAAATTTTAAAATATTTCTTGTAATTTTCTAGTAAGTCATTAATAGTAATAAAATTTTATTTAATGGTTTTTTTGGAAATATGTATCCTAGGAAAAATATTTCTAGTTTTTCCTAGAATATAAATTTTCAACCTAGAGCACTAAGGAGACCATAGTAAATTTATGGCCAAATTCAAAAATTACAAAATAAGCTAGATAATATTTGGGGTAAAAAAGATTAATATTAGTGTATTCTAATTCATTACCGAGATTCAATCCTGAACCTCCACTATCATTATTTTTTTAAAATGTATGTATAATTTTATATATAATTTATTTGACATATATTTTATGTAGAGTATTAAATGAAGGTTAAGCTCAAGCTCGAACTCAGTTAAAATTATTAGGCTCGAGCTCGATTACAATTTTAGGTTTGAGGCTAGGGTCAGCTCGAGCTTGAGTTCGAAATATTTAAATCAAACTCGGCTCGAACACAGGAAGGTTCGAGCTTAGCTCGATTCATTGTCACCCTTATGCCAAATTTTAAGTAGAGGTCATGCCCAATTTTATATAGAGGTCATGTCCAATTTTTATATAAAATATATGCCCAATTTTATGTAAAATAAATGCATAAATTTATATATAATTTATTTGACATATATTTTTTGAAAAATTTTAAATATATGTTAGAGCTTGAACTCGAAACATGTATTTTTTTAAAAATTTTAAATAAATATTGAAGCACGAATGTAGACTCAGGCTAAAATTATTGATCTCTCGCGATAATTTTAGGCTTGATTGGTGTCCGATCGAACATCGGCAGCTCGCATGTTCGGGCTCGGCTCGGCTGATGCCACTCCCTTAGCGTCAGTCCCTCCCGTTACTGTAGATCTACTGTTCTCTAAGCTCCCGTCAGTCCCTCCCATTACTGTAGATCTACTCGAAGCTCCCGTCAGTCCCTCCCATTACTGTAGATCTGATGATGAAATCACTCGTCTCCACTGGAAACCGCTATGAATCCCTTCCGGAGCAATACAAAAGACCGCTCTCCGACAGGCCAAACCTCTCGCAAGTCTTCAAAGAAGCGATCCCCTTGATCGATTTAGGGTGTCCCGATCGAGCAGAGATTGTTCGTCAAACCGGCGAAGCGTGCCGGTTGTACGGCTTCTTCCAGGTCTCTCTTTCTCCTCTTTCCATTTCGCTTTTATCCGTTTTAATAGTTTTGGTTGCTTGCTTTTCATTTGGATTTCTGAATGTTAAAACTATATGCATGAATACTGTTCGAGTTTTCTTGTAGGTAATCAACCATGGAATAAGTGGAGCATCCGTGCAAGAAATCATGGGAGTCACTCGAGAGTTCTTCCATCTGCCGGTGGAGGAGAAGATGAAGCTCTACTCTGTCGACCCGGTAAAAAAGATCAGGCTGTCGACGAGTTTCAATAATAATGAGACGGCTCACTCCTGGAGGGACTTTCTTCGGTTCTCCTGCTACCCCTTGGAAAATTTTATGCATGAGTGGCCTTCTTCTCCCACAGCTTTCAAGTAAGACTTCGCCTTATTTTCTCTTCCCTCCGCTTCCCTACACACTCCTAGGTCCTAATTCACTTAATTTGCTCAAATGTATGAACAATATATGAATTCATATGTAGGCTCTTTTTCAGTTGACGGTCCCACCTTGGCTGTCGAAAACAAGAGAGAGCATGGCTCTTCGAACTTTAAGGATTTTTTTTTTTTTTTTTTTTTCAAATGGAGCACTTGTGTTCTTTTAATTAGATTTATAGTAGTTACAACTAAATCAGCGTTATAAAAATCAGACTGAACTAGGTAGTTGAACCGTTGAACCGAATATTCAACCGGACCAGGTCCCTTGTCTAGATGGGATGGGGAAACTGTCCCCCTGTCACTCACAATGAGCACCGCGAAGGAGTCTCTATCATTGCTTCCTCACCATAAAAAATGAGGAGAGGTCCATTGGCCCCCTCCGCCCTCTCCTTGCACGGGAAGGGAGAAATCCTCCAACCTCCCTGTTGTCATGCGATAGTGGGAGGCTGAAGGATTCCTCTTTCATCATAGAAAGAGCAGTGGAGGTTGTTGCCCTATCCTCTAGAATTTGTTTTATAATTAATTTTTATGAGTATATGTTTTTAATTTTAAATGTTTATTTGCCAGTTTACCCAATTATATGCAGCTACTTTGGGTAAAAAAATAGTTAACGTCATGCCTTCTATTTGTTCCAAATAAAAGGGATAATAGAATGGATTTTGAGTAATCCAAGAGTGTTCCATGCACTTATAGATGAGAAAAGAACATGGGTAAAAAAATAGTTAACGTAATACCTTCTATTTGTTCCAAATAAAAGGGATAATAGAATGGATTTTGAGTAATCCAAGAGTGTTCCATGCACTTATAGATGAGAAAAAAACATTTAAGAAAATAGACTGGTATTCTACTATGTGAATATTGTTTCCACATAGTCACCTTTTATAGGCAATGAGATGCATGTGTTACTGATGCCCAATGATGAGCATATTGGATTTCTAATATGTATTAGGGATCTCAAGATTTGATCTATTCGGACATATTGTTGGACATATCACTCTTATATCGATCTGTATTGATCAATATGGAGTCTATCGGATAGGCCACAATTTGCTATCTATTAGTCTACCCATGCGGTGAGTCACCCTTTGGATGACTGTCTGATTGGCTGTTGCTGTGGACTTGAGCTTCACCTCTCATGCTTCAAGTGCACATATATGTGCCTGAGTTGCCCTACCTCCTAAAACTTCTCATGTGCTTTGTGGTGCTAGAGTAAGTCAAATAGACCAGCATGGGAGGCAGCTGGCTAGAGGATTTACTCTTTGCACTTCTCTGAGCTTTTTCTTGTCTTGGATGATGGGGAAGAACTGAAGAAATGGGAACATGGAATCAATTCTTGGCCTGCAATATTAGGATCCAAAACGTCTGAGGGGGAGAAAGTCAAAAGGTTATTTTTTAAATAAATAGCCAGAATTTATGTCACGTGGAAAAAGAGGTAATTTGTAGATCATAGTTCATACATCTTGCTTTGGTGAAATTCTATCAAAATTTTAAAATTCTTAAATTGGATCAGATCTTTGTTTTTGAGAATTTCTTTTCTTTTTTGGGTGCGGCTGTCCAGGATTTCTTAACCCATTAGCCCATAAATCTTGTCTATCTTGTCCCAGTTCAAACTGTGGTTCTACAACTCAATACTGGTACCATACTGAGTGGAGTCCAAACTTATCAGATCAACATCTTTTGCTTGAGATAAAATGTAGGCATATCGATTTTCTAATAGACCCAAAAATTCGATACATGCCAATTATTCCACCATATCCCTAGGACAAAATCCAATACATATCAAATATAAAACATTACAATGTACTTCAGATACTTGATATATTTATGTGCCTCTAGTGCATGTATAAAGGGTCCTTGGAAGATCCATTTTTTTGTAGCACTACGAGAATGTGGATCTAGCGCTCAAATATAACCTAGATTGGTCTATCAGTTTTTCATAATGTGGCTTCCTTGGGTGATCCTTAAATTGGACATAGAGAAAGCATTTGATAGAGTAAAGTGATCCTTTCTTGATTACATCCTTTTTAACACAGGTTCCAGGGAATGACGGAGAATGTGGATCTATAGTTGTGTTTCCTCCACATCCTTCTTTTTATTGTTTAGCAGAGACATGCATAGCCACCTCAAAGGCTCAAGAGGGCTGCATCAAGGAGATCCCTTTTCTCCCTTTTATTTACCATTATCGGTGAAGGCTTTCACTGTTTGAATTTTCAAAGCAGAAAAATTGGATTTCCCCACAGGTTCCAGAAACTTTTTCTTAGTGGTGTCAATCATCCAATTTGATGATGATATCATTTGCTTTGCATCAAGTGATCTTGACCAACTTACAAGTATTAAAGCTTATTTATCCATTTATGAACTTGTATCTAGTCAACAGTAAATTGGTCAAAGTCATCTTTTTATGGTATTAATTTAGATCATGGGAGGCCACAACCATGGCTGAAATCCTGAGCTGTAAGCCATTCCCTACTCTCTACCAAGGACTCGATAGTGTTCATTGGTCAACCAAGGTCTATAGACCCCTATCTTTGTTTGAGAAGCATGTTGCACCTTGACATGAAAATCTTCTCCCCCTAGCTTGAAGGGTGACATTCATCAAATCAGCACTTGCAGGGTTCCCAAATTATTATACGTTATTCATTTATGCCAGCATTTGTGGCAAAACACATTGAGGCTATTGAGAGAAGATTTCTTTGTAGAGGTACTTCCATAATTTTTAGTAAAATCTAGTTAAATGAAAGGAGGTATGCAAGCCAAAACATTTAGGAGGCCTAAGCATTAAACGAATTAAAAACATGAACCTAGCATTCCTCCCAAAATGACTAGGGAATATGGGCAAGCATTATTCAGAACAATATCAGTATACTCATTGACTCAGGTTCCCTCCAGTGTGCCCTCCTCACTCTGCATCTAACCTTTGGAAATCCATTTACTGCTCTGCAAACTTTTTGATGATGGAGTTCAAATCCATGTTAGAAGTGGTGATTGCACCTCTTTAGGCATGATGTATGGATAGGTGAGGCTTGTCTAGCAAGAACTTTCCCTCAAATCTATTGAATTGCTAGGGACCAAAGCATAATAGTTAAAAGCTCATATACTTTAGTTGATAGGTAGCATAGCTGGACTTTAAATCTTAAAAGACAACTTAACAGATGTTGAAGCTATTGGAGCTAGTTCACAACCTTCTCTCCATTCTAGAAGCTACCTATGTAGGTTTGGAATGTTCATACACTTTTGCTTCTTGATATTCTCATCTTTGTGGCTATGGTCTTGGCAATGATCCAATTGTGGGACTGATTTGGAAGCTCAAAATTACCACTTAAAAACACTCACTTTCTTTGGTGTGAATTAAAGACGGAATCCTAATGGTAGACCAACTTAGCAAGAGGGGGAAATTAATTGAAGACCACCTGTATGATTTAATTACATGGATGGTACTAAATCAATAAATCATCTTTTACTTCACTGCCCTTTATTGCAACAGGGCAGCATTCACCCTTCAATTTTGTTTTCCACCATCAGTCCTCACATTGTTTCTCTCTCAGTTCCTTAGGGGAAGGCTAGAAAAACTGTGGAAAATATCGATTGCGTAATCACTTGCAACATTTGGAAAGAGTGCAATAGCTGTATCTTTGAAAACAAGCAGCGATCATTGGGAGGAATCATTGAAAAAATAATGCATTGTATTTTATTTTGGTTAACTAACCATCATGAAACCTCCGACCTTTCTAGTGCTGTTATCCGAAGGAACTAGATGACAATCCCCAATTCCACTTCTCATCTGGGTTGAAAACCTTGTTTCTTGGCTCCCCTCTCATGAAGAATGTTTGAAACTTAACTTTGATGGTACTTCCAAAGGCAACACAGAACCAAGGGTTAGCAACGGTTTTATTTGGGATTATTCTGGGAAAATTCACCTAGTCTTTTCTGTCCCCTTTGGATAGTGTGAGCCTACGGAAGCAGGGTTGCGGGCTGTCCTCAGAGCCTTAGAGTATTCTCTGATAGGTTCTCTTCCCCTCTCTTAGTGGAGGGGGAACTCTGTTGTTGTCATCTCTTGGGTCTCAAGAAGAAAAGCTCCCCTGGGAAGTTATTTGGCGGACTCACTTGCAAGGGAAAGAACTTCTCCCGGCTCTATCCCCTTGATTAAGTTAGAGTTTAGTTTCATTTTGTTGTAATTGTATGTTTAAAATTTGTGGCTTTTCTTATACACCTTTCTTGTTATATATTAGGCTTTGTTATGTCATTGTTTGTTCTTCATGCTCTGTTTTGAGCTCCTTGAATAAATTCTCTTTCTCATTGTTATTTTTTAAAAAATTCCAAAGTGAGTTTAAGATTCAAGTTTTTCCAAAGTAAGTAAAAAAGTACAAGTAATTTTGTGAGAGTTTTTGGTGTACTCACCAACTTCTTATAAACTGGCTGAAGTGTTCACCCAGTATATATGAGTTAATACAACACATTTAGTGACATCAGTTTAGTTTCAAGAATAAATTGTTTGTTTAGTTATTCTTCTTCTAACTTCTTACATTTTATGTGGCTGCAACAAAATGACGAAAATCACTTGACATTTTTTGTGGCTGCCACTTTGAACATTGTAAGAAGCAAAATACTAAGTTTCAAATACGAAGTGAGTCTTGTGGATTTAAACTTTGTCGAACAAGAAGTGACAAACAATATAGTTCAGTACTATTGTTTTTACTTTACACATACATGCACAAACACTCAAACATGGAGAGGGAGATGGAGAAAGTGGGATTAATTTAAGGGAAGTACTTTTAGAAAAAACTGTGGACAAGAAATTTTTCTATTTACTCAAATTGATATAAAACCAAGCCTAGTTCAGTTTCCATCACTTTGATAAATGAATTGAAACTGGAAAAAGGAACAACAAATTTAAAGAATTAAATGTTCTTTTTTTGCAGAGAAGTTGTAAGTAAATACTGTACGGAAGTCCAAGAACTTGGACTCCAATTACTAGAATATATATCAGAAAGCTTAGGCTTGGAAAGGAAGCACATAGAGAAAGCCCTTGCAGAAGAGCAAACCATAGTCCTAAACTTCTACCCACCATGTCCAGAACCTGATCTAACTTATGGAATCCCTGGCCATACCGACCCCTATGCCCTTACTATACTTCTTCCAGACCAAGAGGTGGCTGGGTTACAGGTGCGTCGAGCTGGTAAGTGGATCGCCATTGACCCCCATCCCAGTGCCTTCATCATCAACCTTGGCGATCAAATACAGGTGCACTCTTTTTTAAAAGCTTTTTATCTTCATATAGCAAAGGTGTAGAATTTTTAAGTGATAACAATTATGTGGTATTGCAGGCTTTAAGCAATGACAAGTACAAAAGTTTATGGCATCGTGCGATAGTTAACTCAGATAAGGAGAGGATTTCAGTGGCTTCATTCTTCAGCCCAGGTAACAATGTGGTCATCAGACCAGCTGAGCAGCTCACAAGCAATGAATTACCGGCTATATACAGAGATTATACATACGGTGAGTATTATAAAAAATTTATGAGTAAGGATGTAGATGATGAATGTTGTTTGGAACTTTTTAGGAGCTGAGTTTGGGTGAGCCTCTTTTAGGCTGCAAGCATGATAAAAATGAAGAACAGCAATTACAGCCTATAACTGGAAGGGAAGAAATAACTCATGGTACAAATGAGTGGCTTCTTTATTTGTATGTAAGCAGACTGCTGCTCTAGCTACTTGTATGATGAAAGTAGTGTAGCTCATTTAAATGTTTGTATTTACTTTGTGGGGAATGATGTAGAAACATTAATTGTTGTCTCAGTAAGATGAATTTGTTAGAGTTTACTCAAGCATGTAACAGTTCACCACTTATTTCCAAGAATAATAACTTGACAGAGTGAGTTGAATTCTTCTCTTGTTAGTAGCCTTTCTTAAGAATACATTTGCAGCATAAGTTTTGAGTAAACGAGATATGTTTTTAGAGATGAGGAATCCACATCCTTGACCCTATGCTACGAAGAATAAATTCAAGATGGTGGCTTGGGCATCGCCAGTATTCCCTTCTTTAGGGTATGTTGTTCCCACCTGAAAGTGTAGGAAAAAATAGTATGGGGAAAATTTTCCATTGTTAGAAAATGAGATTAGGCATATTTTTTATATTTCTACTAATGTGACAGTAACTTCTAGTGTTAACATAGCAGTACAGGAAGTTAGTTCGTAAGTCTGATCTATTTTCTGTTTGTTTAATGCGTTATATGTAGTGTGTTTTGTGTTCTTGTAATCCGTGGTGTTTTAGCGAATTTGTCCCTTTTTTACTTAGTGACATTTTACGCTGTTTTTCTTCTCTCCTTCTGTTCGTTTTTTTTTTCTCTCTCTCTTCTCTCTTGTATCTAAATCCAAATTTTACATGGTATCGAGCGCTAGATCTAAAGCTTAGGAAGTTTTTGCAGTCACTTCTTCCCATCTTTTAGATTTCAATTTTTCACATGAGGATTCTTCACAATTTATCTATTGGCGGGATAAATATCAGATATTTCCACTTGTTTGTGCCCATAACCATTTGGTTGATGGTTTCTACTGCTGATTGGTCAATCTATTATTCTATTACTGCACCTTTAGAGGTTTGTCAGTGTGACCTATCCTATGCTTGTGGTAGCCCTAATTTGTGATTTTTTGGAACTTTGGGTACTAGTTTGGTGGAATTGAGGATTTCTGGTGTGTTATTACAAATCTGCTAGTATATCTGATGTCTTATGCCTAATCAAAGGTGCATTGGGCTCACTTGATTTATGCAAACAAGGTTTCTTCTCTGGTATATTCTGTGTGTTATTCTAAGTATGGTAGCTATGCTCGTGTAATTGATCTGGGATTGCTGGGAGACAAAATGGCTAAATCTAGCAAAGCTATAACTTTCATTAAATTTATTGAAAGTTCAAATAGTAGAGATTCTCACTCTATTCAAATTACTTCTACAAAATTAAATAGACAGAATTGTGTGAATTAGTCCAGATTTGTGCTTATGTTTTTTAAGGCGAAGAGAAAAATGGGATATCTTAGAGATGATCCTCCATATCCCATGATTAAGGATTGTAAGGCATGATAATTAAGTGATGACTTGGTTAGTTAATAGTATAGAACCAAGGTTTAGGGATCAGGGTACAAGTTGTGCAACTTTTAAAGCCTTGTGGAACACACTTACCTCATTTTATCTCAAGAAAGTAATTTCTCAAAATTATCTGATTGTATGTGAAGTATTTCAGCACGTAGATGGGTAATTGATTAGTTACTAACTATTTTATTGAAATGTGAGATAGTTTGCAGGAAATTAGTACTTCTCATCCATTTCCCACTAATGTGAATGCACTTCGTAAGGAGAAGAATTAAACTCAAGTGACTCAGTTTCTTGATGGCCTTGGACCTGTGTATGATGTCATTTGAGCCCAGTTGGTAGCGATTGATGAGTCTCCACCCTTGAATAGACCTTAATTGTGTAATTTGTGTTGAAGGTGCAATTGCCACAAAAAGTGAAATGGATAAAAGTTGAGGCTATTGACTCTCAACCTATTCCACCTCAAATAAGTATGCAGTTTCACGAGGTCATGGGGGAATTGGTAGGGGTCGTGGACGAGATCCTTCCACTTGAGGACATGGATGTGGTGATAGAGATGATAGAAAAATGTGCTTACTATGGAAGAATGAATCACTTTTCGAGTAGGTGCCCATAAAAGTTTTAAGAAACTAGCATGGGCTAATTCTACTTCAACTATAAAGGAGAGTATAATTTATGCTGATCCTCAAAAAGAAATCAACAATTACTCTAGCGATTGGGTCAATTGACTAGCACTATCTTGATGCCTAAGCCAATGTGACTGCCACCATGGCAATACAGGTATGTAAATATTGAATCTCATTTTCCCTCCCAGATCATTGATTGAGTATCCACACATATGCTAGGGGTGCCAACCTTATTTTAGTATATCCTTTTCAATGCTATCGTATTGTTCTACTAGCAAATGGATCTACCTCCCCAGTTTAGGGGAGGGCATTGTTCATACTACACCCCATATGTCCTTTAGTTTTGTGTGTCCCAAACTTTAGTGTTAATCTTTTGTCTGTTAGTAATATCACTAAATCTGTAAATTTCTATATAGCTTTTTCTCCTGCTAGTATTTTTCAGGATTTTCATATGAATAGGACAATTCGTTCCTGACATGAGAAAGGTAGGCTCTACTTGCTGACAATGACTCTTGTAACAAGTAACAACTTGTACCTATGATACATGTGTTTTGGACATCCATTACCAACTAAGTTTCGTCAATCATTTCCTTCTTTGTTGACTAATATTTCCTTTGAGTGTGAATCACATCAATTAAGAAAGCATCGTAGAATCAATTTTTTAGCTATTTGTAGTTTTAGAGTATTTGAGTTGGTTCATTTTTATGTATGGGGCCCATGTCAAGTCCCTAGCATATTTGATTTCCAATACTTTGTTTTCTTTATTAACGATTTTAATTTGGGTGTATCTTGAAGGAAAAATCAAAAGGCTTTTATGTATTTTTGAAATATTTTATGAAAAAAAATCGATTTGGTGCTTTCATTCATACCATCCATCAATTTGGTCTTGAATTTATGAATCATAATTTTACTTCATTTTGTGATCTTTATGGCATTATTCACCAATCCTCTTCAGTAGAATGAGGTTGCAGAAAGTAAAACAAACATCTACTTGAAGTTGCCTGAACATTGATGTTTTAAATGCATTGTCCTAAATTTTTTTGGGTGATGTTGTTTTGACTTCTTGTTTTGTGTTAAATTGAATGTCATCATCCGCCTTATAAGGACATACTCACATACAAGTGTTACAACCTCAATGTAAATTTTTTTATGTTCTCCCTCATGTGTTTGGATCTATTTGTTTGGTCATTTTGCTAACAAATTATCTCCTTGTGTTGTTAAGTATGTGTTTTGGAGCTATTAACGTGATCAGAAAGGGTATAAATGTTATGATCCTAATATTTTCAAAATATATGTTTTAGTGAATGTGATATATTTTGTGTCCTCTGATTAATCTTTGTTTATGCATAGTTCCTCTGTTTCTAGTCCATTACCTTAAGTTGCTATGGATGCTCTGAATACATGTATTTCACTATCATCAACAAAGCCACTACAAGTATATAGCCGATATCACATGCCTTGCTGCTACCACATGACATCCAGGTTTTTGAGCCCCTCTTTTGGATCAGCCATTGTTTTCTTTGCCTACAAACCATTTGTCTCTCTGGTTTGGGTCTACCACATTTCTATCCTAGCCAAAAGGTCATGTGTTTCTCATCTCATTTGTAAATATGTATCTATTGATTTTTTGTTACCTTCTTACAAACCATTTGTCTTGTTGTTGTCTACGTTTTCTATTCCTAATTAATGTAGGATGCTCTAGCTTCTTCTTTGTAGAAACAAACTATGGATGAAAAGATGGATGCTTTGGTTGTGGTGTCTTTGTTGACTTTCTTGTTGGAGTAGTTGGGTGTATATAATAAAGTATAATGTTGATGAAAGTTTTGAAGAACACAAAACTCGGTTGGTTGTAAATGGGTATACTCAACGAGTTGGTGTGGATGTGTTTGAAATATTTTTTGCAGTTGCCAATTTTTTAAAACATATATGTGGTTGTTAATAAAAGGTGACCTTTATTTCACATGATATTAAAAATATATCTCTTTATGCTGATTGGACGGAAAAGGTCTATATGAAACTAACCTCTTAGATGTATTGCTCAGGGGCAGATAAAGGAAGGTGTGCAGGTTAAATAGAATTAATTATGGTTCAAGAAATTTACCTTCCAAGGCTAAGGTCCTGCACGCGCCCAGAACGTTGGTGCGTACCTAGAAACCAAACCTAGGGCATGGAGTTGGCAAAGAAAAAGCTATTCCTCCTTCCAAATATTCTCTGGCAACCCTGTGTCGATCACCTATTGAGAAAGCGAGAGAAAAGAAGAGCAAAAGGATGCATGAAAGAGGAAGACAGAAGTGAAGTTGGCATAGCAAGAACAAATATTCGAGAAGCCATGGAGTGAATGGGGTGGACGCTGACTAGAATGGAACGATCAAATTAACAAACAAATGAAGAAGATTATTGAAAGCTCTCCTGGAGATTGACGACTTTGGATGAGTTTAATAAAACTAACCACTGGCAGCACCTTGAACAAATCAGCAGCAATGGCAAAAAAAATTGCAGGCCAATTTGGGACCAAAACAAAAGCTGAAGCAGCTGCAAAATAGTTCGTCAATTTTCAAAATCAGTCTCAACTCAAAATTTGGATTGGTTGTTTATATAATTTTTTAGAACGGAAAAAAAAAATCTTCTTAATTCTTCTTGATTCCTCTTGTTTTTAAGAAATATTAAGAAGGATGAGAATATTAGTTTCTTATTACTCTAATGGAACTAAGCACTAAATTTATTTTTGATCACTTACCTCTTATTTTTATTATTAATAAAACAATAATTTATTTCTAGTGTATATACGAACATCATAAATCATTCGTTTCCTATGGCGACACAAACACAAGGAACCAAAGAATTTTTTTTCAATAGGAAAATTTTCTAACAAAAAAAATTGTCAATAGAAAAATAAAAATTATAGAATTAATCTAATTTTTATTTCATTTTGTTTTCGTACTACAATACAAACGGTTCCTAAAAACTAACTTTCTATTAATAGTTTTAATGTACTAAAGTAAGAAATGGTTGGTTGTTTGTTGTTTGTCGGTCGTCCGTTCGATTTCTTCCTCCCTTCGCCTTCGCATCTGTTTCTGTCGCCGTCGTCATCCTCGACAATAGGCGGAAAACCAGAACCAGATACCTAAGTTCATAGGAGAAATAATTTCTCCCCCCTTCCCCTTCTTCGTGGCTTTTGAAGAAATTAAAAATACATTTTAGTAGAAATAAGTTTCTAGTGACTATTAGTGTCTCATGTTTTTTGTAAATATTTTTTAAGTAAGATTTTCCCACTGAGATGGGCTAGAAAACCGTATAGAAAATTTTTGAATAAGTATTTGACGTTGTAATACTTTTAGCATGAGGCAATTTTCATAGCAATTTTGTGCTTGACATTTTATTTGATTAAAAATTTATTGATAAGTATAGTAATATATTAAATTGATTATTAATTTTTATTTATTTTCCTAGAAGAGGTAATAAGAGGTCCATTTAACTTTCCTAAGAAAAATTTAAAATATTTCTTGTAATTTTCTAATAAGTCACTAATAGTAATATGATTTTATTTAAAGTTTTTTTTGGAAATATGTACCATAGGAAAAATATTTCTAGTTTTTCCTAGAATATAAAATTTCAACCAGGGGCACTAAGGAGACCATAGTAAATTTATGGCCAGATTCAAAAATTACAAAACAAGCTAGACAACATTTGGAGTAAAAAAGATTAATATTGGTGCGTTTTAATCCATTATTGAAATTCAATTCTCAACCTCCCCTATCATTCTTTTTTTTTGACATATATTTTATATAGAGTATTAAATGTAAGTTAAGCTCGAACTTGGGTAGAGCTCAAGCTTGAACTCAGTTATTGAGCTCGAGTTCGATTACAATTTTAGGTTTGAAGCTAGGGTCGGCTCGAGCTCGAGTTCAAAATATTTAAATCAAGTTTGGCTTGAACAAGGTTCGGACTCAACTCGATTCGATGTCACCCTTATGCCCAATTTTAAGTAGAGGTCTTTCCCAATTTTATGTAAAATATATGTACAATTTTATATACAATTTATTTGACATGTATTTTTTGAAAAGTTTTAAATATATGTTTGAGTACGAACTTGAGTTCAAAATATTTAAGGGGGGGTTAGTGCCCCAAAGTGGATTTTTGAAGATCAAGTCATGTCCAACATGAAGATCATGTCATGTCATGTACATGAAGATCAGGTAAGAATTTGTGTTAGTGTTGACGACTTCATGTGCACTGGAAAACAGTTTCCAGTGTTAGTGCCCTAACATGAGAAAAACATAAAAAACAAGAGAATTTCTAAACCTTTACAGTGCACTTAATTACAACATAATCCTTAAACCCCAAATTAGGTAAAACAACTATTATTACTACATGAATAAATTATTTAATGTATAATTAAATATACTAATATATTTATTAATTGAATTAGATATTTAATTGTACATTAATATGGTAATTACATGAGCCAATGAAATAACTACATGATTAATTACAAATAATAAATAAATAATATTATAAATAACAAAAACGAAAGTTATACGTTGAGTTATTAATTTATTAATAACATATGATATACTTTAACCTAAAAATGAATAATTTAAGAGAAAAAAATGATCTAATCATAACTTTAACACACTATATATTTGTACATAATATATTTTATGTATTATTAATTATTAATATATTATCACAAAATTTAAAACTATTGGTTTAATTAACTATAGCAATCGGATAATTATGCCAAAAATAATTTATCAAATATTTATTTTAACAATATTTTAATTATGACTATTAAATCACTATTTTAATATAGTAACTGTAAAATAAATATGTTAAATAAATAAAAATAATTATTTATAAATAAAAATAATTAATTTATAAATAAAAATAATTAATTTATAAATAAAAATAATTAAACCATCGTCGTCTTCCTCAGCTGCGAGCCAAAGGGCAACGACGATGGCGACGGGGATGCGCTAGTAGGCGACGACGACGGCCAGCGACGACGGCAGGCAACGACGATGGCGACGGGGACGGGCTAGTAGGCAACGGCGACGGCCGGCGACGGAACGAGAGAGGGCTGCGGCAACACCGAGAGAGGGCTGCGGGAACGAGAGACAGTTGCGGAACGAAAGAGGGCTGCGGCAACACCGAGAGAGGGTTGTGGAAATGAAACGGCAGAGAGGGTGTCCGGCAGAGAGCCCCCCGAGAGACAGCCCCGCTCGCCGAGAGAGAGCCCGCGCGAGAGTCATGTAGATGACTCTCAAAATCGGGCGGAAAGCACTTTCCGCCCGTTACTCTTGAGACATGAACTCGTGATTCATGTATATTCATGTACATGACATGAATTTCGGCGCCCCCTAACGACATCAGGACATGAACTGCGTAATGCGCATGAAGATCATGTCCTGAGTCATGTGCACTAACCCCCCCTAAATCAAGTTTGGCTTCAACATAAGTAGGTTTGGGTTCAGCTCGACTCCCCTCTTGTAGCTTGTTGAAGTGAGTAGAGGGTGAGTTTAAATGAGTTGAGAGATATATGGAAAGGAGTCAAGCCAAATTTATATATATTTATGAGTCTTACAAAAAAATTGATTGTTTTGTTAACTTATCCGAGTTAAATCCTTGTTTTTTGGTCTTAAATCTTGATTAGCAAAAAACAGAAAAAGAGATTTTCGTAAATCATGTTTTCTAAAGTATAATTTGGAGATCAGCATCTCCGAAGGCCCCGTAGGATTTCAATCAAGTGGCCGTCAGCTCGTTTGATGCTCTCGCGTCGCCCAACTCTGAACCCAAGCAAAAATAAAGGGCTATCCAGAACGTCTCCTGCAACTAGTTCTATCCGTTCTTCTTTCTGTCATGGCCCTCTCCACATCTCTCTTTCTATCCCCTTCTCCGGCCACCACGAAGCTGTCTTCCTCTCTCTTCCCTTCTTCATCTATTAGCTTCTCCGCTAGCAGCGGTTTGTCTCTCTCGTTCCTTGTTGGAAAGCAATCTCTCAATGTATCGAGGCTTAGACCCCTCATTGTTAAATCCATGGCCCCGCCAAAGCCCGGTGGTAAAGCTAAAAAAGGTAACTTACCATCTTTTTAACCTTGTCTCCAAATGGGTGCTCCAGTTTCCTTCTCATGTGGCGGAATATGGGGTTTCTGTAGTGACTGGAATAGTGAAGCTGGCTCTGGAGGCTGGGAAGGCTACGCCGGCGCCCCCTGTGGGTCCTGCTCTTGGTTCCAAGGGAGTAAACATTATGGCTTTTTGCAAGGAGTACAATGCGAAGACTGCAGATAAAGCAGGTTATGTAATTCCGGTGGAAATAACAGTTTATGATGTGAGTTCTTCTCCTTTCTCTTTTTCGATAACTTAAGAAATGGTGGAAGTGAAAAAAGAAAATTGCTTTGATATTACACAATTGTTTTTAATGATGCGCGTGGGAGATTGGATACTGGCCTTGGCTTTTGTTTCGTTCCTTCAGACAGTCTAACTGGAGAAATGTCATAATAATCTGTTGTGCGCAGGATAAGAGCTTTACTTTTGTTTTGAAGACTCCACCAGCCTCTGTTTTGCTCCTTAAGGCTGCAGGTACCTAAAATCTGGCATGTCCTCACTTCATTAAAAATATTCTGTGCTAAAACTGTAACTGGTTTTGAGTTCTTCATACTAATTATATCCCTTCCGTTATCTTTTTGTTCCTGGAGTTTTATTTTTCTTTTGTTCCAATTGTCTTTGTATGTAATTGCTATAGTTGGAATTTTCAGTGATTCCTACAAAGATAAGTTAGGTGAAAAATAGGGTAACACTTGTGTGGTGCTTTCAGGTTCTTTCCGATATCTTTAGCTTGCTCTGAAACATTGGAAGTACAATTTCTGGATATCTTGTTCTGCGAGTAGTTCACGTTCTATGTTGCCAAACCTAATTAACTATTTAGAGTATCACATTAGCATCCATTCATGTTAGTAGGGGAAAGGGCAGCCTTCTTTGTAATTTTCCCATCGTAGAAGTTGTTGATCACACAAAGGAAAGTGAAACTGTTAAACTCAATGGTTTCTTGTCTACCTATAACATACCAAAGCCACTTTTAAGAAAATGCAAGGTTTAATTCATTGGCAACAGCTTTTCTGTGCGTTAGAGATTTAAAATAAGAAGTTGAGCAAACTCCCATTGCGGCAAGGCCAGGCTACCCATTTAATTGAAATTTTTTGAAACTTTATATCAATTCTGTCACAACTAATCCTTCTTTTTTAAGGTCAGCTGCATTGTGTAGGATCAAAATTTGGCAACCTTAGTTTTGGCCCATAGGCTGTTGGCTGGAAATTTGAATGACATAATGATTTTGGTTTGTTTATATTCCTTGATTTCATAATCTTTGTAACTTCCTACTTCCTATCCTTGATATGTGATAGCTCGCCCGTGTTTTTTCCTCTGGTGACTATAAATCTCTGGGACTGCTTTTTTGTCCAGTTATATCTGTACTAGAGAGCATGAGATATAAGAAATCATTTACGTCTCTTGATAGTGTTTTTATTACACCAAGCAAAGCTTTTTTGCTTTCTATAATAGGGAGCAAATCCAGGAAATAAGAAATCGTTGTCCAGCTATATCTATAATAGAGGGCATGAGACCAGGACGCTGATTGCTTTCTAAAATGACTAAGCAAATCCACTCTGTATTTCTAACTGTTTGCTTTGGAATAACAAGCCTTAACTGGGACTTTACATGAAATCTGTTTTCTGAGGATGGGCACAATAACACTTTATATTGAACCCAATTACTTAATAAATACCTTTGCATCATACTCTGTGGACTAATGTTTGATGATTCTTTTTACACTGTTTTTCTTGCTCTTAGGTTTCTTCATTTCTTACAATATTTGCCAATTTAAGAAGGCATTTTTAAGAAGTGCATATTGTTACTTAGTGGTGCATTAAGTCCTTCCTTTGTCTTTGTTTCCATTTCACTTTGTTGCGGGGCAGGATGTCAAAAGATAACATGAAATTCTAGAGTCTGGACTACGTAGCTTTCAGTCTTGAACATTCCCCTTTAATAATTCATAAATTATTTAGTTGCCCACTTTATAAAAGCAACTATTTGAGAGCCACATATTTCTTATGCTGATGTTTGGTAGTTCTCGCTTAGTATAGCATGCACTATAATGCTCACCATCCACTGTTACCTTTTTGGTTTCTTGCCTCTTCACCTTCAGCGCCACCAGGTGTACCACTGTTTCCTTAACCATTATCTGCTCATTTGAACACTGGTGTAAGTGGACCTATTTCTGTCAGTGGCTTTGCATTTTTGCTAGCAACAAATTCTCCCAAAACAGCTACTATATTGTCACAACATAATTCTTTATTGACCTGAAAATTGTGCACTTACTCTTTCAGTTACTTCAACTGCTCTTATGTAGAAATTCCTGCAGTGCAGCTACTTTTAAGGGTCTATCTGGGGCCCTGATAAGAGAAGCCAACTAGACGTGCTGCTCAAACTTATTCAATGTTAAAAAATTCTCTGTAGTAACTAATTTTTTCTGATCCAAGTGTAGTGCCCATATAAAGTTTACTGTTCAAGAGTTTTGATTGTGATTTGTACTTCCAGCAAGGTGGAGTCTCTTTCACCATAAATTGATACAATAGCTTACGTTTAGTCTAGTTTAGTTTAGTTGCTGCAAAGGGAACTCTGATCTTTTGTGAATACATGGAATCCTAATCAACTTAAAAGCAGTTCCATAATCAGAGTGAATAGTTGCACTTACATATGCTCAATGGGTGCAGGTGTAGAGAAAGGCTCCAAAGAGCCGCAAAGAGAGAAGGTTGGGAAGGTTACAGCCGAGCAAGTCCGTACAATTGCGACAGAGAAACTCCCAGATTTGAACTGTATGAGTATTGAATCAGCCATGAGAATTATTGCTGGCACAGCTGCTAACATGGGCATTGATGTTGAACCACCAATTCTTGAATCGAAAAAGAAGGTAGTTCTGTGAGGGTGTAGAGATGAGTTTGTCTTGTATTAGTTTTGTTGTGCAATTTTTTTGGCTTCTATTATTATTGTAACATAGCTTTCAGATTCAAGGTATATTATACTCGGTGTCAACACCCAGTGTAGTTTCTTTACATTGAGCTTAATATTCAGAGTTGGCAAAAGCATCAAGCTCTTGAGTAACCATGCTACAATCATTCTAATACTCTCAAATGTCTAGAGTCAAGTAACTCGTGATTGGAATTTCAATTTCAATAAAACAAAAAAAGAGAAGTCTTGAAGCTAGCACCATAAAGCAAACGGGTTTCAGTCATGACTCCACTTCTATTTTTGCTCTTGTTTTTCTTGAAAGCCTCACAGAACCTATCTTTACTTTCAAATAAAGGAATCGCGATTCCACATCTGGCATTTGGAGGCTTCTTCCATGACTGCATTAGGATAAGAGTGTCACTAAAAGTTCAATTTTTTTTTTAATGGCTTCGGATAAAAAAACAGAAGGTAGTCCTGATACTGCAAAATGAAGAAGAAAAAGAAGAAAACCAAAAGTTCCCGTATGATGTTTTGTCAATCACGTAAGGAGGTTGGTGGTGGTCTGAGAGTTGGGAAGCACAAACAAAAGCTGAAGTGAACCCACTCCCACCCACCGGGGTTAAAACAATAAAACGGACCCACCTCAATTGCTCAAAATAGTGAGGACCCTTAGCTCCACGAGCAAAAGGACCCCCTCCCCCACAACCTTTTTTGTAATGGGAGGAGGGTCCCTCTCGGTGGCTAGTTGTTTCCTTTGCTCCCAACGGAACGTAGAGGGATCGTCAGAGACACAGCAATGTAACAATGAAGTTTGAAATAAAAATGTTAAAATGTGGCTCTTCGTCTTACCGGTCGACCGGCCTTAGAAGCCGGTTCGGTTCAAATAAAATGACGACCGCCTCAGCAGATACATGTTGTGGAACCATGACTACGTTTCCACAGTGGACCTCTGCGTCCTTGTCAGAAAAGGTGAAGGCCCACAATTTAGGGCGGTCCCTAATTGTTAATCTTAAACTTAGCAGGTTATACTTAATTAGCCTAATGTCAAATTTGACCTCGATCGCCACCCCTGCCGGTGGACTCCCGGATAATTATTGCTGGTCCCATACGCAAATTTGTTTATACCAGCTCAGTTGCTTGTGGGGCCCTTCCGGAATCGAAGATAAAAAAGGCGCAGAGTCCGCATCAGCCCCGAAGCCTGTAGCGGGAGGACGACAAATCGCAGGACCGACTCCCCTTCATAAATTCCAGAAAGTCTATCGCAATGTAGACACGATTATTTTTCTGATATTTTCTCTCATCTCTCTCTGAGAACAAACTAAGATCTGCTACTACGTCTTAAGAGAAAGGTAATGTGTATTTTGTTGCTGTTTCTTTAATCTCTGTGAACCTTCAAGGCATCTTTCTTCATCATCTTTGTATCTTGTCTCTGAACTTGCTCGCAAGTCGGAGCTCTCGTTATTTTGCGTACGGCCTTTTGTGGAACCTTTTCGCGGTTTCTTTAGTCTGGTTTGCGTGGGTGGTGGGTCCCATTGGCGTCTTCAAAAGTTGATTTTCAAAGTTTTATCATCTTTTTTGTGTTTGGGGATTCGGATCATCCTCTCTTCGGCTCGAATCTTTCGGTTTGCTTTTTGTGATACTTTGAATTGGTTTTCGCCATAGTCTCTCGTTATTCTTTGTTTTCCTGATTGGATTCGGCCTCTACGGTGGTAGACTCTCTATTGTAGACAGTCGATAGCCTTTTATTGCTCTGAGGTAATAACTGCATGTGATATTCTTTGGGTTTGCGCCATCGACTTGCTTTTTATGGTCTGGTACGAGCATTTTCAACATATTTTATGTGATGATACATACATACGTACATACATATATACATATACACATATACATATATATATATATAGAGAGAGAGAGAGAGAGAGAGAGAGAGAGAGAGAGAGAGAGATTGGTCGGTCTTGTCCCGTAATTGTGTTTGAATTCTTGTGAGATTGTTGTACTTGCTGAAACACTGGGGTTGTGCTTGTTTGATGGTGGTAGATGTTAATGATGTTGAGAAGCTTGTCTCTGTTTCCTTGCGTTTGAGGGTTTGTAGTTGTTCTCTTCTGGCTTTTAAGTTAGTTGAAACTGGCATTCGGTTAATTTCAAATGAGTTTACGTAATATGTCACATATCTAGAAGGAGGTTCTTATGCTGATGTATTACTGTGTTCTGGGAGTTTATAAGGTTGGGATTTAATTGCTAGTAAAATTAGTTAACTGATAGGTGAAGAATGAATGATTCTTTCGTAGTGAAATGTTTGAAAGTGCTATTATACTCTTATTCCATGAAAGGAGGCACACTTCATGTCCGTCAAGAATATAAATAACTCCATAGGGCCATTTAACTTGATACTTTGGTATTCTTTAACTGTGAGCCTGTGAGCACTGGAAGTTGCTAAGAGATGTTAAAATGACTCTTCAGAATAAGAAGTGTCTTCTGTTTCTTGATGGATCTGCTAGTTTGGTTGTAATTTTAGAAGTTTGGAACTTGTGAGGTATACCAGTGACGATGAACTCTTGAGGTTTAACTGATAGGGTCAGTTACAATTCATACTGCATTTTACCTTGTCTACATGATAGTTGCTTGTTGCACATGTTAATCTCATTGAGTTAAAGAACTACCATCTATTTTCTTTCTTTCTGGTTGAAATGTTGATAAATCATTTTATGTGGAATAAGAAATTGTTACATATATGATGCTTACAGTTTAAAAACATGCTGGTCTTTAGAATGTGGTAACGTGTTGAAACAATAATTAAGGAAGTGGTTTCTTGTAAATGGAAGTCTGTGATGGATTTAACTCTCTTGTGAGAATATGGAACTATGTGAAACCTTTTGTGATGTCATTGTGAGACTAAAGACAGTCAACGATAGTAAAATAATGTGTCTGCCTTTGATTCATTCACCTTTTGTAGGTTTCTCTGTTGGTTTTACCTTGTCAATATGCATTTGAAATCTCATCTGCAGATTTTGTGTACGATTTTATGATTCACAATTTGTTTGTTGAATGTCTGTTTCAGTGATATCTGGCTTATAGGAGAGAATTTTGCCTAAGATAATATACTATTCAGTTTATAGTATTTATTTCTTGAGATCAAATGTCTTGGTCAACTTTGTGTCCTTTTAAGAGGAAGACATGACAAACAAAAAACTCCTGTTTTTTATATGAAGAAATTTTCAGCTATTTAGTACCATCATTGAAGCTCTACCGTTGTATTTCACTCTGTAGTTTCTGAATTTCCATATTCCTGTAAAAATAGTGCTGAAGGTTTCATGGTAACTTGCAGTTCTAGAGCTGCATTAGGTGATAGAAAGTTTTCTGGATGGCAATTTTACATGTTTTGTTCTCTCTTTCTCTACTCTCTTTTGTAATAGTGATGAAACCATTTTAAATGTGTTTCTTGTATTGAAGGACAAAAATTTTAATGATTAAAGTTGCTGTTTACTTACAGATTTAGTTTTTTTTTTTTTTTGGTATTTTCGTTTTTCCAACATTCTTTACTAAGAGAAGTAAAACTTCAAATATTTCTGCTGTCAGAGAATACCTCAGGGTAACTTTGGAGAAACTTTAAAAGGAATTATCTTGCAGAATAAAATGAATTGATTTGCTTGAAAATCAAAGTCCAAGGTCTTGTAAAGTTGGAGAAATGTTCTTGGGTCAATGCCTATGATTGAGTGATGTCATATGGTAGCTGTGTCAGATAGTAGCAGGGGAAGACCAAATTCTGGAGAATCGCTGAGAGGGCAGGAAACAATTTGAAAACTATGCGTGGCATAAATTGTGGAGGAAGTGGTTCAACGGTATGAGTAGTTTTCAGGACAATATAGGAGAAATCAATATGTTTAGCAACATTTCTGTGCTTCTGAATTTGTAGAGAAAGCTAGTGGATGGAGATTCTTTTGAGGTTGGGTACTGGGGTGCCAGATCTTCAGGAGCTAACTGTTGTTTTCCCTCTTTATTGGTTTTATTTCTGTCACTGGGTTAAGTGTGAAGAACATCAAATGTATGCCTGTGAACATCATGCTTAAATCTCTCTCTCTCTCTCTCTCTCTAGCTCTCACTTTTATAAGGTGGAGGCATCCTTGCATCCCTTTTTTATCCTCCTAACAAGTTACTTTTTGAATTAACTCTCTGGCTTTCATAGGGTCATGTAAGCATTCCTGTTCTGGTTGCATTTCATGGTCTTCCTGTACTGTCAAAGAAATATTTTTTATACTTTTGTTCCTCTTTAGTTATGCATTATTGTTCTGGTTACTATCATGGTTTTACCAGTTCTGCCAAAGAAATATTTTTTTCAAACTTTGTTCCTGTTTAGTTATAAGCTAAGGGAAGTTTGTCCTGTCATCAATGAGGCAGTAGATTCCTTTGAATGTTGTTTTGTATAGATTTTGATGTTTTATGCTATATAAAATTATATGTCCTAACATCTCGAAAGCTTTCAGATGGAGGATCAAAATTCACGTGGGCAGATTGTGGAAATAAGTGGTGATGTGCTCTCAGAAGTGCCAAACTCTGGTGGTAACAAGATATGTGCTGGAGCAGCCTGTGGGTTCTCTGATGCTGAGACTGCCTCTAGAGATGCTAAAGAGCGATCTGCTTCGATGCGGAAACTTTTGATGGCTGTCTGCTTATGCATTGTCTTCATGAGTGTAGAAGTGGTGGGTGGAATTAAAGCAAACAGCCTGGCTATCTTAACAGATGCTGCACACCTCCTTTCGGATGTGGCAGCTTTTGCCATCTCATTATTTTCCCTATGGATTGCAGGATGGGAAGCAACTCCACGTCAGTCATATGGTTTTTTCCGTATTGAAATCCTAGGAGCATTGTTATCAATCCAGTTGATATGGCTGTTGGCTGGGATTTTAGTTTATGAAGCCATCAATAGGATCATTCATGACACAGGTGACGTCCAGGGTTTTCTAATGTTCGTAGTTGCAGCTTTTGGGCTTGTTGTTAACATCATAATGGCGGTCTTGCTGGGTCATGATCATGGCCATGGTCATAGTCATGGTGATCATGATCACCATGGTCATGGGCATCATGAGCATGGAAAGCATGTCCACAATCATGAGCAGGAGCATGAGCAGGAGCATGCACACGGGCGTGGGTTAAGCATTAGAACTCACCACCACCACAATACAGGGAATTCCAAGCACAAGGATGGCCAAAATCATGTTCAAACAAGCATCACACATGTTGTTGATATTGACCATCATGAACCTCTGCTTAAGCCATCTGATGACGAGTGCAAAAACTCAGTCACTCTGACGGGTGAACAAAAGAAAGAGTGGAATATCAATGTGCAAGGGGCATATCTTCATGTACTGGGAGACTCTATCCAGAGCATTGGGGTGATGATTGGTGGGGGCATCATATGGTACAATCCCGAGTGGAAAATAATAGATCTCATATGCACCCTTATTTTCTCTTTAGTTGTTTTAGTTACAACTATAAAGATGCTGCGCAACATCTTGGAGGTTCTGATGGAGAGTACACCCAGAGAGATTGATGCAACCAGATTGGAAAAAGGGCTATGTGAGATGGAAGGGGTTGTGGCAGTGCACGAACTCCACATTTGGGCAATTACAGTGGGCAAGGTCCTCTTGGCTTGCCATGTTACCATCACAAGGGATGCAGATGCTGATTTGATTTTAGACAAGGTTGTGGATTATATCAGGAGAGAGTATAACATTAGCCATGTTACTATACAGATAGAGCGCCAGTGAGGTAGTCACTTCTTTAGAGTTTATTTGAATGTTTAGAATGACCTATTTTCCTTAATGCAATGCAATTCTTTCCGAGGGAAGTTGCGTGAAAAATGTTCCAGAGAAATTTGTCAGGCCGAGAAATTACTCTCCACTAGATCACTTAGAAGTTGTTTGAACAGCCATGGTTTTCCATTTGGAGGGAAAATTCCCGGAGTCACTTTCCACTGGATGGCCTGCTTGGGCATTTGAAGGTATGGTCATCTAAATATAGTTCTCTAATCCCTGTGCTATTGTTTTTTTTTTTTTTTTTTAATGACGAAATTTTGGGCTTTTTTTAAGATATACAACATATAATATGGCCCTTGGTTTTGCAGCTCACTGAATTCCTATTTAAAAAAAAAAATAATCACTTACAGATTAGTTGATGTTAAATTCACAATGCTTAGATAAAAGATGTTAAATTGATGATTCTTTGACTTTGGGATGAAAATGCCTCTGATTTTGGGTTGGTGAAACATTTTGATATAAGCATTGTGAATCGATCAACACATCTCCGATATGAAGAGAACAAAGAAAACCCAATTCAAAAGCCTTGAGGACCAAAGAATCTTTTTTGCTCTTTTATGTCTTGGTTCAAAGGGGATGGTTGGATTGCAGAAATAAGAGGTTGGATCATAGAAATAAAAGCCAAATCGGAATGATATTGCAAACCAAAAGCATCCTTTCAATATTAGGTTTCTTTCTTTCTTTTCTTTATACAATGATTCATCTTAGTCATTTGACAGTTTTTCCTTGTTTTCCCTTTCAAGCTCCAATTTATTCATATTAGAACTCGAAAGATCTTTCCTACGAGGGATACATTCTTCCTTACATTCCATCAAGATTTCTTGTTAAGATCATTCAAAGTGATTTTACAACATTTCATGGAGGAAAAAAGAAAAGACAAATTATTTGACGTCCTATTGCAGAAAAGTCTTCATGTTCACAAGCATGAATTACTGACAACGAGGAGGATGATCAAACTCATGTTGCCGAATACAATTTTCTAGAACAAAATATTACTAATGGAGTAAAACTAGTTAACTTGGCGGAAGCAACAACTAATGAACTAGTTAACCACCACACCCATCAACTCCCTCGTCACAAATTGTACTTCATAATGTTTGTATTCTTCTTCTTTTTTTCTTCCTCTCCTTCGAACTTATTGTCGGTGTAATAAGGAGGAAAAAAAAAAAACCCAAACACTTTGATGAGTAAAAACTAGTTGTTTTGGGAGACAAAGGAACAACTCAATGAGTTTTATGAACACCCATTTGATCCTTATCTGAATTTTAAACAAGTAGTAATTTGGGCATAAAGGAGTTATAGGATAAGTAGTAGTTAGAGGCATAGTTTAGTCAGAAAGAGAGAGCTCGCTTGCCTAAGAAGGAGAGAGAAAGTTGGTATCACCTCTTAGAGGTGGGCATTGGTTAAGTTAAATGGGAAATTGACCTACCCTAACTGGATCCTAGTAGGGATCAAGTCAGTTCCTCAACCTGTAGGGCAAGAATAGGTTGAGCGAAAGAATCATGCAAGCATGGAGTAAGAACAAACTATCCCATCAATGCCTCAAACCTGACATGTGAGATTTACTTATGTAGTTTATCTCAAAAGAATATATAGATTTAGCAAAAGAGGAAAAAAACTTTGTTTTTGTTAGAGTTTTAAGTTGATTGATAAAGATGCAGTTAACTTATGATCAATTTTATGCAATTTCATAATATATTATTATCCATCCTTACCCCATGAACAGGGACATTTCCTTGCAATAGGGTTCTATATGTAGTTGTTACATAGAAGCCTAAAAGTGTGATTAGAAGTAGTATTAGGAGAAGAATTGTTCTAATTGCTATAAAATAAGAGTGAATGGATGAGTAGGGGGTATTGAAGCCTACCTCTTTTGTGTGCTCTTACCAAAATCTCACTCTCCTCTATTCTCATGAATCTCTCCTTGCCAAGGTATTGAATTCATTCACCTTCAAGTTGGTGTTAAAAGAAGCCAAACACGTAGAGTGGCATGGATGGTAAATGTTAGATTCTAGAGTTGCTTGTTTAGAAAGTTTAGGTTTTGTAAGGTGGAAGAAGAAGAGAAGAAAAGAAAAAAGAGAAAGATGGAGAGATCGAGTAGGAGAGAGCCAAAGAGAGTTAAAGTGAAAACCCAAGGTAGAGTTGACCTCCCCTTGACTCCTTTATTTATAGATTTGAGGGCATAAAACCCTAGTACATGAGTATAATAAAGGGACTTAAAAAAGTCTAACATAATTACATCTTCATGCCACTCACTCTTTAAATTACATAAAATGTCATTATCTTCTTTAATACTCTCCCGTAAACTAGTGAGAAAACATCATAAATTCCCAACTTAGAACATGTCTCTGAGAGAGGTTTTATAGTAATGACCTTTGTGAAGATATTTGCTAACTAATTCTTAAATGTGATGTATTGCATAGATATTATACCAGCTTGCAACTTTTCACGCACAAAATAGTAGTCTATCTAGATATGTTTTGTTCTTTCATGAAATATTGGGTTGTTTGCAATACGAATGATTATTACAATGAAGTTGCATCGATTTATTTACTTGGAACCCCCATTTAGACATGAATCATTTGAGTTACAATAGTTCACTCACTGCATGTCTCATTAATTTATATTCTGTTTTTGCACTTGACCTTGTTACTACATTTTGTCTTTTATTTCTCCTCTAATAGTTGTGTTATAACCAGAGGTGGATTTTCTATCATAAGGTGAACTTACTTGGTTTGCATCTGCCTTCTATCATAAGGTGAACCTACTTGGTTTGCATCTGCAAGGCCTTCTATGTCTGTATGTCCATGGCTTTTGAATAATAACCCTTGACCAGGATTTTTCTTCTAGTATCGAATAATCCTTTTCAATGCTTCCGAGTGAATTTGGTGAGGTTGATGCATAAATTGACTGAATAAGATATTTTATGTCTTGTAATTGAGAAAGAGAGAGATTAGTTTCTCAACCAACCATTGGTAACATCCAAGATCAATATCACTGCCACCTTCAACACATAATTTAACCTTCAACACATAATTTAACATTGGGATTTATAGGTGTATCGACGGACTTGCACCAGAGCATTTCAGTTTCTTATAAAAGATCGAGAACATACTTCCTTTGTGACATAACTATGTTGTATTTCGATCGAAGAACTTCTATGTTTAAGAAGCATTTGAGAAGCCCCTAAGTCTTTGGTTTGGAATTTTCTTTTCAAGTCTTCTTTGACTTGCTGAATTCCATTATAGTCACAAAAATAAAAACAAAAATCTTAATTAACCATCTAAGAAAAGTGAGAATAAAAAAGGGAAAGGCAAAGAACCGTATTCCTGTCGTCTCCTAAAAAAATGAGCATTGAGCAGGCACATGACAAGAGTAGCAAAGAGAGACGGAAGAGGGGACGGGACCAGTGTCTTCTCTTGTGAAAACGCCGAATTCATTATCCAAATTGTCCTCATCTCCGTGAGGGTAAATTCAGGGCGAGATTCCAAACAATTTCAAACGGTCCTTCCATTCCAAGATTATCAACCAGTTGCAGATTGTGTGTGTTAAGAGCTTCGCAGGTAAGAATATTTTGAAACGGCTCATGGGACCCTTCCAGTCGACAGACCTCAACAACCAGTCTCAACCAGCTCTCTGCCCAACTCCAACAATAACTTGAGTGGTTTCTACAAATAATAGAATTGAACAAGATTCATATTAGGTGATTTCTTTCTGGAATCTAAACAGGGGCGGCCGAATCTTTCCTGACTCGCCGATCAGAAGATCAGAGGATGAAAAAAGGAAACGTAGAAACCGTAGCTCGGAAGGTGAAAACATGGAATTACCCAAAGAAAATGAGAAATCTCAATCGGGAGACCGTCTCCACTACGCTTTTAAGTTTCAGTTCTGAATCCGAAGCACAGAGGGATCTGACACTGATCGCGTCTGTGTTCTGGAGAACCGAACGATAACGACTTCCCGACTGAAAGCTCTGAGACCCGAGCATGGCGACCAAATGGGTCTCATAGGGCATCGGCGTTGTACGATTTGAATCGTAGCTGTACAGTGCAATAACACTCTTGTCTTCTTATCTAATTATTCCCCGGGGTGGAGGGCCTGAGGTTGACGTGAAAAGAGAAAAGAAGCCACTACGTGCAGGGCGCCGGCGTGTACGGACGGTGACCCCATGCCGATCAAACTGGCCGCACGGACGGACGGAGGCCGAGAAACCACTACGGTAGTGCGTCGTCTGGAGTTCGACGTGGACCCGCGAGGCGGTACTGTGTTACTGTTCCCCAGAATGTGAACTGAGAGGTGAAGAAAAAGCAAATCAAATAAAAAAAAAAATTGGAGTTACAGAGCTTGTGCTGGGGATGTGAGCTCGGGAAGCAGGGACCTGGGAATCTCTGACCCGGGAGCAGGAAGTTGGTGGCAGGTCAAAGCCGGCTAGAGCGAGAGAGGAAACCCCGAAGTCAGTCGATACTTTTCTTTCTCTCCCAGCTGCTGCTCTGCTTCCGTTTCAGATCCCTGAAACAACTTAATTACCGTTGTCACCTTGTCAATTATCAACCTTCCGGGGTTTTCCTCAAATTGCAACATCGCTAATTGGGTATCATCTGTTATTTTTCCTGCAAACACAAGCGATTTCCCTGGTCAATATCGCAGCGGGGAAGATAAAAAGTCAGAGGAAGTTTCAGTCCAGACATCTTTTTAGGGCTTGGAGGCACACAGCAATCGAGGACGACGGCGATTGGTGCTCGCGAGGCTCGTAAATGCACATGGTCTCTGTGGAGCTGGCAGCGCAAAAGCAAGAAGATCCCTTCTGCTCTTTCCTTCTTTCCCTTTAGCCCAGCCATTTCTGTCTTTCTTTTCCATTTCTTTTTCCCCGTCCCCTTCTCTCTTAGGCATTGAATCGAACAGCTTTTTGACCTCCCGATCACCGTCAAACGTTTACCGAAATGTTAATCGCACGTCATCAAATAAAGTAGCCGGAGACATGGCTTTCAGGTCGCAGTCCTACTAGAGCTCGGACAGAGCCGCGAGCGACGCTTTTTAGCTTTCAGAGAAGGAATGGGAAAAAAAGGAAAGTAGAGGACCACGACTGTGACCAGAACCAGAGTGGGCATAAGATGACGTCTGACGGAACGGAGGTCGCTGAGATTCGCGGTCTCTGTTTTTGTGTTTTTTTTTATTACTAGAGGAGCCTGACATGAGAGCTGCCGCGATTTTTTTGGTATCGGACCCTCTGTTACCTTATCCCATCTATTGCGTTTTCTAGTTCTTAATTCTTTCTTCTCCCCTTCTGGATTCTCGACTCTGGAGCTCTCCAGTTTCTACTGAAATACTGATGAGGCGTCAGAAAACGAGAGTGGCTAGTGTCTCAAATACTCTCTTGCGAGATTACTGTGGTCGATCACCTAAATCAGTCTTCAGTCTTCACAATACAGTACAGGAACAGATCTGCCCACCATTGTTACCTGTCCTGCAAACTCGGTACCAACAATGAATCTTTACTGTCCACAACTTTGATTCAGTTTGAATGTTTAGTTTCATTCAGAACTCCGATTCCATTCGAAATATAAAGTTCGTGGCCAGCTTACCTGATTCAAAGAGTAGCTAACTAGCTTTTGCTTTGGGTTGAGGGTAGGTCAGATCACCCTGAACCAGTTCGTGTTGCCCTTCGTCCATCAAGGGTAGTCTGGAAACCAGAACAGTGATTGATTTTCTTAGCATTTGCGGTTATTAAGTGCGACCAACACAAAATTGCAGGTTGAGATGGGCACAGACACGCACGATCAATATTGGATTAGCTTGTTATCAACTGTAATTAAGTTGATGCTTTTCTTTTTGTCTGACTGAAAGCACGGGAAGATGAAAACAGTACCACTCTTTTTAGTTTATTTCTGGTCGATAAAAGGAGATCCATTTCAGGTTCTTGTATACTTTTATTGCTTTCTGAGTTGCAGCATCTGAAGCGTTTCTTGCATGATCAGTATGGACTATGGAATTGCAATCTCTGATTCGGATCTATATTTTATGACTTTCAACTGCTTCTGTAGCTCTTTTACTTGGCTAGCTGTTGAGACCGCATTGCCCACCATCTTTTTCTTCTGGGTGTTCTGATCAATGGTTGGAAAGATGATTTACCCTAAAAAGCTCATGAACGTGTCTGTTCGGCATCGCGCTTGATCTATAAAAAGCTGTTGAAAGGAAAGAATAAAGAACCTCCACTTCTGGTTCGATAAATACGCAGAGATTACCTTTTCTTGAAGACGATGATCAGATCAAACAGTGAGAATACAATTACAGACCTAGGCTCTTGCCCTACCACTCGAAGTGCTAAATCCCCGTTTTAATTCCCCCGAGAAGAATGAATTACTAAATCGAAACATGCATCCCAAAGAGAATTAGAGAAAGTAAAGTAAGCAAAAGTGAAGCATCATGTGTAATGATGCGAGTGAAAATTCAAATTAAGCACTGAAAGCGCACAAAAAGAGAGACCAACCTAAAAGGAAAGTCTTCTCCTCCATGCATGGAAAGAAGCAGCTTCCGCTGCCTCGCCCAGTCCACTCACTCGCTCATTACATCAAACACCCGAAAGGCGATACACGTCCTTGATCTCTCTCTCGCCTTCCTCAAGAGTGTTTGCAACGTCTCTCCTCTTCTCAACCCTTACTCCGTTTTAGAACAAATTATAAAGAGAACCGCTGATCAGTTGCTGTTAATGTAACTGAATATCTGGTGAACTGCCGTGGCAATCTCATCTGCGGAACCCAGCTTGCACGCCTCTTCTATCTGCGTAAGAAAATGTAATTTATAAGCTCAGCGTTACGAAATTTTGCTCAAACTGTGGTTTTAGTTTGATGGTTTTGAAGGATAAAGTACCTTCAGGTTGAAAGAATAAAGAACTGATGAGTCTAAAGACGTGACATTTAGATGTAAGACGGTGAGGGAGAGATCTTCCAACGCGTTGATGACCTTGAGAAGATGTCCGGACCTCTTCGGGCAGAGGACTTTGAGATTGACGTGCGTTTGGATGACGGTCACTTCGATGTCGGCCACCGCCGTTTTGTTCTCGGCGGTGAACTTGCCGTCTTTGATGTAGTTGTCTATAAGGCATTTGACGTCGGATTTTGGGGAGCCGGAGTAGGAAGTGTACTGCGGAGAAGTGAAGAAGCTGTTGAAAGGAGTGGAAGAGTCCGACCTATGCCCTTTTTCATCAGTTTGCCGCTTTCGTTTCTGGGCTTGGAGGGACTGTAAAAGCTGTTCAAGCTCTTTTACAAAGTCGATAGCGCCACCGATAATTGAAGCTTGGTCTCCCTGCAATTACAACAACAACAAAAAAAAACTGATGAGACCAAATAAAAACTCGAACAGAAGTAACACGATTCATACAAACCGATCTCCTGTCTGTAAAAGAAAGAAGAATTCTGTGCCTCTCAGCAGTAACTGAAAATTTGTGGAGTACAGGCTTACCCTCTGAATGAAGGAAGAGGGCATGAGCGAGCGGAGGGCGTTGAGATGATCGTTCATCTGCTTCCTCCTGTGACGTTCGACGGCAATGTGGGTCATACGTTGACTTTCGACTTCTTCCCTGTTCTTGCACGGTTTCGTTCTCTTCCTCTTCCTCTTCTCACGCGTCGGCGGCGGCTTAGCTAATGGCGCTGTCTCGTTCCTCGTCCACATTGACGAAGAACCCGAGTTACCGTCCTTAAAATTCTCCGGTGAATTGGGTTCGGGATTACAGGCCGTGCTCGCAACTTCTTGACAGGAGGAAGAGACTGGGTACTGGTGCTCCTTCGTCTCGGACTTAACCGCGGAATGTGATTCTGACGCGTGGGTGAGACAGCTCTCCAGTTCTAACGCCGGGACTCGGGCGTCCGACTCGGAGAAGTAGGAAGGCTTCCATGGCTTCTTCTGCTCCTGCAGCCGCAAAAGAAGCTGAAAATCGGGCTCCGTCGATGGCAGAATTGAGTGTGGCTCTACCCCCAGCATTTGCAGAAATGGCATTTTGTCATCAATGGAGAAATTGGCAGACTCCTCGCCTTCCAAGCTATCCGCAGTGAGGAACCCTCCGTAGCTAAAATCCAAACCACTGCGTTGCTCCAAGAACTCCACGGCCAGATGCTCTCCCAAGAACTGAAAAATCCAAGAGAGAAAGAGATTAGCACCTGCGTTTTTTTCCCCGAAAGGTCCCAAATTCTGCGAATTCAAAGTACCCTAGTAAGCTTAAAAATTGAAGAGGCAAACGAAGACAACGAGGTTAAAAAAATGGTCTCTATCAAATGCGTGGCGTTATACGTTCGAATTGCAGAAGGAATGTAGAAAGTGAAGAGGGATTTGCAGTTCCGTGGAGTATTAAAACAATGCATTGAATGCAGAGTAAATGAAGTCTAGTTCTGGAACAAGAGATTTCAGAGAGAGGCAAAGGTATTTAAGCCCGCAGGCTCGCGGAGTCGTTCTTCTCCCATTGCTCAGAGACTTACACAAGGGTTGATGGGTCCTGGAAGGCTCTCCATGGCAGCAAAAACAGGACCAGCAGAGGTTGTAGAAGGGCGTACTCCACCAACTCAAATCTCTTATCCCTTCAAGTTTCCCTCAAGTGCCAACATTCGGTGTGTGTAGAGCAGCAGCAGCAATAAATGCAAATGCCCATATATTCCCTTCTTTCTAAAAGAATATAAGCCCTCGAACAGGGAAAATATTAAATGCAGTGCGTAAACAGAGACGAAAATGGAAAACGAGAAGAAGATGTGAAGAAGAGGGTTTTTTGAAAAATGGAAAGCGTAGGTAAGGAATGAAGGGTGGAAATTTGCCTACAAACGAAGCTAAGGATGAAGGGAAAAAACATAAAAATTTCCACTGAAAATCTCGACCTGAAGCAAGCAAGGTCGGTTGTCTGCGTAGGTGAGTGCTGGGAGTAAAGAGTGGGGAAAGAAGGAGAGAGAGAGAGAGACGGGTTGTCTGGTTTACAAGCTCCCATGTATTATTGGCGTGGCAGATTTGTCCAGCAGCGGGGACAGACAGTTGTGGGGACTCTCCAAACGTACAGCAAGAAAGTCTATTGGGATCCTGCCATTGATGCTGTCATCCCTGCTCATGAGGTTGAGGAGAGAGGAGAGAGGAGAGAGGAGAGAGGTGAGAGCAAGAGACCTACCCGCCTCTCTCCTTCCACTGTTTGTTCAAATGCCAAACCACCCCCTTTCCTAAGAATGTTTGTTCAAGTGCCCAAACTCTGCCCTTCCCCTCCAGCTACATGTATCCTCTATTAAGCATCAACCAGAACTACAATTTCCCAGAATTAAAAAAATACCTAGAATACCCTTCAGTTGAACCTGTGATCTGTGATCCAGGAACATACAAAACTACAAAGAAGGCTCTCTGGCTCGCTGTCTTCTCCCCCACAAAGCAACAAATGCAAACGCCAAAACCTCTCTTACATGGACTTAACTGAAACGAGGACGAGGATGCGAGATTATTGATTTCGTAGATCGTGCTTGGACAAACATGCTTTGTTGGTGCCAGTTTTCTAGGGTTTCCTCGATTATCATCTCTCCCTTTTCTCCAGATGATGAGAGCTTTTAAGTTGTCCATGTCAATTAATGATCTACAAACGTATAAAATATCTGGAAAACGCAGTCAAAATCCGATGCCATTTTCCCCTCTTCTTTAGTTCTTTGATTCCTTTTCCTTCTCCCGCGCGCTGGAAGCTTCTTCCCGAGGTCGTCTCTGGGCCCTCCTGCCGCAACTCTCCGTCGATTCCATTTTCATTTTTTTTTTTATAGCTTTTACGAGCTTCGAAACCATGAACATCGGATAACAACAACGATATTAATTATAGGAACAACATCGGTAGATGAAACGAGGATCCCGACTAGCATGTCCTTGTCTCTACAGTCCCCGGAAGGCATCCCTGGTAGGCGAAGAGGTCGCTAGGGGCAGTTTCTGACCCAAATGACTGATGGGTCATCCCGAACGGGGTTTGGTTTTTAGCGTCATGTGCAAAAATCCATGGGTGCTAGCAGAGAAGGTAAGGCATGGTACGAGTTTCGAGCACCGAGCTGGGAAGCTTTGAAGTTCGAAGAAATGAGCATCTTTCTGGCTTCTGGGTATTGCTCCCATTTCCCAATCTACCTTATTTTAACTCCCTTTTTCATCTTTTCACCTTCTTAGTTTTTACCGAGAGTGACGAATTGAAGGAGGAGAACTGGAATAGTGGCGATTGTTGGGCTCATCTTCTGGGTGAGATTTCATGGATGAGGGAAAGCAGAGGAAAATGGCAGGAGGGCTATTGTTTATGAAATCTGCAATAGGAGTAGAATTTGGATGCTAATGGTGGTTGCTCATCATCTTGTTCCCAGTCCCTGTCCGTTTATGGCTTGGATTTTTTACTGTCTAATCTTAACCAGTCCCGGGGACAAGGCTCCTGGACCAAATGCTTTATCTTTTGTAAAAAAAAATTTATCCCCTACCAACTTGATCATGTAACAACTATTGTTATAACATGGTAAATAAGCCACCAACCATTGTCTCTTCAAAAAAACAAAAAAAAATCTTTATGAGACCAGTCCATACAAGGAGCTTGTTTCCTCCTGCTTTCCTTATTCTAATCACCTGGGTCACAATTCATGGAGAAAAAAAGGTAAAAGAAATAAAGGGAGAGAGTATGAATTCAGATCAAGAGCCAATTAAGAACTGATCATTCTTTGACACCCTCAGAGTAACCAAGGGAGAAAAGAAGAATGAGAACCAGTAGTGTCGGTTTTGCAAGGGAGCGGAGCAGACAAGACAGGCTACCATAAAAAGTTCCATTAAAATGGGTTTGGGATCACTGGAGACGATGATTATTCGAGGTACAACTACATGGATTACAGTTTGACGTTCATCCATGGGAAAGATATCCCATCATTGGACCATCCTTGCTGTCGATGATTTCTTAGGTCAACTGTAGTTTGAGAAAAAGACAAAGAAATCAAATTTGCAGGACAAAGTCGTCTCTTTATATGTGTGTTAAGAGAGATTGCGTATGGGGCAGGGCAGGGGCGCAGGGGAGTTCACATGAGAGATTCTTTTCAAATCACTGGTGGGAGGATGCCGCTTCTGTGTCCTCGTCGGAGGAAACCATATCCAAGTGAAGGGACCCAGTTATCCCTCTGTGACGGGTTTCAAGATTTTCATTGTAGGATCCTAGAGTCTCTCTCTAAAATCGTTAGAATGCGAAGCAGAAGTTCTACACCATGAGATAACTTTACTCAGAGATAATATCTTCTTGAATCCTAAACTATCCGACAATCTTTCATTGGATCAGAAAGCTGCAATGGCATGCCAGAGAAGACACGTACAGTGGAGACTGGTTTGGCATTTCTTCTTCTTTCATCTCTACGCGACATTCATGGACTTTCCGCCGTCTTTTCTTTACCCAGTAAGCTTCAAAAATCAAGCAAAAGGGAGGGCTGTGAATGTGGAACTTTCACGGTATCAATCGGTCCAAGTATCTTACTGTGCCTCTTTTTGGCCTGTAATTCCTCTATGTTTATCTTCTTCTCTGTGTTGGAAAGAAGCTCGGAAGCTATCCCTATCTGTGTCCTGAACCAGTATCGGCCTCTTTTTTCGAACTGGATGCCTTTGCCAAAGGTATCATTGAAAGGGCAAAGGGTGACCACGAGTTCAGTTATTTGTAAAGATTACTATCGGCCAAGAAATGGTCCATGGCTTGTGAGGTTTCTGAATCCTGATTCTTGATACAGATACAGAGACAGATACAGATAGGATTATCTCGATATATGTGATTGAATCTTGATCCAAGCTCTGATAAAATTATATGCAAAATATCCCAAAATCATCATAAAATAAATTAGTTCTTTAAGCTTAACAAGTGCAATGATTTTACTATTATAACAAATAAAATTATTATTGTAAAAGACATAAGAAAACTAACGGATGCAATTGATGCTGAAAATACTGAAATGTATAGTAAAATGGTTCAATATAAAGTACACACATATAAAATATTTCCCTCATCTTTAACTTACAATTACTATAAGGAGAGGGGCTTCTTTGACAGGTAGGGGGAAGCCCTACGTCCTCCTCTCTATAGACCCTCTCTATTTTCCAACCTTCATCTCTCTTGTCTCTCACTCTTTGTTAGCTCGTCGTTTTGTTGTGCTACATCCTCTGGCTGTCTCGTTGAACCCTCTCGCCTAACCTTCTCGTCGTCTCAACTTTACTCTTTCTTCCCCCTGTTAGTTCATTATTAAGTATTTTTAAAATAAATTATTTTACCATGGCTTTAAAAATATTAACCTAAATACCCTCTATCAAAGTCTTTTTATCTTTTATTTTTTATAATTAATTAAAATAATAATATTATTTTACTTCTTAATTATATTATTAATTTATACTACACTAAAATTTATCTGATGTTATTAATAAAATACCATATTTACTTATTTATTATATTTATTACTGTAAGCACCTAACCAATACAACCCGAAAATACTAGTCGAATTAGTCGATTAAGGTGCGATAAGTCAGGTCTTAACATAGATCACCAACATATTCCAACACTCCCCTGCAAACCAAACCCCCGGGTTAAACCGGGGACAAATTCCAAATACAAATGCAAATGCAAAGTCCCCACGCCAAACATGTGAACGCACAGGGATTCGAAGGCGGGACGTGCGAAACCTGCTCTAATACTATGTAAGCCCCTAACCAATACAACCCGAAAATACTAGTCGATTAAGGTGCGGAAAGTCAAGTCTTAACATAAATCACCAACATATTCCAACAATTACTGTTAATACTATATTAAATTATTAATTTAAGAGTGATAATTAAGATATTTTTAAAATAAGAATTTGATCAAGTATCTTGATATTATAAAAGTAAACATTTTTTTTGAGTATTCTATATTTTTTAATTAAATAAATTAACAATTTAATTTTAACTCATAATTTTTGTATTATTTAGACTAAACTACAGTCTATCTTAATTTATTAATAAAATACCCTACTTAATTATTTATTATATTAATATATTTTAATATTACATTAAATTACTTATTATAAAAGTAACCATGTTTGTTTAGGTTTATTATTTGTTCAAGTATATTATTTATTTAGGTATATTATAAAAAGTAACTCATTCTATTATTTCCACTAAAATTTCCATTTTGGGCACTAACACAAAAAAATACTTTCCGGTGTACTTTACATCGAGCACATTAACACGAAAAAGTAATTCACTTTCTTTTTCACTTTCATTTTTACTTTTAGTTTCCCTCCCTTCGCCCCTTTTAAGTGCACTAACCCCCGCCCAATCAGATGCACACACACACACACATGGTTGTGGGGATTGATTAGAGGTTTCTTACAGCTTCTTTGTCATTTCTTCTCCAACGTTACTCCAGGCCCTCCTTCTATCATAACGAGTTCTTTTATTAGTTATCTCTTGCCGTTTTATGCTTGATTTTTTATTCATGTTTGGATTTGCTGTTATTGATCTCGTACTATTTTCCGCCTCTTGTTTCCTGGGAGAAAACTTTCTAAATTCTCACTGCGTAGTAGTTTGCTAACTCCAGGACTCTCATGGCGGTTTCTGGCGACAAGTCCAGGATCTGAAATCCTATGGCTGCTCATTCAACGTTTCCTGTTGAACCATGTGCGCCAAAACCTCAAGGCGTTAGTGAGGGCGCAACATGGACCTAAGACCGGGCTGAGCGTGAATCTCAACACGCCCCATCACGGGAGGTGCGGGCACGGGGACCGACACCGCCCACTTCTGCTCCAAACACTCCCCATCAACGGTGATACCAACCCCGCGCTCGGGAAGATTCAAACGCGGGGCAAATCCAACTCTAATACCATGTTGAACCATGTGCGCCAAAACCTCAATGCGTTAGTGAGGGCGCAACATTGACCTAAGACCGGGCTGAGCGTGAATCTCAACACGCCCCATCACGCGAGGCGCGGGCACGGGGACCGACACCACCCACTTCCGCTCCAAACACGCCCCATCAACAGTGATACCAACCCCGCTCTCGGGAGGATTCAAATGCGGGGCAAATCCAACTCTGATACCATGTTGAACCATGTGCGCCAAAACCTCAAGGTGTTAGTGAGGGCGCAACATGGACCTAAGACCGGGCTGAGCGTGAAAATCAACATTTCCTTGTGAAATCGCCTTATGTTATGGAAACTTTCTTATTCAAGGTCTCCTTTCTCTCAAGTTGTCTTTGACAAGGTCACGTTTCCTACTCTATTTTGATCTTTGTTTTGACCAAGAGTTTGGCAAATGGCAAGAGTTTGACCTGAAACTCTATGCCTGAAGTTGCTGTCATTGCCTTCTTTTATTTGCTATTAAATATTTTTGTTGCTAGTGTTTCTACATATGCCTTCAAAGAAACTGAATCTTCTCAAGGTTTAGCATCGGTTTTCTTCCTGTATAATTCTAGCCTCTTGTCCTGCCAATTAGGGTGAAATTAAGTTAGAATTCTACCAACATACAAATGTTTAATTCCAAGTCAACCAAAAAAAATTCTTTTCTTGGTACAAGTGTAGGCTTCCAAAACAATACTTTGAGATCATGTTATTCATTCTAGCTTTCGAATTCAAAGGTGTATTTACAAAGTATCGATTTTGGTTTTTTTTTTTTTTTTTAAAGATCCAAGCATCATTGAGCTTACACTTTGAAATATTTTGATTGATCTTAATTGTCTAAATTCAAACTTAATTCCCTACACTTTGAAATAAAAAACAGTTTGTTCAAATCATTACTTGTTTGTGAAATCTATTTTAAATTCGATCTTAGTCGCTTACAAGTACAACCCCCTTTTCAAAACCAATCTAATTTATTCTTGTATTTTAAATTTTGAAATCAAGTCATTAAAAACTACTCGAATTGCTATCATATAGATTGGTGTATGTATTCATTATACTTGAATTGTGAAATTTGCCTATTGAAAGACTATTGATATTAGGTTAAAGTGGGTCACGCTTTTAGCAAGGCGAGACCGTCATCATCTCAATTTGATTGAGAGAAGCCTTATGTGGCCAAGGAGAAGAGATTGTAAAGCTTTGATGTTATTGTTGTTGTGTTTTAAGTCCTTGTGTAGATACGCGGCGTTGAAAATCTTATTCTTAGAGCTTTGATGGGTGTGCCTAGTAAGTTGCTGGTACAAATCCCTGAGTGGCTCTAGTCAGGATTATTTAGTTAGATATTGAAAATCCTTTTGTGGATTTAAGTTGTGTGCCTACTTTGTTACTATAAATCTATATGGGGTTGAGTTTATGTACGTTAATTGTAGTAGTAAGTTCGTATATGCGCAACATTATAATAGCCTCAGAGGCAATTTCATCTCTAAGTGTCCTTGGTAACCCAAACATAGTGGAACTCCATGACACCAAACACCTTGATAGTATATTAGCAATCCAAGATTGGATTGTGAACCACTATAAAACTTTTGTGCACTCCTTGTAGGTAGGGGTGGCTTCAAACCGAGCCAGCTCGCAAGCGACTCGAGTTCGGCTAGGTGCCGGCTCAGTTTGATTCGTTATTTATCGAGCTCGAGCTCTGAAATCGGCTAGTTTACCTTAACGAGCCGAGCTCGACCAAAGCCAGGTTCGGTTCGTCGGCTTGCGAGCCGACTCGAGGTGAGTCAGGATCGGTATCAAGTCGGGACCGGGAGCGTGAGCAAGAGCGAGGGGGGGAATTTCCTCCCCTCGTCACCGCCGAGCCCCTCCCGTCGGCTGTTGTCGCCGCCTCTACTGTCATCGACAGATACTCGTCGGCCGCCTCTGTGGCGGTCCGTTCGATTTCTTTCTCTCCTCGTCGTCGCCTCTGTTTCCGTCGTCATCCTTGACTACAGGTCCTCCCTGACGTTGTAACCCCCTTCCCTCCGCGTCATCTCAGCTGAAAACCTGAACTAGCAAGTTCAGGGGAGAAATTAGGTGAGAAATAATCTCCCCCCTCCCATCGCGAAGATGATTTCGCACGTGCGAGATCATAAAATAAAAAAAAAAAAAATTTCCTTAAACTCTCCTTCCTCATAGCTCTTGAAAAAATTAAAAATACATTTTATAGAAATATTTTTTTATGAACTATTAGTGTCTCATTTTTTAAAATATTTTTATAATTAAAAATTCTTATTAAAAATCATATAATTTTCTAAGTAAGATTTTCCTACCACGATGGGGTAGAAAACTGTATAGAAAATTTTTCAATAAGTATTTAAAAGTTGATGTTGTAAGACTTTTAGCATGAAGTAATTTTCATTGCAATTTTGAGTTTGACATTTTATTTGATTAAAATTTTATCGAAAGTATAATAATTTATTAGATTGATTATTAATTTTTATTTATTTCCCTAGAAGAGGCAATAAAAGGTCCATTTAACTTTCCAAAGAAAATTTTAAAATATTTCTTTTAATTTTCTAATAAGTCACTAATAGTAATAAGATTTTATTTAAATATTTTTTTGGGAATATGTATCATAGGAAAAATATTTCTAGTTTTTCCTAGAATATAAATTTTCATCTAGGGGCACTAAGGAGGCCATAGTAAATTTATGGCCAGATTCAAAATTTACAAAACAAGCTAAACAACAATTGGAGTAAAAAAGATTAATATTGGTGCATTTTAATCCATTATTGAAATTCAATCCTGAACCTCCCCTATCATTATTTTTTTTGAATGTATGCATAATTTTATATATAATTTATTCGAAGCCACCCCTACGTGCGAGATCATAAACAAGGAAGAAAAAAAAACTTTTTGTCCCTTCCTCATGGCTCTTAATGAAATTGAAAAGATATTTTAGTAGAAATACATTTCTAGGAACTATTAGTGGTTTTTTCAATAAATGTTGAAAAGACATTTTTAGTAGAAATATAGGGACAATTAGTGCCTCATGTTTTTTTAAATTATTTTTCTAATTATAATTTTTTTTAAAAAACCATATAATTTTCTAAGTAAGATTTTCTTGCCAAGATTGGCTAGAAAACCGTATAGAAAAATTTTGAATAAATATTTGACAGTTGATGATATAATCCTTTTAGCATGAGGCAATTTTCATCACAATTTTGTGTTTGACATTTTATTTGATTAAAAATTTATCGATAAGTATAATAATATATTAGATTAATTATTATTTTTTATTTATTTCCTTACAAAAGGTAATAAGAGGTCCATTTAACTTTCCTAAGAAAAAATTAAAATATTTCTTGTAATTTTCTAGTAAGTCTCTAATAGTAATAGGATTTTATTTAAAGGATTTATAGTTTTTATTTGGGTGATTGTAAATTTATAGTGATATTTCATTTAATTTTGTTGTGTTTGATTATTGTATGGACTTTATTCATAATGTTATGCATTGTATGGAGTGTTTAGACTATTTTATGGAATGTATGGAGTGTATAAACAATTTCATGGGGTATTTATGGAATGTATTGACAATTTTATGGAGTGTTTATGGAGTATTTTATGCAGGTATTATGTATATAGATTATGCCCAATTTTAAGTAGAGGTCATGTTGAATTTTATATAAGTATTATATACATAGATTATGCTCAATTTTAAGTAGAGGTTATACCCAATCTTATACATGTATTATATATATAGGTTATGCCCAATTTTATGTAGAGGTCATACCCAATTTTATGTAAAGTATATGCATAATTTTATATACAATTTATTTTATATATATTTTTTGAAAAGTTTTAAATGTATGTTGATGCTCGAACTCGGCTCGAACTTGGTTAAAATTTTTGAACTCGAGCTCGATAACAATTTTAGGCTCGAGACGAGGTTCGGCTCGAAGCTTGGCTCGAAATATTTAAATCAAACTCGGCTCGAACATAGGTAGGTTCGGGCTCAGCTCGGCTCGATGCCACCCCTACTTGTAGGGTTTGAATGTTTGTGTATGCACCTTTGAATGCGAAATTGGTTTAACATATTAAATTAAAACTAAAATCATAAGCACATATAAGATTAAGAAATAAAAAATTAGTCAAATTTAGTAGTAAAAGTAAACGAACCTACTTAACCCTCTCCCTCCCCCTCTCCCCTTATAACGACATCAGGACATGACCTACGTAATGCGCATGAAGATCATGTCCTGAGTCATGTGCACTAATCTATTACTTGTATGATGTGATTTCAATAATAATAAATCGATAAGAAGTAAAATGACAAAGGTTGAAACCCCTTGGATAAATTTGCAAAAGATTCTGATTCTGAGTTTTAGAGTTTAGCAGAGTGCTTGAATGATCAAGTTAATCTCTATTAATTTTTACAACAAGCACAAAGAAAAAAAATTAAGAAAGGGAAACAAATCAAATTCTTCTCAACTCTTGCATTACACCAGTGGTCCATTCTAGAGATTCTTGCTGTTCCACTTCGACGGCTAACACGGAAAAGTTATTAAAATGAAAATGGAGAAAAGTTGCTGCAAGTGGCTGGAGGATTCCAAGAAGTGGCTATGGAGACGGAGGGCAGTAAGGTTCGGTGATTACGGCTTGGGCAACAGTGCAGACCTTCAGGCCACAGGAGGCGATTGCTTCACTGTCGCCCATTTCAAGGCTAAAAGTGGAACCAACCCAGAACACATATTCCTGAATTCGACCACAACGGAATGAAAATAGAACAGTGATTTTAATCTCACAACAGAAGATGAAGTAAGCTTCTTGCTCCACCTTAACTGTTTTCGAACAACAAAAGGATTCGAATCTCTAGTTCCTCCGACGAAGGAGAAGCAGAGAGTGCTTGACTGATCAAGCTACTCTTTATTTCTCTTTTATAGGAAGCGTCAAAGAAAAAAGTAAAAAAAGGGAAACAAATGTGATTCGTAAGAGTACATTTTATAACCCAACTCCAGTGTTGATCTTAAAACCACCTGTCCTGATGATAAATTTGTTAGGTTTCTCTGGGTTGAGAAGAAGACGGAAGAAGGAACTGAGAGACCGAGACCGACGAGTCCTTTAATTTTTCTAATTTTTCATTCTGACTCTTAGTTTAGGGTTACATAATCTGTATAAACTCTTAGTTTAGGGTTACATAATTTGTATAAATAAGATAAGTGGCCCACTGGACCACACAATAATTTGGATCAAACATAACAATCTCCACCTTGAGCCAAATTGCATCTAAAGCAAACATAACCTAAACAAAGGTAAACATAAAGATACACTAACAACATACTACTAACAAACTGACGTCAAACTTGAGTAAAACTTGAATTTTGTAATTGGAAGACGCTTTGTGAGTATATCGGCTGGATTCGACTCGGTACCAATCTTCTTCACGACAACCTTGCCATCTGAGATCACATCTTAAACAAAATGATACCGAATGTCAATATGCTTTGTCTTCTCATGGTATATGCGGTCCTTTGTCAAATGAATGATGTTTTGGTTGTCACAATGCACCGTAATAGGACCCTCGATAGAAGACATCTCACCAACAAACGCCTTGAGACAAATAACTTCTTTGATAACCTCTGTAATTGCCATGTATTCGGCTTTGGTACTTGAGAGTGCAATGGTGGCTTGAAGTGTAGACTCCAACTAATTACACAATCTCCAAGGGTGAAAACATACCCCGTCAAAGAACGTCTCTTATCTAAATCACCCGCAAAATCCGCATCCACAAAACCCATTAGTGCCTTGTTACCATTTCCAAACTCCAAACGAGCATCAATGGTACCTCGCAAATAGTGAAAAATCTACTTCAGCGCTGCCAAGTGCCCTTTCCCGGGACAAGAGAGATATCTATTTACCACACTAACGGCTTGAATAATGTCGGGTCAAGTACACACCATCCCGATCGTACTCGAATATGGAACCTTTCTCCATATATTTTGACCACAATACCCCTAGATACATATTTCAACTACCAATATAAAACATATTAGTAGTTACCGTTACACGGTGCCTACCATTTATTATGTATTATTCTTTAAAAGTTGAATTTTATATTTGCAATGATATTAATTGCCCATTGTCATTTTAGGGGTATAGACCTGACCTTGCGGATGTCCCTTGCATCACAACTCACTACCACTTGTTCTCTTTTTCATTTTTAAAAAAAATTTCAATGTCAACCTTTTCTGAATGCAATACAGAGTTCTCTTAATGTTTTCCTGTTGTCAACTTGTTAAACTGTATATATCAATTTAATTGAATCAAACGTCCCATTGGCTGCAAACCTCTTGCGTAGTTTATATCACGATTATAGAATCAGTAGAAGCTGTAAATATCTCTTCTTTTTCCAAGCCTGGGCTTTTGGAGAATTCAGAGAGACTCTGGGTGACCCTAGTTACAAAACCAAAACTTGAAACATTCTTTATCTTATTATTGAGTTAGAAAAACACAGAGCTTGCCTCCATCTGAATGGAGTTTTCTTTGATTTCAATACAATCATACACAGTAGTCATTTTTTGCACATCAGCCATTATGTAAAAATTTGTGTTAGTAGACAGTGGATATGGAGCTTCCATGAACAGTGATTGTATGATGATATAACAACAATTCATTTGGGTAGCTCATGTTGTTTCTGTTCTCTTGCAGATTGTGTTGAATAAATTTCATATACACAACAACCAAATTGCTATTCTATTTAGTTCTCGTACTGAATACAAACTTCACAGTGGGCAAATACACATCCACAAAACATAAATACACAGATAGGGTCCACAGATATAGTATTAAACAGAAATCAAACTTGAGAGAAAAATGAACCTCCTTGCTGCGCACAACGACACTATTCAGTAGCAGCGTCGCTTCTCACGCTCTCTATCCAGCAATGACAACGTTGGCTTCTAACCCTGACCTCTTCTGACAACAATCCCGAGTCCCGAGCTTCGGCTCCGGCAACAATAGCAAGAGCCTCCCGGACTCCTCTTTCGTCAACAACGAGAGTCTCTCCAACTCTTCCTCTTCCGGCTACAACGAGAACCTCCCCAGCTCTCTCTCTTATGGCTACAACAAAAACCTCCCCAACTCTCTCTCTTTCGTCAACAAAAGCCTCCCGAGCTCTCTCTCCTTTCTCCCCGATTTTCCCTTTTCTGTTTCTGCTCTCACACCATGCCGCACTGTGCGTCTACGGCTTAAACACACACACAAAAAAAAAGTTGGGCCCATACAGGTTGGGCCCGCTGGTGTTGATTTTCAACACTCCCCCCTCAACACCAGATCTCATGCCAAGATCATGTATTATCAACACGGTCACGCCTCGTGACCTCCTTCTCTTCTGGCTTCCTTTCCCTTGATTTTCTGTCAAACGCATCATCAGAGCCACTATTTTCATGGCCATCAAATAAGTTGGGCTTCTCACTTTTTCTGCCTCTAGTAGCAAATGAAGAATGCCCCCTCTTATCTTGTCTGTCAGAATCCCTACCATCTCCATGTGTCATGGATTTATCTTCCTTGTTATCTTTTTCCCATTCCCTTTTCTGGTTGCTTCGGTCTTCTCTACCATTAGAAGACTTCTCAGTTGCTGCCTCTCTTTCTTGTCTCCCAGCCTTCGAACTCCCATATTGAAGGGGTTTTATTGGATCTAAGTCCCTTAATTTTTCTCCTGGTTTAACAACTTGATTTTTCTCTATCTCCTTAAGATCTCTCACTTCTTTCATGGAGCCTTTATCCCCTTTACCGATGTCTTTTTCCATCTTCTTAACGTTTCTATTTTCCTTACTGTTATCATGGTGTCCAGTAGTCAATTCAGATTTCACAAGGGCTCCTCTAATAGCAGCATCTGAAATAGATTTAAGAGCATTTAATGAGATTTTACCTTGGGAATCTTTACTTGTCTCATCCTCATCCTTCATCTGGCAGTCATCGTAAACTCTAGAGACCCACCTTTATGAGCAAATGGTCCTGCCTCTCCATTATTTACTCTTGATTTTTGGTTTTGTAGGATTCCATTATGACTAACATTGCTTCTCTCACCATTCTCAGACATGTGACTTCCATTAGTCTCCTTGTTCAATGCCTTAGACACATCATCCTTTCTTTGCTCAGTAAACTGAAGTACTCTAGAGCTATGAACCTCATCATCAAATTCATCATTATCTGATGCATAATTCCCAAGACCCAATACATCACCAGGAGAGCTAGAAACAGAATTTCCTTTTGAAGTTTCATCTTCAATAGCATCCTTCACTTACTTAACAGCTGTGACTGAGACTAAAAGCTTTGCTGAAGCCTTTTGTGTGGGGACTGCAGGGGATGATTGAGATGTCGTATGATTTTGATGAAAAACTGTGTTATCAACTTCAATCTCTAGGTCATCCTCTTCATCCCTCTCAAATTCCTCCTCTTCCCCCTTTCTTCAACATAACATCACTTATCTGTTCAATAGTTGTAATAGTGAGGGCTAATTCTTCTTCCCCCATAACCAAGTGTCATTCTTCTTCTTCCATAACAAAATGTGCTTCAATATCCCACTCCTCTTCAATCTTCTCCTGAGATATGTAAGTGGCAGTGTTGCCTTTAACAGACTGTTTCTGGGACCAACAATTTCTCGCTATGTGGCCCATCCTCCCGCAGTTGTAACACTTGACATCAAATTTTCTACTATTTTCATGATTCTTCGAAGCTCCCCCTTAATGAGAGCTACCCTTTTCTTGGTAACTCTTCTAATGAGAGTTTCCCTCTTCTTGATGACTTTTCACCTTGTCACCATCCTTTCTAGACCGTTTGACATTACCTCTACTCTTGCTAATGTAGAGCGCTTTTGCCTCTCCCTTCAACGAGACTTCTCCCATTTGTTTAGCCAAGGTTTCCTGACCAACGAGTAAATTTTCAAACTCAACAAGTGATGGTGGAGTCGGCCATCCCTGTATAGCAGCAATGAATCCTCGATATTCGGGTCTCAGACCATGAGTGATTATCCTCTTCATCCTGGGTTCCCCAATGGGAGCTTTTGGGTCTAATTTTGAAATTTCCCGACATATCAACTTCATCTTGTGAAAATACTCAACAATGGTCATGTCATGTTGTGTCGTTGATAGCAGCTCGTTCTCAAGCAGTTGCAATCTTACATCATTCTTCTTTGAGAACAATGCAGCGTAAGTGTCCCATGCTTCCTTCGGTGTTTTTACATCCTGAATGTGCTCCAATATTTCTTCTTCAACTGTGGTCTTTAAGGCAAGTATTGTTTTGCTTGCTTTAATTTTCCATTTTCGCAAGATCCCATTGGCATCCTCTACCACTGGTTGTGTAGTTTCACTGCCACCAACGACCTCCCACAGGTCTTGACCTTGTAGGTAAGAATCATTACATGTTGACCACGTATTATAGTTTTTGTGGTTGAACTTCTTAACTCCTCCACCCACATAAAGGTCATTTATCATACTGGCACAACTTCACTCTACCCAACAACCTCAGATAGCAGTAACCTTGCAGAGTACCTTACTGCTCACACCTCAAGATAGTTTCACCTAAAAATAACAGTCCTTGATTGTCCCGCTCTGATACCAATTGTTGAATAAATTTCACATACATAACAACCAAATTGCTATTCTATTAAATTCTCGTACTAAATACAAACTTCACAGTAGGCAAATACACATCCATAAAACATAAATACACAAATAGGGTCCACAGATACAGTATTAAGCAGAAATCAAACTTGAGAGAAAAAGGAACCTCTTTGTTGTGCACATTGGTACTATTCAACAGCAACGTCACTTTTCACGCTCTCTGTCCAGCAATGACAACGTTGGCTTCCAACTCTGACCTCTTCCGACAACAATCCCGAGTCCCGAGCTCCGGCTCTGGCAACAACAGCAAGAGCCTTCCGGACTCCTCCTCTTCCGTCAACAGCGAGAGTCTCTCAGCTCTTCCTCTTCTGGCTACAACGAGAACCTCCCCAGCTCTCTCTCTCTTCCGGCAACAGAAGCCTCCCGAGCTCTCTCTCTTTTCTCCCCGATTTTCCCTTTTTTGTTTCTGCTCTCACACCATTCCGCATTGCGTGTCTACGGCTTAAACACAAAAAAAAAAGAAAAAAAAAGTTGGGCCCACTGGTTTTGATTTTCATCCGATTGTGTTCGTGTTGTATCGGTGGCTGTTATGTGACACTGGCCAGCTCTTGGATCAGATTTCTTATCTTTCATTACAATCTGCATTGATTACAGGGGAGGGTGCCTCAAATCTGCGGGACTCCACTCAAGCAGCCATTCGTACTTAAAAAAAAATCAACCAATGACGAAATTTTGCGTTTGAGCGATCTTTTCAAAGTTCAGAAGGGCTTGAAAACAATGGGTATTTGTCCTGTGTGAGCGCTTTGATGGAGCTTTGTGAAGGCATTATTTGCCCAAATAAGAACATGTGCAGCAAATGGTCGATCTCTGTACTCTTGGAACTGTGTCAAGGGCAAGAGCAATTCATTGTAAGAATGAAAAATAAAAATTAAAAAAAATCATTTAAAATTCTCCTTTTGTCCACGTTCAGTGAACTCTCTCGTATCCCACGACTCTCCCGCCTCATGAAGTCATTGACGTGTCGGGTAGCTTTGGCACAGAATCATGCAAAAATCTCAAACATCAATCCGACGGCCAATCAAATTGCCACATTTGACAACCCAAATCATTATTTATTAATTTAAATTCCTCGTCACTGCATTAAACAATAATCACCCAAGTACTCTCTCCTTATCAAGATAATGAATGATTAGCCGCTTAATGCACGATGATGTGTCAGTTTTTACTGCACGGCGAACGGAGGCGGCCGAGGGAGGTGGGGTCCGCCACCCATCGTTATCGGTTTTATACGTATCGGGTGTGCATGCACCACGTGATGCTTTTGAGTTTAATTGCACCTGTGTGCCCTCAGTTAAAAAATTCGGCGCATATTGAGAATTAACTTTCTTAATGGAAATCCTTTTCCGTGTCAAAATCCTCAATAAATTCCGAGAGCGACCACTAACTGGATTTTCTTAGCCGAAAATGTCGCGCGTGGTCCGATTGACCCATATCCCAAGGGTCCAATCTTTTCCACTTGTGGTGCTCCTTGGATATGGATATTCCCTCCCGACACGGAACCCAACCGCTTGGGACCATCTTGACTCATCTCGATCTGAGGTGGGGCCTTTCGATATCTTTAATGGTTAGATGAGTCCATCCACTGAAAGAGAGTGTCGACCTGTGGTTAATTTCTATTGGGTCCATATTACAGAGCTCATCCTAATCCTGTACGGCTTGACCAAAAAGTTGCGGGGTCAATCAATACTCGCAAACACGAGAGGGCCCACACGACTCGCGACCGCGTCAGCACACCACACTCGGTCGTCTGACTCCAAACAAGAAAAACACAGGCGCTTTCCTCTCACCCGCAAAGGAGCTGCCCCGAAGGAGGCGCCACCGAGTTTCCGGACTCGTGCGGGATCCACTTTAAGGACCGTACACGTGTGAGATGGAAATTAGGAAGTCACTGATGGCCAAAGGAAAAAGCGGGGAGATTTCTTAAATGGAATTCCTTGTGAAGGTTCGAGGTCAGGGCAAGTGGTCAACAGTCGGTGGGTGGGATTCTTTTATAATTTTATTCTTTTCTTGGATCTCTCAGTGGCGAGAAAGAAAAGACAAGGAATTCAATTCCTCTTATATTGACAGCTTTTACCTAATGGTTTTGATGGCCAACGATTTGGTCTCATCTCAACGGTCAAGATAAGTGTTCTCCTTCACACATTGACAGATGAGAATATTTCACCCTAAAAGGGCCCCACGTCAGGTCTCTTCCCGTCTTCCCTTCCTTTGAATATTTCTCGTTTTTTCAGGTTGATAATCTTTGTTGTTTTATACAATAATTGTTTTTTTGCCATTTCCACCCTTTCTTTTCTCTTTTTAGAGTCCAGCCCACCGAGCTGCCTATAAATATCAGACCCGTCTCAGCTCTCCTCCCTTCAAAGTACAAAAAGCGCTTCAGCAGCTGGGCGTCTCGTCTTCTTCCTCTAGCTATCCTCTACCTCTGTCTGATCTTCTTGTCTGACATGGGGTTTCCTTCAATTTCTTACGGGGTTATAGTGCCTAAACCGCTGGTAAAACTTGCCGATTTTTGGATCCATATCAAGCTCATGGTCAGGCTGGCTTTCTTCTATCTGGGTCTGTTCGATCCGACTGATGTCAGCACGAATTGGGAAGATCATGGGAGTCGTCGCTCGACGGTTGATACCCACTCGCCTTCTGTATCTATCACGCCCCAGGAGATCAAGAAGAGGCTTCCTATTGTAGAGTTTGCAGATTTTGTTAGATGGTCTGGGGCAGGAGAGTGCGAGGAGGCGGTATGTGCCGTCTGCTTGAGCTGCGTGGAGGAGAGGCACGAGATCAGGGAGCTCGGAAATTGCTCCCATGTTTTCCATGTCGGGTGCTTGGATAAGTGGGTGGATCAGGGCCAGGTTACGTGCCCCATGTGCAGATCTATGTTGCTGCCGCGAGAACATGAGAAGAAGAGAGGTGGGGATTCTTGGGTCGTGGAGAGGATTTCTTATCTATTTGGTGAAGATTTGGTGAGATATTGAGAATGGGGGAATCCTCCGCAGCCATTTGTAACCGGTTTGCCAATAAGAAGAAAACAGGGGAAAGAAGGGGAAAAAGATTACATTAGATAAACATGCCTGATGTACATAGGTTTTTATTCTTTTTTGACAGATTTGCAGCATAAGTGCTTGCAATGTACAAAAACATAACGCTTTCTTCATCGTCTCTTTCGTTTTGTTTGTTCTGCTTGTTACGAACGTGAACGAATGCAAGAAAATTCAAAAGGGGCAACACATAGCAGGCAGCCATTATCCGACAACTCGCTTTGAAAAAGTGGAGACATCTCAGATGAGAAAATTCCAATGCCTGTGATGATTTATAACGGTTATATCTACAGCCAGTGCTGGGTCCTTGTTCATTAAAAGGGGGGATTCTGAGCTGCAAGAACCGTTTGCTATTAATAGAATTGGAAAACTGCAAAAGGAGGTTCAAAGACTAAACCAGATTCTAAAAATGACTGCTTGACTTGAAGAATCTATGCAAATTTGAGTTCAAAATAATTGTTTAGATGTCATATCAGTACAAAATTGAGTTCAAGACAGTTGAGCTTTTCGTTGAATTAAAAAAAGTTTTGACTTTCATATCTTAAATATTATATTATGCGCAGAGAAGGAAGAAAAAACAGAAAAACCCAACGATCATCTGGGGATTTGATTACATATTAAAAGATGAGTATTTAAGAATCTTCTTCTTCAGGTTTGTAGCTATAATATCACCCGAGCATGAAGATTGACTCGAGTAAAATTTGACATTGTCTAGTCTTCAGTGGCTTGCTAATAGAATCAAAAACACTCAACAGCGCTCAAAATTATCCTATGAGGAAGCCTTTGCCTTGGCTAGTTGTTAACGGAAAATCTTTAGGTGCCAGTTCGTTGTCTTTTAGTATTCTCTTGATTATGATGAGGTTCTTGAAGTCGTTTATTCTTGTTTCCCTGTAACGATTTGCTTCTAAAGTATCATTCTGAGAACCAAATCAGGCACAACTTAAGAACCCTAAAATTTCTATATAAATTCTATCACCATTGACGACCTTAGTTTAAGGTCTCATTAACACGAAACCCACATCGAGATAACTCTTTCTCAGGCACCTAGAATTTTACGAAATAAATTAACTATTAAAAATTGTATGATTTTCCACCCAAGGGGATGTAGCTCAGATGGTAGAGCGCTCGCTTAGCATGCGAGAGGTACGGGGATCGATACCCCGCATTTCCAATGCCCATGTTTTTTTAGTTTTGTTTTTTCTGCGGCTGCAAGTAAACGTGTTAGTTTCATTTCCTGTAACGTTTTTTATTTTTTCCTTCCCCAAAATCCCATGTGTTTCTTGGTCACTTGGTGGTGATGTTTCCATGTGGTCCAAACTAGTGTTAGAACACTTAAGCCTCCATGCGGATTTACAAATGATTTTAATGATTTAAAACATAATGATAGTGGTGACTTCACTAATTTGTTTGGATTAGATGGATGAATATGAGGAAAATCTTATTTAACAATATACATAAGAGAAGACTACCACATGCAAATAGAATTATCAAGAGAAAGAGAGAGAAAGAAAAAGGATTAGGAATTAATGAGTATAACATAAAAAAAAATTATCAAATAGATAATTCGGAATAAGCGAACCTTTCTCGTAGAAACCTCACTTTTAGTCGTAGAAGAACTAATCACAATAAAAATAAAAATTGTATGTGCATTCAAAAGATTACTATATTATTTTGCTCAATCATAAAATTTCAGCTATTATTTGAATAAAAAATATTTGAAATTAATCAAAAATAGAAAGGAGAGAGATATTTGTAATGTGTAGATACCTAACATCCCATTATTCAAAAAGTATTATCAGTAAATAGCTATTATACATATTTCATCTGTTTCATTTTGGAAACAATATTAATCACAGTGAAATGGAAAAACGATAAAGCAAGTTGTCATGTTAGATATAAGTATTTCAAACAAAAAAAAAAAACCCTATAGAGAAGATGTACAAAGATGAACATGTTCATATAAGAACTATTAAGGTCTTATTGTACCTCTTTGTTTATGTAGTAACTTCTTTTAAAATGTATATGGTGTAGTCATTCATTTATCTTCTTGCCCCCTTGATATCCTGGTAATGAAAAAATAGTTCTATAAAATGTTGAATTACAATATATTGTAGAGTCATTTTTTATGAAGTTTAAGATTTGCATACCTCAAAATCTACTTTGGAGTTGTTAACATTGAAAATATTTCCTAATAAAACTATTTTCTATTGGGTTTGTTAGCAAGTAATTTATTTAAAATGACAGTGCACATCCGAGCAAGGCATTATTATCACATAACTTAGTCTACTCTTTTTTTTTATTTTTTTATGTTTATTCCTTTTTTTCTATTTATTTTGTCCATTTTATCTTAACAATCGTAAAGGACCAAGAGTTCTTACTGAAGAATATTAAAATACCTTACAAAAGCTTAAAATTATGTTAGTTACTCTCACGACTACTATTGCAACTATAGGTACACCCTCTTTTCTTTCATACTGTTGCTCTCCACCCTGAATTATTGACTTAGATGCTTTTAGAATATATGACCGAAAATATCAGTAAATTAACTAGATTACTCTATGCTTTATAGATAACTTGTAATTATACCAAGTATGTAGTGATTGATTACTTGCAGCGATTCCATCCTTGACAAACAAGTAACAATTGGATGTGCACCAAGTAATAAGCTCGATCTGAGTAATAAATTACCAATAATAAGTTGAACCAAGTGTTGTTGGATTCAAGAGCTACTTCAAGGACTTCTCAAAAGAAGGTAAGATGTCTAACTGCTAGCAGTATGATAATACTCTTCTAATGTAATCAAGAACTCAAATCGAGTTACAAGGTCTATTGCTTCCCCTCGGCAGTTCAAGGAGTTAACCAATGACATTGGTTAAATCCAAAGAGAATTCAGGAGAGCTAAAACACAAACATATATTGAGCGAAGACATCATACTAAGAGCTACAACCCGAGAGCTAGCTATATTAATTTAATTGATTAGAAGCCAATGATATCATGAGAGAAATCAACAGCTGCTTGAGATAGTCTAGATTGCGAAGAAATTTATGCGGCAAAAAAATACACAGGACTATAGCAAGGCACGCCCATAATGTATTCAATTCATGATTAGAGATACCAAAGATATTGATAACCTGAGGTATTAACAAGGCAAACCCATAATATCTTCAATTCATGATTAGCAACGTGACATGTTGCTGATTCACTAGCTAGATACAACAAACCACAAGTAATTAGTTCCAGTTGTTGGAACTTTGCTGAATAATCAGTAATGTGATGGAGTCTCTAGAGGACACACGTAGTAGGTACCAGAACAACAAAGGCACGTAGATGGATTCATATCATCTTCATCATGTTGCCATTAAAAACTCATGTTGATTCACCAGTTAGATAAAAACATCAAGAACAACAACATCACCAAATATATCTCAGTACCAAGTGTATATTTCAATTAAAACAATAGTCATTAATGAAATCACCAAGTGCTAGAGAAGTTTCAACAACATGAAGAGTCATCCTCAATGTGCTGGAATTCAAGAGAGAGCAGAAGGCAACACCTGCTTCTCTTGTCAAAGCTGATTGATAGATTCTGCATTTCTGCTACTAAGATAATTTAAATTGAAACTCTCTTACTCTGTTGCTCCTCTTAGGAATTAGACGCCTTAATTCTAAACTAACGAGAGCAATAATAATAAACGCAGAAGAAGGAAAAAGAGCAAGCACGAGAACAAATACAACAAGACTTATACAAGTCCACCTCAAGGTGAGACTACTTCCTGTCTTCCGCCGTTGTAGTAATCTACTATGAAGATAAAAATAGTTTACAAAAGAAATCGCACACACTTATAGGTGTTTTTTTGTAACATCTCTCGGGCCACAACTCTAAATCCTTCTCCATGATGATGATAAAACCCTAATAGTGGCACCACCCCCAAATAGAAAAGAAAAATTAGGGTAACCTCAATACAATAGTAAAATTCCCAAATTGCCCTTAATGAAATAACAATTAATATATCGTGGACCTTTCGGATGAACCCGCCCCCTTCCAACCCCACGACGACCTTACCACGAAGGTCGATCTGCGTATTAACTTAGCGTAAGCCATTGATTAGGCTCCACAACATAACAACTCTAATGGTTACTGGAAACCAAAGGAAAATAACCGAGAAGAAACCAACTGTTGTTGCTGAAAGAAAAAGATAATCTCTTGATCTCTGTTACTGCCCTTACGTCTCGAAAGAAAAAAGAGAAGAGAACAAGTTCTGTAATTATGGAAGATAAAAAAGATAGCAACATATGTCCAGGTAAAGTTCTCGATTCCAAAACCCAAAAATCTACTGCAACATTACAAGTTATCAAATAATCAATTTGTTTCAAATCTTCCAGTCTCCTCTCTTTTTTATTACTGTATGGTTAGCCTGCAAATATTCTACAAGAGAAACGAAAGAGAGGCAAATCGAGAAGACTTACTAGAGAAGTACACCAAGTGCGGCTCCAACATGTTGTTAATATGTTGTAAGGATTTCTCATAACCAAAGAAGAAACACACATTTTTAATCTGATCCTATATCAGAATCTTGTTATATAGATACTTCTGTAATTTGCAACATTAAATCAAGTAACTAATTTTTTTGGGAAGTTACCATAATTCAGAATAGAAACACTTATTCTCTTTGACAAATAAATCATGAAAAATTTCTAAAAATAAGATGATCTTCTAAAGATTTTTTTTTTCAGATATTGTTAGTTAACAATCAAAAACTTTCCAAGGGTAAATCTTGAGATACTTTCCTGACATTGTTGATCAATAAAAACAACTCAAAAAATGAAGCACAAATTCGGCTTAAATTTGGATCTCTGCCTACAGTAGGATACCTGCATAACTTTTGATTTTTCCAATGCAAAAATCTCCTTCTATATATATATATAACATAGTCCTTGCACACATGGAGTATGAATGATAAAGACAGTCCTTGCTTTCTACCCGTGATAAGTTGCACTATTTCTTCATTCACATGATCAAACTTTATGGCATTAGAATAAATGGACCTCCACCACTCTAGCTTAAGACCATTTATGAAACGACCTACTCAAGTTCTTTCAGACCAATCAACTTGATTTATGAAATTTTGAACTTGTCGTATCAACATGAACTATACTTGTTTGTCGGATGTAAATTTCTATGATTCCATTAGATACAAGTTAAGAAAATGGTAAGAATAGACTTATGATATATGAAGAAGAGAAGAAGAAGGGAAGAAGAGAGAAATTTATTTGATTATTTTAATTGTTTTGTTTCTATATGCATATTTTCATATATAGGAGAATAAATAGAATATAAAAAAATATAAGAGAAATTTTAGAACAAAAAATGTAATTTATTTTAAATTTAGAAGGTACATAAAGTAAGTACTAAAAATTAAGAAAATACAAAAAACCCATAAATTTACTAAATCTTAAATGTACAAAGATATATAATATGTAAAAAAAAGGTGTATAGGCCTTGTATAAATATTTTATATTTTAATAACATCAACTTATTTTAAAATAAATAAAAATTAAATTAAATTCATATATACACAAATAATATAAATTGTAAAAATACATAGATATTTAAATTTTATATAATTTAAAATACTATTTAACAATAGAATGGAGAGGTAAGAGATACCACTTTGTGTGCCATGAAAGTTACTTTATTTGAATATAATTAAGATTAATTAAAGACATCAATTACTAGTTTAAATAAATTAGATTAATTGTATCACTTTGAATCTGCTTCCGTTGTCATCTATGGTGTATTGATATATAAATTTCACAAATGATGCTAGACATAGCTAATCATAACCGCCGTTGAATTAATTAACTTTTTTAATCTCCTAACTGTAACAACGTCCAGGTTGCAGCTTATTTAAAGTGCGCTTGGTTTGATTGTAATTTTCATCATCCTCTCAGAACACTTGGCCGTCTTCCTCCACTACGCAGAGGCGCGCAGGAGGCTGTTCATAAACATCATTACTCCTTTGTTGTAACGTTCATGCAGTAAATGAAGTCGCCGTTGGAGACAAGATACGCTGTATCGACTCCAGCCCACACAGTCGAAGAGTTGCGGAAATTGATGACAATCCAGCGTATACCGTCAAACAGTTTGGTGGCAGGCTCAGAAGCTCTTTAACATGTGGCATAGAACAATAACCTGACGTTAGAGAAGGGAGACAGAGCGGCGGATTTTTCCTTGTTCTTCCTCCTTTTTCCCCTTCCCTTCGACTTCAACGAGAGACACCAAAATCTCCAGGTACGTTTCGGTGACCAACTTCCATTCTCTAGGTCGTTTAGTCAATTTCATTCATGCTCTCGGTTCGGTCGACACCAAAGGTCGAATTAGATTGATCTTTGGGAGGATGAGAATGAGATAGATAATTTATATATGAGAATCTGTTAATATCTTTTGTCTCTCTGTATCTGCTAGTCCTTTGGTGTGTTTCCTTTGAAATTTTAGCTATTCAGTTTGCAGTAAGCGGATACCTGCAGCATACTGAATGGAACCGAACAGGAACGCGAACCCCAATATGAATGCCTCGAACAACAATCCTGACGTAGACCCCAACCCGGATCCCAATGATTGGAGGACTCTTTTCCCTGTCGAAGACAGACAAAGAACAGTCAACGCAGTGTTAGTACATATATTTTAAGTATTATTCATTTCTAGTTTATCTGGTTTTGATGGGGTTCCGTGAGAAAATGTTAGGTTCGAGTATCTAAGAAACTTTTGTGAAGTTTCGTTGGCAGGGGCATGCAGATGTGTACTGTGTGGGACTGTGATCTGGTGTATGTTACTGATCATAGTCCAAAAAACAAAAAAAGATATAGATATAAAATGTTAGAGAAAGCCAAAAATGTTCTTGTTGGAAACATAATTAATTTAGTGCTAACCTCCAAGTGTATCCATAATTTTTGCTATATTTTTAACATAGCCTATTGGATGTAAAATCTTTTGATGATAACTAGACTCGAATGGACACATAACATATTTTAACTTTGGTGTTTCGTTCATGTGATATAACTATGCCGCTCTTATCTAGGTATTGAAAAATAAACAAATTTAAAAAGAAAAATTTACCTATTCTCATAGTCTTATTGCATGGAAGGAAGCCAGGTGCCTACCTCCTTCTCCTTTTCTCTTGTTGCAAATGAAGTTTTGTCTTACTGTGAGAAAGCTAAAAGGAGGTGTTTGCTACACCTTTTTTCACGCAGAAAAAGGAAGGGTGGGCCCACCCCCTCCTTCAAGTATTCCATAAAGTGGAAGAGGCGGAAGTGTCTTCATCCCATCTCCTTTACTTTGTACGTCATACTAAAGAGTAAGGGGAGAAGGGAGAGAGAAATGTCGCTCCTCTTCTCCCACCAAAGACCAACAGGGTGGCAGGGAGGGTTCATCTCTTCTCCAGTTTGCCTTCTATGTCACCTGGAAGAGAAAGGAAAGAAGAGGGAGGTCTTGCTCACTTCCTCCCTTTAAATACTGGGAAGTGGATGTGTTCCCTTTTTCTCCAGTTTCAGAGATGAATGAGAGAGGGAGGTGGCCCTCCATTTTGTATTGGTAGCATGTTTAAATTGAATGAAGAGGTGAAACATGATTATACCGTTGTAGATGGCTTGCTAGGGTTTTCATGGGTATATTTAGAGTGTTGACATATTTCAATGTGTGAAAACTTCTGTAATATTTGGATTAGGTTAAATCATAGGACCATATTTGAGTATTATCATTGATAATGAGAAAGTTGCTTTTCTAAAAAAAAATTATCATTGATAATTAGTCGTTTAACAACGTGCAGGAGATAACAAAATTAATGAAGATTCGTCTTGGAAGTTAAATGAATTTCACTTACAATTCAATGGGTCTATTCTTGGTTGTTCTTCTGTTGTTAGTTTTCTTTTTTATTGATTTTTTTAAGGTATCAGTGAGATCTTGGATGCTCACATCATGAGAGTTCTTTCACAAGAACTTGTGGTGATTGTACTGTTTTTTTGTTTTTAGATTCTTTATCAGTACATGTATTATTTCTATTTTATTTATTATCTATCATTTTTTTTGTTCTTACATCTTAGCCTCATCTTAGCCCCATAACAACTTTTTTATCTCACCATTTTAACAAGAAAGAATAAAGAAAAATGACTGCCACATTTGAGAAAGGTTCTGTGATTGTTACAGGCTTATGTTAAAGTTGAATCATGAGGTATTACTTCTTCTCATGAACCAAAGTTGGTGCCATTTATTTTTGAGATCAGTTAATTCATTTGGGGTGTTATTTCATATTAATCTTTCCTGTTTGTCCATGTGTGTAGATTGGACGCTTATAAAAGCCGCTTGTTCTTCCCTGAGAATGAATTCTCAGGTGACTACTTGTTCAAATATAAGAGGAGCATTGTAGAATTCGAATCTGCAGCTTTTATGGAAGCAGCCAATGAGGCATGTCCTTGACTTTCAATTACTTTGATTTTTGGTAGCTTGTATTTCTGTTTTTTGACTTAATTTACATCAAGTACCTTCTATTTTTAGTTCCTGCTACTTGTAGTATGTGGCTTTCGATATTAATTCATTATAACTCTGTTACTTCAATTGTGCCACATATCTACTTTCAATTATAATGCTGGGACGTTGATGCTTGCACTTCTAGTTTTTCTAAATGGTCACCCATTTCATTGTCACCTCTCAGTGTATTGCAGAATCGCAGTATCGTACTATCTTGAACATTGTGAGCTTAAACAAAGCCCTGTACTGTAACATAGCACAGTCTAGAAGCTATAGGTGGATTGTGATTTAATTCGGGAAACAAAAATAAAAATAAAAATAAAGTGCGAACTGTATTTCAATCTTCAACCTAAGTTACAACAATCTTCTTCAATTTCATATCTAAAATCACCTCCTAGAATTGAGTTTCCTTTTAAAATGCCGCCATAGATGTTAACTAAAGTAACTTTGCTAGCATAAGAGTTTCCTTGGACTTAAATAACTATTTAAAATTTAACTAGGAGTTTTTAACTATCCATCTCATGAATTCCTGTAGCTGGTAGGAAAGAACTTGCTAAAAACAACTTTTCTCATTTTACACTTTCTCCAGACAAACAACTTTTAGAATTTGCCAACCATAACTGATCGGTCTTAATAAGTAGATTCCTCCTCCTGCGGGATCAATTAAACCCAACTTTGATGGAAGTACTTGGGGTTGACTATGGCCTGTTGGGTGTTTCGAGATCATGCTGGCAGTAAGCTTATCCCTTATGCTGGACCTATGGGCATGTCTGATTCTCTTTCTGCTGAGATGCATTGTCTCCTTCATGGTATTCGTATTGCCAAAGCTGAGGTCAACCTGCCGCTAATTGTTGAGGGAGACTGATGTACTGTTGTTTCTTGGTGCAAGAATTGTACTGACCGTTCTTGGAGGCTTGTTCCTCACTTAGAGGAAATTTTCGGTTTGGTGCAGCAGCTAACTATATTGTGGAATCTACCTTGAGATCGGCCAACTCTCTAGCTGATAGTCTCACTCAGGAGGGTTTTTTTCTTAGAATCTGGAAATTAGAAATAAGCTTTTCTCTTGTTGTATGCTGTCTTTATTTTTCTGGAATTTTTTCTTTATAAAGATGTAATTTTTTCATTTTTTAGATGCCACCCCCCTTTGGATTGGCTTCGATGTACTACCCCCCTTCGTATGTTAATGAAACTCCCATTCGCCTTCTCAAAAAGATAAATGAGTCTCCTAAAAAAGACAAGTGCTGACTTGAGAGTGGTGATTGCTGATTTGCCGACTTGCTGTCTTGCCCATTGTTTGACTTCTGACTGATATATACCAATAATAGGCGATCTAAAAGTGATGTTTCTGAGCTGGTTTCTTTCCTTTTCTTAAATATGTTTTCTCATAAAATTATCTCTTCTACATGCTCTACACCAGAATATTAGAGTTTCGAAATACTGGCGTGAAGCCTACTTTTATTGCAGCAGATAGCAATTTCGATGTTGGAATCATCTCCGATTTTAGAAAATCTTAAACACCTTTGAATTCTACTCTCTTATGGGAGACATAAAATAGGTCGTGTTGTTGATAACAATAAGTTTGCATCTCATTATTCCAATTAAAGAACTCCTGAGGTGTTTTTTTATTTGTAATTTTGCCTTTTGTGTCCTGGTCAGATGTCCTGGTCAGATATCTTCTTAGATTGTCCATTTGTTGATCCTATTGGCAAAAGTGAAAAAATTCTTTGAGCCATTAAGAGGAGTGCTTTCACTTTTACTTTTGCTTTTAAAACTTGGAGGTGACCCCTAATATCATTATTTGGGTTATGGAAATGCCAAGGGCTTTTATTAGAGTGATGAGGTTGGTGTGGAGTAGAGTGAACTGGATTTTTATTAACTTCTGCTTAGAGGGAGCTAACAAGTGGTTTGGAGTCAGTTGGATACTCCACTTCCTAGACTCATCTCCTCATATGAAAGTACACATGCATGCGCTACAACTGCCTTTGATCATCTCAAACTCAAACTTGCACATATTACAGGTCTGTTACCCTTTTTTTGATAAAGCAGGTCTGTTACCCTTACCTGCTACCACTTCAACTCACTACTTTTAACTTGTTGAACAACATTCTTCCTTATGTGGAACATGGATACCGATAATGTTAAGAATGGATAAATCATTTTAAAAAACTCTTATATCACACATGCACACCCTTTGCGAGCATACCTTCTAGTAGTGTGGACTAGATGTATAATATGCAAAATTCACTTGAAGCTTCCTTCTCTTGACCAAAAGTAAGTCAATTTCTCTTTTTGAAATGCCTATCAGTCAATTTTGGTATGCTTGGTTTGGTTGTGGTGGAATGGGTTATTTTGAATGCCAACTTCCTTATTCTTTGATGCCATATTTTGATTTGAAGAATAATGAAGTTGAAAGCTTTCTATGAAGTGTTGATAACCTAAAGTTTAGCAAACGACTAGAAAACTCAATCTGAACTCAAAGTTTGATGGATAAAAACTTCAAAGGCAAAATGTAGAATTTGTGTAGCTCTTAAGAAAAATTATGAAGGAAAAAAAAGGAAAATTTTAATTTCACCACAACAGGAATAAATTTCCATCAATAAACAAAAAAATTACTATAAAAATAACTGATGATGTTTTCTCCTTATGTATTTAGGCCTTTCGTTGGCATATAACTAACCAATTTAGGAAATTTCTCTGCTGCTTTATCTTAGGAAATAAACTTTAACAAGTTGTTGTGAAATATATTTCTTACTTTTTATATAAGAAATTGAAAACAGGAAATAACTTCTAGTTTGTAGATTTACTACTTTTAGACTTCACTAGAACTTGCGACTTTTAATAGGAAAGAGAATTACAACTTGCAGTGGACTAAAATGGGCAAGTTATATGTTTTTAATGGTGAAAATTTAACTAAACAGCAAGGTGCTACTATTTTAGATTTATATTTTAGAAATTAAAATTAAAATAGGAAGTTGCAACTTATGAGTCTTTCTAAATTAGTTATTTCTATTCTAAAAATTTAGACCTCAAATAGGAAAGTCAGCTCTCTATAACTTGAAAAACCTTCTTTCATAAACATGAAAGGTTTTTGAGCACTTTCGTGTCTATAGGTTTTGCATCAATCCTTCAATATCATGTCACTATATCATTACAATGGTCAACCTGAAGGGACGTTAGTTTTGTCTCCTAGATGATGAACTAGCAGTCAAATTCAAATAAATTTGTTTGCTTCTTTATCACCACCCTGAGCTTTGGTTATTGCATGAATTGTTTGCTTCTTAGCTGTGCCTAGGGATGAGGTTACCACTTGGGAAGTTTCAATATCCACTTGTACACCTCCTGTTATCTATTACTGCCTGCCTAAGCATTTGAAATGCCTCGTATTCTTAAGTCCTTTCCTGTAGACATATCTTCAAATACCTTTGAAACCTTCTCCATTGGCCATGAATTTGGCATCCTACCTCTGCATAAATTGGCTTATTACCTGTTCATAAATGCAATATTTGCTCTAGTTGAAGAGGGGTGGAGAGAGAGAAATTTGCCCCCTAACCTTTGATTCCTCTGTTGATCTTAAGATAGATCTCGTTTGAATGTTTTCTCTTCCTACTAAGAAAATAGTTGTTTGTTTTCACCCTAACTTTCAGTTTGCAAGTAGGTTAAGAATATCCTTCCTTTAACAAAAATAAATGGCTTTCATAGACTGATTCGTTTAAGTTATAAATAAATAAATTATTTAAGCTCCTTGACTTTAAATTAGTTAGACAAGCTTTCACCTATTTTTTTTTTTTTTTTTGCTTATAGATCTAGAAGATAGTAGTGTTCCTCTCAAAAGAACACATTTACTTTTGCCATTTTCTATTTTTACTGTAAGCTCTCTTGGTTTTCTTGTTTTGTGGTTTACACGTGCTAGCACAACCACTATTTCAACCTACTCAAGCATTGCCTTTCAACGTGTTAAAAAGTCAAGATAATTATGAGTTTATCAAACAGGTGCTTGTCTAGTGGGAATGTTAATGACAAAGCTAAAGCAACTTGGGAAGATATTGATGACAAGAATGTTATCATACTTTGAACAGAAGGCGAGGCTCTTCATAATGGGAAAGGCCTGCTATAACTCAATTGCCATGTTTAGAGCCATCTCTGGGCCATAAGAGTAGAGCTAAATTGACTTACATTGTGTCTATTAGTGCTAATAAGGAAAATAAGGGGACTCAGGCAGAGGAAACCAATGAGATAAATATCTCTCTAACAAAAATGCCATATCATGAATCTAATGAAAAGAAAAGGAAAGTAGTTGACCTCAAGGGTAAGAAAATCTCTTTTCTTCTTCAATTGCTTGGAGTAGTTGAACCACTAATTGAGCAACATAATTTATATATTAAGTAAAGCAACGAGGGTCGAGAGAAAATTGGTGTTCACTAAGTTGGCAACTCCTCTCACCCCCTCAAACTCGGGAGAGAGGAAATGAAGGAGCGAGGAAATACGGGAGAGAAGCTCATATGGCTCATCATCTAATCCCCCCATCTTTCTTCTATCTCACTTTCACTACGACTAGGGTTTCCGCTATCATTTTGTCTTTCTCTCGCTTCCGTTTCTCAGCCATTTAAGGTTTTTCTTTTCGGTTTAGGGCTTATTGTGCCATTGTGATTCAGTAAAAACTCAGGGGAAGCATCATACTTTCAGATGCATTAGCCGTTGGCGGCGTTTCACAATGTAAGAAGAGATGGACCATGAATGGAGATCCAACATAGATCTTGCACTCTGGGTTTGGATTTATTAGAAAAAGTCAAAAGCGAGTCTTGAGCCAAGAAGTGTGTGATGGATTCAGAGTAAAGGTCCCAAAGAGCTACATGGCTCCTACAGTCACCGATAGTGAGGGGGATGTGTAAGGTTGAGGGATCATGGGAGAGGATATCACAGGGGCTAGGCTAAGGGGCCCAATGCAAGGAAGTAACAACAAGTTGCTTTGACACTTTAGTCAGCACCGTAGGTGAGGAGGCCATGGATGCTGCAGTCAGCAACACTGCCATTGTAACAACTTGGAGGTTCTGATAGCATGCAGTCCCATGCCTGCTGGCCCCCTCTCAGGACAGACATTTTCTCTTGTTGTTCGCTGAAATACCCAGAAAAATGGAAATGGAGGGGAACAGACTTCGTAGAAGCATGTCGACCTACAACTTTGTTATAAGGTATTAGCTTGAGGGGATTGGTGTTCTGACTAATACAGGTACAAAGTCAACTCTCGCGCACTGGGTGGGTGTTGGGTAGCAACGAAACAAGTCCAAAGATTTATTTCAAGACATTCATCTTTGAAGAGATGGGAGCATGAGACGTGAAGATTTTGTATTTTAATTTGATGAGAAGTTCTTGATGGGCTTCAAGGGCAAGACTTTCCAAATTTGTTTTCATAAAAGATGATTTTTTGTGGACTAAAACATTAAGATTCATTTGGAGGGAGTTGGAAACCGTGTTTAGAATTCTAATTGGCTCTTTCATGATGTTATTCAGTACGAGATCAGGTTGCAGGATAGAATAGTATGTGAGAGGAAATGAAATTGTGTCTAGTATGACTTTCCTGACCTTTTACCATCAATTTATTATTAATAATTACGATGATTTCCCAGTTTAAGTAGAAAATAACAACAATAATTAACATAACTAAAACATCATGAATGGGGGCTTTTCTTTTTGTATTTTAGTCAAAATTTCCTTTCTAGTCAAATTCCCTTTTATACCTCAAATTGGTACTTAAAGATCATAAAGCCTGCTTGCGATAGTTGGATGCCCACACTTACAGAGCACAAATACCTAACTTCCATAGATAGATGGCAATGGGGGTTAATGCTAAAGCTTTGTAAATATACTTGAAGTTGAATATATGATGATATCTATTGAGTGCAGTTGACTTTGTCCTGTACTATCTCACAAAAAAATTCTTGGAAAAGATTCCAAGAAATAGAAATTCTTGGAAAAGATGCCAAGAAATAGAGATTCCTAGAAAAGATTCCTGGTTGTGTATCACTACCTGAATGTCTACAGGCTTTGCAACTGTCAAACAAGTTCTTTGTCTAGATTCATCAATGCCCCTTATATTGTTAACTTCTCAAGTTGGGGTTTACATAACATCGAGTCATTACTTTAAACCATAACATTATAGATAGTTTCATATTCGACTTCGGTTTATCAAAAAATATTATTCAACTTCGATGCTTCTTGTTCTCAGCATTATGACATAGTATTTAATTGAAGAAATTGCTTAAAACTTTGATGACAGACTAAGTCATCCTAAACCATTGAAGGCAATAACTTACTTCTTAGGAAAGTACTCTTTTTTAGTACTTTCTATCAAGGGAAAGTCAGCAAGTTTCTTGCTTTATTAGTTTCCTAGTTTGTCAACAAGTTCCAATTAGGAGAGTTTTCTTTGGGACAGTTTTTGATTTGTAGTTTCCTTTATTAGTAGTCGAATTTAGGAAAGTGTTGAAGTTTTAAATCCATTAGTGGTAGTTTCTATCTAAGTTAGTTGCTGAAATTCTTTACTATCAAGTGTTTTTCAATTTAGTAACTCACAATTCAGTTGTGATTGGGAGGTTTAGTCCTAGGAAAGTTTGACTTTGATTGGCTTCAAGTGTTTTTGTGGGTTCTAGTGTGCATGCATGGCTTGGACATTGGTGGTGAGATGCACTTGATAGCTGGAATCAAGGTTGCTGTGTTAGGGAGAGGTGGCTGCAGGGACTGTTCTTAGAAGAGTGGGAACATGTAGGGGTGACCCCTGTTCCTTTGTCTACACCTGAAGAAGATAATGACAGAGGAGCAATGAATGGTGGGAACTGCTTGTCCTCTTTTCTACTAACAGCAATGTTGGATAATGTTCCTTGTCGTCTTTGCCCTGCTGTTGGACCTGCTCGAGTTTCAGATGTCTGTTCATTTTGATTGTTCTTTATTAAGTCCTAGCTCATCTCCGTAATTGAAGAGTTTTTGTACATAAGAAAACTTGGTGTTGTTGAGTTGTTCATGGCTCTGTCTCCACTTGTATTTGCCAGCTCGTATTTGAATTTTATCAGTATTAGGAGTCCTCTGAATTTTTTTGGGAAACCTGTCTTCTGTGTCCAACTACAAGTCTGAAAACTCACCAAGCTCAGCTTTTGTCTGTCCTTGTTTCAGTCTGTTATGGAATAGTCCCACATGGATTAGTGAGAAAAAATATGTTGAGTTTATTAGTTGGGAAAGAGGTTTCCTAAGATGGCTAGTCATTTTGGGATAGGACTTGGACCCAACTTCACATGGTATTAGAACAAGTACTCGTATGTGGGCATTCCACCCAAATTATCCATGTGCCTACATGTGAGAACCTCCACCCAAATTATCCACGTGCCTACATGTAAGGGGGAATGTTAAAGGAATAGTCCTACATGGATTAGTGAGAAAAAATATGTTGAGTTTATTAGTTGGGAAAGAGGTTTCTGATAGACCCCAAATTAGGCATTAGGCTACTTACTTTACACGGGTAAACAGAAGGATAATTAGAGGGTGATCAATGGGTCAGGGGCATTTTGGGAATTTGACAATGTTACGTGGTTTCGGGAGGGAATTTAGAGAGGGAGCCGAGGGAGAGGAAGGGGCGTCGTTTAGAGTATTCAGAGGAGCGTGGCTCAGGGAGAGTACTGGTCTCTCGAATACCAGGGTTATCGGTGACTATTTCCGGCGAGTCTTACATCGATTTCGACAGAGGAGTTCCCGTTTCTTGTCGTGGTTCGTATTCGCATCAGGAGTTGTATCTATCGGGGGATCTTCTTGTCGGTTTGGGTGAATTCAGCAAGGGAAGGTTCGTCATTCCTTCTTTTATTTTGTTTTGCTTGAGAATCTTTGTTTCTGTTTTGGGGTATTTCATCTAGTATTAGAGCGAGGTTGGGTTCGCATCTGGAGTTCAGTAGTGAAATAAAGTTTCCATTTTTCGATTTCGATTGCATTCAAGGCATTGTCTTACTGAATCGGAAGTATATCAGATGTTTTGGGAGCAACGTCTGCTCGAAGGTGGTTTCTGTACGATTTTGGCAGTAAGGATATCGGAGCGTCTTCTGTCGGGAGTCGAGGGTGAGTTTCGACTTCGACGATTGGTAGAGAAGAAGAGTAAAAAAAAAAAAAAAAAATCTCATGGTGACTACCAGAATGGAGTCGAGCGTGGAATCGGTGGAATGAATCGTGAGCTTTGTAAGGGAGGGAGTGAGCTCGATGAAAGAAGAGGTTTGGAAGATTCCGGCCATGGAACAAGGGTTGACGGCTCTGATTGGGCGGGTTGAACAACTCCTGCGTACCCAGGAGGAACTCAATCGAAATCTGAATGCACAGAGCGATAACTCGATCCAAAGAGGTATCAGACATGGAAGAGACGGTGGCGAGGTTGATCGGAATAGGCAGAGTCGATATGAAGTGCGACCCAGAAAGTTAGAGTTGCCAATTTTTTAGGGAGAAGACCCAGATGACTGGATTTACAGAGCTGAGCGCTATTTCTTGCTTAACCGGGTATCTCACGGTGAAAAACTGGAAGCTGCCGTAGTATGTCTGGAAGGGGAGGCATTAAAATGGTAAGTATGAAAATAACAGGAGGGAGATCATGAACTGGGAAGAATTTTAGTCCTTATTTCTAAAACGATTCCGAAGTTCCGAGGAAGACTCTCCTTATGAGAAATTTCTAGCATTGCGGCAGGAGACCACCTTGAGAGATTACAGAAGGCGATTTGAGGATTTGACTTCCACGTTGGAAGATATTTTGGAAAAGGTGTTGGAGTCCAACTTTGTTAATGGGCTCAAGCCCAAAATTCGGGCCGAGGTGAGGGTGTTGGAGCCCAATGGGTTGGGAAGGACCATGGAGTTGGCCCAAAAGTTGGAAGAAAAAAATAAAGTTATTAAGCAGACTCGGTTTGGGCTAGGTACTCCAAACCCAGCGGGGACCATAGTTGGGAGTAATGGCAGCACTACAGCCATGTCAGAAACGACGAAACATGGGATGGAGAAGAGCATGCCATTCAGGAAACTCACGGAAGCCGAAATCCAATACCGGAGAGAGCAGGGTTTGTGCTACCGTTGTGATGAAAAATTCTCAGTTGGGCATAGATGTAAAAACAAAGACTTACAAGTGCTGATTTTACAGGAGTTGGAAGATGAAGTTCTGGAGGATAGCGATGACGGCAAGTGTGAACAGTAGGAGGATGAGGTTAGAGAGGCTGCTCAAATAGTGGAGGTGTCGTTGAATTCAGTAGTTGGATTAACACTTCTGCAGACTATCAAGATGGCAAGTTATATTTTTTTAATGGTGAAAATTTAAACTAAACAAGGTACTACTATTTTAAATTTATATTTTAAAATTTAAAATTAAAATAGGAAGTTGCAACTTATGAGTCTTTCTAAATTAGTTATTTTTATTCTAAAAATTTAGGCCTCAAATAGGAAAGTCAGCTCTCTATAACTTGAAACCTTCTTTCATAAACATGAAAGGTCTTTGAGCACTTTCGTGTCTATAGGTTTTGTATCAATCCTTCAATATCTTGTCACTATATCATTACAATGGTCAACCTGAAGGGACCTTAGTTTTGTCTCCTAGATCATAAACTAGCAGTCAAATTCAAATAAATTTGTTTGCTTCTTTATCACCACCCTGAGCTCTAGTTATTGCATGAATTGATTGCTTCTTAGTTGTGCCTATGGATGAGGTTACCACTTGGAAAGTTTTAATAACCACTTGTAGACTTCCTGTTATCTATTACTGCCTGCCTAAGCATTTGAAGTGCCTCGTATTCTTAAGTCCTTTCCCATAGACATATCTTCAAATAACTTTGAAACTTCTCCATTTCCCATGAATTTGGCATCCTGCTTTTGCATAAAATGGCTTACTTCCTGTTCATAAATGCTATAATTGGTCTAGTTGAAGAGGGGAAGAGAGACAAAAATTGGCTCCCTAACCTTTGATTCCTCTGTTGGTCTTAAGATAGATCTCCTTTGAATGTTTTCTTTTCCTAATAAGAAAATAGCTATTTGTTTCCCCCCTAGCATTCAATCTGCAAGTAGGTTAAGAATGTGCTTCCTTTAACAAAAATAGATGGCTTTCTTAGACTAATCCATTTAAGTTCTAAATAAATAAAGTATTTAAGCTCCTTGACTTTAAATTTGTTAGTCAAGAATTCACCTATTTTTTTTTCTTGTAGATCTAGAAGAGAGTAGCGTTCCTGTCAAAAGAACACATTTACTTTTCCCATTTTCTATTTTTACTGTAAGCTCTCTTGGTTTTCTTGTTTTGTGGGTCACACATCGTAGCACTACCACTATATCAACCTACTCAAGCATTGCCTTTCAACGTGTTAAAAAGGCAAGATAATTATGAGTTTATCAAACAAGTGCTTCCTAGTGGGAAAGTTAATTATTCTACATTGAACAGAAGGCAATGCTCTTCATAATGGGAAGGACTGCTAAACTCAATTGTCATGTTTAGAGCTATCTCAGGGCCATAAGAGTAGAATAAGGCAAATATTAGCCAATAAGGAAAATAAGGGGACTCAGTCAGAGGAAACCAATGAGATAAATATCTCTCTAAAAAAATGCCATGTCATGAATCTAATGAAAAGAAATGGAAAGTAGCTGACCTCAAGGGCAATAAAACAATCATCAATTGAGCAATATAATTTATATATTAAGCAAAGCAATGAGGGTCAAGAGTAAATTGGTGTTCACTAAGTTGGCAACTCTTCTCACCCACTCAAACTCTAAGCAAAAGGGAGAGAGAAATTCGGGAGAGAAGCTCATATGGCTCATCATCTAATCCCCCCTTCTCTCTTCTATCTCACTTTCACTACGCCTAGGATTTCCCCTATCATTTTGTTTTTCTCTCACTTATGATTCTCAGTGGTTTAGGGTTTTTCTTTTTTGTCCAGGGCTTATTGTGCCATTGTGATTTAGTAAAAACTCAGGGGAGGCATCATACATACAAATGCATTAGTCGTTGGCGGTGTTCCACAATGTAAGAAGCGATGGACCATGAATGGAGATCCAACAAAAATGTTGCACCTTGGGTTTGGATTTGTTAGAAAAAGTCAAAAGCGAATCTTGAGCCAAGAAGTGTGTGATGGATTTGGAGTGAAGGTCCCAAAGGGGTACATGGCTCTTGTAGTCTCCGATAGTGAGGGGGATGTGTAAGATTGAGGGATCATGGGAGAGGAGATCACAGGGGGATGGGCTAAGGGGCCCAATGCAAGGAATTACCAACAAGTTGCATTGACACTTTAGTCAGCATCATAGCCGAGGAGGCCGTGGGTGCTGCAGTCAGCAACACTGCCATTGTAACAGCTTGGAGTTTCCGATAGCATGCAGTCACATGCCTGAGGAGGCCCTCTTAGGACAGACATTTTCACTTGTTGTTTGATGAAATACCCAGATCAAAATGGAAATGGAGGTGAACAGACTTCCTGAAAGAATGCGACCTACAACATTGTTATAAGATATTAGTTGGAGGGGATTGGGGTTCGGACTAATGCAGGCACAAAGGCAGCTCTCGCACACGCATGGATGGGTGAGTGTTGGGTAGCAACAAACAAGTCCAAAGATTCCTTTGAAGACATTCACCTTTGAAGAGATGGGCGGATGAGAAGTCAAATTTTTGTATTTTAATTTGACGAGAAGATATTGAATGGCTTCAGGGTCTAGACTTTCCAAATTTGTTTTCATAAAAGATGATTTGTTGTGGAATAAAACATTAAGATTCACTTGGAGGGAGTTGGAAACCGTGTTTAGAGTTATAATTGGCTCTTTCATGATGTTATTCAGTACAAAATCAAGTTGTAGGATAGAATAGTATGAGAGAGGAAAGGAAATTGTGTCGAATATGATTTTCCTTACCGTTCACCATCTATTTATTATCAATAATTACAATGCATTCCCAGTTTAAGTAGAAAACGACAACAATAATTAACATAAATAAAACGTCATGAATGAGAACTTTTTCTTTTTGTATTTTAGTCAAAATTTCCTTTCCAGTCAAATTTTCTTTTATATCTCTAATTGGCACTTAAAGATCATAAATGCCTGCTTGCCATAGTTGGATGCCCACACTTACAGAGCACAGATGCCTAACTTCCATAGATAGATGGCAATGGGGGTTAATCTTAAAGCTTTGTAAATATACTTGAAGTCAAATATATGATGATATCTATTGAGTGCAGATGACTTTGTCCTGTACTCTATCTCAGAAAAAAATTCTTGGAAAAGATGCCAGGAAACAGAGATTGCTGGTTGTGTATCGCTGTCTGAATGTCTACAGGGTGTACAACCGTCAAAGAAGTTCTTTGTCTTGATTCATCAATGCCCCTTATACTGTTAACTTCTCAAGTTGGGGTTACATAACGTCGAGTCATTACTTTAAACCATAACGTTATAAATAGTTTCATATTCGACTTCTGTTTATCGAAAATATTATTCAACTTCTATGCTTCTTGTTCTCAGCGTTATGACATAGTATTTAATTGAAGAAATTGCTTAAAACATTGACGAAAGACTAAGTCATCCTAAACCATTGAAGGTTATGAAAGAAGGAAGCAGAAAAGGAAAGAGAGCCTGAAAGGCAATAACTTACTTTTTAGAAAAGTACTCTCTTTTAGTACTTTCTATCGAGGGAAAGTCAGCAAGTTTCTTGTTTTATTAGTTTCCTAGTCTGTCAACACGTTCCAATTAGGAGAGTTTTCTATAGGACAGTTTTTGGTTTGTAGTTTCCTTTATTAGTTGTCAAATTTAGGAAAGTCTGGAAGTTTTAAATCCATTAGTGGTAGTTTCTGTCTAAGTTAGTTTCTGAAATTCTTTACTATCAAGTGATTTCCAATTTTGTAACTCACAATTCAGTTGTAACTGGGAGGTTTAGTCCTAGGAAAGTTTGACTTTGATTGTCTTCAAGTGTTGTTGGAGATTCTAGTGTGCATGCATGGCCTGGACATTGGTGGTGAGATGCACTTGATAGCTGGAATCAAGGTTGCTGTGTTAGGGAGAGGTGGGTGCTGGGACTGTTCTTAGAAGAGTGGGAACACGTAGGGGTGACCCCTTTTCCTTTGTCCACACTTGAAGAAGAAAATGACAGAGGAGCAATGAATGGAAGGAACTGCTTGTCCTCTTTTCTACTAGCAGCGATGTTGGTTAACGTTCCTTGTCCTCTTTGCCCTGCTGCAGGACCTGCTCGAGTTTCAGAAGTCTGTTCAATTTGATTGTTCTTTATTAAGTCCTAGCCCGTCTCCATAATTGAAGAGTTTCTGTACATAAGAAAACTTGGTGTTGTTGAGTTGTTCATGGCTTTGTCTCCAGCTAGTATTTGCCTGCTCGTATTTGAATTTTATCAGTATTAGGAGTCCTCTGAATTTTGTTGGGAAACCTGTTTTCTGTGTCCAACTGCAAGTCTGAAAAGTCACCAAGCTCAGCTTTTGTCTGTCCTTGTTTCAGTCAGCTACTCGTCCAGCCCATGGATGTCTATGTTCAGGTAGAACTTTGGATTAGAAATCTTTATTTCTTCTACATCTTTAATTCCTAACAATTGGTCAGCCTCCATCCCCATTTTGACTCATGTGCCAGCTGTTGGGTATACGACCAAAAGTCCCACATTGGTTAGAAGTGGGGAGGATCTTGGATATATAAGTGTGGACACTATCTCCATTGGAGTGAGGCCTTTTGGGGTAAAGCCTAAAATCAAATCCATGAGGGCTTAGGCCCAAAGTGGACAATATCATACCAATGTGGAGATAAGTTGTGTCCATAGTCCTTACAAGTGGTATCAGAGCTATGCCCCAGAGTTAGCCATGGTGGATGAATCCTTTGAATGCTGAACGAAGGTGGTGGGCCTCAAATTAAATCGTAAAGGGATCCGTGGATGTGCTCTATTGGACAGGTGGTGTGCTCCGGATTCTTCATGGACGTGTCCTGGTCCCAACATGGTGAAGAGGAGTTTATTTGGATAGAGCATGCTCTCGAGACAGGTGGTACTCCATATAAGGCGTGTGCTTCCAACGCATTGGAGTGGAAAATCGGGGTTGGTAGAGAGTGTACAGTTGGATGATTGTTTGAGGGGAGGCTCGGTGGTCCTTTGTTCAAGGGGAGGATTGTTGGGTATACGACCAAAAGTCCCACATTGGTTAGAAGTGGGGAGGATCTTGGATATATAAGTGTGGACACTATCTCCATTGGAGTGAGGCCTTTTGGGGTAAAGCCCAAAATCAAATCCATGAGGGCTTAGGCCCAAAGTGGACAATATCATACCAATGTAGAGATAGGTTGTGTCCATAGTTGTTACACCAGCCACAACAACCATTGTCTTTTTCTTCCTACAGTCCTAGTTGTTTGAACCATAATTTGTTCTTTCTTCAATGTGTGTGGTGGCTACTGGATGTCTAGCTTTCCAGACAGCTGCTGCCTTTGTTGTGGTGGTTTCTGTCTTCCATGGGTTTGTCCCTTCTGCTAGAAAAACAAGGCACTCTTACACTTGTCAATATACGCCTATCTACCAATCTTTTCTAACTCTTTGTTGAACACAATTCCTCTCCTAAAAAAAAAAAAACCACCACAGATTGTTATGCACTTCTGGTTTGTTAGTTTAGATCCTCCCATGAGTTTTTTTTTAAACCTTCTTCCATACTATCTTAGAATTGTGAAGTAGATTCTCTCTTATTTGGTAAAATCAATTCCTTTGGAACTCGTTGTTTTTCTGTGTGAAATATTAAAATACTTTGTGTTGCGAATTTTATACTCAGAAAAATTTTCTTGTGATTTGGGAATTAATTATGCCAATCCTTTTCTTTGAGTTCCTTCGTTGATCTTCTTATTTTAGTATATATGGGCAAATTTTGTCTTTAGTGACTTATTCTCATCTTTAGGGGGTTTTATTATTGCCCTTAGTAATTTCTTGCTTAGTGATTGTTAGCACTATTTTGTGTTAAAATTCATATTGTGTATCGATTTTGAATTTTTTTTAATTATATCACCCTTTTTGTCAAAAAACATTTCTTCATTGTGCCCTCTAATGAGGGTTGGGAGAGTCCTTGTCTTTATTGTTTTTTCTTTTAAGTATTTTATCCACTTGGGTATGTCAAAATGGTCTTTATTTAGAGGGAGAGGGAAGAAGTTGAATGTTGGTGGATCTAGAGTTTCTCATATGTTTGAGGTGGGTTCTTTGTTTCATTGTTCACCTGCTTGAGGGAGATTAATAAAATGGACTAGTGATAATGTTGGTGAAGCCTACAGTGTTGCCAGGTGTTGGCCCATTTTGATGTCTATCCAAGAATTTTCAAGTATAGTTATTAATTAGAGTTATAGAATAGAGTCGAGTTTTCTAAGGCATCAAAGGGGGAGAATGGAAAATGCAATTTGTATTTTGAATCAACAATGAATAGTGGCTGATTGCAAGGCAAGTTGAATTGAGACAAGATGCTGCATCTATGAACTGAGTGAAGAATAATTTTTTTACTTGTAAGATAAGTTACAACCTCCAGTTTGAGGGGGAGTGCTCAAGAATACATATGAGGAAGACTCCAAGAAAGACTCAAAGGGTTATATGTGTGCTTCTTCAGCTAGGTCATATACATATTCAAGAAAGTCATGGAAGTTTCAAAGTCTCACTTGTTGATGAGTGAAGCACACTCTTATTCTTCTTTCTAGGCATGAGTCTAGTTGCTGTTTTTAGAAAGTGTCTGTTTATTGGTCTTTTTAGTGATAGGGAACAAGGTTGGAACATAGAGTTTAGTTGAGAGTTGAAGTCTTTATATGAATTGTATTTGGAAACTTTATTGTAAACAAAACGTGCAGGCTTGAGGGAGAGTAGAAAGTTCCTTTCTCCTCCTCTCCCTTTGTTGTTAGTCTTCTTCTCTCCTACATGTTTCGGTTTATCAATTTTCACAGTACAGTCAGAATTAAAGAGTATATTTAAAACAGAGGAAATTAGAAGAATTGGAAGCCAAGTATTGTATGCATGAAGTATTTGTTGCACATAGTGGAGGATCCAGCAACAAATTGATCATTTATTTCTCATTTGCCTACTGGCCTCACAACTTTATCTCTTTAATCAAGGACTAGGTTGTAATGTATTTCTGGTTGTAATGAATCTGCTGTATTGAATAAGTCCTTCAAGTTCAATACAAATTTTCTCTTTTTGGTTTTGGAGCACCATTGCATCTCTTTTTTTTTCTTCTTAAAATAGTTTCTTTGTGGATTTTCTCTTGTGGTTGTTATTGTTGGTTATAAAACAGCACCTGAAAATTTTAAAGGTCTTCCTTGGAACTTGAAAACCAGAACTTCCTAGAGTTGAGATGGTAGTGGTGGAGTATTTTATATTTCAGACTTATCTATCAACTATATTTTATTAGTATTGCAGCATTAATGAGGCCCAAATGTTGATGGCAACAAAATCAGGGTTGAACTAATAACATGACTTCTTGATATTATGGACATTTCCACTACCTCTTGTACTTGGTCCGATGTTCTTAGGATCAGCCAATTCGGCTGCTGATTTGTGTGCTAAATTGGGTCCCTCCCTGCAATCTCTTGTTGTTGGGGGAGGCCTCACTTGATGTATTATTTATCTTTTCTTCGTAATAAAATCATCACCGTTTACAAAAACTAATAACATGACTTCTGAGTCTTGCTTTTAGAGAATGGGAAAAATGGGGAACTGTTTATCAAGCTATTAAAGTGGTAATTAATTTTCATGATTGTTCTTGTAGGATAGCAATAATAAGATGAGAAGACAAGAAGTACAAAATAGAAACAGAAATTAGAGGCGGAGCTCTGTGGGATAGGTTTGCCTACTTCTGGAGAGGGGAAATTAGAGGGTGACCTCTCCTGGTTTTATAATTCAGTTAACCACATGATAGTATTGCCTTTGGTGGATTTGGGCATTGGCTCAATGACCACATGGGGGGATTTCTACCTATGTGGAAGGGTTTATAAAATTGGTAGCAGGTTAATTTGCCTAAGCTTCTCCATGTAGTAGTTGGGCACCGTCAGTATCTCCATGTTAAGCTTCCTTTATATTCTAATCCATAATCAAGTTTAACCTGGCATTTATATCCTTATTCAAGTTTGTTGCTGTGCTATAAAATTGGTAGCAGGTTAATTTGCCTAAGGTTTTCTACACTGCACAATGTGTGTATTGATGTAATGACAGACTTGTGTATCAATAGATGTGCTACTCATCCGTATAATGGATATGTTTAATTAATGATTTTTAAATCAAAATACCTTAACAGATCCAGTATAAATTTTGATTTTTTACAGTTGCTATTTTTCGCCAACATGGCAAAACACTTTTTAGAGATTAATGTATGAAAGCTATTTTACACCTAATTGCTTTCTTCAGTTAGTGGTTATTACATATTAGTTCTTGTTCAGTAAACTGTTGCTTTAATTAGTGCTTTACATTGTGAGTCTATGGTTCAATACTTTTTTTTGTGATGATTTATACTTTCTGGTTTACCGTTTCTGTTGCTACATGCTTCTTGTATGTTGTTCACTAGTTCCTCAGATTTGTTTGTTTTTAACTGTTCAATTCAGTGTTGGCAACATGTTGGAATCCTTGTTTCCTAAACATTTTAATTTTTTTTTCCCAGAAGGAGTACCTGTGGGGAATATGTTGTAGGATGGATGCGATCATAACAAAACCTTTGTCTGCTACTAGTTCTAGTAACTCCAAACCATCCAATTGTAATGATGGGAAGCAACACCCAGGAGGGGCAGGTAACGAATTAAATGATAGTGATCGTTCGTCTACTTCTGTAATTTATGCTTAATAGGCTGGTGATAGTGCACTGAAAAATGAACTACTTGTGGAAGCAGTAGAAATTACGGGAGAAATGCAGACACTACAGATAATCATTTGGTTTCTTGAAAAGAAAGAAACTACCGATGTATTCCTTCTACCTTATGAAGAAGCTAAAGGAAGATGAAACTTTTGAGCAGTCTCTATTGATTGAGAGAAAAAAAAAACATATACAAGTGTTCCTAATTTTGAAAGTATTAGGAGGAAAGAATGTTATAACTATATCCGAATCTTCGATGGGGTCAGGAAGGATTACCTTTTGGCCTTCTTTATTTTTCACTTATCACGGATTGCCTTGATGCAAGTGACAGTACTGTGGCATATGTCAAGTGACTAATGTAGGGATGATATGAACTTCCCAACAATATGGATGGAGTTTCTGCAAAACAGGATTTCGAAGTACGTTCATCCTAGATGGAAATACTAGACGTAAACTTTAGATGTTTCTCCACCTCTCACAAATTTAGGCCAATTTACTTAACTCATGCCATTCACTAGGGGAGATTTGAGATTGTACTTGTATGACGTCAAATGTGTAAAGTAGCTTATGGAGTGCTTTTGTGGTAGCAAAAAAGATGCAATCTCTTGTTCTTCTTCTTCCTCTTCTTCTTCCACTTTCGAGGGGATTTGAACCAAGAGCTCAAACATAATATTGGTGGCCTGGCTTGGGTAGAACACACAAATTGCTCGAATGCCTCATTCTTCTCTAGATTTGACATGTCTTAAATATATTCATGTTGAGAGGGAAAAAATCCCATAATGAAAAATGATAAGAAATGTTAATGGGTTATATGGTAGAGCAATAAGCTGTTATCGTATATAAGGGACAAAATTGTAAATATCTAATTTTCTAAGGGTATTAGTGTAATTTCTGTTTTAAATCTCTATACCTATGTATCGAACAGAAAATCGAAGGGTTGCTTTGATTCTTCGTTTTCGGAAAATAAACGTGGATTTCGGAAAGATTGTCATAAGCCTCCTAAGTGGCTAGGCATTTTGGGATGGAACCGGTTCAACCAAAAACTCCACATGATATCAAAATAGGTTGTATGTGTGGGCTAAGATCCAGTTTATGCTCTTCAGGTAATTTGTGTCGTTAGCTCTATGAGTTAGGAGTTTGTATGTTGTGGGCTCCATGAGGTACGAGTTTGTATTGTGGGCTCCATGAGGTATGAGCTTGTGTTTTAGGCTCTATGAAGGAGTCTGTCTGTACCATTAGAGGGTTTGTACCCATATCTCAGGCCCGTTATATGTAAGCCTAGACGTGAGGGGAAGTGGCTAGTCATTTTGGGATATAATTGGGCTTTACCCAAAAAACTCAACAATTCAAATGCTACCTACCTACACTTTTCTTTCAGTTTTGGTCCTTTCTTTCTAGTCTCAAGTGAATAATTACATTCCTAGCAAGATTTCTGGACAACCTAGTTAGAGGGCAGTGAAAATTTCACTCTCTATGAAGGCACCTTTTGTCTAAGCTCAACCATTTAAGAAAAAATGGATCAGGCAAAAAAGCCATTTTTGACATATGCTCAATGGTCATATGGGGTTTTCTTTATGTGAGGTCTTGAGCTCAAGCTTCATGAGGTGCTGGATATATTGGGGGTGCTTGTAACTTAATAATTAAAAAAATAGTCTTATATTTGGTGTACAACTGTATCAAAATGTGTGCTTCAATCTCCAAATCGGCTACATCAGGACCTTTTCGGAACCATTGAGATGGTTATGGGGATATGCCTTCCTAAGTTGGGCAAGATAATTCTCTTGGCATGCCTTGCGCATGTCCGATGGTGTATATGACTCGAGCGAAACAACCGGAGATTCAACTCCAAGGCTAGCAACCCGGATAATATAGCTTCTCGGGCAGTGGGCCTTATCTCAAGTTGGCTACATTCTAGGAAGGAGTTTGCTTCTCTATCAGGCATCTCCCTTCGAGAAAATTGGGGCTTGATTGCGCACATGGCGGGCCCCTATAGGAATCCGGTTATGGCCACCTGGGATCCTCCCCCTTCCGACTACACCAAACTCAATTTTGATGGCAATGTTTTAGGCTATCCTGGGCCGGCTGGAGCTGGTGGTGTTTTCAGAGACAACAGTGGAAACCCTATTCTATCCTATGCAGGGCCGGTGGGTATTGCTGATTCAAATACTGCTTAAGTGAGTGCTCTCTATTCGGCCTCCAAATCTTTAAAGAGCGGCTTCGTGGCAAGCTGATTATCCAAGGCGACTCAAAGACTGTCATCAGCTGGTCCTTTGCGTCACTGGCCAATCACTGATTGTATTGCTGACATTGTGTCATCCATTCATTGTAATTGGAACCTCGTTCCTAGATCATCCAATTTTTTGGTTGATAAATTGGCTAAATTCGGAACTTCCCAGCAATCTTTCATTATTTGGGAAGGCTTCCCCTCTTGTAATCTGCTCGTTTGAACTCTCATAATAAAATTCAGTATCATTTAAAAAAAAAAAAACATGTGTGCTTGAATTGTATTGCTTTTATATGTTGGTATATTATGAAGTTTTCAGATAGGAAGTGGAATGAAGTACTGCAGTTATTGGTAATCACTGATAAACAATTGCTAGTCACTGGTCACCATTTAGTAATGTACTGCTAATGTTTATGAGCCATTGGTATTTGATAATATAGACCCGTTTTAAAATGTGATTATTGATTTGTGATTTTGTTGATCAGTACCATTTTTTATTCCCTTTTTGACGTGTTTTGTGATTGATGCAATTGGTAAGGTGCAGGAGGCAAATGATCGTGCAGACCATGCTAAGCAAGTGGAGGCAGCGAGTGGATAGTGATTAAGAAGGTCATTTCGCTTGCCAGGATTGTGTCTATGACATGACTTTTTATAAGGATCATTTCTGTTTTTCTTGTGTTTTGTTTGCTTACTTTGTGAGTCTGTCTTGAGTCATTACTGATGATAGATGTGTTTGGATGGTTTAATCGTGTGAATACTCTTTTTCGCTTTAGGGGTTTTATATGAAGGATGGTTCTGACAATATAGTAGTATGATCCAATATAGCACATGATCATTGCTGCTTCAAATGGTAACTTGGAAATTTAAGTAGCACGATTTTTTTAAAATTATGGTGAAGAGTGGCCGACCACCCCCTAGGAAATGGGTGTGGTGTTAAACATGTAATAGTTGCACTTCATTGGAAAAATTTATAGAATTTTAATACATTTATCATAGAGTTCACTCTAAATGGCCAAACATTCCAATATGAAAAAGATGGGTCCATCAAATTATCTTGCAAGGCATCTAGAGGATTTAGTTTCTTCACAACTGTGTTTTATCTTCTAGACCTTTGTATTCAACTCTCCTTTCTCCCTTTTTGTAGGCAAACTCTTGACTTGTTCCATTCACTTATCTGACTTGTTTTCTTGCCCATCTCTTTGTATCCTGTATGGTTCCTCACTCTATCCTCTACCTTAAAAAATAAAGGACATGATAACCTAAATAATAAACAATTATTTTATCTATTCTGTTGGTTCTTCTACATGGTGTATTCTAGTGAAAAATCTTGATAGGCTGACAATGCATTTTTGTTAAAATTCTAATAAATGCAAAAAGAGAGTATGAATCACCTGATTTTTTGTGGTAGGGAGTCCCATAAATTGCCTTGACTACCTTGAATCCTTGCTATCTCAATCACTTGAGGCCCAAGATTTCCCTCCTCGTTAGCTTAATCCTTCTCTTTTTTTCAAGTATCTACCAAAAAATGGTGCTTATTTGATTGGGTCTCCTCTAGGTTGATTGAGTATCATTCAATTTCCACTTTCCCATTGAATCTTAGGGAAACTCTACCTAATTTGTTATACTTCTCCTTCTTGTCCTCCAAAAACAGGAACCTATTGACTCCCATCACACTGTTTTGCTGCTGTAACCCATCATTTCTATCTCCTTCTTGGCTATTGCCCCTTCCCATCCAATCCTCTTTGGGTCTCCTCAACTTGATTCAAGGAAGATCTTTGGACTTCACTTCTACCCTTTGGTGATAACCTAGACTCTTACCATGGCACCCTAGAGTTCACACTTCATCAATTGGTCATTTTTGAAGTGTATGCACCTTTCCCAAATTGTTGGCTACTTTGTGCTTCACTATCCACATCACCATTGTGCCACCATCGACAAGATCTTGACAACCACCTCATACATCGACAACAAACTACAATGAGAGGGTTCTCAAAGCTCACATTCTCCACATCTATCAATACTCTTGGCATCTCATCCGTAAACACATCCACTTCCATTTTTTCTAGGGCATAAGGCTGAAATGTAGGAAACTATTTGGGTGACATATTCAATACATATACATAATGTTTGGCAAGAAAAAATTCATGACCAAGTTGTTGGCCCAGGTGACTTCTCAAGAGGGGGTGAACAGGGTTGGGAGCCTATTTATAAGTGTTCCAACAAAACTAGCCATTTTTTTCCCGTTTCCATAAATATGTAAAAAACATTGATTGATCACTGAAAATGTATGACCAATCAACCATGTATAACAACTTTGTTTTTTATGTTCTTTAAGCCTATTGATCGATTAACCCATTTCAATTGATCCATCATGCTATATAGCTATATGATCGACCATGTAATAGAGTAAGATCGATCATGCTTTACAATCTCATCTAGTAGCATTCTATATGATCAATCATGCCCGAACGATCTATCATGTTTTATAAATTATGGTATTTTGCATTTTGGATGATCAATCGAACCCATGTAGGTTGAATCATCAAACAGATTGATTGATCATGCCATATGCCAAATGACTATTTTGGCATTTAAGAATGACATAGGCTTTCTAAGGGATTTACCATTGTAAGATATTTATATACATTATGTTAAAACATTGTTTTGAAATATTTCATGCCCTAAAACTCAATAACATATTTGTGTTTAAAGGTCTAAGTTTGGCTGACTATCTACTTACATAGCTAGAGTTCTTGATATTTTTATATTTGAACTTCGACTTTAAGTCTTCAAGTCTTCAAGATTCTTCTTTAGTAAGTTCTTCTTCACAACAACAATCTTTGATGAGTTTTTACTTTGGATATTGACTTAGCAACTTGATTGATCGTTATTTTGTCTTAAGCTTTTGCATAGACTTCATAATGTTTGTGTTGGAAGATATCTAAAATACAATAATAACACCATTAATACTATAATTTTAAGCTACCTATTTTGTTATCATCAAAATAATAAAAGAGCAAATGATTTAATCATTGGCCCAACACAAGTAAGAGAGGAGAACTTTAATGGAGGGTCATCAAGGGTGAGATTTCCAACTAACAAAGTACTTCACACATGTTGGCCACATTATATTTGCTCCTTATTAGTTATAGAACCTATTAATTACCTACTAAAAGAATTATACGAAAATTTGATATTAAAGAAGGTACCATACACGTCTATGACTCTAACTTCCTTTATGATTTCAGGAGTCAAATATACAAATTTTAGAATTAAATTTCCTGATTTTGAATTCTAAAATGAGAGAGGGAGTATGTCTTCCATTTTGGCTCCCTAATCTATTAAGAGAAAAAGGAAGCTCCACAAAAAAAAAAAAAAAAAAAATTCGATGAGATATCTTGGCGAGACGTTGCCTCGCAATGAGGCGTTGTCTCCTTTTTACATTGCGGGGGCATACCAAGGAAATCGATTAAGTGTTTGTTTTCTTTTTATAATACCTAAAATACCCTTATAACATTTTTACTGTTCTCTTTTTAATTCCAAACTTATCTCTTTCATAACATATTAAAGTAAAAAATATACCCTCTATTATGATTGTGCAATATCTGTGTTGATGGAGTTAAGTAAGAAGTTCTTATCAGTCAATTATTGTTTCTAACCACTAGAAGTTCAATGGTTAGTTCAATTGACTATGAGATTATTATATGTAAGTTCAATTAATTTATGATAGTCCATCTTTCCATTCATGTCGAATAATTGATGAATCAACCTATAGAGTCTTATTAGTCTATTTTACTTTTTTTATTATTTGGAATCTAATAGTCAATTAAATTGATTGTTAGGCTCTTATCAAATACTTGTTAAGAGACACCCATGTGTGTAGGGTTGTCATGACTAGTTACTAAAGAGAACTTTCATATAAATGACATAAAATTGTAATTATGCAAATTGGTATATGTCCTTTTATGTCATTTTTCTTTTGAAGCATGCAGCCCTAAATGTATTGTAGTAATTGTAAACACTTTCACACAACTATAAATATAACCTCAAGGCATGGGGTTGAACATTCAAGCCTCTTCCTCTGGGCTCAAATTCGTCCATACACCTCTTTCTTTTCCTCTTCCTTCTCTCTCTTTGTTTCTTCTTTTTTCTCTCCCAAGAGCTAAAATTCATTTCTTCTATCCTTTTTGTGTTTATATCTTGTCCCTATAAATCAATAATACCCGATTAATTGATAATAAGCTATATTTGTAAACTCATGTCTAGTGGGTATCAATTAATAGATGCAATCTTAACAGTCAATTATACATTGTTTCACTACTAGTTGTCCTTAGTCAATTGGATAACCCTTTAGGTTTCTATTGAATAATTTAATAAATTGATAGTAATCTATTTATCAAATCCAGTCTAGTAGGTAATTGAGTTAACAATGGAGTCCAAACTACACATTAGTGCACTCCTAAGTGTTCAATAGTTAGATGAAATAACTATTACCTCAAGTTTGAATTCATAGACATGTTAATATAGATATTTTATTATATACAACATATAAATTATTTTAAAATTAACGCACTAAAATTAAATTAAATACTTGATTAGGTGCAATTAAAAATATTATTTAATTTATTTTAAAAAGTGCCTTTGTACCCCTTTATAATAAAATTAAAATATACCCTTATAAAGTAAAATAATGTAATAGAGCCTTACTGCTTCAATGTTTTTACCTATATAATTTTTTCTAGGATAAAACCACTTCATATATTTGAATTACGAATTTCTTAAATTTAATAAAATTATTAAGATACCCTTACATATAAATTTACCTAATAAATAATCTTATTGGCACAATATTCACAAATAATTTTTTTTGAGTTAAAAAGAATTCATGTGGTCCAATTAAAATTCTTTTTAATGTATTTTCTTTATAATCAAATTACATTTATATATAAATTACATAAATATCTTGATTGTTCAACTTTTGTTAATATAAATGTATATAGTCTAATTACATAAAATAACATCATTAGTTCAATTTTTACTAATATACATGTATATAGTAAATAGATTGAGTTTAGCCTGAGTTGCTAAGTTAGGTCAAGATTCACCACCTTTACATATATAGGGGTGTAAATGGTAACAAACAAAACACGTAATGGGTATTCCATTGCTCATTTCTTTACCCGACACTTATTATGTTACCTATTTCGCCTAAAATGGGAGAAATTATTTCTCTATGTATTTTAAAATTATCAAATTACCCTTTAATAGTTTTAACTAAATTAATTTGATTTTTTTAAAATTTTGTTTGTTTCTATATGCATATTTTCATATATAGGAGAATAAATAAAATATAATTTTTTTTTTAAATATAAAGATAAATTTTATAACGGAAAATCTAATTTAAATTAAATTCTGAAGATAAATTAAGAAAATACAAACAACGTCCAGGCTACAGCTTATTTAAAGTGGATTTGGTTTTATCATAATTTTCATCACCCTCTAGGAACACTTGGCCGTCTTCCTCCACTTCGCAGAGGCGCAGGAGGCTGTTGATAAACATCATCACTCCTTCGTTATAACGTTCATGCAGTAAATGGAGTCGCCGCTAGTGACAAGATACGCTGTGTCGACTCCAGTCCACAGAGTCGAAGAGTTACCGAAATTGATCCTCCACTTCGCAGAGGCGCAGGAGGCTGTTGTTAAACATCATTACTCCTTAGTTGTAACGTTCATGCAGTAAATGGAGTCGCGGCTAGAGAAAAGATACGCTGTGTCAACTCCATCCCTCAGAGTCGAAGAGTTACCGAAATTGATGACAATCCAGCGTATACCGTCAAACTGTTTGGTGGCAGGCTCGGAAGCTCTTTAACATGTGGCAGAGAACGATAATCTGACGGTAGAAAAGGGCGAAAGAGTGGCGGATTTTTCCTTGTTCTTCTTCCTTTTTCCCCTTCCCTTCGACTTCAACGAGAGACACGAAAATCTCCAGGTACGTTTCGGTGACCAACTTCCATTCTCTAGGTCGTTTAGTCAATTTCATTCATGCTCTCGGTTCGGTCGACACCAAAGGTCGAATTAGATTGATCTTTGAGAAGATGAGAATGCGATAGATGATTTATATATGAGAATCTTTTAATATCTTATGTCTCTCTGTATCTGCTAGTCCTTTGGTGTGTTTCCTTTGAAATTTTAGCTATTCAGTTTGCAGTAAGCGGATACCTGCAGCCTACTGAATGGAACCGAACAGGAACGCGAACCCCAATATGAATGCCTCGAACAAGAATTCTGACGTAGACCACCCCAACCTGGACCCCAATGATTGGAGGGCTCTTTTCCCTGTCGAAGACAGACAAAGAACAGTCAAAGCAGTGTTAGTAAATATATTTTAAGTATTATTCATTTCTAGTTTATCTGGTTTTGATGGGGTTCCGTGAGAAAATGTTAGGTTTGAGTATCTAAGAAACTTTTGTGAAGTTTCGCTGGCAGAGGCGTGCAGATGTGTAGTGTGTGGGACTGTGATCTGGTGTATGTTACTGATCATAGTCCAAAAAAAAAAAGATATAGATATAAATGTTAAAGAAAGCCAAAAATGTTCTTGTTGGAAACATAATTAATTTAGTGCTAACCTTCAAGTGTATCCATAAATTTTGCTATATTTTAAACATAGCCTATTGGTTGTAATATCTTTTGATGCTGCATAACTAGACTCGAATGGACACATAACACATTTAACTTTGGTGTTTTGTTCATGTGATATAACTATTCCACTCTTATCTAGGCATTGAAAAATAAACAAATTTAAAAGGAAAATTTTACCTACTTTCATAGTTTTCTTGTATGGAAAGAAGCCAGGAGCCTACCTCCTTCTCCTTTTCTCTTATTGCAATACCATAAGAGAAGCTAAATGGAAGTGTTTACTACCCTTTTTTCACGCAGAAAAAGGAAGGGTGGGCCTATCCCTCTCCTTCAAACATTCCATAAAGTGGAAGAGGCGGAAGTGTCTTCATCCATCTCCTTTGCTTTGTACCTCATACGAAAGAGTAAGGGGAGAAGGGAGAGAGAAAGGAAAGAAGAAGGGAGGTCTTCTCCACTTTGGCTTTTATGTCACATGGAAGAGAAAGGAAAGATGGGGGAGGTCTTGCCCCACTTCCTCCCTCTAAAAACTGAGAAATGGATGTGATCCATTTTCTTCTTGTTTTGGAGATGAATGAGAGAGGGAGGTGGGCCTCCATTTTGTATTGGTGGCATGTTTAAATTGAATGAAGAGATGAAACATGATTATACCATTGTAGATGGCTTGCTAGGGTTTCCATGGCTATATTTAGAGTTTTGACATATTTCAATGTGTGAAAACTTGTGTAATATTTGGATTAAGTTACATCATAGGACCATGTTTGAGTATTATCACTGATAATGAGAAAGTGGCTTTTCTAAAAAAAAAATTATCATTGATAATTAGAGGTTTAACAAAATGCAGGAGAAAGCAAAATTGAGATCAAAATTAATGAAGATTTATCTTGGTGGTTAAATGAATTTCACTTTCAATTCAATGGGCCTATTCTTGGTATTTCTTCTGTTGTAAGTTTTCTTTTTTATTGATTTTTTCAATGCATCTGTGAGATCCTAGATGCCCACATCATGAGAGTACTCTCACAACAACTTGTGGTGATTTTATTGTTCGTTTGTTTTTAGATTCTTTATCATTACATGCATTATTTATGTTTTATTTATTATCTATCATTTTGTTTGTTCTTACATCTTAGTCTCATCTTAGTCCCGTAACAACTTTTTTATCTCTCCATTTTAACAAGAAAGAATAAAGAAAAATGACTGCCACATTTGAGATAAGGTTCTGTGGTTGTACAGGCTTATGTTAAAGTTGAATCATGAGGTATTACTTCTTCTCATGAACCAAAGTTGGTGCCATTATTTTTGAGATCAGTTAATTTATTTGGGGTGTTATTTCATATTAATCTTTCCGGTTTGTTCATGTGTGTAGATTGGATGCTTATAAAAGCCTCTTGTACTTCCCTGAGAATGAGTTCTCGGGTGACTACCTGTACAGATATAAGAGGAGCATCTTAGAATTCGAATCTGCAGCTTTTGTGGAAGCAGCCAATGAGGCATGTCCCTGACTTTCAATTATTTCTATTTTTAGTAGCTTTTATTTCTAGTTTTTGACTTAATTTACATCGAGTACCTTCTATTTTTAGTTTCTGCCAGTTGTAGTATGTGGCTTTCAGTATTAATTCATTATAACTCTGTTACTTCAATTGTGCCACTTATCTTCTTTCGATTAGAATGCTGGGATGTTTATGCTTGCACTTCTAGTTTGTCTAAATGGTTGCCCATTTCATTGTTACCTCTCAGTGTATTGCAGAATCTCAGTATCATACTATCTTGAACATTGTGAGCTTAAACAAAGCCCTGTGCTGGAGCATAGCACAGTCTAGAAGCTATAGGTGGATTGTGATTGAATTCGGCAAACAAAAAAAAAGAAGAAAATAAAGTGCGAACTATATTTCAATCTTCAACCTAAGTTACAACAATCTTCTTCAATCTTACATCTAAAATCACCTCCTAGAACCGAGTTTCCTTTTAAAATACCGCCATAGATGTTAGCTAAAGTAACTTTGCTAGCATAAGAGTTTCCTTGGACTTAACTAACTATTTCAAATTTAACTAGGAATTTTTTAACTATCCATCTCATGAATTCATGTAGCTGGTAGGAAAGAACTTGCTAACAACAGCTTTACTCATTTTACACTTTCTCCGGACAAACAATTTTTTAGAACTTGCTAACCATAACTGATCAGTCTTAATAAGTAGATTCCTCCTCTTACGAAATCAACTAAACTCAACCTCGATGGAAGTGCTTGTGGTTGTCTACGGCCTGCTGGGTGTTTCGAGTTCATGATGGCAGTAAGCTTATCTCTTATGCTGGACCTCTGGGCATGTCTGATTCTCTTTCTGCTGTGATGCATTGTCTCATTCATGGTATTAGTATTGCCAAAGCTGAGGTCAACCTGCTAATTGTTAAGGGAGACTGATGTACTGTTGTTTCTTGGTGCAAGAATTGTACTGACCGTTCTTGGAGGCTTGTTTGGTGCAGCAGCAAACTATATTGTGGAACCTACCTCGAGATCGGCCAACTCTCTAGCTGATAGTCTTACTCAGGAGGGTTTCTTTCTTAGAGATCTGGAAATTAGAAATCAGCTTTTCTCTTGTTATATGCTGTCTTTATTTTTCTGTGTTTTTTTCCTTATAAAGATGTAATTTTTATTTTTTAGATGCCACCCCTCTTTGGATTGGCGTTGGTGTACTACCCTCCTTCATATGTTAAGGAAACTCCCATTCACCTTCTCAAAAAGTAAAAATGACTCTCCTAAAAAAGACAACTGCTGACTTGAGAGTGGGTGGTTGCTGTGTTGCCCATTGTTTGACTTTTTGACTGATACATACCAATGATAGGCGATCTAAAAGTGATGTTTCTGAGCTGGTTTATTTCCTTTTCTTAAATAAGTTTTCTCATAAAAATATATCTTCTACATGCTCCACTCCAGAATATCAGAGTTCCGAAATGCTGGCTTGAAACTTACTTTCGTTGCAGCAGATAGCAATTTCGAAGTTGGAATCATCTCCAATTTTAGAAAATCTTAAACACCGTTGAATTCTATTCTCTTATGGGAAACAAAAAATAGGTCATGCTGTTGATAACATTAAGTTTACATCTCATAATTCCAATTAAAGAACTCCTGAGGAGTTTCTTTCTTTTTTAATTATGCTCTTGCAATCCCTTGAATCCTCAAAATTTTGCTTTTTGTGTCATGGTCAGATATCTTCTTAGATTGCCCATTAGTTGATCCTATTGCCTAAAGTGAAAAAATTATTTGGGCCATTAAGAGTAGTGCTTTCACTTTTACTTTTGCTTTCTAAACCTGGAGGTGACCCTTAATATCATTATTTGGGTTATGGAAATGTCAAAGGCTGGAATAGAGTGAACTGGATTTTTATTAACACCTGCTTAGAGGGAGCTAACAAGTGGTTTGGAGTCAATTGGATACTCCACTTCCTAGACTCATCTCCTCATATGAAAGTACACATGCATGCGCTACAACTTCCTTTGACCCTCTCAAACTCAATCTCACACATATTACAGGTCTGTTACCCCTACCTGCTACCACTTCAACCCACTACTTTTAACTTGTTGGACAACATTCTTCCTTATGTGGAACACGGATACCAATAATGTTCAGAATGGATAAATCATTTTAAAAAACTCTTATATCACACTTGCACACCCTTTGGGAGCATAGCTTCTATCGAATGTGGACTAGATGTATATTATGCAAAATTCACTTGAAGCTTCCTTATCTTGACCAAAAGCGAGTCAATTTCTCTTTTTGAAATGCATGTTAGTCAATTTTGGTATGCTTGGCTTGGTCGTGATGGATTAGGTTATTTGTGATACCAACTTCCTTATTCAATGATGCCACATTTTGATTTGAAGAATTTTGAAGTTAAAAGTTTCCTACGAAGTGTTGATAACCTAAAGTTTAGCAAACGACTAGAAAACTACAATCGGAACTCAAAGTTTGATGGATAAAAACTTCAAGGGCAAAAAGTAGAATCTGTGTAGGTCTTAAGAAAAATTATGAAGGGAAGAAAAGGAAAATTTTAATTTCTCCACTATTGGAATAAATTTCCATGAATAAAAAAATTATTATAAAAATATCCAAAGATTTTTTCTTCTTATGTATTTAGGCCTTTCGTTGGCATATAACTCACCAATATAGGAAATTTCTCCGCTCCTTTATCTTAGGAAATAAACTTTTACAAGTTGTTGTGAAATATATTTCCTACTTTTTATATAAGAAATTGAAAACAGGAAATAACTTCTAATTTATAGACTTGCTACTTTTGGACTTCACTAGAACTTGAGAATTTTAGTAGGAAAGGGAATTACAACTTTCATTGGACTAAAATGGGCAAGTTATATTTTTTAATGGTGATAATTTAAACTAAACAACAAGGTGCTACTATTTTAAATTTATATTTTAAAATTTTAAATTAAAATAGGAAGTAGCAACTTATGAGTCTTTCTAAATTAGTTATTTCTATTCTAAAAATTTAAGCCTCAAATAGGAAAGTCAGCTCTCTATAACTTGAGACCTCCTTTCATAAACATGAAAGGTCTTCGGGCACTTTCGTGTCTATAGGTTTTGCATCAATCCTTCAATATTATGTAACACTATATCATTACACTGGTCAACCTGAAGGGACCTTAGCTTTGTATCCTAGATCATGAACGAGCAGTGAAATTCAAATTTTTTTTTTTTGCTTCTTTGTCTTCACCCTGAGCTCTGATTATTGCACTAATCGATTGCTTCTTAGTTGTGCCTAGGGATGAGGTTACCACTTGGGCAGTTTCAATATCCACTTGTAGACCTCTTGTTATCTATTACATCTTTCCTAGGCATTTGAAATGCATCGTATTCTTAAGTCCTTTCCCGTAGACATATCTTAAAATACTTTTGAAACTTCTCCATTGCCCATGAATTTGGCATCCTGCTTCTGCATAACATGACTTACTACCTGTTCATAAATGCAATATTTGGTCAAGTTGAAGAGGGGGTGGAGAGACAAAAATTGGCCCCCTAACCTTTCATTCCTCTTCTGGTCTTAAGATGCATTTCCTTCAAATGTTTTCTTTTCCTACTAAGAAAATATCTATTTGTTTTCCCCCTAACATTCAATCTGCAAGTAGGTTAAGAATGTGCTTCCTTTAACAAAAATAGATGGCTTTCTTAGACTGATTTGTTTAAGTTCTAAATAAATGAAGTATATCTCCTTGACTTTAAATTTGTTAGTCAAGATTTCGCCTAATTTATTTTGCTCATCGATCTAGAAGAGAGTAATGTTCCTCTGAAAAGAACACATTTACTTTTGCCATTTTCTATTTTTACTGTAAGCTCTCTTAGTTTTCTTGTTTTGTGGGTCACACGTGCTAGCACAACCACTATTTCAAACTACTCACGCATTGCCTTTCAACGTGTTAAAAAGGCAAGATAATTATGAGTTTATCAAACAAGTGCTTGTCTAGTGGGAAGGTTAATGACTAGCTAAAGCAACTTGGGAAGATATTGATGACAAGAATTTTATTCTACATTGAAGAAAAGGCATTGTTCTTCATAATGGGAAGGGGCTTCTATAACTCAATTGCCATGTTTAGAGCCATCTCAGGGCCATAAGAGTAGAATAAGGCAAATACTAGGTAAATTGACTCACATTGTGTCTATTAGTGCTAATATGGAAAATAAGGGGACTCTGTCAGGGGAAACCAATGAGATAAATATCTCTGTAACAAAAATGCCATATCATGAATCTAATGAAATGAAAAGGAAAGTAGCTAACCTCAAAGGCAAAAAACAATCATCAATCTCTTTTCTTCTTCATTTGCTCGGATAAGTTGAACCACTAATTGATCAACATAATTTATATATCAAGCAAAGTAACGAGGGTCAAGAGAAAATTGGTGTTCACTAAGTTGGCAACTCCTCTCGCCCCCTCAAACTCTAAGCAAAAGGGAGAGGAGGGAAATTATGGAAAGAAGCTCATATGGCTCATCATCTAATCCCCCCTTCTCTCTTCTAGCTCCCTTTCACTACGCCTAGGGTTTCCACTATCATTTTGTTTTTCTCTCGCTTTTGATTCTCAACGATTTAGGGTTTTTCTTTTCAGTCCAGGGCTTATTGTGCCATTGTGATTTAGTAAAAACTCAGGGGAGGCATCATACATACAAATGCATTAGCCGTTGGCGGTGTTCCTCAATGTATGAAGTGATGGACCATGAATGGAGATCCAACACAAATCTTGCACCTTGGGTTTGGATTTGTTAGAAAAAGTCAAAAGCGAATCTTGAGCCAAGAAGTGTGTGATGGATTTGGAGTGAAGGTCCCAAAGGGGTACATGGTTCTTGCAGTCACCGATAGTGAGGGGGATGTGCAAGATTGAGGGATCATGGGAGAGGAGATCACAGGGGATGGACTAAGGGGCCCAATGCAAGGAAGTACCAACAAGTTGCATTGACACTTCAGTCAGCACCGTAGGCGCGGAGGCCATGGGTGCTGCAGTCAGCAACACTGCCATTGTAACAACTTAGAGTTCTGATAGCATGCAGTACCATGCTTGCGGGCCCATTCTTAGGATAGACATTTTCGCTTGTTGTTCAATGAAATACCCAGATCAAAATGGAAATGGAGGAGAACAGACTTCCGAATGCATGTCGACCTTCAACTTTGTTATAAGATATTAGCTTGAGGGATTGGGGTTCTGACTAATGCAGGCACAATGGCAACTCTCGCGCACGCATGGATGGGTGGGTGTTGGGTAGCAACAAAACAAGTCCAAAGATTCCTTTCAAGACATTCACCTTTGAAGAGATGGGAGCACGACAAGTGAAGATTTTGTATTTTAATTTGATGAGAAGTTATTGAATGGCTTCAAAGGCTAGACTTTCCAATTTTTGTCTTCATAAAAGATGATTTGTTATGGAGTAAAACATTGAGATTCACTTGGAGGGAGTTGGAAACCGTGTTTAGAGTTATAATTGGCTCTTTCATGATGTTATTCAGTACGAAATCAGGTTATAGGATAGAATTGTATGAGAGAGGAAAGGAAATTGTGTCGAGTATGCTTTTCCTGACCTTTCACCATCTATTTATTATCAATAATTATGATGCTTTGCCAGTTTAAGTAGAACATGACAACAATAATTAACTGAACTAAAACATCATGAATGGGAACTTTTTCTTTTTGTATTTTTGTCAAATTTCCTTTCCAGTCAAATTCCCTTTTATACCTCAAATTAGCACTTAAAGATCATAAATTTCTGATTGCCAAAGTTGAATGCTCACGCTTACAGAGCACAGATTCTTAACTTCCGTAGATAGATGGCAACGGGGGTTAATGCTAAAGCTTTGTAAATATACTTGAAGTCGAATATATGATGATATCTACTGAGTGCAGATGATTTTGTCCTGTACTCTATCTCACAAAAAAATTGTTGGAAAAGATGCCAAGAAATAGAGATTGCTGGTTGTGTATCGCTACCTGAATGTCTACAGGGTTTGCAACTGTCAAAGAAGTTCTTTGTCCAGATTCATCAATGCCCCTTATACTGTTAACTTCTCAAGTTGGGGTTACATAACATCGAGTCATTACTTTAAACCGTAACATTATTAATAGTTTCATATTCTACTTGTGTTTATCAAAAATACTATTCAACTTCTATGCTTCTTGTTCTCAGCATTATGACATAGTATTTAATTGAAGAAATTGCTTAAAACATTGACGACAGACTAAGTCATCCTAAACCATTGAAGGTTATGAAAGAAGGAAGCAGAAAAGGAAAGAGAGCCTGAAAAGGCAATAACTTACTTTTTCAGAAAGTACTTGTTTTTAGTACTTTCTATCAACGGAAAGTCAGCAAGTTTCTTGTTTTATTAGTTTCCTAGTCTGTCAACAAGTTCCAATTAGGAGAGTTTTCTTTAGGACAGTTTTTGGTTTGTAGTTTCTTTTATTAGTAGTCAATTCAGGAAAGTCTGGAGGTTTTAAATCCATTAGTCGTAGTTTCTGTCTAACTTAGTTTCAGAAATTCTTTATTATCAAGCGATTTCCAATTTAGTGACTGACAATTCAGTTGTAATTGGGAGATTTAGTCCTAGGAAAGTTTGACTTTGATTGTCTTCAATTGTTGTTGGAGGTTCTAGTGTGCATGCATGGCTTGGACATTGGTGGTGAGATACACTTGATAGCTGGAATCAAGGTTGCTGTGTTAGGGAGAGGTGGGTGCTGGGACTGTTCTTAGAAGAGTGGGAACACGTAGGGGTGACCCCTGTTCCTTTGTCCACACCTGAAGAAGAAAATGACAGAAGAACAATGTATGGAAGGAACTGCTTGTCCTCTTTTCTACTAGCAGCAATGTTGGATAATGTTCCTTGTCCTCTTTGCCCTGCTGCAGGACCTGCTCGAGTTTCAGAAGTCTGTTCAATTTGATTGTTCTTTATTAAGTCCTAGCCCTTCTCCATAATTGAAGAGTTTCTGTACATGAGAAAACTTGGTGTTGTTGAGTTGTTTGTGGCTCTGTCTCCAGCTCGTATTTGCCAGATTGTATTGCCTTTGGTGGATTTGGGCATTGGCTCAATGACCACATGGGGGGATTTTTATCTATGTGGAAGGGTTTATATTTGGTGGTGTCTTTGGTTCATGCCTCACTAGGGGTATTATGTGTAGTGTTGTGTGTATAATCAGCATTCAGAAAGCAAAAAGTATTGCCTTTATGCTACAATGTGAAGAGAATGACTTCAGCTAATGTCCATTTAAAAAAAAAAAGACTTCTGCTAATGTTTTTATTAAAATATCTCCTAACCAGTCTTTAAATCATTGGAAGTAATGTCTTCCCACTCACTGCCACATCTCTGACAAAAATGGGTGACCAGCTGTTAGAATAATACTAGTAAAAAGATGGTTATCTGGTAAGTACATCCCATCTTTGTTGTGTGGTCAACAGATATACCAAAATATTGTACTAGAGACTTTTAACCACATTATCTCATATGTAATGGAGTAGTAGCTCTATACTTTTCCTGTGGACTAGCTCTAACATTATTGTTAATTTGTTTCTTTATTCCTCCACAGTCAGATTTCCTTCAACAAACGTACAGTACCCAAATATAGATATTGGTTCAGTTTGAGATCCAGCATAACATACTAGTTATACCCATTATATCCAATTGTCATATACTTGTATACCAAACCATCTCATGAGCACTCTTTAATTAGTTCACTATATGGTGTACAGCATCTAATGTACTTGTCTAAGCTTCTCCATGTAGTAGTTAGTTGAACACTCTTTAATTAGTTCACTATATCCAATTGTCTAAGCTGCCTTTATATTTTAATCTTTAATCAAGTGTAAGCTGGCATTTATATCCTTATTCAAGTTAGTTCCTGTGCTAAAAAATTGTTTGCAGGTTAATTTGCCTGAAGGTTTTCTACGCTGCACAATGCGTGTATTGATGTAATGACAGACTTGTGTATCAATAGATGTGCTACTCATCCGTATCATGGATATGTTTAATTAATGATTTTTTAAAGCAAAATACCTTAACAGGTCCAATGTAAAATTTGATTTTTTACATTTGCCGATTTTCGTCAACATGGCAAAACACTTCCCAGAGATTGATGTATGAAATCTATTTCACATCTAATTGATTTCTTCAGTTAATGGTAATTACATATTAGTTCTTGTTCATTAATCTGTTGCTTTAATTTGTGCTTTACATTGTGAGTGTATGGTTCAATACTATTTTTGTGATTTATCTTTCTGTTGCTACATGTTTCTTGTATGTTGTTCACTAGTTCCTCAGATTTGTTTGTTTTCAACTGTTCAATTCAGTGTTGGCAACATGTTGGAATCCTAGTTTCCTAACCATTTTAATTTTTTTTTTCCAGATGGACTACCTGTGCGGAATATGTTGGAGGATGGATGAGATGATGACAAAATCTTCGTCTGCTGCTAGTTCTAGTAACTCCAAACCATTCAATGGTAATGATGGGAAGCAACACCCAGGAGGGGCAGGTAATGAAATAAATGATAGCGATCCTTCGTCTTCTTCTGTAATTTATAATTAATAGGCCCAAACAGATGGACTAAAAGCATGATGATACTGCACTGAAAAATGAACTACTTGTGGAAGCAGTAGAATTTACGGGAGAAATGGAGACAAGTAGTGGTGCATCACCACTGTATAAGAAATCATTTGGTTTCTTGAAAAGAGAGAAACTACTGATGTTTCTTTCTACCTTATGAAGAAGCTAAAGTAAGATGAAACTTTTGAGCAATCACTATTGATTGAGAGAGAAAAAAACATATACAAGTGTTAAGAGCCCTAATTTGGTGAGTATTAGGAGAAAAGAATGTTATAACTATATGCGAATCTTCGATGGGGTTAGGAAGGATTACCTTTTGGCCTTATTTATTTTGCAATTATCATGGATTGCCTTGATGCAAGTGACAGTCCTGTGGCATATGTCAAGTGACTAATGTAGGGATGATATGAACCTCCCAACAATATGGATGGAGATGTTACAAAAAAGGATTTCAAAGTATATTGATCCTAGATGGAAATATTAGATGTAAACTTTAGATGTTTCTCTACCCATCACAGGCCAATTTACTTAACTCATGGCTTTCACTAGGGGAGATTTGAGATTGTACTTGTATGACATCAAATGTGTTAAGTAGCTTATGGAGTGCTTTTGTGATAGCAAAAAAGATGCAATCTCTTGTTCTTGTTCTTGTTCTTGTTCTTCTTCTTCCTCTTCCGAGGGGATTTGAACCAAGAGCTCAAACTTAATATTGGTGGTCTGGCTTGGGTAGAACTCACGAATTGCTTGAAGGCCTCATTCTTCTCTATATTTGACATGTTCGAGCCCTAAATCTGGCATGAATTAAATGTATTCATGTTGAGAGGGAAAAGATCCCATAATGAAAAATGATAAGAAAAGTTCATATGTTATAAAGTAGAGCAGTAGGCATCCTAAGTGGCTAGTCATTTTGGGATGGGACCGGTTCAGCCAAAAACTCCACATGGTATCAGAACCGGTTGTATGTGTGGGCTAAGATCCAGTTTATGCTCTTCATGTAATTTGTGTTGTGGACTCCATGAGGTAGGAATCTGTATGTTGTGGGCTCCATGAGGTAGGAGTTTGTGTGTTGTAGGCTTCATGAAGGAGTCTGTCTGTACCATTAGAGAGTTTGTACCTAAGTCTCAGGCCTGTTATGTGTAAGCCTAGATGTCAGGAGAAGTGTTGTGTTGGAAAATATCTCATATTAAAAAATGAGAAGAAAAGTTAATGGGGTATAAGGTTAAGCAATAGGTCTCCTAAGTGACTAGTTATTTGGGGATATAATTGGGCTCTACCCAAAAAACTCAACAATTCAAAGGCTACCTACATACACTCTTCTTTCAGTTCTGGTCATTTCTTTCTCGTCTCAAGTGAATATTGCATTGCTGGCCAGATTTCTGGACGACTTGAGGGCAGTGAAAACTTCACTCTCTATGAAGATAAACAATTACTAGTCACTGGTCACCATTTAGTAATATACTGCTAATGTTTATGAGCCATTGGTATTTGATAATATAGATCCATTTTAAAATGTGATTATTGATTTGTGAATTTGTTGATCAGTACCATTTTTGTGATTGATGCAATTGGTATAGTGCAGGAGGCAAATGATCGTGCAGACCATGCTAAGCAAGGATAGTGATTAAGAAGGATCGAGTTTGGTAGGGTTGAGTGAAAAGCCAGGTCATTTCGCTTGCCAGGATTGTGTCTATGACATGATTTTTATAAGGATAATTTCTGTTTTTCTTGTGTTTTGTTTGCTTACTTTGTGAGTCTGTCTTGTGTCATTACTGATGATGGATGTGTTTGGATGGTTTAGTTGTTTGAATACTCTTTTTCGCTTTAGGGGTTTTATATGAAGACAATTTAGTAGTATGTTCCAATATAGCACATAATCATTGCTGCTTCAAATGGTAGCCTGGAAATTTAAGTAGCACGATTCAAACGTGGAACATGATTCTAAGAGGTAGTAACCTTGTTATGATAAGCAATGATCTTATTACAAAAGTGTCTGAGCCACTTTGCCAGACTAGAAGGTCCGAAAAGCCTTGAAACGACCACCAGAGAGCATCCCTTCTTACTATAATCGAAGAGCAGTAAAATGCAGAATTTATAATCAAAGAGCTTGATGAAGAGTCTTAAACTCAGCATCTAGGATAGCTCTACCGAAGCTAAGAGACCAAAGCCTTGCGTCAGAATTATCCGCCATGGAATGTGAAACAGAAATACATTGATCTCTCACAAGTTTACTACCAGCCTGTGAAACTATATGAACCGAGTCTGAGTAATCAAGTAATTCTTGGGAAGAGATTTTCATAAGATAAAAACCTCTATGACCTTCGCTCTAATTTCTTTTACTGTACAATGAGTTAATAAAACTCTTAACTGAACATATTGGTGAAATGGATGCAGTATGGCAAGAGACTATGAGGTATAATCCTTTGACCGAAGAAGTTTGGGACACTAAAAGATAGAGTCATGAGCTACAAATGGATCATTCTTACACTCTTTTGGGCTCTGAAATCCAGTCATCGAGGGCTCGAGGTCGTGCCTTAGTGCTCACCTTTCCTTTGAGGACACATGTGCACGGTAATGGTGGTCAATGTTTTTACCTATATAATTTTTTCTAGATAAAACCACTTCATATGTTTGAATTTCAAATTTCTTAAATTGAATAAAATTATTAGTATACCCTTACATATAAATTTACCTAATAAATAATCTTATTGGCACAATTTTCACAAATACCTTTTTTTTGGGTTAAAAAGAATTCATGTGGTCCAATTAAAATTCTTTTTAATGTATTTTCTTTATAATCAAATTACCTTTATATAATAAATTACATAAATTTCTTGATTGTTCGTTTTTTTGTTAATATATATGAATATAGTTTAATTAAAATATACATGTGTATAGTAAATAGATTGAGTTTAGCTACGGTTGCTAAGTTATGTCAAGATTTGCCACCTTTACCGATATGGGAGTGTAAATGGTAACAAACAAAACAAGTAAGGGGTAGTCCATTGCTCATCTCTTTACCCGACAATTATTATATTACCCATTTCACCAAAAATGGGAGAAACTATTTCTCTATATATTTTAAAATTATCAAATTACCCTTTAATAGTTTTAACTAAATTAATTTTATTTTTTTAAATTTTCTTTGTTTCTATATGCATACTTTCATATATAGGAGAATAAAAAATAAATAAATAAATAAATATATATATATATATAAAGATAAATTTTATAACGGAAAATCTAATTTAAATTAAATTCTGAAGGTAAATTAAGAAAATACAAACAACCTCCGGGCTACAGCTTATTGAAAGTGGGTTTGGTTTTATCGTAATTTGCATCACCCTCTCAGAACAGTTGGCCATCTTCCTCCACTTCGCAGAGGCGCAGGAGGCTGTTGATAAACATCATCACTCCTTCGTTGTAACGTTCATGCAGTAAATGGAGTCGCCGCTAGAGACAAGATACGCTGTGTCGACTCCAGCCCACAGAGTCGAAGAGTTACCGAAATTGATCCTCCACTTCGCAGAGGCGCAGGAGGCTGTTGATAAACATCATTACTCCTTAGTTGTAACGTTCATGCAGTAAATGGAGTCGCGGCTAGAGACAAGATACGTTGTGTCGACTCCAGCCCTCAGAGTCGAAAAGTTACCGAAATTGATGACAATCCAGCGTATACCGTCAAACTGTTTGGTGGCAGGCTCGGAAGCTCTTTAACATGTGGCAGAGAACAATAATCTGACGGTAGAGAAGGGAGAAAGAGCGGCGGATTTTTCCTTGTTCTTCTTCCTTTTTCCCCTTCCCTTCGACTTCAACGAGAGACACGAACATCTCCAGGTACGTTTCGGTGACCTTCTTCCATTCTCTTGGTCGTGTAGTCAATTTCATTCATACTCTCGGTTCGATCGATACCAAAGGTCGAATTAGATTGGTCTTTGGGAGGATGAGAATGAGATAGATAATTTAGATAGGAGAATCTGTTAATATCTTATGTTTCTCTGTATCTATTAATCCTTTGGTGTGTTTCCTTTTGAAATTTCAGCTATTCAGTTTACAGGAAGCGGATACCTGCAGCCTACAGAATGGAACCGAACAGGAACCCGAACCCCAATATGAATGCCTCGAACAAGAATCCTGACGCAGACCCCAAACCGGACCCCAATGATTGGAGGACTCTTTTCCCAGTCGAAGACAGACAAAGAGCAGTCAATGCAGTGTTAGTACAGATATTTGAAGTATTATTCATTTCTAGTTTATCTGGTTTTGATGGCGTTCCGTGAGAAAATTTTAGGTTCGTGGATCTAAGAAACTTTTGTGAAGTTTCGCAGGCAGGGGCGTGCAGATGTGTAGTGTGTGGGACTGTGATCTGGTGTATGTTACTGATCATAGTCCCAAAAAAAAGATATAGATATAAATGTTAGAGAAAGCCAAAATGTTCTTGTTGGAAACATAATTAATTTAGTGCTAACCTCCAAGTGTATCCATAAATTTTGCTATATTTTAAACATAACCTATTGGATGTAATATCTTTTGATGCTGCATAACAAGACTCGAATGGACACATAACACATTTTAACTTTGGTGTTTCGTTCTTGTGATATAACTATACCGCTCTTATCTAGGCATTGAAAAATAAACAAATTTAAAAGGAAAAATTTACCTAGTCTCATAGTTTTCTTTTATGGAAAGAAGACAGGAGCCTACCTCCTTCTCCTTTTCTCTTGTTGCAAATGGAGATTTGTCTTACCATGAGAGAAGGTAAAAGGAAGTGTTTGCTACGCTTTTTTCACGCAGAAAAATGAAGGGTGGGCCTACCAACCCCCCCCCCCCCCCCCTTCAAACATTCCATAAAGTGGAAGAGGCAGAAGTGTCTTCATCCCATCTCCTTTACTTTGTACCTCATACAAAAGAGTAAGAGGAGAAGGGAGAGAGAAAGGAAAGAAGAAGGGAGGTGTTCTCCACTTTGGCTTCTATGTCACATGGAAGAGAAAGGAAAGATGGGGAAGGTCTTGCCCCACTTCCTCCCTCTAAAAACTGAGAAGTGGATGTGATCCATTTTCTTCTTGTTTTGGAGATGAATGAGAGAGGGAGGTGGCCCTCCATTTTGTATTGGTGGCATGTTTAAATTGAATGAAGAGATGAAACATGATTATACCATTGTAGATGGCTTGCTAGGGTTTCCATGGGTATATTTAGAGTTTTGACATATTTCAATGTGTGAAAACTTGTGTAATATTTGGATTAGGTTACATCATAGGACCATGTTTGAGTATTATCATTGATAATGAGAAAGTGACTTTTCTAAAAAAAAAATTATCATTGATAATTAGAGGTTTAGCAAAATGCAGGAGATAGCAAAATTGAGATCAAAATTAATGAAGATTCATCTTGGTGGTTAAATAAATTTCACTTTCAATTCAATGGGTATATTCTTTGTTTTTCTTCTGTTGTTAGTTTTCTTTTTTATTGATTTTTTCAATGTATCAGTGTGATCTTAGATGCCCACATCATGAGAGTTGTTTCACAACAACTTGTGGTGATTGTATTGTTTGTTTGTTTTTAGATTCTTTATCAGTACATGCATTATTTTTGTTTTATTTATTATCTATCATTTTGTTTGTTCTTACATCTTAGCCTCATCTTAGCCCTATAACAACTTTTTTATCTCACCATTTTTTTTTTTTTTTGAAATGATGCTGAATTTTATTATGAGAGCTCAAACGAGCAGATTACAAAAGGGGAAACCTTCCCAAACAATAAGAGATTGCTGGGAGGTTACGAATTTAGCCAATTTATCAGCCTAAGAATTGGTTGATCTATGAACGAGGTTCCAATTACAATGAATAAATGACACATTGTCAGCAATATAATCAGTGATTGGCTAGTGGCGTCAAGGAGTGGAGCTATCTTTCGAACACCAGCTGATGACAGTCTTTGAGTCGCCTTCGATAACCAGCTTGCCTTGAAGCCGCTCTTTAAAGATTTGGAGGCCGAATAGAAGAGCACTTACTTCAGCAGTATTTGAATCAACAATACCCACCGACCCTGCATAGGATAGAAAAGGGCCTCCACTGCTGTCTCTGAAAACACCACCAGCTCCAGCCGGCCCAGGACAGCCTAAAGCACTACCTTCAAAATTGAGTTTGGTACAGTCGTAAGGGGAGGATCCTAGGTGGCCATAACCGGATTCCTACGGGGGCCTACCATGTGCGCTATCAAACCCCAATTTTCTCGAAGGGAGACGACCGATAGATAAGCAAACTCCTTTCTAGAATGTAGCCAACTTGAGATAAGGCCCACTGCCCGAGAATCTATATTATCCGGGTTGCTAGCCTTGAAGTTGAATCTTTGGTTGTTTCTCTTGAGCCATATACACCAAGGGACATGCGCAAGGCATGCCAATAGAATTATCTTGCCCAACTTAGGAAGCCATATCCCCATAACCATCTCAACGGTTCCGAAAAGGTCCTGATGCAGCCCCATTTGGAGACCAATCTTTTGAAATATCTTCATCCACACTTACCAAGAAAAGTCACAATGTAAGAGAACATGTTGGACTGTCTCGTCGCACACACCACAAAGGGGACAAGTGAGATCAGGGGCTGTGTAACCTCTTTTATGGAGGTTGTCAGAGGTGAGGATCTGTTCCCTGATGGCCGTCCACATGAAGAATTTGATTTTACTAGGCACTGAGAGCCTCTGTGCCAGGTTTGCCTTGTGCTCATGCATGCTGTAATCTTGTTTTCTAATGTGAGAGTAGGCGGATGCAACTGTGAATCGGCCATTAATGCTGGACTTCCATATCAGTTTATCAACTGCATGCTCACGAATAGAAGTGTTGCTGAGTCTGGAGAGGAGAGAGCAAAAAATCATAGTTTCCTCATCATTTAATCCCCGGTGAAATGTGAGACTCCATGAGCGATCTCTCCAAGAATCAGCCACTGAGCAAGAGAGATCCCTCGCGACCCTAGAGAGCCCTGGGAAATCCTTGGAGAGGGGGCGGGGGCCACACCATTCATCCGACCAAAAGAGGAGGGTCTTTCCGTTGCCTGTGTGAAAGGAAGTTACATCTCTGAATATTGGTATGAACTTCTGAATTGATTTCCATATCGGGGATAGGAGGCGAGTAGCGACATCCTCCCTCCACCAGGCACCCGAAGGTTGAGGATAGAACTTGACCATATCGCCCCATAGGCTGTTATGCTTGATGTTGAAGTTTCATATCCATTTGAGCAAAAGGGCATTGTTCATCTCCATCGTAGGCTGAATGCCTAAACCACCCCAACTGCGGGGCATGCAAATATCCTTCCAACTCACCAAATGATATCTGAATGTGCCCTCTAATCCTCTCTTGAGGAAACGTCGACGGATAGCGTTAATCTTGTTGCAAACGGAGGCCGGACAGTGCATGAATGATAATAAATAGTTTGGCAGTTCTGCCAAACAAGACTTGAAGAGAATGAGTCTCCCAGCAGTAGATAAAAGCTTGCCCCTCCAAGTAGCTAGCCTCTTCTCAACTTTCTCAATGAGGGGGGACCAAAGCGTCGCCGAAGGCCGAGAGTCAAAGAGTGGTAGTCCAAGATATGTAGCTGGCAAATTTTCCATTGAGCACCCCAAATAGTCGGCCATACCTTGAAGCACCGGTGAGTCGATATGATAGCCTAGGAGGGTGGTTTCTTCCAGTTAATATTCTGACTAGAAGCCAGTTCAAATAGTCCCAATACAACACACAGTTTTTGGACCTGATCCATAGTACCAACCCCAAAGCAAATTGTATCGTCTGCAAATTGAAGGATCGACATGTCAAAGGCTGCACAGCCCGTCGTGGGCAGGAGCCAACCCATATTTTTGGTCGAATAGATCAAAGATGATAAGTATTCCACCACCACATTGAAGAGTAAAGGGGAAAGGGGGTTTCCCTGTCTTATCCCCATGGATCCCTTAAAATAACCGCATGCCGTGTCATTGAGAAGAATGAAGTAGCTTGCAGAGGAGATGCAACTTTGAATCCAAAAGCGCCATTTTTTCCCCAAATCCCATCTTTCCCAAAAGAGTGTCCAAAAGCTTCCATTTAACTCTGTCAAAGGCTTTCTCAAAATTAAGCTGTAGGATGAATCTGGGAAGCTTTAAAGCCTTGAAATGGTGGATGAACTTGTGACATGCCATGGCCGAGTCTAATATATTTCTTCCCTTGATAAAAACACTCTTGCCATGATGAATGGCAATAGGGAGAACCGCCCTGAAGCGATTGGCAAGGAGGCGCGCAAGCACCTTGTAGGCACTAGTGGTGAGGCTGATTGGCCGAAAGTCAAAGGGAATTTTTGTCCTTTCTTTTTTAGGGATGAGTGCAATAAACGAAGCTCTGATGCTCCTATATCTGATGCCATGTTGATAGAACGAGTGGACCATGCAGGCAATATCGTCTCTGATGAAGGGCTAGCATCGGCGATAGAATTCCCCATTGAAACCATTTGGGCCCGGAGCACGATCCAAAGGAAGACCCAATGCTGCTTTTTCAATTTCCTTACTGGAGAAAGAGAGCTCAATGAGTCTAGCTACGGCCGAAGGAATAGCCTGGAGATGAACCCTTTCAAAAAAAGGGCGAACTAGCTGGCCATCAGAGTATAATTCTTCAAAAAAGTTCACTAGCGAGTCTGAAATAAGGGAGCAATCTGAGGTACTCACCATTGACGTTGAGCGTGGTGATGCGGTTGACTCTTCTCACCACCACTATCCTCTTCCAGAAGGACTGGATAAAGGAGTCAAAAGAGGGGTCCGCCATCCAAGCATTGTTGAATCTGAAAGGAGGAGGGGGGGTTGGCAACTGCCGAAGTGGGTATCTACCATAATCGGCCAATGATCGGAAACAACTCTATTGAGGACTTTGCCTATGGCATTGCTGTATAACTGAAGCCAATCGTTGTTAGCTAAGAAACGATCAAGCTTGGAGAGGACGGGGAGCTGTCTGCCGTTTGACCAAGTGAAGGTCTTCCTAGATAGGGTAACCAAAGAGGTAGCTGGAATAGAGTCAGCGTTAGTTGTAGGACTAGCTGGTTCAGGATGCCTCTTCTGGGGAGAAGAGGTCGGGGTTGCTACTCTCAATGTGTAGACAGGCTGTGGAGAATCTCTGGATTTAGTTGTAGGACTCGAGGTCACATTGCATATCTGCCAACTCGATACGAAATCCAGAATCGGGCATTATCCATCATGATGCATCGAAAGTAGCGTCCTTCGTAAGGATGAATAGGATTGATGAGGATCCGGGCCTCATCTAGGCGATGCCAGTGCTCAGTAAGGGGGTCCAGAGCAATTATGTCACCAAACTCCGAGATGATGCTCATGAAGACCTCATTGTGCCATAGTTCCGCCGAGAGGCCGGTGACTGTAGCCCATTGCCCAAATTGACTAGAAGGAGTCGAGGGGAGCCATTCTGATATCCCAATGATGCCCAAGGGGGTGTGGGATGTGAGAGCAAGGGCCATAGAAGACTCTTGCTAGGTTTCAAAGTGAACAGGCCAGGAATGGGGGTTGAGATAAGAAATTCTGGGTGTGTAGGGGAGGTGAAGCTCATCAGTCAGCCATTGAAGGATGCTGGATTTGACGATATTGGGGGAGGTGTGGACTAGGATAGAGCGGGTCAGAGATTGTCGCCCTTTATCGAGTAAGTTCGGATGGATTTGGATTTTTCTGAAGGAAGAAGGTGTGTAGGAATATGGTGATCTGAATTCTGCATGGCTGGGTTAAGGGGGTTAGGGAATTTTGAAGGAAGGGGAGGGCTGGTTGGGGGGAGAAATGGGCTTAGAGGAGTGTTTTGTCATTGGTGGGGCTCAGATAAGAGAGGGAGGGGGGGGGGGGGGGGGGGGGGGGGGGGGGGGGTGCTGCTGGATCTGGGGACTCCCCCTGCTAGAGTTTGCGCCGGAGAGAGGCTCTAGATGGCTTCTTCGAACTCCTTCCAGCCAAATCCCGAGTTTGTGGCCTCGGGAATATAGATCTTGGCGAGCACTGTTGAGCCATGCCGATGGACGACACGACACTCTCTTTGTCCCCGAAAGGAGCTCACCGACAGGAAGAAAATCGAATCTTGTGTCCAAAGTTCACGGGTTTGGTTAGCTTCGTTCTTGACTTGTTGGAACTGAAGAGCAAAGCTTGAAGTGGCTTCCATCGGAACACAGATGAAGGACATATTCGATCTGAGATGCGAATCACCTGTCCAGAGCTCCGGGCGTCTTTCTCCACTGTAAATCTGTTTTTTCCGTAGCTGAAACAGAAAGGGGGGTTCCTTTTCTTTCGCTAGGAGATCGTTTTCCAAGTGGCTTTGAAATCTTCCGTAGGAGGTTCTGTTGGCTCGTCGGAGGGAAGATTCAAGGTTTCCGAACGTCTTGCTTGACGTTTTTTTGGTTCAGAATTCTCGGAAAGTCAACCTCTTTCTGTCGATTGGTGTCAGAGAAGGAGTCGGCATCCTTGCCAGAAGTCTGCCGTCGAGGGTTCCGGTCACCGGCCACGGGGATGGCGGTCGGAGAAAGATCTCGGCTCATTTTCGAACAACAGCGCACGATAGCACATTTGAAGCTAACGGTGCACGTTACGCGTAACATTGATTTCTCTCCGAAATCGCTCTTATCTCACCATTTTAACAAGAAATAATAAAGAAAAATGACAGCCACATTTGAGATAAGGTTCTGTGGTTGTACAGGCTTATGTTAAAGTTGAATCATGAGGTATTACTTCTTCTCATGAACCAAAGTTGTTGCCATTTATTTTTTAGATCAGTTAATTTATTTGGGGTGTTATTTCATATTAATCTTTCCTGTTTGTTCATGTGTGTAGATTGGATGCTTATAAAAGCGTCTTGTACTTCCCTGAGAATGAGTTCTCGGGTGACTACCTGTACAGATATAAGAAGAGCATCGTAGAATTCGAATCTGCAGCTTTCATGGAAGCAGCCAATGAGGCATGTCACTGACTTTCAATTACTTCTATTTTTAGTAGCTTTTATTTCTGGTTTTTGACGTAATTTACATCGAGTACCTTCTATTTTTAGTTTCTGCTAGTTGTAGTATGCGGCTTTCGGTATTAATTCATTATAACTCTGTTACTTCAATTGTGCCACTTATCTACTTTCAATTAGAATGCTGGGATGTTTATGATTGCACTTCAAGTTTGTCTAAATGGTTGCCCATTTCATTGTCACCTCTCAGTGTATTGCAGAATCTCAGTATTGTACTATCTTGAACATTGTGAGCTTAAACAAAGCCTTGTGCTGGAACAAAGCACAGTCTAGAAGATATAGGTGGATTGTGATTGAATTTGGCAAACAAAAAAAACGAAGAAAATAAAGTGCGAACTATCTTCAACCTGAGTTACAACAATCTTCTTCAATCTTACATCTAAAATCACCTCCTAGAACTGAGTTTCCTTTTAAAATACTGCCATAGATGTTAGCTAAAGTAACTTTGCTAGCATAAAGTTTCCTTGGACTTAACTAACTATTTAAAATTTAACTAGGAGTTTTTAACTATCCATCTCATGAATTTCTGTAGCTGGTAGGAAAGAACTTGCTAACAACAGCTTTACTCATTTTACACTTTCTCCGGACAAACAACTTTTTAGAACTTGCTAACCGTAACTGATCAGTCTTAATAAGTAGATTCCTCCTCTTACGGAATCAACTAAACTCAACCTCGATGGAAGTGCTTGTGGTGTTCTACGGCCTGCTGGGTGTTTTGAGTTCATGATGGCAGTAAGCTTATCTCTTATGCTGGACCCATGGGCATGTCTGATTCTCTTTCTGCTGTGACGCATTGTCTCATTCACGGTATTAGTAATACCAAAGCTGAGGTCAACTTGCTAATTGTTAAGGGAGACTGATGTACTGTTGTTTCTTGGTGCAAGAATTGTACTGACCGTTCTTGGAGGCTTGTTCCTCACTTAAGAGGAAATTTTCGGTTTGGTGCAGCAGCAAACTATATTGTGGAACCTACCTTGAGATCGGCCAACTCTCTAGCTGATAGTCTCACTCGGGAGGGTTTCTTTCTTAGAGATCTGGAAATTAGAAATCAGCTTTTATCTTGTTGTTTGCTGTCTTTATTTTTCTGGGCATTTTCGTTATAAAGATGTAATTTTTATTTTTTAGATGCCGCCCCTCTTTGGATTGGCTTCATTGTACTATCCCCCTTCATATGTTAAGGAAACTCCCATTCACCTTCTCAAAAAGTAAAAATGACTCTCCTAAAAAAGACAACTGCTGACTTGAGAGTGGGTGGTTGCTGTGTTGCCCTTTGTTTGACTTTCTCACTGATACATACCAATAATAGGCAATCTAAAAGTGATGTTTCTGAGCTGGTTTATTTCCTTTTCTTAAATAAGTTTTCTCATAAAAATATATCTTCTACATGCTCTACACCAGACTATCAGAGTTCCGAAATGCTGGCTTGAAGCCTACTTTCGTTGCAGCAGATAGCAATTTCAAAGTTGGAATCATCTCCAATTTTAGAAAATCTTAAACACCGTTGAATTCTACTCTCTTATGGAAGACAAAAAATAGGTCGTGTTGTTGATAACATTAAGTTTACATCTCATGATTCCAATTAAAGAACTCCTGAGGAGTTTCTTTCTTTTTCAATTATGGTCTTGCAATCCCTTGAATCCTCAAAATTTTGCTTTTTGTGTCGTGGTCAGATATCTTCTTAGATTGTCCATTAGTTCATCCCATTGCCTAAAGTGAAAAACTTCTTTGGGCCATTAAGAGGAGTGTTTTCACTTTTACTTTTGCTTTCTAAACCTGGAGGTGACCCTTAATATCGTTATTTGGGTTATGGAAATGTCAAAGGCTTTTATTAGAGTGAAGAGGTTGGTGTGGAATAGAGTGAACTAGATTTTTATTAACTTCTGCTTAGAGGGAGCTTACAAGTGGTTTGGAGTCAGTTGGATATTCCACTACCTAGACTCATCTCCTCATATGAAAGTACACATGCATGCACTACAACTTCCTTTGACCCTCTCAAACTCAAACTCACACATATTACAGGTTTGTTACCCCTACCCGCTACGACTTCAAGCCGCTACTTTTAACTTGTTGGGCAATATTCTTCCTGATGTGGAACACAGATACCAATAATGTTAAGAACGGATAAATCATTTTAAAAAACTCTTTTTTTTTTAGGAAAAGTGTGAAATATATTACTGAGAGAGAGAGATACAAACCTAACTAAACATGACCTTTCTCCACAAAAAGATGTTGGAGAAAAACACCTGATTTTTTAAACAGGACCTGATTTTTTGCATTTTAAAAAACTCTTATATCACACATGCACACCCTTTGGGAGCATAGCTTCTAGCGAATGTGGACTAGATGTATAATATGCAAAATTCACTTGAAGCTTCCTTATCTTGACCAAATGCGAGTCAATTTCTCTTTTTGAAATGCATGTCAGTCAATTTTGGTATGCTTGGTTTGGTCGTGGTGGATTAGGTTATTTGTGATACCAACTACCTTATTCAATGATGCCACATTTTGATTTGAAGAATATTGAAGTTGAAAGCTTCCTACGAAGTGTTGATAACCTAAAGTTTAGCAAATGACTAGAAACCTACAATCGGAACTCAAAGTTTGATGGATAAAAACTTCAAGGGCAAAAAGTAGAATTTGTTTAGGTTTAGGAAAATTTTAATTTCACCACAACTGGAATAAATTTCCATCAATAAAAAAAATTATTATAAAAATAACAGAAGATGTTTTCTTCTTATGTACTTAGGCCTTTCGTTGGCATATAAGTCACCAATTTAGGAATTTCTCCGCTCCTTTATCGTAGGAAATAAACTTTAACAAGTTGTTGCGAAATATATTTCCTACTTTTTATATAAGAAATTGAAAACAGGAAATAACTTCTAATTTGTAGATTTGCTACTTTTGAACTTCACTAGAACTTGAGACTTTTGGTTGGAAAGGGAATTACAACTTTCATTGGACTAAAATGGGCAAGTTATATTTTTTAAGGGTGATAATTTAAACTAAACAACAAGTTGCTACTATTTTAAATTTATATTTTAAAATTTTAAATTAAAATAGGAAGTAGCAACTTATGAGTCTTCTAAATTAGTTATTTCTATTCTAAAAATTTAAGCCTCAATTAGGAAAGTCAGCTCTCTATAACTTGAAACCTCCTTTCATAAACATGAAAGGTCTTCGGGCTCTTTCGTGTCTATAGGTTTTGCATCAATCCTTCAATATTATGTAACACTATATCATTACATTGGTCAACCTGAAGGGACCTTAGTTTTGTATCCTAGATCATGAACTAGCAATCAAATTCAAATAAATTTTTTTGCTTCTTTGTCATCACCTTGAGCTCTGGTTATTGGACTAATCGATTGCTTCTTAGTTGTGCCTAGGGATGAGGTTCCCACTTGGGTAGTTTCAATATCCACTTGTAGACCTCTTGTTATCTATTACTTCCTTCCTAAGCATTTGAAATGCCTTGTATTCTTAAGTACTTTCCCGTAGACATATCTTCAAATACCTTTGAAACTTCTCCATTGCCCATGAATTTGGTATCCTGCTTCTGCATAGCATGGCTTAGTACCTGTTCATAAATGCAATATTTGGTCTAGTTGAAGAGGGGTGGAGAGACAGAAATTGGCCCCCTAACCTCTCATTCCTCTTCTGGTCTTAAGATAGATCTCCTTCGAATGTTTTCTTTTCCTACTAAGAAAATAGCTATTTGTTTTCCCCCTAACATTCAGTCTGCAAGTATGTTAAGAATGTGTTTTCTTTAACAAAAATAGATGGCTTTCTTAGACTGATTCGTTTAAGTTCTAAATAAATGAAGTATATGAGCTCCTTGACTTTAAATTTGATAGTCAAGATTTCGCCTAATTTATCTTACTTATAGATCTAGAAGAGAGTAGTGTTCCTCTTAAAAGAACACATTTACTTTTGCCAGTTTCTATTTTCACTGTAAGCTCTCTTGGTTTTCTTGTTTTGTGGGTCACACGTGCTAGCACAACCACTATTTCAAACTACTCAAGCATTGCCTTACAACTTGTTAAAAAGGCAAGATAATTATGAGTTTATCAAACAAGTGCTTGTCTAGTGGGAAGGTTAATGACAAGCTAAAGCAACTTGGGAGGATATTCATGACAAGAATTTTATTCTACATTGAACAGAAGGCATTGTTCTTCATAATGGGAAGGGGCTTCTATAACTCAATTGCCATGTTTAGAGCCATCTCAGGGCCATAAGAGTAGAATAAGGCCAATACTAGGTAAATTGACTTACATTGGGTCTATTAGTGCTAATAAGGAAAATAAGGGGACTCTGTCAGGGGTAACCAATGAGATAAATATCTCTGTAACAAAAATGCCATATCATGAATCTAATGAAATGAAAAGGAATGTAGCTAACCTTAAAGGCAAGAAAACAATCATTAATCTCTTTTCTTTTTCAATTGCTCGGAGAAGTTGTACCACTAATTGAGCAACATAATTTATACATTAAGCAAAGTAACGAGGGTCAAGAGAAAATTGGTGTTCACTAAGTTGGCAAATCCTTTCGCCCCCTCAAACTCTAAGCAAAAGGGAGAGGAGGGAAATTCTGGAAAGAAGCTCATATGGCTCATCATCTAATTCCCTCTTCTCTCTTCTAGCTCACTTTCACTATGCCTACGGTTTCCACTATCATTTTTTTTTCTCTCGCTTCTTATTCTCAACGATTTAGGGTTTTTCTTTTCAATCCAGGGCTTATTGTGCCATAGTGATTTAGTAAAAACTCAAGGGATGCCTCATACATGCAGATGCATTAGCTGTTGGCGGTGTTCCACAATGTAAGAAGAGATGGCCCATGAATGGAGATCCATCATAGATCTTGCACCCTGGGTTTGGATTTGTTAGAAAAAGTCAAAAGCGAATCCTAAGCCAAGAAGTGTGTGATGGATTTGGAGTGAAAGTCCCAAAGGGGTACATGGTTCTTGCAGTCGCCGATAGTGAGGGGGATGTGTTAGATTGAGGGATCATGGGAGAGGAGATCACAGGTGATGGGCTGAGGGGCCCAATGCAAGGAAGTACCAACAAGTTGCATTGACACTTCAGTCAGCACCGTAGGCACAGAGGCCATGGGTGCTGCAGTCAGCAACACTGCCATTGTAACAACTTGGAGGTTCTGATAGCATGCAGTCCCATGCTTGCGGGCCCTTCTTAGGATAGACATTTTCTCTTGTTGTTCACCATCTATTTATTATCAATAATTATGATGCTTTCCCTATTTAAGTAGAACACGACAACAATAATTAACTGAACTAAAACATCATGAATGGGAAATTTTTCTTTTTGTATTTTAGTCAAAATTTCCTTTCCAGTCAAATTCCCTTTTATACCTCAAATTAGCACTTAAAGATCATAAATGCCTGATTGCCATAGTTGGATGCCCACGCTTACAGAGCACAGATGCCTAACTTCCGTAGATAGATGACAATGGGGGTTAATGCTAAAGCTTTGTAAATATACTTGAAGTCGAATATATGATGATATCTATTGAATGCAGATGATTTTGTCCTGTACTCTATCCCACAAAAAAATTCTTGGAAAAGATGCCAAGAAATAGAGATTGCTGGTTGTGTATCACTACCTGAATGTCTACAGGGTTTGCAACTGTCAAAGAAGTTCTTTGTCCAGATTCATCAATGCCCCTTATACTGTTAACTTCTCAAGTTGGGGTTACATAACATCGAGTCATTACTTTAAACCATAACATTATTGATAGTTTCATATTCTACTTGTGTTTATCGAAAATATTATTCAACTTCTATGCTTCTTGTCCTCAGCATTATGACATAGTATTTAATTGAAGAAATTGCTTAAAACATTGATGACAGACTAAGTCATCCTAAACCATTGAAGGTTATGAAAGAAGGAAGCAGAAAAGGAAAGAGAGCCTGAAAAGGCAATAACTTACTTTTTCCGAAAGTACTCTTTTTTAGTACTTTCTATCAAGGGAAAGTCAGCAGGTGTCTTGTTTTATTAGTTTCCTAGTTTGTTAACAAGTTCAAATTAGGAGAGTTTTCTTTAGGACAGTTTTTGGTTTGTAGTTTCTTTTATTAGTAGTCAATTTAGGAAAGTCTGGAAGTTTTAAATCCATTATTGGTAGTTTCTGTCTAAGTTAGTTTCTGAAATTCTTTACTATCAAGTGATTTCCAATTTAGTGACTCACAATTCAGTTGTAATTGGGAGCTTTAGTCCTAGGAAAGTTTGACTTTGATTGTCTTCAATTGTTGTTGGAGGTTCTAGTGTGCATGCATGGCTTGGACATTGGTGGTGAGATGCACTTGATAGGAGGAATCAAGGTTGCTGTGTTAGGGAGAGATGGGTGCTGGACTGTTCTTAGAAGAGTGGGAACACGTAGGGGTGACCCCTGTTCCTTTTTCCAGACCTGAAGAAGAAAATGACAGAAGAACAATGAATGAAGGAACTGCTTGTCCTCTTTTCTACTGGCAGCAATGTTGGATAATGTTCCTTGTCCTCTTTGCCCTGCTGCAGGACCTGCTCGAGTTTCAGAAGTCTGTTCAATTTGATTGTTCATTATTAAGTCCTTGCCCTTCTCCATAATTGAAAAGTTTCTGTACAAAAGAAAACTTGGTGTTGTTGAGTTGTTTGTGGCTCTGTCTGCAGCTCGTATTTGCCAGATTGTATTGCCTTTTGTGGATTTGGGCATTGGCTCAATGGCCACATGGGGGGATTTTTATCTATGTGGAAGGGTTTATATTTGGTGGTGTCTTTGGTTCATGCCTCACCAGGGGTATTAGGAGTAGTGTTGTGTGTATAATAAGCGTTCAGAAAGCAAAAAGTATTGCCTTTATGCTACAATGTGAAGAGAATGACTACAGCTAATGTCCATTTAAAAAAAAATGACTTTTGCTAATGTTTTTATTAAAATTCCTCCTAACCAGTCTTTAAATCATTGGAAGTATGTCTTTCCACTCAGTGCCACATCTCTGACAAAAATAGGTGGCCAACTTTAAGAATGATACTAGTAAAAAGATGGTTATCTGGTAAGTACATCCCATCTTTGTTGTGTGGTCTACAGATATACCAAAATATTGTACTAGAGACTTTTAACCACATTACCTCATATGTAATGGAGTAGTAGCTCTATACTTTTCCTGTGGACTAGCTCTAACATTATTGTTAATTTTTTTCTTTATTCTTCCACATAGTCAGATTTCTTTCAACAAATGTACAGTACCCAAATATAGATATTGGTTCAGTTTGAGATCCAGCATAACATACTAGTTATACCCATTATATCCAATTGTCATATAATTGTATAACAAACCGTCTCATGAGCACTCTTTAATTAGTTCACTATATAGTGTACAGCGTCTAATGTACTTGTCTAAGCTTCTCCATGTAGTAGTTACTTGAGCACTCTTTAATTAGTTCACTATATCCAATTGTCTAAGCTGCCTTTATATTTTAATCCGTAATCAAGTTTAACCTGGCATTTATATCCTTATTCAAGTTAGTTCCTGTGCTAAAAAATTGTTAGCAGGTTAATTTGCCTGAAGGTTTTCTACGCTGCACAATGCGTGTATTGATGTAATGACCGATTTGTGTATCAATAGATGTGCTACTCATCCGTATCATGGATATGTTTAATTAATGATTTTTTAAAGCAAAATACCTTATCAGGTCCAATTTAAATTTTGATTTTTTACATTTGCCGATTTTTGTCAACATGGCAAAAGACTTCCCAGAGATTGATGTATGAAATCTATTTCACATCTAATTGCTTTCTTCAGTTAATGGTAATTACATATTAGTTCTTGTTCAGTAATCCGTTGTTTTAATTTGTGCTTTACATTGTGAGTGTATGGTTCAATACTATTTTTTGTGATGATTTATACTTTCAAGTTTATCTTTCTGTTGCTACATGTTTCTTGTATGTTGTTCACTAGTTCCTCAGATTTGTTTGTTTTCAACTGTTCAATTCAGTGTTGGCAACATGTTGGAATCCTAGTTTCCTAACCATTTTAATTTTTTTTTTCCAGATGGACTACCTGTGCGGAATATGTTGGAGGATGGATGCGATGTTGACAAAATCTTCATCTGCTGCTAGTTCTAGTAACTCCAAACCGTCCAATGGTAATGATGGGGAGCAACACCCAGGAGGGGCAGGTAATGAAATAAATGATAGTGATCCTTCGTCTTCTTTTGTAATTTATACTTAATAGGCCCAAACAGATGGACTAAAAGCATGATGATACTGCACTGAAAAATGAATTACTTGTGGAAGTAGTGGAATTTACGGGAGAAATGGAGACAAGTAGTGGTGCATCACCACTGTATAAGAAATCATTTGGTTTCTTGAAAAGAGAGAAACTACCGATGTATTCTTTCTACCATATGAAGAAGCTAAAGTAAGATGAAACTTTTGAGCAGTCACTATTGATTGAGAGAGAAAAAAATATATACAAGTGTTAAGAGCCCTAATTTGGTGAGTATTAGGAGGAAAGAATGTTATAACTATATGCGAATCTTCGATGGGGTTAGGAAGGATTACCTTTTGGTCTTCTTTATTTTGCACTTATCATGGATTGCCTTGATGCAAGTGACAGTCCTGTGACATATGTCAAGTGACTAATGTAGGGATGATATGAACTTCCCAACAATATGGATGGAGCTTTTGCATAAAAGGATTTTGAAGTACATTGATCCTAGATGGAAATATTAGGCATAAACTTTAGATGTTTCTCTTCCTCTCACAAATTTAGGCCAATTTACTTAACTCATGACTTTCACTAGGGGAGATTTGAAATTGTACTTGTATGATGTCAAATGTGTTAAGTAGCTTATGGAGTGCTTTTGTGATAGCAAAAAAGATGCAATCTCTTGTTCTTGTTCTTCCTCTTCTTCTCCCTCTTCCGAGGGGATTTGAACCAAGAGCTCAAACTTAATATCGGTAGTCTAGCTTGGGTAGAACACACGAATTGCTTGAAGGACTCATTCTTCTCTATATTTGACATGTCTGTGCCCTAAATCTGGCATGACTTAAATGTATTCATGTTGAGAGGGAAAAGATCCCTTAATGAAAACTGATAAGAAAATTTAATGGGTTATAAGGTAGAGCAATAGGCATCCTAAGTGGCTATTCATTTTGGGATGGAACCGATTCAACCAAAAACTCCACATGGTATCAGAACCGGTTGTATGTGTAGGCTAAGATCCAGTTTATGCTCTTCATTGTAATTTGTGTTGTGGGATCCATGAGGTAGGAGTCTCTGTATGTTGTGGGCGTCATGAGGTAGGAGTTTGTGTGTTGTATGCTCCATGAAGGAGTCTATCTGTACCATTAGAGAGTTTGTACCTAAGTCTCAGGCCCGTTATGTGTAAACCTAGACGTCAGGAGAAGTGTTGTGTGGGAAAATATCCCACATTAAAAAATGATATGAAAATTTAATGGGTTATAAGGTTAAGCAATAGGTCTCCTAAGTGACTAGTCATTTGGGGATATAATTGGGCTCTACCCAAAAAACTCAACAATTCAAATGCTATCTACATGCACTCTTCCCTCAGTTCTGGTCATTTCTTTCTTGTCTCAAGTGAATATTGCATTCCTGGCCAGATTTCTGGACGACTTAGTCAGAGGGCAGTGAAAACTTCACTCTCTATGAAGACACCAAAAGCCAATTTTGACATATGCTCAATGGTCATATGGGGTTTTCTTTATGTGAGGTCTTGAGCTCAAGCTTCACGAGGTGGTGGACATATTGGGGGTGCATGTAACTTATAATTAAAAAAAACAAATGCTGTCTTATATTTGGTGTACAACTGTATCAACATGTGTGCTTGTATTGTATTGCTTTTATATGTTGGTATAATTATGAAATTTTCAGATAGGAAGTGGAATGAAGTACTGAAGTTATTGCTAGTCACTGGTCACCATTTAGTAATATACTGCTAATGTTGATGAGCCTTTGGTATTTGATAATATAGATCCATTTTAAAATGTGATTATTGATTTGTGAATTTGTTGATCAGTACCATTTTTGTGATTGATGCAATTGGTAAGGTGCAGGAGGCAAATGATCGTGCAGACCATGCTAAGCAAGGATAGTGATTAAGAAGGATCGAGTTTGGTAGGGTAGAGTGAAAAGCCAGGTCTTTTCACTTGGTAGGATTGTGTCTATGACATGACTTTTATAAGGATCATTTCTGTTCTTCATGTGTTTTTTTTGCTTACTTTGTGAGTCTGTCTTGTGTCATTACTGATGATAGACGTGTTTGGATGGTTTAGTCGTATGAATACTCTTTTTCGCTTTAGGGGTTTTATATGAAGGATGGTTCAGACAATTTAGTAGTATGTTCCAATATAGCACATCATCATTGCTGCTTCAAATGATAACCTGGAAATTTAAGTAGCACGATTGATCCGTTAAATAATTGGGAAAACGTGGAACATGATTCTAAGAGGTATGATAAGCAATGATCTTATTACAAAAGTGTCTGAGCCACTTTGCCAGACTAGAAGGTCCGAAAAGCCTTGAAACGACCACCAGAGAGCATCCCTTCTTACTATAATCGAAGAGCAGTAAAATGCAGAATTTATAATCAAAGAGCTTGAAGAAGAGCAGCATCTAGGATAGCTCTACCGAAGCTAAGAGACCAAAGCCTTGGGTCAGAATTCTCCGCCATGAAATGTGAAACAGAAAAACATTGATCTCTCACAAGTTTACTTCCAGCCTGTGAAACTATATGAACCGAGTCTGAGTAATCAAGTAATTCTTGGGAAGAGATTTTCATAAGATAAAAACCTCTATGACCTTTGCTCTAATTTCTTTTACTTTACAATGAGTTACTAAAACTCTTAACTGAACATATTGGTGAAATGGATGCAATATGGCAAGAGACTATGAGGTATAATCCTTTGACTGAAGAAGTTTGGGATACTAAAAGATAGTGTCAAGAGCTATAAATGGCTCGTTCTTATACTCTTTTGGGCCTGAAATCAAGGCATCGAGGGCTTGACTTCGTGCCTTTGTGCTAACCTTTCCTTTTGAGTCCACATGTGCCCATCGTCGAAACTAAAGTAGGAACAAGAAATCAAAGTTATGGTGTTTGCTTTAAACGCAAATGCTAAATTGGGATTAGAGAAGGAAACGGAGGTAGGGGGCATGGTAATTTCATGGCTCTCCTATTGATAAGTGGGTAACCGATTCAGTGATATATGTCCACCATATAGGTAATCCTATATTATTTTTATCCCTTGATAATCTCCTTTTATCTCATCTCTGGTCTTGGCTTATGATCAGTCTTTGTCACCCATTGGAGTCCAAGGAGTACTTACCACTCCACCCATGTCTTTATCATTTGATCTATTATATTCCCTAGTTTTAGTAAGTTTACCATATGAAAAAATTTAATTAGCTTCTATCCTTCATATTGCATTCTTAGGGAACAGGGAACTTAAGACAGAAGATGATTGATGGAGGATATCAGCTTGGAGGCCTATTCAACATGGAAAGTGTTTATGGAGAAACACTTGCGGCAATGAAGAGTTCTTTCACCTTACCAATGGCATTTGAGGCTTAGTCATCCTTCATCAGATGTGCACCATGAGCTCTTTTTTGCTTTGTGTCGATCTTTGTTATGGTTATAATGCGAAACTTGTGAATTGGGAAAGGCCTGTTACTCATCTCCTTTTTAGTTACTCCATTCTATTGTTTGATCTTTGTAGGGTTTCTAATATATTTGAGTTTGAATACTTTGTTTCTTTTTGTGATGGATTTAGAGTATTTGTTTGAGTTTAGATACTTTTCTTTTCATGATGATTTCAATTAGACCATGTAGGTGCATGGTTTTTTATCCAATGGGCGACTTGCAACTTGGCCAGGTTGAACCAGATTTTTAAGGGGTCGAGTCGGATTGGATGGTCAGATAGACTACTTAGATCCTATGGATTTTCAACCCAGTAGGTCAAGCAGTGACTCAACCAGGTCGACTTGGATTTTAAGGGGGTGGAGAGGTTCAAATGGTTGAACGTGCCCTTTCTATTTCAGGTAACTCTTTTTAAACTCACAAATTGGGAGGATATCATTCCCAAAATATTGTTTTCACTAAGTTTTGATGATAACAAACAAATTTGTTTCTTACCGAGTGTTTTCAGTGCAGTTTGGACAAGTTTCTGTTAGGAATTAAACACCCTAATTCCAAACTAGCGAAAAAAATAATAATAAACGCAGAAGAGGGAAAAAACAAGCATGAAAATAACACAAGATTTATATAGGTTCACCTAAAGGTGAAACTTAGTTCTGTCTTCTGTCGCTGCAGTTCCACTATAATGATGAAATAATTTACATGAGAAAGTACTTCTCTAACATCTCTCAACCGCAACAAATGATTCTCCTTGATAATCTTATTCCGAGTGATAAAAACCCTAACAACGGCTCCCCCAAATATAAAGAGAAAATTAGGGCTACTGGATTACAAGTATGAAATCCCTAAACTACCCTTAATAAAACAGTAGTTAATATATCGTAGCAAAATTAGGTCGATCTGCAACAGAGTGTAAGGTGTTAATTAGGCTCCACTACTTACCACTTTCATGCCTTACAAACTTAGAGCATTAAATAAAATAAGTAAATCATTGCAAAAAGTCCCAAAGGGCAGAATTTGAAAGCTGGATGTTATTTGGAAGAAGTATGTTCTAACAAATTATGTCAAGAAGAAAATTCTAGATAAAATTTACTTTAATAAAAATTTACGTTCCAACACATTTTGACAATGGAAAAGGTTTTGGAGCAAAAATATCTGAACAAATCCTTCTATGCAAACAAAATTTTGTCACAAATGGCGATTGAAGTAAAATTTGTTGAAAAAAAAGCAGAGTAGGTGTCCTTGAAGCAAAACTTTGTTTGATTTTTCTAGCAATGCATAAAAGCAGATTTGGGATTCAATCTCAATAGGTCTCCAAAATTTTCAAATGAGCTATTGATGTAATTAACAACAGAAGTTGCACGTTGTAAGTATTTTTTTTTTATGATTTTTATCAAGTATTTAGGGATTTCAAAAAGCACAAAAAGTCACTTCATAAACATATTGGCTCTATTTTGGGACAACAAAGTCTTTCTTAAATTTTTTTTTACCTCATTTCATGATTTAAGTTTACCATAGTGAACACAACCCTTTTCAAAAGCATTTCATACTTTGGAATGAAATTCGGGAGTTTATAAATTCAATCCATGACTTTTTCAAAAGGTTAAGTACTTAAGATTTATTTTAAAAAAATTTATATGTCAATCTAAATTCATGCTAGAATTGATTCCAGCAATTGTTAAATCATATTCCATTTTCTAGCAAATCTAGTTGAGCTATGACTTTCAAGTTTATAATAATTGAGCTGATTTTTATGTGTTTAAGTAACATAAAACCTTTATTTTTAGATCATTAGTTGCTTTGCTTTTAGTTTGTGATAGAATTAATATTTTTAGATTGTAAAAACATTTGTAGTTATCTAAAAAAAACTTTTGTTTTAAAACTTCATATCTCTATTTGATTGAACTACTGTAGAAGAATCAAAATACTATAGAACTCTTAATTTCAAATTTTTATGAGTACTTGAGTGATTTCCAAGTCGATCATGTGCCTAGGGTTTTAAAATTATTAGCATACTTCACAAATTACTACGAACTATTCTTTTGAAAATGGATATTTGCTTTGGTTTAGTTTCTAAATTGAGCTTTTACTTGAAATCTTAATTTGGGTTTGCAAATTATAATTGAACTTTGGAATCAATGAATTGCTTATTACTTTGTGGCTCATTTAGGAGGGTGTAATTTTTGTTATGAATTTGTATTGTAAAATCAACCTAATTGAGAAGCATTGTATATATAAAAGTTGAATTTTAAACAAGTAACCCTTGCATGAAATAGCAAAAGTCTTGACTCAAACCAAGTAAAAAGTCTTACTGGTGGAGGTTGAGTTAGTGAGGAAACCCTTTACGGATCTATGATTGCGTAACGTAGTTTTGCTCTTATAAAAATCCATTTTTGTGTTTATGCATATGTAGCCTATTGTACATTTATAGAGTTCTTTTGTAGGCAAAGTTATCATTGGCTTTGGGGGGCCTTCTTAGTGGATTTAACTCCTGAGTGTAGAGACACTTTGAGAGTAGATGTAGCAACCTAAGCTTGGGTTACAAATCATTATAAATCTAAGTGTGTTAATTGTGTTGATTGCTCTTATTAATATTGAATATTAGTTTCAAATCTCGTGTTGATTGCTCTTAATTGTATTCAACCTAAGTTTGAAATCAAATTGCAAAAAAAATAAAAAAAGTAAAAAAATCTCATCTGAAATGAAGATCATACATTGCCCAACAAAAGAATAAAATATTTGGTATAGATTAGAAACCTAAAACTTATTCACCCATTCTAAATTTGTACCTCAATGGACCTAACTTCTCCATGTCTAACTTTGTACTCTAGGTCACTTGACCTTACCAAATTCACTTGAATTTTAAATGAAGCAGCAAAGGTCAAGCGAAAAAATGCCTCAAATTCCTAAATGGTTTGTACCAATATTTTTGAGGATATATTGAGAATTATATCTCAAAAGAAAGCTTTGTGAGTCTAATTCTATTCCCATATACCGTTTCTCAATCTAATATTTCTAGAGAGAGATATCCACATTGGAAGAATCAAATGTCATGCTGGTATCGTGTTGCATCCGAAAATCCAAATTTAAGCCGAAATGTTTGCTATTGTTTTTTAGTTGCTACTTTTGGTTGAGTTTCCTATTTGTTTTCAAAATCTAGTCATGATTTTACCAACTTGAGTATCTTTCCTTCCTTAAAAGTTTCTTTTGTTTGATCTCTCATTACATTACTTTCTTGAAGAGAAGATTTTCTCATTATGAGTTTAATTTTATTTTGTTAAAGTCTGATAATTTTGAATTAAAAGCCTTGTTTGGTCAGTCTAAATTCCAAATTTTAGTGTCCTAAAACCTCTCTTATTCTAGAATTTATCTTTTGAATATTTTCTTTGCAAATTAGTGAAGTTGTGTTAAAAAGCAAATGCCTTATTAGAGAAGTCTATTTTTAGAAAGTTTCCATTATTAAAAACTTTCTTATTAAAGATTTTTTTAAAGTTTCCTCAATCATCAACTTCATAGAAGAGTTTATTTATTTGTTATCTCCCACTTGAGTCAAACTTGGTCACTTTTGATCCATCTATTGGTCTAAAAGCGTCTCCTTCTTACTTGGATGTATGAAGAATTCCATTATGTGTTTCCTACCATTTGAAGTATGAGAGTTGCTATCTTTTTATTCACACCTTTAATTCCTCAAAATATTTTCTTAAATTTTTATTTTTTAAAATCACTTCAGAGCAATGCCTATAGACCTACTGCCTAAAAGTATAGGAGTGTGCCCAATATCCAACTTGAGTCGAGTCTTATATTCCCACCCAAAGGGTGATTTGTGTTTTAGTTACCCATAAAAAATGAATAGTCTCTTTGTTGTTCTCTAAAGTTGGGTTATTTTTTCGCCTTTGAAATTGACCGGAGTGTGTTTCAGACTATGATCCATTATCTCGTGCAAGTTGGATCTCTTGGTAAAGAACAAAGAGATCCCTAACTTGAGGAGGAGAAGTAAAAGAAAAAGTACAAGATAGAGGTAACCAACAATGAAGAATTTCACATGTTGTGGTAATCAACTTTTATGAGGCTAGAATATTGAAGTAAGGGGGAGACAATATGAGAACAAAATGAAGATTACTAGCAAGATATGAACAAAAACAAAATGACTCAGAGCAAGACAATCAAAATTTCTTTTTCAAATACACAAGTTTCTTGGTCAAGATTATTTGCAAGTGAAGTTACAAACACCAACTTGAGAGGGAGTGTTAAGAGACACCCATGTGTGTAGGGGTGGTATGTCTAGTAAATATGGAGAACTTTCATAGAAATGACATAAAATTGTAATTATGCAAATTGGTGTATATCCCCTTATATTTTTTTTCTTTTTAAAGCATGTAGCCCTAAGGGCATTGTAGTCATTGTAAATACCTTCACATAACTATAAATATAGCCTCAATGCATGGGGTAGATTATTCAAGCCTCTTCCTTTTGGCTCAAATTCGTCTACACACCCCCTCTTTTTCTTCTTTTTACTTCTTTCCCTTGGTTTCTTCTTTCTTCTCTCCCAAGAGCTAGAATTCCTCTCTTCTATCTTTCCCTTGAGATCTGTTGTGTTTATATCTTGTCCCTAAAAATTAATAATACCTAATTAATTGATAACAATCTATATTTGCAAACTCATGTCTAGTAGGTAATTCAGTTAACAGATGCAATCTTAACAGTCAATCATACATTATTTCACTACTAGTTGTCTAATAATCAAATGGATTACCCTGTAGGTTTTTATTAAATAATTTAATAAATTGATAGTAATCTATCTATCAAACCCAGTTTAGTAGGTAAATGAGTTAACAATGGAGTCCAAACTACACATTAGTGCACTACTAAGTGTTCGATAGTTAGATGAATTAACTATTACCTCAAGTTTGAATTCATATACCTGGTAATATAGACATTTTATTATATATACCATATAAATTATTTTAAAATTGACGCACAAAAATTAAATTAAATACATGATCAGGTCCAATTACAATTTATTTTTAATTATTAATAAAAGTGCCTTAGTACCCTTATATTATAAAATTACAATATAACCTTGTGAAGTAAAATTATGTAATAGAGCCTTACTGCTTCAATATTTTACCTATATATATTTTTTCTAGGATAAAAGCACTTCAAATGTTTGAATTACAAATTTATGAAATCTAATAAAAATATTAAGATACCCTTACATATAAATTTACCTAATAAATAATCTTATTGGCCCAACTTTCAGAAATACTTATTTTTGGGTTAAAAAGAATTCATGTGGTCCAATTAAAATTCTTTTGAATGTATTTTCTAAATAATCAGATTACCTTTATATAATAATTTTCATAAATATCTTGATTGTTCAATTTTTTTTAATAAACATGTATATAGTCTAATTACATAAAATAACATCAATAATTCAATTTTTTACTAATATACATGTAGATAGTAAATAGATTGAGTTTAGCTAGGGTTGCTAAGTTAGGCCAAGATTCGACACCTTTACAGATATAGGGGTGTAAATGGTATCAAACAAAACAAGCAATGGGTATTCCATTGGACATTTCTTTACCCGACACTTATTATGTTACCCATTTAGCCTCAAATGGGAGAAACTATTTCTCTATGTATTTTTAAATTATCAAATTTTCCTTTAATAGTTTGAGTAGTCATGTTATACAAAAAAATTATGTTTTAGCGATTTCTTTTAACATTCACATAACTAAATTTATTTGATTATTTTAAATTTTGTTTGTTTCTATAAGCATATTTCATATATAGGAGAATAAATAGAATATAAAATTAAAAAAATTAAAAGATAAATCTTTTAACTAAAAATCTAATTAAAATTAAAATTTGAAGGTACATAAAGTAAGCACTAAAAATTAAGAAAATACAAACAACATCGAGGCTACAGCTTATTTAAAGTGGGCTTGGTTTTATTGTAATTTTCAATCATCCTCTCGGAACACTTGGCCGTCTTCCTCCACTTTCGCAGAGGCACGGGTGGCTGTTCATAAACATCATCACTCCTTCGTTGTAACGTTCATGCAATAAATGGAGTCGCCGCTAGAGACAAGATACGCCGTATCGATTCCAGCCCACAGTGTTGAAGAGTTACCGAAATTGATCCTTCACTTCGCAGAGCCGCAGGAGGCTGTTGATAAATATCATTACTCCTTCGTTGTAACGTTCATGCAGTAAATGGAGACGCCGCTAGAGACAAGATACGCACGCTGTGTCGACTCCAGCCCACAGAGTCGAAGAGTTACCGAAATTTATGACAATCCAGCGTATACCGTCAAACAGTTTGGTGGCAGGCTCGGAAGCTCTTTAACATGTGGCAAAGAACAATAATCTGACGGTAGAGAAGGGTGACAGCGGCGGAATTTTCCTTGTTCTTCTTCCTTTTTCCCCTTCCCTTCGACTTCAACGAGAGACACCAAAATCTCCAGGTACGTTTCGGTGACCTTCTTCCATTCTCTTGGTCGTTTAGTCAATTTCATTCACACTCTCGGTTCGGTCGACACCAAAGGTTGAATTAGATTGATCTTTGGGAGGATGAGAATGAGATAGATTGTTTAGATAGGAGAATCTGTTAATATCTTATGTTTCTCTGTATCTGCTAATCCTTTGGTGTGTTTCCTTTGAAATTTTAGCTATTCAGTTTGCAGTAAGCGGATACCTGCAGCCTACTGAATGGAACCGAACAAGAACCCGAACCCCAATATGAATGCCTCGAACAAGAATACTGACGTAGACCCCAACCCGCACCCCAATGATTGGAGGACTCTTTTCCCGGTCGTAGACAGACAAAGAACAATCATCGCAGTGTTAGTACATATATTTCAAGTATTATTCATTTTAGTTTATCTGGTTTTGATGGCGTTCCGTGAGAAAATTTTAGGTTCGAGAATCTAAGAATCTTTTGTGAAGTTTCGCAGGCAGGGGCGTGCAGATGTGTAGTGTGTGGGACTGTGATCTGGTGTATGTTACTGATCATAGTCCCAAAAAAGAGATATAGACATAAATGTTAGAGAAAGTCAAAAATATTCTTGTTGGAAACATAATTAATTTAGTGCTAACCTCCAAGTGTATCCATAAATTTTGCTATATTTTAAACATAGCCTATTGGATGTAATGTCTTTCGATGCTGCATAACTAGACTCGTATGGACACATAACACATTTTAACTTTGGTGTTTCGTTCATGTCATATAACTATACCGCTCTTATCTAGGCATTGAAAAATAAACAAATTTAAAGGAAAAAATTTACCTACTCTCATAGTTTTCTTGCATGGAAAGAAGCCAGGAGCCTAGCTCCTCCTCCTTTTCTCTTGTTGCAAATGCAGTTTTGTCTTACCGTGAGAGAAGCTAAAAGGAGGTGTTTGCTAGGCATTTTTTCACGCAGAAAAAGGAAGGGTGGACCCACCCTCCTCCTTCAAACATTCCATAAAGTGGAAGAGGCGGAAGTGTCTTCATCCCATCTGCTTTACTTAATACCTCATATGAAAGAGTAAGGGGAGAAGGGAGAGAGAAATGTCGCTCCACTTCTCCCACCAAAGACCAAGAGGGTGGCAGGAGGGTTCATCTCTTCTCCACTTTGGCTTCTATGTCACATGGAAGAGAAAGGAAGGAAGGGGGAGGTCTTGCCCCACTTCCTCCCTCTAAATACTGAGAAGTGGATGTGATCCATTATCTTCCAGTTTTGGAGATGAATGAGAGATGGAGGTGGCCCTCCATTTTGTATTGGTGGCATGTTTAAATTGAATGAAGCGATGAAACAAGAATATACCATTGTAGATGGCTTGCTAGGGTTTTCATGGGTATATTTAGAGTTTTGACATATTTCAATGTGTGAAAACTTGTGTAATTTTTGGATTAGGTTACATCATAGGACCATGTTTGAGTATTATCATTGATAACGAGAAAGTGGCTTTTCTAAAAAAAATTATCATTGATAATTAGTGTTTTAGCAAAATGCAGGAGATAACAAAATTGAGATCAAAATTAATGAAGATTCATCTTGGTGGTTAAATGAATTTCACTTTCAATTCAATGGTCCTATTCTTGGTTTTTCTTCTGTTGTTAGTTTTCTTTTTTATTGTTTTTTTCAATGGATTGGTGAGATCTTAAATGCCCACATCATGAGAGTTCTTTCACAACAACTTGTGGTGATTGTACTGTTTGTTTGTTTTTAGATTCTTTATCAGTACATGTATTATTTCTGTTTTATTTATTATCAATCATTTTGTTTGTTCTTACATCTTAGCCTCATCTTAGCCCCATAACAACTTTTTTATCTCACCATTTTAACAAGAAAGAATAAAGAAAAATGACTGCCACATTTGAGATAAGGTTCTGTGATTGTACAGGCTTATGTTAAAGTTGAATCATGAGGTATTACTTCTTCTCATGAACCAAAGTTGGTGCCATTTATTTTTTACATCAGTTAATTTATTTGGGGTGTTATTTCATATTAATCTTTCCTTTTTGTTCATATGTGTAGATTGTACGCTTATAAAGGCCTCTTGCGCTTCCCTGATAATAAGTTGTCGAGTGACTACTGGTTCAAATATAAGAGGAGCGTTGTAGAATTCGAATCTGCAGCTTTTAAGGAAGCAGCCAATGAGGCATGTCCCTGACATTCAATTACTTTGATTTTTAGTAGCTTTTATTTCTGTTTTTTTACTTAATTTACATCAAGTACCTTCTATTTTTAGTTTCTGCTAGTTGTAGTATGTGGCTTTCAATATTAATTCATTATAACTCTGTTACTTAAATTGTGCCACTTATCTACTTTCAATTAGAATGCTGGGATGTTGATGCTTGCACTTCTAGTTTGTCAAAACTGTCACCCATTTCATTGTCACCTCTCAGTGTATTGCAGAATCTCAGTATCGTACTATCTTGAACATTGTGAGCTTAAACAAAGCCCTGTGCTGGAACAGAGCACAGTCTAGATGATATAAGTGGATAGTGATTGAATTCGGCAAACCAAAAAAAAAGAAGAAAATAAAGTGTGAACTATATTTCAATCTTCATCCTAAGATACAACAATCTTCTTCAATCTCATATCTAAAATCACCTCCTAGAACTGAGTTTCCTTTTGAAATGCAGCCATAGATGTTAACTAAAGTAACTTTGCTAGCATAAGAGTTTCCTTGGACTTAACTAACTATTTAAAATTTAACTAGGAGTTTTTAACTATCCATCTCATGAATTCCTATTGCTGGTAGGAAAGAACTTGCTAACAACAGCTTTACTCATTTTACACTTTCTCGGAGAAACAACTTTTAGAACTTGCTAACCATAACTAATCAGTCTTAATCAGTAGATTACTCCTCTTGTGGGATCAACTAAACTCAACTTTGATAGAAGTGTTTGTGGTTGTCTACGGCCTGCTGGGTGTTTCGAGATCATGATGGCAGTAAGCTTATCTCTTATGCTGGACCTATGGGCATGTCTGATTCTCTTTCTGCTGTGATGCATTGTCTCATTCACGGTATTCGTATTGCCAAAGCTGAGGTCAACCTGCCGCTAATTGTTGAAGGATACTGATGTACTGTTATTTCTTGGTGCAAGAATTGTACTGACCATTGTTGGAGGCTTGTTCCTCATTTAGAGGAAATTTTCGGTTTTGGTGCAGCAGCTAACTATATTGTGGAACCTACCTTGATATCAGCCAACTCTCTAGCTGATAGTCTCACTCAGGAGGGTTTCTTTCTTAGTGATCTGGAAATTAGAAATCAGCTTTTCTCTTGTTGTATGCTGTCTTTATTTTTCAGGGATTTTTTCTTTATAAAGATGTAATTTTTGTTTTTTAGATGCCACCCTCCTTTGGATTGGCTTCGATGTACTACTCCCCTTCGTATGTTAAGGAAACTCCCATTCACCTTCTCAAAAAGAATAAAATGACTCTCCTAAAAAAGACAACTGCTGACTTGAAAGTGGGTGGTTGCTGTCTTGCCCATTGTTTGACTTTCTGATTGATACATACCAATAATAGGCGATCTAAAAGTTTCTGAGCTGGTTTATTTCCTTTTCTTAAATAAGTTTTCTCATAAAAATATCGTCTACATGCTCTACACTAGAATACCAGAGTTCCGAAATGCTGGCGTGAAACCTACTTTTGTTGCAGCAGATAGCAATTTCGATGTTGGAATCATCTCCAATTTTAGAAAATCTTAAACACCGTTGAATTCTACTCTCTTATGGGAGACAAAAAATAGGTCATGCTGTTGATAGATCAACATTAAGTTTACATCTCATAATTCCAATTAAAAAACTCCTGAGGAGTTTCTTTCTTTTTTTGCTCTTGCAATCCCTTGGATCCTCAAAATTTTGCTTTTTGTGTCGTGGTCAGATATCTTCTTAGATTGTCCATTAGTTGATCCTAGTGTCTAAAGTGAAAAAAAAATTCTTTGAGCCATTACTAGGAGTGCTTTTACTTTTACTTTTGCTTTCTAAAGCTGGAGGTGACCCTTAATATCGTTATTTGGGTTATGGAAATGCCAAAGGCTTTTATTAGAGTGAAGAGGTTGGTGTAGAGTAGAGTGAGCTGGATTTTTATTAACTTCTGCTTTGAGGGAGCTAACAAGTGGTTTGGAGTCAATTGGATACTCCACTTCCTATACTCATCTCCTCATATGAAAGTACACATGCATCCCCTACAACTTCCTTTGACCCTGTCAAACTCACACATATTACAGGTCTGTTACCCCCACCTGCTACCACTTCAACCCACTACTATTAACTTGTTGGACAACATTCTTCCTTATGTGGAACACGGATACCAATAATGTTAAGAATGGATAAATCATTTTAAAAAACTCTTATATCACGCATGCACACCCTTTACGAGCATACCTTGTAGCCAATGTGGACTAGATGTATAATGTGCAAAATTCACTTGGAGCTTCCTTATCTTGACCAAAAGTGAGTCAATTTCTCTTTTTGAAATGCCAGTCTGTCAATTTTGGTACGCTTGGCTTGGTCGTGGTGGATTGGGTTATTTGTGATGCCAACTACCTTATTCTTTGATGCCACATTTTGATTTGAAGAATAATGAAGTTGAAAGCTTCCTAGGAAGTGTTTTTTTTTTTTTTTTTTGATAACCTAATTTAGCAAACGACTAGAAAACTACAATCGGAAGTCAACGTTTGATGGATAAAAACTTCTAATTTGTAGATTTGCTACTTTTGGACTTCACTAGAACTTGCAACTTTTAATAGGAAAGGGAATTACAACTTTCATTGGACTACATGCGCAAGTTATATTTTTTTAATGGTGAAAATTTAATCTTAACAACAAGATGCTACTATTTTAGATTTATATTTTAAAAGTTTAAATTAAAATAGGAAGTTGCAACTTATGAGTCTTTCTAAATTTGTTATTTCTATTCTAAAAATTTAGGCCTCCATGGCAAGCTAATTATTGAAGGCGATTCAAAGACTGTCATCAGCTGGTGTTCAAAAGAAAGCTCCCCTCCTTGGCGCCACTGGCCAATCATTGATTGTATTGCTGATATTGTGTCATCCATTTATTGTAATTGGAACCTCGTTCCTAGATCAGCCAATTCTTTGGCTGATAAATTGGCAAAATTCGAAACCTCCCAGCAATCTCTCATTGTTTGGGAAGGCTCCCCCTCGTGTAATTAGCTCGTTTGAGCTCTCATAATAAAATTCAGCGTCATTTAAAAAAAATTAAAAAAAAATTAGGCCTCGAATAGGAAAGTCAGCTCTCTATAGCTTGAAACCTCCTTTCATAAACATGAAAGATCTTCGGGCACTTTTGTGTCTATAGGTTTTGCTTCAATCTTTCAATAACATGTAACACTATATCATTACAATGGTCAACCTGAAGGGACCTTAGTTTTGTCTCCTAGATCATGAACTAGCAGTCAAATTCAAATAAATTTGTTTGCTTCTTTGTCATCACCCTGAGCTCTGGTTATTGAATGAATCAATTGCTTCTTAACTATGCCTAGGGATGAGGTTACCACTTGGGTATTTTCAATATCCACTTGTAGTCCTCTTGTTATCTATTACTTCTTGCCTAAGCATTTGAAATTCCTCGTATTCTTAAGTCCTTTCCCATAGACATATCTTCAAATACCTTTGAAACTTCTCCATTGCCCATGAAATCTTGACTTTAAATTAGTTAGTCAAGATTTCGTCTTTTTTTTCTTATAGAGCTAGAAGAGAGTTGTGTTCCTCTCAAAAGAACACATTTAATTTTCCCATTTTCTATTTTTACTGTAAGCTCTCTTGGTTTTTTTTTTTTTTTGTGGGTCACACGTTGTAGCACTACCACTATTTCAGCTTACACAAGCATTGCCTTTCAACATGTTAAAAAGGCAAGATAATTATGAGTTTATCAAAAAAGTGTTTGTCTAGTGGGAAGGTTAATGACAAGCTAAAGCAATTTGGGATGATATTGATGACAAGAATTTTATTCTACATTGAACAAAAGGCAATGTTCTTCATAATGGGAAGGGGCTTCTATAACTCAATTGTCATGTTTAAAGCCATCTCAGGGCCATAAGAGTTAAATAAGGCAAATACTAGCTAAATTGACTTACATTGTGTCTATTAGTGCTAATAAGGAAAATAAGAGGACTCAGTCAAAGGAAACCAATGAGATAAATATCTCTCTAACAAAAATGTCATATCATGAATCTAATGAAAAGAAAAGGAAACTAGCTGACCTCAAGGGCAAGAAAACAATCATCAATCTCTTTTCTTCTTCAATTGCTCGGAGTAGCTGAACCACTAATTGAGCAACATAATTTATATATTAACCAATGCAACGAGGGTCAAGAGAAAATTGGTGTTCACTAAGTTGGCAACTCCTCTTGCCCCCTCAAACTCTAAGCAAAAAGGAAAAGAGAGAAATTCGGGAGAGAAGCTCATATGGCTCATCATCTAATTCCCCCTTCTCTCTTCTATCTCGCTTTCACTACGCTAGGGTTTCCACTATCATTTTGTTTTTCTCTCGCTACCGATTCTCAGCGATTTAGGGTTTTTCTTTTCGGTCTAGGGCTTATTGTGTCATTGTGATTTAGTAAAAACTCTGGGGAGGCATCATACATCCAGATGCATTAGCCGTTGGCGGTGTTCCACAATGTAAGAAGAGATGGACCATGAATAGAGATCCAACACCGATCTTGCATCATGGGTTTGGATTTGTTAGAAAAAGTCAAAAGCGAGTCCTGAGCCAAGAAGTGTGTGATGGATTTGGAGTGAAGGTCCCAAAGGAGTACATGGCTCTTGCAGTCCGATAGTGAGGGGGATGTGTAAGATTGAGGAATCATGGGAGAGGAGTTCACAGTTGATGGGCTTAGGGGCCCAATGCAAGAAAGTACCATCAAGTTGCATTGACACTTTAGTCAGCACCATTGGCGAGGAGGCCATGGGTGCTGCAATCAGCAACACTGCCATTGTAACAGCTTGGAGGTTCCGATAGCATGCAGTCCCATGTTTGTGGGCCCCTTCTCAGGACAGACATTTTCTCTTGTTGTTCACTGAAATACCCAAATCAAAATGGAAATGGAGGAGAACAGACTTCCTAGAAGCATGTCGACCTACAACTTTGTTATAAGATATTAGCTTGAGGGGATTGGGGTTCTGATTAATGCAGGCACGAAGGCAACTCTCACGCACGCATGAATGGGTGGGTGTTGGATAGCAACAAAACAAGTCCAAAGATTCCTTTCAAGACGAATCCTTTGAAGAGATGGGAGCATGAGAAGTGAAGATTTTGTATTTTAATTTGATGAGAAGTTATGGAATGGCTTCATGGGCAAGACTTTCCAATTTTTTTTTTCATAAAAGATGATTTGTTGTGGAGTAAAATATTAAGATTCACTTGGAGGGAGTTGGAAACCATGTTTAGAGTTATAATTGGCTCTTTCATGACGTTATTTAGTACGAAATCAGGTTGAAGGATAGAGTAGTATGAGAGAGGAAAGGAAATTGTGTCGAGTATGATTTCCTGACCTTTCTCCATCTATTTATTATCAATAATTACGATTCTTTCCCAGTTTAAGTAGAAAACGACAATAATAGTTAACATAACTAAAACATCATGAATGAGAACTTTTTCTTTTTGTATTATAGTCAAAATTTCCTTTCCAGTCTGTTAAGATATTTATATCGGGCCAGTCCTTGTATAAGATCCGTGCGGTTGCTTTCCTAATAGGTTCGAGCCTTTTAGCGCACTGGTTTCAACATGGTATTAGAGCAAGTTGGTCCCGAGTTCGAATCCAGCTCCCGCCGCATTTCCACGGTTGTCCCCGTGCGCTTTCTACGGGTCCCGAATTTCCACGGGTTTCCCCGTGCGGGAGAGTGTTGAGATATTTATATCGGGCCAGTCCTCGTATAAGATCCGTGCGGTTGCTTTCCTAATAGGTTCGAGCCTTTTAGCGCACTGGTTTCAACACAGTCAAATTCCCTTTTATACCTCAATTTGGCACTTCAAGATCATAAATGCCTGCTTGCCCTAGTTGGATGCCCATGCTTATAGAGCACATTGCATATGCCTAACTTCCATAGATAGATGGCAATGGGGGTTAATGCTAAAGCTTTGTAAATATACTTGAAGTCGAATATATGATGATATCTATTGAGTGGAGATGACTTTGTCCTGTACTCTATATCACAAAAAAATTCTTGGAAAAGATGCCAAGAAATAGAGATTGCTGGTTGTGTATGGCTACCTGAATGTCTACAGGGTTTGCATCTGTCAAAGAAGTTCTTTGTCCAGATTCATCAATGCCCCTTAATACTGTTAACTTCTCAAGTTGGGGTTACATAACATCGAGTCATTGCTTTCAACCATAACATTATAGATAGTTTCATATTCGACTTCTGTTTATCGAAAATATTATTCAACTGCTATGCTTCCTGTTCTCAGCATAGTATTTAATTGAAGAAATTGCTTAAAACTTTGATGACATACTAAGTCATCCTAAACCATTGAAAGTTATGAAAGAAAAAAACAGAAAAGGAAAGAGAACCTGAAAAGGCAATAACTTACTTTTTTGGAAAGTACTCTTTTTTAGTACTTTCTATCAAGGGAAAGTCAGCGAGTTTCTTGTTTTATTAGTTTCCTAGTTTGTCAAAAAGTTTCAATTAGGAGTGTTTTCTTTAGGACAGTTTTTGGTTTGTAGTTTCCTTTATTAGTAGTCAAATTTAGGAATGTCTGGAAGTTTTAAATCCATTAGTGGTAGTTTCTATCTAAGTTAGTTGCTGAAATTCTTTACTATCAAGTGATTTTCAATTTAGTAACTCACAATTCAGTTGTGATTGGGAGGTTTAGTCCTAGGAAAGTTTGACTTTGATTGGCTTCAAGTGTTGTTGGAGGTTCTAGTATGCATGCATGACTTGGACATTGGTGGTGAGATGCACTTGATAGCTGGAATCAAGGTTGCTGTGTTAGGGAGAGGTGGGTGCTGGCAGTGTTCTTAGAAGAGTGGGAACACGTAGGGGTGACCCTTGTTCCTTTGTCCACACCTGAAGAAGAAAATGACAGAGGAGCGATGACTGGAAGAAACTTCTTGTCCTCTTTTCTACTAACAGCAATGTTGGTTAATGTTCCTTGTCTTCTTTGCCCTGCTGCAGGACCTGCTCGAGTTTCAGAAGTCTTTTCAATTTGATTGTTCTTTATTAAGTCCTATCACATCTCTATAATTTAAGAGTTTCTTTACATAAGAAAACTTGGTGTTGTTGAGTTGTTCATGGCTCTGTCTCCACTTGTATTTGCCAGCTCGTATTTGAATTTTATCAGTATTAGGAGTCCTCTGAATTTTGCTGGGAAACCTGTCTTCTGTATCCAACTACTAGTCTGAAAAGTCACCAAGCTCAGCTTGTCTGTCCTTGTTTCAGTCAGCTACTCGTCCAGCCCATGAATGTTTACGTTCAGGTAGAATTTGGATTAGAAATCTTTATTTCTTCTACATCTTCAATTCCTAACAATTTGTCACCTTCCATCCCCATTTTGACTCCACTGCCAGCCAAAACAACCAGTGTCTTTTTCTTCCTAGAGTCCCAGTTGTTTGAACCATAATTAGTTCTTTCTTCAATGTGTGTGGTGGCTACTGGATGTCTAGATTTCCAGGCTGCTGCTGGCTTTGTTGTGGTGGTTGCTGTCTTCCTTGGGTTTGTCCCTTCTGCTAGAACAACAAGGCACTCTTACACTTGTCAATTTGTGCCTATGTACCAATCTTTTCTAGCTCTTTGTCGAACACAATTCCTCTCCTAAAAATAAAAACAAACACCACAGATTGTTATGCACTTCTGGTTAGTTAGTTTACATCCTCCCATGAGTTTTTTTTTAAACCTTCTTCCATACTATCTTAGAATTGTGAAGTGGACTCTCTCTCTTATTTGGTAAAATCAACTCCTTATATTTTCTTTAAAACTCGTTGTTTTTCTGTGTGAAATATTAAAATACTTTATGTGCTGCGAATTTTATACTAGGAAATTTTTTCTTGTGCTTTGGGAATTAATTATGTCAATCCTTTTGTTTGAGTTCCATCGTTGATCTTCTTATTTTAGTATATATGGGTAAATTTTGTCCTTAGTGACTTATTCTCGCCTTTAGGAGTTTTATTATTGCCCATAGTAACTGGTTTTTCTTGCTTAGTGATTGTTAGCACTATTTTGTGTTAGAATTCATATTGTGTGTCGATTTTGAATTTTTTTTATCTATATCTCCCATTTTTGTCAAAAAGAATTCTTCATTGTGCTCTCTAGTTAGGGTTGGGTGAGTCCTTGTCTTTATTGTTTTTTCTTTTGAGTGTTTTATCCCATTTGAGTATGTCAAAGTGGTCTTTATTTAGAAGGAGAGGGAAGAAGTTGAGTGTCAAAGGATCTAGAGTTTCTCATATGTTTGAGGTGGGTTCTTTGTTTCATGGTTCACCTGCTGGAGGGGGAGTAGTAAAATGGACTAGTGATGATGTTGGTGAAGCCTACAGTGTTGCCAGGTGTTGGCCCATTTTTTATGCATATCCAAGAATTTTCAAGTATAGTTATTAATTAGAGTTATAGAATAGAGTCAAGTTTTTTGAGACATCAAAAGGGGAGAATGGAAAATGCAATTTGTATTTCGAATCAACAATGAATAGCGGCTGATTGCGAGGCAAGTTGAATTGAGACAAGATGCTGCATCTATGAACTGAGTGAAGAATAAATTATTTGTTTTTACTTGTAAGCTGAAGTTACAACCTCCAGTTTGAGGGGGAGGAGAGTTCAAGAATACATGTGAGGAAGACTCCAAGAAAGACTCAAAAGTGTTATGTGTGTTTCTCCAGCTAGGTCATACACATATTCAAGAAAGTCATGGAAGTTTCCATGTCTCACTTGTTGATGAGTGAAGCACACTCTTTTTCTTCTTTCTAGGCATGAGTCTAGTTGCTGTTTTTAGAAAGTGGCTGTTTTTTGTTATTTTTAGTGATAGGGAACAAGGTTGGAACATAGAGTTTAGTTGAGAGTTGAAGTCTTAATATGAATTGTAGTTGGAAACTTTATTATAAACAAAACGTGCAGGCTTGAGGGAGAGTAGAAAGCTCCTTTCTCTCCTCTCCCTTTGTTGTTAGTCTTCTTCTCTCCTACATGTTTCGGTTTATCAATTTTCACAGTACAGTCAGAATTAAAGAGTATATTTAAAGCAGAGGAAATTAGAAGAATAGGAAGCCAAGTATTGTATGCATGAGTCATTTGTTGCACATAGTGGAGGATCCAGCACCAAATTGATCATTTATTTCTCATTTGCCTATTGGCTCACAACTTTATCTCTTTAATCAAGGACTAGGTTGTAATGTATTTCTGGTTGTAATGAATCTGCAAGTAGTCTCATGTTCAATACAAATTTTCTCTTTTGGTTGCTGGAGCACCAGTGTATCTCTTTTTTTTTTTTTTTTTCATAAAATAGTTTCTTATTGGATTTTCTCTTGTGCTTGTTATTGTTGGTTATAAAACAGCACCTGAAAATTTTAATGTTCTTCCTTGGAACTTGAAAACCAGAACTTCCTAGAGTTGAGAAGGTAGTGGTTGAGTATTTTATATTCCAGCCTTGTATATCAACTATATTTATTAGTATTGCAGCATTAATGAGGCCCAAAAGTTGATGGCAACAAAATCGGGGTTGAACTAATAACATGACTTCTTGATATTATGGATATTGTTTCCACTACCTCTTGTAGTTGGTCCTATGTTCTTAGATCAGCCAATTCGGCTGCTGATTTGTGTGCTAAATTGAGTCCCTCCTTGCAATCTCTTTTTGTTAGGGGAGGCCTCCCTTGATGTATTCTTTTGCTTTTCTTCGTAATAAAATCATCACCGTTTCAAAAAAACTAATAACATGACTTCTGAGTCTTGCTTTTAGAGAATGGGAAAAATGGCAAACTGTTTATCAAACATTTAAAGTGGTACTTAATTTTCATGATGGTTCTTGTAGGATAACAATAATAAGATGAAAAGACAAGAAGTACAAAATAGAAATAGAAATTAGAGGCAGAGCTCTGTGGGAGATGTTTGCCTACTTCTGGAGAGAGGAAATTAGAGAGTGACCTCTCCTGGTTTTATAATTCAGTTAACCTCATAATAGAACAAACTAAAACTATGCCCTGAAGTTTCAAACACAAATAAAATACTTTGAATCATCAGATAGCCTTTGATGGATTTGGGCATTGGCTCAATGACCACATGGGGGGATTTTTATCTATGTGGAAGGGTTTATATCAGGTGGTGTCTTTGGTTCATGCCTCACTAGGAGTATTAGGTGTAGTGTTATGTGTATAATCAGCATTCAGAAAACAATAAGCATTGCCTTTATGCTACAATGTGAAGAGATGACTTCAGCTAATGTCCGTTTAAAAAAAAATGATTTCAGCTATTGTTTTTTATGAAAATACCTACTAACCAATCTTTAAATATTTGGAAGTAATGTCTTTCCACTCACTACCACATCTCTGACAAAAATGGGTGGCCTACTTTTAAGAATAATACTAATAAAAAAGATGGTTATCTGGTAAGTACATCCCATCTTTGTTGGGTGGTCAACAGATAAACCAAAAAATTGTACTAGAGACTTTTAACCACATTACCTCATATGTGGCGGAGTAGTAGCTCTATACTTTTTCTGTGGACTAGATCTAACATTATTGTTAATTTGTTTCTTTATTCTTCCACATAGTCAGATTTCTTTCAACAAATGTACAGTACCCAAATATAGATACTGGTTCAGTCTGAGATCCAGTATAACCTACTAGTTATACTCATTATATCCAATTGTCATATACTTGTATACCAAACCATATCATGTGCTCTCTTTAATTAGTTCACTATATGGAGTATAGCATCTAATGTACTTGTCTAAGCTTCTCTATGTAGTAGTTGGGCACCATTAGTATCTCCATGTTAAGCTGCCTTTATATTTTAATCCATAATCAAGTTTAATCTGGCATTTATATCCTTAATCAAGTTAGTTCCAGTGCTATAAAATTGGTAGCAGGTTAATTTTCCTGAAGGTTTTCTATGCTGCACAATGCGTGTATTGATGTAATGGCAGACTTGTGTATCAATAGATGTGCTACTCATCCGTATCATGGATATTTTTAATTAATGATTTTTAAAGCAAAATACCTTAACAGGTCCAATGTAAATTTTGATTTTTTACATTTTCTATTTTTCGTCAAAATGGAAAAACACTTCCTAGAGATTGATGTATGAAAGCTATTTCACATCTAATTGCTTTCTTCTGTTAATGGTAATTACATATTAGTTCTTGTTCAGTAATCTGTTGCTTTAATTAGTGCTTTACTTTGTGAGTCTATGGTCCAATACTATTTTTTGTGAGGATTTATACTTTCTGGTTTATCTTTTTGTTGCTACATGCTTCTTGTTCGTTGTTCACTAGTTCTACAGATTTGTTTGTTTTTAACTGTTCAATTCAGTGTTGGCAACATGTTGGAATCCTTGTTTCCTAAACATTTTAATTTTTTTTTCCAGACGGACTACCTGTCCGGAATATTTCGGAGGATGGATGCGATGATGACAAAATATTTGTCTGCTGCTAGATCTAGTAACTCCAAACCATCCAAAGGTAATGATGGAAGCAACACCCAGGAGGGGCAGGTAATGAAATAAATGATAGTGATCCTTCGTCTACTTTTGTAATTTATGCTTAATAGGCTAGTGATACTGCACTGAAAAATGAACTACTTGTGGAAGCAGTAGAAATTACGGGAGAAATGGAGACAAGTAGTGGTGCATCACCACTGTATAAGAAACCATTTGGTTTCTTGAAAAGAGAGAAACTACAGATGTATTCTTTCTACCTTATGATGAAGCTAAAGGAAGATGAAACTTTTGAGCAGTCTCTTTTGGTTGAGAGAAAAAAACATATAGAAGTGTTTTTGTGAGTATTAGGAGGAAAGAATGTTATAACTATATGCGAATCTTCGATGAGGTTAGGAAGGATTACTTTTTGGCCTTCTTTATTTTGCACTTATCATGGATTGCCTTGATGCAAGTGACTAATGTAGGAATGATAGGAACTTCCCTAACAATATGGAAGGAACTTCTGCAAAAAAAGGATTCTGAAGTACGTTGATCCTAGATGGAAATACTAGGCGTAAACTTTAGATGTCTCTTTACCTCTTAGAAATTTAGGTCAATTTACTTAACTCATGCCATTCACTAGGGGATGTGTAATGTAGCTTATGGAGTGCTTTTGTGGTAGCAAAAAAGATGCAATCTCTTGCTCTCCTTCTTCCTCTTCTTCTTCCACTTTCGAGGGGATTTGAACCAAGAGCTCAAACTTAATATTGGTGGCTTGGCTTGGGTAGAACACACGAATTGCGTGAAGGGCTCTTTCTTCTCTAGATTTGACATGTCTTAAATGTATTCTTTTTGAGAGGGAAAAAATCCCATAAAGAAAAATGTTAAGAAAAGTTAATGGGTTATAAGTTAGAGCAATAGGCCTCCTAAGTGGCTAGTCATTTTGGGATGGAACTGGTTCAACCAAAAACTCCACATGATATCAGAACAGGTTGTATGTGTGGGCTAAGATCCAGTTTATTCTCTTCAGGTAATTTGTGTTGTGGGCTTTATGAGGTAAGAGTCTGTATGTTGTGGGCTCCATGAGGTACGAGTTTGTGTTGTGGGCTCCATGAGGTACAAGTTTGTGTATAGGCTCCATGAACGAGTTTGTCTGTACCATTAGAGGGTTTGTACCCATGTCTTAGGCCTGTTATATGTAAGCCTAGACATGAGGGGAAGTGGCTAGTCATTTTGGGATATAATTGGGCTTTACCCAAAAAACTCCACAATTAAAATGCTACCTACCTACACTCTTCTTTCAGTTTTGGTCATTTCTTTCTTGTCTCAAGTGAATATTTGCATTCCTGGCCAGATTTCTGGATGACCGAGTCAGAGGGCAGTGAAAACTTCACTCTCTATGAAGGCTCCTTTTGACTGAGCTCAACCATTTAAGAAAAATTGGATCTGGCAAAAAAGCCAATTTTGGCATATGCTCAATGGTCATATGGGGTTTTCTTTATGTGAGGTCTTGAGCTTAAGCTTCCTGAAGTGCTGGATATATTGGGGGTCCATGTAACTTTGGTGAATTCCCTACTTCTACTTGTTTCACATAAGTCATTAACTTTGATCAATTTGAATTTGATGAAGAATGTGACCTAAGAGCTAACGCTCAAACCGGTTTCTTCATTACGAATTCCCACATTATATATGACTATATATTCATCATAAATCTCAAATATGGTTCATCAAACTAAGTTTATATTCATTCTAGCTTCCACTATAGAAAACACATTTCAATCAATCTTATTTTTACCCTTGGTTCCAAAAATGAAGCAACAATCATCAACAAATTGCATTTAGCCGAATACTTCTCAAATTTACTTTTCATTTTACTAACTATTGTATGAATGAAAACATTTTCGTTCATAGAATGAAAATTCAAAACTTCGTTTACCCTATATATCTCATTGAGGTACAAATTAGAAGTAAGGTAGTCACTCCCAAAAATGATATTAGTGACTGCATTAAAAACTTCTAGAATCTCACACACCGTTTCAACCCTTTTCCCATTCATCAAGACTTGGCAAAAAATTATAAGTTGATTCTCTATTTTGAAATCTAGGAGATACATGTTTGGATTTTAATGTACAAGATAACATGTCATACGTAGAGCTCCAACGAGTTAGGCAATAAATGACCAACCTATTTGCACCTAGTTGTAATTACTGGACAATTTCAAAAAAAACATAAAGTCTTGCCTCAAACTGATTAATAAATTTGACACTTTCACACACATTCTCAATGATATCCTTAATTTCAAAAGACCATCTTGGACTAATAAATTTAGAATATGAACACAAAAATGTACATAAAACAACTTCCCACCACAAAGCAATTTCCTATTTTTTGAAAAATCATTTTTCAGATTTCTCAAACAAACATCATTATACGTAGTATTATCAACTGAGATACTAAATACTTTATTTCCAACTTCCAAAATTTTCAAACACTTGTAAATAATATCTACTACATTAACATTACAACGAGGAGGAGGAACGTGCACAAAATTCAAGATTCATTTTTGTAGCTTCCAATTACAATCAATGAAATGTTTAGTAGTGACCATGTATTCGATTTTTTTATTTTGAGACTTTCAAAGATTTGTGGTAAGGTTAATCTTTTTATTCTTTTTTAATAAAATTTCAATTTCTTTTTCTCTACCTCATACACATCCACACACACCTTTTTAATGTCTATATGGAATACTTTTCCATAATTCACATTTGTCATCTTTGTTAAAAAATTAAATCCTTCCTCTTCTACTAATGCATAAGAATCCAATGAGCAATCAGTATTGTCATTCTAGCTTGATTATATTTACCTCCAACATCCATAAAAGGAAGGGCAAATGAACTATGATCAACATTAGATCCCACTAGTTGAAAATTTATGGTTTTTTACTTTCGTATTCTCACTTTTCTACTAAGACAACGTTTCAAATGTCGACTCATATATGAAGTCACTCTACTACTACTAATATTTAAATTGGTTTTATAATGAACACATTGAGCCTTTTTTGCACCACCTAGAAGTGAGATTTCGTTGGATTCCAACCACACATGAGACTTTTTTTGTCTTTTTGTACTCTTGATAAAATCAACTTCTTCCTCATTTAGGTAACTTCATCTAGGCTCCCTTCCATTGCATTAGTAGTTTGAGGGGGACAAGACTTTGGTAGAGTTGTGTTATGGTCTTGGGTTAAGTATTTGGCTTTCCGCTACCAAACAGGCCAGTTTTTTTGTATGTATTGGCTAGGTGTTTAACATTTGGTATCAGAGCAGGCGCTACATCGCGAGTTCGACTCCCGGCGTGGGTGATCGCGTCGACCCAAATTTCGTCAACCATGTAACAGTAGACCGTGTTGCAAGTGTTAAGCTATTGTGGTCATCGGCTCGTGAAGGTGGGTGTGATGTTATGGTCCTGGGTTAAGTACTTGGCTTTCCAGTACCAAACAGGCCGGTTTTTTGGTATGTATTGGCTAGGTGCTTAACAAATTGACTCATTATTTACGGCCACACTAGAACTAGTGTTAGCTACAGATGTCAAATAATCACAAGATGTTGACATTCCTACTGGCTACTTCCACAAAAAATAAAATAAAAATAAAAATAGCAATCCTAACAACAAAGACAAATCCAAAAAAAAAAAAAAAGATGAATAAATAGAGGGACCTGACACTATTTGATAAGAGGTACTTATTAGCGAAATGTATCAATATTGCCCCCAACATATCTGTAAAGTTGGGTCCAAGGCCTATCCCAAAATGACTAGTCAACTTAGAAAACCTCTTTACCAACTAATAAACTCAAGATCTTTGTACTCACTAATCTATGTGGGACTATTCCTTAACACTCCCCCTCACGTATAGACCCTCTTTTGTGACTCTACAAGTGGATAATTTAGGAGTAGGCAGTTTAGGTGTAGGCCCTCTTTTGTGGCTCTACAAGTGGATAGTTTTAGGTGCAAGCCCTTTTTTGTGGCTCTACAAGTAGATAGTTTAGGTGCAGGCCCACATATGAGTACCCGCTCTGATACCATGTAAAGTTGGGTCCAAGGCCTATCCTAAAATGACTAGTCAACTTAGGAAACCTCTTTACCAACTAATAAACTCAAGATCTTTGTACTTACTAATCTATGTGGGACTATTCCTTAACAATATCTAGTTTTTGCACTAAATTAGGTGTTACCCTAAGTAACTAAGATCTGAAAAGAAATAAAGTAAATCGAAGCATATTGAACAACACTAATATATCCCACCTAGTGTGTGAAATAATATACCCACCATGAAAATCTAGTTTCTACCCTCATTGTGGGGGTTCCTGACCATCTAGAGTTAAATCTCTACAAAAATACATGTTACTTGTATTGAAATTTATCTGCTTTATCAGTATATTGGTGTTACAACAAGCGTTAAATTAAAAAAATATTGTACTTTTCAATAACAAATACAGTATGATAAATAGTCATTCAATAAGAAAATTAGGGCACTTTTTTGTCTTATCATTGTAACTATACAACTCAATCAAAAGAATCACGAATAAGTGATCAGTAAGCATTGAGACATATATTTTTTTCCAACTTTTAAATAAATAATACATGAGTGCACTCCCATTTTCTTGGATACTCAAAACTTCAACAATTTTAATTAGAAGTGGTTTTATTTTGAAATATTTTACTTGTTTGACAGTAAAATGTCCAAATGCTAACAAACAAAGTTTTTAATTCAGATAACATGTACAGGATGAATGTCAGAGACAGCACAAACATAATAAGACATGCACCAATTGAAGTGGTGTTGTTAATTTTTCTCTCTTCACTTTCATCCCCCATAAAAAAAAAATATCTTGGCAGAATCCATGAGATCAAAATAGTTAAAACACCACTTTAATTGGGATAGTATATTTAACTTAGCAGCAATTCACAATATAATAATATGTTAGAAAATATGGAATCTTTATCTCTGAAGATGATGCTTTCAAAAGAATGATCATTTACAAGAACATGCAAAGTATTGTCCAATGAGAAATGCTTAACAACATCATAGTAAAAAAATTTAAAAATTGGAGACAGAATCACAGCTCAACATGTAAGAACTTGGAGAAGTCCCAAAATACCAAACAATTTTCACAATTTTTTTATAGATTTAAGTCAAAATTCTTAGGCAATATGGAGAAGGAAATTTAAATCTTAATCAGAAAGGGGACCCTTACTTCCTTGAACATTGATCTTTGACACCTTCAATAAATTCTTGCGAAGTTTTGTCAATAAAAAGTAGACAATAAATATTAGAAAAAAAAGTTATCTTAACTTTTGTTCGAATCCAACTTAACTGAAAATATAACAAAACCACAAAAGAAAAGCAGATAGAATGGAAGATGAAAAGAACGTGACTAGGAAAACTAATCAGCATTCAGAAAACAATAAGCATTGCCTTTATGCTACAATGTGAAGAGATGACTTCACCTAACGTCCGTTTAAAAAAAATGATTTCAGCTATTGTTTTTTTATGAAAATACCTCCTAACCTGTCTTTAAATCTTTGGAAGTAATGTCTTTCCACTCACTGCCACATCTCTGACAAAAATGGGTGGCCTACTTTTAAGAATAATACTAATAAAAAAGATGGTTATCTGGTAAGTACATCCCATCTTTGTTGGGTGGTCAACAGATAAACCAAAAAATTGTACTAAAGACTTTTAATGACATTACCTCATATGTAGAGGAGTAGTAGCTCAATACTTTTCCTGTGGACTAGATCTAACATTATTGTTAATTTGTTTCTTTATTCTTCCACATAGTCAGATTTCTTTCAACAAATGTACAGTACCCAAATATAGATATTGGTTCAGTCTGAGATCCAGCATAACCTTACTAGTTATACCCATTATATCCAATTGTCATATACTTGTATACCAAACCTTTTCATAATCACTTTTTAATTAGTTCACTATATGGAGTATAGCATCTAATGTACTTGTCTAAGCTACTCCATGTGGTAGTTGGGCACTGTTAGTATCTCCATGTTAAGCTGCCTTTATATTTTAATCCTTAATCAAGTTTAACCTGGCATTTATATCCTTAATCAAGTTAATTCCAGTGCTATAAAATTGGTAGCAGGTTAATTTTCCTGAAGGTTTTCTATGCTGCACAATGCGTGTATTGATGTAATGGCAGACTTGTGTATCAATAGATGTGCTACTCATCCGTATCATGGATATGTTTAATTAATGATTTTTAAAGCAAAATACCTTAACAGGTCCAATGTAAATTTTGATTTTTTACATTTCCTATTTTTCGTCAAAATGGAAAAACACTTCCTAGAGATTGATGTATGAAAGCTATTTCACATCTAATTGCTTTCTTCAGTTAATGGTAATTACATATTAGTTCTTGTTCAGTAATCTGTTGCTTTAATTAGTGCTTTACATTGTGAGTCTATGGTCCAATGCTATTTTTTTGTGATGATTTATACTTTCTGGTTTATCTTTTTGTTGCTACATGCTTCTTGTTTGTTGTTCACTAGTTCTTCAGATTTGTTTGTTTTTAACTGTTCAATTCAGTGTTGGCAACATGTTGGAATCCTTGTTTCCTAAACATTTTAATTTTTTTTTTTTCCAGACGGTCTTCCTGTCCAGAATATTTCGGTGGATGGATGCGATGATGACAAAACATTTGTCTGCTGCTAGATCTAGTAACTCCAAACCATCCAATGGTAATGATGGAAGCAACACCCAGGAGGGGCAGGTAATGAAATAAATGATAGTGATCCTTCGTCTACTTTTGTAATTTATGCTTAATAGGCTGGTGATACTGCACTGAAAAATGAACTACTTGTGGAAGCAGTAGAAATTACGGGAGAAATGGAGACGAGTAGTGGTGCATCACCACTGTATAAGAAACCATTTGGTTTCTTGAAAAGAGAGAAACTACAGATGTATTCTTTCTACCTTATGAAGAAGCTAAGGAAGATGAAACTTTTGAGCAGTCTCTTTTGGTTGAGAGAAAAAAACATATAGAAGTGTTTTTATGTGAGTATTAAGAGGAAAGAATGTTATAACTATATGCGAATCTTCAATGAGGTTAGGAAGGATTACCTTTTGGCCTTCTTTATTTTGCACTTATCATGGATTGCCTTGATGCAAGTAACTAATGTAGGAATGATATGAACTTCCCTAACAATATGGATGGAATTTCTGCAAAAAAAGGATTTTGAAGTACGTTGATCCTAGATGGAAATACTAGGCGTAAACTTTAGATGTTTCTCTACCTCTTACAAATTTAGGTCAATTTACTTAACTCATGCCATTCACTAGGGGATGTGTAAAGCAGTTCATGGAGTGCTTTTGTGGTAGCAAAAAAGATGCAATCTCTTGTTCTTCTTCTTCCTCTTCTTCTTCCACTTTCGAGGGGATTTGAACCAAGAGCTCAAACTTAATATTGGTGGCTTCGCTTGGGTAGAACACACGAATTCTTGAAGGGCTCATTCTTCTCTAGATATGACATGTCTTAAATGTATTCTTGTTGAGAGGGGGAAAATCCCATAATGAAAAATGTTAAGAAAAGTTAAATGGGTTATAAGTTAGAGCAATAGGCCTCCTAAGTAGCTAGTCATTTTGGGATGGAAACCGGTTCAACCAAAAACTCCACATGATATCAGAACAGGTTGTATGTGTGGGCTAAGATCCAGTTTATTCTCTTCAGGTAATTTGTGTCGTGGGCTCTATGAAGTAAGAGTCTGTATGTTGTGGGCTCCATGAGGTACGAGTTTGTGTTGTGGCTCCATGAAGGAGTTTGTTTGTACCATTAGAGGGTTTGTATCCATGTCTTAGGCCTGTTATATGTAAGACTTGATATAATTGGGATTTACCCAAAAAACTCAACAATTCAAATGCTACCTACCTACACTCTTGATTCAGTTCTGGTCATTTCTTTCTCGTCTCAAGTGAATAATTGCATTCCTGGCCAGATTTCAGGACGACCTAGTTAGAAGGCAGTGAAAACTTCACTCTCTATGAAGGCACCTTTTGTCTGAGCTCAACCATTTAAGCAAAATTGGATCCGGCAAGAAAGCCAATTTTGACATATGCTCAATGGTCATTATGGGGTTTTCTTTATGTGAGGTCTTGAGCTGAAGCTTCATGAGGTGCTGGATATATTGGGGGTGCATGTAACTTAATAATTAAAAAAAATGTTGTCTTACATTTGGTATACAACTGTATCAACATGTGTGCTTGAATTGTATTGCTTTTATATGTTGGTATAATTATGAAATTTTCAGATAGGAAGTGGAATGAAGTACTGCAGTTATTGGTAATCACTGAGAAACATTTACTAGTCACTGGTCACCATTTAGTAATATACTGCTAATGTTTATGAGCCATTGGTATTTGATAATATAGATCCATTTTAAAATGTGATAATTGATTTGTGAATATGTTGGTCAGTACCATTTTTTATTCCCTTTTTGACGTGTTTTGTGATTGATACAATTGGTAAGGTGCAGGAGGCAAATGATCGTGGAGACCATGCTAAAGACCATGCTAAGCAAGTGGAGGCAAATGACCTTGGAGACCATGCTAAGCAAGTGGAGGCAAATGACCTTGGAGACCATGCTAAGCAAGTGGAGGCAAATGACCTTGGAGACCATGCTAAGCAAGTGGAGGCAAATGACCTTGGAGACCATGCTAAGCAAGTGGAGGCAAATGACCGTGGAGACCATGCTAAGCAAGTGGAGGCAAATGACCTTGGAGACCATGCTAAGCAAGTGGAGGCAAATGACCTTGCAAATGACCTTGGAGACCATGCTAAGCAAGTGGAGGCAAATGACCGTGGAGACCATGCTAAGCAAGTGGAGGCAAATGACCTTGCAAATGACCTTGGAGACCATGCTAAGCAAGTGGAGGCAAATGACCGTGGAGACCATGCTAAGCAAGTGGAGGCAAATGACCTTGGAGACCATGCTAAGCAAGTGGAGGCAAATGACCGTGGAGACCATGCTAAGCAAGTGGAGGCAAATGACCGTGGAGACCATGCTAAGCAAGTGGAGGCAAATGACCTTGCAAATGACCTTGGAGACCATGCTAAGCAAGTGGAGGCAAATGACCGTGGAGACCATGCTAAGCAAGTGGAGGCAAATGACCTTGCAAATGACCTTGGAGACCATGCTAAGCAAGTGGAGGCAAATGACCTTGGAGACCATGCTAAGCAAGTGGAGGCAAATGACCGTGGAGACCATGCTAAGCAAGTGGAGGCAAATGATCGTGGAGACCATGCTAAGCAAGTGGAGGCCTCGAGTGATTAAGAAGGTCATTTCGCTCGCCAGGATTGTGTCTATGACATGACTTTTATAAGGATCATTTCTGTTTTTCTTGTGTTTTGTTTGCTTACTTTGTTAGTCTGTCTTGAGTCATTACTGATGATAGATGTGTTTGGATGGTTTAATCGTGTGAATACTCTTTTTCGCTGTAGGGGTTTTATATGAAGGATGATTCAGACAATTTAGTAGTATGTTCCCATATAGCACATGATCATTGCTGCTTCAAATGGTAACTTGGAAATTTAACTAGCACGATTTTTTTAAAATTATGGTGAAGAGAACTCCCACGAAAATACATGAACATAAAGCTCCAGACTTGGCTAATTGATCCGTTAAATGATTGGGAAAACGTGGAACATGATTCTGGGAAGTACATGTGCCAAAGCTATGGTGTTTGCTTTAAACAAAAATGTTAAATTGGGATTAGAGAAGGAAATGGAGGTAGGGGGCACGGTAATGGTGGTCGTGACCAAGGAAGTGGCTATCAGAAGTGTGTCTACCAGAAGCTATTTGCTTAGTTTTATAGCCGTCCCAAGGTATCATTTCCATTTCCATTTCTGATAGATGTTGGGATAAATTTGACAAACTTATATAAACTTAACAAAATATCTCAGAGAACATTCAAATAACTGAAAATGAAGCAGAAGAAGACATGTTAAAGTTAATGCAAAAATTTGGAACTACTTTCTAAGATACAACTTGGCCTTGTAGTTAGCCTAGCTTGTCCTCTACAAGTGCTACTCTCTTACTACGATACAATATAATTTCATGGCTCTCCTATTGATAAGTGGGTAACTGATTCAGAGGTAAGGTAATCCCATATTGTTTTTATCCCTTGATAATCTCCTTTTATCTCATCTCTCGCCTTGGCTTATGATCAGTCTTTGTCACCCATTGGAGTCCAAGGAGTACTTACCAGTTACCACTCCATCCATTGATTGAACTACTTCAGAGGAATCCAAATACTATAGAACTCTTATTTTCAATTTTTTATGAGTACTAAAAGAGTGATTTCCAAGTTGATCATGTGCCTAGGGTTTTAAAATTATGAGCATAGTTCACAAATTGTTCCCTAGAAACACTGTAAAAAAATGGACTTATGCCAATAAAATTTTCACTAACAGAAGTCCCAACTTTCGTTGGAAATTTTCCCAATGAAAATTCACTGCTAGAATTTGTTTGCGTCTTTCCATTGGTAGTATTAATTCACATTTATTTAGATATCTATTCCGTCCCTTTGCCAATTTTATCTTTTAAAGAAGTTTTTAATGTGAAATTTATTTATGTAGCTATCTGGTTAGTTCCATTTGCAATTTACATTTGTACCGGGAAATTCACGAGGCATGTATGGTAATCCCACAGCAAAGCTTCCGGGGAGTCTTTCCATTGTGAAGATCATTTTCTGTTTGATTAACAAAGTTGTAATTGGATGAAAATTCGAAGATGTTTAGTTTACCATCAATCATCTGTTCATATTCAGTTCATTCAGCCATATTTCCCTCTGTTCTTCCATTCGACGATGCTTTCCTCAGATAATTGTCGTGTCCCCTTTACGTAGAAGTCGCCGTCCCTCTTCACCGGACTTCATCTCTCTCTCTCTCTCTCGTTCTGGGTCACCTCGTGCTGCAACCTTTTTCCCAGTCTCTTCTTCTTGACTTGTAAATTTCATATCCGTTTCTCACAATTCAGTCCAAGAACTCGAATGGGTTGAGATTCACTTTCATTACAGCCTCTTCTGCTATGCGGCCCTGCCACGCGTTAACCATCAATGCGTTTCCAGAAAGGACGCCGTGAGATGAAAACAGGAAACATGGACGACATCGACCTTCATCAAATATCTGACCGGACATTACTTATTTAAATAAAAAAGGATATGAGCTACGATCTTAGCCACTGACACGGGCAAGCGCCTACTTACTTCCACTGTTTCCCGTTACAGAGACGCAACAGCTCCTTCTCATCCGTCAACTCTGTTTCTCCTGGTTTCTTTGTCTCTTCTTAGAATCGTCACTGTTTTCCGAGTAATGGGTTCAGTGAGCAAGGGGGGAACCATCGCCCTGTCAGTGGTATCCGGCGTCACCCTCGTCGCGGTCGTGTTGGAGCTGCTTTACCTGTTATGGTCGAGACGGTGGCGGAATGACGACGACGGCGGGTCTCGGTCCCAGAAGCGCTCCGCCGAGGAGATGGAAGCGGAGCTCACGTGGCGAAGGAGCACTACCACGCACTGGGGTCTCCTTGGGGTGCTGTTTGCCATCAAGGAAGAGAGCGGAGACGAGTTGGCGGAGTCGGACGATGGCAAGGGAAGGGGAGACAGGCAACAGAGAAGTCGTCAGTTCTCCGGTGAAGGGAGTCAGGACTCCGGTGGAGGGATACCCTCCACCGGGACAACACCTTTTATTACCCCTCCCGCGTCGCCGCCTCCAGGGTCGCCCCCGACCGTGGCCGGAGACAAGGTATGATAAAAAAAAAACAAAAAATAAAAAAAATGCAGTAACCACCCCCACTTTTTCCTGCTCACGGGAGCAGAGTTGATACAGATGAGCAGATGGCGATGTCGCAGGTCACCTCCACATCAGAGGTGGCTTCGATGGCAGAAGAAAGAACGGATGAACTGAAATGCAGTAACCACCTCACTTTTTCCTGCTCACGGGGGCAGAGTTGATACAGATGAGCAGATGGCGATGTCGCAGGTCACCTCCACCTCAGAGGTGGCTCCGATGGCAGAAGAAAGAACGGATGAACTGTTGTTTTGTTTTTGTTTCAGCTTTCAATCACACTGAAACGCCTGTGATTATACATGCAGATATGAATTTAAAACTACTTTTCAATCAAAGCATGTTCTGGAGCAGTCTCTTTCCGCATGTGATTAATCTTGGCTTTAACAATGAGGCATAATATTGAGCCTTGTAACTCAAACTTAGTTTTTTTGCGGAGATTACTCTTTGCTGCAGAGGCTCCCAATCGTAAATGACTCCTTTCACCTACGTATGAGAGATCTTCAACTTCATTTTTTGAAAAATTTTGAAGTTTTTCCATGGCGGGTGAATTCACCACTTCCACTTGTTTCACATAAGTCATTAGGTTTTATCAATTTGAATTTGATGAAGAATGTGACCTCAAGAGTTAACACTCAAATTGGTTTCTTCATTACGAATTCCCACATTATATATGACTATATATTTATCATAAATCTCAAACAAGGTTCATCTAACTAAGTTTATATTCATTCTAGTTTCCACTTTGGAAAACACATTTCAATCAATCTTAATTTTACCCTTTGGTTCTAAAAATGAAGCAACAATCATCAACAAATTGTATTTAGCTGAATACTTCTCAAATTTACTTTTCATTTGACTAACTATTGCATTAATGAAAACATTTTCGTTCATAAAATGAAAATTCAAAACTTCGTTTACCCTATATATATATCTCACTGAGGTACAAATTAAAAGTAAGGTAATCATTCCCAGAAATTATATTAATAATTACATTAAAAACTTCTAGAATCTCTCTATTTTGAAATCTAGGAAATACGTGTTTGGATTTTAATGTACAAGATAACATGTCATACGTAGTGTTCCAATGAGTTAGGCAATAAATGGCCAACCTTTTTGCACCTAGTTGTAATTACAGAACAATTTAAAAAAAAAACCGTAAAGTATTGTCTCAAACTGATTAATAAATTTGACACTTTTACACACATTCTCAATGATATCCTTAATTTTGAAATATCATCTTAGACTAATAAATTTAGAATATGAGTACAAAAATGTACATAAAACAACTTCCCACCACAAAGCAATTTCCTATTTTTTGAAAAATCATTTTTCATTACCCTCAAACAACATCATTATACGCAGTATCACCAACTAAGATACTAAATACTTTATTTATAATTTCCAAATCTTTCAAACACTTACAAATAATATCTACTATATTAACACTACAACGAGGAGGAATGTGCACAAAATTCAAGATTCATTTTTGTAGCTTCTAATTATAATCAATGAAATGCTCAGTAGGGACCATATATTCGATTTTTTTATTGTGAGACTTTCAAAGATTTGTGGTAAGGTTAATCTTTTTATTCTCTTTTAAAAAAAAATTCAATTTCCTTTTCTCTACCTAATACACATCCACACACCTTCTTAATGTCTATATGAAATATTTTTCCATAATTCACATTTGTCATCTTTGTTAAAAGATTAAATCGCTCCTCTTCTACTAATACATAAGAATCCAATGAACAATAAGAATTGTCATTCCATAAAATGAAGGGCAAATGAACTATGATCAACATTAGATTCCACTAGTTGAAAATTTATGGTTTTTTATTTTCGTATTCTCACTTTTCTACTAAGACAATGTTTCAAATATTGACTCATATATGAAGTCACTCTACTACTACTAATATTTAAATTGGTTTTATAATGAACACATTGAGCCTTTTTTGCACCACCTAGAAGTGAGATTTCTTTGGATTCCAACCACACATGAGACTTTTTTTTATCTTATTGTACTCTAGATAAAGTCAATTCTTCCATATTTGGTGAACTTCATCTAGGCTCCCTTCCATTGCATTAGTACTTTGAGGGAGACAAAACTTTGGTAGAGTTGAGTCATTATTTATAGCCACACTAGAACTAATGTTAGCTACAGATATCAAATAATCAAAATATGTTGACCTACTAGCTACTTCCACAAAAAAACAAAAGATGAATAAATAAAGGTACTTATTAGCAAAATGTATCAATATTGACCATTATATCTAGTTTTTGCACTAAATTAGGTGTCACAGTAAGTAACTAAGATCTGAAAAGAAATAAAGTAAATCGAAGCATATTGAACAATACTAATATATCCCACCTAGTGTGTGAAATAATATACGCACCATGAAAATCTAGTTTCTACCCTCAATGTGGGGATTCCTGACCATCTAGAGTTAAATCTCTACAAAAATACATGTAACTTGTTTTGAAATTTATCTACTTTATCAGTATATTGATGTTACAACAAGCATTAAATTAAAAAAAAATGTACTTTTAAATAAAAAAATATAGTATGATAAATAGTTATTCAATAAGAAAATTAGGGCACTTTTTTGCCTTATCATTGTAACTATACAACTCAATCAAAGAATCACGAACAAGTGATCAGTAAGCATTGAGACAACATTTCCTTTAGAATATCGACCATTGAAGTTCGACCACGACCAAGAACAGATTCGGATAATTGAATCTTATAGTCCACATCCTGATTACAGATTTCTTCATGTGCAAAACCTACCACTCACATCGCATTACACGGCTCTCCTTTTCTGATCCATTCAAGCCTCCGATACCCTTTGTTTAGGATTCGGGAGCACCACCAGTCCATCTTCCTCCCCTTGAACCAAATGCCACAGCGCGATGTTTCCGGTCATCAACAACATCTCCTCCAGTTCTTCCACCCCGTTTCCTGATATCTTCTTCCTCGCCGCTCTTTCTCTCCATCTCCTCATCAAGACTCCCTCTTCGACGCGCCGCTGCCGCCTCTTCCTTCGGAACACCACCCCCGTCACTTCCGCTTCCATGGCCTCCAGAGGCTCCAAGCCCCTTCACTTTCCCTCCCCGAAGTCTCTCTCCGACTGGTTGAAACCCCGTCTCCCCTCCGATTCGCTTTCTGCCTGGGGTCTTTCTCCCGGCACCAAAAACCTCCACAACCTCTGGCTGGAGCTCTCACAGGGTGAGACTTCCCTCAATGACTCTTCCCCTCCCATTCGCACCGTTCACGTCGCCACTATCCGCATCCTCTCTCCCACCAACGCCACCGAGATTCTTATTGAGTCTCACCAGGAGCTCTCCGATGGCTCCGTCCGCCAGCGCCGCCGGCCCCTCTCCGAGAAGATGAAGCCGGGAGAGGGGATTGAGGAAGCCGCCCGACGCGCCGTCCGGGAAGAGCTTGGATCCCTCGTGCCGGATAATGATGAAAGCGTCAGGATTCTGCCCGGATCGTATTGGGAGAGGGTGGAGGAAAGGGTCTCCGCCTCCTACCCAGGTCTGCCGGCGCGCTACGTTTTGCACTCGGTGGATGCCTGGGTTGATGGGTTGCCCCATGGGGAATTCTCCACGGAAGAGCGCGGCGAATATGAGGATACTGAAGACGTGAGAGTTGCAGACAGGGCTGTTTTCGTGAAGAAGCATTACTGGAAGTGGGTGACAGCCGATGATTCTGCTGTTTGATTACTTGTTGATTTGAGTCTGGAGATCTCGGACTTGCCTCACCCATATGGGATTTTTGTTTCGATTTCTTTCACTCTTCTTTTTCTTTTTTGTCAATGTCTATTCCGCGGCAATTATTGTGAGCAGAGACCAGAGATCTTAGCTCCGTGTCCTTGTAATTGAGATCATATGAAATGAATGAATACAAATACAAACTAAATTATTTGCTTTGTACCTTTTGTTCTATAGAAAACTGAGAATAAACCTCTATCAAGAGCTCTATTCAAAAGACTGCTCCCTTTGTGAAGCTTGAAACTTGAACAACCTGCTGGCATTTCTGTGCATCCATGACCTTGGGCCAGATAGAAGATAGTTACCACTTTAGAGGGGAACTTCTTTCGTAGCACCATTCTCTAATTACTAAACAAGCAATCATCATTAGGAAGGATGAAACAGATCACAGAACACACCAAGCTTTTCTTTCGAGTTCAAACAACATGAAGTTAGAAAAGTGCATAATCTATTAAGTTGTTTCATTGAATAATCTGAGAATGTACAGCAATGAATTCAATGCATATACTACTTACAGGTATTATATTACAGTAAACAGGTCAGGTAGATCCTCAAATCTCAATGAAACCATTCTATGCTGTTTCTTTTGACAAAAAAACTCTCACTATAATTCCATGGCTGATTGACAGGTGCAGGAAGCTAGCTAATCAAATTGGTAGTTGTGCTTCCAAACCTCACAGGGGCAGAACCTGTGACTCCAAAATCTTTTTTTAAAATCCACCAACATGAACTCCCTCATTCATGAACTCCTGATAAACATCATGGCCTTGCCTCTCCATGAACTAAGATATTAATTTCCATGGACAGTTGACAATAAAGAGTTCCTTGTTTTTGTGAGATCAACTAATTCGAAAGTAAACCTTAGATGTTGCAGTTTGTACAGCAATGTAATGAGATATCTTGCATTCTCCTGACAATAAACTGCAAAAAGTTCGACAAAAATGACATAAAAATTGTGGCAGAGGTAAGTTTTGGAAGAAAAGGAACTAAGAGAAGAAAGAATTGCAACAAGATACTTGACTTGTCACTGTCAAACTCAAATCTTAGTGAAAGCATTCGAATTTAATTTTACACTCAATTCAGGTTGCAAGATAGTCTGCATGGAAGCACATTCTGAAAGAGAGGACCATTGAATCAGCCACAGAAAGAGACTTCCTTGTGCTAGATATTGAGTGTTTAAACCAGATTAAGAAGTACTGGCAGGACTCCAACAGTGGCCTCTGTGAAAATTTTAGGCAACCCAAATCCTAGACTACTTAAGTTTAAAAAATAAAGAAAGAAAATCCTAGGAGTACTTGACTGCATACTTAATTCACTCAAACACTCATTCTTAAACAAAAAGTAGCATATTGAATAATCAATGAAACTGGATGGAAGTCTTACTTTAGCATTACTATGACCTCTGAATGACTACCTACTTCCAAATGGTTGAAAAGCATTACTGCTTAATACTCTCCTTTGCCTCCAATTACGATCAAAGCCTGAGGATAGGGATCAATTTGTAATTGCAAGTGATCAAATCAAAATTTCATACATCTCTACTGCTCATGAGCCCTGTGGAGCATTTGATTCGAAACAAATTCTGCTTCTTTCTGAAAATTCTGTTTTTCATATGATTCAAAAGCAACTTTCAAATCTTTCAAGCAACTTAAAGGAGGTTGGAGTCCTCTTTCTGTCATCAAGTAGAACAGAGAGAAGGCTTCAGCAGCCTTGCTGGTTTCACAAAGGCCTGTAGTGATCGTGCTACAAAGTTGCTAGTCCAGATCTTGATCATCTGCCAAAATAAACAGCAAAATTTCTTGTGCCTCTGTAAATTTTCGTTTATCATAAAGAAAATATATTGATTTTTTCCATTTTCCATGAATACCCATTACTGTAAATCTACCTAACAATCTCAAATGAATTATCCTTTAGGCCAAGCTTGAAAAGAAGTATAACTGTCTCGGTGGAGACATTGATATTTTGACGAACTTTCTTCTGTAACATCAGTGTTAGAAGGCTTGCAGCATCCAGAGCACCACTATGTTTTATTAGCCCATCCAGAATGGAGTGAAATAGAGTGGTTTTGGGTGTATGAAGGCTCTTCAACATCTTTTCCAAAGTTTACAAGCAAAAGCTGGGTTTTTCTCATGCAAAAACCCATCAACAAAAGAACTACATGCCTCTATATCTGGGACGAACTCTCTCCTCAACATTAATACCAGAATCTCAAACCGATCTCGAAATATGCTTTCTCTACCGTGCCCCTTGATCAGGGTCTTGAATGCTGTTGGATCCTGTGTGCCTCTCTTCATGAGATGTCCAAACACTTTCTCGGCCTTTTTGGTCTTCCCTTGATTGCAGAAGTAGTCAGTAGTCAAGCATCGGATTATAAGCTCCAACAAGGGGGGACATTCCCCTCCCTGAGAAGAAGGATCTGCTTCTTAGCGAGCTCATAAAAAAGTAACTCTGCCCTCTCAAATTCCCCTATTCTTTACAGACTTCTAATAAGGAGACTATAGGTTGCAGCATCGAGTTCCACTTCCAGCTCTGAAATTTTGTCAAATATAGTCATGGCTTCATCTAAATTTCCAGTATTGCAAAGAGAGTATTGAAAGTGCAAGCATCCGGTTTGATTTCTCCACAGCCCAGAAAAATCTCCTTAATCTTATCCACCATTCCAGCCTCACAGAGACCTTGAATGAGATTATTATATGTAATCTTATTCGATTTTAGCCCACAAGCAACCTTTTCTTCAAAGAGATCCAAAGCATTCGAACCAGCAGTTTCTCACAGTATCCTCTGATCGAAGTAGTGTCTACTTCAAGTCTGCTGTTTCTTAAACATACCCTTTACAGGATTGTGCGCAATCTTCACCTTCCCAACTCTAGAAAGACCATCCACGACTGTGTGGTAAGTAATTATATCTGGAGAACAGATGAATCGTGACGTTTCCTTGAAAAACCAGAATCCTTCGTCCACCATTGAGTTAAGACAAAATCTCTGATCAGAGTACTGAACATATACGCATATCCGGTGAATCACACATGTCGTATAATAGATCCTTCGTCATGTTAGTCCGTCCTCGGCTGAGGAGGATAGAGATGCGAGAATTGAACGAGTAGATGGAGAACGACACAACGTGGCCCTTCAGGCTCTTGAACAACGTAATAGACACGTTCACCTAGCCAGTGCGGCCATAGGCGCGGACGAGAGAATTGAAGAAGCTGTCATGGAGGGCGACGGCGCCGCAGGAGAATTTGGGTATGGAGGGAAGGAAATTGCGGGTGCGGGTCAGGATAATGACCCATTCCCGCCTTGCCCGTCCCCGGAAATCCGCTCCATAAGATAATGACCCATTAAAAATTTATAAACCTATTAAATAAAAAATTTACAAAAATTTCAATAGTGCATACAAATCTCACAATATCAATTTATTCGCGCATCTCCCACCCTCGGGGTGAAAGGTAAAACCCATCCCCGCGTTTTCAGGTAAGATCCGGTCGAATTCCCTATGAAACTAGACCCGATGCCCACCTCTATTCGTAATTGGTGGATACAATTTTTGCTGCTGGAAAGCTAGATCAGAGAAGGGAAGATCAGATTGGGCACTTGACTCCCCCATCTCAATCATGGTGCAATTTTTTTCAGCTTCAGAAACAGGAGGGGCAGTCACACCTTTTCTCTCTAACGAAGCCTGTTCTCTGGGTTTGCTACCTCCTAACATGTTCTAAACGAGCAGACCGTGGTTCATGAAATGCTTAAGATGGTGGCTGTGGCAGGGAAAGAAGAAGACAGATCTCAAGCAGAATGTTGAAATGTATAGCTATATAGCGTGATCGGAGGAAACTGTATAGCGTGATTGTTTCCTCCGATCCCGTGATTATATTCTTGATTCTATTCCTTGATTTTAGGATCTAAATTGATCCTAAAATCAACTTGTAATGTATTATAAATACCTCCTAAACGAAGAAGAATAAATCATCGGAAAACCATTCGTTCAACCTCTGTTCTTATTTTTCGGTTCTCTGTTTTACATGGTATCAGAGCAGGAGAATTTTCCTCTCTTTTCCGTCGCAGAAATTCGAAGCTAAGTGCTCCTGTAATCGCCGAAGGAGGAAGCCAGAGGAATGAAAAATCCGTCGGAGTTGCAGAACTCTGTTTTTCCTGCAACTCCATATTCCGGCTGTCCCGACGCCAAAAGAACGTCGCCAACGCCGACGACGGCACCACCACACTGTTACGACTGAAGCCGACGCTCCACTGCCGTTTCCGAAGACGAAGGCTGCCGTTGCCGACGACGAAGACTGCCGTTGCCGAAGACGAAGGCTGTCGTTGCCGAAGACGGAGCGTTTTACGTAGTCGGAATCACGTCGCCGACAAGTTCCGACGATCGCCGACGAGCTCCAACGACGGCATCACCACCCTTTTTCCGACTAAAGCTGACGCTCCGCTGCCGTTGCCGAAGACGACGGTATTTTTTTTTAAACTTAGGTACTGTTGATTTATTTTTTCTGTTGACCCAGACCGGCGGGTCGACCGAATCGGACCGAACCGGTCTAAACTCGAACCGGATCGGACCAGAATTGAATCCGCCCAGATCGTACCGAACCGGACCAGATCGAACCGGATCGGACTGAACCGAACCGGACCGGATTAAAAAAAAAAAAATCAGATCGATGGCCACCCCTACAGGCGCATCTACCGACCTTATCCCATCACCACAGATTATAGTCCACCAAGATAATTCTCCGTTTCCAACTGGAATTATCCTCGATGAGACCAATTGTTCATTATGGTCCCAACTCATGGAGATGCGAATTGGCGCACGCAACAAAGCTGGATACCTCACCGGCGAAACAAAAAAGCCAGCATCTGGTGATGCGAATCTTGGAGCATGGATTACTGAAAATCAAAGAGTTAAAAGTTGGCTTATTGACTCCATGAGTCCATTGCTCATGCAGCGATTTATTCGCCTCTCCACTGCCAAGGAGATATGGGAAGCAGTATCAAAAACATTCTATGATGGATCCGATGAAACTTGTATATTTGAGCTGAACCAGAGATCTTTTTCTACCAAACAAAATGGTAGACCGTTATCCACATACTACAATGAACTGGTTGCTATTTTCCAAGAGATTGATCATAGAACTATATCTCAGGAAGGAACAGTCGAAGGGCTAATCCAGTTGCACTCTGCAATGGCTAGACTTCGGGTTCATATTTTTCTCAGTGGGCTTGACTCCGAATTTGATCAAGTTCGTGGAGAAATTTTGCGAAAAGATCCCAAACTTGATTTGGAAAGTACATATGCTTATGTCAGACGCGAATATCAACAGAGACAGACAATGGGGAGCTATCGCCCAGTCTCCGAGAACTCGGCGATGTTGGTCAACCAAAGCCGACAAGGATCATCAAACAGTCGGCACCCTCAATCCTCTGGCAAAGGTAACAATCGTGTATGTATTCACTGCGGGAAAAAAGGACATTCACAACACCGGTGTTATGAGATTATTGGCTATCCGGAGTGGTGGGATTTCTCGAAAAATCCCCGTAACAAGACTGCTGGGAAAGCTATGGTGACATCCATGGAAGAGAATCGGGAGCTACCTACTGCAAATGTTGCCCATCCAGGTATTCTCGATAATGCATTAGTATTTTCTGTATATTCTAAGAATAGACCTTGGATTATTGATACAGGTGCATCCGATCACATGACAAGGGATCCCAGTCAGTTACAATCCATCCTACCTTCTCCACAATCTGTTATTTCAACAGCCAATGGTAGTACCTCTCCTATTACTGGGGAAAGATCTGTTATCTTATCCAATAATCTGACATTAGATACTGTCCTTGTGGTTCCCTCTCTTGAATATAACTTTTTGTCTGTTAGCCAAATTACTTCCACTCTTGCTTGTACTGTAACTTTTTGGCCCTCATTTTGTGTCTTTCAGGACATTCTAACCCAGAAGATTCTTGGTTATGGTGTTAGACGGGGCAAACTCAACTATTTGGAGTTGACAGAAAACGGGGGATCGACAATCAGTCAGACAAATCAAGCTAGCAGTGAAGATAATGCTCAAACAACTGTATGGTTATGGCACCGACGATTAGGCCACCTTTCCTTTGGTTATCTTAAGAAATTGCGGCCTCAACTTTTTTCAGGTTTGACTGATGTGCATTTTCATTGTGACACATGTGAATTGGCTAAAAGCCACCGTATTGCTTATTTCCCGAGTTTGAATAAAAGTTTCGAACCTTTTGCGGTTATTCATTCTGATGTTTGGGGTCCAGCCAAGATTCCCTCTATTTCTAGAGCTCGTTACTTTGCGACTTTTATTGATGAATGCACTAGAATGACTTGGGTCTCTCTGCTTATCCACAAAAGTGATGTGAGTCTAGCATTTCAGAAATTTCATACCATGATACATACTCAATACCAAAAGCAGATTCGTGTTTTGCAATCTAACAATGGTACTGAGTTTGTTAATGCTTCTCTCGAAACTTTTCTGACCACTCATGGAATTCGTCACCAGACTTCTTGCACCTATACTCCCCAACAGAATGGATTGGCAGAAAGAAAGAATAGACAACTTTTGGAAATAGTACGTGCCTCTCTCTTTGGCATGAACATGCCTCGATTTTATTGGGGTGAAGCTATCACATCTGCTGCCTACCTCATCAATCGAACACCTTCTAAAGTACTGGATTTTCAAACTCCTCTACATAAGCTCCAATCCCTGATTTCAATTCCCCATCTTCCAAATCTTGAACCCCGAATTTTTGGGTGTACCGCTTATGTTCATATCCCAAAGATCTTGCGAAATAAACTTGATCCATGTGCCAAGCGATGTGTATTTGTTGGCTACTCTGATCTTCAAAAAGGATATTGGTGTTATGATCCACACACCAACAAGCTCCATGTGACTTTAGATGTCTCATTCCATGAATCAGTCCCTTATTATTCAGGGGGAGTTTCTTGGACATCTCTTCAGGGGGAGAGTTCAAATGAAGAGAATGTTCCACATGAAGCTAACAGAGATGTTGAAAGAGGTGCCAAATTTATTGAGTTAGAAGCGGTGAATGAATTTTTTAAGTGTCATGATGTGCAACAAGACTGTGATTCAGTAATTTCACCTGAAGAACCCCCAGAGTTGCCCCCGTCTGCACCAACAACTGAAGAATCAACCCAGAATGTTCCTCCTCAGGTAAATACGAATCCTATGTTTGATGAGTCTACTAAAACATGTCTTCCTACAGAAAACATAACCTCTAGATATCCACAAAGATTGAATAGGGGAGCTTCAAAAAAACAGTATGAACCTGATCTTGAAGCAAAGACCAAATACTCAATCAATAACTATGTGTCCTCCCATAGGTTGACTAAATCATATGCATTTACTATTGATCAATTATCCAGGGTTTCTATTCCTAGTAATGTGCAGGATGCATTAGCTTATCCAAAATGGAAAAAAGCGATGAACGAAGAGATGGAAGCTCTACAAAAAAATGCCACTTGGGTACTTGTTCCCCAACCTAAAGGAGTAAAAACAATTGGATGTCGATGGGTGTTCACATTGAAACTCAAACCGGATGGAAGCATTGACAGATATAAAGTTCGGCTAGTTGCAAAAGGATATACGCAAAGGTATGGGATAGACTATCAGGATACTTTTGCACCAGTAGCTAAGATCAATACAATTCGTATTCTTATATCTATAGCAGCAAATCGAGACTGGCCTCTGCAACAATTTGACGTTAAAAATGTTTTCCTCAATGGAGACTTAGAAGAAGAAGTCTACATGGAACTACCACCAGGTGTAAAAAGTGGTTCTTTGTCTCAAGGTAAAGTTTGTAAATTGCAGAAGTCATTGTATGGGCTGAAACAGTCACCTAGAGCATGGTTTGGGAGATTCTCGGCTACAATGAAGGAGTTTGGGTATAAACAAAGTAACTCAGATCATACTTTGTTTATAAAATACAAAGAAGGAAAGGTAACAACATTAATTGTATATGTTGATGATATGGTCGTGACAGGAGATGACACAGGAGAAATGCAAGCTTTACAGGAGTATTTAGCTACTAAATTCGAAATGAAGGATCTCGGACAACTTAAATATTTTATGGGTATTGAAGTTGCAAGATCGAAACATGGAGTCTTCCTTTCACAGCGAAAATATGTGTTGGATCTTCTAGCCGAAACCGGAATGCTTGACTGTAAACCAATAGAGACACCGATGGAAATGCATCATAAACTCGGAATTTTTCCAGATCAAATTCCAGCAAACAAAGGGCATTATCAGCGATTAGTTGGAAGATTAATCTACCTATCCCACACAAGGCCCGATGTAGCATATGCAGTAAGCGTTGTGAGCCAGTTCATGCATGCGCCAAGTGAAGAACATATGGAAGCCGTCTATCGGATCTTGAGATACTTAAAGAGTGCTCCAGGAAAAGGTTTGTTATTCTTAAAAAATGGTATCTCTAGTATTGAAGGGTATACAGACTCTGATTGGGCAGGTGATCAGACAACCAGAAGATCCACGTCGGGTTACTTTACTTTTGTGGAAGGGAATCTTGTCACTTGGAAAAGCAAAAAACAGAAGGTAGTATCAAGTTCAAGTGCTGAAGCTGAATTTTGAGGTATGGCTCATGGTGTATGCGAGTTGTTATGGATACGGAATATACTGAGAGACTTAGGGATTGAATACGACAAACCTATGAATCTTCACTGTGATAACAAGGCAGCTATCGCAATTGCACACAATCCAGTTCAACATGATCGCACTAAACATGTTGAAGTTGATCGTCATTTCATCAAAGAGAACCTCGATGCAAAGATTATACAATTCCCCTTTATTCAATCTGCGAGTCAAATGGCTGATATGCTCACGAAGGCAGTATTAGGGAAAGCATTTCATGGTATAATTGACAAGTTGGGTTTGACTGATATCTATGCACCAACTTGAGGGGGAGTGTTGAAATATATAGCTGTATAGCGTGATCGGAGGAAACTGTATAGCGTGATTGTTTCCTCCGATCCCGTGATTATATTCTTGATTTTATTCCTTGATTTTAGGATCTAAATTGATCCTAAAATCAACTTGTAATGTATTATAAATACCTCCTAAACGGAGAAGAATAAATCATTGGAAAACCATTCGTTCAACCTCTGTTCTTATTTTTCGGTTCTCTGTTTTACACAGAAAGGGCCCCGCGATGGCCAGAAAAAGACCAGGTGTTTCTCTTAGATGAATAATTAAAGGGACGAGTAACATGGAAATACGAAGATCCCTTACTCAGAGATGAAAGCAACTGCACTCCCCAGTCCCCGCTCTTTATTTTTCTTCATAACAGGAATCTCATCATCAACTCCTTTCTCCACAGAACCAAAGTAAGAAACGTCTCATCCTCACTTTCAAATTCAAATATACGAATTTAGATACAGTCGCACCATACGTTCTCAGCTCAAACGTATCACTCAAAAAGGAAGAAGAGAGAAGAAAGGTAGAAACACTTTTAAGTGAAGTTGCACAATCACCTTTCTGCACTCTTTATTCTTACAAGAACTTTGGTCACAATCTCATAATTAAAATACAAAGAGAAGCAGCAAGAGCAATGCCCACTTTCTTTTATCTCCCTGGTTATACAGTACTGCCAACTGAACTCAATCGATTGTAAACTGCAAATCACCAATCAAAATTCAAAGCAGACTTGCTAGACACTGATGGGCAGCGAGGGATTATTCATCACAGATCAATAGAACACTGGACTCCTTGCTTGGAAGAAGAACTAGTCAGGGAAGCAGAGACTGCGTTGGGACCAAGAGCCATGGCTGCCAGGCAATCGACATTGAAATGGTAGTGACCGGAGACCCAACTGCCCACGTTCCACCGAAGCTGGCCGTTCAGCTTCAGATTCAAAATCATTCTCCCTTCCAGTTGATCCCTGCTCACTTCGTCACCGAAAGACGGAGCTACAGGGACCAAGTTGCCGGACAAAAGAGCACTTAAAATATTGCTCTCTTCGTGGCCTTGATGGAAAGGAGGAAGAGGAGCGTCAAGTGTTATCTTCTGCCCTTTATAAGAAGCATAAACTTGAAGCCGGTCATAATAGATCCCTACTCTCCGGTTCGGGTTCTTGGAGACCAAAGTGATTTGAATCGTGGAGTTCAGAAGATGGGGACCGGAGAGGTTGAGCTGGTAGAGATCGGACTCTTTGAGATAGAAGTGAGGCTTGGAGAGAGGGTGGACGAGCCATACAACAAACACCAGGGAGAGGAGGGAGAGAACCAAAGTGGAGATGATGTAGAACAGCTTTTTGTAAAATTTCTCTACATTCAATCCTTGTTTGGCGCAGTGTTTCGGAGATCTTATGGGGAGCTGAGACATTTGCAGTAGGGGAAGGAGTCTGAAGAAACAGAGCAGAAGGGAGTCGAGGGGGAGGAGGGAATACAAGGCCGAGAAGAAGGCTGATGGGTTTAATAAAAATATATAAAAAAAGGCTCCATGAACAAAGCAGCAATTATTTCTGCAGAGGAGCTAGCTTTTGACCGGCAACCATGAATGGAGTGATTAGTAGTCCTAAAGCGGCTTCATTAGCCATTGATCAGTCTTGATTTTTTTCTGGTAAACCGCCTTAATCAAGCTGAAACCACTAATCTATCTACTCATACTTCTACCCTATTGTATGCAGTTGACTCTTCAAATGCCCACCTTCCTAAATATATAAACCACCCCAAGCAGAAAGAATTTTTGGAAATGTTAAGCAACTTCAGCTTAATTGTTTTGGGATAAATTTAAAACCAACTTTAATATATCTTCAGAGTAACAAAAGCATCATGGACTCAGCTTCACTCCACTTAGATGTCCATTTGTTCATAAGAAAACATATTTAGAGCCACATTAAAAACAAATGTGAAATTTTATAGTCCACTAATTTTGGTGATGAAGTTCCCAGGTCGCTCCTCTGGGTATTTAAGTTTCTTTTGGAGGAAGAGATCAGGAGCAGATACTATAGAGATTCGTCAAAGTTTATACCAAGATATACAAGGGATATCTGAGGCGGAGCAAGGTCAGGGAGGACAGCTTTTGGAATAATTGAGTAGCATGGCTAGCCTTTACAGAGATTGGAGAAAAATGGAGCAGAAAAGCAAGAAACAGTTGGCATCTGAAGGGATGGCTCTTAACTCGCTCCATAAGCTTCTAGACCTTAATTTAGTGATTTTAATAACGAGAACAGAATCAACAGAAATCCCTTTACTACTGTTCTATTTATTACAAGATGCGGGTCCTCTTCAGCTTATTGTTATTGTCAGTAGAAGAAGCGAAAAGATGAAGAATCTCCACGGTTCTGCCGCCGAGACCAAGATCTTGTAGTCTTCAAATGTTAGTTTTTGTTTCTTTGCCTCTCCCCGTCTGGCTGCTGCGGATGTTCAGGTTTTCAGTAAAGCTGCGGATGTCCAGGTTTTAATGTCCGTGTTAGGAGAATACGCAAGTATACCCATATGTACTAATGATAGTGTATAAAGGAAATTGGAAAGGTAGAATGAGTAGGTTATTACTCTTGTGTTGGATGAGACCTTTGATTAATGTTCTATACAAGATGATATGGACTTCACTTGGGACAAGTGGGCAATCAAGATCACTTACGGGATGCTAATTGAGGGTTGTGGACTAGCCAATATTATGTTTATGGATCCATTGAGTCCAACTCTAGAACATCTGTAGGAATGAATAAGGACCTTATTGTGATAACCAATAAGGGTATGTGTGTATGTGTAGAACAATCACTACATGAGGAATAAGGACCCTATTGGAAAACCGATATGGGAATGTGTAAGTGGAACTGCTATTACACAAGAAATAAGGACCTTATTGGGGAAACCAATAAGGGTATATATGTGTGTGTGTAAAATAATCACTACATGAGAAATAAATGACCATATTGAAAAATCGATATGGGTATGTATGTAGAAGGCAACCATAAGGACCTTGTTGGGAGACCAACAAGGGTGTGTGTGAGGCATCCATAAGGACCTTCTTGGGGGGCCAACAAGGATATGTGTGTGTAAGGCAACCATAATGACCTCATTGGGAGACCAACAAGGGTATGTGTGATTAAGGCAACTCGAAGGACCTAGTTGGATGATCAACAAGGACAGAACAAATGACATGTCATGCCTGAATTTTTAGACTCGCTTATCTATGAGGCTTTAATTATGTGATTTTCATCCAGTTAATTTGTTTATATCGTTCTTGAACCAAAAATTCTTTTTCAATTGAATCCTACTAATATTGCCTTGGGCGAGCTAAGCAAATCTTCAATCCTGCTGAATTAATGCACTAACAACTTATGATCTTTTACCTTTGCCTAACGAAAAAAAAGAACAAAGAGTATCCCCACCCACCCTTTCAACTGATGTTCCTAGGGGTTTCAATTCTCTTCCATTTGTATGAATATTTTGATGATTGTACTTATTTTTAGGGGTGGCATGGAACCAAGCCAATTCACAAATAGTTCGAGCTCGGTTCGGTCTCATTTGCATCAACAGCATTTTGTTATCTTCCATTTACTTATTTTCTACTTCTTGGTAAGCTTTAGATCTAAAGAGCATGTTGGCTGATTTTCTTTCCATAATTCCCAATGAATAGTATGTATGTAAACTGGTATGTCAGCATGCTTATTGTTTTTTATGAATTCTGAAAAGGATTATACCGATGCATTTGTCTTAGTAGATGCAATTGAGCTCTCATTTCAAGACCCAATTATGTTGAAGTCTACATGTGAGCTGCCATATATCAATTTGCTTCTAAGTTCATTCCAGAAGCTCTGATGCAATGCAGTGGGAAACTCCATAAACTGGAATTGCTGCTCATTGAAATCTATCATCTTTTTTGGGATTAGGTGGTCTGGTATGGAGAATACCCCTATGATGTCTTGAATGAATTCCACCTGATCTTTATCCCACACAATTACCATTCCACCTACTGAGCCTATGGTATTTTACACTGTCCATTTTGCGTTTCTTTTATACCAGATGTTCTTAAACTCTGTCACAAACTGAACTTTCTTTTCCTTCTGTAATACTACTATGATTGTATGCTTTTCGAGATGCTCTCTAATTATTGCTCTTTACGGGGAGATCTTGTCTGTTGCATTTCATGACATGAGATTCAAGGACATGGCTCACTTGTGGTGAACATGGAAATAAGACTAGTTTGGTGTGTAATTTGTGAATTGCTTCTTTGGAGCACCTGATGGCGGCTCCCAAGTTGGCCAGCCATCGTAGTAAGTTTCTTACAAGTATTCTAAATTGGGTTTGAGACTTGCTCTTTTGATTCTTGGTTAGGCAAGTGTTGTAGTTAACAGGTTGAGGAGGTTGCATCAAGCCCTTAAGAGATCTGTTGGAAGATTTGCTTTTTCAGGCAAACAAAAACTGACCAAAGCTTTGAATTCTCTCAGTCTGGAGGTTTTAAAGACTTTGGATTTTCCATTTCAGCAGGGTTGAAGTTTGGGAGCATGGTTCTTTTGTTGAGGGCTAGTGAAAGCCCATTCTTCTACAACCCTTCTTTTTGGATTTTCACATCATTGTGCCATGTTTCCCAATGGTTTTGGCTATTACTCTAGTAGCTTGGTACTCAAAACAATATACCTTCAAGGAGAGAGGAATTTAATGGGCATGATGGACAATTGAATCAGGTTTTGAGCTCTGCTGGCTGGGTTCTAAGGCTTGCTTGTTTGCTTTCGTCCATCTTCACATAGCATGATTGAAGTCACCCCATTGGTTTGTTGCCTCATTGTCAATTGTTTCTCCAAAAATATTTTCAAATAAATCTGAAAATTTCCTTGCACCATAGATGTAGAGGAATGCCACGAATAGTTATCCAACAGTTTTCTTCGTTCCTTTTTTCTCTGGGTGCAATTCCAGAATTTCAGAGAGGTATGGGCCCAATGCTGTCTTCTATGTTTTTCCTTCACTGTAGCAAGGAGATGAGCCAAGAGTTCAGGCCTAGATGGGGTGTACCACAAGTTTTTCTACTGTTTTTCAATACTCAAGAGTGTTGGTTTTCAACACAGTCCAATTCCATGTCTTCCGGCTAGCCTCCTCATCAGTGACATTCAACTATTAAAAACTCATGCTATCCCCCCGAAAAGGGAGAGATTAATCACAGATACGGATAGGTCAACTACTGATTTTTTAGACATGGATCATCTCTCCCACCAGGATTTAGGATCATTCAATTGGTCACCCTTATGTTGGAGCATGCAACCCAAACCATGAAATTAATGCCTAATCTTTCTACTAAAAGTTTTTCTTACAATTCCAGAAATTGATCTTAATTTTTTTTGTAACATTAATGCATGTTCTACTCTTAAGTTCTGGTTGCTATTTTTTATTTATGTTTTTATTTTATTTTTTAGAAGTTAGTAGAAATATTAACATCTTCTACTCATTTGACGTCCATAGCTAAGACTAGTTTTGGTATAGCCATAGATAATGACTCAAGTCCATCAAAGTCTTGTCCCCCTCAAATGACTAATGTGATGGAAGGAAATCAAGACAAAGGTGCCCCAAATGAGGAACAAGTTGACCAGAGTACAAAAAGACAAATAGGGTCCCATGTGTGGTTGGAATTCAAAACAAAATCACTTCTAGATGGTGCAAAAAATGCTCTGTGTGCTAATTGTAAAACCAATTTGAGTATTATTAATAGTAGAGTGACCTCACATATAAGTTGACATTTGAAATATTGTCCTGGTAGAAAAGTGACAATACGAAAGCAAAAAAACATAAACTTTTAACCAGTGGGGTCAAATGTTGATCATAGTTCATCTGGCCTTCCTTTGATAGATTTTGGAGGCAAATATGATCAAGCTAAAATGAGAATGTTTATTTCTTATTGGATTCTTATGCATGAGCATCTGTTCATAATATTAGAAGAGGAGGGATTTAATTTTGTAATAAAGATGGAAAATATAAATTATGAAAAAATATCTTATAAGACCATTAAAAAGGAGTGTATGGAGGTGTATAAGGTAGAGAAAAAAAATAAAACTTTACGACAACAGATTAAGAAGATTAGTCATACCACGGATCTTTGGAAGTCCCAAAGTCAAAATATCGAATTCAAGATTATTACTGGACATTTTATTGATAGTAATTAGAAACTAAAAAAATGAGTCTTGAATTTTGTGCATGTTCCTCCTCCTTGTCACGGTGTTGACATAGTAGATGTTATTTAAAAGTATTTGAGATATTTTAAAACAAAAAATAAATTATTTGGTATGTTAGTTGATAATATTGCATATAATGATGTTTGCTTGAGAGTTTTGAAAGATGATTTTTCAAGAAATAGGAAATTAGTTTGTGGTGGGAAGTTATTTCATGTGCATTGTTATGCTAATATTCTAAACTTATTAGTCCAAAATAGTTTTGTTGAAATTAAGGATATCATTGAGAATGTGAGTGAGAGTGTCGAATTCATTAATCAATTTGAAGCTAGACTTCACACATTTTCTAAAATTGTGCAACAACTACAACTAGGAGCAAAAAGGTTGGTTATTGATTGTCCAATTTGTTAGAATTCTACTAATGATCTGTTATCTTCTGCATTAAAATTCAAAGATGAATTTCCTAGATTTCGAGATAGAGAGCCAACTTATGATTGTTTGTCAAGTCTTGATGAATGAAAAAAATTGAAATAGTGTGTGAGATTCTAAAAGTATTTAATGCAGTTCCAAATATCATTTTTGGGAGTAACTACCCTACTTCTAGTTTGTACTTTAGTGAGGTATATAGGGTAAAAAAAAAATTAAATCTTTATTCTACAAATGAAAATGTTTTCATTAGGATAATGGTTGGTAAAATGAAATAGAAATTTGACAAAGACAGGGGTGAATGCAAATTTTTTTATAGTTGTTGGTTCAGTTTTTTATCCAAGGTTCAAATTAAGATTAATTGAAATGTGTTTTCCATAGATATATTTTGAGGTGGAAGCTAGAATGAACATAAACTTAGTTCGACGGACCTTATTTGAGATCTATGATGAATATATAGCCATGCGTAATGTGGAAACTAGTAATGAAGAAATTGTTTCAAGTATTAACTCTACGGGTGTTTCTACAAGTTGTAGTTCACATTCCTCATCAAGTTCAGGTTGATCAAAATTAATAACTTATTTAAAATAAGTGGAAGTAGTGAGTTTACCAAAGTTAGAATTGGAAAATTATTTTGAAGACAGTGTATATATTTGTAAGGCAATTTCACAATATGATTTTGATGTTTTAGAATGGTAAAAAGTGAATAAATTAAAATTTTGGGTATTATCTAAGCTGGCAGTAGACATCCTTGTAATTCTCATATCTACAGTAATCTCAGAGTCTCCCTTGGATGCTAGTGGTAGAGTAATAGACCCATATCGTTCTTCCTAGGCACCAAATACATTTCAAGCTTTGATTTGTGGCGGTGATTGGGTTCAGGTTCTTCATGGTGTCAAGAAAAATCAAAAGGTGAACTACTTTTGATTAATTATTTATTATGATATTTTTAGTAAAAAGATAGTTTTATTTATTAATTTTTTGTTTGATGATTGTAGCCTATGGAGATAATGCAACTATTTACTTGATTTTTCATGTTTTTCTCATCTTGGTAATTTTAATATTTTGTACTACATTAAGTAATTGGTAATGGAAGAGTATTTTTTATCAGACAATAATAAGTTTTATTCTTTTATTTTTAGCATAGGTAGAGATTTTGCTCATACAAGTGGGGACTTAGCATATTGTTTCCTATCACAAAGAGCAAGAGTTGGAGTTTATAAATTTATACTGGATTTATATTTTGTGTTTGGGTGATTGTAAATTTGACAGAGATATTTCATTTAAATTTTTTTGTTTGGTAATTGAACGAAGTTTATGCATAATATTATGCAGTGCTTATGAACAATTTTATGCAGAGTGTATAGACAATTTTATATAGAGTTTATGTATAATATTTATGTAAAATTTTATGTAGATGTCATGCACAATTTTAAGTAAAATTTATGCATAATTGTATGTATAGTTTATTTGACATGTATTTTATGCAAATTTTTAAATATAGGTTGGAGCACAAACTCGGCTGGAGCTCAAGCTTAAACTTGGTTAAAATTTATAAGCTCGAGCTCAATTTAAACTTTAGGTTTGAGGGTGAGCACGAGTTCAAAGTATTCGGATGAAGCCCAGTTCAAACATATAAGCTCGGCTAGACTCGATGCCACCCCTACTAATTTTATAAGAATATTTTATTTTATCCATTTATTTACTTGTTTACCCAATTATTTACGAATAATCTGATAAACAAATGGATATTTTATTTCGGTCAAAACGAGTAATAGGATAAATATAAGAGAAATGGAACTAAGTAGCACAATATTCCTTACCCTTTTTCATTATTGACCATTTACAACCCTAGCTGTCCGTTATCCATTCAAAAAATCACTAGTGCGCATGTCCCACTGTTCATAAAATTCTCCTCGCCATTAATTTAATCACTCAAACCTTGGACAGACCCTTCCTCCGATCCTATTATACTCACTGTAATTGACTGAATTAGTTTATAAATTGGACGATCTTTGAAAATAGATCTACCTGTTTTCTATTCCTTTCTTCACAGAAAATGCGGAAGAATAGATACTGCTTTCTCTTTTCCTTTTTTTCGTGCTTCGGCCTTTAAAGCCTACTGTTGGATCGATAAGGAACCAGGCTTTTTCTTAGACCCACTTTCCTCGCGACCAAATTCTTCAAGTGGCTGTGAAGTTTTCATTTGTTCTCTTTGATTTAACCGCTGGAACTGGTTCTAATTACAGACCACAGTAGCGAACAAAAATGAAACAACCGAAACATGTGGCTTATTCCTGAAGGAAACGTGGATTCTTCACGAAGAAACTTCCAATTATTTTTTATGTTCGAAGTTGACACCTTACATCAGTTCGTCGGCAGCGTATTGCAAAGGTGGAAGAAACGTAAACAGGAGATGAACAGCAAGAACAAGAGGGACCTCTTCTCTTTGCTGAATTCTTCATTTATACTATATGTACTCCCTTACATGCCTTTTGATTGTTCTTCTCTTCAAAGAGAGTATTTGAAACAAGAAAGAAGAAAGAAGAAAAGAAGATCACCATGATGTGAAATGTTTACAAACTGTTTAAACCCTATGAAAAAAGAAAAAGAACAAAGAAAATTAATCACAGAGAAAAACTCAAACATCGACACTGCAATCTGGAGCTCCAAGCAAGGGGGCTTGGCCTGCAATCCCTTTTTTCAACCCTAGCATCATATCACATTTCACGTAAAGCCCATATCGCCCGGTTTTGATAGCTCCCGCCTTCCATCTCAACCGCCCCAGGAAAACCAGCCTCAGTCCCATCACCCCATACGCCTCGTCAGTCACCAGTCCATTCGCCACATGCTGTGCCACCGGCACCGCCGACCCACTCAGCATGGGCGACATCGATACCGTCGCCCGGTGCCCTAGAACCAGCGGCGGCAGCGGCAGGGGAGGCGTGATGGCCTGGTTCTTGTAGGAGACGAAGACAGTGAGGCGGTCGTAGTAGATGGTGACCCGGTCGTTCGGATTATGGACGAGGACGGTGAACTGCATGGTGGTGGAGATGACGACGGGGGAAGACGTGTTCAGGTCGTAGATGGCGGCTCCCACCACGCTGAAGTGAGGACGGTGAGGACGGTAAATGAGCCAGACGACGAGAACAGTGATCCCGGCGAGGAGGAGGAAGATGGTGAGGGAAATTAGAAGCATGCGGCGACGGCTGTGGTAGTGTTCAGTCATGGCTTTGTGTATATGATGCTCTCTGGGAGGGGAGGTCTCGGTCATCTTACTAGGCTATTATTCTTCTGCCACAGGAGAAGCTGTGAGAGAAGTGGTAAGGCTTATATGGAGGATGGAGAGGGAAAAGGTGTCCAGTAAAGGGAAGAGGTTGGTGGAGGGATGGAAAAATGGCTGAAGAAGAGAATCTGTTCGACATTTGGAAGAGGTAGAGGAAAAAGGAGAGGAGAGAAGAATCGAGCGTATAAAGTTAGTTTTGTGAGACGGAATTGGGTTTCTCTTTTCTTTTTCTTTTTGTGAGTTCATACTTTCTTTCTGTTTTTCTAAATGTAGCTCAAGGATATGGGACAAAACCACTACCCTTCATTTACAGTTTCACTTACAGTCTTCATTGTGAAGTTTTATCACTCAGGCTGACTTAAAGAGTCATTCATGCCATCTAGGTTTAGATGTTTTTTTACTAAGCACTTACGCGTACATCCCCCCAGGGCAGAATTTTTCCAATTTTGGTAAAATCGCCGAGTGTTCTTCATCAAAGAAAGAAACGAACGAGGATAAACACAGAAAGAGAAGAATCTCTGACAAATCTCCGTCCCATGGACAAGGAGTTCCATTGGAGACTGTAGAAGAAGCTTTTGAGGGTGTGAGAGACTGTAGGAGAAGCTGCTTTTTCTTCTTTATAAACAGAGGAAAGTTGAAAAAAGTCATTTGGATTTTAAACGGGGTGGCGATGAGCTTTGGAGAAAAAGAGAGGAGCTCGCCGACAAACGGATAAGAACTTTGACTCGTGCATGCATGGAAAAACGACGTGGGAAGCTTTGAGAATGGCCTCTGCTTCGTTGTCGCCCAGTCAGAATGTTGGAGAGGGGGCCCCACGAAGTTTGGATTATCTGCTTTTGTTCTTCCTGTTTTATTGTCTTCATTGCCCATTATATAAGTCTATTCCTTAACAATTACCTATATTTTTTCTATTTTTTCTCTTCCCTCCTCCTTACATCCTCGGCCTGAATGCATTCATTGGTTCAGCCATCTACAGTCGCCAAAAATCATGACAAGAATCCATGTTGCAGACTGAGAGACCAAAATCAGAATCACATAACAGTATTAAATTTCAAAAATCTCATTTCTCTCTATTCGGATTGGGGTACAGGCCGGAGTGGAGAGTTGGGATTTATCAGAAGTATCTCAGCTTCCAGTACTACAAACAAATAATTCCAAGGTGAAAAACAACCTGGACATTATAGGCTTTTAACGCCGTAATGACACTCCTGCAGATGTATATTCACATACAGAAAAAATTAACAATGGATCCTTGAATTTGGTAGATATACATGTATCAACAGTTAGCCGATAACAACAGGTTAATAGTGCCTCCAACATATCAAGGGTAACTCTTCTGAGATCCTTCCGTCTCTATTGACTGCTCTTGGCAGAGCAGTGGGTTAAAGAACTCCTGTCTACTATCTCAGGTACTCCACTGTAAGTCAGTTCGTTTCAACAATGTCCTTGATTTTGAATTTGAACCAATATAAACACCAGTGTCCCAAAAATTCACATGTCAAGAATCAGACTGTACTTGACGAACAAACTGCCCTTTCACTCGAGGCCTTTGCTCTGCAAGTCTTTTCCTGCTCTGATATCGAACCTGTCATGCAATTCTACATTAAAACCATACATTCCAACAACTACAACTACTACAAAAACAACAGCACTATAACAAGAAGAATTAACTATAATAATAACAAGAAGAATAATACGAAGGAGAAGAAAAGCAACAAGCATTTTCTGCCACTTTAAGGCATGAAATCCCTGAATCTAGGTGAGGTGATGACAGGGAACAGCAACTACTATTTTGCTTCTCAACTTGACCAGACAATCGCAAAACTTGTGCTATCCAGCACATGAAAACAATCACTGTTTACCAAAAGAGAGGCACTTATCCTGCATGTATTTTTTTTTTTTTTCTGGCACAGTTTAAAGAAGAAACAAGTCCTTATTTATAGCAATGTCAATACCTTCTTTTCAAAGCAGCGATCCTTCCTCTTCAACCGGAACTTGATTAAGGCTGCCTCCCTTTGGGAAGACCTGTAATCAACAACCCTGAATCCATCATTTGTGAATGGACCTTCATCAGTCCCACTTTCCACGACTGTTGCATGAGTTATATTCCTGTTACTGCCATTACATTCACTCCCAAATGCACTACTATTGATATAGCTTTTACTCCCATTGCATATTCCACTACTCCCGCTCTGAGCATTGAAGGAAGCACCATGTCTCGTACCATCTGATTCTAATTGATCATGCCTGGGCACAGGCTTGTAGATAGATTTACAGGTGTTTTGATCATGTAGATAATGACTCTCCTCAGCATGGTGGGCTTCTTGATCAGATTGATTTGAATTCTCATGAAACCCTTCCGACTGGTTGACAGGATTTGCAGACCATAAGGGTGGGCGTGGATGTCCATAAAACACAGGTTGTAGTAAAGCACCATACCCTGCATTTAATCCATCATAACCTGTGCCTCTGATTGGAACAGGAACAAGAGTCACCCCAACTCTAGGACAATCAGTGGCATCGAGAGGATCTTTGTTGAACAAGGGACTGTGAGGCCCACAGCTGGATTCTCTTGGTTCACTGTTGTAATTGGTTGTTTGGACTTGCTTGAGCATAGTCCGGTTATGTGGCCGTGTTATCTTATTGTTGTACCTGTAGAATAACATATGATTCAAACTATCTTCAGGAAAAATGGCAATAAACCTTTCAGAACAACATAATGTATAATTCTTCTACAGAGGATGGTTTGGAAGGCTCACCATGAAAAAGCTGAGGCATTTGAATGGTTCCAGAAAGCTCCTCCAGTAGCAGGATGCTTTCTCTCAACCTCATTGTTTCCCGATGCACATGGCTGAGGCCGCATAAGAGAAAGTTCAAGAAATGGCAAAGAAGTTGACTTGGAACAAAAGTTCTTTGCTTCTGAAAAATGTTCTTCATTCACACAATTCTGCACATTGTCATCTTCTCGGACATAAGTTGGCTCAAAATGCATATAATTGCATTGTGATCGATTATCTATTGCTCCAATGAAGTCAATGGCTTCTCTACATGGTTCAGAAATTTTTCTTAGGTCCTCATCAGAAGCACCCTTATCCAATGGTTTTCCTTCTATGCTCATCTCAATTGAACCCATCACTTGATTGCAAGAAGCTGCTTCGGATGTCAACTTCACTGATATATTTGAAATAAAAACAACTTTTTGTAAGAACCTATTAAGATATATATGCCAACTGCCATGGAAAGAATAGCATGATGAGACAGAGTATCAAGTGTTGCTCACCTTTAGCCTTCTCAGATATTGATAATGTGCTATTCAACTTCCCACATTCTTCGAAATTATGCCCTTCTTTGACAGGAGCAAGGGGCACTAGATCCTCCCGCATATTCTGCGTGTATGGACTTTCAACGTCTGCGTCCGGCTTTGCACACGAGCTCTGCACAAGTGATGTGTAAAAGTTCATGCAATTGTTGTCAGCAACTTGTGTCATGCAGTGACTTCTATAAAAGATTTGTCAGCTATCATTTTATGAGGTGTTTTTCCCATAGGAAGTCCAGATATGTTTGTAAGAGGATGCTCCAAAATTTGTCTTGATCTTGGGAGACAGAATTCTACTTAAAAAATCCATTCACTCTGATACTCGGAAAAATTTGAAGTTTATCACAAAATCAAACAAGTTCAGTTAATCCAACTCTCCAAAAGAGCGGATTTCCAAAAAGAAATAAAACATTATAACAAAATAAAGAATTGACCCCCCAATCAACAATCCGCTGAATATTGTATGAAAACCTACATATCTCTACTGTTATATTCTATTTTCTTTTCTTTGTTAGAATATTGATTACACCTCAAGCCTCAGTGAGGACCAACCCAAGACATCACATTACGAAACCCCCATGCAGCAATTGACCCACAGGATCAATCCACTAAATTATGTTCTCTAACTCTAGCTTTGCATATAGCTTTGCATAAAAAGACCAAAATAGCCTTACAAAATGTTATTGTGATTTTTGGAACTACACATGACTTATTTAAGATGGGGTCACTCTAATGATTTAAGACCGACTTAGAAACCATGTATTGGAATAACCACAGCCGTTGATATAGATTTTTAGGTGAGTCCTATATAAGTTGTGTCAATGCACAATCATGAGTGATTCACCTGCAATATACAATAGTACTTTGGGGGAAATATTTTTGCCTTTTTTATACCACAAATAGAGTAAACTAACAAAATCTAATAGAAGAAAAAACCACATATTTTTTTAATGATGTAGAAGATATAAGTATTACTCGGAAATAAGGGATTTATGCAATATCTCAGAGGTGCATAAGTAATTAGCCCTTAATCAAAAACAGAGAGACAATTCCCAAAAGGCAAGATAATGGGGAGACAGTAAGAATACTTACTTGACTGTCACTCCTTGTGTCACTGGATTCCATTTTCTTCTTTGTACAGACCACATTATCACTTGAGTGGTTACTTGCAGCATTATTTTCGGAAACAGCATCCAACTTCTTCTGTGGAGGAAAGTTCCCATCTTCTTGTTCTTTTAGAACACCAGTTGACTGTAGACAAAAGTACATGTTTGGTTTAAACTCAAAAAGATGGATAATGAGATAATCATTTATCTGGATGATTTAAGAAACACTATGATCAAGCAACCCAAATTAAACTAACATATTTTTTTCAGGAAGTACATAAACATACAGATTGCCTCCTCCAAACGTGCTGCCACAAGTTCCTGAGCTCATTTCTTCTAATAGGCTTGACAAGGAAGTCTGCAGCACCTCTCATCATGCAATTGAGTACCATACTAATGCAATCTTGTGAGGACATCACTGCAGGAATGACACAGTATGGTATGGCTGGTAAGACAAAATATGGATCTCCGGAAGTTCTTTCAAAAACAGGGAAAAGATTTCCTCACAATAAAACATACTTATGACAGGTATATCTTTGCATGCCTCATGTTCCATTATCATGGTGAGAAGGCAAAATCCAGTGACTGAGGGAAGTTCAACTTCAGTCAAGACAAGATCAATCTGACAAGCTTTCTCCTGCAGTGTTTCCCAAGCTTTTAAACCATCAGCCACTGCCACCACTGCTCAAATATTTCAAGAAGACCTTGTCAGTTTAAATTTATAACATTATGAGTTACAGAAACTGTCATCTATTAATATTATATGCTAGTTTCATCATTTCAGATAAATTAAAGAGGGCATTATGCGGGCACTTTGCCAAATACTTTGTCAATGGCTGGGTAGGCGAACAAAATAAAAGTAAACTGAACTCAAGTAGTCTGGACATATATGTTATAAGTCCAGATACAGTAGAACAAGTGGAAGAAAATTTCTAATGCATAACAACTGCAAGTCAATAATATATATCCCTTATCCAAAAATAATCATACTGAATATATGTTTCTCTTCATTAATTTTATCAATCCATTTTGCCTCAGTTACCATAATTTAGTGTGTCAGCTACTGTAATTTAATGTTTCCGCTCTAAATACACTTAAATCAACAGTCTAAAATTTGGAGAAGCACCTTTAGTTGAGTGAGAGCTTGTACATCCAAATAGGTCTCTGCTGTTTCTCTTCTCATAGATTAGAGATCATATTGTGAAAAGGAGACCATTGTAGCAATTCATCAAAAAGTCATTTTTGCTGTTTTGTTCATCCACGACATAGACCAATTGACTAGTCAGCACACACTCGCCCAGGATAGACCCAGTTGTTTTGCTTCTGAATCTATCAGATGAATCCTAGGTGCACATTGCACCCAGAATTCTCCACCACTACGACCCAATTATTTTTCTCATACACCATTAATGACCAATTTTCTCGCGTTAATTTTACTTTCTTTTTTTTTTTTTTTTTTTTTTGAGAAAGTTATTTTTACTGTAATTGGGTCTTATAATTTTGTTTGTTTTTTGCATGATCAACCAATTCAGTAGTTGTATTGTCCCTCATACACAGGCATCCTCTAAGACTATATAGCCAGCTGAACAAAACTGAAACCTAAAGTTGTTTTTGTATTTAAAATTCAAATATTGGTGTAAATTTTACTTAGACACAACCAACAATTGCTTTACTACAAAAGCCACTAACATAAAAAGCACAACTTGGACAAGCCCCTTATCAGAATTCTTTTACAGAAGAGAATAAACCACCAGATTATCTCCTTTTACACAAGAATGAAAGAGTGACGAAGCTGCAATTATACGAGGATGAATTTACTGCATAGTAGTGGATGCATTTCTGACTTTTCCTGGATTAAATTTTTAGAAAAAATGATAGAGATACTAGCAAAAAATCAGTTAAAAGTGAGTTTTCCAATACTTCGAATCCCGACACCTCCTCTTCCGCAAAGGCACTGACCGATCACCATAGAAGAGGCTCAGACGTCAATTCCAGTAACCAACCTCCCAGCTCCGCTACCTAAGGTACTATCGGAAAAATCCAAGTGTGCACAGCCCCAAAAGAAAACTGTAGACATTGCCAAACTAGTCCAACAGTTGAAAGCTTTCTGAAATCGCAAGCATCGGACCACCCATAGTCCGTTCTCAACAAAAGCAGAAATCTATGAAAAACGAAAACTGCAAGAAGAAGAAGAAGAAGAAGAAAAGGAGAAAAAAACATCTATTTCCTGCATGGCTAGAATTTTGACAAATACAGTCAAACCCCCACCAGAAAAAAAAACAGAAATCAATACCACGCAAAATAAGAAAATAGGAAAACAAAAGACACGAGCTCACCTTTGTAATTACATTTCCTCAACAACGCAGAAATGATCTGCCTAGTGGAATCGTCACCTTCAATCAAAAGAACTCGAAGAAACATGTGACGCATAAAGTTCTCCAACCTCACCGCCGGCATCTCGAATGGTCGGCCTCCTTCCACTTCCTTAACACCATCCGCGCTCGCAGCCACTTCGCCCATTTTTTTCTCCCCCTTCTAAAAGCCCTCCAGACGTCCAAGGAAACGAGCCAAGAACATCCTTCAGCTCGACCTCAGCTACTCTCTCTTCAATCCAATTTCCAATGTCTCCCCCACTTTCTCTCCCTCTCTCCACTCAAAATATCTACTCCGCTAAAATGCGCTGCGAGCACGAATATCTTACGACGGCGAGGGATCTTGGCTCGCGCCAAACGAGAGGTCACCGTCCGCGCTTCGCAAGGGCAGCGCGAAGCCACCAACCAAAACATCTAGAAGACAAAACCTTCGGCTTACAACCCCCGCGAATAAGTTAGTGGGCCCCGCTAGAGTTTACTGACGTGTCGCTCCACCCGTCCACTGGTTTGGATATTTTTGGGGGGCGAGGAAGCTCGCCCATCCAGTGCGGTTCTTCTGGGGCCCACAATGGAAAACGTGTTTGCTGCTGCGGCGAGTTCGGTTAGATATTTTCCCGAATCCGCTGTCAAGTTCCTGGATATGCGTTCCGGGATTTTCCACGTGTCACGTTTTGGAAGGTTATTCGTACTTTTTTTATTCTTTTGCCCATTATTTCGCCGGGGCCGGGACTCGAGGAGAGAAATGAAATTCAATTCTATCACATTCTGATGACGTGGCACAGTTTCTTCTCCACTTGTACGCAAGTCAAAAACATTGACCAAAATCATGACCACAGTTGATCGGAGTAAATCAATGGACAGGAATCATCAAGGGCGGGCCCAGGGAAAACGTGGCGGACAGAGGAACCTTGTATGAAGGAAAGAAATGGCGGAGGAACGAGGAGTGACGCAGCAGTAGGGAAGATATCACGTGAGGACGTTGGAAGACCGTGGGCTTGCCACGTGGTGGGTCATCCATCTCAGGTGATTTTTTTATGAAAGAAAAGAAAGATATTTTACCTAGCTGGGTGGTCGTGCTTTCTATGATAAAAAATAAGATAATAGTAATGTTGTAAATAAGCAAGCCACATTATGTGATAATTTGTAAACACCTTCACTTTTATTTTTATTTTTTCTTATTTTAATTTTGAAATAATTTTATTATTAATTTAATTTTGAAATTATATTACTTTTTATTTAAAATATAATATTAATTTTATGTTAATTTAATTACTATGGTTATTAAAAAAATTGATCACTATATTAAAATAAAATAAAAAAATTTCCTTTAAATTAAAAAAATTCTAATTAATGTAGTTATATTTAAATATTAATTTGATATTTAGATTATAAAATTATAAATAAAAATTAATTATAATTAAGACTATAGATATAAATCACTAATGTTCAACATTTTAACTAGGATTTCCTTTCTAAAACTTGAGTTGTTTGAAGAAATTCTTTGATCATTGATTGACTCTTCACTCCAATTGTTCTCATTAATTCACTTTTTAATTGGTTGATAGTTATTTTTATTTACCTCAAAACCTCAAAGATGATCGATCGTTCAGTTCTTTTGAATCCATCAACATATAATATTATTGTTTAAATACTATTGATGGAGTTGTTTGCTCTTTTTTTCAAGTCTATTAAGCTGGTTATTATACATTAGTATGTTCCATTGTAAAATATTAAACTCCTATGTGATAACTTGAAGTTAAATGGTACCGAGTTCATCACAATATTTTCTTTATTTTTTATATTTTTTATATTTTTTATATTTTTTTTATAGTTTTAAATTTAGGTTGAAACTCGAACTCTAATTTGAGATCGAACATATGTAGGTTCAAGCTTAGCTCAGATCCATGCCAACCCTAGTCTAGTATTAAAAATGACAAAAAATTTATAATAATTTTCATTGCTGGGGTTGTAGAAACCCTTCCCACCTTGAACCGGTACAGGGACTTTTCCCACGCCTGCCCCCTACTATGAGAGGTAAGAGGAGGGTTACCCTGTCCTTACGTCGGATCAAATTGGATCACGTTCCCAACTTTCAGACTTGCTGGAAAAATATTACACGAGTACCTGGGGAATCAGACCGCAAATGCCCAAGGCTGCAATTCTCCCTTCATCTCACGCCTCCAGACTCTTAACTGTATCCACCACGACTGAAAGCCTCTCGAATCTCATCTCTAGTCTCAACACCTGCATCTCTTCTATCCATCTCCGATGTTTCCATGCTAAAATTCTGAAGACCCGTTACTCAGCTGATGTCTTTCTCCTTACTCGCCTTGCCCACGCCTATCTCCGTTCCAATGAACTCTCTTCTGCAACGCGAATTCTCACTAAAGTCCTCCAAAGGCCACCACTTTTCCTGTGGAACGAAGTCATTAAAGCTTACCAGCACAATGGACTGTTTAACGATTCAATTGATCTTTATGATGCTATGACCGGGAGTGGAGTAAGACCCAACGAGTTCACATTCACGTTTGTGTTGCCAGCATGTGCGGCTGCGAGGTCGGTTTGGCATGGAAGAAGAATTCACGAAGACGTGCGGAGGAGGAGCTGCGAGAGAAATGTTTTCGTAGCGACGGCTCTCATCGATATGTATGGGAAATGCGGGGAACTTGGTCTAGCCAGGGAGGTGTTCGATGGGATGCCTGAGAGAGGAACCGCGAGCTTCAATGCAATGATTTCAGGGTAAGAAAGTGGAAGAGATGAACAATGAATTGCACAAGGAATATTTTTGTTTGTTCATTAGTTGCTACATATTGGAGATGTCTGGCAGTCAGGAGTCCGTGATTTTGCTTCACTGTGAGATCTGGCTGGTTGTTTGATCTCCTGCTGAAAGGGTAGCCTGAAGAAGTGTCAAGGCGATGCCCTTTCCCAATATTGAACAAATATACTACTACTATGAATGATATATTCATCAAATTGTGTAAATTAAAGTCTCTAGTTTTACAGGTATGTGATGAATGGTGAATGTGATGATGCAGTGTCCATCTTTAACCAGATGCAAAAATCTGGAATCCAACCAGATAAGATGACAATGGTGAGTGTCCTGCAAGCTTGTGCTTCTCTAGGAGCTCTGCAACAGGGAAGGTGGCTCCATGAACAAATGGTGCGGAGTCAGATGGAAATTAATGTCTACATAGGTGCTGCTCTTATCAACATGTATGCGAGGTGTGGAAGTATGGAGGAAGCCCAAAGAGTTTTCGACCAAATGCCTCAAAAGGATTTAATCTCTTGGACTTCAATCATCTCTGGCTATGGAATGCACGGACTCGTTGAAGCTGCAGAGTCATTGTTCACTCGCATGGTGGATTCGGGTGTTAGACCTGATGCAGTGACATTTGTTGGTGTCTTGTCTGGTTTCAGCCATGGAGGGAAGGTTGACAAGGGCTGGGAGTATTTCAACAAAATGATAAAGGAATTCAAGCTGAAGCCTACCTTAGAGCATTATAGTTGTATGGTGGACATGCTTGGCAGAGCAGGGAGGCTAGAAGATGCGGAAAAACTCATAAGGACAATGGCAATCTCACCAGATTCTGGTGTCTGGGGTGGGCTGCTTAATGCTTGCAAGATTCATAAAAATGTTTTGATTGGTGAAAGAGTTATTAAGGAGTTACTGAAACTAGAACCCACTAATGCTGGATGGTATGTGCTCATGTCAAATATCTATGCTTCAGCTAAGATGTGGGACGGGGTGTCGAGAATGCGTTTGATGATGAAAGAAAAGAAGGTTCCAAAACCTCCAGCGTGGAGTTCAATTGAAATTGGTGGTCAAGTTCATAGTTTTGTCGCGTTTGATCGAACTCATCTGAGATCAGATGCAATATATAAACTTTTGAAAGATTTGGAGGAGAGAATGAGATTGGAAGGGTATGTAGCAGAAACAAGCTGCGTATTGGGAAATCTGGATGATGATATGAAGGAAGAGATGCTGTGTGGGCACAGTGAGAGATTGGCAATTGCTCTTGGGCTACTTAGCACAGGAGAAGGAGAGGTTTTGAGGGTGATGAAAAACTTGAGAGTGTGTTTGGATTGCCATAATGCTACCAAATTGATTTCTAAAATTACACAGAGAGAGATTATTGTCAGGGACTCTAATAGATTCCATCACTTCAGAGAAGGTGTTTGCTCTTGTGGAGATTATTGGTGAAGCCACACACCCTGGGAATGATTTCCCAGCAACTAATCCATGGACTACAGAAGACAAAAACAGCCAACAATATGGGGAAGGAGATGGTTGCCCAAGAACACAAGGTCCTGTGTGAACCAAAAGCTGAGTTTCATTGAATGCAAGGAGAGAACAGGTTGAACTACAACTTCTTTTGCAGTTTCTTTTACCATTTTGTCAGCCAATTACATGCCATAAAACTGATATTCTGAAAGTACGAGTAAGATATACTACACATATAGCATCCACTTCCAAGTCTTATCTACTCTACAGAAGATGTTTCTTTTGATAAATCCACCACTACTTGTTCGACCTTTTCCACTTTGCCATCACTCTTAGGAATTATCAGTCCATAGCCTCCTCCTTTTCTCTTATACAGGATATTTATCTCACCTGCAATAACGAGGATATAGAAACCTCGGTGAAAGAATGTATTGTTTGTGCAAATTTAATTGAAAGAAACTAAAAGAGAGTTAGGTCTTTTACCAGTTTCATCATTTCTAAAGCCATAGAAGTCATGATGAACATTCTCTATCTGCTCAAGTGCTTCATTGACAGTCAATGGTGGCATGTCGAAGTACTTTGTTCGAACAATCTAAAGAAGTCCAGTACATTGGATGAGAACTTCCACTGAATAACTAAGAATCATCAAACAGTTGAGAGAGAGAGAGAGAGAGAGAGAGAGAGAGAGAGAGAGAGATGAACAAGAATGCACTACTTGGTATTTTACTGCATAAGCATGAAAACATACAAACACAATCTTCAGAAAAGTGAAAAGGGATCCCAAGCATTGACAGACATGATTCCATTGGAAAAATATGGTATGTTGCCTAGAATGAACTGTCTCGCTAGTTGCAGTGACATTTGGCTGTATAAATCAAAATTAAATACTAGTTGTCCATAGTGAAATCTGCTAGATGGAAATGAAGTGAGAGAAACAACTTCAAGAGATGCACTATAATGAAGAAGATCCGGAACCAAGTTACAGAGAAGAACAACTATAGAGAGGGAGTGGTTGACACAGAAATCAGTACCCATACGTTGAAAACTAGGATAAAAAAATTCCAAGAGACAGACCTCATCCACAATATCTCTATCTCCTGCTTCAGAAACCGGCTCTGGCTCCTGATCTTTTGGTGCCGCTTCAACTGGTACCTCTGGTTCTCGAACCTTGAGCCGATTGAAACCTTTCATGTGCCGCCCGTGGTCGGAATCCTTCTCCTTAATTTTTCGCAATTTTCTCTGTACAATCGAAGAAACCATGTCTATGCTCTCATAGAGTGTGTCAGCTTCTTCTTCTGCACGAACAATCCCATGCTTTTTGGTAAAAAGAGTCACCTACACAGCAGAGCACTTCACATTTACCAAAAACAGATACATTTGCAGAGAAATAAGAATCGAATAAGAAGAAGAAGTGGTCCAGACGCAAAAGAAATAAAACTTAGGGGCTCTGTTCCACCTCACATCTACGAAGATTAGGACCTTTTAGCCCAAACTCGCCGCCACGAGCAGATAATCTAACATCAACTTCCCGCACTAGATGACTGTGCTTCTGTATTGCCTTCCCAAGCTTATCCTCAACGTGCTTCTTCACCGTGTCCGTCAGCTGTAATCATAAGAGAAGAGATTAATATGATAAAAGGCACCAACAATTGACTGAGTTCCACAATGGCATCCTTACATATAGGTTTTTCCCCTGAATTGCCAGTCGAACGGACGACAGAGCACCATCCCAGGACATTCGGACAAGACACTTGTTCTTTGGGGCATCTTTAGGTCTGGTTGGAAAGGACAGGTAGAGGGACACCGACTGACCGAGAAAATTAGAACGATATGAAGGAAGTATAGAACGCCCTAGGGTTTTGGCAGCCCAAACATGCTGAAATGAGGACGCAGAAGAATGTTGGGAAGAAGAAGACGACGACGTAGAGGAGCAGGAGGAGCAAGCGAGATGAGGATGAAGGAGGGCTTGCCCAGCAGCCCATGAAACCGCTGTAACCATTTTCAAAAGAGATTGGAGATAGAGATTTCTGGGGTTTAAAGAAATTTGAGGTCGCTTGTAGGATCAATGTGGGGAGATTTCTAGCTCTATGGTTTTCACTAACGTAGAGGATAATGGTGGGAACCGGGAACGATGAAGATCTCAGAGACGAGGGGGAGATTATTATCTGAGGAGAATTTTATAAATTATTTTGCAATGTCTGGCTGCTGGCGTGGCACCTCATCCATATCCTGCAATTTCAGACAGCGATATCAAGTGAGAGTGAACGAATATGGCGAAAACGGAAAACGTCAACTACAGACGAGAGGAGCCCCGACCATCGCCATTCCTCTCCCTTTCAGGAAGGACTGGAAGAAGGGTGCCACCCCCTTTATTTGGAAGGCTCTACTGCCTTACATAGCTTAAATCGACCTTTGCGGAGTAAAAGAAATCCTGTTTCTGAAACTTCCAACTATGAAAACGATGTGGTCGAATGGGAAAACTGCTACATCCATCTTAGATTTGTAGAGAGATTGGTCATTGCCAAACGTAAATCTTTATTACCAGACGTTTGTGTTCACGAACTTCTTGGGGATCCATAAAAGCCGTAAACAGATGCACTGATGAAATTCCATAGCTGTTACATAAATTGCTATAGGACAATAGAATTCATTATACTATTAAATCATCAGTACAGTGGAAAAGCTAATAAATCTGATCATTTTGCATCAAAAGACATTCTAAAGTCTTGCCTCAGTTCCTTCGACAATTGAGGGAGCTTCTCCCTCGGAGACACCATAACAGCAACGAACAGTTCCATAAAACACTGTAACCCAAGGGTTTTTGGTCCCCAACAACTTAAACGGCATGAGGAAATCCATGGAATACAAAACACCAACGAAGACAAAGTTAAGCCTATTTGAAAAGATCAGCATTCAACCAATCCCTGAAAACGTTGCAGATATAAAAAAATATATATAAGAATCTGATGGCTTTTCAGCAAATGAATGGAAAGTAGAAGCAAATAATAAAACTCACTTGCTAATGTCATCAAGGTGATCATCAAAGTCGACTATATCTTGCCATTTCTCTGTTGAGATATAGTCTAACAAGACCACATTTGCTGAGGGCTCTTTCAAGGTCAACTGACTACTTGAATCGGATCCGATTTGCCGCCAACTTTTAGATGCATCCCTTGTGTGAAGCTGTTCCATATCGAGGAAGCATGATTAGTATATGATGTAGTCAAATCTCCAGGAAGACACATCCGAACATGTCCCAAATATAAGGCCACATGCTCACTGGTTGTGGATACAAATTCATTATTTCCTGTGTTGTCTAAATCGGGGCATTGGAGAACACTATCAAACTTGTGCATGTTTCCACTACAAACTACCACAAAGTCCCAGGGTTCTGGACTGCCAAGATTTCATCATGTCATCTCAAGATAGTAATTTCAGAAACAGTTATCATGTTCCAACCTTTTGGGTAAATTAATCAGTAGCTAGAAATCATTTGTTCACAACTCACACAAAAAACCTGTCAAACATCAACAAATTTCATACATATTGAAATTTGGGGAGGGGGTTTGTATATTTACTTAGTCGGTATGCAAGAGTACTGCAGCATCAATCAACCAATTAGAAGAACATAAAACTTTGCAACAGCATGCAGGAACATAATGGACAACAACCGTGACAAGCATTTTATGACTTCTATTCCATTTTCTATAGTTGGCATAAATTCCGCCTTAGAATCTGCATTCATGGCTCCGGAACTTTGATAGAGCTATTTACTCAAATTCTCCTACATAGAAGAGGCCCTGGTAGTTTTACAATCTCTCTGGAGCATATTTAACTTGGGTGTAAAGTAATTGAGAGACAAAAATATTTACTGATACCGCACTGATGGTACTCACAGCAGGCAACAAACCGCTTTGGAGTCCAACAATCATGCTGCCTAAAAGCTATCTAGTCTTGAGCTATGTAGTATGCATTACTAAATTTTGAAAATCCTGTGCTCAGTAAAATGATGCTATCGGCATGTGTCAGTTTTGACACATGGGGGATTTGGAATGAACGGAATAGGAGGCGGTTCAAGGCTAAATTTGAATCTGAGAAAAATGTAGTGGACAAAGTGATGGGCCAAATATCCACCTGGCTCCTAACAAAAAAACCTTTTTGCTCTTTCAAGTGCACTTTTATTCGTGAAAACTGGAGCAATCTAGCAAGGATGCATTTGGGGACCAAGATTCAAGTTATGAAAGAGTGGGCGCCCCCAGAGGTTGGATACTTAAAATTGAATTTTGATGGTTCTTCTCTCGGTAATCCGGGGATCGCAGGTTTCGGAGGTGTGATTTCAGACTCATTAGGCAATCAGTAGTTTTCTTATGCGGGTCCATTAGGCATCTCTGACTCAACGTCTGCAGAGCTTCATGGTCTTCTCAACAGGCTCCGGATTTTCAAAGATAAATGTAGTGGCCCAATTCACATTGAAGGGGATTCCAAGGTAGTCATTGGATGGGGCCGTGGCACTTCCTTTCCGCCATGGAGGCATTGGGAAATTTTCCAGGAGATTTTAGAGATTACCTCATTATTTTCTTGTATTTGGTCTCACACTCCGAGATCTGCAAATTCGGCAGCAGATGTGCTTGCCAAACAGGGAGCATCTCTTCAACATCTTGTTGTTAGGGATCTGCTCCCTATCTCTTTGTAATTTTTTGCCTTTTTAATGGATTACATCTTTATCAAAAAAACAAAAAAAACTAAATTTTGAAAATCCCCATTTTAGAAAAAATTTTCATGTCTTCAATAATGGCGCAAAAAAGGATGACAAAAAACAGACTAGAAAAAGAAAGCTGGAGGCAATCCGAACAAATGAGAGCAAATGTCCTTGCCATCCCCAGATACAAAAAATAAGCCTATTCAATAGTGACCTTGAACCTGTCTTCAAACAATATAGTGACCTTGAACTCCACTGATAGTGTTTTACAACCTTTTTCTGATTTGATCTAGTACAAGTGGTGTACTACACCATCTTATCTGGCCCATCTGGAAAGTGTTAATCACAAAGGAGAAAAGTTAATCACTAGCAAAACAGGCTCCTCGAGAAAATAGCAAGACTGCTATATTGTTAAGAACTTGCTTTTCTTTTCTCTGTCTCTGTTTCTCCCTCTCTCTCTATTTAAACAAGAAAGAACACCATGGTGACCTGAAAGAGGTGCCTTAGGATTTGACTTGTCCTTCTTGAAAAGAAACACAACCGGTTATATAGTTTAAGATGATAAATTAATGGCAAAAATAATCTAAAGTTGAGAGTATCTTGATCTTTAAACTAGGGTTAAGATTACTGTTTCATTAGACCAATAAGATGACAGCCATGATCAGAAGATGTTTTAAGAAAGCTACAAACTTTTCTTTTGATTGGTTTTTCTTTTCTTCTAAAATAAGCTACAAACTGGATTTGCAGAGGTCATAACTCCAAAAACCATTTAAACATCCAAAGAAACACAATGATGACAACAGTGAAGGAGAGCAATTTAATGTGGTTCTGACCATGATGCAATGACTTGCCGAGTCAACTTGCAACTTGGGCAAGTTGTCTCGAAAAATCACAATGAGGTTTGGGTTTTGGAGGTGGCATGGCCCCTCCTATTTTTGGTGATTCCCCCCCCCCCCCCCACCCTAATTGCCCAGAGTCTAACTTGAACTCTTGTAACCCATCCCAACTCGGGCTGGTCTGATTTGGATTTCCAAATTATTGAATTGGTTCATGAGTCCAAGTGGTACAACCACAGTTCAGGTAACACATGGGAAGACCCCAATGTTTGACTAGGCTTTGTTACAAACTTCCTATGCACAGAGGAAGGAACCAGATTTCCATTCATATCAAGTACAAGAATTTCGGAAGGCAAATTAGTGTAGGATGTGAATGGGTGGGATATGCACAGGACAAAGACTTGGACATATCCAAACTACTCTCCAACTACTCTTTGAATGATTCAGGTACGAACCATAGACAGTTGATTGCAGCATCACCACTATCTGAATTATTACAGGAATAGCTCAATACTAGTTCATGCTATTATACATTTGCTTTACCCAAGCATACTTGTTCTAGTTCATATTTGCATTTAAGACTGTTGAACGAGTATGATCATCTTCAATGATTCAGGATAAAGAAGATAACTTTTAGAAACTTCTCCAGCATTTTTTTTTCTTTCTTTTAATGGTTTCACATTTACATATCTTTACTTGCAAGGAAGAGACAAAATTCATTTGAATCAAAAGATTTTGGTATGTATCCCATCCGTTACCAATTATTGCTTGATAAAAACATGATCCCTCAAGAACATACTTTTCAAAGAACACTACAAAAGATAGTTACTGAGAACTTCACGGTAAATGCACCAGCTGGTAAGCAGAGGGCAACAGATCTACAGTCATTGACATCTAGCATTTAAACTGAAATGCTTTTCAATCTTATCTCAGATTTGAACTACAAACAGAAAATATGATCTGAAAATACTGATGTAATGGTTTACTTTCTCCAGCTCATATTCATACATTACAGTGCAACATAAAAGAGGCATGCTATGAAACAGTAAATGAAGCATGAACTCGCTGGTTGTTGTCATACATAGAGTAGAACGAAGCAGCAAACTGACAACAAAAGTTCATTGTGAATAAGTCAAAACTAAGTCAGCATGATCAATGACATAAGCAAACTTAACTGAAAATTTTGACCTAATAATCACAAAAACTGGCATAGAACATAAGTTGGTCCTACCAATTTCTCCTGGTAATGTCTCTCCACGACCAGAAAAGCTCTTCTCAGGCAAAAGTGCAAAATTTCCTAGGACTTGCCATTTTGCTAAAGTTTCTCCTTTATCTAGTTTTTTTGCACTAATTAACTAAGCATTTCCAGTGACAACCTCTGCATCTTTCGAAGCTGTGATACAACACTAGCGTAAAGCAAGCGCAATCTTAGTTTTGAAATTAATAATACACAGCATCGGATAGCAGTACACCTCCCAAGAAGAGACCACAGGATAATAAAACGGCCACTGAATTCTTTACTTCCTAATCTTCAGGCGGGGAAAAGGCTACGACTAAGAAACAACGGCCAATTAAACAAAATACACAATAAATTGAGGAATAGAAGTACTGACCTGTACAACAGGATTCCTGTCATTTCGTTTCTGCAAGGCTTCGAGCTTTTTGTTGTCTAACTGCACAAAAGTGAGATTTTTATTAGACTAACAAAATCAAATAATTAGATTAAAAATTAAGAGTTTAATTAAGAGCGATTAAGAAACTAACCAAAAGGATAGCGGCCTGTGGGAAGTAACGGAAAATTTGATCTCCGATCTTCTTCGGGACGTTGCCGAGCTCCGAGTCGTCGTATCTTTCATTAGCATGATAGTACCCGACGACGATCAGACCCTCAGACTTGAAATACTCCTCCACCTGGTTCACTTCAGACAATGGTTAGAGAAGAAGTTTAAAGCATATTTAACCTAATTAAGGGGGAAGAGAAGAAGAGACAGACCTGAAGAAGAGAGATTTCAAGAGTAGGAAGAAGAGGGACTAGGGTATGAGAGAGAGGGACGGCATCTGAGATCTCGACCAAGTTGTCATTGAGAAGACGACCGATGAGGATGCCGTTGACGGAAGAAGCCTTATGCTTGAGCGCATGAAGGACGAGCTTTACGTAAGCGCTCTGACGAATCTCGTACTGGCACTCGCTGCCCATCGGAGACTGTCGAATCTCGAACTGGCACAAGCTACGCTTTTTCTCTCGCAGAAGAGGAGGACGGAGAGACGGGAACTACGCGTCGCCAATCACAAAAGACAGCTTACTGTCCACTAATGCTTATATTGAAATAGTTAATCAAATTATTATTTTTAATATCTAAATTTTCACTCCTAGTAATTAAATATAATATTAATCATCAAATGAATGAATTCTTTATTAGCCTCCGGCGTCCCCTACAGATTGCTCATGGGAAGTAACAATGAAGGCCAGCCAGCTGCTGATCGACAAAGGAGAAATTTTAGGTTTGAAGCTAAAGAAACAGGTACCCTCCGTCAAACCAAAACTTTATTTTACAAGGGAGCTTTTAAAACGAACCAGATTAATTTCCCTTGACACCATTTATTTTCTTGCAAGGCAATTGAATTTGCTCTACACTTCCTTACCCCTTCATAAGAGTGATATATCAATCAATGGATATCAGAATTTACAGAATTCAGCAATCGCCTGCAGCCGCCTCTTTCACTATCAGATTTATACCGCGAACCCAGAGATCCAAACCAGCAGCGCAGCTTACTTCAAAATGTACTTCTCTTCCTGTCACAGGCACCACGCTGAAAATAATGCCTTCTCCCTTGTTGCTCTTTCTCCTATTTCTGCAGAAACTAGCACTAGGCCCCATTACTGCTTCCCTGCAAACCACATTCCTCCTCTTTGACTTACCCCAAGTCAGTATTCCAGATTTGAGCATCTGTACCATCTTCGGGTGAGGCTTACCTCGTCCCCCACGCGTATGCTTGCTTATCTTCTCTCCTGATAACACATGGGACCGAGCCAAGAAATCAAGTATGATTCCTTCAGCAGCCTTGAACTTGAGGTTTCTCCTAGCCAAAGACAATGCTGTCTCTCCTCGCCCGTTGTATTGTCCGCAGTTAGCCCCTCCTTGTCGTAATAAAAGCTTACAAGCATCGGCATGGCCTTCTCTGGCTGCAAGCATGAGGGGAGAATAGCCATCTTCATCTAGAAAATTAACTTGGACTCCCATTTTCAAAAGCCGGGCTATAGCACACAAATCTCCACTCTTAGCTGCAAAGTGAAGTGCTTTAAAGTGTGAGTAATCTGCGAGTACATTAGCTAACACGGCATCAAGTAAGATTTGTTCGAGTTCATCTCTATCACTATCTGAAGCTTGGAACTTCAAGATGGAATGTACTGTTTCTCCATCTCGACCTTTTACACCAATATCCGCTCCAGCCATGACAAGAAGCTTGAAAGTTTTGGTGTTACCAGCTTTTGCTGCAAGAATTACAGGTGTAGAACCAGATGCATCTTGCTTATTTAGACAAGTATACACTTCTTTTTTCTGGAGAAGTATTTGTAGAGGTTCAGCAGTATTCATGCTGGAAGCAAAATGTAATGGGGAGAAAACATCAAGATTGCTGGAGAAAATGTCTTTCCTAAAAATAATGGCCTTGGAAAGAATATCATCAAGATCAGACTGAAAACAACTTTTTGCCAATTGGATAGCATTGTCCCCAGAGCTATTGATGAGACCCAAGTCAGCACCTGCAGAAACTAGTGCAAGAAAACAATCAGGCTTGCCAGCTCTAGCAGTCATCATCACTGCAGTCTCACCAGATTCATTTCTTGCATCAATTTCACATCCATGCAGAATCAATTGTTGTAGAGCAGGAAGACAACCCAGTCTAGCAGCCAAGTGAATAGGAAGACATTCATGGCCTTCATTGGTCTTTATGGGGAAGTTTGCATTAGCACCATTATAAAGTAGAATATGCACTGCTTCAGAGTTGTGACAGAGAATGGCATGGCAGAGAAGGGTTCGCCCACAACGTTGGACTTTAACAAGAGAGGGTTGATGCTGAATCAAGAGTTTTAAGATCTCACCACTTGATTCATAGTACTCAACTGCACACCATGCTTCTGTGTAAGGCTCTCCCATGCATGGGCCTACTCTTAATTCTTCACCCGATACCATATCCCAGGACCAGGCCCCCAATTGAACCTGGAACCCTGTCTTAGCACCACTCTGCAATCAGACTTAATCTGATTGACATCAGTTGACAAATCACCAAAAAAAAAACATACAAATCATATATATATACACTGCACATGCTCAATTACCCACTGAAACCATACGGGATGTGAATAAATCTGCAAAGCATATGATGCAGATTAGGAAGTGCATCTGCATGGGCTAATGAATTTCAGGTTCATGAAACATTTACAAAAACAAAAATGAAGAAGAAGAAGAAGAATGTAGCAGTCGAGCATTGGTGAGAACAGAAGTTTTCCATAACAATTATACAGCATAATACTTCAAATCTACACCATCACGCCTGGTTAAAATTTCAAAATAAAAATAAAATTTGATCTGGCAATTAACATGAATTGATGGTGCCTGTTTCTTTAGATTCAAAGCTAAAATTAGGGTTTATGTAGCATTTACGTAAATATATTTTTTTTAAAAGAAAAAGAAGAAGAAACAGCAATCAAGACATAGAAGAACTTTTCAAGAAAAATGTACTTCACAAGATTTTCTCTTTCCTCGATATTCAGAAGTGAACCTTGTGAGGAACTCATACCAGATCAGAATCAGATTTAAAGAATGCCCACAAAAGGAGTAGCACCCCGAACATTGGAAATAAATGTGTTTCCGTAAAAAAACCATTCTGTTTTCTGCTTTATATATTTTATTCTTTTCTTCTTTTAGTAAACCTGGACTTGGAACAAATAAAAAGTAATCGATTGAAAACATAAATATCAGGCATATGCAAAGTACTTGAGACAAATTTTGATGCTTCGAGCATCAGAACGAAAGTTTCTCCACAAACTCTGACGTACATTATTATTTATAGTAATGAAAACACGTTTCACATGCTCATGAAAAAAATGTAAATAATCACCTCCAGCAAAGTCTTGACAACAGCAAGTTGGCGGCTGACAATTGATGCAACCAAAGGTGTGCAATCCACATTTGCATGTAACATTGGCTTCACTGAGTCCAAGAGAACCCTGTCCTTACAATTTACATCTACCCCACTCTGAAAGATATTAAGATTTCCGTAAACAATTGAAGATTAATGCTATGTACTTTCATACAATTGAAGATGAATGAAATAACAAACCTTAATTAAGGTGGTGACTACATCAACAAAGCCTCGGCAACTTGCATACATGAGTGCGTGCACTGACGCATCAGGCCTTATCATTTCGGAATAGGTAAGAAGTTCTACAGCTTCAGCTTGACCACAAAGGCTAGCTTCAAGCAAAGCTTCTTCACAAGCAGATTGAGATGCACAAGCTTTCAGAAGCATGCCAAGGACACCAATGTTGCCTCCACTAGCAGCAGCAGTTATTGCATAGCCCCGAAATAGTTCCTGGTTAACATCAGCTCCTGCTGACTGATGAAAAGGTGAAAAGTTAAAAATGATGTAGAGAGATTCTGTGGTTGCTTTACAGAAACCTTAACAAGTAATTATGTGTACCTTGTAGAGTATGGCCATTGCAACAGACGTTTTTGGAAGTTAAGTCATGAGAAAGTTCACAGAATTAACACCTAAAATTTACATGAATTAGCATTTTAAATGTGAATTAAGGCCATTTGGATCTTGCTTCAGTAACTATTTCAAATTTTGAAGTAGAATCACATTAAGAGACAAAAATATGTAAGTTAAATGATTAGAGGATACTACTTAGGAGATAAGTTTGGCCCTGGCTTTATCGTCTAGCAGAATACCATGAGGCCCTTCCCTGCCCAGCCAACAAAATTTGAACTGTAAATGAATCTAACTACTTCTGATAACCCGGTTATTCAACTGATAACAATATGACAGTCAAAGCAGAACAATAAGAGGTCCAATTTGCTGGACATCGCGGATCCAATAAACAGGAGTTTTGCTTGATAGGCTTTCCGTAGTGCTTCAATCAGTACATAAAAGGCATAAAGGGACAAAGAATTAAGAATCTTCTTCTCTCCCATGGCTTTGTATCAGTCAAGTGTTTTGCACTTAATAATCAACTTTCAGAATCAGAGACCAATAGTCAATAAATAACCAACCCACTTTCGGATTCACAAAAATTATGCAAGCAACAATGAGTCTATGACGAACCAATTCAAAGTTCAAAGAAAATAGCAATATCAACCAAAACAACGACAAACAGAATCCATTGAAGTGGTTACCACTTACCAGCAACTTCCGAGCAATTTCAAAGCTGCCGGTATGCGCTGCAGCGAAAAGAGCAGTCACATCCATTCTGAACTCTTGGTGCTCGATCTTCACTTCATTCGCTTCCTCTTCGTGAAGAACAATTTCCGAGCGTTTCAACCTCAAATTTGCAACACCAACGTAATTCACATCCACCGAACTGTCTCTCAACATCTCCCCCACCCGGCGTGGATCGCCATCAAGCACCGCATCAATGAGCCCCTGCGAAGCCAATGCGAGCCCATCACTGGTACGCCAAGCCATTGTAAAACCCTAGGAATTCCACTTCTCGACGAACCCAATTCAGAACTGGAGCTCCGGAGCTCGAAAAATGGGTTCATGTACGTGCAAAGACTATTAAGACAAAGACAGAGGCGACGTAATAGCAGAGGAATCCGAGGGCGGACGCAGAATGAACAATGAACAGCTTCATAAAGAAATGCAGACTGCCCACTGTTCACTTGATGAGGTGACGCGGATGAAGCAACGCTAATTGCGCAACGGTCTGATAATCCGCTCCCTCCAACGGCATTACCAGGAAATTAGTAAAAGAATGGGGACGAAAGCTACTCCTCCCTTTCCACGGTAGTCCACACGTAAGAGGGGAAAAGAGCAGTAAGAGAAAATTCACTGTACCTGTAAAAGTTGTTGAGATTAAAAGAGGGGCAGTGAAGTGGGATCGTGGGATCGGGATGGCGATAAGCAGGACACGAGTGCGGATCTACGAGGAAGGCGGTCAATCAATGAGAGATCTAGATAGTATGATTGGTTTTGGCTATTTAACCATTGGATGGACGTTGAGTGGAAGGGTATTACGCTGCAGCGCCTGTTACGCCGTAATTACTTGAACAAAGTTAGCTTTATCTGAGAACTTCATTAGATTGTATATCTAATATAAAATTTAAAATATCATGTTGGACTAGTTAAATATTTTCAAAGGCAGCTAGATCACAATAAGTTTCGTTTTCATTAAAATAATGATGATGAGTATGAATGGCAAATAGAGTAAAATAAAATTTCATCGGTTCCTTTCTCTACAAACAGTTAGTATTATAAAACCTGAACCTGATCAGTTGATCGAACTGCTTTCAATTGAAACTGGTCTGTACCGGACTGATCCAACCAGGTGGTGGTGCGGTGGCGGCGAACGGAGGAAGTGTGAAAGAAACGGCAAAAATATTCTTTTTTTAGTTACTTTTCCGCTTCAGCAGTGCTGTCGCCGTACTTAAGATGTTGGAGTATTCAATTCTCGCCATTTTTTAATGAGTCTTCCGAGTGGGTGGCATCTAGCCGAGCCCGAACCTACCTATGTTCGAGTCGAGCTTGATTTAAATATTTCGAGCCGAGCTTCGAGCCGAGCCTCGTCTCAAGCCTAAAATTGTTATCGAGCTCGAGCCCAACGAGTTCGAGCCGAGCTTCGAGCCGAGCTCGAGCCTCAACATACATTTCAAACTTTTTAAAAAATATATATCGAATAAAATATATATAAAATTATGCATACATTTTATATAAAATTGGGCATGACCTCTACATAAAATTGGGCATAACTTATATATATAATATGTGTATAAGATTGGGCATAATCTCTACTTAAAATTGAGCATAATCTATATATATAATACTTGTATAAAATTTGGCATGACCTTTACTTAAAATTGGGCATAATCAATATACATAATACCTTCATAAACACTCCATAAACACTCCATAAAATTGTTTATGCATTCCATAAACACTTCATGAAATTGTTTTATACACTCCATAAAATAATCTAAACACTCCATACACTGCATAACATTATAAATAAACTCCATACAATAAACAAACACAACAAAATTAAATAAAATATCATTATCAATTTACAATTACTCAAATAAAAACTATAAATTCTTTAAATAAAATCATATTACTATTACATACTTACTAGAAAATTACAAGAAATATTTTAAATTTTTCTTAGGAAAATTAAATGGACCCCTTATTGCCTTTTCTAAGGAAATAAATAAAAATTAATAATTAATCTAATATATTATTATACTTATCGATAAAATTTTAATCACATAAAATATTAAACACAAAATTACTATGAAAATTGCCTCATGCTCAAAGTATTATATCATCAACTGTCAAATACTTATTCAAAATTTTTCTATATGGTTTTCTAAACCATCTTGGCAAAAAAATCTTACTTGAAAAATTATAGGATTTTTTAAAAAGAATTTATAATTAGGAAAATATTTTGAAAAAATACGAGGCACTAATGGTCCCTATATTTCTATTAAAAATGTTTTTTCAACATTTATTGAAAAAAACTAGTCTCTGGAAACGTATTTCTACTAAAATATCTTTTCAATTTATTTAAGAGCCATGAGGAAGGGACAAAGAGTTTTTTTTTCCTTGTTTATGATCTCGCACGTAGGGGTGGCTTTGAATAAATTATATATAAAATTATGCATACATTTTTAAAAAATATAATGATAGGGGAGGATCAGGATTGAATTTCAATAATGGATTAAAATGCACCAATATTAATATTTTTTACTCTAATTGTTGTCTAGCTTGTTTTGTAATTTTTGAATTTGGCCATAATTTATTATGGCCTCCTTAGTGCCCCTAGATAAAAATTTATATTCTAGGAAAAACTAAAAATATTTTTCCTATGATACATATTCCCAAAAAAACCTTTAAATAAAATCTTATTACTATTAGTGACTTATTAGAAAATTATAGGAAATATTTTAAAATTTTCTTAGGAAAGTTAAATTGACCTTTTATTGTCTCTTCTAGGGAAATAAATAAAAATTAATAATCAATCTAATATATTATTATACTTATCGATAAATTTTTAATTAAATAAAATATCAAACACAAAATTGCAATGAAAATTATTTCATGCTAAAAGTATTACAGCATCAACTGTTAAATACTTATTCAAAAATTTTCTATACAGTTTTCTACCCCGTCTTGGTACAAAAAATCTTACTTTGAAAATTATATGATTTTTAATAAAAACTTTCAATTAGAAAAGTGTTTAAAAAAACATGAGACACTAATAGTTTATAGAAAATTATTTCTATAAAATTTATTTTTAATTTTTTCCAGAGGAAAAAGTTTTTTTTTTTATTTTATGATCTCGCACGTGCTAAATCGCACGTGCGAGATCATCTTCTCGCGAGGAAGGGGGAGATTATTTCTCCCCTGTTCTGGTTTTCCGCCGAGACGACCCCGAGGGAAGGGGCTTACGGCGCCGGGGAGGATTTATCGTCGGAGATGACGGCCACGACGGAATCGGCGGCGACGGAATCGGCGGTGACGGAAGCGGCGGCGACGGAAACAGAGGCGACGGCGAGGAGAGGAAGAAATCGAACGGACGGACACAGAGGCGGCCGGCGAGCTGCTGCGACGGCGGTATAGACGCCGGAGAACAGCTACGACGGCGGTAGAGGCGGCGACAACAACCGATGGGAGGGGTCGGCGGTGACGAGGGGGGAGGAAAAATTTTTCCCCCTCTCGTTCTCGCTCCCGCTCCCGCTCCCCCGCTCGCTCGCAATCCCGTACCGATTCATGCCGATCCGACTCATTTCGAGCCGGCTCGCGAGCCAACGAACCGAACCTAGCTTCGGTTGAGCTCGGCTCGTTAAGGTAAACGAGCCGATTTCGGTGTTCGAGCTCGGCTCGAGCTCGAAAAATGACGAATCGAACCGAGCCGATACCGAGCCGAACCGAACCGGCTCGCGAACCGGCTCGGCTCGAAGCCACCCCTACTTCTTACCCTGCCAATTTGTTAAGGCAGCCCCGTCCATTCAAACGAAACAGCCCATGTGAATCGCTTGGGTTTTTCTATAATTGTCTACATATGCGTCACAAGTCGTCGAAAGCGTATAATTTTCATTTTGATAATTGTCGAAGAAGTTACATAAATGATTAAATGTACAATTGCGGGTCTCCTTTATAAGAAAATGGTTCTTCTCCAAAAAATCTCGTCAATATTGTCTGCAATGGTTTTATTCAGACAAATGAAGCACATCGGAAGCTCTGCCTGTTATGAATTGTAGCTGATAGACTCGTAATGAAGATTCTCCACCAACCCAGAAGCGCAAACGCTCGCAATCTCTCGACGCATCATTGCTGGACCACAAACCAGGACTCCTGTACTAGATCCTTCGAACTGGAGCAGCATCTCTGTAGGGTTACAAAGCATTTAAGCAAGTTAGTTTCTAAATGAGAAATAAAGACGTTTTATATTCATGCGACAAGATGTGGAAATGGAAAACTTACTTTCGAGATTTGGCCTTTCTCCGTAGTGAACCTTCGTTCGTTCTACAATGGATTGGTCAGGGAGGCTCTCCAGCTCTCTATCGGGGTTCTGGAGCCACGCACTTGGTGAGCCTGTGGAGTTCGCAAGCTCAATGCTTTGGACGCGACTAGCTTGCTGAGAATATCTTCTCTTGTTGAAGAGAACCGCCATTGTTGCGGTGATGATTATAGAGACACAGAAGAACAGCGCGTTGAGAGCAGCTCTGTTCGTCCATGAGTAGACCATATTAGTTCCCTTGTCTTTAGGATATATGTAGAAATGGCCGAGGAGTCCGCTGAAGATGAGAAACATTACGAAGGAGCTTATGATTATAGCCCCAAGCCAGATCCAACCGTAGGAACCTAACGCGGCCGAGAAGGGCTCGTCTGATGGGTGAGTTTTAAACCAAATTGTTTTGATATTGTTATTCTGCTCAATCGAAGCAGGGCCTTTCTCTCTGGTAACAAACGCTTCAATCTCGATGTCGAGTTGGGTAATATCCAGTGACGTTCCTGTGACTGGGAGGATGAGATTGAGCAAGGAGAGGTCTACAGAGTTTTTGAAGGCGCATATAAGAACGACTCGAGGCGTTGGACATCCAACTTTCGTCTTCCTGAAGATGAGTTCCCGAATGATAGTGATCATAGGTGCAATGCCACTGCCCCCTGCTACCAGTACTAACGTTTCATACCTGCAATCATCACAATCCTTCCGTTAATAATCGAGACTTGAACTGATCTCATGTAAAAAATCAATGGGGTTACCATTACAGACCTTAAAAAGTCGGTTGAAGCGGGTCCATAAGGTCCTTCCATGGAAACTTCCAAACGATCTGGTGGAGACGAAGAGGCAAGTTTCTCCACCAGCTTTCGCGACCAACTTCCATCCCTCTTGACGATAACACTAATCCTATCGGGCTCCAGGCTGCTATTGGAGCTGACGGTGAAAGGGTGCCATTGCATTGAAGAAATTGAAGGCACGTTGATGCTCACGAAGCTTGTGGTAGTGTATTCCAATGCTGTCAAAAACAATCAAATGTTATGTTTTTAGTTCATCATCAACAGCCATCGGCTGATAGTCTTTCGAGTGAAAATTTATTATCAGTTTGGCGGATCAACCAGAAGATAGCTTACCCAAGCTCTTAGAGAAGTTGAGCTCAACGGTTTCGCATGGCAAAATACGAGCAGAAACTAGTCGGACCCTTTGACGAGATTGTAAGAACCTCAAGTACCGATCGATCAAGAAGAGGTAAAAGCCAGGGAAAACCATGAAGATGAAGTAGAATCCAGTGTGGAGCATGTAGAAGAACATGAAGGGAATGTAGAGCTGATGTGTGTAGAAGAAGAGCTCAAACATTTTGCGTCTTATCCGAGGATGCACTGTAACCCATATAGCAAGTCCGAAGAGAATAGCGATCTCCCCAGGTACGTTTGAGTTTGAGTTATGATCCCATATCAGCATCTGAAAAATCGTAGCAAATATTTTAAAGTTTAGAAGGATTCATCTTTGATAAGGTACGAAGAAAAGACTAGTGAGAATTCATGAAGATACCTCTTTCAGATCATTGACGATAGCCCAATACACGACGAACATTAAACTATGCATGGTGAAGAAGAACATCACTATGTGGCCAATCCAGGTATGGTATTTGATGCTCCCCTCGGCGTTAAGCCCCAGAAGCGCCAGAATCGACGACCCTCTTGTCACTGGGTAGAAGAGGAACGAACAGCAGAAGTTCCCGGCAATCGACATGAAGAAAGCTGTGCTACGCAGATTCTTCTGCCACCTGCGACCAAAAGCAGAAATCTGTTAGGGGAAGATGATACGGAGAAGCTTTTATAACGCGATGATTGATTAACCGAGTGAAGATTCCTTACATTTTATCATTTGCGTGTCTGCTGTTTTGGCGGGCGTTCATGTTACCCACGACTGGGGTTGCGACGTTGCCGTGGACGAAGATCCAGACAATAAGTGCAATAAACAAGAAGAATAAGATGAGCTCCATGGATGAAACCACTCCGAGGGGTCCTCTTATCAGCATCGGCCTTCTCAATCTAGCTATTGGACCATTACTTCTCGTTCTGTTAAAAAATTAAAACCTAGATTAGTTTACTGCATGTAATTTACTAGTAGAAAGAGAAACTGAACTGGATCCAAAGACCAAGTATATGGGACTCGTACTTGGCTGAATAATTGCGAGCATTCCTCGTCAGATGAAGATAAACACAACCAAGAACAGCGATGAGAAGAATCGGGACTGTATAAAGCAACATGAATGTTCCTGCGAGGACAAACGTAAGGTTAATTCGTAAGCCGTAAGAAAACATGAATATGACTAAATTTTAACAGGAATAAAATTCAGAGAACTGCTTCACACCTTGTGTTCCAAATGCCTTGGTATTAGTCTCCATCAACATCGTAAAGAGCCATGAATTCATCCACACCTTCAATGGAAGAATAATCCAGGTCACCATATACCCAAGAAAGATCAGGGCGGCTAGCAGCAATATCGCTCTTGGAAGCAGCATTTTGATCATCCTCTCCTTCTCTGCTTCTCTGCTTCTCTGCTTCTCTCCGTTCAACCAACTTCAGCGAAAGCGAGTCCGCTTGCAGTATCTGATGAATGGGGTCTGCGGTTCGTGCGAGGAGATTTATAGCCGGAAGCTCAATAATTCCGTTTCCTCATTGCTTTGACTTGACCCATCAGGTTTGAGTGCGCGCGCCCACCTTGACCTTTCGTCAGAGAAGGGAAATGTTCAATATTACGGAGGAAGGAGGGAGCCTCTTTCTGGCAGGTGGTAGCAACGCGGAAATGAATTGAAATTCAAAATCTACTACTTCCACTAGATTTCCAACCAGTTTTAACTGCTTAGTTCAGGAAAGAGAGGAGGTAAATGTCGCCGAAAGACCAGACTGAGCAGTAATCTAAAGAGTAAATCGTCTCTTCATAGGAAGCATGGGCTAGTTTTCTCATCCGCGGATAGGGTGATGGCGGAGGAATCAGCCCACTGGCAGGTCAACTTCATAAATGTACCTTGCGTATGTGGCAGAGCACTCCACCGCCATATTATTTCGAGCTGCGACTACATCGTGGAGATGCTGGAGCTTGTCGGCCCTGGTCAAGTTGAGTGGTCGAGATTCCACGCCGTCTCTCACGCAACTACTACATATGCCACTAACGGTTGAGACCGATTAATTCAGAATTAAGAGACCTGATCCACTACATATTAGTCTGACCGGGTAAATGGGTAAATAAGTAAAAATTATCTAATAAATGGCAGAGGAAAAACCGGTCCAGTCAAGCTCTGTTGGCTGGATCACTGCTACGACACATGCAGAAATGCGACTGAGAGCATAATTCAGGGAAAAACGAGAATCTGAGCAGTCATAAAAAAAACTGTAGGTGGGAACTGTTAAATTATACAAAATTCGTGAAAGTCTGAATGAGGCGGCGGTCAGAGATGGAATCGAATATATGCTGAGAAACTTTCGCGTGATGAATTACGTTTATTTAAAAGAAAACAAAAGAAGCTCAGCGGAAACGACACTAATCTACTATGAACCAGACAAAAAGGATAAGATTTCTTCTGTTTATATTGTTTTTTTAGTATACAAGACTCCAGACTCGTGTCTGCTTCAATTCATTATCCTTATTTTATTGTTGTCTTTGTTCTATTTGGTGGTTCAGAAAGACGGAAAAAATTATAAATTTGATAAGGATATGCTACTGACATCCTCAAGAAATCTTCTCACTGTAGGGAAAGATTGATTTACCTGCTTTGGTAGTGTGATGTTCATAAATTATAGAATGGTGGAAGACTAATCTACCTTATGGTAAGCTTTGAATCTTGGCAAAATTAAAATTTTGTTTCAGGTCAAGTATTTTCTTCTCTACGGCTACCATAAGCATCCTTCTCTTCTCTATCAACTTAAGCTACCATGGCAGAAGAATCGAGATCATCTGAAAATTGGCAATCGCAGTAAGAAAATAGTGAGAAGATCTAATACCCGTCAATAGAAGCTTTGTGAACTGTATTGTGATTGTAGTTAAGATGATGATAAGTATGTACATCTTGTTGAGAATGTTGGGTCTTGATTCTTATTAAGATAATTTTGATGATAACAAACATAACGATGTGCATTAAGTATATTGTGAAGCTCAATAAGTGCCAAAAGGAGATTTTTAGCAGCATATCCGTTTGAACCATTTGTTTCATCTCAATGGTCCACACGAGAAGGGAACAAGTAATTTATGTCAGAAAGCACACCATCCAAACTACCTAATAATACTATTTTCCCAAATAAGCGGAAGAAGAACCATTTTTACAAAAGAAAGAAGCAAGCTAACCAATAAAAGACAAGAAGAGTAAAACAAGTAAATGAAAAAAGTCAAATGAAGTGCCAAAGACTGAAGGAGACAAACTCATTCATAGAAGTCAAACACATTAATGAAAATTAAGTCTTGAAGTGAAAAGACAAAATGAGGAAAAGGTATGGTAAAAAAGAAGCAAAAGGAGTTAACCCCTATTAAAGGATTTGAACTTTTATCTTGACAAAGAGAGTAATAGGATAACGTGCAGAAAAATAGAAAGTTAAAAAAAAAAAAGAGGTGTAAAACCCTTGCAAAGAGTAGATTCCAGTAAGAGGTGTAAAAGCCACTAGGAAGATTAGAGACCATTTGAGCAAGGGGATTCAAACCCATTTGGGTGAAAAATAACAAAAAGAATGTGAATCCTAGTTATAAAAACTTTTGAAATTAAAAATGGATTTGAACCCCATAGGTAGGATTCAAATCCTTAGTTTAGGATTTGAGCCCTGTTTGTAGAAATTCAAGTATGTTATATTTTGGATTCAATTTCGGGTATTATAAGTCTCCAAATTTTGTAAGTGAACTGTTGTTGTGTTCAACACATCAAAAATAGTATTTAATGAATATTATTTTTGACTTATCTGGCCTATTTTTACTAGAAGACAAAAACATCACTTCTAGTTTTAACAACTTGTTTTTTACCACCAAAATGCCTTCTATTTAAGCCAAACTTTCCTCAAATGAATTTCTTTCTTGACCAAAACATTTTCCAACCCTCCTAAGCCTTCACACATGATATGTCAGGTTTAGATGCTGATAAGTTGTCATGGTTTAGCGATAGATGTTGGAAAGTGGTTGTGGCTAAAGAATATAAGTTGACAACTGTCATTATCTATTATGAGCCACAACACCATGTGTAGGCAGGCGGTTCTAAAAATCCCTTTTGTGGGTCTATGCTAGTATGTCTAGTAAGCTATTGAAACTCTCGTGTAGGTCTAAACTTGAGTAACTTAGTGAGTTACTAGAAAATCCTATTGTGGGTCTAGGCTAGTATGCCTAGTTAGCTGTTATAACCTAAGTGAGAGTTTGCTATTGTAAATTGGTTAATGTGGCCAATTGAGTGGTGTAAGTTGTTGTATGGACAACATTGTATTTGACTTTAATGGCAATTTGTTGTAGATGTGGTAAGCAATACAAACTTATTGGAGCTTCAAGGTGTTGAAAACATTTTTGGGGGTGGACTAACAATTCGCAAAAGGATTATGGACCACCTAAAAATCTTTAGTATACTTAATATGTCATTGTTTTACTTATACTTTGATTATTATGCGTAAACATAAATTGTAAGATTGATCTTGCATTTATATTAATTAAACAGATATATACATGTCCACAATGATTATCCCAAAGAGGTTAAAATTAACAACAAAAGTAAGATTGCTCTTCACTAGACCTTATAAGTGGTATCAGAGCTAATGTACTTTGAAAGCTTGGATCCCAATTGAATATTAAAGATCCTTAGTAAGGTACACAACAACAAAATTAGTTTTGTTATATTAGAAGTTCACACAGATATGGAGGATGATGAGATGATCAAATTCTTGGAGGGCCATGAGACTCCAGGTAAAGGAAATAAAAAATGGCCGCTTTGCTATGTTCTCCATGTTCGGATTTTTTGTCCAAGTCATCGTCATCGGCAAGGGCCCTCTTGAGAACCTCTTGGACCACCTGGACAACCTTGTTGCTAACAATGCTTAGGTCTACGCCACCAAATTTGTCCCAGGGTCTTAGAGTGGATCCTCCCCATCTTCTCTTCACTTTTTGAGAGCCAGAAAAAATGGTTAGGTAGTAGTCAAACCCTTGTGTACATCATGTTAATTACTTGCCAACACATCTCTTGTAATATTTACTAAGGAAGAATGATGTCATTCTTGCCAGTATTGTTATCATTCTCCGAGAGCTAGAAAAAATAGTTAGATTGTGGTCGATTGATCTCTTGTTACATGATTTTTCATGTTTTTCTCAACATGGTAATTTTAATATTTTTAACTACATTAAGTAACTAGTAGTGAAAGAGTAATTTTTTATCTGAAAATAATAAGTTTTATTTTTTTGTTTTTGTCATAGGTGGAGATTTTGCTCAGGCGGGGACTTAGTATATTTTTTTCTAGCATGAAGAGAAAGAGCTATAGTTTATAAATTTATACTGGATTTATATTTTTTATTTGGGTGGTTGTAAATTGATATTGATTTTTTTTTTTTTGTGTTTGATTATTGTATAGAGTTTATTCATAATATTATGCAGTGTTTATAGAGTGTATAGACAATTTTATGCAGGTATTATGTACATAGGTTATGCCCAATTTTAAGTAGAGGTTATGTCCAATTTTTAAGTAGAGGTCATGCCCAATTTTATGTAAAATGTATGCTTAATTTTATATACAATTTATTTGACATGTATTTTTTGAAAAGTTTAAATGTATGGTGGAGCTCGAACTCGATACATGTATTTTTTGAAAAATTTTAAATATATGTTAAAGCTCGAACTCAATTAAAATTATTGGGCTCTAGCTCGATAATAATTTTAGGCTCGAGGAGACAAGAGGGTGAGATGGAGAGAGAGAAAGAAAGTGGAGGATTGGTGTATCTAGATAGAGGGCAGCAGTTAAGGAAGTAATTACATTGCTCTTCGTCTTCTTCCCTTTTCAAGGCAGCAGTTAATGTATGAATATGCCAAAGTTTTCCTCAAATTTCAATATTTTTTAACTCCGACTAATTTATTCTGAGACTCCTTTTAAGTTGTATGTAGTAGTAGTCCAACTTGCTAGAAAACCCATAATAAACTCTAGTCCTCTGAAGTCTTCAACCTCCTCGATCCATCACCTTTACTTTCCTTCACATACAGCTTGATAAGGGATTCAATTAATGAGCTTGTGTACCCTTCGAATCTTCCTTTCTTGTCAAAGCATGGCAGTTTCGATCTCTCGTGCTCACGAAAACGCCATTCTTGAAGTCCAAGGGATAAAGAAAACCAGTCGGTTGACCGACTTCTATAGAGGTCGGTTGCCGGTATTCTGCCCATAGAAAAGAAATAAAATAGTCATCTCGATAAGAAAAGCGTGTTAACTCAAATGCCCTAAAAGAATACGGCGTCGTTTCTTTAATTTCGTCGTTCCACGCGGTTCATTCTATTAAAAACCAGTAAGTCAAGAATGCATATATAAGGAGTTGTTTCGAAATCGCCGAGTTCATAAAAAAATATTTATAATACGATCGCCAACAACAAATGTTTATTAAGGCTATAGATTCAGATCCAAGAATCAATGTGCATATAAATAAACAAAATGGTATAGCAGATACATGCATATTTGTTTTTCTAATTCCTTATCAAAAATCGGTTTAGAACAAGGAAGCATGGCTGCTGTGATTGCGACTTTACCGTCAGTATTATCTTTACCTAACGTGCTCGACTGCTGGTTCAAAATGATCTACGTCTGGGATACCGACTTGCATGAGTTTTATTTTCGTTTTGGAGTCGGTTCTCCATATCCTCATCGTCCTGTTAATGGCGACAAGAAGCTCAGTCAAGCTTCGTTTTGTACAAAGAAATCGATTCTGAATAGGACCAAGGGTGTTAATTTGCAGTTAATCGGTAGCTGGCCAATTGAACGACTTGGCTTTGATCAAAGCAACGAGAAACAAGGGAATTGATACAACTTCAAATGCTAGCCATGAAAAAGAAGAGTTCCGTGAGCCAGAAAATAGCAAAAATGGCTCTGCAAAATCGTTAAACAGAATACAGAAGAGCCATTCCATGACTGAACTCACCCTTGGCAACGCTAATGCTGACTTTAACTTCAGTAACGACAAGTGCATGTTTGAGAGTTTAAGCAAGTCGCAGGACCCGTCCAACCACTTTGCCAAGTGAGAAAAGGTCCGGTTCCATTCACACCTGAACAAGTGGTGCATGAATCAGTCTAGCAAATTCCAGCTCCATGAAGAGGTCCCATCCAAGGCTTCAAGTGATTCAAAAGAACCATCCTCTGCTGCTCAGAAGTGCAAAGGCTTGAAATCCAGATCCAGTCGTACCAGCATAGAACGTGGATAGGTTGTACTGTTGCAGAATTTTAACCTGGCTCCTGGATCAATGAAACAAATGGGAGTTTATTCAAATTTTGATTAAACAAAATTTTCTTTTTTCAAAATGTATCTACAGATCTGAGTTTATTCAAATCTCAAACAAACTTGTTATCTTCAACATATGTCAGAGCTGACGATCCCCAACAACATCTGCCTTCTTGTTCACGGAGAAACAAATCTCTCTCTCCCTCCAACGCCGTCATGTTGTTGAATGAAGATACGAGACGCGGATCCACGATAACTGACTCCGTTTCAGAGATATTATAAACTTTTTTTCTTTTCTCCAGAGCATTAGTAAACGAGCCAACAACTACCTTCTTACTTCTTATCTGTTGATGCAATTGTTGTAATCTTCTACTCTCGTGATTGCTGAAACGGTAAAAATAGAACAGCTGCTAGGTCTGGTCCTGGCGGCTTTCATGATCAGGTCTCATTCCATAAGATAGTCAAAGTAATCGGGAACGAATTACAGTCAGGGCGAACATGATTGAACATAAACAAATGATAACTTGAATGGAAGAAAGGCTGCTTACAGTCACGATGCCCTAAGCCAAACGGGATGTCAGGAGAGAATGAGATGTCAGGAGAGAATGAAAGGGAAGTGCTGTCTCATTTACTGCCCGTGGAAATATGCGTAACGAAATGCCCGTTATCTTCGAGTCAAATGCTCTGCTTCTTTCTGTTTGGGCTAGATGAGGAATAGTATCGGTGGCACTTCAACGCCAACCAGGTCAAACAAGGACTGGGACTTGGTCTGTGAATTATTGTTTATACTCTCCGAGATCTAAAATTATTTGCAGCGTTCATATATAGGATTTTCATGTCGAAGCTCCCGTTCCTCCCAAGGTGTAACAAAACCAGGAGTTACTTACACATACAGGCGTAGAACAAAGTGTTTCTTCTCCCAAATGGTAAAAATGCTGCTTCCAAGGGCGATATTGCTGCTAGCCACCCTGATCTTTCTTGGGTATTTGACGACCTGGATTCTTCTACCATTGAAGGACTGGTTCCTTAAGTGGATTCCTACATTGATTCAGAAAACTAGTACAAAGGAATTTGGACCACAAGGTGAGAACTAGTTCTCTGAATTTTATCCCAGTTAAAAATTTTGTAAGATCATTCATGTTTTTTTACAGTTTACCAACCTTACTTTTGTCCTGCAGGAACTTTCATGTTGATTTATACAGTCCCAATTCTTCTCATCGCTGTTCTTGGATGTGTTTATCTTCATCTGACGAGGAATGCTCGCAACTATACAGACAAGTACAACTACTTCGACTTCGGATCTAGTTTAGTTCTTTCTCTTTACCGGTAATAGATTTAAACTAACCTTGGTTTTAATGTTTTGGTTGTATCAGAATCAGAAGTACTGATCCAATTGCTAAATTGAGAAGGCCGATGCTAGTGAGAGGACCCCTTGGAGTGGTTTCAGCCATGGAGCTCTTCTTTATATTCTCCTTCATTGCACTTCTTGTCTGGATATTCGCCTATGCCAACAGCGTACTCCCAGTCGTGTATAACATGAACGATCGGCAAAACCAGAGACACGCTGACGATAAAATGTATCATCTTCACTCGATTAATCGATCATCGCCGTCATGAAGCTTAACTATACGATCATCTTCTCCTAATATCATGATGTGTTTGCTCACAGGTGGCAGAAGAAGCTGCGCAGCACGGCTTTCTACATGGCGATTGTGGGGAACTTCTGCTGCGCGTTCCTCTTCTATCCCGTCACAAGAGGGTCGTCGATTCTGCCGCTTGTGGGGCTTACGTCGGAAGGGAGCATCAAATACCATATATGGCTCGGAAATTTAGCGATGTTCTTCTTCACCATGCATAGTATAATGTTCATTGTGTATTGGGCTATTGTCAATGACCTGAAGGAGGTAGGGTTCATGAATTTTAATCCACTTTAACCACCGTTCTGTTCTGCCTTTGTTCTCAAAGACCAATCCTTCTAAACGTTAAGCTACTTGCTACGATTTGCAGATGCTGATATGGGATCATAATTCAAACTCAAACATACCAGGGGAGATTGCTATACTCTTTGGACTTGCTTTATGGGTTACAGGGCATCCTCGCATAAGGCGGAAAATGTTCGAGCTCTTCTTTTACACACATCAGCTCTACATTCCCTTCATGTTCTTCTTCATGCTTCACACTGGATTCTACTTCATCTTCATGAGTTTTCCTGGCTTTTACCTCTTCTTGATCGATCGGTACTTGAGGTTCTTACAATCTCGTCAAAAGGTCCGATTAGTCTCTGCTCGTATTCTGCCATGCGAAACCGTTGAGCTCAACTTCTCTAAGAGCTTAGGTTAGCTTCTGCTGGTCCCAACAAACTGATAATACATTCTCATAAAAATAAATAAATAAATAAACCTTTCAGCAAATGGATCTTGATTATAAACAAAACATTTGTTTTTCTTTTGTCAGCATTGGATTACACTACTACAAGTTTCGTGAGCATCAACGTGCCTGCAATTTCTTCCCTGCAATGGCACCCGTTCACGGTCAGCTCCAATAGCAGCCTGGAGCCCCATAGAATTAGTGTTATCATCAAGAGGGATGGAAGCTGGTCGCGAAAGCTGATCGAGAAACTTGCTTCTTCGTCTCCACTTGATCGTTTGGAAGTTTCCATGGAAGGACCTTATGGACCTACTTCGACCGACTTTTTAAGGTTTTGCAGTAGTAACCCTACACTGGTTTTAGATCGATTAGTTTAAGTTTCATCTTCAAATAAATCCATTAACGCAAGCGTTGTAATGAGTGCAGGCATGAAACATTAGTGATGGTGGCAGGAGGCAGTGGCATTTCACCGATGATCTCGATCATCCGTGAAATCATCTTCAGGAAAGCCAACATTGGTTGCAGAACGCCTCGTCTCTCGTTCTTATATGCGCCTTCAAGCACTCTGTAGACCTCACCTTGCTCAATCTCATCCTCCCTCTTAATGGAACGTCACTGGATATGTCTCAGCTCCAGATTGAGATTGAAGCGTTTGTTACAAGAGACAAAGGACCCGCCCTTAGCGAGAACAACCAAATGAAGACTATTATTTTCAGGCCTCACCCATCGGATAAGCCCTTCTCTGCAACCTTGGGTTCCCACGGTTGGCTTTGGCTTGGAGCTATAATCTTAAGTTCCTTCGTAATTTTTCTTATTCTCTCCGGACTCGTCGGCCGTTTCTATGTTTATCCAAAAGACAAGAATACCAACAAGATCTACTCGTGGACGGCCAGAGCTTCACTTAACGCTCTATTCGCCTGTGTCTCTCTATTCACAACTGCAACCATTGCAGTTCTCTTGAGCAAGAGAAGATATGCTCGGCAAGCTAGTCGGATCCAAAGCATTGAGCTTACAAGCCCTACAAGCTCGCCAGACAGAGAACTGGAGAGCCTCCCTGATCAATCCATTATTGAGAATACAAAGGTTCACTATGGTGCGAGGCCAACCCTCGACAGTAAGTTCCCTTGCCCCTGTTTCTTCACTGGTTAACGTACTCCGTTCCTGTTCCTGCTATTAAACATACTTCAATGGTGGCTTTCCCATGCAGAGATGCTTCTCGACTACGAAGGATCCAGTATAGGTGTCCTGGTTTGTGGTCCGGCACTTATGCGTCATGAGGTTGCAAAAATTTGCTCATCTGGGTTGAACAATATTTATTACGAGTCCATTAGCTACAGTTCCTGAGGCAGAAAACTACAGCAGTCGCATTGCCTACTCTCATATGTTTATAGACTTTGTTATACAGAGTAGAAGCCATATTTCGCACGGGAATTCAATGGAAAACAAAGATCCTAAGAAAATAACATTGCAGAGAGCAGCAACTTACATAGACTACATTTCATGAAAATTATGAGAACTATTTGTTAAAATATTAATATCAAGGATAGGAAAGTTTGCGTTTAATAAATCTAAGGTGAAGACGAAAGTTGATTCTCTTCTACAGCTAGTATAATCGATCTATTACGAAGAGAGACTTTGGAACAATCAAATTATTACAGCAACAAAAATGTTCATGGATTTGAGCTGCTCGCCAACATATTCTGCTCGGTGAAGAAGATTACTTCTATTGACATCTAGATGATACCTAGAAAAACAAGACCCGGATTTGGAAACAACAAAACTTATTGCTTTCAGCATCATGTGCAGGTTTTCGCTCAGGCAGAAATTACCATCCGCATTTCTCTGTCCAGGCACATGAATAGATAAACACTCTATAAATATTCTTCGTACCATTGAAAGACTTAATGCGATCGAGAAAGTTTGATAGGTTCTCCACAGAGACTCTCCAAGTCAGTTTCTAGCAGGGGCAACAAACTTGCTTTTGTCCTCCTATAAACCCAAGTTTGAGATGATTGATCCCAATCGAACCGAAATGGCCCACTGCATAATAGAAAGTTAAACACTAACATCAGATAAACAGAGAACAAAACATGATATGTCATGCAATGCAATATTAACTGAAGATTTCTCAGATATCATAGAAGAATGCTATCAAACGTATCCTTGTTAGCTTCTCAACGGGAATGCTTATCTTCTTTTAGGAGCCTTTCCTTTCACTGTAATAACTATGAATGTTGCAGAGAAGAACTGACAATGTGCCTTTTCAGTAGCAGGTATTCACAACAGAGAGAAAATCAATAGTCCTCTCAATGCTACGGGTTGATTTTTTTTTTTCATTGAATGGTCAGTTGAATCGGATTCTGAGCAACTGAGACAATAACGAAAAGAAGGTAAATCATTGCCCCTTTTCAGCTAACCCATCTCAATAATAATATTAGCCTTCAAGACTACAAAGCATGCCTCTTTTTTCCCCAAAAAGTAGTGCATGCTTTTCTGTACCTACTTTTTGCAACAGGAAAGAGACTAAAAGATGGTCTTGACACAGCTGCAAACAGCTGAACATCATCCCATGCTATAGAAGCTTAACCGTTTTTTAGACCAGTCCATGCACTCATGAAAATAATGAAGAAACACTGCTCATCCTACCTAGAATGCAATTTTGAGCAATTTAAATCCTCATGTGCATATTAAAAGAATCAAATACCTCATTCGGTAATTAAAAGTTGATTTAAGATGCACCGCCAAATGAACACAGCTACACGGTCTTTAGAGAAATAGAGAGCAAAAACAAGAAATTACTGGTTCCTATCAATCAATTTGACATACTACTGTTTTATTCTTGAATCAATTACGCAAAAAGGTGGGAAAATGGTGATCCAGCTAAAACTTTTCCAGTACCTAAAACCAAACCAGTACTAAATGGACTCAATATTAACTTTCTGGCTAAACTAAAACTAAAAAAAATCAACACAAGCTACACAATTCATATCCAAACAAAAAGATTCAAAAAGCATATCAGTAACAGGTCAAAGAAAAAAAAAACATGGAACAAAGACGAATGACATACCTATAATCAATCACAGCAGGTCCTTGCTTGTCATCAAGATCCAAAGAACGTGAGGAAAAAAACCTAGAAATGGAGGGTGACTTTCTCTCCATAAAGTCAGAAAACATCAAAGGCTTAACAACTGGACAACAAGGAAAGAACAGAGAAGAACGAAACATAGATAATTGATTCAATAGTCTTCTTCTGATCAGAGATCTTGTAAACAAGCAAGTCATTTTATTCGATCAGTAGTGTTGAGTTTCCTGGACAGGGGTAATGAAAATAAATTGTGTAGAAAGCTCCAGGACCACAAGAAACATCCCAAAAGGTCCAAAAGCTACCCCTTCTTAAAATCTAGCCCTTGAAAACTTAACCCTCCAATTGGTGATCAGCAAATGGCCTACACAATTAGCTCCAAACTGATGCCAGTGGAGTCTCCTGAAATCAATAACAAAACATAGTGATCACTAGTTTGGTCAAGAGATTGTTGACATCAAAAGACAAATGGTACAATTTATTTTGATTAGATGGAAGCTATAGTTCTTTTCTTTTTTTCACGCTTTCATTTGTACTAGTTTTTTTCTTTTTCTGAATGTTGATTAGTCATGAAGACTGTAACCGTTTCCCCACATGATATTTGAACTCGAGATCTCACACTAGAAATTCCCCATATGACCATTGGGCCATTGAGCCACGGATCCAATCCATGATCATACAATTCTCCATCCCACAACACACAAATAACTTGAGGAGCACAAACTGGACCTTAACTCACACATACAACCTACTTTAATACCATGTTGAGTTTTTTTGGGTTGAGGCTGGTTCCATCTCAAAATGACTGGCCACTTAGGAGGCCTATTGTTCAATGTTATAACCCATTGACTTTTTTTCTCACTTTTCAATGTGGAATTCTTTCCCACTCAATAGTAATCTTTTGGAATCTAGAGAAACAAGGTATACTACAAAAGTGCAATTTGAGGACAGGAGAACAACCACACCTTTGAGTCCAAAACTGTACAACGAGAGAGAGAGAGAGAGAGAGAGAGTATGGAGCCATGAAGTTTTAATTTCTACAGTTATTGTTTATGACTATTTTAGTTATTAGAGAGAGAGAGTATGGAGCCATTATTATAAAGTTTTAATTTCTATAGTTATTGTTTATGACTATTTTAGTTATTATTATAGCAGTGATCTTTTAAAGAGAGAGAGAGAGAGAGAGAGAGAGAGTATGGAGCCATTATTATGAAGTTTTAATCTCTACAGTTATTGTTTATGACTATTTTAGTTATTGTTATAGCAGTGATCTTTTAAAGAGAGAGAGAGAGAGAGAGAGTATGGAGCCATTATTATGAAGTTTTAATTTCTACAGTTATTGTTTATGACTATTTTAGTTATTGTTATAGCAGTGATCTTTTAAAGTCTTGTTTCAGTTTCTATTTTAGTCTATGAAAAAAAATGGTATATAGGTTGGAAACTACTGGTTGCAGGCAATTGGCTCGAAGAGATCTTCCTTGAAAGTTTAGCATACTCTATACGTTGGAAGAATCATTACCGGTTGTCACAAAGCCACGTACCAAGAATTAATAAGAAGTAATTTAGGTTTAACTATTTAGACTTAGAAAGTAGACCCCCTTAAAAGATTGGTATCAAAGCAAGGTTTAGAAACAGAAGGCTTCAGGACTTTAGATTATTTAGATCTTAGAATTCCTTCAAAATCAGACACAAAATATATAGGAGCAAATAGGATAGTTTGTAATTTTAATTCTAAAGAACATCTTTTTCATAGTACAAACCCTCAGTTAAATACTATAGTTGACCTTATCATAAACTTTTCTCAACATTTTCACAATAGACAACGAATTAGACCAAACTCTTAGAACAATCTTAGACCAAGAGAAGAAAAGACAACAAAAACTAGATCAAGTATTAGAACATCTTGATTTCATAAAATCAAAGAAACCAAGTAATTATCAAAACTTAGAAAAAGAAGATAATATAATATCCAAACTAAAAAAACATTAAAATAGGAACTACTGAGGTAAAACCTTTAAAGCCAAAACAAAAATTGTTCTTCTACCAAGACGTTGCAGAACCCTCTCAGAAGTAGGAAGTTCATCCAAAACAAGGACCATGTTAGATAGAATTATAGAAAGAAACAATATTGATCAAAGAGATATTCAATTAGACGAAATCATAAATATTGAACAAGCTATTACACTATTCAGTAATAATCAGTTAAATATGTTAAATCCTAGAAAACTATACAGTACAGGAAACTTTACATTAAATACTGGGTTATTTAGACAATTATAGAGAAATTCAAGTTAGTTGTATAGGACAAGATTCCTTAAATATAAACCTAATAGCTGAACAAGTTTTTAAGGAATTAAAAAAGACATATAAGTTAATGCATTTAGGATTAATTATTATAGGAATTAAAGGATTTGGAAGAATACATTTAGGAACAAAGACTTTACTTAGCATATAAGATGATAGATAGTCAGATCCTAAAAAGGCCATGTTAAGAATTACTGAGATAGATATGAATCATAACGGAGGAATATTTTATTGTTCTCCAGATTTCCTTATTACTATTCCAGATTTCAAAAAATATATGAAAATAGGAATCCAGACAAAAGGATACGATTCCTTTATAGGTGATAACCTGTTAATATGAATAGGTTTCCTTGGAAGATGTACTACCACAAGCACAACGAAATTTAAAATCAAAATAGATGATGTAGTAAATCTTATAGGAAACAAAGGAGTTAAATTATTAAAACCAATAAAATTTTCTCTAGAAGATTTAGCAGGACTAGAATGGAATCTGAATAAATTTAGAGAAAAAGTGTATTGAATCCTGAGAGTAGTCTTATGTATACTGACAGACAAGGAAATACTAATGTAAGATTCAACGATTATGACCAAAAAGGAATTGATTCAAAATCAAAATCTATAGCAAACGAAGATTTAAGCTTAGTACACATAGAAGAATACACCTTTGTAGAAAACGAAATAACATATTACATAATATATCCTAAAGAATTACAATTAAAATTATCAGAAAGAGAATTGCTTCATCTAGAAGAATATTTAATTAAAAACCAAAAAAATTAGAAGAAAATTATTTATACTATGATAAAGAGGAAAATATTAGGGTAGGAAAAATGGCATTAGAACCTATTCCAGAAACAGAAACAAAATTAGAAACACAGCATAAAAGAGTTTATGGAAGGAGAATTGAGTTCTGTAACAAATCCTATTATAAGCACACCAACATATAGTACAGGAAATATACCCAGATATCCTTATACCCAACCAATAGATCTACCATACAAAGTAAAACCCAAGGGAAAAAGAAAGGATTTAGAAAAAACCCATAAAATTCCAAGAAACAGGAAAAGGAAAATTTTTGAACATTTCTATACATGATTCCCAAGAATGGATTACAGTCCTAAATTTATGGAAAATCAAGTAGTTTTAGACTTTATACAAAACTTTTAATCCTTAGATACAGAAGAAATGTATAGATACTTAGAAACCTTTCTTAGAGAAAGTGTTAAAGCATTATGAGAAAGTTATAAAAGAGAACATCAAGAAGAACTAAATCAGATAATAGATTTAGGACCCAATCTTTATAATTTTGTTAATAAAGTTTATAACTTAGTCACTGAAGATAATCCAAATTCTGGATACCTTAATCTCCAAAATGATGCAGTAATTCACTTAGAACAACTAAGTCTGTATAATTACAAATATGTTAAAAAAAATCTTCAAGATTATTTTTATTATACTTGTATATCTAGTAATGCATTTAATAAGACTTAGGGACAAAATTATTTAGAAAACTTCCAGGAGCATTAGGAAAAGAAATAACTGAAAAATGACAAGAAATAGAAACAAAAAACCCTCAAGCAGTTTATTCCATAGGACAAAGAACAAAATTTATATTGACAATTTTACAAGAAAAAATGTACAGATATACAAATCCAAAGACAACTAAAAGGAGATGATTTTGGGTTTTGCAAACAAATCTATACAACTCAAGCTTATGGATTAAAAGATTCAGATGATAAACCTAAAAGATCAAGAAGAAAAATATATAAGAAAATATATTTTATTAGAAAATAAAAAAGTAGAAAACCTTTTCTTAACCAAGAAAGACATGTTAGGAGATTTAATCCTAAAAGAACATATAAAAATAAACTTAGTTGTTACATACGTGGAAATAAAGAACACCTAGCTAATACATGTCCCAAAAGACAAAATTCAAATACAAAAAGATCTTCATTAGTAGAAAATGTTCAACAAGTTCTAATAGAAGTAGATGAATATATGTCAGATTAATAATCTATTTATAATATAGTCAGCATAAATAATTACACAGTAGAAAATTCAGACTCAGATGATGATTTCATCAATGAACTTGCTTGCATAACTACAAGATGTAGCTTTTTAAACTTAATGGATATACACCAAACATGCTCACATGAATGGATCTGGCACACAGGATTAGACAGTAATCCTTGCTTTAAATGCAATTGGTATCCTAGTAAGAAAAATAGGGCTAAATGCGAACATTGCTTTTTAGAAACTTGTAATCAATGCTTGAGACTTCTAGGATTCCAATATGAAGACACCTCATCAACATCACAGATCCAAAAAACAAGATTTGACATTTTATCCCAAAAAATAGAAAACTATGAGGATGAAATCACCCTACTAAAAAATAGATTAGATACTTTAGAAAAAAGATGCTTATGACGACATTACTATTGAACCGCATAATCCAGAAACTACTTATGTATGTAACCAAGATAAAACATTTTCTAATATTATAGTTAGGTCCCAACTTACATTCCTAGATAAATATTCAATTATTTTACGTGCCTTTTTTTTAAAAAAAATTACTTTAGTTGCCTTGGTAGATTCTGGTTGTACAAAGCGTATAATTCATAATAGATTAATTCCACCTAAATATTACAAGAAGAAAATATTTTAAGCCAACAGATAGATGGAACTTATAATCCTTATGATATGTACATAGACAATGCCAAAATTCAGTTTTTTACCTATTGTTCTACCTTTTCTTCTACTTATTCCTTACCACTCACCTGGATTAGAGATCTCCGTATTAAAGTAGATTTTATCCTAGGTTTAAATTTAATGGCTCCCTACTCATTACCATAGATTATTTACATTTCACCAAGAACAGTAGTCTCATTCCAGTCCACACCACCTCTACACCATCTCTTATATCAGAGTCTGCCACGGAGCATGGTGAACCAAAATTAGATAACAACAACTGTACATGTCAAATACTAGGAAGCTGTTAAAAACAAAGTTGTCAAAATCATCCTATTCATCAGAGCTTAATAAAATTAGATAACAAACTCTTATGTTATGAATCTCCTCTACCCACGTAACCAATTCATTAACAAAACAGGCTAATGAAAATAAGTGCAAACGCCTAACACAAGTCTCCATGGTTTGGTCCCACATGGGACTGCAGCCAAAGGTGGGCAAGATATAATATTTGGGTTATCGAATGTGGATTCTGAAATGCAACAAGTGGAATTTTTTTAGGGAGTACCAATGGTAGGGTGGTTAATGAGTCCGGAAGCACTGAAAAGAGAAGTTGTGCAACAAAAATGAAGGTGACAAGGGCAGACTTGGGACCTTAATTGGCAGTCATTCAGATTCTTAAGTATGCGAAGGATAAGGATAGGTTGCTACTATCCCTCGACAACATCACCAGTTTGCAAATCCATCCTCTTCGTACTCTATCAAAACCCTAACTGTGAACTCCCTGTTTGCATCAACACCTGAGCAAACCAACTTCATAAATACATTACTGGAAAAACAAAAAATTTAATTAAAGATGCAACTTTAAACTGGGAAAAACATAACTTACCTACTTGAACTTACTATGCAGAGTGCCATAACTAAAGCTAACGTGGAACCAATTATTTTCACCTCAAAGAACGTCACAAATACTGCCTTCCACATCTTAAGACTCGTCTCCCTAAAGTGCCAGTTATATACAGAATAGATATTGCATTGTTGTTATTTTGACCATTTTTTCAAACCAATACAGGCTGACAAAAAATACATGACAATTACTTAAAATAAGGATTTAACAACAATAAATCCTAAATATGAAAAGATTACAAAAAACCAATGACAAAATAACTAAACAAATAGCAAATAAAGAAGAAGATATTGGGGGGGTTAGTGCACTTTGTAAGTGTTGGGGAAAGTGAGAGGGAAAGTGAAAGTACTTTCCCTAGTGAAAGTGAAAGTGAATCACTTGTTTGTGTTAGTGTGCGTAATGGAAAGTGTAGTGTAAAGTACTTGTTTGTGTTAGTGTACACGATGTAAAGTGTAGTGTAAAGTGTTAGTGCCTAGCCAAGTGTTCCCAACAGACCGGTCTAAAAAACCGGCCCGGTAGGAACTTCCCGAAAAGCTAGCGCACCCCCCGAAATCTGTCACCAACAGTTCACGTTCCTAATTCCCCCTACTTGCTGGTCCGGGGATTCGAACGCCGAACCTGGCGCCCAGCTCTGATACCATTTGTTAGTGCCTAGCCAAGTGTTCCCAACAGACCGGTCTTAAATTTGTTATTTGGGTGTCTTAAATGGATACCCGAATACCCGAGTACCTGCTCTGAGTTCATGTACCCGATTACCCGATTATGGACCCGTGTATGTTACCCGATTAAATGATTTAATCGGGATCTCTCCGTCGGGAGAGTTTTTGAGTTGAGACTTACGGGAAGGGGATTTTTCGTCGGGGAAGATGGTTTCGTCGAGAGGAAGAGGGTTTTTCCGGGAAGAGGGCTTCATTGGGAGAAATCGGTGTTCGATTTGTATGCTTGGAGCCGAAAAGCTCTCTTCTTCGCTCTACTTAGTGGAATCATTGTCATCTCTTGTGGAGTAGCCTGTTGCTGAACCACGTAACCCTTGTCTCTTCTCCTTTTGTGTTAATTTACTGATTTTCTGATCATATTTGCTTTCTCTCTTAGATTATATACTTTGTGGTTAGTTATTCTCGGTTTATTATGCTTGGATTTGTGTCTTCGTTATAACATAAAGTATTTGTTTGTGTTAGTGTGCACAATGGAAATTGCGGTGTATCTTGCTGGCAGCTATTTGCAGCTAATAGCAAAAAGCCACCAGAAATTGTAAGCATCTTCATTGCTAACAGGAGCAAGCTTCTTGGCTTCTACAGTTGACTTTAAGATGGACAAAGGTAAAAAAATAATGAAACATCTTTGTTCATTTAACAGCCCAAATCTACATTTATCACATTTCCGTCATTTAGTTTTCTGGCATTGCTCTTTGTTTTTATAATTCTTTGAAAGGCTTTGATTTCACATGCCTTTGAATATGAGGGTAAGGATTCAAAGATCTTGAACTCTACTTTTGCCCTGAAATAAACTATTATGATACATGGACAATAATAAAAAAAATCAAAGTGTGCAATAACTGAAATACTACGAAAAAATTAAAAGAGAAGTTACTGTAACCGAAGTGTGCAAAATTAAAAGAGAAACACTGTAACTGATGCTGAACGCAGAGGATAAGGCAACCAAATCAGGAAGAACAAACCTTCGATTTCCAGGAATAAGGGTTTACCCTAATTTATGTCGAATCGAACAAGAGGGGTTGCAGAGGCAGAGGAACGATTCCGAAAATTAAAATGAGAGACAAAGGAATGATTCAGAAACAAAAAGAAGACTAACCTTCGATTTCCAGGAAGAAGGGTTTACCCTAGTTTCTTTCGAATCGAGCTAGAGAGGTTGCAGAGGGAGGGAAGAAGTCGCTGAAGGTCGTCGGTGCTGGGGACAGCGAGAGGAAAAGAGGTTCGCAAGCGCTGGGGAGAGCTTGCCAAAAAAAAAAATTCTCCAACTTCGTTCGATAGCCCGACCCGACAACTTGATGTTATTGACCGAGAGAAAGTGAATTCAGAGCTCGACCCGAGTGAATTCACTTTCCCTCGGGTTAGAAAGTGTAGTTACATTTGTAATTTACTTTCCCTTTAAACTTACCGTTGCACTAACGGGTTTTTTATTGCATTTTACCTAATGTAAATGAAATACATTTCATTAGGCCATTAGAAGGCCATTAGAAGGTTCATTAAGATGAACTAAAATCTTAACTTCATTTCAAGTTCATTGTAAGCTGACCTCCCCTAACCCGAAAGAATACGTTTGCAAAGGAAGGAAACTTATGCTTCTCATGGAGGAGAACATCTCAACAAGAAGATTAAAGATAGACGAAACCTACATAAAGAATCAGAGACAGAGAAGAATAATCAAAGTATACTAACAGGAGAATTAGAACAAATAAGGAACAGGGGAAAGCCTATAGCAATAGGAAGAACCAGCTAAAGCATTAGAGCGAAAGCGAGAGATTGACCTTTGTGGCAGCGACGACTGGGACTGATCAAACAAGCAAGAGAGCGTAGAGGATGGGGTGTAGGGGTGGCTTCGAACCGAGCCACCAAGTGAGCAGCTCGAGCTCGACTCGGTTCGATTCAGTATACCTGGATCTCGAGCCGAGTTCAAGATCCAGGATTTGCTCATTTAAATTAACGAAGCCGAGCTTGACTGAATCAAGGTTCGCTAGAAAGCTTGGAAGCCGGCTCGTTAATTTAACAAGAGACGTGGGATTCAGGGGATTTGGGGGAGTCGGGACCAGGGAGCAGGAGCGAGAACGAGGGGGGAAAAATTCTTGCCGAGGAGAAGGAAGAATTTTTCCCCCCTCGCCTCCCGCTAGATTCCCCTTTCCTCTGATTTCTTCACCTCTGTTTTCTGTCGCCACCACCTTCGTCGCCGAAGAAAAGTCCTCGCTGGCATCGCTAGACCCCCTTCACTCCGCGTCGTCTCGGCGGAAACTAGAGTTCCCCCCCCACCCACCCACCCACACACGCACCCACACACACCAACATGCGCAAAGACGATTGTCACGTGCAAGATCATAAACAAGAAAAAAAAAATCTTTGTCCCTTCCTCATGGCTCTTGAAAAAATTGAAAATATATTTTACTAGAAATACGTTTCTAGAGATTATTAGTGATTTTTTTTAAAATGTTAAAAAAACATTTTTAGTAGAAATACGTTTCTAGGGGCTATTAGTGCTTCACGTTTTTTGGAAACATTTTTCTAATTAGAATTTTTTATTAAAAAATCATATAATTTTCTAAGTAAGATTTTCCCTAGATGGGCTAGAAAACTGTATAAACAAATTTTGAATAAGTATTTGACTGTTGATAGTATAATACTTTTAGCATAAGGCAATTTTCATAGTAATTTTTTGTTTGACATTTTATTTTATTAAAAATTTATCGATAAGTATAGTAATATATTAATTTTTATTTATTTCCCTAGAAGAGGCAATAAGAGGTCCATTTAACTTTCCCAAGAAAATTTTAAAATATTTCTTGTAATTTTTTAGTAAGTCTCTAATAGTAATAGGATTTTATTTAAAGTTTTTTTTTTTGGAAATATGTATCATGCTTTTCTTATAATATAAATTTTCAACCAAGAGCACTAAGGCCATAGATAGTAAATTTATGGCCAAATTAAAAAATTACAAAATAAACTAGACAATATTTGGGGTAAAACAGATTAATATTGGTGGGTTCTAATCCATTATAGAGATTCAATCCTGAACCTCTCCTATCATTTTTTTAAAATGTATGCATAATTTTATAAATAATTTATTTGGCATATATTTTATGTAGAGTATTAAATGTAGGTTAACCTCGAACTCGGCTAGAGCTTGAGCTTGAGCTCGAGCTCGATTACAATTTTAGGCTTGAAGCTAGGACGACTTGAGTTCAAGTTCGATAGGAAGGTTCAGACTCAACTGGATTTGATGCACCTTTATGCCCATTTTTAAGTAGAGGTCATGCCCAAATTTATGTAAAATGTATGCCCAATTTTATGTAAAATATATGCATAATTTTATATATAATTTATTTGACATGTATTTTTTGAAAAAATTTAAATGTATATTGGAACTCAAATTCGAGACATAATTTTTGGAAATTTTTAAATGAATGTTGAAGTTCGAAAATTTTTAAATAATTGTTAAAACTTGATTTCAGCTCGAATTCGATAATAATTTTAGGCTCGAGGCTAGGCTTAGTTCGATGCCCTTTAAAACGCAAATAAAGACGTGATGTCACCGCTATTAGAAGAGGTGAGTCTAATATTCTAACTTAACCCATCGTGTATAAAACCGAGTAGATTCCCGAGTCGTGGGTCACCTCGACGTACATATTTATTACAGCGACCCTGAAACGTCCAACAGTTCAAGCATACAGCCGTCTCCATTTCCTGGACTGCACACCTCCCGATATAGGGTCCATCGAGGACGTTCGTCTTTCAGCCTTCAGGCTTCAGCTCGTCAACCCCATTTCAGCAACCCTCTGGCGCACATTAGATGGGTAGCCTCTTTCCATTGTCGCCCACCATGAACTTTTTCCCTCTTCTGCGAATCCTCACCTACTCCGCCACTGGCTAAACCATGATTCCTCTCACCTCTCCTGCACTGCTCTCTTCCCCTTCTTTTCCTTCATCAAGATTGCTTCTGCATCCCCACCTTCAATCCCAGCTCCGTCTTCGTCGACTGATCGATTGGAAAAGCAAGACTGTCAAGGTGGAATAATTGGAGAGCTGGTCTTTTTTTTTTTTTTTTGTAGCGGAAAATTGTTGTTATATTTTTTGTATTGCTATTTTCTTCTTAACTACTTCATGGCGCTTTGTTTCTGGTGGCAGCAGAGAAAGAAAAGATGCGGGATATGCAAAGCGGAGCTTTCCCTGGATGCTCCTTTCGCCGCTGCTATTGGTGCTTGTGTCCTCAATTCGCTGATTTTCCCGATTTCTGATGATTCTGCCGAATATGGTGATGACGGCGGATCGTCGATTGATTCTACTGATGCAAGGTTTGCAGTTATGGCTGTGTTGAGCTTCATCCCTTACTTCAATTGGCTGGTAAATTTTTCTGTCTTTAGTTACCTTGAGCAAGTGGTTTTGCTGTTGTCATGTTGGTTTTGAGAACGTGGTTTAATTTGGTGTCGTTCTGGCAGAGTTGGATATTTGCGTGGCTTGATACAGGGAAGCAGCGGTATCTTGTGTATTCGATTGTGTACTTGGCTCCTTACATAAGGTATAAACTTCGAACTGCTGTTCTGCCATTGTTTTCCATCTTCCTTTTTTCTCTCTTTCCTTTTTCGTTTTTTTCTCAATTAAAAGCTCATTTTTTTCCTGTTGATAAACAAACCATAAATGTTAAGAAAGAGAGAGTGTGGATAAATTACTTGTGATGTTGATTTGGGACATTCAAAGCTGCTGCTGTAATTGTAGTTCCATCATAAGGTTGCCTGGAAATGATTGTTTTAACTCTGAATGGTTTTCAAGCTGGTTAGAGATGTAAAATACAGTCATGGTTTTGATATCTATTGTTTTTTTTTTTGTTTAGCCGATGACCATGAGTGTTCTTTGTGCTGTCATAAGTATAACAAAATGACAAGGAAGTCTTTTTCCCTTTTACTAATTTTTTCATTAGAGAATTTTCTTACTGAAAAAACTTCCTGTTACCAGTTTTCCTGTGTTTGTGCTGCCCTAGGAAACAACAGGATATTAATTATAGTGTGTCTCTACATTTGAAGCAAAGTAAAAACTTTTATAAATAATAAAATGCTAGGTGGAGTTCAGAGGTAAGTGGTCAAGGACCATTTTAATGCTTCTTGGTTTTCCTATGGTTTCTTATGTTTTCTTATTGGAGTAATATGGGACTCATTTTCCTATTCATTTAACATCTTGAAGGTGTAGAGAATCAAGCAGAAAGTTCTTTCCATTCGCAAAAATCAGCACAAACACCAGAAAATATTGGTCAAATGGAAATTTTTGCTCTAGTCATTTTTCCCTATGGTTTCCTGGTGGCAAAGACACATCCTAAGAATGAAACTAGTATTTTCTGAATCCAATTACAGCTTTTCAAGTGTGTTTGGCAAAACTGTGCAGAAGCACCAAACTGTTGTTTATGTTTGTCAATGTGGGATCATTTTTTTTAGAAAAAATGGTGACAACTATTTACAGCTATTCTGCGTGAGGGAATTGAGTCCTGAGTGTAGCTAAGCAATTCATCAACTAAATTGTACATATAGCAATCAATATATACTTGTCTTGTTAGGTGCTTTGATCATCAATCATTTTGTAAACAGGAATGCAATTGATGAGGTTCTAAAAAACAAGGGATATAATTTGAAGGTTGACTTGTTTTCTAAATGTAGAAGTGTTTTTCCCCTCAACCATCTAATGCAGGTCAAGCAATGAAATTTAGAATCCAAAATTTCATGTTTAATATACTGCAGACATCTGTAGTTTGAGTCTTTTGATTGAGTGACCAAATAAGTTTTTTTTTAAATTTTGTTTAATACTAGTTTTCCATCTAGTCTTTTTCTTCGTTTCTTCGTTTTTAATTTGGTCATTTTTTTCCCTCAAAATGAGTTTACAGGACAAACTTGTCACTGTCTCCGGATGAGAGCTGGCTACCTATTGCTAGCATTGTCTTCTGTATTATTCACATCCAGGTAATGGAGTTGCAAAATTGTTGCCTCTGTTTCAGTGAACCGAATCATCCATTGTTGAGTTAACTTATTTGCAAATGTAGCTTGAAGCAAGTATAAGAAATGGAGACATCAAGCCCTTAAATATATTTGGGAATACGCCAAATGTTCCTCCTTCACTCAACAAAAAGAAAGAATCAGATCCTAATGAGAGTCATGGAATTTATGACAAGGTATTTATCCTTCTATTGATCCAAAGTTAAGCAAAAGTAATTCAATCATGAATTTTCTTCTAGGACAACTGTTACTGATTAAATGATTCTTGAACTACAAATACTCAGGGAAAGGAAAGTGGCGGAAAACTTCCTTCTGCAAGAGAAAAGCTACAAAACCGGATTCGAGGATTTGGGATACCAAAGAAGCCTGTGGACAATTCTGTTCACCTTAATGACAAGGAGGATAACAAATGAAAGAAAGGGTTCATTAGATAAAACAGAACTTTGAGGTATAGAGGTCTATCAAATCAGAAGAAGCTTCATTTCTGAATTCTTTTTAATTTGGAAAATTGGTTAAAGTATCTCGATGAGAATTTGAAGCAGCTTATCTTGCTTCTGGATGGATTTGGTAACAGTTGTTGCTAAGTAGGAATTCGATGACCTCTATGTTGTTAGCTGTCTTATGGAGAAGCCGAGAGTTGACTCTACTACTTTCCTCTACAGGGGTTCATGTATTCAGATTAAAATAGAAGTCTGAAGTTTTTCTCTTTTCTATAAATTTAACACTTTATTATCGATGTTAATATCATAACAGGTAAAGACTTTATTCTTGTGAAGTTAATGTCTTCATGCATTCTACAAATTGACTCGGATGTTGGCTTATTCAAAATTATCTTTGAAAGACTTTGAAGTAAATCCATCGCGGCCATGGCAGACGTAATTGCACTCTTTTGAAGTTCGACTTCAATGAAATCAGAAGGGAGCTTTGCACAATCGATCTTCACGGAGGAATTGACAAGAGTAATAAGAGGAAAAATATAAGAAGCCAGTTCAAGAACTAACAAGCTGAATTTGAAATTCATAAATTAAATTTATTATATGTAATAAGCCTGCGTCCGAGTTTTAACTCGAGTCAGACTCCAAACTAAATTGAACCCAGCGTTTTTTCAAGTGAGTTCAAGCGACTTACAAATCGCATTGGCTCAGGGCCACCCCTACTCGTCCCCTGGTTTGCTTCTATCGTACGACAACGTCCACATATATACGTCCCCTTACGCATAAAGAGTTTCCCTTTCTCCTCCAACCGTACCGTTTTTCCTCAGGGGGAGCTTTTTATGCAGGTTCTGAGACTTATCTTTTCCGGACCGGTGTCTCTTCTGTCGAAACCACGGCCGGAGGGAATAGAGATATAAGGAAGCGACCATGCGCGACTCTCACATTCAGACGCAGTTCCTGAAAGAACTGGTGAGTTGCGCCGTGGGCGCCGTCTTCAGCATAGCGGTGCTATGGTTCGGTATGCGCCAGTTGGACCCTAATCGGACCGCCGCTAAAAAATCCCAGGAGCTGAGGAAGGATATTGCCAAGCGGTTGGGACGCCCTTTGATACAAACTAATTCTTACGAGGTCCGCTCTCCCCTTTTCTCAGCTTGTAGAATTTTTCATGTTTGTTGCAGTGACTCTATGTTGTTTCCTTTAATTAATTCTGTCTGCTTGACGCGCTCTGCAGACTTGTACCTCGAAATGGGTTTTGTTCCTTATCTTTTCGGTTTGCTCTGCTCACGCTTTTGGGTTCTAACTTCTAATAAATGACAAGTTTTCCGTTTCGCCACTGCATTTTATTATAAACATACAAGAAGACTGATGAATAATTTCATTTGTTATACAAAAAGAGTCAAATTTATAATACATAAACTCAAACTCGTTATCAGATCTAAATACATGAAATGAAGCACCAAGTTAACTTTTTATTTCTTTGTAAAAAATTAGAAATACATTAAACACTTTGAATTTCTCAAGTGGGAGATAGACCCTTGTGAACTTACTAAAATCATCAATAAATGAAACAAAATTTTGATAATTAAAAATACTAGGTACTCGATAAGGGCCTCATACATTTGAATGGACCTACTTCAAATAAACGTGTACTTCTATGACTCTAACTGGATGGGAATGATGCTTGACAGTGCTTCCCTAGCTATCACGATTCACTTTGGAATGATATTTATTTTTGCTTTAATTTTATTTTCCTTTTTTAATAGCTTATACATCTTCATTAAAAAGATATTATTTATCTTAACATTTAGATGTAATATGGTAGCCTTGGGGAAATATTAGTATTTGGTGTTTGGTGTTTGGCTGGGACTTCATGTGATTTTTGGGTTCAAGAAGAAGAGTTCGTCGGCTGTTTAGCTTAGGATATTTTCTGATGTTGAGTGCTGACAAGGATCTCAGAACCTCGGCTGAATGTTTTATAACTGGTTTTTATATCTAATCTGTGTTTTGCCTCATTTACAGTTCTGTAGTTTCTTTCTAGTTTTCTTTTAAATTCTAGTTTATTCTTGTGAAGATTATATACTTGTAATATTTCTGCCCTATGGAAAGTAAATGTAGTAGGAAATGTGCTTCTGTTTTTCAAGCACCATTGTGCTGATTAATTGTGTTTCTCATATTCTTTTACCTGTATGTGGAGTTCTTTCATCATGGAGACCACTAATATAACTGTTTCAGACCCTAAATCCTTGGATTATAACAGGGTTGCATCCATTGCCAAACAAAGCAGTGGAGCCCTAGAATTCACTTGAACACAGCAATCATTTGTTGTTGTTTTTGTTCTTTTTTTGTGTGCAGAGAATGTTTAGTTTGCTTAATTTATATTATTTTCATTAGCAGAAGTATGCTCCATGCAATTGTTTCTGTTCTGTTATTTATTTATTTTTAATGCAGAACTGTTTCTGTTCTTACTGAGTTGTAACTACTCTACAGGATGTAATAGCATGTGATGTTATAAATCCTGATCACATTGATGTGGAGTTTGATTCTATTGGTGGTTTGGAAGCTGTGAAGCAAGCCTTGATTGAACTTGTTATCCTTCCTCTAAAGAGACCAGAACTCTTTGCTGGGAAGCTTCTTAGTCCCCAGAAAGGAGTATTGTTGTATGGTCCTCCTGGAACTGGAAAAACCATGCTAGCCAAGGCTATCGCAAAAGAATCAGGGGCAGTCTTTATTAATGTCCGTGTTTCTAATTTGATGAGTAAATGGTTCGGTGATGCACAAAAGCTTGGTAAGCAATGGTTGCCTTGTACAATTCATTGGTCCTTTTTTCTTCCCCCTTTTTAATTGGTGATTTATTAACTAATTTGGTGAGCAAGAATGTAGAAAGGTTTATTTCTGCATTTCCCTGATAATTGTGTGTTTACATGTAATTTTCTTGTTCCAGCTGTTCTAGAAAGAACTATTATTTGATGCATCAGTATAATTTGTCTGGTTCCTTTTCAAGTGTTCAAAAGAATTCCATTTCTTGCTTGAAATGGTTATTGCTTCTTTTTATTTAGATAATATCTTAGTGAATGCTAATCACAATTTATTGGTGGATAAATATTTGGGAAACTGATTTTAAGTATGAAGGTGTTTGACTGTCATTGCCAAAATTGAGATCAATTTCACGAAATTCTAGATATGTTCAAATCTCTACCCTCATCCTTTATGGCAAGAAGAAGCAAAGAGGAGAGGAGTGACAAACAGAGTAGAGGAAAATAATGGCGACGAAGACACGATGTAGAGGAAAGAGTAAAGGTTACTGGACTCAGGGACCGATGGAGCAATGATGGACGATGCAGGGATAACAATACCAACACCCTGAACTAAGGAAACAGACCCATTAGCTAAATTTACTTGTTTTATATGTGATGAATCTTTCAAGTTAGAAAACAAGGATGACATACTTGACATGTGAGCAGTAGCTTCAGAATCGATAACCCAAGTAGGAGAAGAGTACACATGAAGGGCAAACATACCTGAATAGCCAAAGTAGTAGTAGTAGTAGGAGCATGAACCAACTGATAACTGAGTTAGATGCTGCATAATCTATTGTTGTTGTACATCATTAGCTCAATTGAGGGGATAGAAGCAACAACCTCTGAGATTATTCCACTAGTCTCATGGTTGGTAGAGTTTGCCCATGCAGGTTTTCCAAATTTTATCCAACGCCTATTAGAGTAATGGTTATTTTGTCTACAATGGACACACTTCCTCTCGGACTTGCCATCACCTCTACCTAGACCTCTACCTCTACCTTGCCCAGAACCTGTCTGACCTCAAGATGAGTCTATTGGGCAAGGACTAGGGCCCAAAGTATTAATTGCAGCAACATCTGTAACCTTACCTCCTTTTTCTTCTTTGGATACCAAAGTTGTTTCTACCCTCGCAATTCTGTTGAAAGTAGTGGATAATGAAGGTACCTCTTCTGAAGCTAAGATCTATGCCTTAATGCTGTCAAACTTCCCACCTAGGCCATCAAGAAACTTTGCTACCAATAATTGGTTTTGTTGTTTTCTCAATCCCTACTCATTTGTAGTGAATGGATGATATACATTAATTTCCTGCCAGAGTCCCACAAATGCATTGTAATATTGTGTAACAGTCTTGTTATCCCTTTTTAAACCAAAGAAATTGGTGTACAATTCATAAACTCTGGATAAATTGCTCTCTTGAGCATACAGATACTCCAAAGAAACCCACATAGCCTTTGTTGTTTCACAATGCATCACTTGATTCCTTAATGTTGAATCCATATCGTTGACAATCCAAGTCATAACTTGGTTGTCTTCGGCTTCCCAATCATCAGTCGTTGGGATTAGAGGATCATCTTTGATGTACTTTGTCTTCTTTCCCGTAAAGAACATTTTCACTGACCTGGCCCAGTTAAGATAATTCGGTCCTGTTAACTTCTCAGATGTCATAAACACTACATCTTTGCCATTAGATCCACCCATATTGCTAGATGGTACATAGACTTCACCCAAATCAGCCATAAAGTAAGTATAAAGTCACCAAAAATATTCAATTTCAATATCCAACTACTTTTTCAAATTCCAAGATGTGTTTCCCACTTCTTAAAAATTAGGGTTATAGCAGGGATGAGATGTGTGCAAGTGATATATGCTTAAATCAACACCATATATCAAATAGATAGAAAATCCTTCAAGAATAAGCCACAATTAGGGCCGATGTCAGCTTGCAAACTGATGATGCAAACACAGATCTAGGGATAGGGATAGTTGATGCACATCCTAAGATCTCTCAAAAAAGAGTCTCTTTTGGGCAATCAAAGCATGAATAACCCTTTAAAGGATGATAGAACCAGTAACCCTAAGGTTATGGCAGAAGAAAAGAGAGAAAAATTGAATTTTTACCAACTAGTCTCCGAGGAGATTTGAAAAACCTTGATTTTGTGAAGATGTCTAGATAAAGAGAAGGTTTTCTGGCTAAGTATGAAAAAAGGAGAGAGATTACTGCTCTGATACCATGTGAAAAGTATTAAAAATCTAGAGAAAGAGAGAGAAGAGAGAGAAAAGAGGCAAAAGCGCTGAATGAGCTGCATTGGGGGTTGTGTACGACCCCCAATACTGTTTATTATGTATTGTCGTAAATTACAGAAATAACAAAAAATGCCCCTCATACATAGAAAACACTTATTCCCTTATAACTCCCATTCTACTCTTCCTATGAATATAAAAATTTGTACACTGGCTAAATCAAACATGCTGAATAAGATAGTGCCATAATATAAAATATCTGATTGTGTCAAATGACCAAAATACCCTTGAGCTGATTGTCTCACACAATCTTTATCAGTGGCGGCGCTTGTGGATATTTCAGTGGCTCTAGGGGGCTTAGACAAGGTGACCCTATCTCTCCCTTACTTTTGAACATTGTCGCTGAAGGCCTCACAAGCCACTTCCGGCGCACTATGGAGATGGGTTGGTTTAACCCAGTCTTTATGGATGGTTCTCTTGACATTCCCATGGTACAGTTCACTGATGACATGGTTATTTTCAGCAAAGGGGCATTAGAGCAGGTTGGATGTGATGTGTTTAAGCTCTTCTCCATATATTTGAAATCATTTCTGGGCTGAAGATAATTGGCATAAAACATGGTTATATGGCTTCAACATGGATTGTGCCACTTTGAATACTCTTATCTCTCGCCTTGGTTGCTGCCTTGGTGTTCTTCTTGGAAAATATCTTGGTCTTCCTCTCTTTGTGGTAAGAGTTGATCATGCTCTCTTTGAACCCAGTCATTGAGAAGCTCACCAGACGTTTATCTACTTGGAAAGGAAAGCTTATTTGAAAAGCGGGTCGGCTTGCCCTTCTCAAATCCTACCTCTTCGGTATTCCCTCCTACTTCCTTTCATTTCTGCATCACCCGGCAGCTTGGTCAAAATCATTGAAAGAATCAGGAAATGTGTCCTCTGGAAGGGTGCCTTGGGGAATTTTAAGCATCACTTGGTTAAATGGAATTCTATTTGCTTGCCTAAGCTGTGCAGGGGTTTGGGAATCAGGAACATCAGCCTCACTAACCGTACTCATCTCACCAAGTGGTGCTGGAAGCTGAATGCCTACCTGCATCTGCCTTGGGTGAAGTTTGTGAAGAAGAAATTGGGTCATCCTTGCAGTTTTTGGCATATAGGGGAGGATGTCTCGCATCAGCTTTCTGTAGCTTGGCGCTATATCTCTGAGAATTTTGAATTTGTGGCTCAGAATTCACTTCTTCATTCTGGGGATGGAACCAGAGTTTATTTGTGGTTGGATAAATGGTGTCTCCACAAGCCCCTGAAGGTGGCTTCCCACGTCTCTTCCAGCTTACTTGTCAGCAAGACGCCTTTACCAGAAATTACATTGCTAACGACAGTCTGCAAACTATTGATTTGTCTCTCCATTTCCTTCTGACTGATGATGAAGCTTTGAAATTCAGCAATCTCATCTCACTCCTTAATGCCTTTTATATCAAGCATTCCAGAAATGATAGATCATTTGGTGCACTGACCTGGACGGCTCCTTCACGGTGGCATCTTGTTACAGTCAAATATTGGCAACCAGCAACATCTCTTATCTTACTGCCTCAGCTTGGTCTCTCTCAGCCCTCCCAAAATTAAATTCTTTCTTTGGAGCCCTCTGCACAACAAGATTCTAACCAGGCCAAATCTTATCTGCCAGGGCTCCCCTCTGTCTAGTGTGGCCTGCCCCTTTATTCCTTGGGGTCTTTGGCTTGAACAAAATCAAAGAATTTTCAATCAAACATATTCCCCTTGGTGTTCGCTTGCTGCTCGTATCTTTAATCACATCATTGCTTGACTCTTGTCTCTTGATACTTTGAAGAAATCCCTTGTGTTTGCCTTAGAAACAATTGGGCTCAAGTTGCTTTTCTCTCTCAACCAGCTAAAGTTCCACCTATGATTGCATGGACCCCTCCTGATGTTGGTTATATCAAACTTAATTTTGATGGCTCCTCCATTGGTAATCCCTTCGGGTTTTGGTGGCCTTTTTAGAGATGCTGTGAGAGAAATCCTTGTTACCTCACAATGACTTAAGATTTTTACTCTAAAAAAAAGAAATCCTTGATACCTATGCTGGCCCTCTTGGTACTTTTGATTCCAGTTATACTGCATTACTTGCCCTTAAGAATGGTTAGAAAATATTCCAGAGCAAGTTTAATTGTCTGATGTTGAAGGTGACTCAAGTAACGTCATTTCTTGGTACTCCGGCACCAAGGAACCCCCTTGGTGGTGTTGGTCTACCTTTTTTGACATTCAATATCTCTCTTTGGGCATGTTTATAATTGGACTGACGTCCATAGATTTGCTTATTGTATTGCTGATTTCCTTGGTAAGGAGAGGGTTTCTCGCCAGTTACTCATGTTTTGCCTTCGGGCCTTTTAATGAAAGCACCCTAAGGGAAAAACAAAAAGAAAAAAAGTATGGGGGTGTTTAATATCAATGGTTGAGCTAGAATGTCAGATGCTGCAAAGTTTGGGCATGGCAGGTTGTTGTGTGAGTAAAATTAAAGGTTTGAACTCATGGTAAGTATATTTTGTGTTTGAATATGATCGGGGACCAATGTGTAAGAAAGTAATGAATTTCCTTGCTTTTTGTATTTTTTTTCCTCTTCAAATGAATCTGTCAACAGAAGTAACTTGTTCCATTGTGTCTGATTTGGTGATGGTGTGGGGGTACTATATTATATGTGTGCACTTCCCTGACACTTATTCACGATTTTTTCTTCTGTTTTTGCAGTCGCTGCTTTGTTTAGTTTGGCTTACAAACTGCAACCTGCTATCATATTTATTGATGAAGTTGATAGTTTCTTGGGACAGCGCCGTAATACAGAAAATGAGGCAATGGTCAATATGAAGACAGAGTTCATGGCGTTGTGGGATGGTTTTACGACTGATAGTGAGTTCTAAATTGATTTTTTTTTTTTGGTTTCTGCTTTTTTTAATCCACTCTCAACCATTTTTACTAACATTCTAAATTAAAAAGATCTTACTCTTTAGTCCACTCTTTATTACTTAGGAAATGCGCAGGTAATGGTCCTTGCTGCAACTAACCGTCCTGCTGAACTAGATGAGGCAATATTGCGGCGTCTACCTCAAACATTTGAAATTGGTATACCTGATCAGGATGAGAGAGTCAAGATACTTCAAGTGATTTTGAAAGGCGAAAAAGTAGAAGAGGAAATTGATATCAGTCATATAGCTAGACTATCTGAGGGTTTCACCGGTTCCGACCTGTTTGAGCTCTGCAAGCAAGCAGCTTACTTTCCCATCAGGGACCTATTAAATGCTGAGAGACGAGGCCAAGCATCTAAAGTAAGTAAATTTTACAATTTTTTATCTTCTGTTCATGAGGAAGCCTATTTTAGCTGATTAGCCCCTTCTACTGTTTTACGTGTCCTATTATAATAATGGTGCCATTCCTGTTTAAGAATTGGGTGAGATAATCCATAGTTTTTTTTTATTAAATCAAATAGATATCAATAAAAGGCATTATGTATCTAATCACTTAGTGTGAGCGTAATATAGCAGTTTCATCCCCACCTAAGATGGTATAGTTGTTTTTTTTTAGTTTGTGTAATGGATGGATGACTTATTTCCGGAAGAGATGTTGCTCAAATAAGTTATATGTCCCATTAATGCCTACAGACTTGGATAAGTTTATTTTTATATTCATTGTTTTTTCCTTTTTTGAAGATCTTATTGGTTATTAAATCAACTTTGCTGTTTATGATCACATGTTGGCAATCATGCAAGATAACTGAGTTTCAGGGAAAAAAGTAAGATAGCTGAATATCTCAGAACTGGTAATTGGATTACAGGATAAATATATGATAAGGGAAACAGGTAATGGAATAACCCTTTCATGTTATGGAATGACCCTATCTGGAACAGCTGTTTGTACTTTCTCCTCTTTTTATTTTCTAAATTTAGTTTTTCCTTCCCCAACCTTCATCTTTCTCCTAGGTCCTTGTGCAAAAAATATGGTTCAACTGCACACGTATTGGTATGTATGTGACTTCCCAAAAAAATTATTAACACGACTCCAAATCTGCCTCTCTTCCTTCACAAAAGGAGGAGATAGTGCTGGCCTCATTTACCTGGCCTTGACTGAATGGAGATAGCTACAAAATATTTACTCAGTTAAATGGGAAATGGACTCAAGTATGGTGATGGGTGGATAAGGGCATTTTTTTTTTTTTTTTTTACCTTGGAGATTAGGCTCCATATTTGATGAAGTTTCAGATCTTTCCTCAAGTTGGCAAATTACTTGGAGGCATGTTCCTAGGTTGGCAAGTTCTCTCTCTGACCAGCTAGCTAAGGAGGGGGTTTCAAGGAGATCTCAAGCAAAGCTCTCAATATTAGCGAAAAGAAAAAAAGGAAACAGACTAGTACCACACTTATACTGTCATCCAGCTATGTTTGGCTGTACAAAAACCGTGGTTGGGGGGTTTGTTGATATTTTATTAAAGGACTGCAACTGGCAAGAAATAGACGACTGTGAACCACATGGATGGAAGAGGTAACCAATGACTTGAGGGAGGCCAATCAGGCAAATGAACTAGCAAATGATAGGCAGAGTCGTGGATCATTCACGTGGCCATCATTGTCCTTGTCAGGGGCCTGATGATGCTTGAAAGAAATGAACCTTCTTCATCATTGTCCTTGTCAGGGGCCTGATGATGCTTGAAAGAAATGAACCTTCTTTTTATTCTTTATTATTTTTAACTTATAATTTTCTGTGCTGAACCAAATGAACCATATGCATCCTGCTTTGTTTGTTTTCTTGAAATAGAATGATTTCCTCTTTTGCGTCTCTCTCTCCCTCTCTATCTCTCGTGCACTTTGATGGTTAGAAAAAAATAACAGAGTTACAGGTGCTGAACTTTGCATTTTTTTCCTGCTTTGGAGCACATGCAAAGATTTGTTGTAAAAAGAGCACCTTTTGCCAAGTCTTGGGAACACTGGTTTGCACAAAGAAGTTGCTTACTTGAATGTTTACATCACACACTTTTTACATGTTCTCCAAGCTATTAATGGATTGACCCTAAAGACATTTATTGGCTGTTTGCAGGGACCAAGGGGTCTAAGACAGAGCGACTTGGAGGCAGCTTTTTCGACCTCTAAAAAGGCCAAAGCTGCAGGTGCATATAGACACATGTCCCAAACAGGCCCAGGGCAGGATGATTATCAGGTCCAGATTGCTCTCTCAGAGCTCTCTAAGCTTTTTTCTCAGGGAGTCGATAATCAGCCTGAAACTCATGAATCTTGAGACAGGTTTTCCTCTATTTTGATTGCATTTCACATGGGTATCCTACTGTATCAAGGACTTAAAACGTGTGCTCAATATCTACTTACAGGGCTCCTAACATTTGTTGAAGTAGCTGATTGCTAAGCCGCTACCGCCACTCTCACAGGCCATACGAGCAAAGCAGCTGCAGTTTTGCTGCTTTTGAAGGAATTGTGAGGCGTGTACAACTAAGCGAATTCTTCCTGTGTTATTTACAGTGTTGAAAACATCTAAGCGAAAGACTACGAGAATGGATTTCAGATAAGAATTCTTTTTCTGAATTAGGTGTAATGCTTTAATCATCTTTTAAATATATTGTTTGAAAATTGCTCCCGCACTGGAAATCCAATGAACATGAAGGAGCATTATCAACTTAAAAAAATTGTTTTTCTTACGAATCGCGGAAACTATACTACATCTACGTTGACGTTTCAATATTTTTAGGAAAGGTTTGGGATGATCATATCCTATTTTTATGTCCAACGGAAATGTCACTTGTTTGTGACCCCTGTAAATTGTCTTTCCTGAATGTTGAACAAAGTTTAAAATGATGATCTCAGGCGAACCCTGAGTTTGAGAAATCTAAATACTTTGTATACAGCAAGGGATATGTGAAGAACTTTCAAGCTAGATTTTAGTAACTTGTATGACTATAAAGAGATCTGTTTCAAATCGACAGAATTCTGAACGACATGGAACTGCTTGTTAGACTAATATAACCTTGTTTGAAGTTTGTGGAATACATTAGTGATACAGAGGGTGAATAGAACATGTATGAACTTCAGGAATTCTGAACTACTAAAGATATCCATATTTTGAAAAAACCATCCAATTAAGAGGGGATAGCCAGGGAATTCTGTCTTCTGCCTGGACTATTCCTGTTGAAAGGAAACAGAGTTACTGATTTAATGGCAACTTCTCTGTGGCTGCTGGAGACTAAGTTGGTTCCATTTCTACTAACCCATCAATACCCATTTAACGATCTACTAAGGAGTTCCAGTCAGATCCCCTTTTGACCTTACAGCTGGTTAACGGGCTGGTTGTTAAGACTTCTCAGTCAGTTCTTCCATGATCGTCCTCACCTTCTTTGAACCTTGGATTATCTCTATCCTGTTTGTGCTTTTTCTGTGAATATTTCGCATAAGCAGCTTCAAGGGCTGATTTCACTGACATACTTGGCTCTTCCCCTGGTTTGGTTATAACAGTCTCTTCCTCTTTCCCCACTTCCACAGCATCATCCTCCTTCCCCTGCTGGGAAGTTTCTGTCATTGGGGTAGGTCGGCTAGACACAACTCGCTTGAATGGTTCATGAAATGTATCATACAACCGTTTTACCTACAATACATTAGATCCCTGCATTAAAAGTGGCTTATCCTACAGAACAAGTAAACAGAACATGAAGTTTGTTCCAGGAAACAGAATTAAAGAGAAATGCATGTGCAGTAATTGTGGAAACAAGATATCAAAGAAAAAAACACAAAGTACCTTGCGATCACCTATCCCAGGGCAGCATGCTAGGTCATCCATTGACGCATCCATAATATTAGCAAGAGACTGCATTGCACACAGATAAACGGAGCATCGGTATATCAAATGTAAATACGGAGAAATTCAACATGCATTGGTGCATAGTCAAAACAGTATAAAATTAGAGAAAGCTAAACTGACACCAGAAAATAGAGATGAGATGAACAGATGGTATCCACTCTGATATAAGAAAGAAAGTTTAAGAAAATTGATCCCCATCATATGAGACCTGGGAGTGGGGCTTGGACAATGGTCATTCTAAACCATTTCTATGAAATTAGTTACACCAACAATATGTTTTCTTGGATATGACTTTCTGCTAAGAAAATTTAATATGTCACGAATGCTCCTGTTCAAACTTGACAACAATTTAAGCCACACAATCAATATGTCAATTCAGCCCAACACCCAATCTGGAAGCATAAGTACTAGAAACAAAAATTCTTTTTAAATGAGTAATTCAAAAAATAAAAATAAAGATGCATTGACTTACTCCAAAAGCAGAACCAAGAGTAACTACATCACTCTTATTAACATGGCGGACAGATGTAAGCGCGTGGTTCAGCTTCACAAGAATGAAGAAACAGGAGTACAACAATTTAGTCAACCATGGCCAAATGTCTAGCATTGCATACATCATGAAGCCTCTAACCAACAATACATACCCGTGACATATAGTCTGTGTCCATGCGCTCCCTTATAATGTCAGCAGACTTATTTTCATATACTTTAATTGTCTCCAAGTAACGCCCACATTCCTCCAAACTGAAAGAACCAAAATGCCATCATTAGAGAAACATGAGTGTTTGCTTATGAATGACCAAGAAAACCCTTACCTACAGGTTCCATTGAGCACCCAAATAGGAACTTGAACAGGTTATTTTGATATGCAAATAACAAGTTCTTAACATGTTAGGATCTTGTGAAGTGCTCACTTTCCAGGATTTCTAATCAATCAGGTTACTGATCTCTCCACATGCATTATGTACCATCCATTTAGAAGGCCTTTTAATTTAACAGGTTAGTGACTGTTCTGGTTGCAGTGAACTGCAAAAAAATTGTTCAATTTGGGAGGGGTTCTGCTGCACCATAGTCAAACAAACTCTCATGGTTCCAAAATAAAATAGTTTGTGGTAAGAACATTATATGTTCTAAACAAGAGAACATTATACTGTAGAAAAGATCCTCTGAACATTATATGCTTTCAGATATCAAATGAAATGGAATTACCTCCACCCACATAAAAGGGTACAATCATGAAGTAGAGCTGTTCTTGTAACCTCAAGTAAAGGCTTAACTACATCCTCCTGAAATAAAATCCAAAAAAGTAACTTCAGAGTAACACTATAATCAGTTAAAAAATGTATCTAGTAGATACTTCCACACAAATTAGGAGATTTAACTTACAACATCAACATGGCACAGAACAACACGGAGCTTAAAATTCTTCTGTAATTCTTTTATGCGATAATATAAGTAATCTGGGTGAAGAAGATGGTACCGTAGGCTGCATTCAACACCAACTCAAATAACAATCAATCCGGGTAAGAGACAAATGCATAAACCCTCAGCAACATAAAGAAAAATGTTAATGGAGGTTTTAACTAGATATAGAACCACAAGCCGCGATAAAGAACTAAGAGATACTAATACCCTCAAAATTTTCAGAGCAACAATACTGCAATACCTCAAGTACACAGCACAAGAACTTTGCCCCAGTATGTAGTCAGAAACAACATCGGCGAACATCCACTTCACATTTCTTATATGCTTAAGCAGCGGATTCCCTTTCTGCTTCAAAGGAGAGTAAACTCGGTAGCTAGTGGTTGTGGGTGTCTAATGGGAAAATATCAAGAACAAAAATATAAAAAAAATAAAAACTGAAAACTTGTCACTGTGCTTTTGTAGCCAATCGTTCAACGTGAGTCAGCAATGAAAACCCTTCAAAGTATGAGAATTTAAAGCTTAAATATATGGGAAAATGCAAAGATCAGTTACCTGCCTATGGCTAACAAGGATTGAAGTACGACTTTGAAGAGAGGAATAAGGCGACTGTGCCAAAGAAGAAGCAGAGGCAGCAGCAGAAGTAGAAGTAGAAGCAGAAGCAGAACCAAGAGCGGATGAAGAAACCTCAACCTGCCTGAAAGGTAAATCCCACAACATTAAATTCAATTTCGTGACTAAATAAAATTCTATTTCCCTCTTTTATTTCATCAATCGACAAATTTCCCATATGTTTTCGAAGGCAATGGCATGATTTTAAATGTCTCCAACAAGAATGAACTGGGCTCACCTCAAGGAACTCTCCGGCCTGGGAGGATTAGACTCCGAATGGGTCTCGCTGGCTTTAATGCCGGACAAGGCTTCAGAGAAAGAAGAAGATGGACGGAAGAGAGAGGGTGGAGGATTGGATAGTGAACTGTCGAAAACTTCATCGTAGGTTGGGATCTTGATAAAGCTCCTTTTGCGATTCTCGGACTCGTTTTGCCGCTGCTGTTCATCCATCCGCCACAAGCGCTGTTTTCTTCTTCGTCGCGGTGATTTCAGAAACCAAAGCACCCGGTTTTAGGAATCTCACTTGCAGCCTCGCATGATGTCAATTGCCCCGACTGTCAAATCCAAGTTTGGTCCCAATCGATCTCGTGATATGGATCCGACTCCATATACAATTATCCGGATCTCTATCGGACCGGAACTCGCTCGCTTTCGGGGGCTTTCGATATTTTAATATGCATTTTATCTTCAACGGCTATTTATGTTTATTAATCTAAGGACTAGACCAGGAGACGCCATGTCTGCGACAGATTTTCTTTCCTACCGAGCTACTAGTTCCGAACATTTTCTGACAAAGACAACTGAAATTCAACAAATACCGAGCGCAGTTTCTGAGACGAAGCTTCTAAATCACGTTCCTTTATCATTATTCGGTTTTTGCGCGTTGCGCAATCAAGAGGAGATCCGAAGAGAGAGAGACGCCTAAAATGAAGGACCTTCTCTCTGGTATGGTCGATAAATGAGTGGAAGAGAACAGAGTTTTGTTCGATGGGTTAGACAGGCTACGCAGAGGTTTGAAAGGGCGAGGAAGGCGCTTTTGGAGATCGAGAGGCAGGAAAAGGAAGCTGAGCAGTTGAGGAGTTACGTTCGAATACTTGAAAGTAGAGAATCTGAGGTCCGTCGATATTTATCTTTTATTTTTTCATTTTCGTGATCAGTAGTATGATGGTAACTTGCTGTCTAGCCCTTTTCATCAAACTAGTGCGTATGAATTGCTTGCTCGAGGATAAGTAGTGAATTTTCAACTTTCTTCAGATGATGTGAGTGGGTTTAAATTCATATGCTTGAATGTAGATATCTACTATTTCTAAAATATACTTCCTTCGGAGCACTTTCAATTGCCAACCAGAGTGACGTTTGACAAACGGCCTAAAAATATCGGAGACTAAAGTTAACAAGAAAAAAGCCCAAGTGAACTTCTCAAGCTCCTGGATTGTGCTCAAATCATTTGGAATTTGCTGCCTTTCAAAGTGTCCTAACACACAGCGGCCAAGGCAAGAGTGATTACTTGGGAGGGCCCAGGTTTACACTTTGTAAGAGCCATCAAGGAGTATTGTCAATGCAGGAATTGATATTCGTGAGAAACTAAAAAGTACTAGAAGTTTTTAGACCAAGACTGGAACTTTATAGTGCTGGAGAAGTGTATAGGCTCTTATGAACCCAGATTGTGGAGGTGAATGCTGGGCAATGAAGCAATTCAGTTGCCAGCATCGCAAAATACCTTTTATATATACCCATTCCATGCATTAGACCAATTTTTGAACCTTAAGATGTTAAATTTTATTTCAGTGTAAGTCATGCTCATAAAAATCATCTCAAAGATTTGCTCAACCATGTGGAGTCTGGTCAGAAAATCCTCCTCCTCGTTCTGCTTGATCCTTTGATGCAACCTGCCTTCTTCAAGTTTTTTTAATGCACCTATTCGCCTTCCTCAATTTCAACCTGGTCCCTCAAATGGAGAAAACTCTGTACCACTAGATTTCTGCAGGACATGCCAAGACCGTCTCAAATGACTCCCTTATCTTTGTCATCTATTTTTAACAACCTTCTTACTACTCATACATGCTAGATTAAAACTTTGGTGTACTTACTGTATTTCTTTAATTCTTCTGAATGCCAATGAGAACATTTAGAAGCAAGAGGTATGGTTGAAGAAGCTGAGCTCACACTCTAATCAAACATGTCCAACATCAGTGCCGCAGCTGCTTTGAAGACAATGAAGTTTAGGGACTGACAAACAGCTAGAGAGATTTGAATCTGTAAAAGCAGCAGCAGTTTCTGCTATAGTTGGAACACTCGCTGGGACCTTACTTTTGTTATCTGAAGTGCCCACAGGGGCTTAACTGTTTCTTCATTTAGGAGTCATACTTGTTAGTTGTGCTCTGTTTGGGGTTACCTTTCGGTAATAAGAAGACATCTGGACAATATTCAGCTTAAGACTGGAACCCTTCCACAGCTTTGGGTCTTATTAAAGGTATTTTTGGATTCTAATGTCGCAACACTATGTAGTATTTCCATTTCCGTTGTGCCGCTGGAGTTTCTGTGGCTTCATAATTGTGATATAATCAAGTTAAAAAAATGACTTGTGTTCAACACCCTGGGCAGGATGAATTGGAGGCAAAAACCTCTCTGGAACTCAGTAGTGGGAGCTTTTTGGCACATGTTCTTGATGGTGCATCATATGCGTCTCAGAGTCTTCTGATCTTTCTTTTTGCAGCTATTGGTTTAGATTATTGTTTTAAACTGGGCATCATCAGCCCCTTTCACATTGAAAGTCAGTTGAAGAAACCAAGTGACCATTGAAATCACTTGTTATGAAAGAGAATGTCCTTTGAAAGATGTCTGTAAAATTTTTGTAAATGATTCAATGTGAGCTCAAGCAATTGAAGACAGAATTGATGGATGTCTCTGTGCATGCGCTCGAGCAGGCATATTAGTAATTGAAAAGATTAATATCTGTACATTCAAATGTCTCTTTTCATGCTCAATCTGTTTGTTGTTTTAGACAAATTTTGAGTGACAGAATAGTCTCTTGAAAGGCTTGTATATTCAAACTGGTCTTTTCACACTCGATCTGTTTGTAGTTTTAGACAAATTTTAAGTGACAGAATAGTCTCTTGAGAGGCCTGTATGTTCAAATTGGTCATTCATGCTCTATCTGTCTGTTGTTTTAGACAAATTTTGGGTGACAGAATAGTCTCCTGAAAGGCAGCTGGTAGAAATGACTACCGAAATTACAGAGCAGGTTCTCTGATTCTTTTACATTGACTGTGTCATTGAAGACTCTACCCAAATTTAAAAATGGGTAACTAAGGTGCCATGTGAATATACAAAAAAGAACTAAGGTGCCTTGTGAAATATACAAGAAAAACAAACACTATATTGAAAGCTTCTATTCAGTAACAAAGATAACCTGAGCTCCCATCAAATGAAGTCTTTGAAGTTTCTGAAACTGTAGAATATAACTGCAGGCTAAGAGTTAGTATTAATGCTAGTAAAGAAGAAATTTTAACAGACTCTCAAAGCAGAATATTAGAGTTCATCTCATTATCCAGTTAATATTGACTATGAATTGAATCGTCATCACTGTCAAACAACTCCAATACATCGCCCTCTTCATCTGTGAACTTTCTTATCCCCAGCTTCTGATTCGAACCTACAAAAACCAGCTTTTGAGTCTTATCAATATTGCTCTGTGACCGACTTCTTGAACACACTTCGTTGAATATTGACCTGTTCCATGCAAACCCAGTCGTTGTTGCTTGGAGAAAAATCAATCTGGTTGCCACCTTTTTCAACACCGCGAAATCAGTCAAGTAGATTTCCCATACCAGTCGACTCCCACTAGGGTTTATCACTCTCAGCTTCCCTGTCACAGAATCTCTTTCTTTCGCTTGAACTGCTTTGGCATAAACAGGATCTAGCCCTTCCATCCTCCATCTCATTAACTCCATTAAAGCAATTGGAGCTTCCTCCTTTGGAATCATTCTTGTGATTGTCTTCACTACATCTTTTTCCTGCTCAAGGGTAAGGAATTTAAAAGGTGGTAGATACCTCCCACTACTATCTTCCACCAGATTCATGGGATCAAGAACAAAACTTGCTGACCATGATTGATTATAGTTCTTTGAGAATCTCCTATCCACCACCTCCATGACAGATTTTTCCTCGGCAGGAAAATTACGACACCAGCACTTGATTCTATTCTTTGCTCCTTCCCATAAAGGAAGACACTGGCCTAAACATGGTCTTTCCTCTTTGATCTCCTGTGTTGTTCTTTTGATAAACTTTGTGAGTGAGATAACTGCATTCAAGTCTTCCCAGAACTTTGAATCGTGAATAATCTTGTAGATTTCTTTGCTGGTGGGATCACCTCGAATCCCATCAGGAAGAGTCTCTCGCAATTGATTTGAAGACTGGGCAACACTTTCCAGAATGGATAAGGCAATTTCAGGGCGGCAAGAGGAAAGGTTTGTACTGGGAAACCATTTGAAATATTGGGTAATTTTGTGGCAAAGGGTAGTTGTGGAGGTGAATAAAGGGAGGTTTCTAAAGAAATCTTTCTGAAGCTTGAAGAAAGCATTTGATTGGCATGTCAGGTTCACCATCCAGTGGTTCTGGGACTCCAGTTCACGTAACACTTGGGAGTTACAGTTACCAATATCAGAAATAATTCCGACACAGCGAAGAACACACTCACCCGAAATTTCTGTGATGACTGACCATAATAGCTCTCTAACATAGTCTGCAGGAGGTTTTCTGGATTCAATGACTAATACTTTATGGAAGAGGCTGCTTCCATTTGGAAGGTTGGAAACAACATTCAGATAAGTGTTAGTGGCACCTTGATAGGTCACACTTACCTCCTTTTTCCATCCTTCTATGGACAGCTGAAAAAACATTGCATCTCTGAGCTTGTTTTCAAATACAAGCTTAGTATCCAAATACTTGGAGTTGAGTTTTTCACTAGCAAGACATGCTTTGGACAGCTGTGGGAGGCCTATCTGTTGAAGGAAAGCTTTGAACTTTGGGTGATGAAGGGAGGAGAAAGACAGACAGGAATCATAGAACCAATCTGCGAGCAGATCTAATGCTCCATTTATCTGCTCTTCAGTTTGTAGGGGCTTACTCATGCTGATAGGTAAAGGCTCAGTTGAACTTTGGGCTACTTGTTCTATAGAACAAGGGGCTGGAATCATGGCAAGAGGAGCAACAGGTAAGGCCAACTGCCTGTGCTCTCCAAATCTTGGCAAGGCCTCGTTGGAGCTGTAGAAAGTACTATAGGCCCCTCTGTTGAGGTTGGGGCAGGTCCGACGTTTGAGATGTTCTGTGGCAGTTCGAGAAGGATTGGAAGCTGAGAAGAGAGCACTGCAAAGGGCGCAGCGGAGTCTGATGGCTTTAGCTGACCCCGTCTCTTGGTTCTGGAATAAGATAGGTTCAAGGTGGGACCAGTACCAAGCCCCTTTCCCCTTGATGGCTTTCATTCTAACGGTTAAGAGCCCATTGTATCTCTTCTTCAGATTCTTTGAGAACAGATCTTCTTCTTGAGCATGGCAGGTTGCTGCCATGGTGGAAGATTCTGTTTGTCAACTCTTGTTGGTATTTGTTTTCTTGACTTCTGCAACTTCTATCAAGAGTTTTACTTCCTATAGAATGGGGTAAGGAGTAGTTCAGGAATTGGTGAGGCGGATGATTGGGATTCAGAGTGGCTGATGAGGTGTTAGTATACGGGTTTTGGTCAGCCTGTAGGAAGCAACAGACGTGAGAAGATTGCAGGGTTTCAGACCAAAGGTTTAGCTGAAAGTTTTGGAGAGTCTGGAGTAAATGAAGGCTGACAGAAAGAAGAAACCGAAAGCACCTAACATACATAAAATTCACTTCACATACCACCAGAGTGAAAAATAGAAATGGACAGGAAGAAGAGCACCAAAGTCGTGAAGTGTCACACGCTATTTAGTGAAAAAGAAGCAGAAAACATAAAGAGAGCTAAAAATATACCCTGAAAGCCTCTCCAATTTAAAGCGAAATCCTATAGGTTTGCTTGAAACTCTCTCTGGATGGACCATAAACACTTATTTATTGATAGAAGTAGGAAGGAAGAAGAATATTAAGTGAAGGAGGCGGTTATGATTGGGCAGCTTTACATTTACAGTGTTTGAGAAATTGAAATGGAGGTAGTTAGCAGCTTTTGATTAGATAAGAAAAGAAAAGTGTAAGGTGAGTGGTGGGGCTCTCATTTGGTGCAGTGGGTGGTGTGACAGAAAAAGATGTCGCAATGGCAAAGCACGGATTAATAATTGAGTGTTGGTTGGTGACAAGCAAGTCAGTTCTTTAATCAACTGTGAGACCCACTTGGATTATGATAGGTCATGTAAAAGTAAATTTATCTTTGCATATTGTGCTCTTTCAAACGTATTGCTACAGAAAATGCATCTTTTCAGGAGAGAGAAATGCTTACAGAATTACTCAAATTATGTCCTTATTTATATTCAAGATTCATAACAGGAAACTCAAGAAATCAAGTCCTTGAGCACCTCCTCAAGCCAACAGCTGATCTGCAAATACCAGGGGCCCCTGAAGAAGAAAGCTGTTCTATTACAAAAAGTGGAAAACAGACTTCCTTCTTGCATGTTTCCCATACAAATATTACAGTGAATCCTCATGTTCCAGTGTCCAAATGACAGAATAGAAGAATTCCAGAATTTTTTTTCTTATTTTGAGATTTCACTACGTTCTTTTACAAACTTTTACTGAACTGCAATTCCAGAACCTAGACAGGTTCTGCAGTCTGCACTACAGCTTTAAATTATTAATCATGTCTGTTAATGCACTCCTCTTAGACTGGAGAAACTGCGAAAGTGCAACCCAGAAAGATTTATATGAAAGCAGCTTTAATTATTCGCAGTGGTTGTATACTTGCTGCAAAATAGAGAGTGGATGATTTCATGGTGATGTCATGCCTATACTGTCATTATATTTTCTCATAGTTGGGCCTTTAATGACTGAAGTGCAAGGTAGATCTACACTCATTTCTCTCAGATTTCTGATGCTGGTGATGCGGGTCTGATGCCTTTGCAATGCCTTTGGCATCCAATGTTGTAAAAGCAACGTGGGCATCATCAGCTTCTCTGGGGCATCATCTGCCCACTCATCAGCCTCAGCACCAAACGATGATACATAAAAACCAAGATTTCTCTGCAGAGAAAAACCATAAGAAGAGTAGGCAAGCTGCATTTTCTGAGCTCAAAATCGAAATAAGGCTCGTTAAGTATACTCAAAATGTTGGTTAATGGACACATTGGACAAAATTTTAGAAAAAAAAAAAGTTGCTTAATTATAAAATATGAAGTGGTTAAGACGTTTACCAGGTTTGGTATCTAAAACTCATGATTAAGATTTCAAATTAGATTTGACAAACACGTGGACAAATGATGTAGCATGTGGAGGTGGTGAGTGGAGTGCACATTCAATTAATTAATAAAGAGGTAACACTGTTATATTTCTCATGGTGTGACAAGTGAAGGTAGAAAATGAAACAATCATGATGTCTTTTTTAACCTTAGAATATGTACCAATTCATATAGTATTTATTGCAATTGAGTAGGTTTTTATTTTTATGTGCAGGTCATATTAGCATCAAGTCCTTTTTGTCTTCCTCACATTACTCGATGTTACCATATATCTAACAAGAATAAATGTCACATAAGATATTTATTGTGTCACACCCGAGGCTACTCAAATGCTAGCCGCATTTACAAAAATGGGTTCTACCCTGACCCATTAGGTCATTTTGAACTATCTTCCTCCATGATCAAGAAAGACTGGATGGCAGCCTCCCCCTTGCTTCTCTATTTTAAGGGGGAAAAAATTGGAATAAATGAGGGTGATATGAGAGTTTAGAGATTTCCATGGATAATTTTTATCCAATTGATTCTTGTAAATTGTATATAAATACCATTCTTAAATCAATGCAAATGCGAAGATGCGGTTCAGTTCAGCCACACCAACCTAACCCTGCATTTCTATGAACAGGAATTCAAAACTATTAGACACCACTACTCCTTTTGATAATTGGATGTCAACCACACGGCCACTCGATCACATAACGTTAAACCTTCAATTCTTGATGGTTTCAGCCACAAGCAACTGGGTCCAAATAGTGATTGTTGTGGCTGCCATTAAAGCAGCTGGTGGGACTCACTGATGCTCACTTGAGGCGTCAGCGCACAATTTAAAAATCTCTGAAAGCATCTCTTACGAGCTCCAAGAAGCAAATGAAAGTGATATTGAGAGTGGGATTCCTCTTGCCTTCCTTCTCGACTCACCAGCCACCATGAATTTCAGAATAATTTAAACTTTGAACTGCTGAGGCAACCTTAAACTAGTAATCTTGTTCACTTCTTCGAATCCATCCAAAACGAAGGTACGAACCCAGTTATTCTTTTCTAATTTTTTTTAAAAAAAGGAGTAAGTTTTCTTGGTTTTTTGAAAGGCCACCCATTTCTCCCTGTAGTTTTCTTATCCAAATGCAAAACTAAAGAAAATTTTCTATCCTTGAAACAACATTTGCAGTGACGTCCTCAAATTTTGAAGGGTATAAGATATCTGTAAATAGGATGGTGCAACTGCTGAAATTGTGGCCTTTGCTTGCATGAAACTACAAGAAGAAGGGCTGGAAAAAAAGTAGTGATAGAGCCATTGACATTAACTGCTAGGAAAAAGTTGGTTTTAGAAAACAAAATGAAAAGGGAACCATACCTTCCCATGGCTCTTTTACTTTCAGCATGGCTGACCCACATAAAAGCTCTTCTTTTTGGAATTTTCATTACCGAAAGTGGCGGTGTAAAGACGGAAGAAGAGAAAGTTTGTAGCAGAAGCTTCAGTCAATTTGACGATTTTTAAAAAAAATCCGTGGCTAATCAAATACCCACCTGTTAGATAAAAACGAATATCGAGTGTGATTTTTGTGTTGTCTGGGTAAGGTTGTACTTTTGTACAGTGTTATTTCCAGAGGTTCTAGTTCTTGCGTGGATAATGTTGAATCTTCATGAACTGCGTGGATGGTGTTGATCACTAACAGAGGCTGACTTGGCTTGATCGCTAACACCACCCAATTCTTCCTTCTTGTCTGTTTGGACTACAAAAAAATGAAATAAAATTTGACCATTATTATTCAAGACCTCCCTACCTTCACCAATCGCGGGGAAGAACAAGTGATTAGATGATGTTAAAAGAAGCATTTGTCAAAGTGAAAAGAGATAACTTTAACAAGTGAAAAGCTTCACCAGATTGAAAACTTGAGCCACTAATGAATGCTTTACGATTAATTAATCTTTCTTTTTCTAATGTCATCAAAATTCAAAATGCGGCCACCCACTTAACCCTGTTTTTCCTTTTCCTCAAAAGTAAAAAAGACCGAACAACTTACCGAGTTTACCTGCAAAAATTCGGTGAGTCAACTCGGTGTTGAAGAAGCTGGTTAAATAAAATTAATTTATTTTTTAATTAGAAAATAATTCGATTCCCCATTATCCTCCACCGCATCTCCAATCGACGGCCTCCATCGTCCCAATTGGTTTTCTTTTTAATAAAATTATTTTAAAATTATAAATTGCTTTTTTTTCCTTCTAATCTCTACGCAGTTGCACTTCCACAAGTGAAGTCGATATCATCGCCAATGATGAGATCTGTACAGTGTGGGTCCCACTCCACGGACCTTTCACAGTAGACGCTACAATCCAATCTGACGTCTCGTTATCACCCAACCACTTTTTCAGTCCTTTTTACGCCCTTTTTCTCCTCTCGGGATTTGGAGCTCGGTGCGCATTACGCGTCCTCCTCGTCACTCTTACCGTGACCCGCGGGAGGCATTTAAAGAGTGTCATTTCTCACGGGTCGGATCTTTGCCAGGTCAAAACGAATGGCTGCAAGTCAACACCCACTCAGCCCTCCGGTGGTCCACAGGATTATCAACAATTAATGAAGAAGAAAAAATTAAATAAAAAGAGGCCATTTTTGAATCTTTACTATTTACTGATTTTCTCGGGCTAATATTGTAAATTTACAGGGTTTCCTACGCTTACATTACATGAAATATTAAAATACAAGGCATTATCCGCCTCCAAAAAAAATAGTAAATTGGAATTAATTTTTTTTAAAATAATGGATAGAAATTTAGAATTCTACTTCTACCCCTACACGACCTGGTCTCCACGAATTACTGAAAAAGAGCTGTACCGGTATGTCTTGGCACCGGTACGCAACGGAGACTGTTACGTTTTCACGATGCCTCCTTGTCGAGCTCGAAGGACGCGTTTTTCCGGCTACCGCTGCTCTTCATCTTCAACAGCCCATACAACCGCCGGAATTCCCTCACGGTGTGAACGCTCTCCCGGCACACCACCGCCGATGTATCCTCGGGATCGTCCGACCGTTCGTTGACGGACCCGCTCTCGCTAAGCCGCCGCACCGTTTTGGTACCCACTCCGCCGGCTGCGGCTGCAGCGGTGGTGTTACTCGACTGTAGTGCGTTGATGACGGACTTGAGCGCCCGGCTGGGGGAGCTCCGGTTCACTATCAAAATTTCCCCGATTTCTGCAGGACTGAGTTTGCCGCCGGCCTGGAACACCTCCTCCACCTGCGGAAACAGCTTGTGGTCCTTCACCCCGAGGTAGCTGGTCGCCAGCGTCTTGAAGGCCGGGAAGTCGCAGAGAGGAAAGTAAATGTGGACGTCCAGCCTTCCTGGGCGGAGAAGCGAGGGATCGACGTTGTCCCGGCTGTTCATGGTGAAGACCATCACCCGCTCCTCCCCGCAACAGGAGAAGACGCCGTCTGTGAAGTTAAGAATACCGGAGATGCTCACGTTCCCGGATTTCTCCGCTAGGAATCGGTCGAGATCTTCCACCAGGATCACCGACTTCCCACTCGTCTGTAAAAGCAGAGATTTCAGATCGGAATCGTCCTTAACACGGCCCAGGTCCACTTCGTAGAGATCGTAGCTGAGGAACTTGGCCATGGCCGCTACGAAGCTCGTTTTCCCCGTCCCGGCTGGCCCGTAGAGAAGGTAGCTTCGCTTCCACACTCTCCCTAGCCGGTGGTAGTATTGTTTTCCCTTCACGAACGATTCGAGATCGGATCGCAACTTGTTCTTCAGATCCGCGTCCATGGCGATCGATTCCAGCGTTGCCGGGTGGGTAAACGCGACAGACCGCCATCGCCCGACGGCCTCCGTTCCGCCATTCGTGTATAGCTTTACCTCTCTCCTTTTTAGATCCATTTCATCGGCAACGGTTTGAATGTGCTGGAGGTACGGGCGGAGGATGCGGCGCTTATCTTGTTTCCGAATCCTTAAGACGAATGACTTACGACCGCTGCTGGATTCGTTTCGCCATGAGACCTTAGCGCCGAGGAAAGAGTCGCGGACGACCTGATTCGGGTCTAGCTGGAGGAAGATCTCGTTCGGTTTCTTTCCGGCGAAGAGGTTTGCGTAATCGGAATCCTCGAGCGACGCCAAAGAGCCCAGATAAACAGAAACTTTCTTATAAAGCTGATTCTCCTGGAAATTCTCATTGTATTCTGGGATTCTGTAGAACTGATAAACGTAACACCATTCCTCCATCAATCCCCACAATCTTCTAACAAAATTTATCAGCACAGACCAAAGGAAAACAATTCTGAACACCACGAGGCCGCCGGCAACGGCGCCAACAACCATAAACAAATTCATCCTTCCTTCTATTGATTCTACTTCGTATCCGCTTCCAGAAAAAAAAAAAATCCAAAATATAAGCAAAATGTTTACCAGATTCGAGGGCAGGCAATCTCATAAATCATCACCGCGACAGGCGTTTTTTTGCTTTTCGAAGCAGAAATCACCATCTTTTCCCCATGCCGAAATCAGATTTCCAGGTGAGAAATCACAACGAAAACCGAGTGGCTTAAGGAAGAAACCCGACTGCGGAGGCGGAATCCGGAGAAGATCCCAATAATCTCAATCTGCAATTCCATTTCTTGAAAGAAACGCAAATGGAGAAGACAGAGGGAGAGACAATTTGGAAACGTGGGAGTAGGGTGACGTCGCGGTTTTCAAGGGAGGATTTGAATTTTCTTTTGAAGATAGAGAGGAGAGGAGGGGAGGGGAGAAATAGTTGAAGACGGAAGCTGGCCCGTGACTGGCCGGCGGACCGGTCAAAGGCGGAGAAACAAAAGAGAGAAGAAAGGATTTGTTCTTCTGTTAAACTTCGTTTCTCTCTCCTGAGAACTGGAACACGGGGGCCATGGAGCGAGGCGAGCTATAATGCTAGATCTTGTTTTCTCAAAGGCTAAATATATTACGTGTTTGCCGAAGCTGGGATGTCGATTACCTGACGCCAACCTTGTTCAGGAAGCCAGCACGCAATCCAGATTAAAGAGATTCCATTAAGACGGAAATACCCTCAGTCCCGCAAGGCAGCCGACTTTGTAAACTGCTGTCCGCTGCCAGCGGACTAATAATTAATTTAAGTTAGGTAATAAAGTATTATTAAATTAAGATCCTTCAAAGAAATGGCCCCACCTAGTTGGTTCCGATTCGCGGGTTTGGTCTAGATTTCGTCCACCTACAGGCTACTACCTTACTAATAAACAGGGTTCGCTGAATCCAGGTCCGATCTTTATTCTTTATTCTTTATTCTTTATTCTTTCTTCTTTCTTCTTATCTTGATATCTACTACTACTAATCCTATTTTATTTAAGAATGACCTACCCGGGCCGATATTTGAACCGGGTGAAATCTAATTCAGGGTCGACCGAAAATCAAAACCTGGACCATCAACAAAGACCATGGACTTCTTCAACCCAGCCGGGTAAAGACCAAAATTGTGGGCTGGGCGGTAGTGAACAAGACTCGTTCAATACTCGAATCTTTTCAACTAATTAATACTTCCGACTCTCTCAGTCTCTCTTTCAAACCTACCCAAGGGTCAAGAGATTAATCGGTCGGTAACGTCACACTGACCATATTAAAAAAGTCCAAACCCGTTTCAATTTTTCAAATGCATTTTTTGTCGCGTCCGGAGTCAAGGGGTTGAACACGGGTTACGGCCGCTGGCGTCAGGGGTTTGAAGTTTGAACGGAGTTCGCAGTTTCCAACCGCCAACCCATGCATGGGATGCATGGGGGGGGGGGGGGGGGGGGGGGCTTCAAAAAGCGGATTTCTTTCGAATAAGAATTTATTAAAGGGACAAAATTGGTTCCTCTTTGAAAATTAGATTCCAATTTCGAAGGATATATTTATAAATAGAAAGTTTGATTAAGGAAATCTCGTAACCCCATGGACACCAATTATTGTACGCGTTTGTCACACGGACGGCGGGGGACAAATAATGCACCTAAGACCATCGGAATATCATACGAGTACGTGGTGTTATAAAATAGTAAATGTGTGTACTAGAGAAATGATTAAAGATTAAGGAAGGTGGTAATGAGTGGATTTGAAATCGGAGGGGGGCACATGGGGATGGAGACGTAATAATTGATTCATTTAATGGAGGGATGGAATAATGCAGATTAGGAAGTGGACGGGCAGCTTCGGTTGGGCGTCCCACGTGGGAGTCAAGGTGGACCCCTTCCCACTTACCATGTATTCATATAGATGTTAATTTTAGACTTTTATTATTATTTTTTATTATCTTATTAAGTTTGGATGGGTTGCATGAAACGTTTCGACCCGACCCGACTCGGATAGAGGGGGTGTGACTGGTGGGCCCGTAGTTGCTCACACACACTACATCAAATGCGTTTTTAGCGCCGAATCAGAGCTAGAAATGTTCGCGGTTCGAAGCTGCACTCAGAGGCTACGCGTCTACGTCCGAACACCACCATCTTCTACTGCCATGGCATCACCCGTTAGGGCATCTGTATTCTCGACTGCCTCTCCTGGTCATTCTATCAGGACAGTCGGCACCCATAATGGCAGCTTTCATTGCGACGAAGCTCTTGGATGCTTCATGATCCGTCTGACTGATAAGTTCGCCGGCGCAGAAATTGTCCGGACTAGGGACCCCAAGGTACTACTTGTTGTTTCTTATCTTCTCGAGTAGTTTCGAAAGTTGTTTTTCTTTTCTTCTCTTGCTATTGTTTATTCTATGTTCCGGAGTAATTTAATACGCTCAGTGATTTTGCATTTGGTGGTGGTTAGCTTTCAAGTATTCTATGAGATGGTATTAAGCCAAGTGGGGAAGTTTTATCTGATAGAGAGAGTATAATTGTCGATGACAAATGTCAGATGGATGCAGATTTTGTTTCATTTGCTTTTAGGTCGTTTTCCTTTTTCTTTTTTTTTTCTCTTTTTTTTTTTTGGAGTCTTTGGACATTATTTTGTTTTAGGTTTGGCGACTTGAAAATGTTACTTGATGTCGTGGTGGTTGCAAAAGTCTGGTTTAGGCTAGCAATAGCCAATGCTGGCTTAATGAGAGTGACTTTGTGTGATTATGGATATTAACTACAGGTATAGAGAGAATGGAGCGGTTGTCCAGCACCATGGTTTACCGTATCATGTATTGTTGATACAGGTTGGATATTGAGGTCACTAGTAACTAGTCATTCCGGCTTAACTGTATTGGGTTTCTTGGTATCTAACAACTGTGCCACAAAATATTCTCTGCCCATTTTTTTACTTTTTTTCCGAGACATAGCACCACAAAATGTCTCCTGGAACTCTTCTGTCCTTGGAATTTTCTGTGCTAAAGATTGTTGCATGTTTCTCATATTTTCATATTCTCTGACCATTTTTTTACATTTTTTTCCGAAACATAGCACCACAAAATGTCTCCTGGAACTCTTCTATGCTTGAAATTTTCTGTGCTAAATAATGCTTCACGTTTCTCATATTTTATTGCTCCTTAATTTTTTTTTTTCTAGCAAATCTTGGATAGTTCTTGGTTGATACTGGTTGGGTTGTAAGTAACAGCAAATTTAAGCTCATGCATGTTAGGTACTGGACACTCTTGATGCAGTTCTTGATGTTGGTGGTGTGTATGATCCTGAGCATGATCGCTATGATCATCACCAGAAAGGTTTTGAGGGGGTTTTTGGTCATGGATTTACTACCAAACTGAGTAGTGCTGGTCTTGTTTATAAGGTAATTTTATGATCCTTTTGACCTTTGTGCACTAAGCCATTGTATTAATATATCTTATTTTTTGTATTGTTAGAATACTGGTGTATGGGCATTTTGAAATAGTTTCGACCATCTCATATGGGTCTCATCTGGTTACAGCAAGCTAGACTACTTATTAGGACTTTACATTTCAAGTTTCATTCAATTCTGATATGTATTTTTGAAGTTATAAGTGTTTTTGTACTAAGGGGCAGAATTGTCCTTTCATGTTAAACCCACTTAAGTGAATAGATAAGAGGAAGGGGTCGATCTTTTTGAACCCTGATTGACACAGCTCTTCAAGGCTGCTTCTCCATCTTCTTATCTCTCTATTTTCTCTCTTTTTTCCCCTTCTATTCCTCTCAATCTTGCAATTTCACATGGTATCAGAGCGATAGAAGACGATCCTGTGCAATTCCTCTACAGTTCTTGAGCAGTAGAAGTCCTCTACAATTCAGCACTGTGGCGATTAAGTTTGGTTTATATAGAAGTCTTTGTGATTATTCTCTGTCTTTGCTGAAAAGGAAGACTAATATTGTTGTTTTGGTTGTTTATGTTGATGACATTGTCTTATCTTGGTATTGAAGTGGCTCAAATTAAACAAGGTGGTGTTCTCTCTCAAAGGAAGTACATTGTAAATATGTTGCTGGAATATGGTGTCTTGGGTACAAGACTAGTGGATACTCCCATGGAAGTTAATGCTTGCCTTCATGACTATCATCGCCCCGTACTCAAGGACAAGACACAACATAGACACCTAGTGGGATTTTTTTTATGCTACAGTCACTAGACCTATTATATCATTTGCATTGGGAGTAGTGAGTTAATTCACGGAAAACACAAGAAAAATACATTTAGAAGCTGTTTAGAGGATTCTAAATTATTTGAAAGGTGCTCTTGGGAAAGGTTTGCTTTACACTCGGAATGATGTGTTTGGATATTCTGATGCAGACAATGCTGGATGCAAGATGGATAGGAGGTCCACCACTGTTACTGTTGCTTTGTTGGGGGTAATTTGGTGAGTTAGAAGAGTAAAAAACAAGTTGTAGTGGTTTAATCAAGTGCTGAGATAGAGTATAGGGCAATGACTCACACAATTAGTGAGTTTATATGGGTGAAGTCGGTTCTTTTTGTGTTTGGATTTGCCATTCCAGAGCACATAGTTATGAAGTGTGACAATTAGGATGCCATATTCATTGCAAGTAACCAAGTAATCCATGAAAGAACTAAACACAGATAAATTAATTGCTATTTCATTAGAGATTGTGTTATGCTGGGAAAGGTGTCTCCATATGGGAAGTCCTCAGAACAACTTGGAGATGTGTTTAGAAAACCCTTTGGAAGGTGTGAACATCTAGTGTGTTCTGATAAGTTGGGACTGTTTGACATTTACTCTCCAACTTGAGGGAGAGTGTTAGAATACTGGTGTAGGGGTATTTTGGTCTTTTCACCATCTCATATGGGTCTATCTGGTTATGGCAAGCTGGATTACTTAGTAGGACTTTATATTTCAAGTTTCATTTAATTCTGATATGCATTTATGAAATTATTGTATTAAGGAGCATAATTTTCCTTTCATGTTAAATTCACTTTAAGTGAATAGATAAGAGGAAGGGCTCGATCTTTTTGTGAAATAAGGTAATAAAGAGGATTGAGACCAAACATAATCTGCTTATGAGAATATGCTTCTATCTTCAGGTGATCATGAAGCTTAAAGAGCAGTTCTTTTGCAATTGAACCCTTTAAATATCTTAATATCCTCTGAACAACTTTGAGATGTACGTTTCATGGGCGATACATGAATTGATTGGCCACATTGATTGAGAATGATATATCAAGATGTACAACTGTAGCATAGATCAATTTCCTAACTAACCTGCAATATAGTATTGTCCTTGACTTCATCTCTGTTCTCACTGTGAAGATCATGATCAACTTCCATAGGGGTCTCACTGGCTTCGCCCTTGATAGTCCATACTCCTGTAACATATCAGTGACATATCTTCTCTGTGTGAGTACGAGTCTTGCCGTGCTTCTAGCTACTTCATTTCCAAGAAAATATTTGAACGAACCCAAGTTTTTAGTCTGAAAATGCTTTGAGAGATGCATATTTGTTTCTTCAATACCCTTTGTATCACTCCCTGATAAAATGATATCATCCTCATATCCTAACTGGGCAATAACTCCTGACGAGCTCTTAATGACAAGTAGAGAATGGTCACAGTGACTATAAGATAACTCATAAGATATAAGGGCTATGATAACAATGTGAAATAAGGTTATAAAGAGGGTTGAGAGAGAGAGAGGAAGAGAAGGAGAAGAGAGAAAAGGAGAGAGGGGGCTGCTGGTGCAAGAGAGTAAGAAGAGCTCTCATTTGGGTTCTAAATCGACCTCTAACTCACTTATATAGCTTAAGTGCAAAACAAGTACAAAGACTAATATAGCCTCATACACTTAATCTCTTATAACTCCTGCATTGTACCTCCAAATTACATGGAACTTGAACTACTTAAACATTCAAGCATGTTGAACAAGATAGGACTAAATCTAGGTGTATACTATGTTAAATTACCAAACTACACTTCACATTGTTTTCTAACTATTTTTGAGCCCTGATTGATGCAGCTCTTTAAGGCTGCTTCTCAATCTATGTCTTCTCTCTCTATTCTCCTCCTTTCTTCCCTTCTAATCCTCTCAATCTTGCAATTTTACATGTATACTTGTGTTTTTTGTGTGATTCACTTTATTAGTTAATCAGGAAGGTGACCACTTATTGTGACACATCTGGTTGCAGCACTATGGTCTGGAGATAATCGCAAAGGAGCTTCAGCTTGATCCAAGTCACCCAGATGTACATAGATTGTTTCTAGCTGTATATAAAAGCTTCATGGAGGTAAGCGATCAGTGTTACTTTTGTTATTTTGAAATGCACATATATGTGTCTATCGCTGTGTCTGTGTCTATGTACACCCCTTTCTGGAACCTCTTTTATGTAATTGCTTTTAGATTATGTTCACTGTTTGGCTCTTTTGAGTATTTGAGTTCTCACAAGGAATCCACGAGATATACTGTAACGTGCTACTAATATGTTTTATATTTTTTTGGTTGATATTTACGACAACAGAAAACAATGGGAACCATTTGTTATAATCAATTTTGGCTTGTTTGACCGACTATGCATGGTCAGAGACACTGAGGATGTAAAGATAATCAAGATCATCTGTTATAATCTAGAATTGATTCAAGCCTCTTTAATGGCATGAAAGTCTCTTTACTCTGCTCCAGATTGGTTAGTTATTTAGTCTTTTTAAGTCATAACAATCTTATAAATAATAGTTCCTCTGGGCTTTTAAAAAAGAATAGTGGAATTTGACCTTTGTTCGTGGTGTAACTCAGGGTTCTATGTCATTTTGTTATTTGATGTTTTTCCTTTTTTTTTTTTTGAATGAAGCAGAAATTGTGTTAATAGAAAAATAAAAAAATACAAAAGATAGGCTTGGAAGCCCATACTATCTACACAAGCTATTTACAGTATTTTTTCTTAATTGTAACAGGCAATTGATGCTATTGACAATGGAATTAACCAGTACGACACAGATAAGCCTCCCAGATATGTTAATAACACTGGCCTGTCTTCCAGAGTTGGATGATTTAATTTAGACTGGATGGATTCTGATCAGTCCTCTGAAAAGGAAGATGAAGCCTTTCACCGTGCAATGGCACTTGCTGGAAGTGAATTTTTGGAGGTCAGTTGTTGATATTTGATATAGGATGATGAACTGTTTTTGCAACATTTCATAGTTTGAAATTAAACACTTTTGGTGCTGCTAAATATATTGTTAATATATTTTTTCAGAATGTAAGGTTTCATGCCCAATCATGGTTACCTGCACGGACTATTGTCATGGAGTGTCTAGCAGAACGTGAAAATATTGATCCTAGTGGAGAAATCATAACTTTGAAGAGGTTTTGCCCAGTAAGTTTATGTTTCTACTTTCTGTAAGCTTGTTTCTATTAGTTTATGCATTTTTTACTTGGTTAAAGTGGCATTCATTTTGATAGTCGGTTCTAGGTTGTTAAAGAACTAGGCAACTTTCATAAAGAAGAAAAACAAGAACTAGGCAGGGGTTCTTGGGTACATTATGTCACTGCTGGTCCATCTATCTGACCCTGCAGAAGAACAACCCATAATGCATATGATAAGCTTGCAAAAGAACAGCCATATGAAAGTAAAAGTTAGAAATATTGAAAAAAGACAAGCTAGGGTTGGATTCCTATTATAAAATTCTTGAGTTTCAGTTTAGTTGATGGAAAAAATGCATTCAAGAAAAACCTGGGGCTTTTAGTATTTTGGGTAAACACTTTTTATTATAAAAAAAAATATGGCGTATGCAATATCTTAGAGTTGAGTGTTATCTAGGTAATTTTACTATAATGTATTATGCTTGATGTTCTAGTTAGCAAGATGTTAATTATGGAAGTCCAATGATGTAGTTTTTATCATTTTTATTACTGTTGCATTGCTGTAAGTGGCGTAAGTGTTGTTAGAAAAGCTACTGAGGGGTATTTCGGTCATTTTGTATCAAAAGATATTACAGATTTCTATGTCATCTTATTCTAATTTAACATGTTTTATTATGTCTCTAGACTTAGTTTCATGTTATTTGGTTTTGTAGAGTGGGAGATATAAGGGTTTATGTGATTTAAGTATGTAAGGGGCATTTTTTAAATTAATTAATCTCACTTATTAAAATAGAAGGGGGGTCGAGCTTGACCCCCAACGAGACTCATTTTTTAGATCTTTTTTCTCCCTCTTTTCTTTCCTTCTCAATTTCTCTCTTTTCTCTCCTCAATATATTTTTTTGAAAGAATTCTCTCCTCAATATTCACTTTTCACAAGTGTAATTGGGGCAATATGGACTTTTTTTTTGTAATTCACTTAACCTGTCTAATAAAAAAGATTAGGGGTTGACTAGACACCTTAACGAGACTGAATTCATCAATCTCTTTTTTCCTCTTTCTTCTCCTCATCTCTTCTCTTTAATCATTTTTTTTAGTTTTCATGGTATCAGAATAGTGAATCCGCTTGAGGCACATTGTATTAGAGATTCGTCCTTTAAGTATGGAGTTCTCTCCTGGGAAAGTTTCAATTTTTTCTGCTGATTGACCTAAAAGCAGGATCTTTTCATCACTTTGTGGGCTAGAACCTACAAGGTGATAGTGTGTGCTGCAAATTAGGCAGCTTTATGTGTTTCAGTGCTCCAAAGGGTTGTTTTAAGGTCTTCTTTTATGCCAATACCTGCGCACCCCTTCAGGTCTCACTGTTTTATGTTTGGATCATTAATATTATGCCTGTGTTAGCATATTATTAGTTGGAAATTATCTTGGATGCATTGATGATCAAAGATTGGTCCTTTTCTGTATGTACTGAGGTTGTGGAGCCCTAGGTGCATTAGTGTGTGGCTCACTAGTGGATGTGTAATTATAAGTGTTTGGAGTGATAAAGTGTGGTTATGTGGTGTTGAAATTGGTGATTTTTTGCAACTATTGATAGTCCTGGATTGGAATTCGTAGAGGGATATCAAAGGCTGACGCTAGTGAAGTTGTTACACCTTTCAAGGGCTCAGTTAATTCAGATTCTAAGGAGTCTCATACCATTCAAATAACGTCTACTAAGCTAAATGGATAGAATTACATTAATTGGTCAGATCTATGAAAATATTTCTTAAGGCCCAAAAAAAATGAAGTTCCTTAGTGAAGTTCCTCCACCCTCTATTGATGACTGGGAGGTAAAAGACAACTAAGTTATGACTTAGCTAGTAAATTGTATGGAGGAAAGTTTAAATGATCAGGTTGTGTGTTATAATACATCAAAGGAGATTTTGGACACTCTAAAATCTATTTTTCCCCAATAAACTAATCTATCCAAAATTTATGTGTTATATTCAAAGTATTTTTAGTATGTCTAAGGGTGATAGAATAGTGATTCAATACTTTACAGAAATGAGAGGTGTTTTGTAAGAGATCAGTACATTCCATCCTTTTACTACATATGCTACTGAGTTTAGGAAGGGGAAAAATCAGATTCAGGTTGCATGGTTTCTTGATGGGTTGGGGATGGAGTTTGATGCTGTCCGTCCCCAAATTCTGCTGATGAGGGAGATCATATGTTGGAGAAAGCTTATAATCAAGTTCTTTGTCCTGAAGGAGCAGCAAGAAATGGTAAAGCTTCTACAGGTTCTGATGCTGCCCTTAATATCTTCTCTTCTACTTCTTGATCTGAATCTTCTAGAGGAAGACGGGGAAGCATTGGAGGTAAGGGATGTCGCAATGATGGTAATGGTAGAGGTAAAGGCTGTGGAGATAGAAAGTGCGTGCATTGTGGCATGTCTAATCACTTCTTGGATAAGGGCTAGGATTAATTTGGGAAGCCTACTTAGGTTAATTCTTGTGTATTGATAGAAGATGGAGAGGTGTTTAGTGAGGAGATTGAGTCCTCTGGTGGCACCTAGGAGATGCTTTAGAAGATACTTTTGCAGTTAGGTCAGTTAGCAATGACCGCTATTTCAGCATCTTAGGCACCTCCTACTCCAATAGTTAATACCACAATGGCAAGCTCAGGTATGTCTGTACTGATGTACCCTTTTCTTCTTCTTGGTGCATAGATTCTAGAACCTCTAGCCACTTGTAAAGTTTTTTCAAATGTATCATCATCTTCTTCACATAAATTGGTTACCTTAATTGAAGGCTCTATTTTGTTTTTTCTGTGGTGAATGGAATGTTTGCCCTTCATCTGGACTTTCGTTAACCTCAGTACTGGATATCCCAAAATGTCCTTTCAAGTTATTGTCTGTTAGCAAACTTACCAAGTCACTCAATTGCTCAGTCACATCTTTTTTCTTCTCATTGTGTATTTTAGGACTTATAGACTAAGAGGAAGATTGGTTCGAGGCATGAAAGTGATGGGTTGTATTACCTTGATATTGTTCCTGAGAACAAGTCATGTGCATTGAAAGCTGCGTCCTCTATTTACCTGTGCATGTACGCTTGAGATAACAATCAACTCATTTCTACCTTACCCCAAAATACTTCGTTCGAATGTCAGTTTTGTCAACTAGGGAAGCATGATTGAAAGAAGGGAGACAATCTTACTGCTTTTCTCTGTCAAATGTGTTTTATGGTGTTTAAGAGTTAACAGAAATCTTAACACTTTTCAGATAATTTTATAATGAAAATTTGATATTTGTTTCCATAAATTGGCATATGGAGCGGATATAGACTATGGAAGCAGAAGATTTTTTTTTTGGAACCATTTTGTACTAGTGGTCCCTCTAAATAGTTTCATCTGTTTCTGCAATATATTTTTACTCTTTCTGAGTGATTTGACACTAAAAGTCCTTTTACCAGTAAGAACAAAGTTTTTAAGTATTACAAAAAGAATGTACATTTAATGTAGCTAATGTTCTTGGCTGTGGATAGATATGCTTCATGTTCACTGGAGACATTGTCTTGAGACGAAAGTGCTTCAGGAGACCTGGACGTGCATCAGTTTATTTGTTTGTCTGTGGTGCATGATATGTTATTTTTTTATAGCTGCAAATTCATAAGATTCTTACGAAGTGGAATTCATCTGGCAGTGGAAGCTTCATTTGTTTGAGCTTGAACAAGAGATGAAAATTGATCCTCCAATCAAATATGTTCTTTATCAGGTAATACATCCATCTTCTGTGTTTAAAGGTTTTGTTATTTATAAAAAATAAGTTAGTCAACCAAGTAGGCAAATAAATAACTTATCCTAGTAAATGCAGAAGTGGAGATTAAGTGAAAAAACTTCTGAAAATGAAGATCAGAAAAATGACACCAACCCTATTGAGGGTAACTTGCTTCAGAAACACTAAAATAGAAAGGTTTTAGCCGCTGAAATGAGATGTGTTGGTACTAGCTGTCCACTGTTCCTTCATGTACGTAATTAGGCAGTCTCTGCAGCTTACTGATATGTCGCCTACACTCTTGATTTACAGGATGACAGAAGCAAAAACTGGCGAGTCCAAGCTGTTGCTGTATCTCCAGATAAATTCGAAAGCCGACGGCCCCTCCCAGCTGCATGGAGGGGTTTGAGAGATGATGAACTGTCCAAGGAATCTGGTATTCCTGGTTGTGTTTTTGTTCATATGAGTGGCTTTATTGGTGGGAACCAAAGTTACGAGGGAGCTCTGGCCATGGCAAAAGCTGGTCTGAAGCTGTAACTCCGTGGAATGATTCATGTAGTTGGGATTTTGGGAGGTTTGCTTCCCCTTTCCCTTTAGTTTCTATTCAATTTTGACCTATGATGTAGGCTTTTGAAAGCCTCTGAGAGTAACAGATCACCACATTTCTTAACGCAAACTGGTTTACTGTATGCACATCTCTGTTTGCTTTCAAACTCCTTAAAGACTCCTTAATATTGTGCAAGGAACGCTCTAGTCTATCTGAGCTTTTTATCTGTTATTAAAAGGAAAAAAATGAAAAAAAAAACAGGTGAAACAATTTTTTTTTTGTTTTTGGAAAGTGGGATGGGGTGGTGATTGTGGCGGGTGTCGGAGAAGCCATCAACCCCATGATCTTTATAATTTCTCTTTCACTGTCTTTATAAATTAAGAAATTAGGAGTGATTTTTCAAATTACTCATCTTAGTTTCTTTGTTATTATCTCAATCTTTTCCCCCGTCGTGTACAAATTCTCATCAGATTACAAATGTTTCTTCTCCATGAAAAACATTTTTTACTGTTTTAATATGGTATAAGAGTATTAAGTTTCTCTCGCAGAATAAGTGAGAAACAATTGTAGCAAAACTCGAAACAGGCTATGTTTCATCGTGCTTTGTAACTGATATCTTAAATGTTGTAAGAACAGATGAATCAAGTTGGGAGAAATTGTTATTCATGCCAAGCAAAAACATTGTCTGGCACCGAAAGTACAACTTCCATTTCCACACATCACTCCTTTCGGTGTCTTCACTGATTCTTCTGTAGCAGTATTCAACTTTCAATGTTCCAAAATACAACTCCCCACGATAGGGAAGTCTTTCTAGCAAAACAATTTCAGTTTTCCTAGTGAATCTGTACAAAAATGGAGAGATCGGAGAGAAACTTTGTCAGGGACAAAAGGAAAACTGTGCCTTGAGGGATTACTCTTCCGAAACTGTAGGCAAGCCTTCCTTGAACCAGTTGTAGAGCCCACCTTCCATGTGATAGACGTTCTTATATCCATTAAGAACCAGCAAGTAAGCTGCAATCAGAGACCTATACAGAAGAAATGAGCCATAGCAACTGACCAACCTCGGTCATGTTATGAAATAAATAGGCCAATGAAGAGGATTAAGCCAGTACTTACAATTTGGGACTGCAAACCTTTTATAAAGTTAATGAACAAAAGGATATGTTTCAGCAAAATACCTCGACTGCTGGCCTTCAGGAAGATTTTGTGATGGTTTCATTGTTCCACCAGATGAACAAGTCACTATTATTTTCGAGTCTTTATCAAGTTTTGATTCCACCACTGGTAATAGGATGCCGTTTTACTTGAATCAGGAAAAGGAAACCTGAGCCTAATACATCCAAGAAGGCAAGATGAAAGGGTGTGTAAAGATCACTTACGTTGCATAAACTCGGGGTTCTCTTCGGTTCCACTGAATATACCAAAAAATGCAAATGCAGCTCGCCTGGCGATATCCCAAGCTGTCCACTCTTTTATAAGTCTATAGATTTGTACATTGATGGCTCCAGGAGGATGAGCCTACAAAGACGGGGTAAGAAATGTGAAGAGATGTAATTCTTTGCTGCTTGATAACCTGATCAAGTACATAGATATATTTCTTCCTTCTACAAAAGCAAAAGATTTTTAAAGACACCTAAACGAATGCCAGCAGCGCTAACCTTTTCAGTTATTATAGCGAAAACAAGAGTTTCAGAAGTAGCACAGCACAATGTCAGAACTCTCAAATGCCATGTAACTATTTTATGACAGAATAATGAGAGGTCACTGATGCAAAACTGCTTCGGAGAACTCAATTACAATAATAGTGCCACATTGAGGAAGTTATAGAAATTCACATCCCTCAATATTTGTTTAGTAACCGATAACCTGTTGTCTGAAGCAGTTTCTGAAACTATGTCTTACCAAAAGACTTTCTTATGGAGGCACTAAATTTATGGGCAGTGTTTGGAACAATTTGTGGAAACATTAAAGAACTGATTTGAAGTTCAGCCGTCAATACCATCTATAATAAACCAATGATGAGTTAAGGTACTTAATAAAACAAGGGGCAACATGTTGAAGACTCATGTTGAACTGCAAACTTAGACTAATGATGTCTTTAATGTGAAACAAAATTTTCCTAATGATGGAGAGCACAGGAGTGAAAACTCAGGGATGATATCTCTTCCGAGAGGGGAGACTGATGCAGTGCAACATAATGTTGAAAAGTTTGCTCAACAATAACTATGGAGAATAGGCCACCTGAGATGGCTTTGCATTTATTGAAGAAGGAAGGAGGACCAAGTTAAAAAAGAGATGATTGCCTTATTTTAATCTCAAGTTTCCAAAATAAGAAGCCTGGATAAGTGGAAACCTCCTATTTTGATTGAAAGTGTAAAAAACAGGTAGAAAACCTCAAAAGCAAAAGAAATCTTTTTCAAGAAAAAAAAAAAAAAAAAAAAAAACCTCAAAAGCAATAGTTCAATTACTGGCAACTAAGTTGTTTTAGTTGGAAGCTTTAGTCATTCCCATATAAGTAATAGTTTGTTGTTTTAGTTGGAAGTTAAAGAAGTGGTAATTACAAATGTTCTAATTTTAGTTAGAAGGTCTTCCTGCAATATATAGTATTCATAAATGCTAATGAGAGTCTTATTGGAGAATTACTTCCCCAAATAGGATACCAAAAGATTTTACTGAATCAGTTTCCCTATGCACTAAGATAGGCCTTATATGAAAGAAAAAAAGGCATCTTGCTGAATAAAGTTCTTATTGTATTGCCTGTAATGTTGAAATGTTTTTTCTATTATCCAGTTTCCTATTTTTTATTGACCAGCAAAACTCCTACTTCGTATCCTTCAATGTTTTCTCTTGTGGTCTAAGAACTCTTAAGTTGTCCACATTCCAGGACTTTCAACTTAAATTAAACCACTGAACGTCTGTACCATGTCAAGATTCACGAGGCTATTGCCAAGACATTAGATTCTAAACTAAGGCAACTTCTGCAAGCAGACTTGATCAGTTTCCAGAAAAAAAGTTTTTTTTTTTTCCTTTCATTGGCAATGTTCAGCCTCATACTCTGGTGAGACTTAGAATTCAAGACCTCATATTAGTAAGCCCCTATAAAGCCATTGAAACAAAGCCCCAATCTACAAGAAAGAAGAAAAAACATGAGAGGATCGTTTACTTCTCCCAACCATTTTTACTGTGCAGTATGCACAGAATTATACAACTTTACACATCCAGGTGTCTAAAATGTTATGCATATGAGTTGACCTCACAAATTTGAGCTTAGCTTCTCTGAAAGCATTGAAAATTACAAATTCTCTTGTCCAGTGGTTGGCAATTTGGTTTGTAATGGTAACTTAATCATTTTTATTTAGTGCTTGTAACCAGGACTTGAACCCATAAGTTATTAGGGCTAGGGAGTTAAAAGTTGTCCCCACTCTGAGTCCAGGCCTAATGAGATATATGTAATATTGAGTGGAATCTGATAACAGATGCGATTAGCTTGCCAACAAATCAGCCCCTGAGTAAGGCCATTTTCAATTTTCATTCATCATTCCTTCTATGCGACAACTTGTTTTGCAGATTTATAGTCTCCACGATAACCATCTACTAATGGGGATTAGCTGAAATTAGAATTTGAAGCTCCATTGTAATTTCTTACATTTTGTGTTCGATATGTACAATTGATATTAAATGCATTATATATTTTTTACGTAAATGTATTATATTATTTTGAACTTAAATGCATTATCTTTAAAGGACAAAACTAATAAAGAACTTATGAAGTACTTCTCATAAAGGAAATTTAGGGTAACAGACACACTGTCGTGTGCATTTGCTATTTAATTGATTTATGAAAGCCAAAGAATTTCCTTTCTGTTACCAGAAAACCTTAGAAGCTAACCTCTTTAAACTCTGCCTCTGGGCGTACGTCCAGAATCACAAAGTTGTTTTCTTGTTGAAGGCGCAAAGCTTCCTTCACATCAACACTACGTACCTGCAATATAGGGTGGCATTTTGGTTTAAAGATAACATGAAACAATTAGGGATTCTTGACATAATAGATTAGAAAGATCAACATCCGAAAAAAAAATCAGACACCAAAAGGCAATTTTCCAGCATCAGTGTGATTATGGGAGACTCGATCTTTTCAATTTTATGTCTAGCTTTACATTCATGCATAAAATTTCAATAAACAAGGTTTCCACATTGTGCTAGGCATAAAGAAATTTTAGAAGACACCCCAAGATTCACATAAATGCAAACAGAGGTTCATGACTACTTCTCTAACCAATGCACTGTTTTCACAATTCCCCCCAGCTGTTCAGCCCCATAGTCAGGAGCCATAAGCAGTTACAAGCTAGAAATAAACAAACTGCATAATCAACAGTTACAACAATCCCCATGGTTCACATCATCCAAGTGCATCCATTGCAACTAAGAGCAGAACAGATAGTTTAAATATGGAGAAAGGGTCTGTATGATTTATCTTTTTTTGTTGAAGGAAGCATGAAACAATTTGATTAAAGAAGAGAAAATTCATGGAAGAAAAGGGGGCAGACCAAGTGGCAGACAGTGTGAATATGTGCAGAGTACTTAAGGGGTGTGGAAATTGGAAAGCTTGAGAGGAGTGGACACCGACTGGGTTGGGGTTGGACTAGCTTAAAAGTTTATAGACACCAAGCAAGATGATCTTGTGGTATGCGTTTTCTTTATTAATATTACATCAATTAGCACCAATAGAACTTGCAAGCACCTGACAACCTCTAACAAAGCTCTGGATGAAGCCACCGAGCCGAGGATCAATACCCACACATCAAGGTGCATAGATTCAGCTGTCGTGTAGTAAAATAATAAGATAGAACGAGTACCAGCTAGACAGCTCAAGTACAAACTCCAAGCGAAAAAAAAATCTCCAACAATGAATAAAAGGAGAATAAAATAATATACCCTTTTCTGGAGCAAATATTCCCGCTTGGTCTTCCAGTCTTCCTCCGCTGGAACAAAATAAAAGAGCGTCAAAGTTTCAAACAAAACCCACTTCCATACATAATCTCCAGAGCTAAAATCAAGCTCCACTACAAAAAGTTACATAAAATTCTTGTCCAGGAACTGGGATGAAACTGACACACCGGGTGTTTTGGCCGGTTTAGTCGCGGCGCTCCTGATTTTAAGCAAACCATTCGTGCGCGGAAACGAACTACACTTGGAGACCCAGATCCCAGCGACTGGAGAGTAACGAAAACCAGGATAAGAATTAGAAGAAGAAAATGGCAAAATCGGGTTCAACGAAGAATAGGAACACGACGGCACTAGCAGTAACGCAACCATTTTACAGGCACAGATCAAGGCGCAGCTATTCAAAAACAGCTTCAGCAGAAGCAAAAGCTAACTAATAATGAACTCATCTCTCAGAGTCTACTTCTACATCCCAATTTTCTTACTTCACTCCAAAACACAAAAAAATTAATGAAAGTGAAAACAAAGAACTCAAGTGGAGATATTTTCACCTCATCGCACGCCATCGTGATTTTTCCTGCAAGAAGAGATTTCACGTGGGCCATGAATCCAATTCCCGTGGTGGAGCTGCCATATCTCGGGTTCCAAACGGATTTCGTGACTTGTCCCGCGCATTTGCAAACCTACGCCGGAGTATCTAAATTGCGCACAATATAACCAGTCCGTACTTCGCTAACGTGCGCGTAAGATTTCAATGTCCATAAATGGGGGGTCAGTGCCCCAAATGGATTCTTGAAGATCAAGTTCATGTCCAACATGAAGATCATGTCAGTCATGTACATGAAGATCATCTTCGCATTTGGTGTTAGTGTTGATAACTTTATGTGCACTAGAAAACAGTTTCCAGTGTTAGTGCCCCAACATCAGAAAAACATAAAAAACAAGAGAATCTCTAAACCTTTACAATACACTTAATTACAATATAATCTTTAAATTCCAAATTAGGTAAAACAACCATTATTACTACACGAATAAATTATTTAATGTATAATTAAATATATTAATATATTTATTAATTGAATTAGATATATAATTATGCATTAATATGGTAATTATATGAGCCAATGAAATACGCACATGATTAATTACAAATAATAAATAAATAATGTGGAGTTATTAATAACGTTATAAATAAAAAAAATGAAAGTAATACGTGAAGTTATTAATAACATATGATATACTTTAACCTAAAAATAAATAATTTAAGAGAAAAAATTGATCTAATCATAAATTTAACACACTATATATTTGTATATAATATATTTTATGTATTATTAATTAATAATATATTATCACAAAATTTAAAACCATTGGTTTAATTAACTATAGCAATTGGATAATTATGCCAAGATAATTTATCAAATATTTATTTTAAAAATATTTTAATTATGACTATTAAATCACTATTTTTAATATAGTAATTATAAAATAAATGTATTAAATAAATAAAAATAATTATTTTATAAATAATTTTTATAAATTAATGACGATAGTTTTAAACTATCGTCGTCTTCCTCAAGATCGTCGTCTTTGTCAGGGGCAAGCCAGCGGGCAACGGCGACAGTGGCGGGCAACGCCGATAGAGGCGGCGCTCCGACGATACGCAGAGAGGGAGAAGAGAGGGAGGCCGAGAAGTCCAAATGTCAAAATCGAAGAAAAACGAAACTGAAACAAGGGAAATCGCAAGAAATTGGAAGGTCTTTTGGGGGAAAAAATGATAGCGTGAGGGAGAAGGGAGTGAGATGCCGAAAGGGAGAAGAGAGGGAGAAGAGACAGAGAGATAAGAAAGAGGGAGAAGCGAGCGGGAGGTTCAGAGGGAGAGCGAGTCCGAGAAAGAGAAGGACGTCGGAAGAACGTTTGCAGTGAGAGATGGAGGCAGTAGAGAGGGAGACCGGAGAGGGACGGCGGAGACGAGAGAGCGAGTAGAGAGCTCGGGCTTCACAGAGACGACAGAGGGCTGCGGGAACGAGAGTGTCTGTGCGGGAACGAAACGAGCGAAATGAAAAAAAAAAGAGCGAGATGGTCGAGCCAGAGAGAGCCCGCGCAAGAGAATCAAGTGGATGATTCTCAAAATCTGGCGGAAAACACTTTCCGCCCGTTACTCTTGAGACATGAACTCTTGATTCATGCATATTCATGTACATGACATGAATTTCGGCGCCCCCTAACGACATCAGGACATGAACTGCATAATGCGCATGGAGATCATGTCCTGAGTCATGTGCACTAACCCCCCAAAAATCTCTTAGGTGTGAAAAATACGAAATGATTATTTCAGCCATCCGATCATGATTTCTAATTAGATTTTTATATTTATTTGGATTGCCCGAGTTTTTTTGTAGAATTCAAAAAAATTAAAGGTAAATTTATCACTAAATTTTAAAATTATTTTTAAAAATTCAAATATGTTGGAAGATATGCTAGTAATTATGACATAATGTAAATTACTTTTAATTTTGTCTTTTTTTCTTTTTTCGTAGGGTAAAAGGTAAATGATGTAATTATTGATTCTCTTATTATTAAAATATATTGAGGGGCAGGATTAGGATGTCACTTAACCTAATCCACCTTCCCTCCTCTCTTACTCTCTTATCGAACTCCCTCTCCTCTCTTTCTCTTTCTTCTTCTTCTTCTCCAATTCGTTCTTATTCTTTCTCTCACTCGATGCCTTCTTCTCTAGTAACCCGGTTCCTTCACTATGATCTTTATGTTATTCTAAAGCTAACATGGTATCAAAACATTAGGTTTAGGATCCCGAAATTATGTTGTTGGATTAACCAAGCTCTTCGTCAAGATCTTTAGGTAAAAGTATGTTGTTGAACAAAGGTTTTTTTTTCTTCTTGAGATAACTACTATTATGGCTCTGAGAAAATAGGATGATTATTGATATGATTCGTCCATAATTTTTTTGAATCATCTCACCTTACGAATTAAGTTCTTGATTGGTTATCTTCGATATGCTCAATTCATGCTTCTTTCGAAAAATAATCAATTTGTTGTGATTAATGTTGCTGTGAAGCTTGGTTAATTTTTTGTGTGGTTCAAAGCATGTTATTCTATAGCTACTACGTCAATGCATTGATTCTTTATACGGGAGAAATTTCAAGCTGATATTTGATCTCTTAGACATGTTTCATCTTAAGGACAGGTAAGTTGGGTATTTACGATATTTTCTCTACCCCAACGTGAAGGGGAGTATTGGAAGATAAGCTCGTAGTAGTGGCATGATATAAATTACTTTTGGTTTTTCTCCAATTTTCTCTCATTAGGGTAAATGATAAATGATGTAATTATTAACTCTCTCACTATTATAAATACATTGAGTAGAAAAATTAGGACATCACTCTTTTAAGCCAAGCTCCCTAATCCTCTCTTTATCCTTCTTTCTCCCACTCATTATCTCTCTTTCTCTCACTCATTCGTTAAGATAGAAGAGCCTTATTGTCTCTGATGATCTACGCCGCTAATTGGTAACATCTACGGTCTAGATCATCTAGTTTGCCAGGTGTTTCTTTCTTCGGCATTTCAAAGTGACACCCATTTTCCCAGTTCTCACTCCCATACCCAAACCCAAAATCCTTATCTTTCCCCTCGCTGTAGCCATGGCAGCGGCCTGCAGCAACTCCATCATCTTCAACCTCAAGAAGCCTCTGGCCTCTCCATCTCTTTCTCCCATCAGAACCCCCGAGTGGTCTCCTGGTCCCTCCCGATTAAAGTCCCCTTGTCTTCTTCTAAGGTCGAATCGAACTCTCAACAACTTCACCCCCAAATCATTGTCCTCCGACCTCTCCGTCGCCCCCGATGGTCCAATCTCCTCCCGGCCCAACACCCTCAAATCCCGTCTTGCACATGGCGAGACCCTTTACGGCATCTTCCTCCTCGGCTTCTCGCCGACCTTCGCCGAGATCGCCGGCCTTGCCGGCTACGATTTCGCCGTCGTTGACATGGAGCATGGCCCCGGAGGTATCTCAGACGCCCTGCCCTGCATCCGCGCCCTCGCTGCCTCTGGCACTCCTGCTATTCTCCGACTGCCTGAGTCCTCCGCCGATTGGACCAAGAAGGCCCTCGATCTTGGCCCTGAAGGGATCATGTTCCCGATGATCGAATCCCCCAAGGCCGCGAAGAAGGCCGTCTCTTATTGCCGTTTCCCTCCCGACGGCGTCCGGGGATCAGCTCACACGGTGGTGCGGGCGTCCAGGTACGGGATAGATGACGGGTATTTGGAGAATTATAAGAATGAATTATTGATAATGTGCCAGGTCGAGACGAAAGAAGGAGTGGAGAAGATCGAGGAGATTGCGAAGGTGGAAGGGGTGGATTGCTTGCAGATGGGTCCTCTGGATTTGAGCGCGAGCCTGGGGTATCTGTGGGATCCGGGGAACAAGAAGGTGAGAGAGGTGTTGAGGGCAGCGGAAAAGGGTGTTCTGGGGACGAAGAAGGCGTATCTGTGCGGCTTCGCTATGCCCCACGACCCGCCGGAGGCGCAGCGTTCCAGAGGATATCATATGGTTTCGGGTGCTGTGGATTTGGGGCTGTTTCGAGCTGCGGTGGTGGAGGATGTCAGGAAGTTCAAGAGCGGGAAGGATGCTCCATCCGACGACGAGAAAGACACAGACAAAGACAAAGACGAGAAGTACTGGAGCGAATAAAAATATAGAACTGAAGCAGGAAGTTCAGTCAAGTTTTCCTCCAGAGAAAAATTCTCTCAGATGTAAAAACTTAGAAAGAGTGAGTGAGCTTTTAGATTGATTTTTAGCTTTTACCACATGTCAAGAATTCCGTGAATTAGTGTTTTTCTTTTCACATTCTTCTTCTTATAAGTTGTTTAAATTAAGATTTTAGACTGAAAATTAGGTTTCGAGCAATGTCTTCTTTTGTTTTTGCCGCTGACAGATTTATTTTCTTACTCCATTGCCGGCGTAAGCTTTGGTAAGTTTCAAGGAGGTTTCACAACAGTTTCTGCAACTTCATGAACCGAAGAAACAAGCTGATACTATCCTTGACGATGTCATTTCGATTAATGTAAAGTGAAAGTAAAAATGAAAGTGAATCAAAACTTATTTGGTGTTAGTGCGGTAGATAGAAAGTGTATTGGATCAAAACTTATTTTTAGGGTCTCCTCACTCCTGCTTCCCACCGGGGCGTGGCAGAAGAAAGGGTTTCTGCAATGCACTTGAAAATTCAACGGAGTGATCCTTGAGGGCATAAAAAATGACATCGACATATGAAAGAAATGGGATCATGGGTCCCAGATTTCTCTCTCCATTTGGGTTTCCAAAGACACGCACTAGTTGTTCGTCTGGGGGCAGTAGCTAGATAGTCGTGCTAGTATTCGGTGATTTTCCGGTTGGAGTATTACCTCAGATATCTAGTGCGGGAGAGAAGGCAGAGAAAAATCGGAAAGGGAGACGCAGAGCTGCTACGGGCCGAGAGCAAGAGGGAGATGGGACAGAAAAAACGAAGAGAGGGTCGAGAGCGAGAGGGAGATGGGAGAGAGAGAGGGCAAGAGGGAGCCGAGACGCGAGAGAAAGGGATGAACCAAGATTTCGGTGAGAATACTGATTCACCCACTACTCAGGGGCGAGTTCAAGTGGATGAGGAGGGATGAACCAGTTCATCCACTTGAATCGAACTCGCCCCCCCATTTTCACTTGACTCGCAGCCGAGTCGGTCTGGGTTTTATAACACTGGTAAAGACGATTCGAGCCATTAAAAGGAAAATAAATAACGAAAATCAGCCCAAACGTGTGGGACCATCTATGTGAAGTCAACAAGTGGGACCCATCCGCAGATCCACCGACAAGTTAAGATTACTGGAGTTTTTGTCTAAAGGCCATGTCCCTCCTAAATAGTATATAAAAGGATTGAGAAGAAATGGGTTTGGTTATGGGAGGAATGAGAAGCTTATAACAGTCTCTCTCCTTCTCGCAGAAAAAGAATTCTTCTCCAGGGCCTGAATCTTGATCTCTTCTGCGACAATGGAGGCTGCCTACTATCTCGTTTTCGGAGCTTTGGTTGTCGTGGTTGCGGCGCTCGAGTTCAGCAAGAACAACAAGGAGCGCATCAACACCTCCTCAGCTTTCAATTCGTTTAAGAATAATTACCTTGTTGTGTACTCGCTCATGATGGGTATGCTAGATCTCACCCTTTCGATGCGTAAATTATCATTTGGGGTCTGTGTTTGGGTTTAAGAGTCGTTAATTCGGCTCCTGCTTGTGGTTCTCTGATCTCGTTCAGATCTGGGTGTGTGTTGCCCAATGTGATTCTTTAACTTTTTTGAGGACTTGAGCCATTGTTTGAATCTGTTCTGTTTTAGTTTCTTGGAGAGGTTTTTCTTGGTGTTCTGATCGTTTGGCGTTAGGCTTTTCGGCGTCACAGTGTGCTTGTCGGTTGAGATCCACTTTTGCTATTTTCTTTTACAACCAAGGGGTTTGATCTGGGAAGACTGACATTTGAGAGGATTTTGATGGTAGATGTCCCTCGTGCATCTCGGCAGTGAAAGAGTCAGTTCTCACTGGTTGGATAAGCAAGTATTTGGCCAGTAGATCTGGTTGATTTTGAAGCTTTTTTGCTTCTTGGATTTTCGTTCCAAATGTTCCAATGCTCTGGCCTTGTCCTTTTTTTAATGATGCTGGGCGTGGGCCGACGAGTCTTTCAGCTCTCACTAGCCTACGAAGAGAAAAAAAGAAACTCTTCAGTTACTAGATCCCCTTTCATGGGACTACGTTGCGTACAAAAGTGGAATTATCCGTTTATTCATTCCTGTCATTTATAATTGATTTTTCTATTTTCTTTTTACTGCTATGCTTTTGAGTTTGTCTGTTTATTTGAATGTAACCTTCTTGGCATTTTTTTTTTTTTTTTGGCTGTAGCTGGGGATTGGTTGCAGGGTCCATATGTCTACTACCTCTACAGCACTTACGGTTTTGGAAAGGGGGAAATCGGCCAGCTCTTTATTGCTGGATTTGGGTCGTCAATGCTGTTCGGAACAATTGTTGGATCTCTGGCAGACAAACAGTATGATCTTTTATCAAACAACAAATTTCTGAGTTTTCTTGCGATTAGTTTCTATATTTATTCCTTTTTCTTTCTCTTATTTAGGGGTCGGAAGAGGGCTTGTGTAACCTATTGCATTACTTACATTCTGAGCTGTATTACCAAGCATTCTCCGCAGTTTAAAATCTTGATGATAGGTCGTATATTGGGAGGAATTGCAACCTCCCTTTTGTTTTCAGCGTTTGAGTCATGGCTGGTTGCAGAGCACAATAAGGTGAAGGGTTATACTTCTGTCTCCGTTCCATTTTTATATGTTTGTTTATACATTTCAAAGAAATGTTTTCTGATGGTCCTTATCCTGGTTGATGCAGAGGGGTTTTGAACAACAATGGCTGTCAATAACTTTCTCCAAAGCAATATTTCTTGGAAATGGTCTTGTTGCCATTCTGGCTGGGTTGTTTGGAAACTTGTTGACCGATACATTAGGGTTTGGCCCAGTTGCACCCTTCGATGCTGCTTCCTGCTTTCTTTCAATAGGCATGGCAATCATCTTGACATCATGGAGTGAAAACTATGGAGACCCTTCTGAGAGCAAGGATTTGCTGACCCAGTTTAGGGGTGCTGCAGTAGCCATTGCTTCTGGTAGGTTTCTTGCTTCCTTTTGGTTGTGATCTGTTCATTTTGTCTGTAAAGTCTTCTGATTTATTTTCCTCTCTACAATGTTGGACAATCAGATGAAAAAATTGCTCTGCTGGGTGCCATACAATCCCTCTTTGAAGGTTCTATGTATACCTTTGTGTTCCTCTGGACTCCTGCTTTGAGTCCAAACGAAGAAGATATTCCTCATGGCTTCATTTTTGCCACCTTTATGCTATCATCAATGTTGGGGAGCTCTATTGCCTCACGTCTAATGGCCCGGCCAAATTTGAAAGTTGAAGGTTATATGCAGATTGTGTTTATAATTTCTGCTGCCACATTCCTTCTACCTATTCTCTCTACTGTAGGTTTTCCCAACCTTTTCTCTGCAATCTGGTCTTTTAGTTCTAGTTACTTTCTACTAAAAATCTGGATCCTTGCTTACATGAATGCTAATCTGAAACAGTTCATGGTGGCACCCACAAGTGTCAGAGGAGGAAGTCTTCCATTTTCTGGGTGGATCCAGCTGTTTGGCTTTTGCATATTTGAGGCATGTGTAGGGATATTTTGGCCTGCAATCATGAAGATGCGGTCACAGTACCTTCCTGAGGAGTCCAGAAGCACAATCATGAACTTCTTCCGAATTCCCCTCAACATATTTGTGTGTGTCGTTCTCTACAATGTAAGTTTGGTTATTTCCTTTAAATATGATATGTGTAACCCGGTGAAAGATGGCTGTATGCGCTGGGGTTATGACTTGGAAATCATAGCGTAACATCTCATATATAGCTGTTTCCATCCTTGTAGCCTGAATTGTCTACACTGTTGTTTGTTTTAATAATCTTTTGAACTCAAATCATTAATTTTTTTTTCTTTACCATTTAACAGTTTATTGTCACTTTGTGTTTCAGGTTAATGCTTTCCCCATCACGGTCATGTTTAGCATGTGTTCAATCTTTCTCTTTATAGCCTCAATCCTGCAAAGGCGGTTGATGAATGTTGCTGAAAACCACAAGTCAAGTAAGTTTAGTCTGTGTTTTTACCTTTTAGTGCATGCTATCTTTCTATATGCTGGAGCTTTACACTTACAAATGGCGGCATCATGTACATTTACAGGGTCACAAGACTGGACCATGAAGGAGAGGGGCACAGAGGCGGAACCACTAAACATCTAAACTGTGACACTAATCAACAAAACTGCAAAATCGGGAAGAGTACTTCTATTACCATCTTCCAACGTGAATAAAGGGGGAGAACTTTGCCGTTGGTGAAGTGGGTTTGGAGGGTGATGTGTCTCATAGTTGGGTGAAGAAGTATCAAATATAAAAAATCTTACAGAGAGACAACTGGCTTAGTCTCTAGTCTCCATTTCATTCATTGGATATACCCAAGCAAGGATTAGCACCATGTTCTCCTCTAATTGTGGGAGACGATTTATGCACTATTATGTAGCTTGTCACATTTTTGTGTTTTTTTTCCCCCTTTATAGTGAAGTTGGCTTGCAATGCAGCGTTGATTTGTTTGTGTCTGGAAATACAGAAAACAGGAGATCTCAATTGTAGAAATTCCCATATTTTCAAATCTATGAATGAGCCAATGCTCTCCTCTTATTGAACTCTCCCTCTCGTCCACACCCTTTAAGAACTATATTCAAATTTCAATCACCTACTACATGTTTCATTACAAAAACACAATCCCTATGGGACAGACTTTGAAGCAAAATGTCAAACACCTCTCGGCTCTCCTACGTATTGTTTTGTCGGACTTTGGTGCATTTACAGTCTTGCCGACAGATGTGAAACAGCAGCAGTTTATGGGCGGTGGTTGTTTGTTTAAGCAGGAACGGATATGACTCTCCATCCTGAGGAGGAATCGAGTTAATTGCAAGAGACAAAATCAAACAGAAAAAAAAACGGATGGGAAAAGCCAAGGTGTTAAACATAGAATAATCTTTATGAAACCTGCCTCACTTATCATCTCTATCTATCAGTAACCCACCATAGAGAGACCAAAGCTTTTTCTGGGTTTTATGTTAACCGGCTTGATTGACGGGTCTTCTTACACCTCTACCCATTTATGCGATCTCAGGTATAATATGATTAGCTCGGTTCAATACGCTTAAGGACTCGTTAGATAAAACGCTTCTTCCACTCGCGATTTTTCCCAGATTTCCCCACCCCGTGGCTGATTTTCACCCTTGCCGTCATGCAAGTATAGGAAAAACTAGAGTTCCCTCTGGGTGGCTGAGAATGATGGACTGGTTCCTTCACCGCAGAACTATCTGATGCTGACTTCTTCGCTTCCATAGCAAGCAAAAATCATAATTCCTCTTTCAAAGTTGGAATTGCAAACATATTAGCATCAGATATATACTATACTGCTCCTAGTGTCAGAAACAGATGATCCAGAATGTACCTAAAATCAGAGCCTGCTACAAGATCCCTCTACCATCGGAGATGCCATCAGTCATCCTCCACATATTTCTCTGTTCGGGAACTAAGGCAACTAGGGTCAATCTTCTGAATTGCTAACTAAATGAATGCCAAAAGTGATATCTGGTTGTGCTTGCAGCAAAAGTTATTTCTTGGAATTTGAATAAAAACAGGAAATTTCATGTGACAAAAATGACCTAGATAGAAGCGATACAGGGCATAATATCCATTTTCTGTCAGTAATAAATTAAGCCAGTAACCTGATCAAAGAACAGCAAAAACAGGGAAGATAACACCCTTTTCACATGGGCGGTTGATTAGCCCCAAGTAGCTGTCCAACCAAGTTAGTCACCTGAAAAAGGCAAAAGATAAGGATATTGAACATAAAATCTCTTAAAAATAAGCATGAATAAAAGGTAGTGGACACAAGAAAGTAGAGTTACAAAGAGAAGGGGTAAGGATTATTAGTTTAAATTGTTTTTCCAACATGCAATACAAAAAGAAACTGTTAACAACAGCACTTCTAACCTGAAAATATTTTGAAGCACAACGGTCAATGCAACTGTTTTCAGCCATGTTTAGTTCAGCTTCCTTGTACCTAAAAATTGGAAATCAGTCAAAAAGACTCTTTGCGCAACTGCTTTTCTTTTCTCTTTCTCTCTGAATGATGAGACTTTACTAAAATTGTTAGAAAGGATGCACTCGGCACGCTAGCCGATAAGGTAAAGATATACAGTTATGAGGATGTTATGATCCTGGGGTTAAGTACTTGGCTTTCCGCTACCTAACAGGCCGGTCTTTTGGGTAGTATTGGCTAGGTGATTAACATTTTGGTATCAGAGCCGCCGTCCACGGCAGCTCACTCTAGTGGCCCATTCTAGTGGCCCACTCTAGCGACACTGGCCCGACTCACTTTTTGAGACTACCAGTAATTTTAATCTGGCATCTAGGTCGCCTCCTCTAGGTCACCCCTTCTAGGTCGCCCCTTCCGGGATTCGAACCCGCCACATGGTGCCTGCTCTAATACCAAATAAGCACCTAACCAATACTATGCAAAAGACCAGCCTGTTAGGTAGTGGAAAGCCAAGTACTTAACCCCAGGATCATAACAATAATGTTAAGCACCTAACCAATACTACCCAAAAGACCGGCCTGTTAGGTAGCAAAAAACCAAGTACTTAACCCCAGGATCATAACAATACTCCCGCCATTATGAGCCGACGCCTATGGCGGCCCACTCTAGCGACATTGGCCCGACTCACTTTTTGAGACTACCAATAATTTTAATCTGGCCTCTAGGTCGCCCCCTCCGGGATTCGAAACCGCAACGTGGTGCCTACTCTGATACCAAATGTTAAGCACCTAGTTAATACTACCCAAAAGACCGGCCTGTTAGGTAGCAGAAAACAAACTGGGAGGACCATGCAGAACAAGAAGTGGGATGTCAGCCCCTTCATTAGCTATTCTATGCTTAAAAATTGACTGAACAAAGAGAACAAGTACAAGTGGTAGTGTGATTTTCAGTGATATCTTGAGTTTCTCTGAGGAGGTGTTATGCACAACAGTTAAAACAACATGGACTGCCATCCTAAATGTCCTCTGTATGTTAATATTTCTTGACTTAGAGAGGGGTACAGGAATTCCTCAACCACCAATATTCAATTGGCATCAATTAAGAAGAAAATAGAAAGAGGACAACACATGGAAAGAAAGCCAATATAAAGTAGAGCTGTTAATGTACCTTTTCTCAATACATTTATCAAAACAAGTCTGTGTGAGCCTAAAACAAACACAAAAGCAGTCAGATGGACATGAAATAAAAAAACAAGAGGCACCTGCTAAATGTAAAACACAAAGAACGCTTATTTAACCAATTAACAGAACCCTAGGAAGAAACAATCTCAGATAATAGAAAAAAATTGATCACATATGGTGAAAAACAATCTATGATGACTTACTTGTTGAACATTTCCACTTTGTATTCCATTTCTGTCAATGCTAACCCCAACACCTGGAAGTAGAAGAAAATTCCATGAGATTATTTTTAAAACACTGATATAGTATTAATAAATAAACAGAATGCTAGAACATCAAAAGCCAAATGAAGCTACTTAAACTGAAATTTGGCTATTAAGAGAAACAAGAGAAATTGTGTCAACAGTGCAGTTGCCAATTATAACAACTCCAACGATGAATTTGACGGCTTCCATCTTATAGTGTCTAAATATGTTAAATTCAAGACCATCAATCAGACATCTTGCAATCTTCAATACCAAAACAATTCCTCCATGCTCCTCACTCGCATCAGACTCTACTCTCAAAGATTCTCCTCCTCGAAAAATTATTCAGGGTGATTCCTCCCATGTTATTGGCTGACTATCCAAAAGACTCCCCTCCCCCGTGGAGGCTTTGCCAAATCTATGATGAAATTCTCAGCATCAGTTCCCTGCTACAAGTAAAGTGGCAGCACACCCTTCGATCTGCCAATTGTATTTCTGATAGTCTAGCTAAAGATGGTGTCTCAAAGAATTATGTAACTATTGGGGTCTCATTCCCTCTTGAGAATTAAGGCCTTCCCTCCCTTTGTATTGCTCTCATTCTTTGACAATAAAATTGAATCAATGATCAGTTAAAAAGAAAAAAGAAAAGAAAAAAACTCTGCTGGTTCTAGTTCAATAGCTGAAGAGATTGTACTCACGCAGACTTCCAAAATATGTTCTACAAGTAACAAACAACATGAAATAGAGAACTCAATCCATCCAGCATATATCACTTTTAAGGTTGTCCATACGTCCTAAATATTGTTTCCAAACTAGAAGCAACTAGTTTTCATAAATACAAAAACATACCTGTTCAGTGCTAGGTCCGCTTGCTGCACCACTGTTACCAGCCATTAGAAAATATCACTGACAGAAAATTCATCAATAATTAGCTAAACCCACAAAAAAAAAAAAAAAAAATGATCCAAGTTTCCTAACTGACACATATGCAGAAGCAAATAACAAACAACACTCAAACTAAATGGAATAGATGAAACAAAAAAGACAGAGAAATAGTATGCTTAAACCAATGCATGAAATACAGGGAAAAGGGCAAATCGGAAATTTTCTAATAGAACAACGGCCCCAGTCAAGTGCTCCCAATAGATTCAAAAGGAACGACCTTGATTGTACCACTTACCCTACATCACGAAAATAATTTCCTCCCAAAAAAGGTTAAGAAAAGGAAAAAAGTACACATAACTGTATCTCTACTTTCAAGTTTCAACAAATGAGTGGAAGAGGATATGACACAGGCGAAGTAACCATTCAACCCTCCACCATTTTCAAATCTACAGCTTCAAAGAGAAACAAGGGCAGAAGAGATCTTACCAACAGAAGTGCTCGTCAAGAGACGGCAGCGAAACGGGTAGAGGGTAATGCTCCGGCGGCTTCTGCTTGCTCGTTTTAAAAAGTGAAAGACACCTTACCGATCGGGCTAATCGACGGAACCTTTTCTTCGGTGTTGGTTCTTTTCTTATATAGGTTTAAGGTCAAATTAGACGCATGGTTAAATTAAATCTTCTTCACAGCTCAAGTATGCTAATGAAATATGTAAGTAAAAGCATTTCTTTTACAAAATAGCAGACTTAGAGTAGAAGACTGAGGCTCACCACTCCCAATCCAAGTAACAAATACGTTGTTAAGGGAAACACACGGTGTATAAAGAAAGACAGTGAAAAAAAACTGTTAAGCCTATGGATCAATTATGGCAGTTTTCTCACGCAAATTGAGCGACTGAGTGTTAAGTACCTAGTCAATACTATCCAAAAGACCGGCCTGTTACGAGCAGAAGACATAGGTACTTAACCCAGGACCATAACATTGATGAAGCTACTAGTTTTTAAAATTGAGTGGAATTTACCTCATATACATCATCAGTCCTCAATATCAAGTCCTAGGATCGGCTCAAACAACTATGTTGTGTGAATACGTAATACTCCTTTGATTAAGTATTTTATCCTTGTTAGCTTAGAGAATATTTATCTTTATTTTATTTATATTATAATCTGAATTTGCAATAAACAAGATTGATGAATTTTTATATGCTGTAATTTGCAATATTTAATTTTATTACAAGTGGCTAATGCAATTGCAAGGCCTAGACTTTTAACTAGTTTTTCATTATATGTGCAGGTTTGAAGCCAATGGAAGCCCCTGAAAAATGGGAACATATTACGTAAGCTTGAGAAAGCAAGCTTTTTCATCATATATTTGTAAATACTTCTAAAATTGTTTTATAATTTTTGCCTACGTTGATATTTTTGCTAAGTGTATGTTTTTGTTAGGATAATAAACAAGATTGATGAGTTTTCAGATGCTACAGTTTGAAGTACTTAATTTTTTCACAAGTGTCTATTACAGGGCCTAGAGTTGACTATTTTCTTTGCAAGTACCTTGAGATGTTAGATGTATATATAACTAGTTGGATTGAGTTGTTAGGTGTATATATAATTGGTTGCCTTGAGTTGTATACTAGTTGCATTGTTTCTATTATATTGAGAAAACTATGGTTTAACAGCTTGGCTCCAGGCAATTCGTGATCTGGGTTCAAATCCCAATAGAGTCATATTACTCTTATTGTGTACTTGACTTTTTTTAGTTTTCTTGGTTAGCCATTTGGTGATATATGTTTGAGCTTTCAAGCATAGATTTTTTTTTTACTTATTGTTTATTTTATTATTGTTTTAAGTGCGTTTATTGAAAACAAATGTAATTTGCATAACTTTGCTTGCTATGGTATAGAAATGTGTCTTGCTAGTATAAGGCCATCGAAGATCGAATACTACAAATGATGATATTTGTTTTTTGTTACCCCCTCATCTACCAATATAGCAAAATATTAGTTTAAGAGAGCAATGGGAAGCTAACATTGGAGGGGTGGGGATAGCTCCAAATTCATGCAAAATAACTACACTTTTGGAGGTATATATAATTTGATTGGGAGAGTTATTGACAAAACCCTTTATCATATTTTTCTTCGAGGCACATATATATATAGGTTAAATTTGTTTAAATCAATCCAATTTGTGCATCTATTTAAAACTGATTGAATCAAGTCAAAGAGTACATATGAAATGACAAAGATCTGAAATTACTATACTCAAGTTACATCAGTTTACAATGCTTAAATTACATCTGAAATTGCAATGTTTGAATTACATTTATTTAAACCACATAAAAGTATTACATCTGAAATTGCAAAAACACATTTTTGCGATACAATTCATAGCATAAAGATATTTCATAGTACAAATGACAAATAATAATAAGCTTCAAAACTTACAAAATTTTCATCCTCGAAATTTCTGATAATCAGCCTTGCTCTTCAACATCTTTGACTCAACTTGTATAGCCCAACATCTATCTAAAAGTTCAATGAATACCAGCAAAATAATTAAAATTATCAATGTATTCCTGTAAACTTTGATTCTAAGCTCACAATCTAAAAGGTCGAGTAACCTAAATTTCTTTGTAGCAGATCACAATCTTCTGATCTAGCTCATAGTAATAAACCATCTTTTTCAATGGCTTCATAAACTTGCAAATAATTAAAGTAATATCAACTTTTCTGATTCATGTATCACCATACCAAAATATATATACTTATAATGCTCATAAAACCGTTTGGATAAGAATAACTTTAACACTCACCATTGTTTGCATTTGTTGTTGAAGCTTGAGACTCATGCAAGGAATGTCCCTCTACTGATATGGATGTTTCACTTAAAAAAACAAAGCGAGGAAATGAGCTTAATATACAAGTACATAAAAATACAAAATAAATTATTATAAACATAACTAAATAAGTAATTAATTACCTTTTCTTCAACTTAAGACAATTTCGCTTATCACTGTGTGCTAGCTCATGACAACCACGACACAACCTTTTGATTCAAAAAACTTCTTCCAGTGCTTTCTCTTTACCTCCCTTCAATCTCTTACGACTACCTTTTGTTTTAGAAATCTCACGAGGATAGATTAAAGTATTATCTTTACTTTTCTCTTTCCCAAATTCATTTTCCACTTGTTCAGGTAATTGGAACTCAAGTAATTGCTGGTGAAGGGCAACTATTCTCTCTTTTGCAAATTCATATGCTCCATTGGAACAACTTGCTATACATTAGCAATCATCCCAAATAAGTCCCAACTCCCTCATTCTATTAGGTGTTGAGGACACTACATCACCTCGAAGCTCACAGTTACTATGATCTAAACTAACAATTATACTCTGTGTCCATCTCTTCATGATGTAATGCTCAGGAAGTTCATCAATATACTCATTTCTTAAAACAATAAGAATGTGCCTAAAGGGATACCTTTTGAGGAAGATCCTACCCCAAGAAATTTTACCCAATGTATTGTTGAATTTCCCTCCCTCTATGAACCAAAGTTCAAACTCTCTTTTAATTCTTTTTGAAACTTTAAAAATATGGACCTTGAGTAGGCTTTTGCTATTTGCTTCTCAACGTTGAATTAGGTAATCATATGAGGCTTGGTATATGATGTGTCATGATCGGTATTCTTCATTTGTTGCCTTTGTTTCCTTATGGCTGCTTCATAGTTGTGAATGAATTCAACTAATGATTTCCTTTTACTGAAGTAAGAGTCAAAGAAAGAATTCATAATTTAACTCCTTTGGGTGGTCCGCATTCCAACCATAAATATGTGTTTGCAATATGCAGGAACCCATTGACTCCGTTCGCTAAAGAGTTTGTGTAACCAATCATTATGGTCTAACTAAAATATTTTACTAATACATAACCATTTTACTTCAAATTCTTCTGGTGTGTCAGAGTTTCACACACAATCTACAAAACCACGCTGGAATTTTTCATCACGAGCAATAGAACCAACTCTCTCACCAACCTTATTCAGTATATACCACATACAATACCTGTGAAAAGCCTTTGAAAATACAATTTTGATTGTATGTGCTATACTAGGATCTTGATCTGTTACAATGGCACAAGGGTATTGGTTTGACATAGCGTTAAGATATTGCTTAAATAGCTAAACAAATGAATCACCCTTTAATAACCCACAACCAAATGTTGTAGACTGTCCATGATGATTGATTCCAGTAAAATGCGCAAGAATAAGATTGTATTGGTTAGAATCATAAGTAGTATCAAAAGCCACTACTTCACCAAAATGGTAATATGCCTTCCTAACTTCTCCGTTCACCCAAAAAATAGTGAGTTAACTTCTTTATTAAAAGCTCAGCACAGTTGGAAGCACATGTCATCTATAGATTAGGCGAAAAGTTCCCTTCATCGGGCAAGAACAAAAGAGGACAGTGAGAACCGGTAGGAAAGAATGAGAGGTTTCAGGCGGCGGAAACAGGGGGTTTCGAAGGAGGTACGAAAGGGAAGTTTTCTCTCAGTCTCCCTTCGAATTCTTTTTCCCTTTTCAGAGAAGTTGAATCGTAGAAAAAAAAATAAAAAACAAATTTCTCTATGACTTACGCAAATTAGACTCCTCCCAACGGCAAATCTGCAACAACCGAGAGGACGATGGGCAATCACTGAAGCGGCAAGAAAATCTGGAACTTGGCTAGAGGTTCTGGTCGTAATAGGAGCAAGAACGATGCAATCGGAAGAGGAGAGGTTGCGTCAAGAGCAATCTCTTCACGGTAGAGGCGAGAACGAGGGGTTTGGGCGGGAAAGGAAGGGACACGAAAATGGGAATAAGGGACAATTGGTTTCCTTTCTCTCATTACCTGTTAATCATAATCAAATATTCAATTAATCAGGTATGAAATAACTTTTACCTACGCTAGCCCCAAAATTGGATTAAATATGACGTTCGCAATTTAATACTTGCATTCGCCTCAGATAGGTAGTGTGCAGTAAACATACAAAACAAATCTTCTTGCAATTTTTATTTCTGATGGCATTCTCCTGGGTTTGCAAGAATGTACTAAAAAACAATTCTGAAATGAAGTGTAAATATATAAAACAGTTAAGCACCGGTCTTGTTGATATTCTCCAGGGAAATGATCGCACCGGAGCCACTCTTATCAGATGAGTGAGAATGAGACGTCAGAATATACAAAACCCAGAAATGAAGGCATATAAGATAAACAACTGCCCACACCTGAGCCTTAGGGTTCTTCCTTATGAACAAAGCCCCTGCAGAGAAAATGGAATCCAACTGAATAAGAATTGATCCCAATTGCCTTCCTCCAGATCGGATCTTATGCTGCAGCAGAGGTCTCAGTTTCAGATTTTGAGGATCTAGTGACCCAGCTTCTAAATCATCTCTGTCCAGCCGACCCCCTGAATCAGTTGAAGGGGCAGAAGAATGGTGTTCATCCAGCAATCTTGTGAGTATCTGTATGAGGGAGATGCTATTAGATCTCAAGGAAGTAACACACTTGTAAATAACAATATAGTGCAGCTCCTTACCTCCAGTCTGAATAACAGTGTTGCTTTCTCTGATGCAAGGGACTCAACCTAGTAAACAGGAAAGCATTTTCTGATTAAGCTTTCATATATGGAAGAACAAAGAGTTCAAAAAGGGCAAGTGGACTAAAAATTGAAAAGATGATTTGACAATGACTGAGATAAAATAAAAGCATAAAAATGAGCATATTTACTCTAGGAAACTAATGATAAAGACAGCCACATTTGCTAATACAGCCCAGGAATTCTTATTAATTATTGAGACCACGTAACTGATTCTCAACTGAGATGAAAGTTGAGACAGCAAATAGCAACTAGCAATTGCCTTGACAAAATGTTAACAAACTTACCACTGATGAGCACTCCTGATCCTAAGTGTTGCAAGAATCTAGTATTTTTTTTATAATATCAATGAGAAAAGAGGATTCATTACTTCCGAGGGAGAAGGGTACAGATAAACAAAATATAGCAAGAAAAGAAGTGCTAAAAACCAAATAGAAAATAAAATGCCCAAAGGGGAAGAGTGGTGCTGACAATGAGATGCTGCTTTGCTAAAAACCCTTCCCTAGAGCATATCAGCCATGCTCTAGAAGATGATTCAGTAGTTAACTGAATATTAAGTGTTGAGAAAGACGTTTATTATAGTGATGTTTAAAAAATAAAGAAACATTGGAAAGAGGGTAAGAAAGGAAGGAGGAGGAGGCCCCCTCTCCCTGTTTTTTAAAACCTGTCATGATCCCACCCTGCTGCCATACCTCTGTCCTTCAATTGTGTGTCACACGTAATATGTCAGTGTCCTGTTTGAATCAAAACTGAACAAGATCCCCCTTATTAGACCAAATATGTCTCGAATTATCGAGTCAACTTTCAGAGGAGATCTGAACCATAACTACCATACTATGTTTCCAACTTCATACTCACAAAAACATTGAACATACTCTTGTCTGTCACTCCTCTGACCATCAAAGCTCCCACAGACCCCAAGGTAGCCCAGGAAAAGAACATCCATCACTCAGTGAATTTCTCACTTGATGTGGTCAAGGTCACTCATGATGAGGCCAACATCAATGGGTAAGGATCTTAAGGGGACAGTGAAGGAGATTTGTGGACAGTGAATTTCTCACTTGTATTGAAGATGGAAAAAATACCACTGATCGAGATGTAGAGGTTCTAATGAAGTAAGTGTTCGTGGAATAATTCTACATAGATTAAGTGTTAAGAAAAGTTGTTGGTTTATAAGGTTGAACAATAGGTCTCCTAAATAACTAGTCATTTTGTGATGGAACTGGGGTCAATCTTAACATGGTATTAGAGTAAGATGTCCGCCTGGATTTTGGCCCAGCGCTTGTGCCATTGAGTTTGTATCTTGTTTGTGTTGTCCACATCTCAGGCTCAATATCTGTATGTGTAAACTAGGACATGACGGGAGTGTTTGCAGGAATAGTCCCACATAAATGTGTTAGAAAAAGTTGTTGGTTTCTAAGATTTAACGGTAGGTCTCTAAGTGGCTCAATCATTTTGGGATAGAAACGGGCTCAATCTTAACAAAGAGAATGATATTTCTGTCTTTGTTCACTTATTAGCTTGATTTTCCTTTTCACATTACCTTTTTATTTATACTTGGATTCTTGTTACTTATAATCGTTCAATTTGATTGTTCATAAGTTTTAAGTTTCAGACTCTTCCTAAGGAAAGTACCTTTCTGAACCAATCAAGGAACAAGACACAGGTAGGAAAGACAGTTAAAAGCGAAAAACAGCTTAGCAACAGAAGTGTGAGCCAAGCAATTTTTCTTTTCTTGTAAAACAAAAAGAAAAACTGGGATTGAGAGATGAACCTGTGCTTGTTTCTGTATCAAATGGTCAGTGAGCATTGCAAGCCTTTTCTTTAGTTCAATTTCTACTTCAGTTGGATCTTCCATGTCTTTCCTTATCATCTCGATGCCCTGTTCCAGCATCATAGCCTAAATAATATCAAAGCAAAAGTCACATAATAAGTTTGAGGCAGCAAAGGACAAGAATTCCCTGTTTGAAGATCACTATTTCAAAAGTTACAAACATCATTAAAAGGACCAAGTCTTGCACTTGCTGTAGCAGAAAGAAATCAAAAGCGTACATGGGAGAACAGCTGAAACAACCGAATGGATCTAAATGTTTGCAGTACATGCTTAATAATTGTGATCCCTCCTAAATCGTGAATAGTCCTACACTGGTTACAGGCATGAGTGATTCTGAGTTTATTAGCTGGGAAGCAGCCTCCTTACTTGGCTATCACTAAGGAAGAGACTAGGACTTCTACAAATTCAATATATTAGTTTGTTATCCCTCCTAACTTACATCTATTACACGTTTTATGAAATCTTATTAAAATAAAACACAAGCAACTCCTGCCTTGAGAGAAACAAATGTGCCATGTGGACCAAATGGTCTGGATTGCATTTCCACACTTCCCTTGTCTTTCTAAACAATGACAAATAGGTGCAGTATTGCCTCAAGAATAGCTGGTAAAGAATCAAGATATACTTCCAACTTCTACTTCAATAGATAGTATCCCTCTTAAAAGAAAAGATCACTTATTTTCTACCATTGAAATTTACCTATAGTTCTAACCATCTGTCACAACGATTAACACTTAAATAATAAGGTTGAGAAGTATACATCACTTGGTTTCACATTGCGAACCAAGCAGGTGGTCATTCAGAATAAATAACTAAATAAAGCTTGTTACAGAAAATTTAAATAGAACTTCCACCCATCATGTAAAGATAACATAAATGCTTAGACAAGTAAATTCAGACAAACAATACCAAGAAAAACATGGGTACAGCACTAAAAAATATTGAATTCCAAGTTCCTGACATGCAGAAGCTGCATGAGAAACTATTGCAAAATATAAAGACACTCAGGTCTAAAGAAAACTTGGAGCAAAAGGATTTTAGTCTCTCCAATCTAAAACCAGAATTCAGTGTTACCTTCTCTTGCAATTGTGTAATTTTTTCACATGTGAAAGAGTACTCTGCCTCAAGTATCTCTCGCTCCAATTTGACTTGTTTTGAAGTTTCTATCTATAAAATGTGTAGCAGAAATCATCTTTATCAGTAATTAATAAATTCTCAGCACATAATAAAAAAAAAAAAAAAACAAAGAGTGTCAAGGAATAACTGTCTAAAAGGAAAGATCTATTTCACAAGGTGATACTACTCACAAGCATGAATATTCTCAAACAAATTGCGGAGACTTACAAGACTTGTGGATGATGCATTTTTATGAAGTTTGGACATTCTTCTTCTGAGTTCTGCATAGTAGGGAAAGAGATGCACATTAACTTCGGTTAAAGAATGAACACAAATCTCAAGCAGTAGGATTGGGTCTTTAGCTCAATGGCCACATAGGGGTATATGTATGTGTGTGTGTGTGTGTGTGTGTGCTGGTTGTGGGGGGGAGGCTGGGGTTGTTCTAGATTCAAGTCTCACCAATGCATGAGGTTCAACAATGAATAAAGAAAAAAACCGAACCAGGATATGCCTCAATTGGTGATATGTTCAATAAGTTATTGGTGGAAATTTTCACAATTTAATGCTTAAAATACACTCCATCGGCCAGTAGGTGCACAGTCAGAAAACTTGTAAACCGGATATTTTCACATTGTGAACAGTGTGATGCAGTCTACTCCCTAATTTGCTCCTATGTTTATTGTTTACATGGACTAATTTAGGGTGCAAGAATCATTTACTACATCACAGGGAATTTCTGACATATATATCAGCATGCGCATAGCTCTATTATCACGAGAAGCAAATACAGGTATTTTAGTTTCGTAATACTTGACACAAAATGATCTTTCAGTATAACATAAGATAATACCTTCAAGAGCCATGTCCTTCGTTTCAATCTGTTGTCGAAATTCTGAAACTCTGTTGAGCTTTTTCATTCCCAGAAGAAAAACGAAATTAGAAAGCAATAGAAAATGAAAAATATGCAAAATAAATTGTCCTTCTCGATCTTTTTTATTGACAGAGGCTACAAAGCTCAATTCTTCTATAAAACCACATGGAAAGCCAATTTTTCTCTAAATTTCTAATTCTGCTGTAACAAACTGGCTCAAAAGAGTTTTTAGAATTTAAAGTTCACAGTCAATAATGTAACCTAAACACTAGCTAATATTGTTAGTTTAGGAAAGCTTTTGGACAACTTATTTTATTGAGCACAAGAGTATTCAGGCAGATCCAATAACCAAATTCAGATTGAAGGAAGTGACAACTCACTTCCAGGAAAGGGAAAAGGTTCATATACCTCAATTTCAAAACTACGTTGCATGGTTGCTAGTGATCTTGCGAGCTCCACATTTGTAGTCTGCAGCAATGTTTAACCTTCAGTGAGGACATGAGATAAGCTAAATAGAGAAGGATCAACGTAGCCTGACCAAATATAGTTGGGTTAACGCTCTCATGATAGTCCAATTCTTTCTCTCTTTTTTTTTCCCTTCCCTTATTTTTATTTTTCAAATTTAATTAGAGATAGTTTACACAGACAGTCCAGATGCTACGGGGATTTGAATCCACAACCTAAAATAAAGAAATGCAGGATACACCAGTTAGCCAAACATTCAATCCCCCCATATGACCCGACCTTAGAACCTATGAGAATTGAGAAAGACCTCAAGTTTAGCCAACCGTGACAGGGCTTCCATTCTGGTACTGCTATGTTTCTGCTTCTCTAATTCCACAGCTTCCATTGTTTCCATCATGTTTGCCTGCAGCTTTGCAGCCTGAACCAGAAAGCCAGTAGACAAGATAAAATAATTACATAACGAAACCTGACAGATGGTTAGATGTCAAGGCAAATATGTTTCTCTAGGATACATAATTCAGTGCATACAGCAGATAAATTTTAAAGGAAAGGCAAGAGGAAGATGAAATCCCCCTTCCTCCCATGTAATCTCTTCTGTTTTCCACAATGACCTAATAGTTCAATATTTTAGCTTGAATAAAGAATTTGTGTTAATATCATATAGAGATCATATTAATTGGTTGGAATCCACTGAATTTTTTAAGTCAGGCAAAAGCAGTTAGTATTGTGAAACTGCACACACCCAGCTATAAAACGTATCAGAGACAGAAATATTTATTAGCAGAGGACAACATGATACTCAACCATAACACCCCTAAGAGAAAAAAAGAGAAATAAGTTAATCGAAAAACTTTAAACCGTTAACTTATTTCTCTTTTTTTTTTTCTCCTTCTTGATTTTTTCCTACTGCACCGCTGTTTGGAAACAGAAGCTAACAACTTCCAATGTGAGCAGGAACAGACGTTTCAGGCACTTCTGTGACCAACCATGAAGTTGGAAAATGCACAAAGTTCACACTTTGAGGACAATAAATCCTTGACAGAGTGATCACATAAGTTTTCTTTTAAAAAGTTTATCATCTAGGTCTATAATGTCTATGAAATGCTAGATCCCTTGCTAAGAAGCATATAAATTTCATTATAAGTTTTACATTTCAGACTGACAGATTGCATTTAAACTTACATGAAGTTTCAAGTTCATGTACAAGTGAAACGGTGATGGTTTCAAACAAATAGGTAAAACATACCAAATGATTCACTGCAGCATAGGTAGAAAAAGCATTTAGATAGAGATCAATGAGTTTCTTGTTGGATTGTCAAGTATGGGGTCAGCATTCAATTACAAAATGAGGAAAAAGGTTTAGTGGGATGCTTTTCAACCAAATTCCTTTGTGATGATTGTTAGTCTTATAGAAGTTATACCAATGGAACTCCATAAACTTCAATAGAACTCGTCCAAACATAACAGGACAATAGCAAATATAAGCACTCAGATTCAATCTGGTGACCCAGATGGATTCCCACAAACATAAAACAAAACTGACATCCCTATTTTTCATTTCACAAGTAAATTGAGCTTTTTAGCATTCATAACCAAACATAGTAAGACCCCTTCTTCATTGACATGATTGCATAAAAAATTAGGAACTTATCCTTAAACATTCAATATAAGAGGTTAATGAAAAGATAAGTAGCATAAGTAAGACCTCTTGCGCTTGTTGTTTTTCTCGTTCATCCAATATTTTCTCCAAACTCTGCTTTTCTCCTTCCAATCTTGCAACAATATTCTCTCGCTCTCTGATTGCCTCTGCAGCTTTAGCAGCCCTTTCCTCAGCCAAAATCTGCTCCCTTTTCTTTCTCCTTTTCTCTCTCCTTTCCTTCTCATTTTCTGAATCAGATGATGAAGCTGAACCTGATTCTGAATCGGACCTCCCGTCACTCCCAGAAGATTCAGTATTCCTAGCCTTAACATTTGTAGATTTTCCAAGATTTCCTTCCTCTTCTCTTTTGAAATCGGTAAATGCATCTGTAGTACTTGAAACTGCTTCTCCATCTTGGGAGATAAATTCATTTTTTTTGAGGTTACTTTCTTCATGGTAAATCTCTAACTTTCCCTTTGCCTCATCCGCCAAATTTACATTTGCATCTTTTTTCTGTTCCAGTAAGTGATTATCTCCATTTTCTAATGGTGCAGCAGTTTCATTAGGTTTCTTCTGCACCAAATTAGACTTGTCCAATCCACCATACACTTCTTCAGTCAGAGATTTTCTGTTACTGAGACGAGCATCGGAGATCACTTTCTTCTCCGAGACAAGATCAGATCTTTTTACACCATTTGACCTTTTATCCCTCCGAGGAGAACCCAGAGTTGCAATGCCACCTTTCCTCAGATCATTTTGTGTCCGTAGAGTTAAAATTCCACTAGGACGCTCATTAGGCGAGATTGGACTGGAGGTGCTAAGGAGTTCAGTCCAATCACTGTCTGCGACAGTGGATGTACGGCTGGAAGAAGGACCCTCCACGGCATTGAGCTTATTTCCCCGTGGATGTGTATGCGAATCGATATCTGGCACAACCTTTTCTGGCGCTTTCTTCTTCAACTGATCTTTCAAAGAGACGGATCCGGATTTTACTGGGAAGCCATCATCAAAGGACTCGGACTTTGGTTTCTCCGACTTTCCAAGCGATTCGGCTGCTTGTTGATCAATCTGAACTTGAAACGCCACAAAATTCAATTCATAATTTCACAGATCCAAAAGAGAGCGAATTGATGAAATTAACGTGATCCTAAACTTAACGTCTAATCATGGGAAGACATGGAGATGGAAAACATGTTAGGAACAAAAAAAATGATAAATATAGGTTAAGATAATCTTGCCTGCTGAAGGAAGGTCTCAGCAACTTTGAGCTTCGACGAAATCCATCCGGCCATGATTCCCTCAAATTAGCTCAAACTGCGCATATTAATCGTTTGCATAGGAGCATACAGAAGAATTTTTTTTTGGCTAGACTGATCACAAACATAGAGTAGAGAAAATAGCCATCGCAGCAGCGAGCCAAAGTATACTAGTGATTTTACCGTTCAGGCTTTAGGAATGACGAAAGGAGGAAGACGGTGTCTAACGTACCACCGTAACACGCGACGCCGTGGCACGCTCTCTCAAGTCTCAACTGACTGAGAGAAGCCTGAACTCACGGCTTATCTGCCTTTGTAACTCGTGAGTTAGTGACTCCCCTGGCGTCGATGCGTACCGACTGATTTGAATCAAACGCCCATTGATTTAAACCCAACCGTCTCCTATGGGTATCTAGGGGGTGCAAATATTCGAGTTTAATTTAATCCGAATATTTTGAAATCTGAGTTCAAGTTTAAAATTAGAATCTATCTCAACTCCAAAAAATTTAACCGAGTTTGTGCTCAAACTTGAGCTGAGTTCAAGTTTTAACCTATATTTAAAATCATAAAAATTAAAAAAATGAATAAAATATCATGGTGAACTTAATACTATTGAATTATAAGCTATCACAGAGGAATCCAAAACTTTAGAATGGAACATACTAATATATAATAACCAATTTAATAAACCTAAAAGAAATATCAAACACCTCCATCTATAGTAATTATATCATTGACAAATAACAATATTAGATGTTGAGTGACCCAAAATAGCAAAATGATCGATCATCTTTGAGGATTGAAGTAAATAATAGCAACGATCAACCAGAGGGAATTGACAAGAATAGTTAGAGTGAAAAATATTTTTCATAAAAAAAATATATATTAACGAGTCGGTTCACTAGTGAGTAAGCTGAACTTGACTCACGAATTTGAACGGTTTGCAAACTGGTTTGGTTTGGTACCACACCTGTGGGCATGCATATCAGTTTTTTGTATACATATTGGTCGATTTAGTTGATATATCAAATTAATTCAATGCCTTCATTGCTATTACAGGGGGTAAAGATTTTGGAGAATTAGAAAAAGAAGAATGCAGCGAAGAAAGAAAGATTGGTATTAATGGAATTAGTTCATTCTATGGGAATAAAATTCACTTATAATAAGTTTTTTATATCATAGTCTTAATTAACAAACAGGAGTCCTCACAAATAATTGTATTTAAGTGTTAACCTAATGACAATGTTAGCATGCTAAGAACACTAATTTTAAATGCTTATTCTCATATAGGAATTTAGGTCTCATAAATTTACATGAATTTCAGAAAAGAAACTAGAATTTTATATCAAAGTGGAGTCTTCTTTAATAATTAATCATTAATATAATTAATAATAAATTAATGACTCTCAAGTCCTCCAATAAATGAAAATTTTCCAATTTTTTTTATCTCGTCATTTTTTAAGAGAAAAAAATCCTTATTTTTAACTTTTTTTATTTTAAACATAAATCCCACCTCTGGTGTGCCACCCATAATTCCGTCGTCCTGTCCCTGTCTAGGGGAAGGAGACCATTGACTGCACAACAGGGGGAGGAGGCGGAGGCCCCTTCACTCCACCGGAGGGGACCGTTCAACGGTAGAAACTCTTCTTCAAGAACTTAAAGATTAAGAAATCTCTTCTTCAAGAACTTCAAATCTGATTTGACTCGCCCAAGTCTTTCCATATCCTTAATTTTCTGTTTGGCAGCTATTTTTGCGAACACTTCCTTCCCAAGCTTAGCAGTAGCTTTGTCGTCTGCTTCTTGTTTTTCTGTGTGAGTGACCTTTTTAGTTTTCTTCCAGTCTCCGTTACCTCTTTCCGGTTATCTTTCGTATACTATTCTCTGAGCTGGAGCTGTCGCCTTCATAAGCAGAGTCTGCAACTTGGTCAAAGCGGGACCTTTCTCGAGGGGTTCATGAATAACATCAGATTCATAATTTTCATGGGACTACTGACGCTGAAACAAAAGAAAAACCTACGTTGCATGTGTAGATTATTGAGGGGCAGATGGTGATCAACCGGGGGATTTCTACTTCTGCTTGGTCTTCTCACAGACGGATGAATCTTACCAATACGTTCAGAACGATCACAGAATCGAGAAGAGAAATCATGAAATATGCGTTACGATGAAATCTTACAATTTGGGATTTAAGTGCAAGGATCACAAGGTCGAACTCATCAAAGTTAATGATTCTTGAAGGTTCACAAAATTAGAATAGCGAAATTACAGAGGCTAAAATCGAAGCGGGAAATAGAAAGTTGGTAATGGTTAGAAAATGATTCTTGAAGGTTCAAGAAATTAGAGGAGAGAAATTAAGAAGCTGAAAATCGAGACAGAGAATCGAAGGTTGGATCATAGTTATTTAAGCGGCATTAAAGAGAGAGAAACAAACTTGACGGAGAGAACTGGGTTTCGGGTTGCTTGTTTTCTTACCACCCTTACTTTCGAGAAATGATCGTTTTCTTTCTTTGAAACTCATTGCCATTCTTCAGCGGATATCCAAGAAGCCTGAGAAGATAGCATCACAAGAAGCGATTGATGAAACTGGAGTGATTCAGAATTAACAACAGAATCATGTATTGAGATGAAATCTTACCTTTAAATTCGAAGCCGGAACAAAAATAGGCGGCGTTGACGAAAGAAAAACAAATTTCAAGGAGCCGATTGGCCCTCAGATCTGTTGTTTATCTTGCAAGAAAACGAAACCGTTACTCTCAAGAACTCCTTCGAGAACAATTTCCTTCTTGCGAGTAAACAACAAATCCGACGACCAACTGACCCATACAAGCTTGCACGCGAGCTCAAACTTTCGCTTCAAACCGATAGAAATCGACTTGTTGAAATGCTTTCTGCTTCATGGCAGCCCGGTGAAGCCGATCAAACCAGAAGAAACCGAATTGTCTGCTATATCACGAGCCATTTCTTTCCAATTTCTAACTCAGGGCACTTCTGCAGGAGATCTCACCTCTGGTTTGGGGAATTGGCTTCTCGGGTTACGGGTGGGTTTTCATGGAAATTATTTATGATTAAAATTCAGTAGACAAATATGACAGTTGATAAATCAGGTGAAATGATAAAGTACTCTTTTATTACATTTAAATAAAATTAATAACTTAATATTAAAAATATTTATTGATTTTAATTGGTTTCCAATCCTGAAAATTAGGAGAGTAGGAAAGAGAACACACCACAAACCTAAGGGAAACAAAACTGGATAACCTGGCCAACTTTTGGGATTCAACTGTTCAACTAACGGGATCAACTGAAGCAGTTTTTAAATAACAAAAATCAGTAAACTTCTTTATTATTCTCTTTCATGTGCTAAAGGAAAAGGGAAGTAGTGGAGCTTGCTCTCCCCTTTCCCCCTTGTAGAACCGATGTGGAGAAATCACTTACTCAACCAACCACCAGATTTTAGCAGTTAAAACCAATTGGATCCATTCTGATCACCTTTCTGTGTTGATGGCTAGAGCAAGTTTTAATAACATTGGCGATGAGAAAGAAATCTGAACATATTTTAAGTTCAAGTAAAAAAAGTAAAAAATGATTGTGTCATGCATGCTAGAGCAAAAATTTCATGTTGGTACCAAAAGTACCATCTACTCTTGTTGTACTGGCTCCCTGATGACAAGACCATACACAAAACTACATATAAACTACCATATCTAAAAAAAATTCAAATGGGAATTTATTTACTTTTTCGTTTGTATAGTTTACAGACATGGTAATCCATCAATTGAAAGGCAGCACTTTTACTTTGGTAACCATTAGTTTCATTTATTTTTTATTGCTTTTATTTGTGATTGCAAGTTACCTTTCATTGGAAGCAATGACAAATACCTAATGCTTTGATTTTCTAATCAACCATTGAACATCTGCTCAAAGTGTCATGTAGAAAAGCTAGTTGGACTATTTCTTTTCAGGAAGCTTTTCCAGCAGCTCCGGTATTGCCTCAAATAGATCAGCTACAAGCCCGTAATCTGCTACCTGAAAAACCAACACAAAGGGAATTAACAACACAAGGTTATGCACTATAGAACATGCAGTCAAATCTGCAGTGCATTCAGGAAAGAAAGATATCCACGATCAAAAAGTCAGGTTTTCCTTGAAAACCATTTAAAAAAGAAAGAAACTCCGCTCCCAATATCTCAATCAAACAATAAAAAGAGAATAAATGCACCAAACACCTATAATATTATGTAGAACATCATAGTAAATCAAGTTTTATACCAAGAAACCTGCTTCCACGAAAGCAGAGCATTAGCAACACTACCATTTTAACGTCCATGTCAATAGTTTACCACAGATAATCTTCCATCCAAACGTCATATGTAGACCCTGCAGTGAATCAGTTGTCCCAAGCATGCATTGACTTGCAAGTTACGGAGATTGTCATTTCAGGGTACTCAAAATAAATGCCATTCGAGTTCCTCAACAAAAAGGCTACAATTTTCATCAAACCCTTTACTACCGAAGCTATTACTGGAGCCTATTTATCTATGCACCTCCAAGAATGGCGCAAACAACTATATATCCCAATTGTATTACCAAAATTACTTATATACCCTACTTTTAATTCCATCAGTTCTAAGTTCCGACCATCACATGGAAAAGACAAGAAAATGCCCTCAGAGAACAATTATATGCCTGTTCAATACAGGTCCACACGAACGATGTGGGACCAACAGAATATGCATGCAGTAAAGAGAGTCAACAATTTCAGTATGGGCTGTAATGTTGGTACCACATTAGTCTTATGGGGGCATACTGAACGAGTAAAACATAGGCTCACATCAAAGATGAGTCATAATATCAATTTTTTATGGCATTTTTCTTTTCTATGCCGTGATTGAGTTTACTGAATATAAAATCACGGTTATGTAGCTATTTTTTAGCAATGTTACTAGGGTATTTAGTAAATTTGAACTTCAGGGTGTGCAGGTATCTATCAGATAATTCAGGCCATGCAGTTAATTAACACGAAATAAATGAAGAGGTCCATTCACCTGAAAAATAGGAGCATCTCCATCTTTATTTACAGCCACAATGACCCTGGAATCTCTCATTCCAGCCAAATGCTGGATAGCTCCTGAAACCCCAAATGCCATATACAACTGTGGTGCAACTATTTTTCCAGTTTGACCCACCTAAGGAAAAAGGACAGCAAAGGAGATTCATAAAAACTCATGATATATTAAAAACTAAATAGATCCTTCAATCCGACTAGTACTTAAGAACTTGTCAACCAAGAGGGGCTATGGAGAAAGAAAGCACTAACCTGAAGCTCATTTGGAACAAATTCCGCATCAACAGCAGCCCTAGTAGCACCCACTAGGTAACAAGAAAGTGAGTAATGTTACAACTTAGATTAATGAAACTAAATAGAAGAAAAGAGAGACAATATTTTTTATTTGTTAAACAGTCAACTGGAGTATGACCAAAAGAGAGAACTTTACAAAACTTACTTTTTTTCAAGAAGGGTGAGATTTTATTTAGTGTTGAAAGGGATGCTAGCTTTGCTAACAACACTTACTATTTGTAACACAGAAGAATGAACTCTGTTGGGTCGAGAGGGAGCTCTCTCTCTCTCTCTCTCTCTCTAAATAAAAATTTCAGATACAGAGACAGACAACACCTCAGTAAGGCAAGTCCTTGTTGCTTCCTGTAGTCTGACCATCAAAAGTCTTTATGGACTGCAATGCTTCTTAATCTCTGATGGTATCAGATCATGGACATAACAGTTCAATGGATAGTAGAGGATAATGTCTAGTAAAGAACATTCTAAGTGCACATACCTGCAGCTCCAAGCTTTTCTGCCAACTTCTCTATTAATTTAAAGTTCTCTGCACTTTTTAGCCCACGGCCACCAGTGACTACAACACGTGCATTCCCCAAATCTGGACGTTCCATATCCTGAGATGTACGTTTTAACCATCTTGACTTAATTTGAGTCCCTACACAAGGTATCAAGCAATCATGATACATTTGCAGTGATCTGAACATAGTTCATGGCGCACCCCGAAATTTGTTGTACTTGGGTAAAGTGCTCAATGCAGTTACCTCTCATAAGGCAATCAGTAAGTTCAGACAAACAAGAGGAAGATAATTTTAAAAATTATAATAAAAGCATTTGAAAGAAATTTCTCGTAGAAAAGAAAGCAAGGGTATATGTAAGTGGATAATCAAAGGAAATACTAAGGAAACATAGTTTAAAATCTCTAGAACAAACAGGGTGCAGCACAGTGCAAGGCATACCTTCATAAAAGGTTGAGAGATCAACTTGGGAAATTGGTGCTGCCTGAGACTTTGGGTGATCCACAGGGAAAGGAAATGATGTTGATCTAATGGTCAGCATACAAGGATCTGAACCAGCATACCGAACAGTACAGAGAGCATTTCCGGCATAAATTGGCCTGTCACGTATGATTATATCCATCACAACTCAAGAACAAGTTAAGTGTTATTAGCAACAAACACCCACTTTTCCACTTTGAAACTCCTTTCTCTTGCTTAAGGGTGTGTTTTGAGGGTCACAATGCAAATGCAAAGAGTCCGAGATAATATAAGGGGCCAAGGATATTGATTTGCTCATACTTATGTGCATAATAAAGACCAAAAGTTTCAGAAAAATAACCTGACAAATAACTGAGGTCCAGAGATCTCAATGACATCAGTAATAGGAGAAACATCCAAGAGAGCTGCTGCTCGTGGTAATAAATTCTTCCCAAAGGAATTAGAAGCAGTAACTATGTGTGAATGGCCACCTCTTTGCTGAACCAAACGAACTAATTCAGCCCATGGTTCAGCAAGAGGGTGCTTCAATAAATCTGAATCTGCAACAAGCACCTGGATGAAAAAGCAAGTCATGAATATCAGATAGATCTAAGTAAAAATGTTACACTGCTGAATTCAGTATAATGAAAAATAAAACAAAACTTACACAAAGCAGCCAACCTGCAAACTGAAGGAAAGAGAAGATGGAAGTTACCTGTGAAACTGAAGGATGACTTGATGCAGCGTGAGAAGCAGCTTCTTGAAGAGATGGACCTGACCCAGCCAATAATACAGAAATGGAATTTCCCTCACCTATGGCCGCTGCAGCTGCTAGTGCACTCAAAGATGAAGACTTTATTGAGCCACATTCATGTTCAGCAACAACCAATGTGCTAATCTGCATAATAAAATTGGAGAGGAGAAGCAGAAGAAGCAGCATTATATTTGTATGCACTTAGCCCCAAAAGCTTAAAGACACCAAAATCTATAAGCATTTGAAAGACGGTGCACCTCCCTTCAGAAAAAAAGAACATCATACTTTGTCAAACATCATATAAGACTACAACTTTTTACAAAAAAATTTGGATATCATAAAATTTCTCCCAGGAAAAAGTCTCATTGTTTTCTTGCAGAAGAACAAAGACCAAATTCACGACTTGGATTGCCTTTTTTTTTATATTTTCATGGTATTTAAATCCTTTTCTTTGAACACAATGAGAAGTAAAATATATGAAGAAAGAAAGGTACAAGAAACTATTAAGGAAGAACAGTGTACAAAGATGAAGTTATAATTAGAAAAAAGAAAAACAGAAAAAGATTACACCTAGAAAACACAACTCTGAACAAAGATATATAACAGAAAATATAACTAATCAAGAGGTAGTGCATTGCCCACAACAGAGTGTTGATGGGAAGCTGCTTTTAGTCGAAGAACGAGCTGAGCAATTAGCACTTCTTGAACCAACAAAGGTGCAAGTAGAATATAAGGCTATCCATCTAGGTCCTTAGTCTCGTCAAAGAGTGCCCTGGGGAGCGTTCTTCCTTGAGACCCAGCTGATGGCAACAGCCAAGTACTCCCCAACCGGAAGAAACTCCAACGCAACCCGGCGGGGGAAAGCCAGGATAAAAAATCACAAATTCACAAAATGAAGGATTCAAGGCTAACCGACTCTACTATTCTCACCAATCGCAGCAATCGGAGCAAGTTGCAAGTACTTACGAATCGTGAGATAGGGGCAACAGCCGAAACTCTCCATACAGATCGATTTCGGAGAGCTCTGAGCGTCAGAAGAGTTGTCATTTTCCTCATCCAGTTGGGGTTTACAGATTGGGCGGCTTATCTTTAACCACTTAGTACCTGGAGCTTCCTGATTGTCTTCCGATTAAATAATAGCAGACAATTTCTCAGCTATTGAAATGCAAAAGCTACCAGCGCAAAAACATCCTCATCCCGAAGCGATTCGCAAAAGGAGAAATAAACATGACAACCTTCCTCAAACCGTTCTCCAACTTGATCTCATAGCAAAAATTTGTTTTGAAATTAAACTATTGACATGAGGTGATCATGCACTGGTAGCAATTCCTCAGCAATGCTAGATTTGTTAAAACACTGAAACCAAAATTATACGCCGGTCTTGCAGTAAAGATAGGCAAATGTGAATAAAAATGAAAAACAGCGGTTCCGTGTCAACTCTTTCCTTCTCCAGCTTCAAGAAAAGATAAACACCGGTGGTTGTGGCAGATATTGGAAGAGAAGACGCAGTTACTTAAATGCCGAGCCGGGGTCGAACCGAGCTTGAGCTATTCACGAACCAGATCGGTTCCATGCCACTCCTTCGTAACGTTACGTGTATTAAACATTAGGAAAAACGTGTCTTAGACGAGACATGGAGCAGAGACTTCATAAACTTTATTGGAAATGGATCAAATATTTCACTAACAACACTTTTTCATGGCAGATGCAGAGAAAGGTATAAGAAAAACATCTCGATCTGTATCATCTGCTTCCTTTATTCTTCACTTTGGATCCATTCGAGGCTTATTGCAAGTAGAAGGCGATGAATGACAGGAGGGATGCCCCAACAAAAGCAGTGGCGGCGGCGCCGGTGGTGGTAGCACTGCTCGCCAACGCAGGACCAGGTGCTGGAGCTTCATTTGCATGAACCGCAGTGGCAGCAACAGCTACAATGAGCAGAGCAAAGCAGATGTTCTTCATATCCATGGTGGTCGCCGGAGATTTGGTGATGACCTCGAAAAACAAAGAGGAGGAAATCACCAAATTAAGACGAGAATGGATTAAGAAGAACTGCACCAGTTTTTGTCTTTTTCCCTTCTTCTTCTTTAAGCCTGGGGAAGAAGTAAGAAGGTGAAGGCTTTTTATAGTCAAGAATATGGGAATTCACGCAGGTATCTGTTACGAGATCTTCCATTTTTTTAGGACAGAAATTTTCCCTGGTAAAGTTGTTTTTAGCAAGGGGTTAGGAAGAAAGAGTCATATGCTAATTCTAGGTAAGCTAATTGCTTGTTTTGAGGGACTAAAGATGCTCGTTCATTAATTAGAGGCATGGGAAGACAACTATGACATTTTTTTAAAAAAAAATTCGTCGTTTTCTTCCGCAAAGTTGATGGGTGGAGAGGGTTTTTGACACAAAGAGATGATTTTTTGACACTGATATACTTCACTTATACCATGGATAAGAAAAAATCTTATCTGAATCAAGTGTCAACCGATTGGTGGGGTTTTATTTACTCAAAAAAACTTTTTATATTTCACATTCTTGTTCCTCATAAATTTCTTGATGAATTAACTCCGTAGAGCAGACAATCCCTTCATCCTCCGGGAGTCGCTGGGTTCTCATTCACGTCAGCTCTCTTTCCTACCATGGAGGCCATCTCTGCTTCGGTTTCCACTCTCAGAGTCTCCTCTCTAACCCCCTCCAACACCCGTGAGAGCTCTCTCTTTAAGCCACCACTAACCCCTCAAGCTTTTCTTTCGCGCACACGAAACCCGTCCCTCTCTCTACCCCACAGGCTTTCCTCTTCTTCTTTCCCCGACAAATACTCCCGCTTTTCTTTCCTTCCCATCAATTTACCATCTTCCCAACCAGCCCTCTTCCACAAGACGGCCGCCAGCGGCTATGCGGCGGCGCTCCTTGACGTGGCTCAAAGCAGCAACTCGCTGCGGAAGGTGGAACGGGATGTCAGGAGGTTCTCGAGGCTGATGAGGAGCGAGGATCTTCGCAGTGTCAAGGAGGAGAAGAGAGGGGAGGTGTTGAAGGAGGTTGCGGAGAGAGGGGGATTTGAGAAACATTTTGTGGCTTTGCTTAGATTGATAATTGGGAAGGGGAAAGTGGGGTTGGTGGAGGAGGTTTTGGAGGAGTTTGCCAGGATTTACGATCAGCTGAGTGGGACTAGAGTGGTTCTGGTTTCTTCAGCGAGGAAGATGCCGGAGGAGCAGTTGATGGGTATTGCGGTGGATGTGCAGAGGAAGAGCGGCGCTAAGACCGTGAAAATCAGGCATTTGGTAGATGAAAGGTTACCCAACGCTGTTGTCTAATTCTTCTTTTCATCGGTGAGGTTAACAAATTTATGCATTGTCAATGCCATGAACAGTTAATGCACTGTGAATTAGGTGTTTTAAGGGGAAAAAAAAGCATGACCAGATTACTACGAGAATTAATGGCTCAGCTCTTTTGTGTTTGATTTCAGAAGAACCCTCTTCTTCTATTTGTCTTTTCTTCATGAAACCTCTAATTCCAAAGACTCTATTGGCTTTGTTGTGATACTAGACTGTAACAGTGTATTGAACCCACGATAACATTTCAGAACTAACAACATTGGCATTTATACTTACAGTAATAGTAATTTTTAAAGCTGGAATGGTGTGAATTCCGAAGAGCAGCAGCCTCAAGTTCCCATTGAAGGCCTGCTTGCTCCCAGGTAAACTGCTCGGTGGACAAACATTGAGCCTTGCAAGAAACATCCATCGACTACTCCTTCACTATGCGGGCAAATCAACATAATACCTGTAATTGTAAGATGAAGCCTGAACAATGGTGACACTCACATTCGAGTGACTTATATATATGTACTGCTTTTGTAGTCTTGAACCAGAGTATTAGCACAGGCGGAAGTTGGAAAAGGGTAACCCAGAATTAATGATGAAGAAGGTGACTGGCAGCAAATCATCTCTTCTTCCCCTCCTCTTACTCATTGCCTGTACCTCCTGTCTTGGTTCTCAGGCACAGGGATGCAAACCCAGTGGTAAATTGCAGGGGACGAAACCACCTCCAGGAGAGTGCAGGCAGCAAAATGACTCTGATTGCTGCATTGAAGGCCAGGTTTACACAACATAATCATACAACGAGAGGAATTTTCCCTTATATCCAAATCAAAGAATCCAGTTAGCTGACATTATGCTATATTAACCAATAACTACACATTGAATTTGCTACTAACTAAGAGAAGCAAAAAGAATCTTAATTCTGTGAAATAGTGGAAAGAATTCCACTAAGAGGAAAACGAACTTCAAAGGTATGCTGACATAGAGCAACTGTTGTAATGTCTGAGCAGATTTATGCAATTTTTGCAGCCAATATTTTGACAACCAACACCTCAGATAAGCTTTCTGTTTCTTTCCCTTGCTAAAGTTTTTGCAAGTTGAAAACTTAGTAGTGTTGATGCTGAACAATGATCCAAATGGCCTTACTTTATTCATTGACTCACCTAAACATTTGTATACTGAAAATAGAACACCATACTTATCTTGATCCCCAACTCTTCTTTCCTTCCACCTTTTTTACTTAAAAGCAATGGCAGGAGATAATGTTGCATCTCTTCAGTTTATGGAAGTTAAAATATTCATACTTCTATTGGATGCAGAATGTTAGAGTTTGAAGTATGAAGGAGATTGTTAGATTTTGATAGACTTGCAACTACTATTTTGTCATGTAACATCAAAACCTTTCAAACATGTGAATTGTATAATGAAGTAATGAAGATTCCAGAACTTGATAATCATGCCAAGATGCAGACAATAATTTTCATTTTCTTATTGAGAGTTCTACTAGAACAATTGCTTTCACGATTGCGTTCCTTAAGATTGAGCAATGGCGGATGATAAAAACAAATAACTAATTAAGCCATAAAAATTTTAATACTTCACTTAGTTGTAAATTTTAGGTAGTTGATGCTGTGATGATGAATGTGTTGAACTGTGTATGGATAATGATATACATGTTAAATAAGATAAATGATCAGTTGAGAAGTGTAGGATATCGAAAAGGGGAAATTTGTATTTTTTTACGGTGATGGATGTCTTATGCTCTTCATGTCTTTTTAGAGTTAATTAGATTAACTGAGGACTAAAGTCCAACCCGAAATCGAATTTTCCCATTCAGAGGTTTTGAAAAGTAGGGATAAAGCTAAGCAACTTGTGGAGTGAGAGCAAATGAGAGATTTACTTGTAATGAGTAGCTCTTTTTAGAATTCACTTGGATTTCTAGAGAGAATGGAGGATGGCACTCAGTTTACTTCATTAGAAAAGATTTTGTAAGGGATTCCTTGCTTTTCCCAAGCAATAAAGTCACATTTTACCAAAAAAAAAAAAACTCTAGTGTTAGTGCCTAGCCAAATGGTATCAAAGCACCCCTCGAAATCTATCACCATCAGTTCACGTTCCTAATCCCCCCCCCACTTGCTGGTCCGGGGATTTGAATGCCGAACTTGGCACCCAACTCTGATACCATTTGGCTAGGCACTAACATCTAGTAAGGTGTCTTTTGCTTTTTTTATCATTGAAATTATGAATTTTATTGATAGCACACAAGAAGGGAGTACAAGGGTGGGATGACAAAAACCACCAAGTCCTGCAGCTCAATAACAAGCTTAAAATTACCTTCGACAGTAAAAGGCAGGTTAAAGTTTAGCACATAATGACCGCTTCAAGTGAACTGAGTAAGAGGACTATTGCATTTTGAGAGTTTCAACGAGGATAGACTGATGAAGATTTCACAAAAATTATATCCCCTAGAAACCAACACATCCATTTCTTCATCGATAGCTCGTTTCAACTCTGGTGACCATATCATCCTGCACTAAACTAGGTATAGGACACAAATAAAAATGAGGCAAAAGATTTGTATGAAAAGTATCAAAAGACACATATTTAGACATAGGACGTGTGAAGTACATGACCTGTTACCTTTTTGAAGACCAATTGACAAATCTAAATTAGAGGCAAATGGATTTACAAGCTAAGAGGCTCACAAACTAAGATCTCATGAGTGAGTGAAGCTCCTGACGTTGTAAATAAGCTGCAAGATCACTTGCTATACATTTGTAGTGACTAAGAGGAAGTTGCACTTGGAGCATCCACAACACCCATTTTTTTTTTTTTTTTTTTATAGAAAAAATGGATTAGATGCTGTTTAAGATTGAGTAGATGATACATAATATGAAATATTCTAAAAAAATATCACATCAATAAATATATGTCTTGTGGTTAATAGGATTATAACATTCACCTCAATAAATATATGTCTTGCGGTTAATAGGATTATAACATTTATATCATTTTTTATGACTATTTTTGATGACGTGAATAACCTGAACAAACATATTTAATAAAATGAAGAGATAATTTTTTTGTTTACCAACTCCATTTTGTTGAAAGTAAAGGATGACAACTTATGAGTAATACCATGAAGATTAGAGAAGTAAATTTGTTATTTAGAAAATCAAGTCTATTGTCTATACGAAAGATATGAACATTGGTACCAAATTGAATTTTTATCTCACTAAAAAATTTCAAAAATACATAAAAAACCTCTAACTTTTTCCTTAGAAGATACACCAATGTATCTCTACTAAAATATCTATAAAAAAATAAAATACTTGAAAATAAAAAAAACTAAGAAATCGACATGGGCCCCATACATTAGAGTGGACTAATTCAAAGACTTAAAAAATATGACTTGAATTGGTGAGAAAACCATCTTGAATGATGTTTCTCACAAATGATTGACAAAGCTTAGTTGACGATGGACGTCCCAAACGCAAGTGCCACATGAACAAAGAATCTTTAGTTGTAAGAGCTATTGCCTTCGGAATAAATACATCATCTAGAAAGTCGAATCCACCTTCCTCATGTCTTGAACCAATTGTCCTCTTCATTTGTAAATCTTGAAAAAACACAAGAAATGGGAGAAAAAGTTACAAAAGGATTGAGAGATTTAGCAACATTACAAACAAACAAAAGATTTATAGAAAAGTTTAGAACAAATAGCATTGAGTGCAAGGACTAAAGAAAAGATTCATCAAAAGATCTCTCATAACTTTGTAAATACATATAAGAATTGAATAAAAACTGAAACATAGAATTCTAATATAAAGCCTAGCTTATTGCATCCTTATGAGAAATATATGACTATAGGAAATGACCAAAATACCCCCATATAAACATTCTAACAATTTGCTTAAACTTTCTCCCTTTTAAACACGAGTTAGAGAAAATGAATAAATCCATAAAAGATTTCTTTTTTACTTTCTTTAGAAAGAGTTTATACAAAAATGTGGTAGCATGCTATCATCTTTAAGTTCAACCTAAGATTTGAATGAAAAGATTGTGTCCTAAAAAAATTTAGTTGCACTTTATGCATGCTCACAATAAAGCAGAAGAACACATTTTCTAAAAAAATAGATCAGCCTAAAATGAACTTTTACTTTCTCTTTCCCAAGTGTGATATACTTTATTTGTGCATTGATACTACCTTAGAATGAAAGAGTTCAAGTCCATTGTAGAGGGATCAATTTTCACCTTGTGTGTGTGTGTGACTTTTACTTTCTCTTTCCCTGTGTGATATACTTTATTTGTGCATTAATACTACCTTAGAATAAGAGAGTTCAAGTCCATTATAGAGGGATTAACTTTCACCTTTTGTGTGTGTGGGGGGGGGGGTGGGGGTAGATTACCCTAGAACGGACTTTCTCTCTTTCCCTATGTGATATATTTTCTTTGTGTTCAAAGACTAGCTTAAAAGTCCATTCTACAATGGTTCCAGAAAAAAAAGAGTTTTTTTTTTGTGCGAGCATATGAAAAGTGAACTAAAATGCCTATGGTCATTCCCCCCCCCCCCCCCTTCAAATATGAGGATTTGATTCAAAATGACATCATACGACCCTTATCTAACTCTCTCTCTCTCTCTCTCTATATATATATATATATATATCTATCTATCTATCTCTTTCTATCCCCTTTGGATTTGTCCATGAATTTTCTAGTTATAGCGGATTCCACCCACTTTCCAAGTGCTGTAAATTGTTTTCAGAAAAATCTCTAGGTTATTTTCCTTGAACTAGGACAAGCACAGAAGAGGCCAAATATGACTTTGCAAAGCCAGGTACACAGCTGCAAGCACACCCAGTCTAGAAAACTTGTAATACAAAAATGGACAATATGCCAGAATTTAAAACTACCACTGGCATTTCACTTGGTCAGGTATGTGGCAGAAAATGCAGAATAGCAGTCAGTTTATCTGAACTCCATGCCTCGTAAATAGATAAACAATTGGCCCATGGCTAACAAAAATTTAGTTATTCAAGTAACCATGCCAAACAACAATCGAAAAGATAAATGAAATTACAAAGTGGCAGTAAAAGAATAACCAAATTGAACACTAGTAACAACAATCAGAGGCAAAATCTGCAAAACAATGTCAGTGGCTATCACAAATAAGGTATCTATAATCCTAAATGAAGCTCTGACTGGGGATATGTCCCACACTTGTAGGGTATTAAAAACCGGAGAAGACTGATAGGGTACCTACTGCAGCTTGAACAAGAAAGCTCAACTCCAATTGATGCTCTCACTTTCTCTTATAAAGGATTTAAAGAAGTCAGTCTAATATCCCATCCAGTTTCCTCAGAAATAAAGCTCAGGTCCCTAAGAATGGTCAAAGCCAATAACTTATTTTTCTACCAGCAATAGTAATAGTTGTGTGGAACACCATAAACACAAATTCTTGGGCTGAGATGGAGTTGTCAGCCATGGAGTTTGGAAGCAGTATAGGGCTTGGTTTTGAACATAGGCTTCGCCAAACAATTACTTGTCCAGAACTGAACAATCTAATTACCACCATTTTCCCCAGAAAGTGCATATGAGACTGAACTATTTGTCAGAGGTTTCTCTTTCACATAATTCTTCCTTCTTTTATACTTCCTCTCTATACCCTGAGGATGATTTATTTTGGGCCTTATTTCTCCCCTAATAGTTGCAAGAAACTGGAAAGCAACAATTCCCAGATGCTGAATTTTCCTGAACAATGCTTTAGTTCTTCTCTTGGCTTACCGATGGCCGTTTGGTCTAGTGGTATTCTTCTTACATTAGGTGCATCAGGTCACGAGTTCGAATTGTGCCATGCCACTCTAAAAAAAAAAAGGTAAATTTTCTTCAGTTTAACAAAAACTAAAATGGATTACAATGCCACTTCATAAACCATACTGTTTGGTTCCCTAAAGAGGTTAACAGATAACAAATACTATTGACAGGATAGAAATTAGAAAAATTGTATGATTATTTGGAAGGTTTTAGTAATGAAAACAGAAAACATCATGAAGCAAGAATTGAACTAGCTAATTATTAAAGTGCAAAACCTCTTGGCTTTTCCATATCTTGGCTTCTTCACATAACTCAACCTTAGTTTCGCCTCCTCTTTCTAGCCATTTTCTCTGGCAGAGTCTCCCTCTTCTTCTCTTTCTTCTTAGTCTTAGGCTTTTTCAAATACCTTGGATGGACCCTATACACTATTGATTCCGCTGGCAATTTCTTCCTAACAGCTACACGAAAAACTGCATTGGCGCTATCTGTAAGGCCTTGAGTTGCTAGCTTCTCAATCAATAATCCATACGTTTTTATCCCAAGCAGACATCCATCCCTTTTCATCATTGCATGCTCAATACGTTCAATCCCACACAAAATTTTAATAAACCCATAATATGCTTTCTTATCAAGAGACTTCTCAAATCATGCAGATTTCATTCAATCAATATATTCATCCCCCTCACCAATCCTATCAGCCTGATAAAGACTACTTATGAGAAGAATATATGTGGTGACAAAAGGAGAGCAACCACACTCATGCATTCTGTCAAACACCTTCAGTGCATCTTCAGTCTTCAGAATCTTAGCTAGCTTAACTGCTAATTAGCACATTGAATGTCCCTACATTCATTGCATGCTCAACACGTTCAATCCCACACAAAATTTTAATAAACCCATAATATGCTTTCTTATCAAGAAACTTCTCAAATCATGCAGATTTCATCCAATCAATATATTCCTCCCCTTCACCAATCCTAGCAGCCTGATAAAGAATACTTATGAGAAGAATATATGTGGTCGCATCCGGAGAGCAACCACACTCATGCATTCTGTCAAACAGCTTCAGTGCATCTTCAGTCTTCCGAATCTTAGCTTAACTGCTAATTAGCACATTGAATGTCCCTACATTCATTGGAATCCCTTTGATATCCATTTCAAGAAGAACCTTTTCAGCCTCTGACTGCAACCGAAAAGGATCTTTCTTCCGACATAGTTTACATACACAGTCCAGAATGGAATTGTACGCGGAAGTTCCCAAGTCGAATCCTCCTTGAGTGATCTCACCAACTAGCCTCTGGGCTTCATCTAGATTCCCTTCAGCAGATCACCCTCTTAACAAGTGTATCACAAATCATTTCGCCGGGGAAGAACTCGTCCGCCATCTTCTTCACAAAACGCTCAGCATGACCTGTAAAACCATTAACGCAGAGAGAGGAGACGACAACAGACATTTTCCCACTGTCTCTAGCAATCCCATAATCTTTCTCCATCTTCTCAAAGAACTGGACGACTTGGGTGGGTCGTCCAGCTCGTGCCAGGCGGTCGATCGCAGCAGCAAAACACTTCTCCCCAGCAATGCCACGCCCGGCCGTGAGAAGATCGTGAATAGCCTTGAAGTCATTATTTCGGCCCAAGTACTCGACGAAATTACTCACAAAGTTATCATCCGTTTTCGCGCGATAGCCAACCTCTGAAAGTAAGGACGTTGCCGCCTGCGTCGGCTGAGAGACTGAGGACTCGCTGCACAAGGGAGTGATCGAATGCCACGTGAGAGAAATGGGCATCGAGACGTTGAGATAGAGAGGGCAGTTGCTCTCCACTCGTCGCCTCTGGCTGGCGGAGGTGATGGGCGACAGACTGGGCAATCACTGTTCGATCGGGGGTCGCGTGGAGGTTCCGGGCAGAGGAGAACGGCAAGAAGAAAGAAGGTCGACGAGAGATAGACGAGGAAGTAGGAAATGGAAGAGGAAGGTTTAGGGTTCTGAAAGGGGAAGACGGATTTTTAGAAGCGAAGAAGCGCCGGTAGAGGAGACGACAGAGCTACAATGGTGGCGGTCTGGCGGAGGTTTTGGCATTTTTGGACCGAAGCCTTCCTGTTCTCGACTCCGACCGAAGATAGAGAGAGACTCGCAGTTGCAGGGTTAACCCTCTTCCGTCTACACTAGTCGAAGCAAAGCTGCGGAGTCCACACTCGTGGGGCCCGATAGTTGAACGGCTAAGATCATCCACTGTTTCAGATTTGACTTGCACGTGCCAGTTAGCTCGTGCTTTCAGTCAGTCCAGTGACGACGGAAGGATAGAGGCTGCCAAGCTTCAAGCTGTGGTCTCTGAAGCGGAGTCGACCATGGAGGCTCTCAAGGCGTGGAGAGCTTCGTCTCCTTCGGTGAAGTCATTCGTCCTTTTAGCCACCGCCAGAAGGGTCGCTACGGCCAGGTGCTGCTTTGCAACAACCACTTCCAATCCCAATACCCGCCGTTCCTCTTCTTCTTCGTCTTCCTCTTCATCCTCGTCCACTTCCGACAAAGACGCCGTTCGGGCCATTCGTTTAAAAAAGGTGAACCCAAGTCCGTACTAATGCAATAAGTCCTCCCTGTTTAGTCGTTAACCGTAGAATTGGAGGAAAGCAGAGAACTTGCTGCTGGTCTTCGTGGTTTACTGCAGTGGCATTATCGGATTTTTTTCATTTCCATGTTCTATTCATATGTTGATTATTGATAGCTTTTCTGAGAAGATTTCGAATCGCTTTATTCCCCAAAACAAACAGGTGGATTGTCATTCTTCTTCTCCTTCTTATTTCTTCGAGATGAAAGAATTTAAATTTATTGCTTCCTTAAGGTCTCCTTGATAGACATTGCCTCCAGATTGCTTCTTAATATGATTTTATTGATGTTTAGTTAGAGAGCTCTTCAGAGGGAAGACCTATCGCTTACCGGTGTAGGGGCAAGTCATGATATTTTTCATTAATATTTTCCACGATTACTCGTTTGTTAACGTATATTCAATACCCTGTATTCTCTTCAGGTGGAAGATTTGAGGAGTAGCGGTTATGAGCCCTATGCCTATAAATGGGATAAGACACATACTGCGAGAGAGCTCCATGATAGATATGAGCATCTCGGAAATGGTGAAGAGTCGAGCAGTGAGAAGGATTTGGTATCTGTAGCTGGAAGAATTCTTGCTCGTAGAGTGTTTGGAAAGCTTGCTTTCTTGACTCTGAGAGATCAGTCAGGGACAATTCAGGTTTTTTTATTTGTCAATGCGGATCTTTGCCCGTTAGATCTCAAATAACTCACAAATCTTCATTGTAGTCTCAAGATGTAAAATGTCTATATTTAGCCAATATTTTTTAAAAATTCCCATGACTGAATTTCCCTTACCAAATGAAACCAACAATCATTTTGGATTAAAGGTTGGAATATTTTTTTTGCTCTCTAAGTCATACTTGGTCTGATTTAAATATAATTTATTGCTTCATTCCAGGAGCCACAAATCTGTGAGTTTTCTTGATCATTTTTCCTCACATCTCAGGAGAGTTTTCATTAAAATTGTTAACTGATGCACAACTTTGTTATAAGCTCTTTCTAGTCACCCAAACTCTCTAGTTTGTCAAATTTGGCGTTCATTTTTCTATGCATCTTTTGAGAAAGGTGTTGTTCTAATGTTGAATCATTCTAATTGCAGCTTTATTGTGAGAAGGAGAAACTTCCGGAGGATCAATTTCAGAAGCTTAAGACCCTTGTTGATATTGGTGACATAGTAGGTGCTTGTGGTTCAATAAAGAGAACAGAAAAAGGTGTTTATTTTATGTTCTTGAAATTTTAAACAAACTCATTGCATCTGGTAGCAAAAAATAGGAGGCTTAATGTAGTGGAAGAAACTGTCAAATAGAAAAAAGAAAGAATTCCGTACTGCATTAGAGCCATACAATGGATTGGAGGTCAGCATGTGAATTGGCTCATATGAGAATACTGGGCCAAGAATTCATGCCCAAGATTGTAATTGTACTTCGAAGAAACCATTTTCTTTAGCTAAAACATTCATTGTGAACTAAGGGAGCATTTGGCATCACCTGGTCATGAAGATGTATTTTACAAATTTATTATGATTATTTTGATTTCCCCTTCTAAATACAACTTCTTTTAAAGATGATATCAATACTTCTTTGTATGAATAAAAAGTTTGCTTGTAATGAATGTGAAGTGATGCATGTTGGCCAAGCCACGTTGCATGTCTAAGAGATGGATGTGCCTATAATGAAGATTAAAATCTCGTGTTCTACTTGCCTCAGTGGGCAAACGCTGGGATCAAGGATAATTTCATTGATCTACGCGACTTTTCTTTGATTATTGTCATTGACTATGTATCCTTCTGGTAGTCAAGCCATAAATCATTTTTTTTTCTTTTTCTTTGGCACCAAAATCTTAGTATACTTACAATCTAAATGCCTCTTTCCTAAGAAGCAGGTTTTCTCCTGAACACAGACAAATTTATTTTGAACATTAGTATCTTTTAATTTTTTCCTTGATTTCAGCTCTTGATTAATCGTTTGCAGCATTCTGTTTTTCAGGTGAGCTTTCTGTCAAAGTGAAGGCTTTTGAAATTCTGACAAAATCCCTTCTCCCACTGCCAGATAAATTTCATGGACTAACTGATGTGGATAAACGTTACCGTCAAAGGTACATCACCTCTATTTGCAGGATCCTTGCATGTTTTTTAAGTGATTAATCTTTCAGAATGCTTTTTTAGGGTCTTTGAAATTCTTTGTTTTGATGACCTTTGATTTGATGTTGAGTTGTTAGTTGGAACCTGGAGCCAACTAAGCTATATAATTTGAAGAAAAAAAACACAAAATTTCTATTCATAACATGGGAACAGGAAGTTTGGAACTTCTTTAGTTAGTCTTTGGTGAAGCCCAGATTGAAAGCTTGTATCAGTTAAGGCATGGGTATGGTTGGAAGTTGGGGGAAGTTGTGACTATGTTCATGGCTAGGATTGTACCTTGGGATAAGATCTAGGGTGAGGTTGCAACGGCTGTCTTCAAAGAGGCTCCACCCAAACCCAGTTGCAGTTGCTTCTGGGATGTAGATCTGGTCCATTATCCTATCTGCATGGCATTAGACTATCTTGCACTCCCATTTTTCTTTGTATTAGAAGACACAGAAGTTGAAAACTAACCTTCCAGTCCACAGTTCTGTTGTTCTAGCTCCCACATGGTGCTATTGGGTGGTGTGAATTGCTTAATGAAGTTGGCACAGGCAACCATCAGCATGCTGATGAAAGATCTCTTTTAGCCATTTCGTCCTGGTTGTTCTTTCCTCCATGGTGATCACAGTGCTTCCATTACGTGTATGAGAAGTAATTTTGTTTTCCCTTCTTCCCATCATTGCTTTTTTTGGCACTCTTTCGCTGAACTTCCTGCCATTCTCTGCCTTGCTCAAGCTGATTGGTAGTCTCTAGATCATCCTCTCTAGCCTCACCCTCTACCCTCCTTTCGCCACTTTGCTTCTCTGGATGTTGCCGATGACACACCGGCGTTGGCTTCCTCTCCTCTCTTCTGCTCCTTCCTCGGTCCAGCAGGTCACTATGACTCGGATGAAGCAGAAATCAAGGCACTTGTCAGAGGAAAGACTGGTCGAAGTGGAAGGAGACTTGGCCATTATGATAAGCTTGCTCTAAGAATAATATGTCCCTCCTTGGAGACTTAGATGCCTTTACAATGAAATTCTAGAACTATGTTTTTCATTGCTGATCATGTGGCAGCACACAGTATATCACATTGTTTAGCTAAAGACTGGTGTCTCCCATCATTCTGTCACAGTAGGGGATTCTTCCCCTCCAGGGTTGAGGCTTCACCTCTTCCTCTTTGTTGTTATTTTTTAATTATTTTAATATAAATGGACAGTTCAAAAAAAAAAAAACAAAAACAAAAACCAAGCTCTTTAAGTTTGTGATCTAAACTTTATTCTCTCATAAAACATTCCAGTCTTTGTCCAAACCAAATTAGGAGGGTCCATCTTGGTTAACCTGTGTAAAATTCGAGGCTTCAAAGCTATTCAAGAACATCAAATATCCAAGTTTTATTCAGGGTTGTTTGGGCTAAATGGGGAATCAAATTTCTACTAGGGTTTTACTCGTGCAATATAATGAACCTTATCTGAGCTGTCTATGCTAATTGTTCAGGTACATTGACATGATAGCAAATCCAGAGGTGGCTGATGTTTTTCGTGTTAGAGCTAAGGTGGAAAATCATGGCTCTTCTCCTAATTTGTGTTTATTGTTTGATGATTATTTATTTTGTTTGTAACAAATCAAATGAGAGCTAATCCAAGCTTTGATATTTTGAATTGTCCTTAAATTGGATGTTTCTATTAAAAAATCCAATTTAATTGACATAGTTAAAAATTCAGAGGTTGGATTAGCTCTAATTTAACTCATCTGAGTCAACAGTATGTTGGTCGAACCAAGAGGAAAGGCTTTGCCATATATATAGTAATAGAACGGAAATAAATTAAAAACATATAAATTGCAAGGACTAAAGAAAATTCAAGAAATCTGGATGGAGATACTATAGTATATCTGTGGATAACAAAATTAAATTCTGTTGAGAGTAATCTACCTACATTGGAAGGGGCTATGCTAGATGATCTACTTATTGTAACGTTGGAATGAGAGTGTTGCAAGAGAGAGGTGAGGTAATAGGAGGGAAGATAGAAGAGAAAAAAGAGAGATAGCTCTTCAATCACATGACTCCCTGTCAGCTCTGACATCTATACAAATGGAGCATGCGTTTTGCTCGGCATGAAGTATTTAATACTTATTTCATTTTCAATAAATTTATACTTTGAGAATAATTTCATTCAAGTCTAAGTCATTTTCTAAAGAGTAGAACATATTTCAATAGAGAGAAAAAAAGAAAGACTTATCACTAGACTGATGAACCACTAGCTTGATCTTAACAACTTGAAGTATGCTGTAGTCAATGAATGTGTTATCTGATGAAATAAAAACTGTTAATATCTATAAGCCAAAAACTGCATGTTAAAATATCAAACATGAGCTCTGGACTTTATGTTTAGTAATTATACTATGAATTTGTCCTGTTCATTATAACAAGTACATGTTACAGTGCAATTATTTGGAGTGACTACTCTAAGAAACTAGGTTGCAAGTCTTGGTAATTGAATTGTACCTTTCTAAGAAAGACAGTTCGCCAGAGTTTAGACAAAGCAGGTCATCAACGTCTTTTAGCTGGAAAAGTATCACTAATGGTTTCTTAATGCTTGATTTATTTATTATCACATTGGACTAAGTTTAATTGTTGTTATCTGTTATTTAGTAATTATTTTTATTTTTTATGACATGGTATTTAATCACTTTCTTCATGTAGGTTGTCTCAGAGATAAGAAAAACCGTCGAGTCTTTGGGCTTCATTGAAGTGGACACTCCAGTTCTGCAGGTATTCTTCATTTAATCATTTGAAAGGTTTCAAGCATCATTATTAAGGGCTTGTTTAGACTTTCAATAAATGTTTCTGACACTTGCTGCTTTACTTGAACAGTTTCTAAGAAAAGCTTAAGATTCTCATATCATTTGTTGTTTGTAACAAAGCAAATCCTAAGGTTTAAATAAACATCAAGTGGTAATGGCTAGGTAGATGATAAATCTTAGTTTCTGGTTGCGTATAAAAATTGTGAGTCACCAAGTAATCCCTTTTAACAAGCTGTTGCACACTCTGAAACTGCATGCTGTCACCAGACAATTCTCTTGAGGCACGTGTCCATGTTTTCAAGTTTCTAAAGAGACCACACTGGCAAGGGTCGGAGTTAATAAGTGAGAAGGTATTTGCTAAAATATCTTTGATGTTTTATGCAGCATTATATCTCATGATTTTTCTGTTACTTTTAAGTTGTTTAACGGTTGTTATGTGTTGTGCAACATTCTATCTCTTCAAAATATTTCTCATTGTTTAAAAAAATCTTTTGTTTTTTCTCCTGAGGTTGTCTTCTGCTGATTTGTAGTTGGCAACTTCTTCCCTTCGAAGCTTCCTTATTCCTCCCAACAGGCATTCAACACAGAATTAAGTGAATTTAATCAAAGTACAAGTGGGAAAGGTTTCATTGCTTCACTATGTCAAACCTTTATCTCCCTGTTTCCTGCTTGTGTTTGTCATTGCTGCTTTGGAGTCTCATAGTATTTGACCAGCATCTTGGACAGCTAAAACCTGGTTGTATATGATGATCTATGCTAATCAGGCTTGCCACACATAAATCTTTTTCCTTTTTTTTTTTTTTTTTTTGAAAAACATATAGATCTCTTCCGTGCTATCTATTCCTTATGCAGAATCTGGGTTGTTTACGAGTTATGGCTGCATGTACATAGCCCTGGCTTTCTTTTGGCCTCTACTTTATTTCAACTTATTCTCTTTTTTAATATGTTGTATTTGGCACAAGTTTGGAGTTAATTGTTCAGTGTTTGTGACTGTTGGATTGGTTGACCAGGGAGAAGTTGGTGGGGCTGAAGCAAGACCATTTGTCACATACCATAATTCCCTAGGAAGAAATCTTTATTTGAGAATTGCGACAGAGCTCCACTTAAAGAGAATGCTGGTAAGGGTTTCTTATTGATTGACAGTTGCCTATAGTTCTGCATGTCTTCCTTTTCGTTGTCAATCCTTCTATTGTAAAAATCCTAGGGATTTAAAACTTGAAGCCCATAATTCAACTTATTGCTCCCTCAGTTTATTTTTTAATTGAATCTTATTTGTCAGTTGTCTGTGATTTGATCCATGAGTTCTTTGTGAGGTTGAATCCTGTCTCAAGACTCAATTTAGGCTGCTATCTGTGGTAATCTATTTACGTTGAAAAATTTGTTATTAAAAATGCAAGAAGCTCAAGAACATCTTCATTTCCATGGTCACTTATTTGGTTGATTAGTTGCATTCAACCTGCAAGCTCAGGGTCATGTTGTCTTAGCTTATTAAGCTTTAAAAGGGTTACATACACAAACCTCCAGTTGTGGTATTTCATTACACTCGACCCTTGTCTTTTTATTTTCCTAAATAGACAAAACTACTCTTACTATAAGCTCATGATGTCTTAGGTTGCACATACTTTATGTGGGATGTAAAAATTATTAATAGGAAAGAGAAAAAAGAGTGAAAGAAAAGAAAGAGGTGCAGGAAGAAGATGGAGATGAGTGCCAAAAAAGAGAGCACTTGTTGGGGCTGGAAATCAATCCCTCTCTGTATTATATACTCGCTTAAGTAAAAATAACATCAAATTACAATAATGCCTCTTCACACATAAACCCTTATAACCCTCTAAATACAACTCAGGGTAAAATGGAAATTGAAACATAGAACTCTAACATGAAGACCAACTTACTACTATCTTATGAGGACATACAACCATAAAAAATGACCAAAATACCCAACACATGAATATCAACATGGGACTTACCTGATATAATCCACTTTTCAAAGATCTTATGATAAAGTCTCAGGTTGCCTATTATTTGTCTATTAAGAATAGTTATGCACGAAGCCATGAGTAGAAAGATCTTGCGTTTGTAGTTCATAAAGTGAATTTCTACCTTATCTAGTCATTGTGGGATGGACTTATACCCAAATATCTCAGGTTGCCTATCATTTGTCTATTAAGAATAGTTATGCACAAATCCATGAGTAGAAAGATCTTGCGTTTATAGTTCACAAAGTGGATTTCTACCTTGTCTAGTCATTGTGGTATGGACTTATACCCAAATTTAACATAATATAAGAACAAGTGGTTGCATGTTGGCCTCTGCTCAAACTGTCCGCATACAACAGCTACAAAGGAGGCCCATATGTGAGGGGGAGTGTCTAAGAATTGTTTCACATGGATCAACACATAGAAATAGATCTTGGACGGGAAAGAGGATTCCTAACTTGACTTATTTTGGGATAGACCTAAACCCTAACTTTTACAAGGTCCTTGGTCACTGAATCTAATCCCAACCACTTATTTTCTTGTCTGCATTAGCATCATGCTTTGTATGTGTACGCTATGTATTTATTTTGCAATTAAAGGGGTAGAGTAAATTGCTTGTGTCCAAGTGACAGGTCGGAGGCCTGGAGAAAGTTTACGAGATAGGGAGAATATTCAGAAATGAAGGCATCTCCACTCGCCACAATCCTGAATTTACCACCATTGAGGTGAAATTTTTGTTTGTTTGAGTTTGTTCTGAAAACCCCATGAGTGTATATTTATTCAGCATATATTAACGTTAACTAGGGATCACAGATGTATGAAGCATATACAGACTATCATGGTATGATGAACATGACAGAAGAAATTGTCACCAAATGTGCTTTGGCGGTTCATGGAAAGCTTACCATTGATTACCAGGTAATGTTGTCAGTCACCTTTTTTATTATTCACTGTACCTCATTTAAAATTTTTAAGTGGAGTGACGTTTGCTACTTTTTGAATATGGTCAAGCAAGATCAACTTTGATTTCCTGATATCCACCTGAATAAGCTTCAGTTTCCATATTAGTCAACTAGATTATGTAATGCAAGTTTGTCCCTGCCTTTAGTTTATGCAATCCAACTCTGCCTCTTTGGAAACAGGTGGGTATGAGGAACTATACAACCTGGCTGGGATATATAAAATGTTTAGCTAATTTACTTATTTGCAGGGAACAGAAATATGCCTAGAACGGCCATGGAGGAGAGAAACTATGCATAATCTTGTCAAAGAAGCCATTGGAATAGACTTCAGTCAGTTTGGGGATGATGTGAAAGCTGCTAAAGATGCCGTTGCTACAGCTCTTCAAAATGGCCTTGGTGAGAAGCAAGAAATATCCGTTAAGACATGTCCATCTGTTGGACATATCCTAAATGAGGTAAAGCTCACTGATATTTCCAGTTTCCATGGATAGAATTTTTCTGTTTTGTTGCATCCTCACTTTCAATTTTTTCTAGTTGAAGTTATGACAGAGGTTTAGTCCATTTCTTAAGAGTCTTTAGTATTCCTCTGTCACTTCTCTTGATATGCTTACTTGTGTATAGACACGCTAATCATGAGGGAGTGGATGGCTCAAGTGCTTTTGTGTTCCTTCTCTTATGTAACACTTGGGGCCTAGTTTTATTGTTTTTCTTGGGCTTCTTTCAGCTTCATTATACACCACTTTTGTCATTAAAATCATCTAAAGGCTATGATTTTCATTTTGTCCACCATTAAATGTCCGTACTTGGTACAAAAGATGTAAACTATGGATGTGAATGTCTGTTCTGCTCACTGATATCCTTGAAAGATATAACATAAGAAACATGTATGATCAGCAGTGACCAACAAATGTTGTTTCTCAGTGTTAGCTTTGAACTTCTATGTTAGCTTAAGAAGGGTTGAGCCTTCAATTTTTCATTGTCAGAGGCCCCTGTTCTTAGCGGCCTGAGTTCCTTGCACTCAGACTTAATAAAACTGCTCTTTTCCAAAAAGAAAATAAAATCCTATGCTAGTCCTTATAAGGTTTAAAAGATTATAGTCTAGTTGTAAGGATATATGTTATTTTTCCTTTATTTGCTGTTAAGATATAGCAGTTGGTTTAATTGGTATAGTGAAATATTATGTATAAACACTTCTCAAGTTGTAGAATGACAAAGCAGTGTTACCAGGATAAAAGATTGAAATTTTGGCATCTGGAATTCTTTTGAATATCCATTTAAAAGAAAACCATTACACATTGTTTGTGGAAATAGTCCTACATACATAAGTTCTAAGAAAAGTTGTTGGTTTTATAAGGTTGAACAATAGGCCTCGTAAGTGGTTAGTCATTTTGAGATGCTGCACTCAGTCTTGACAAATATCATGTTGAGCATTATTTTTGTGAGCATAGTTTTCAATGTAATTTTCATTGTCTGCAATCTTTTACTGATATTACATGATCCTGTAAATGTTAAATTACTTTGTGCTCGTCCTTGTAACATATATAACTAGAAATCACTAGAATTCCTTCCTTGTAGATTTTGCTGGAATTTGATTTCTACTTCAGGTTCAATTGATTTTCTCAGCCTGTCTTAATTTTGATATAGTTGATTTTTTTTTTTTTTTTTTGGAGTGGCGGGATAGCTACACGAAGAAAGCAGCAGCAAAATGAAATAGAAAACAAAATGCAGAAAAGGAAAATCCAAAAAGAAATAAGATACAAAGATAATTAAGAGCTGATGAAGGGATGTTCCACCTATAGCATGAGAATCTGCAATAGTTTTGGCTGTAAGTATGACGTGCTGCCAGGTAACTTGCCAATTATGAGCCAAGTCATACATGCGCTGAAAATGGTACTAGAACCACCATGGAGAGTCAGCTTCTTTACTAGCCCAGGTAATAACATTTTTCGAGGACCCTTCAATAGTAAGGGGTCCAAAGGAGTTGATGTAAATGATGATACCTTGGAGAAGATTCCTAGTGGCCAGAGTGTAAGTAGTAGAGTTTTACCCTCTCAGTCCTGAAGACACCACCAATGCCTCCCACCGCTGGATTACACTTTTGGACTTCCATTGAAGTTCAGTTTCAAAATGCCATTGGAGTGTGGCTGCCAAGTCTGATTTCCAGAATTTTTTTCTGGAGCACTAAGTTTTAATAAACATAAGGGGATTGTAATCCTCTACAAATGGTATGGTATTTTGTTTGTTACATGAGAGAGTACCTCCAATGCTACTACTAGAGATAAGGATTAGTAAATAGAGTTTATACCATTGTCTTCTTCGTATTTTTATTATATCAGTAGCAGCTTTGCACTGCTGTTATCTTTTAACTTCTTAGTCCTTTTTTAGTACAATTGAGCGACAAGATATTTTGCTCTTTCAGCTCCACTTGATGTTCTCATATTAACTGCTATAGTTTATTGCTTTAGGTGTTTGAGACTATTGTAGAGCCGAGATTAGTTCAACCCACATTTGTCTTGGACTATCCTATCGAGATATCTCCACTTGCGAAGCTTCACAGAAGGTAAACTCCTTCCTAGTGTCGCAATTTCTTATAAAAGGCTGACATATTCAATGTAGGCTGTTGTGTCAAATTGTTTTTTTTTTTTTTTTGGGTCTCTGAATTTGCATTTATGAAAAGAGTTAGATTTTGTACAGAAATCTCAAGCTGTTACTTGGTTCCTCTTATGCTTCAAGTTTGACAGCCAAAAGAAGATGCAATTATGTCTAAATGAAATATTATTCACTTTCTTTTTCTAACCTGTCCAGTCTGTTCATGTTTGTTGGTCACTCTTTTGTTCCTTCTCTTTCAGACATGCAGGGTTGACTGAGCGGTTTGAACTATTTATATGTGGTCGTGAACTTGCTAATGCCTTCTCTGAATTGACAGATCCCATGGACCAGGTAATCATTGTGCTGCTTGCCTTTTGTCTATCATGTTATTTGGCAAAGGTTCATGATTGTAGATTGTTCAGGATATTGAATCTCCATAGTCCCATGTCTAGTTTAAAGAGGGCAATGTATTTCTCCAAAATGTTGAATTTCATAAGTTAAGACAGTTACGTCTGTGAAATCTTCTCATCAAGCATGTATACCCACATCTCCTTCAAGAGGTGCTTGAACTAGTTAATGCATGAACTATCTTAGTAACAGTTTATGTCATGGTCTTTAAAAAAGTCAAACTATATCTCTAAACATTTTCTATTCTCCTTTTGGTAATGAACTATGGTTACAGAGGGCACGCTTAGAAGATCAAATAAGACAGCATGATAGGAAGAGAGCAGCACTTGAGCATGAAACTAAATCAGCAGATGAGAAGGAAAAGAAAGATGAAGACATCTCATATGAAGTGACTTTGGATGAAGACTTCTTAACAGCTCTGGAATACGGAATGCCTCCAGCTTCAGGAATGGTAAGCTCATTAATATGCTCTATTGTAAAACATTATGGATATCAGTGTGCTTTGCAGCAAGTAGTTGAGTCAAAACACAACACATACAGTAAAACATTTACTATCAATTGATTGTGATTAGTCTTGATGCTACATGATCTTTTGATTGCTTTGATGTTTTTGGTATAAATTTAAATTTTAGAAGCTCTAGAACTATTAGATAACTCTAATGGTAAATCCAACTTGTATTCTATAGTGGCTCCCATGCACGGTGTGCTTTATAGTGGACCTTCGTGAGTGTGGTATTGTTGGTGTGATATAACAAGGATTAAAGAGGTTAGTTATAATGTTCCAAAAATATATTTCCTTGGGAGAAGAGAGATTACACAACAACGTAGAGGGTCATGTGGAGGGGGCATTCTGAAAGATAGACAAGTATATCATAATATATCAATGAACTTGTTGCATGTCAACATCTTCTGTGTTTGCACCTATGACTTATGTGTAACTCCTGCAGTCAATGATTTTTTTGTGGAATATATTCACTCAACAGTTTACTGGTAATAAATATTCAAGAATATTTAAACTTGTAAAATTTTATTAAAACAGAAGCAATCATACTTGATTAAGAGGTTCTTCTAATTTTCTAGAACTGGTTAGAGAACGTTTTGGTGAAATGACATGGTTATTGATTATGAACAAAAGATTTTGAAACCTATAAACTGTGTAAACATAGCAATAGGCAAGCTGCTAAAACACCTTCCAAGAGATAAATAGCTTGATAGGTATCAAGTGATCAGCTGACATGTTTGTTTAGTTGCTCCAAAGTCGTGTCCAAAATAAAATAAAATAAAATAAAAAGTCTTGTAGCTCTGCTTGAGCTGGTTCATAGATTTTCTTAGAGACTGAGCTCAGCTACAGTTTTAATGTAAAGCACATTATTTTGGGAGGAGCAATTTTTGTTTCATAGTATTATGCTTTCCTTGGTTTTTTCTTAACAATAATTCATATATCATACTCTAATGGATTGCAATATTAACAGGGAATGGGGATTGATCGACTAGTGATGCTTCTAACAAATTCTGCCAGTATCCGTGATGTTATTGCTTTTCCTGTCCTCAAGTTGCAGCAATAGTATTCACCTTTTTCTCTGTATTGAGTAAACCAAGAAATTCCTTGTTAGAGCGGATATCCTGCAAGTTTTCCTTGCAAGTGGGTGAAAGCTTTTACATCCATGGAGGTCAGTTTTTAACCAGGGCTGTCTGCTGCAGATTTTGTTCATTATCATTTATTCATAGTCTTCAACTTATTTGACCGGGAAGTTTGCTTCTCACTGCAAAATGATTTTTTTTGTTTCATATTTGTAGCCTGCAAGAAACAGGCAATGTTAGTCTACAGCATACTGTTCTATTGTCCTATCCTACATATGGATGGTTTCTGTTTAATAATAATTTCTTGTAGATAAAGCCCGATACATGTATTGTATCAGTTTATACATATCAGATTTGAAGGTTACCAAGATGAGACGTGACCACCCCTGCATTCAACTGCACCAGTACAAGAACAGCTGGGGCCCTCTAGTACTCTTCCTCCTGGCTTTCTTTCTTGGTCCATGTTTTCAGAGCCTATTTCACATGGGTGATCGATCTATAGAAGAATCTCGCCTGCACAAGTATACCCTTTCGTTAAAGTACGCAGTGTCTTAGTTCTGATCTAATCCTTAGTATTTACCTACTTCAATTTCATCGAGATGATACTCCAACAGGGCTGTTAAAACCTTGATAGTCTGATCGGATAACCATGGTTAGAACAAACATTCAGATTAGCCTCGATCATTTTCATTTTCATCCACACAATTCAAATTTGAGCACATTCGCTAAACTTTAATTAGATTAGCATTTAAACATGCACTAACCATTATTTTATGCTATAAACAGAGGTTCATGAAACAAGGAGATCTGTTCTTATTTCGCTTTTCCTCTCCAATAATTTAAAATAACCTCTACTGCCCCAAACTGCAATGGTGCAGAGGGGAGTAACAGGATTCTTTCTAGCTTACAGATGGCAGCCAGGAAACATGTGAAATGGAGCTGCTTTTTGACGAACAGAATCTGTTCTGTTTACAGGGACGACCAAAGAAAAGACTGAATCTTACCCCAAAAGCAATTGGCTCCAGAACATGTGACAAATCTAGTTTCCGATTTTGATCACCACAGCCTTAAACTCTGCTTTATATCTTCTCTTGGCACAACCAGGAGTGGGTTAAGTCAATCCTTATTCCTCACCATCTGATGGTCCCTCCCGGCAATGGAATCGATCTTCAATCAATCCTGTCCTCGGAAGTCGTACAATCAGATTATGTAAGTTAACCCATCATGGATCATGACACACCCCATCATTCTCCTGAACTTGTTATGCAAAATGGCTTTGCTTCAGTTCTACAGATGTTCGATAAAATGACTGAGTATTACCTCCACGTCTTAAAATCTGTGATGTTGCCGAGGATTATCAACACGTGCATTTGCGGCATGGAGAGATGTCATGGGGCTATCATCTCATCCTACAGTTTCTCCACTAAGCATTATTGTAAGGAATTACAGTACAAAGTGGGATTCCATGGTAGAGATGATGATTCTGGTTCCATATGCCGAGTAATCATAATGTCCTTGGACTTGGCGAAAGAGATAATGAAGCTGTTACAAACACAACCCATTGGTTGATATTCTAATATGTGTGTGATTCCTTCCTTGACTTTTGCTTGCTATTTATTCACCTGGGAAGGACGCATTTCATCCTGCACAAGCTCGAGTTGCAGCAAAGAGGAGCTCGTGGAGAAGACGACATGGCGTGATGTTGGTTCGGTTCAACTCTTTGTGGTTGAGTGACACAGAGACGAGCCGAATCAATATCACTCTTGTACTCTTTCTTCGTCACTCAACACACTCAGCTAGAGAGTGCCTCTTCGTCCTATCTTCAAGTTTATGGGTGACTGCTTCATGATAGTATCACTGTGTGCTCGTGTTCTTTAGACGGAGTTCTTGGAGAAACGAAACGCAGTTGGTAAGTAGAGAGATATATGGCACATCTAACGTGGATTTGTTTTCTCAGAACAAGGAGGAGAAGCTCCTGGGGTGGCATATAGGACCCAGATTATCGGTTTAATCTTTACTAGCTAAGTTGATCTTTACCAAAATCAGAGCTCACCCCATTCCTTTTATAAGATCTTAATAGCAGATCTCAGAGAGATGTGTAGCCATGGTTGAGATTAGATGAGTTTCATAATTTTCACAGTGTCTACTTGTTTGGCCTGATAAGATGTTCACATGACACTCTTATCTCATTTTAGAAAGAAAAAAGAAAAGAAAAAACCTTCAAGACTCTCCCCCTTTCCCCCTCTCCCCAGTGTTTCCCATTACTGTCAAGAAGAACTTCAAGCTTTTTATTTTTACTTTTATCATCTTTCAATCTCCTATCCCTTTCTCTCTCTCTTTCTGTGTGCCAAACAACAGCCTTTTAAATTCGGCCACTAAGTAGTTCTTAGTAAGTAAGATTTAGTGTTTATGGTATCTGGCATAAAAAGAAATATTTTTAAAAGGAAAAGTTTTAACTTTTATAAACAACATGTGAATTTTAAGCATGGATATAACAAAGAATATTATGAAAACAATTACAATTTTACTTGGGACTTGCATTTTTTTCTTTTTTTTTATCTTTATCTTCTCCATCATATCTCTTCTTTCTTCTTTCTTTCCTTTGTCCAGGGATCCTAAGATGTTTTAATGGAGAGAGGAGTTGAAAGTATGGTTCATCTGAAGGCTTTTGCATGAGGAAGGCTTTTACATTAATTTTTAATAAATTTTAAAAATTATTTAAATGAAAGGGAGGGAACACATCCTTTGCCTTCCTTTCCCCCAATGTCAAGAGAAAAGGGGAGTAGGGTTTGTCCCCTTCCACCATTCCATCTCCCTTCTTTCCTAGACTACATTAGGGGAAGGTAGAGTTAATCCCCCTCTCTCTGTTCTTTAGGGAAAGAATAAAGGTTGATGTATGGACTAGACTCTAGACTCCTCTCTTTTCTTCTTCATAGGCCGCCTTCCACTATTGCTTATTTAAATATGCTAACATGAGGTAGAAGATTTTTTGTTTTATCATAATGAAATATTCCATGGCAAGTAAGTTTACTTATTATCCCATGCATTCAGGGTTGTTGGTCATTTGGATTGTTTTCATTTTTTGTATAATAAAAATGGAGGTATGCATTGCTATAAGTATAACAAAAATAAATGAAGTTCATAAAAATATTTTAAATCTTGCAAGGAAAAATCAAAGTTAAGTGCAAACATGGTTGGTATGGATTTAGGGGTGAGCATGGATCAGGTTTCTCGAAACCCACACCCGACCCCTATTTGATCACCGTTCCCACAAGTTCTAGGGGTGGCCTCGAGTCGAGCTAAGCCAAACCCACATATGTTCGAGTTTGGATTGATTGAATACTTCGAATTCGAGTTTAACCTTGAGTTTAAAATTAGAATCGAGTTCGAACCCAAAAATTTAAACCGAGTTTGAGCTCAAGCTCGAGCTAGGTTCAAACTCTAACCTATATTAAAAACTACAAAATGAAAAAAATTATAAAAAATAAAAAAATATTGTGATTAACTTAGTACCATTGAATTGCAAGCTATTACAGAGGAGTCAAAAATTTTGCAATGAAACATACTAATGTATAATAACCAATTTAATAAACCTAAAAGAAAGAGCAAATACCTCCATCAATAGTGTTTATTTTATTGGCAACCAACAACATTAGATGTTGAAGGACCCAAAAGGGTTGAATGATCGATCGTCTTTGAGGTAAATAAAAGCAACTATCAACCAATTAAAGAGCGAATTGATGAGAGCAATTAGAATTAAGGGTATTCTTGTAAAAAATTATATATTAACAAGTTGAACTTGAAAAATCTCAAGTTTGGCTTGTTATACTTAACCAGCTTTATTTCAATTTTGAGCTCAAGTCGAACTCAAATAAAAATCAAACTAAGTCGAGTTTTTTTCGTGTCAAGCTTGAAAGTTGGCGAGCCAATTTAGCTTGGTGCCACCCCTACCCATCTCCAACCCGTTTGATATCCTTGTCTAGTCTCTACTGGCCGAATTTGGGAAAACCCATCCCTGACCGAAAACCCAACATTTTGTTTTTCCGTCCCATCCCTAACCCACGGTGTGAAACAAACATAACCTAATGTCCACCCCTAACTTGGATTTGAGTTCAACATTCTTTCTCTTAATTTGTAAAACGTCGTTACTTATGTTTCCTGCAATCATACGAAGAAGAAAATGAGACTCATTTCTCCATATAAATAAAATTTTCTTCATCTTCTCTATGTGATTAACCTGTAAACCCATTATTTGTATATATACTAGCAAATCTGAACTCACCCCACTCTACACATTTATTCTCCTCTTTCCCCTACCATGCTTCGCACTGGCATGTCCTTTCCCACAAAACACACTTCACAAATTCGATCTGCCATTCTCATGGCCAGTTCCCTCCTCCCCCTCTCTAATTATTGGAAAACGTCGAGATCCCAGGGAGCCTCATGAGGAGTGCGCGTCAGCCTTGTGCATTCCTTCACGTTATATCACATGATGCTTCGCCCAGTCCATGGAAATAATTTAATACAAGGCCCCCACTGGTTTCATTTGTATCTCAACTTTCCTGCCTGTAAACAACTGTCCCATGTGCCGCCTCTGCCTCCAGGAATTCACGAAAATTTTTGTGTGAAAAATGATCTCTTCTTCCATATCAGTTAGATTTCTAGCTGATTGAGCAATTGGGTGGATCTACCTTTCTCCTTTCTCCTGTACAACTAGACATCTCACTTCTGATTAGGAAATGGGTTTACTTTCGTGATTTCATTGTTCCAAGTGGAGCTTTTTTTTTCTCCTTTCATGAAGAGGCAGATGCAGTAATTTGTTTTGACATTGGAAAACAGTGATAAAATAGTGACAATGGTGAATAAGATGGATATAGTATAAGATGTCTCATGTCTGAAAAGAAGAGCAGTTCTCCAGCTTTCAGATTGCCTATCATAAAGCTGCTTGCAGGCTCTCTTTCGTTCCCTGCACTTCTCCTTTGAGTGAGAGAGAGTGATGGCTTCAGCCACAAAAGTAGGATACCTCATCTTTGGTGTCTTTCAATTTCTTGGGCTTTTGCAAACTGGAGTGCTGTGCTATCAAAATCAGGTGGGAGATTTGGATGCTTGGGGCATACCCACTTCAGCAAATCCTCAAGTCTACATTAACTGGTCAAAGAAACATCATTTCCAGATCGGAGACTCGCTCTGTAAGCTTCCGCTGTCATCGTTTCCACACTGAAGAAGATTGGAAAAAAGTTTCTCTTTTATCTTTTCTTTTCCTTCTCTGCACTTTCAGCTTTAATTCTGCACTCAAAGAGGAAATGCAAGACACCCTTCTTTAATTTTATTTCTCTCTTCTGCAGTGTTCCTTTATCCTCCAAGTCAAGATTCAGTAATCCAAGTGACGGAGCAAGATTTCAACACCTGCAAAATTTCAGAACCAGTTCTAAAAATGGGGGACGGAAACTCACTCTTCAACATCACCGCACCGGGCAAGTATTATTTCACAAGTGGAGAGCCTGGCCATTGCGAGAAAAAGCAGAAACTTGAAATTTCAGTGCTATCCGCTAATGGGTCCGATTCAGCTCCTTCGTTCGGTCCAGCCATGTTGCCTGCAACTTCGCCAGCCTACCCTACTGTTTTTGGATCGATCCCGTCAGCTTCTTCAGCTTTCTCAAGCGTATCGGCTTCGGCTACTTGTACAATAGCATCGGCAATTCTTACTCTTCTTAGCTGCTTATAGATAGATCACAATTCCGGACTCGTAGTTCAGCCTCCAAGATTTGATAAAGTGGTTTCAAGAGATGATTCAACTGGAAGTAAATCACTGCTGATTGATTCTTTTGATGTAATTGTACCCTCCATATTATTCTTTTTCGACTTCAAGATAATAAAATCATCATTCATCTCGTCGAGAAGATGTTATTGGAAATAAATTTGGAATTGTTTTGTTTGAATAAATTTCTCCCATGATTGGTAAAACGCCTGAAAGAAGCATTGTGAACTCTTACAGTTAGGCTGACTGATGGGGATCTCTTTTAGGAAGCTTTTGCTTCAGTTTGGATTCTAGAAAGGCTCGACGGCCTTTGGAACGAGTTCTTCGTCTTCTGTTCTGCTTCCTGCTTTACTATTTTTCCGCTCAATTTAACTGGAAGCCGCAGTGAAGAAGAGGTTAAGCTACTGCTAAAATGAGTTCTTCGTCTCCACCCTTTGATTGCATCTTACTTAATATCCATGATTGAATCGAAACCAGTTATAATCTCACTTGTCGGCAACAATCTCTCAATGAAATTACAACTGAATTATTCAAGAAATGGAAGACTTATATACACTGGAATGAGGAGAGTTCATTTGATTGGTCGGAGTTCTCCGGTAAGTAAAGCAAATTTCCGGTGTTGTGACAGGATTGAATGCTTGGTAACTTCTCTGACTCTGGTCTCCAAATCCTCACTATTGATATTCTCAAGTTGACTGGCTGCATGAAGTATAGTTTGCAGAATTTGTAGGGGATCTCCATGGCTGACGATCAAGATGGTGCATCTGCAGCATGAAGAGACTCCCAAAACAGATTAGGAGATTGGACAAAATACAACTTACATTAGCAGAAATTTTTACTAGAATGATCCTTTGTCCAGCTAAATTTACCATAAACAAACAGGACAATTCCTTACATAACTTTCCCAAAAACCATAAAGGTCTTCAGATATATTGTGCTGAATGTTAACAGTGAAGAGAATTTGCATATTGCCCTGCTTCTCGACATAAACATCAATTTTGAGGGTGCACTTAGTAATGACATAATAGAATGGATCTAAACCTCAGCTAATATAAAATTGACTATTTTTTTGCCAAAATAACTTATTTATTTACAATTTCTACAATACTTGATAGATAAATTTGTAATTCGATGAGCATATGCAACCATGCAACACACCTCCTATGATTTCTTCTTATACATCTCAGCTGAATAAATTAAAGATTATTTTACCAAAATAACTTATTTATTCACAGTTGTTACAGTACTAATAGAGAAATTTTTAAATTCGATGAGCATTTGTGACCATGTAATAGACCTCCAAATATTTCTTCTCATACATCTCTTTCCGACTTTTTGGGTATGTTATAAACAGAAATGCTCAGGAATCATGACAACCTTGTGGTGGTTTAGCAGCAAGAAAATACCAAACAGGGCCCTTTTTCATTAAGATGCACTGATTCTTCATTTTACATGAATATTGGATGGCACATGATACAAAACCCCAACTATCTTAGTTCAGATGGTCAAAACAGTTGAAAATCAACACTATTTGCAATACTTGCAATACTATCTTCAGTGTGGGATGGTCATTTCTGCATATGAGATCTATGCTTACAGTTAGTAGATAAGCCGAAGAAAAAATCTAAGAGCCCTTTTACCTCCAGAGCCTACATTTCTTTATCTGTCAACACAACAGAGTTGCATGAAACTCTGGGATGGTGGTTCATTTTAATACAAATGAAAGAGCCTTTATTCAATAGAAAAGAAAATATAAAATAGATATATACAGACGGTGATTGCCGTCTTTGACCTTGCTCACCAACCCAAAAGCAGGAAGCCATGTGTTCCACTTATTGAACAGGTCATCTATTATAATTTTATAATAATCACCCCCTCTCCACCGGTGATATTCTGAAATTTTTATAAACTTTCTGTAATTGCTAACAGGTTTTAGGCCACTTCTTTTCAAACTTATGTTGCATCTGCTCGCTTTCAAAAAATTGACATACACATAATTTTAAGAGATCTAGACTTTTTTTTTCATTTGTTCCAATTTTTATCTAAATCTGAGTGTCCACTAAAATATAAATTCTAATATTTCTTCTTAAGATGCCATCTAGCCTTATGGGGTGCTCTTAGGATAAGTATTAAAACTATCTGGGATTTTATTATATTTTCCATTCCTAATCTATATAAATACCCCATCCATTTATATCTATATCAATTTTGTATTTATCTCTTTAAAAAAAATTTAGTCAGGTCGATCTGCATCTCATCTGTCTAATAGGTACAATCGATAGTGTCATTAAAACATAAACAGGTACAGCCTACCACCTCAGGGTGAACAAGTCATTCATGTAGTTCTACCATATGGTCACGATTTTAAGGCAGTCACTGCTTAGTTAGGAAGAACTAGATGACCAAGGGGAGGCCACTTGAGAGGTTGAGCATGCAAAAAATTGGGACCTGATTGTTCATAGCCACCAGAAGAACCAGAGGACCAGGATGAATCTACTCGAAAACATTATTCTAGCTCCAATCTGAGACCTGCTGGTTGTGGAGGTGTTTTCACAAACTGCTAGTGGACCCTCCTTAATCATTCTAGGCCTTTGGGAATTGTGGATTCTAATGAAGTAGAAATTTGATGCATACTAACTGGCTTAAAGGTTTTCAGGCAGCATTTTTTTTTTTTTAAATGATGCTTTTCAGGCATCATTTTAAAAATAACAAGCTTCTTCTTGAAGGCGAGATTCAGCATTAGTTATTGGTTGGTGTGAAGATACAAGTACAGTTCTATCCTAGATCAAATTTAGAGTTTTGTGATTGTAATCAGATTTCCTGATCTCATCTGTTAAGGTCTGCCAGTGGCTTGGAAGATAAGCTCATGAAAAGGGCTCCTTGCTCCTCCATCTTGTTGTGAATGGTTGCCCTTACTAAGCTATTGTAACATTTTTCTGGTTTTAATAAAAAAATTTAACGTAACTTTCAACTTAAGATTTGCCGTCACTTGACTTCAAATATTATTTAAAACTAGGAATTTCTAACTTAAGTAGATCAATTTACAACTTTAACTTAACTAACCAAAAGACACTCCCCTAAGATTAAGAATTACACATTTGACAAAAAGTCAGGCAGATTAATATATTCTACAAACACTTTTATCCATTGTAAGTATACAAATCTCATATGAATCCCTACCTCTAATAGCATATAATCACATCTAATGGAAGCCTTCCACTATCAAACACCAAGATGCTCATTTAAACTATTCATGTCTCTATAGAATTTCATTGCATGAGAAGCCAAAAAATCAGTTAAATGAAATAATTGACTTACATACGCCATTCAATGTATCTAAACCAAATACAACCTACAATAAATTAAGAAAAAGTAACGAACATAATTTACCCTTCAAACTCTGCCTCCAAGCTCTCCAGAGCATCTGCAAGTCTTGAAACAACATTTGCAACACTTTCTCCACCATCCGGAGGCAAAAATGGATCCTTCTCATCAAGGGCCCATATGTCTGCATACTGTTTATAAAGTCATCATCAGTTTAATACTGTTCCATCAGCACCAAGTATAAGTCAAAAAATATCAGATAAGTAAGCACACTACAACTGGAATCTAGTGTGACCCTCTCACTTATTCTCAAGAGAATCCCCTTTTAATTATCAGAGTCCAAATCAGGGCATTCTATTTATATTTTATCACAAGATTACTGATTAAAAACACACTCTTAATTTCAAATAAATAGACATGCAAAAGGTAAATAGAATTTAAAAGAAAACCAGTAATGGTCCTGCCAAAGTGCAGGTGTAACAAACAATTCCATAGCTTATTCTCTCATACACCATTAGCAACGAATGTAGCCTTAAATTGTCTAAATATCAATCAGCATCTTATCTACAACATAGAGGTACTGACCTTGGTTTATTCCTGCTATGACCACAAATCAACAAAAGATAGACTTGAAGCCATTTCATCATTTATGTCTTCTCTCTGAAGATCTGACTAAGAAGAGACATTACCTTACTATAGGACTTTGGGATCATTCTCCAACTCTTAGTGGAGACAAGCTTCCCTAAAGAACCTTGGCTTCTGACAAGGAGAACTCTCTCCTTCCTTTCTGAGGTAAAATTCACTAGGACATGACTTCTCCAGTGCTCACATGGATTGTTTTCTCAAGAAGGAATAAGAGATACATTTGGGGGAGAGTCAGGGGCAGAGCGGGCTATGTCCAGAGAGAATGCTACAGATCGGCCCGGTCGTTTAAATCATTAGGAGGATATATGTTTTGAGCCAGGTTCTTAAATTTTTCAATGAGCTCAATGATTTCCACCACTGAGTAGTAGATTAAAAGACAGCTGCATGGTAATCCTTTGACCTGTAAATTCTGTTAGTAGGTCACAGACACAACTAAAAAAATTTTGTATACTCTGGCACTCCTTCGGCATTGAGGGAGGACTTTCCTGAAGCTGGAGTTGTCCTCAATTGGGTCTTATTGTCAGTAGGACATTTTAATTAAGATATTGAAGGTCACTTAGCCACTAGAAAAGCAGGTTTCTTAAAAGATAAAGGCCCTCACAGGTAGAAACTTTGAGGAAGCTACCGCTTTTCAGATTACTTACAAATAAAGGTACTTCTTTGGAACATCTGTTTTGTCTCCCATTTTGAAAGTGGCCTTCTCTCCTGGTTGGACCATAGTCTCTTAAAAAAAATTATTTCTTAGGTGTAAAATTTACCCCTTTTAGCATTCAAAACAGAAAAGATAGCCACTACCATTTCACTTCTAGTGTCAGTCATGAGTTTATTGACTAAAAGCAAATGTAGACTGATTTAAAGCAACTCACCTTGTCATGTGAAAGCAGCTCAAAACTGGGCCCAAAGTATCGCTCTCGAAGGTTTTCAATTACCTGCAAGTGATATCTAATTCATCATGAACCACATAAAGTAAAGAAATAAAAAAAGAAAAGTTTTTTTTCTGAAAAGGTGGAAATATTTTAATAAAAAAGAAAAGGAGCAGCAGGCACATAAAACTTGGGTTTCACGAGAGGACCAAAAAGTAGAGTCAAATGAACATGATAACCGAGTAAAACATTACCACAACTTGGTGACTTTTCTCAGATAATATGCATTGCAGAGTAGTTTACCTTACATTGAGGACTTTCAAAAGGAAGATTTAACACATTTGCGACCGTTTTGGCAGTTTGAGTTGTTCTTGAAAATGGAGAATAGCAAATCCGGATAGTATCAAGTGGTGTATTAGTCAACTCAAGCTCCTACAGACATAGAGGAAATACTAATCACCAGAAGATAAAATTATACAGTCATAAAATTTGTTATCTAAAGCTCACAGTAACAACAACAACATCAATGACAATAACTACTCAACATAAGTCTGAAATTGTTTCCAAGAAGTAACTAATCCACACTTTTAGTTTTGATAAATTTAACTAATCCAAACTAAAAGTTACATTTCAAAAAGTATCTAGGGTAATGGATACCTTATGCAGTAACTCTCCAGCTAGTTGTGCTTGACTAACACCTTCTGGAGCCAACCCATATTCTTCAAGTATCCCTTTCTCCTGCCAAGACATTTGTTACTCACTGGCCTAGTAACGGTAACCGGTTTAATTGCTTCCATTAAATGCAAGTTAAATCTTTTTGGTGAACTAAGCACTAGTTTATGCACATAACTACCATCCATAGAAAAAATATTGAAGAATCATGTAACTGCCATAATTCAAACTAATAAAATCTCCCAAAAATACTCCAGTATAGCTATTTAATTGTTTCCTCTCCCTTTTTTACGTATATATTGACAAGAATGAGGTAGGCACCCTTTGGTGTAAACTAAGTTTCCTAAGAGAATCAACCAAAAAAGAAATCTGCTTAACAAAGAAAATGACCACTCTAACTTCGCATTAGAGCACCAATCCAGAAACCAAACCACCCTGAACATTCTTTCAGCAAAGGAACGGTCATGTTGTTGCTCAGATTCAGACAGAACAAGGCAGATGTTGCTTTAGAGTTCTTTCTTCAAAATCCTCAAAGATAAAGTCCATCATTAGCATAAATTAAGCTGCAGTCATCACATATGGACAACTCTAACTTGTATTTACCATGATCACCATTCAGTTATTTTTATTGTGTATCTTGCTAATATTAGCTACCGTTTTCTGCTCCTCCTCGGTAGGTGGAGAAAGGTCCAATACAGGTTGCAATGTGCATGGAAGCTATAGAGCTTGAAAACAGCATGGTGAACTCAGTAAAAACTAGAAAAAATAATAAATAAATAAAATAAAATATTGCAAAGAAACTGAAACCAACAAAGTATTGCAGTGTAGAAGATAGAAAAATAGTGCTGTCTATGACAAACAAAAAGAACACCAAAGGTTCAGAAAGAACAAGAAGAGAAACTACATTCATCAAGTCCGACGACCAGAGGTATGCACTGGTCCAGCACAAAATGATAATTTGAAGCTTGCTTGCCAGATATTTATGTCAAATCGGAGGTACAATTCAACTCCGCAAAAACATTTTTAGACAAATAACCAATTTTTTTTTACAGAGTTCACTGCCAAAGTAAAGTAAGCATCAACTAAAATTAAGTCCCCAGATGAAGTCCCAAAACATTGCAGTGAACACCATTCACGAAATCAAGACACTCTAGTTCGAGTTCAATGCTCGGATCCTTTTTCTAAATATTGCTAAGTGTGAAATTATCAACAATTTCGTGAAATCACATAAACTATCTTCATCGTAAAGAAACCACTAGAAAGCTTAAACAACAATGACGTTTATTAACATTTCACTTTCAAAACGAAACCGGTATGTAAAACGCTAAATAAGAAAGATACGGAAAAGCAAACTAACCACAGAAGAAACAATAAGGCCACTTTCATTGGGAATGCTTTTGCCATGTCGGAGAATCCAATATTTATTACGAAGAAATGATAAAGTCGACATCTTCACAGCAGCGAATGTGGGAAAGCAGAATGCTTTTGCTTCACAGAACCCGTCAGGAGTCTTCTCTATCTGTTCATTCGAAGAAAATGAATGCTTCGTCGCATGAAGATTGTCGCTATTCAGCGACTGAAACCAGAGCTTATAGTTCGTTAGAAACGGAAGCCAGATTTTTGGGAGCTTTGGAGGTGTGTGTGCCTAATCCGGCGAGTATAATTAACAATTTAACATGACTAAAATATAAAAAATAATTATATAAATAATAGTAATGATAATAATAATAATAATAATAATAATTATTATTATTATTAATAATAAAATCGATTTGATAATCTAAGACCAGACCAGGACCGGCTCATTAACTTATACTAAATAACAGTGACAATTTGATAAGACATAATCTTATTTTAAATTACTATTTTTATTTGAATATTATGTAGGAAGAATTGAGGCGCTGTGTTGAAGCTAAGCTTTGAAGAACTAAAGCTATGGATGTAATAAGTACTATGAATGGAAAGAGAATGGAAGGAAATTGATGTTCGACCAGAATTCTTTCCTGAGAGTTGGGCGATCCTCTATGCTGGAGTGGAAAAATTGTCTACCTTGAAAGATTCGATAGAATAGTTAAGAGTATGATGTAGACAATAATGGAAGAGAGGGTCTCCAGACCCCCTTCTTCATCCCAATGCACGTTGGAGCAAGAGGCCTCCTATTGGTCTATTTTGGGTCATGGATCTCCTCCACCACCACCATTATTACCCACTCCAAGCAACCTTCCACCTCAAAAAATTTCACTGAGTCCTCATCCTGGACATGCTACATGTTGGAGTTATTTTTTGCCTACAATAGGACAGAGGAGGACCAAAGAGTTCTATTGGCTTCATTCCATCTTGAAGGAGAGGTACATAGGTGGTTTTCAGCGGCATAATTGGACCAACCCCTTCCTATCTTGATTGAGCTTCATACAAGCTCTGTGTCAGATTCAGACCTACTCACTACCATGATTTTGATTCATTTCTAGCTAAGTTGAAGCAAACTGATTCGGTTAAGGAATATCAAACTGAATTTGAAAGGATTGCTAATAATGTTCAGTAGCTGGAGCACATCCAGGCGGGGAGCTTCATTGGAGGACTTAAGGCCGAATTGGCAGCTGAGGCAATGGTGCTTCATCCCAAGTCCCTTTTATTGTCCTTTGGATTGACCAATGGCCTCATTTCAATGCCTAATGAATGACATCTTTCAGCCTTATTTGCGGAGGAATGTGTTGGTGTTTCTTTATGACATTCTGGTTTATAGTAGGATTCTTGAAGAGCACCTCCATCACTTGCAAATTGTATTCAATACTCTTGAACCCGGTGCATATAGTGCTTTCAACCTCTCCCTAGCCCTTGCAATTTTCAAGACATCAAGTCCGCATACTCTCATGATTCACACACACACAAGCCATCTTGATGAAGGTACGAATTAAAATAGAAAAGATATAGGGTAAAGCCTTTTAATAGATTACATGAATGAATAAAGACAAAAGTTTCACATAAACTTACAAGTTCTTCACTAGTAACAAAGAACTCCGTGAGAAAAATATGGAGCTACCTCTGTTTTTTTTCTTCCTATTATACTGAAACAGAACTGCTGCTACCACCTAGTCCCATTTTTTGCCCCAGTAGTGTGAGCTGCTCAACGAACTCCACTCCAGTAAGGACCTCCGTGGTGCCATATATGACATGCTTACTTGGCTGCTGCCTCTGAACCATCTCCTGCAAGCTACTGTATTCCACATAATTCCCCCCACCTATCATAAACACTATTGCCTCCTTAAATGGACCTCGAGCTCCATTTGCCCTTGACCCTGACTTAGGAGTCCGTGGATCAAACACAAGATAAGAATCCACTTCAGGGTTTGGCTTCCCTTCCATCAAAGCCTCCACTGTCCTAGTCAGAGCTAGCTGTCTCCCTCCTGACAAGAGACTCTTCATACCTGCTGTAACTGCACTAATAGACTGCCCATAGAGTTTCTCAGCCCAATCAACGATATTACTCTTGCCTGAAGAATTAGCTGAAGCCAAAGAAGTGTTCAAAGATTTAATTTTCTTAACATACTGGAATGCACATAAATCCACCTCAGACTCCCTCAAAGCTGTCTCAATGGCCTCTACTTCTGATTGAGGTGTTGACTCGGCAGAGAGGAGATAAATGATAGCAAACCTTAGCTTATCAGTTTTTGTGCCATTCCCTCTTAGTGCACCAAGCAATGCATTTCGATCAATGCTTCCTTTAACCAACAAATCATTTTCAAGGGTACAGTAAGTGTCCAAAGTCCTTTCTTTAATCCTATCTAATAAGACAGATAATAGATACATATGTTTATCAATCAGCTTCTTTCTTTCTGTGAGCTCAGGAAGGGAATTCACAGCATTCATAAGATGTTTAGTATTTCCAATCAACTCTGTACCATCAAATTCTGCCCCATCCTGTGCCCCTGTCTTGCGGTTTACCTCGTCTACATTTTGCTTATATTTTCTAACTGGGCTTGTATTTCTTCTGCAACTTTTGGAAATGGTGAAGATGCATTGGCCACCCAAAATTGATCAGAGTCATCTAACTCGTAAGATCTTGTTCCACCCTTCTCTCCTGAAACTGTCAGCCTGTTTAGCTTCAGATCTAGTACATCATGCACAAGTGGGCGGTATGTCCACTCGTGCTGAACTGCTACTGAAGGCTCAAAGTTACGATCGAAGATACAAAGAATTGGTCTCTGGAAAGAGCTCCCTAGATTACCACCTTCCGAGAACATATTATTCTTCGTTAGCAAGTGATCCCGTAACTTCGCATCCAATGCAGACGCAACCATTTCTGCAGACCCTCCCCGTGCGCAGCGAAGAACTGGAACAACCCCGAGAGTTGTCAGAACGCAGAACAACCCATTTACAATCTTCTCCACAATCTCCTCGATCTCTCGCTCCCCCGCCTTGGGGTCGTTAAGCTGAACATAGGTCGAGGGCTGCGCTAGTGAGAACATATTTTCTTCAAGGGTTATAAACTCCAGATACTGATCATAGATTTTTCCAATCCGATGGGCGGAGTCGGACCTGAGCAACCCCGTCGCGAGATTCTCAAGCAGAGGGCGAGGGAGAGAAGTGGAGAAATTAAGGTGGAAAGTATCGTATAGTGACCGAGAGGCATCGGAAATAATCCGGGCAATGTTGGTCGGATTGGCTTGAAGGAAGTAGATGGCGGGGACATCAGGAACCGTTTGCCGTTCCTTCTCAATCAAGAAACACAGAGTAATACCATGCTTGCGAAGATCTTTGACGTGTATAATCGGCGATAATACGTCACGGCAAAATTTATCAAAAATCAAGATTTTATACATTTCTTCAGAGGAATTCGCCCCCCCAGTGTTGGCATTTTGAGGTAGCTTCAGATTTAGCATTCGAATTATGCAATCTGAGCAGACAGATCAGATTAAAAACCTAATAAATTCGACGTTTTCGCTTTCCATTCTTTTCTAAAGAAGCAGAAGTAACGGATGTACCTGTTTGCCGCTGCCGAAGATTGAGCGCCATCTTTGCTAACAACTTGCTTGTTTTACGGTGAAGAGCGCGACCGCATAGATAATTTTGCAGTTGCCGCAAGTAAACGAAATGGGGAAGGCTCAAGATGTCAAGATCAGATAATTTTGCTGAAGAACTCAAGCGAGCTCCTCAGGTTGGAACTGTGATTCAGACAGACATGTCAACGTGACGACCCGATTATAACCCGATACACTCCGAATACCCGTCCAAAACTGAAATAGAATAAAAACAGAATAATTTTTTTCTTATTTATTAAATAGAACAAAATTAGGTAATCACTATACTTATCTGTTTTAACTCCCGGAAACTTAGATGCATCCAGTAACTAAATCTAGTCTAAGGCGACGGCGATCTCAAATTGGCCATCTTATTGGCCAGCACTGCTCGGACCTACCAGTTTTCGTGACAAATATGACGTGGCAGATGCTGCTGTATTAAACCTTGGTAAAAGTAAAGTTTGGAAAGACCGGGTAAAAAATCTGACAGTTGGGACTCTAGCGGGGGACGACCGCGTCTTAAATAGGGGAGGAGAAGACCGTAAGAGAGCCACGACTCCTCCAGTCTACGAATTTTTTTCCCACAGCTCTCTGTAGCTGGCGGCTGCCGTCGTCGCTGCGGGAGGAAGACAAGAGCGTGAGCTTCGTTCTTCCCGAATTTTCGCTGAATTTTCTTCTCTTTCTACCGGGGCCAGGTACTTATGTTCTCGGGCTACGGAGCTTTGAGAATTTTTTAAAGATTTTCTTTGGAGTTCCGTCCGTTTAATTTTCATGATGGTTTGTGCGGGTGTTACAGTCTGACTTTAAACGAATGGAAGAAGGCCATACGGAGTTAGTTTACTCTTTTTGAAGGTCTGCAGGGAAGATACTGTCACATTGCAGTGTCTGGATGAGTTTTGATTCATTTTGTTGAATTTGGTGTGGGTTGTTTTGCTTCGTGCTTGAAGTAGTTTATAAAGTGGTTGCACTAATTTTTTTATTTTTTTTATTTTTTTTAGTGTGCGATTGTTGGAACTGCTGGTGATTTTGTTTGACTAAGGACCCTCACGGTCTGTAACTAATTTACCTGTAAAAGGACTCGCTTCTCACTTACGAGATTCTTTAAGTATTTTGGTTTGAGGTACTCCTGTTTCGTAGTAGTTTGAACTGACAGCTGAGTGAAACATTTTTTTAGTCCGTATTGAATTGGCTTTACGCAGCATTTGAGAAGGCTGGATGGAGAATTTGACGCGTCCTGGCGTGACGATGAAGTTCTGCGAAGATTTCTTGTTTTTTGGCATCTGATGTTTTGCGGTCTAAAACTGGCCACCCTTTCTGGAGATATACTGTCGAACATACAAAATTTGCTGTGCAGGGTTCAATATCAGTTACTGATATGTCTTCTGTAGGTGATATGATTGTCAATGTATCACTTGTGCCAGTTTCGGAAATCATTTCGGAGATGATAGAAGAAATAAGTGCAACTATAACTGCTGCTAAGGATGTGTTAATAGAGCAACAGAACTTTGCTGAAGTCTCAAGTTACTTGGAAAGACTTGTACCTGTTTTGAAAGAATTAACTAAAAAGAATATTCACAATTATGATAGTGTAAACAAAGCAATTGATATTCTGCGTAGGGAGATCAAAGATGCAAGGCAGCTAACTCTGGAGTGTTGCAGGAGAAAAAGGGTTTATCTCTTAGTCAATTGCAGGAGGATTGTTAAGAGCTTACAGGACACTACGAGAGAAATTAGCCGAGCTCTAAGTTTAATTCCTTTGGCCTCACTGGATCTCTCATCTAGTGTAAACAATGAAATTAACAAGCTTAGTGATACTATGCTGAAAGCCGAGTTCAGGGCAGCTGTGATGGAGGAAAACATCATTGAAAAAATTGAATCAGGAATACAGGAGAGGAATGCAGATAGATCTTATGCTAATAATTTGCTGGTTCTCATTGCAAAGGCAGTTGGAATCTCAGCTGAACAATCGGAGTTAAAGAAGTTACTGGATGAGTTGAAGAGTGAAATAGAAGATGCAAAAGTTAAGAAGGACCAGGCGGAGGCTATACAAATGGATCAGATTATTGCTTTGCTTGGAAGTGCAGATGCAGCTCTGTCGCAGAGAGAAAGAGAAGTGAAGTACTACACAAAGCGAAATTCTTTAGGGAACCAACCACTGGAACCACTAAAATCTTTTTCTTGCCCAATAACAGGGGAAGTTATGGTGGACCCTGTTGAGACTTCATCTGGACAGACGTTTGAGCGAGATGCAATTAAGAAGTGGTTAACAGATGGGCACACAACATGCCCATTAACCATGATCCCTTTAAACAGAGACATATTGCGGCCTAATATTACTCTACGGAAGTCAATTGAAGAATGGAAGGACCGAAATACCATGATTACAATTGCATCCATGAGATCCAAACTTTCTTCAGGTGAGGAGCAGGAAATACTTGATTGTCTGGATCAGTTGAAGGGGCTCTGTGAAGAAAGAGAATCACATAGGGAGTGGGTAGTGCTGGATAATTACATAGAATATTTAGCAAACTTCCTGGGTCGAAAGAATCCTCAGATCAGGACTCGGGTCTTGGTCATCCTCTGTTTGTTGGCAAAGGATAGTGATGATAATAAGGTGTGTTTTCATTTCTAATTAGTATTTCCCTTGCATTTGCTATTTACCCTATAATAGATCTAATTGATGGCAAAAACAGGCATGTGGATTCTCTCACAGACTTTTAAAAAAAGGGTCTCTCACTGACATGCATCTTTCTTGAACATTGATTACACATGTATACATCTAAATACCCAGTCACCCTGGTGGCTTGGCCCAAGACAGATTAAGAAAACCCCAGCCCTGTCCATCTCGAGTGAAAGACTCAGTCCACTCAAGAAACACAAATCGTGAGATAGAAAAGCCTCGTGTGTACAGTGTTTTCATATCCTGTCATCTATAAGACCCTATTGTTTATTATGTTTTGGCTCCCCTAATCTTCTGGAACGGTAATCTAGTCATCCTAGTTTCTGCTTTAGGTGATTGCTAGTTTTTGGGAAATACTATGTTACATTTTAGATAGTAAAATGGTCAACTTTTTAGAACATGATGGTTATGGGACTGTTTCATGTAAGAAATTCCTTATGCATGCTTGCTACTTTATTTATTTTTTTCGTTTTTGTTTTCGAGCAAGTCAAGATATCATTTCTTTACATGCATGGTTGCAAATTGAAATGCAGATTACGCCCGCCGCGCCCCCCCCCCCCCCCCCCCCCCCCCCCCAACACACCCTCACACACCACTTGTAGGATAACTAGGTCAGATTACTAAGCTGGGATGGGCTTGAGTCATCAAACCAAGAAAAGATTTGCGGAGGCAGCAAGAGTACACTGATGTCACATATGCATCTGGAACCAGGATAATGTTCTCCAGATAGGTGCCTTCAGAGATTTGTAGTATCAGTTGCTGCACTATGAGTGGCTAAATTCGCAGCACATAAGTAATCTCATTCTCTAATGTTCCTGAACTAATTGGTTTTGTATTTTCAGGAAAAAATTGCCAGATTGGATAGCTCCATTGAGTCCATTGTTAAATCCCTTGCAAAAAGTATTGTGGAGGCAAAATTAGCACTAGCATTGCTATTGGAACTGTCAAAGCATGACATGGTTCGTAATCGTATTGGTCAAATCAAGGGTTGCATACTCCTTTTAGTGACTCTTTTAAACAACGATGACACTCAGGCTACTACAGATGCAATGAAACTTCTAAAAAATCTTTCTATCCTCGATCAAAATGTTGTACAGATGGCCAAGGCGAATTATTTTGAACCTTTATTGGAGAGACTTTCTTCAGGTTGGTACTTCAATCAACCCTTCCATCATATTTTCTAGTTGAAATTTGCATGGTGAGTTCTGATGCTTACCTGACAAGTCGATTAAGATCATTATGAATATTTGTTGAGCCTTTCCTTAATCCTGACAACTCATCTGTTGCTTCAAATGATTCTGTTAAAATACTTGTATAAGGGTATTTTAGTCATTTCACATTCTCATATCGATCTCATTAAGTTATAGCAAGCTAGATTCATATTAAGACTAGTTTTCAAATTTCATTCAATTTTGACTTGTATTTATGAAATTATTAGTATGTTTCTAATGAAGGGCAGAATTGTCCTTTCTTTGTAGTTTTTACTTAAGTGAGATAATTAAAAGAGAGGGCTCAATTGCTGAGCCCTCATTCAACGCAACCTCCAGTGCTACTTCTTCTTCTCTCTTGTCTCTTTATATTCTTCCTTTCTTCTCCTTTAATTCATTCTATATTGCAACTCTACATGGTATCAAAGCAATAGAAGTTGATTTTGGGAGGTTCTTCTATACTTCTTAGATTCTCTCCATGGTTTTGTAATGTTGAAAACTAGATACAAAGGTGTCATTTCACTTTATTCCAATTCATATATCTTGATTTAATCTTATTCTTCATGTTGAATTATGTCTATGGTCAAATTTTCATGTATATAGGACATGTAGAATAGGAGATTAGGGTTTCACTTAAGTGAGGGGCATATATGTAATATTTTATCCCCCATCTTAATTAATAGGTTGGGGTGGGTTGTGCACGACCCCCAATGCAGATCACTCTTTGGAGTTCCTCTTCTTCACTTTCTCTCTCTCTTATTCACTCTCTCCAACTCTCTCTCCTTACTTTTTTCATGTATTCCCTACGGAAGATTCTTCAAACAATCTCTCTACTGGTACGGTAAAGATCAGACTTTTTCCTTCTTTTTGTCTACCTAACCATTTGGTTGATGACTTCTACTACTAATTAAGCGGTTATTATGTCTTACTGCCTCTAGAGGGTTCTATATTGGATTTTATGCTCATCCATTCCTGTGTTGCCTTCACTGTGCTTGCATCAGCTTTGTTGTTGATGTTTTAGACTGAATTGTGATAAGTTGTGATTGTTATTGCTCATTGTGGTTGTGTCTTAATTCGAAAGTGTGGAGCTCACTTGACATGCGAAGGGTGGAGTTTGTTTTCATTTTTTTTTTTGGATTAAGTGTCATGCGTCACTTTCACTGTACTTGTGTCAGCTTTCTTGTTGATGTTTTGGACTGAATTGTGGTGATTTCAAGTATAATAGGAAGTTGTAATTGTTATCGCTCATTGTGATTGTTGTCGTGATGTCCTAATTTGAAAGAGGGGGGCCCACTCAGCATAAATACCACATCTCCCCCTTCCTTTGCTCCGCCCCCCTCGCAACCATGAAGCCGAATACCAACCCTCAGACCAAATCACCCAGTGAATCCACTACCACCCCCTTCAAGTTCAACTACTCTTGGTGAAAAGGCAAGCAAAAAGATAAAGATATCACCCCTGCGGAGTTTAATGAATCCAGAAACATTCCTTCTGCCCCTTTGTCTTCCCCTATTTCTGGGTAACCGAAGATGTCTCACAACGAGTGCACGAGGAACTTCATCAAGGCCCTCATACCTGAGAGCTCAAAATACCCCCCACACGAATGGGAGATGATGAAGGAGTTGGCATCAAACTTCTGTCTATACTATGACGGCCAATTATGCTATGAAGAAGAGCAACTCATTCCCATTCCCTTGATACAATCATCATATCACGGAATATAAGAGGAATTGGTTCGCGCTCTAAGCGTGCATCAGTCAAAGCAGTTCTTTTTTAGTGTAAGCCAAATATTGTAATTTTTCATGAAACAAAACTGCAATCCCATGATATTTCTATCATTCGTGATATTTGGTACTCCTTGGACCCAGAATGGGCAGTTGTGGATGTTGTTTGGCCATTCCGGCGGCATCCTTGTCATCTAGAACCCAAATTCAGTTGAAACCACTCTCGTTGCCCCCACTCCTTTCTCTATTGGCATCCACTTTCGCAATAGATTATTGGGCCACGTTTGGGCCCTTACAAGCATATACGGGCCAACTCGCCACAAAAAAGGTGCACCTTTTTGGGAGGAAATCCTTCTTCTTGTTCAAAATTGGGACTTACCTTGGCTACTCGCGGGAGATTTCAACGCCGTTCGTCTATGCTCTGAAAAATCCCTTCCCTCTAGAAAAATTACCTCACCCATGTGTGCCTTCACAAACCTATCAATAGCCTTGCCCTCTCCGAAATTCCTCTATCTTGAAAAAAGTTCACTTGGTCCAATGGACAATCTCCCCTGATTTTATCCAAGCTTGACAAATTCTTAGCTAATCCTGATTGACTTCTGTTATATGGCAACTCTTCTAGTCAAGTCCTCAATCGTGCGTGCTCTGATCATTGGTCGATCCAAATTAATATTCATCCCCCAGCTTGGGGCTGATCCCCTTCCGTTTTGAGAACTCCTGGATTTGTGAGGATAGCTTTGCTACTAATTTCCCTCTCTGGTGGCAAGAAATCCCCAACAACCCTAACCCCGGGTGGTCCTTCCCGACGAAGCTAACAGTCCTGAAGGCTAAGATGCATAATTGGTCCAACATTCACCACGTTGCTGCTGCTCACCGGAAAAATTTTGTCCGCTGCCAGGTCACAGAGCTCGATTTACTTGAGGAGCAAAAGTCTCTCTCTCTCTCCCTCAGCTTATTCTTAGAAATCAATTAAATAGAGATTTTTATGCTTTACTGAGCAATGAGACTACTCATTGGAAGCAACGGGCCAAATTCCGCTGCCTGACCGACGGTGATGGAAATACAAAACTTTTCCATGCCATCACCTCGGCAAGACGGAGAGCTAACCGTATCACCTCCCTCCTAACATTCTTGTTAAGTATTTCATAAATCTCTACACCGAGGAGTCCTTCAACCGGCCAATTCTTCACCAACTTCAATTCTGCCGCATATCTAGCTTGGCTGCTGACTGAAGTGCCCCTTCACCGCTAAGGAAATCGACCAGGCTGCGCTTGGAATGCCTAAGGACCGGGCCCCAGGGCCAGACGGTTTTAACGGAGAATTCTACAACCACTATTGGGAAACCATCAGGGATGATGTCCATGCCTTTGCCAATAATTCCCATCAATGCGGTATCACACATCGTGCCATTGGCGCATCTTTCATAGCTTGATCCCCAAGAAAAATAATCCAGTCCAACCTCAAGATTTCAGACCCATTAACTTTACCACCATCTCTTACAAAATTATTGCCGTTATCCTTGCCAACCGCCTTCGTACCACCCTCCCTCAAATTGTTAGCCATTGCCAAAGTGCCTTTATTTTTTATTTTTTGAAATGACCTTTATTAAAGGTTGAAATATTTTGGACTTGGCTATGGCTGCCCATGAGTTGTTGGATTCCTTCAAAAGGTCAAACTTACTCAAAATCGTCATCAAACTTGACTTTGAAAAGGCTTTCGACCGAGTTAGCGAGAAACTACTTGACCATCTTTTCGGCCAGATGGGTTTTGGCACTTGATGACGTTTTTGGATGCAAAGCTGTATTTCTAATGGTTTCTTCTCCCTCCTAATTAATGACATATCATGCGGGCATTTTCGTAGCACGAGGGGGATCTGTCAGAGTGACCCTCTGTCTCCCTTCCTCTTCACTCTCGTTGTTGAATATTTGTCCTCTGTGGTCAGTTATGCAAAGCACTCTGGATGGCTCAGCGCCATCTCCTCTGATCCAGCCCAAGACATTGCTCTTTTGCAATATGCTGATGACACAATTTTTTTTGGCGAGGGCATACTAGAACAAGTTACACACAGTAAAGCTCTTCTCAATTTTTTTGAGCTCTCCATTGGGCAAAAGTTAAGTTGGGCCAAATCCTCCATCTCTGGATTCAACATTGACTAGTCGGTCTTGGCCTCGATGGCTGATTACTTGGGTTGTAAAATTACCATCACCCCTCCCCCCAATACCTACCTGGGCCTTGCGTTGACATCTGACATGCCCTCCAAAAGCAGATGGAACTCTGTGATTGAGCGAATGGAGGGGCATCTGGCCACTTGGAGGGGATAATTTCTCTCGAAGACTGGTAAGTTGACTCTCATAAAATCTTGTATGCATGGCAGTACCAGTTACTATCTCTCCCTTTTCCATTGTCCTGCTTCCTTTAGAAACCATATCAAGTGTCCCAAGAGAAGATTTTTGTGGGGTGGGCCCAATGGGGAGAAAAAGTACCACCTTGTCAAGTGGGCCAATGTATGTAAGCCTATCCAATTAGACGGTCTCAGAGTTCGAGGTATTGATACGACCAATTCCGCCTTCCTCATGAAGTGGATTTGGCGCGGTTCAATACATCTCCGGACCTAATCTGGTGGGCCCTCGTTGCTGCCAAAGCCAATATTTCAAATGGTTGGTGGACTGGTGGAGGCTGTCACAATATAACACATTCTTCCCATGCTTGAGACCTAATTTTTCCTAGAAATACTGCAACCATACCATCTCTTTGCTAGCTTCGGTCACGGCGACATATTCTGCCTTAGTAGTGGAAAGAGCAACTATCTTTTGCAACTTAGAAACCCAACTAATTACTTTTCAATAACTGGACTCCAAAGATGACTTCCTGGCCTAGAATCAAAAAGAGGAAGGCCCAAGTATGAAGAAGGGATAGTAATCATTAAGCATCCAATTTGAGAAGCCATGTAAGATAGATCATCATTAGCAATATGGTATCCCATTACAGTAGATTTTTGCCAATTTATCTTTTGGCCAAAGGTTATTTCAAACAAGCCAATGAGGGTTTTAATTTTCCGAATTTCTTCAATAGTACCATGTTAAAAAATAAGAGTATCATCAGCAAATTGCAAAATAGGAACATCAATTTCTTGTTGAGTTGAAACTGAATGTAACCAACCTGTTTGTCTAGCACCATATATAATTGATGATAAATATTCAGCCACAATATTAAATAAGAGTGGAGACAATGGGTCCCCTTGTCTTAATCCTCTAGAACTTTTGAAATAACCACAAGTTGTATCATTTATAAGAAAGGAATATGATGCAGATGATATGCAACTTCTTATCCAAGACCTCCATTTATGTCCAAATCGCATTTGGTGCAATAAGCTATCAAGAAGATTCAAATTAACCCTATCAAAAGCTTTTTCAAGATCCAATTTGAGAATGAAGGTTGGACTTCTTGATTTCAAGGATACTTCTACCTTTGATAAAGACTGATTGACCTTGATGAACTATACCATGGTTCAGACGAAAGACATCAATTTTTTTTTTATTTATAAATTTCAATCCATTCTCAGTGCGAAAAAAATGAAGAGATGCATCAAACAGGGTTTTCATTTCATTATAAAAATTTTGAAATATATCAAACACTTCTGATTTCTCCCGTAGGAGATACACCTAAGTAGTGCAACTAAAGTCATTGCTGAAAGAAATAAAATACTTATATCCAAAGACACCAGAAACATGACACAATCCCCATATATTAGAATGAACAATCTCAGACAACTTGTTACTCTTTTTTGGACTTAAAGGAAAAATTGTCCGATGGTGCTTGCCCAGTTGACACGATTCACATTGAAATGATAGACTTGAAGGAAAAATAGGAAATAGTTGGACCAACTTCATTGGAGAAAGGGTGACCTAGTCGTAAAAGCCACTGGAAGAGAGAAACTACAACATGAAGGGCAGGTGAAGACAGCTGTGGAGAGCCTTCCAAGTGGTATATTCCTCTCTCACACATGGAGCCAGTCATCCTCATCATCATGAGACCTAAAACAAACAATGAGAGGGTTAGAAGTCACTAAACAGTTCGTAGACTTGGTAAGTTGACTAATAGACAACAAATTAAGAAGAAATTTAGGCATGAACAACACAGATTTAAGTGACATGAATGGGATAGGTGTAATATTATCCACTCCCTGAACAAAGGACAAATACCCGTCAACAAGTTTAACATGTTTAACAAAAATAAGGATGGCATACCTAACTTATGAGTGGAGGATCTTGAGTCAATTACCCAGCAAGATATAGGACACACGTGTAAGGCAGATGTACCTGAATCAGCAAAGGTAGCTGTAGGAAGTGTAGGCTGAGTTACAGATGCAGAGGAAACTTGAGGTCAGCTGACCAATATGCTAGGCAAGCTGTAGGAAGTGTAAGTTGTCTCCTTCTTTTCTCTTTTTCTTCTCCTTTAATCAACAGAGAGAGCTCTATTTCTTAACCCTCATTCAACGCAGCCTCCAGTGCTGTTTCTTCCTCTCTCTTGTCTCCTTTTCTCCCTTTCTTCTCCTTTAATCCATTTTATATTGCAACTTTACAAATTCTTTAATGAAAAGTCATAACTAGATTATCACAATCTATTGTCAGCCACTTCTTTATAAATATAGTTATGTTCTTCTACTTGCCATGGAACTTGTGATCCTTCACATGGAAGCTTTGTTGTTCTTTTAGCTTGAGTTATTGTTTTAAGACAAACCAAATAGGATTTAACAGTGTGAAATGTTTGTTCATGTGCTTGGTGAAGACTCTCTATGAACGAAAAAAAGCTTAGAATGCTAAAAAAAATCAGCTATAAGAAGAAAAAAAGAGAGGGATCATTAGTAGGAGAAAAAGAGAAGGGCCAAGGAGAGGAAAGAAGACCAATTTTCCAGAAATTGACCTCTCCTCTAATTCACTTACCTTAAGAGGAGGAAATTCATCATCCGCCATGGCAATTTGACTTCGTACAATATGGCACTTTTCATTTAGTTCTTGCAGAAAACTTTGACACAGTCTTCCCTTGGCTTCTTCATCTTTTCTGCATCAGGAGTTATGGGAAGATACATATGGAGCTCTTCAAAAATGGCATGTAAGTATCTGAAAGATTCAGTAAGGCTCTTGTCACCCAGTTATAACAGATGAAACATTCATGAAGATCATAGACCCTTACCATATTTTCACTCTTTCCATAAGTATCTTGGGCAACCATCCACAAATCCCTGGCTGTTTCATAAAACATAAATGTGGCTTCTACATGTGGTTCTATACTATTTAATAATCAGGCAATTAACAAACTTTAGGAGAGGCATTATCTACTAGAGACAATCAACATGCGTTTCTTTATGACCCATGTCTTAGATTTCATCTTATTACAAGAGGCATTATCTACTGGGGTATAGCTAACTTTATCATGAGCTGTTAAATATATATGAACAGATTGTTCCCCCAACAAAAAGTTGCTAATAATATCCCTGCTACTGTTCTTCAGGCTATAAACCTGATCAAAGATATTTTAGTAGTCAGTACGAGAAACAAGGGTTTCCTGCTTGATATGGTTACTTCAAATGTAAATCTCTGGCCTTTGTTTTATTAGCCATTCTCTTAGGCCCCTGTAGTATGAGTGTAGAATGTTTATATCACTCTTATAGTATAGAGGAATGGTTGATTGTAATTCATTCCAAGGTCTTGTGTGAAAATTGTAATTGGGCTCATTAGGGACAAGGATCGGAGACAAAATGAGACAGGAAAATACCATTAATATTGTGAGAACTGATCAAGAGATGTGTTCCTCTTGACTTTATCTTTTTATATTATTTGTAATAAAAAGATTCACCTTTGAATCAATTGTTGACCTTTAGGATACAGTTCTGAGCTGCTGATGAGGTGGAGTCTGATCTTTTGACAATAACATGCATTCAATTAACAACAATGACCTGGCTGACTATTTGTTTTATTTCTCAAACATCTCAAAAGGACAAGTTCATATCACTGCCTTCTTTATCTTTTACATGTTAAACATAAGAATGCAATTATGTATTGCATAATTCATAACTTGAAATGCAGGGTCTGACAACATGAAAAGGATAATGGCAGCAGCGTTGGCAGAAATAGAATTGACTGATATTGGTAAATCCACTCTTGTGGAGCAAGGAGTGCTGGGTTCACTTCTTAGTTTAATTTCTGATGGTGATACCGAAGCAAGGCTGTCTGCTGTTAAAGCTCTCTATAACCTCTCTACTTTACATTGCAATGGCTTAAGGATGACAAGAGAAGGGGCAATTGGTTCACTTCTCCATTTACTCTATTTCCATGGTGCATCACCATCACCGACTCTGAGAGAACTGGTGGCAGCCACGATTATGAACATATCAATGTCAGCCACAACTAGGGAATCGTGTGATTTGTTCATCCAAGTGCTAGATTCTGACATCATGAAGCTGTTGTCTTTAGTAAACATGACAGGGCCGGGGGTCCAAAGAAGCATTCTAAGGACCTTTCATGCCTTGTGCAAACATCCATCTGCTATTGAGATGAGGACAAAGCTAAGACAGGTAGTCCTTTTTCTCTTCTTTATGGTACCTTTTTCGCATTTTTCTTTCCACATTTTTAATAAAAAAATGATTTATTGCCTATTCTAAAGATTCTTCTTCTTTCAATTTGTACAGTGTTCTCTAGTTCCCCTGTTGATTCAACTGTTTGAACAATATGAGCAAGTTGACCAAACCATACGAGCAGATGCTCTGAAGCTTTTCTATTGCTTGATAAAAGATGATGACGGTGGGCTGTTACAGGAACATGTTGGACAAAAGTTTTTGGAACGTTTGCTTCGGATCATGGAAGTGTCAGAGGATGAGGAAGAGAAAACTGCTGCAATGGGTATTATCTCTAACATCCCCAGGGACCTCAGCCACATCACTCGGTGGCTTCTGGATGCTGGGGCACTACAAATTGTGGTTAAATATTTGACATATGCCCAGCAGAATGGTGCATCTAAGAGTCAGCTGATAGAAAATTCTGTTGGAGTTTTATGCCGCTTCACTGTCTCAACAAACGAGGAATGGCAGAGTAAAGCAGCTGAAGCTGGGATTATTCCATTGCTGGTCCAATTACTGGAATCAGGCTCCCCTCTGACTAAGAAACATGCAGCAAGTTCGCTTGCACAATTTTCCCGCAATTCCCTTAGACTAAGTAGGAAAGTAGAGAAAAAAAGGGTCCTTTGGTGTTTCTCTGCTTCATCTGAAGGTATCTGCCCTGTTCATATGGGTTTGTGTTCAGTAGAGCTGTCATTTTGCATAGTGGAGGCAGATGCAGTGCAGCCCTTGGTCAGAGTGCTTGGAGATCCAGACATAGGAGCTTGTGAGTCGGCTTTAGTGGCACTTTCTACACTTATTGAGGATGAAAGGCTGCAGAGTGGTAGCAAGCTAATCTCAGAGGCATATGGCATTTCAGCAATCATAAGGTTACTTAGTTCCTCTTCTACTGAATTGCTGGAGAAAGCGCTTTCTGTTTTAGAGAGGATTTTCAGGCTTCAAGAATACAAGAGTAAATACGGAGCTTCAGCTCGGATGCCCTTAGTTGAATTAACACAAAGGGGAACTGTCTCTATCAAGCCTCTGGCGGCAAAAATACTTCAACATTTGAATTTGCTGCCTGATCAATCTTCATATTTCTCATGAAAAATAAAGAAAAAGAAAAACCTTGATCAGCAGCATTTGTTTTGATTTTAGGAAGAAGAAGCATAAAAGTGGGGAAGAAAAGGAGGAGAAGATGAAGGAGAAACAAGGTAATGAGAGAGGAAGAGAAGTCAATGTCATCATATATGACTATCAAGTGCTTTTACTAAAACGGAAACAGAAGGATTCAAATGCCCTTGGACCTGTAATATTTTTTGCTGAAAAAATGTGTCAAATATGTTTTTAACATTTACAAGGGCAGGAGGGTCTCCAGTTCAATTTATTCGGTTCTGGAACTATACATTACTGGTGCCAAGATGGATGGCCAACGTCTGATTCTCCTTCCAAGCTCTGAACTTTTTATAGTAGTAGGATCTTCCAGTTGTTGCTGAGTTAAAATCTGCTTCAGCCGCAGAGAGCCCAGGGTAGTCATAGTATATATGCTTTTTCAAGTCTGGAGTCATGTTGTGGAGGATCTAGAAGGATGTTCTGGTTTGAACTTTCATTCTGAGCATATTTCTTTGTGGGGTTCACATTTGAAGAAATATATATAGGTGAAGTCATCTGCCTTGAGGAGGCAAAGCAATAACGCATTTTACTCCATCATGAACAAGGTTTCTTGCTGTCTTCCTGACATGAACATGATCTGAAGGATGAACATCGGCTATTTCTCTCCAGAATCCTACCAATTCCAGTCTAACATTATGGAGCCTGCAGTTAACGAAACGTTTCAGTTTCATAACACTTCTTTGATAGACTACTTTAAAACTGTGAAATATTTCACATTGAAATATTTGTTTCTGGGAACGTTCATTCTCAATGTCTAGACTCTGTGACACTCTGGTTCTCCAGGAGACGATATCCATTCTGAAACCTGAAAGAAGCTGTCTAAAGTGTTCCTGCTTGCGAGTGCACGCTGGGTGCCCTCCCTGTCTGTATATTTTCTGTGAAGTTCTTGTTCTCTGTAATTCATAACTTTCATATCATGTATCTTTCCTCTCAAACAAATTTGTATTTAACAGCATGATTTAGGCCATCAACTGTTCACTTACTGCGAACTACCAACGACTAAGATTTACCTTCTGATGGCCTGCTGATTAGTCACATTAGTAGCCTAGTCAACTTTCCTTAGCTTAACCTAACCCGACTCCCCGGAGCAATGAGATCATGATTGATTTTTAGGAATTATTTTTAGGAATAATAATGGTCAAATTCTGATTTTTCTTTTTTTTTCTATAGGTTTTAAACGCACCCATATGATAAAAAGAAAAATTTTCCATCCGAATGTTAAATATAAATTCTATGCATTTTCCCCTACATTCCAGGGTGAATATCCATTTGCAGTGACTCAGTAAGCTGGGCAGCCGGCGGCAGAAACACCCGTCCCAGTAGGACAAGAAGCCAAGGGGCACCCGTCTAAGTCGTTTCCCCACCAATTCAAGCTGATACCCTGCAACCCCAAGCAGAAATACAAAAGCACAGCCATGAAGGCCAGACCAGCATCAAGAGCACCGGATAGCACATAATTGTACTGCTTATACCAGCCTGGCCGGTACCGGTAAATGACAAACCCAGAAATGAATCCCACAATGACCCAACTGGTGTAATTGACGGCAGTCGCCGGCGGCATATTTCCCGTTGCACCAATGAGGACAGGCATGTTGATGAAGCGGATCCATTCTTGCTCAGGAAAGGCCTTGGTAGCTAACCAGACCAGGAGAGGTGCAATGGCGCCGACGAGGAAAAACCAGTTGACGGCCGCGTATGTCCCAAGATCCCCAAATATCCTGCGCGGCCCAATTAATCCCCAGATAACTGATGCGTCATAGAAAACATGGTCGGACGGACAGGTCCATGGGTTGTCTGAGGAGAGGAATGCAGTCTCGCAAATGTCAGGGATGGTCTCCATGAGCCACCATGCAGTTCCCAAGTAAACTAATGATGCTATGAAGGTTCCCAGCACCTGTCGCGGTTAATTTAGGCGTTCATCAACAACCCACAGGCCACAAGGTAATGATAGAAACTAATATGAGAATTTGATCTAACCTGTGCCATGAACATGGTTCGTGGAGGTATCTTCATGTAATGACCAAGCTTGAAGTCTTGCAGAAATGTGAGAGCCTGTGACATGCTTATGTAACCATAAACCTTGAAGCAGATGTTAGCCACAGGCCGGCCGGGGTATATGTATCCAATGATATACTCTGTGATGATATTCAAGCCTGGTGTCTGTCGAAGAAAAAACAAAAAAAAAATGACTTCATTGTTCTCAGATTTGCACATAAAGCATGGAAAGCAGAGAGGTTGAAGGGAGGAGCTATACCTGGTTAGTGGTGGCAGTGATGATTCCAATGGGGAGGGTGAAGAACAAGGCGATGCCGCAAGCCAGCAAAACACCCCACCATGGAAGCTGAAGCTGGTCATTGTAGTACTCACAGGCAAAGATGGTGGCAGCTATATTCGCTGCAAGAATCGACAGAAACCACCACTCAGGAACTTGCTTGTATCTACTCATCAGCCTCGTGTGCACGTCCATTCTCTTCTCTCGGAAAGCCGATGCACTCAGTTGCCAGATTTCGCTATGTCAAGTTCCAACAAGACTCTTTGGTTAGCTACAGCATTTGATGTTTCTCACAATCACAAAATCATCTATAGTTCACCATTAAAATTGGGACGATTCCTCCCAAAAATGACTAAGCCAAAACTGGGAGGCTTCTTTCAATCTAACAATAAGCATACTAGCCTGAGACATCAAATGCTTGCAAATGGTTGGAAGAGCTTACCGGCCATGGAAGAGGAGAACATGAGCGACAGTAGCAGTCAAAGCAGCAAAGCCTACTCCGTAAGTCATGGCAAAGAAGGTGCTGAGGTAGAGAGGACCGTTTTTCTCATAAGCTCCAATGTCAAGGTGGAAGTCGGAGTCTATAATGCTTGTTATGTTGTAGACTTGTCCAGTGGAAGAGAAGAGCTCATCAGAGAATATAGGGAAGGTTTTGGCCTTGTAAACGTTGAACCAGTAGAAAATTGGTGTCAAGATATACATGACTAAAACAAATCCGGCAGCCACATTGGCCGTGGCAAACCAAGGGCTAGCGAGGGGGCTCCCAAGGTAGGAGGAGACGGTAGACCAGTCAAGCCCCACCACGCCAAGGCCAAGACCGTAGAGGCCGGAGCCAAGCTGTTGAGCTAAAACTGATTTAGGGAAGATCCAGCATATCCATGAGAGGGAGGTGAGCATAGAGAAGAGGTAGCCTGGGAAGGCGTAGTATGCAAAGCTGCAGATGAAGGCAATGAGGAAGAACTGGTTGCGAGAGAGACCACCCTTGGGCCCCATTTCCTTCTCATGCAAGGCCCTGTGATAGGAAGAGAAAATGAAGTCATTTCCTTCTCATGCAAGACCACCCTTGACCTCATTTCTCATACAAAATGATGGATCCAAGACCACCCAGCTCGGGCTTTTAAACCTTTAGACCCGGTCCAGATCCTTTTCGGTGGGTTTGGATTCTGGATTCCCAGAATCTTTGACCGTGAATAATTTCAATATTCATGGCGGGTAAAGGTAATAGATTCAGTAAAACAGTCGAACGAATCCAACAAAAGATTCCATTCTCCAAAAAGTTAAAAATAGCAATCAAGACGGAAGAATAATAATGACGTGACTGCCTCGGGCTGAAAAGATTGGCGGATTCTTCACCGGAAAAATGAAGGGCAACGGAACGGCCACGCACCTGAAAAGAGAGACCTGCACCATATTCACCGGCCACCACATCGCCGCCGGCTCCACCAGATACCGCCGGAATATCCCCGCCCACCCGAAACCCAGAATCTGTTCCTCCATCGCGACCAACAAGCAGTACGTTTAATCACAGAGAAGCACCACGTAAACGCTTAATTTTGCAGCTCTAAGATGAACCAAAGAAATTGAAGAGGAATGCAAAGATAAGGATCACCTGGGTGGTGAGGACGACGAGCAGAGAGACGAAGAATGTGATATTCTTCTTGTAGAAAACGTTCACCGCGGTGACAATGTGTATGGCATAGACAGTTCCGGCGCCGGAATTGGCGAAGATGGTGATGAGAACATGCTCTTTGACATTGAAGGGGCCTGGGTTGAGCGTGAACTCCCATCTCGTTCCTTTGAGGAACACCTTCTCGGTAAGCGTCCGCGCCATAAGATGGCCGAGTGGCACCACGGCGATCTGGGCGGAGATGGCGGTGATGGAAAGGGGTTCCTTCCGATACCAGAAGAACTGGTTAAGGAAGGAGAGAAGGATACATGAGAGAGTGCCGAGGACCCACATGCGGAAGGTGAGGACGGGGAGGGTATGGTCGTCAGTGGTGGAGACGGTCGCGGCGACTTGCTCGATGGGGGAGTTCTCCTCTGCTGGGACGTTTTTTTCCGGTGAGTCTCCTCGGGCCATGAGCGATGATTCCGGTCGCTCCGTATGTACTGTGTGTCAAAGAAAGGAGAACAGATTAAACGTACATAAGAGCGAAAAGAAGCCATGAAGGAAGAAAGGTAGAGATTCTTCTCACGCAGTGACGCCGTGATTTGCTCCGACGAATCCATGGCGTCTCGATATGTGTGTTTCCTATAAAAAAAATTCTCAAGACTTAAATTACAGGAAATCGAAATAGGGAGGTGGTCTATTTAAATTTTAACGTGAAAGAAATCGACAACTTGTGGGTCGTACCAGGTGGCGACTGCGGATCAAGACAGTTGGGTAGGTTATTGAGGGTCGCGTCTGTGGAAGAACTGCATTTCGTGCTTTCCCAGTCTGTCTTCCGTATAACTGGGAGACTTGGTGAGAAGTTTAATTCTCAGTAATTCCAGTCAGGGAAGTCATTCGGGCACCTCAGAGCCGTCAATCGACCATCATAATTGCGTTAAACTCTAAACTTCTCCACTGAGCGTGGAAAGCGACAAAAGTGCTGCATCTTTATCAAAACTTTTTATGAGAGGGGTTTTTGCCGTATTACCAATTTTTTAGAAATTTCTTATTGATAAAATATATAAACAATATAAATATTGATCAGAATTAGGTTTTTGAAACTAGTGAATCTTTTTTTATGCTCAGGATGAGTGCTGAAGATTTGAAGAATCGTTGCAGAACAATAAAGAGAACAAGGACGACGATCAGGAGAAGAGACGAAAGACTGAGAGGAAGGGTGAAATCACAAAGAAATCCGCGTCAAAAACAAAGAGTGGTAAGTTGAAAAGCTCTTTTCATCTTCTCTGTAGTTCTTCCATTAGTTTATCACCTAGCATTCAACCAGAAATGGCGGTGATCGGAAGAATTCAACTCGGATCAATATGCATTTTGAAAACTTTAAAGAATTGAAAAGCGGCTGATTCCTTCTTGAACGGCAAAAATCCTTGACATTTCATTTGTTTGATGTCGCATCGTCCAACGCCTTTTTTTTTTCTTTTTGCGTAAAGAGACTAAGATTAGGATTAATATAATTATTCAAACGCTTACTACTTCCCCCCTCCTGCTTCGCTCCGACATCCGAAAAAGTTGGTGGCAGGGGTACCTCCGCCAGTCCCCGTCTGCCGGTGGTGGATCCAGCTTCGTGCCTGGTTGGCACTTTCTGTCTTATTTGTTTATTTGATCAGGCCAGACTTTTGCCAAATAGTGGAATCCGTAATTTGACAAATATTTTTTATTTGGGTAATATGACAAAAATCTCTTGCTTAAATTCAACCAGTATTTGCGGCTCAATCAGCAAACCACACAAACCCAGTTTCAGATTGAATTGGCTTCCTTCCCCCTTTTCCTCTTTGACGACAGAAACAAGGGAACAGTCTCATTTGTATTTGCAGAGCCCCTCCGTCCTCTCCGCTACCATAAACAAAGCCCTGCCCTCTCCGTATTGGTAGGGGAAATGCCTCTCCTATCAGAGAAAGAAAAAGGGTAAAGCGAGGCAGCACCTTCCCACCTCCATGGCCTCTTTGCTTAACAAAGGCCAGCAATAAGGGTAAAGAGAGAACTTATGAGAGGGAGGGGGACTCCACCTTGCTCTTCCTCTTTCCTTTAGGGTTATTCACCATCCAGCTTTGGTCTAGGGAGATCAACATCCTCTTTCTAATCTATCTTTTCTTTTAAAAAAATTTATGATGCCAATTGGGCTTAAAATTTATGATACCATCCAGCTTTCGACTCCCTCGAGTTCCTGCTTTCTTAGCAGCATAGCAGAGGTCGGAAACTCTGTTCTGCGGTGACTATCAACAATGTCCATTGACACCAATCTCAGTCAAAAATGGGACTCAGAGCAGTTGTCGTTTTGTCAACGAAAGTAAACTCTTGTTCATGAACTTTTCAACTTGTAACATATTATCTAAATTTACTTGCTCCTGTGCTTGCTCCCATCAACAATTAACAGAGCAGCTATCGTTTATTTGCAGTGAGTCAGAAATGCCCATGAACTTTCAGAAAACAAGGCAGCCTTCTACCTGAATGCCCTTCTCAGTAGGACAAGAAGCCAAAGGGCAACCATCTAAGTTATTTCCCCACCAACTGAGACTAGCATTCTCCAAACCCAAGCAGAAATACAACAAGACTGCCATGAAGGCCAAACCAGCGTCGAGGGCACCTGATAACACGTAATTATATTGCGTCCACCACTCCCTCTGGTACCTGTAAATCACAAAGCCAGAAATAAATCCAGCAAGTATCCAACTGGTGAAGTTGACGGCCGTTGCTGGAGGCATGTTGAAGGTAGCACCAATGAGGATGGGCATGTTGATGAGCCGAATCCACTCTTGTTTGGGGAAGGCCTTGTGAGCTAGCCAGACAAGCAATGGAGCGATGGCCCCAACTAAGAAGAACCAGTTGACTGCAGAGTAGGCTCCAAGGTCCCCAAAGATCCTACGCGGACCGATTAGTCCCCAAATGACTGATGCTCCATAGAACACATGATCTCCAGGGCAGGTCCACGGGCTGTCTTGGGGTAGAACTGCAGTTTCACAGATGTTGGGAATGGTCTCTATCAGCCACCATGCAGTAGCCAAGTATACAACTGATGCTATGAGGGTACCCAACACCTGAAAATAGTTTGTCTTCGTCATCATCTTATTCATTGCTTTGCTTTATACAAGTTGACTGATCATTTACAAAATCACAACAAAACAAATGATTCAGAAGTTTGAATTGTAGTTATGAATCATGTTATGGAGCACATAGTTATTACATATGAAATTTTACGATGTTTGAGAACGCAGTTTCGAAAAACAGACCTGAGCCATGAACATGGTCCTAGGAGGTATCTTCATATAATGCCCCAGTTTGAAGTCTTGTAGGAAGGTGATTGCCTGAGTCATGCTGTTGCACCCATATACCTTGAAGCATATGTTAGCCACAGGGCGCCCCGGATACAAGTACCCAATGACATACTCTGTAATGATGTTCAACCCTGGGGTCTGGCATTCCAAGAGCAAAGCAGAGTAACAGATGTAGATATTAAAATGGTAACTGGAAATTTTTGTCAGGTAGATGAGTGCCTTGTACACAGGAGAAAATATTACCTGGTTAGTAGTTGCAGTGATGATCCCAATAGGGAGGGTGAAGAAAAAGGCAAGCCCACAAGCCATCAAAACGCCCCACCATGGCAATTGAAGTTGGTCATTGTAGTATTCACATGCAAATACAGCAGTAGCTATGCTCACCATCAAAATGCACAAGAACCACCACTCGGGCACTTGTTTGTACTTTCTCATCAATCTTGAATGCACATCCATAGTCTTCTCATGGAACGTTGATTTGCTCAACAGCCATATTTCTCTGTTCCCAAGTTTGAAGAAATTGCTTAAGAACTCTGAAATAATACGAGTGATACACTTGAGGAGATTAAATTTTTTTTTCTGTGTTCTGAATTACAAAAGGTACCTTCCATGGAAGAGGAAGACATGGACCACAATGGCAGTCAGTGCTGCAAATCCAACACCATAGTATGTCATACCGAAGAAGGTGCTAAGGAAGAGTGGACCGTTTTTCTCATAAGCCTCGATGTCAAGGTGAAAATTAGAGTCAATAATGCTGGAGATGTTGTATAGTTGTCCAGTGGAAGTGAAGAGACTCTCAGAGAAGATGGGGAAGGTCTTGGCTTTGTAAATATTGAGCCAGTAAGTGATCGGTGTCAAGACATACATGACAATGAAAAACCCAACGGCAACGTTGGCAGTGGCATACCAAGGGCTAGCAAGGGGACTTCCAAGGTAGGAGGAGACGGTAGACCAGTCGAGACCGACGGCACCGATGCCGAGCCCAAGCAGACCTGAACCCAACTGATGTGCTAAAACAGAGTTGGGGAAGATCCAACATATCCATGACAGAGAAGTGAGCATGGAGAAGAGGTAACCAGGGAAGAGGTAGTAGGCGAAGCTGCATATGAAGGCAATGAGGAAAAACTGGTTCTTTGTGAGTCCACCTTTGGCTCTCTCTTCTTTCTCATGGAGGGCCCTGCAGCACTGTGAAAAGTCATCCTCACAACAACAGATCAATGGGAACATTCAAACTTGAGAGGAAATTATGTACTGACACTTCATGCTAAGAAATGAGATGGAGCAGATAAGCTCTAACAGTTGAACACTCACATTAACAGATATAAATCAGGTCTTGCTGTAGATATTATATTTTTGAAAGAGTTTTAAACTTGTGCTTCAAGTTTTACTGGTTGAGTTTGGTAAAACCCGTCCCTACCTCCAACCCACATAGGTTTTTCCACGAGGTGAAATTTAAAACCTATCCATGGGATTTTCTGGTTAGTTGGGTCAAATTCTCTACAAAATCTGATAAGATGCCCACCTTTAGGTTTGGGGTCAAATTTGTGAGTCAGGTTTGAATTTTAAAAAATCCAAATCCGTCCCTAGTCAATGGTTCATTGTTAAACACCTAGCCAATACTACGACGGCCCACTCTAGCGACACTGACTGGACCGGGATTAACACACGTAGCCTACCAGTAATTTTAATCTAGCCTCTAGGTCACCCCCTCCGCTAAGTTTGCTCACGTCGGGATTCGAACTCGCGACGTGGGAGCCCGCTCTGATACCAAATGTTAAGCACTTAGCTAATACTATCTAAAAAACCGGCCTGTTAGGAGCAGAAGGCATAGGTACTTAATCCAGAACCATAACATTAATACTATGTTTTAACGGTCCAACCTGATCTGTGCCCACCCCCTACCCAAACCATGCTTGGGAATTAGTAGACCCAGCCTATGAGTCATCGGTCTGTACTATGTTTTTATACGGTTCAGACCATTCGTCACCCAGCCCACGTGAAAATCGTGCCAGAATCTAGGGAAAATTCTCGCACCCCACGTGAGTCGCGTGGAGCTGTATTGAGAGAGTGGGAGTTTGGTACCAGGGCTCGTTCTTTATTCGAGTTTACAAAATTTCAAGTTAGTGGACCAGACCCAACTAGGTTCGTACCTGAAAAGGGAGACTTGAACCAGATTGTACGGCCACCACATAGCCGCCGGCTCCACCAGATACCGCCGGAATATTCCTGCCCACCCGAATCCCAGTACCTGCAGTTTATGTTTACAACATTTATTAGATTCATCCATTCGAAATCTCGACAGAGACCCAACTGTTTTAATAGTCGTTTATGAAATTTGAAAAGAAAATGCTCAAGGATTTGCTCTTACAGCAGCGAAGGAAGCCATTAATTCGTATTGGCTCACCTGGGAAGTCAACACAATTAGCAGGAAGACGAAGAAGCTGATGTTTAGCTTGTAGAACACCTTCACCGCCGTAACCAGGTTTATGGCATAAACGGCCCCGGCTCCGGAATTCGCAAAAATGGTGACCAGGACGTGCTCTTTGACATTAAACGGCCCGGGATTGAGTGTGAACTCCCACCTCGTCCCTCTGAAAAACACCCTCTCCGTTACCGCCCTCGCCATGAGGTGGCCGAGTGGTACCACCACTATCTGGGCAGAGATCGACGTTATGGATAGAGGCTCCTTTCTGTACGCAAAGAACTGGTTCAAGAAGGAGAGAAGCACGCAAGAGAGGGTGCCCAGTACCCACATCCGGAAGGTGAGGACCGGCAGAGTAGGGTCGTCGGAGGTGGGAACGGTGAGTGCAACTTGCTCGATAGGGGAATTGTCGGAGACGTCTGGTTCCTGCGGCTTCCCGAGAGATGAGGGTAAAGATGCTGATGGATCACTTTGAACTGCAAAGATAATTGGAGAATGAGAATTAAGCGTTAGAGCTGTGGAAAGAAAGAGAAGATCGAGAGAAGAGCTTTACGAAGAGGAGATGTGATTTGCTGATTAGTTGATTCCATTTTTTCCACGTCCAAGTTTTTCCCCGACTTCCAGGGGTCAGATTGAGCTTGAAAAAATCTCAGAACTAAATCAAGTATGACCAAGGATCAGGAGGAACTACTGAATTGCTTTTTCTCTGATTCAAAAAATAATAATGTAAAGAATGTAGAATGAGGATACATTTTTTCACTTTTACTTGCATGATTCAAAACTAAAATTTATTATATTTTAGAAATATAATAAAATATTTCTTTCTTTCATGCTATGAAGATCAAATCTGGGACACACGCGGCAGCGGCTCGGTGATGACTATCTGTCCCGGCGGATCCGGGCCTAGTCCGGTTTGCTGCGTGAAATTGGACCCCGCCGACAGGAAAGCTTACGTTTATGACTCGAGGAAGATGGCGGCGCCGCTTGTGGTCTTCTCCCGCCACCGGAAAACTATGACGTACGTGCGGTTCATCAGAGGCGACGCGCTAGTCTCGGCGGCGACAGACAGGCGCCTGAAGCAATGGACGCTACAAGACGCACGTGAACGTGAGGCGCTTCATTGGGTTATCGGCGAGGAGGAGTGGCGGGTTACTCGCGTGTGTGTGCGAGAGTTAAGAGGTGTACGAGTATGATAAAAGGTGGGGACGGTCGCCGGTTATAGGGGAAAAGTGGGCCTGACAACGAGCAAGGATTTGTGAGCAGGCATGTGACAATGAATGCACTCGCGTGGCAGACAGCGTCTGGCAGGTTTTTGTGGGCCATAGGAAGCCAATTTCGAAATAATTTGAACTGATTAGAGTACAAACTTGCTAATTAGAGCCACTGAGCATAATTATCAAACACCCCAAAAGAGCTCTCTAACCAAAGAGATAATTGCTGTGATTGAAGAAGGAGGCAAGGTCAGCTTTTCTCATAGGCACCAACTTAAAAAACAGGGCAGCCTTCTACGTGAACGCCCTTCTCAGTAGGACAAGACGCCAAGGAGCATCCATCTAAGTCATTTCCCCACGAACTGAAGCTAACATGCCCCAAACCCAAGACCGCCATGAAGGCCAAACCAGCAGTCCCTTCGGTACCTGTAAATCACAAAGCCGAAAATGAATCCAGCAAGAATCCAACTGGTGAAGTTGACGGCCGTTGCTGGGAGGCATGTTGGAGGTAGCACCAATGAGGATGGGCATGTTGATGAGCCGAATCAACTCTTGTTTGGGGAAGGCCTTGTGAGCTAGCCAAACAAGCAATGGAGGTAGTAGGCAAAGCTACAGATGAAGGCAAGGAGGAAGAACTGGTTTCTTGTCAGTCCACCTTTGTCTCTCTCTTCTTTCTCATGGAGGACCCTGCAAACCTATCGGAAGTAAGCCTCAAAACAATAGAACAAATGGGCAGATTCAAATGTACGTTGTCATCCAATTTGAGAGGAAACAAGATGTTTTGACGCTTAGAGAGTGTTCATGTTAATGGGAAATCATATAAAAGAAGAGTAATCAAATTATTTGGACAAAATTTTCTGAACTTTGTGCTGAAGAAGAAAAGTTTTTTGCCTCAAATCGTCTTGTTGCACAAAAAATTAAAATAGGTAGAAAATGAGTTTACGATTACTCTAAAAAGAAGATAATAGGAATTAATAGATACCTTGTACATTATAGAACCAAAAAAACTTTCCATGTCCTTAACCCGCCTCTTCGTGCATGAGAGATGGGAACGCGAAGACAAGAAAACCAGAACGGGAGCGCTTTGGAAGAAATATAATCTGAGCGTCATATCAAAGCGCACGAGATTTTTTTACCCTTGATAGAACTCATGAGAATTCTTAATATGTCAACAAGGAGTTTCTAATATAATGGAATTTTAGACATGTCCATATAAAAGAAATGTAAGTCCTACCTTCTGGTATTAGAGGCTTACTTTCCATTGATATAAGTTTGGTTTCTTATCTCTCCTTTACAGCAGCAGCCCCTTGCTCTTATTCATACTGATGGGTAGAAAATAAGCTTAACATATATTGATTCCACTTAATAACCAATAAGACTCAAACTTAAAACACAGGGCAGCCTTCTACCTGAACACCCTTCTCAGTAGGACAAGAAGCCAAGGGGCATCCATCTAAGTCATTTCCCCACCAACTGAAACTAACATGCCCCAAACCCAAGCAGAAATACAACAAGACTGCCATGAAGGCCAAACCAGCATCAAGGGCACCTGATAACACGTAGTTATACTGCTTCCACCACTCCCTCCGGTACCTGTAAATCACAAAGCCAAAAATGAATCCAGCAAGAATCCAACTGGTGAAGTTGACGGCCGTTGCTGGAGGCATGTTGAAGGTAGCACCAATGAGGATGGGCATGTTGATGAGCCGAATCCACTCTTGTTTGGGGAAGGCCTTGTGAGCTAGCCAGACAAGCAATGGAGCAATGGCCCCAACTAAGAAGAACCAATTGACTGCAGAGTAGGCACCAAGGTCCCCAAAGATCCTACGCGGACCGATTAGTCCCCAAATGACTGATGCTCCATAGAACACATGATCTCCAGGGCAGCTCCACGGGCTGTCTGGGGGTAGAACTGCTGTTTCACAGATGTTGGGAATGGTCTCTATCAGCCACCATGCAGTACCCAAGTATACTAGTGACGATATAAGAGTACCCAACACCTGCAAAGAGTTGGTGTTTGGCTCATTTCACAGAATCACAAAAAAAAAAAAAAAAAAGTTTTTAAGTTCAGAAGTTTGAATTATACTCATAAATACTGTTATGGAGGACAAAATTTATACAAATAACATTTTACAATGTCTGAGAAGATTATTGCAAGAAACAGACCTGAGCCATGAACATGGTCCTAGGAGGTATCTTCATATAATGCCCCAGTTTGAAATCTTGTAGAAAGGTGATTGCCTGAGTCATGCTGTGGTACCCATATACCTTGAAGCATATGTTAGCCACAGGACGGCCCGGATATAAGTATCCAATGATATACTCAGTAATGATGTTCAGTCCTGGAGTCTGCCAATTCCATTAATTAATCCCTAGACAGTGAATTAGACTATAATGTTTAAGAGCAAAGCAGAGTAGATGTAGATGTTCAAATGGTACAAAGTGGAATAGTGTGTCCCAGTAGAGGTGGTGTGCCTTTTGTAGAGATTAGTAAACAGGAGAGAAAATATTACCTGGTTAGTAGTTGCAGTGATGATCCCAATAGGGAGGGTAAAGAAAAAGGCAAGCCCGCAAGACATGAGTACTCCCCACCATGGCAATTGAAGTTGGTTATTGTAGTACTCACATGCAAAAACAGCAGCAGCTATGTTCACCATCAAAATGCACAAGAACCACCATTCAGGTACTTGTTTGTATCTGCTCATCAATCTAGAGTGCACATCCATTGTCCTTTCATGGAACGCTGACTTGCTCAACAGCCATATTTCTCTGTTCCAAGTTTGAAGAAGTCGCTTAAGAACTCTAAAACAGTACAACTAGTTATGGTTTTCAAAAAGGTACCTGCCATGAAAGAGGAAGACATGGACCACAATGGCAGTCAGTGCTGCAAATCCAACACCATAGTATGTCATACCGAAGAAGGTGCTGAGGAAGAGTGGACCGCTTTTCTCATAAGCCTCGATGTCAAGGTGGAAATTAGAGTCTATAATGCTCGAGATGTTGTATATCTGTCCATTGGAAGTGAAGAGACTCTCAGAGAAGATGGGGAAGGTCTTGGCATTGTAAACATTGAGCCAGTAAGCGATTGGTGTCAGGACATACATGACAAAGAAAAACCCGACGGCAACGTTGGCAGTGGCAAACCAAGGGCTAGCAAGGGGACTTCCAAGGTAGGAGGAGATGGAAGACCAGTCGAGACCGACAACACCAATGCCAAGCCCATGCAGACCTGAACCCAATTGATGTGCCAAAACAGAGTAGGGGAAGATCCAACATATCCAAGAGAGAGAAGTGAGCATGGAGAAAAGGTAGCCAGGGAAGAGGTAGTAGGCAAAGCTGCAGATGAAGGCAATGACGAAGAACTGGTTTCTTGTCAGGCCACCTTTGGCTCTCTCTTCTTTCTCATGGAGGGCCCTGCAATGCTATCGAAAGTAAGCCTCAAAACAGCAGAACAAATTCAAATGTACATTGTCATCCAATTTGAGAGGAAACAAGATGCTTTGACGCTTAGAGGGTGTTTATGTTAAGGGGGAATCATATAAAAGAAGAGTAATCAAATTATTTGGACAAATTTTTCTGATCTTTGAGCTGAAGATGAAAATTGGTCAAATAGATAATAATTTATCTACGGAAATTGTTCGTTATTTAAAATTACCAAACGCCAGGTACTGGACCAGACCAAATTTTTTACGTAAGGTTGAACCGGGCTAAAGATCAGTTCAAGGGATAAACAAAATTTCCGCGGGAAGAAGACGACACGACGATGCGGACCTATGCCAGTGTGCGCTGTACGGATCCTACCTGAAAAGGGAGACCTGAACCAGATTGTAGGGCCACCACATCGCCGCCGGCTCCACCAGATACCGCCGGAATATCCCTGCCCATCCAAACCCCAGTACCTGCAGTTTATGCATGTCAGAGTTATTCTATTCAGCCATTCAAAATCTCAACAGAGACACAACTCTCTGATCGTCCTTGGGTGAATTGGGGAAGAAATGTTCAGGGATTCCATCAGCGATAGTTGAAGAAGCATTGAATTTGATCTGCTGCAGAAAAGGAATCCATAATTTAAAGCTTTGACCTTAAATATTCAAGTCCACAAACCTGGGTAGTCAACACAATCAGCAGGGAGACGAAAAAGGTAATCCTCTGCTTGTAGAACACCTTCACTGCCGTAACCAGATGTATGGCATAAACACTCCCAGCTCCAGAATTCGCAAAAATGGTGATCAGAACATGCTCTTTGACATTAAACGGCCCGGGATTGAGCGTAAACTCCCACCTCGTCCCTCTGAAAAACACCCTCTCTGTTATAGTCCTCGCCATGACATGGCCGAGTGGCACCACCGCTATCTGGGCGGAAATGGCCGTGATGGATAGAGGCTCCTTTCGGTACCAGAAGAACTGCTTCAAAAACGAGAGAAGCACGCAGGAGAGAGTGCCCAGCACCCACATCCGGAACGTAAGGACCGGTAGTGTCGGGTCGTCGGAGGTGGGAACGGTGAGGGCAACTTGCTCGATAGGGGAATTGTCGGAGACCTCGAATTCCGGCGGCTTCCGTTTAGAGGAGGGTAGAGATGTTGATGGGTCATTTTGGACTGTAAAAACAGGAGGAAACGAGTCAAGAATCAGAGTTCTGGGCTGAAAGAGAAGAAGGATTACAGAGAGAGAGAGACTTACGTAGAGGAGCTGTGATTTGGTGAGTTGATTCCATGTTTCCTCCTCGTATTTTTTCCCCGTCTTCGAGGGGTTCGCAGAACAAGTCAGCAAAATGTTATAACTATCAACAACGTGAAGCATGAGCAAGGATGCTTTTCTTCTGATTCAAAGCAAAAAAAATTCTATAAAAAAATGTTGAAGTAGAATAGGAAACTACAAAAAAGGTTTGCGTGAAGATTCAATAAGGAAGTGAAAGTGCACTCGCGTGGGATCCCGTCCAGTTACATGGAAGACCAGCGTGGTTTCTGAAAAACATATAATATGCAATTGTACGCTGGTGCTGTCCAGACAGTAACGGGAGCTAGCTGCTTCACCAACCGATCAGTGAGGGGCCTTGCGGTTGGATGGATGGAGTCCATTGAGAGGAGGGTCTCTCGTCGAGTCTTGACACCCGAACCAAATGAAATTTGGATTTGATTGTGACAGAAACTTTGATGGTGGAGGAAGTCTCCCCCAACAGTTGGACACAAGGGACGACAGTAGAAGCTCCTCCTCTTCATCCCTTTCCATCTACGCAGGAGTCCCAGTCGTTAAATCGCAAATTTGACAAAGAGCGAGGACTAAAGAGCGTGGTTTCAGAATGTGAAGTAAGCAACGTGTAGGAAGTAATAATGGCCATGAAGACTTGCTGTAATCAATCTTTGGAGCTCAAATTTTGTTGACGGAACCCAAAACAAGAAAAAAGAGAGCGCAAATTATCATTCCAAATAGCACCTTCAGGGATTGGTTTATATAGTTTACAAGAGTTTTAAAAATGGATTCTTGTCTATAAATAACACAAATGAGTCTAAATAATCAGCCTTGTTTGACGACGAAAGCAAACTTGTAAAAGAATCAATGCTTCCAAGTAGCTTATATAAATAACCTTTACCTCCGGGCTGTAAGAAGTTGAAGCAAAATAAGATAACTGAGTTAGAAAACTAACATGTCTGGATTCCTTTGTGACAAGCCTCACTTCTTTGAAACCCACAAAAGAGCCAAAAATATCTGCATATCCAAGTACAGGAACACCAATGGAAGAAAGGCAGAAGGTTAAGAAGGTAATCAGTAACAATCAAATTCATCAAGAACAAGGAACTTGTGAAATGTGTTGTCACATTGGACATGTGTATAACAACCAAGACTTCTCAAATAGAAATGAAAAGGTACATCAAATAAGAGACAAAACATTTCACGGAAAAAAAAGGAAAAAAAAAACACCCTCAGGTTTGAGTTTACCTCTAAATGCTTATATTTCCATGAGGCATAAAGGATATGGCAGGAAGACCCTCTACAAACAGGGTGTTATCCGGATCCAAAGCCTCAGCTAAGGTGACATCGAATCAAACAAAGCTTGATTTAAATATTTTAAACTCGAACTCAGCCTAACCTCTAACCTAAAATTGTAATCGAACTCGAGCCCAATTAGAATACATAAAATGACCTTGTTAAAATATTTGAATAACCTCAAGTATGAAATTTTCATATTAAAAAATCTCATATTCTCCAATATATTTCCATTAGAATTTCTCATATTTCATCTAGGTCTATTCCACATATCCGCCATCATCACCACAAAGCAATCAATCTTAGTTTCCAAACTGCAAACTTTGCACCATTAAGTAGAAATTGCCTCAAATCAAGTTAAATTGCACATCATTCACATAGTAAAAGTTTTCTCCCATATCCCACCAGGCCACCACCACAAATGGTGGAGAAAGTTATCATTAAATAACGGAGTAAAATTGTCAACCCTAAACTTCCATTCTCAATCAGACCACACCTGTTCATTTAAAATATATATATATATATATATATGACCTGCATAATGTATTACATTCTATTGACCTTAATACTGTATCCACACTTGAGGGCCATATTTGGATATTAATCCTAGTTAGGCTGGCTGTCAATGTACATGTTCCACTCAAAACTAATGAGAGACTAGAAGCCAAGGTCAATCAAAATTGACAGAAACTGATAAAACATTTGTATCTATTAAACTTTTATCTTTTCTCTCACTATGTCAGTAAGAGAGACTTTGAAAACAGATACAAATTTCTTGACATTGAAAGATCCTTCTCTTTTTTGAGCTCATCAGATCCAGAGCCTCCCAGTCATTCCAGCATGAGTTTCACTTCACATCCGAGCTTTTATGCAGTTTTCCATTTTCGAGCTTGGAATCTTTGCCTCCTTCCAATGAATTTGAGAATCTCATCAAGCAGCACTACTGGTACAGAGAGCAAAATCACTATGATCCACTCGTTCCAACTCAGGGGAACAATACCAAACACACCAGCCAAGACGGGGACATATAGAATAAGAAAATGGAGGCCAAACGACACAGACATTGCAACTAAAAGCCATGGGTTCCTCCACGGGGGCATTCGCACCAAACTACAGTCTTCAGACAGAGCATTAAGAGAATTGAACATCTCGATTGCAACCAAAACAGACAGTGACAGAGTCATTGCCTTTACTTTTCCAATGGAGAAATAGTCGCACGGATTTGAAAAGGTTATGACACGGCCTCCAGCCAAAAATGGAGCAGGGGAGAAGTCTTTCCATGTAGGGCACTCATCCCAAGAACGAAGTTGGGAGAGGGTCACTAATGTGTGACCATCACTCGCAAGATTGATGCCCAAGAATGAAGGTTGTGTATACCAGAGAACAAAGACACCAACAGTTGCTATGCCAACATAAGAACCAATCACCTGCAATCAGCACAGCACATGAATAAGTGAACATTCTTGCAATCAATTCTTAACAATCCTGCTTCAAAATGGCACCTCTGTAGTAGTGCTCGTACATTCACTCCCAACTCTTTGTTGAGGATCCATGACTTGAAACAGCATTATGCAAGAATATGAGTGGTTTACATTCTTAAGATTTCATTGATCAGCTATTTAACCACTTTAGGATCTTTCAAATCTCAATTAGTGAGTAAGATTGTGCTTGTTCTCCTAGGAGATTCAACATGATAATCACTACCTAATCCAGTAAAGAACAACAGAGAGATAAGTGCAAAATTTCAATACTTCCAACCATGGAGTGATAACATCAGATCAAGGGAAGCAGCTAGCTCACCATGTACCGGAAGAATACCCAATAACTAATAAGTGGGTCATTGCTCTTGCGAGGTTGTTTCCTCATGATATCAACATCTGCAGGGTTAAACCCTAAAGCAGTAGCAGGTGGGCCATCTGTGACCAAATTGACCCAAAGCAGCTGGACAGGTATCAAGCATTCAGGTATGCCCAACGCGGCAGCCAGAAAAATAGAGATGACTTCTCCAACGTTAGATGATATCATGTATCTGTAGTTGGAGGAGAACAATGTCAATACGTCTTGGGCAACCAAAATAATCATGACAAAAGTTGTTCACAGAATTACCTGATAAAAGCTTTCATATTATTATAAATGGACCGCCCTTCTGCAACAGCTGATACAATTGTACTAAAATTATCATCAGCTAGCACCATGTCTGAAGCTTCTTTTGCCACCTGATATTGATGGAGAAAAGTTAAAAGAAAGCGCTCATGATAGAGGATTTCATTGAGACTGAGAAGGCAAGACCAAGTCAGTTGGAAATGTAGACATACATACCTCGGTTCCAGTGATCCCCATGGCAATTCCAATGTCTGCTAGTTTAAGTGCTGGTGCATCATTCACACCATCTCCAGTCATAGCAACAATTTCACCATACTCCTTTAACATCCTCACTATTTCTTGCTTGTGCCTAGGCTCAGCACGTGAGAAAACAGCCCCACCAGGTTTTGACAAGATTTCCCTCTGTTGGATGGAGGAAAGAGCCATAAACTCTTTGCCTGTAAAACTTATCCTTCTGACATCTTCATGCTCTGAAAACAATTTAATTTCCCGACAAACAGCTTCTGCTGTGGATTTATTATCCCCAGTGATTACCATCACTTTAATACCAGCTTCTCTACAATCTTCAATTGCTTTATGAACTTCATCTCGAGGAGGGTCCTGTTTTTTTTTTTTTTTCCAAAGAAAAAATTGAAGAGTTATTATGTTTGCAGAATGCTTTTGGTACACATTAAAATAACAGGCTGAAGGAATACCCTGAGGCCAACAACACCAACAAACACAAGATGACTCTCAATGGCAGAGTAGTTTGCAGGATCAAGCAACTTCTTGTGTGCAGGATGGGTTTCTGCATAGTAGTCTGCAAATTCTCCCATGTCATCTTTATATGCAAAGCCCAAGCACCTTAACCCCTTTGAACTCATCTCATAGAGTTTTAGAAGTAATAACTGTCTGCATGTTTCATCTATTGGAACAACTGATCCATCTGCAAGCTGCACATGTGAACACCTCTCCACTATACTCTCAACAGCACCCTGTCAATCCAAAAGTCCATATCATTGTTCTAATCATACGAAGTTACTCATAAAGTACTGTGAACATCAGCAACCCAAATACTCCAAAATACAGATATTTCACTGAAATAAATGACATGGAAAACAGTTTGCCGTGCCCAAAAAACATTTATTTAAATTTCATGGTAACACATGACACAAGCACAAACTAAAATTGAAAATAAAAAGAAAAGTTTCTTAATATTAATCACCTTGACAAGAAGTCGGTTGTGCCCAGTTGGCTCACGAACAATTACACTCATTGACTTACGAACTCGATCAAACTCTAATGTGGCTATTTTTTTAGATCTTTTATTCCACCAGTCACAACAACCTGCCACAACAGGTGATAAATAAGAATCTAAATTAGAAAATTGATTGGAAAAGTGAGTTGGGCTTTTGCTCACCTAATTTGACTGTGTTGCTATCAATTAAGTAGCCTGCAGCAAGCTGTGCATCACGAATTTTATTCCTTGCTTTAACATCAGGCACCCCCATTTTTTCAACCAAAACCTTCAACAGAAACAGAAAACTCAGAATTCCTTCAACAAAAACTAAAAGCAAATAATTAGATCATGATGAATCCTTCATGCAACAGGAAGAGAAAGGACAGAAAATTTTGAACATAAGTTTTTAATATAGTTCATTGGGTGGTGCATTAAATTAAATGTTAACAAGATAAGCACAACCTTGAGAGCTGCCTCAGTAGGTAAACCTGTAGCTCGAAACAGGTGCCCATTAGAATAAATTCCAGCATCATTGCATACCGCACAAATCTCAGCCAAAGCCAGCAAGTTTGCGTCCAAATTATAGTAAGTCCAGTCTACGATACCCCCATCCTTCGGATTATATGTTGTTCCTTCCACATGGAACACACGAGACATTGTTTTCTTTCCACCCAAAGTGAAAAATTCATTCACTGACATCTGATTAGTAGTAAGCGTCCCTGTCTTATCTGAGCAAATCACAGTAGTACAACCCAAGGTTTCCACACTAGGTAGTTTTCGCACAATTGCATTCTTTTGTGCCATTTTTTTGGTACCTAAAGCCAAACATGTAGTAATTACAGCAGGAAGACCTTCAGGAATAGCAGCAACTGCTAGTGCCACAGCAATCTTGAAATAGTAGGTGCACTTTTCAAAAGAAAACTGGAAATTTGAGGGCCATCCATCTTCAAGCTCCCAAGTGAGAAAATACTTATAGTTAATTACCCAAACCACAAGACAGATTAACCCTATAGCAGTAGTTAGTCTCCCACCAAATTCATCAAGTTTCTTCTTCAGAGGAGTATCACTTTCTTCCAATGAGGCTTCATGAATTTGAGTCTGGATTTTCCCCATCTCAGTCCTCATACCAGTGTTAACAACAACACAGACACAACTACCATTAGCCACGGTTGTTCCAGCGAAAACCATGCATTCTTTTGCCTGCAGTTCACAGTCATCTAAGAACACAGGGGCCGTGCTTTTCATCACCGGCATACTCTCCCCAGTTAATGAACTTTGTTCCACTCTCAAAGTGGAAGTCTTCAATAATGCCACCCTCATGTCAGCTGGGACCTTATCTCCAATCCTTAACTCCACTATGTCTCCCGGAACAAGTTCTCGCGCAGGTAAATCGGGGACATAGTATCCATCTCTAAGAACTTTAGCAGTTGCACATTGGATCTCCTTGAGTGCTTCCAGAGCCTTCTCGGCATTGCTCTCTTGCCAAACTCCAACAATAGCATTTAGCACAAGGATTAGAACGATAACAAAGGGTTCCACATATGCTTCAAAACCTGCATCTCCAGTTTCATTGCCATGCAAATAAGCAAGCGCAAATGAGATAAAGGCTGCAACAAGAAGGATTTTTACAAGCATATCATCGAACTGTTCCAAGACTAGTCTCCACAATGGCTTTCCCTTCTCTTTGTCGAGCTCATTCCAGCCATACCTTCCACGCCTTTTCTCAACTTCACAGGAGGCTAAGCCCTTTTCTAATTTAACATTGTATTCCTTCAAGCACTGCTCAACAGACCAAGACCAAGCAGGAAATGGTTTTTCTTCCATTTTGCAATTTAAACTCCTACGATGGCTTTCCTACATGAACAGCATGAAATCCATTAAAATCCCTGAAAAAAGAAAACGACACAGTAATTAGATACATTGAGCAAATCATAAACGCCCAACATTGAAAAATCTTAAGTGTGTTGAGACGAGGGGAAAAAATTATAGGCCTGAAGTACCAATAAAACTATAATAATACCAAAAATAGAAACACTAGATCAAACATATAAAATCAATTTCATACTTTTACCTTTCTCCGCCCACATTTTTCTGTATTTTTCATTTCATTTTTTTTAATAAGCAACAATAATCACTCGTTTTTTCCGCTGATTCCCACTCGTCATGTCTTATTTCACTGACGGAGTGATCACCTTGAAAACTTTAGATTCTAGACCCAACGAAAAACCCTGTTCCTAAGTAAGGTTCAAAAGTGAACACTAAGAAATAAAACGAAAATACAAACACCACTTTTATTCTCGAAAAAGCAACAAATACAGTAATTTTTTTCGAACTAAAAGGAAATAATAATAATAACTACTCTCTTCTGTCTTCTCCCGCATGAACTACACAAGCAAAACCCGCATGAAGAAAAAAATGAAATAAAAGAAACTTTCATGCAAAAGAACTAAACCACCATTAAACCAGAATAGAAGACTCGTTCCACATCAATCTTTCCATTTCCAACGAGAGCTTCAACCACCCAAACCAGTAAACAGAACACCCACAAACAAACACTGCCACACGCTCAGAGTTTCCCCACAACTCGATCACAAGACAAACGAAGAAGACAGTAGAAAAAAGCGAGACGCCACAACCAATGCCTCCTTCAAAACCGTACCTGAAAAGAAATAGAACACAGAGATGGCTTGTAGATAACGCAAAGAAGAGAAAATTCGCTCTCTTTAATCTCCGACCGGTAATATTCCTGGAGGGTCTTCTGCTCTGAATGGAAAAACAAAAAGAATTCGGTTCTTTGTCTATTGAACGGTCGCCTACTCGTCCTTCGTGGTTACTTCCGAGCGCCAACCGATCCTTTATAATTTCAACAAACAGCATATTCAACGCATACACAACATTACCCCCCACTATATCTTCATAAACTACGGATTTGCCACGCTGTACGGCTGCTGACATCCGTGGCCACGGCTACCGAGGCTGTCCGATTAGTTACAGTGAACCCCCCGCTTTTGCCTCCTATTATACGTTCTTTTAGGAAGTTTCCTCGTAATTTCTTAACCGTTTTTTTTTTTATTGATTTACAACCCAGGTGGGTTGACTCGTGACTCGGGGCAGAACCACTTTTATTTAATACGCGTTGAAAGAAGCGGGCTACCGAATTATAATTAGCAGGATGCGTAGTGAGCACCCGAAGGAGTTGTTTAATAATAAATCCCAATAATGAGGAGACTTGAGCGATTTGGCTTTTCGAAATCCCAATAACTCCGGATTCCGTGGTCAATGTGGAAGCCTCTTATAAGCTTCTCACGAATAGGTTTCTCAGACCTTCAAATACGGAGTAACTGCTACAATCAATGTACGTGCCTTTCCAGGAAGCTTCTCATCTGGTCTACATTTCACCTAAATAAGGCCCACCCGTGTCAGAACTCAGATCACGGGTTCAATAACGGCAGTGGCATTTTTGTATATTTATATAAATAGTAAACCTAGTGACGGAAGAACCGCAGGGCGTAGGGCGGGAAACAAGTTCCGCATTGAGCATTCAGCGTTTCGGAAATCGGGCATGTTAAACCGTTACGTACCGGAGAGGGAGAAGCGTAAGAGAGTAGGAACTTTGGAATGTCCAAGGATAAAAGAAAGAGTATTTTTGGGATTTAAATAATTTTTTAATGAAAATATTTTAGAAAAACAAAATAATAGATAAATTATTTTTTCTTTAACCAATATTCTTTAATTTATTATATTATATTTAATTTATATTTTAGAAAAAACTAAAAATATTTTTCCTAGGATATATATTGCCAATAAACTTTCTGATATCCTATTAGTACCTTACTAAGAAATTACACGGGAAAAATTAAATAGACATGTGAGTGCCTTTTTTAGGGAAATAAATAATAATTAATAATTAATCTTATACATTACCATACTTATTCAATAAAATTTCGATAAAATAATATATCAAATACAAAACGGCCATGAAAAATTACCTTGTGGTAGAAAATCAATTATAAAATAAATTGCCAAATACTTATTCAAAAATTGTCATATAGTTTTGCAGCCCATCTTGGCTGGAAAATCTTACCTGAAAAATTATATGATTTTATTGGTAAGAAACCAACTAGAAAAAGTGTTTCAAGTAAAGATGAGGCAGTAATGGTCCCAAAAATGTATTTCTACTAGAAATGCATTTCTATTGTTTCATGGAAAAGAGACTAAAAGGTGTAGGGATGACATCGAGTCAAGCCAAGATTGAACCTGTATATGTTCGAGTTTGGCTTGATCTGAATACTTCGAACTTGAGGTCAGCCTCAAGCCTAAAATTGGAATCGAGCTCGAGCTAGGTTTGAGCTCCAACCTACTTTTAAAACTACAAAAATAAATAAAGAGAATATATTGATGGGCTTAGTGTCATAGAACTGCATGTTATTGCAGAGGAGTCCAAGACTTTTGATAGAGCATACTAACATGAAATAACCAACTTAATAGACCTAATAGAAAAAACAAACCCCTCCATCAATAGTGTTTGTTTTATTGGCATCCAACAATATTAGATGTTGAAGGACTCAAAAAGGTTGAACGACTAATCGTCTTTGAGTTTTGAAATAAGAGCAATCATCAACCAACTAAAGAGGAAATTGACAAGAGCAATTAAAGTAAAAAGTATTTTCGTTAACAAATCTATACTAGAGTCAGTTCACGAGCTAACTAGCCAAGTTTGGTTTATTATACTTGATGAGTCTTATTTCAAGTGAGCTCGAGCCAAACTCAAGTAAAAACTAAACTGAACCGAGCATTTTTCGAGCCGAGCTCGAACGGTTTGGGAACCGGTTTGGCTTGGTGCCAACCTTAGTAACAGGGCCTAAAAAAATCTCAAAATGAACAAAACAGAAGGAACAAGACAAGACAATGCAAAAGTATGTAGAAATATTTATTTTTATTTTTTTGAAATAGATATAGATAGAATTTTGAGTTACGAATACTTGGACTGAAGACAGATAAAACCTTCTATAGGCATGGAATGCATCAACACAAAAGAAAAAGTACCTTGCTTGGTTATCACTAGCAATGAAACTCCACATGCTTGTACTTCTACTAAAATAACTAGAGGCAGTGAGAGAGAGAGAGAGGTATCTAGGGTTGAAATACACTAACAGTTGAATGCATGAGGTCAAACTGTAATACTAATTCAATGAAAAATCTATTTGTAGGAACTCTAGAGAACCTATGAATATGATCAATAGAATAATCTTTTCCAAATCCAAGAAACAAAAGAGCACATAATTTTTTTTTTACATTTATTTAGTATGAAATAGTATTCTTAGCTTATCAATAACTCCTGCACAGAAATAGACAGCCTGTTGAACAACCATACCAGCAAGATCCATAGACTCGATTTAAATTTGAAAGAAGGGTAAATGAGAAAGCAGCTAGTTCCTTCCCCACAGAAATAAACACGGGGACTAAATGTTGGCAATTGCACATCTACTATCGGTTCCTCTTAGAAGCATGTTCTGGCAGCAAAATCAGCTTCTGTTAAAGCAGCTCCTTACAGCCCTTGAACAAAGAACACACTTCTGTATGATACCTGGGGTAGATTTCTTTGAATGGTGTGACAAGATACAGCTTCCTTACTGGTGAATGATTCCTCTCAGAAACTAACCTATGCCAGGTCCTTGATCAAATCCTTTCCCGTGAATCCCAACTGAAGAATTTGATAATTTATCTAAATCTGGGAATATGTTTGAATGTTCAAATTCGGAGATTATTAGCAAGAAATCAAAGACTATCCAAATTCTAACAGATGACAAAGCTTTTATTGCTTTTGTACACACTATTCTATCACAGAGCAAGATCCTGGGTTACTTTTCCTCTGCTATGTAAGATATTCTGTCATAAAAAATTCACGAATATAATCAGAACAATAGTTGAAAGGGGCCAGATAGGGTTTTTCCTAATACCTCTTTCCTAGAATATTCAGATTGGATAAGGTGGCCACTGAAGCTTGACTTGTTTGGTAGCTTAGATAGGCTAAATGTTCAAATTCGTATTTAGCATAATTGGTACATGGAAACTACTTGGTTAGAAAAAGTAGCCAACCTCAAGTAAGAAAACAAGTTATTCATCTTCAATGTTTCATGTCTGAAAGCTTGCTACTGTTAAATGATGCTTTCATAACAGTTTTTAGTGATCAGTCTCGTTCACAAAATTATTTCCAACAGCAGTTTCACTCACTTCCTGAAACCAAATTTCAGGTATTGTGGACCGAAGATTTGGAAAGCTTTCAAAACGAAAACATGCAAATAATTATTACTATAAATAAAAGCACACAAATTTCAAATATAAAGTACAAACCTTAATGTTACATTGGCTCTGTAGATAAAAACGAAATTATCGAGATCATGCTCCCATAACATTTGATCAGAAAAATTGCAGCTCATATAATAATAAACAAATGAAAGAAAGCAGGATGACATGTCAGAAAAACTCAAGGTTGCTTGAAATAGATTATTCCGCTTGATATCTTTGTACGTTTGGCTTGAAATCAGCAATTGAACCCATTTCACTGAAGCTAGAACTGAATTCAAACAAGGGGCAGTTTCTACCACTCCATATCGCTAACATTACAAAATAAGAAATGTCATACAATACATTCAAAGGAGCTGAGAGATCACGAAGATTACACGTCTAAGCCTGCAGCTCCTGTGATTCCAACGGAAGCCCAAGCCCCGTCGGCACCGCCTCGACAACCTTGGGCACATTCTTTGCCGTAATGGGCAACGCTGTAAAGGTCTTGGTTTTGCTGATGGGTCTGCTTTTCTCCAGCTGAACCAAATCTCCGACCTTGAACTGATTGTCCGGGTCATGCGCCTGGTACTTCTTCTTCTTTCGAACTCGACGCTTGTACTTGGGGTGCGGCGCCAGGCGCACCACTTCCACGGCGACCGTCTTGTCGTTGGTGGCGCAGACAACTCGACCTTGCATGTTCTTCATCGCTTGAATTTTGGGAAGAATAGAGGGTGGGGAGGGAGAGAGTGGAGCTGGTTTGGTGGGAGGCGCGAGAGAAAAAAAGCCATTGAGAAAGGTTTTGGAAGGTTTGGAGAGAGAAAACTGGAGAAAGGATGATTGAAGGAGAGAAACCATGTTGGAGAATGGGGCGGGAGACGACACAGAGCAAGTCTGCGCTCCCTACGCTGCTAAATCTTATCGCTGAGGATCAGATTAAGAGTCTCCCCAGTTGGAGGACAAATTCCAATCTACTGGCCCATAAACGCCCATTTCTAACAGCCCATAAGGCATGGGCTGAAATTGAAATGCAAAAGTAGGAAGATTCATGATTTTAATATTATATTTGAGTTTTAATTTAAGAGTGAGAATTTTGATTTACAAAAGTAATAATTTTTTAAGAATTTGGATATTATAAAATTAATTATTTGTTTGAATTAATAACGATTTAAAATTATTTTTAAATTTATTTATTAATTTAAAAAGCTTACAATTTATTTATTTTTAGTCAAATTAAAATATCTAAAATAAAATTTAAATCTATTAAATTAATTTATAATAAAATACCTATTTTTTATATAAATTCCCTTTTTTAATATTATATCTAATGACTACTTTAAGAGTGAGAATTTAGATATTGTAAAGTAACAATTTTATTAATATTTGGATATTATACAAGTAAATATTTGTTTAATCATTTTATTTTTATATATTAAATTAAATTAAATAATCTTAATTTACTTTTAATTATTTATTAATTTAAAACAAGATAAAATATGTTTTAGTTTAGTTAAATAAAACTATCTTATAAATAAAATTTTAATTTTTAATATTACATTTAATTAATATTTAAATTTTAAAATTTTCAACAAAAAATCATACCCGGTACTAGTGGTTAGGCGTAGGACTCGTATTGATCACTGTAGAAATGGCCCCACAGGTTAGATCACCTCGATACGGCCCCATTTAAACGTCTCAGAATTCAATCGGAAAGGTACCAAACTTTTTCAGTTCCGTTCGGAAAGGTTTGAAACATTTAGTCTCGCCAGGACCCGATCGTGAGTTTCTTTAATGGGATCGTTAAAAGCCTCATCTCTACCCCATTTCTTCTCCTCCCAAAATCTCTTTTCGCGCTCTATTCCTCTCTCACCCTCGCTCTCTCCGATCGGCCGGAAATCTGCTGCGCGGCCCCGAGCGGCTGGAACCTCCAGAAGACGTCGACCTCGTAGTCGCCGGAAACTTCGGCGTTTGTCGCCCAACCTGGGTATATTAGTTCCTTCGTTGGAGGGGGACAAGGCAAAACTACTTGAACCGACGGGACTTCGCGATATGACATCCTATGAACACTCTAGAAACGCTGGTAGTTTTTCTTGTTTCTGGTGTTTAACTTGAAGATGGAAAAATAGTATTACTTTTCTTTTTTTGCTCGAAGAATGCTGTCAGGAGTTGATGTTGAAAGAATTTGAGGAGGGATAAGATCGCGTATAACATATTTTTTTGGAAGGGAGTAGATTGATTTATGAGTTTTAAGTCTGAACACATCAACGGAGAACAAAATCGAATTTGGTTTATGCTGCAGTCACCCGTGGTCTCTGCTATGCGTATCAATAGATTGGGATTGAGAAGTGGGATTTGCCTCCTGAGTGTGTAGATATATTGCAGGATATGCAATAGAAGTTTAACTTCTCGCTGTCACCGTTAATTCAGTAGTGTCTAGAAACTAGATATATGGTACTTGTTACGAAGCATGGAGTCGGATAAGGAACTCTGGTACAGCTCACCTGGTTTTGAACAAGAAATTACTGACCGTATAGATTTTGTCTGATTCAAATTAGTAACCAAGGGTTGTCACAGTAAGGGAGGAGCTTCAGCAATTGATTATCTTGCGCTTTTACAAATTTGTCCTTCTTTTGGACTATTCGATACTACTCAAAATGCATCCTTCAGGTTTTCTGTCGTCCAACTGCTTGTCTTCAATAATCACTTGGTTTATCAGTTACCAGCCACTTTGTTTGAAATGTCTTTTAGGACGTGAGCTTTTTTTATTGTATCATATTTTAAAATCACCCCTTTGTAATAATCATGTTGGAGTATATTACTCAAAGTCTCAAACTTCTTATTTATGCACCTACTTATTTAGGAATCACTTATCTTAGTTGATGTTGTTTAAGTTAATTAAATGAAATTTGAACTTTCTGTAGTATCTATCTAGTGAATCTCATAACTCAAGTGTCATATGTTGAGATTCATTAATCTTGACAGTTCCTTTGTCTCTTAATTTCTCTGTTCTCTCCCATTCTGTTTTTTTTTTTTTCCTTTCTCTGTATCCCCTTTTGTGAAATTCTAACAAATCGCTTTTGTCACTGCTAGGAAATCCCCCCTTTGGTTGATTTTTGAATTTTACACAGACTCTGAAGCAGGATGTTTGGTCACCTCTTTGACCTATGTTTAACAATCTTTTGTATCCTTTTACTGATGGCAGTCTCACTTACTGGGTTTGACTTGCTATTTACTGACTGATGCAGGTGACAGGGAATCAAAGCTAGTTTCAGAAAATGGGGAACCATTAACACGAGATATTGAAGGGGAAAGTTCTCAATTCAACAAAAATGGTCCCCATAAAACCAGGTCTTTAATTGGTTCTATAAAATGTTTTGGAGTTGACTTGTCTCCAGACAATATTGCTGTTGCCATGGTCTATTTTGTTCAAGGAGTTTTAGGGCTTTCTAGGCTGGCTGTCAGCTTTTACTTGAAAGATGATCTACATCTTGATCCAGCAGAGGTACTTGTCCCAATCTATATTAGTTAGCAGGTGTTAAGTTATATCTTTTTTTTTTTTTTTTTTTTTGTTTCTTTCCTTTTTATTGATGTGCTTGTTTGTTTACATGTATGTGAAAAATAAGAAGCTTTATATAAGAGAAACATGTACTTGTGGATGTTTTTGCATGAAATATGCATGGCTTGCACTTGGATCTTCACTACAAAGGAAATCATGCCCTTTTTCTTGCTATTCTAATGACTCTCTTTGACTTTCTGTGTCTTAAAGAAATTGATATAGCAGAAACTGACAAACTTTATGCCATCACTGTAGACAGCTGTGGTATCTGGTTTCTCTGCATTACCTTGGCTTGTCAAGCCTCTTTACGGTTTTATCAGGTGTGGGATCATTTGTCAGTACTGAGTTATTATGGTCATTTGCTATGTTGCTGTCTAATAAGTTTTTATCTGTTGCAGTGATTCTTTCCCTCTACTTGGTTATCGGAGAAGGTCATATCTTGTTTTATCAGGATTGCTTGGAGCATTTTCATGGAGTTTGATGGCTACCTTTGTTGACAGCAAGTATGGTGCTGCCTTCTGTATTCTTCTTGGGTCTCTTTCGGTGGCCTTCTCAGATGTAGTAAGTATAAAAAATTTCCTAGGAGTATCTATGAGATTCCTTTTGTTGGTTCTTGACCTTTCTGTGAGTCTGCAAGTGTTTTTAAACGTGGGCTGGCCATAGGACATTTGGGATTCTGGATGTGCTAACAATGTTGAGGTCTTTGAAGGCATTTCATCAGACTATATGTTGAAATTAATGAACCGATGAATTTTTAAGCAATTTTTTTGAGTATCTTATTCGTTTTTTTGCTGCAGTGGTATTTCTGTTCTAAAAATACCTGTACTGTTGCATTGTTTTCAATCCTTGATAAGTTTCAGTAATTATGTAACTCAGTTTTATCATTTCTGCAATTACATTAGTGCTTGGCTGTTGATCCATTGCTTACTGAACTCAACAATGTCAGCTATTTCTCACCACTCTAACATATATCTCCATGAATAATGTTTGAGCACTGCAGGATGTAGCAAAATATTTCAACTTTCATCGTTTTCTTTACTCGGAAAACTGAAAGCATAAGTGCAGGTGGTAGATTCTATGGTTGTTGAAAGGGCTCGTGGTGAATCACGCAGCACGTCTGGGTCTCTTCAGTCTCTCTGTTGGGGTTCTTCGGCTTTTGGGGGTATTGTGAGTGCTTATTTCAGTGGGTCTCTGGTGGGTACTTATGGTGTAAGGCAGGTTGCTTAACCTTGAATTTCAATCAGGCAACGTTGCCAAGAAGTATCTAGAATTCAACATATAATGTTTATCCACTGTGTTCAAATGCAGGTTTGTTTTTGGTGTTACAGCTTTTCTTCCTCTACTTACATCTGCAGTTGCAGTTCTTGTAAAAGAACAGTCAGTATCAATGGGGCGAAATCTCTCTCTGTCATCTCCTGGCTTCATTGAATCATCCAAGCAAAATATATTGCAGTTATGGGATGCTGTCAGGCAGCCTAACATCTTTTTGCCCACCTTATTTATATTTTTGTGGCAAGCAACACCTCAATCAGACTCTGCCATGTTCTACTTTACGTAAGTTTTCATCCTTATAATGGCTTTGATGCCTGAGTTCTGTTGATGTGCTAGGCCACTTTGCCACTTTGCCACTTTGATGCGGATTATGCAAGACATAAGATGGATAGGAGGTCCACAACAAGTTACGGTTGCTAAATCTTCTTAGTTGGACGAGTAAAAAACAAAATGTAGTGGCCAGATCCATTGTTGAAGTCAAGTGTGAATAAAATCTGTTTTGGTTGAATTAGGTTTTCACACCTATGGTTATGAAGTGTGATAATTTGACAACAATTTTTATAGCAAATAATCCGTTTTTTCATGAGAGAACTAAACATATTGAGGTAGACTAACATCTTATCAAAGATGCGCTAATGCAAGGAAAGGTTGTTACACCATATGTGAAGTCATCTGACCAGCTTGGTGATATATGTAGCAAACCTCTTGAAAGACGTGAGCATCATTTATTCTGTGACAGTTGGGGTTATTTGATATTTATGCTCCAACTTGAGGGAGAGTGTTGAAATTGTTGAAGTACATATGAAAGGATATTTTAGTCATTTCCTATTTGTGCGTGTCTCCGACTAAGTGTTGTAATGAGTTAGTCAACATGATAGGAGTCTACGTTTCTAGTTTAAGTAATTCTGATAAGTATTTAGGGAGTTGCTGAATTTTTTGTAATGAGGGAAGTTATTATGATTTGTCTGACTTGTACTTAGGTGAGTTCATGAAATAGAGAGGGCTGGAGCTTCAGCCCTAACATGTGTTTGTTCGACAGCTCTTTCTCTCTTCTTCCTCCTTTCTCTCTTCTTCTTTGCTATTTCTCAATTTTAATAGAGGAGAAGGATTAACTAAGCCAACTCAGCTTAGTTGGAATGTAGCTTTGATGAAGATAGTGATTGCAATGTTTTCTTTTCTTTCTTTTCTCGAATACTGCAATTATGGCTACATCTGATTATGACTTGACCGACCTATGCAAGTAACATTTCTTTGCACTTTTTGAGACAAAATACTCAAATTTAAAAAAGAAAAAAAACATCTAGCAAATTTCTGTCAATTTAAGAAATAATTGCATAAAGCTTATAGACCATTTGGGAATCATCAATTTGTGCCATTTAATAAATAATTCGAATTTCATATCATGTCTGTTGAGATTGTCTTCTTCGATTTGCAGCACAAATATGCTCCATTTCACTCCAGAGTTTCTTGGGCGAGTCAAGCTTGTCACTTCTGTGGCATCATTACTAGGTGTGGCACTGTATAATGGATGTCTGAAGGAAGTTCCTTTGCGGAAGATTTTCTTCTTGACTACCATCCTAGGTTCCGCTCTTGGGTTAACACAGGTACTTGTTACGCAAGTACTTCACTTCACTGTTGTGTGTAAATTGGTATTTGATTCTTCTAACAATGACATGTTGCATATTGTCACTCAGCTTATCCTTGTGACGGGGCTAAATAGAGAATTTGGTTTAAGTGATGAGTGGTTTGCCATTGGAGATTCCCTTATTATAACTGTCCTTGGTCAGGTAATTCTTTGTAGCTCGAATTATATCATGTTTATTCATGTCTTAACAGAGAGAAGACACTTCTAAACTATGCACAATGGGGATGATAATATATTTAATATTCCCCATCTGCTATAGTCACCATAAAGATGGTATTTATGTGGAATGTTATCATGATGGTTACATATTCCCAATGTGCTTCATGTTCACCATAAAGATGGTGTATATGCGAGTAATGTTATCCTGATGGTGATGGCATCGGTGGATATGACAAGCATGTTTGAACAATTTCACTGAAAAAGTACTCCAATAATTTATGAGATGGCCTGCAGGGCAGCCAGGCGAAAAGGTGGATAAAAAAAATCTTTGATAGTCAACCAAAATATAGTCATTGTTGTCTGTTTATGGAATTCTTGTCTTTAATTCTCACTGTCATCCTTCCATTATGGGACCCTTAAGATTTCAGATTGTTATTCAGATTATTTGGTATTTTAGAGCTTCATAGATTAAAGAGAAAGAACACTGGTAGAAGAAAGTTTGTCCAGAATGGTATGAAGCTTGGTTAGGGTTAAAAATAGAGACAGTTGAAGAAGTGGAAATGGAGAGAAGGTAGGACAGAAGGTCAAAAGAAGAAAGCAGAGTATGTCTCAGCTTGATCCTCTTTTCTCCATTAATTAAGAGAACCACAGTATGTAAATTGGATATTTGTTCCTGGTAATGACGACAAGAAACAGGGATTGGAAAATAATATTCATGGAAAGCTTTATTACGTTTGTCCCCTTTTCCCTTAAAAAATTGTACCCTTATCTTCAAAGATAGATTAAAAATAAGCCAAATTAGTCAAAGCCTTACCTTGTTTCAAACATGAAAAGAAGCTGACCATAGTACTAGAACCATGTGACATGTAGTGTTTGCAATAAAATTCAATATACCTTAGCTACCTCACTTAAATTGACTAGAGATCAATTACAGTACTTTCCAGTATGTGTATATTTGGTTGTTACTATCCACCATGTTGTAGGCTAGTTTTTTTATGCCCTTCGTGAGTGGGAATAATCTCACATTGGTAAGTGGTAAGAAGTGTTGTCAATAAATAAAGTTGAGCAAGAGGCCTTCTAAATGGCTACTTATTTTAGGATGGAATCCCGTTCAATCTAACAGTAGTATCAGAGCAGGATTTCTTCTTGGGCCTTTGTTGAATTTGTGCTCCATGTGTGTTGTCCATGTTTTAGGCCCGTCATGTGTAAGCTTGGATGATAGAGAGTGTTGATTGTGAATAATCCCACATTCAGAAGTGGTTTGAAATGGTATTAGTTTATAAAGTTGAACAATAGGCCTCACTGTGCCATAAAATATGCAAGAGTTCCTTTAGTATGAATCTTCTGTCAAAACCCAAAAATGAAAAATGAATTCTAAACCAAAAAAAAAATTAGTATGAATGCAGTTCTCGCTCTTCATATGTACATTGGCTGATGTTAGTTTCACCCACTAGTTACATGTCAAAAGAAGGGTCAGAGCCTAACCTTCAGTTTTCTGTTGTACTTTGTTACTTACTGAAATCGCTTATTGTTAGAGAAAGTATCAGTGTTATGTTTGATTTCTAATGTTGTCTTTAATCTGATATACAAAAGACAAAAAATGTTGTCTTTATTTTTAAACTTTAGGAATACTTCTCTTCCTCTCACACGAATAACAGTTTGAATCTGTCTCAAGTATATTTGTATTAAATCTGTTAGGAGGCTTCACCGTCAATTTCATTTTATTTGAGCTGTATAGTGAGCCTTATCAAATGAATGGATCAAACAAGTTTGTTATTTCTCTCCCTTCTGCTTGTAGAATTGTTAGATGGATTGAGATCATGAAAGATGTTTGATCAATTATGTGTTTTCTAGCAGGCTTCATTCATGCCTGTTTTGGTGTTAGCGGCAAGAATTTGTCCAGAAGGAATTGAAGCTACACTTTTTGCGACCCTCATGTCCATATCAAATGCTGGAGGTCTTACTGGAGGACTACTGGGTGCTGGTCTTACTCAGATTTTTGGTGTCACAAAAGACAACTTCGATCATTTAGGTTTGTTGATTCTTATCTGCAATCTCAGTTCCTTACTTCCTCTACCACTCCTTCGACTACTGCCTAGCGAGAGTGCAGAAACTGCATCAATGAGAAACACTGATCTTGAAGAGACAAAGTTGAGGTAAACACTATGTGATCATACCTGATGATGAATCATACATGAGAAATGTTTTCCTGTTGCAGCACTGTCTTGTGCTTGTATCTCCCAATGCGGCTTTCCTCTCGTTGTGACCTTCTACGGAAGAACAAGAAATTTCAATGAAAAGAGGGAATCGAGAAGATCCTGAACATCCACACTTGTTATTAAGATATATTTAATATAATTTAGAGCAAATAAATTAAGATGTAATGATAAAATGGATTTAATTTTTAACAAAAAATTAAATTAAATATTTATCGATCCCTCTCAAGCTCTTCGTATACTTTTCAGTATGACGGCGAATCATAATCAAATATTATAAAAAACGATATGGTCAGTGAGATGAATTGATCTGAATCGACCTGGTTTGACAGAAACTCTGAAATCGAGTGACTTCTGGTGAGCAGCCGGGATCGGAAAAGCCCAAGGGGAAGCGCTCCGCCGATGGTGCTGCTGTACTTCCTGAACCCTGTGGCCTCAGATTTAGAGCATTAGGGAGACTGGGAGAGAAAAAGCGGCTAGAAGACGCTGCGCAGAAACCAAAGACCCAAAATCGAGTCAAAACCCAGTTAGCCGTTCAATGGATGAACCGGCCGATTTCAGCGCTCACTTCCGGCTCAGCAAGAGAACGCCGAATTGGCTCGATTATCCTCCCCATCTGTGGCCCTAGATCTAGGCACGCATTAACAATTGGACACCTGTCACCGCAATTCCACTGTGGCCCCACACTAAGACTTTAGCAAAATATCTTCGTAGCAGGCCTCACCCGTTATTCTCTCTTCGGCCCCGTCTTGCTATTTAAGGCCGTCTGTTCTGGCCTCTAGCGTTTTAGGGTTTTCGTTTTCTATCTTCAAAGGGACGCCTGGACGCCTTCTTCCGCACCGAAGTGGACTCGTGTCATTGGTAAGGTTACGCCTCTCTTCCGTCAAGCCGCTGAAACACCGGCGGAATTCTTGCGATTTGATTTCTTCTCTGTTTCTTTACTCTGTTCCTGTCTAAACTTTTCGAAATTTGGGAGACAGGTTGCTGCGGAGAGATTTACAAGAATGAAGCCCCTTTTCTGCGGGAATTTTGACCACGAGACGCGTCAGTCGGACTTGGATAGACTCTTCACCAAATTTGGGCGTGTGGACCGCATAGATATGAAATCGGGTAAAAATTGTATTTCTGTCGAGGAGCCGAACTTTCTTGCAATCGACTTCTGTATGAAAGAACGCATCTGTTTATTTTCGTCCTTTAACGTTCGGCCACCGAATAAGTGGTTTGTATGTTTTGATGTGATATTTTGTCCTTTAGTATCTGAGATTCTTTGGGTAGCATGTAATTAGGTTTGAATTAAGCTTGAAAATTGATTCAGTTTTGTTCTTTCACATAACTTTTTGGTGTTTTTCTTTTACGATTTAGTGTATCCCTTTTTTCTTAATCTTTTTTAATGCTATTTAGTTCGGTGTTTATGAACTTCTACTACAAGTTTTTGTTTGTTGTGAAACTTGAAGTTGGATGTATATCAGGGGAAACCATTATTCGAAGCTTCCCCTAAGTTTCGAGGGTTTTTGATGAATCAAAGTCTGTTCGCTTGTTTCTGCGCAGTGTCTATGCTCATACTTTTTGACAAGATGTTTTCTATGGTTTTTTCAACCAAAGTACGTTGTAGATCTAGTATCCCCTAGAAAAATCTTTTCCTGTACCTTAAGGGTGGTCTGTTTGATAAAAAAAAATGCGACAAAACAGTGTTATAGTTTCTATTGAAGGGAGACAGTGGTATTTAAATATTTGTTTTGTCGCAGGGATCATTAAAGGGCTCTCACCACCTTCACTGCTTAAAACCTTCCATGTGAAAGGACATTTTCCTGCCAGCAATCCTTCATCTCCTTCCATTGACAAATGGCATTTCTGCATTTCCTTCTTACAATCATCTGTTACTCTCTTCTTCATTGCCGCCATTTGACGAAGTATGATCCTTTGAGGAACCAATTCATCATAGCGTGCGATTGCACTATTGCTCCTTCACATGGCGAAGCATGCTCAGCAATGACTTCACTCAGTTCTGACTATGGTTTAGCTTTCATCTTGAATTAGTCATCATGCAAGGCCTTCCATTATTGATCATCATCTTTATGTTCACCAGGACTTCACATATCTGCAGGTGTTGTACTCTTTGTTTCACGAAGACAAAATGAACCCTGATTTAGCTGCCGTACACTAGAGTGATCAATAGAAGTGTTGCAAATTCTCATGCTGATACTAATATCTAATATGAGATACTTTTATATTTTCAGGATTTGCATTTGTTTATTTTGATGATGAGCGTGATGCTGAGGATGCCATTCGAGGTCTGGATGACACACCCTTTGGATATAATAAAAGGAAAATATCTGTGGAGTGGTCAAGGGTATGTTGTTTTTTGTGTATTCATATTAATGTTTCTTATGGTGAATGGCCAAGAAGTATGATGTACTAATGCCTTAATTGTCAATGTCCAGCAAGCTGATCGAGGACAGCGTCGTCGGGAAGGTTCGAGGGCAGTTGCCAACCAGAAGCCTGCAAAGACACTGTTTGTGATTAATTTTGATCCAGTCAACACAAGGATTAAAGACATTGAAAGACATTTTGAGCCCTATGGCAATGTTTTGCATGTGAGGATCCGGAGGAACTTTGCATTCGTTCAGTTTGAAACTCAAGAAGAGGCTACAAAAGCCCTTGAAAGCACTCATATGAGGTTGGTTTTTGTCCTTTATTTATTTATGTTATTTTTGTCGCTGCGGAGGTTGGAATATGATGTTGGTGGGAAATTGAACTGATTTGTGTATGGTTACGACGAATCTGTTTTCAGCAAGATAATGGACAGTGGTTTCTGTTGAATATGCGCTGAGGGATGATGGGGAACGGGAAGGGAGACGGGACAGTCCCAGAAGAGGCAGACGGGGAGGAAGCCCTTATGGACGGTCAGTCAGCCCTGTGCAACGGGGGCGGCGAGGGAGTCCTGATTATGGTCGTGCACCTAGTCCCGTTTATGATAGGTATGATGGACACGCTTATGACCGGGACAGAAGCCCCGAGCATGGGAGGTATAGAAGGTGAGGATGGTAATTTTAGATGTTACAAGCTTTGGTGAATTTTTACATTTGTGAGCGATGTCTAACTCCTTTTTTTTATTTCTTCCATTATTCGTTGAGCAGCCGCTCACCTGTTCGGAGATCAAGGTCATGAAGGGTTTTTAAGAGGAGGGATAGTGTGGTGTTTTTTAGATGTAATGACGGTGATATATCCACTTTTGGAGGTGATAGTTGGATGTTATGTTTTTGTGGAAAGACGGTGATGTTTGTGTTTGTGTTTATGTTTGTTTTTTTTTGGCCAACTCACGAGATGAGACTTTACCATCTATAAAAAAAAAAAAAAAAAAAAAAAAAGCTCTATAAAGCCCTGGAGTTATAATCTTCCTGTTAACGATTGTGACAACTTTTATTAGATATGTAACAACACCAAGGGGTGAGATGAGCTTTTGGGGAGCTACAGTAATTACAAGTATGAGATACCATCGTGACTTGACACATTGTGAGCACATTGCATACTTTTCTGGTATCTAAACCCTCTCAATGCAAGTTGCTCGTGAAAGTGTCAAACTTTTCAACGTCATTAATGAAGGTACTTTTAATTTGGTGTAGAGCACTCCACAAGTCTGGTTGGAGGAGATCTGGTGATAGTTTCATTTTGTAAAATATATTTATAGGGTTAAATGGTAATCAACATCTTAATATCCAGCCTATCAGAAACTGATGATCTAACAAAATGTTCTAATTTTATTTCTTTATAGGGCACTCCCACCTTTGGGCCCAGCGCCGCTGGTGTCCCCACCCATGCGCGGAACCTCCCCCAACTTTCCCTGTGCAGAAACATTTGAAAAAATTTGTGTACTTGTCGGCGGCAGCAAAGAGAAGCAGAAGCAGCAGGAAAATGAGGGAGAAAAAAGAATAGAACGATTAAAAGTTTATTAAAATTTTAATTGCATACTTTGCTAATCTATATTATTAATTATTATCCAATTAATTATATTATAAATTTTATTTAAGAAAAAATCTTTAAATTGATTATGTACTGAATTATGTAATTGACTAGAGAATTTAATTAATTCGAATAGTTAAATAATTGACTATAAAATATAATCATTTGACTGCTTAATTAATTACAAGATTAAGTACTCAATTAGTTAATTACTTAATTATATAATTAACTACCTGATTAATTACTTCACCAAATGGTTAATTAGTTACTTAAATGTTTCAATTGATTAACGATCTTTTCTATTAAATTAATTAATAGAACAAGGGGGAGAAGGGAAAAAGTACAGGGAAATTAAAAAAATATTTTCTTAGCGAATTTCAAAATTCGTTAGGAAAATTTAAATTTCTATCTTTTTCTATTTGATTCTCTTCTCTCGAGGGAAAAAGGGAGAATAAGAGAAAAAACAAGGGAAGAGATAAGAAAAGAAAAAAACAACAAAGGAAACAAAACTTTTTCATAGAGAAATAAATTTCCAACTTTTCTAATTTAGTTCTCTTTTTTGCACAAGGACAAATGAGAAGAAAAAAAAGAGAGAAAGAAAATGAGGACAAATGAGAAGAAAAAAAGAGGGTAATTAGATTTGTATGAATTTTGTTTTAAAATATCAATTAATATTAATTTTAATCATATATAATTTTCATATATAGATACATTCCCGAGAAATTGTCGAAAACGTTAGAAAATAAAATCTTTGACATACCACAGAATCAAAATCTTTTATGCTTATCAGAGGGTAGATGTTATGTATGTTTAATTTGGAGTATATTTTAATTCAAATATACTACTATTCTAACATGTTTACATGCATGTGTCCTTATAAATGTGTAAGGTACATATTACTTTGATATTGACTAATTTTGGTTTACTCATTGGTTCCATGAAGGCTAGTGGACTCCCAAATCTGAAAAAAAAATATGTAAGTATAACTTTCTTGCAAATATTCTTTTTAAGCTTGAATAATTAAAAATTACCTCTCGTTATTTTTTCATAGAAGGAGAACCGGTGGCTAGTTGAGAGGCATAAGAGGTTGGTGAACGCTGATTAATCAATAATTGCATATTAATTGATCAATCAGAATTGCACAGATTGTACTATAAAACATGATTGATTATCCACCCTTGGACTGATCAATTATACTTATCTAGGCATACATAATTTGCAAAACATGATCAATCATATATTGTAGCAATGATCGACCAAATAGAACAATGCCGTTTGGGGATACAAAGCATGATCGATCAACATCCTTACATTGATTAATCATACTTGTATTGGACGACCAAAAATTGCAAAGTATGAACGATTAGTCATTATAGCACTGATCGATCAATTAAGTTTTGCAAACGAAAAAAAAAACCTAACTAGTTTGAAGGGAATGACAGTGGGAGCTGGTCCAAGTGAAAGGCAAAGATTTGAATTTATTTCATGTTACACTCATCAACTCCCTTGGGTCCCATTGATGAAGTTGGAGGTGGGCCCGGAATAGGTCCGGGTTAGTTCGGGTTTGAAGCAGTCAAGCGTCAAAATTGAAAAAATGGGAACGCAACGACGGAAGGTAGGAAAAGAGAGGACCGACGTTGAAAGAGAGCTGTGGATGAGCTGAACGCTTTCCAAAATGATATTTTCACAGAGATTGGTGAATTGGATTTCTTAGACCGCATTTTCTGCGGGAAGAAGATGACCGAAGCTGAAACGTGGTTTTGTCGGAAACAGTAAAGGAAGCAAGGATGGGCCGTACAGGTGTCGTTGGAGTAAAAGATGGCGGTGATCAGATATATTATAAGGAGCCGCCTGCGACGTTCTCTATTTCCCAATCTACCCATTTAGAAACGTGTCTGGAACCTTGAGTTTTCTATTCTCCAGCCGCCCTCCTCAGCAAGAAGAACTAACCTCCGTCAAACTCTTACCAAAAGTACAAATATACAGGAAAACGCTGAAACTCTGGAAGAAAATGATTCGTTAGGCTCAAATTGGATTTGTAGGTCGTAATTAATACGTAAAAGTCTCCTGACTAATCTTGAATCCAGCTTCTAGCTTCTAAATGATAAACCAGAGGCAACTTGGACTGCGATTGAAAATTCAGTTTTCTAGAACTTGGGTCGAGCTTCTTTATAGAACGACGAAGGGAAAAACAGAGAGTAATTGCATTTTTTTACAGAGTTGGAGTTCATCCATGCTTAATCATATACCTTATCAATCAAATGACCCTAGATGGTTCATGAAACACATTATTTTAGTATATCTAACCGTCCAAAAAATATCAATTTCTACCTACCCGTGTTTAACCATAAGCGTAACAACAATGGCAGTCCCTACCTGCCTTAGGCCGCCTCTTCTTTTGTCTCACGCAGAGAAATGGATGAGAAAAGTTAAGGGGGGAGGTGGCACGCCAAATTAAGAGAACAGATACCAGTCGACATCATACTCCTATGATCCTAATCAGTCACGTTACGGGAGGAAGTGTTATAACTGAGGCACTTTTTGAGCTAAGAAAATGGTAGAAAAGAAAAAATACAAACTTGAGACCATCTTCTTGATCTTCTGTCAACCCTCTCATGGCTACAGTTGAATGAGACCGAATCAAACACGAATTATCTCCACGTGAGGTCAGAGCAATTTTTTTTTTAAATTATTAAAAAGCTTTGGCTGCTCTCTGAATTTCTACTTTTCTTTTGTATCAATTCCAGATATGATGGCAGCTCAAGGAAATTCAAATCTATTCTTCATGCCGCCATGGCTGGATTCGTAGTTCTAGATATTCAAACATTTCAGCTGGAAACCGCAAGGATGCTTCGATGTCGACACGGCTGATGCATTTATATACCTGACCAACTCCTAACTCCTAACTCCTAACCTCTGTCCGATAAGCTGCCGTCTCCCTTCTTTCTTCCCTTATCGATTTCCGCGGAAGGGAGGAAACAAGAACAGAGAGTTGAAGAGGAGAAAAAGCTCCTTGTGGTATTTCTGGGTTCCATCGGCAGAGATAGTCCGTTAGTCTTTCTGGGTTTCAAGTTGCAGAGGTAGCAGATATCAGTACTGAGACTCGTTTCGTACTGGTTTTTGGGTTTGATTGGTCTTCACCAATGGACACCAGCGATATTTATCGAGTGGGAAGCTTGCGCCGAAATGGCTCTACAATGTGGCGAAGTAATACTGCAGGAAGCGTCTTCTCCCGTTCTTCTCATGATGAAGATGATGAAGATGCACTAAAGTGGGCGGCTCTTGAGAAACTACCCACATATGATCGGATCAGAAAGGGTATACTCACCGGATCCACCGGAGAGTACCGTCAAGTTGAGATTGGGAAGCTTGGGATTCACGACAGACAGCATCTGGTGGATAGATTGTTGCACACCACTGATTCAGACAATGAAAAATTTCTACTCAAGCTCAAGGAGCGGATGGATCGGTAACCCCACCTTCCTGCCGGCTTGAAGCTTCTTCTTCCATGGTTCTCTTAATTTTCATAGCTTAATTTCCTCTGTCTTTGCGATTTTCTCAGAGTTGGGATCGAGAATCCGACAATAGAAGTTAGGTTCCAGCATTTGAATATCGAAGCAAGTGCATACGTTGGTAGCAGAGCATTGCCGACCGTTCTCAACTTCACTTACAACATTTTTGAGGTAATTGATCAGTATCATTTTGTTTCAATCTTACTGTAAAACCATCACCACCAACTCTCTTCTCTTTATTTACTATTAAGCTCACGCATTTCTCTTTTTTCTGACTGCAAAGGGGTTCTTGAATTATATCCACCTTCTTCCAAATCGAAAACGATCACTGAGGATTCTTCAGGACGTCAGTGGAATCATCAAACCTCGCCGGTAATAATAGCTTTTTAATCAGTTTGATTGAGAACGATCGGGATGGCCGATCCTCGTTTAATGAAAACTCACATCTGACGGATTTCTGCAGAATGACCTTGCTGTTGGGACCCCCAGGCTCAGGGAAGACGACGTTGCTCTTAGCATTGGCCGGAAAGCTTGAAAAAGAACTCAAGGTAACGAGTTTCAGGATATGAAATTACACGGATGCCCCCCATATTATAGGGAGAAATTCAAATCTTATAATAACTTATTAAAACAAATTCGGATTTTTATCTGTAAAATGACGCCTCTTTAAATATAATTAATGCTTATTTTTCTTCCTAAAATATGTTGATGAATTATTTGTCTCGTCTAGAAGCCTAGGGTATATTTGTAATTTCGGAAGGCGTTATTTATCTTACCTGCAATGTGAAACAGGTTTCCGGTGAAATAACATACAACGGCCATGGAATGAACGAGTTCGTTCCTCGGAGAACCTCTGCGTATATCAGCCAGCATGATCTTCACATCGGGGAAATGACGGTGAGGGAAACCTTGGCTTTCTCCGCCAGATGTCAAGGTGTTGGTGCAAGTTACGGTGAGTAGAGCGGATTGGTTACTCTCAACTTTAAACCGGAGTGATTGAGATTTTTCGAGCTTTGCTAATGGTTTCTGTTTGTTGTGAAAATCTACAGATATGTTAATGGAGCTCTCTAGAAGAGAAGCAGCAGCTAAGATAAAGCCAGACCCTGATATCGATGTGTATATGAAGGCAAGAATTGATTCTCTGAAGTTTCGTCTGTACTTAGATAAAGCAGACCTTTTTCTTTCAATTTACGATTTTTGTGTTCTTGCAGGCCGCATCTCTGGAAGGCCAGAAGGAAAGCGTAGTTACAGACTACATTTTGAAGGTATGCAATTTGACTGATGCAAATTTGTTGTTGCCAAGGATACAGTGAATTTTTAATTCGTTAGTCTGAATTCTATTTTTGGTGCTTGAAAAAACAGATTTTAGGATTGGATATTTGTGCGGACACCATGGTGGGGGATCAAATGCTAAGGGGCATTTCTGGGGGGCAAAAGAAACGAGTAACAACAGGTTAGATCTTTCTCACAGAAGGAACTCCCATGGACCGTTCCTTGGCGTTGTAATTAGTTCAGCTCTGTTTCTGTAAAGAATTATGTCCTGATAGTCGAAAAATTCTGATCCATACAGGTGAAATGCTTGTTGGACCTGCCAAGGCACTCTTCATGGATGAAATATCCACCGGACTAGACAGCTCCACAACTTACCAAATTGTCAATTCTCTCAGACAGTCCGTTCACATCCTCGGAGGAACAGCAGTGATTGCCCTGCTTCAGCCAGCCCCAGAGACCTACGACCTGTTTGATGATATTGTTCTTCTAACTGACGGGCAGATTGTATATCAAGGTCCACGCGAAGACGTGCTCGACTTCTTCGAATCCATGGGCTTCAAATGTCCAGAAAGGAAGGGTGTTGCAGACTTCTTGCAGGAAGTAAGTCACATTCTCGCTCATAACGGCTTCCATTCTGATGAAGAAAATTAAATCCAAACCAATGCTAATTTTTTGCATTCACAGGTTACTTCAAAAAAGGACCAGAAGCAGTATTGGGTTCGCAGACATGAGCCGTACCGCTTCATTGCTGCCAAGGAATTCGCAGACGCATTTCAGTCGTTCCACGTTGGTCGAAAACTAAGAGAAGAGCTTAGCACTCCATTCGACAAGAGCAAAAGTCACCCTGCTGCTTTGACGACCAGCAAGTACGGGATCAGTAAGAAAGAGTTGTTGAAAGCTTGCATTTCAAGGGAGTGGCTGCTAATGAAGAGGAACTCCTTTGTTTACACTTTTAAGATGGTTCAAGTGAGTATAATTTTTGTCACCACAACCTCCAGTTCTGTTGCGGATAGATTTCCGAATGCCCGAACTCACATTACGCTGATTTCAGATTGCTATCATTGCCTTGATTGGAATGACCGTATTCTTCCGGACCAAGATGCCCAGGGGATCAGTAGAAGATGGAGGAATTTACACGGGCGCACTGTTTTTTGGCATCACCACTGTCATGTTCAACGGAATGTCAGAGGTTGCCATGACCATTGCGAAGCTTCCTGTTTTCTACAAGCAAAGAGATCTCCTGTTCTTTCCCTCGTGGACATACGCACTGCCTTCCTGGATCCTCAAGATTCCCATATCCATTATGGAAGTTGCCCTCTGGGTTGGAATGACTTACTATGTTATAGGATTCGATCCAAATGCTGGAAGGTGAGCAGAAGAAAAACTATGACATTTTTAACAATTTCAAGAATTACTAAACCATGCATCTTCTCTGTCGGTTTCTGATGGAATACTCATAAACTTTATTCTGTTATTCACAGGCTGTTCAAGCAGTTTCTGCTCTTCTTGGTGCTTCATCAGGTGGCTTCAGGCCTATTCCGTTCTATTGCCGCAGTGGGTAGGAACATGATCGTCTCAAATACATTTGGGTCTTTCGCACTTGTTGCAATTATGGTGCTTGGAGGATTTGTTGTGTCCCGAGGTACTGTATAATTAGCTAAATCATCCTTCTTTTGTTTCTTATCTTCTTAAAGAAATCTATGGAGCAACTCATTGAGGGAAAAATATCAATTTTGGTTGCAGAGGATGTAAAGAAATGGTGGATCTGGGGTTATTGGTCATCGCCAATGATGTACGCACAGAATGCAATTGGCGCTAATGAATTTCTTGGGAGAAGTTGGCAAAAAGTGAGTAATTAATTTAGTGTTAGAAGACAGGAAAATTAATGCCATAGTTAGCTGTGTAAAGGAAATCATCTTATGTTTAATTATTGTTTATCTGCTGCAGTATGTCAATGGATCAACGGAGACTTTGGGATTACAAGTACTGGAGTCTCGTGGAGTATTCCCCGAGTCCTACTGGTATTGGATTGGAGTGGCTGCACTTGTTGGATTTACTTTCCTCTTCAATGGCCTTTACACCTTGGCTCTTGATATATTTGATCGTGAGTAGTTCTGTGACTAATTTTCCTTCATGAATATCTAAAATGCTTTTTGTCAGCATCGACTGTTTCTCACGATGAGATTTTTTCTATAAATCAGCATTTGGGAAAAACCAAGCAGCCGTAGCTGAGGAGACCGAGGAGCAACAGGTTGACGCAGCCAGAGTAATTGAAGGTAATTTTGCTTCTGTATCTTTCTGCCTCTGTTTCTCCTTACTTATAATGGAAGTGTCCTAAAGCAATTGAGATGATTGCTGAAACAGGTAGCAGTATTTCACACAATGGAGATGCAATCGATGCTAATAAGAGCAAGAAAGGAATGGTTCTTCCATTTTCACCTCTCTCCATCACCTTCGAGGATGTCATATACTCTGTTGACATGCCACAGGTTAGCTTCCTTCCCCAAGTTTCAGTGAATTAACCACCTGTCCAAGTTAGACTGGTACAAAAACTAAAAATTGAAAGTCTGAACTTTACAGGAAATGAAAGCACAAGGCATTCCAGAAGACAAACTAGTACTCCTGAAGGGAGTGAGTGGTGCTTTCAGACCAGGCGTGCTTACAGCATTGATGGGTGTTAGTGGAGCTGGTAAGACCACTCTAATGGACGTCTTAGCTGGAAGAAAAACTGGAGGATATATCGAGGGAAACATCAGGATATCTGGTTATCCCAAGAAACAAGAAACTTTTGCTCGGATTTCTGGGTACTGTGAACAGAACGATATCCACTCCCCTCATGTTAGTGTCTACGAGTCTCTGGTATACTCTGCCTGGCTTCGGCTGCCAGCTGAAGTTAACTCTGAGACTAGAAAGGTTAGTCATTAGTGAGCCTTTTCTGGTTTCTATTTGCTTGATGCTATTGGTTATTAGAATTGTGTAATAGATTGTATACCGCACTGCAGATGTTCATTGAGGAGGTCATGGAGCTTGTTGAGCTCGACACATTGAGGGAGGCACTCGTTGGATTGCCTGGTGTCAATGGGCTCTCAACTGAGCAGAGAAAAAGGCTAACTATTGCCGTTGAGCTAGTTGCGAACCCATCTATAATCTTCATGGATGAGCCTACCTCAGGGTTGGATGCTAGAGCTGCAGCTATTGTCATGAGAACCGTGAGAAACACTGTGGACACTGGAAGAACTGTCGTCTGCACAATTCACCAGCCTAGCATTGATATCTTTGAAGCTTTCGATGAGGTAAGATTTGATCAACTTGTAGTTGAACAGACTCATCGATTTTGCTATTTTTTTTCTGTAATTATCTCCCAGTGGGACAGCTTCGTTCAATTGAATTGGTTTTCCTCCTTTGCAGTTGTTTCTCATGAAAAGAGGAGGAGAAGAGATATACGTTGGGCCATTAGGACACAATTCTTTACATTTGATCAAATACTTTGAGGTGAATTCACAAACTGCAATTGACATGTTTTTATCCTGCTCCATTGACATCGTATCCTGATTGAGTTGCTTATATTCTCGTCCAGGACCTCGATGGCGTCGGTAAGATTAAAAACGGCTATAACCCTGCTACATGGATGCTGGAGGTTACAAGTACTTCACAAGAAGAGACCACGGGCGTAAACTTTGCAGAAATATACAAGAACTCAGATCTTTATCGGTGAGTTAAACACATATTAGTCTCCCGGAGGTGATGAATCCCTCAACCATTATCTGATATACTGAGGTTATTGCAGGAGAAACAAAGCTCTGATTACAGAACTGAGCACACCTCCACCGGGGTCGAAGGATCTTTACTTCCCAACTACTTACTCACGACCCTTCATCACCCAATGCATCGCTTGCCTCTGGAAGCAGCGCATGTCTTACTGGAGGAACCCACCTTACACTGCTGTGCGGTTTCTCTTCACCATCTTCATCGCCTTGATGTTCGGAACCATCTTCTGGGACTTGGGGACTAAAACGTATGCTACTTGGTGCTTCTTTTTGTATGAATCCAGTGTTTTTTTTTTATATCAATCCCTGGCTCTTTTAACACTGGTAAGGATAAATTTTCAGGAGGACACAACAGGACCTGTTGAATGCAATGGGGTCAATGTATTCTGCAGTTCTCTTCCTCGGTGTCCAAAATGCCTCATCAGTCCAGCCAGTGGTGTCTGTGGAGCGAACAGTTTTCTACAGAGAACGAGCTGCCGGAATGTACTCAGCTTTACCTTACGCATTTGCACAGGTAATCCCGGCATTCTACATCTTTTTGACGTATCTATCTTAACACTAGCCTGTCATATTCTCACATCAATTCCGACTTTCAATGGAACTTCAGGTTGCTGTCGAGGTCCCTTACGTTCTAGTCCAAACTCTGGCATATGGGATTATCGTCTATGCCATGATCGCATTCGAGTGGACAGCCGCAAAGTTCTTCTGGTATATATTCTTCATGTTCTTTACCTTGCTCTACTTCACCTTCTACGGGATGATGGCAGTGGGCCTAACCCCAAATCAAGACGTCGCTGCAATCGTCTCTGCTGCATTTTATGCAATCTGGAATCTCTTTGCAGGCTTCATCGTCCCCAGACCTGTAAGTGAAAACAATCCACTCGAAGCCTTTTTATGCTGCATTATGAATAGAACTAATAAAAGTAATCTGTGACTCCATTGCAGAGGATTCCCATTTGGTGGAGATGGTACTACTGGGCTTGCCCTGTTGCATGGACCTTGTATGGTCTGGCTGGTTCGCAGTTCGGGGACATCACACTTGATATGGAAGACAGAGACCAAACTGTGAAAGAATTTATGAGCGAATACTTCGGCATGAAACATGATTTTGTCGGAGTGATATCTGCAGGAGTTATTGGATTTGCTGTGCTTTTCGCGTTTATCTTTGCTTTCTCAATTAAGGTGCTGAACTTCCAGAGGAGATAAAAGAGGGTTTTGATCTATCCCTCCCTGCCTTGCAGGCCGCTGCATTATTACTATTTATTTTTTATTCGTTTGTTAATAACGGGCGGTGAATGTAATCTAAACACTTTGCTCAAAGTTATGCTATCATAGATTTTGTCATCTCTTTCAATTATCTCATTTCATATACTCGGATACCATATTAGATATTGAATTAAACCACGACTCTATTTACAATTGAGTAATATTGGTATTTATACAATTTAAAATAGAGAAATAAAGATAAATATAACATGGATCACGATGATCTGAGCGTTTTATTCCGTACAGTTGAACCCACCTTACAAACGATCCAGATCATCCCACTTGTGAAAAGAACAGCTGGCCCACCTGCCTAATTATTTGGGAACGGAATTGGTGAACTGCCCAACACTATAAATTCAACCGAATTGTCAACTCCTTGCTTCGTAATCGCTAAAGGCGGCTCGTCTGCCAGTCGCCAAATTTGGTTGGTGGTTTCGTCTCGGTCTCGGTTTTGGTCTCGGTCTCTCTTCTCCGGAGAAGTCTATAGACTTTGGCGGCACTCTTCTGAAATCTGAACATGCCCGGAATCACTGTAAACGCCTAGGTTTGTTCGAGTCTGTAAACCTATTTCTTGCTGTGTGGTGTGATTTTAGGATCTTTCATCTTATAAAAGAAACTCCTTTGATTCTCTATGAAGCGTTGGTAGAATCCCCGATTCCTTGCATGTAAATCTTATGGTTCAACTTAACCATGTCGAACTTGGCTTTGTAATTGTTTTATTTATAAGTTAACTTGTGGTAACATTTTAATAGTCGAATAACATAATCAATGTGGAGTTTATTGTCTATAGCTCGGATCGTCTTCCAGGTCCCTTAAAAACACTTGAGATGATTTATGGATTTTATTCACTTCCTTACGTCAATTTTGTTATTTTTTGGGGAACAAATTGTTTTTCTCTGGTACTGGTGTTCTTTACTTTTTTCCCACCAACCCCGTCCTTGTCAGCATGGAGGCTTTTTGTATGATAACTCCAGGAACTTTAATCAATCATCAACTATTTTATATTTGTTTTCGTCTTGTGACTATTTTTTTTTTTTTTTTTAATCTTTGATCGGTCATACCTTGTTTCGGCTTTTGATTCCTTGAGACAGAATTTGAGGGGAAGAGCGGTGAAGCACTGACCGATTTGTGAGTTGGTAAGAGACAACTAAGGAAGAACAAAGTTACTTTTTCTTCTTGAACACCATTCCTTTGAGTTTTTTTTTTTTTTTTTTTAGAGGGATTCTTCAATTGGGATTTTGATTTTTTTGTCTTTCTTCTTTCCTTATGTGTTTCTGGTGCTTGTAATCACTCCCGGGTTGCGCGCAAGAATTTGGTTTCGGGGAACAAAGGACGGGTAGACTTTGATTTTGCGATGGCTGAGTTGATCGGGCCTAGATTATACAGTTGCTGCTATTGCCGAAACCATGTTTGCCTTCATGATGATGTTATTTCTAAAGCATTTCAGGTGAAGTTTCTACCCAAATTTTTGCCTAAAAATTCTACTCCAGTTATTTAAGAAACTTTGAGATAAGTGTTAACTCTTTTTTTCTTTTTTCAAGTTTTCTCTTGAACCAGTTTAAAAACAACTTTGGGTGATACCAGTTGATACTTGCTAAAAAACACTGGATGGTTATGGACGAGTCAAGTGATGAAATCTTAATTTGCTAAAAACCAACTTTGATTTTATTACCTCTATATGGACGAGTTAAGTGATGAAATCTTATATGCAAACTGCATCCCCCCACCCCCCAACACACACACACCAACCAAAAACAAAAAAACAAAAAAGAATGAAAAGAGATGATGGGCATGTGAAAGGACCTGGTTGTGAAAAATGTTGGAAACTTTTAGTCTGGTTAAACTGATTTTTATACTGAGCAGAAGAGAATTAAATGAACCATTTTGTTCTCTGGAACTCTTGTACTGAATTTACATATGTTTAATTCATACCTATGATTTTGCTACCGCAAATACCATTGTTAGCAATGTACCTCATCTTATTTTAAAGATTCTATGAATGTGGTTTGCTGTAGGGGAGAAATGGTCGAGCCTTTCTCTTTGCCCATGCAATGAATATAATAGTGGGGCCTAAAGAGGACAGGCAGCTTTTGACGGGGCTTCACACGGTTGCTGATATCTACTGTAGTGATTGCCGTGAAGTGTTGGGTTGGAAGTACGAGAGAGCTTACGAGGAAACTCAGAAGTACAAAGAAGGGAAATTCATATTTGAAAAGTCAAAAATTATGAAGGAGAACTGGTAGCTTTCAGTGACGTGGGATCGGTAACTCTGGTTTTGTAAGTGTCCGGTTCCCTAGTGATGGGGTAAGTGTGCTCATTCTTCCTATGTTTCTCTTGTACATAAGTCTCAATCATTTGAGATATTTAATGCGAGGGCATGTTTGGAAGCTGCATCATGGAGACACCATTAATTTCTGTGGAGGAATTGTGTATATGTTCTCTTTCAACTCATTTTCTATTTGTGATTCAGTGACAATTGTTGTTACACTGTTCTGTCATGTTCTTCCTTGTTTATTTATAAATCCTGATTCTGAGCATCTTGTCATTTCACTTGAAGGCCATGAAGAAAAAGCATGTCATTGTTGATTTGATTATCAACCTTGCCAAGAGACTACCTTGGTGTGTTTATAGAGTGAAAAAACCTGCCACTACTTTATGAATCCCATTTGCAGACACAAAACTAGGTTGAAAGGACTTCTGCTCACTTATGTCAAAAGAATTAAACAAAGTGCTACAGTTCTCTAGGAGAGAGAACGTAAAATGGTGGACAAAACTTAAAACCATTCCGAATATGCACACTCAAGCCTAACTTAGCTGTAGTAAAAGCAAGAAAAGAGCAGAAAATTTATGAAACTTCAGTTGGAGGTTACAGAATTGTGGTTTCTTTCATTATTATTACAAACAGAAGGAAGAAAAATAGTTGGGATTTCTTTTCCTTGGTGGTTTGGAGATCGTCTACAGAGCTCTGTTCTCTTCTAAATTGAAACATGTAAATTTTCAAAGCATAAAAAGCAGCACTCAATAAAATATGTCAGGTGGAGGCTGTTTTTGTGATAGGATTGGAAAGAAGGCAACGGAGATCACTGTGAGATCTCCCCAGCAAGAGGCCAATATTCAATTTGGGAAGATTAATAACTTAAATTAGTACCAATATTATAGCTTTTGAACTCCTAGCCAAGCTCTAGTTGCACCCAATGTTCTTGTCTTTCTTCCTTTGACACAGAGTACTAATCTGTACATTCAGGTTATCTTTTCTATGCTGAAGAATCCTCTGGTTTTACTTAGAATATGAAATGTGCTTTGTGATTTTGAAGAGTTCTGATGTTGGATTTAAGGCAGAAAGCGTTTGAAGCTCTTAGATTCTTCATCCTTCGATTCAGGAGTATTTTGTGAGATAGAAACCAAAACTGGCATCATCTTTGTTCTGTGTTGTTTTTCCTTGGGGAAAAAGGAAAAGACCCAAAGCCGTTTCTGTTACTAGCAGGTCGAGTTCTGCTGCTGTCACATTTACTCAGATACAATAGGGGTCAAACTTCACTAATCCTTCTCGTTCCAAGAGGGTGCTCTTTCTACCATGGCACTGTGATTGTAATTAAGAAGGCAAATGCGAAGGCTTAGCCATGGCCATGGCAAAAGGCGTTGATGCGGGAGGACTAACGAGTTCCCTTTTGTTTTGTCTTCCACCTCATCCACTCCTTAATTTCCTAAAATTTGATATGGTTTATATAGTTATTCCGTATAAATAATTAAACAATTTTTTATTTAATGCATTCATTTAAATTAAGATAATCTAATAATTATATTATATAAATAATTCATTTAAATTATTAATTTAATAAATAGCATGTAATTTTAAATAAATATTGTAAAAGATTTGGTATCAATTTCTTTAACATGTAATTTTAATAATAAAGATTCTATAGCATCCAGAGAATCTACTGTTCTTTGTGCTTAAGAGTATTTTCAGTGTGTAATTACAAGGCTCTGAAAAGAAGATGGAGTTCTGCCCCAACTGTGCCAACTTACTTCAAGTGGAACAGACTAATCCTTTCAGGCTTTTCTGTCCAACATGTCCATATGTCTGTGAAATCAAGAACAAAATTGTCAAAAAGCAGTTCCTTGTCCAAAAGGAGGTGGAGTCCATCTTCAGTGGCCAAGACTCTCTGAAGAATGCACCCAAAACTGAAGGTGATGTACCCATCTTTCTCTTCTCTTTCTTTCTTGGTGGAAATTCTGATGAGTACTAGCTCATCAAAATGGATCTTCTGTTGTCTGTCTTCCTATGTTCTCCTACTCTTTTTTGTCTCTCTAACTTGAGCCAGTTGAAAACTTGTATTTGATAAGCAATTCCATTACAAAGTAGGGAGATAATGTGGTAAAGATTCAAATGGAAAAAAGCAAAATCTGATAGAGCTGAACAATTTAGAACTTATGGAACTTGAAGTTTTAGGTCTTGGTTTTGTCATTTGTATCCTTGACGTTTTACCCAAATTATGTTGGGAAGGATCACATGCAAAACTATAAAATCTGCATTCTGAAGTTCTTGTAACATTCTCAAAAGAAAAGAAAAAAAATCTCGAAAAATATCATTTACATATTGAGACTCAGCTATCCTGTGTAGAATTTGTTTTCATACTTTGTGATTGCAATGTTTGTCAATCCTATGATTTGTTTGAGTGAGGCCTTGCATTCAAAATAACCCAAAATAAGTTTTTGTAGATGGGTGTTTTGAACGCAAGGAGTAGTTGAGTTAAAAAATTCTTACTTTAGAGTGTGGTAACTTCAACTTCTGTAAACAACCAAAATACTACATTCTGAACTCAAGTGCAATGGGTAAAACTTGGAGAGCAAAAGGTAAGATTGTTGCAGCTATTAAGGAAAATATCAATTAGGAAGAGGAAAGAGATCCTCTGGAGTTACAACTTATAGTTTTCCCTCTTCACTAATTAGAGACTCAGGACTCTCTTTTAAAGTAGGAAGCTACTACTTGCATTGATCCTTTCAGCTAAAATTGGAAGTTAGTTACAATTCAAAAAAAAAAAGTGCAGCAGAAAATGGCTTTTCAATAAAAATTTCAACTTCTCAGCATGTTTCCACTATTTTAAATTTTCATCTGAAACCCAACCTACTAGACTTTCTCTTTTAGGAGTTTCTACTTCAAAAACTTGAGCCTGAATAAAAAAAGTTTTTGCTCTCTTTAATTTGAGTCTCCTTGTTCCTTCTTATCTAAACATGAATGTATTCTTAAGCCAATTCTTCAATATTTTGGTGTATTGCAATATATGATGCTAAGAAATTTTGAATTCAAATTCTCATAGTTATGAAGCACTCGGATAGTGGATCGAGTCTCCAGCTCAATGGCCATATGGAGTGTGGGAAGGGAGATTGCTCTATTGTGAGCTCTTGGGTACAAGATTCCAAAAAAATAAAAAAAGCAACTTTTTGTATCAAATAAAGCTCTCTTTCATTTCAGAAAGCAACTTTTTGTATCAAATAATTCCTATCAATTATGCAAATTAAAAAAAAAACAAACAAAAAAGCGTTGCTTGTTTTTGCAAACAACAAAAAAAATAGGTATAGATCTAAGCAGTGGTTAGTTTCTTCTTAAGCATCCACCTTTTTCTTGCACCTTCTATGGCTTCCTCTCGTCTCCTCAATAATTCTTGAACCATATGCTGATGTCGAGTTTCAATCACAACAAGCTCCATCTTCAATTCATCATCTTGATCTTTGTCATCTACAGACGAAGATGAAGAATTGCTAACCATACTAGCAACACAATCACAAGAGTGATTCAAGAGAGGGCTCTCATACGAGTTCCTTGTGGAAGAGATTATCATTGAGTTTTCACCGGAATTGGTCTCATTCCTTCCTTTTTTGTAGCCAACACACTCTGAACCTCCTAAGAAGACTTCAGAAACATCATCACTCAGCCCCCTCTGAGAACATCTAGGACCATATTCGACAGATATATCATGTATTGAAGCATATTCAGCCAATACCTCAGATATCACTGTAACATGTGAATCTTGATCTATGCTGACTAAACTGGACGAAGAAGTAACCTCCACAACTTTCTTTACCGAACTTTCAAGTGAGCCTCCAACGATTGACTGAGATAAGACTTGCTGTTCAGCCATTTCCTTGGCAGGAAAATCACCACTTGATGAATCCCAAAGATAATCAATTACCATTTCATGCACTCGAGAGCTCCGATAAATGTTTCTTTCTTGACTTGAATGATGAACAACTGAAGGTTTCCAGCCAGGTACAAGTTTCATGATCAAGAAATCAATGAACTCTGATATAAAGATCACATCTTGATCGGATAAATCAAGTTGCTCAACCATTTCAGTAGCAACCGAGGAAGCAGTATCACTGTCCAGGTAAAAGTCAAAATGGATATTTCGCACTTTACCTAAAATTCAAGCACTAAGGAGGTTCAGAAATACATCCATGACAAACCACCCAACATACAATGAAAGCTCGAGATCGCTTACCACATGAATCAGCAATGCGCAAGACCAATGATACTGAGTTATCATCCCTCTTCTCTCCTTTCAACCGGAATTCTTTATCCTTATTCATCCTAATAAATTCTAAGATCAAATGGCTTTCATTGGATTGGTTTGTGCTACCACTTACTGGAAACTGCTTGTAGTCAGAGTCGATCTCCATGGACAAGGGTCCAGAATGGGGAACATTCACAACATTACAGAGAACAATAGGAGGCCGAAGAGAGTCACGGATGGGCTCTTTTAGATCACACTGGAGGAATGGATATCTCAAGAGTTCCGTGGCTGACAATCTTTCAGAAACCGGAACCAAACATTTTTCAATAAATTGCTTCACTTGAGGATCTTTTACTTTACTGAGTGAAAGAGGCTTTGTTCCCTGCATATCAAGCAATTACACAATTGAGGGGATTATTTCACCCAACTGAAGATCAAAAGCCATGCACCACCAGAAATGTTGATAACTAGACTTACATTAATCACTTTCTTATAAATTTGGGCAGGATTTTTGCATTCACTGTACGGATATTCAAAGGTAACCATCTCCAACATGCACATGCCAAAAGAGTAAATGTCAACTAGTTCGTTGTACTCCTCTTCATAAAGCTCTGGAGCCATAAATTCAGGCGTACCTAAGAACAGTTTCAGAAATACATTAATTTGTGTTTTTGCTTCTTTAAGAATTTTTTTTGCTCTACTTGTCTCTCTTTTTATAAATAGCTTTTGCTCAAGTTTTATTGATGCGAAAAAATAAACAACATTAAAGAAAAAACCAGCAAAGCAAAGAAAGTCAAACTACTCAACAAAGAATAAATCCTACCAATGACACTACGAGCAGTAGGTTGTTGCATGATAACAGCCAAACCAAGGTCCCCTATTTTTACTTCTCCATGGTTACCATTAATGAAGATGTTGTCGCACTTCAAGTCTCGATGAATAATGGGCGGATCATGACTGTGAAGATACTGCAAACCTCTAAGTACCTGCCTCACCCAGCTCTTTAAGGCTTTTGTATCAACATTTTTGTGCTTCTTGCGGTAACTAATGACAAATGAACATGAATAAAAGTCAAATAGCCTACCAGAAAGGAAACCAAAAAGTCAATGCAAAATACAGCAAAATAGAATAGAAACATGAGGCAAAAACTTTACAGCCTCAAACTCCCAGAAGTGAATAGCTCAGTAATGATGTTGACAGTCTTCTTCTTATCATCCACCCATGAGTTATAAAATTTCATTATACTTTCATGGTTCAAGGCCTTTAGCAGATGAACTTCTGAATATAATCTTTCAAGGTCTTGAGATGACTGCAGAACATCATCAATTTTCACTCGGTTCCATGCTACCTCAATCCCATCAACTTGATCAAATCCCTTGTAACTGCATTGAATTGCCAAAAAAAAAATTGCTGTAAGAAATTACAAGAAGAGAATATTTTCTTTCATTTGCCATCAAACTAAAAAGAAGTCAAAATAATATATAAGAAATCACTTTACTACAAAAAAAGAAAAAAGAAAAAGAAACAAGAGGGTAGAAGTGTTTGAAGTATACACAGTCTTGAAGGCTCCTTTTCCCAAGACTTCCTTGTACTGATCAGAAAAAATTATAAGTGGTCATCAGAAAACACTGTGGAACAAGAAAAACGGTAATAAAAAGACAAGGAGCTGGGAGAGAGAATATGATTGTAAAAATGAGGAAAAAATAAGATAATAAACATAACATAAGACAAACAAACTTCTGCAGCTCTGCTGAATGAAATATATACCAGGCAGTAGAAACACAAGAATGGTTCCTGCCCAAGTATTTTAATTTTTTCTTTTAAAAACTGTAAACAGGGATGATACTTTTTTGCAAGGTGATCCACTTTTTCATCTCAGTTATAGAAAAATATGGGAAACATTGGGCCACAGAAGCCTCTCAATTAAATAAATGAATGTGATATTACCACCACCTCACCAGAGCATTCAACTTTCTGGAAGGGTCTCATAAACATGTCAATGCACTTTCTACCAACATTCCTCTAAATAGATTCTCGACCAGAAAGCTGATAATTTACACTAGGTTCTTCCTTATTAACTTTGAACAAATATCAGTATCTCCAATAAAGTAAAACACAAGGAGATGGCAACAATGATTGACTAACATCATTTTTAATTTTTTTGGAGAGAAAAGCTGATAGCAAAATCACTATAACCTGACATACTGTCTACGTCCGGCGAATTACAATTTGATAAAAGCGATCCTAAACAATAGATACAGAATGTCAAATACAGAACTACGACATTTTAGGTAGAGATCAATCATCCAAAGCATATCCCAAATGAGCAACTTGAGGGTGTAATTTCCAAATAACAATTCAAGGAAAGTTGAGGAAAGCAGAGTCTAAGACCAGAAAACCTAGAGCACAACCCAGTGGAATAAATCCGGGTCATGAAGAACAACAAATACTTACCCGAATGTACCGGCCCGTGGGATCAGACTCAACCCAGTCCGCGTCGGAGTTCTCCATTGTACCAATAGAGAATCCCGTGTCCATCCACAGAGCCAATTCAGGAACGGTGTCACAGAAAGAGCAAAAAGGCAGAGGAAGGAAAACCCAAGTAGATGGGCCTCCTTCAAAGAACCCTGATGACCCTTCCTACAGCAATCAGATTACCCTTTTTTTCAGAAAAAGCTTCCGAAGCAACAGAAAACGCATCGAACGCCAACCACACAGGGAACCGGCATTCGATCAGGAAGACTTCCCCCGACCCAAAATCCCTTCCTCTTCCGATCACCCGAAAACCTCTCATCTCTCAGGCCACCCAATACCGAGATCCTGAATAACATTTCTAGCAAATCCAGTCCCTCACTGGATTTGAAATGAATGTAAAGATTAAAGAAAGGAAAAGGAAAAAAAATGGAAATTGAAACGAGAATACCTAGAAAAAGCAAAAGAAAAAAAGAAAAAAAGGAGGTTGCGAGGGCTGCAACAAGAATAAGATTGGAAGAACCTAGGAGAAAAGAAAACCAAACGAAGAGAGCGTCTGATCGCTACGGCGGCGACATTTGGGCAAGCCGCGGAAGGGAAGGGTCAATCAGACATTTGTTCGATCGAAAGTCGAAACAGGGTGAGTCTAATTTGGGAAATAAAAGAAAAACGAGAAGCAGCAACCGCCTGACACAGTGAGTCCGGATGCAATTCGTCATTTTCATATAGTAATATTTTATTTTATTCTATCCCTCTACAAATAATTTTATCGGTTCTTATTTAATTATAAAAAATCTGTACCCACTTCCAAAAAATAAAATCCAATCATAAGATATTTAAATTATTTATTAATATTTATATAATATTTATTAAAAAATTCTACCGAAATAATGAATTTTTCTTGTGTTTTTGCCACTATAGAATTTGAAAGGGCTACATTTAAAATTTGGCCTCTAAGAATCAGGCCAAATACAACTTAAATAGTTTAATTGGTTTGGATCAAATGGAGCATAAATTAACCTAAACCCTAAATCAACTGATAAGTAGGCCAACTTATTGACAGAAAAGTTGAAAAGCAAGAACAGAATCATTGACAGAAACAGAGACCATACTCTCCCATTGCTGCTAGTGATTCACATGACATGTTTCTCCAGGATGGACAATTTCAGAGGCACACTTGTTTGCAGTTTATCCGAACCCCTTATATATTCAACTAAAACTTCATTCTGCTCCCTCTGCTTCACTGTATATGTGAAAAAATGTGAAAACAAAAGAGAAGCAGAGGCCAATAAGAAAGAAAATCAAAATTTATGAAAGAAACATGGAGATCAAACAGTTCAACTACGTGATTATGATTACCCATTATACTCTTGCTAGAATCAGTAACCTGCAGTAAACATGAGATTCTGATGAAACATAAATATGCCATTAGTGGCAGGATTAAATGTTATCCTCTCTCTCTCTTGCTTTCACCATTACCCATCTCTTTCCCTCTTTCTTCCTCTTCTTTCTCTCTTCCCAATTCCACTGCTTGCCCCTAGGGGTGTCAACAGGTCGGAATCTGACCCGTTAAGCAAATATCTATTAAATGTAGCATAGGGGGCAACTTGGTCATTTTACATGATCTGTATATTTCAACATTGCTCCTACTTTAAGTGTTTAGTTTAGGAAAAGAGTAAATTGAGAAAGAAACTGAGATGGAGGACCTGCACATCCCCTAACTTCTATTTATAGTTTAGGATTGAGCGGTTTATTTACAATTTACAACATTGCTCCTACTTTAAGTGTTTAGTTTAGTTCCAAAAACAAAACTGGCAAGTAAATTCTGGAACAAACAAAGGAATATGCTAGTGTTTATCTGTTGAGAGACATTTCAACTTTTCTTATTCACTCATAATTAAAATGAATCTACCTAGTGCAGATTGCTTGAAAAAATTTAGAATAGATAAGCTGTATTTGTATCTAAATATGGCATTCACGGAGTTGGTAGTTGATGTAAGTTCTGTGTTAAGTAGAGACACCATGGCTTTTCCATAACACTTGGATGTATGTGGATGCTGTTGGACTTGTTAGAATCATAATATCCTGTTTTCTGCTACCCTTTTCTGTCTTTCAAAGGTGATATATCTCAAAATATATTTCATGCATCTCACTTTCGAGCCCTCAACATTCTTAAGAAGTTGATGAACCTATTTCTAGACCTTTGGTGTATCTGTTAGGTTATAGCTGTGAGCTCCTTAGGCAACCAACTAGATAGAGAATGACTACCATTTTAGGGTAGACTCATAACTAGACAGGATGAGTCAACGGTCACAAAAAAGTATAACCCATTTTCGATTCAGATTAGATTGGTCTTTGCTTTTATTCTTCTTCTTTTTTCTTCGTGAGATTATCCCACTGATGGCCGGGTTTTATTGTTTTGTTGTGTAGTGCACATGGAAAATAGGAGACTTTTGGTAGGTGTACAAAAGCAGGGGAGGAAGGGGAAGCAATGCTGCCATGTGCTTCTAGTTCTTCTCTCTCTCTCTGCACTCAAAATCCTTTTAGGAGGGAGTGGGGGTTGATGCCAAACCCCCCCAGGGTTTTAGGTTTTGCTTGCTTTGAGGTTGAGTCCTTTCGCTTTCTTCCTTCCTTCTGCCCTTTATTGTACCCTTCATTTAGATATTCTTATTGCCCTTCTTTTCCTTATGGTTTCATTAGCCAACCAAATTTTCTGACTAGTGACTATTACCATTTTATTGTTTGACATTTTGCTTGTTTAATTCAGGAGGTGTCTATTTTGGACAAGGACAACTATACATTAGAACAGCTCTTGGATGAGGATGAAATCATTCAAGAATGCAAAACCCTCCATGGCCACCTTATCAAGACAGTTACTAGTCTGCAAAAGAAAACTGGTTTTTTTATTTTTTCTATTATAATCTTCTAAGAAAACAAATAAGCTATAAAAACTTGCATCTGAAAGTAGAAAATAATTTTCTATAAAATAGATACCCTTGAAAACATATCAGAGAAGTAAATAAGGAATCAAATTTTTATTAAAGGTCTTATAAATGGTAGCATTAAGGGTATTTTATTATACAATAAGAAAAATAGCCATAAATTGGGTTTCTCATATTATAGCCATATAAGATCTCCATTCTCCAATAATTTCCCCACTAATAGTAACTGCTCAGTTTATTTGAATAAAAATTCGGAAAAATGAATAAGTTTTACCTCCAGTGCACCTTGAACAAGGATTGCATGTGGGATTTGGCCTCCTCTTCTATCCCCATGTCCTGTTGCAAACTTTCAAACCACTTCCTGCCTGCACGAATTTGTTTGAGGTAATTCGTGGTCTCCTGTTTTAAGGGAAGTCTCTTCAACTTCGGACATTTCACTACTACAATGCTTTCCAAGAGAGGAAAACATGGAAATATCTCCACATTGCATACACCCCTCAGCTCAGGGAGGCTTTCTAAAGACAGATGCGTAAGCCTAGGGAGGACAACGTCCTGGAGTTCAAACTCCTCTTCTTGGTTCTTCACAAGTATGACTTCCATCAGCTTACAGTGATGTATATATAGACTTTTGAGTTTCCTCAGAGTACACAGAGCTACATTGATTGCAAACAAATTCCTCAAGACATTGCAATGGCTTATGTATAGCAGTTGAAGGTTTTGGAAAACAGTTCTTGTAACAAATTCAACTGGAAACAACCCACGTAACACTTCTTTAATCTTGTTCATACCAACAATATGCAATGTTTCCAAATTCTGGAACACATTTGGTGAGATTGATGTTCCCTCTAGGTTTAGAAGCACTTGCATTTCATCAATTCCTTCCAAGTGGATTATCTCTAGAATCTCCAGGTTTTGCAACTGACTACATGAAAACACATCTTTTGTCATTTGCTTACAATTTTGTATCCTTATCACTTGCAGATTTGTCAGAAATCTGGATGGAAGGGGCCCATGACATAACTTCTTTATCTTCTTCATGTTTCTAAGGGTTAACTTCTTCAAACACACTAGTATATTGGCTGACAGATGTTGAGCTTCCGTTGTCCGTATAAGATGTTCCATTTCATGACATCCATCTATAGTGAGAGTCTCTAATGATCTTAGAGCTTCTATATGATCCAACTGGAAGATTAGTTTCTCACAGGAGCGCACCTCTAATACTTGCAAATCCCTGAGGAATTCACTAGGAAGCAGACCATGGCAGATTTTCTCCAACTTCACCATCTTACGAAGGTATACTTCTTTCAAACTTGCAAGGCCTTTGGAATCAGTTTCCTCTGCATTTATGAGATGTTCCATTTCATCACAAAAACCAATTTGGAGGTATGCCAAACAACTATTATCGGTAACAAAAGAAGGAAGACTCTTGAGATTAGCACATCTGGCTAATAAAAGCACCTCTGTCCTCTCTATTAGGTAGTTAACCCAATTTGGAAATGGGTGTAAGAGATCAAATAGATGCAGAGTCTTACTGTAGGTAGCAAAAAATTGTGCGTTATCATAGTATGGAATCATTAGATTGCCTCCCTTGTTCTTTACCCCATCCACCATCACCACATTAAATCTTTCGACAGCCGGCCAAGGATTAGCTATGTATAAAAAGTTTGAATTTGCTATAGACAAGTACAAATCAGTCAAAGAATGCAAGGAAGCAACCTCCATGAAACTAGCATTTTTGGATCCTCCCTTCCCTTGAGCATCCCATTTAACAAAACTATCCCACATGTACAATACTTGCAAGTTGACCATACTGGATAACACACTTGGTGCCGCTCTCTTGAGATGATAATTTCCCCTTAGATCCAAAAACTTCAGATTGGTCAACTCCGCTAATTCTTTTTGAAGCTGTTTGATACCAGTATATTTTACAGACAGTATTTCAAGCCGTCTTAAGCTTCCAACAATGGATATGTCACTTATACCCATACAATTATCAAGAACTAGAGTTTGTAAGTTCCTTAGGGGCGTCAAGGAAGGTGGAAGCATCTTCAGATTGGTACAACTCAGATCTAAATTAACTAGATCTGGCATCCCCTTAAAGAAAGTGTTTGGAATATCTTCAAGACAAAAGTTCTCCTGAAGCAATAGAGTTCGAAGTTTTGGGCACTCTGGCTGCTCAGATAGTCGAGTGATTTCATTGTGCATTAGTGATACATACAGACAATCTTGTGGCTTCTCCACTATAGGACACTTGGATAGACCAAGTCCTGCTCTAAAAACAAACCCAAGTTCATTGTTTTGTGCAATTAATTTGCTTGTTTCTCTAACAACATCATGTAATCTTACATGTTTTGGATATTCGCTGTCTAACAATAGGTTATGGTTTTTGAGGTTTTCAACATAGAATTCCAACAATTTCCAACATTCGCTCAAGTTTTCTTTGTGGCTTTTGAGAAAGCCTTCCCCAACCCCATAAATCTGCAATTTCTGCAATGGAATATCGTAGTCTCCAGGAAACAAACAACAAAACAAGAAACACTTTCTCATCTTTTCATCCCTTAAATGGTCATAACTAATCCTGATGATCCGCATAACTTGACCCATGATCACTTCTTGATCAGATGGTTCTGGGCTTTGCAATTTGATTAATGTCCCATGCCACATGGTGACATCCTTATGCCCTCTCAAAACTGACCCAATTGTCACAATAGCCAATGGTGACCCTTTACATTTGCTAACAATTTGCTTCGCAAAAGGTAATAGATCTGGATTTGAAGCCACTCCACCTGTCTTGGATGTGAACAAATTCCGTTGAATCCATTTCAGAGAGAACCTCCATCCCCAAAACTTTTTCCATACCCGTTTGTTGGCACACAGTTTTAATTCTAGTAGTGATAATAATCTTGCAACACATGCATTCATCAGCTTTAGGAATTCCCAATTCATATATCTCAAACTGTTCCCATACATCATCCAATATTATCAACACTCTCTGCTGCCCTTTCAAAGCCATAACCAATTGATTTGCTCTTCTATTGACACATTCATGGTCAAGCATTATGTCCAATCTATCAGCAATTTGTTGTTGAATACGCCTCACATCTAGATTTCTTGAAACATTCACCATTACCACTTTGTTAAACAGTTGAGTTCCTTGAAGCTTGTTATTGAGGCTTTTCACCAGGGTGGTTTTGCCAATCCCACCCATTCCATGAACACCTATGGATCTGATGTCATTACAATATAGCACCTCCATAATCTCCTCCAAAAGGAATTTACCCCTCTGTAACTCCTCCGCATTGTCAAGAGTGCGGATAGGTTCAACAACTGGTGTGGATGGACTATATGACACTCTATTAATTAAGTCTCCTCTATGTTTTAACCTCTGAACAACGGCTAGTGTTCTTGCCGATTTTCTTCCTAGCTGGTACCACCAACTCAAATTTGGACATTGTCCCATTAGACATGTCCTATTTTCATTTGCTTTTTCTTCTAGTCCCTCCACTACAAACGCAATTCGGGCAACCTTTTCCATCCAGTCATTGACATGTTCGAGAATCTCTTCATGTCGTCGCTGTGCCTCGTTAATCAAAAGCTGTACATTTATCTTCGTCATCATTAGACCTTCTTTTTTAGCTTTTAATTCCACAATGTTTCTTTTACAATGAAGCAGATAACCGCAATGGTGCTTAATAGGACGGATTAAGTATTTCCCCACTTCGAAAACAACGGATGGCAAGGCGTCCATGTTTTTCTCTTTTACTCTTTTCTCTTACTACCGGGAAGAGGAGGTATGGAATAAAGAGTTGGCTAAAACTCACTGCTCTGATAATGTTCTTTTTGTTCTTTAGAGGATACGAGCGATGAAATAGCGTTGATAGTCAAGGATGATCATGATCATGATCAGATAATAACTGTTACGACCCAAAATTGAGAGGCTGAAACTGATAGCAGGTAGTAGAACGAGGAAAATAACAGAAAACATAGTAATCTAGAAGTTGGAGAAAAAGAAGCCTACCTCTCTTCTTCTTCTTCTTCCAACCAAAACTAAAACAAGCTTTCGGCGTTAGCAAGCACAGAAGAAATCCTCACTGGCTTATCCCTGAATATTTAATAATAAGAATTTGTATGTGGTTTATAATATTGCTTAGATAAATTACTTCTCTTTTTATAATATTTATTATTACTTTTCTATTTTTATTTTATTTATTAAGTTTTCTTTTATTTATTCAGGCTTTATCTATAGTCGCAAGAAAGGTCCCCGTTCCCCTGGAAGTGAACAATGGAGCTCCGGCCTGCAGATATCTATAGTGGGCGCTTGACGTCTTCCTCTCTGACCATACGGCTTCCCTTCGTTCCGGGAAATTGGAGACCAACGGAAAAACCGCCACTTTTCTTGGTTAAGTCGGCGAAGGGTAGTATCGAGACGTCGAAAGGGTTTCAAAGGGAGTCTAAAAAGAAACTTTCCCACATTTTAATAGCCGAAGCTGCGGTAAGAAATATAGAGAGGAAAGCGAGTGCCACTTCGAAGCTGTCTAATCTTTGGCCCAAGGCAGTTCTGGATGCTTTGGATGAGTCGATACAGAGTAAGCAATGGCAGTCTGCTCTGAAGGTCCGTGGATTTACGTTGAGTTTTTTGTGCTCTTTTGCTTCTGCCCATTCTCCGTCGAGTTCAATTCTTCGAGTTAAATTTGTTGTTTAGTGATATATGAGGTGAAACCTCTTCAATTTTGCTACTCTATGAGCAAGAAAACTGCTTAGTTGAGCAGTGAAACAACTCTCAAAAAATGTGGTGCTTATTTACTCTTCATTGAAAAATTCTTTTTTAGTACTTACGGTTAGCTTTCTGACTGCAGAAAGTGTTTGCTTTGCGTTTACTGGATTCTCGTTTTGTTCAGCTGATGTAAACTCAATATGTATATCTTTAATCACAAAACAAGATCATTGGTTGGCACGTCTAATGGATTTTTGGACAGTTTTTGCTCTTGAAGTGTAGAAATTTGATTTCTTTCTATAAAAATGAATACGTCGGAAACAGTTTGTCCCATTCATTGTGGTTTGAGCTACTGTTTTATAGATCTCTTGCAATTGTGCGCCAGCATTTCGTGGACTAACTCCATTGTTCTCAAATTTTCTTTTAGATATCTAGCTATATCGAGAAATAGAAATCTTTCCTGCTTGTTTCATGACATATATTTAAGTTCATGTTCATCTATTGTCTGTAGATTTTCAAATTGCTACGGAAGCAGCAGTGGTATGTTCCAAAATGTCAAACATATGCTAAACTATTAACCATGCTCGGGAAGTCCAAGCAACCAGAACATGCAATCTCCCTCTTCCGAACCATGCTGTCTGAGGGTCTCGAGCCAACCTTGGATGTTTACACGTCTCTTGTGGGGGTTTATGGCATGAGTGGTCTTTTTGATGAGGCATTCCTTACTATTGATGAGATGAAGTCTGTTTCTGGATGCATACCTGATGTTTTCACATACACAATTCTCATTAATACCTGTTGTAAGCACCAGCGATTTGATCTATTCAGAAAAATTCTAAATGATATGTCATATTTGGGGATTGAATGTAGTGCTGTTACATTCAATACTATAATTGATGGGTATGGTAAGGCAGGTTTTTTTGAACTGATGGAGAATTCTCTTTCTGATATGCTTGAAAGTGGGCAGTGCCTTCCTGATGTTTTCACATTGAACTCTTTCATTTGGGCTTATGGAAGTAGTGGAGAGATTGAGAAAATGGAAAAATGGTATGATGAATTTCAGCACATGGGGGTCACACCAGATATAAAGACATTCAATATCTTGATAAAGTCATATGGCAGAGTGGGTATGTTTGATAAAATATATTCAGTTCTGAAGTTTATGAAGAAAAGATTTTTTTCCCCAACTATTGTTACATACAACATTATTATTGAGGCTTATGGGAAAGCCGGCAACATTGAAACGATGGATTACTTTTTCCGACTAATGAAGCATCAAGGAATGAAGCCAAACTCTATTACTTTTTGTTCACTTGTTAGTGGATATAGTAAAGCAGGGCTCTTGGCAAGGATTAGCTCAATCAGGAGGCAAATTGAGAACTCTGATGTGGTCTTGGACACACCATTTTTTAATTGCATCATTAGTGCCTATGGACAGGCTGGTCAAGTGGAAAAGATGGAGGAGATGCTTACTTATATGAAGGAATGTAAATGCAACCCCGATACCATTACTTTTGCAACTATGCGCCATGCATACAACGGCCAAGGCATGGTAGAGGCCATTAAGGAATTGGAGCTCATGTATCAGGTAAGTTGGTGTTTTAATTTATTTTTTTTCTTCTGAAATCTATAGTCTGATTTACAACTCGTTGATGTCTGATGGTTAACCATGTTTTTTTATTTTTATTGCAAACCATAATCTTTTCTTTATAGGTTCCAGTCTGAATCTTGTCATGATACTTAGACTCAGGATGACATAGTTGAGAATCTTGTTAAATTAGAGCTGTAGCAAAACCGCAAAAGACAAAAAATTATTTCTGAATGCCTTAGAAAATTTAAGAGGACACCAAGTGATGGAAAAATGAGGGAATCGTTTCAAGTTGTTTTGCTGTATTCTACTGAGACTTATGCCCCAGTTAGGAGGCCTTTGTCAAAGTTGTTTGCAGGATTAACAAGAGATAGATAGACCGAAAATGAAACGTATCAAGGGGTTAAGAAAAATTGGAGAAGCCTGTCCTGGCAATTGAGGTATCAAATGATTTAGCAGAATGCAGGAAGGGATGTGTGGCTAAACCTAATAGAGTTGGGACAAGAGTATGATGAGGATAATGGCACTCTAAAGCTTCAAAAGATTTAAGCACAGATGAATGATGTTTTGATATGTAGCATAAACTTTAGCTCCTAATGCAGCTTCTCTGGACATGTGAGAGATACATTTGCTGATCAGAAATGTTGATATAATTGGCCTCTATATGTGGGCCACAGACTCACCATAAGGGAAGTCCTGTGAGAATGTACAATTTGTCTTTTCTGGGAAAAATAGATGACAAGTTGCAAAACATCATTCTGTTTTAGTGCAAGAGCACTTTTAGTGATTAATGGCTGCTCAGCTGTTGCTCTTAATTCTTTCTTGTTCTTGCAGGAACTAGTTAATGAGAAAAAATTGACATAATTAGCTGCAATTGGAAAGTGAAATTGAGAAATCTACCATGTGCTTTGGTAGTTGCAAACCAAGGATTTTCATCTCCATACTGTGTTACTCTGATGGTGGTTGAATCTTGAAAAGACATAATGATGAGATGATCTATATCAATTTGGGTCTCAATTTGAAAAAGGTAAATACCGTTCTCTTTATCAATAGCCATTTTTCCTAAAGGTTTTTCTAATGTGTTAAGACAAAACTGGATTGTTTGGCAAGGTCTAGTAAGCCTCTCTCCCCGGCCATCTGCTCCAACACCCTAAACCTGTGTTATGGAAGGCTGGCATGAATCATCTTGAACCAAAAAAAATAACTGGAGTTCTACTCTTTTGCAGAATGGTTGGCCACTGTGCTAGGGCAGAATGTTAAAGCATAGAGAGAAGTCTGAAAGGAGCATTTAAGAAAAGATATTGAAAATAGAGGTAGTTTCATGAGGTGGTTAAACCGAGCTCATACTTATGTACCCACTTATCTCAGCACCAATACTACATCCTTCTTTATCTTCTATTACATTTCAGAGGATCTCCTGTCTGCTCAGCGAATCTTATCTACTTAAGTGAGTGACAACCACCCAAGAAGTGCAGATGGAACCAAATGCTAGTGCTGTTTTGACTTTGAGTTGCTTCTGTAGAAAAAAAAAAAAAAAAAAAAAAACTATTAAAGTGAAAGATTAGTAGAAGCGTTTTCTTGATCACAACCAGATAACAGCTTGGAAGGAAGGAAATGAGGCGTTTTGCTCTTTCAGGGCAGAATGGTTGCAGAGCCATTCCATGTGATGTATTTGCAAAGTGACGATGCTCTGATGTCTTCCTATGTGCACCAGAAGAGGTGGCTTCAGCTGTACTATTGGGCCGATTCCGCTCCTATGAAGATGCCAAACGGTTCAGCAACACATAAAATGACAAATTTCCAAAGTGGACTGCAGCTTCTTCTCTTCTTCCATTTCTCAAGTTCAAGCCACATGAAGCCTGCAGATGGGATTCAGTCTCCATTCTCTCACTAATCAACCTCTTAGCTGTCCATGCTTGACTTTCAATGGATCATATTTTGTTTTAACTAGGTTTTGCTATAATTTCAGTATAATACCTTCCAGTTTCCTGCCATAGTTGGTTTTCTCCGAATCATTTGTATTCTGCTTGCTCTTCTTATTTTATAGTACTTTTGGATGGACAAGTCAGTTTCAATCATGAACCTGGTAAGGTGGGTTGCTGGGGGTCTAGAAAGAAGTTTTAAAACTGGTGGTTGGGTTTTAACAAATTGCATTGCATCCTGGCTGCATATTTGTTTCTGTTTTCAGTTGAAAAGACTTTCCTGTAATTAGAACCTTTTTTGTGTTATTTATTTAGGTTTATGTCTTCTCAAAAAGAACAAAAATGGAATCATGGATGATTTTCTTCTCAAGATTTCATGTGGATTGTGAACTAATAAGGTCTAAATTACGTTTGAATTATTTTTAATTTATAGCTACTAAATGCTTCATTTCAATAAAAAAAAAAAACCTTAATTTATTTCCTAAAACTTATGTAAATTTATTGAGCTTTTCAGAGATAATTTTAGACAAATTAATAAACTATAATTTCTCTTATAAATAATTTTCAGTACATATTTATCTTTAATAAATTTACATAAGTTTTAGGAAATAAATTAAGGTTAGCTTTTAAAATTAAATTTTACATATAAGATCAATTTAATACATAATGGTTAAAAATTAATAATTTTATATTACAATAAATTTTCAGCTTCTGGTGTCATCGTGCAGTTGGTTATCACGTCAGTCTAACACTCTGAAGGTCTCCGGTTCGAGTCCGGGCGACGCCAATTTTGCGTACAATTTGTTCAAGAAAAGAAGAACAGTCGAGGATTTCAATTTTCAACTCGGTGACTCTTTTATTTTGCCGTCACCCGTGAATCCTCTGGTTCCAGGTTTGTTCGTCTGGTTGGAGTGACTATGAAAGTAATGATTTAAAAGCTTCGGGAGCATATTCTAATGCTAAATTTCACTTTTCCAGTGCCAGTGCGGTGCAATTTCCATAATGGCACCTAAAGTTAGGTTGTTGTTGGTCCCCCCATAGAACCCAAAGACGCCCAACATAGCTGTGAGTAGGGGTTGGCATTGGGCCGAGTCAAGTTTGAACCTCATATCTTTGAGTTTAGTTTTATCCAAATGCTTCGAACTCAAGTTCGGGTTTAAATTTGGAAGGAATTAATGAATTTTGAACTTACATATGTTCGAGTTTGGTTTTATCCAAATACTTTAAACTTAAACTCGGGTTTAAATTTGGAAGGAATTAATGAAAATAATTAGAGTAAAATGTAAATATATGCTAACGAATCGAGCTCGACAGTTTTACAAACCAGTTTGACTTTGAGCGATTTGGAAGCTGAAGACCCCCCTAGGCACCCAGCTGACTGCCTTTTTTCCCATAATTTCCTCTTTTCGTAGTGAGATGCACTACGGACAACTTTCATCATCCTCCTCCACCATAGGATCCTCACCCGAGTTGGACTGGACCACTCAGTCGCCTTTAGCATGCTTTGAAAAAGACCCAAATTATGGGATTAAGCTCTGAGAAACTCTTTTGAACAACATTAACATCACTGAAATCTGTTCCAGGTTCATCAAATGCCCTCAGTTTATACGAGTGATCAAGAATCAAGAAATTTCAGATCACAGCATCACATTGAAACTACGATCAATGTATTCTGCCGACTACTCGATGAAGTATACGGACCACATCTTGATGGCGCCTCTCCGCCTCTGCATTGATTGTACTTATTCTTCTGTGTATCCCCATGATTTGAAAAAAATCAAAATCTTGGTGAGGATGGTAAACTAAACATCACGCTTCGTAATCTCCGACTCCCCCTTTTCGATTATTATACTAACCTTGTTCAACACTCCTACATTTTTTTTTTTTTGTAAAAGATTGCAGAAATACAATATTCGTACGTGAATATATTTAATTAATACTGGAATAGTTCCATGCCGATCAGCCAATCAACCAGGAGCAAGTTTTGCATATAAAAATAGACGCCCATCACTTGGTAAACAGTGGGTGCGGCAGTCAGCTTAGCAGGTAAAGAGTTTGAAGAATGCATTACCAGTTCGTCTCATCTGCCACGAACACTGAAATTTTGTTTGTTCTTTTTGCAAATACGTTATGAACCTACAGAGGAATTTCTTGGCTGTTTCCTTGTCTTTGGGCTTCACTTGTGTTATTTTTGTCGGTGGTTGAATTGAAGGGAGAGTGAAGAGAATTTGGTGATGGGTTTCCTCTCGAACAAAGTGGAGAGAGACCAGATCAAGGCCGGTGACCATATCTACTCGTGGAGAGCTATCTATGCTTACTCGCACCACGGTAATGCAGTTCCTTCTTCATCGTTAGAATCCGACTTCCCTTTTTCCTTCTTACCTGTTATGTCCTTTCTTTTGTTTTTCTTCCTTTTTTTTTCTGAAATTACAGCAGATGTTCATGTAACAAAGTGATGATCATGCCAGCATTGGCTTGGGTTTCTACGTCAATTGCTGAAATCATATTGGATTTGCTAAAAATGTAATGAGTGAACTGAACCACCTGTCCTACGCTTTCCCTGACGAGGTTATTGTACTTGGTTTTTTATTGTTTCTGTTGTTTTTATGAACAAGATCAGGATAAAAGGGTTTCCTTGATCTGATATCTTCCATCGAGAGATTATTATTTTCTTTTTAAAAATTGTTAACCGAGAGATGGTTGATTCCTTTCTTAAATTTAGTTGCTTGCAAACCTGAAACATGTCGATCGCTTGAGAAGGGTAGTAAAAAAGGTCTGGACAATGAACTCAGGAAGTTTGTAGGAATCCAAAATTGCCAACTAAATTGGCAAAAGTTCGCAAGTTCTGTGTGGTTTTCTGTTGGGTGAAAAGTAGTGATTAATTATGGTGAAGGGGATAACTTGCTAAGTTTCACTTTTACAAAGTCTTTGGTAGTATCAATGTCAATAGTTGTGCAGCTATTGTTGTTTTCTCAGTAGGAAGAAAACAAGAAGATAGTTATGAACTGAGTAGGGTCGCACTAAGATGAGACTTAAACTCCAGATTTTTTCCAGTAATACATCTGCCATGTTTATTACGAGTTGTCAGAGGCAGTGCAGATCCTGTAAAGATTCATGGCTTCTGTAGCATGTATATGTCATATTGAAGCTCATTTATCCAAATCTGCATCTCAACATTGCTTTTATCCCTTACTATATATGTCAATTTCTTCATTGTTAACCTTCAAATTATTGCCGGTGACAATTTTTTCATTCTTGACCTTTGCTATGAGCAGTTTCTTAATGATTTTTTACAAAGTTTATAGCTGTGTAGTACATCTCTGTGGTTTAGCTTTTAATACTATAAATTGTTTACAAGTGACAATACCACAGTTATCACTCAATCATCTACTTCTTAATTTTTCAAATAGAATAATATGTGGATTGACAGGTTTTTAGAGTGAGGTTGTATGTTCATGTCTTACCAGGGGTATTAGGTGTTGTTTGTAAACAACATTCAAAAAACAGAGCAAAACGGGGTTTCAAACATCAGGTTTGAATAACTATTGCCAGTTTATAAGATTTTCAGTAGCTTACATGATATTAACTTTAATCTGATAGTCTGCATCTTCTTCCTTTCTTCAAGTCTAGAAGAGACCAGAAGAACCAGGCCAGTAGGAGCTCAGATAGTTCATATACCAAACTGGCTGGATTCTGGCCTGGTGCTTGGAGGAAAGAGAGTATTGTTGGTTTTGAGTATTCTGCTCGAACTCTGCTGTAACCTGAGTCCAGCCTGGCTTCATGAAAACTTGCAGAACTGGTTTACTTATGTGTTGCTTCAATTGCATACCATGAACTAAATTTAATCCTTCCCAACCCCCTCTTCTGTGTAAAAACCTATTAGTACCGTTTGCACCCAAGTGCATAGATTCATAAAGTTTTGTTGCTGAGAAGAAGACTAGTTGGATAAATTATCTCTATATCTAATCCGTTCAGGAGTCAAGTCAAATTCATTCCACCATGCGGAACAGTGAATTATAAGTAAATTTAAGGCTGCGCATGCATTTGTTGAACAAAAAGTGCACTATAAATAGCTTTAATGTTATGCACTCTTGAATTTGCAACAGGTATTTATGTCGGGGGCTCTAAAGTTGTTCACTTCAGACGCAAGAAGGATATGACTTCACTGACTGGTACTTCAATAGACTCTTCTGGTTCTTCAAGTGAGAAATCCTTGTCAATCTGTGAGATTTTCCCAGACTGCGGATTCAGCCTACCAGACAGCGGGGTTGTCCTCACCTGCTTGGACTGCTTCCTTGATGGCGGCTCTCTCTACTGCTTCGAATATGGAGCAGCTCCATCCATTTTTCTTGCTAAACTCCGGGGAGGAACCTGTACAACCGCAGAATCAGACCCACCAGAAACAGTAGTCCACAGAGCTATGTATCTGCTTCAGAAAGGGTTTGGAAACTATGATGTATTTCAGAACAACTGTGAGGACTTTGCACTTTACTGCAAAACAGGTCTACTGGTTCTTGACAAGTCCGGGACGGGAATGAGTGGTCAAGCTTCTTCCTTCATGGGGGTCCCAGTAGCAGCTCTTGTTTCATCACCTTTGAAGTTATTAATACCAGGTCCCGTTGGTGTGGCCACAGTGACTGCTGGAATGTATTGCATGAGCAGGTATGCCACTGATATTGGAGTTAGAACAGACGTCGTCAAGGTGCCAGTTGAGGAGATGGCAACGAGCCTAAGCTTGGCAGAAACGGAACAGGATTCATCTGAAGAAGAGGATACTGAAGAAAAGGCCCAAAGTAAAGAACCTCCACAGAAGAAATCCAGGTAGCATAGCTTAGGTGCAGCGTGGTGTGTGGTTGAGTAAATTGAAGTGCTTCATTGGGTTTAGTTTGGCTTTGATTCGGTTGTCCTAATAAGTTGGTAATAAGTAGATTTCTGGGTTGTCTTGATTGTAGTGCTGTTGTTCCCATGACAAATTTGTACATGGTTTAGTTCTCAATTTAGATACATTTGGTGAATCAACAACTGTTTTCTGCACTTAGCTTGTGTTTGCTAGTCTTTCTTACTTTTAAATGCTTCCTAATTAACTCTAGTTCTAATCGTAAACAACAGGTAGAGGAGAAAAAATATTTGAGTACTTTTGTCTCAATTCCTGTAAGAGAGCGATACCTAGTTCAACGATCAATTGCAGGTGCCAGTGCTAGCAATTCTAGTCATCAGGATAATCTGATTTCCACCTCCATTTCAGACTGGTACTAATAACAGAGCTCAAGCCAAGACTGGTACTAATCATTTTTCCCCACAGTTGAGGAAGATATTGCTCAGTTCTTCCTGAATGAGCACAAGCTGTAGTGGTTTCCATAATCTTACCCATGTTTCTACGTGTGATTCCTAATATCAAAACTTGTGTCCCTCTACTGATTCAACCCATTTCGCCAGAACGATCGAAGGCCAAAAGGCGTTGCAATAAGGAAACTTTATGGCATATCCACAGGTTCCAAGATGTCTCAAACTCCTTGAACAACCTCCAAACATCTTAATACGCTAACAGCTTTAAATGAAAATTTATACTTCTAATATCTCTGTAGACCATGGTGATAGATTCACCAAGGGAAAATGGCATTTTTCCAACTCCGGTTACAGAGAAGGTTTTCTTGAGTATCATCAAAGTAACCCTTTTATACAAGGCAGGGATCAATTTCATGCCATCCTATTTAAGGGAAAGAAAAAACAGAAAAGGAAAGGACGATTAGATCCTTTTCAGTTACCACATTACCTTTTCCCTCATAAATCCACCTCCACAAATAGGCTTGCCTGTGGATGCAAACCTGCATCCTTCAGTGAAAGTGGAAGCTTTTCTGGGCCATAGACAACCCTAGGAAAGTTTGACACCAGACTGTATTTCTCAGCTTTCAAGCAGTCCAATGAATCGACAAATTCATAGAGAGATTGCACAGTGACCGTACTATGAAATCTTCTCTCTTTGCGCTCTCCAGTGGGGAACCGCACAAGTACCTGATAGGACAAACGACATCATTAACTAATTAACATTCTAATAAAATAAGACTTCACGAAATGAGGTTTTGATAATCAATAACAAAGCAGTAGCTTAAAAAGATCACTATTGAAGTAATGAAATTACAAATATCCAAAAGAAAGCTACTAAATACAAATAGAAAAGCCCCACAAACAAGACATCTGTACCATTACATCTTCCTCTTGTCACTTTGCCACAGCTGGAAAATAAAGAAAGTGTAGAGCCTTTTCATACTTTTTTTTTTTTTAAATGTAGAGCCGTTTCATACTACCAGCCAGTGATACTAAAACCAGCTCATACGCCGTTTCAGATAGAAAAATAAATAAATAAATAAAAAGAAAAAGAAGAAGCTCATATCGCATATAAAGCCCAGCAGTTCCAACTACTACATGACAGAAATCATGAATAAGCTGGATTAAATACACATTTTAGTAAGCAATTCAAGCTACCGTTATTTCATATGATAAAAAGGGTCTGAGCTTTAACACAATTTGACAGGTGATTTTCACACATAAAATCACCATATACCTTTTAAAAAAATTGACCATAACAACATACCACAGAGCTTAAATCATTTGAGAAGGATATGCTTGTATGGATTCAACCACAAGAAGCAAGAAGAATGCTCGACAAAGGGACATTTCAAACAGAGGAAGATGGCTGTGTGGTAGGAGAAGAGTTCCATAATAGACAAAGGAAAGGCTTACCTTGTTGAAATTCAGTCTTGGAAATGTAAAAAGCATGAAAAATGTGTTCAAAATAAATAATGAGAAATTATTGCATTTGGTGGCAAAAACAAGAAAGTAGGCTAGTCGGACGACCCACATAATATAAAACATATTGAAATTTGACATGGACCTATATGGAGCAAATGAAGATGTCTAAAAGGATGTAATATAAACAGAAACTGACATATAACGTGGTTGGTTCTACTCTGAAGCCATTTCCTAGTTGATTTGGAATCATTTCCTTCTTCAGCACTACCAACCGTATGTGCACATCAGTTCACTCAAATATCTAGGGAACTGCTAAATATTTACATGACACTGTCTATTTCATATGCGATGCGTCAAAAAACCAAATTTCTATCAACATTCAGAGTTTATGAGCATAATATATAGAGATAGTATTGTTTGGTACTGAAAAGGAAAAGAATATATATATATATGAAAATTGAACTACCTCTACCATTCGAAAAAGGAGTTAGCACTGGCTTGACGTACCTGTGTAACATTGGGCCCCTTGTCAGGCTCAACACCCAATGACATAGCTTTTTCCTGCCGCCTTCTTGCTAGTGTGGCTTCCTTCTCAGCAGCTTCCCGCACAGCTCTTTCTTGAGCTTCTTCCTCCTCCTTTCTTTTCCTTTCAGCTTCTACGGCTTCTCTTTCCAATCGCTCCTGTTCTTCTTTTCTCTGCCGTTCTCTAGCCTGTTGACATTACATATCAAGCACCACATACATCATGAGAATTAGAAGATATACCAGTAACTGCTGTGCTTCTTTCTTTTATCCTTTCCTAGGAAAGAAGACAGCAGAAAAACCGCAAGGAAATCTTCCCAATTGCAATTCAGAACTACATCCAAAGCAAAGAGGGAATAAAAGTTGAAGATATAATGCACCTGATCAGCTTCAAGTGCAGCTCTATATGCTGCATCTTGCTCCTCTCTTAAGCGCATGTTACTCTGTCTTTCTTCTGCTTCAAGCCTAGCAGCCACAAGTACAGGAGCACTGTCTTCAACCACTTTTTGAAGAATTGTAAGCATTTGTTCAGGAGATCGTGGACCTTCGATCTAGGAGGTAAAAAAAAAAAAAAAAAAGATTGTTGACAACAAATTATATCTTTAGTTCCCACAAGAAAACAAAATGAGAAAAGGAAAAGAGGAAGGATGACATTTTGCAACATAAACAAGATCGCATGGTAATTCAAGACATGAATTCACGTATCACCTGAGTCTTACAAGTCTTCTGTGGTAAAATAAATTTTATAAAAAAGAAGTAACCAATTAATGAAATCCTTCCTCTATATCTGAGTTACTGAAATACTTTTATTCATCCAGATGTTATTTTTGTGAAAGAAAAGAAAGCAAAGAAGAAGATTTCCGGCATCTCTCTGTCCAGCTCAGTGATATGGAGATGTTGTTCACTAGTTGCTAATTTCAGAGATGCCTCTCCAACGATGTCCCCTCCTCAGCCTCAACCTCCAGGAGGTAGCTTAAAACTAAACTTTTACAGAAGTTCAATGTAGAACTCCATGGCAGAAACCATTAGTTGTGTTATTTGCAACCATTCAAAGTCAGTGCTGCAGGCATTCAGTGGGCCAGCAGGTCCTAGTGACTCAGCAATGTAGAGCCCGGTGCTTTGTTTTAAAGGGCTAAGCTATATTGCAAAGTTTCCCCAGTGCAGTTATGATAGAAGGGAATTCTTCCACTGTCATCTCTTGGATTTCTAAGAATAAAGCCCTCTTTGGCCAGCTACGGCACATTTATGATAAAGCCAAGGCTTCCTCCCTGGATGTCTCATGGCAGCCAATCTTAAGGTCAGTAGATTCAGTCTCAGACTCAACAGAGGAAGGAGCCTCCTAAAGTCATATCGTAATAAGCAAGGACATCCCCTATTGTATCTGAAGCTTGAGTTGCTCTGTCCCTAGCATGTTGGGCTAAGACACCTATTGCTACCCAGCTGCAATTTTCTAAATTCTTTTAAACAAAAACTTTCAACATTTCTGAAAAAAAAAAAAAACAGTAAACAAGAAAGAGGGCTGAAGAAGATGACACACAGCTACTTAAAAAGAGTGGAACAAAATGCTTCAAATTCTGGTGGGTTTATCAGGCTTTCTTAATGAACACCATCCAAACATGTATACATGTATGCTGACATCAACACCCACTGAATGGGGGAAACTGTTTTCATGTGTCTCTCCTAAGAACTCATTTTCTTTCATTCTTTTTTTTGAAGCATTATAGGGACTCTCTTTAGTCTACATGTTTTGGAAGTACATCCTGAAAGCCTCTTCATGCCATTCTAAGTGCAGTTGACATAAAAATGGGAGCTGGTTTTTTTCAATTTACTTAATGCAACTGAACAGAGAATTTTCTTATGGAGCAAGAAGCACAAAAGGAGAAAAGAAAATAGAAGATACAGTATAAATCAAACAAAACAAAACAAGAAAGAAGTGTCAGTGGAAGAAGGGAGAAATGAGACTCCAATAAGATGTTGATGTCCCGATTTTAGAGAGCATTGGCTTCATGCAGGGTGTGCATCCAAGTTGCATCAACTGGGAAGCAATGTCCATGATGCCATTAAAAACCCTGTTGAGACACTACTGAGAGGCAGAGCCACCCAAAGCCCCATCTAAGCACTGCACTGGAGTGATACCTTTTTATCAATTTTATGAATACTGGTGACACTGTCATTAGCAGTGAGACCAATGGACCATTAAAGAGACAACTTCTGTCAATTTTAAGAACCATTATAGATAGTTCAGAGTATGTGAACCTTGCAGTCTTTCCAAATTTAAAGTTCCATGTTATAGAATGCTCCAATGGCCACATATTGGTACCCGTTACCATATAGGTACACAGAGTCTAACCGGGGCTAATTGTACAACTGTGTTGGTCTATAGCCCCTTACATAACTGATACAGAACATATTACGAGACATCAATTCCTTTTCAAAGTACATCGATCGTCATTCAATTTCTTGTCTTTTCCAAATAAAAAATGATTTTTTTTTAGAAGTACCAAGTTATGGCTGTTATCCCCAACCCTTCCCTTCCGTTTTGAAGTGCAAAAGGACAAAAGAACACGATAACAACCACAAACTAGATTTCAGAAGAAATTGCCCAAAACATTTAATTACCTGCTGAAGTAATGCAATCCTCTGATTAGAAGCCGCCATAACGACAGCACAGAAAGGAAACCTTGAAGCCTTCAAGCTATTACTCATTTTGAAGCCCTCGCTAGCCCGAATACTCCCTCCCCACGAAACAAGATTCTCATTTATAAAAGCCACCACAGGGTCAGAACACAAGCTTCCTCCACAAAAGGCTGGCGTGTCCGGATGATCCGGTGAGTGAAGATACACGAACAGGAGCTTAAACGATTGTCTAGACCTCTGCAAAGCATCCATGAAGCCTTCCGTCACGAAACCCGGGTGAGACGACCCATATTCCCTCTCGAACGCAGCAACAAAATCCAACGCCTCAGAAGCTACTGCAGAAATAGACGTCAACGGGGACGAGTCATCGCCGGCCGCCCCACCAGAAGGCGAGCGCCGACCCAGCATGCTCATGGAGTAGTTGAGAACTCCTCCAGCGACCCAAAATCCGAGTCCCACCGCACCGGAAATCAAACCCAGGCTGCCGGAGATGACAGTAAAAGGCAGGGTAATGAGTTTCCACGCCACTCCCGGAGACTGAGCCACGGGCATGTCACCAGGCTCCCTCCCCGATGCATCCACATCCCGCCGCTCCCCGGAATTCGGCGGCCCACTACTCCCGGCAGCGCCAGACACTCCAGCACTCGAGGACGTGGACGTTATAGCCGAGACGGCAAGCTCGAGATCCCAACCATGCGCAGCTAAGATTTCAGCGCAGAGATCCCTATCCTCCAAGCCAGTAACGGCCTGGAAGTACGCCAATTTGTCGTTCGAATCGGCGCCGAAATCCACCATCTCTCCCTCCCCCCGAGTTAGCCGCAGAAGGGGGCACGAAACGCCGAATCGAGAGGGTTAGGGTTTGAGCCAATGGAAATTCAAACCTGCAAGCAAAGACGGAGACGATGAAGTAGGTCGTAGAAGGGAGATTGGGGGAATGAGAATTGAAATCTTTCCGGAAAATTCTATCATTTAAGACCCTATTTTAAAATTCATTTGTTGATGCATGTGTTGGCTTCAGTTGGTTGGGCTGCAGGACTAAGAAAAGTCATGGCCCGGGGACGACAGTTGTTATAAAATAAAGAACCCTTACAGAGCGAAGACCTTTACAATTGAGGAGGTGGAATGTACATTTCGCTAGCCAGCTTTTAAATAGACGTCATAAGCCTATTTGGGCTTAATTGGGTAAAATTAAGAAACAAACCACTAATTTACATACATCCCTACCGTTCCCTACATGCCCTTGGCTCACCTCAACATTGGCTTTGTCTTAGGTTTTCCACATACTTTTCGGAAAAACCTCTTTATCTTTGTCATTTCGCAGTAGATCATTTTTCCAAGATGACTCATTTTATCCTTTGAACTAAAACTTTTGATGTATTCAAAGTCTCTCAATTATTCCTTGATGAGATTGTCAAGCTAAATGATTTTCTACATACCATAGTTTTCGATAGGGATATTCGCTTTATAAGCTATTTTTGGAAAACTTTGTGGCACTTAGTGGGTACACGATTGAAATTTTTGACTATCTACCATCCACAGACTGAAGGACATGCCCCTGGCAAGACCTGAACATTCTTCTTTATCTTTGTCATGTCACGGTAGATCATTTTTCCAAGATGACTCACTTTATCCTTTGAACTAAAATTTTTTATGTATTCAAAGTCTCTCAATTATCCTTTGATGAGATTGTCAAGTTATATGGTTTTCTTCGTACCATAGTTTTTGATACAGATGTTCACTTTATAAACTATTTTTGGAAAACTTTGTGGGTACACTATTGAAATTTTCGACTATCTACCATCCACATATTGATGGTCAGACTCAAGTCGTTAATCGGAGTTTAGGGAACTTATTTCGGTGCCTTGTTGGTGGCTTAATTCTTCTAACTACTCAATTTGCATATAATAACTCGGTGAATAGGTTAATAGGTATGAGTCTATTTCAAGTTGTCCATGGTATTAGACTCAAAAACCTTTAGATGTCATACCTATGTTTCCTCGTGCTAGGGTTTTTTAGCTTAGCATTTTATTTGCACATAAAGTCCTAGAATTGCATGTTGAAGTTAATAAATGCATTCATGCAAAATAATGCCTAGAACAAAATTCATGCCGATATGCACAAACATGCTACATAATTTATTGAAGGTGACAATATCATGGTTCAGATTCACACTTAAAAGTTGTAAGCTTGTAGTGCAACACTATTTAAGGTGCTCAAAAGAGTATCATCTAATGCCTATGTTGTCAATTTACTCTACTTTTAACATTTAAGGTGCTCAAAAGAGTATCATCTAATGCCTATATTGTCAATTTACTCTACTTTTAACATTGAAGATCTGAAAATATACAAGGGTAGTTCATCTATTCCTGATAATCCTTTTTTGGCTCTACTACTCCGTCAGATACAATGCTTATCCCTACCAAGTTTCTTTGCATCCTGCCGTTTTTCCCATCCCACCAACAACAAAAAATTATATTGATGCTATTTTAGACAAACAAGTGGATTTTACTAGGACCGGTAAAGTCCAATGTTTCTTAGTGCGTTGGGTGGGACGTCTAAACTGAGACAACACTTGGATTTCTCATGAAACATTGCTACATATGGGGACCTGAATTTATTGGAGCCACCAGGAGTTACACTCGACATGGTCAAGATTCCCTTACCCTCAAGAGAGTTGGTGGGGACACCAATATGTCACTTATCACCCGTGTATACTCATAGGTATAGGGCCCCATGAGGACCCACCACATTGTGGTGGGGTGATTCCCCGTTTTCATATTTATTTTCATCTTCCTTGATTTTATGAGATTTATCGGTTATTGATTTTATCTCTCTTTGAATTTTCAATTTTAATTTATTTTTTTATTAATTGATTGTAAAAAAAAATTCCTCTCCTGCTCTCTCTTTCTTCCTGTCCGTTCCTCTTCTTATTCTTCTCGATTCCTCTTTTCTCTCTTCCTTTCTATTCCCAACTCCACAATCGGAACCTACAATTTAAAACGATGTACCCGTCCCTCATCACCTTCGATTCAGAGAATTTCGTCAATTGGGTCGTGAAGAACGAGGTCCCCGGCCTTCAGTATCTCGGGCAACATTGGTTTCTTTTCATCAAAACCAGAAGCCGCGGAAGTCCTGATAAGTAATCCATAAAGCTCTTGCTCCGAAGGTCGCAGTTTGAAACCGTAGCTTAGACGGGTCTTCGTCGAGAGGCTTTGAAGCAACAGAAATCGGGTAGAAAGAAGGTGAGACGCAGAATGCTGTCCATTCTGTATTCGATCACAGCGAGCGCGCAGATGAATTATCAAAATAATCGAGGGTAAATCGGTCATCTAAAAATATACTTAATATAAATATAAAAGAGTGGCCGTAGCATAACACCAGTTCTCTCGTAGCCCGTCTGGTTTTGAGCCGGGACACTTGATGTGTGGGTTTCGACTTCGAGGATTGGTGGAGAAGAAAAAAAGAGCAAAAAAAAAACAGAGGTATTTCAAAATACCTCGACTTTTATGGATAGAATATTTAATTTTAATTTTATGAATTTAATATTTTGATTTTTAATAGAATAAAAGAATCAAGTCATTAAACCTACATTAATTATTTTGGACGAACGAGGGCAAAGAAGGCGCTTTGAAGCAAATGAAAGCGAAAGGGTAAATTGGTCATCAAAATAAGTACAAAAATAAATAAGAGGTTAACGCATGACACCGATCCTCTTGGAGACCTTTGGTTTCAGGATGTGAAATTCACTAATGAATTCGGGTTCGAGGATTGGTGGAGGAGAGAGAGAGAAAAGAAGAAAGAGGTATTCTAAAATACCTTTATTTTTTTTACATTTGATTTTCGAGGGTTTCTACCCCCAATGATTAATTTAATGTAGTATTAAAATATATTAATTGATTAAATAAGATATTTTATTAATAAATTAAGATAGATTATAATTTTATTTAAATTAATACAATAATTACATGTGACAATTAATTTGTGTACTAATTAATTATAAAAAAATAGATAAATAAAAAGAAAAAAAGTAATAAATAAATAAGAATAAATGTTATTAATGACATAAGAAATATTTTTAATAATATAGTTCCAAAAAATTAGAAATCATTAGTTTAATTAATGATAAAAATAGGATAATAAAAACAAAAATATGTGATCAATTGTTTACATTAACAATATTTTAATTACCACTCTTAAATCACTAATTTAATATAGTAATAAAAATAATGAATATATAAATAAATATTTTATTAATAACATAAGATAGATTTTTATGTAGTATAAATTAATAATATATTTTTAAAAAATTAAAATTATTAGTTTAATTAATGATAAAAAAATAGGATAATAAAAAAAATAGTTGATCAATTGTTTACTTTAACAATATTTTAATTATCACTCTTAAATCACTAATTTAATATAGTAATAAAAATAATTAATATAACAAATAAATAAATATAATATTTTATTGATAACATAAGAAAGATTTTTATGTAGTATAAATTAATAATATATTTCTACAAATTTAAAAAATATTAGTTTAATTAATTATATAAAATAAAATAATTTAAAATAATGCTTAATAATGAGCAAGGACGAGAGGGAATCCACTCTCGCGAGCCGCAAGGGCATGGTGAGAGTACTCGTCGTCAAGTATAACACCTGAATGACCAGCCAACATCAGCTTTGGGATCACTCTCTAAGGTCTGAAACGTCAACAAACAGCTACTATTCTAACTTTTTCAATGGCAAGGAGGGGGGATAGCCACGTTTCATCAGAAATTAAGAACTCATTCAATCGCAGCTGGTACAATATGCTCCTGGCAGCCAAGAAATGCTCTTTAGATAGCCACGTTTCTTCAAGTAGCAGCAGCACTTGTGCGCACCTATCTGTGAAGATGTTGAGCTTTCTACTGATTCTGGAGGCTTCGTTTGGGATTTTCGACGAAACCTAATCTTTGGACTGCAATAGCTGCAGCAACGTTTTCTTTGTACATCAGCATTTAAAAGAAACTTCCCCCTCTCCTATGGTAAATGCTGGCAGCGAGCTAAGTGGAATCCTTCAATTAATTGAGACTTCAAACGGACTTTTTTTTTTCTCTTGGTAGAGACATTTGTTTTCAATCTTTTGATCGATCAATTTAAGCTGGCTCAAGCACAAAGTAAATGATCTTCCTTGCAAGTTCGAATAATGGGCTTACAAAATAATTGATTACATTTTTGAGAAAAACTGGCTAAAATAAAAATATGTTAAAAGGAGTAAAGATATGCTATCACACAACGCGTCTCCCATCTTCAACAAGTAACGCCAGATTTAGATCATCAAACAAGCAGACTGAGAAACCACAAAAAGATTCCGAGAAACAACACAAACAACTCTCTGAGGCAAAATCAGTTCCCCTTCATATCCCTCAACTATGCAGAACATTTTGTACACATAAGCGAAAAAGAGAGGACGGGCAGGCCTCTTGGTTTGTAACCGACCACCGCACCCATCAATGATCCCCGAAGGCAGTCCGTTTTTCAAGCCATCCTCATGATTGAGATTTCAAACAGAAAGGAAGACCTTCTCGCTTGCAAGCAGAACCAATTCCTCATCCAACTAGTCTTCAGGATTTGATATCCACATCATAAACCAGGAGGGAAATTGTTGATCTGTCCTTGCTCCAGGACCTCCTGGTTATTTACTTTGTAAGCTATCCTAACACGCATGGCCAGTGCTTTCTGAAATACAATAAGAGATATATGACAATGTCATAAAGCTTGGATAGAGGAGTCAAAATTAGCAAAGAAAGCATGCACTAAGAAGCTTATATTTATCACTGAAATATAATGCAAGGTATATGCTGCATTGGATCATTTCCAGTTCGTTTTACAGCTTGAAAAATGGAGAGCTGCTTCTACGCACATTTAAACTCTTTCTTATACAGGTACAGGTCTTGGCATTTCAGGCACTTGAGATGACGAGACTTTTTTTCTAAATGTTTTTATGTCATAAGACACCAAAAGGGGATTAAATGATACAAAGAAGCTGAAGCAATGACACTCCTATGATCATCATTTCACAGTTACCATCCTCTCCACAAATCCATTTTTTAGTGAAAAGCTACAAAAAAAGACTGAATCTCGTTTATGTTGCAATGAAGACTGAATAGGCCCCCTTCCAGAGGTCTCACAAACATCTTGATAACAACAGCAAGGTTACATGATAAGGAAGAATTCTACATGCCCTGGTTAGAGATTTAACATTGAAACAATTGAATGCTCAACATTTTGTGTTATATGGGCATTAAACTACGACCAGCAAAAGAAAATGGCTATATTATTGGCCCTCATGAAGCATTTTCACAATATGACGACGAAGACTACACATTTTCAAAAAAGACTATAAAGGCTCCTTCATAAATGGCATAGGATTTCCATCAAAACAGATGCTCCTAAAGTTAATGATGCTAAAATGACTGAAAAGAAAAAGCCTATGTAGGAAAACGCTTAAAAGAAACAACCAGAAAAAAGAGGATAGTACCCTAAAGAAAATAGATGAAAAGCTTACATACTCAAAGCACAGAACACAACACTGGGACCTGGGTACGAAAAGAACAAAAGAGCCTGTATACCTGCCCATGTTGACTATTGGTGACGGTCAAACTCTGTCTTATGGACCCATTACCACTGACAGGGAGAACATTGCTACTAGCTGGATCCAAGTGTAGTTGGATAAACTGCAGAGAACATAGTGATGACATGTCAACAACTGCAAGTGACAGGAAATGTGATAATAAAACAAGTACATGCAACAGTAACATTAAGACAAATCAAACAAAAAAGCAGAAGCCAGTCCAAATAACGAAAATGTAATAGAATCTAACGAGGAAAGGTTGCCTAGGACATAAATCTAACACCTGCATCTATAGAACAAGATGAGAAGATATAGCATAGAGAAGACAACAAGCATTTTACTAACACGAGCTCTGATTTTACTAACAATAAGATGCATGCTTTACAAAGATTGGAGTCTATCAAAATTCCCTTGCTTTGTTGTAGTTACTGACGACATTCACAACTTGGGCTCCTCAAGTTGATCTCTTTAAGAAAAATAAAATAAATCATACAAGCAAAACCAAAGTAAAATGACATTCATGTAATATATTGAGCGAGTATTTTTTAAAAAGAAACAACTCACATAGTGTAGAAAATAGACAGATCATTGTGACATGTAATCAAATTTACCTTGGGAACAGCTGCTTGAAAAATAAAATCTGTGTAAACATTAGATGACAAATTTGTGAAAGTAGCCTGGATTTGCATAGCCTGAGGTTTCTCCGGGAGCTTGGAAAAGCTGAACATGATCTTCAAGTTGTTACTTTGAAAAGCAACAATTGATGGGAAAGTTGGATTTTGTGCTGGGAGAAAAGAATATCATTATTAACCACACTTAAAGAATTATATGAGATTGTGTGTAAACAAAAGCCAAGACATGGAAATCTTATACCTGACGTAGGTGTATTTGAAGACACATCCAACAAATCCACCACAGGTGCAGGCCCTGCCATAGATTTTGTTGGTCCTGCAATTCCTTTAGGAAAATTTGCCAGAGAAGCTTCTGATGTTTGAGTGGAAAGGGCAGGAGAAGAATTAAGTGACAGTGAATCCAATGGTGAAACTGAAGGTAAGTTGTCCAGAGTTGTGGACATGACATTAGGCATCGACTGATTGTTCTGCGGAGAAGTAGTTCCAATTGACAAGAGATCCATTAGAATGTCTGCACCACTCGTTGGTACCTGGTTTACACCTACACATAGATATCATAAGAGCAGTGCCATCAGTTTGATCAAATAGGCGACAAACTTATCACATGCATTTCAGTGTATATCTAGGAAATGCAAATTACAAAGGCATTCAATTTTGTGTATACCACCAGCAGCCATACCCAAAACCTTAGAGAAACACAAGATTTCTTTCTTAGAGAACTGTGAAACACAAGATTAGAAATTAAATCCTGAGTTACAGACAGATAAGCATGATAACAATAGACCATTTTCTTTTCTTTTTTTAATAAAAGTGATGATAGCAATAAACCATTCAGAATACCTTTCATGTCACAACTTCTGAATGAGGCCATAAAAATGCCGAATTACAATAAGAAGATATCCCCAGATAATCAAATGTCACATGGTAACATCTGTCAGTAACTCTGGTGCTCATAAACTGATTTGGAAACTTGACACAGCAGGGCACTTTTCCATCTCTTCATTGTACAAACAACGCCTAGGCTTGCACTGATGTGAACAAAGGCCGGTTTTACTCTGTTACATTGTGGGACCCACCATGGTTGCACGAGCTGGTGGAACCCACCATGAGGACATAGGCTGGTTTTACTCCGTTACAATGTGGGACCCACCATGAGAACATGGGATGCCAAGAAGAGTCCTCATAAGGAGTTAGAATTTTAGTTATATTAGATCTCTAGTAGATTTTGTTATCTTTTCAGGATATTCTTATCTTAGAGAGTTAAAGTTTGAGTTATGTTAGATTTCTAGTTTACATTGAGTTATATTATCATGATAGGTTTATCTTTAAGAATTAGAGTTTGAATATAATTAGGACTCTACCATGTCCTCCGCTATAAATAGAGGACCTTGTACACGGATTAAAAAAAGTTTTTGATGATTATTGATATTGTGAGTTATTCACTTTTCCGAACTTATCAAGGTTTCCTTGTGGTGTTCAAAACCGACTTATCAAACGGATTTTCCATACCCGTTTGTGACGTCTTCACCATACCAAGATTCTTGCTTTGCTAAGCAACTGGTTGCGGTTTCCATCAAACTTGAAAGATCTTGGGGACGATTTCTAGATTTGGTATCGGGTTTCGTCACGGGTTGACGTGGTTCATATCATGCACTCAAATGAAACAGCCCAGAAGATATCACTCTCTTGGAAGTTGGTAGGCCCTCATAAAACTCTTTACTTCATTGGGACTCCAACTCATAAAAAGATCCTCCGATGTGAGGAATTACAAAAGAGAGAAGGGGCAAAAGTTAATTCTTTCTGCAAATTTTGCAATGACCAGGAGAAATCCATCAATCATTTGCTACTGCAATGCCCTTTTAACTTCACTATATTTCTTTTTAAAAAGGTTTAGCTTCACTATACAGGATTCTGTTTTCAATATGTTTGGAGTTCAACTTTGTTTCCAGGATTCCATAAACAGTGCTATTCTTGGAAGTTACAGGCCGCAAGCATGAGCCAAGTAGAGCAACTATAACAACAGCACCCTGACTCCAATAGAAGGAGCAGAATAGTGGAACATTCAATGGAGATCCCTCCTTGGTTGGAAGGCTAATTTAGAAGCTGATTCATGAAATCCTATCCTGTGTCAGCACATAAAAAGGGCTCCCCCACTGCGTCTTTCGGTCATAAAGAATCATTGGAAGCTTGAGGCCAGTTTCTCCTCTAGAGTGCCACCTTAGCCTATCAGCTGGCAGTCCCAGCAGCTTGGAAACCCAAGATCATCTGATATTGAACGAGTTATTCAGGATCATAAGAATCACGAGTTATTCAGGATCATGAGAATCGTATCTTGCTATCCTTTTCTGGCCCTATTGGAACTAGCTGCAGTCAAGGCCCTTTTGCAAGGAATTAAGCTGTACAAACAGAATTTCCCACTTCCACAAGTGATAGACTGTGACTAGGCAATAGTAATCAGCTGGATGAAGGGTCACTCTCGGTGGAGATTCGGCTGCGTCTGTGAAAAAACTAAAGATCTATGTGCATCTTTGGATGCATCTTGGCAGCACATATTGAGAGCTGCTAACAATACTTCTGATGTCCAAGCCAAAAAAGTGGTTGACTGTCCTGCTCTCTTGATTGGGAAATCCTTCCCCATTGTATCCTAACTGCATTATTGTTTAATTATTTTTCTTTTTCACTAGTAAAAGATAACCACGATTTCAGAAAGAAAAAAAAGGCAGCTGGCATAGGTCTCACTTAAGACTGCTATGGCAACATTTTTATACGGAACACAATTGGGGTGGAGCTTCAGCTCTCTGGAGGCATCTCAGTCAGAATTACCAAGGGACCTCTATTTCTCAGGTGGCAGCAACTCCATAACACAATCAATTAGAAGAAGGGTTCCTTGACCTCTAATTTTGCAGAAATACATGAAGAGACTTAAAAGTACTAGAGCATCCTTCAGTTATTAGCTGAAAGCAGGCCCTCACCAAGCCAACACTTAAAAAGTTCACTTCTCATAAATGATAAATTGCTCAACAATGCCCTTGAATCATGAATACCTTCAGAATCTTGTTTTTCTTGAACCTCCTCATGTTTCTTTCTTTAGTGAGTCATTATCCAAATAATGGTTAATTACCTTACCTACTCCTGTCCTAGAAATCAACTCTCTTATTAACACCTTGTTGTGGGAAACTCTCCTCTGGTGGACTAGTTTGCTGTTCATTTTCTTCTGCACTAACATAGCTTTTCTCTTTTCAGTAGATTTTCATGTTTAATCTTTTCCTTTTAGCAGATTGTCTAGTATGTTCTCACTCCAGTAGCACTCAGAAGAAAACAATAATAAATGTCGGGTTTATTGCACACACATGCACAACTACAAAATTATAAAATTATTGCACAATGCACCCCCTGAAATGTTCATACTTAAATATCCCTAAGTTGATAATTCATAATGTTTCACCTCCACAACCTTATCTATTTCGCCTGTCAAGTCCCTAACTAGGATTGCAAGATGTCCTTGTTTAGCATTCCATTATAATTAATAGCTGCATCTGTTAGCTAACCTAACCGTTGCAGCTAAAATTCACGATATTACTTTTTTAATACTCTTATCATCAAATTTTAGTATCATCTAACCACACTGCCTCTAGTAACACTTTCAGTAAGGACACCCCCAATGAGCAAATAAACAAGGCAAAAGTACATTTCAGTCCCATATAAGCTAAAAGAATTATCAATGAGAGCAAAAGATAAAAACTTACCTGATACTGACGGATTTGTTGTCAAACCTCCTCCCAGTAGATCATTCAGAAAATCACTGGTAGAAGAAGCAGATGCAGGGACATCATCTGAAGACAAATCAAGCAAATCTATGAGGGGAGTCGCAGGAGCAGACTTGGCTACACCATTTGGAAGATTAAGACCATTTGCTGGGCGGGTAGTTTTGCTGGTCTTTTCCAAATGCACAGTAGCTTGTGCAGAACCGGCTCTCTTTCCAGTATAAGTAGCCTCATCCAACACTGGCATACGTTCAACCAAAGCAGACCTGAATACAGCCAAGCCACACTTTGAAGTTCATAAATGGCATAAAGATATTTTTCTAGAAATGCAAATAGCATAAATATATGGTTTACTATCTGAAAGGATAAAGAATAGTAGTGAAATGCATGAGGCAAGAAGTACCCACTTGATATTTTCATGTTTCTGAATGATAGAATTGAATTCAATTGATCTCTGCTGCAACTCCAAAATAAGATTTCCTTTTTGTTGAATAACTATTTCCCTTATCCTCCTACAGCATCAGCAAGGATTGGGGCAAAAGACAGATCCTTAGCAATGAGAACCAGACTGAGGCAAATAAACAATTTATCTAAACCAGGAAAGTAAAAAATTAAGTGCCCATTCATATTCCACAAACACAAGAATGTTTGAACTCTCCTACTTATTGTCCTCTTTTCCTATTCTTTTTATACACATCCCCAGTTGCCGGAACGTTTTGTCGTGGTCAGAGTAAGAGGTTTAGACCCCATTTACTTGTTTAATACTTTATCAAGGTCAAGGAAGAAGGTTGAGGCTTATTAGTTCAAAATCCCCATCATACAAGAGTACAAGTACTAGACAACAGCTAATAGTAGATCATTAAAAGTACATGTAGACTTTGAGCAGAGCCTTAATGTTTTAGGAAACAAGAAAATGATGAAGAGTGCTAAAAGGAGGAAGCATAAAAAAAACAAAACAAAAAAAGGAACTTACTGTGAGCAATGAGGAAAACGAGAAGAAAGTTTCAGAAGAGCAATGAGAGACATTGCCTGAGTAGTAACATCTGATGTGTGGTGTTTAAGTGCAGACTCTACAACAACGATAGCATCTGATTCAGATACCTGCCATTGAAAATCACAATCCGTTATGCCTTCTTAGGAATTTATACAGTGAAAATCCCTTTTGAAAAAGAACAAAAAATAGAAAAAAATTGAAACACTATATTACTACGTCAGGCTCTAAATTTTCCCACATGTAGCATTCCGTTAATAGGAGATGTCCTAAATTTTTCAAAATTTTCATACATCATAGAATTTTTCCAAAAAACTAGCCTAGTCATGAAATCAGATTGTGATACTTCCATTCTTATGAAAACAAACAATAAAGTAGCAATTCCATAAACATATAAAACCCCTGGTGTAAGCCTGCTCTTTTTTTTTCTATGAAAATTGCATTTTTTTTCCTTTATCTAGAAGTTATAGATGAGCTTATGCGTACATCAACCAAGCCAATCTGCCTCTTCTATTAAAAGTCAAGAACAAGCTCATAAGCACTCAATAAAACAAGTGAAAAATACAAATCACTTCGCGTCAATGAAGTTATCAAAATTAATCAACATAGTAAGAGTCCCACAGAGCAAACTCTTAATAAAAACAAAGTGAAAGTGGTTACAGCTTATCTTCCAGATGACCGACTACTCTGGTATTCAGATACCGGGGTCGTCACTCTTTTTGGGACGAGATTTCTGGCCTTCTGCCGCTTTGGCCCATTCCTTGGCTCCTTGCCGGGGATTTCAATGCAACCCATTTTTGTAATGAGAAGCCCCCCCCCCCCCCCCTACCTCCCGGATTACCTCAACCACAAGGCAATTTGCTGACTTTATCAGCACTTTTGAGCTGGAAGAAATCAACCTCTCTAGCAAGAAGTTTACTTGGTTCAATGGTCAGAGACCTCCCATCCTTTCCAAGCTTGATCAGTTCCTTGCCACCGGTGACTAGCTCAGGATCTACGGCAACACCTGTGGGTCGAGCCGTGCTGGCCTCGACCACTGGCCTATTTAGATTGATACCAAACTTGATAAATGGGGGTCTACCCCCATTCAGGTTTGATAATTCTTGGTTGTTGGACAAACACTTCGCCAGCAACGTCACCTCATGGTGGGAAACCTTTGGGGACCCTAACTATGATGGCTAGTCTCTCCCCCTCAAGTTGAAGCGTCTCAAAGTAAAGCTCAAATCATGGTCCTCGGAGTGTCGCCTTGCTGCCTCCTCTAAAAAATCGTCTCTCCAATCTCAGATTGCTGCCCTTGATACGGTTGAGGAGCAAAGATGTCTTATTCATGCTGAGTTTTCTACCCGCATCTCTCTTCAATGTAATTTTCAATCTATTTTACACTCTGAAAGGGTTCAATGGAAGCAAAAAGCCCACTTCAAGTGGTTGGCCGAGGGGATGCTAACACAAAGTTCTTCCATGGCATTGCCTCGGCCGCAAGAGGACTAATCGGGTCATCTCTTTTGTCTATTGACAACAAGGTTACCTTGGATAGGACCTCCATTATTGATGTTTTTCTCAGTTTCTTTGCAAATCTTTACACAGAGCACCACCACCACCGGCCCAGGCTCCCTAGCCTTCACTTCTCCGCAATTTCCCCTATTCTAGCAAGTTTCATTGCGCTTCCTTTCTCTGACTTGGAAGTTGAGGATGTTGTACTGGGACTCCCCCGAGATAGGGCCCCGAGGCCTGACAGATTCAACGGGGAATTCTACAAGGCTTGTTGGCTCGCTGTGAGGTCGGACATCATTTCCATGGTCCGAAGCTTCTATGATCATGGAATCACCTTTAAGAGCGTGGGTATTTCTCTTATTGTTCTGGTCCCCAAGAAAACTAGTGTGGAGCACCCTCAGGATTATCGACCGATCAGTCTCGTTTCAAGTTCCACAAGATCATTGCCCGCATCCTAGCTCGTCGTCTCAAGGTTGTTCTACCTACCATCATCCACCAGGGCCAGAGTGCTTTTATCACAAGCCGTGACATACTTGACTCAGCTATGGCCACGCATGAAATTGTGGATCATTTTGCCAAGATGGGTTGGTCACGGTTTGTCCTTAAGTTGGACCTCGAGAAGGCTTTCGACCGAGTTAGTTGGTCCCTCCTGAACGACATTATGCAGTGTATAGGTTTCAGAGACAAATGGAGGTTTTGGATCCGCAATTGTATCTTTTCAACCTCTTACTCCTTGCACCTCAATGGCACGGTCTGTGGCTTCTTCCAAGGCACTCGAGGCATTCGTCAAGGAGACCCCCTCTACCCACTCTTCAAAAATCATTGAAGAGTACTTATCCTCTATGTTCTACTTTGCCCGCAGCATTGGTTGGTTAGAGGCCATCTCCGAACAGAGTTGCTTTGAGATCCCCCTGCTCCAGTTCACAGATGACACCATTTGCTTCGGCGTTAGCACACTGTACCAGGTCTGCAACATTAAGGCCCTTCTCGGCCTTTTTAAGATCACTTCAGGTCAGAACATTAACTAGGGAAAGTCAACCATCATGGGTTATCACATGGATCCCCCCTTGCTTCAGATTATGGCAAAGACTCTAGGATGTCCCATTGCGAGTGCTCCCACATACTACTTGGGTCTCCCTCTTACTAACGATGGACCCCGGATGGGTCTCTAGGCTCCTGTGATAGAGCGGCTTGAGAGACGTCTGTCCTCTTGGAAGGGTAGGATGCTTTCCAAGGCTGGTAAATTGATCCTCTTAAACTCATGCCACACGGGTATTCCCAACTATTTCTTCTCTTTCCTAGCTTGCCCCGCCTCTATTAGTCGGTGCATTGACATGATCAAGAGACATTTTCTGTGGTGTGGCACTGGAAATGAGTTTCTTTATCACCTTGTCAGTTGGGATGAAGTGTGTAAGCCAAAATCTTTCGGTGGGCTTAGGATCAAGCACACCAAGGCAATAGGACATGCTCTATTGCTCAAGTGGTTTTGGAAGCTCAACTCTTCCTCGGGGGCTTCGTGGAAGCCAATGGTTGCCTTCAAGCATTGGTGTCTTGGTGATAGATGGATCACTAGTGCAAACTATCGTCATCTCTCCCCCATCTGAAGGCCATGTTTCATTTTTTCTCCTCTTTCCGCACTGCCATTCAGTTCTTTGTTGGAGATGGCTCCAGTCTGCATTTCTCGAGGGATTTGTTGCCTCGTCTTACCTACCACTGCTTCAGCTCACCACCAGCCGCGACTTATCTATCTCTGACGCTTGGCGGAATGGCTCATGGAATCTCTGCCTTAGACACGACCTTACTGATGAGGAAGCCATTTTTGTTTGTGGTTTGATTGATAGTGTCGGTAGTGTTATGGTTCGCCCTCAAACGGCTGACCAGATGATTTGGCTCCCAGATGATAGCAAGTGATTCCCGATCTCCTCGGCCTAACGTCATCTTATGGGATGGACCCGGCCTCTCGCCCCACATTTGGTTGCTCTTGCCTGGTGCCTCTCGGCCCCGCCCAAGGTGAAGTTTTTCCTTTGGAGTGTCTACCGCAACAAGCCTTACTGCAAACAACTTTATTAGGCATGGCAACATCACTCCATATCCTCTCTGCCCCTTCTGCGGGACGGCGGCTGAAACTGTGAATCACCTCCTCCTCCACTGTGACTTCACTTGGAAGGTCTAGACCTACATGATTGACAACATGAGACTCAGCTTCTGCATCCCGCTTGACCTAAGCACCATGTGTCGTTTCTCTTCTGGAACTCGCCTGCCCAGCCCAGGCAAGCTTTTATTGGCTGCCTGCATTGCTTTAATTCCTTGGTGCCTCTGGAAGGAAAGGAACTCCATATTGTACTTTCCGCTCTGCTGCTAAGGTTTCTTTCACCGCCACTGGTCTCATATCTACCTAAATTTACACCCGAAAAGAGTTTGACTGCCTCTCTTCTACCCTGGTCCACTCAGATGTTTGTCCCCACTGTCCCCCACCAAGTTGTTGTTTGGGAGCCTCCTCCCTCTGGATATTATAAGCTAAACTTTAATCGTAGCGCCTTTGGGAACCTGGGTTTGGCTGGGTTTGGTGAGGTGATTTTTTTATCCAGGGGGCACTGCCATCCTCTCTTACTCTAGCCCTTTCAAAATTGCTAACTCAACCACTGCTGAGCTCTCCGGTCTCCTTCACGGCTTATGAATTTTTTAGAACTGCTTCAGTGGTCCCCTTATCGTGGAGGGACACTTCAAGATTGTCATCAGATGGTGTTCCACCTCATCCTTCCCCCTATGGCGTCATTGGCAGATTTTTCTTGATATTTTGGACATTGTATCCACCATTTCTTGTACTTGGTCTCATGTACTTAGATCAGCCAATTCGGCTGCTGATGTTGTGCGCTAAATTAGCACACACACACACACACACCCCCCCCCCTGCCTTTTCAATCTCTAGTTGTTAGGGGAGGTCTCCCTTGATGTATCTTCCCTTTCTTTGAAATAAAATTATCAACATTTCAAAAAAAAAAAAATCTATGGCATCTATCCAATAAAATGAGATTAGAGAACAGTACCGACACAACTATGACAGTAGAGTTCTATTTGTTTTATGAAGTTGTTATCCATCTTTGAAGAAACAGGCATTTTACCCAATTTAAAGATCAAATTCAGTACCAATCTCTGTAGAGACTAACACATTCATTTGTAATTTCATTGTACTTGAATTGAATTAACGTAATGACTTTTCTTTTCTTGACAATAGCTTAATAATGACTTTATGACCTTTTAGTATTGGTTAGACTAAGGACACTCCAAACATGTGTAAGGCTCAAACTCAATATTGCACACCAGTTTAACTTTTCATGATGTTTGTATCAAAGTTCTAGTGTGTTTTAAGAGTTCATCACCTGGCTCATAATAAATTTAAACAATAAAACTTACAGTCATTGGTTCCTCCCCCACCAATACTCCAGTGCTATTAACCAGCAAGTCACCATATTCACCAATGCACCAGACTGCAACTCGAACAAGACTTTCCTACATATTCACCTCGAAGAAGAACCTTTTAGCAGAGAAAGAAGCGTCAAACATCCCAGTGAATCTTGGTTCTAAAATTTTAGAGCTGAGTACCTGTTCACCTGAAGATTGGAGTGCCCGATAAAGGGACCGTACCGTATATCCATGAAGGTCTGGTGCATTGCTTATCACCACTATAAGGGTATGCCATACTTCATCTTTTACATAATTACCAGCCTATATGTTATAATAAAATTAAATTAATAACTCCCAAAGACAAGTAATATACATCAGCTAAAGGAACACATCTAGAGGGAGTAAGTGACAGCGCAAATAACGGACACAATTTACATAACAAAATTATATTACACTTACACCAAGATAAAAAACTGATGCCCAGTTACCTACCTCAGATAAAACTTTGAGCATCTGATCAGTAAACCATAACTTATCCGAAGAAAACCTGTACATAGAAAGAAAAGGAACATACTGAAGCAGTGTGATGATAATCACAGAAAAAGATTGAGAGAAGTTAGCATGAAATACAATAGAGCCAAAATTCACTGAGGTGTTGGTGTTTCTTTTTCTTTTCCATACTCTTTTTCTTTTCTTTTTTATCTTTATTCTTTTCCTTATTCATGGGAAATCTTTGACTGGCTCAATCAAAAAAGCTCTTGTAAAGCACCTTGGATATTAACGTGGTCCAACACACATATACAAGAGTTATAAGAGGCAAATGAAATAGATGTTCTAGCAAGAAGTATTAGACACAAAGATTGATTGAAAAAACAAAGGCAGTAGGTGTTCAAAAGTTACATGCCATGACAAATATGTGCCAATGATAGAGTTAACTTCCACAAAGGAATTTAGTTCTCCTATAAGAAATATTAGAAAATAACAGTTGGTCACAACTTAGGGCAATATAGTCCGTAGTGTCTTTTCTATAAGAACAATTTACACTTGCTTCTACTTATGTCTATAAGCAAGTTCTAAATGTGTATAATGTACAAGAAAATCCAGTATATATACATACATACATACATACATACATATATATATATATGCAACTTTTTAGGAAATATAAGGTTCATACTCCATTTCCAATTCATATTTCATCACTTTTGCCTTTTCAGCATTCTATTTGAATCCAGATCAATTTGATGTTCTGCAGATCTTTTTTATGCATTTCCTATTCCAGTGTCCAATTTAAATTTCTCTTTCTTTTCTGAGTTGGTAAACACTCTACCATTTGACCAAGGTCTCAGAACTTGCACTAGGTTCCCAAAGTCATATGAACTTGCTTTGACACTATTAGAGGTGACTGGCCATTAGAGTCACAACCATGAAAATCATAAATCAGTTATTTAATTATAAGAATGGCAGGGCAATCAATCAGTTATTCATGAGAAAACCTCATCTCTTTCTCAAAAAAAAAAAAAAAAATTAAACGCCTCATCTCCCATGTTTTTCCAGAATAAAAAACTTGACATGACAGAGAAAAGCACAAGATGATCATTGCCAGAACATTGAAGCAAACATCTGGATATTGCTTCCCTCACTACAGAAAAAAAAAAATGCAGAATCTACAACAGAACTATTCACAATGCTCAAAGTGGAGCACTTCAACTTTTTATTTAGGATATGTCCTTTCATGGACTCATAGAAACACCTTTGTCGTTCTTCCCTTTGGATAAGAAATTAGTCTCATCATAAACAAGTTAAATGCTATCATTGTAGGGTTTTTTTAAATTTATCCTATTCCTCCAACCATCATCTCCTGATCTTCTTCAGGCTCTCAGCTGGTTTCATTTGGAGTTCTTTTGACAATTGACAATTTATTGAAAAGAAAAAAGTTACATGTAGGAAAGGTTGGAGGAAACCAGGACAATAAAAGATGAAGAACATTTTGAATAGTCTTTCTCATTGTCTTCAAAACTAAAAATTTCAAATTCCAAACCCTCGATACTGCGAAGACAATCAAATGAACTAACAGCAACATCATGTGTAACAACTGAAACTAAAACACCAAAATTTGTACATGTGTATGCAAATAGGCTGAATAAATGTCGCAATTCACAAAATATACCAAGCAAAGTAACCCAGGCATTTTCAAATCTCAAAGAAAAATAAAGCCGATCAAATCATTTCATGTTTTCCACTTACGTCTCAACAATTGAGCAAATCTTATCAGTAAGATCTCCCTTGAAGTCTGGATCACTAACTTCAAGATATTCAATCAGCTCTTTTGTCAATGGTTTCACATTGTTCTCACTCACCAGAAGGAAAACAAGTTCAAGCGCCCTTTTCCTAATTGATGCATCAGAATCCTGTGTAATAACAAATGTCACTTATTATTGGACTTCCTTATCAAGGAATTAATATCATGGTTAGAAAAAAAAAATGAATTTTATAATAGTTATCAAAATTTCATCATTATACAAAACAAATTAAACAAAACACTTGACTTTGAGCAAACAACCACTCCAAAGTGATTAGATAAATCAAATAACTAACTTGAAATATCATTTCACTCCAAAAGAACCATACATCTGATACAAGAGCCAAGTGGATTCCAAAGATCAAAGAAAGCTAGACAGGAATGTTACTGGGCTCATAGGCTCGAGGTCCACCTAAGCAAATGGACAACATTCTCCAAAAATTATGGTTCCCACTTGGATGAGTTTCTTTGAAAAAATACTGGGGTCATAGGCTTGAGGTCCACCTAAACCACACATCAAATATGTGAAAAATAAATTAACCCTCACAATGGGATCATTCAAAGACCTTTGGTTGGTCTAGAATTTTTCTCCTGTTTGCTTAAGGACATTAACGTTACCCCTTAAACACATTCCTGAATGAGTACAACCCCATGAATTTAGAGTAACAAATTTCATGTTTAATAATAGTAAAACTAAGAAAGCTAAATTAAGTTTCATAATGAAAGTAAATTAGAAGATAATTTAAAAAATAAAAAATCAATTTTTCTCAATGAATTCGTCATTTTCGGAAGAAAAAAAAATGAAACCATGTACCTGTTGATGTTATTTTCATCAATTACAAGGCTGCTTTCAGCCTTATATAATAAGTATCATTCTTGTTCTCTGTGCTACTGGCAGTTAGTAGGAATAATAAATAGGTTACTGTCTAGAAGAATTTTGCGGTTATCAGTATAGACACCAAATCCTAACTTCAGCTAGCCATTTTAGGATAGATTTGAATCCACCTATAATACTGCCTAGATTGTTACATGTCATATTTATGTTGTATAACATAATTTATAGGAAAATATTGACGAGGGGTTTCTTGTATCTGAGCAATTTTTCAGCAATGAAACATCTGAAAAAATCAAAGAGTACCTTCACACACTCCAAAATTGTTGCCCTGTGCCTCTGCACTGCTTGAGTATCTACTGAAACTGCCTTCATTAACATGTTCAATGCAACATATCTGGGAAAGGAGATAGGTGTCATTTTTCTAGGTGATAAGAGTTTGTCTAACACAATTACCACCCAGTGATGATAGATTAAAGTTTCAGATCAAATATGACAAACGCAAAGGGATATTCCTTTAACAACCCAAACAGCATACAATGGGCAATCAAAAGAAATATGAAAAAAGCATGACAACTGATTCTGTGCTAATCAGCCTAAGGCAGTCTGAAAAAAATAATAATAAAAAACCACAAAAATATATGGATTATGAAAATTCATATAAGTAGCACAAGGTTGGTGTACTCCTACACAAGTTAATCAGTAATGCATTCTCAACATTTGGAATGAATTAGATCTCAATAAGAAAAATAAATTACAATATTAGAATAGGAACTTTTAATTCTCCGGAACATAGCAGCATTGTGGATCCCAGGAAAACATAAATTAGCAACAAATTGTTTTGCTCCTTCATTCCTATGAACAAAAAGGAACTGTATGTGAGACCACTTTTTTCTTTGAGAAAGGGCGCATTTTATTCAAAGAAAGGAGCATTTTCGAGAAAGGGCGTATGTGAGAACACTTGTAAGAAGATTTAGGGGAATGGTGAAATACGACAGCGGGACTGAAAAAGATGGTGGATCAATTCCATTAAGCAACAAATAAGAATACATTAGATACCAATTTCCAAAAATAACCTGTGAGGGTTTGGGGAAAGAAATGTATAAATAAAAGATTAAAAAACACTCTCAGTGAACAAAACAAACATTACAAAATTAAACAGACTAAAGAGATGTCAGCCAAAGGCTACAATGACAGCCCCTTCTCTTGCAAGTAGCAAGGATTTCTGCAGCCTTCTCTACTTAGCTACAGGATGCGAGAATGCAACTTAAGAGAAAAACCTGTGCCTCATATGTTATTTAATCCTCTTCTTTTTTTTTGGCTTAGTGACAATATAGATATACACCATGGACCAGTTCATATCAATATCCCTAAAAAATTTAGATACTTATGTTTGCCATCCTATAATCTAACACTCTCACTAGTAAGCAGACTGCATTTTCTCTGTACATGTATAAAACCATATCAGGAAAATCAAGCCCAGGACTAAAAACTACAATAAAAAAGTTCACCTGATATTGTTGTCGCGATTTGACAAGAATCTTCCTAAGATATTAATAGCCAGTACACGCAAGCCACTAGTAGCTTCAATGCCCATAATAGTTGCAACACATTCATAAAGAATAGCATTCCCTGCATTCTTATTTGACTCTGTTTTTGCTGCTACCTGCCGCAACAATCCAGAATGACCAATAGTATTTCAATTATCTTCCAAATGCAGATCAGATTTTATTATGTTAGATAAACAAAGTCATGAAGAAAGGAAAACACAGCATAACAATAATCCTCTCCATGTACAACCAAAGCAGAAAGAAATGCCCAATTCTTAGCACTAGTTCCTTCTATCAAGGGCAAGGTATTGCAAAAATGATTTTCCAAAAGATGTTTAGCTGTTACTGACATTTACTGAAGTTAAACAACCACCTTTTGCTTCTTATTCTTTATTTTCCTAAAAGAAGTAATTAAAGTGTGTTCCAAAAAATTTACTAAAAATAAAAAAGACATTAGAGTTCTTTTTCCTAAATTTCACATAAAATAAGTGAAAATTGTAATGTTTATACTTTATCTACAAAATGAATAATACATTAATGTTCTTTTTCCTAATTTTCTCATAAAATAAGTGAAAACTGTAATGTTTATCTACAAATATTTCCACATAACAAATTTTAAATAACTAATAAAATTTGGTGCAATACCGAAATGAGGGATGATGAGCTCCACAAGGAGATTTCTTTAACATATATTAAATAATGAGATATTTTATCAATGACGCACAATAATACAAAGCGTGTGGGAGAGAAAGATCCTCAAGCTCAAGGAACAATCGAAAGAGAGGCCATGGCAAAATGTTGTTTGCAGACTCCCACTTTAGCAGAGCGATCAGCAGTACAATTAGCATCCCTAACAGTGTATGCCATCAGCAGATGGAGAAAAACATAGAAGGGGTTAGAGAGAGAGAGGGTAAATCTCTCTTACTTGGCCAAACAAACATGAAAACTATATGTACTTGACATATTTATATATATATGGAGAGAGTTTGATCGTGTCAATCTGTCTGCAAGCCTATGTATATGAACACGATGAATGAAGAAAGCCTTTGAATACAAGTAACAGTTAAAGAAGAAACAAAATGGGACAACTGACCTGTGCAAGAATATCATTCATACAATCACTAGAATCTGGATCCCCATGTCCAAACATCCGAAGGAGCTTAAGCATGCGTATCTGAAGAAAAGGATCTGTGATCCCGGCAATGTCATATTCTGGTGAATATGGACTACTCATGAGATCCTTCAAAACTCGAACCACCCCTTCCGTATACTATTAAAACCATGTCAAAAGTAAGTCTATGTCATGCAACCAGCAAAAAGCGTATAACAAATTTTTTAGCAAAATTTTAAATGTAAAATGGCAAGGCAAAGTTCATTATCTATCACTTATACCTTTCTCAAGTGGTCAAGAGCCTCAGCACTAGCTTTGCATAACTCTGTGCAGAGCTGAATCCCAGTAATTAGCACACCATGATGCTTTTCTTTGAGTAAAGCAGCAGCAGGACTCATAAAATTTTCTGCCAAGTCTGGTACTTTCCTGATAATCCTTATTGAGCACAATGCAGCCTAGTAACACAGAAAAGTGATCAAAGGATAAATTCAAAACAGAGAAGGTAGAACTAATAGAAACAAAAACAAAACAAAAAAAGGTACAGACAACGAATATGGCTGGTATCTTATAGCTCTTTTATGGCAGTTCTAGTCATGGCTATCCCAGTTTCACTGGTCTACAAGGTGAAAAAACAACAGTACTTTATCCACCATCCCCTCTTCAAAAATGACAGTAAAAGAGTATTACCACCCACCATAGAATGTTCCATGATAAGTTGGTATAAGGATATTAAAGCTGGGCCATGCACGACAGAACACATGGTTGTGCCGTGCATCAGAAAATAAAAAAACAGAACTATTTAACAGTTAAATTCATTGAAAATTCATCTATCGCGATTTACACTAAATTTTATTAATATAATCCAAAAATAAGAGTGTTCACACTAACTAAAATTCAGAGTTCCATTCCCATACTCTGGCTAAGTGCAAATGGCTGAAATGTTGTTCAATTTGGGCTCCCTCCTGTGCTTAATTAGTCAAACAACTTTCTGACTAAGGTAACAAATGAGTTCATACACGGTTTGCAGTACAGGAAATAAAGCCCATCCTAAAGTATGAAAATTTATTAGCAACTACAAGAACATTAACTTGATAGACCATGAAGATACATTAAATGAGAGAGGGCTATTTCACCGGATCAAGACAATACCTTTTTTTTAATGTTTTGGTCTCTACTTTGAAGTAATCTTTCCACTTCAGGTGCAAGATCACGTGCCATTTCCGCCGAACATATGTTACCTAAAGCACAAAGAGCGAGTCCCACAATATATTGATTTGAGTGGTTGAGATCTCTGTACAAATGTTAAGGTTCTTTCGGACAACACATACACAAGATGACACAAACAATATGACAGTAGTTAAATATGTTAAAACATTAACATAATCTGCTTAGATCATTGGATACTGCTTTAAGGAGTTCGTAACCAACATGAGTACTTCTTGCCTTTCATCAAGAAGCAACATGAGGCCAAGATATCCTATCCTCTTCTCAGGAAATCCAGAAGATGCTATCAATTTGAGGCATTCCATTTGACCAAAATGAGTGGGATAGCCAAGCATGTGAATGAACATGAGTTTTGCCAGGTTACGATGCCTGTAATCTTGGTCATTTTCACTAACAGCAGCACGTATAGCAGCACACTCTTTTCTTACAACAGCACGCTCCTCTGCAGCTGTTTTGCTGGCTCTAATGGCCCGAATCATGTCCCTGCATTTAAGAACAACTAGATCACTATTTTAAGGATCTTATATGGAATCATAGATCTCCGCAGCATTGAAAATAAGCAAATTTTATTAAAAAACTTCAAAGACAACAATCACACAAATGAAATAAATCAGTTTCGTATCTACTTACTCCCTTCATGTTGATTCTTCTTAACTTTTCTTACTTAGGATAACTCTTCAAATTTGACTCAGCCTTGACATTAAATTTGAAATTCAGCAAATTAATAAGGTTCCATCCAAAGGAGGCACCAATTATCTGTCATGGGCTTAGTCTTTTCAGGGATTCTTTTATGACCAATGATATTCATGACCAAGAAACTCAAATAATAAGTGTTTACAAGAAGCTGACAAAGTGAATTTGGAAAGTTCACCTGGTTTTGCCATTCTGAGCACAATATCAAATTGAAGAAATATAAGATTGAGCTTGACAGATAGAAGGATAATCCCCACTTAGAGATAAAGATATATTACTTTTTTGCCTCCAATCAATATGCTGAAACCTTCACTAAAGCCTAGGATGAGTGCCACGACTTTTGATTTGTTCCTAGCTGGGCAATTTTCTAATCCAGCTCCAAGGGGAGACTGTTAAAGTAATCTCCATTTAGCTTCAGCTTTCGAATCTATATGCAACAGGGACAGACTCTCCCATTTCTGTTGGAGAATTTTTCTTTTCTTCTCACACGTATTCTGTCGCTGACCACCCCATCCTTTCCCTCTTCTTTTTATTCTTTTAGTTCTCCATCCTCTTTCTCATCCTCTACCTCTTTCTCCATCTGTTTTCTATTTCTCCATCCTTATCAATATTTGTATGATTGACAGATGTAACCACATATGCAACTGAGACACAATAGTACCTCGCATAGAATTCTCTTAGCCTTGTTATCTTAATAATATGACTTCAGCACTATATCTGCTCTTGAACTTCACCTCTAATTTTAGAATGTTTTTGAGACATGTCATCGCAAGGACATGAATTTAGCTGATATATCACTTTTTACCAAATCCTAGTACAGAAGAAAGATTACCAAATCCTCAGTTTATCTAGAATGATGACTTGAACAAAAATATTGAAACAAAAAAGAAAAGCAGCACAGCAGGCATCTTTGTAAAAATTCAATAACAAGCAAATTTTGAAAAGGTCCCAATTCTTCTTTAGACACTCAAATATCACAATGACCCCAAAACTCTCACTGTGGCCATTGAGCTCCAGTCTCAATCCACATGATGCACTATTACGTTAGAAAACATGCAAACTCAAAGCCCTCAGGCACAAATATATACAACACAGATTCTTGACCAGAATCCAGAACAATGAAACATTAGCTTAATAAGACCAAATCCCGAAAAAAAAATACCTGTTGGCGGTCAAACGCCAGGTTTTGATAAAGACAGTGTATAACTTTATCAGATAGAAGGCAAAAAAGGGAAGAGTACGCAATCATTAACACGTCACATAATTTTAAACGGAAAGATTTCAACAAAGATATCAAGTTGCTCAACAATTTCCATAGCACCAAGAGCGTTTAACATCGTACTAATTCTACTCATTATAACACTCGTATTTTTGCTGCTAAGATCAAAACAAAAACAATAAAAAGCATAAATTTAAATGGAGCAAATAGAAAATTAGAAAACAACAATTAAAAAGCAGATTGGTTCTGATAATGGTTTAATTTTTAAAAACTAAGATGCATTCAAGCTTGCCAGGGAAACTTTACCATTCCGGAAGTTGGAATAGTAAGGAAAAATAAAAGAAGAAGGTGCTACTGCGATCTAGTAACTCGATCTTCCCACATCAAAAAAAAATTTCCTTTTCAGAGAATACCACTCAAATCAATATCTTACCTCAACCGAGTACCCGACGAGAAAGGATTCATGATTGAATCCGTCGTAAATCGTCAACAAGTCACACGCCCCAATGAGATCCGGCTATAACAAGCAGAAGGACGGACGCATCCAGCGACGGAGGAAGAAAGTTAGTCGAATTAAAACAAGAGAAGATCGGGATCTAGAGAGAGAAATAGATGGATCTGTGGAGAGTGAAAAGAAATGAAATTAAGCAGAATCAGCACTACGGGAAATCAGTCAAAATGGGATCATAAGAAAAGCCTGTCGGAAAGATTACTGAACCTAACATCTACGCTCGAAATACAGAATGCCAGAGGCCAGTGTCTATGGCAAGAAAAAAGAAATACGGAAATCGGGTCGGATTTCGCGCCAGATCAGAAAACCCAGGGTATGGGTTTAGATTTCACCCATGGGTCTGGAAGAGGGGAAGAAATAAACCCGTAAGTTGACATGAGTGGAGCCAAGCTCCAAATCTGCATATGCTATGGGTTTTGCTTGATTTGTATATTTCAAACTCTAATTCTAACTCAGCCTAAAATTGGAATAGAACTCGAACCCAAAAACTTTAACCGACTTTGAGCTCGAGTTCGAGGTTGAGGTCAAACCCCAACCTATATTTAAAACTATAAAAATAATAAAAATTTAAAAAAATAAAAAATATTGTAATGATGAAATTAGTACGGTTGAACAAGTCGATCTAAAAGAAAGACCAAATACCTCCAATAGTATTTATTTTATTGGCAAAAAATAATATTAGATATTGATGAACCCAAATGGATTAAATAATCAATCATCTTTGAGGTTTGATGTAAATAAGATCAACTATCAATCAACTAAAAAGATAATTGATGAGAACAACTAGAGTGAAGGGAATTTTCGTAAAAAAAAAATAATGCTAATGAGTTGACTTATGCCCTAAACCCACAATCTAACAAGCCGAGCTTGAAAAAACTCGATCTCGCTTGTTATACTTAATAAGCCTTATTTCAAATTTGAACTCAAACCGAGCTCAAGTAAAAATTGAACTGAGCCAAGTTTTGTTTTTAGCCAAACTCGAATTGTTTGTGAGCTAGTTTGCCTTGTTGCCACCCCTACTCATAATGTTTTGATTCAAGGACAAAATTCCACAAATTTAACTGACAGAGATGAGGGACGTAAATTGAACTTGAGTTTATGTTAGGTTTATAAGGATAGGTCATGTTTAAATTAAGTTTATAGGGCCAAGGTGATAACGGGATTGTAAGGATAATGATCAGGTTAGAGTAGATTATTATTATTATTATTATTATTTTATATAATAAATTTAAATTATTATATATACAATAGATTTCATAAAATTATATGTAAGGAAAACTCTATGTTCCCAGTATTTTTTTTTTTCAAATTGGTGCCTTAAATGAATTTTTGTTCAGCGTTGGCTATGGAAATTGCTTTTAGATTTATCAGATAGGTTGGAGTGGTTGGTCTTAGAATTATTTTTTCATTTTAGTCTAGAAGAGAATAAAGAAGAAACAAGTGTGGATTGGAGAAAGTGAAAGTACATATGGGAATAGTTGTAGATTCTAGCTATAAAAACAGGTTCAAAATGAGGTTTGTGTAACTTTAATTAGTTCCATATTATTTTAATGACCCATTTGATTTTTAAGATAATATTCGAATTGTTTAATATGGTTCCAAACTTTTATATTATTATGTCTTAATTTGTGATAAGAACAATTATCAACTAACAACGAACGATCGTCTTTGAGGTTTGAGGTAAATAAAAACAATTATCAACCAACTCAAGAGGAAATTAACTAGACCAATTAGTGTGAAAGGTATTTTCATAAAAAAAATATATACTAAAGAGTTATACTAAACGAGCCCTATTTCAAGTTTTGATCTCGAACCGAATTCAAATAAAAACTGAACCGAACCAAGTTTTTTACGAGTTGAGTTTTTGCGAGCCTATTTGGCTTGGTGCCACCCCAACAAACAACAAACAATGCTATTACGCTCATGCCTAAGAGGCTGATAAACTCTGTGACTTAGGGTACCCTCATTCTCAAAACCTACCATGGTACCTCATTTTTTGCTGAAGCTAGAAGTTGTACAGTAATGGTGTCATCGGGTATAAGCAGATCCAGTGAATCATGCAGCATTGAGGTCCTCTGCTGTGTTTGGAAGCAAACTAGACAGTATAGGCTTGTTCGAGTGAGAACAACAAAATCCTCAGTAAACAAGATCAAATGAAAATCGAACTCAAAATGAACGACGTCGGTTATCACATTTCTTCAATAAAAAGAGAGGGAATTGTTCAAAACAAAGGAATTATTTAAATATATCCCGGCATCCCGGTGATAACATCTAACTATTAATCGGATGATAATATTCACGAAGCCGTTCCCGATCCACCACAACAATTGCATAAACGGCATAGATGATTCCAGGGACATAACCCAGCATCGTCAAAAGCAAACAAATGCAGAACTGCGCCTGCAATGAAAATCAATAAAGCCAAGTTTTTAAAACGTAGATTAGATGGACAAAAGGCAAGAGGGAGTGGAAGACGCGTACACTGCAGCAGCCATGGCTGAGAAAAACACCTAAAGGCGGAAGCAAGATGGCGATGAGGACTTCAAAAAAGGTGGCAGTTCTATCCGGACCCATTTGCGATTTTGCTCGAACAGAGGAATTTCAAGGCTCCGCTTCTCTCTCGGAGCTTCAGCAGCTCTACTCCTGTGGTGGCAATCGCAAGCCTGCAAGTCTTGCAAACCCGTCGCTGGTTATCTCCTTCAAGAATTTGGGTGCCTATATGAGCTATTCAATTGCCCTCCTCTTGCGGCTCCACAATTTACGAACGAACTAACTACCCCTCTTTCGGAAATTTAAAGGAAGGCTTAGTAAAATTCCAACAAACAGTCACAAGAGTAAGGAGCTAATCTAGGCTAAATATTGCACATATCCCCTTAACTCGAACTATGTAAAAATTTGCAAGCATTTAAGTGTTGACCAAGGTGGCTAGTAAAAATTCACAAACCACAATTGAACAAGAAATAATTTGTTATCAATGTTCTTGCATTTGGTATTTATCATCCAAGTACCCGTGTTTGAAAAATTAAACAAATAGTTGTTCTATCGGCTTGACTCTCTTTCAAACCACGTGTATGCTCAAATATAATTTAATCTCCCCGTAAGTTCCTCCAAGACATTGAAACACTGAAAACTCACTTTTATGGATACAACAGTAGGATGCCTCTTTGTGGATTCTGGAGCCTGCAACAAATCAAAGTTCTTGTTTCATATATCGTCTTTAAGCATGTTAGCATTCTTGCGAACAATATACTGATTACAGTCACAGATTTTAGAAACAAAGTTTCGAACAAACCCTCACCCGGATTCCAGTTCGGGGGCGGCAAGACCAACACCGGGAACCTTCCGCATGACCGTAACCATATCGTCGATAATTTTCTGAATCCTTCTCGGACCCGATTTCATCAATGGCAACATCAGGAGCTGGCTTGGCTCATGGAGAACACTGTCCCCAGCCCTCACGATTTCGGGTTTCCTCTTACCGAGACCCAAAAACCAATCTGCAGAAGACGCGGAAGAACGACCATGAAGCTCTTTGTCCGAAGGAGGAGGTTGCAGAATGCGTTGCGTAGGGTTTGAAGCAACGAGAAATCGTAAAGAGAATGGAAGGGTGAATTGGTCATCAAATTAATGTATTTCAGGTAGAAAAGAGGATTGAAGATGCCAATCCATCGAGGGTCAGATGGCCAAAGATGTGCATTTGACCGTAAGGTTCCGAGTTCAAGGAGTGTGGTGAGGCATAGAGGTGAAGAGGATGATGATGAAATGAGGTATTTCAAAATACCTTTAATTTTGTGGATAAATTTTATTAATGAACTTTATATGATTTTGACATTTTATACAAAATATAAAAGTGTAGTTGCTATAATTTTAATATTTTAGAGATAAAACTAAAAAAAATTATTCTATGTGAATTTAAGAGTGGTATGAATTAAGGTAAATTACATTTTTGCCCTGTTAGGGTACTATGTAAGTGAAAGTGAATTCACTTTTATTGAAAAAAATGACCCCAAAAGCGTTAGCGCGTTGCGTAAGTGGTGAGTGAAAGTGAAATCCGTCCATGAGGCTAGTGAATTCATCGAGGGTCAGATGGCCAAAGATGTGCATTTGACCGTAAGGTTCCGAGTTCAAGGAGTGTGGTGAGGCATAGAGGTGAAGAGGATGATGATGAAATGAGGTATTTCAAAATACCTTTAATTTTGTGGATAAATTTTATTAATGAACTTTATATGATTTTGACATTTTATACAAAATATAAAAGTGTAGTTGCTATAATTTTAATATTTTAGAGATAAAACTAAAAAAAATTATTCTATGTGAATTTAAGAGTGGTATGAATTAAGGTAAATTACATTTTTGCCCTGTTAGGGTACTATGTAAGTGAAAGTGAATTCACTTTTATCGAAAAAAATGACCCCAAAAGCGTTAGCGCGTTGCGTAAGTGGTGAGTGAAAGTGAAATCCGTCCATGAGGCTAGTGAATTCACTTTTACTCACCCCTCAATGGGTTCCTCGCTCCTAGGATCATTGCTTGTTGTTGCTCTCACTCTCCTTCTTTCTTGTGCTTGATGCCCGTCGATCTGCTCGTTGTTAGTTGCCTCTCCTTTTCCTGCTAATCCTCTCTCCAGTTCTCCTATGCGTCCTCGTCTCTCCTCTGCTTCTCTTCCTCTCTATTTTAATTGTCTCTTTCTCTATCCTTCTATTGTGCCCCTTCATATCACCTCTGTCAGTGTCTCTCTTTTCTTTGTTTTCCTTAGCCGGTGTCTCTCTTTGTTTATTTCACCGCCTTTTCTCTCGTTCCCACTCTCTCAGAGCGTAACCTTAAATTTCTCTCATCTCAACCTCGCGGTCCCTCTCTCAAACCCAAACCCTAATTTCTCTCATCTCTTCCTTGTCACCCCCTAAAAGAATAGAGGGAGGGCGGGAGGGAGCAAAAAAAAAAGAAAAAGAGTAAGGGGGGAGGGGAGGCAAACCGAGGGGGGGGGGTGTGAAGAGAAAGAAGAAAAAAGGGAGAGGGGGGTAATTACTATTTAAATTTTATATAATAAATATTTTTTATATAAATTAATGGTGGTTAAAATTATATTTAATTACAAATTTAAGAATGATCAGTTACATAGTGCAAAATAACAATTTGATTGACTAATTTGATATTATAAAAGTAAGCATTTTTTATTTTTATTTATTAAATTGTTTCAAGTTAAAATCTAATATTTTAGTTTATTAATAAAAAAATTCAATAAAAGTTATAAAAGTTAAATCTATCAAAATATTTTATTAATAAAATTCTCTATGCACTAGTTGATCATTTAATTGCTTAACTACTTAATATTCAATAAATAAAATAAAATATTATTTAATTATCTAAATATTAAATGAAATTGTACTATTTTTAATAATTTTTTATATTTAATATTTTTAAATTAATTACAGTATTTTATTTTCAATTTTAATTAAAATATTATATTTTCAATTTATTTTATTATATTATTTTAAAATACTATTTATATTAATGTAAAAAGCTCAAATATTTAAATTTTGCCCATTGATCAATTACGGGATTCATCTCGGGTGACTTTTTCCTTTTCCCTCTATTTTTTCTCCTTATTTTTTCCTTCCCTCTTCTTTTCCTTCATTATCTTTCTTTTTTCTTTTTTCTCTCCCACTCGCCTTGCCTAAAGTCTTGTTGCATTATCTAATCAGTTATTTAGTTAAATAGTTGCTTAATCACATATTCTAATCATTTATTCAACTATCAATTGATTAATTATTATTATTATTTAATTATTTAGTTGATAAATTTGAAGTAAAATTATTTTTAACAATTTAATATGAGTTACTTAATATTTATATTTATTTTTAATTTAAATAAAAATTCCTATTATATTTTTAGTGAAACATTTTTATATTTATGATTTTAATTTACAAAAAAATCAATTTTAGAAAATTCTATTTATTATTATTTATATTTTTTATTATTTAAGTTTTTATTTTTTATTATTATTACTTTTTATTGAAGTCCAGTTGTAACCTTCAAACAGATAAACAAACAACAAAAAATGATGAACATCTTGGTTGTTTCACTTCTCATTGCCACCCTCTCTGTCGTTATTGTCTAGTCTCCGCCACCATAAGAGCAAGAATATCCCAAGGAAAACCTGATTGCCAAGGAAGGCCACTGTAAAATAGTTGTCGAGTACGAGAGAGAAGGTGTTTGAAAACCCGATTCAGAGAAATCGGTGCAGGAGTTGTCCAATGAAGGCTCTTCTCTTCCGTCCAGAATCGTAGAAGAGTTACGAGAAAAACTCAGAGAGAATTTCTGTTCTTCCTTATCTCTATGAGGGTCTATCCACTCTGGGTGTTGCCTCATCTCTGCCTTCTTTTTTTAATTTATTTATTTACACCGAGTTGCCCCTGCTTGCGACTCGGTTGTCGAGTTGGAACGACGAGTTGACTTAGCACTTATTTACAAATAAACCTTATAACTTTAATTTTTATTTTTTCTACGTGGGAGGTCGTCTTCAACCTCCAGCCCTACGCAAAAAATTTGTTCGTCGGCATTCCTAAACGTCGTCGATGCCGGCAAACCTGTCGGAAAGGTCGTCGGCGCTGGCTCCGACGTGTGACGACGATGCCAAAGAGCCGTGGACTGTCGCTGCAGGAAGCTCACAAAGAGCTTACGACAAGCAATCAGTGGCGCTATGTTGTACGTTGTCGACACCGACAAACCATGTGGAATGGGCGCCGACGTAGTGCTCTGACACTGGTCGTTGCCGATGCAAGAGCCCACGGTTCCTCATGCAGAGAGCTCATAATTTGTTGTAAAAAACAAAGTGTTCTCATAACTAAAACAGAGAGCTTAAACTCAAAGCTCAAATGGAACCAATACGAAGGATCAAAGGTCTATTCTGATACCAACTGTTAGCCTATCATGAATTTCTAAATAACAGTATAAAATTCATTCAATAAGAATTAAACGGAAGCCCAAAATCTTACCTCTATCCATTCGATCAAATTCCGTAAACTTCACCGGAGTTCTCTGCGTCTGGCTCTTCCGCTCTTTGATCACTCTCTGTGATGGTGTAAACTGAAGGTTTGTACAAGTGAACAAGATTGGGGACCAAACCTCTATTTATAAGCCAAACTCCCATCATGCTCATCGGCTTCTGTAACTGCCGATGGGAGGACGTGGGTCTTAAACCTCCATGGACGTGGGAACATGGTCTTTCGAAACAGCACCTCCATGAAAGACGTTGGCCCATTGCTTCCGAAACTGAAAGGAAGTTGGACCAACCTCTGTAGTTAACACATCATACCCAAGATCCCACTCCAGAATCCAGAGACGTCCCCTACTCTCGTATGGACGAAAAGCCTCTCTAGGAGAAGCTTGAAGACCTGAAGCCGAGGGCCGAATAAATCGGTCCGTCGAGTCCCTCCAGACTCCTGCACTCCCATTGTTGGCTGCTCATTTAATAAACAAGTTGGCTCGCGAGCTTGCGAACCGCCGTTCATTCGCGTTGAGCCCGTTTACTTAAACGAGTCAAAAACCGATCACAAATTTGATTCGAGATCAGGATTATTCGAATCGAGCCAAGTTGAGCTCAAGCTATTCACAAACCAGCTCGGTTCGACGTCACCCCTATCTATGTGAGTTTAGGCTTCTATAGCCTAATTAGCAACTAGAAAATCCCTGGGGGTCTAAGATATCTGCCTAGTTTGTTGTTGTTAAATTTATGTGAAGGTGTTTATTGTAAGTTGGCTATTATGGTTAATTGAATGGCGTAAGTCCCTATGTAAGAATATTTTAATTGACTTTAGAGGCAATTTAATGTAAGTACCACTTGGCAACCCTAAATGGTGGAACTTTAAGGTGTAAAATACCTTTGGAGTGGATTAACAATTCGTAGATAAGGTAAACCACTGGAAACCATTGTGTTTGTTGTGTGTTTATTATTTACATTATTACTTGTGCCTAAACCTTGATTGTAAAAACAATTTTGTAATTGATCATCCAAAATTATAAACACACATTAGCTTAAAAAAAATATTTCTCTCATAACAACCTTCCTCTATAATGTGTTTTTCTTCTATTTAATTGTTGGAATAAAGTGCATCAGATCCAAAAAGAATAGAAACCCAAGAAGGATATGAGCATGAAGAAACTCAAATTTTAGAAGATAGATAGAGAAAAGGAAAAGATAGGTAATCTCTGAATTCTCAAATTAAACATAGATTCACTACTAATCTATAGAAATCATTTCCTAACATTAGTTTGTTATCTCACAGTAATATTTTTTTGTTCTTTGTGTATTTACTAATAGAAGAAAATGAAGTGTTGTGCAATTATTTTCTAGCAAAATGATATTTCCTACTGAAAAAAAAACTGAGTTAAAACTCAAAACCAACTTGGTCATGCTTTATTTGGGAGCTCTATAAGTGATTATACATGCATTTATGCATGGCAAAGAGATTATATTCTCTACTATCATGCAGCTTCAATAAAGAAGAATTTAAGATTTAGTGATTTACAACAATTAGTTGCCAAATAGCAGGCAACAGCACATTAATCAACTGTACTATTTACAGTGCAAGTTGTTCCCTTTTCTTCTTGTTTGATAAAGCTGTGAAAAGAACCAAGTAAAGCTCAGACCAGTTGAATGGCCCTCACTGCATCATCTTGTTCTTGCTGCTTTGGAGGAAGATTGCTGACAGGTTGGTTCTTTTTGGGCTTTTCATCATTGGCAAGGTTAAAGCTGGCAAGGTCTGCTAGCTCCTCAATTGCACTTACAACTGCTTCAACCCTTGCTGCAATTTCCAATAATAAAGATGAAATTGTTACAAGTGGAAGAACCTCAAAGAGGGGCACAGTGGTTGAAAGTGGCTGCATTGCCTCTTCTTTAGCTTCCAATTGAGGTGTTTGTTCTTGTTGGTGTGTAAGATGGTCTGGAAGGGACTTCAAGGTATTTCTGAGATCTTCTACAGTGCTTTTCATCTCTTCAACTGAGAAATCTATGCTGGATGATTTTGTCATTGTCTTTGTGGTCCTGGCTAGTTCTTTCAAGACACTGGAGCACTGAGAACTCAATTTTGAGCATGTAACACTGAGATACTTCTTTGCGGATTCTGGGGCCTGCAACAAATCAAAGTTCCGGTTTCATTTCTTCTCCCTTATGCTATACAAACACTAATCAGAACTGAAGAATTTTACTCCATACAAATTTATTAGCTAGTTAGAGCACTACAGAAATTTCCCTTAGGCATGAGAGGATCTGTTAACTTACTTTAATTTCTGAATTGATGGAAGCATTAAGTGCTTCTATACAACAAGCGCAATAACGCAATGTGGTTCCAATCTTGAGATATTGCTTCCATGGATGCCAGAAGCCAAATTGGCCATGGGCAGGTTCCCATCTAGCAAAGTTGGCCTGTGCAGATGAACACAATCAGGTTTGTGGAAAGAAACATTTCTCTTCCAAGAACAACATAATTTACAGTTTTTCTTGGTCAGCTTAATTAGATATGCACAAAAAGTTATATTCATAATAATAAAATTACTCGTTCTTTGTCAATTTCAGTGACTTACTAGTGATTCTTCAGTCGCCTTTGAATTTAGCACGCATTTATAAGCTTGTAACTTTTTGCAGGGTTCATCATCACCTGTATCATCTTCACCCTCACTGAAATACTCGACCATGGATCCTAAATTTAGATGAAGACAGAAAAAGAAAGCATTTAGCTAGGGATTTATTCAGAAAAATCATAACCGACTGTCTATAAATATAGATGTTTTTTAGGTGAATGCAGTGGACAGCATACCATGTAAAGAGTCCCCAAGCTTTTCTATGTTTCGAGTGATGAGGAGATGGAGATCTTCCCCAGCCCAAACAGGGAAGACTAGCATACTGACGATCATGCACATGGAACCTCCTATAGCAATTGTAGATAGACGCTGGTGTGCCATCTCTACCAACTTCTCCACACGAAAACCCGAAACAGTAACCAGGCTAAATGTCAGGATGAAAATGGTAATACCATAGTCGAACCTCCTTTTTATTGTCGGAATGAATCTAGAAAAGGTTGCTGATGAAGCTGCAGAAGAACATAGATGATTAGCACAAAAAGCATAAGAGCTTAGTCTCAAAGATTGCAACTAGAAAGGAAGGAATTCATTACCTGTTAGAAAGACTGCAATGACAAGAACCACAGGCTCTGTTTTTTCTCCAAACTGACTTGCAACTGAATGAACCCCAAGAGCTAGAGAACCAGCTAACAGAGTTGCCATCCCTCTGTTCAACCCTTTTGACAGTGTTGCACCTAACAGTGAAAAAATGGAATTAAAGCAAAGGTCTAAATGAACACAGATTTAGCTGTAGGTTTAAGCCTTCTTACCGACTGAGAATTCAAAGACAACAACAACCGTCATCACAGCCCACATGGCAGTTCCTCCAATGCCATTATACAAGGGCCTCACGTAGTAAAAGAGTGACACAACAGAAAGTGCAATCCCAACCTTCAGACCGTGAACAGCTCTCCTTGGATCATCAGCACCCAGCTTCCATATCTTCTCAATGGAGTTCCAAATCATCAATTTCAATGTTATGGCCAGGCCGTGCACCCACAGCCACACTCTGTAAATTTTGCTTCTATCCGGTGCTAGCGCCTCTGAGGATCCATCAGAAACTGTCAACCTCCACTCCAACCCACCGCAGTTCTCTTTCTGTGTAGACATTGTAGAAAGGGTTAAATGAGTAGAGCTGCAGAAGATAGAAATTCGCTCACGTATTTGGGTTTGGGTACGTTCCCACAAAACAGAAAAGCCTTGGAAGGAAGGAGGAGAATGCTGGGTGAAAGCCAACTGCCATGTACTGTTGGATTGGGCTTGTGGCGCTTCTTCAAATATATACAAGGCTGCATGTTCGCGTGGGTTGCTTAAACTATTCATTTGAAATCCAATCTTACATTTGATCTCTTCTTGATTTTTCTGCATTCTTTCTCCACTACATGAAAGCAGCCACCCACTCTGTAGAGTTGCATTAAAATCTATACTATCTTACTGAGATCACATCAGCATAAAGTTTAAAAAAGCATTCTAGTGGTCTAGCACCAGAAAGGAAGCTCGGATAGTTATCCATGACAGATATAAAATAAGCAAGATGATGCTGTGAGCGTGTGGCTATCTTCTGACCTAAAAACAAGATCCTGCTGAGGCAAAGTCATGACAAGAGTAAGGAAAAGTCTGAGACACCACAAACGTAGGAGATAATGTTCTGTCATTCAGTGCTACCTCATATAGAAGTCATCAAGCACAATCAGAGATTAATGTTCTTCCAGCTTAAAATAGTTTTGCTGAAAGACACTTTGCATCCTCCTCTTTAGAGAGAGAATTTGTTGTGTTGCAGTCATACAACACATAGTTGATTGTGTATAGAATATGATTGTATCAATATGTTGTATTCGATTGAACTGTTGAGTCAATTTATACTGAAAAATGGGTATCCACGTTGCCCAATCTGGGGCATTTCATGTTAGGTCTACAAGGTGGTGGAGAAAAGGCTTATCTGGAATGATCTTGGCTAAACTTAAACCTGATAAACCACAAAGAATTAGCTCTTTCTGCAGCAGTCAGGAGCATTGGTTCACAGTGCAAAATAATTCTGAAGCAGCAAGTAAAAAATCTCAAAGCATAACCAGGTAGCTACCTAATTTTGGGTCTTTCCTTAGTGGGATTGTTAATTAGTGGAAGAACCACTATGAGGCACACTAGTTTCAGTGGTGGAATTTGGAAATGACATCTGCTTTTTCTGTTTAACAAACTCCCAGCTTATCACTCATGATGACCATCTTTTCTGTGGAGATTATATTGCACATCAGCCCTCCAATTCCATGCTCAAATTAGGTCATGCTCAGATTAGGGCTTCTTTTACCCTTTTTTATAATACATGAATGAGGATTCCACATGTGTTCATTAACATGAAAACATACTCCACTTATCAACAACATTAGCTTATATTTGCAAATGGGTTACCTACTTTATTAAGGTTAATATTTTAAATGGGTGGTCCTTTAAAACCCTCATTTCAACTTTTTTTTAATCTCCTGTCTCTTTTTTTTTTTTTTTTTTGGGCTTAGTTGGAGGTTTAGGGTTTGGGTTTTCATCACCACTGTCCTAAACAATGCAATTGTGAAGAGTCATTTTCTTTAAGATTTATTTCTTACAATTTGTTTAAAACTAAGAAGGTTATTAGCCCTAAATTAATATTTTATAAAACATTTGCAAATTATAATTATTTTTAACTGTGTGACAGATTGTGGTTAAGAAATGATTACTTTATTGGAAAATATATTCTTTTTCTCATTCAAATGGGGGAAATTCGAAGAGTTAGGGATTTATGTTACAGAAATGGCAATTCTGAAGTGATGAGCATTGTCTCTTAGTGTTTGGCCCATTATTGCTATGCTTTTCACATAAATACTATCCTTTAAGGCTGACACTTAGCCGAATCGGCATGCAAACAGTTCCAGCTCTGCTCGAAAAAATTCGTTCAGTTCAGTTTTTACTTGAGCTTGACTTGAACTTAAACTTGAAATAAAACTCATTAAGTATAACAAACCAAACTCAAGATTTTCCAAACTTGGCTTGTAAGCTCGTGGATCGACTCGTTAAAATAGTTTTTTTACGAAAGTACTTTTTACTCTAATTACTCGCATCAATTCCCTCTTTAGTTAGTTGATAATTGCTCTTATTTACTTCAAACCTTAAAGACGATCGATCGTTCAACTCTTTTGGGTTCCTCAACATTTAATGTTGTTGTTTGTCGGTGGAATACACACTATTGATGGAGGTGTTTTAAGCTGTTATTATACATTAGTATGCTCTATTACAAAGTCTTTGATACCTTTGTGATACCTTCCAATTCAATGGTACCAAGGTTATCACAATATTCTTTTTATTTATTTTTATATATTTTTTTAAATTTTAAATATAGGTTGAAGCTTGAACCTGACTTGAGTTTGAGTTTAAACTCAGTTAAAAGTTTTGGGCTTGAGCTCGATTCCAATTTTGGGCTCAAGGTTAAGTTTGAGTTCAAAGTATTTAAATCAAGCCAAACCCAAACATATACAAGTTCGACCTTAGCTCGCTTGATGCCACACCTAACAAAATGGCCCACGACAAATAACCAACAAGTTAGTCCTATTGCAAGTATCTACCCAAAATAAGCAGGCACTGTGTACCCCTCCATCCGCAGCCCACCTGGCCGAGTTGCGGGTCACACACCACGAATTATACTCGAGTTCTGTCGCGACTCCTCCCCGAAGTTTCGTCCGCAACGCACCTGCATTCGATTAACCGCTGTCGCGCCCACTTTTTGCATTCTTAACAGCTATAATGGTCAATCTTTTGATAGCCACCGCGGCACCTTCCGTCACCCCTGATTTCATCTCTCACAACGACTTCCCTGCATTCTGCTCCCATCCAAATACTGAACTCGCACCATCGCTTTCCCTATCTGCTATCCGAGTCCATCGGTCAGCAAATACAAACCAAAAGGACCTCTCCCTCGAAAATCCTCATAACCCGCCTCATGGACCCGTCACCTCGGGAGATTACGCCGCTCTCATCGACTCCTGTAACTCTCTTAGCTTTGGTCGGCAAATTCATGGCCACGTCCTCAAAAAAGGGTTTGGCGGGCACGAGTTTCTGGGGACTAAACTACTGCAAATGTATGGGAGGTGTGGAAGTGTGGCTGACGCAGTTTTGCTGTTCGACAAAATGGCCATTAGAAATGTTTACGCTTGGGCTGGTATTTTTACGGTATGTACTACCTCCGGGGACTTTGATAGAGCTGCTGTCCTCTTTCGAGAAATGCTTTTAGAAGCAATTGAGTTAGACTTCTTCGTATTTCCTGTCATTCTGAAAGCTTGCAGTGGTTTGAATGCGCTAGAGTTTGGGAAGCAGTTACATGCATTACTGATAAAAAGACAATTTGTAACAAATATCTACGTGGGTAATGCCTTGATTAACATGTATGGTAAGTGTGGGTGCCTGGATGATGGTAGAAAGGTTCTAGAAAAGATGCCTGAGAAAGATACTGTCTCATGGAATTCGGTAATCACTGGATGTGCAGCGAATGGAATGGTTCATGAGGCGCTAGAGTACTTGGAAACCATGAGATTATCGGCTAATCTCACTCCTAACCTCGTCACATGGAGTGGAGCAATTGGAGGGTTTGCACAAAATGGGTATGACAGAGAAGCTCTTGAGTTGCTATATCTTATGCAGGAAGCTGGAGTTAAGCCAAGTTACAGGACCTTTGCTAGTATATTGCCTGCTTGTGCTAGGTTACAGAATCCAAGCATTGGCAAAGCTATGCATGGGTACATAGTGAGACATGAATATAAGTCAAACAGCTATGTTGTTAATGGTTTGGTTGATGTATATAGGAGGTGCGGTGATATGTCTGCTGCCTCCAAAATCTTTTCCAAATTCTCAACTAGGAACGTGGTCTCCTTCAATACCATGATTGTTGGCTACTGTGAGATTGGTGAGGTAAGAAAAGCCAAGGAGCTTTTTGATCAGATGAAACTTTTTGGGGTCAAGAAGGATACTATTTCATGGAATTCAATGATTTCAGGGTATGTAGATAATGGGCAGTTCAATGAAGCTTTACTGTTGTTCAGAGACATGGGGAAGGAAGAAACTGTGGCTGATTCCTTTACCATAGGAAGCATTCTTACTGCTTGTGCAAACATGGATACAATTGAATCTGGCAAGCAAATACATTCTTATGCAATCACTAGTGGATTCCATAGAAACAGTTTTGTGGGTGGTGCCCTTGTGGAGTTATACTGTACGTTTGGAGATCTTGCAGCTGCTCAAGCAGCTTTTAGTGGCATCAGTGAAAGGGATGTTGCAAACTGGAATGTACTAATCTCTGGATACTCAAATAATAACCAAATGGAGGTTGTTCACCAGCTTCTTGATAAGATGCAAGCAGATGGGTTGGATCCAAATATTTACTCTTGGAATGGAATAATTGCAGGTCTTCTGGAGAATGGCAAGTATAAATTGGCACTACAACACTTCTCGGAGATGCAAACTGGGGATATGAAACCTGATATATATACAATAGGAATGGCCCTGCATGCATGTTCAAAGCTGTCAACAATTGAACCAGGAAAACAGATACATGCCTATTCAGTGAGATGTGGCTATGACAAAAACAGCCATGTTGGGTCAACTCTTGTGGACATGTATGCCAAATGTGGGACGATCAAATATGCAGATGCAGCATATAACAGAATATCACAGCAAAGTGTGGTTTCACAAAATACTATGCTGACTGGGTATGCCATGCACAGGCTATGGAAAGAAGGCATATCCCTCTTTCACCAAATGCTGGCAGCTGGAATAAGACCTGATGCAGTTACCTTTCTGGCTGTATTAGCTCTCTGTGCTCATGCGGGTGCAGTAAACGAAGGTCAGGAGTACTTCAGCTTGATGGGGAATTACGACATAAATCCCACCTTAAAACACTATTCCTGTATGGTCGATCTATATAGCCGAGCTGGGCTTCTCAATGAAGCAAATGATCTGATCAAGGAAATGCCAGAGGAACCTGATGCAATTGTATGGGGCTCTTTGCTCAACGGCTGTGTCATACACAGGAACATTGAATTGGGTGAAACTGCAGCAAAGAGGCTTATTGAATTGGACAACAGTAACACTGGAAATTATATAATGTTGGCAAACTTGTATGCTTCTGCAGAGAGATGGACTGATTTGGCTAGGACATGGTTGATGATTAAAGACAACGGAATGCAGAAGAGCCCTGGGTGCAGTTGGATTGAGGACATGAATCAGATTCATGTGTTTCGTGCAAGTGAGACATCCCACAAGCAGACTAACGAAATATATTCAACTTTGGACAACTTGACCCTGCACATGAGGCAAGAAGGTTACCAGATTCAGAACTATCTCTGACCTAATCACAGCGATTATAAAGAGTTACTAGCAATTTGAGACATTGTGGCGTTCATAAAGCTGTACTGCCTAAAAAATACCATGATTGAACTACTTCACATAGTCACAGCTATCTATACAGCTGGAAAATACAATAACTTGAAAATATGAACTTAGCCAAAACAGTTTGTAATATAATTCTTATACAAATGACAGAAGCTTGTAAACCCATTTTCTAGCATCTCCACTGCACATATTGCACTGCCCAATGCTTGTAGCATGGCATCTCTTCAGCAACGATAGGGCATCTTTTTCAGCTCAAGTTTGAATCAGTGAGGACTGACTGTCATGGCCTCAAAAAGCTTCAGGATTATAAAGCTTAAAACATACTGCACTACTTTGATGCTCCGAATTCTCTCTGGAGCTCCAAGCATTCGAAATCCTGCAGAGCTTGGATATACAGAGCAGTCTGTCTTTGTTCGGGATTTTCCGCACCTTCATTGCCTTGAGTTGATAAACAGAGCGACACTAACCCCACTAAGCAAGTAGCTATCCATTTCAGCGTCCATTGCCGGATTCGTTTTCTGAATGGGCTCCACATAAAAAAATCCCACCAAGATTGACAACTTAGTTGCCTTCAGATTTTTTATTTTAAATAAGATGTATAAACTATGAAAAAGAGAAAAAAAAATACAAATAAACCTAGTTAAGCAGGTCTTCCTCCACAACAAGGTGTTAGAGCAAAATACCTAACTTAGCTGGATATCTGCCAAATGATTGGTAGAAGGAAGAGTGTGTTTTTAATTATAATTTAAATAAAAAATTAAATTAAAAATATCAAAATACATATCCCAATGTTGCTAAGGAGGTCGGATTGACTTTGCACACCAATCAATGACAGTTTTTTAGTCCCCTTCGATGTAGAGGGGACTCATGAGTTGGCTTGTGAAGATTTGAATCCTGTTAACTAGTCCAGAGAGTTTTGCAGTGTAGTTTCAACTCCAAGTGGTCTAGTGAAAGAGAAGAGGAGACAACCGTTTACATCGTAATCACTGCTATTTATACAAGATTGCTACATTAGCAAAGAAGCGGAGCATTGTCCTTTGCTCTCCTTTGGCATGGGAGCTCTATCAAGAGGGCTAAGGGGGAGATTTCTCTCCCTACTCAACTACCAATGAGGGGGAGAGCCTTTCCTCCCAATAGCATAAAAGGAGGCAAGAGCCTTTACTCCTTCTAACTTGTAACACATGAAAGTTCAATCATCAAAATTAGGACCCTGATCAACGGTCCAAAAATTATCAACATCGATCAATAGTTGAGATTCGAGAAGCTTGATCGTTAGTCAACTGTTGATCAAAGATAAAATTATCAAAAGTCAAAATTTGGAGGATTAGTCAAAAAGTCGATCAATGATTAGAGTCGAATATCAAGAGATCAAGGTCCAATCGATGGAAAGATGAAACAGATTATGTGAGGCCATGACGAAGATCAAATCAAAAGGAGACAACACTTAACCACCACCTAAGGGTTACATGAGCATCAAGGTGGCATAAAAGGTGACACATGTTGTCACAAGAAAGTTCCATCAAAGCAAGAAGGGTGACACATGATTGACATGTGGCATCATAAGAAGACTCCACTTAAAGCAAAGGTGGCAAAGTATAAGGTGATGTGTCACATTCTCATCAGATAAGGAATAAGTTTTGCCATGTGACCTCTCTTCTTGTATGTGTACCTTGTCAAGGAGAGGAAGAAAGATTAGGATAAAAAAATTACTGGGGAACTTGAACCCCCCCTCGGCCCCCTCGGCCCTTCCCCTATAAATAGAGTTCCCCATTATGGAAAAGGGGGAGAGAAAGTTTTTGAAAGAACTTTGAGAGAGAAATTACCAGAGAATTTGTCCAAATTTCAAGTGAGTGAAACTATGTTTGCCAAAATAAAAGTTTGAATTGTACTCTTAATGCCCTAAATTTCAAGTTAACTCGAAGATCTGTCGGATTTGTAACAACAAGCAATCTTCTTTTTTGCTATTCTATCACTATCCTTGAAGATGCTACATGCGATATGAGGTTAAATCTTTTCGTTAAACATAAAAAAGAATGTTAGCTATAAATCAAGGCTAATTAACAAAAGAAGTTCTAATTTGTTTGTCGGATTAGACAAGACCGAATTCAAGTTCGTGTTCGAAGATCGAATTAGAGGATTAAATAAGAGGTTAAACCCTATATCATCTCAAATAGAACTTTGATGTTGACACACTCGATCTCGGCCGTAAAAACGACCAAATATATCTTTTTCAATGTGGGCCGGTGCTAACCTGAGCGGGGGAGGTCCCTCGATGGAGACAATTCGTCACAGACCGCTATCGCACACCACCTTTCGCCTTCATTGATTACGTCCGCATGGCATCATTGACATGTGCCCCTCATCATCACTGCGCAGAGCCGACGTGGCCGAGCACTGCAATCCAGTCGGGACCACACTGTCCCCGTGGACCCCGCTCCTGAAAAGCGTACGGCTCACTGTCCCCTTCAGCGACGACACGCGCCTCAGGCGACTGCCCCGTTTGGGAAACCCACGTGGCGGGAGCGAGGGAATTTTTAGTTTGCATCGGCGTGCCGTGCACGTGTCGGGAATCGAGGGGCTGGAAGCAGAGGAGAGGGCAAATCGAGGGCCGAGTTGGGCCCGGATTCGATCGGGTTCTAAGTCGACATTCTCTGTCGCGTCGGTCCTCTCCAGTCTCCAGTCTCCTCCCGCGACTGGGAAAACGACTGTGGTCAGAAAGGTGGGGCCCGGAATGATGGACCCCACTAATATGGGGGACGGCCATCATGATTGGGTAATTACTGCGGAGATGCCCCTTTCAAGCTCAAAATGTTCCCATCTTTCGCTAATAAATGCGGGGGGACGTTACATTGGACATAATTTTCTCTTGCAGATAAGTAAGTGAGATTTACCATTCAGGAATCAAAATTTCTAGACTGTGGCCGCCCCATCAATGGTGAGCTTCCCCATCACTTAGGTCAGTGTCATGTGCCCACTCTTCCTGTTGCTCTTGCCCCATTATTGTTTTGGCCTTTTTCCTGTTGTTTCTCTTTCACCCACCCAAGCGTAATGTAAACTCAATGTCCAGCTAGGGAAAATAAAAAAGAAAAAGTCTGTGATCTCCATTTGTGCCTCTTCTGTGTCAATACATTTCACATTTTTAGCTTTTTCTACTCTTTCTTTTCTAGCTCTTTCTACTGCAAAAGGTGAGAAGATTCCCCAAGTTTGGACTAACTCTGAATATGATACAGAGACATGGTTCCTCTTGTTTTGAAGTTTACAAGTGTATGCAGCATTCTGTACTTTAATTTCCATTAACTAAGACACCCTGATGAGAGGATCTGTTTAAAAAATAACAAGTTGGTGGATTACAAGTGGAGAGTTTGTAAGACAAGAAACAACAAAGTTTGAATTTCTAAGTGATTAAACTACTGCTCACATAAAGTTATCATGCTTTAAGCTAATATGTTAAGGAATATTGAAGAACTATAGCGTTATCCAGTAAAGATAAGAGCTTGGGATAGTGTGGTCCACCTGAGAACGGTGGCCGGATTCTCTCCAGCTTCTAGATCTGATCAATCCATTTACCTGTGGGGAAATGACAGGGTTCGCTTCTTTCATTCTTCCTCATCTCAAAAACTGGGTTGTCTGCAAAAGTTCTTATCCTCGGTTCATAATGCATGAAGTAGCAGTAGCAGAGACAGAAAAGAGAGAAAAGAAGAGAAAAAACATTCTTCTTTTTCGTCCTTTCTGTCAAGTTGTTGTAGCCAAAGGTGTTAGCTACTGAATGGTTGAGAATCCACAACTCAAAGATGGCAATCATGGCTCCAAAGGAGGCATGAAAATTCCCATCATTGCATATTACAGCTGCTAATTACTCGTAAGGAATGAATGTAAAGCAGCAAATAAGTCTGAAAAATCTTTCTTTATTTCACCAGGGCAAAAACTAAGTGTGAGATTGCTTGTTAATGGCATTGACTGAGCTGAGGATGGACATTGTATGATGAGGTGAAGGCTCTGTGTTGTCTAAGGAGACAAAATCATCGGCTTTACCCATGTAGAAATAAAAGGCTGTGATGTCAAGAATAACGGGGACACCTCTGTGTTTTTTCACAAGTGGTGGGTCATTCCTTGCCCTTTTGTCATGCTCCCTTCTCATTATTTCTTCCTCAGCTTTACCAACCCACCGAGCTCGTAAAAGGGCTGCTCAGTCCCACATCTGTTTGCTTATTATTAACAAACAAACAAACAAACAAACAAGATTTCATTTGGTGGACTCCATTCTCAATCATAAGCACACAAGGATGATTGGGTTAGCAAAAGAACACAATAAACCAGTTGGTCCATGACTTTCAACTGTTGAAAACAAGTAAAGATTAACACTAAAGATTGATTATCACAGTCAAAATATTAGTTTTTAACTTGAAGAAAAACAAGTCCAATGTTCAAAGATTGAGACTCCTCTTGGTGGAGTTAGAATTTGGCTCACTCATAGTTGTGGGGAATGTCAACGTTATACAATCAATTGGAACTGTTTTTGTGTAGGGTATGTCTCCTAGGGTGGTCCCAAATGGAAGGTTTGGTCAGATATGAGCAAAGTCATGGGTGGGTCTCGTTAATGAATCTGCCTTTAAAAGGGGCTGCTTGAGAATTCACAAAAAAGGAAAGACAAAAGGCATAAAGATTAGATTTGGGAGTCGATATATAGCCCTAAGTCAAGATTCTCACACTAGGTGTTTGTGTTTGGGAGATGGGGCCACCCTGCCACTTTGTGTTTTGTAGGTGGGTGGACTATTGGCTTCTTCAATTATGGAGAATGATGGAGGGTGCCTCCTGGACTTTAGGGCATGGCCTTTGGATACCCTACACAACCCTAGTCTTCAGTACATTGCTCTTGGATGCACTACACACCCTCTCTCGTGACATCTTGAAAGCTAGTTGATAGTAGCGTTACAATGAAGATATTGAGGATGTGTGACCACATATGGAATCATGGCTTCTTTTAGGGTTTCATCTCTTCTTATGACTTCTGACAAGTCAAAATTACATGAACTTACTAAAGTCTTTTTAGATAAGAACCAAAAGCTCCTCCTTTCATCAAAGGGTTTCAACATGCCAAAGACAAAGGGCAATTAAGCTGTTTCACAAACTTTTCATCTTTCTTTATATCCAGTGAAGGGGAGGGTAGAAATCCCTTAGGGTCTATTTAGAACCCCAATAAAATAAAATAAAATGAGAATTTGACTATTATTATTCCAAAAAAATAGTTAGTGAAAACAATCAAATTCTCTTTTTTACTAATTATTTTTGAGAATAATAATGATTAAAATTTTATTTTATTTTATTTTATTTTCTACGGGTTCCAAACAGACCCTTAGAAACTGTGTTATATCAAACTGTACAGGTTTAGAAGTACAAAATGAAAACAACTCAATTCTACTTCCGACATTAGTAGCAGAGTTGCCTTGTATTATTCGCATTAAAAACCTGGATTTCTGATAGAATCCCTACATTTATCACCTTTACGTGCATGGATTTCATAAATTTGAGAAAATCCACGTAAAATCTCGCAAGTCCGATATTCGCCAGCCTTTTTTCTTTTGAGAAATAAATTTTCTTCCAATTTTAGCCTCCGCACATTATTGTATACCAAATTAGAACTTATGGATATTGAGTAAAATTTTCTATTTTGACGGCTTGTTATTATTGAAATAAAGTATTCTGGGTCGACGGTTCGATGGGGGAGGCAGTTCCGCACTGGCAGTCGGTCGGTTCAGAAGCTGACCCCTACAAACCCTACCGGGGGACCACCCCGGTTTAGTCCGGTCACGATATCTCGTCTTTCGGCGGAAAATTTTCCCCTTCATTTACTTCTCGCAAGATCTCTCGGCACGAGAAGGTCTGGGGCTAAACTGCACCGGTGGCCGCTTGTGCCTGCCGACTACGCTGCTGGAGCCGTGCCCGGTTTGGCACTGAAGTGCGTCTGACAGCCGGGCGCCGCGGCCGCTGGCGCAGGTTAGATTTGCCTTTCGGAATTCAATGCAGGGCTGTAATGGTGTAATGATAATGGTGCGCCGCGATGCGACATCTTGTTGTAAGCGAGAAATTGGATTTTTCGAGCACGAGATGATGATAGTGCATTTACAAAAAAATGATTATTGGACATAATGGATATACTTTACTGAAAAGTCTAATCATCTAATTAATATTAATTTAATTATAAAAAATTCATATCTTAATTTTAATTACCCATTTAAACTATAAATGATTAAGCATAATTAATTTAAATGATTTTTTTTATCAAATCCTGATTTATATGTTATATCTAAATTGTATTTATCGTTTAACGAGATGTATTAAATTATCGTGGGACGCGAAAATGGTAGAAAGAGACATAGTCATCAACTCCAGACAAAAAAAAATCACCTGTCAGTGACCGCCGTTAGCCGGTTAAAACGAGGGCAGTAACCGGCCGAGGGAGATCCTCCCGCAAGATTTTGACCCTAAATAGCGAGGATTTTACTTCCCTTCATTTCCGGAACATCGGATCTTCGTCTAGCCCAACCGAAACCGCTCCGCCTCCTCCCCTTATAGAGCGCCTCTTTTCCTCCCATAAAACCGCCTTCCGGCAGCATCTCGTTCACGACACAGCCACCGCCGCCCCGAAGAAATCGATATTTTTCGGCGTTGGAGAATCTTCCTCGCTCAATAAGACTGCTGGTCGTCTTTCGGGCACGGAAGTCGTTTCTGAAGACCGCCGTTTTTTTACAGTTGCCGCGGTTGAAGGGGGGAGCGCAGCTAGAGGAAACCGCTGATTGCGCTTCGTTGTTGGAGGAGAACTGCCTTTCTTTTCGGTCTTCAAGTGGTTTCTGGTCGTAGGAAATCGCTTCGAGGGTGTTCCTTGTTGTTCAGAAAGCTACTGAAAAATGGCTTTTCTTTTCCTTGTTTGGTTCAGCTGTCGGATGTCTGCTTTTTCCTCGCTGCATGCAGCGGAACCGCCTTTTGTCTTCCTGCAGCTTTAGAAAACTGCTCTTTCTTTTATCGTCGACTGCTCATTTCCGACTGTCGTAAAACCGCTGTTCGTTGCAAAAGTCGATTTTTTTTGTCCTCGATTGTATCGTTTCTGCCATCGTTGCTCGCTGCTCCGGCTTGAGAAAACCGGTTTCGGAGACGAATGCTCCATTGTGAACCGTGAATAACCGACTTCTCTACCGTCGCTTTTTGTAAACTGTAGTGGTTGGGTTTTTTTTTTCACTGGAAATTATCTGTAGCGTCTGGGAAACCGGTTTCAGTTTGGGCTGGGAGCCAAAAAAACTGTTTTGGAGAGGCGATAAACTGATCGCCGAAGTTAGTTCCCCGGACTGGTCCTCTTTCTCGGTTAATGGAAAGAACGGATCTGTTGCTTCAGAGTTCTGAGCCGCCGAAGAAACGGAACGGAGATCTGCGAAGGAAGCAAGCAGGCAGGGGATCTTGCCGTGGGAGCTAGAACTACAAGTATCTATTTCATTTATATGGTTTTCTCCTAAATCTGGTCAAGTTCGGGAGAAGAAATGGGATTCCAGCTGAAGGAGTTGCTTCGTACCCTTTGCTGCAATAATGAATGGTTGTATGGAATTCTCTGGCGAGCCAGAAGCCGAGACTCCATGTAAGCTACTGCTACATTTTGCTGGAAAAAATATATTTTTTCACTTGTTTTCGTTATCTTGCTATAACGATCTTTCTGTGTTTTAGTTTTTTTCCGGAATATCGATCGTTTTTGGCTTCTTATGTTGACATGTTTCTTCATGGATTTGTTTTCATTTTTGTTCTTTCCGTCGGTTGTTTTATGTTTTTTCCTGGTAAGCTTGACGTAGAGACGGAGCTGCCTGAGACTAAAGATAGACCATCTTGTGTATTATTTTGTTATGCAATTTTTTATACTGTTATTTTGTTTTTATCTTGAAGTCAGCTAATGGTATATAGATCTGTATGCTTCTGTCGTTTTGTCTCTCGTAATGGTTCTGAAGGATAGGTCTTCGTTCCAGTGTTCGATTTTTTATTTCGACATCATAGCCCTCCTTTCTTTTCTTCACTGATCGCTAAAACGCTTTCATTTTGTATTCATGCGGTTCATTTCTGCTGCATCATTTTGATGATTTGCCCTTAAAAGAGGTATCTATGACTCTGTTTCGCGTTGGTTGGTTCAACTGTACCTTAAGTACAGTAAATAGACGATTATCAGAAGGTATTTGGTAAAATTCCAGTGGGATTTGCAGTAGAATGCTATTTTTCTCTACATGTTCGTTTGCCTTCAAGGGACGATTGTCCTAATTAACAATTTCTGCACAATCAAGTTACTCATGGAGCTTGAATTGAGGGTATTTCTCTTCTCTTTTTCCTGGATTCACTTTCTGATATTTGGCTGCTTATTGTAATAGGTTGTTGGTGCCTGAAGAAGCTTATTGCGATGAGCATATTGCAGTGGTGATCGAGAAAATGCTTCATCAAGTTCATGTGCTGGGAGAGGGGTATGTGAACTTCTTTAGGCCAGAGTCTTGGGCCTTCGGCTACTCTCTCTCTTCCTTTATAAATGTTGAGAAAACCTTCCCCCCTTCAACCTCCCCCAGTAGTAGATGGCAGAAGTATTTATCAGGCTATATGGAACTGTCGGACATTTCATAATCTTCTTTTTGATCCTTCACAACTACTTTCTGTGTTATATACGTTTATGGATGATTCCGAATTATGAATTCCTAATGTTCGTTTCTTTCTCTTATAAAAAAAGAAAAAAAAGGTTATGGCTGTTAGTCTTCTAATTGTGTACTTTTTATTTGATGTTAGAATTATTGGACAAGTTGCATACAGCGGGAAGCATCGGTGGATTTTCTCAGACACCTACCGTGCAGATATGAATCAAGAAGACCTTGTTAATAATCATGCAGGCTTTCAGGTAGTAATAAATCCTCCGCAAATTGCCTAGAATTCTCTGTTTTCCTTAATATACTCTAATGATATGAGCTAGTATCTGGAGATTTTGTGTGCTCCATTTGCAAAAGAGCTTGTCAAATGTTTAAGACTTGTATTTGTCGAGAAACCATACTCATGTTTAGTTGCCAATAATGTTTGGTACTCATCTATTTAACACTACAGTACTCCTTAAAAAATGACATGAGTTCAGAAAAGATAAAAACCTTCCAGGTACTAAATGGCTGTATCATTGACTTATTTAAATATCCTCTGTTTTGCCAGGATACAGCAGAATGGAATCAACAATTTTTAGCTGGAATGAAGGTGTGTCTGCCGTATTTGTTAGTTGTATTTGATTAAAGGTTATTTTCCATAAAATGAGAAAAGTACTGATCAAGGGTCTTCATCTTGCAGACAATTGCATTAATACCTGTTTCACCACAGAGTGTGCTTCAGTTTGGATCCCACCAAAAGGTTTGTAATTTGAAACTTGCCTACATGCCGATGAATGAGTACTTTCATGAACATTCTCTATTATCTGGGCACATTGTCATATTGCACATATAAAATTAGGTTGCCCTTGCAGTAAAACTGCAAATATTTCAAACTGGAAAACTTAAAAAATCAAATTCAAGAGCTAGTCAAGTTGTGTCTTCATGTTTCTCTCTCTCTCTCTCTCTGTGTCTGTCTTTGTCTATATATTAAATAATAAAAGAGAAATAGTTTAGCAGACACTACAACTGCAACTTATTAATCAGTGTTACTTTTTGTTTGTGAAACAGATAGGTGAGACGTTGGAGTTTGTACATCATACTAAAAACATGTTCCTGCAGCTTGAAAGCTTACGTGAACCTTTCCTTTCTGGGACTCACTACAAAGCCTATAATAGTTCATATGATGGACTAGATGAGAGCTTTGCTTCAATAATTGCAACAACCAATGCTTCCACTAGTTATCAAGATATTAAACTACAATATCCACCTACTTTGTCTTCCGGTGCACTTCCATCGGGGTTGCCCCATGAGAGCATGAAGACATGTGCATCAGCTCAAGTTATATTACAATCACCTAATATGCATTCACCTCAAATTGTGCAAGAATCTAGATCTGATGCTAATCACTTGGGGCCAAGTTCTCCCACCTCGAACACAAGGAGTAGTGCAGTTTCATCCTTGGTATCTATTGAGCAGCAACTTCTAACCAGTATTAGTTTTCATGGACCCCCAAGTGTAGCAGCAACAAGCTCAATTGCCATTGGTCCTTTCCAGAACGCTATGTCCAATTTCTCAGTGTTACCAAGCAGACCAATTGATACAGTTTGCAATGCGACAAGGAACGCAGGCCTTGGAGTAATGGAACTGGTTAATGAAGGTCAGACTCAGTTTCAAGAGGAATCAACTAGCTTCCAATCAATACAAGAACGCTCTAAATTACAAGAACCTACACTAGTTAATCACCACACTAACAAGACGCCACAGTGGACTCCATCAGTTCAAGTGAATAGCTGTTTGACTATTCCACATGATGGTGATATTTTACAGGCTCTAGGTGTTTCATCTGTATCTTCTGAGTTTGCAAGACTGGATTCTATTAGTGCCACCATGGATCAGGTTGTGAAGAAACCTTCTTTCTCCAACTCAGTAAATCCCCTTGCTGAAATTTATGATGGGAAGGAGGTGTCTGATAACTTATTTGAAAGTCTAGGAGATCTTAGCAACTGTCAGCAATTGGAGGGTTGGGATGATATTCCACTACCCATAGGGAGTAACAACCTCTCAAGTGTGAGTGCTTGTGTATCAGAATGTATCTCAGAGTTGGATGTAGGTACAGCAAATGATTCATGCAAAGGGTTCTTGCGGGGTTTTGGTGTTGAACACCTATTAGACGCTGTGGTGACTCACGTTAACCCTGCTCCTAAACATAATTCAGACAATCATTCATCCATATCTACAATTGCTAAAGCAGGAAGTAGCTCTGGTTATCAAAATCCTGTTCCATTGCCAGGGTTTTGTGGCTTGAGTGGGAGTCTGGACAGTTTCCGGCCTCAGTGCAGTTCTGAGAAAGCTCCATATACATGTCAAAAGGATGCACTTTCAAAGTCCTTTGTCAGCTCATGGATCAGTAGCAGTTATAGTGACAGTGGAGTGACGATGCAGCCTAAGCGTTCCGAAGAACCTGCCAAAAGCATGAGGAAAAGAGCTCGGCCAGGGGAAAGCACTCGCCCTAGGCCAAAAGATCGACAGCAGATCCAAGATCGGGTCAAAGAGCTGCGGGAGATTGTGCCTAATGGTGCAAAGGTACTTACATCTCTTGATTTCTAAGTGGTTGCTATCCCCAATTATTTTGAACAAAGAATTCACTCTTGCAATATTAAATCTTGCAGTGTAGCATTGATGCTCTGTTGGACCGCACAATTAAACACATGCTCTTCTTGCAAAGTGTAACAAAGTATGCTGATAAGCTAAAACAAGCTGATGAGCCCAAGGTAAATGTTCTCATACTTTAACAGATTAGTCGAGTGAATATTCAATCATTTAAAAGTAGGAAAATTACTTACATATTAAGAAATACACTGGTGTTGTCGAACAGATGATAAACAAGGAGAATGGCGTAGTCTTAAAAGATAACTCAAGTGGCAGTAGTGGTGGAGCTACCTGGGCATTTGAGGTAGGCGGTCAGACCATGGTTTGTCCCATAATAGTTGAGGACCTCAACCCTCCAGGCCAGATGCTTGTAGAGGTAGGATCTGCTTCTCTGATTTATGAAAAGCAATCAAATGTAACCCATGTTCATTTAAAATGATCTGTTCCTTAATTTGTTTTAGATGCTTTGCGAGAAAAGGGGATTCTTCCTTGAGATAGCTGAAATAATCCGAGGCTTTGGCCTGACCATCTTGAAGGGAGTTGTGGAAGCCCGTGATGACAAGATATGGGCACGGTTTGTTGTCGAGGTAAATGTCCCTCCAACCGAATGAGTAAAATCCTCTGCTTCCCTTATCGTCTTTTCCAGTGTTTTGAACAACTAGAGTTCAAACTCTTCTGCAGGCCAACAAGGAGGTCACAAGGATGGATATATTTCTGTCTCTGGTTCAACTTCTACAACAAACAACAACGAGCAGCATCAGCTCAGCCAGTCAGCCAACTAAGGGTCCTGATAGTGGAGACCCCGTTTTCACCACTGCTCATCAGCAATGTCCAGTGACTCTTCCAGTTAGTGTAGCTGATAGACTTCAATGAAGTGGTGTACAAATTTGGCCTGGAGCTGCCAAGAGTGGGCCAAAGCATCGAATGCCTGCTATGACTGGATTTCCAGGCACCGAAGCATTAAGACATGTTTCTAGTTATTTTTAGATAATAGAGTGGGGGGTGTACATATGCAAGGGCATATATTTCTATTGTGTTTAGCAATCGAACCTGTCCATGAGGGAAATATTTTTCAAAGGAGAAGCTGGGGCTTTCTTTTGAACATTTTTTTTTGTTTTATAATGAACTTATTGGGTGACTGGTTATGCTCTTTTTTGTTTTTTTCAATTTTTATAAGCTGTTTATAGTAGGCACTGACGATTTAAATCCTAGTTGTCGGCTTATTTGTCATGGCCGTTTGGTCTACTGATAGGTTTATTCTTTCTAGTAAAGAATTGATACGTTCATCTCTAATGGCTGTCCTTTACTGGCATAGACTTGGCAACAGAAGGTGCACGTTTTTCGATATTCGTCTCGCCAAATCACGTCGAGAGTGTACACTGCTGCAGTGAAACTTTTCCAGGAATAAATGGCTCCAGTTACAGAAACTCTAACATAACTACAGTTCACCAGTGAGTGGTTCAATCATAATTTTTCGTACAGAAATAGCATTCAGAACAGAACTGAGCAAGTAAGTGAGAACCACAGTAAATAACATTCATACAAATATAAAACTAGGAAAAGAACTTACCCAAACTGAGCCATCTCTTTGATAGACAACGTTACGATTCATAGCTCAAATAATCCTTGAAATCGCTAAATTGTCCTTGCCAAAAGATGTTGGACAGCAAAATACAATGAACTCGAGTCATGTTGTGTTAACAGATCCAAACTGGCGCTTATCATCCTTTAAATATAACACAATTTAGTTCACCAGATTAGGAATAGGTAAAGGCCAATTTAAAGAGTTCAGAAACATTAATTTCTTCCCTCACATTGGGAGATATCTTCTTATGTCAATGGTTTCATTCACTTTTACAAACCAGCCAATTTCATGGACTAACACATACCTTTAACCCCTAATGTGTGAGACAGCTAGAAATGGCATATTCCCCAAACTAATCATGAGAGGGACTCAACAACACTTATTTGTACAGCCCCTTTTTGATTGGCACTTGGGAAAGACTATCCACTTGTATCAACCAGTGCTAGAAAAGAAAATAAATAAATTGTATGACATAATTGCCTTGTGTCTCCAATTACTTACAATATATAACTCTTCCTTTTATCTGAGAGAACAATCTGCAATTCCTCTGTTTAGGCAGTTCAGATTGCAAATCTGCAGAAAATATAACCACGCAGTATGGTGTATCTATGAACTCATGGCCAGGTTAAGTGACTGCCTCAGGTGCAGAATTGCAGTATGGTGTATGTAAACAAACTATTCTAGTTGATGTTAAACACATGCTAGCAAATCCTAGTCCCATGAGAAGACCATATAAACTCCTCTTCGTATCCAGTCTCAGAGCCCTCTTAAATATGCTTCCATAGCAAGGTAAAAGAGCACCACATGCAAGGACCATCCAATTATCAAGTCCGCTGTAGTCGATCCCAGAAAATATTGCTCCAATAGCAGATGCAGGACTGGCAAAGCCGGTAATAGTTGCAGCAGCAAGGGCCAAGCGCCAGCTATCTGTAGCCCCAAAGATGCAGCTCGCAACAGCAGCCCCTCGTGGTAGTCCATGAAGTGAAACTGGAAGAAGCATGTGCTGCCCCAGTCCATAAGCTTTGGGAGCAGCAACACCCAGAGCAAGCCCCTCAGCAACGGCATGAAAAGCAACCGCACCACATGCAAAAAATGACTGTAGAGTCACAGTGGTAACAGTAATTGCTGAGGACGTAAGGATGCCGGCAGATGTTTTCTTGTGGCTGGAAAATCTTAGGATGTTATGCGTCAAAAAGTGGGAACAGAGAACACCTACTGATAGAAGCAATAATGTGGCCCAGAAGCCCATTTTGGAAGTTGCAACTAGCTGTAGAGGGCGCCACATTGCCAGTACTAAAGCAATCCCAGAAGACACACTAGTGAGGAAGGGCTGTCGGAAACTGAAGGCAAGGGCAAAGGAAACAAGAATAATGCCACCAAGCAAAGGCCCAAGACCAAAAAGCAGCGAGACCAAAAAGCCTGAAGTGACATCTGAGCTGCAGTAAGACATAGAACTATGTTAGTGCATTATATTGACACAAGACATCCAGAAACACATGGATGTTAGTATGCAACTTTTTAATTACTAACACCCAGATGACAGAACCATAAAATGTCCAGTCGCATCAATAGCATTTTGTCATTTATGTTGATGAGTTTTAATAATTGGGGGTCCAGGAGTTTTAAAATCAAGGAATGGAGATAAAAATGAGTCTCCCCATAAGTTTAATGATAAAATTTGGAATTAAACTGTAGCATAGCAGTATTTATGAGAAAAGGGAGCTAACCTGTAGTCAAGACTGAAAAACTGGAGAACTGTGCTCAGAGTTTCCATAAAAGCCACGGCCAAAGTAGCGGCGGATGCTACATGCGATGAAGTGGCTTCCTAAAATTCAAAAGACAGGAGTTACATCTTGCAAGAACAATAGGATCCCAAACCTATTTCAAGGAACATACGAAAATATCCTGATGTGGTTGGATCAAACCACATCTATTCAAACCAGATGATTCCTTCATTCATTATGTACCTTGAATGCATCTGGAAGGACTTCTGCTATTACCATCCAGATCATACAGCCAGCAGCAAAGCCAGTACTGAAAGGCAGGACCTTGTGGAATGCATCAGCACAAATGAATGATGGGACTGCAACTATTGGCTACAAGAAATACAAAAGACAACTAAGTATAGGTTGATGAAAAACATGATTGAGAAATAAAGAACTAAAATGATGGTCTCTCACACATTTAACTTTATTGGCTCAGGTGAAGGAACACACATTACAAATTTCCAACAGAAACAATCACTACATTACAAGATCAAGCACAGGGCATATCCTGCTGCATATGTCAACATATATTTTAGGATGTGCTTTCTAACCAACCAAATGAAGTCTTCAGCTGCCCAGTCATTCACTTTCCCAAAATCAACAAAGACCATGGAAAATTTCCTTCATGAAAACACCTCCAAAACAACTTTTTAGGGTTGGCAGCACCCACACCACTTTTTTCAAAAAAATTTCAGCTGCCTCAGTTACTGCAACTCCGAACTGTTGGGCAATTATAAAAATCATACTTTTTTTTTTTTTGTATGAAATGGTGAAGCTTTATTGAACTTGAAGAAAGAATATGACAAAGGAGCCCCCCTAAATAATAGGGAAGAAACTCCCAGTTACAATAGAAGGGCGAGAGAACAAATATAATAAGTATGATATAAAAAATCCAATAATATATTAACATATTACTCAAAGTTTATGTACGTGACTGCTACTCAATTATCTATATTATTTTTTAAAATGGATTAACTTTGAATATTGTTTAAAATATGAATTAAGTACATGTTATACTTTGTGTATAGTAACATATTGGTTCTTACCTTGCTGGCACTCTTAATATTTAAGAAGAAAAGCACTCTATTGAATTATATTTAACTGCTCCTTTATGACTAGCACAACTTCCCCCCCTTCCCCAATTCCCAAATAAGCTAATATGCATAAGTACGAATTTTTAAACATATTTTTTAAAGGGAAAGTTTTAAACTTTTGCAATAGAGTTATTTACTTTGTACATATAAATTTTCAAAAAGGAAATACACATACCTGGGGTAAAGAAGTAATTACACTCCACAACATAGCATTTTGAGGGGAAACACCTCTTGATGCAAGAACCATGCTGACAGCTAATCCTTCAGGAATGTTGTGCACTGCTATGGCCAAGGTTACTAAAAGACCCTGGGGAAGTCCTTTCGACCCAGCAAAGGAAACTCCAACACCAGAGCCTTCCCCAAAAGAATGAAGAGTCATTATTCCAATAACAAGGACCACTTTATGCGCATCAGCACCCTTTATGTCCAACATGCTTACTTCTCCGAATCTTTCAAGGAACTGAGAAAAATTCAGGATGATATGACATAAGCAGCTTTTATATATATCAATAAAAAAATTAATAAAGAAAACTAGTAATTGAACTACTAAATAAATGCAGACAGTGAAGACACAGTTTCAGAGAAAAATGAGCCTTAATCCATTTGAATGGTTCATAATTCGTCTAGTTATGTTTGTACTACTAAAATTGTTCTAAATAGTAATTAAAAATTTGTATAAATAGTCATCTGAGAGAGAGAGAGAGAGAGAGAGCATTATACAGCCAGGCCAATTTCAGCCTTTTAAGGAACTAACTATTCCAACTTGATGCTGTACTGCTAACTCTCAATTCAGTAATTAAAATCCAGATACACAAGCATCATCTTACAAAATTTCTTGTTTGGAAATCTAAAGTTTCATATAAGTTACCTAAGAATAACTCAGCAGAAGATCCCTTTTTATTAGTCTAACAACAAATGACTGGGCCAGTCTACTGATTGATGAATTACTCACTTTTAGATATTACAGTCTTTCCTTGTGGACATGTGAATTGATTACATTATTTTAGTCAGGGATGGAATACATCTCACTTGAACTGGTCACTACTAACAATTAAAGGTTACCCAAATCTTGCCAACTTAATGTGATCCCTACTCTACAAAAAAAAATAACTAGAAAAATTTTAGAAGCACTCACCAAATCTAGATATGAGTTAGGCAATAGAGAGTGAAAATTGGGGATGTGCACCTTAACACTATATACATGTCCTCCAAAACATCCCAACTAAAAAGGTTTTTTTCTTAAGCATGTTATTTGAGAAATGAAAACGTAAAATACAATCCAGAATATAAAAATAAAAGGGATTAACACATGCATATGAAAGAGAAAAACAATGGCAACAACAAGAACTTTTCTGACACACAAATGGTAGATATCAAAAGAATGTAATGCTTCCAATGTAATGCTTCCCAGAATAAATGGTGGTAGAATTTTAAGTTGATGAAAAAAAAATTTATGGGAACTTCACCTTCTTACAGAGCCAAATGAAAATGGCTCCACTAAGGATTCCAATAACAACCAAGCTGTCCCCACCATATGTCTTGCCCTCCTGCACAAGGTCAAAGCTTGCAGCCAACATGACCCCAGCAGCCATTCCATTGCACACTCCAGCCCATTGTGGCTCTAAATCCACAAAGAAGAAGGGCACAGCACCCAGTCCTGTGGCAGCAGCCATTGCAATGGTAAACCAGGCCACAGTTGAAACAGAAACTCTACTACCATGATCTTCCATCTCATTGAACTCATGCAAGTAAGCCCCATCACCACTTCCATCTATAACAGTCCCTTCTAAATTCCTATGAGGAGCAGTCCTTATGTGGCCTTGTGTAGCTTCAACTTTGCTGTTGGCTTTGGCTGGGCCATTTAATGAAATTAGGATAACCAGGAAAAGAAGGAGAGACTTAACCATTCCCATTCACATGAAAATTAAAAGAAATCAACAAATACAATCTAAATTCCTCCAACTATCTGAAGTCAGACTCATAAGTCAAGCCTACAGCCATAGTTAACAAAGCCAGCCGGGCCCTCTGGGAGTTCCGCCAAAGCCTGACCTCTGATAATTGCTTCTTCAAAACTTCAACCAACAAGACGGATCATCAAAGATCAGAGTCCCTCCAATAAAGTATTTGCACACTTGAATATTTCTTTTTGTGAGGGTCTAAGTATGACCAATGGCCCAGACCAATGGCCCAAGTTCATTAAACTCAACTTTATAGAGCAGTGGCACGGAAAGAGATAGCCATACAAAGCACCTGCAAAATAAACATAGGCTCAAATACAATTCTCTCTGTGGACAGGCTAGTGATGGTCAGAAGATCAGGGAACACTAACTGCTATGTTGTATTCATAAAAATATCAACAGGTAAAAATGAAAGGCCAGATCCAGGAGACAAGATTCAGACGTTCCAGTATGATCTTCTAGTGATCTTGTACACAGGAAGTAAGCTACATTTGTAAGAAAGAATGTCCTTAAAATTTTACAAATTAATAAAAGGACTACATCAATAAATAAAAATCACATGTTGAAGGCTATCTGGTCAACAAAGAGAGCTCTGAACAACTGAATTTTAACAGAAAAAAACTCAAACAGCTCTGAAGACTAAGACTTCGTCAAAACCCCTAACAAATCCTACCAGACGGGCAAGGAAGAAAGAAACACAAATTACCTAAGTTTCGATTGCACCAACCAATCGTGTCCCCGGAGGACACTAATTTCCTCCGCGAGATCGAACTTCTCCCACAACGGAACAGATTGTCCGGGTGAAAACCCATCCATATATCCAATTAGACATAAACCCAAAAAAGACAATTTGCGAACGAGCAAAAAATAACAGTCAGCATTAGCATGACGTGTCTTCGACGAGGTTTTGAAAGAGAGAGGCATTCAGAAAACCAACAGCCGAGTATGCAGAGAGAAATTATCACCTGGTACGAGGGAGCCGTCTATACGTTCCACCAGCCGAAAACCGGATTTCTGCAGTCTGACTGTGGGCGGAAAAGCGGTTTTCCGACGGAACTCCCAAGGAGAAGAGACTGGCCGCGGACGGATCAAACCCTTTCTAGTCCATCGTGGTTCAAAATCTAATTTATCTATTCTATGAAATGGCGAAACTACCCGGTGGAGACGGAAGGAAAAGTTGTGCAATCATCCCATTATTCATTATTATACAGGCAAAATATAACCCAGGTTGTCGAAAGATTGGTTAAAAGATGCGCAACCGCTGGTGCCGTGTGAATGCAGTCATGGAAATTGAAGTCGATCAACTCAATTATCCCCTTGTCTGCCTGGCCGATGAGTCCTAGACCATTTCACCATTACAAAGTCAATTATAACGCAACCCAACCCAATTGGGCTTTGAGATGGGAGAAAGCCCAAAGGAGTGTCCATATCCGTGTAGATTATACGGGGAAGCCGGCCTACTCCGGTCTTACCAATGTAATCTTTGAGGCTATTAGGTTCAATTATATATATATATATATATATATATATATGAAGGAAAAGTATTTTTAAATATAATCGTATATAAATATGATCCCTCAAGGTTAATAAAACAACATTATTAATTAAGTTATATGCAAAATAAAATAATAATTATAATTATCAGAATAAGTTAAAAATTATTTGAGTAACATGATTGCAGGTTCTCTTCAGAATTTTTTATTTCATAAAAAAGAATGTCTGCAAAATCAGGCAGGACGATGCAAAGAATACATTGCTGCTTCAAAATGGACAAACTTACGAATATGGACAGCAAGAATGATACTACTCTCATCTTGCTTCAATTCTTCGCCAATAAACAGATTGGAACTCCACAAATAGTTGAATTGATCAGAATCATCAGTTCCGGTGGATGTAAACTGTAGACAGTATCTTAAAATTTCGTGTGTGTACTTGTCAACATTCAGACAAAATCTTCTTAGGTCCAGTTCTGGAGCAATTTCAAGGTACTGTTTCAGTCTTTAGCTCACAAAGATTGCAGGGCAGACCTGACTTGACCAGCTTTTCCAGATTTGGCTTTGTTAATCCAAGTTTTCTTCAAGTTCATAGGCTGCAGATTAAGATAACAACTTCCAGTTTTGGTGCTGCTGGAATCAGAAAAGTAACAGCATATAAAACTCATCCTCAGGTCAGAAACATCCATAGAAAACAAAAAAGGGAGAACACTGACGTAATATTTTGTGCTTCTCTCTCAGTACATTTCTTGACGTAATAGTTTTGCTGCTACCTTCCCCCTATAAGATGGAATGTCGACCTGAAATATGTAATTATTGCCATAAGTATTCAGGAAGAATTAGTTAAACTCTTTAAACAACATTTCTTGATAAGAGAAGTCAAAAGTACCTTGTGGACAAAACCAAGTGGAATATTGTGAGACAAACAATCCATGTACAATATAACAAATACCCCACAATCATACCTGTCTTACATAGCCAACGATCATTTTTTTTTATCAACTACATAACTAATTTAGAGATAAAGAACATGATCAAACGATTAGACGAATAGTTTACCCATTTGCTTGTTTAGGGCAATTTAGAATGAAATGTAATGGCCATTCATGCGCATCCGAAAAACCATGCCTCATTCTTAAGTAGTCTCTGAAAAAGTTAGCCTGTCATCCATTCCATTCATTTCAGTAAGATTAAAAATTATGAGTAGTTTGGCCATAATTGGAGCTTAGACACTTAAACTTACAATTTTAGTGGTATAACTTTTATGTTTTCGGTTAGGCAATGAGTCGTATGCATTGAAGCTTTTCTTAGACAAATCAATGACAAGAAGATGCCAGTGACATTCACTACATAGTGGGATGAACACAAGTTGAGACTCGGCTAATGTTTCAGTTGTAAGTTTCACTAAACATGACTCCACCTTGTCGTATTCCTTTCTTGAGATCTTCACCTACATGGATAGGATACACACAATTGTTATATAGCAACAATTACTAAACTACCTGTAACGGTAATGCTATCTGTAACAGAAATCAGTATATCATCTGGGCACTTACATGAACCCAAGGAGAAACATATTGGCACTTAAGTAAAACCATGTTCTTATGCCATACCCTTTGCTTGAGCAGGTTACTGAAACAACTGATAACCTACATAACATCCTACTCATTGAAATCTTAATCATGAACAAAATACACATTTGCTAATTCATCTTGGAACAGAAAATTGGTAACTTACAGGATCACTAAGTACATGCTCCGTTTTCAACAAATTTAGCACATCTGCTCTAGTTATATGATTATCTTCACTCGCCCATACAATCTTGCTGTTTCAACTGAAGGATTAGTTCAAAGAACGACTACAATGCATGGAGGACTTTAAATGTGTAATGTTACCAATCTTGGTCCACCCTCTTCAAAAACTCCTCCACCACTAACTTGTCATCCTGATCCAGCTTTCCTCTACCAGCATAATTCTATTAAAGTTGCTCAAGTTAAAATTGTTTATACATAAAAAATACATACACTTGTTGCCACATAATATGAAAAAATTACATTCGGATTAGGTTTACCGCACACTTATTATATAATGTTATCAAAGTTGCTCAGATTTAACTTGTTTATACATAAAAATACATACACTTGTTATCACATAATAGGGAAAAATTACCTCCAGAGTAGGTTTACCAGAACACTTCTTATGGGCCATGCCACTATAAAGCGGGATGTTTGGTGATGAGATACTAGGCCTTTTGGCGATAGTCTTTCTTTCTGCAAGTTCCTCACCATCTGAGGATAAATCTATAATTGAACATGATCCACTTTTTGGTTCAGTTGGTAGGTTCTCAGATTGGTCCAACAAAGGTCTCACAACAACACTATCAAAGTCCTGTTTGACAAAGAAACATTTTTCTTTCATCGCTTGCATTTCCTTTTCCAACTTGGCAATCCCAATTTTACAATTCTCCATCTGTTTTCCAATCGAAGGTCGTCTTTCATGCAAAAGTGCAATACGTCTATCCAACACTTCTATTTTCCTGTCAATGTTACAGATGTGAGTGCAAAGTCTTTTGCTTTCCTGCTCCTGTTCTAGGATCTTTAGTCCTAGCAGAGCTACATGAGTCTCAGATTCGTCCTGTATCTTTTTCAGTTTAATCATCTGAAGAAGGTGAACACGTACTAGTTTCACATCGAAGCCATGGGACTCCAAATCCACAAGAACCTTCAATCTATCCTCGAAAGAACTTACAGGATCATCAAATTTTGATTTTCGCAAGTTTTCTATCAAACTGGCGAACGTGACCATCTTCCCAATAGCCAAACCCTCACGGCTTTCTTTGATGAGACAATCTAATGGACGGAAATGTGGACATGTAGGTAATTTGTTAAACACTTCCATGGATTCGAGTGTTTTCCACAGAGACTGTGTCTTTGCAAAAGGTAATTGTTCAACATGGTCACCAAAGGTTTGTAGATTTCGTTTAGAATGATCTTTACCTCCTGCGTTGCTACATTGAAGAGAATAAGGGACAACGACCTGTTTGGCATTCCCTTTATTGTCTACTAGTTCTGCAACATGAGTATGACTATGCTGGCATATAGAAGTTCCTGAACAGAGGAAACAAGATGATCATAAAACCTATGTAAATAATTATAACCTACTGCAGACGTAAAAGCATTCTACCACATTCCTCTCTGACATGAGTAGAACATTCATCATATATCCCCTCAATTAAACTAAAAGCCTCCACATCTGACACCAACGAGGCATCTAAGTAAATATTTTTGGATGCACTTGTTTCAAATGAACACTGCTCAATGCACATATATATTGAACATCTTCTGGAGGAAAGCCTGCAGAAAGGTGGAGTTAACATACCGCCACTCGTTTCATCATCCCCGTTCCACAGTACTCTACTCCCCTTGTCCTTCAAGCAAGTATCTTTATTCGACGCTCCCACCGAGGGAACTTCAGTGTCCTGAAAATCGTCCTTGCCGACTCTGCCCACTGACATGTCTATCTGTCGAGGAGTCGTCTTCAGCTTCTTTCTCCCTCGTACTTCCCGTTGCAAATCCAACTATGACAAGAAAAAACCATCCACTCGGATCAGATACTTACTTGAGGAAGATTATGAAAATGAAGAACAATGATTAGAGTTACGTCACAAATCGAGGCTGGCACAGAAGATTCCAACTCGCTGCGGCCTTCAGAGAATTCAACATCACTCGTTTCCTCCTTGTAGCAAACGGAGCGTCGCTTCTCATGTTCCCTAGGAAATGTAGTCGGTGACTGGGAACCAACCCCAGTCGAAGCCCAATTCGCCTCTGATAATTTCGACGGCGAATACCTCCACGGCCGAGGTTTCGCTGGCCGCGGCCACATCCCTGCTCCAGAGCTCTGCTGGAATCGTTGAAGTGAAGCCGTGAAGCCGAGAAGAGGATGGGAGAGTTACGAGGAGGGTAACCCTGAACTGTGGAAGCAGTATAACTATCTTAAATATGACTAAAATACAAAAAAGTCCTCCCTCGGAGTTGCACTAGGGGCCCATCTCCAAAGGGTAGAAACTAGAATGGGTGTTTAATGGGCCCCATAGATAAGAGTTGTCTCTAATATCTATATGGGCCCCATAGATAAGACTTGTGGCTAATATCTATATGGGCCCACGCAGGCGTATTCTCGTGATAATTCATTTTCTCTCCGATCACTCTCAGGATCACTTCAGTTACTGTTTCTTTTGTGTGTTCTTGTCGCAGCTTCTTGGCTATCATCAATCCAAATTATATACTCCCACTTTGCAGAAGTGGGATGCCGGTCAACTGGCTTCATCTCCTCCCGCATCATCATGTGAAATCGGAGAAAGAATTCTCTTCCCTCGCGGTCTTTGAATTTATTACTTTACTGTTCTCTGCTAATTCTTACCTGATTATATTAGAAGTGTCGTGCGAACTGTTACCGTGGATTAAGTTTGTTGGGTACCCTTTTCCCGATGAAAAAAAAGATTAAAGAAAGGTGTTCGACAACCTTAATTCTTTGGTATGCAGCAGATGGCATTTTCTCATCGAGACGTTCAGAAACGCATATAGTTCCAACGAAATGCGATACCCAGAAAGACAAACACCGACTTATCGACCGTTCCCATGATTTCCATCTCTAATCTTGTATAAAAAATTGACGGTTTGATTTCTCTCAGACCCTCCTTTGTTCTTTTTTAGCATGTTTCTGTATTTGTTCTCACTTCCCCCCGGTCCCCATTTGCAGCTTCGGAAAATCTCCTCGACCGGCAAGTTTTGCAGGTAAGGAGCATCTTGAACTTATCTGGATCGTCTTGGGTTGTGGTTAACTTGTTTGCTTATTCCGCAAGTTGCTGCTATCTTTTAGTGGTTTTGATTCATATCTTTTTTTCTCTACGAATTTTTTTTATCAAGTCTCTGATTTTACTCATGTAGCTGTTTTGAAATTGGCTGATTCTTGGAACCTGAAATTTGAATATGATTGTTTTACACGATGGAGGACGATTGTGTTGAGTTGTTTTCTCTATTCTGAACCTTTTTTTTTTTCTTTACGATTACATTCCTGGTTCAGTTTGGTGCGGCTGTGCTAGTGGCTTGTTTCTATCTGCATTTCTAGTATTTCTTCATTTGTTTAATTCGAGGATTTTGGAAATTGAGTTGCCCAACGAGTAGGTCCATCTGCTGAATCACCACTTCCAAAACCTTATTTGATTTAGGATTTCCGATGACTCTAGAATTTGTGTTTCAAGAGAGGTGGACTGGAACCACCTCTGACACCCACCCCACCCCTTACAACTCCTTGTAGGATTCGAAGGCGGGACATGCCAAACTTGGCTCTGATACCATGCCGATATTTGTTTCCGACAATGAACTATCCCACGGAACACTGGTCTTCACGGAGATGGATTGCGTTGGACAGGCTAACGGCACAACGAGCTCACAACTCCTACGGTGGTGGACAAAACCACCACTATCTCACGGGACTGACAGAACAGTCCAAACCACCAAACGAGAAAGAGCGTTGAGCTCTTTGGTTTCTCGGCAAAGACAACGAACACGAGAGACGAAAGATAAATTCTTCCCGTTGGGGTTTTTCCCCCTTTCATTATGTATTTAAGCTTTAGGTTTTCCTGTTACAAAATGACCCATTGGCCCAATACAATGTCACCCATCCCATTAAGCCTAATCTAATAACCCTATGTACATAACCAAATTATACTACAATTATGAACATAAATTATATCTAATATACATTTTAAGATATTGTAACATCCCCCCTCAAATTGATGCTGGTGAGTCAACCAACAACAATTTGCCAACCAAAAAATTATGTCGGGATTGAGACAATGTTTTGGTGAAGACATCAACCACTTGAAGATCCGAAGAAATGTACGGAAGAGATATTACTCGGCGCTCCAAAGTGTCGCAGATAGAGTGACAGTCAACCTCAATATGCTTGGTACGCTCATGGAAAACTGGATTGGCCGCAATCTGGATAACACTTGTATTATCTGCAAGAAGCGGTGTAGATGAGGGTTGAGGAAACTGGAGCTCAGCAAGAAGACCGCGAAGCCAAATAACTTTAGAACACGCAGTAGACATAGCACGATACTCGGCCTCGGTAGATGACTTGGACACCCGGTTTTGTTTCTTACATTTCCAAGAAATCAGTGCATCCCCTAAAAACATACACCAGCCTGTAGTAGAGCGGCGGGTATCGGGGCACCCTGCCCAATCAGCATCACTGTAGGCAACCAGACGTAATGCGGAGCCGGTAGGAAAGAATAAGCCACAAGCAGGGGAACCGCACAGATAGCGGATGATGCGCTGAACTGTCGCAAGATGAAGGTGCCGAGGAGATGACATAAACTGACTGACCTGATGAACAACATAGGAGATGTCTGGGCGAGTAGTAGTCAAGTATATGAGACTCCTGACCAGTCGTTGAAAGATAGTCGGATCATCAAGGATAGTCCCTTCATCTTTCCTATATTTGACATTGACCTCCATCGGGTAGCCATCGAAGATGTGTCCTCCAACCCAGTGAGAGTAATAAGATCTTGAATATACTTGTGCTGGTTTAAGAAAATACCTTTGGGTGTGTGATGTACTTCCAGCCCTAAGAAGTATGTGAGTTTTCCAAGATCATTCATATAAAAAGTGGCACGCAACACCTTCTGAAGCTTGGTAATCAGTCCAAAGTCAGTGCCAGTAATGATGATGTCATCCACATAAACCAAGAGAATGACTATGCCCGCGGTAGACTTATGATAGAAGAGAGATGAATCATACTGACTCTGGGTAAACTTTTGGAGGATAAGTGTGCCGTGAAACTTCTCAAACCAAGCCCCGATGACTTGTTTAAGCCCATACAAAGGACGACGTAGCTTGCAGACATGATCAGGAGAGGATGTAGACATACCCGAGGGAAACTTTTTGTCGACATCTTCTTGCAGATCACCGTGGAGAAAGACATTCTTCACATCCATCTGATGCAATGGCCAGGATTGAGATTGCTCGGTCACATCTAATGCAAAAAGACCAAATTCCGAGAAACACGAACTTGACGCGCCTGGGGATCATAGCAAACATAACCATTTTGAGAACCGGCATACCCAAGAAATGCACACATAACCGATTGGGTTGTAAGCTTATGCTGTTCATGATCAGATAGATGCACAAAACAAACACAACCGAACGTCCGAAGATCAATGTAGGACGGAGAATAATCAAATAATTTAACAAAAGGAGAGACATGATGCAAGATAGGCGAGGGCAGGCGGTTGATTAAATGAATGGAGGTAGAGAGAGCTTCGCACCAAAGCCTAGGAGGAAAGGATGATTCAATGAGAAGGGTGTGGACCATATCAAGAAGGTGATGATTTTTCCACTCAGCAACACCATTTTGTTGTGGTGTCGAGGGACAAGAACGCTGAGAGATAATGCCTTTGCTTTGAAGAAATTCCTGGAATTCCGCCGACATGTACTCGCATCCAGAGTCAGAGCGGAGTACTTTAAGGTGAGTAGAGAACTGTGTTTCAATGAGTACAAGAAATCTCTTAAAAACGACAAAAACTTCAGACTTAGCCGTAAGAAGTAGAGTCAGGTAAATCGACTAAAGTCATCAATAAAGGCGACAAAGTACTTAATTTGTGCATGCGAGACAACAAGAGCAATTCCCCAGACATCACTATGAATAAGGTCAAAGCAGTGGGAAACATCCGAGACATGATGCGGAAATGGTAGAGCTTTACTTTTGCCAAGTTTACATGATGAACAGTCAAAATAAGTATCAAGAGAAGTGCAGTCTTGATTGCCTAATAAACCCGATTTAAACAATGTACGAAGTACAACTGAGTTTGGGTGGCCTAGACGTCTACGCCACATCGTAGTGCCAGACCCAACAACATTACAAGCAAAAGAAAGTACAGGTGAACGTGGAATAACAGTGGATAGAAAGACTTTAAGTGGAAATAGCCTGCCCACTTTAGGCCCCTTCACGATCACCTTCCCCGACGCTTGATCTTGCACAACACAGCCAGAGCGAGAAAATTGAACATTACAGTTTTTATCAACCAATTGACCAACAGACAAAATGTTTGTTGATAGGTCAGGAGACACTAAGACATTAGCTAAAGACGGAGAGAGATCACCAACAACACTGATAGGCAGAGTGCTGCCGCCATCAACAGTGTTGATGTGCAGGTTGCCATCATACTTTCTGACATTCAGAAAAAGATACAACATTGTTGGTTATGTGGTTAGAGGCACCAGAATCAAAATACCATGGTTGAGTCAAGAGTTTCTGCTTACCTGAGATACCAAAAGTAGAAAAGGCAGATATGATCATCTGTTATACCATTTCAGGAGTGAGGGTGGTTGAACTTGCAGGTGCTGGAGGAACTGGAATGGTAGTGACTGGGACGGCAGGCGGCAATGCTGCAAAACTCGAAGTACTAGTGGAGGCATGATAAGCTGTATTCTTCCTCCTTTCAGGGCGTGTAGGACAAACTGCGATGAAATGACCCAACTTCTTGTAGTAGCTAAAAGACCTCTTGGGGCATTACCGAGCAAAGTGACCATATGCCTTGTAGTGGAAGCACTGAACAGAACTCGTGTCCCGACCCTTATTTCTTCCTTGTGCTACATAAGCTACAGGAGCCGAGATATCAGCCTGGACTCGATGTTCCATGCCAGCCTGAGTAGCAATGCACTGCTCCTCCCTGAGAAGTTCACTCAAATAGGCATCCAGTGACGGCACTGGATGACGATTCATCAGATGTGACCGAGCAATCTCAAATTCTGGACGGAGCTTCATCAAGAATTGATCCCTTTTACTGGTTTCATGTACGTCTTGCACAACAAAGAGAGCAGCAACAAGGACATCCTCATAAACAATGTCAGTGTAGTCAGCCCACAGATTTTGGAAGCCCGAGAAATATTCTTCAATGGAACGACTGCCTTGCGTGAAATTTGCCATTTCATATTCAACTTGAAATCGACAGGCCGTGCTGGTTTGACGATAAACCTTGTGGAGGTAATTCCACATATCTGCTGCAGTTTTGTAGGACCTCGGATTAAGGACTAGATGAGGCTCAATGGATCCAAGTATCCAGGTCATGACTCTAGCATCCAGGATGACCCATTTTGACAATGTGTCATCACTGCCAGGTGTCGGATCACTCCCATCAATAACCGGAACTGAAATTCCCAAGCACCGTAGTTTTTGCCCGTGAACCGAATAGGAGATAAATCTAACTTGTCTCCTGACATGATCAGATCGGATCCAACAAAATTCCCCATCTACCCCCGCAATATCAGAAATTCCAAATAGACCCCCACACCTTCAGAAATTCAAGATCTGCCCCCAAACTATCAGAAATTCGAAATATACCCCCACACCTTCAGAAATTCCAGATCTACCCCCAAAATATCAGAAATTCTAAATTTACCCCAAAACCTTCAGAAATTCCAAATCGGCCCCCAAGGTTTCTGAAAATTTCAGAACGACCTTATGCAAATAATTTTCCTCTTAATTGTATGTGAACAGAGGGCGGAAAAAAAAAACGAACCTTTTCTTTTCCCCTTCCAACGAGAACTCCTTTCCCGGCAACAAAACCACCCGTTGGAGCTTTTCCGACGACTTCTCCGAGCTCAGACGGTGTTTTCTAACAACCCCCAAAAGCGCTGCTGAACTCAGAGTTGTCGGACAGCGCAGGTCGTCGGACAGGGATACTTCGGGCGGAAAACCTTCGGACGGAGATGCTTTGTCACTCTTCGGACGAATCCAGCTCTAATACCATGTCAAGAGGCTGGCCAATACAACGTAAAAGACTAGTTGTTTAAATACGGAAAGCCAACCTAATCAAGAGAGGTGGACCGGAACCACCTCTGACAGTTACTGAGATTTATGCCTCCTTCATTATGGTTGGGTAAGCATATTCAGCTGAAACAACAGCTTAACACTGTCTTCAATTACATGCACTTAGTTTGGAAAAAGAAAGTAGATTTCATTTATACACTGCTTGAAGTTTCTTGGGAATTATTCTTCTTCTGAGAGAAGAAAGGAGAACATGAGAGAGACGAAAACTGTGTCACCTCTAGGACTCATTGAGGGGTCTGGAATTCGACCCTTCCTTATTAACCCTCACTTGATGTCATAATGTGTCAAAACTATATAAATGTCCCTCTATACCTAACTGATGTAACCCGATAACAGTAATAAGAAAGAAAACGATGAACCTTCAATGCCGAAATCGATAGAACTACACCAACCTTGAGCAGCCGATGTATCCCCGATAGCGTTGATATACCTCCAATAGCAGTAATCAACTTTGTGCGAATGCAATAGAAGTAAAAACGGAAAGTCCACTGTCGAAATCACTGAAATTAATCGAACATAGCCACTGGTATTCGAGAGACCAGCACTCTCCTTGAGCAAGGTTTTAAAGACAAATCAAGAATCCCCCTTCTCTCTCTTTGCTGTCCCTCCACATCCCCCCACGATCCCCGTAACCACTTAAAATTGTAAATTTCCAAAAATACCCCTGTCCTCATTAATCAACTGTTAATTCTTCTAATTATCCTTCAGCTGTTGCTTAATCCTTCTAGAGTAAGTAAAACGAATTTGGGGTCTATCATTAACCCCCGCCCAAACTTTCACCTTGTCCTCAAGGTGAAAAGCTGGAAATTGGAGCCTCATTGCTTCAAAATCCTCCCAAGTGGCTTCAAACTCTGGTAGGTCCTTCCATTGCACCAAAACCTCCAACTGCTGCTGCCCATTTTTTTCCACTCTTCGTATATTCAAAATGGCAGCAGGTTCAACCAACATTTCTAATTCAGCAGTCAATTGTGGAGGGACAATTGAAGATAAATGTGATATTCCTTTTGCTCGATGAAGTTGGGAGACATGAAACACCGGATGCACGGAGGACCCTGGTGGGAGTTGCAGTTTGTAAGCAACTCTTCTAACTCGTGACACCACCTCAAAAGGGCCATAAAAACGTGCTGCCAACTTCTCATTGCGCAGAGTGGTCAAGGAGCGTTGTTGATAGGGCCTGAGTTTTAAAAACACACGATCCCCAACCTGAAACTCTTCATCCCTCCTTTCAAGATTAGTCGTGGCCTTCATTCTCTGCCGAGCCCGCAGTAATTGCATCTTCAAATTGTCAAGATTCGCATCCCGTTCCTCTAAAATATGTTCGACTTCAGAAATTGTAGCTGTCTCGAACTTATAGTGCAATAAGGACGGAGGGTCACGTCCATATAAGACTCGGAATGGAGTGGTACCCATAGAAGAATGAAAGCTGGTGTTATACCAATATTCCACCCAGGACAACCATTTCGCCCAAGTTTTTGGTCTGTCAGAAGCGAAACATCGAAGATAGGTCTCCAAACACCTGTTAACCATTTCAAATTGACCATCTGTTTGAGGGTGGTAGGCGGTGTTGTGTCTCAAATCAGTCCCTTGGAGATAAAAGAGTTCCTGCCATAAATGACTCATAAACACCTTGTCCCAATCCGAAATAATAGACTTGGGCACCCCATGCAATCGAATCACCTGTCTCACAAATAGATCAACTACAGTTTTGGCTGTAAATGGGTGCCTCAACACAAAAAAATGAGCATACTTGCTCAACCTATCCACCACCATCATAATAGTATCAACGCCCTCTGACCTTGGCAACCCTTCAATAAAGTCCATGGTCAAATCCTCCCAAACCAGCTCTGGTAAGTCAATAGGCTGTAGAAGACCAGCTGAGGACCTTGCCAAGTGTTTGTTCTTTTGGCAAACCTCACAATTCTGAACGAATTCAGTCACTTTTTTTTTCATTCCCGGCCAATATAAGTTATCAGCCATTCTTCTATATATTTTAATCTCTCCCGAATGATCCCCAATAGGTGTGCAAGTGGTATTCATGCAATAAGGTTGGAATTAAGGAAGAAGTCACAAATAAAACCAACCTACCATTGTAAAAGAGTTGCCCATGGTCAACTTGAAACCCTACTACCTTGTCACCAGCTGCCAACTGTGTGAGAATTTGTTGTAAGAACGAGTCCGCTTCCACTTCTTGTTGTAAAACATCCATATCTAGCCATTTCACCCCAGAAACTACAGCTATACTCATCATGTCAAGTTTGCGAGAGAGTGCATCCGCCACTCTATTACTTGCCCTTCGGCAATATTGAATGTCAAAGTCATAGCTCATCAATTTCACCAACCAGCGTTGATATTCAACACTTACGAGACGCTGTTCTAGCAAGAATTTTAAACTTTGCTGGTCAGTGCACACCAAAAACCGCTTTCCAAGCAGATAAGGACGCCATTTTTGAATAGCCAACACAATGACCATTAGCTCTTTTTCATAAATAGATTTCAGTTGGGCTCGTTCACTCTATACTTGACTAAAAAATGCAATCAGCCGTTGATCTTGCAATAGAACAGCCCCTAGCCCATATCCAGAAGCGTCAGTCTCCACAATAAATAACTTCAAAAAATCAGGTAGAGCCAAAACTGGTACCGTAGTCATGGCTTCCTTCAAACACTCAAACGCCTCGGTTGCGTCATCCGACCACCTAAATCTATCTTTTTTTAATTGATCTGTCAAGGGTCTAGCAATATCTCCATAACCTGAAACAAATTTCCGATAGTATCCTGTAAGACCAAGGGAACCCCTTAATTCCTTAAGTGTGGTTGGTGCTGGCCAATCAACCATAGCCTGTATCTTACTAGGATCAACTGATACCCCCTCTCTAGAGATGATATGTCCCAAGTATTCTATCTGTTCTCTCCCAAAAGAACACTTCATAGAATTAGCATACAACCTGTGTTCTTTTAATTTCTCCAAAACAGCCACTAAATAATCACAGTGAGCACTCCAACTTGGACTATATATCAGAATATCATCAAAGAATGCCAATACAAATCGCCGGAGAAAAGGTTTGAATACTCATTCATAAGGGATTGAAATGTAGCCGGTGCATTGGTAAGCCCAAAAGGCATGACCAAGAATTCGTAGTGTCCTTCATGAGTTCGGAAAGCTGTCTTGTGCACATCAGCTGTTTTCATTTTGATTTGGTGGTATCTTGACTTCAAGTCCAGCTTCGAAAAAACTTGTGCTCCATAATGCTCATCTAACAACTCATCGATCACTGGAATGGGAAACTTATCCGGAATAGTTTCCTTGTTAAGGGCTTTATAGTCTACACAAAATCTCCAGCTTCCATCTTTCTTCTTGACTAATAGCACGGGACTTGAAAAGGGCCTAGTGCTAAGCTGTATTATTCCAGTAGCCAACATTTCTCCTACCAATCTCTCTATTTCATCTTTTTGTATTTGGGGGTACCGATATGGACGAACACTCACCGGTGAAGCTCCATCCTTCAAAGTTATGGAATGTTCCTTTTCCCCGTTTTGGTGGTAACTCTTGGGGCATAGCAAAAACATCCCCAAACTTCGTCAAAACTCTCATCACCATCGTTGTCGTGTCCTCCTTCGGTTGTGACGATGCCACTGTGGTACTTCCCAACTCCACAAGAATCGTATGTCCCTCATGCTTGATAGTACGCATCATTACCTTGAGTGAAACCAAAGTTTTGTGTAAGGAGGGATCTCCCTGTAACACCACCGTCTCATTACCCAATCTAAACTTCATAACATGGGTTTTCCAATTCGTATACGTTCCTCCTAAGGTCTCCAACCATTGTACACCCAAAATAACATCGGTGCTTCCCAATTCCAAAGGCAGAAAATCCTCCACGATCTCTATTCCTTGAAGAGTTAATTGAACCCCTTTACAAATTCCTTCCCTGGGTAGTGCCGCACCTGTGCCCAATTGAATGTCATACTTTGTTGTTGGAGATAAAAGTAGGTGCAGTTTTTCTACCACTGTAGTGGAAATAAAATTATGGGTTGCTCCTCCATCAATGAGCACGATGACTGGTTGTTCTCTGATGCTTCCCGCAATTTTGATGGTCTTAGGAAGGGTTAATCCAACTACCGAATTCAACGACACCACCACTATTTGAGCAGCAGCCCTAACCTCTTCTTCCTACAGTTCACACTTTCTGTCGTCGCCATCCTCCATATCCTCTTCTTCCAGCACTTGTAGATCCTTTTTTTTACATCTATGCCCAACTGAGAATTTTTCATCACAACCTGTAGCACAAACCCTGCTCTCTCCGGTATTGGATTTCGGCTTCCGTGAGTTTCCTGAATGACGCCCTCTTCTCCATCCCATGTTTCGTCATTTCTGTCATTGTCGTGGTCCTCCCATTACCCCCAACTATGGTCCCCACTGGTTTTGAAGTAACCAGCCCAAACCGAGTCTGCTTAATAACTTTATTTTTCTCTTCCAACTTTTGGGCCAACTCCATGGTCCTTCCCAACCCATTGGGCTCCAACACCCTCACCTCGGCCCGAATTTCTGGCTTAAGCCCATTAACCAAGTTGAACTCCAACACCTTCTCTGGAATATCTTCCAACGAGGAAGCCAAATCCTCAAATCACCTTCTGTAATCTCTCACGGTGGTCTCTTGCTTCAACGCCAATCTTCGGAACTTCGAAACCGTCTTAGCAATAAGGATTGAAATTCTTCCCAGTTCATGATCTCCCTCCTATTATTTTCATACTTGAACCATTTTAACTCCTCCCCTTCCAGACATACTACGGCAACTTCCAGTTTTTCACCGTGAGATACTCGGTTTAGCGAGAAATAGCGTTCAGCTCTGTAAATCCAGTCATCGGGGTCTTCTCCCTGAAAAACTGGCAACTCTAACCTTTTGGGTCGCACTTCAAATTGGCTCTGCATATTCTGGTCAACCTCGTCACCGTCTCTTCCGTTTCCGCTACCTCTCTGGATCGAGTTATCGCCCACTGCCGAGTTCAGCCCCTGTCTCGCCATCGCCGACTTACTCTGTGCAGCCAGATTCCGGGTGAATTCCTCTTGGGTACGCAAGAGTTGTTCAACTCGCCCTATTAGCGTCATCAACCCTTGCTCCATGGCCGGAAACTTCCAAACCTCCTCCTTCATCGAGCTCACCTCCTCCCTTACTGAATTCACGCTTCTCTCCACTGAATCCACTCTCGACTCCATTCTGGTAGTAGCCATGAGGATCGACTAGATGCTCTGATACCAGATGATGTAACCCGATAATAGTAATAAAATTCGAGCAAAAGGGAAAGAAAACGATGGACCTTCAGTGCCGAAATCGATAGAACTACACCAACCTTGAGCAGCCGATGTATCCTCGATAGCGCTGATATACCTCCGATAACAGTAATCAACTTTGTGCGAATGCAATAGAAGTAAAAACGGAAAGTCCACTGTCGAAATTACTGAAATTAATCAAACATAACCACTGGTATTCAAGAGACCAGCACTCTCCCTGAGCAAGGCTCTAAAGACAAATCACGAATCCCCCTTCTCTCTCTGTTGTCCCTCCATATCCCCCCACGATCCCCGTAACCACTTAAAACTGTAAAATTCCAAAAATACCCCTGTCCTCATTAATCAACTGTTAATTCTTCTAATTATCCTTCAGCTGCTGCTTACTCCTTCTAGAGTAAGTAAAATGAATTTGGGGTCTATCACTAACCCACCATAACTCCTCAATTACAACTCAAAAATCAACTAAAAATTGAACCATACGACACACACTCCAAAACAAACTAACTCTAATATAGAAGGATATTCCGACAAATGTGAAATGATTAAACTACCTTTTTTATATAATTCAATACTCCTCCTCAAACTAGAGCATATATATCTAGAAGTTTCATCTTGTTACAAAATTTTCAAAATTCTTTTTTCCCCAGGCCTTAGTAAACACATCAACAAGCTGATTTACAGATTTAACATATGGAGTAATCATTGCACCAGTCATTACAACATCACAAATAAAATGACAAGGTAGAAGGTAAAGCTGGAGATTTATGAACTTGGTTGGGGAGGGATGTGGATAGTGTCACTAGAAGGGTGATACATCTGCTTGGAGTGCCAAAGATGATTGTACGGAAGAGCCTTCTGAGTAGTAAATAGCTTTACTTTCATGGCCTGAACTAATTGTCCTCCTCGTTTGAAGGTCTCAAAACACACAAAGAGTACAAAAGAAGATTACCTAACAATTTAATGATGTTGTAACTTGACTAACAGACAACAAGTTAATATGAAATTTAGGAACAAACAAAATGAACTTTACAGATAAAGATTAAGTAAGCTAAATTTTACCCACTCTACTAATAGGAAAGAAGGAGCCATCAGCAAGGGCGATATGTCTAAATAGGGATGATTGATTGAGAGAAGTAAATATGGAAGATATACTTAACATGTGCGAAGATGCACGAGAACCAATCACCCATGATGTGGTAGGAGATGCATAGACAGCAAACATACCTGAACTAGCCATGGTGGTTGTAGTTGTGCACGTCAAATCACTGAGCATCATGGATATGGTGGATGAGGTCAACTATGCCATTCTCTAAGCCAATTGTTGAAGTTCATCTAAAGCTCCAGGAATAATATCTACTACATGGCCTGGTGAAGTTTCATCACCTTCTGAAACACTAGAATGGCCCAAACAGGTTTTCGAAACTTGCCCAACACTTACCTAAGAAGTGATTACTATGCCCACAATGGACACACTTTCTATCACTTTTACCATCACCACGGCCTCTACAACTACCAGAACTATCCCGTCCTCATCTTTTACACCTTCTCTATATTTTTTTATGGAAACAAAAAATTCTACACCTTCTCTTCATTCACACGGTGCCTTTGAACAACTCGATGTACACTGAATATTGAGGGCAGCAGCTTTTACCCATTTATTTTCCTTGTTGCCCTATGAAGCAACAAGTATCTCGGCTCAAATTACTTAATTAAAAGCTTTCTTCAATATGGTTATATCATCAGAATATTTAAGCCTGAATTACATCATATTTAGGAACTAACCAATCAAAAAAATTGGTCACATGAATCTGCCATATTGCTTCCAAAGCTCTTTCTCTTCTGTTGTAAAAGGGTGGTATATGCTAATCTTAGTTGGTACACTTCGCAAGTGACTAAAGTAATCAATCATAGTGCTATCCCCTTGTTTCAGATTAAAGAACTTCGCATGAAGTTCATAAACCCTTGACACATTATTTTCCTAATCGTAGAGATTTTCAAGAGATATCAAAATCTCTTTTGCTATCTTACAATTTATGACTTGCCTTCATAATCAGGATTCCATGTTGTTAACAAGTCATGCCATAATTTGTTTATGTTCAACCTCCTAGTCATTTGTCATGGAGTGGGAGGGTCATCCCTATGGACACTAATCTTTTTTTTTGGCTTTAAGATACATCCGGACAGATTTGGACCAACCTAGATAATTTTGTACATTCAACTTTGTTCAGTAGTAATCACCATAACATCCTTACCTTCAAAATTTCTACTCTTTGGTAGGAGTAATAACTTCATCCAAATCATCCATAATTTACCACAAAAAACTAGTTAATTCAAACACCAATCAATCTGAGGCAAATTAACACACCAACTAGCACAGTAAAATTCACCAAAAACATAGTAAACTACTTGCACATACAAGGTGGGGCGACAATGGATACGATTAGGCATCCAAACTTCAAGCTAAACCACTAGTACCCATGTACCCTCTTAATGGTAATAGTTCAAGACAATAGCAAGAATCACCAATAACATAGATGTGTCAACATCCAGAGGATGATGCAGGCAACATGCACAAGTTTGGAAACCAGCACAAACCAGGGCTGGACAAATCGCTACATACAATCCTTGCAGGGCATAAATAACTAATAGAACTGCTCAATTGGTAGTACAAGCCATCGACTCTAGGGTTATGACACAAAGAAAAAAGGAAAAATCTAACCTTGAACTTCAATCAACATACCCTTTGTTGGAGTAATCACAAACTTAGGGAGATGAGTGAAGATTGCTGGGAACTCTATGCAACAGGATCCTAGTGCTCTAATACCGTGTAGAAGTGGAAAATTGAGAAGAAATAGAGAGAGAGAGAGAGAGAGAGAGAGAGAGAGAGAGAGAGAGAGAGAGACTCCAACACCCATTCAAGGGGTTGGAATTCGATCCCTACTCACCATAACTCCGTAATTACAACTCAGAGTCAACTAAAAATTGAACCATATGACACACAGTCCAAGACAAACTTACTCCTAACACAGAGGGACAACCTGACAATGTGAAATGAACAAACTACCTTTTTCATACAATTCAACAGCTTCTACTGTTTAAGGGCAAGTGCATTAAAAAATCAGGGGAGGTTTTTAAGCCAGATGATGCCATTATAAGTAGAGATCTCTTTATTCTTCATATTTGTAAACCAAATGTATTGAGAGAAGTTACAACATGTACAAAATGTCAAAACAGCAGAGACGAGAGTATTAAAATTAACATTTGGTGAAAAAAATGAAAAGTATGTGGACGTTAATCTTTAGCAGTAGCATAATGAGACACTCATTTGAAATGGTTTGGATAGGTTGTATGAAATTTAATGATGGATCAGAAATAGGTTGGAGAAGTCTGAAACAGACATGGATGAGGAGAATTTCAAGGAGTTTGACCAAACAATGGAGATGAAAAATGATAGAGGTGAAGAGAAGAATTCATGTATGCAGATGCATTAAAGTTGGGAGGAAGGTTGGAATATACTAATGGAAATAATCTAACATAGCTTAAAGTTAGGAAAAATCTTATGGTTGTTAGTTATGAAAAGACTTTTTCACTTTCGTTAGTCATTTTGAGATAGACTGACACCCAACTTTAATTTGGTATGAAAGAAGGGTATCTGCTTTGTTGGACCTAGTCTATTTACTCTTTAATTTGTAACCTGCTTATATTGTCTACGTCTTTTCTTTGGCCTGTTGTACATTTGTTTAGGCTTGGATTCGAGAGGTAGTGATAGTGGAATAATAGCAAACTGGTTAAACTTCAAAAAAATCCTAAGTTTGGTTAGTCATCCTAGGATGAACCTAGACCTAACTTTAATAGAAGATAACAATGATTATCATTAAATGATGTAATGGTCATTTTAGGCCCATTATGGGCTCTTGAGTATTTAAAGGGATAACAACCATTAGGCATAGGATTGGTGGTTCGGAGCATGGCATGCCATTCTCACTACCTCACAGATACTCTTGGTTATAAGGACTGATGCATAGCTGTAGGTCGTATCGATTCATTGCAGGACGTCCTGGATGGACAACAGTTGAATGTTTTATATAACTTTATATTAATTCAATTTAATACTCTAGTTCTTGTTGAGGGCCCACTTATCTAGCTTTCAGATATTCAGTCCTTGTAGTCGGGTTGCTTTCATGTACAATAGGTATTGGTGTAAGATTTGGAATGATAATGGTGCAGATAATTGGGCAAAAATCTGTTGTTGGAGTAAACACTTTGGAGTTAAGGTTATGCCAGTGAAATAAAAAAAAGAAATCTGTGGATGTTTTTTACTTAATATGCTGATAGGTTTCACATAAAAAAATCTTTAAATTTCAAATAAAATTTTTAAATTTCTAGATATTGTGCATTTTTGTTTGCGTATTCATCAAGCCTTATGGTTGAGACAGTGATAATGAATGCAGAATGACATGTCATATACTGTATCTGTACAGCTCCAAGTCTGGACTCTGGCAGTGAGCTTTTACACATGTTGTGTTTACTTGCTACTTTATTATTGCTGAATCATTTTAGCTTCAAAGTATCACCAGCCAACTAATAAAAGTGTATGGTCTGCTCTTCAGTTTTTAATGATTGCAAGATATCTGAGTTTCCGAGTATAAAACATGAATCTTGGAAAACATGGACAGACGAAAGTGACTGGGATTTACATATTTGGTGATCAGACCACAAGTGACATTACTGTCCGTCTGCGAAATTATGACAGTAGGCCTGAATGGTTCTACTGCCACTCTGCTGTCCTGGTCAGGAAGAGCAATTTTTTTGGAAGGCAGCTTTCTGACCAACACACTAAATGCATTGAGATATACTGTTCACATTCCACCTATGATCATCATGTACATCTCTTGAAACTCCTTTATCTGTCACAAGATTTGGTTTTGGAGTCATGGGAATCTGTGAGAACTGCTCTTGGGGTTCTGCACGCAGCAATTGCTCTAGGGTGTGAAGAAATTATAGAGAGCGGCATAAAGTACTTGGAATTTGTTCCCTGGGAGGAGAAAGAAGAGGAAGAAATTATAAAACTTGTATCTAGCTTGGGTCCTGTAGCCATGCCTGTATTAGCCAGGGTTCAACCTGTTGGTCTAGATGCTGTTAAGAAAGTCTTCATATCTGCAGTTCAATTTGCAACCTCCAATACTGATTCTTGCCTTGCTTTTGGGGATGAACTGAAAACATCGGCTCAAGAACAGGTAGAATACATGCTTAAAGAAGATATAGATACTCCTTTGGTGGCAGCTGACGAAGAAGTAAAATCTGAGATAAAAGCTGGTCTTTCCAAAATAGTTTCTACATTTCAGCTTAAATTGAATAAGCTCTCAACAGAGTTGGACTGCTTGTCTGAGGCAACGGAGAAGGAAGTTCTCCAGAGTTTGATGGATCTCAATTGGATGTGTAACATACTTCCCAAGATGGACTTGATGAAGGAGTTTGTGCTCTGTTGGGAGAATGTTTCAAGTTTTATAATAACTATAGTGCAAGACCAAAAGCTCAGTTCAAGTATCTGGGGTGTGAAGCTAAAGCTACTTGAAGTGGTTGGAAAGGTTTTGGATGCTGTGGGTTATGGAAATGTTATTCTTCAGACTACTTCTCGGGTTGAGTTGCTTAAGCTTTGGCTTCCATTCATAAGAGCTATTAAGCCTTTATTGGATTCAAAGGCACTCGAGGACGAGATGTTTGAACACAAACTGGATGAAGAAACTTGTCAGAATATGGAACATTCAATTATTTCTTTGGTGTTGGCGTTGCCATCCAATGATCAAGCCGATATATTGACAGAGTGGATGAAAACAGAACAAGAGAGGTTTCCGGATCTGAGTGAGGCTTTTGAGGTATGGTGCTTCAGGACCAAAGCTGCTAGGAGGAGGTTGGTTGTAGGATTTAGCAATGTAGAGAATCCAACACTGGGCCTAGAATGAATACAGGTGGTAAAGTTTTTAGTTTTAGTACTATACCTGAAGAAGTGTTCTGTTCTGTTTGGATCACAAAACGAATTTAGGTATTGATCGGATGCAACTCTTTCATCTCTGAAACCTTGATACCAATGTATGGTGAGTAGAGTTGTTCATTTGCTGCAAAATGAAAACAAATGTGGAATTGAGTTTTTTGGAAGTGTTGCTTACAACTCTCCACTGAAAACTTGGGACTTCATTCTTTTTATAGCTTCTGAATCTAGTTCTACTTTCTTCAGAAAACCCTTGAAAGTAAAAGATGATTTCTGTTCTGGGCATGTGCACTGGTGTTGGGTCTTCAAGTCATGATGATGGCAGAGTCAACAGGTCCAGAAAAGTTGCAGTGGGAAGACACCGGTTAGGTTGGCCCTAATCCTGGCCTCCCTCTGCAACTTTAAAACGATTCAGCAGCAGCCTCAGAAACATGGTTGAAAGGGAGCAGGGCTTGCTTACCTCTGATCGAGTGCTTAAAAATGATCCCAAGTAATAAAGGGACAATTTTCTTGCTTAAAGTAATTATGGGATATTTTCTAATACCAAATTTCAGGTTTGAATTGAGAAGAGAGTGGATTGAATGATTCTCCTTGTGCATTAAGAAGAAGAAAAAGCTAAAAGAAAGGAGTCAATCAAGTGGGATTTCCAATTCCGTATTGGAAAAACATGATCAGGAGTGTAAGAAAAATTCTGATCCACTTGAAAGCTTAATTGATAAAAACAAGCAAAAGATATACAGGAAATATCGTAGGAAAATCGGCAGTGCGTTTCATCTTTTTTTCTCTTCTGGGTTCAGATTCCGCTGGTACGACTCGTAAGCAGCCATCCACTGGTGCGGACTGCGGGGGGCGCATCCAGCTGACGTGTGTCGCACCACGGTACGTGGGATCCACGTCGGAAAAGCTTTCCGGCCTACGTCACTCCCGTCTGTCACCATCACACATACCCTCCTGGATTCTTTGCTTGATTCGCTACGAAAACCCCAAAAAGACCACGCGCACGCGGGCCCCGCCAGCCCTTTCCTGCTCTTTCTCGCGTACCCAAATATTCCGTCCCTTCAGGTCATCATAGACGTGGTGATTGCTCTATGGCGGATAAGAGTGGCCCCTTTGTACCGCCGCTCGTCCTCTAGTCGGTTCAGTTTAGAAGCGCATACACGGGAGACTGGGTGTATGTTCGCGTGGGATTATGGATTAATGGGATAATTTGGATAAATATGGGACGACCTAAAAAAGGGATAAATATATGCCTTGTAGTTTGTACGGTTTTTCTTTTTACGGATAAAAATGAGTGGGGTGGGGCCAGTGGACACCAACAAAAGCGAAGGAGTGCACGAACTTCACATGGGTGTTTGTCACCTTTCTCTTGACGTGACCTCATCGATATGAATTCGGTTTTCGACGTGGGAATCCGGTGTTTGTCACCTGAATTCGTTTTGTGATCAAAACAGAAGAGAAAACTTCTTTCAGGTATGGTACTAAAACTAAAAACTTAACCACCTGTATTCATTCTAAGCCCAGTGTTGGATTCTCTACACTGCTAAATCCTACAACCAACCTCCTCCTAGCAGCTTTGGTCCTGAAGCACCATACCTCAAAAGCCTCACTCAGATCCGGAAACCTCTCTTGTTCTGTTTTCATCCACTCTGTCAATATATCGGCTTGATCATTGGATGGCAATGTCAACACCAAAGAAATAATTGAATGTTCCATATTCTGACAAGTTTCTTCATCCAGTTTGTGTTCAAACATCTTGTCCTCGAGTGCTTTTGAATCCAATATAGGCTTAATAGCTCTTATGAATGGAAGCCAAATCTTAAGCAACCCAACCCGAGAAGTAGTCTGAAGAATAACATTTCCATAACCCACAGCATCCAAAACCTTTCCAACCACTTCAAGTAGCTTTAGCTTCACACCCCAGATACTTGAACTGAGCTTTTGGTCTTGCACTATAGTTATTATAAAACTTGAGACATTCTCCCAACAGAGCACAAACTCCTTCATCAAGTCCATCTTGGGAAGTATGTTACACATCCAATTGAGATCTATCAAACTCTGGAGAACTTCCTTCTCCGTTGCCTCAGACAAGCAGTCCAACTCTGCTGAGAGCTTATTCAATTTAAGCTGAAATGTAGAAACTATTTTGGAAAGACCAGCTTTTATCTCAGATTTTACTTCTTCGTCAGCTGCCACCAAAGGAGTATCTATATCTTCTTTAAGCATGTATTCTACCTGTTCTTGAGCCGATGTTTTCAGTTCATCCCCAAAAGCAAGGCAAGAATCAGTATTGGAGGTTGCAAATTGAACTGCAGAGATGAAGACTTTCTTAACAGCATCTAGACCAACAGGTTGAACCTTGGCTAATACAGGCATGGCTACAGGACCCAAGCTAGATACAAGTTTTATAATTTCTTCCTCTTCTTTCTCCTCCCAGGGAACAAATTCCAAGTACTTTATGCCGCTCTCTATAATTTCTTCACACCCTAGAGCAATTGCTGCGTGCAGAACCCCAAGAGCAGTTCTCACAGATTCCCATGACTCCAAAACCAAATCTTGTGACAGATAAAGGAGTTTCAAGAGATGTACATGATGATCATAGGTGGAATGTGAACAGTATATCTCAATGCATTTAGTGTGTTGGTCAGAAAGCTGCCTTGCAAAAAAATTGCTCTTCCTGACCAGGACAGCAGAGTGGCAGTAGAACCATTCAGGCCTATTGTCATAATTTCGCAGACGGACAGTAATGTCACTTGTGGTCTGATCACCAAATATGTAAATCCCAGTCACTTTCGTCTGTCCATGTTTTCCAAGATTCATGTTTTATACTCGGACACTCAGATATCTTGCAATCATTAAAAACTGAAGAGCAGACCATACACTTTTATTAGTTGGCTGGTGATACTTTGAAGCTAAAATGATTCAGCAATAATAAAGTAGCAAGTAAACTCAACATGTGTAGAAGCTCACTGCCAGAGTCCAGACTTGGAGTTGTACAGATACAGTATATGACATGTCTTTCAGCATTTATTATCACTGTCTCAACCATAAGGCTAGATGCATATGCAAAAAAAAAAATGCACAATATCTAGAAATTTAAAAATTTTATTTGAAATTTAAAGTTTTTTTTATGTGAAACCTATCAGCATATTAAGTAAAAAACATCCACAGATTTCTTTTTTATTTCACTGGCACAACCTTAACTCCAAAGTGTTTACTCCAACAACAGATATTTGCCCAATTATCTGCACCATTATCCTTCCAAATCTTACACTAATACCTATTGTACATGAAAGCAACCCGGCTACAAGGACTGGCTATCTGAAAGCTAGATAAGTGGACCCTCAACAAGAACTAGAGTATTAAATTGAATTAATATAAAGTTATATAAAACATTCAACTATTGTCCATCCAGGACATCCTGCAATGAATCGATACAGCCTACAACTATGCATTAGTCCTTATAACCAAGAGTATCTATGAGGTAGTGAGAACGGCATTCCATGCTCCGAACCACCAATCCTATGCCTAATGGTTGTTATCCCTTTAAATACTCAAGAGCCCATAATGGGCCTAAAATGACCATTACATCATTTAATGACAATCATTGTTATCTTCTATTAAAGTTAGGTCTAGGTTCATCCTAGGATGACTAACCGAACTTAAGGATTTTTTTTAAGTTTAACCAGTTTGCTATTATTCCCACTATCACTACCTCTTGAATCCAAGCCTAAACAAATGTACAACAGGCCAAAGAAAACACATAGACAATATAAGCAGTTACAAATTAAAGAACAAATAGACTAGGTCCAACAAAGCAGATACCCTTCTTTCATACCAAATTAAAGTTGGGTGTAAGTCTATCTCAAAATGACTAGCTAAAGTGAAAAAGTTTTTTCATAACTAACAACCATAAGATTTTTCCTAACTTTAGGCTATGTTAGATTATTTCCATTAGCATATTCCAACCTTCCACCCAACTTTAATGCATCTGCATACATGAATTCTTCTCTTCACCTCTATAATTTTTCATCTCCCTTGGTTGGTCAAACTCCTTGAAATCCTCCTCATCCATGTCTGTTTTAGCCTTCTCCTACCTATTTCTGATCCATCATTACATTTCATTCAACCTGTCCAAACCATTTCAAATGAGTGTCTCATCATGCTACTGCTAAAGATTAACGTCCAAATACTTCTCATTTTTTTACCAAATGTTAATTTTAGTACTCTCATCTCTGCTGCTTTGACATTGTGTACATGTTGCCGCTACTCTCAACACAACTGGTTTACAAATATGAAGAAAATGGCATCATCTGGCTTAAAAACCTCCCCTGATTTTTTAATGCACTTGACCTTAAACAGTAGAAGTTGTTGACTTATATGAAAAAGTTAATTTGTTCATTTCACATTTGTCAGATTGTCCCTGTGTTAGGAGTAAGATTGTCTTGGACTGTGTCATATGGTTCAATTTTTAGTTGACTCTGAGTTGTAATTAGGGAGTTATGGTGAGTGGGGATCGAATTCCAAACCCTTGAATGAGTGTTGGAGTCTCTCTCTCTCTCTCTCTCTCTCTCTCTCTCTCTCTCTCTCTCTCTCTCTCTCTCTCTCTCTATATATATATATATATATATATATATATATATATATATTTCTTCTCAATTTTCCACTTTTACATGGTATTAGAGCACTAGAATCCTATTGCATGGAGTTCCCAGCAATCTTCACTCATCTCCCTAAGTTTGTGATTACTCCTAGAAAGGGTTTGTTGATTGAAGTTCAAGGTTAAATTTTTCCTTTTTTCTGTGTCATAACCCTAGGGTTGATGGCTTGTACTGCCGATTGAGCAGTTCTATTAGTTATTTATGCCCAGCAAGGATTGTATGTTGCGATTTGTCCAACCCTGGTTTGTGCCGGTTTCCAAACTTGTGCTTGTTACCTGTATCATCCTCTGGATGCTGACACATCTATGTTACTGGTGATTCTTGCTATTTTGTGTTGAACTATTACCATTAAGATGGTACATGGGTACTGGTGGTTTTTGGATGCCCTAATTGCACTACGATTGATTACTTTAGTCACTTGCGAAGTGTACCAACTAAGATTAGCATATACCATCCTTTTACAACAGATGAGAAAGAGTTTTGGAGGCAATATGGCAGATTCATGTGCCCAAATTTTTTGATTGGTTAGTTCCTTAAAATGATGTAATTCAGGCCTAAATATTCTGATGATATGCCTTCATTGAGGAAAGCTTTTATTTAAGTAATTTGAGCTGAGATACATGTTGTTTCACAGGGCAACAAGGAAAATAAATGGGTAAAAGCTGCTGCCCTCAATATTCAGTTTACAATGAGTTGTTCAGAGGCACCGTGTGAATGTAGCGAAGGTGTAGAATTATTTTTTTCCATTAAAAAATGTAGAGAAGGTATAGAAGATGAGATCGGGTTAGTTCTGGCAGTTGTAGAGGTTGTGGTGATGGTAAAAGTGATAAAAGGTGTGTCCATTGTGGGCATAGTAATCACTCCTTAGATAAGTGTTGGGCAAGTTTGGAAAACCTGTTTGGGCCATTCTAGCATTTCAGAAGGTGATGAGACTTCACCAGGCCATGTAGTAGGTATTATTCCTGGTGCTTTAGATGAACTTCAACAATTGGCTCAGAGGATGGCATAGTTGACCTCATCCACCATATCCATGATGCTCAATGATTCAACATGCACAACTACAACCACCATCGATAGTTCAGGTATGTTTTCTTTCTATGCATCTCCTACCACATCATGGGTGATTGGTTCTCATGCATCTTCGAACATGTTAGGTATATCTTTCATATTTACTTCTCTCAGTCAATCATCCCTGTCTAGACATGTCACCTTTGCTGATGGCTCCTTCTTTCCTATTAGTAGAGTGGGTAAAGTTTAGCTTACTTCATCTTTATCTGTAAAGTTCACTTTGCTTGTTCCTAAATTTCATATTAACTTGTTGTATGTTAGTCAAGTTACAACATCATTAAATTGTTAGGTAACCTTCTTTCGTACTCTTTGTGTGTTTTGAGACCTTCAAACGAGGAGGATAATTAGTTCAGGCTGTGAAAGTGAAGGTATTTACTACTCGGAAGGCTCGTCCGTACAATCATCTTTGGCACTCCAAGCAGATGTATCACCCTTCTAGTGACACTAGCCATCTAGGACATCCCTCCCCAACCAAGTTCATAAATCTCCAGCTTTACCTTCTAACTTGTCATTTTATTTTTGATGTCGTAATGAGTGGTGCAGTGATCACTGCATATGTTAAATCTGTAAATCAGCTTGTTGATGTGTTAACTAAGGCCTTGGGAAAAGAGAATTTAGAAATTTTTGTAACAAGATAAAACTTCTAGATATATATGCTCCAATTTGAGGGGGAATTTTGAATTATATAAAAAAGGTAGTTTAATCATTTCACATTTGTCAGATTATCCTTCTATATTAGAATTAGTTTGTTTTGGAGTATGTGTCGAATGGTTCAATTTTTAGTTGATTCTGAGTTGTAATTGAGTTATGGTGGGTTAGGTATGGAGGGGCATTTATATAGTTTTGACACATTATGACTTAAAGTGAGGGTTAATAAGGAAGGGTAGAATTCCAGACCCCTCAATGAGTCCTAGAGGTGACACAGTCTTCCTCTCTCTCATGTTCTCCTTTATTCTCTCACAAGAAGAAGAATTCCCGGGAAACTTCAAGCAATGTGTAAATGAAATCTACTTTCTTTTTCCAACCTAAGTACACGTAATTGAAGACAGTGTTAAGCTGCGGTGCCAGCTGAATATGCTTACCCAACCATAGTCAAGGAGGCATAAATCTCTGACGCAATAATTATACCAGCAAGCAGCCGAGGAAACACAAATTCTAGAGTCATCGGGAATCCTAAATCAAATAAGTTTTAAGAAGTGGTAATTCAGCAGTCTGATGGACCTACTCGCTGGGCAACTCAAATTCCAAAATCTTCGAGGTAAACAAATGAAAGAAATACTAGAAATGCAGATAGAAACAAGCCACAAGCACAGCCGCACCAAACTGAACCAAGAATGTAATCGTAAAGAAAAAAAAAGTTCGGAATAGAGAAAACTACTCAACACAATCGTCTTTCCATCATATAAAACAATCAAGAATCAGCCAATTTCAAAACAGCTGAATGAGTAAAATCAGAGACTTGATAAAAAATTCGTAGAGAAAAAAAGATACGAATCAAAACCACTAAAAGATAGCAGCAACTTGCGGTATAAGCAAACAAGCTAACCACAACCCAAGACGACCCAGACAAGTTTAAGATGCTCATTACCTGCAAATCTTGCCGGTCGAGGAGACTTTCCGAAGCTGCAAATGGGGACCGCGGGGAAGAGAGAACAAATACAGAAACATGCTAAAAAAGAACAAAGGAGGGTCTAAAGATAAATCAAACCGTCAATTTTTTATACAAGATTAGAGATGGAAATCATGGGAACGGTCGATCAGTCGGTGTTTGTCTTTCTGGGTATCGCATTTCGTTGGAACTATATGCGTTTCTGAACGTCTCGATGAGAAAATGCCATCTGCTGCAAACCAAAGAATTAAGGTTGTCGAGCACCTTTCTTTAATCTTTTTTTTTCATCGGGAAAAGGGTACCCAACAAACTTAATCCATGGTAACAGTTCGCACGACACTTGTCTAATATAATCAGGTAAGACTCAGCAGAGAACAGTAAAGTAATAAATTCAAAAACGAGAGTTCCTTCTCCGATCGGTTAGTCCACAATAACTTTGAATTGAATTGAAATAAAATAAATTGATTCAAGTTTAACTCATATTTGGGTGTTAGTATAAACAAGTTAAAGTGATTGGAAAACAGATTCCAGTATTAGTGCCCCCAAATGAAAAATATGATATAAATAAGAAAATGAGTAACCTTTTATAATATATTTAAATAGAACATATACTTAAATATATAATTAACAAAAATAAACATGATTACTACAATTGTGATTTAACGTGTAGTATTAGAATATATTAATATCCTAATTAATGAAAAACTATATTATATTACTTAATAATTATAGTTTATTATAAATTAAACAATAATTACGTGTGACTAGAATAAATTATACAAAATTAATAAAAAATTAAAAAATAACACAATAAATAAATCTAATTGTTTAATTAATTATAAAAATTGGATAATTAAACCAATTAATGATTACAGTTTATTATAAATTAATATACTAATTACGTGTTACTAGAATAAATTATTTAAAATAAATAAAAAAGTTAAAAATAACATAAGTGAATATAATAAATAAATAAATTATTTTTTAATAACATAAGATATAGTTTAACGTTAAAACTCACTATTTTAATACAAAATAAAAAATACATAATAAATAAATAAATATATTAATTTATCAATAACATAATATATATTTTACATATTAGTAATTAATAATACATTAACAAAAAATGAAAAACTAACGGTTTAATTAATTGGATAATTAAACCAATTATGACGAAGGTTTAATTTTTCCTAACTTAGGAAAAATTAAACATCGTCTTCGTCTTCCTTAGCGACGGGCCAACGGCCAACGGCGACGCTCTAACGGTACGCCGAGAGGGAGAAAATAGGGAGGTCAAGGGGCTCTGCGACAGAGGCTCGGCCTCCCGTGCTCTGCGACGGAGGTCGAGAGGGAGAGGAGAGGGCGGCCGACGGGAGGGGGGGCGAGGGGCTTTGCGACGAAGGTCGAGAGGGAGAGGAGAGGAAGGCTGATGGGGGTGGGGGAAGAGGGAGGAGAAAAAAAACACTTTGTTGAAGGATCGCAGAGGGAGCAGAGATCGTCGGGAGACGAAGGCCGAAGAGAGGAGAGGAGAATTCGCAATGAAGAGCATATATGACACTTTTTTACTTTTTTTAATGAGAAATAGCTCCTATTATCTTCTTTTAATGATCGTATTTTAGTAATTATATGAAGTTATAAGCAAATCTAATGAAGGAACATGACAACTCTTAACCATAAGTTGTGTATGGACACTTTCATCTACACTTAAAGGGAAGAAATATCCAACAAGTAAATCAAAGATTAACCAAACTCACTTCACTCGGGACCCAACTCAAATAATTCAACAATTCTTGGCAAGAAGGAGAAGACTTTGAAGCACTTCTTACCAAAAGAAAGAAGAGACGTGGAAGAAATTCTCTTAGAAAAAACACATGTGATTCAAAGAGACAAAAAAGATTGTAGAGAAAAAATTGGTTCTTAAGAAGATTTAACTCCTATCACAACCTAAAATAAAGGAGAAAGATAAAGTGGCAATTCAAAACATTGCCAAAAGCTGATTCATTGACTTTCTAAGATAAATTCTTGTAAGGTTTATAAAGAGTCTGTATAAATAATAAGAAGTTGTGATGTATCTGTTAGAAAATACATTCAGGGGTATTTTGGTTATTTTACCACTAAAGTGATTAATTTTTATTATGTAATCTCCTTTCTCTCTCAATTTTCTCCTATTTCTTCACCCAAATCTTAATTTTTACAATATCAATCAACAAAAAAATCATACGATTTTTTCATTACAAAGCTTTCAAATTTTGAAATATTGATTTCAGAGCTTACGATATGATCCTCAATCAATTAGCCGCCTCAATCATTCAAAGACAGCCTATACAAATTCTCTCCCTCCCTAAAACGCTCTCTCCAAATTTCACAAAACAACAACCATCCTCTGCTTTCTCCTCTTTCACGTTTCCTCATGGCTTCTCCCACTTCAACAACTGACAAATCTACACAACCACAAATGTCTGCCACTTCTCTTATAGCCTTAGTCTCTATTATATTATCTTTCAAAAACTATGTTGTGGAGAAGCCAATGGCTTCGGGTTCTTTACTCTCAATGACTCCAAGGTTTAATTCATGGTTTATCTCTTCTTCCAACTAGATTTCTTGACTCAACTCAGTCCACCATCAATCCAGCACATGAAGAATGGGAAACCAGATCAGCTTTTACTATGTTGGCTCAATGCAATCATGGTAGGGGAGGCTCTCAGCAATGTTGTTGACCTCCAGTACTCCTTAGGAGGTCAAAGACAAACCAATCTCATTTCACTCTGGGCCCACTCAAATCTATACCATTCGTATTTATTGGTTTTCATGATGAATATAGGGGTTACAATTGGTTTTTGTCCTTGTCTTAAGTAAAAATTTATTTGAGACATGTACACTTTGATGAATCGTGTTTTTCCTACACACTATCACAAAATTTTCACCTCACTCTTAAAGCTCATCTCATTTTAATCGACTTCATGGCTGAAATTTGTCAAAATGTTCATAAAACTTCACAACCTTTTCCCAATCCGCCTTTCTCAAGATCTCAAGATCATCTTTATATTCCCAACCCACCTCCTTTTTAATCCTACCCCTTTATCACCCACACCATCTTCCACCTTATACACCTTGTTCCCTCCTCAACAACCTCCTTCCACCTCTCCAGGTGGACACAGAAATAGTTCTACCTCTTTTTTCATCGCAGACAACACAAATTTCATCCTTTATGTTGAAGAGTATATATGAAAGTCTTACAAAGCCAAATTTATTATGAAAGAGTCTTACAGAGCCAAAGTTATTATTAAAGGAGGTCTCACAGAAGAATTTAATTAAAAGGTGTTCTAGTTATGTTAATCTTCTATTTATGTTGAGTTATTTAATTATGTTAGGATTTTATCTTTAAGTGTTAAGACTTTGTATGTAATTGGGATAATGATAGTTTAATTGTAATTGGACTTTACTACTTTCTTCTATTATAAATAGGGGCTCATGTACTCAATGTACATTACATTAGTGAAGTTTTTCTCTTTTCAAGAAATTCAACACGGTATTAGAGCCGACAAAGATAATGTGATCCTTTTCTTATTTATCATCCCTAGTAGTTTAGGTTTGTATTCTATCTTTTTTTTCTCTTTTCAATCCCAATACCCGTTATTTTCTTGGCATTTTAACCTATATAATGAGATTTTCATATTTCAAATTATATATTTAATGAAATATATTTCAGTCTACTTTCTAACGCAAAAATAAATTTGGCAATCGAAGTTTTCTACAAAGAAAATTTGATATTTGAAGCAACAAAGGTCAGACAACAATAGAGGTTCGAGCAGCAGCAGAAAGTTTCAACTTTTGAGTTGTTTTATGCCATCAAGAACGAGACTTTATATTGAGAATTGTATATCAAATGAAATATCTGTAAGTACATTTTCTTACCTATTCAACCAATTCTCAATCTAAGTTTTTTAGAGGGAGATATCAATCCTAAAAGAGTTAATGGTTATACTGGCAAAAGAAGAAAGTGTACTTAGTTCAACCAGATTATAGAGTACAAAATCTATCATATTCTTTTTCTCAAAAGAAATATATTTTATGAAGATAAATTATACTTGGATGAAAGTTAATGAAGTCTAGTTTAATAAGGAAAAAAATTCATATCAACCTGATCTATATTTAAGGAGATATTTGCACGGGAGTCAACAAGGGTCAAACTACAAAATGAAGATAATCAAGAGGTCATAAAAAATTCAAGAATGAATCTTTTTGTGTCAAATTAGGTATCAAATTAAAGCTTTTGGATTCTAGTTTATTTAGGAATAAACCATTTGTGATTCTAAGCTATATTTTTTAAGATAATGATATCAGAAATACCAAAGGTCAATTATGTAAAACAACTCTTTTTTTCCCCTGTTTTCTCTCCTATTATCTCTTTTGACATGAATTGAGTTTCATTTTCTCCTAAAATCTGAGTTTTTTCTGCCCAAATTGTCTTCTAATTAGAGAGTTTGGGTTTGGCTTCACATAATATCTTCTTTTTTGAAGCCTCTTTGATCCCATAAATCTCTTATCTTTGGAAAATCTAATTTAGGAAAGTGTTGCTAATTTAGGAAAATCTATCATTGGAAAGTTTATATTTTGATTATACAAAATCTGGATAGGAATTCGTTGAGTATTTGATTAGAAACTTCCCTTATATGGACTGATCGATTTGGAAACAAAAACTAGTAAGTTAAGTTATGAAACTATCAGAGTTTTCAAAGTCAATGTTGTCTTCAAGTTTTGTGTTTTTGTTACTTGGTTGTATATTCTGCATCGTCAACTCCAAAAAACTTGCTCACCCTCATGAAATTATCTTGAGGTCATACTTGGTCAAATTTTTTAATTTATTTTTGTATCATTACAATCTTCTTCTTATTATCAAGGTGGTTCTTTTTTCCTTCGTGACACTCCCCACATACCCCTTTTTATCGGTTACCTTTCTCCTACCATCATTTTTTTACTCTCACACACCCCTTTGAGTCAACCTCTTGTGCGTTACTTCGGTTGGTTTCTCCATTTATATACATATGGGTGTTTTAAGTCCGTTGAGAATTTTGTACAGGTACCCTTAAGTCGGTTTTTATCGTTGTCCTTTGAGCACTAGGTGTTATCCTTTTTAGTGATTATTATCACTATTTTTATTTGAAATCCTATGAGGTTGGTTTCAAATTTTTTTATACATAAATCACCCATCTTATCTTTTTAGAGTCTGTGTCCGATTGAGTTCTTATCCTCGGGACATCTTGATTAAGGAGATAATAAATACAATTATGTTTTTGTTTCAAGTTGAAATTACATAGATACCTTCCAGCTTGAAGTAGAAAAAGTACTAGAAAGAAGTATTTTATTCAATATGTTGTGATAATTTTTATGTGACCAAAATATTCAAGAAAATAGGAGCACAAAAGATGAAGTTTTTTAATTTATGAAGAATTGCATTTGTGAAGATTTTTTTTGGCAAAAGAAAATTGAAGACCAATGATCCTTTTTTATTACAAACTAAAGTTATAAACTCCAACTTGAGGGGGAATGTTGAAGAGCATATATGAAAAAGTCTCACATGACTCTCACAATAAGAAGTTTTACAAAGACACAATTATTATAGATGGAGGTCTCATAGAAGAGTTTCAGTTAAAAGGTGTTTTAGTTATGTTAATCTTCTATTTATGTTGAATTATTTAATTATACTAGGATTTATCTTTAAGTGTTAGACTTTAGTTGTAATTGGACTCTACTACTTTCGTCTATTATAAATAGGAGTTCATGTACTAAGATTACATAAAGTGAGTGAAGTTTTTCTCTTCTCCAAAAATTCAACACTCCACTAACATCCACTCTTATGTTGACCAAAGATATGAGTAAAGTTGTTGCAAGTATCAATCTGATGGTGCTATTTATAAATACAAAGCTCGATTTGTTGCATAGGGTCAATTACCAGGAATAAACTTTGACCAAACATGAAGTCCGATTGTTTGCACTCAAACCATTAGAGTCGTTCTCATTGTATCACAATTGCACCTTATACCAATTTGATGTTAACAATTCCTTCTTACATTATCTTTTTCAAGAGAAGGTTTACATGCACCAACCACCAGGTTTTGAAGACTTTCTTAACCAACTCATGTTCATAAACTTAAAAAGGATATATATTCTCTAATTTAGTCAACCAAAGTATCATACCAACATACTTCATCATGCCAGAATCCACTCATTGGCTACAAATCTACATTGAACTCAACATTGTAATTAACCTCTTTTAGCTTCTTTTTTTAGGTTCAAAGATGTTTGAGTGTGGTTCTTCACCCTCTTTGTCTGTTAAACTTTGTTTTATTCGAAAAAAGCAACAGAGATAGGAAAAGAGAGATAAATTCTTCTCTGAAAATATAAGACCCATCATGTCAATTATTAGGACCTGGGGTTTCTCCAGCTGCATCTCAGCATGTATTAGAATTAGGATACAAATGAATCTCGAATAATTTCATGCTTGAAGCAATATCCTAACTCATAAATTATCAGTTAAAAGTTTTTGTTCTTGGGATTAGAAATAAAACTAAAAATTCTAGGCAACTCCAGATTTGATCTATTGACTTCAGTTTCTTTCCTTCATTATATAGCTGACTTCAATTACAGAGCCGTGTTAAACAACATCTTCCATATCCATGATTGTCACTGGTCCTTCGGTTCCTTCCTCTAACGACGTCCATTCAGAAAGCATCTCTGCAATTTTCCCCACGTCGTAAATCACTTTTCCGATAAGCGTTTGGCCGAGTGTATATATACCAAACCAGTCTTCCAAAAATTTTTTATTTTTGTTTTTGTTTTTTCCACCTTCACGGCCATTGACAACAAGAGAGAGGAATAAAACATTGAAAATAAAGAATCAACGAGGACAAGAACGAGCTTTAAAGTTATAAAAAATCTTGTAATTTACCCATAAAATATAGTACTTAAACGAACGATTTCTGATGCCGGAAGAGGAGTAATAGTTGGACCTCTCAAATGGGGAAATCTCTTCTAACTTTATAGATTTCTGAATGTTTTTCTCTTGTAGTTTTCAACCCAGAAGAGATACTGTAATAGATACACATTCTCCCTTTTCTGACTTTCTTCTCATTTGGTTGTATGACTTATTGTGCTTGTTACTTTCTCTGGGTTGACATAAGCAATGGCGATGAGCTTCCTTTCAGAACAAGGATTCCAGTTTCAAACTTATATTCGAGTGCAACGAGCTTGTAAATTATATATTCAGAGCTTCACATATACTAAAGTTGATCTGTAAGAGCTTTATAAGTTGTCTTGCATGGCCAAAAAGTGAGAAAATAAAATAATACAAGTGAAGGAAAGGTAAAAGGGTTCTCCTCTAAACTTTTATTTTATTTCAAGATTAAAACTAATAAACATTTATTTATAACGCTAACCCAAGATTAAGCCTGTCTTCTATGTGATAAATTGTATTAATATTACTCTTAATCAATGCAAAGATGAGGTTCATTTGGAGTCACCATCTGCCTAAGATCGAATCCACTATATCAGGATCGTTTTCTTCATAACACTACATGTGGGCAGTGGTCGATCAATCCCAATCGGTATATAGTGGCTGGCACTTGAAATATTCTGGACCCAAGGAGTCACAACTCATCCTGCACTTTCTCGTGGATCTCCAGACATAGAAGAAGATTGATATGACAGTATGAGAGCTCTCTTCTTGACCCCCATTTGGCTTTGTTTAAAGCATAACCAAACAAAGAAACACGATGTCGCCAACTAAAAAGTGGGACGACTGGAATAATTGCACCACTCGATCCTTCTTATTTATATCAAAGCAATGTAGCTAATGCATCATTAATGCGAATGATATGATCTCTTTGCATGCTTGGTTTGCATTCTGCACATCATTAGCCCGTAACCACGCAATTCATTAAATTTTTTACAGGATTGAAACCGTGTGGATAAAGCTGAGTTCTCTCTCTTATGTGGATTAAATGCATCATAATCAAGAGAGATTAACGATGACTTGATTTGGTTTTCTAATATTTATATGCATGACATTGTGACTCTCTAACCAGGACTCGATCATCTAAGGCTTTCTAGACTCGAGAGACTTGACCCTTGCGGAGGCTAGTTCAAAGATCGGTGCTACAATGTTTGGTTGGTGTTATTAAGGTACTAAGTTTTGCATTGATTTAAGAGTTGTATTTATACACAATTACCACATAAATTTCTTTATCTGAAAGGATAAATACAATTTGAAAGAGAAAACTTATCTCTTTATACCCCCTTCAAGATAGGTCATGGTTAGAGAGGTCAATCTTGTCTTGTAGCAACTGAAACAGTGAACGTGGCGATGACTTTGTAAAGATCAAAGGTTAGTCAACAGAATCAATATGAGCAACATGAACTAGACCAGATTGAACCTGATTAAAGTGATCCTACAAAAAGAAAAAAAAAATGGAGAACACCTACAAAACCCTAAAAGTTTATATCATATAAGACATGAATTATTCTATGTAACACATCATATCTCTTGTTGCATTTATGTATAATGGGACCAAATAGGACTAGACAATCCAACCCAATATCATCCTTCAACAATGGTGACTACGGTAATTAAAAGTTAAAACAAGAGAAAACATTTTCCACCACCGAGCCGAGCCGTCGAGCTGGTCCAGGAAACATGCGGCTGGGAGTCGCCGACCGCCATTACCTTCGTCGCTGTCGAATTTCCTTCGTCCGAAATCGTCCTCTCAATCTTGGCCGTTTCGACAAAACAAAAAATAATATTAATAATTAAAAAAAATGTTATTTTTGTTTTTCAAGTTTTCCAGCGCCCTGGCGCACTAAATGGGGCCCACGATTTCTTTTGTCGGCTACCGGACACTTTGTCCAGTCAGCGTTCCACGTGGGACCCATGGAACAGCAGCCTGAACTTAAATTCCGTTCGCTCTCCGCTAAACAAAAGAGGAGGAAGAATCCTGACTTCTCCCCTCTTATGGTCAGAAAAGACGAGCCACCTCTGTTATTTAATCATTTTAAAATATTCCCATCTCCCACCTCACAAAAAAGAATTTTCGATAATTATGAAGAGAGTTTTTATACCGACACGAGAGAATCGGGGATCAAGGGAAAGAAAAAATATTACTAGTGCAGTCTTTTAGTATTCTAAGCTGAGTATAACATCTATTTCTCCCTCTCTCTCTCTCTCTCTCTCATCTGGAGATATACACAGTCGCATAGGGTATGCCCAAGATATTGAAAACGGGTAGATTTCTCATCCTTCGCCGGCAAGAGAGAGCTCTCCGAACGAGGATCTGATAGCTTTCTCGAAGAACAAGACGCGCTTGCATGGATACTGCTCAATGGCCACAGGTAATTTAAGGAGGAGATCTGGTATCCGGGGTTTGATTCATGGATGTTTTTTTTTTTTTTTTTTTTTTTTTTTTTGTGACGGAATTTGAGATGGGGTTGATTCTAACTGGGTTGTGCGAGATCTTCTTCTGCGGACCGGTGTTGGGCAGTCCCTAGCTAGTACTTTTTATCTTTATTGTTTATGTTCGCGGAATTCTGTTTGATCTCTCAAACGTGATCTGCTTTTGCTTTTTTCTTCTCTTTCTTTTGTGTGGTCATCTTCTTGCAGTGGTTGTAGATATACTAGCTTTTGATGGCGTGATCTAGGTCCTTTGTTTGGTTTGTCTGTTTGTTTGCTTTTTGGGAATTCTTTTAGTTTGAGTCAAGAGGTTGTAAGCTTGTTGAGATTGTTTCTGGTGATCATGGCTTTATGGTTAGATCTTTGAATTTTGTGGGTTTGTTGTCTGTCTGTAGGTCTTTATATCTTTCTTTTGCTTTTTATCTTTCTGGGTTTCAGGAAATGGGATTGGTGAAGCCCATGGAAGAGATACTGCCTAGCACATGTTCCAGGCCACTAATGGAGAGGAGGACAAGGCCTCAGAAAGAGCAAGCCTTGAACTGCCCCAGGTGCAATTCAACAAACACTAAGTTCTGTTACTACAACAACTACAGCCTCACCCAACCCAGGTACTTCTGCAAGACCTGTAGAAGGTATTGGACCGAAGGTGGTTCCCTCAGAAACGTCCCCGTCGGAGGAGGTTCAAGGAAGAACAAGCGGACATCGTCGACTACTTCTGCCTCAGCTTCCGCTAAAAAGGCTTCTGATCTCACTCCTCCCACCATCTCACAACCCACTTCTCAGAACCCTAAAATCCATGAAGGGCAGGATCTCAATCTAGCATTCCAGACCACCCAGGAGTACCACAACATGTCTGAATTTGTTGAACTGTCCAATGTTGACAACAATAACCGCAACCACAACAACTGTACTAACCACCCCCCTTCAGCTGCTACCACCAGTACAAGTTCTCTTTCGGCTCTTGAACTGCTCAGGAGCGGGATGGCTTCAAGGGGTCTGAATTCTTTCATGCCGATACCGATTCCAGAATCGGGCACAGTGTATCCATCTGGGTTCGCAATGCATGAGTTCAAGCCCACGACTAATTTTCCTCTGGAAGGACTCGGTGGTGCATATGGGAATATGCAAGGGGTTCAAGAGCCAAGTGGGAGGCTTCTGTTTCCTTTTGAGGATCTCAAACCAGTTTCCAACTCAGATTTTGATCAGCAGCAGAATAGGGGACAAGGAGATTCGTCTGGGTACTGGAATGGGATGCTAGGAGGAGGCTCATGGTAGAAGCAGAAGAAGATTTTTCGTGTGTTATTTTCTCTCATGGTGGGGTGACTTGTTTGGACTTGTTCAGAACTAACTGATAGGATACATGGAGCTCTCTCTCTTCTTCTTCTTTCTTTCTTTCTTTTTTTTTTCTTTTATTATTACTGTGGACATTGAAGCTTATTTTAGGTCGGCTTCAAAAGGGTGTCAATGAAAAGTGGATTCTGGCTGTGGGTGAGAGAAAGAAAGGGGGAGATATATGCTTGAGATAGATAAAAAAGCCCGGGTTTTTGCAAGGGCAACATCTTGAAGAAGCTCACTGGGCTGCACCATGGCCTTATTCATGAGCTTCTGTCTCGGAAAAGAGATAGAAGAACGTCACCCAGTGTCATATGTCTTGGTGGTTTGAAAATAATGTGAAATGGTAGCCAGTGGTCGTGGAATGTGGCAGTTTGTAATAGACAAAAAACCTGTTTTTATTTTCTTTTTCTTTCAGTTAAAAATGGAGGCGATTGAATTGAGTTTGTGATGATGGCCTGAATTCCTTTGAGCAGTTCTATTCTTAAAGAAAGCAGGTCTGGCAAATGTCAGATCTCACTGGCCACCATCGACAAGATTCTTCCAGCCATGAGAGCACCTTCCTGAAGCTGCAGCTGGGAAGATAACTGGGTTAGAAACCAAACATCCAACTTGATCCTAGTAATCTTTTCATACCCACAATGTCATTCCATTTGACTAGCTCATACATATTATATTATGAAAAACTATCTCCTCTAACTTGATGAGATGAACTCAACAAAGCCAAAACCAGTTCACCTGCCACAGCATAAAGCTTACCTAATGATTTCTATATCCAGGCATCCCTTCCATTTTCATGTATGATTGCTTCCAGCCCATGTTTCTCTTTTTAATCTGCCAAGGACACCCCTCCTGGTCTTCCTCTCTTTGTCAGAGGGGGTGAGACCCACAAAACATTCCCCTCGGCATGAGTGCTAGGGAATACAAGTCATCACTTCCCCTCTGTACTGGCTCAACCAAATATAGACCCTCCCATTTATTATATTCTGTTCTTCATTCATCACTGGGGTTTTCTCCGGTGTCTCCCAGTTCAGAGAAATCTTAATCCTTTAAAAAAATCTCAGTGCACCATTTAAATAGTTTACTGGGCGGTGCTTGTCATCTTCAATTCTACCCTTTCCAGTAACAACCTGTCAATATTATATCTGCAAAATACGGTGAATCTCTAACTTGAAGATCTGCCTTCAACTTGGACATGTTACACCTGCAACCCACTTCAGCCATCCCTTCTTCTCCTTTTCATAAACTGAAACATGGGAGAGAGGATCAGAGAGAGAGTACTAAATATATATGCAGTGATTGCTCATAAGAAATCCTTTTCTAGCTAAGACAAAAATGTATACAGCAAACATCGAAGGCTGCGGATTAGAATGACTAACAAGAACGAGAGTTACAACTTGGATACCGGATTTCTTCACTTTCTACTCGTTCTTTAGCATCTTTCTGCTTTACAAGCCGCGGCTATCTGTACACGAGTGGCATAGAGAGGAAGAAGATGAAGAAGACGATTGAAGAAACCATGTAGAAAACCAAACCTGCTCAACTTTCTAGGCTGATGCATACTCCATTACCATCGAATATCTACTCTTTTACTTTCTCTTTTTTAAGCTCGATAACAGGAGATTAACATATAGATCCTGAGCTAAAGTCGTAGCAGGTCCGAGATGTCTGACTCTGATCTCGAAAAAAAGTCAAACCAAACCCCACTAAAACAAGATCAAAACGCCAAAATTGATTCCTTTGAGAACCACGCAAGAGAAACCTGTAAGTAAGACTCTTTTTTGCTCGCCAGAACCTTTTCTCTGATATGCTCCGTGCAACTAATCCACGACATCCATTAACGGCAAGACGCTATCTTTATCAAATCACCGAAAGTGCGAAAAGGTGCGGTAGTTTAAGCTTTAAGTCAATGCAGGGGCGGCGTTGGTCATTCATAGGTATGATTTCTATGAAGTGATTCAAACAGGCAAACCAGGATCTGAATCACCCGTCTTTATGGTTCTTGTGAATTTGCAGGTCGACCTCGTTACCAACTTCTATGGAGAAGTGACATGACAGTTACGGGAGACGAAGAAGAGTAGCTAAGAAAGGTGATGTTCAACTTCGGTTGGATCAGAATCAGTATGCCACTGCGTCGTCACCAAGAAATAGACTGCTGTGCTTATTGTGAATAGCAACGGGCAGTAGACTTGCATGAGAGCGGTTGCAATATGAACAGAGGATATCGATCCAACAATTTTCTCTGATTAGTAGAAGAGAAAAGGGTTTGGACAGTACGATATGACAACCATTATGATTGGGATTTAAGGCTGCTGGAGAGAGCAGCGGGAGAGGCGGGGGGAGGAGGGTGAGAAAAACCCTCGAGCTTTGAGCCTTGTACAAGGAGAGAGTTAATAAAGGGCTTTCGAAGATCAGAGATTATTGAGATGTAATGAAGGGCGTTACTATTGGAGCACCAATGAGAACAGACTAACGAGGACACCTGTACAACAGAGATTTAATACACTTATTATGTTATCTAAAAACAAACATAAAAAACCTGTGACAACAATCCACAAAATATTCTCACGTTATCACAAAAAACAAAAAAGGGAGTTCATTTCAGTTCATTAGCTATAACGCTGCTGTACATAAGACTTATAACGGAAGCTGCCGATCACTCTGTAGCGACTTGCCTCTCTCATGTGTCTCCATTAATGCCAAAGATGCGGACTTTGTGCATGTTAGGAAACTTTGCTACCACCAGCACAAACACTGAGAGAGTGTTGAAAAAGAGCATAGGGTGTTGATAGTCAGTCGTATGCGAAGCTATCAAGTACCTGCAAACATACAAACAAAGAAATTTCCATCAAAGAACTGTACTAACAAATCTAGTTCCAACTTAAAACGTGGGACAATTAGAAACCTGGTAATGCTCTAGAATCCAGTAGCAGAAGGATCTCTTTACTAGTAAATACTAAATATGCAGTTGAAATTGACACGTTATAGTCACTCTGCTGGAACCTAACCCTCCCTGTACATGTTAAGCCGATGTTTTACTAGGAACGGATTTCATCACATGAAAATTTCCAACTTGATTTCTCTACTTCAGTGGTTTGCCATATCAACATCCAGTTCCCCAAAATGGCAACTTCTGAAGCATCAGGTCTGATAAAAAATTTCAGCCTATTGCAACAGCAATCTCAGAAAACAGTTGTTGGCCTTCATAATAAGACCACATATTTCTTATCTTTCAAAAAAAGGCTATATGGCATGAAAAAGAAGCATCAGGCATAAAAGCTTATGATGAATTAAACACCTGTGGTCATGGCCTTTGGGTCAATGGCTAATAAATAGGTTTCTCTCGTAAAGTGAACTCGTGTTCAAATCCCACCAAAGGTTTTGGGCATAGTGTGTGCTCTACGAGTGCAATCAACATTCCAAAAAAAAAAAAAAAATGAAAAAGAGGACCTAAAAACTTATGGTAAATTAAATTGCCTAATTCATGATACAATTTAAAATTACTGCAAAGGAACCATACTTTATCATTTATTATGTACCCAAATCACATCCTAACAGCTAAAAACCAATTTCAAATGCTTCACAACTAAACAACTGTTATTCCACCAAGTTATTTGGTCGTATATTCAATTCTTTCCTTTGAATTACAGACCACACCAACCCTGATGGGACTTGAACACAAGATCTATCACTAGAAACCCCCTCGTGGCCATTGAGACACATATACAAGTTAATAAACAGAAATCAAACTACTTACTATCTTTTATTTGTTGATAACTTCTTGTTTTTTTAGGAAGTTTAATGATCAACTTATGTTTGAAAGGTTAGGTGATATTTAAAGAAGATGCATTTCAAAAATGATATATAGCTCATTCAAAATCATTAATAATGGATGGGAGATGTACATACAGGACTACAGGTACCACAGTCAAGAACTTCCTATTTCGAGTAAGCTGCTTGCCGTTGTCCATCTGCTCCCACCATGTCAAACCATTATAGATACCTTGGTCTTCAGCAAAGGGAGTTCCCTTCTTCCAATGAAAGCAGTGATAAGTTACCTGGAAAAAAAGGTCAATTAACTACCACCAAAAAGTTGATATGCATTAGAAGAAAAAAAAAGGATTTAAGCAAAACTTTGAAAAACTAGGGTGATTTAAATATTCTCAGAACTGCCATCTTGCAGTTTATCTACAAAGGGCTTAATCAGATCAGGACTATTCATACTCATGCAGAAAATTTTGAGGCAGAAAAAAGAAACACGAATTGGACGCGCCCACCGATAGATAAGAGAAAAAGCCAAAGAGAGAGACTAGCAGTCACATGCCAACAACATATTACAGTCACTTGCACAAAAGTAGCATAACTTTTGTTAACAAGGTATAATCAGTTTTTGAAGCTCAAATTACACCTAAAAACGTCAAAAGAGCATAGAAAAATAATGAAAAATAAAATAAAATATGATATACATATTTAACTCAACTAATTGAACTTCTCTAATCACAGGAAACAAAAAGGACACAAGTACACTGCATCAGCCATAGAATCCTTTTAAGCAGTTCTCCTGCACTGCCAACCTTTATAAGTCCTTCAATGTGTGCCTTACACAGATCTCACTCCCATTCAATTTAAGATAACAATATCTTTAAGAATCTCCCAGAAAAATAGCAGTCTTCCCTCCATCTCTTCAGAAAAGCTCCCCAAGACCATGGAGGTCTAGATTTTTGAAACAAAATTATGGAGCCACAAGAGAAAAAAGCACTGTAAAAGAGCTTGCACAGACATTTATAGATCGGTCTCGAGCTTACAAATTGCAGTAGATGTCCCACCTTACAAATAGAAGAATTACTCAACCGAAAACGAAATCAAATCATGTGATTAGTGTTGTGCTTGTAACTGTTTAAATTGGGTAACATGGCCTTCCATAAATATATACTCAATGTAGTTGATGCATATTGGATAGGTGGCTACTAGAGCCAACACAATATTCTCCATCTCAAATATTCTAGTCCCACTTATTTTTCAGTAGAGATTTTTAAGGGAATACCAATGTACAGATTACTACTGAAGCCAGGGGAAACTTCCGGTCACAATTAATTCTTCACCTTGCATTACGAGTATGTGGACAAGCAGGTTCCACTGGAAATGACAATCAAAAACCCTTGTGTTGCCATTATCTCTTTTCACTCATTTCATCCTCCATAGCCTTCACAAAGGTCCTTTTCCCTTTTTTCATACACACTCTAGCCCCTTCCACCTTTCTTTCTTCTTTTTTAGAAAATTCCTCCCACCTTCCACCTGTAAGCAGTACATGCTCCTATATAGATTCTTCTACAATGATTGCGTCAGCTTTTTCCAACACGTATTACTTCAAGTTTGATCATCACTATGTATGTATCCCTCTCACAGTTACCCTCTCATTAGTATCCTTGCTGACACATAAAACTTTAGGAAGACAAGGCCCAGTCACTTGCTTCCAGCTAAAAAACAGAGTGGTCCTTGCATGGCAAGGAACCATTATTTACAACCCAAAGAACTACTGCTATCAGTTATTTTAAAACCTAAGACACCTTCTTCTATCCTATTAATACAAAATATACAAGAGGAGAACTTCGAACTATATATATGCTAGATACATCTTGATATGCGTGCTCCTGAGCAATACATGAATGTCACATACTCTTTCCAATATTAGATGGCAAATTCATCACACAATTTCAGACAAGGAGAACCTCTAACAGCAGATTTTCACTCCTGTTACCCAAGTATTGAAACAGAAATAATGTGGTGATCAGTAGAAAGAGCAAATGACACTCCCTAAAATTTCTTCAACATTTTTATCAAGTTGTAAATGCATAGAAAGCATATGGTTCACCTTCAGTTTTGAAAGCAGCCAACAAGAAAAGGGATGACATACAATGATTCCAAAAAATCAGAAACATGGTTTGCCATAATAGGTTGAACATTGAGGATTTTGAGAAGTTTAACAAGAGGAAGAGGCCAATAGATTAAGAAATATAAATGCCCAATACCCAGTGGCAGACCATGATCTGAAGTTCAGCAACTCAAACTCTTATCTTAAGTTAGATTATCTTAAATAATTGAAGTTACAAAAGGATTGTCTTCAGTAACTAAGGGTGCATTTGGCATACTCTTTGGAGTAAAAAAACAGCTCTCTCGTCAAAGAGCTACTTCTGCATTCAAATTAAGTTTTTCCAAAGAGAAGATTTTTCCTTCTGGAAAACGGAGACATAAAAACTCATCAGACAAATACACCCTTATCACTCTAATGTGGCTCCAAACATCTGACATGGAACCCGCTCAATAAATGTAACACTAAGAAATGCTGCCCACCTAATGTGAGCCTACACATTAAACATGGCCCACTTAATAAGTCAAGTAATACATCAAGATTTAGCTTTTGTTATACCTTGCATGTCTGACAATAGATCTATTTATTATAAACTAGTAGGTCCAATTAATACTATCCCACTCAATTGATGTGAGTGCATTTAATGTGTGGTAATAGATTTGAGCTGGTACTTAAATAAGCAATCAGTGAAGTTATGACCCACTTTTTTTTACTCCTTACATCTAACAAAAACGTATCTTAATAGTCTAAAACAGTGAACCACTTAATCTAGTTTTACGCTATTGATGTGGATCTTACTTACGAAGACCTATATACATGATATAAACCCAAACAAAAAGTAGTGCACTGAAGCCATGTTCTGTTGTTAATTACAGATTATGAAACCCACCAAATCTTACAAAATGGTGGGCCCATAATCTAGCTTTTAAATAAGTTATGTAATTCAATATACTTATTATATAATCCCATGAAATAAGCTCTTCAAAATAGCTGTAGGCAAAATACACTTCCTGTTAGGAAAAGGTCGACCAAATGCAATCTAAGCTTCTAAGACTCCTTGAAATAAGTTGCAAGCTTCTACATTGAAAACCGACATCCTAGGTAATGCCCCTCTTTCCTACCAGGCTCTTAAAATAGCACATCAAGAGGTAGTTTACTAACTATCATGTTTCTATACAACTGACACATACATAAATTATTCTCAATTTCTCAGACGATAGAAATGAAATATTATTTAGCTTGATGCCTATGAATCATCATCAGTTGGTGTACCTAAAATTTTGCACAAGGTAGCAATAGAAAGGCTTTCCTTAGCTTCTACCTCGTTTACCATTATCCCTTTCCTTAAGGTCTCTCTTTTCCTATTTGTAACCAGTCTCCTAAGCTCAAAAGCCACCACAATAGTCTTAAGAAAAACTAAAGGCGTACCTTGACAAAAAGCTAAGATTTACAACAGAGGACTTGATGTTTAAAACATAATCGTCATCATCGTCATTAGAGCCTTTTTCCAACCTCTTTGAAACTGTTTAGAACTCAAAAATCACTCACAATAGGCAAGCCAAAGAAGACACCTATGGTTCACAAACATGCCGCATGGATCCAATGAGCCTTAACATCGCTTCTTTTGATTTTTTCTCTCTACTAGTTTATAAACACATCAATTTCTGCCTTCCATTAAATAAAGACATCAAATACCGAAACCAATATCCTAATCTTAACATCCAATCACTAGTCAGATCTTATTCCATCAATAAGCCTGTCTGGCAAATTATGCACATTCTCAATAACGACGATTTTAAATTCAGATCAACCTACAATCAAATATCTCCCCACAATCAATACTCGAAACCAATAACCAAATACCAAAAAATCGTATCCGATCCCAAACGGCCGATGCAAATAAAATTGCAACACAAAAAAACCATCACGACACAAAGCTTTCAAAAGATAAGAAAAAAAAAAAAAAAAAGTGGACTTAAAAAACTTACCGCGAAATGGCAGAGATTTACAATGGTCCAAGCCATGCCAGAAGTGCAGCCGAAGACGGACAAAACAATCAGCCACGCGAAGAACAGAATCAAAATATAAGTGGTCCAAACGCCCGGGTACGTGAACCATTCTGTGTTCTTATTCATATCCGGAGGAGGCACAGTCGGCACGTAGAGCTTCGCCATTCCCGAGGAGGATCTCAGTCCATGCACCCACAGAACCAAGGGGAGTGCCTCAATGAAGCAGGTCAACCTGTCCAGTGATTTCGCCCTAATCCGCCGATCGAGTCCCAACCGAGTCCCGACGGACCGAGTTGCAGGCGGAGGAAGGAAAACGCGAAAAAGGAGAGAGATCGAGCGATCGAGCGATCGAGCGAAGAGGAGGACAGAGCGAAGCGATCGAGCAAGAATGAGGAACCCACAGATATTTATGTTCTCCAAGTAGGCAGAGTTACCGAAAGTTCCCTCCTCTTTTACGAAATTGTCATACGTGTTCTTAGTGGGCCCCGTTCAGAAGGATCCATCCTGACCGTTGATGGAGTAGCTCATGCGGGCATAGAATCATCCTGATGGTCAGTTGATTAATCAGGAAGTTTTGAAACACAAATTGCACTCTCCAACTCTCACGCGTATGGAGATAGGGGGGCCCACCAGACCCGTGACAAATTAGTTGGCCGCGACGTCACGGGTCTGCACCGACTGGTTGGACGGCTGCCTGAATACAACTCCGTTGGTTTGGTTAGAGAAGTTGGGATCTGAATTAGCGTTCTAACGTCTAATTAATATGCCAGTTTTCCTTGGAAGTCATGATTAGTGGTGCTCATCGATCTTAATGTCATCTAATTACTTTTTATTTTTTAATCCAGACCGTCCTCAGAGGTTGGTGGCCACCAAACAACCGATCGGATGATTCCACTGCTCCGAGACGTGGATATAATTATTCCTTCAGATCGTTTGTTGTTTCCCGCCCCTCTTCACGGACCTGTGCAAATATTTTCGGAGTTATAGTTGCCGCAAAGGTAACTCCTCGATTCCCCTTCCCTTTCTGCTTTTTTTCGTGGTTTGTTTTTCTTATTTGCGCGTGTGTTGCTTTCCCGAGTGTTTTCGGTTGGTTATCAAGTTAAATTAAAGTTATTGTCTCTGGAGATAGTTCCGTTCTTTCGATATCGAGTTCAATACTGAATTGCTTGTTTGGTTTGAGAGGAAGCAAACTGGTAGTAACGTTTAATGTCTGTCAGGAAGTAAACTCTTGTTGCCAATTTATATGCTTGTTTTGGCCCGCTAGTCTTGAGCTCTCTGGTATAGAGTTTGGCACCCAATGTAGCAATTTTGCCTGGTCGGACCCTTTATGGAGCCTCTTTTCAACTGCCAATTTTTTCTCTTAAAAAAATCTCAATTCTTGAGGTGGTAATGTGTGCGATTTGTTGTTCTCTTTATTTTGTTCTGAATCTGTTTCCGTGTGTTTATCTAGGCGTTGCTATATGTATTTGGACAAGTATGGGACGAATTGCTGACCATGAAAACAACAATAATGAGAACACCGACAACCATTTTACAAATATCGATGTTTTGACTCCACCTACAAGGCGGAGGAGGTTAACAACTGCAGTTTGGGATGGCTTTTCGAAGATTTCCACCAAAAATGGGGAAAAAGCATCGTGTAACTACTGCAAGAAGCTATTTACATGTACCAGCTCAAGTGGAACCAGCCACCCAATCTGGAGTCGATAAGAAACTATCATTTACTTACCCTTGAAGAAACAGAGGAAGTCTCCAACCACCAAGCTTGAACCTGTCATCTTCAACCAAGAACGCAGTAATCTAGCCCTAGCCAGGATGATAATATTGCATGGATATCCAATGGACATGGTAGAGCACATAGGCTTCATAAATTTTGTAAGGAGTCTCCAATCCCAGTATGAGATGATGCCATGAGATGCTGTCATGGGTTATTGTTTGGGGATTATCCGAGAAGAAAAACAGATATTGAGAAGCTTGTTGGACAAGACAATTGGACAAATTGGTCTCACCTTGAACTTTTGGAATCCTGAGCAGGGCCCTCGATATCTGATCATTGTTGCACAGTTTATTGATAATGATTGGAAGTTACAAACAAAAGTCCTTAGTTTTAAGATTTTTCACATGATCCCCTCATTTCATGTAGAAAGTGCCTTTATGGATTCTGTTGTGATGTGTCTTTCTTGAATGGAATATTGAGGAAAGAATATCTACCATATCTATGGAAAGCTGTTGTACACATGATACATTAAGTGAACAGCTCAAGGAATAATTCACTAAAAAGAATATACCTTTGCTGAACGGTCAGTTATTCCTTGTGAAATGCTCTTCCCATGTCCTCAATCTCATGGTGGACGAAGAATCATATAACATTCATGATGTCTTCGACAATGTTCACAAAGCTGTAGAATATGTGCATGCATCAGAGGACCAACAATAGAAGTTTGAACTTGACCAACAAGAGTCGAGAAAAAATTGTTTGTACTTGGATGCTGAAACACAATGGAACTCAACATATCTCATGCTACGAGTTGTGTTAGACATGAAGCAAACAATTTGTGATATAGGCATATTTGATCCAAACTATAAGAGTGCATCATCTGAGGATGATTGGAAGAAGGTTGAAACTCTCTATATTTTCCTGAAAGCTTTTAATGATGCTTCAAAAAATTTCAGGGAGACCAAGTACCTGACTTCCAACTTATACTTTCACGAGGCATGGATGATCCTATCATTCTTGGCTCAGCAGTCCAAGAATCCAAATGTCATAATTAGCACAATGTCCAAGAGGATGCAACAAAGGTTTGAGCAGCATTGGAAAGGATGTAGTTTACTCATGACTATGGCCGTTGTTATGAACCCTCGGTCTAAGATGCAGTTAGTGATTGATTGCTTTTCAGAGTTTTATGGAAATGAGGCCCAAATCCACAAAACACTCCTCGATCAGAACCTCCATGATCTTTATAGTGATTACGTCGCCCGTGCAAGATTGCCTAGTGGAGAACATGGTATTGTTGAATATATTGAATTTAGCAATGTTGATGCACTGCCAGGATAGGACCAGTTAGACCAAAGTACTACTCTTCAACAGATGAAGTTTGAGTTAGATCAATATTTAAGTGAACCTGTCTGTAACCACAACCAAGAGTTTGACATTTTGGATTGGTGAAAAATTAATACCCACAAGTATCCTACACTTTCTAGGATGACACGAGATATTCTAGCAACGCCCATGTCCACTGTTGAGTCAGAACTAACATTGAGGAACGGAGGTAGAGTATTTGAGCAGTACAGAAGTTCATTATTAACAGAGACTATTGAGGCTTTGATTTGCACACAAAATTGGTTGCTGAGTGAATTGGACATCCACTATGAGGGCACATCTATGTATGAGCTCCAGGTCTCTTCCTGCACTAGTAGACCAGCACTGCTTTGATTTTTTCTTCCCATTCTACAATTTTTGTATTTCGATATGCGCCCCATTGTAAATAGGAATTGTGGGTTCAAGTCAGGTCAGCCTTTTTAAGTGGAGACCAGTGCCAACAAAGGTAAATGTTTAGCTCTAATGATTGATTTTACAAATGTAAAGGTAGATAATGTGATTTATCTAACTTAGATACTTATATACCTAGCACAAATCAATTTAATTTGATGTAAAGAAAGCGAATATCAACTATTTAGTTTCAAAGTTGCTTCTCAAAATCTGTAATATGTTTTTATTTTCTATTTATTTATTCTTGTACTATTGTTAAAAGGTTGAGGTTCATGTAGATTTGTTGGAAATAGACCCATTAGTTTTGGTCATGCTCATGCCTTGCTCGCCATAACCCTAATATAGGTATGGTCTACCTGAAGTGTAGACACTTGGAATGGGCAGGATGTATTGATTACAATGTTACTTTTGTGGCCAATATGTTTTTGCTTCCAGTTATTGTTGATTTATGGCTGAGTCATGGTATGATCTGTCAATCTCTCTTTAATGGACACTCCTTGCATCAGGGAAGACTTTTGCATTGTGAACAATTGAGCATTTCTCATCCATATAATTTCATTTCTGACTTATATTGCAAAAGTGTTGTCATCATACTCCTTGAGTATCTAAATAGTCTAGGCCAAGTCAGTTTTCTGTTTTTTGTTTGATTATTTTCTTACAACAGTTTTATACCTAGACATACAAGCAAGGCACAAACCCAAGACCTAGTAGAATCCTCCCCATGGGACCATTGAGCAACAGCCGAAGTCTTGAACCAAGTCAGGTGTTAAAGCCACTTGTACACTGAAATTCACATGGCAATTTGTAAAAGAAAATATATGATGTGGTATTATTGGTCAAGAAACTTGTGACATATGAAAAATAGGAAGAGATAGAGGAAGAAAGAAGAAGAAAAAGAGAGGAGAAGTTGGAAGGAGGCCACGTTTAAAGAGCAGCAGCCAATGGGGAATCAAAAAGAGTTAAATGTCCTTCTATACTCAAATTCCTATATCCCCCAAATTTAACAAAAAATAGTTTTTGCATGAAGACAATCTAACAACTATATTAAGAGGGATATACAATCATGAGAAATAACTAAAATACATTTTTACATATATTTCAACAAAATTGATATATTCGATTATGATATCGACACTCTTGACTTTAGCCACATGGCGAATCAACCAAAATGGAGTATAGTTATTGTGAACTCAAAACAGATTTGGAGTGAAAACTAGATAGGTCTCTTTACACTCTAAATATGTACGAGTGGCAGTTAACAAATCCACCACCACTTCCCAGGATCCTTTGGGTATTTGTTATACCATTGCTTGCATTCCTGTATTGGTCATTTTAATATGCCCATTAATTTCTCATTTCTATTTATGTAACATGAAGAGCCTTCTTGGATAGATAAGATTGTTGATTGAGGCGGGGCAAGGAGGGGACCAGGCTAGAGTAAGTAATGAAAACAAAGGTTGGGATATAATTAAAATAATATCACCGCCCCTCCCCCCTTGTTCCTTATGTGTCATAGATGGCCAGCTTGGAATAAATAGAATGAAATAATCTTGTAGTAATTGCTTTTTTAGTAACTTGGTGTTGAGAGGTGACATGTTCAAGATATATAATGTTAGCCAACAAAGTTTTGTTGGATGAAATGACCGCCAATCTCAATATGCTTTGTTCTTTCATGGAGGATTGAATTGGAGGCAACATGTATAGCATTTTGGTTAGCACAATGAAGTTTCATTGGAGTGTCTTTATAGAATTCGAGCTCAAAGCGAAGATACTTCATCAACATCTCATTGATTGCATGTGACATTGATTTATATTTTACTTTTACACTAGATTTGGCAAATACATTTTGCTTTATAGATTACCTCTAACAAAAGTACACTAGCCTGAGGTAGATTTCATGTCATCTAGTGAGCTAGTTCAATCAACAATTGCAAATCTTTTAATGTTAACATGTCCATGACACTTGTACAAATGGCTTGTCCTAAGACTTTTTCAAATTCCAACATATTCTTTCTAATGCTTGCCACTGGGAAACTTGAGGTCTATGAATATATTATCCGACAACACTTACAACAAAGGAAATGTCAGTTGTGCTAAGAGTAAGATAAATTAACTCACCTATCAATCTTCAAGACTTTCCAACATCTACATCCTCTCTAGAACCAACACATAACTTCACATTAGGATTCATTAAAATATATTTAGGTCGACATCCCAACATGTTTGTTTCTTTAAGTACATCAAGTACATATTTCCATTGAGATAAAATGATGTCATACCTAGACTAGTACCTCAATTCTAAGGAAATATTTAAGTAGTTTCAAGTATTTAGTCTAAAATTTTCTACATAATCCATCTTTTATTTTTTGAATACCAATCGAATCACTTTTTATAAAAACAATATTATTTACATACATTACAAGAAGTATGACTTCATTACTAGTGTATTTCACAAACATAGAATGATCCATTACACACCTTTTTAAACCAAATCTAACCATCATCAAACTATGTTCTAGGTGATTGTTTTAGCACATACAAAGATTTCTTAAACTTGTACACCCTCCCTCAACCACAAAACCGAGTGGTTGGTTCATATAGACCTCTTCCTGCAAATCTCTACTGAGAAATGCATTTTTGGCATTGAGCTGATGAAGGTGCCATTAAAATTTAGTAGCAAATGAGATAATAACATTACCAAATTTAAGTTTGGCTATTGGAGAGAATGATTCTTCACGATGAATACCCTATCATTGTGTATATTCTACGGGTATAAACCTTGCCTTCAGTCTAGTAACATTGCCATCAACAATGTGTTTAACTGTGAACACCCACTTGTATCCTATAATCTTCTTTTGAGCCAGAATGAGAACCATCTTCCAAGTCTGATGGTATCTAGAGCAACCATCTCTTCTTCCATGGTTGCTCCCTATCCTAGATGCTTAAGGGACTCTTTATATGATTAAGGAATTGACAGAAAGGAACTTACTAGAAGACAAATACTCACACATCTAGGAGACAATAGATGAGAGAACATAAAATTTAAGATTGGATGAGAAGTGAAGTGTTGTGGAGTGCAATTTTGTAGGTCTTTAAAAATAACTATGGGTCTTGTATCAAAATAAAGACCAAACATAGTTGGAGGAGAATAAAAATTAGGAGTACGCACCTTAGAAGAATCTGTCAACTTCATAGGAGAGTGATCAGAACATAAGTTTCAAGTGAAGGATGTTGTGGCAAGAAGCATGACACATCTTTGAGAGGATCTTCTAGTGGCATAATAAGCTTGGGCATATTTGTAAAAGATGGAACACTTGGAGTACAATTGAGTCGATAAAATGGTCGGTATGTAATATAAGTTACATTAATTGACACAAACTTCTTCAATGAAGGATTGTAGCATACATAGCCTTTTTTGAGTTTTAGAATATGCAAGAATATATACATTAGTGTAGAGATATATCATGAACAAAACACATGTCAACAAAAAACCTTATGATGAAGAGGGAAATGATGTTCATCAGGAAAAAGTATGGAGTAAAGAGAACGACCTCCAAGAACTGATAAAGACATACAATTAATAAGGTAGCAAGCAATAAAAACAACATGTAGCTAGTAAAATTGTGGAATATTCATATAATGTAGCGATGATTTGGCAACTTCAAGTAAATATCTTTTTTTTTTTGTTTTACAACACCATTCTGTTGTAGAGTATTGGTATGCAATGTCTATGAAGAATGCCATGATGATTATAGAATAATTGGAACTCAGAAGATATGTATTCTTTTGCATTATTGGATGAAAAATTAAAGTTTAGCATTGAACTTGGTGGAAACCATAATGCAAAATGACTGAAATATTGGTAACATTTTAGATCTCTCTTTCATTAAAAATAACCAAATGACTTTTATTCAATTATCAACTAATATAATAAAATAATTTAAGTGAGAAACATTGAAAGCTTGAATGAGTCCCCAGACATCAGAATGTACCAGAGAAAGAGTTTTACTAACATTCTCAGAATGTGATTGTAAACAACTTCAATGATAGTTGCTCAAATGACAACTTTCACTAGATAAACCGAAGGCTATGTTTAAAGCATGTACTAGTGACTGTAAAGAAGATAGAGAAGGGTGTCCTAGTCTATCACTTGTTTAATCTACAAATCCTAGAAAATATAATTAGTTGGATTACATGTTATGTAATAGTTAAAAATTTTATTAGTTGACTAACATATAAAAGAGTCAAATGAAATTTTGGAACAAAAAGGATATCAAAAAGCTTAAACGAGGGTTGGTGGAGCAAGGATTCAAAGTTGATAAATGACTATGTTCCCAATCAAATTCTTAGAGGCCCTAGAGTTGATAATCCAAGGAGACGAGAGTTGAGAAATAAGAGAAAATATACTTGTAGCAGTAGCATGAGAGGAACATGGGGTGGTGGTAGATTGGAACATAGTTTTAAGTTTTCAAAGAACTTCAAAGTCCTCTTCGACATTAACGGTGGCTTGATTGACAGTTGCCCATTTTGACTTTCCATGTGAGAAATGATGAGAGAGGATGAAGAATGAGAACTGGAATTTTGCTTCCCCTTTCATTCATTTGTTCATTTGCTTCTATTTATAATAATTTTCAAGTAAAAACTTACAGTAAAGCCACTAGGATGAATAGGTAATGTAGATAGAGCTAGAATACAACTACAATTGCACCTCAGTCTCTTTAATTCTTCAACTGTGGAGATCCCGAAGAGTCCATCAATTAACACGAGGTACAGTTTTTCCTCAGCTGTTTGGACTTTAGTATCCTCTTTACATGAATGATAAGTGCTTGGTTTTGTATCAAGAAGATCTGGCTTTGTTGGATCTCTGATCAGTGAGATGCTACGGCAGGGAAGTGTATTTCTCAATCTATAATTGATTGGTGAGCACAAGCAAGGTCTAGGAAGGAAGAGTTGTTTGAACAGATGTAACGATTAGGTCTCCTTGGAAACGTTCTGAGCTTGCTTTGATCAGCTCAGAAAAGAAAAAGGAAAAAAACGGAAAGAGAAGTCAGTACCTAAGGCGTGAAAACATCTGCTTGGGTGTTTGAATTGGTGGTTTATGGTCCAAGGATGAAAATTGACAGGAGGGAAAAAATACAGTAGTTTCGTATCAGAAAAGGAACAACGTATCGAATATTATCATAAATAAAACCAGTCAATCAAATAATGTCAATGAAGATAATATACAGGATATGGATTCTTAAAGCAAAGTCAGCTTTAATGGTGGGCGGTAAAAATTACGGTAACTTCATTGCATTTTTGGAGCCCTCTGCCTTGACCTTTTACACAGCCTTCTTTTGTGATTTCTCATAATTATCTCTTTCTTTAGAAGAACCTGATATAAAACGGTTGTTTCGATTCGAAACGAAGAAGACAAAATTGTTTTAAAAAAAAAACAAAAGTGGAAAAAAACTTCCAAAATCAAATCAAATAAATCCCTAAAAAGCACTGCCTTGAAATCAAAGTCGTCCTGATGCCAACCAACTTGAGAGTTGGCAACTGTTGAACCAGTCCAGGCCTTTTCTGCCAGGTCTCCATTACTAGGAAGGTAGGAACACGAGCAAGGAAGAATCTTAGAGCCCCATCATGCCCTCCCCTGACCGCAGCTTTTGGGAAGCCGCAATGAAATGTCTGCCCGTCGTGTCATGAATACGATTCATTGGAAACCGAAACGTGACAAAGGGGATAATTGTTTTGACTCTTGACTGAGAAGATGGCCGCTTCCCAATTTACGTTTTTGCCCGTGCATTCCCGGAGCCGGAAAGTCTGAATTCCCAGAATGGAGGATTAAGAGAAGTACTACACGGCATGTAAGTTGTAACCTTTGCGTTTGGGAAATTCTAATTCTAATTATAAAGATTCTTTTTCTACGAATGGAAACGTTTCTGTAACAACGACGGGGCCATGGAATGAATGGTCTAAGGTATGCAGGACGATTGCTGTCTCAGCATGCTCCATATGATCATTATCATCCCTTCAGAATGAGCATGGCAAGTGGAGAGTAAGAGTTGTAAGGGTCAAAAACCAGTAGCTGGTAAACCCTAGCCAAATACAAAAGTGACCAAGTCTCTTTCTCAGCTTCAATAAATGAAGAAAAATGCTTGCAGATGTTTTCCGAGAGGTTAAGTTGCTCCTTCTTGGTTTCATGCACGAGACTCTCCTGATATATCCTGTCCAAGAAGGGTTTCTTCCATTAAGGCTCCGGTGCCGTGGCTGTTCCATCTCCTCTCTTTCCTTCTTCCAACAACCGATTACGTACAGAAGTTACTGGGTCTTTCTTCCCACTTCTGATCTTGTTTCTCTATTAAGTTCTTAATTTGTTTGGTAAACCCATTTTATTGTTCGCTTCTGTTGCTCAATTCAAGCTTCTGTAATATTCTTTCAGATTCGTTCGTTCTTCTTGGCTTTTACTTTCCTTCAGATTCATTCATTGATTCTTCTTGGCTTTTTAATTTCCTTCAGCAAATTAGGAGAAGAAAATAAGAAACGATGGATGGTTTTGAGGTTCCTTCTTTTTTCATCTGCCCCATCTCGTTAGAGATCATGAAGGATCCTGTCACTCTCTCAACGGGCATGACATTTGACCGGGAGAGCATCCAACGTTGGTTGTTTGTTTATGGTCGTAGAACCTGTCCGATCACCAAGCAGCCTCTGGCAGATGTATTCCTCACCCCCAACTCTACCCTCCTCAGATTGATTCAGCAATGGCATGTCAACCATTCCTCTAAAGTGGTGATTACCAGAACCAACAGTACCCTACATCCCACTTTCGATCTGGCAATCCTTCCGAAGTTGATTAAAGAGGTGAAGGAACACGAAACCAGGATTAAATCTCTCAAAAGGATCAAATTGTTAATCCAGGAGAATGACAGCAACAGGAGGTGTATCGAAGAAGCCGGTCTGTTTCTTGTTATAGCTTCTCTTATTTCTGAAATGGATCCACAAAGGATTTGCTCACGGTATAATGATGATCCGTTGATGGCTGAAGAAGCCATTAACATTTTGCACCTTCTAAAGCCCTCTCCGGACGTGTTAAAGAAGGTAGCTGAAGCTAACGATGGAAATACTATCCGATCCTTAGCTGTAATACTGCAAAGAGGAAGCTATCAAGGTAGATTTCACTCCATGCTTCTGTTGAAGTCAATTTTCAAGGTGGTAGACGAAAAGTACAAATGCGAATTACAGAAAGAGTTTTTCGAAGCCATGGTTGAGATACTAAAGGATCAGAATTCCAACCGCGCAACGATGGCGGTCTTGTCGATTCTAGTCGAAGTAGCTCCGTGCGGGAGCAACAGAATCAAGGCAGTCGACGAGGGCATGGTGGGTGTCTTGGTGGAATTGCTCGCGGAGAGCAACGACAAGAGAAGCAGTGAGCTAATGTTGGCAGTGTTGGAGATACTGTGTGCGAGGGCTGAAGGGCGTTCAGCATTCGTCCCCCACGCGGTGAGCCTGGCAGCTATAGTGGGGAAGATTCTGACGGTTTCGCAGGTTGGAAACGATTTGGCTGTGAAGATCTTGTTTCATGTGTGCAGCTTGTCCGCCAGTAACACGGTAGTGCAAGAGATGATGGAGGTCGGTGGGGTGGTGAGGCTGTGTATGGTGGTGCAGGCCGAGGGCAGCAAGAAGACGAAGCACAAAGCCGAGCAGATTCTGGCCTTGCATTTGAAGGCCTGGAGCAAGTCACCTTGTTTTCCCGTGATTAAAAGCTCTTGAAGGCATGGAAGTATTTGATGACAGAAGACAACATTGATGTTACAATGAACTGTAAATATCTATATACTGATTCTTTATAGAAATTCTTTCAAAAAATCATCTCCTTGCAATCTTTTTGATTTGGCTTTTCAACTCTTTGTTAATCCACGTTGAAGATCAGGAAAAAGATTACTAAAGTGATAAAAGCTTGTTTTTTATTTAATGGAAGAGTCCAGAGAATTAAGTTATTATAATCTGATTAATTAGGGCTTGTGCATTTTGAACAGTAATTACCAACACAGAGAGAGAGAGAGAGAGAGAGAGAGACTCTGAATTAGTCTCTCATGAAACGCAAGATGGTATTCATCCTCTCTATGAATTCGTTATGACAAAGTGATCTAATGCTGCTCTAGCGGATAAAGATGGTTTTTATGGTATTCTTGAAGCTGAACGGCAGCCGAGATTACGTGGAGTTTAAATGTAGATGAATCCCAGATTTATCTCAAGTTTAATAGCAGGTAAAGCCATCTTCTTCAGATATATACTTGGGTTTCGGATTATAATGCTTGAACTCTGTTCCTAATTTTCTTTCATTCACTACTATTGTATTACAAGAGGAGGGCACGGGGTCAGGAGTCATGAGGAACCCTATCGGATCCGTCCTGAATAACCCTAGTTAGGGTTTTTGGTTTCACCTCGCGGATTGCAGACAGGGAGAGAAAAAAACCCGATGGATTTCAAGTTGGAGATGGGTTTCCCTAAACTCGACCTACAGGGACGAGGTGGGGATTTGAAATGGGGTAGGGATAGGTCAGGTTTATAGGAACGGGGCAGGGATGGGGAGGGATGAGTCGGGCTTAAGTTGGGTTTATGGGGATGAGGCGGAGATGGGGCTGCAGGCATGATGATCAGTTCGGTATCGGGTTTGAGGTATCAGATTTTTTTTTTAGATTTTTTTAGGGCTTGGTTTTGGGGTTGGGGTTTAGTTCAGGTTGAGTTTCAAGAAATCCAACTGGGATCCAACCTGTATCACCCCTACTATTGTGTTGGTCTAATGTAAGTGTATTAAAGATAGAACTGTTATCGCAAGAACTTCATTGCACAGTGCACAACAGAAGCCACTACAAAAGTGGAGAGAGTTGGAGGAGGAGAAAACGAGTAACGCAACCACTTTCGCTGAATAGAAGACGAGGACGTCAAGAAACGCATACCAAGATCAACCCACCTCTCGCTTCTTAACCAAGTCTAAAACCATGTTCTCCACTGGTAACATAACATCATTTCGTCGTTTCCGTTTGTTTCTTTAAGACGCTTAGAATCAATTAGAAGAACCTTTAGAACGGAGTTTCAGAGCAACGAGTTCAAAGTCTCCTGAGTCCAGATTCAAAGTTGAACGGAGTCGTAGGTTCCAGACTCATAGCGGTCAGCCTCTGCATTTTCGTATGGCAGAAGTAGGCAACGAACTCACGAGGTTGAAATTTGAAAAGTTCCCTCCGTAGCAGGTGGTGAGATTTGAGAAGACGAGAGACTGTTGGACGTGTAAATCAACCCTACATGGCAAGCTTTTTTTTAATAAAAACTTAAAATCAAGGCATTTCTTTGTTGCCACCAATAGAAGGTAAATTAAAAGGAGGCGGTCTTTATTAAAGGCAGCATTTGAATGCAACCTCTTTTATGCACTTTAGATGTGGCATATAATGTTTTTCTTTGTTTTCTTTATCTTCACTATATTTCTCTTTCATTTTATCTCTCGTTTTTCACGAGCATCTAAATAAGAGAAAAAAAACTTTTTTTATTTTTATTTATTTTTTCTCTTTTTTTCTTTTCGCTCCACTTTCTATGTTCTAAACACAACCTAAGTGAAAATTGTTTCCACTTCGTGTTTTACGGGCGGCATTTCAATGCATCCATTTTGGTTATCTATTAAAGGAAACAAGGTTGGTGAGCAAGATATATTAGCAAACCCTCTCTACTCATGCATGTGCTCCCTCTTCCCTCCTCAATTACCTTAATTTCCAACCTAGCTTAACCACAATTTCTCTCACACACCCCTTTGTGACAATCAACCTTCCACTACTATCCAATTTCATGAGAATTTGTTCAAATATCACTTTTTTCAAATGATTAGACACAAAAAGTGAAATACTTAAAATATATACATACATAGAAATTAACACTACAATTCAATTAAAACTTGAAACATAAAAATTAAAAGTCTAATTTAATACATACACACTTCAAACATTAACACTTTATAGAAATATGTCTCATGTTTATACAATGGCATAACATTCGAACGAGTTTTTTTTATTGCATCTCATCCTACCACATTTTTGTAACTTTTCTTTTTCTCTTAATCTTTCTGCTTATCAACACTCTTTAAACAAATTTTTAGTTGAGTGCACTTCTTCGTCAATCTCTTGCTCCATCAGCTCTTGATCAACCTCCTTAATAAGATCTCTAGGCTTGGATCAATCCCCATAAGATAGTTGTGAAATAATATATGTTGTTAATACAATATCTGCCTCAATTTTAATTAAATAATTAGGTTTTGTATTCAAAATGGGAAATATTTTCTTCAATACACTAAGTGTCATTTTAATTGCATTATGCAACTGAGAATGTCTATGATTAAAACATCTCTTCAAAACTCTCAACAGCACAAATTAAATAGTCCTTGGTGTAATAGCTGTTGCCTAGATATGATGCAAGAAAGCTAACTCTCAAGATAAACCCCCCATCCACTATATAAAAGTTACTTGAGGGAAAAATAATTAAGTTATTACAATTAATGTAATAAAAAAATCTTTTTATTGCTTAAAAATTATCTTTAGGTACAATCAATTTGTCTACTTCTCTTGTCAATGCATTATTCAAAATCCTTGAATCAGATGTTGACCCTTAACAACAAGCCAAATTTATGCAATCAAAACATTTTGTGTTGGATGCTCCTTTCGTCCTCGATACGTTGATATATCTTCTATTGGCCCTTTCATATGAACATGTGTCCATTAATAGCTCATAACAATCCTTAAAGTACAACTAAAACTTATTGTTGTTTTTTTTTTATTATTATTTGACAAATTGTTTAAAAAAATTATCTTTCAAGGATGCGATTGCTGAGAGGACTTGATAGAAGTGACGACTAACAATTTTTTTCTAGAATGAAAGAAGTTGAATTTCACTAGATGGTTGTTCCAAATATGGCCAACTATATTGAAGAAAATTTCCACTTGCTCCTCTATGGTACTATACAAAATATCCTTAAAGATGACCCGTTTCCCTTAAGATGTTAACAAATTTTCCAAATGCATCAACTCCCATGCATAGTTGCTCTCGACAATCTATACCATTTGAATAGGTAAGCCACTCCATTAGTGCTCTTCTACCATTATAACTTCCTTCCAAGATCGATATATCAACAAATTTTTATAATACCATATTGTTGCATGACATTCAACATATGTCACACTTATGACTCCATAAACAACTACAACCTTTCTTTTTATATTTTTGTTCTTTATTATTCATCCTTTAGGAAATCATAATTAGCAAATGACAGAACAAAATACAAGTATGCATTAGAATAAGGTAACTTGGAAATTGTAAGCGAAAAAACAACCTAGCATTGATTCTAGGAAGTGAAAAAAAAATCTTACTTTTGAAATATCATGCATATTTTGCATTTCCATACAATTCACCACAACATTTATGCTAGATAATGGAACTTAATCAAATTTAGAATGATCTACAACATTAATTGACTGATGAGACATGATAGAAGAAGGGTAATAAATTGTATAGAGTAAACAAAAAAAGCTAGTCACTTGAGTATCAAGTTGCTAGACTATCCTAACAATTCAATTCTGTGGGTTCTCTCATTTTAGCCCAGCCCAGCCAACTATGGTGCACTTCACAGTTTGCTTTCGCTTCCATGGTCGGGTCGAAATTTCGCGCCAAAATCCTACTCCCGCGAAGCCAAAGTAGCGCGGGAAAATCCTAGTCTCCTTCTCTATGATTTATGGAAAAACAACCCCAGCCCCTCTGTGGAGAATCGATTCTCTGCAACAATGGTTGCTAGAAATTCCTTCAGGCGAAGAACCCAAGCTCCAAGACCCGTCTCTCTGGCCGGCGACGATGTCGATGGTATCTCTTGTGAAAAATGTGGATCTGGTGATCGTGAAGACGAGCTTCTCCTCTGCGATAAGTGTGATAGAGGGTATCACCTCTTCTGCCTCCGTCCTATCCTCGTTTGTGTTCCCAAAGGAACATGGTTTTGCTCGTCCTGCTCTAACGCCAAGAAGCTCAAGAGTATAACTCGATCTTTTTTTTGTTGTTTCGTTTGTCAGTTGTTGTTGTTGTTGGAACTTTTTTTTGCCCTTATCTATTCGTTTTTTTAATTGATACAAAGGGTTTTTGATGAATTACAGGGTTTCCTCTGATTCAAACCAAAATTGTTGATTTTTTCCGAATTCAACGATCACCCGATTTTGATCGGAAGCCGTTTCAGGGTGAGGGCAAGTTGATTTATACGTTTTTTTTTTCTCATCTCGTATTGGTTCGATTTCATTTGATCTAACTTGACGTTTTAGCAGATAATAAGAAAAATAAACGTAGATTGGGAGGATTGATAATGTCGAAGAAGAAAAGAAAGCTGTTGCCATTTAGTCCAAGTGAAGACTCGAGGAGGAGATTAGAACAAATGGCATCTTTAGCAACGGCTCTCATGGCTACAGGGACGAAGTTCAGCGACGAGCTTACTTACATGCCAGGCATGGCTCGCAGGTCTGCAAATCAAGCCTCTCTTGAGCCAGGGGGTATGCAGGTAAAAGAAAAAACGGAGATATTTTCTTGAAAAATACTAGCTGGGCTAATTTTTAAATTAGTGAAAAGTTTCCTTGTCCACAAAATCGCAATAGACTGTCGCATCATGTCCTTACCGCACAATCTCCCTGCATTTGTGGCCTTGGCTAGATGGTTTCTGTATGGATGAACCAAGCCACCCACTCTCAGAAAAAATGGAAATATCTTAAAATTGTAGTTGCCATTCATTGAAAAGGATTTGATGTTTGAGCCATGGATGACCCTTACATCTGTATAGCATCCCACCAGCAACAGCCACATGGTGTCGTGTTTGAGCCACAGAAATCTTTGTTGTTGATAGCTGGGTTTGTTTCCGTCGTCTACATCTATGTCAGGGCAATCATGTGCAATGGTCTACTTCAAATATTAGGGCTATCATGTGTCATGGTCTAACTTTGTAGCAAGGCCACCAAGTGACTTAAAAATATTCCAAATAAACCCATCCTTGAATCACTAGTTTGCTGTCTTGGTCTTCTGATGTTTCTTGTTAACATTTTTGGATCTTGGTCCAGGTCTTATCCAGAGAAGATTCTAAGACATTGGAGCAGTGCAAAGACATGATGAAGAAAGGGCAATGGCCTCCGTTAATGGTTGTTTTTGATTCATGTGAAGGGTGTGTTAACAAATTCTTTTCATCTTCTTTAGTTTTTTCAATTTCTGCTTTTCTTTTTCCCTCCAAGTCTATTGAATGATGGTATGAAATGGATTGGAACAGGTTCACAGTGCATGCAGATAGATTCATAAAGGACTTAACTATAATAACAGAATATACAGGAGATGTTGACTATTTGAAGAACCGGCAACAAGATGATGGTGATAGCATGATGACCCTAATTTCTGCTTCAGATCCTTCAAACAGCCTTGTTATATGTCCTGATAAGCATGGAAACATTGCACGTTTCATTAGTGGCATCAACAACCATACACAGTAATCTCTCTTCGATACTAATTTATTTTCCACTGAAAGTCTTTTTTTCATTAAGAGGTGCTGGAACCAAAAATGTGGCATAGCATTGTTGTCACAAGCAAAGTTAAACAGGTCATATAGAGTGACTTGAATGTAGTCCACCCTGTTTAAGGGATTGGAGGCGGCATCCTGTACATCACATTGCTGGAATGTAGACATTTGCATGGTCCTCTAGTTATAGGCTAAGCATCCAGAAGCAGTATGTAATGAAACATCTGTAGCAGGTTAGGATCTAAATATGATCTAAGCACAAAGGGTTTCTATCTTGTACATATATAATTAAGGCAAGGGGATACCCATAATGAGATATGCAAGGTATACACAATAGGATCTTCATTCTTTATTTGGTTGTATGAGTTGGATTATTTTAATTCAAGCTATCTTATAGATGAATAATGACCTGTTTTGTCGCATTTAGACTGACCTTATTTACTCGAAACAGGAAAGGGAAGAAGAAACAAAACCTAAAATGTGTAAGATTCAATGTGGATGGAGAGAGCCGTGTCTTACTAATTGCAATCAGAGACATATCCAAGGGAGAGAGGTTGTACTATGATTATAATGGGCACGAACAGGAATATCCCACTCAACACTTTGTATGAACTTCTATCAGTGTCTCAGGAGAACATGTAAACCTTGGGAAGAATGTAACAGGGGTTTCTTTTTCATCTCAGAAATGATCTCAATAGTGTGACAGGTTGCGAAAACAAGCTTTGGTGAATACCACCCATAGCCACATATACATGATTAAGGATTTTTTACAAAAAGATGAACTCACTTTCTGACATATGTTGTTTCGTTCAATACCACAGCCGGCTCCTTGATAGACAACAGCAGTTTTTTCTCTTTATTCTGGTCTGGGAGCTTGACTGATGAACTTGTATCATGATGTGTAGTGTCAACGTCGCCATCACAGATGATCAAATGAATCTTCATTGGAAAGGACTATGCGTGGTACAGAACGAGACAGAAGGGTCTATCCTTTGGTTTCTGGAAATTTTTTGAGGTGAAAACACTTTCATATGTGGACTCCAAGATGCCACGTGTTGTTCATTTACTATGTTTGGTCGGTCTGTATGACTTAAAATAGATTTGATAAAGGAGCCTTTATAACAAATTCATCTTTGGGTACATTGGATATAAATCCTTGTCTTTCTATTACTTGATAAAGAATCATGTCTCCGTGAATCAGTCAAGAAAAGCCTGCTGAGTGAGTGGAGGGAACTGTTTCCTGTTATGAGTCCAATCATGGTTGGTGGCAGCAATAGAAGACTGTCTTTTCCTAGCAGGGTATATAGTTGTGTGGCTATTCTTTATCATTATCAGAAGGAAAAAGAATGATGGAACATGGGTGTTTGACTGGCTCAAATTCCCATGTATATCTATCCAATTTCATTCTATATAATTTTGCAGAGACATGTTCTAGATCTGGTAGAGTGGCATATTGATCAGTTGAACTATAAAAATCAGCTCATTCCAGGGCACTTTCTTTGAGAACTCCAAGAAACTCTGTAGAGTTTTTACTCAAATGTATCTGAGTGGATTCATTGCTTGTGAATTGTGATATCCAGAAAAAAATAGCAAAATTTGAAATTCTAAGTAGGGTCACCTGCAGGGAAATCCATGCATAGCATATCATTCAACTAGTGTATTCAGCTTCTCTTTTCAGGGTTTCATGACCTATGAGAAGATTATTCTTGCTTTGGAATCAGTGTTAGTACCAATTCTTAGGTGGTAGGTTAAAATACATTTAACAATGGATGCCCAAACTTTCTTGTTTTTGTGTTTTCTATTAAGCTCTAGAGGAATAAAAACAGGTTATTGGTGGGATGGAAAGGTTATTTATATAATAAAATAAACATGTTTAAACCTTTTTCTATTTTGCAATAGCTTCCAAATGAATTTTTTAGTTGGCGTTTTCCTCCATTTTGGAATAAGCCTAAGTACCTGTTCATAGGGTCCCATATCCTGCATCGTATGAATACACAAATTGATTTGAGAGAACTCCTCATCTTACTAAACAATTCCACCACACCTAACTACAAGAATGGGCACCCTTAATTGGCTACAACAGTACCATACTGCATTAACCAGCCATTGAATTGTTTAAACCGGCAGATAAGTCGGTGGCAGTGGCGGTGGGGGACGGTGGTGGTTCTTGAAGATGAATCCCCCTGATGTGCACCTCTAGAGCAGAGAGTCATTGTCAATGTGCTGTGAAGGTTATCTAGACAACTAAAAAGAGGGTGTCAACAGTTTGATTGGGTGGTTCATATGGCTTCTCAGCAAATTTGCATGTCCATGATGAGTTCCATCTCACTGAGCATTTACTGCCAAAGATGGCCCATTTGGGCTCTCTTATAGCTCACAAGTACAACATTCCTTTGTAGTCTCACTATCAACCTTTGGAAAAGAGTACAATAATTATTCCACCAACTTTCTTCCTCACTTGGTCAGTAGGTCAAGATATTGATCTGATGCATTGCCCCTTCTCTTACTTGTTTATCCCTTTATAGCTTTGGAAACTTCTTATTACTCAATTCATCTCCCATCTCCCTCTCTCTCTCTCTTACAAGTATACTATCTTGTTTTGACTCTGAAGTAAAAGACAAACAAGATTCCCATCCTTAAAAAAATTATTTCCTCAGGAATCTCTTGGGATGTGTTACCTCCACAAATTCCTGCTCAAACTGACTTCTTCCAAAATTCAATGCAAACAAGTGGCTGAAATTAGATTTCAAACCAGGTACTCTTTGATCTAATGAAAATAATGAATCCACTAATGAAAGAATTATGAATGCAGTCAGGGGCTTAACCGTGGAAATTCAACTTCAAAGACTTTACAGTGATTTGTTGGGGACAATTTGGATGAAAAATCTGGTCTCCTTTTATGAAGTCACCTGCCCACCACTATGCATTATCCATATAGAATCATTCATGGGCAAGTATGTACCCGTGCCAATTGGAGCTGTGGCCAGGTGATGAGGTAGGGGAGAAGTAAATGTGTTTTGGACCATCCATGTCCTATGAGCAGCACAGACATAGTTTTGTAGGATGTGCAGCAAGTGGGTGGTGGTTCCCACCTTCTTTTCCTCTTCTTTCTGATATTAGGTGAGCAAAGGATGGTTGAAGGGAAGGGACATTAATGACAGCATTGTCTTTTTATTGGTTTAGACTTTTAGAGGGGGGGAATTGAAAGGAAAAGGAAAGAGATGAAATTCTGTAATTCCTCACTTAGGTTTTGCTTCAATAATTTCTCCTTGGGTGACCAGCCTGTGTTCTACAGTTCATGTGTTGGCTTGATTTTGATGGGCTGCATAAATGCAGTCTTTGGGGCAGTTTCCTCTGTTTCACAAAACTTGACTAGACCTCCTTGACCAATGAATAGTAGAAAGAGGAAAGTGAAACCATGGTCCTCCGATTCAGACTCAATAATACTCTTGGTTGAGTCTTTTGAGTCCAGGGCAAGTTGACCGAGTACCAACCCACCTTCTCTCAAAATCTGGGTCAACCCAGTGAATCAGATTTTTTGGGTACCAAGTCGAGGTAAAGAAGCTCAGTGGAAAGAAGAAAGTAAAACAGTGGGAGATAGTGACCGGTTTGACCACATCATGTGAGTTTAAGTCTTATCTGGGTCCATATTTACTCTTCAGGAAAACACCCAGGAGGCCCATTATAGTTGGCCCAGACAGCGGTTCAGGCCAATAAAGGCGAGTCAGGTTCCTATTCCCACAAAGGCTATGAAGCTAATTTGTCAATCTCAATCCGATTGTCCGTATGCAGAAAGGAGTGTGGACCCCGGCTGCTAAACGACATCGGTACCAACTATCCTTGGTGGTGCCCAAAGATGCATTAATCCACATTTCACCTCAATGACCTCACTTTCTTGAAAATCCCAACCATATCCTCTTCCCCGACATTTAGGGACTATTTAGAACTCTTAGAGACGCAGGAGAGATAGGAGGCTCATGGGAATCAGTAAATTAATTCATCTTCTCTTCCGATGAGAACATGTTTGCAGAGTATGGTCTTGAGGTGGTGAAGAAACACGCGCGCGCCTCTCACGAATAATATAACAAAGCCTTCACAGACTCACAGCATGGCTTGAGAGTGAGGATTAAGCCCCCAGGTCAAACAATAAGATAATCACCGTTCACGAACCCGGACGGGACGACGGGGAATTTGCTGCGAAGGAAGTCGACAAGCCCGAGAACAACGACTCTGGTTTTTTTTTCTTTTCCTTTCTAATGGAGGTTTTAGTTGTTTAGTTTAATGGACGTTAGTCGTCTGGTCTTGGGTGTGGTGAATCGAAGGATAATTTACTGTTCGGATTGCTGCATCAACATGTGTTTGGTTTTACCTGCCACTGAATGTGGGCATGTTCTGGTTTGGGTAGATGGAGCCCCTGCACGGCTTAATTCTACTTTAATGGAGTTTTGAAGCTAAAAAAGAAGCTTCCATTGCATGAAAACTGAGAACACCTTGAGCCACCACCTGGTTTTCGACGGAAACCACAGCCATGATTTGCTCAGTTATCCACATTTACTTGGGAAATTAGACTAAGAAGATGATGGGTGTAAGCATTTCTTTATCAAACTCGTCTAGTTTGAGATCAAAACTGCTCTGAGCCACCTGGTTTTCAATCGAAACTACAATTCATCCACAGTTACTTGAGAAACGGGTTTTGAAGTATTCAATTAGAGCCCCCTGCATGGATGGGTTTGAAAGGATCCATTCTTTTGGGTTTTGTGACTTTTTTCCAACTTTACCAAAAGGTTTTGTTAATGGAGGGGCCCTATACCCTAAAATTGACCTTCACATTATAATATTGGGAAAGGGACATTTGCCGACTTGCCCACCCGCGCACTTCCGCCCCGCCCCCGCTTGAACGGCCCACCGCCATGACGTTGATCGGTCTCCCACCGCTTATTAAGCCGGGGACACCCAAAACAGGTGCCGTGAGTCGTGACAGCCGACGCCTGTGAGAATAATCCAAGCCGTTGACTTGATCTCAATCGGACGGATCAGGAGCTTGGACATTAGTTTAGCTAACTTTTACTCCTGTTTCGCCTTTTTCCTCTTTATTCATCAGTAATTACCGGCAATAATTGTCATTTACCAGCTCAAATAATGATTAGTGAGGACATAATGTTGTCCTGTCGTGCAGGGTCCCGGCCACGGGGGGACAAGATTCCCGGAATATTCCGGCGTTCGTACCGGTTGTCGGAGCTTTCTTACGAGCTACCTCATCACTCACCGGGTGGCCGTAACTCAAAAACGGGAAAAAGAAAAGAAAAATGATCCAGTCGGGCCCACCCGCGCAGGACGGTGGACCCTTATAAACGGGATGACGACAAAGTCGGGGAAATTAGTCGGATTGAACGTTTAACGCTTCAACGGAGTCGCCGGGAACCCGGCGGCCGTCAATAACGACGAGCTGTCACGGTCACGGTCAGACTCCCGGCGTTGACTTCCTATAAAACTAAAAAAGAGTAAAAAATACCCCTCATTGTGGAGAAAATCACCTAACGCCCATGAGTGGAAAAATTACCCGAATTGCCCTCTCATGATTGCGGTGGGGGTCTCGTTCACGTGATCTGGACATATTCTCCGGTTCGTTTTGTCTCGGCTTAACATGTACAAAAGTGGGAATATATCTGGTTTTTAATATATAAAAATCAAGAAAAAACGACCGACAAGACGTTGTTACTCCTAGTTGTCAATAGCAACCATTGTTGGCCGTATAAAAGCTTTTTTTTAACAGAAAAAGTATATTATATAAAATATATAATATGGTTTTATTTAAATATAGAATATAACCTAACTTTATTGTGGTTAGTTCGGCCTCCTTCGAAAGTATCGTCCGTAAGCCGGTGAGTTTTTAACGGTTGTGCGAAGGCTCGGTTCCATGGGCATTAAGGGGATTCCGCTCATCCGGCGGGTATATTATTAAAGCTAACGGAACATTAGTGAGACCTCTGCCAACTGGCACGTGGGAGTATCTTTGAGGGACAGAGATGTCTTTGAGTTATTTCACGAGACTGTTTTGGTAATTCTGTTGTGTCGCACCGGCAGGGGACTCTGTCCTCGGTCTCACGAGCAGTAACGCAGAATAAAAAACACAAAAGGAGAAGAGAAAAAAGACGGGGAAAAGATGTGAGAGGGGTGCTTTGGTAATTATGATAAGGGGGGTTATTTGGATGAGAAATGGGAGCAGAGGGAGGAGGGAGCGAGGGGCAGCAGCCACGGCAAAGGAAGTCGTACGCACATACATACACGCAGCCTTGGCAATCTCGTTCCTCGGGGCCATTTCCCGTCGCCAAAATCGAGACGTTTCTTTTACTTTCTCTGAGTATTTTGGATATTTTTTAATTGTTTTGGGGGAGAGCTGGAGGCTCCTCTACCGGACAGAGGAGGCGAAGAAAATAAAAAGGGTAGAAAAGGAGGAAAGAGAGAGGAGAGAGGAGAGAGGGTGAGGAACTCGTGCAATTTGGATCGATTTGCAGAGCTGGAAATCCCTATGGATGAATGGGCGTCTTGGGGTTGACGGTGTTTTTCATGGAAACCCAGGTGAGGGGAAACTAAATATTAGAGAAAATTAATGAAAAGAAAAACCCTAGTGCGGTAGGACGCACGCTTTGTTTTGTCTTGGTTTATTTTATTTGTTTTGAGCGCTTGCCTCTTTGTGGTGGACTTTTTGCGTGTTCATTTTGCGAGATCGATTTTGGGAGTTTGTTTGTTCGTTTCGTTCTTCTTGGTTTCAGATTCGTGATTTGGGGTTGTGGGACTGAATGTTGGGGATCGAGGGGGTTTACTGGAAAACGGGGTGGAATTGCCTTAGAAAATGTTTTAATTTGTTGATTGTGGGTTACTTCATCAAAGGTCAGGTTCAATGAGCTTTCAGTTGGGATCTGTGCTGATTGACTATTTTTGGATTAGGTTTGATGCTTATTTCCCATTTATCCTGGAGAGAGTTTAGGGCATTGCTCACGCTTCAAAAGGGACTTCCTCTCTGACATTTTTTTCATGGGTTGAACCGAGTGAAGGATGGGTTGTGACTCCGAAGAAGAGGATCATTTCTTTGATACACTAGAGGACGTCTCCTCCGTCTCTGACTTGGCTTCTGACTGCGGGGACACGGGTGATTCTCATCCCAGATTTCTCGACTGGGTCTCCATTAATTCCCGATATGAGGTTTGGATTCAGAACCCTGAAAGTGTCCATGAGCGCCGGGATAAGTTCTTGAAGTTGATGGGCTTAGACTTGGATCACGCTCAACCAAGAGACTCCTGTGATCTTTCTGGTGAGATCTCAGTTGATGTTGATAGAATCACCGAAACCAGCGGAGCTGTTTTGAGGAACTCTACCTGCAATGATGAATTTTCCTCCAGCAGGTCATCCATGTCTACATGGTCTAATGAGGGTCATGCTCTTTCTGAAGACGGAGTTTCAGAGGATAAAATCCAATGCAGAATTAGGAATTTGGATGATGGTACTGAGTTCATTGTGGATGAACTAGGCAACGATGGTAACTTGAGCAGACTGCGTGAGGTGAGGTCTAATCGTCTGTATACTGTTGATGAGTTCCAGAGAACCCTTGGGTTATCCTCATTAGTACAACAGTGTATGCGAAGAGAAGAGTCAGAGAGTAACAATTTGGATGGGTCTGTAAAGAAAAGACAAAAGAAGAGCTGGTTGAGGAGGTTAGGTGCTATGACTTGTCTTGTTGATAGAGAGGGGGAAGAAGGGAATTTGGGGTCGAATGACCTGGAATTGAGCAAAAGGAGTAGTTCTTGTAAAGTTCGGGTTCGTTCCTATAAGAAACATTCCAAAGAATTCTCTGCCCTTTACAGGGGACAAGAGATTGAAGCCCATCAAGGTCCCATCTTGACTATGAAGTTTAGTCCTGATGGGAAGTACTTGGCAAGTGCAGGTGAAGACGGTGTTGTGCGGGTATGGCTGGTGACAGAGTGTGAGAGAAATGCACAGGATCACATTCCTGTTTCGGACCCTTCATGTGTCTACTTTATGGTGAATCAATCATCGGAAGTAACTCCACTAATTGTTGATAAAGAGAAAATGGGCAAAATAAAGAGTATAAGGAAGAGTTCTGATTCAGCCTGTGTCATATTGCCACCAACAGTGTTTCAGCTATCAGAAAAACCAGTACATGAGTTCCATGGGCACAATGGCGATGTGTTGGATCTATCATGGTCCAAGACCAAGGTTGTTGTATTTTTTTGACACAATTTCCAGTTGTCTGTTTTCTACTTTTCTTGGGGAAAAGTTCAAGCAAGATAATAAAATACCAATGCTTTTGCAGTATCTTCTGTCATCATCTACAGACAATACAGTTCGCCTATGGCAAGTTGGCCATGATAGATGCCTGAAAGTTTTTTCTCATAATAACTATGGTATGTTCTTAACTTCTTCTCAGTTTCCATAAGCTAAACTCGTTTATCACTGGTTTATGTCTCTTTCTCAATGATTTTCTTTTCTTTGTTTTCCTGTTCGATGCAGTTACATGTGTTCAGTTTAATCCACTTGATGAAAACTATTTCATCAGTGGCTCAATTGATGGGAAAGTCCGCATCTGGGCTATTTCTGGTTGTCATGTTGTTGACTGGACAGATATTAGCGAGATTGTCACTGCCGTATGTTATCGGCCCGATGGGCAGGTTTGTTTTGTTTGCAGAAATTTGGTGGTTTTTCTTTGAAATTCTTTATTACGCTTATGACACTTGAAGCACATTTTATGCAGGCAGGAATAGTGGGTTCCATTACAGGCAAATGCCGCTTCTATGATGCTTCAGGTAAACTTGCTTTGCGGTTTCATTTTTTTGCAGTGGTTTTTTTTGTAGCTCTTAGAAATGCCACAAATGGACAACTGTTGTATTATTGCTGTGTGCTACATGAGTTGCTGGTGATCTTTATTTATGCTTGAAATCCTGAGATGTATTCTCCTTTATAAAGTTTATTTCCTTTATGTGAAGTGGAAAGATCTTTGTTTCATTTGCTTCTTTTGTACTCCCGTTGGTAGTTATCTTATGGTGTTCTACATTGTACACAAGGCGGTAGTGGTGTATGTCTTAGGTTTTCTCTGTTTCTCTGTACCCTAGGAAACTTTCAAGACTGTACCTAGTTTAATCTGCAGCTATGAGTAGTGGTATGTCTTAGGTTTTCTCTGTTTCTGTGTACCCTAGAAAATTTTCAAGTCTGTGCCTAGTTTAATCTGCAGTTGCAACCAGGTACTGGTGTTCCTGGTCTTTAAAGCAACCATATTGGTCCTCCTCTTCTTGCTAACCAGTCATATGCATACTGATAGATGAATTAGACTCTTTTTGGAGTTTAGGGTTTGGTCGTTTATAGTGGTCCAAACATCTTAAGCTAACACAGTTTGAAAGACTAGTTCCAATTTTATTTTTTCATTACAGTATGCTAGGTTTTGTCGTAGACTAAAGTTGTTTTAATGTCTAATTGATATTTCGGGCCGGCATGGCATGGATTTCCCAGTTATTATTGCAAGTGCGTTTCAGGAGTTAAGGTCGTGTAATATTATGCATGTTGTTTTATGTCTGTCAGAAAATGTTGATACTGCCCAAAGTTCACCCACCCACCCACCTGAAAAAGCCGTCATGTTTAGAAGCAGAAGCATTGGTCCATAGAAGATCAGGGTCTGATAGGACTTGTATCATCTTTATGCTATTTGTTTTTCTGAACAATGTGATTTTTTATTTTTGAAAGATACATTGTGGTTGACAACCAATTCATGGAAGATATCCAAAATGTTAGACATTTTTGGTGCGGACAGTGGTGGTTGTTTGTGTTGTGTTTTATCTCCCATGAACATCAGAATCCATGCTATCCAATTTTTTTCAGTCACTTGACTTTTTTGTTGTCTTCATGTGATGTAAGGTATTTGTTTATTTGATTGACTGGAATAAGCTGTAGTAAGTTGAGTTGAATATCCTGTAGATACCCTAGGATATGACAGCTGTAGTAGGTAGGATAAATGTGAAGACTTGGTTTCTCTTACAAGTCAGTGTTTAGTTAATTGAAGTGTTTGATACAAAAGATTTGCTGTCCCACAATAATGAAATGTTGCAACAGCAGCACACTTATCAGTTTTTGTGTGTGGAGCAGGGAATCATCTGCAATTAGATGCTGAAATATGCTTACAGGGTAAAAAGAAGTCCCCTTGTAAAAGGATAACTGGTGTTCAGGTACTGGGAACCTTTTTCTTATTCATGTTTCCTTCATTAAGTTCTGTTGGTATCCTAAGAAATCTGTGAGGATCTAACTTGTTTGTTCTCCAGTTTTGTCCTAGTGATCCAAGAAAGGTGATGGTCACATCAGCTGATTCCCAAGTTCGGATCATTGATGGCTTTGAGGTTATCTGCAAATACAGAGGTAATATTTGTTCTCAACAGACTGAAGATGATTTCTCTACTTCCTATCAAGGTTTTTGACCTTGGGGCTCTTTATTTTCAGGTCTTCGTAATACAGGAAGTCAAATATATGCATCTTTTACTTCAGATGGCAAGCACATTGTCTCTGCTAGTGAAGATTCTAATGTCTATGTCTGGAATTGCTGCTCTCCTGACGGGCCTACTCCTACTCAGCCAAAAAGCATTTGGTCTTGTGAGCGTTTCATTTCCTGCAACGCATCAGTTGCGATACCTTGGTTGGGCTTTAAATCTGAGAACTCAAACTCACTTAGATCAGAAACTCTTGAAACGCACAGCCAAATTTTCAGGGACTTGGCTATGCATTGTGAAAGTGATTGTAACTGTGACTCAGATACTTCACACAAGAATCCTACAGATCGATTCTCTCTTAACCATGGATTCTTCTCAGAGGTTGTGCCCAAAGGATCTGCAACTTGGCCAGAGGAGAAGCTTCCCTCTTCAAACTCTCTTACCGTCTCTTCAGCCACCTATAAATCCCATTTCAAGTTTCTCAAGACTTCTTGCCAGAATTCAGTTACTTCTCATGCATGGGGTCTGGTGATCGTGACTGCTGGATGGGATGGACGGATTAGATCATTCCTCAATTATGGATTGCCTATTCGGTTTTGATTTTCATCCTTGTCAAAGATTGCTTGCAAGCATTTACATAGCCAATTTTGGCTAATTTGTGATGCTGCTGATACAGTGGAGCCCCTTTCAAATGGGAAGGTGCCCCATGAGTGTAAAGAGACTGCTGCATCAGCAGCTGCAGCAGCTGGATTTTGAAGTCCAACTGCCTTGTGCATATGTAGATGGAAAGATCGGGTGGGTTCTTGTTTTGGGACCGGCATAGGACTCTGAGAGGTGTAAAGTCCAGTCTAGCTCTGACAGATGTCAGCAATTTGGTGGTCTACTGCTTCATGATTGGACGGCAGCTTTCAGAGGTTTGGTGGATTGGAGGTCCCATAAAACTATATCATTCTTTTATTTGTTTACTTTAGATGATCATGGCGAGCCTGCTGATGGAAAAGAAAGATGGCACTCATTCGGGGCGACAATGGGCGGTCGACCTGTACCTTTCAGATGTCTGCGGTGGGCCTTGAGGTTTTCTATCTTCTATGAAGTGCAGAATTGTTGTGGTGGAACTTTATTCACTGATGACAGTAGTGTTTGTGATGGCCCATTACTACTGAAGATATGCTCGGCTGCATGAATTGTGGCTCTCCCAGCATCATCTGTTTGCTTCTAGAAGGCAAACTGCAAAGGCGTCTAACACCCACTTTCTGGAAGTATAATTCCTGATTTGATTTCTTACGGGGGGGGGGGGGGGGGGGGAATCTTATCTATCCTTGTAATTTTTTATTTTAATTTATATTTTCCCATTTTCCTCATAGCTTGAAGGAAGATGTGGAGTGCCCGAGAGGAATTTTCAGATTCAAGCTATCACTAAACTTTCGTCCCCTTGAAAAAAAAAAAAAAAAAACAGAGAATTGGCTGGTACTCTTTTTACCTGTAAAATTGACTTGCTTGAGTGGAAGGGTAAGAATTTTGAAGTTGATGGTTGTGGAAGAAAGAGCGTCAGGAGGGTTTGGATAATGGGGAGAAGAGGTAACTATTGCCAGAGGGGGATTTCTATTATCTGGCACACAGCTTGCTCAGGGGCCGCTTACGTTTGGAACATCTTTTCAACAAAATCATTTTGTGAATTCCAATATCCTTGAATATATTCTCAGAAATTTTAGAAAACATTTTTCAAACATCTATCTAGCACTTGATAGAAGCCCATGAATTTTATAACATCAATAACAATACATGGTTTAAATTACAAACTGAAACACGTGACTCATCAATAACTTGATTAGTTGCTAATTAACAGTTTTAGTAAAAGAGGAGTTGACATAAAACACTTAGGTCATAAAGAGAGAAAATCCAATCCCATTAGGTTGTTCAATTGATTTGGTCTTGAAAAATGTAAACCAATTACCTCCATATATGATCCTAGCTAACAATTCAAGAAAAATAGTGGGGATAGTGTATCAAAATCGAATTACTCTAGATAAGTGAAACTCTTATGTAATTAGCTAATCAGACCATACTAGATGATATTTATAAGTGTTTGAAAAATTATAAAATAAAAAGTAAAGTATTTAGTATCTCACTTGATAATATTGCATACAATGATGTTTATTTAAGAGTTTTGAAAGATGAATTTTCATAAAATAGAAAATTGCTCATATTCTAAACTTACTAGTCCAAGATAGTCTTGTTGAAATTAAGAATATACGTGAGGGTGTCAAATTGATTAATTAGTCTGAGGCTAAATTTCACACTTTTTTTGAAATTGTGCAGTAACTGCAATTAGGTGCAAAAAAGTTGGTTATTGATTGTCAAAATCATTGGAACTTTTGGTTATGATATATTGTCTTTTGCATTAAAATTCAAAGATTCATTTATTAGATTTCAAGATAAAGAACCAACTTATGATTGTTTGTTAAGTATTGATGAATGAGAAAAAAAAGGTTAGAAAGATGTGTGAGATTCTAGAAGTTTTTAATACAATCACTAATATCATTTCTAAGAGTGACCACCCCACTTATAATTCGTACCTTAGTGAGGTATATAGGGTAAAAGTTTTTGAATTTTCATTCTATGAATGAAAATGTTTTCATTAGGACAATGATTAGTAAAATGAAAGAAAATTTTGAGAAGTACTAGGGTGAATGTAATTTGTCAATGGTTGTTGCTTCAGTTTTGGATCCATGGGTTAAATTAAGATTGATTAAAATGTGTTTTCCAGAGATATATTCTGATGTGGAAGCTAGAATGAATATAGACTTAGTTTGACGAACTTTATTTGAGGTTTATGATGAAAATATAACCATGTGTATTGTGGAAATTAGTAATAAAGATATTATCTCAAGTATTAGCTCTACAGGTGTTTCAACAAGTTCTAGATCGCATTCTTTATCAAGTTAAGGTTGGTCAATGTTAATGACTTATGTGAAACATGTGGAAGTAGTGAATTTACTAAAGTTGAAATTGGATAATTATTTTAAAGGTGTGTATATTCTTGAGTAAACTTTACAATATGATTTTGATGTTTTAGAATGGTAGAAAATAAATAATTTTAAATTTTGGGTACTATATAGAATGACAGTAGACATTTTTTCAATTCTCATATCTACAGTAATATCAGATTCTACCTTGAGTGTTGGTGGTAGAGTAACGACCCATGTCGTTTTTCCTTCGTACCAAGTTTTGTGTAAGCTTTGATGATTGGATTCAAACTCTTCATGCTATCAAGAAAAATCAAAAGGGGAACTATTTTTGAATAAATATTTGTTATGATATTTTTATTAAATTTTAGTTTTATTTATTAGATTTTATTTGATGATTGAAGCCTGAGAAGAAGCCTCTAGAGATAATGCTACTAGTTACTTGATTTTTTTAATCTTTTTCCCATCTTAGTCATTTTAATATTTTTCATTACAACAACTAATTAGTGGAAGAGTATATTTTTTATTAGACAATAATAAGTTTTATTCTTTTGTTTTTGTCAAAGGTGGAGATTTTGCTCATGCAAATGGGGACTTAGCATATTGTTTTCTAGCATGAAGAAAACGAGCTAGAGTTTATCATTTTTTTAAGGAATGATTTTCCGTTGTTAAAACCATTTAACTTTTGTGATTGTGAATAACAAAATTAAAAAATTGAACTTAATATTTGGTTTATAATTTTTATCTGACTAATCTAAATTTATATTGGATTTATAATTTTTGTTTGGATGATGATAAATTAAATAATGTTATTTTTTTTTTGTTTGATTATTGAACAAAATTTATGCATAATTTCATATAGTGTTTATGAACAATTTTATGCATAGTGTATGGACAAGTTTATGTAGAGTTTATGTACAATATTTATGTAGAGTGTTTGGAATTAGACGCCCTAATTCCAAACTAACGATATCAATAATAATAAACGCGAAAGAAAGGAAAATCAAGCACGAAAAACAACAAGATTTATACAGGTTCACCTCAAAGTGAGACTACGTCCTTTCTTTCACTGCTGTAGTAATCCACTATAAAGATGAAATAGTTTACAAGAGAAATCGCACACACTTACAGGTGTTTTCTCTAACCTCTCTCGTTCTACAACTCCAGCTCCTTCTCGGTGATGATAAAACCCTAACAACGATACCCCTCAATTATAAAGAGAAAATTAGGGCAATCGTGATACAAGAGTAAAATTTCTAAACTGCACTTAATGAAACAATAGTTAATATATCGTGGACCGGGTGCCCCCACACCCCTAGGAGGGGGCGGGAACCCCACGACGACCTTACCGCAAAGGTCGATCTGCGTAGGGCGTTGATTAGGCTTCACAACTTAACATAGAGGTGATGCATAATTTCATGTAGAGTTTATGCACAACTTTACGTACAGTTAATTTGACATGTTTTTATACAAAGTTTTAAAAATAAGTTGGAGCTCGAATCCGACTCCAATTCGGGCTTAAACTTTGTTAAAATTCTTGAGTTCGAGCTCGATTCCAATTTGAGACTCAAGACTGAGCTCGAGCTCAAGCTCGAATTCAAAATATTCAGATCAAGCTGAACTCAAACATATGTACGTTTGAGCTTGGCTCAACTCGATGCCACCACTATCGGTGAGATACATCAATTCTTCCATTAGCTATGGGCAAAGAAAAATAAGCTTTCATTAGGTCCCCTCCCAAGTGATGTGTTCTTATATATTTTTTATATGTATAATTTGTTCTTATAAATTTTGTAGATTTTTAAAATTAATTTTATATTTATTATTATAAATAAATATTTTTGTTTCATTGTGTGTAGTTTAATATTTTTTGTATTTGTATGTTTATTTGACATGAGAATATAAAATTTAATATTTAAAAAACTAAATGCACCTTTGGTCAACCAAAATATGATTTTGCTGACAGAGAATTTCAATATTTGCCCAGTGAAATTGAACATATTTGTTGGCAGAGAATTTAGTTTTTGCCAATGACATCTAATTTTCACTAGGAAAGACTAATTTTTTTGCCAATGAAATCAAAATTTTCACTTTGCCAGCTAATTACAATTTCACTAGCAAAAATTACAATGGAAACGTAACAACGAACTCTATAGAAATCCTTTTATTTTCTATAGTGGTATAAGTGACCTTGCCAGACACTTGCACATAGAGGTGGCATCGAGCCGAGCCGAGGCCGAACTTGCCTATGTTCGAACCGAGTTTGATTTAAATATTTCGAACTCGAGCTTGTGCCGAGCCCAACCTCGAGCCTAAAATTGTTATCAAGTTCGAGCTCAATAATTTTAACTGAGCTCGAGCTTCAACATTCATTTAAAACTTTTCAAAAAATATATGTCACGAGTTCGAGCTCCAACATACATTTAAATTTTTTCAAAAAATGCATGTCAAATAAATTGTATATAAAATTATGCATACATTTTACATAAAATTGGGCATACATTTTACATAAAATTGAGCATGACCTCTACTTAAAATTGGGCATAAGGGTGGCATCGAATCAAGCTGAGCTCGAACCTTCCTATGTTCGAGCCGAGCAGGATTTAAATATTTCAAACTCCTGCTCAAGGCGACCCTAGCCTTGAGCCTAAAATTGTAACCAAACTCGAGCCTAATAATTTTAACCAAGTTCAAGTTTAACCTACATTTAATACTCTACATAAAATATATGTCAAATAAATTATATATAAAATTATGCATACATTTTTAAAAAGAATGATAGGGGATGTTCGGGATTGAATCTCGATAATGGATTAGAACTCACCAATAGTAATCTTTTTTAACCCAAATGATGTCTAGCTTATTTTGTAATTTTTGAATATGGCCATAAATTTACTATGGCCTCCTTGGTGCCCCCGGTTGAAAATTTATATTCTAGGAAAAACTAGAAATGTTTTTCCTAGGATACATATTTCCAAAAAAACCTTTTACGTAAAATCCTATTACTATTAATGACTTACTAGTAAATTACAAGAAATATTTTAAAATTTTCTTAAGAAAGTTAAATGGACCTTTTATTGCCTCTTCTAGGGATATAAATAAAATTTAATAATCAATCTAATATATTACTATACTTATCGATAAATTTTTAATCAAATAAAATATCAAACACAAAATTTCTATGAAAATTACGTCATGCTAAAAGTATTACAACATCAACTATCAAATACTTATTCAAAAAATTTTTATACGATTTTCTTGCCCATCTTGGAAGTAAAATCTTACTTAGAAAATTATATGGATTTTTTAATCAAAATTTCCAATTAGAAAAATGTTTCAAAAAAACATGAGGCACTAATATTCCCTAGAAACATATTTCAACTAAAATGTCTTTTCAATATTTCTTGAAAAAACTACTAATAGTCCCTAAACACGTATTTCTATTAAAAATATTTTTTCAACATTTCTTGAAAAAACCGCTAATAGTCCCTAGAAAGAGTTTTTTTTTTTTCACTTGCTTAATATCTTGCACGTGCGAAATCGTCTTCAGCGGGGGGTAGACGAGGGGAGAAAGAAATCTAACCGAGCAGTTGTTGATGGCAACAAAGGCGCCCCCCTAGCTCTCGCTCCTGGTCTTTACTCTTGAGCCACTCGCGAACCGGTTCGGTTCGATGCTACCCCTACTTGCACACATACATAAGGCATTCCTTCATATGTGTGACATAAGTGGGTTCAAGTGATGGTTCTCCCTTACATATGAGTCTAAAAAATCTCATTGTCACCAATAGTTACAGATATTACCAAGATTAAAATAGGGAATTTTACCAAAATACCGGTTTTAAACAACTTATTTATGAAAATAACGAAGACCACAAATTATTTACAAAACTACCGAACTTTGACCGGTCCACTGTATATGTGGACAGTCAAAGGTGCCACGTAAGCTTTGACTGCTTACGTGTCGCTCCATCATCAGAGCGATACTGTAGATGAACACATAGACTGCCACGTCATTATTATTGACACGTCATTTGCCACGTCATTACATGATAAAATTTTGAATAAATTTAAAAAAATTAAAAAATCACATACACTTTTTATTACCTTATACCTAAAATAAAAAATTATTTAAAAAATTTAATAAACAATTAAAAAATTAACTCTTACTTATTTAACACCATTTAATATCAATTAAAATATTTATTAATTAAAAAAATTATCGTTACACTTTTTATTTCTTCATATTTTACAAAATAAAATAAAATAAGTAAATTAATTAGATTTAAAATATTTATAAATTAAAAAAATACAAAAAAAATATTGTAGAGTTTAAAAATACAATTTATTTGTATATTTTTATCACCTTATTTACGAAATAATAATATTTACAAAATTTAAATATTTATAAATTTAAAAAATCTTACTCTTAAGTCTTACCCATATATTATCGATTTAAAATATTTAAAATTTTTAAAAAATATACAAAAAAACTATTTTAGAGTTTAAAAATATAATTTATTTGTATATATTTATCACCTTATTTATAAAATAATATTTAGACATTTTAAATATTTATAAATAAAATAATCTAACTCTTACCCATTTACTATGGATTTAAAATATTTATAAATAATTTTTTTTATTTTTAAGTCTTACCCATATATTATCTATTTAAAATATTTATAAATAGAAAAAAAATTACTCTTAAATCTTACCCATATATTATCCATTTAAAATATTTATAAATTAAAAAAAATATACAAAAAAGTTGTTTTAGATTTTAAAAATATAATTTATTTGTATACTTTTTATCACCTGATTTACAAAATAATAAATTATTAAAAAATATATTATTTAATTAAAAATCTTACAAAACTTTACAATAATTTTAATTTGGCAAAATTTTTATTAACATAAAATCAAAAATTAAACAGTAAATCACATAAAAATCAATACAGTAATTAAACACCTAAATTCAAATTACCATTATAATTAAATACAATAATTCTATTCAATTAACAAAAACCCCAAAAAATCACCCCAAGGTTTCAAGAGAAGGGCCGGCGAGACGACGAACAAAGGGGAACAGAGAGAAAGAAAGTCGGCGGCGAGAGGATGAACAGAGGGGAACGGAGAAAAAGAACGAGAGATAAGGTTGAGACGAAGAGAGAGTGGTTGAGCGGAGGGCGTCGAGGGCAAGGCCGAGCGGCGGCAATAGGGGCGAGGTCGAGGCCGAGGCAGAGCAGCGGCCGCAGGCGAGCGGCGGCAGCGGGGACGAGGCCGAGGCAGAGCAGCGGCCGCAGGCGAGCGGCCGAGGCCGAGTGGCGGCAACAGGGGAGGTGAGCGGCAGCAGGGGAGGCGGCAGAAGGCGAGCGAGGAGAGGAGACAGCCGAGACGAGAGGCGAGGAGAAAATCGTGGAAGAGAGAATTAAAAACATATGTGAGGGCTGACATGGCACATGCTAACGTGGCCATTGATGACATGGCAAAAAGAAAATATTAAAAATCACATGATAAGTTACGTGGCAATGATGTGTCAATAATGATGATGTGGCAGACTGAGATTTTACTTTGATGACGAGGCAACACGTAAGCAGTCAAAGCTTACGTGTCGCCTTTGACTATCCATGTATACACTGGACCGATCAAAGTTCGGTAGTTTTGTAAATAATTTGTGATCTTTGTTATTTTCATAAATAAGTTGTTTAAAACCGGTATTTTGGTAAAATTCCCATTAAAATATCAAGTAAAGGTTCTCACTTACATAAGAGTCTTAAAAATTTTATTGTCACCAATATTTACAGATATTGTCAAGATCAGAATATCCAATTTGTTGGATTATTCGATCCATTATTGTGGTTCATGAAATTATTTTCTCTAATAAAATACGAAGAATCAGAAAAGGTTTTGTTGAATTCGTATACTGGGATCTATTTCCTCTTGCGATAACCCATGTCCCCTATGATCAATTCCATGGTTATAAATGGTGAAAAGTATACCACCGATATAGAAACACGTCCTGCGATTCCACTATATCATTTTAATGGCGACTCTCTGCATCACCAGTTAAAGCTGATTGCCTCATAATGAAGATTGCCTGCAGAAGAAGACGAACAAATAACTGCAACTTCATGGCGCATCTCGCTCGGACCACTGACCAGGACTCCGGTGCTGGATCCTTCGTACTCGAGCAGCATCTCTGTTGAGACAGGAAAGAAGATTTTAGTATTAGCAAGAAATGATCCCCCAAAATCCAAGCAATGGAGTCTTATTGATCAGGCAGATTTGCGGCTTACTTTTGAGATCCGGCCTTAAACCAAAATGAACTTGGGTGTTTTGCATGAGAGAGTTGTGCTGTTGTGGGAAGCTTTCCAGCTCTATGTCATTGTCGTTCGCCCAAGAACTCAAAGAGGTTGTGGGTGTTGGTGCATCGATGTTCTGTATCTGTTTTCCTTCTCTTGCATTCTGCCTCTTATTCCAGAGAGTAGCGATGCTAGCAATTCCGATTATAACTGCACAGATGACTAGCATATTGAGTACTGCTCTTGACGAGGTAGAGAAAACCTCATATGTGTTCTTATCAATGGGGTATATATAGTAACGTCCAATAATCCCCATGATTATGAGAAATAAGACAAAGGAGGTGGAGATTATAGCTCCTAGCCAGAGCCAAGAATGAGGACCCAACACAGCCGAGAATGGCATATCTGTTGGTTTGGGCTTGAAGCAGATCGTCCGCACTTGATTCTTATAACCCATGGAGGGTTCCTTCTCCCTTGTTACGAAAGCCTTGATCTCAAGCTGAAGTTGGACAATGTTGATGGGAACTCCGCTAGCAGGTAGAAGGAGCTCAAGCATGGTGAGATCTGCGCTGTGTTTGAAGGCGCAGAGGAGGAGGATACGAGGCGTGGGGCAGTTCAAAGTTGCCTTTCTGAAGATGAGTTCCCTGATGATGGACATCATTGGTGTAATGCCGCTGCCTCCAGCAACCATGACCAAGGAATCATGCCTGGATTGTTAAAAACTACCAAATTAGTTTGGGTCTTGAGTCAAGATGGAGGAACTATCGACTGAAATGGAACAAATTAACCTTAGGAAGTCGACTGAAACGGGGCCATAGGGTCCCTCAAGAGAAACCTCCAGACGATCAACTGTGGAAGGGGAAGCAAGTATCTCATAAAGCTTTGCAGTCCAGGTCCCTTCCTTCTTGATGACGACGCTGAGCTTATCAGCTTCCAAGTTGCTGTTGGAGTTGATAGTGAAAGGGTGCCATTGCAAGGAAGAAATAGAAGGCACATTGATGAACACGATACTGGAAGGACAGTAGTTCAGCCCTGAAAAAAAAAAAAATACATTATATGATTTCATCATCTTTTAAGGGAAAGTCGATTCGTTCAGAGATCCAGACACTTGGATTAATTACCCGGGCTCTTTGAGAAGTTGAGTTCGAGTGTCTCGCATGGCAGAAGACGAGCAGAGACCAGTCGGACCTTTTGTCGAGATTGTAAGAACCTTAAGTAGCGGTCAATCAAGAAGAGATAAAAGCCAGGAAGTACGACGGTGAAGCCTGTAAACCCAGTGTGTAGAATGTAGAAGAACATGAAAAGAGCGTAGAGCTGATGGGTGTAGAAGAAGAGCTCAAACATTTTACGTCTTAATCTAGGGATTGCTGTGATCCACAAGGCAAGTCCGAAGACTAATGCTATCTCGCCTGCCACATTTGAAATTTCAGTCTTGTCCCATTTCAGAACCTGTAACATAGCAGAAACAAGAATTAAACAATTCCCTGTAAAATATTGGCATTTTGGCATTCAAATTTTAGAGCTCCAAAATTGGAGGAAAAGGAACACATCCATCAACCTCGCGTATTTAATAGAGAATAGAGCAAATAAATATATGGTAAGCGTACCTCCACCAAATCGTTAGTTATAGCCCAATAGAGCAAGAAAGTTAGGCCGTGAGCAGTGAAGAAGATCATCGTGATGTGTCCGACCCATATATGATACTTGATGCTTCCCTCCGACGTGAGCCCTACGAGCGGCAGAATCGACGATCCTCTGGTAACTGGGTAGAAGAGAAAACCGCAGCTGATGTTACCCACAACCCCCAAGTACAAACCAAAGCCCCGGAGCTTCTGCACCCATCTGCAAAGCCACAGACAAAGGCTCCCATAAGAGACATTGGTAACTGGAGAAATTAGGTTTCTTAACGGATTGTTTTGGCGAAAAATCACTACCTTCGTCCGTCGGAGTCGACCGTGACGACCCCTTTCTCGATCTCCTGGTAGTCGTTGCTGAGGTAATTGGAGAAACACCAGACGAGGAGTGCGAGGAACATGGAAAGAAAGATCAGCTCCAAGGTCGAAACTACTCCGAGTGATCCTTTCAGCAGCACCGGCCTTTTCCATGCCGCTAGGCGTTTTCGTTCAGCTCTTCTGCGATAAAATCAACAGTTGATAAGTGACTCCGATTTGCTTCTTCGTTCCAAAGGTAATTGAGATTCGGTTGATGCTTACTTGCTCGGGTACTTCCCACCATTCTTCGTCAAATGAAGATAAAGACAAGCAAAAACGGCAATTAACAGAACAGGAAACGTATAAATCAACATGTACACACCTGCAACAGCAAAGAAAATCAAAATCAGTTAACTGAAGCAGATCATGAATGTGCTTGAAGCTTAATAACTAGCGCAGAATTTAGAAATTTGGTTCTGACCTTGCCATCCGAAATATTTGGTATCAGTTCGAGCGTGCAATACGAGTACCCAATTCGTGCACCAAAGATGTGTCGGCGTCAGAACCCAGATAATCAAGTACCCAAGAAAGATTAGACCCAGCATCGTCTTAACTGCCCAGGGAATCACCATTGTGTCTTCTGACGAAGAACCCAAATCCCTGCACGGCCGTCGGAAGCAGTGAGCTTTCCAGGGATTTATTTCTAACATAAATGGAGATTTCGTCAAGCTCTTGGAAAATAATGTATTCAAATAATGTGGGTCAAGGTATCGTACATTTCCCTTCTTTTATCTTGGCTTCATATGCTGTCATGTCAACGTCGATCTTTGTCGTCTGCTGGTTGCTTCTTGCTTCTCTTGTAGAAAGAAGAGCACGAGGGCGGCAGTGAGTCAGTGAATCTCAGTCTACGAAGCAATTTGGACCGCCAGTTCTGTATCTAGATTTCGGCATCTGGACAAGGAACCTACCAGATTTTTTTAAAGTGAAACTCGGAGACAAACGGATGGCTCTTCGTTAATGGAACAATTCACACGGGATGGATTGGTTCCACTGGTACTGGTCACATCGTTAATTACCCTTATTAGTTTTATTTAAAATCTATCTTATTTTAGTTTTGTTACTTGTAAATATATTTGTCTTCTCCTCGGTAGGCGAGGGAGAAACGGAGAGGTGGAGGGCCCTTCTCCCTCCCGGGGCTTCGATGATGCCCTTAGTGGTTCTGGAGACCTGCTTAAACCGATCTAATCTTGTCAAATGCTAGTGTTCAACCTCTGCAGCAGGAATCGATATAATCACCTCTACCGAGTTCCCAAGCACAGGGAGTGAGGGCCCTAGCACAATACCACTTCGATAGTAAGAGAGACCACCTGTGAGGCTGTTTCAAGTAAGTAAATTTCTCTTTGGCACCGGCTACGTTACTGTCTTCCCTCTGCTTCCAATTACCCCCATGGCTATGATAAATAAGGCGAACGAAGTGGAGACTATAGCACCTTGCCATAGCCAAAGCATGAGGACCCAGCAGTGCTGATACTGAAATATCTGCTGGGTTGGGCTTGAACCAGATTGTCCGCACTTGATTCTTATCACCTGCGGAGGGCTCTAATCGATGGAACAAACCCGGGGAAGTCTGCTGAAATGGGGCCATAGGGTCCTTCAAGAGAAATCTCCAGACGATCAACTGGGGTACGGGAGAGGCAAGTGTCTTATAAAGCTTGGCTTTCCAGTTTCCTTCCTTCTTGATGACGACGCTGAGCCTTTCTGGTTCCAAGTTGTTGTTAGAGCTGACAGTGAATGGGTGCCATTGCATGGAAGAAATGGCAGGCACGTTGATGAACACGATACTAGTAGAAGCGTACTTCAGCCCTGAAAGAAAACCATTCCATCAATATTTATCATCTTTTATCGGAAATTCGATTCGTTCAGAATCCGGACTTTGATTAATAACTACTTTGATCCATCGGTTTCGTGGCCGAGGTCAGCGACGATGGCGACCCCTTTCTCGATCTCGCGGAAGTTGATGGCGAGACGAGTGGAGTAGAACCAGAGGAGGAGAGAGAGGAACATGAAGAGAAAGGTCAGCTCCAAGGCCGAAACTACTCCCAGTGGTCCTTTTGACGCCATCGGCCTTCTCCATGGCGCTGGGAGTCTTCTTTCGGCTCTGCTGCCGCAATATTAACAGTTGAAAATGATTCCAGTTTGCTTCTTCAGTCGAAACTCGAAACATTATTGATATTCGGCGTACTTGGTTCTGTAGTTCCCATCCTTGTTCCTCAAATGAACATAAGACGCAAGCAAAAACAGCAATTAACAGAATGGGAAACGTATAAATCAACAGGTACGCACCTGCAACAGAAACGGAAATCATAACTTTAAGGAGATCTACGAGTGCATCACGACTGTGCTTAAACTTTACTGACGCAGAATTTAGAAAAGTAACTCGACCTTGTAACCCAAAATATCTGGAATCAGTTTGAACGCTCATTTCAATCAACCAATTCTTCCTCCGAAGATTCGTGGGGGTGGGCGTCAGAACCCAGCTCATCCGAGTACCCAAGAAATATCACACAGCACCACATTAATGATAGAGATAGATATATTGTCTTTCAACTGAAAACTTTATAGTCAGGTATACTTGTAACTCTACCTTTACGTACATCTTTTTATCATTTTGTAACTATAAATATATGTATCAATAAAAATAATATCATTAGAAAATATACTTTTATCTTCTTCTATATGGTATCAGAGCTAAAGATCCGATTTCTTTCTCTCTGCCCCATCGTCGATAACTGCCACCTGAGTCTCGACCTCCCGACACCAAGCTCAGCCTCTAGCGATCTCTGGTCTCTCTCTGTCTATCTCTACAGCCCCTCTGCTCCTGTTGTCGTAGACATTACTGTGAGCCTCTTTGGTCCCGCTACCTCCACTACTACCTCTCGTCCCCGCTCGATGTCACTCGCCGTCGCCAAATAGCCGTCGTACACCGCCGCGGCGAGCCAGAGTTCCAACACTCTGTTTTGACGGGCCTGTGCTCGCGTCACTGTCGAAAATCGTTGCCGCACACCATCGCCACAAGCCACCGTACACCGTTGCCGCACTCCACTACAACGAACCAGAGGTATTCTTCTTCCCGTTTCTTTTTTCCAACAACCTTCGGTTTAATTTGAGGTTTGAGTAAATTTCGGGAAGAAGAAGACTCGCACATGTGACCTTCACACGTACGCGTGGGATTTTTGGATTTTCCACACATGCGAAACAAAAAAAAAATTACTCATGGCTTTTGAAAATTCTCGTATTACTATTCCCAATGCTCATTACCCAACCACACCGCTGACAATACTCCACATCCACAACTCGTTTAAACTCACCTTTACAAATTATTTTAATTGGAAAACTCAGATAGTGGCTATTCTTTTTTGTTATGATCTTCTTAAGTTCGTTGATGGTTCTTATTCTCGGCTGCTTGCCACAAAGATGATCAATATTCATGTCGTTCCAAATCTCAAACACACTACGTGCCTTCGTCAGGATAAGTTTATTTTTGGTGTTCTTATTGGTATTCTCATGCCAACTATTATTCCACTTGTCACTCACTCAAGTACCTCTCATGAAGCCTGGACTATTTTGGCCAATACATATGCTCGGCCCTCACGAGGTCACATCAAATAGATCAAGGAGCAACTCGAACATACCGCAAAGGGATCTCAAACGATTTTCGAGTATATGCAGTATAATAAAACGCGAGCTGATGAACTTGCAGCCCTAGGAAAACCCATGGATCAAAAGGATCTCACTGAGACAATTTTAGATGGGCTCGATGATGAGTACAAACCACTTATTGATAATATCAATGGTAGTAACACGCCAATCTCTTTTAATGCGCCGCATGAAAAACTCATCAACAAAGAAATCTCGCTACGTGTTCAACAAGCTCACTCCTCTCCATTTCCAGCATCTGCAAATCCTGCCAATACTAGGTCCAACTCCGGTAAGACCGTTAATCATAATCACCGACAGCAAGGGCGCCCTCATCATGCTCACAGCCAGGTACTACATTTGATTTTCATAATATCGTCACTCCTGATGGTCGATCTCAACCTCGACCTTATCTAGGCCATTGCCAGTTGTGTCGGGAAAAAGGACACAACGTTCCACAGTGTCTTGTCTTTCGCCAGATTTAACAGTATCTACCACCTCCCCAGGCTCCTCGTCTTGCGACATCATGACAACCACATGCTCATCTTTCAACCACCGTTGCTTCTACTGGTTCTCCTTGGCTTCTGGATAGTGGAGCATCGCACCATGTCACCACTGACGAGTAATCTCTCTCTGCATACTCTTTATGACGGTACTGATGACATTATGATTGGTGATGACACGGGTCTTCCTATTACTCACACTGGTTACAAATCTCTCTCTACACCTTCTCATACATTTTTATTAAATAATGTTCTTCGTGTTCCCACCATGCAAAAGAATCTTATTTCTATTTCTCAATTTTGTCAAACTAATCATGCTTCCATTGAATTTTTACCCACTTCTTTTCGTGTAAAGGATCTTCGTATGGAGTAACACTTTTGCAGGGTCGAACAAAGGATGGTGTGTACGAATGGTCATTGTTCCCAGTCCAATCTCCAACAATAATTGCTTTCTCTAGTGTCAAGACCACTTCGTTTACATGACATCATCGTTTAGGTCATCCATCATCTTAGATTCTACGGTATATCGTATCCAATTTTCAGTTAGACTTGTCTCAATCTCTAAATTATAATTTTACTTGCAATTCTTGTCAGTGCAATAAGAGTCACAAATTACCTTTTTCCCACTCCACAGTTGTCACTTCTTCTTGATATTATATTTTCGGATGTTTGGACCTCTCCAATTTATTCTACTGATAAATTTAAGTATTATATCATTTTTGTGGATCATTTTACAAAGTATATCTGGTTTTATCCTCTCAAACGTACTTAATACCTTTATTCGACTTAAATTTATAGTTAAAAATTTCTTTGGTAAACATATTAAGACACTCTACTCTCATAATGGGGGGGGGGGGGATACTAAACAATGTCTTCTTTTCTAGCGACCAATGGTATCTCTCATCATACGTCTCCTCCTCATACACCTGAACACAATGGTATTCTGAATGACGACATCGTTACATTGTAGAAGCGGGTTTGTCTCTTCTTTCTCATGCCTCTAAACATCTCTCTTACTGGTTCTATGCTTTCTCCACTGCTATCTATCTCATCAATCAGCTTCCCACACCCACATTAAGTCTTCTTTCGCCCTATGCCAAACTTTTTTGGCAATCCTCCTAACTATTCTAAACTACGCAGTTTTGGTTGTCTATGTTTTTCGTGGCTCCGGCCATACTCTTCTCACAAAATCACTCCTCGTTCCTCTCCGTGTGTCTTTTTAGGGTATTCTACTACTCAAAATGTCTATCTATGTCTTTATCCCACTACATCTTATATTTATGTGTAGCGTCATGTTAAATTTGTTGAGTCTATTTTCCCCTTCACTTCACTTCACTCTCATCTTGACCACCCCTCATCTGACACTCTCCCACTGGTGTTCCTTTGTGTCCCTCCCGACTACTGGCACATCATCTGCAACTTCGATCCCTGTGCCCCCGGCCAGCCCTGTTCACAATCCCCCTCCTCAGCCCTCTCCATCACCACTCCCCACTCCAAACCACAGTCCCACTTCAGTTGACCCGCACCCATCATCCCTATCTACTCCCCTCCCCCCCCTTCTTACCTCATGTTATTGTCACCAGATCCAAGAACAACATTCACAAACCTATCCAAAAACTAAACCTCACAGCCCAAGTTCCCGCATCTGCCAACAGTGAACCCACAACTGTAACTCAAGCTCTCATCAATCCAGAATGGTGTCAGGCTATGTCTGATGAGTATGATGCTCTTGTTCGGAATGGTACATTGAAACTTGTTCCCTTGAATCCCTCGTAGAATCTGGTTGGTTGCAAATGGATTTTTTGTACTAAATATCTTTCTGATGGCTCCATTGACAGGTACAAGGCTCGTTTAGTTGCCAAAGGGTTTCACCAATACCCTGAGTTGATTATCATGAAACATTTAGTGCTATTATCAAGCCTACCACTATTCGCATTGTTTTTAGCCTTGTAGTAAGTCTGCAGTCATATACACTTGTAACTCTACATTCAAGTACATCCTTTTATCATTTTGTAACTATAAATACATGTATCAATGAAAGTAATACCATCGTGAAACATTCTTTTATCTTCTTCTATATGGTATCAGAGCTAAAGATTTGATTTATTTCTCTCTGCCCCACTACCGACGACTGCCACCTGAGTCTCGACCTCCCGACACCGAGCTCAGCCTCTATTGACCTTTGGTCCCTCTCTACGGGAAACATTCTTTTATCTTCTTCTATACTTAATTGCCCAGGAAATCACCATTTTTCCTTCTTAAGAACTCTTATTTCTCTGTAAATCGGTGTCACAAAACTTGAATTAAATGGGACGCGGTTCCTTGTTTAAATTAATGAGGAATGAGACTCAGGAATAGGCCAAAGCAGGGTGAACCAGGGATGAGGGTTCTATTTTCTTGTTCATTTCTTGTTCGTTGATTACAAGTTTCGAAATGGTTTACTTATCTTTCTTCAATCCATTGAAGAACCGGTTGAAGAATGATCAATCCATTTGAATTTTTTGAAAACGACTGAATGGTGATTACTCGGAAGCTTCATCCTCACAGGAGCAACAAAAACGAATTAATTTCCTCCAAAGTTTTTCCCTTGTACTGTAGTTTTATAAACTCTTTGGTTTATCTTCTAAATAATAATGAAGCCAAAAGTTGTGGTTAGTTCAATATGTTCGCGTGTTATTTTCTGTCTTTGTTTTTATTTGTTGTTCATTGTTTGCATAACAAGAGAGCAGACAGTGAGATTGTGTAGTTGTGAAGCTTTCTGATGTTTTATTTGGTAAGGGAGGGATTCAGATTTCATCTGCTATATAAAGACAGACCCATTGGGGCCCCTTTGATTAATTACATTCAAAATCCTTTTTTTTAAAAAAATATTATTATCTAGCTTTGCTTAGTTTTTTAAATAGTCTTGTACAAGTGTTTGTTCAGATTATTAGTGAATAAGTTATTTCCTCTATAAAAAACTCCTTTCAAATGATTATAATTTTTAATTAATGTTATTAAATTTGACTCAGTCACTTACCCAATTAAACTCAGTGACAGGTTCTAGTTAAACTCAGTTCAATTGGGTTTATTACCGGTTTGTATATTTGAAACTAAAATCATCAATAAAGAAAATCATAATGGTTGGGGAAAAATTATCCCAACCTTGGGAAGGATAAATCCTTCATCCATACGCAAGAGAGAGTGGGAGGGTGGAAGTTTCTTATTCTATTCCCCATTTATTTTCTTTAGGGTGTATTTGGAACACATAAAGTGGAGAAAAAAGAAAAAGAAACAGAAACAGAAAAAGAAAAGAAAATAAGTTTATTTTCTCTTGTTTGGATACCCATAGAAAATGAAAAGAAAAAAACGAAAGAGAAATATAGTTTTTCTTGTTTGGATATACGTGGAAAAGAAAAAGGGGGAAATTAGTAAATTTTAAAATTTTGATGATTAAAATTTTCTCTCAATTTTCTATTTCTTTTCATTTCTCCCCAAATTCCACCATTTTGTGAGAGAAAATTTATTAAATAATTTTCTCTTTTATTTTCTTTTCTCTGAATGATTCTAATGCTAAACAATAGAAAATATTTTCTCTCCCCTTTTCTTTTCTTTTCTTTTCTTTTCTTTTTTGTGGGTTCCTAATAGGCCCTCAGTAACTTTGAGAGGGATTCACCTCTGCGAGTGCAGAGGTGTAGCTGAAAAGTTTTGAATGTTGTGAATGAGGAGGGATATACAAGGGGCACAAGGGAAAGGAGACTGGGAAGGGAGATGGTGTAAATGTGGGAAGAGATGAGCAAATTGTACAAAGAGCAAGGGGAAAAGGAGAAGAGCAAGGGACACATAAATTTTGTGGGAAGGTGGCAATCTTGAAGAAAAGAAGCTAAATATAGAGAAGGGGGAGGGAGGGACTCTTTGATACCTTTGATTTCATTTCTGTATTTATTTCAGTCATTATGTGAAGCTTTTTTTATATAAGGTGCTTGCTTTTATTGCTTAAATGATGTAATTGGGGGCTTATTGTAAATAGTGGTAAGTATATAATTTATCTTGATTTATGAAATAAAAATAACATCCCTAGCATGTGGGAGGCAGACTTCCTATTCCTGAAAATTTTCATTTTGGGAGATACAACATTAATTTGTATCATTTAATATCTCAGCAAACAAATCTTTGGATTGCGGGAGATGTAAGTAAGAGGTGGTAACACAAAGAGGAGGGATAAAATACTACAAGAAAAAAACCTATGCAAGTAAATACTTCTACTAGCGAAAATAAAATCACCATCGAACTTACCTCTAACAGTGAAAATTAAAAAATACTGGCCGATATTCGGACTTTAGCAGCAAATTTCTTCTTTACTACTATAGTCAAAACTCTAACAACGTAATTGAATTTTATAGTTTCTTGGGAAATTTTTCTACTGCCAGGAAACATTTTTTGCAATAATTTTTTTTATTTTTCACGAGGTCAAAAATTAATTGTTTGGTAATATTGTAACAACGAGTTTTGAAATTTGTCGAAAGAAAATAGTTTATTCCAATAAATTTGAAAATTTGTTGCAATAGAGTTCTAAAATTGTTCGTTGGAATAGATTTCTTTATTTGTTCAATTGAAGTTTTAATTTTTTTTGGAATATATTTTAAAAAAATTTCAAACAACTTTTAAAATTTATTGGAAGAAGTTCTTTAAAGGGTTAAAACCTTAATATGCTTCTTCTCCCATCTCCCCTGCTTCTCCCTACCGTCGTTTGACATTGTTGCATCCTGTGTCACCAAGCCCTTGCCGCTACCCCCTACGACTGCCATGCCATTAAAAAAGAAAAAGAAGATTTTTTTTTTATTTTTTTTTGCACTTAACTATGTTAGTTTATGTCTAATTATTTATTTCAAATTCGATGGTGTTACTGTCTTTCTATTAATACACACAATTGTGCCAACAATGAAGATGAGGTACAAGTAGAAGAAGTTGATATTATGAAAATACTATGCATGTCGTCTTATATCATGCCTCCTAGTCTTTGATAGATCCTACAACTTGATGTATGTAATTTTGATCTTGTTATTGTATATGCAAGCCTATTAAAGAGAAAAGCTTAAGCTCTACCTAAAACAAGAAATCCTTACATTATAAATCTAACTTATTAGCCTATAAAACGATAAGTTGATTGAAAGCTAAAAATCCCTCTACAGGTCTAGGTTAGTGTACCTAGTTGTTACTGATTGAAAATCCCTTAGTGAACATGTATTGTAACTTGGACCTTTGTAGTCATTTGCAATAGATATCATCGGGCTAAAGAATACAATGAATTAACTCTTAGATGTAAATACCTTGGGAGTGGATTATCAACCGGAGTTTGGGTTATGAACTACTATAAATCTCCGAGTGTTTGCGATTAAATTATCTTGCTTGAAGTTTTGTTTTCTCTCTAAAAAGTGCATTTTGGTGTTGTTAAATGAAGGAATGAGCACTCTAATTTGACAAACATACTCACCCCTGTATGCTCGTGGGACCTAATAAGTGGTTTCAGGAAGGCCAAGTTTATTGTAAGTACCTGGTTTGAAACCTTAAAAGAGTAAAAAGAAAGCAGGGCCCCTCCACTACGGAGCTTTATGCAGAGGACGCGCGGTGCTTCCTCCTTCCTTCAATGTGCTAATTATCATTCATTCTCTCTCTTTGCCTTTACAACTGTTTGCTTCTGGTTAGTGCGATCCCCACAGTTGGGGATGTCAAACTGAATGATGATGATTTCTGGCGTCGTCCACCACTCAGTAAAATCTTCGAACACATTATCCATAGTACCGCATTGGCGGTTCCAGTGAGACCTCCACTGTCCTTTTACCCTTGGAGTTCTACTAATAAGGTCAATCTGATTGAATAATAAAATCGATCAAAGGAAATGGTAATATCGATTAAAGAATCAGGAGAGTCCGTCGGCTACGACAGATTTTCCACAAGAACCCCCACGGGATGAAAGACCAAAAGCCTTGACTCCGAGTCTTCTTGTTCGTAGTTTCTAAGTGGTTTACTCTTCCACCCGCTCCGCAAGCTGCTCCACCCTTCAGTTTCCATGGCAAATCGTTCTCGTCTTACTATCATCTGCTTCTTCTTGCTTCAGTTTCTCTCAATTTCATCTGCTTCGGATGATTTCCGCATAGACTGTGGTTCAAACGAGTCAACGATCTCTGAGAATCGCCTGTTCATGGCGGATTCCGATCGCGGCGGCTTTTCTATCCCTACAACTTCTATCCTCTATTTCGAAGACAAGAACCCCCCCACAGAATTGCCTCCCCCTTACCGAACTGCCAGGATTTTCGAGGAGCCATCTTCCTACCAGTTCGAGATAAAAGAAAAAGGTACTCATATCGTACGACTTCATTTCTTCGCCTTCTCTTCGGAAAGTTACAAAAGCTTCCTACCTTTCTCTTCCGTGAACTACGACCTTTCTTCCGCTGTCTTTGATGTGTCTGCTATGGGATCACCGCTTTTGAAAGATTTCACTGTTGACAAGGTTGAACAGGTGAAAGAGTTCATAATCAATATAGATGCCGAAACATTCGATCTCTTCTTTGCTCCCTCCAAAATGAACAATTCGCCCCACCCTTTTGCATTTATAAATGCAATCGAAGTTCTTTCTGCTCCCACCAATTTTATTCCCGACTCTGTACGCTACCTGACTCCGAGAGGATTCAAACAGTTCGATAAAATGTCCGAGAAGAGGCTAGAAATTGTTTCGCGCATCAATGTTGGAGGCCCCAATATCTCTGCTTCTAATGATACACAGGGTAGGAAGTGGATAACAGACGACGATTTCCTTCTCGTCGTTGAGTCAGGCAACCCCTTCAAGTTCAACGGCACAATCAACTATCAATCCCGACACGGACTGTCGACTCCAGAAATAGCTCCCGTTGGTGTCTACAACACTGCCCGTCAAATGCCAAACTTAAACCTCCAACGCCAAGTCTTCAACATCACCTGGATCTTTCCTGTGCCTCTCGATCGTCAACACTTTATCAGATTGCATTTCTGCGATATTGTTAGTAAATCGCCTGGGGATTTAGTCTTCAACGTTTTCATTAACGGCCAGTTGGCAGAGAAAAACCTTCAGCCTGGCAATGTCACGAATCAAGTCCTCGCCTCACCCTTTTACAAAGATTTCGTTGCTGATGCCGGTGCTGCTAAAAGTATTCGTGTATCTGTCGGATTTTCCGATATGGTCCCCAACCCCTCAAGATCAAATGGAATACTGAATGGCGTGGAAATCATGGCAATAACTGATTCAAGTACTCGTTCTAAGAATAGCAGAAAGCTGCTAATTCTGATTCCTTCCATCGTTGGAGGCTGTGTTTGTGTAGCGTTACTGGCCTTGACAGTGCTGGTATTTGTTAAGCGGCGAAAGCAGCCGTCGCCTAAGAAGGAGACGGCGTCGAGATGGAAGCCATCCACACCATTCAGAGGGAGTTCACATGGCCTTGCGACTAATCTAACCAAGGGATCTTCTTCTCCTAATAGACATCTCTGTCTGCAAATCTCTTTTGCTGAGCTGAAGTTAGCGACTAACAATTTCGATGAGAAATCCGTTGTTGGGACCGGTGGATTTGGTAAGGTCTACAAGGGAGTGTTGAGAGATGGAACAAAAGTTGCAGTGAAGCGCTCTGTGCCCGGGTCGAATCAAGGCCTCACAGAGTTCCAAGCAGAGATAATCATCCTATCAAAAATTCGCCACCGGCACCTTGTTTCCTTAGTTGGGTACTGTGAAGAAGAGTCGGAAATGATACTCGTTTATGAATTCGTGGAGAAAGGTCCTCTGAAGAAACATCTGTATGGATCAGACTTTACCTGTTTGTCGTGGGAACAGAGGCTGGAAATCTGTATCGGTGCTGCTCGCGGCCTTCACTACCTCCACACAGGCTCCTCCCAGGCAATTATACACAGAGATGTCAAATCTTCCAACATTCTGCTCGATGAAGATAACCTGGCTATGGTTGCAGATTTTGGGCTCTCCAAAGTCGGACCAACCTTCAGTCAAACTCATGTGAGCACAGCGGTTAAAGGCAGTTTTGGATATCTCGACCCTGAGTACTACAAGCGACACCAGCTCACTGAGAAATCAGACGTCTACTCCTTCGGAGTCGTGCTACTGGAAGTCTTATGCGCCAGACCTGTGGTAGACTCCACTCTCTCCAACGACACCCATGGCCTGGCAGAATGGGCATTGAAATTGCAGAAAAAGGGTATGTTGGAGACGATCGTGGATGCGCGAATCAAAGCCCAAATCAACTCGAATTCGCTGCGGAAGTTTGGGGAGACAGCTGCGAGGTGTTTGGCAGATCACGGGGTGGATAGACCCACAATGGGGGAGGTGCTGTGGAACCTGGAGTATGTCATGCAGCTTCAGAGAACTGTCATTCGAAGAGAACCCCACGAAGACAGCAATGCCGTCGACATTGAAATGCCAAATGTTCCCAGCGTGCCTTCTACGAATGTCAGGGCTGCGGAACAGGTGAGCGACGAAATTACAGATTTCAGTACAAGGTTGGTTTTCTCGCAGTTAGTGAGTAACGAAGGAAGATGATTCAACTCCCTTTGCAATTATCTTCCAAAAGGAATTTCACAACTCTTAAGCCCTAAATTTCTGGCTAATTCACTCAAATGAAGCTGTAACATTTGGAACCTACTGGATAGAATCGAGCATAAACACTTGATTTGTTAGTATTCAATGCTCCCATTGTAAACAAAATCTCCTGACAAATCACTTTGAGTCTCAAAAATATGGAATGTTCTTCGAAAGAACAATATCATTACATTCGTTGTAGAAAAATGCTTGTCAGTGACATTTATTTGGTATGTAAATCTCCAAACCTCAAGAAACCTTCTATGCTTAAAATTATATGAGGTAGACTACTTAATCTAGTGAAACAGTGTGTAAAACTTGTTCACAATTGTGGCAGCTAGTTGCATGAATAAAAGAGAGAGAAAGAGGCACAACTGTCCAAGCCAATTCTATCTATGACGAATTGTATTTTCCCCATTACCAGGTATTCAGGATTATGTTTTGAGAATGATAATTTGGAATAGTTTCCAACAAATCAATTGAGATTCACAAATTATTGTCATCATTTTAGCATTTGCAGTTCACATAACTTTATTTCTTTGATGCGTTCAGGACTCGCATCATTATATCCAAAATTTCTAGGGTGCCACCCGTTTCCTGCCATTTCAGTTGCAGACTCATTCCATGTAGTATAGGTAATTGTTCTTCGTTCGAGTTCATCAAGTACCCAAGAAATATCAAACCCAACAGCACCTTAATTGCCCAGGAAATCACCATTTTTCTTTCTTAAAAACTCTTATTTCTCTGCAAATTGGTGTCACAAAACTTGAACTATATGGGACGCGGTTCCTTGTTTAAATTAATGAGGAATGAGACTCATTCCTCATGAATAGGCCAAAACAAGGCGAACTAGGGATGAGGGTTCTATTTTCTTGTTCATTTCTTGTTCGTTGATTACAAGTTTCAAAATGGTTTACTCTTATCTTTCTTCAAGCCATCGAAGAACGAGTTGAAGAACAATCAATCCATTTGAATTTTTTGAAAATGACTGAATGGTGATCACTCGGAAGCTTCCTCCTCACAGGAGCAACAAAAATGAATTAATTTCCTCCAAAAATTTTCCCTTTGTACTTGTAAGGACTATGGACACCACCTATCTCCACATTGGTATGATATTGTCCATTTTGGGCCTAAGCCCTCATGGATTTGTTCTTATGCTTTTACCCCAAAAGGCATCATACCAATAGAGATAGTGTCCACACTTATATCTCCATGATCCTCCCCACTTCTAGTCAATGTGGGACTTTAGTTGTATACCCAACAATCCTCCCCTCGAACAAAGGACCACTAAGCAATCATCAATTCGTCCACTCTCTACCAACCCTAAAACCCTAAACAATCATCCATCCGTCCACTCTCTACCAACCCGGATTTTTCACTCCAATGTGTTGGAAGCACATGCCTTACATGGAGTACCACCTGTCTCGAGAGCATGCTCTATCTAGATCAACTCCTCTTCACCGTGTTGGGACCTGGACACGTCCATGAAGAATTTGAAGTACACCACCTGTCCAATAAAGCACATCCACGGATCCCTCCGCGATCTAATTTGAGGCCCACCACCTTCGTTTGGCATTCAGAGGATCTCATCCATCATGGCTAACTCCGAGCCATGGCCCTGATACCATTTGTAAGAACTATGGACACCACCTATCTCTACATTGGTATGATATTGTCCACTTTGGGCCTAAGCCCTCATGGATTTGCTCTTGAGGCCATTTGGGGTAAAAATCCAAGAGCAAATCCATGAGGGCTTAGGCCTAAAGTGGACAATATCATACCAATGTGGAGATAGGTGGTGTCCATAGTCCTTGCAATACTGTAGTTTTATAAGCTCTTTGATTTGTCTTCTATATAAGAATGAAGCCAAAAGTTGTGGTTAGTGGTAATTATGTAATTTTTCTTGATTTATGAAATAAAAATAACATCTCTAGCATGTGGGAGGCAGACTTCCTATTCCTAAAAATTTTTATTCTATTTACAATACATAGCAGACCTAATCCTTCTATTTCGATTTCTTAACTTATTGTCCCTTGATTTAGAAATGTTAATTGGGAGATACAACATTAATTTGTATCATTTAATATCTGAGCAAATGAATCTTTGGATTGTGGGAGATGTATGTAAGAGGTGGTAACACAAAGAGGAGGGATCAAATACTACAAGAAAAAAATTCTATGCAAATAAATACTTCTACTAGCGAAAATAAATTCACTATCGAAATTACCTCTAACAGTGAAAATTAAAATCTATTGTCCGATATTCGGACTTTAGCAGCAAATTTCTTTTTCGCTACTATAGTCAAAACTCTAACAATGAAATTGAATTTTATAGTTTCCTAGGAAAATTTTCTACTCCCAGGAAACTTTTTTGCAATAAATTTTTTTATTTTTCACCAGGTCAAAATTTAATTGTCTAGTAATATTGTAACAACGAGTTTTGAAATTTGTTGAAAGAAAATAGTTTATTCCAATAAATTTGAAAATTTGTTGCAATAGAGTTCTAAAATTGTTCATTGGAATAGATTTCTTTAATTGTTCAATTGAATTTTTAAAAATTTTTGGAATAAATTTTAAAACTTGTTCAAACAACTTTTAAAATTCATTGGTAGTCCTTTAAAGGGTTAAAACCCTAATATGCTTCTTCTCCCATCTCCCCTGCTTCTCCCTACCGTCATTTGACATTATTGCATCATGTGCCACCAAGCCCTTGCCGCTTACCCCTATGACCGCCATGCTATTAAAAAAGAAAAAGAAGAGTTTTTTTTTTGTAGTTTTATGTCTAATTATTTATTTCAAATTCGATGGTGTTATCGTCTTTCTATTGATACATACAATTGTGCCAACAATGAAGATGTGGTACAGGTAGAAGAAGTTGTTGATATTAAGAAAATACTGTGCATGTCATCTTATATCATGCCTCCTGGTCTTTGATAGATCCTCCAACTTGATGTAATTAATTTTGATCTTGTTATTGTTTATGCAAGCCTATTAAAGAGAAAAGCTTAAGCTCTACCTAGAACAAGAAATCCTTACATTGTAAATCTAACTTATTAGCCTATAAAACGATAAGTTGATTGAAAGCCAAAAATCCCTCTACAGGTCTAGGTTAGTGTACCTAGTTGTTACTGATTGAAAATCCCTAGTGAACATGTATTGTAACTTGGACCTCTGTAGTCATTTGCAATAGATATCATCGGGCTAAAGAACACAATGAATTAACTCTTAGATGTAAATACCTTGGGAGTAAATTATCAACCGGAGTTTGGGTTATGAACTACTATAAATCTCCGAGTGCTTGCAATTAACTTGTCTTGCTTGAAGTTTTGTTTTCTCTTTAAAAAGTGCATTTTGGTGTTGTTAAATTAAGAAATGAGCATTCTAATTTCACAAACATATTCACCCCTGTATGCTCGTGGGACCTAATAAGTGGTTTCAGCCCATAGCAGGGCAAGTTTATTATAAATACCTGGTTTGACACCTTAAAGAGTAAAAAGAAAGCAGGGCCCCTCCACTTCGGAGCTTTATGCAGAGGACGCGTGGTGCTTCCTCCTTCCTCCAAGCCCTGTTAGTACCCAACGTAAGTGAAATGTATTTCACTTATGCTTGATAAAAGTAGATAAAAGTTGTTAGTGTCCAGCATAAGTGCAGGGGGAAAGCGAAATACATTTTTAGGCATAATGGCAGGGAAAGTGAATTAAGAGAGATCGAGTTTTGAATTCACTTTCCCTCCCTCAATTACATCAGGCTCGGGCTGTCGGGAAGGAAGGCGTTGACGAACGAGGGCTTCAGAGAAAAAAAAATTCTCTCTCGCTCGCGACCGACCTTCGGCGATTTCAATCGCCCTCTATGCGACCTCTCTCTAGCACTCGACTCCCTTCCTCTCGTCATCCCCAGCACCGACGACCTTCAACGACATATCTCCCATCTCTGCAACCTCTCCGGCTCCTCCCTCACTCGCGACTATCGGCGATTTCAATCGCCCCCTCTGCAACCTCTCCTTGGCGCTTGACTCTCTTCCTCTCGTCGTCCCCAGCACTGACGACCGTTGACGACTTCTCTCCCCTCTCTGCAACCTCTCTGGTTTTGTTGTTTAATCAATTCTTTTGTATGCAATTGTTACTTTCTTTGAATTTGTGAAGTATTAGTTAGTTCCAAAGTTGTTGTATATGGGTGAATGCATTTGTTGGGATCTTTGTACGAAAACTTGGAATTGAAATGTAATATATGAAATAGTTATTTTTTTTTCTCTTGACTAGTACTCCTTTGAGGGTTCTTGGGTTCTTGGAAAAAGGTCACTTGAAGTGTAAAATTCCAGAGAATCCATTTTTTTTTCCAGAACTTCTCTCCATTTTCATGTGTTATGACATATTAGATGGCATTATCCTTAATACCCTATTAGTTGTTTGTTATGTGTTATTTTGATTGTTCCTCGGCCTCTTGTCTATTTATTTGATGTCTTTTAAGTGTTTTAAGTATCAGGGCATCGACATGGGTCTTGTAAAAATTTGTGCAATGTCTATGGATCAAATCAGAGGGTCCATATTATTTATTTAACATGAAAAACCAACATTTGAGTCATTCCTTCACTCATTTTCAGGTTATAGGTAGTTTATTGAGATGAAATTGATATCTCCTGCTTTATTTTTTCTTTAAGAAACATGAAAGATCTTTAGAGATATACTGATGTCTATCTCACAAGACTTCAAAAGTCTTTCTAACTTTATTATTATAATGTTTGTATAGTACGCTATATAGTTCGATATTTGTATAATTATTTCATATTTAGATATTACAAAATTAAAATTTAATTACAATTTTAACAATATAAAAGTAAATATTTGTTTTATTATTATATTTAATATACTTTATTTACTAACTAATATTAATTTAATTTTCTGAAAGTGAAATATATCCAAATATTATCTGGACTTTACATGACATTTTTCATTATGGATACTAACACAAACAAGTATTTTATACGGCATTTCCATTGCATACATTAACACAAAAAACAATTACTTTACAGTTCAATCTCATTCTCTCTCTCTTTACGTTTACAACTGTTTGCTTCTGGTTAGTGCGATCCCCACAGTAGGGGATGTCAAACTGAATGATGATGATTTCTGGCGTCGTCAACCACTCAGTAAAATCTTCGAACACATTATCCACAGTACGGCATTGGTGGTTCCAGTGAGACCTCCACTGTCCCTTTACCCTTGGAGTTCTACTAATGAGGTCAATCTGATTGAATAATAAAATCGATCAAAGAATCAGGAGAGTCCGTCGGCTACGACAGATTTTCCACAAGAACCTCCACGGGATGAAAGACCAAAAGCCTTGACTCCGAGTCTTCTTGTTCGTAGTTTCTAAGTGGTTTACTCTTCCACCCGCTCCGCAAGCTGCTCCACCCTTCAGTTTCCATGGCAAATCGTTCTCGTCTTACTATCATCTGCTTCTTCTTGCTTCAGTTTCTCTCAATTTCATCTGCTTCGGATGATTTCCGCATAGACTGTGGTTCAAACGAGTCAACGATCTCTGAGAAACGCCGGTTCATGGCGGATTCCGATGGCGGCGGCCTTTCTCTCTCTACAACTTCTATCCTGTATTTTGAAGACAAGAACCCCCCCACAGAATTGCCTCCCACTTACCGAACTGCCAGGATTTTCGGGGAGCCATCTTCCTACAAGTTCGAGATAAAAGAAAAAGGTACTCATATTGTACGACTTCATTTCTTCGCCTTCTCTTCGGAAAGGTACAAAAGCTTCCTACCTTTCTCTTCCGTGAACTACGACCTTTCTTCCGCTGTCTTTGATGTGTCTGCTATGGGCTCACCGCTTTTGAAAGATTTCACTGTTGACAAGGCTAAACAGGTGAAAGAGTTCATAATCAATATAGATGCTGAAACATTCGATCTCTTCTTTGCTCCCTCCAAAATGAACAATTCGCCCCACCCTTTGGCGTTTATCAATGCAATCGAAGTTCTTTCTGCTCCCACCAATTTTATTCCCGACTCTGTACACTACCTGACTCCGAGAGGATTCAAACAGTTCGATAAAATGTCCGAGAAGAGGCTAGAAATTGTTTCGCGCATCAATGTTGGAGGCCCCAATATCTCTGCTTCTAATGATACACAGGGTAGGAAGTGGATTCCAGACGACGATTTCCTTCTCTTCGATGAATCAGGCAACCCCTTCAAGTTCAACGGCACAATCAACTATCAATCGGGACACGGACTGTCGACTCAAGAAATAGCTCCCGCTGGTGTCTACAACACTGCCCGTCAAATGCCAAACTTAAACCTCCAACGCCAAGTTTTCAACATCACCTGGATCTTTCCTGTGCCTCTCGATCGTCAATACTTTATCAGATTGCATTTCTGCGATATTATTAGTAAATCGCCTGAGGATCTAGTCTTCAACGTTTTCATTAACGGCCAGTTGGCAGAGAAAAGCCTTCAGCCCGGCAATGTCACGAATCAAGTCCTCGCCTCACCCTTTTACAGAGATTTCGTTGCTGATACCGGTGCTGCTAAAAGTATTCGTGTATCTGTCGGATTTTCCGATATGGTCCCCAACCCCTCAAGATCAAATGGAATACTGAATGGCGTGGAAATCATGGCAATAACTGATTCGAGAACTCATTCTAAGAATAGCAGAAAGCTGCTAATTCTGATTCCTTCCATCGTTGGAGGCTGTCTTTGTGTAGCGTTACTGGCCTTAACAGTGCTGGTATTTGTTAAGCGGCGAAAGCAGCCGTCGCGTAAGAAGGAGACCGCGTCGACATGGAAGCCATCCACACCATTCAGAGGGAGTTCACATGGCCTTGCGACTAATCTAACCAAGGGATCTTCTTCTCCTAATAGACATCTCTGTCTGCAAATCTCTTTTGCTGAGCTGAAGTTAGCGACTAACAATTTCGATGAGAAATCCGTTGTTGGGACCGGTGGATTTGGTAAGGTCTACAAGGGAGTGTTGAGAGATGGAACAAAAGTTGCAGTGAAGCGCTCTGTGCCCGGGTCGAATCAAGGCCTCACAGAGTTCCAAGCAGAGATAATCATCCTATCAAAAATTCGCCACCGGCACCTTGTTTCCTTAGTTGGGTACTGTGAAGAAGAGTCGGAAATGATACTCGTTTATGAATTCGTGGAGAAAGGTCCTCTGAAGAAACATCTGTATGGATCAGACTTTACCTGTTTGTCATGGGAACAGAGGCTGGAAATCTGTATCGGTGCTGCTCGCGGCCTTCACTACCTCCACACAGGCTCCTCCCAGGCAATTATACACAGAGATGTCAAATCTTCCAACATTCTGCTCGATGAAGATAACCTGGCTATGGTTGCAGATTTTGGGCTCTCCAAAGTCGGACCAACCTTCAGTCAAACTCATGTGAGCACAGCGGTTAAAGGCAGTTTTGGATATCTCGACCCTGAGTACTACAAGCGACACCAGCTCACTGAGAAATCAGACGTCTACTCCTTCGGAGTCGTGCTTCTGGAAGTCTTATGCGCCAGACCTGTGGTAGACTCCACTCTCTCCAACGACACCCATGGCCTAGCAGAATGGGCATTGAAATTGCAGAAAAAGGGTATGTTGGAGACGATCGTGGATGCGCGAATCAAAGCCCAAATCAACTCGAATTCGCTGCGGAAGTTTGGGGAGACAGCTGCGAGGTGTTTGGCAGATCAAGGGGTGGATAGACCCACAATGGGGGAGGTGCTGTGGAACCTGGAGTATGTCATGCAGCTTCAGAGAACTGTCATTCGAAGAGAACCCCACGAAGACAGCAATGCCGTCGACATTGAAATGCCAAATGTTCCCAGCGTGCCTTCTACGATTGTCAGGGCTGCGGAACAGGTGAGCGACGAAATTACAGATTTCAGTACAAGGTTGGTTTTCTCGCAGTTAGTAAGTAACGAAGGAAGATGATTCAACTCCCTTTGCGATTATCTTCCAAAAGTTTCCTTTCTCTTTACTGGATCATTAACAAACTCGGGATTGTGAAGACCGAGACTTTCTTTTGCCTTCATCTTGTGATTCAGTAATTGTATAATAAGTTAATAACACCGGGTTGTAATTCCTGAAATTCGAACTATAGCACTGCTTCTTCCATCGTCATTCTCAGAAATTTCTGACATTCGTGCTGTTTCAGAGGCTTTTTTTTTTTTTTTATCAAATCTCCAATATATGGGAAATAACGGGCAAAATAAATTGAGAAAGTAGAAAAGACTGATTTTATGTTCTACTTAGATTTCTTTGTCAAAATAAAAAATAAAAAAATCCATCATTTTGCTCTTGCTTTCATGTTGAAATTGATATTGCTATAACTTGTAAAAAATCATAAATAGTTTGTGACATTGTATATCTATTGACATACAGTAGCAGTAGCATCATCGTAAGTACAACAATAAAGAAATTTACAAGGTTTCAGGTGATACGAGGTCTAATCTCTTAAGAGACCTTGACTCGATCTCTATATATGTCCTTGATTTGAGTCTTAATCTAATAGATGTACTAGAACTCTAAGATTGACTCCTCTCAATTATGTATCTAGCAACCCTCATTTGTTATGACCAAGTACCTACCAAAAAGTTGTATTAACTAACCAAAGACCGATTTATGTCCAATTTTAACAAAATAATATACATAGAAAAAATAAGAAAGTGATCTAGTTGGACCCGGTCTAACCAACGGTTGAATCCGGCTCATGATATGATAACGAAACCGGCTCGCACAAACTCGTACTAACAAATGTAAAAACCAGATAGTTGTTTTAATGTCAAGTGTTTTAACTTTTTTTTTTTTTTAGTTGCCACTAAATATTTTTTTAATGTTAAAACTAATAACCCCTTCTTTTATTTTTTTCCAAGTGATTATTTTGGTATGAGGGAGTTCATGATAGAGTGGCTCAGGTTACCACCGTAGCAGGAATACCGAATATCTTGACTTTCAGGACTACGCTAGATGTATCCAACCGAGTAGAAAAACAGAGAAACACGGATACGTCGCATCGCATGTATGGAGAGGGCCCACACCTCTCCTTTGCGTCCTCGCTGTCGTCCGCGTTGAACTTGAACCAACCCGAAACACCTTCGTGGCCTCTTCTTTTATCCCCCCTCTTCTCCTTTTCTTCGGTGCGGTGTAACAATTTGCAGAGCCATCAATCTGCCTCTCATGGGGATGCTGCAGAGGCAGACAATTCGCAATCTATACCTTTCCATCTTTCTGCAATTTTTTCTCCTTTGGAATGCTTCCTCGGCTTTCGTCCCTTCCGATAATAACCTCATCAACTGCGGGTCCGAAGACGTAGTCACCCTTGAAAATCGTCTCTTCGTGCCGGATGCCCCAGCCGATTCATTCCGTCTTTCAGCGGCCTCGTCTGTTTCTCTCAAGGATGGAAACCCAGTTGCGGATTCGTCTCCTCTGTACCATACCGCCAGAATTTTCACTAAACGGTCTATGTACGAGTTTAGCCTCAAAATCAGAGGTACCCATTTCGTACGCCTTCACTTTTATCCTTTCTCGTCCCAAGGATATAATCTCTCCGCAGCCGTTTTCAGCGTCTCTGCTCAGGGGTTCCTGCTTTTGAAAGATTTCGCCGTTCCCAATGGTGAACCGATCGTTAAAGAGTTTCTAATTAACGTGCGAACGGAAAATTTTGATCTGTCGTTCGGGCCATCGTATGAAAATTCGTCGTTGGCATTCGTTAATGCAATTGAAGTCTTTTCTGCGCCGGGAGATCTCATTCTGGATGTTGCTCGAGGGCTGGGTGCAAACCAACTTGAAGTTTTTGATGGTTTGTCAAGACAGGGGCTTGAAACGGTTTATAGGCTTAATGTTGGGGGCCCCAAGGTGACCCCTTTTAACGATTCTTTGTGGAGAACGTGGACTCCTGATGAGAAATACCTGAGATTGCCAGCTTCCGCCAAGGCTGTTTCATTCAGTGGACGGATTAGGTACCAGAAAGGCGGTGCGAGTCGTGAAGTTGCTCCTGATAGCGTTTATAGAACCGCCCGGGAAATGAATTCTGTGAATATTTCTGAAGGCAATTTTAATATTACATGGGTCTTACCTGTGAGTTTGGGTTACAAGTATCTAGTCCGGATGCATTTCTGTGATATTGTGAGCTTAACAGCTAATGAACTCTTCTTCAATATCTATATCAACGGATATTTGGGCTGTAAGGATTTTGATCTCTCAGCTGTGGACGTAACGAACCAGATGTTAGCTGCACCTTTCTACATGGATTTTGTTGTGGAGCCTGCGAGCTCAGGTGATATACACGTGACTATTGGCCCTTCGAGGTTAAGCAGTTCATCGAAGATTAACGCCATACTTAATGGGTTGGAGATTATGAAGATGAATAACTCATTGCGTAGTTTTGATGGAGAAGTTTCAGCGGATTCAGTTCTGAGGGGTTGGCCAAGGAGCAGCACGGTCTTTTGGTTGTGTTCATTTTTGGGTGGTTGTGCACTCATGAGCGCGTTGCTGGTTGGATTTCTGATGGTATCAAAGAGGAGACTGGAGATGAGGGAATCAGTGGCATGGTCACCTCTACCAGTGGATCCTAAAGAAGATAATTCAAGATATGGACCTTCTCCATTGTCTGGTAAATTGGTATACTACTAAATGAGATGGGTTTGAATCAGTGAAGGTATATCATTGAATCCTCACTTGTGTTGTTGAATCGTCTTTCTGATGCATGGGACGATCTGAGGAGCGTACTGAGTCTTTGCCTGCATCTTGTGCCCATTTCTGTTGAATTCGTTACTTTTTGTAAGCAATGTCATGTCAAGCTTTTGTTATTTCAGTTTGACTCTTGCAAATTAGGCAGCTTGGCCTGCTCGCTTTAAAGCTGCGCATAAATTTATTGATGTTGAACTCTGCTGTATTTCTTGCCACTGTGGAAAATGAAAGATGAAAGAGATGATTCAATATCTCAAGGTGTTTTTATACTGCTGTTGGAAAATCAACCATTTGTAAAATTCACTAATTTTATGCCATTTAAATCATCCGTTAATGATTTATGATGTTGTTTTTAATTTATTCACTATTTTGCATGCTGATGTGCCCCAATAAAAATCCAGGTATTGTGTGTGATTAGAAACCAATATCATTGAGCATGAGAGAGAAAATACCTGTTTCTTCTCATGTCTTTCTGAGAATGCCTCCCAATGATCAGGAATTATTAGCCTTATGCTTAAAATTTTTCATTGTATTTATTCACGTTCCTTACGGGGTTCATATGATTGTCCTGTTCTCTTACCAAAGAAATGAAAAAAGATCAATTCTGTTCATTAGGACCACTGATTAGGATAATGACGTTTGTCTTGGAGGTCCATGGATGGTAGAGTTTGTGTTGTTCATTTTCTTGAAGTATTTGCCATGCCTTGAAGGTCAACTACTTATAGCTGTAGATTTGACTCCTCTGGTTTATCGACTGAGGAACTCTTCTTAGTGGCTAAATGCTGCAGTGATTAGATGGCTCTTCTTCAATCTGTCATTTTCATGTTTGAGGTTATCTGCTAAACATCCATGCAAAGAGGGTATTAGTAAGTTTAGCTGATACTGACTTGAGACTTTTTGCATGGATTTCTGAGTCTGCTTTCTTTAACAGATCTTTGTTTTTCTTATAAGCTTTCCCTTTTTGTGCAAAAGTCAATTTATTTGAATCTTATTATCAGGGTTCATCTATGACAAAGTTTTAAGCTGGCTATCAAACAACCCCAATGCAACCCTCCCACATGTGGGTGTGTTCTTTTTTTAACATATTCTGTTGATTGTATACATTGGTCTTGAAAAGTGGAAGAAATTTTTATCAAAGGGGAAGAGAAGAATACAAGGGGTACCCCCCAATGCAGGGGAGCTTAAGAATGAAACAAAAGCAAAATAAAAATCTAACACATGAGCAAATTCTCCAGCCAACGAATGACAATGTGAGAGAGTGAGGTGCCTTTCTTTACCAGTAGTAGCAACATTAGGAGACCTTGGATTGTGAGACCAAGAGAAAATCTCATTTTGATACCATCTTGTCCTCTCCAAGCATCTTATGTATTGGCCCTCAAGCATTTCCATGAGATTGCTTTTCTTCAGTGATTTCATCATCCTTTAAGTTCCTTCTAAGCTGTAGGTTCCACCATTATCTCTATGAGTTGGTGCCTCCAAGGTTATCCTGGCCAGATCGAAGAAGGCAGGAAATAGTTTAGCTAAAGGTTTCTCTCCAGCCTACAGTCCTTTAAAAGGGTTCAGTTAATGGTCAGCTTAGAAGATGAATAAGGTTGACAATCTTCAAGTAAATGCTTGGAACTATGCAATCTGTTTAAATAGTTGTTGTGATGCATCGCCTTTGCTCTTTTTGCTCTCCCAAGCTGTCTTTTTTTAATAGTTTTGGTCGGTCTATGACTGTTTATATTGATCTTGTGTTAGCTTCAAGTTTGTAGTTTTTCCATACCACTACTTTCTTCGTCACTTCAGCCATTGTTGACTAGAAGAGAAGAATATTGGCTAAAGAAAAGCAGGATAGAGTTTCTGAAAAGAAAATCTCTTTAGTGGAAAATGAGCAAATGCTTTTTGTTCCGTCTTTCCCATGGAACGACAAACTTGGCTGAATCATTAACGATCACCTGAAAATGGCAGATAAGGCCAATATGAAAAAACCATGAATTGGTTTAAAGCCGATTCTGTCATCTCTTGAAAACCCGATATGTGTCCGACAATATCAATCATGATCTTATCTGCAAATAGTCTGGAAAGCTCGGTTACTACACTACATGTATCTTGTCTTCTCTTTGTTCACACCGAAGAGCTATATACTCCAACAAAAGAGGTACAAATGTCTACATACATAATACAACATCTCTACAGAACTTCTGGGCAGATCATAGATTGCCCACCATTAACGAATAACACAAAACAGTAAAATGAGAAAGTTTATATAAGGTTACGATTTCTTTAGTTACTGGAAGAATGTTGTATCCAGCTGATAATCCATCAAAAGTCTTAATTTGAAGTCTTAATTGATTGCATTTTGCTGAGGCTTGAACTCTCTACCTTCCTTCATTTGTCATCAATTGTGAGAAAACCCCACTTGTACCACTCACTTCAGAACTCTCACTGCTCTTAACCAGGAAATCATCTTTCACAAATCTTGTATAACTGGAGGGGGAACGTGGAACTGATGGTAAAGAAACAGATTCAGATGCGCTGGTTGTGCTATCTTCAAATGGCTCTCTATGCATTGCAGTCTCTTGAAGTTGCAGGGCATACTCTAAGTTCCATAAGACATCTCCCATTGGAGGTCTGTCAACACCATATTCAGCCAAGCATTTCTCTGCAATCTCGCCAAACTTCCTCAGCGAATTCGAGTTAATCTTTCCGGCGAGCTTAGGATCAACAATCTGATCAAGCATCCCTTTTTTTTGCCAGTGAATGGCCCATTCAGCTAAACTCACTTGCTCCCTAGGAAGAGTAGGATCAAGGGCGAGCCTTGCACAAAGTACCTCAAAGAGAACCACGCCGAAAGAATACACATCGGATTTTTCAGTTAAATGCTGCCTTTTGAAATACTCAGGATCAAGATACCCAAAGCTACCTTTCACGTTTGTACTCACATGGGTCTGATCAAGCTGGGAGACTGATCTCGATAGCCCAAAATCTGCCACCTTAGTCAAGTAATTCTTATCGAGTAGTATATTTGCAGATTTAACATCACGGTGAATGATCGCCTGTGAAGAACCAGTATGGAGGTAATGGAGACCCCGAGCTGCACCGATGCAGATCTCCAGCCTCTGTTTCCAAGACAAACACTCCAAATTTGAACCGTAGAGGTGGGCTTTCAGTGATCCCCTTTCCATGAATTCATACACAAGAATCATCTCTGATTGTTCTTCGCAGTACCCAATTAAGGAAACGAGGTGGCGGTGGCGAATTTTGGATAGAACAGTTATCTCTGTCATGAATTCTGATAAGCCCTGCCGGGAACCTCGAGTCCCTCGCTTCACTGCAATTTTTGTGCCATCCTTAAGCACCCCTTTGTAGACGTTACCAAACCCTCCGGTGCCGATGAGCAAACTGCCATCAAAATTGTTCGTTGCCGACTGTATGTCGCCGAATGAAATCTTGAGCCCAAGATGTAAATTTGGTCCTGGCGAGGCATTCGTTTTATCAGTAGATTTACTGTACGAACTGCCTTCATACACTGGCAGCTGCGACCAAACCACACTTTCCTTCACTTCAGGCTGCGGTTTCCTCTTCCTCTTTTTGCATTTGCACACTACCCACAACGCTACCACCAGAAAACAAATCAAAGCGAAACCCCCAACAATCGAGCCGATTAAAATACCGAGGTTCTTCTTTGACCGGCCAGTTGAGTTGGTAACCAGCTCGCCTTTCATCTTCATGATCTCCAGCCCATTTAGTATCGCATTTTTCTTACTACTCTCGCTCATGCTCGACGGGCCGACGCTCACCCTCAGGATACCAGAATTTTCAGCATCTGCCACAACGTCTACATAGTAAGGTGCCGCCAACTGCAGCGAAGTAGCACTGGAGAGATCTAGATCTCTGTAAGCAGAGTTGCCGTCGACGTACACGTTGAAGTAGAGCTCATGAAGCGAATGACTGACAATATCACAGAAATGGAACCTAATTAAGTATCTTGAATTGGGATTTACCGTGAAGTTCCAGGTGATGTTGAAATTGGGCGAAAGAGTAGAATTGGAGATGAGCAACTCTTGGGCCGTCCGGTAGACATTATCCGGTGCAATATTTCGTGTCGCTCCGCCCGGCGGATACTTGATGAGGCCGCTAAACGGAACCCTCTTAGCGTTGGACTTGGTTTGCAGGTAATCGTCATCTGAAACCCAAATTCGCCATAGTGGGTCGGATGAAGGAACAGTCGAACCGCCGATATCGATCCGATAGATGGTCTCCAAGACTTGCTTCGTCAATCCATTGTAAGTCTCACCCAGAGACGGCGTAAGAAGACGTGCCCCTTCGGCTATCAGCTCCCCCGGCGCCACAAAGACTTCAATTGCGTTAACGAAGGCAAAAGAAGCAGAGGAAGGGCGGAAGGTAAGGTCCAATTGGTTGAAGCCAATTGGGATTATTAACTCCTTGATGACAACTCCGGAGGCGCCAGACACAGAGACGTCTTGCAGCAGCAAGAAGCCCAAAGCGAAGACAGAGAAAACGGCGGATGAAAGATTGTAGCCTCCGGAAGAGAAAGAGGAAAAGTGGAGGCGCACTATGTTAGTCCCGTTGGTCACGTTGGGAAACCTATAGGAAGACTCTTTGGTGAAAACCCTGGCGAATCGGTAGAGGGATGAAGAATTCGAAGGTGGGTTTTGATCTTGAAGGGGTACTGATGAAGTCGCGGAGAGGGAGAAGGAATTGCTCTTAGCATCAGAGACGAAGGGGCGATCCTCGAAAGTGGTAGAGGTCGTCGAACCGCAGGCAATCAGATAGTCTTCCGCTCCACACAAGAACAGTCGGAGCAACAGAAAGAAGAGAGAGAATTTGGGAAAATTTGCCATGATCGGCAAAGGAGAAAGGAAAATTCTGAGTTTATCGTGAATTTTGTTGTCTCCAATTTGCTCCGAAGTCCAAATTGGTGGTGGAAACAGGAATAAGGAAACAGGTTGTCTGTTCTGAAGACTGAAAGCGCCTTAGATTCGAAGAGTTCAACTTGAGAGATCGGCTTCACCATGCTTGACAATTACTGTCTCAACAAACCCAGTTACTGAATCGGATCTTTCAAACTGAAAACAATTTCAAAGTTTGTTTAATGCCTCATTTTAACCAGTTTCTGCTAGTCGCGTCAGAATAGAGACAAATAATTGAATATTACTGAGAGCTATTATAGTATTCAATTCCCTCCCAAAGCAAAAACAGAAAGAAATTGCTCCCTCTTCAAGTTCAAAATTTACATTTTTCTTTTCTTCCTCTGTTTCCAAGTTAAGAAAACGATAAATGTTTATCAAATTTTTCTCTTCATAGCCCCATTTTACAGAAGTTTTTTTTTTTGAAAAAGTACTTCCCAAGTTCTAAAAAATAATCTAACCAGCAATAACCCTTCTGGATTAAAATTACCTTGACGCAGTTAACCACCTTCGGTGGTCTTTCAAAAAGAAACTGACGGCGATTGAAAGAACCTTTACAAGTGATAAAAAGACAAATGGCCAAAAAATACAAACATCTAGAGCTGTCTAGATTCTACACTCTCGCCCAACTTGCCGTCTAAAGCTTGCTTTCTGCTACTCAAGTCAATCATTAACAGGCTTATTTAATTTGTTATCGCATTTATTTTCATTCTTATATAGTATAAACCACACGGGGGGAAAGGGATTTTTGAAGTCCTTGGAATTTGGTGAACTCCATCGTCCTCAAACACGGACAGGGGAACTAACCCGCGTAGAAAATCTGGTATGGGTAGAAGTAGAACTCGAAGAGATGTGGACGAAAGGGCCAAACAGATTCTTTTGAAACTTGGTTGCTAATCCAAGGTTTTGAACATGTGATTTGCACTGAAGTTTTTATATATTGAGTTTTGTTATCCATGGTGCCTGGATGCCCCCCTTCCTGCCTCCCCATCATTGGTACTTGCCATTGCAGAACTTTTAGTACATTTGATATAACTTATTTTCTCTTCAACAATCAAAATTAAAAAGAGAAAGTTAGAAATAAGAACAATCCTTCATGGGTCTTTGCATAATTGCTTAATTCTTTTTTTATAATGGTTAATTGATTCATGATTCCATGATATGGAGTTTACAAGAAATTCTCTTGGGAAGGCAAAAATGAAAACACTAGAACAGGTGATTGTGATGACGATGTTTGAGCAAACGATTTATAAACGCAAGAGAAATTTTGAACTATTGAAAGGCAAATCAATTGTTTGAAACTTTTTGACTAATTGGGTTGAAAGTGGATGATGGGATCATATTGCTAAGTTGATGAACATTTGACCAATTGATATGGGGTCCCACCATCAGAATTATTTTTTTGTGCAGAAGTCAGATTTCCAAATGAGGAAGGAATTACCTCTTATTTCGTTGTTTGAGATATACCGTCTATGCAACATTTGATTAAATAAGCAAAGCCACATACAAAAAAAAGGAAATAAAACAGAGCATAACTAACGGAAATGAAATGATGCTAAACTCACAACCACTGAAGACCCATTCGCACTTAAAACTCTTGACTGCCATGACCCGATCCATTCTTGTTCTTCATGTGTTAATGGTCACGTCTTCATGTCGCAGCTTATCCCAAATATTTGGGATTTGGTTTATGGCCCTTCTCTGAACGTCGTGGCCAAACAATACTTCCCCCATCAAGTGGATCCTTGTCCTCAAGGTCCAAATTCAGAAACATCTCCCGTAACTTCTTTGTTGGCTCCCGCAGCTAGAAGGTGTTTCCATTGCACTAAGCTTTATTCGACCAATTGGGTTCCTTGTTTGATCCAACAATAGTCTAAAATAGTTTGTGGCTCCAAATAAGACTACCCCTTCATCGGTGAATGGTGGTAAATCGACCCATGGCGTTTAAACATCGCCCCCATTGTCTTGGTATCTCTTTAGTGAACGTGAAACACCGGGTGAATGTGTGCCCCTTCCAGGAATTGTAATTTGTATCTGACAGACCCAATCTTCTCTAGAATCTGGTAGGGTCAATAAAAAACGGCTAGCTAGTTTCTGATGAACCCGTTTGAAGACCATTTGCTGGCGGTATGGATGCATCTTCAAAAGTACCCATTCACCGACATCGAACAAAATGTCCCTTTTCTTTTTATCTGCTATTTGCTTCATTCTGTTCATCGATCTTTCTAAGTTGGCCTTCAATTGCCTTAGCAGTTCATCTCAGTTCATAAGTTGCTGATCAACTTCATATATTGGTGAAAGCCTATCTTTGTACTTCGGAATGGGGGGCAACAATCTTCCATAAAACGCCTAAAAAGGGATCATTCCTGTCGAAATGTGGTATGTCATATTATACCAATATTCTGCCCAAGGTAAATAGCAGATCCATTTCTGGGGCCACTGATGAACGAAACACCGAATATATTGTTCGACGCAACGATTGATGACTTCTGTCTGACCAACCGTCTGCGGGTAGTATGCGGAACTGAGTTTCAGTTTAGTGCCCGACAACTTGAAAAATTCTTTCCAGAAGTTATTGATGAAGATTGGGTCCCGATCACTAACAATTGATTTGGGCATGCCATGAAGCTTGATGATGCCTTCTACAAAAAAAATTGTTACAGTTTTTGCAGTAAAAGGATGACTTAAAGTAAGGAAATAAGCAGACTTACTAAGCCTGTCGACAACCACCATGATGGTGTCTTTTCCTTGCGAAACCAATAAGCCCTCAATAAAGTCTAAGGTGATGTCGTCCCATACTTGGCACGGGATTAGCAATGGTTGAAGAAGTCCAGTTGGAGCTAATGTCTCGACTTTTATTTTCTAGCATATCTCGCATCCCTTGACGTAATCTTGCACTGATCTATGCATCCCATGCCAATAAAACTGATGTCCCAATTTCTTGAATGTACTTAGGACGGCCGAATGACCCCCACCTTGGTGTCATGCATTTCGTATAACAGTTTGGCCCTTAAGGCTGCATCGTCCGGAACAATGACCATTCCTTTGTATAGAAATAGCCCTTGGTGCCATGTAAATGATCCTCCAGGTTGTTCCGTTGCCACATGACCTTTTGACTAAATGTATTGGTCTTCTTTTGCAGTTTTTTTAATTTCTTCCCATAAGCTAACTTGTGGAAAGAAAATATGGTGAAGAATGGGACAACCCTATTTTCAAGAGAAAGCATTAGCTGAGGAGTTCTCATGATCCGGTCTGTATTTAATTTCGTAATAGTAGCCCAAGAGCTTAGCAACCCATTTTTGTTACTTTGAAGTAGTCATTCATTGCTCTGGAAATTATTTGAGGCTACATTGAATGGTCTGAATATAGAATTTTTGGCCTAGAAGGTAAGGTCGCCAGGTGCGTATGGCTTCAACGATAACCAACATCTCCTTAGCGTATGTCGACCAAGATTTCTTGGTCACTCCAAGGGCTCGACTCATGTATGTCACTGGTTTGTCTTGTTGCAATATGACCGCTCCAATTCTTTCTTCAGACGCATCCATTTCAATAGTAAAAACATTGTTGAAGTTTGGCATGACCAATAGAAGAGTGGTTGTTATGGCCTATTTGAGAGCAAGAAAGGCGGTGTTAGCTTCCTCATGCGATCTAAATTGCCCTTTTTTTAGAAGATTGGTGAGAGGCCAAGCTATAATGCCGTAATTCTTAACAAATTTTCGGTAATATCCTCTCAAGCATAGAAACCCACATAGTTTCAAAATGTTAGTAGGTCTAGACCAGGCTATCATTGCAGCTATTTTATTTTCATCTACTTTCACACCTTGACTAGTGATGATGTGCCCCAAGTATTCCAATTCTTGCTGCCCAAATACACATTTGCCAGCTTTGACAAAGAATCGGTGTTGCCTCAATATTTCGAAGGTCTGCCTTATACTAAATGTTGATCCCAATTCAGACTATAGACCAAAATATCATCAAATAAAACTAATATAAATTTTCGAAGATGGCGAAAGATGAAGTTCATGATAGTTTGGCATGTGGAAGGTGCATTACATAAGCCAAATGGCATAACCAATTATCCGTAATGTCCATTATGTGTTCGAAAAATAATTTTATGAATATCACGCGGTTTAACTCGTACCTGATGGTACCTCACCCTTAGATAAAGCTTGGTAAAGTAAGAAGCACCATAGAGCTCATCCAACATATCATCTACTGTGGGGATTGAAAATCGGTCTTTAACGATTGTGGTGTTGAGGGCGTGATAATCCGTGCAAAAGCGTCAATTCCCATATATTTTTACCAACAATACAGGTGATGAGTAGAGGCTAGTGCTAGGTCAAACCAGCCCTTATTGCATTCTTTTGATAATGCGCATACATGTAAGACCGAACATTAACTGGTTCAGTTCCTTCCTTAAGGGCAATGTCGTGATTAACCTCCCGTGTTGGTGGTAAGCTCGAGGGCTCTACAAACAAATATGAGAATTCTTGCAATATCTCTCGCATGCTCGGATAAATAATTTTTTAGGTTCCATATGGGCAACCCGTAGGCAAAAAGCAAACATAGCATGGATAGGACGAATTTATATAGGTAACTCTTCAATTGATGTCGCTTGGATATTTTGTTCGTCGATGCCTACCAATATCTTGGTCTGGTTTTCCCACATGAATTTCGTGGTTAATTGTTTTCAGTCACATACAACAGAGCCAAGTAGCTAAAACCATTGAATCTCCAGAACTACATCCAACCCTGTGAGAGGTAAGGAATAAAGGTTAAGGAAAAAAATGACCTACAAATCAATTTGTACCTCCTCAAACCTCCCGTGGCATCTGAGATTTTCTCCATTAGCAACTCTGACCGTGAAGGTTTCTATAGGCACCACAGGTAGACACACCAAATTGGCCATATGCTCACTAATAAAGTTGTGAGTCGATTTGCTATTGATTAATACAATGACGTCGTGGGCACAAATTCTAGTAGCGATCTGCATGGTTTTGGGCGTGGACCATCCCATTAGTGCATGCAGCGTAACTTTTGGTTCAGGAGGCCCTTCGTGATTCTCTTCAGTTGATTGTTCTTTTGTAATATTGTTGCATAACAGGTCGCCGCTATCCTCATAACCCTTCAACATGAGTATCTGTGGCCCCTGACATTTGTGTCCTACAGTAAAATGGTCGTTACAAGTGAAACATAAGTTTTGGGCTCATCTCCACTGCGTGATGCTGCTCCATTAGTAGGGGGAAGAACTAGGGGGCTCACATTGGTGGTGCCAGCCTTACAAACCTTCTCTGTCTAGCAAGTTGATCATCCTTCATTCTTGCTAAATTGATGGCTTCTTTTAAAGTCTGGGGCTTAAACATCAATATACCATCTAAGATGTTCGTCTTTAAGCCACCTATAAAAGTTCCTACAAGAGCTCTTTGCGTCCATCCTTGTACTCTATTGCCCAAGCATTCGAATTCCTGCTGATAACCAACCTGCCTTATCCTTGATGGGTTTTATCAAAATCTTCACACTCTAATGGTCCAAAGTGAGCCTAGAGTTCGTCTTCAAAATTTATCCATGAGAGAATATGTCCTTCTTCCTAGAATGTCCTACAAATCCACTACCACCACTGGTTGGCCTCTCCTTCCAAATGGTAGGAGGCCAAAGAAACTGTATAGGCTTTAGAAGTATTCAGGAACTCAAAAAATTGGTTCACACGATTGAACCACCTCGTCAGATCATCTCCTGAAAATCAAGGAAATTCAACTTTTGCTGTTTTAGAAGATACCACCAGTCGTCCCCCGTCGTTTCCTTCTCGGTGATGGTTACCGTAGTTGGGGTTCTCCTAGTTTGCAAGCAAAATATAAGAGAGGCAGTTGAGAGTTTCTTCCACATGACGAAGTTTGTTGGCCATGCCGAGCTCCCTCCTATGTAACCCATCCTGCACTTCACCAAGCTCAGCCTCCAACTACTCAATACACTTTTTGTTGGATGCTATTATAGCGAAGGTTACTCAACTTTTTTTTACAGGACATTGAGTTCAATGGTCCTTCAATAAATTAAAATACCCAATTTTTTTGTGGGACACCGAGTTCGGTGGTCCTTCAATAAATTAAAACACCAAAATTTTTGTAGGACATCGATTTCTATGGTCCCTCAAAAATCAAAATGCGAGGGCAGAGCGATCGTCTCTCCCATTGCCGACAACGTTTGGTTGGATGTGCGGCAAGTGTTCGATGGCTCACCTGGCGTTGTTTTTCTCGTCGGAGACAGTAGGTGATGAATGGCGTTGATATCTCTCTAGAACATCGCGACAAAAGTGAGCCTAGCAATCGTCTTCTCGTTGTCGACAACTTTCAATTGGAGTCGCAACGATTGTTCGAAACGATTCAGTTCATCTCCGACTGCTTTCTCCTAACGTTGCTTTTCTTGCCGAAGATGGTCGGTGGTATTTCAAAAAAATGTTGATGAGGCTTCTCTAGAGTGTCGCGACATAGATAATTCAGTTCGTCTCGCTCGTTGCCGACCGCTTTCAGCTAGAGTGGCGGTGACGGGGGTGCTGAACAACGTGTCAGTGATGGAATTAGAAGGGTGGCGTATGTCACGCCTAGACGAAATGTCAAGTGGAAAGTCGCAACGATGAGGTGATGGACGCTGAGCAACCGCAGAAGATAGCCCAACACAGAGATGGGCAGTTTCTCGCGAAAAAATGGAGATCAAAGCTCTGATACCATTGATAGGTCCCAGTCAAAGGTCAAGGAGGGAGACATACCACAATTTGCATAACAATAATTTATTTCTTTTCCCCATTGATAATTTCTGGCTTCTTAAAAAAGCAAAGCCACGTACAAGAAAACCGAAATAAAAGAGAGTATAACTAATGGAAATAAAATGACGCTAAACTCACAACCACTGAGGACCCATTCCCACTTAAAATTCTCGACTGTCACAACCCAATCTATTGTTGCTCTTCACGTGTTAATGGTCCCATCTTCATGTCCTAGCTTGTCCCAAATATTTGGGATTTGGCTTATGGCCTCTCTCTGAACGTGACCTAACATAAGATTCAAGAGTGGAGATGAAGAATGCCAGGAATGGGCATTTGATTGAAGCTAAATGGAACGAAATCTCTCATTTGAGAAGATTGGAGTCCAAGTACATTACCTTAAGCTCCGCCCAACTATATTGGTATTTTCACGCTCCTTGGAATTTTCCATGAGTAATTTTAATCTAAAAGCCACTTAATGAATTGCCACATAGATCCAATCTTTGCAAGTTATTCAGGTCGACTAGTAAAATGGAATTGGACTAGACAACATGTATGAGTAAAGGTTGAGCATGGGCAGATTTGCTAACCTCCTAGGCTGCTAAGGAGTGACCCTCATGATCTGCTCTTGTTCAAGTTCAATTCTTTGGAAGTCTGCCCTCCCCTCCTACCGGGCCGTATGGGAGAGGAGGAGCAGCCCTCTCCTCTCTACATCAAAAAGAGAATTTTGTAAAAAAAAATTATTTTATTTTATTTTTTAAATAAATATTTTAAAAGTAAAATTACTCCACTTTCTATCCAGGGACCCCGTATGGATCGGAGTTAATTTATATTTCTGGTCTAAAAAATGGGAAGGGTGAAATCAGAATTTTCAGTCTTTGATCACGGTAAAAAAATTTGGAAGGCGACAAGCGACTGGAATTTCAGAACTACCCCCTTTGGAGTTTCTTTCTTATATTGATTGAGTCATGCGCATGCGCATTGATATGACGCTCAGATTAGATTTCTTCCATAGCGCTCCCGTTCTGGTTTTCTTGTCTCCACGTTCCCATCTCCCATGCACGAAGAGGCAGGTCAAGGATATGGAACAGCCAGGCCCTGTTGGCCACTTTGTCCCATATGCTTCACCTGCTTCATCGTGTATGAAGAGCAATAACGAAACAAATATCTGCAGGAGAGGTGCTTTCATGCTCAGTTCAAGAATTCAAAGACACGAGGACCAGGTTCGTTCGCCCCTTCTTGCTTTTCAGAATGAATTACCCCAGGGCTTCGCAGTCAGCACAACATGAGAAAGAGAAATACGGAAACAAATTTCTGCGGAAGAAGTGCTCCGGTGACGACCATCGAGGGTGTTTTCGTGCTCAGTCCAAGAATTCGAAGAAAATGGTTCTTCCTTCGTTTCAGCCCAAGAAGGTCGGGGAGAATTCGCACGATTAGCCTCAAAGAATAAAGACTCGCCCAACCCAAGCCTTGACTGTCGACAGAGCCATTCCATTTTGATTTTACCTGAAACTTGTCAATCTGGACAGAGTACAAGGTATTTATGCCTTCTTAATTTATTTTTCCTATTGTCTCCTTTTTAGAGTAATTGTAAACTCATTTTCTACCTTATTTTAATTTTTTGTGCACAAGGCGACCTGAGGCAAAAAACTTTTCGTCTTCAGTTCAAAGGTCAGAAAATTTTGTCCAAATAATTTGATTACTCTTCTTTTATATGATTTCCCATTAACATAAACACCCTCTTAAGCGTCAAAACATCTTGTTTCCTCTCAAATTGGATGACAATGTACAATTGAATTCGTTCAGTTGTTTTGAGGCATACTTTCGAGAGCATTGCAGGGCCCTCCATGAGAAAGAAGAGAGAGCCAAAGGTGGACTGACAAGAAACCAGTTCTTCGTCGTTGCCTTCATCTGCAGCTTTGCCTGCTACCTCTTCCCTGGCTACCTCTTCTCCATGCTCACTTCTCTTTCTTGGATATGTTGGATCTTCCCTTACTCTGTTTTGGCACATCAATTGGGTTCACGTCTGCACGGGCTTGGCATTGGTGTTGTCGGTCTCAACTGGTCTTCCATCTCCTCTTACCTTGGAAGTCCCCTTGCTAGTCGCCTTGGTTTCTTGTGCATTTTGATGGTGAGCGTAGCTGCTGCTGTATTTGCATATGAGTACTACAATAACCAACTTCAATTGCCATGGGGGGAGTACTAATGTCTTAGCTACTTTTCGTCGCAGTCGAGAACGCGTTCTTTTCAAGAACTTTAATTGCTGTTTGTCATTCAGAGGAAGGAGAGAGCAGCGATACCATAGCAGTCAAGCTGGGTGGCTACGCTGATAGCAATGGAAGAAAATGATGTAATTTTAAGAACTTACTTATAAATTTGAGCAAAATTATCTATTTATCTTGTAAAGAACAAGGACAAGAAATGAACTGAATCCTTCAAACAAAGTAGAAGCTCAAAGAGAGTATCACTGTTTGGTTCTCTTCCTACCGAAGCTGGATTATTTTCATTATTGCTTTTATCGGTAGAGAATAGGTATTCAGATTAAAATATGGGAGTAGATGCAACAGTTGGCAATGTCTTAATTATTTATCTTTCGGAGAATAACAAAATAGTCTTTGCCCATGAGGACAACTTTTTACTGTTCGTCTCCCCAAGCGTCTGGCTTGCTGTTCTCAATAAAAATCTTCCCCATGGTAGTTACTTTCTGTGCTTTTTTTCCATGGAAACCACTGTTAGCATAAACCCTCATTTCACTGGTTCGAAATAGCAACCTGTTCAACCAGAGACTTATCGTCTCTGAGTTGGAAATCCAACCTGTTAGCCGCTCGTGGGAAAATCAATCCTTCTTTGAAAACCGAAACCTCAAACCTTTGGAACTTATCATCCTGTACTAGGATCGGGAAACTTAAGCCTATATATATTCAAACTACTTAATTTAAATACTTCGAACTCGAACTCAAACTGAATCTAGCCTCAAACCTAAATTTAGAATCAAACTTTGAGCCCAAGATTTTAAACAAAATTTGAACTCAAACTCCAACCTACACTTAAAATTTTAGATAAAATATATGTCAAATAAATTGTATATAAAATTATATATAAATTTAACTTAAAATTACGCATGACCCTTTAAAATATGACCCTTCAATGTCTATCTTGGAGTCTATAGTAAATACATTTTCAGGAAGCCAAAAGCTCTTGAAGTACATGCTTAAAGATTCCTTCAAGATGACAGAAGTCTCGATTTGTTTATAATATGACATAGAGTCCTTCAACATTACAGTGATTCCTTCCTCGAGAGGTAACTGAAGACTCAATTTGTCTAACATGCTTAACTGTAGACGAAAGAGTTCACTTGAAGATTGTTTGTCCTTCCACATGGGATGAATAAATAGTATACATGTTGCCTTCATTTTCCACAACCACAGAGTAAGAAATGTGAGATTCATGTTTAGCCACCAAAGCAAGAAGGCAATTACGGCTACTGAGAGCCTCAAACCAAAGCAAGGAGATCAGTATGCAAATATGGGAAGCCTCTACTGAAGCTTCATTTTGACCTTTCCATGACCCTGCTGACTATCTGAGATGAAGGCAGAAAAACAATCAGTTAATAAGAGAAAAATGTATTTCATGTAGATACAAGAAAACAGACCAAAATAATAACAGGAAGAGGATAAACTAAGCAAATGGGTAACTCTTATTTTTAAGAGAGTATATTTAGCAACACAAATTTGATTGCATCCAGTCATTTATTTTCTAGAAAGTCTCTTTCAAATAACGGCGCCTGAGAGCAAATGAAGTATCATCTTCAGCTAAAGGTCTTTCTTTCATTTTCTCACAAGCTAGAATGGGGTGGTGCCCGAAGAAAGCAAATTTTCTCTTGCCAAACCAATCCTCATAATTATTGTCCCAAGCAAGCAAGCCTGTAAAGTAACTGCAAATCATACATAAACAGAAAAAAAAACAGCAAAAATACGAGGATGAACACCAGCCTACATTTCCAATTTCCCAAATCTACAGACATGTGAACAGAAAATATAGAGAAATCACTCAATTATAAAAGCCACATCATCACCAAATAAGTAAATAAAATTGTACTATTTCCCTGAAAAAACATCAGCTGTATCTCAAGTTTCATGGTATTCACCAAATATCCTAGGGGTCACATGCTACCATGGGCTTAGAAAACCTCAGAGGCTAGAAGATTGAAAATGTCTTGTACAACCAATGTATTTAAGAACCTGTTATCTACAGACTCAGACCCTGTCATCTACAGACCTAGGACTCTGTTAAGACACCAGCTGACAGCACTGATATGAAGAGCACAAGCACTTGGTTCTGGTACTTTTTTCCACCATAAGATCTATATCCCCATTTGCATCACATAAATGAGCCTTGGGTTACAGAAATTGGATAGACATTGGAAAAGCATGCTATATAAAAGGATACTACCCAAGGTATGAACAGAAAACAATAGTTGAATTCCAAAACATCCTAAAGGAAGCACGTTAATCCAACCTACAACATGAGTATAAAGAGAGAGAGAGAGAGAGAATAAAACTGACTGGATGTATTTGGGGATTTCGCCTTTTCTGAGAAGAGAAAGTGAGTACTCTGCAGCTTCAATGAGATCAGAGATGTTGTGAAGGGATTGCTCCTCAGAGCCGAGTATGAAGATTGTACGGACCTCCGCTTTTTTAGCTAACCGCGCCGCTGGAGTCATAGGTAGCCTTGGGGAATTGAGGCACCGCAATATCTGACGATAGAGGGATAGAACCTTGGATCGGTTGCTTGCTAAATCCTCGGCGGTTGTCCATATCAGACCTCTAGCCATTTCTGTCACAACCACAAGTAGTGACTTTGTCAAAGGACTGGAGATCATTCCCTGTCTGTAACTGAGACATGAATGAGGGAGTTTATACATTAAATGTTATCTCCATTTTCTTTGAAGTATATTAGGTCGAAAAGTATAGGCATACCAAAAAAATGCCGATGCCTATAGAGAGAAATCAGATAGAAAGAGAACAAGAAATAATTCTTTCACTTTCATTTGGTTAAGTAAAAAAAGATAAGCCAATTTTTGAATATGACAAGATCTTATAAGTTAATTTTAATTTTAATATAACTATCAAATTTAAGTATAATGGTCTAAAACTTAATTTTTTCTTAGTCTCACTGATTTCTTAATCTAAAAGAATGAGGACGTTTTTAAATCTTTTTATTATTTTTTATTTATAAAATTGGAGATAATGTATTCATTGTAAATATAAAGAAGTAAATAGCGTTGATTTTTCCAAGAAAGAAGAATTGGGAGGAATAAAGGTTATCTGGACTTGAGTTTAACCCCTTTTTCCCTTTTTTTTTAAAGCTTTAAATTATTTAGTTAAAAAAACCCACCTCCCTGTAGGACTGTAGATAGGTAAAAATCAGAAAAGATATGGGCTTCAGTTAAGAAAATTACTCAGATTTGTTTACTTGTTATTATGTATACACTAGCAGTAGAGCTCTTCCAACAGAGAGGTGATCAAAATGGTCCAACGGAGGGGTGATCAAAATAAATATGGTGACAGAATAATAATATAAAAGTGCAAACTAAAAACATAAAATGACAGGATTAACAATTTAAAAAAATACTTGTATAAAACTGGTCTTGGAATAAAGGTCATTGTTGAATTGAAGAAAGAATTATTCCAGTCTAGCATAAACATTGGTCTTTAAACACTAAACCACCAGATCAATAATTAGTGCCAATTTGAATATACTTAAAAAAATAAAAATGAAAGTGCTCCTTTTAGAGTTGAAAATACCTGTAAATTGAGAAAATACAAAAAAAAGGTACAAAAGCTACACTTTAAACAAACCAAAAGAACAATTTTAAACTAAACCATGTGGCAGACAACAATAGCCCTAACCAACTTAAGAATTTCCTAATGGCCATACATGGAACAAATAAGCTATGATAACTGAGAAAAACACAAAATCCAAAAATAATGCATACTAAAATTATAGGTCAGGTAATTCAAGTAAAGAGCTCAACAAACCAAAAATGGTTCATCATCTCTCACAGGCTCTCCTAATCTTTTTTTTTTTTAAATAGTGCTGAGTTATAGTAAAAAGCTACAAAGAGCAAAATTACAAGGTGGGGGGATACCATCCCATACAATGAGAGATTGCAAGGAGGTTCCAAATTTAGCTATTCTATCAGCGAAGGAATTGGCTGATCTGGGAATATGATTCCAAGTACAAGAAATGGTAGATACAATGTCAAAAATAGAAGAAATGGTGAGCCAATGATGTCAGGGAAGGAATTAGATAAAGTTTCCATTGTAATAAGTAATTTCCAACTCTCATTAACACAATTTAAATAGCAAAAAAAAAAAAAAAGATTTATTTTAGTCATGACATGTTGTCCATGGTCCAAATCTAGATACAAAACTAAACCAGCAAGTTTGCCATCTTCTTTTCCACACATAATGAGATGAAGAAGTTGTCATTTTTCAATTACTGGTTGGAGATTATAAATAAGCCATTAACAGGCAAGAATAGTAATAAGAAGAACAACAACAACAACAATAGGAAATAGTGTTGGTTAACCTAGAGAGAAGAGAGACACTCTGCATGACATAGAACATAACTGCATAAGAGCTGCAAAGGTGATTGTCTTAAGTTTTGTCCTGCAATTAGCATTGGGCCATTTATGAATTAAAATTTTAGGCAAATAGTATAAAATTAAAATTTGAAAATTTGTAGAAATAAATTAATTCACAATTTCTAAATAGCTTCCATTACATAAAACTGACACAGAACGTAAACTAATTTAAAATTTTATATTTGGAAATGAATTTCACAATATATTTCAAAAATTATTGAAGAATATAAAAATTATATGAAGCAAGAAGAAAAAGGTTTAATGAAAAGTGCAATATAAACGTAGACTCAAATGTGCTAGAGTGTGAGCAAAAAGGCCTTAGATATGAATTTAAATTAAACATGAACACCAGACACCAATGACTAAGGAATTAAGGTTCCTATCTTAGTATTTAGACAAAAAGAAAATAAAATGGCTAATAGTAGCCAACACTGAATTTCCTTAAAGATTGAGTCATAAAATACAAAATTATGTTTTCTGATATGAAATGATTTGGTGTATATAATATCAAAAGCATTGAGACCACTAGATATCTCAAGTAAAACTCTATCCTTGAGTATAGAAATACATTCATGCAAAACTCAAGAGCTCAAGGATTGAGAGATAAAAAGTAAAAGCATCATGGTAAATCTAGCAAACTTACCAAATAAAACATGGAATGTAAAATTAAAAATGAAGGTTTTTTATGAGACCAAAATAGAATGAAATACCCTTTTAGAAATAAAGATGAATTCCTTGGAGAGTAGAAAAATCCTACCAAACAACTTAGTTACATCAGTGACGTGAGCATTTACTTGCTCATGCTCACAAATGAACCAACAAATTAATAAGACAATATGTTTGGAATTGGAAGCTTTTATTAAAGAAAATTAGAAAACCTCCTTTAACAAAAAAATTGGAAATCATGAGAAAGAAGAAGAAGACTTAATAGAAATGGAGAACATGTTCACAGGAAAGGGGACTCAACCAAAACTAGACCTCAATTCTGACTGCATAACCGCATTGGAACTAATTATCAGTTACATCCTAGCTAAAGGTGAACTTCTAGATAAGAAGTTCTAAGACTCTCTCTGTGTTGACGAATAATTCGCCTACATTTATAGAGAAGAAATGAATAAAGGGTAGCTCTTCCAAGACTACCTATTGATCAGGATTGGTCAATCATGTTCCTCGATTTAAAGAAATTTTGCAAGACAACAATGTATAAGCATGTACAAGAAAAGGAAATACTGTGTGTGAAACACTATTTAGAGTGTTCCATACAAAAAGCGTGGGTTGAAAATTCTTAAGATCTAGTTTTGAGAATGATTTACTCGGTAATTCTTGGAAGAAGCATTAAACTGAATTCTACCACCTTAAATGTCTTATGGATATGGATGATTATGGAGGATGGTGGTTGCCTTCATTAGGCACAGAAGTGAATGAATCAAGGAAGGAAACAATAAATTTAAAGTGAGCAAACTAACCTAGCTGTCAAATTTCGTAGTCAATGTGGCATCTATGTAGAATGCTCTCAGCATGCCACGTTGGCGAGATAAAATCCTATTTGGATATTCACCCCTAAACCCTAAACCCTGTGATTGTCCATCCCCTTCATTTTTTACTTTTCTTCAGAAAAAAAGAACTCTGCGAGTGCTGACCAGAAGAAAAAAAAATCCTGCTAATGCCGTTGATGTTACCGCTCTTCCTCCCCCCCTTCTTCCAACTGACATCAAAGGTAGGCAACTCCTTCCAATTTTCTTCATTTTTTAAATAATTCATTTTCGTTTATGTATATCTAGTGTCTGATGTTTGGGTACTACATGACTGTTTAATCAAAGAGAAATTTTTCAGTTCTTAGCATTTTTGGGCGTTTGTTTCATCTTAACCCATATCCACGGCATATATCTGCGTCGTCTCTGATTTTGTTTCATTATAACTCAAATCGAAATCAAGGTTATAGTAGCCGTCTCATCGTTTGAGAGGTGAAGAAAGTTTTATTTCATTTCAGATATTTAGTTGTGGACATGTAGTCATCATTCACATTTTCTCATATGCCCATTTACTGCTATGCAAGGCATTCTCATTAGCTTCCATGGACAGGCTTCTGTTTTTCATTATGCTTTTTTAACAAACTGAAGGTGGTGGTAAAGATCAACGCGCCTACATGGATCCCTTGTATAATGTCATTCTTTGGTCAACTTTGTTGGGAGTGAGTTTTTGGGATCCACTGACAGAAGATCACTTTTGTATGGGAACAAGGCTGAAAAGAATTCCCTTTCTGCTGGTCTCTCTACATAGGTAGCGTGTAGATAAGTAGTTTAATCCTCAGATAGGAAACGAAGGAAAAAATCACAAGAGTTTTCTGCCTTGAAAAAACAAGATTATTTGAACCGGTTAGGGTGAGCTAGGCAGAATCCTTCCTTCATCCTCTTCTACTACCACACAAATCCTTAATGGCATATGCAAATGATTTCAGATTATAACCATTTTTCTACAGAACAACTTACTATTTTGTTAGGAAGAAGATAGATGATGGTTGATTTGGGAGGTAAGATATAGATTCATGAGCAAAACAAGGATTTGGGGGGGGGAGAAAAGCAAGAAAGGCTTACACGTGACTCCCATGTCATAGGTAAACAGTTTACCTGTGACGTTGCAAGTATACATAACAAAGTTCTTCGAAAAAATTTCCCTCCATACAATTTGAAAGTTTTATTCCGAGTTTCATTTAAGAAAAAAACTTGATTTCAAAAAATTTTCTCTAGTAGTATCAATCATTCTTTTTATGCACTGGCAACTGGTTGTCTGAGCTTCTGAGCATCTAATGCTCATTCCCACCTCTCTTCTTTCTTCAAATTGGTTTTGGAGAGCAAGAGGTCCCTCTTTCTCTACATTGCAATCTTATTGTGAAGCTCAAATACATCAGACAGTAATGGCTTAATTTGTTGTTTCATATTTCAGAATGTTGATGTCATTTTCTTTACCTTCTGCACTTCCAGTGGTTCAACTCCCTTTCCCTTGTCTCTTCATTCTTTCTGTCACATTTGGAGGGAAAGTAAAGTTGGATTTGATGGTTTTCTCTTTTTTTCTCATCCCTGCTGAACAAAACAGATTTTTGAATACCCTATTGCTATAGGTTTTTTATAATTTTCTTCTCTTCTTCTGTCATGCTTTCTTCATTTCCCTCTTTTTTTGGTAGAGTAGTACACCTGATGGAAGACAAGCTCTTTCACTGTCATTCTGCAATCTTAAATAAAAAAATCTGATTTAAGACACTTCTTACAAATGTGAAATTCGTATAGGACCCTATTAAAAATAAGAAAGATAGCTGAAAACTTAATTTTCAAGGCGCATCCTTTAGCATTAGATATATAATTTAATTTCTTTTACTTAGTGTTTTAAAGTTAGTTTGGTATTACCTTTTATGCATTTTATAGGTTGCCACGTTTGTATTATTGCATAGGACATATTTGTTAATTTGTGCAACCAAATATGTTATAGAAACTTTTTTTTCTGTTGCTATTGTGCATTTATACTTCTATCTTAATAATATCAATCAATGGTTAAAGTAGTAAGTTTTATCTATTTTTTCGTGTGTTTGCTCAATAAAATTATGTAGTTTTTGTTTTAATCTTAAGTAGAACGTGGTTGAAGATTTAAAGTCTCACTGACTTAAGAGGCCAAACACAGTAAGAAAAGATATTTAATGGAATAACAATGCTAACCACCATCACAGCCCCCCTCCCCACACACACACCATTGAGTCAAAGGATCAATTCATAATAAGTTTTTTATTATTATATTTTTGAGAAGATTCTCATAGGCTTAATTTCATAAGATACCCTTTTGCCTTTTGTTTTACTCTCTATTACCTATAAACTTGATTCATGGTTGAAACTTAATGTTTTGGAATTATAAAAAGTCTTGCTTGGTTCTCCAAGTAAAGTCCCTTTCATGATTAATTTCTTTATTTCATTTATCATTTGATTTATTTTGAAAATTACTCTTAAATTTAAACTACATGATTGAGTAAAATTGTAATCGTATTTACAAGATTTGTTGTATGGTTGATAGAGGACAACAGGATGTGGCTAATATAAATTTGTTACTTTTGTCTGAAAATTTCTTTTATGAGAGTAAGGATTTATTTAATCCATCTAATTTATTATTATGTTAAGATTTATTTTTACTACATTATACTTTGTATCTTATTGGGTGAATTTAAAGAAATTAGTGCTAGGCTCTCCAAGTTTCTATTTTGACTTTTCATTAAAAATTTTTCTTCTTTGCTTCATATAATTTTTATATTCTTAATGGAAGCTCTTTAGAAATTGTGCATAAATTTATTTCTAAAAATTTTCAATTTTCAATTTTATACTATTTATCAAAAAAAATAATTTTATACTATTTATCTAAAATTTTAATTCATAAATGGCCGTATACTAATTGCAGGACAAAACTTAAGGCAATCACCTTTACAGCTCTTCTGTAGGTATGTTCTACGTCATGTAATTTAAGGTAATTCTTATTACGTGCAGAGTGTCTCTGTTCTCGCCAGGTTAACCGACACTATTTCCAATTGTTCTTCTTCTTATTATTATTATTATTACTATTTTTGCCTGTTAATGGCTTATTTATAATCTCCAACCAGTAATTGAACAATGACAACTTCTTCATCTTATTATGTGAGGAAAAGAAGATGGCAAACTTACTGGTTTTTAGGTTTATATCTAGATTTGGGCCATGGACAGCACGACATGACTAAAATAAATCTACTTTTTTTTTGCTATTTAAATTGTGTTAATGAGACCGAGAACCCTAAAAAAAAAAAAGTAAACCCTAAATACCATAAACCCTGAACCCTTAACCATACTCTAAATACCCTAAACTCGAAATTATGCAGTAACTAAACAATCAATAACAATACTGTACACAGAAAATTAAAATTAAATCAAATACAACAGTAAATTAATTGAAAAAAATAGGGTTTAGGGTTACCTTCTGAAAATTTGGGGAAAACCGAAGCCGAATGGGGGAATCAAGGGAAATGGAAGTAGAATCAAAGAAATCGACGCCGAAATGGGGAAAATCGAAGGAAATCGGGAGGATTTTTGGGGGAAAAGAGAGCAGCGATAGGGAGAAGGCAGAGAGGAAGGCAGAGAGGGAGGCCGAGAGGGAGAAGAGAGACGAGAAGGGAGAAGCGAGAGGGAGAAGGGAGAAGCGAGAAGGAGGCCGAGAGGGAGGAGGGAGTGCGAGAGGGAGCAGAAGACGAAAAATCCGAGAGGGAGAAGAGGGCGGGAGAGAACAAAATTCGGGAGGAAGCGACGCGTCCCGACGATTTCATGTAGATGACTCGGAAAATTCCGGGGATTCCTGATTCCACAGCTTAACCTTCGTCTACTTGAAACTCGCGCTCGTGCACCATTAACGGGTAAGTGAATGATCTAAATAATCAAGATGAATTTTATCTCCTGATTCATATAGACTAACCCCCCCTAGTGTTGCATATAAATCACTTAGTATGGAAGACAAATAATTTCAAAACTAATCATACTTTCATACAATTAAATCGTTAAGTATGCATTAGATTGATTTAAAAGTCCAAGTCCAAATGTCAAGTTTTTGATTAATGTCTCATTGATGACCATCAACCCAGTGGTCAAATTCTTCAAGCCTTAATGATTTTAAATTTTAGGAAAAATATGTTCATTTTTTAATCCTCCATTTTCAAAATTATGTGGCTCATTGATCATTCAAATCATCATACGTAGAGGAGAGATCGCGAGCTTTGTTCGAGGAATTTTAATAATTTAAAATATAAGTGTTTATTCCTTTATCGATCATTTTATTCCATGGTTTATGCATTATGAATCAAGTCAGTGTCTCTCAAATTGATTTGTCATCTTTCTTAACAATACAAGTTTTCAAATGATCTCAAATTACTTTCTCATAGCTTGAGCTAGGGACACCATCACCATTCATGGTGGTCAAGTGATCTCTCTCAGAGACCAAATTTATTTGGGCGTCATAGTCATCATAATTGAAATCAAATTTTGATTTTGGCTAGATTAATTTTCAGCAATAGTATAATTTTTTTATCCCCATGTGATCTATTGATAGATGTTTTATTATATTACAATTGTCAATTTGTTGTTGCAGACCATTTTACCATTTCAACACATTTTAGCTCCTCTCTCTCTCTAAGCTTTTATTAAAAACATTAAAGAAAGGTAGATTTTAGTTTTCACATTAATTTATTCATCCTTGAGGTTTGATTATATATCTAAATTTTGTAAATTACAAATTATTAACTGGGAACAGGATCTCATGTACCCAGTTGGTTCAGGAATTGTTTGGACCAAATTCGAACAAAGCACTATTCACCAGGGTGACTGGTACAGGAGACCCCTCTCGCCTACGCAGCCCTTCGTTAATGCGTTTCCCCCGATACCCTTTACTTAACGCCCCCTTCGTTTACAGGATAATTTAGCAAGTTCCTCCGTGCAGTATTGCTGCATCTCAATTTTGTGTTCCTGCTTCGTGTTCATCAATAGCAACTTGCTCTTCGGACGAGAATAGCTGAGGAGAACTGGGATTGCCTCAAGGTCTTCTTGCAACCACAAGTGAGTTTGCTCTGCCTATATCATTCACAATCACGAGCAGCACTGTGCATTAGGATTTCTTGATAGGAGCCACTCAAATCAGTTCATATTTTCTTATTTCTCCTTCTTTTATTTTCATCCGGAGCAGATATCAGTTTATTTTGAAGTTTAAATATTCAGCGTTTTATTCATTCCGATCGATAAAATTATTGCAGTTAGATTAGCATTCTTGCTTGTTGGACCATTAGAACCGTTGGGATGTGTGAGGAGTTCGGTAAAACGAGTGTATGTTACCCCTTCACGTTTCGTCTATGTAAGCTGCTATTTCCTGTTCGAGTTTCTTTCTACTGTACTTACCTTTCATTTTAAGTCTTGGGTTTTCAGTGAATTAAGGTCTTTTTTAGAAAGTGAGAAATGGCGTTTTGTGAGGTTTGTCAACATAGGAAAGAAAAACACAAGAAGCGTGGATGCCATAATTCTACTTGTCATACCTTTACCATCTTGATTTTTTGGTTGGGTGTATTACATTTCCTTCAAATGTGACTTATTTCAATTTCTAGTCTCAGGCCAGGGTTGTATGAATTGCATTAGTAGAAACCAATGTAAGAAAATGACATTTTCAAAACTGGGTTGTCTGCTTTTTGCAAGATATTGGTGAGCTCTTAACAGTCTTTTTGATAAAAAAAAAAAATCAAACATTTGAATGAGAACTAATTGAAATGGGAGAGATTTACATGGTTCAGGGACTCCTAAATCCACAGTGAGAGCTCTCTCATACAGCTGAGTTGCTGTGCTGAGAGTTCAATATATACTTCTTCAATTGTACATTGATGACTGACAGTTTATATTGGATCTACATAATGTATTTCATGTACAATGAGATTGTTATTTTTGGTGCTATTTTTTCATGTTTTCCTTTGTTGGTGGCGTCGTGTCTTCCACTAATACTATTTAACCAAGTCATTAGTTTGCTTTTTTGTTAAATTGGACCTGCGAACGTTGTGTAGAATCTAAGGTATTTGTAATGCACATTTAATAGAATTGCAGTTATACTAGTATCACTGAAGCTGAATCAATGTGGGTTAGATATTTTTCTGAGGTTAGATATCTGCAACAATAAGCTCAAAGTCCTTACAGACCTGGAGAAGGAAAAGGGAAGCATAAAGTCTCTTGGGGAGTCTTTTCAACAGGTGTATAACAGTTAGGATTAGACTTTGATGATGATCACAATGATATTCATATTGGTAATGAAAAAAGTTTAAAATAATTGTTATATGTTGTAGTTTAGTGGAAAATTTAATGGGACTGGATGAACAGGAAATACACCAACTGATTCTGTGAATATTTGTTTCTTTGCAGGTGTGGCACTGATCATGGCGAATTAAATTTTGTGTTCCTGGATTTTGTTATTGACATTTAGCTGTTCCTTCTGCCATATCTGGCTCTATCATTGAAAGAGATGGTATGGCTTGTTTGTGTTCAATTTTTGCATGTTCCTGGCTTCCTTAACTGAGAAGTCTCAGTTTTGAAGGAACATGTAACTGATTCCTATCCAATAGTTTATTTCTTAAGTTTTTTAGAGTGCTTTCATTTCTATTTATGTTTTTGAAATTTCAACATTGCAACATATGTTGACTCAGGGCTCTTTACTGCAGGATCAAAATGGTGTGGCTGATGAAAAATCTGAAACACGACTTTATGTTGGTAACCTTGATCAGAGGATCACAGAGTATGAAAACAACTTTTTTTGTAATTTTTGAGTTCAAAATTTTTCCGCTTTATATGTTCTAACTGATCATTTGAAATATTTTTGGAAGACCAATGCTTGAAAGTAATGGAGCCTATTCTGTGCCTTGGAACTTGCCCTGCAAATGAGAGATGGTGTCATGTATGGGCCATCATCCAAGAATATCCAGAAGTTGGATTTTTTTTCGTGCATGTTCATTTCTAACTCTAGGCACTTATTTCATATATATATTTTGAATGGCGGGTTGGATACTTATATTTTAGTAGCCAATTTGAAGACCACATGTAGATAGCTACCTCCGGTCACAGCCTCCAGTGGAAGAGTTGTGGCTTGCATGCTTCGGATGCTCTTAAATGATCCAGTAGTATCATTCTGAGAAACTATTTCTTGACAAAGGATATCCCAAATTTCTATTTAGACTATTTCATGTTTTACATCTGTCAATGTTAAAACCTCTTGAATGTTTTAGGTCTCTCATGATTAAACTGTTCTCCCCGTTTGGGAAGATTGTACAAGAGGATTTTCTGTGGCATACACGTGGGCCCAAACGTGGAGAACCACGGGGCTACGCTTTCATCCAGTATAGTACTCGAGAGGTAAGGTGCTGAAATCTTGAATATCACTTTACCATCTCATTGCAATTCGTAATTCTTTTCATTGAAGTGAGGATGCAGGAAGCACTGCTGGCCAAAGAGAAAATGAACGGAAGATTGGCTTGTGGGCGTCCTTTGGTTGTTCGGTTTGCTAGTGAGAAGCAATTGTTAGAAACAACAAGTTCTCCCAATGCTGCAAAGGAGACTAAAAAATCAACCAGTTCAGTAGGCCCATCTGAACATATAACCCGGAGTGCAAAAATAGTAGCTATAAAGAACAAACTGAAGGCCATGGAGGAAGAAAACTGCAGCCTGAAGAAGCAGAGACCAAGTGATAGCTGAGATGTTCATGCTGATTGTAGTTTGTTCTGAACCATATCCATGAGTGCTGCGCATTTAGCACCACTGGGGAGATCTGTCCTAGTTGCCGTGTTTGTATACTTTCATATCTGTATATTTAGAAATCTTTCCAAGTTGAGGGCATGCCTTTGTTTCCTAGGAAGTGGAAGGACATGGTTATCGTATTCCATGATGAATGCATCTCCAATCTGTTTCTTCTTTCGAATCTTGTGATATTATGTTGCAGTCTCATTCCCATTATTTGCTGGAGCCTTCCTTTCTTCTATTGCTCAGAAGAGATTGGCAACTCTGCTCAGTACTGGCACCCACCCTTGTTGTGGAGAAAACAGTAGAGAGAGCCATTCAAGCGCTCGTTTAAATAGAAGCTTTCCGTCCTCTGTAGATTGCTTTAGGCAAGTTCCTTCCTCTTTCTTGGATGTTGAGACGAAAGAGGCTTGGATTAGGATTTTTCACAATAAAGATTTGGGAAAATTATTGAGATCAGATTCAGGAGACAAAACAGGGTGGCATGTCTTCATGTATCAGAATTCAGTACAATATTGCAGGTTATCTTTAGTTTTGTCTATTGTCATGTGACCATGTTCGTAATCTTTATCTTACTTTATAAATCTTCATTTTCCTTATTTCATGTCAAATAAGCATTTTATCAAGCACCGGTACGGCTCTCTAGCCGCCATTCCAATTCCAGCAGCACCTAAACTTCCTCTTTACCCTTTTTTTTTTTCCTTGTTTGTTTTAGAATTTGAATACTCATGCTAATACAATTCAGGCAGCTGGTTGTGCCAATGGTTTTGAAAACCGTCACGGCTGATTCTCTACATGGTTAGGCTACAGAAACAAATCTCGGAATTCCTTTTAAAACAAATCTTTTCTGTCTGCTGTAATAAAACAAGACAAGCCCATGATTCCTTGACTCTCCTACATCCGTAAGATTTACCTACTCCGGAATTCAAACTCAACCCGCTGATTTCCAACTCTGGAATTCAAACTCGACCTGCTGATTTGCAGAACTTTCAAATGTCATAAATTCAACAGGAGTCAAAAGGATGCATGAACAGAATCTGTTGGCCAATTTTAAATCCAATCTAACAAAACCATACAGAGAATCCATTTCAGGAATCTCAAGACACCCTAGCTGGCATGTTTCCTTGCAATCTTCTTCCTGTTTTCCCAAAGCCACCTATAAATACTGCCCCATTGAGCCATGAGTAGCCAAATCATTCTGAGGATTTCAGTACCTTTTAGAAGACTTGGCATTTCTGAGGTGTTCCAGCATATTAGCAGAATGAGCAATAGCAAGGTAAGCACTATTCCTGCTGCAGCTTTTGGAGACGGAGGTTTCGTCAGTAGAAGGCCTATCCCAAAGAGAGGGCAGATAAAGTCCAGAATAGCTGCCAATGCTTTCCACTCAATCGTTTCGGTGCTTTCAAGGGCTACTTCACATCAACAGCATACAGGCCAAAAAAAATATCACAGGGAGAGCAGAATAGACAGAGCACATGCACAGTAGGTTTGAAAAGAAACACTGAGTAACAATGAATTCAAGAAGATTTCTTTGTAAAGATGATCCACTTGAGTTTTCAAATTGCGAAAAAGTTGGTCCGCTCAAATTGCAGTTCATGTATGGATATTCTAAGTTCCAATTGAAACATGTCTTTAGCAGAAATAAAATTGTATAAGATGGTTCCAGATGAACTGGCCGCAGCAACTCCTGCTAGCTTGTTGAACTACATGATTGTTTCTTCCGTTGGGTATTTTTGCTGTGATTGGTTTGCAATTTCATTCTGATTTGAAACCTCTGAACCATTAATTGGTGTGGCACCGATTGCCACGAGGCTTTTCAGCCAAGCGCCTTGAAATCTGGAGGTGCCACCTCTGTTGGAATTACTTGGAGACTCAGGGGTGATCTGTGCCTGAGTGTTAGAAGTTACTCCAGCAAGGAAATTGTATGCCACTCTGCTGGCCGATGCAATTTCTGTCTTAGCTTGCCTGAACTGTAAAATCATACAAACAAGTGATTGTAGAATGATAAAAGATCATACATGGCAAGTGCTGAAGAAATTGAGTGACAAAAGAACATTTGTGGAACACATAAACAGACATAAGTACACTAGTTTTTTCAGTAAATAAAGCAAATGCTCAGACTCAATGCCGGGACCACCATTCAATAGCCAAAAGATAAGGGCTTCACGGTTAAGTCCTTCAAAAGAATGCGCTCACCAGAGAATGGAACTATGCACTTTCCTCATCATGCCAGATCATAAGTAGCATGAGTGCAAAAACAAGTTATCAACTGGCACGACACGGAAATGTACATAGCTTCTTGCATAATAAGGTGCCATTACGGAAAGCAATCTTTCCGTATATAATGATAAAACTGGAAAAATACAGTGAAGTCTGTTGTCATTTCACCTTTTTCTTTTCTTTTTTGCAATGAAATATAACATTTCACATGGATGGCTAAAAATTTAATGAATAAAAATAAAACTATGAAACACTTGCAGTTCATCGACTCTTTGAATAAAATATAAAACAAAAAAAAACAGAAACCAAGCAAGCAGCATCTTTAATTGCAGAGATTCACACCTTTAATGCTGTAGTTCCAGCAACCCCCATAGCAGCATCTCCAGCATTAGCAAACCTATTCACCCAAGCTGTGAATGACAAAATGCTATGAGAAAAATTACCCTTTTGCAAGAAATGAAGAGAACATAACAAAGGGTTGGAAACACAAGCAATTAATTTATTAACTGGAATAACTGTATTTAGAAACTTCAGTAACTTATAGATTGGACTTTAAAAAAAACAAAAAAAAACTTATGGATTGGACATTTGGCTCAATGGATGCGTTTGAGGATTTCTCAATGTGAGCTTTTAGGTTCAAAAGTAGGGTATTTTGGAGGGGAAGCCGACATTAAATACTTGAATAAGTAGCCTTCACTAACTTATGCATTATTTCTACCTCGCAAAGAATAAGATTTATAACATATTCTAGTACAGGAGGGACATTAATGATTTTAAAATAAAAACTAAAAACTAAAGCAGTCCAAACTGAAAGAAAAATACTGCAGAGAACTAGTCCTGAAGTTGACATGTAACTAAGTAAAATGACCACTACTCGTCATTAAATATCAACTGTTTAGAATTGGTTAACAACCAATTCAAACAGATTAAGGACACATCTTGCTATTTTAAAAAATAATATCAACTTTACTTGTTTCCTTTTTCACTCACTAATCTGAAAAGTTAGACAGAAAAAGGAACAAGAATAAGAAAATACAGACTCCTCCTTACCTCCTTCTAGAGTTTTTAGAGGTCCTACATATTCTCCTATATTAATCCCAAGAAAAGAAAGGAAACAAGTAGTAGTATCGACCAAGAATATTTTGAAAAGATCTAAGTCAACAAGGTAAAACCATTATCGTATCCAAACAAAAGAAGGGTTTGTCAGATATTATTGAGCACCAAAGTTATGTCTGCTAAGATTTTTAAATCAGCTATGTCAATCACCTTGACTGAGAAAATTGGACTTGCAAGGGATGATCTGTTGCCTTGTTTCAAGAATCATCCATTGCTTTCAAGGCACATGCAAAATTTCACCCATTTATCAGGCATATTGTGTTTTCTTGTTCCCTAGAGAAGAGAAAACTAGAGGAGTACATCACACTAAGATAGTTAAGGTCCAGCTGGAGTGACAAAACTAATTCCCACAAGCAGGGAGAGATGAAAAGAAAGACACAGACCCATAAGCCAACGTATTAGGGATTAAGTACACTAGTGAAAGAGTTGGCACATATAAAGCACTGCAAAATACTCGAACGCACTAGGAATTGTCTGGGCCATCCCTCATTATTAAGGCAGAGTATATTTCTTTCCTTCGATCTGAACTAATCAGCCATCATACACAAGAGAAGCCTGGATATAACTGTCAAATTCAAAACCAGTTGGCCCCACATGTGATATGGAGAGACACTATCATGTACTCACTGTCCGAAAGAACAGATGAAGAAAGAGGAGAAATTGCTCCATTTGAATCGTTGAAGCCCAGCAGGACCATGGTTATAGATCACAGATAATGAGTTGCAACCACAAACAAATAACTCATAGACCACAAGATCTCCCAAAAAAGAACGGATCAAAAGATCCTGTGATCCTCAAAAGAGAGGAAAAACTCCTTCGGTTGAATCATGGAAGCTCAGTCCCCAAACATATATCTATTCAATTTGGTGGCCAAAAATTGAATGCATTCTCATCAAGCATGACACAAACCATTACTTTTGTTGAAAACTCATAATGAGAGAGAGAAAGAGACAGAGAGACAGAGAGACAGATGTAGCAGTTTATGGGAATGCAGAGGTTTATGAGACTGTCGCACAATTACTCATTTTAACACTGAAAGAGAAGTTTTTAGGGATCTTGGTAGGTACTTCACAAGGCTGCTTTAGCAGTTTGCTATATCTCGGTTCCAAAGATTCAAAAAATTGGTAAAACCATAACAACTCTAGTGCCGCTGGCAATATGTCCAAGCTAATTCCCAGGGGCAACCAGCATTGCCACTCAGCTTCTAAATTTCAGAAAGAACATATAAGAAGAAACGTGTGACTAAGATATCTGGGGGGTTTCTAGCATGAGGTCTTGGATCCAAGCCTTGCTGCACTAAAATTATTCATGCAGACTTTTTTTAAATGCAGAGAGAAAAGATGTACTGCAGTGGATTCTCCTGGCTCAATGGTCTCCCTTGAGAAAAGTAAAGCAGGTGATGGTGGGGTATTCTTAATGGGTTTAATTCTCACGAGGTTAAGGATATCTTCTTCTTTGTCTTCTTCTTCTCCTTTCACAGTCTCCATTCTGAAAAACCTAGAATGATAGAATCATATCATACATGAAACGTATTTTTTATTCATCAGAGACTACAATGTTAGATTGAAAACAAGAAGTTATAGGTCACCTGGAAGTTTTGGCACACCAAGCCTTTCACAAAATTCATCACAAAAGTGATTGCAGTTTTTAGCTAGTAAGTCATAAGAATTTCCAGGCCATTCTCTGCCAAGTTCTCTTAAAATATGATTAACTTTGAAGATTGAACACTGAGTTACTCCGAGAACAATCCGCTCCCGATATGTGTACATAGGATTTTTGCCTGAGGGGCAACCGAAAACCCCAGAGCCATTCTCACAAAATCCAAAAGACCATTCATCATCGCCATAGACCTGCCAAGATTGATTAGAATAAATTTATAAATTCCAAAAAACCTTCAAATAGGTCATTAATTACACATAATTGTCATAAGAGCTTTGTCAAAACAGTGCTAGGTTGAGCTACAGATGTCCTTCTCCTCCATTCAATTTGTTTCTAAGAGTTCCATTATTTTCTGGTCTTTTTGGGGTCTTTCCTCACCATTACCATCCACTTTGTTCTCGGCCTTCCTCTACTTCAAGCTGGTCCAACAACTGGTGTTAACAATAGACATAGCATGCTCAAATAAGAAGCGTTTGAATTCTCACTTTGACATTATGGTGTTATGCTAGTTGCCAACATGGCACAACCCTACTATTTCACCCACTATGATTACAACAATCAAAGTATTAAATAAACAGACGAAATTTAAATTTCAAACTCGGAAATAGATGGTAACACATGAAGTACAAATTATAAACTAAAAAATAGTAGACTGAAAATAACAGTACAATCATGTCCTCAAAAGAAGCGCATAAAATAATATATTGTTGCATCTGAGGAAAGGTTGAGAATAGTCATGTGAAAATAATCAGCACACCCCAGTATAGCATAAATTTGCACCAAATAATTCTCATATTCTTTCCAACTTGCAACTAACCAATTGTAAATCTCTTACTGAAAGAGGCTCACATACCCCTATTCACAAAGCTTGGCACATAGCAGCTTTGGTTAGTAAGGTAGTAACCCATTTGCTTGAACTGGTCCATTTTTAGCTATGACAGACACATATCTAAAGTTACTCTTGACAAGAAAATGACAACTCAGTTGTGACCCTGTTTCTTTTTTTTTTTGAGTTTCTGTATTTGTTTTGTACACTTTCTTTTGTTGGAATGTTAAAAATGTTAATTTGACATACAAACTACAAATAATACAACTGGTGAGACTTGAACTCAAGGCCTCACTCAAGAAAGCCCCCATGTGTCAAATGAGCCAAAGGCACAATACAACTTGTACTTGATATTTTGATAAGGTCATTGGCTCTCCTTCACTAAATCCATCAATTCAATAGTCACCTGAAGGAAAGACAAGCTCTAAATAGCTGGATTGACAGTCCAGGGGTTAATCCCCAAAAACCGTTTCCAAGATCAGAACGTACAGTTTTAGTATTTGAGTAACATCAGAAAATGGTTTTTCAATCTTATAAACCTCGTAAGATAAAATATTTTCCAAGTAGTTCTTCAATATAACACCAGCTGACAAATATAAACGTGACAGCAGTGGAGATGGTTAACAGGAACGATATTCGAAGACACCTAAACCTCACTGCATGCACGTGGCAAAAGAGAACTAAACATGATCAATTTCACAATCACGACACTATGACAGTCCATCAGCACAAAAAAAAAAAAACCAATTCCTTCCCTGGGTAGTAATCCTGTGGGAATAACTTATCAAATTCGGTCATTTTCTGGAACCCATGTCAGGCAGATCGAACCATGTCCCATATTCAATTTCTCTAAAAAAAACCCACTAAAACAGATAGTCTCCCAAATGTAAGCAACGGAAACAAAAACAACTCACCTGAACAGCGCTATGAAAGATCCCCCCCAACCCAATTCTGTCCTTGAAGATCTTGTTGATCTGGACGATGGTGTTGTTTGTCTTGGGAGAAGAGCTATTCGTCACGTCGTAGATATGGAGGATCACCTCCGTCATCCTCTTCTTCGTCTTCTTCTTCTTCCTCCTCTGGAATCAATTCCCTACCCAATTTGATTCACTTTCTTCACTCGTCTCGGTGTTAAACCCCTGCTATATACGAGAGCGCCACTCACAGATGGTCGGGATATGCCACCGCCTTTATGCTTTCCCGACGCACTTTGCCTGCTTTTTGGATATTTTTAAGTCGGGGGGAAACTGTAAAAGGGCAAAGACACTTTTGGAATGAGAAAAGAAAAATACTCGGTATCTTTTTAGTTTTTGCAGTTTGCAGTTTCCAGTTTGCACAGGCTTCCGTCTGCGGACGTTACTAAGATTTGTAGATGCAGTCTTTTCCTGCAGCAAAGATGAGTTCGATCAATACCTGAAGTCTTACAGGATTTGCGAGAAAAAGCCAAGAACACTTTAGTGGACAATTCTTGTGTCGGTAGTACCAGTGCCAATATCTTTTTCACAAGAAATATCGGTCAATACCCTGAAGTCTTACAGGATTTGCGAGAAAAAACGGCAAGGACACTTTTGTCGACAATTCTTGTGTCGTAACTCGTAATGCCAATTGCCAATAGCTTTTTCACAAGAAATACAAAATCTTTAGTACGGAGAGTTACCTCTTTCTGCGCTGCCTAGTCGATAACCATGATGATATTAAATCATTAGTTATTAATTATATAACAACATTCACAGGAAGAAGTAGAAGAAGGTTAATCCGGTTTTTATCATGGTTTTCTGACCTGATAAGTGATGTTAATCCAGTTTTTATCATGGTTTTCTGACCTGATAAGTGATGAGTCAATCCATGCCTTTCCCGGCCCAGGGTGGCTGAACTTGACCCTTCTATTTTGGGATGGGTTCCCCTACTCCAAGTCTAGCTCTGAATTCTGAGTTGATCCAATCTGAGGTTTTGCAAAACCTGGTTTGATCGATTTCAAGTCGAGCTGGTTTGGCTGAACTTGACACTTCTATTTTTGGGATGAGTTCCGTCACTCCAAGTCTTGCTCTAAATTCGGGGTGATCCAATTTGATTGAGGTTTTGCAAAACCTAGTTTGATCGATTTCAAGTCGAGCTGGTTTGGCTGAACTTGACCCTTCTATTTTGGGATGAGTTCCCCCACTCCAAGTCTAGTTTTGAATTCGGGGTGATCCAATCTGACTCAGGTTTTGCAAAACCTGGTTTGATCGATTTCAAATCGAGCCGGTTTAGATTCCAATATTGTAGAAGAAGATTTCAATTATCAATATAATCAAGATAAACTTTCAACATTTATAAATGACCTACCATTGTAATCAATATCTCTAATCAATCATTTTTTTATATTAATTTAGTATTTTTATCAAGAAAAACTCAATTTTTCTCAAAAGGCAAAGTGTCTGTTTTCCTATCTAAACAATACTATTTCATCTTATTTAAGAATTTTTCAGTTCATTTAAACTAAGAACGATTGGTATAGTGAACCATGACTTCTCCCAAAGAATTTGACTTTGAAATCATCTATGGAGTCAAATTTGTGATTCAAAAGTTTATCATCTCTAGTTGTTAAAAAAACAAGTACAACTAGTATTTTAGTTTTAAATTTTTTATTCTACTTGGTGATTTCTTACTTTGCTCATGCACATTTAGTTTTAAATCATCTATTAGTGTTCACCTATCATTTTGTGAGCTCAAAATTTTAAATCTACTTCTCAATTGAGTTGTTTTACGAGTGACTTTAATTTCAAATCAAGATCTTGAGTTTGCAAAAGGGCCTCATATTCTCAAATCACGTCAATTGGTGTTAAGTTGAATTGTTTTCACTTTGAATTACATAATTAAGACAAGGGTACAATGCTTCAATTCTTTATTGTAATGTTAGCCTATTTGAGAAATATTAAGTGTATCACATTTGTAAAACATGTAACCTTTGCATTGTTCCTTTAATAAGCTTTGTGTAAGAAAATCTAGAATCTATCTCATGATGATTGTACGCTTTTGTGGTTGTTTATGAGGCATGAGGTTAGCCAAGTGAGTTATGAGTATTCATTAGGTGATAGGCATTTGTTGCAATGAACTATGGTTGATAGGCATTTGTTGCATTTGTTAATTGTAAATTAGCTTGTCTAACCAAACAGTTGTAATCTAGCCTATTGGCTTCATTGTCGTAAGTGTCATTAGACTTGTAAAGTAGTTGATTGAACTCCAAAGAGAAAAATACTTTGAAAATGGATAGCAATTCAAGTTTTAATTGTGAACCACCACATATCTTTATGTCACTTTTGTGGTTGTGTGAATTTGTATACTACTTTAATTAAGCTCTAGTTTTAAAATTGCATATTCCACTTTACAATTGAAATAGAATTGGTTTATCCTTTTTGTGGTGGAGTTTGCATCTCGTGCAGCCATACTACTTGTATGGTACAATGTCTAGTGGACTTAACCTTTGAAGTAGACAAACAGAACACTTGTCATTTCTTGGGCGATGAGGAAAAAAATCTGGAACCATCTTGAAATGCATCTCCTAAAATATTTTCTTATCTTCAATGTTTCCTCCCAATCAATGTTGTTGGCGTAAGTGGCTTCTCAAGAAGGGGGGCGAAGTGAGATTTTCATGTTAGAAACTAAAAGTGTGTAATACAAAATCATGTAATATGACAATTTCAAAGTAAAATAAACATTCACACACCATAGGAAAAAAAAGTTTGTTATTGATGTTCTTCTATTGGTATTCACCGTCCAAGAACCTTGCTTGGAAAATTTTACTATTTAAAGCTCTAATAGCTAGAATTTACACAAAAAGATCTGGCTCTCTTTAAGTCATGTGTAACTCAATACATGTTTTTTACAAATCACAATTTACCTTAGAGATTGGTTAGATTAGAGCTCTAACTGGCCATTTCTTTCTAAATTAGATAGGTTCTAGATGAACCTTTCACAAAATAAAATCAAAGAAAGGAAGAAAAAAATTGCACTCGATACTTGGAGAGTACCTTCTCTGAAGAGATCCAAGGATCTACTTCTTTAATAACACAATGTTGAATAACTAGGAACTTGATTCGTATGAAATGCAAGGTTAGGTGGAGGAAAGAGTAAGGGATATGCAAAAGTATAACTTTCTTTCACTCAAAAGCACTTTGGAGAAGATTTTCAAGATTTTGAGAATAAGGCCTTATAGATTTGCCAATAAATGTTTATTAACTCCTTTATGTAAGGTTTGGTGGGGTATTTATAAACTCCCCATAGCCAAACTAGCCAGTTGTTTTTGCCTAAGTTGCTTATTTAAATTCACAACTAGTCTATAAATTTTTTTTTTATCATAAAATCTAACTTCACGGAGATCTTTAGGCTAATAAAAAGAGAAAAATCTACATAAAATGGAAAATGTGTATTAGTGTAATTCGTAAAAGTCATCCTAACCCCAATCTACCACTAGTCATTAATTATTACAATTTTCAAACAAATTTGTACCATGAAATTGGTCTACAATTACGTCCAATATGAGTTGAGCCCTTTGTCTAGATTTTGTTTTTGTATTTCTTTTTAATAAATGAAATTTGGATTTAGACCCTTTTAGACAACATATTTGGCTTGTTCAAGACCACTTTTCCTGGCGTTTGTTCATGCAAATTCAGGTCGAATGTGGACTTCTTACTAGGCCTACCTGCTTATTATTCTAAATCATAAAAGTACCTCTTATTCATACAATATTTTAATTAATACACTTAAAATTCTAATTGAATTAGGTTAGGCTACTTTCTTTAACAAATAATTTTTCATTTTTTATTTTTTCCCACATAAAAAAAATGTCCAAGGCATGCTAGTAATAGAAAAGGAAAAAGATAAAATAAGGCAAAAGTAAAGAAACATTATATATAATTATTATTAGGATAAATTAAATTAAATCATAAAATATAATTTATATAAAATGGAAAATATGTATTAGTGTAATTCATACAAGAAGATATAAAGATATTTCAATAAGAAATTTAGTTGTCGTAAATCCCAATAAATTACAATATTTGTTTGAATAAATCCATTCTATTATATGGGTCAATAATTGGGTTCAATATAAGTTGAACCTTGTGCTTAGATCTTGTTTAATATTTTTTTGTCAATAAATTGAATTTAGATTCAAACCTTCTTATGATATATTTGGCCTAGTCAAGACACTTTTCCATGAGCCTATTCACACAAATTCATGATGAATATGGACTTCATATTAAGCATACCTATTTATTATTATTAATCCTAATTCTACATCTTATACATGGAATATCTTAATTAATAAACGTATAAAAAATTTCTCTTTGGTTTGAATTTCTCTTCAAACACTTTTTTACCTTGGTTGAACACTTATACTCCAAGACCCGATTTGACATAATTGGCTCAGGTGAGTTAGGTTGACTTGCCTAAGTCGGCTAGCCGAATCGCCTCAATCAGGCAAATATATTTTTTTTAAATTTAAAAATAATGAAAATTCTATATTATGGTATACAATATGTTACGTATAATTAGCTACATATCGTAATGAATTGTAATACAAATTTAGTGGAAAACTAATGCTTTTAGAATTGGGATTTGTATTCAACTCGGTGTTCAATGATCTGAGTCCTGAGTTGACATGCAACAATACCTAGACATGACTCGACCTAACATGCTCATATCATTTTAATAATATTAAATTTTCATAAAAAAATTAAATAATTAAATAATTAATAAATATTAAGTCCTATTTATTAACTTAATGACTTATTTAATAATTCTTCAATTCATTACATTACTTACTGATTGATATTAAATTATCAATTAATGGCTTAATTACTAATAATTATAAGAGTTTCTTAAAACCCTAACCCTAACGATTATTGGTCGCTAGTAATAACTATTTTTAAAATTCATCACTTAATATTTTTTCTTATTAACCAATATTTAATTATCTTTTAAATTAATCATTTATATTCTATATTTTTATTAAACAATATTTAATTATATTTTTAGTTAATCATTCATATTATATTTTTTTGAAAAATTAATATTGTTAATTTATTTAATACTTATTACCTTTTACTTAAATTAAGTATTAATTAATAATTATAGATTTATTTTAGCCAAAAAATTAACTAAATTTAGTTAATTTGTAATGTATCACCAACTACATATTCATTTCTATAATCTATAATTTTTTAATAATTAATTATTTAATAATTATCAATTTATCATACCATATTAGCCTAAACTTAGGAAACTTAAGTGAAAATTTACTGGCTTTAGTGGGAGTCGACTATGCAGTCACACATTGGCCTTGGATTAGATGAACGTGTGCAGGTCCCATTGAGCGATGTTTGTTTAATGCTTTGACGAAAATGCCCCTTTCGTGCCCCTTCCCCTCTCACAGCCTGTTTTCATCCCAGTTCAATGCCCACTCTCTTTCTCTCTCTCAGTAGAAGTCATCTTTCTCTACAATCTGTAGTTCTGTACTGGCATGATATGAAGTCGGCTTAGGTGCGAAACCGCTCATCATTTCGCCATTTTCTTCAGGTACACCGTCTTCGATCTGTTGCTTGCGTTTTTTTTTTTTCTTTTTGCGTTCTGTTGTTTCTTTTCGGCGATGTTGTGTTTCGTAATTCAATCTAGATATGAATCGCGTACGTTATTTTGTCTGGTTGACCGTTTTCAGATCCGGTGTGAGTAGATGGGATTTTTTTTAATTGCTGTGGTTTTCGGATCGCGTTTCGGCGAACCGGTTGTTGAGAATAGAGTCAAGGTTTTCCGTGGAATTCGCTTTACGCAGGACGTTCTTGGATTGAAGATGCTGGGTTAGATTAGTGTATCGGTCTCAGGGTCCCCGCGTGCTACTGAATTTCGTTTCTGGTTATGAGGTGGTGGAGTTATTGGTGAGACAAAGATAGTAGTTTATCAAAAATTAAATCTATATTTTAAAGAAAACTTGTTGTTTTATGATGTTCAAGGACTAAACTTGTATTGTCCTTGTCTCTTAGATTAATTTCTTTGGCTGATCGTGATTTAGGCTTCACGACCGAATTTGGGTTTTAATGAAGCTGTTGTTGTGGGTTTTAAGTTCGCCTTTCTATCCTATCTTCTTTACAAAAAAATTTCTCTAGTTGGGTATTGATACTTATTCATTAAATTGATTGTTTCTCGTCTTGTGGGTTATTATTATCTTGATGAAGGGAGATTTTGCTTATATGAAATTGCTTTCAGCATGTTTGTTGGTTACTCTTTACCGTTCCACTTGGAACTTGCAGTTCTAGTCATATAGGGTTTCAACGCCTGTCTTCTTTTTCTCATTTCCTTTTTCTATTTCAACTTAAATAATTTGCTCGCTGGCTTCATTTTAAGATCATAATATAATATCTTATTGGCTAGAAAGAGAGTGGGAGAAAAGATTAGAAAATGGGATTCTTTAGATCTTGACAAGCCTTATTTCCATTTCAAGCTCTCCTGTTTTTTTTTTTTTTTTTTTTTTATTATTTTAAAGTTACCCACAACCTGAAAGTTTCTGAGATTAATTTTTTGGAGATTTATATTTCTTGCCTCCTTTGCTTGATAATCTAGAAATCAAGCTTGATGGTATTTTTTTTCGTTGTTTGGTTGATATAAATTTTAAACTTGGGTGACTTCTTTATCAGCTGTTGGATCTGCTTCAAGGCAGTCTTTCATCTCCTGGAGAACTTATAAGAGTCCCTTAGTTTCTTCCTGTTCTATTGTTGACTTTTGTTTATTATTATTCATTTGCAATAGGAGGCCATGTGAGCTGCTTTTTGAAGGTTGGATTTTTATCTATCGTTAATCAAGGCAAAGTGAATTACTGACAGACTGTTATGGGAAAGCCAGAGGGACTTGGAAAGGTGGGAAAAATGGGTCCAAGGGACACATCTATCAGTGCATACCGTTTTGCGTTTTTGCTATCTCCAGTGGTTTCAGTTTGGGAGTGTATTGTTCGTAAAATGAGATACTCATTCAGACCTGAGTGGGTGTAGCTGCTGGTGCATACAAACTATATTAGTTTACTACAAACTCTGGACTTAGTATTTTTACCAACAAGATAGGATTGAGCCACGAAAAAATGGTTGACCTCACAGTAAAAATGGTTTAGGATAGTACACTCTTTTTTGGTGGATTTCTTTGAAGTTTGAGAGAATTATACTACATAGGTATTTAGGAACCATGGAAAATATTAGGTGCGGAAAAGTGCCTCCAGTTCTGAGAAAAAAGAAGAAACAGGTGAAAGATGACGTAGATCGAATCAAACAGGCTGAAAAAAAGAAGAGACGGTTGGAAAAAGCTTTGGCTACTTCAGCTGCAATAAGATCTGAACTTGAAAAAAAGAAACAGAAAAAGAAAGAAGAACAGCAAAGGCTTGATGAAGAAGGGGCAGCAATAGCTGAGGCTGTGGCCCTACATGTCCTCTGTGATGACTCTGATGATTCATGTCAGATTGTCTTGAAAAATAATCAAGGAATCAACTTCAACAAACGGGACCATGCTGGTAACATTGGCCTTGTCATGGGGGGTTGGAGGACAGGACCTGCTTATCAGGGATTCACCAAGTATTCACTTGAGGGGATGGGTTGGATTTCTGATGTTCATGGGTCAGCATGCAAATGGAATGATTGTGGAATAGGTTGGTCCTTGACCTCTGGCTTCCTAGGAAGAGATTTTCAAGCACCTTATTTTGAAGAAAGAAGCAGAGGGGGAGAGGTATCAGCTGGGCTGATTGCAGCTCAAGCTGTTTCATCACTTCAAATTGCTGAAGATTTGCGTAACAAAATCAATCTGTACAAGGGGGTCTGACCATATACGTTCTAATAATAAAGTTGTATATAAGTATTGCGGAATTGTCCCATCGTTGTCAAAGAAGAGTCTTGTTTTCACAGAAATATGTGGTGTTGCTGTGTCATGTTCTTGGATACTATAGTCTTGGTGCTTCTTACATGAAGCATGCTATTTTAAGTGATGCCAGTTAGTATGGGCAGGATGATATTGTACGATGTGTATTTGCATTGTGAAGTTACTGCTTGATGCTTTACTAATATCTTGCCAAAGTGATTTCCAACTTGTTGTTAAATTATGTTTGCTCCATTCAGAAAAAAAATATGTATGTTCACTCAGATGTACTCTAATTTGAAATCACTGTTTTTAGCATGAGGTCATATTGAGAGGTAAATCATCTTTGTAATGCTGCTAGAAATCCTTGCTGCCACTGTTCCTACCCGTGCTGCTATACTGAAGATTTCAGAATGTAGGATGCACCTCCATGTATATTAATGTGCAAAAATGCCATTTCTTGTCAAAAGTTTATGATTTGTATTGAAATCAGAACGAAGTCAAAGCATCGTTGTAGGTCTGCTTCACTAAAGGGTTTTTTCTTGTCAATGTGTAAGATGTTGCTGTGAAGGTTGATGCTCTCTCTATACCTTTCTTTTCTATTCTTAAATAAATTTAAGTTTCTTGATCTGTTCTTATCTGCACTATTCTATATTCTTTATTAGGAATCTTCTGCTGCGTTCGAAAGCAATGTGTGCCTAAAAGCTGGCTATCTAGCATGGTGGATGGGTTAATTCCCTGGCAAAGGCAGATGGGGTTTGTCATCAGTAATTCACTTTTTGGTGGATAATTCCATGTCTACATGTTCGAGTAATTCGCCTTTGGCGTCCTGGACCTTACAGTTAGTGCAGCAGAATGCGTCAGGGTACTTTGCAAGTCTCAACTTTACGAAACTGAAATCTCGTAGGCTGTGTTTTTTGAGGTATATTCAATGTCTACCTACGAAGACTTGTAATTTACAATTTACAACCAAGGGTTAATTATCGTCACCCTTCTAAGGATTACCAAGTTACAATCTACTGGGAGGAGTTTTGCTTGTCTTCACCTTGCTTTTCACGAGAGGGGGACGCTCCTCCTCGGTCTCTTTGTTCCATAAAGAGGTTAGGGAGGACAGACACTCCTCCTCACCCTGCTGCTTTCCATCTTTACTGGGAAAAGCCTCTCTAGTTGATGAAAGGAAACGTGAGGATGGGGCAAATTCCCCATCTCTCCAATCTCTTCCTGACAAACACATTGGCCAGGAGAATGCCCTCTGCCCCACCCTCCTCTTCCTTTTCTACTTGCCCTTTGTTGGTGGATGGAATGAGCAAACCTTGTTGAGTTTGGTTTTACCAGAATCGGTTACCTCACTCGATGATTTATGACATGAGCAAGGTTTGCAACTTTATGTTTGTCTGTGCATTGATCCTTCTTTGTTGCTTCCACTTCAATTCTGAAAAGAGCTCGGAGTGCCCGCTGAATGCGTGTTTTCAATTTCTTGAATCTGAATCTTCAATGAGGTAGGAAGCAACAGGAAAAGACCCATTTCGCCAAAAAAATCTTCGTAAAACAATAGGCAAAGCTGGCCTTGCTTGCATTGCTCCAGGAATTTCTCCCATACCCTCTCTGATCTTTCTAGTCTCTTACTCAAACCCTTCTGTTGGGTTCTGCAATGGTTGCTGCTGTTTGCCCAGTCCATCTTGTGTAGGAGTGGCTTCGAATCGAGGTGGCTTGCGAGCGGCTTGAGCTCGGTTCGAATTGGTATACCCGAATCTCTAGTCGAGTTTGAGATTTGGGATTGGTTCATTTAAATTAACGAGCAGAACTCGACCGAATCAAGGTTGGGTTCGAAAGTTCGCAAGCCAACTCGTTAATTTAACGAGTCTATGCGGGATTCGGGGGAGTCGGGACCGGATCTCTGAGCGGAGCTAGAGTGAGAGCGAGAGTGAGGGGGGGGAAATTCTTCCTCTGCTCGTCACCCCCGAGCCCCTTCGGCCGCTGTTGTGGCTGCCTCTGTCGCCGTCGACAGCTGCCTCGCCGGCCGCCTTCTGCCTTTCCGTCACCGTCGCTGTCGCTCGATTTCTTCTCCCTTGTCTGTCGTCGCTTTTGTTTCCATCGCCATCGCTCGATTTCTTCCCCCTCGTCTGTCGTCGCTATTGTTTCTGTCACCGCCACTTCTGTCACCACCGTCTCCGTTGCAGCAGTTATCCTCGACGAAAGTTCCTCACCGATACCGTTGGTTCCCTCGGTGTCGTTCCTCGTCTCGGCGGAAAACCAGAACCGTATAGAAAATTTTTGAATTAGTATTTGATAGTTGATGTTGTAATACTTTTAGCATGAGACAATTTTCATAGTAATTTTGTGTTTGATATTTTATTTAATTAAAAATTTATCGATAAGTATAGTAATATATTAGATTGATTATTAATTTTTATTTATTTCCTTAGAAGAGACAATAAGAGGTCCATTTAACTTTCCTAAGAAAATTTTAAAATATTGCTTGTAATTTTCAAATAAGTCACTAATAGTAATAGGATTTTATTTAAAGGTTTTTTCTTAGAAATATGTATCATAGGAAAAACATTTCTAGTTTTTCCTAGAATATAAAATTTCAACTAGGGGCACTACGGGGGCCATAGTAATTATAAAATAAGCTAGATAATATTTGGGGTAAAAAAAATTAATATTGGTGCGTTCTAATCTATTATTGAAAATTAATCCTGAACCTCTCCTATCATTTTTTTTAAATGTATGCATAATTTTATATATAATTTATTTGTCATAAATTTTATATAGTGTATTAAATGTAGGTTAAACTCGAACTCGGTTAAAATTATTAGGCTCGAGTTCGATTATAATTTTAGGTTCGAGGCTAGGGTCGGTCGAGCTCAAATTCAAAATATTTAAATCAAACTTGGCTTGAACAAGATTCAGACTCAGCTTGATTCGATGCCACCCTTATGTCCAATTTTAAGTAGAGGTCGTTCCCAATTTTATGTAAAATGTATATATAATTTTATATATAATTTATTTGACATGTATTTTTAAAAAATTTTAAATATATATTAGAGTTGGAACTCGAAATATTTAAATCAAGCTCGGTGAGGCAAGTTCTGGGCTCGGCTGGGCTGGATGCCACCCGGTGGCTAAGTTTTCAGGTTTCAAGACGGCCCAAACGGGTTTCTCCGGTGCAGAGCGACCGGCAGCTGAGGCATTTCCTGATGGTCGCCAAATGAAAGCCTTTTCTTGGAGCCTGGAAGCATGAGTTGGACGAAAGTAAAGCGTATTCCAGAAGCGGCTGAATCAGATGATTTGGATCTTCCTTCCAATCGAGACACGTTGTGCGATCTCACTCAGCAGTTCTATTCGTCTATTAACGACAAGAATTTGGAGAAACTGGACGGGTTCATTTCAGATGACTGTTTCTACGAGGATGAAGCTTTTCTTGACCCTTTTGAAGGGAAAAAGGTCACACCGTCAGTCTCCTCTTGCTTCTCACGCTTCCTTTCTCAGACTTGTTAGTGTTTGATTTTCCCACTAAGCCCCATTTCTGAAATCTCTTTCTGAAATTTTCTCAGACTTGTTAAGTGTTTGGTTTTCCCACTAAGCTGAAAATTTCATTGCTGTTTTAAATATCCTACTTGAACAGTATTCTTATGCTATGCTGAAGGAAAATGGAAAAATCTCATCTCAACAAATCTGATTACCACTTAAATCTTATGCAGGATTCCAGAACGAATCATATATCATTCAAGTTACATCCAGCATAGAGTGATTAATGACCTGAAGGCACAAACATACATCCAAGACAACCACTTTGGGTGACTCTTATTGCTACATACAGGTCTGCAATTCGTCTTGCTGTGGGAAAATTTTTACTCTGAATGGAACCGGAGTTTCTGTTGAACCTGCTCACCTTTCAAGTCTTACTTAGCATCTCCTGCACTTGAAAACTGGCCACTTTCTTCTTCCCCTACCTCAAACATGTTAAACAGATACGAGTAGAACCACAATCTTCCACAAGAATTCATAACCGTTGAACCCCAGATCAGCAGGAAAGGAAAAACAGGTGAACAAATCATCCATTTTCAGCATAATCAACTCATTTAAGATCGTCAGGCGAAGATGGCATTGACAAAGTCCTCTGCATTGAATGGCTGGAGGTCATTCACCCCTTCCCCAACACCCACAAATTTAACAGGGATGCCAAGTTCATCAACTACACTTACCTGCAAGTGAATTCATGCATTTTTCTAGTTCATTTGTGACCAATGAAGTTAATAAATAAAAGTTAAAGATGAACATGATATTTCAAGACTTACCACACAACCACCACGAGCTGAACCATCAAGTTTTGTAAGGATTAAACCAGTTATTCCAACCACCTATTGCAAAACTGGATTTGTTCATCAGCCTTTTCATGATATGACCATCAAAATCTTATCTTTAGGTTTGAATAATAAATCCCATATTAGAAGTAACAAGACAATAGAATGAATTAAATCAAGACCAAAATTTCAGTCCTTAAACAAACTTGAGTATCCCAAGGTCTACAAACTCTCTTTTCCCAAGGTCTACATTCAGTGCAGAATAAAAAGCAGTAAATAAGCACATAAAACAAGACAATCATTCACATCTTACGCCTGAAAGCTTGACATGGTAAGGGTACATTCCAAACACCAATCAGTATAGGTCTGTACCAACCTACTACTGAACTATAACCTTGTAAAAAATACCTTTCTTGGGAAAATAACATGGTCATAAAGAAGAAGCTAGTGAAGTGAGAAACAACCTGCAATATTAATAATGGGTAACAACTAAACAATTTTAAATTTTATCGCTTCTCAAACAGCAGTCATATATTAGGAATTGAGCTTTAAAAGTGACAATCTATATCTGGTAAATAAAATAGTAATGCTTTGGTGTTTCTAAATGACTGTTGATTTGTCCTGGATTAGGCCTTCTTTAACTCATTACATACTGTTTAAATTATACTTCAGCAGTGAAGTTTGTACCTCATTGAATTCCCTTGCTTGTGGAAGCATGTTCAGCCCCGTAGTACCATCCAAAACAAGAAGGATCTCCTGTTAGAAATTCAAAAACTATCTCAGATGATTAAAAATCAAGAACGATCTCCCTCTTTCAACCATCCCTTCCCCTGCCAAATCTCTACTAAAATCATGGTTAAATCTTTTCCACTCCCACAGTGTGTCCATTCCTACAGTCTCTCCCAAGACAGAGCTGGCTGCTAGACTTGTCAATTTTGCATCCGTTTGTTTTTTTCCCTTTTTCCTGCTCTACAGCAAAATCATGCTAGGAGGTAAAAGATGATCATGCACCTGTCATTTCCAGAAGCAATTCAATAAAAGTACATCTGCTCCATGGTATTGGTGGGTAAAAGCCCCACCATTCTGGAAAGAGGTATTAGTAAAAGCACATTTCTTCCACAGTATGGGGGTGTAAAGCCCCACTGTTCCATGTCAATGTACTCCACATCTCAGACTCAATAACTGTTTTTATTTATTTATTTTAATGTTGATTACACAAGCATACTACACCTCTTTTCCCCGGTGAGACTTGAGCCCAATATCTCATACTAGAAGAACCCTACCCCTTCACCTCTCTCTTCCCCCAACAGACACACATATGTGGTCATTGAGCCAAATACCCAACCAAACTGGCTAACTGGATATGAAAGTAGTCAATGGGTGCACAATACAACTTCGACATATGGATATGGCATTACTAGCTTTTCAGATTGTGAGTTTCATGGAAAAACATATCCAGATTTTCTAGGGATGAAAGTTCCTTTGTAGGATCTATAACAAGGGCTTAGACCCTCAATTCCACTAATATCTGAACCAACTCTGACTGGAATATGTTCAAGCAAGGTGCCATCGGAATTTTCTTTGTTGTTATGACTTCATAATTCTCTAGATTAATACTACCAGCTCTCTGCAGAACTATTCTCTCCAACCCCATTTGCATCTTTCATCATTGTACATAAGCCATCGTGTGAAATAAAAATATAAAATTTGTATCCTTTTGTAGTGAAAATTCAAGAATTATTTTGTTTGTTACTAATGCAATCATGGAGTGTAGTTGACCAATCCGTCATGTGCCTCACTGCCTCTTGAAACAACGGATTGAAACATCAAAATAAATTTAAAGGGAAAATAGAAAAAGATTTAAAAAAAAAAAACTGACATACATTAGGTGCACGAGGAACAACTTTAGCAATAGCTTTCTTGCAGGCAATCAACTCTTCCATGAGGCTGTAATTAGTATGAAGACCTGGAAAAGTCACCTTAATGAGTACTCAAGACATAACTGAGGAAAAAGCCAGAATCACTAAGCCACCAATAGAAGTGGATTTATGCTTTTTCCAATACTCACGTCCAGATGTGTCACATAACACAACATCAAAGCCTTCTTCTTTACCTCTCTTTACAGCCTGTGAAAGAACTAGTCGAGAAACTAATTTAAGATAGCAAAAAAAATGGACCAACAAAATTACATGGATTAAATGGTAAAAAATAATTTATGAGCTCTGAGTACCTGATGATGCTTTCACTTTCTCTCCTTCACCTACAACTATTTCTGAACCAGTCCTCTCAGCCCATATTTCCAGTTGGTCACTTGCAGCTGCCCGAAACGTGTCACCTGCTGCCATTAATATCTGTCACAAATTTAAATCAGAAAGATTGCAAAGAACAACAAAAAATAATAATGATAATAAAAATACAAGTAAATAATTCCAGAGCTGGTTTGCATTATTTTTTTAAACTGTATTTGAAAGTAATCCACCCATCTGAATACAACACACCTAGTGACAATATATCTCGAATTAATACATGAGAAAGAAAGAAACTTGTCAATAATTAAAAATAACACCAGATAAATAAGCCCTAGGCCCAAGTAAGAATAACATAACAGAAATAGTCAAAGACAAACTGCATATGAAGCTAGACTGACCAAGAAAAATGAAATATCAAATCCTTCTGCTGGATGGTTCTACAAAACAAGTGAAAATGTATTTTAAGTGCATCATTGGCCCATGTTAATTGTAGATTTGAGTGGTCCACATTTTTGTTTTGCTTTTTCACCGAAGCCCATGATTGTGCATTCACCTTTTTCATATACTTAGGTTTCACAACATCAAGAGAAAACATGGTAAAATAAGGAGCATTTTATAAACACATTATACATTAAAATTACATAAAAATATCGACTTACCTTTCTAAATGATAATACTTAAGTAATTTAATAGAAAAATAATAGCTAAGTTGATCATCTGAGGACAGATCCACCTTTTTGCAGTAATCTGCTATTCATTATGGAAGAGAATTCTAACCTTTACCCCTTCATTCTTTAATCTATATGCAAGTTTTCCTGCAAGGAAATAAGTAACATTTTGAGTAATAAGAACTCCTTCCCTTATCAAGATAAAAAAGACTTTTCAAGTTTCAAATTCCAATGAAGGTCCTCCATGATTTCTATTGGAGATATTTCTAATTCATCAACAAAGTAGTAAGGTGAGAAGTTATTTCAGAACATTTCCAAAAGATGCCGGAGCAACTGCAGCTAAAAAATATGATCAAGTTTTATTGGTGAAAGAAAGAGGTGGTTGTGCCAGCATATTACCGAGAGATGTTGTCTTCCCTCCTCCATTAACCCCGACTATCATAATCACAGCTGGCTTCCTAATGGTACAAACAGAACGAACATGCCCATGCACTATAAAATTAGAGTAGATCATGCCACATAAACAAAGGATGAAAAAGAGTGAAGCAACACCCATAGTTCTGTGGAATCAAACCTGAAGCCTAGCTGCAGTTCCGTCTTCTTAGCTTTGGTTGTTAACAAATCCAGAACACTTTTCTTCAAAGCTTCCTGAGAAGAGAAAAACACCAGTCCGACTCCATTAACAACATAATCTCATCACAAAGAAAACACATGTCCAAAAGCATTTTAGTTTCAGCTCAAACAAATTTTTTTTCTTAATTTCGGTACCTTAATTTCAGCTCCTGATTTCAGCTTTCCAGCTAAAATGTCACTTCGCAAGCTCTCCACAATCTTGATCGAAATCTTCGGCCCAAAATCAGACACTAGTAACACCTACAGAATCACCACAATCCCATACACATCATTGAACTCGAAAAAGAAAAACCGACTAAGAAAAATCAAAAGGAAACAGATTTAAAAAACAAATGAACGACCAGAAGAAAACCTCTTCGAGCTCGTCAAGGACACGATCAGTCTCAGCCAAATTCCAGTACAGGAGGAGCTCGTCGATGACGGCGAGGTTGTCCCTGGTTTTGGAGAAGCCTGAGAAGAGCTTCTCTACGTCGCTTTTGGCCTTCTCCTTTATCAAACGGCCAAGACGAGTGAAGAAGCCTGTCTGACCGGCGGAGCATTTGAAGCGGGCTGAACCAATTCGAGCCGGAGGAGTCCCTTCTGACTGGAACGGAGCTTGCAGGAGGGCCAAGGAGGTGGGCTTGGGGGAAGAAGGGATGGCGGTAGACGGTGAGAGAAAGGACATCGGAGAAGCCATGGGGAGCTAGGCGACGGTGGTCTAGATTTTGAGAGTAGGCGTTAAGCTCTACTCAGTCCTCGAGATCTCATCTTCTTCCTGCCAAGGAAGTGGTATTACGAAAATACCCGCGTATCACCTTTGCAGTAAGATGCTCTCGAATTTAAAATATTACAGTAACCTTAACCGTATCCGGTTAACCTGACTAAAACTACAAAATTAACTGCCGATTTGGACAATCCATCCTGCTCTGCCTCCTGTCGTCGAGTTGCTGTCCAGTTCTGGAATTTTCACTTAACCGAGACTCGGGATGGACGAACGCTCAGCGGAGCCGCCGTGGGTCTCTGCCGCCAAGGGTTTCTTCGAGAAACTGGAGTATCAGCGTTGCTTTCCAGATTTGCAGGCGAAGAAGGGTGCGCATTCTGATCTGCACTGCGGACTCCTTAAGGTCGATCGGGTCGAGCGCGGCAGAGTCTCCTTCTTCTTCACTGTCAAAGCCCCTTTCACGGTAAGCACTTTTCTTTTCTTAATCGATTCTTGTTTCTTCGGGTTCCACTGCTTCCGCCAATCCTTTGTTTGTCTTCTAGAATCATTTTGGCACCTTCCAAGGTGGAGCTGGTGCGTCGATTGCGGAAGAGGTGTCGGCGACTTGCTTGAAAACCGTTGCTGGAGATAAGGGGTTCTTTCTCGGGGAGTTGGCCGTGAGTTACCTTTCGGCTGCCTATCTCAATGTAAGCTCTCTGCTTCTACTTTGGATGTTTGAGCCCTTTGTACTAACTATGGCACACACACACCACAAGAGCTAGAAGATTGAGAGATTTACTTAGAAGGCACAATTATGCTTCGTATTGATTGCTTATTCTAATTGTTCATAGAGCCTATATTATATAAACTGTTTTATGGAGAACATTCCGCTCTCTCTCTTTTCCATGTAGAACAAAAAGGAAGGTCTACACATTTTTTTACTCCGGGCATTAAGCAACCTATTAAGGCAATTTTAACTGATTGGAAACTAATAGTAAGAATCATAATCTGTCTTAGTTCATAACTCAAGTTAATAACATTATGCAAAAGTTAACTTTACATAAACTAAGAAACTAACTTAGTTCATGGCTTCTATTAGCATCCTTTGAGGTAAGCCTTCTAATTAGATAATTGGCAATTCCTTTAGTTTATGATTTTATTGGTCTCCCTTAAACTAAGCATATCATACAAAAATTTATAGCAATGCTTGCTCAAATGGGACTTGTAATGGTCATCCTGCTTGCAAGAAGCACCGGATGTGGGACTGGTTCTTCCCTCTCAGTTCGCTTCTTTCTATGCATCTGCTTGGTTGTGACACTGTCCCTTCTTTTATGGAGTAGACTGACTGTTTCTGTCGGCTTGTAGCATCAACTGACTCTGTAACACCATCCATTGTCGACTTTGCCTTCTCCAAAAGTTGTTGCTCATGTACTTGAGAAGAAACTCAGCTCGTCAACTGACAGCTGAGACATATCCGTCAACTCTGTGATGTTGGTGGTTGTTCGTCATCAATTCCTTGAAAGGACAGGCAATGTAGGCCTTGACCTTGAGTTGACTTGATATTATCTCCTACATTGTGCAAATGTGTACAAATAATTCCTTTTTCTCTCAACTAGAAAATGAAGGACAGTATTTATTTCACAAGGCACAACTGTATTTTGTATTGATTGTTTCATTCTAATGGCTCATAAGCTGGCTCATAAGCCTACATATAAAACACAATCTGTCCACTTCTGTATGTGGGACTAAAACTAAGGTCCAAATATATTGAGCTAGACATTTTTGTTGGTCATTGAGCAACCCATTCAAGACTATATCAATACATTTATGGTATAAAATACTACATTGATATGGCAATAGATAATTCTTGTGAGCAGTCTAACCTAATGCATATCTGTGACACTCAAACTTGGATGACTACATGGAACGATTTTTGTTTTCTGTGTCTTCCCATTTCTTCTCTTTGATAGGAAGGAGAAAAAACCAGTATGGCCTGAATTCTTCAAATCACAGTAATTGTTACTAACTCTCCTTATTCAAATCTCCACAGCCTCTACTGTCCCCTTCAATGCATTTTTTTTCCAAATTCATGAAAACTTTTTCTATTAACAAGAAATTACAGCGTAAAGCAGAAATGATTTCATAAATTCAGCTCTAGTTTCTACCACCCAAAGACATTACAATACTGACGGATTTCTTACCCTGCTGTATTGATCCTACAATCTTGAGAGAAAGGCCTGGGGTTGAAGGGATATCTTGGCATTGTAGAGCCTCTTGCCACCTAATAATTCATCAGTTAAGGGATTTTCCATGGGTTAACTTCCAAGGACTATGGGGGTAGTCCCCTACCATGTTGCTTGCTACTGATATAAATACTATATATCATCATTTTCAGCAAAATACTATAAATATATTTCACACGTTGTAAGTTTCCATCCATGGGTTGATGAGAACTGGATTGTTCATTTCATCAAGTTTTTGGGTTGTAAGCATGACACCTTTCACCTCGCTGCAACTTGCTCTACATGACAGGCTTAAATGAGTAATTTTAGTATTTTAATTCTTTTGCTATTTTTAGTGCAGGAGGGCAAAGGTAGCGAATTGCTATTTGCACTTATTATTTAATCTTGCTTGCCATTTCCTAAAAAACAAAACCTTCATGTTGCTTGCTACTGATAAGAGTGGATGACAGAAATTATTAAGCAACCACTGAATGCCATTTTATTGAGTAACAATCTCCAAAAGAGTGGAGACTAGAATCTTTTTTCAAACACCTTTTGGCTTCACACAGATTATGACACATGCTACTGTGTATTATCTGAATGTAAGGAATTTTTTTCGCAGGCAGAGCTGGAGGTTACAGCATCTATTCTGCGACATGGAAGAAGTGTGGCTGTAACTATGGTTGAATTCAGGAACAAGGAGACTAATCAACTTGTTTATACAGCAAAGTGTACCTTCTACAGCTCCCGGGCTGTTGCTAAACTTTGAAAGGAGTGAAACTAGGTCATCTTCAATGTTGATTCTAGGTACGAGTAGTTTTCCAAATGCTTAGTGTGGAACTAAGTTATGTCAGTGTCTATCATTTCTATTCTGGATTGGATTCCATGAAAAGCTGATCAATTGTATATACTTTTAGTTGACATGAAAACTCCCAATATTGTGATTTTGTTGTTCATTTGCCCCCTCTATCGCCACAAATCTTATTGTGAACGATAATTGAATAAAAGCATCATGAGAACTTCACATGTCAAAACTTATTTTCCCAAAGATTTCAGTTGCAAATTGTTGAATGTTGATTTCTAGGGACAACACAAACACAAAGAGATCTCAAGTGAAGGAGAGAAGATAGGAATTTTAGCTCTTGGGAGAGATGAGAAAAGAAACCAAGGGAGAGAAGAAAAGAGAGAAAGGTGTATGGACGAATTTGAGCTAAGAGGAAGAGACTTGAATGTTGTACCCATGCCTTGAGGTTATATTTATAGTTGTGTGTGGTGTTTATAATTACTACAATGCCCTTAGGGCTACATGCTTCAAAAGAAAAATGACATACACCATCTTGCATAATTGTAATTTTATTCTATCTTTATGAAAATTTTCCTTATTTACTAGTTATGCCACCCTTACACATGTGGGTGTCTCTTAACACCCCCCCTCAAGCTTGTGTTTGTAACTTCATTTTGCAAATAATCTTGGTCAAGAAATTTGTGTACTTAACAAAAAAAATTTAATTGCCTTGCTTTGACTCATTTTTGCTTGTAATCTTCATCTTGTTTTCATCTTGTCTCCCCTTTACTTGGAGATTCTAGCCACATAAAACTTGATTACCATTACACGTGGAATTCTTCATTGTTGGTTACCTTTCTCATGTACTTCTTCTTCTACTAATTTTTACCTTTTGTCATGTACTTCTTCTACTAATGTTTACCTCCTGTCATGTACTTCGTCTACTAATTTTTACCTTCTATCATGTACTTCTTCTAACGCAAAAAGGGAAGCAAACAACCCATGCTAGAAAACACACTATTCAAATAACATAACACTACCATTTGACAGGGCAAGAGAGCTTAGCACAACAAATTAGAAAAGCCCAAAAGATTGGATGAAGAAAGTCATATGTCCAACTAACCAAAATAAAGAAAGGGTCAAAGAAGCAAAGTCATTTGACCAAGTCATAGTCTACCGGATATCGTGTACAAAAGTTTCAAACAGCCAAATAAGAGAATAATGAAGGTTAATTGTCTAACTAAAAGTCAATCAAACAACTGAAGAAAGAAAATTCAAAGTTAGAAGTCATATGATTTAACAACCGAAGAAGCAAAGGCAAGAAGCCGTGAAGAAAAGGAGGCATTACAAAAGCAGATTGCTTGAACTAAGGTTGATTGAACGAGAGAAAGAAAGAAAATTATATGTTTGAAGTTGTTCATCCAAGTGATCGGACAACCAAACCAAAGAAGTTGATCGCCTAGAAGAAAGAAAGAGGTGTCCAATGAAGATCCATCAACCAACCCAAAGTCAACCGAACTATATATTCTAGAAAAGCTATGGAATGAAATTGAAGGTTTTGATTGAACCAAGATAAGTTTCAAATTTTTGTGACCTATCCTTGTGATTAGCAGTTTATTATGAAAATATTAAGTATTTTGTCATGATTTTTTAATTAAGACAAAATGTCCCTTTTTAGCTCAATGGTTAAATATTTAACATTGAGAAGTTTGTTATATAAATCAATTTCTCTCCAAAGTTTATCTCTCAACTCCGAATACAAAAACAACTACTCCTAAGCGCACAAGTGCTTTGAAATCAAATTTAAAGTTTGGAATCATAATTTGAAAAACCACCTATTAAAGAACTAAGTATTTCTTGTGCTTTCACTTAAAAATATATTATATTCTTTATGGATCTAAGCTATTACTTAATTAGTTGTTGTATTCTTGAGAGAAAGGTTACAAATTGTGTAATTGTTGTTATTGAGCTTAAGTCCCTGTGTAGGCAAGTAGCCCTAAAAATTCATTTTTGGGTTTAGGCTTGGTGTTCTAGTAAGCTATTGTTGTAAATCCTTGTGCTGCTCTAGACAAGATTGTGTAATTTATTGCTGAAAAATTCCCTTGTGGATCTCGGTTGGATAACTTAGATTGTTGTTGTATTCCTATGTGGGAGTTAGCTTTTGTAAATTGGTTGTTGTGGTCAATTGAGTGACGTAAGTCTTTATATAGGCAGCCCTAGAATTGACTTTAGAAATAAATTGTAAATGTCAAACCAAACTTAGTGAATGTTTTCCTTTTTAAGCACATGTGCCACATGTATCAAAAGATCTCGTACATTGATTTTCTTTTTGCTCTTGATTATCTTAAGTATGAAATTTCATAATATATTCCAGAATAGAAGGAGTTAAATGTTGCTGAATTCAACAACTTTCTTGCCAAAATAAAAAATAAAAAATTATCCTCATTCCTTGCATCAATCAAGAAAGCATCAATAGAGGAAAATAAAAAAAGAACAGCCAAGGACAACAGTCTTTTAGGAGTTGTTCAACGAATTTAATCAAAGTATTGAGTAGAATAAATCATGGTTGCAGTAAATAACCAACTAAGCTTGATCCAAAATAAAATTTCCAAGAGCAAATACAACATCAACACATATAAACGGCCTCTTGATCGGCACTTGCATGAATGAAAGGAAACCAAAATCCAAAAACCTTATGTTGATTCATATGAAATGGCAACACTTAATCTTCATGCAGATGGGTAAAAAATTCTTATTCTCCGACCTTCTTCACGAGATTAACCATTAATAATCATCTCAACAAAAGAGGAGAAGGATATTTATCATGAATGAGCATGAGTTGCTCAAGCAAAGACTTCAACTTGATATGTTGATGAAAAACGTTTGATTAACACCTTAACCAAGGGACTTGGGATCCTAAAATTATTGCTCTGATACCATGTTGATTAGTTAAGAACAAAGTACTTTAGGAGGAGAAGAACTGAAGATGAAGTGGAAAGAGATAAGAGAGTAGAAAGAGAAAGAGAGAGAGAGGGGATAGTTGTTGAGCAGAGAATGAGAACCTAGGAAAGAACATTAGGGTTGTGAATGCATACCTAATCCTCTCCCTTAACCTCTATTTATAAGTGTAATAGTGTAGTAAGTACATCAATGCCTTTTATCCTAAGAAAGGTGGAAAATGGACAAAAAAAAACTTTTACATAAATGCCACCATAGATAAATTACATATTCTAACATAATTGATCTCCTCTAATCACGTAGAATTAAAATTTGATTAGAACATATTTCTTTATTTAAATGAGTCACAAGTTCTTTTTTCTTGGGATGAGAAAAGACTAATACAATTGCTAATACATGTACTAATTAGCTATTAATAAATTGATTTTTTTTTGGGAAAATTGACATATTGAAGCTGATTTTTTTGAACTGTTTGCATGATAAAGAAATTGCTCCATAAGAAACATAAAAAAAAAGGAAATTGGATTAGGTGAGGAAAACTTTATCCTCACCTATGTAAGAATAAGATTGCATTTTTATCTAATATAAGGTGCTATACCTTAAGGATAAGGTTGTGTTTATACTTTGCATTATTGATTCCTTGGTAATAGGATCATGTGTATCTCAATGTTTAAATAGGGTATGCAAGTAAATAACAACAAGAGAGTTAGAGATTATTAATAAAAATAAATAAATAAATTTAAAGATATTTAAATTGGATTTTATTTTATATGTTAAGATGAAAAGGGTTAAAAGCCTGTTTCTTAGAAGAGATGAAATTGTGGAAATATTCTCTATCTATTATACCTTGGACCATAGTTTGTACACCTCTCTATGTATCCTACCTCCCATGCCCCCACTGCAAATAGATAGTGCCCCAGCATCATCAGAAATGACACATTACACTGTCACATAACAAAAATATCTAACTCTAATCCCCAAATTGAGGCTTTCCTTTCTCCCATCAACAACAACTAGATCCATCTTCAGCAAACCCGGCCGGTGATCGATTTCTCCTTCATCTTTATCAGCTATCACCTCCCTTACGTGCGAATTGTGGAACGACCTGATCAACAAAAACACAGCAGACACCCGGAAAACTTATCACAAAAGAAAATGAATTGGTTTTGATGATAAAACGAGTTGGAATTTGCGTGGTCATGATAATAATGCAGAGGAGATCGAAGAGAGATGGAAAAGGTTTGGGTTTTTTTTCTTATATAAATGCGTGAAGATAGTACCACCCACCTGATCTTCTGGGGCATTATCATCCGTAGGCGGCAGCCTCATTGTTCCGTTCGCAAATCTTCTTCCATCTCTTTGGACGTTCCTCTTCGCAACCTCTGAAATCATATTTTGAACAGAATATCAGAATCAAGAGATAAAGATCCAGATGCAGAAACCCATATTGTAAATAAATCGATCTTCGTTTCTCGCTCGGAGAATGGGTAGTTATAGTACCGTTATTGAAATGGGTCTGGCCGGAGCATTTAGCATCGAGGGTGGAATCGGCGCAGTCCGGGAGGAAACGGTCGAGGGGGGGCGGATGGTAAGGGTGGCGACTCAAGTACGTTAGATCACTCCGCAGGAGCATTGTCTCCACGAATGAAGCCTCCAATCGGTTGAGAAAAGAGATGTGTTTCTCGTCCGTCCAACACCCGTGCGAATCGCCGGTGGCCATGGTCGATGTCTCGGCGATTGATCAGAGCTTGCAGTTCGTTCGGTGGATTTTCTGCAGTCTTTAAAGAAGAGCTTGGTGGGTGGCCGCCGCTTCGCTTTTCCTGGCCCTTTCTTGTTTTTCCGGTGTGGGGAAGAGAAATATCAAGGTGGGGCTTTGAGATATTTTCGTGGCCACGTCGCACAATCGGTCCTCCAGTTTGGAGCTCAAAAATATCGGCCATCAGTTTCGCCCCGTGATGGCGACGTACTCACGGCGATTGATTTTGGGATAGCACGGAAGTGGACTGCTGTCTTCGAACGATTCGTCCGCCTCAGCTCATCTTCCTTCTCTTTCACTTTTCCATTTTATGCAGCTTCTGGTAGGCCCCTGCTGAGGCCTCTGGTTCGACGGTGAAGAAACTTTTAACTTTTCTAAAGTTTTAAAACATTAAGAAGAAACCCATGGTCTAAAAATGGCCATGAATCGATTCGTTCTGACATCTTACCCTATAGATAATTAATGATCAACCATATGTAAAAATCGGCAGGAACTGCAGTTTAAAAATCTAGAGCTGATCCATAGCGTCTGTGTAATTTATGCGGCTTCAATTGGATCTTGCATGCGCGTTGGAGCTGGACAACCAACAGGAAGATAAAATCAAATATTGTGGAATCAGTGCGATCACACCCGGCCAAACTATGGAAGCCACACGTCACGTTCTTCTCTATTGCCGTCAGAGACATGTTTCCAATTCCAGCACGCTCGTCAGAACACATTATTCAGGAAGATGAAGGTGCGAGACCAGGTGAGCTTCCGTAACCAGAGAGATGAAAGCTAAGATTCTATTAACCAAGAGATCATTGTTTGTTGCGGGGAGAAACCCTTAATTTGAGATCTGTGCGTGAAAGATCAAGAAATATTAGTCAAGTATGTTACAGGGGAAATATGAGAGAAAAGGGAACGAACATAAAGAATTGGGTTTCTATGATTCTTATCATAACACGAACACTCGCTAGGGGTGGCATTGAGCCGAGAGCCGAACTCGAACCTACTTATATTCGAGCTGAGTTTGATTTAAATATTTTGAACTCGAGCTTAAGCCGAGCCTAGGCCCTAAAATTGTTATTGAACTTGAGCCTAATAATTTTAAACGAGTTCGAGCCGAGCTCGAGCTAAGCTTCAACATACATTTAAAACTTTTCAAAAAATACATATTAAATAAATTGTCTATAAAATTATGCATATATTTTACATAAAATTGGGAATGACCTCTACTTAAAATTGGGTATAAAGGTGGCATCGAATCCAGCTGAGTCCGAACCTTGTTAAAGTCAAACTTGATTTAAATATTTTGAACTCGAACTCGAGCCGACCCTAGCCTCGAACCTAAAATTGTAATCGAACTCGAGCCTAATAATTTTAATGAGTTCGAACTCAAACTCTACCCAAGTTCGATCTTAACCTACATTTAATACTCTATATAAAATATATGTCAAATAAATTATGTATAAAATTATGCATACATTTAAAAAAAATAATGATAGGGGAGGTTCAGGATTGAATTTCAATAATGGATTAAAATGCACCAATATTAATCTTTTTTACTCCAAATATTGTCTATCTTGTTTTGTAATTTTTGAATCTAGCCATAAATTTACAAGGGCCTCCTTAGTCTCATTGGTTGAAACTTATCCTGTGATACATATTTCCAAAAAAAACTTTAAATAAAATCTTATTACTATTAGTAACTTATTAGAAAATTAAAAGAAATATTTTAAAATTTTCTTAGGAAAGTTAAATGGACCTCTTATTGCCTCTTTTAGGGAAATAAATAAAAATTAATAATCAATCCAATATATTACTATACTTATCGATAAATTTTTAATCAAATATAATGTCAAACACAAAATTGCAATAAAAATTGCTTCATACTAAAAGTATTACAATATCAACTGTTAAATACTTATTCAAAAATTTTCTATACGGTTTTCTAGCCCATCTGGGCAGGAAAATCTTACTTAGAAAATTATATGATTTTTAATAAGAATTTTCAATTAGAAAAATGTTTGCAAAAAAAATGAAACTTATTTCTATTAAAATGTATTTTCAATTTTTTCAAAAACCAGGATTTTTTTTTTTAACTTTATGATCTCGCACGTGTGAAGGGGGGGGGGGGGGGGTGTCTCCCCTTAACTTAGGTATCCTGCCAAGACGGCGCGTAGGAAGGGAGTTACGGCGCTGGTGTCGTCAGGGATGACGACGACGACGGAAACAGAGGCGAAGACAAGGGGAGGCAGAAATCGGACGACCGACAACAGAGGCGGCCGGCAAACAACTGCCGACAGTGACAAAGGCGGCAACAAAAGCGGACGGGAGGGGCTCAGTGGTGACACTCCCGACTCAAGACATTAATAAGCCGGCTCATGAGTCGCTGAGCCGAACCTGGATTCGGTCAAGATTGGCTCGTTAATTTAAACGAGCCGATTCCGGATCTCGAGCCCGGCTCGAGAGATACCGAATCGAACCAAGCTGAGCTCAAGCCGCTTGCGAGTCAGCTCGGTTCAAAACCACCCCTACCGTGCCCAGCAACGATACTGTCTTCCCTCATCTGGGTAAGACCAGAAAGCTCTGTCCTGTCTCAGAAAGCACCTGAACTCGTTAACTTTGTTGTCTAAGCATCTGATCAAAACTTTCTCACTGACCAGATTGAGAACTACATCAGTTAGGAAAACTAATTTCACAACTTAGACTAAAGGTTCAGTTGCAATGAAGTTCCATCTTATTCCATCTCTTGCCAATCACAAAATAAAGATGATTTTAAATTTGCAAAAACAGTTTGTCCCTGAGAAGTAATAGAAACGCAGATACTTCACAAAATTGAGTCAGCAGCTTTTGCATCAATGACAATTCTCTGTCTGCTTAGAACTTTACAGAGAAAAGAGATAAAAAACAGGAGAAGGCTAAGGTAGGTTCACAAGATGATTCTCCAACCCTCTTGAGGAAGAGACCAGGCTAACAAAATAGTATTCCTTCCTCAATGAAGAGGAACCCTCCTTCGATAATTACATGAGCTTTTTTTTTGTTCTTCCTCACTGACCAGATATGGGGAGCAGAGTGAAATGAGTGGTGTTCAATATGTGCGGAAGCCTGATCATTTGGAAAGGAGGGGAACAGAAGGCCTTAAACTTCAATACACATCTGGAACTAACTCATTTCTTCTATTAAACACCGTGAATCCCTGAACATTTTCACTGCTACTGAAAGGTAAATTTGTCGACAGAAACCTCTGCAAACCCATAAAATGCAACCAAGACAAAAACAGAGTGCGTGGCAAAAATTGAAACATTACAAATATGAATACCAATTTCCAACTCAAGATTCACTAGGAAACAAAAGAAAAACCAACACGATAAAGCAGGAGGCTTCCTGAAGTGAAAGCAGTCCAGACAAACATAACCCACCAAGCCATGAACAGAGCTACTTCTTTTGTAGCAGAAGATAAATGTTTGAAATTACGGATAAAAGGAAAATCCTCGAATAGGTTACCTCGCATTTCTGATATGCCAGTAAACAATAAAACCAACATTGGGGCTGCAAAAAATTGCAGAACTACCAGACAAAGGTAATAATTGTGCAAGAACATCTTAGCTCGACTGAAGTCCAAGTCTGGGACCTTACTGGAATGAAGTCTCTGGTACCAAGATAACACAGCCTCGTTTAGAAACATCTGCAGCATTGGACGAAGCACCAGAAGCTGCAAAACAGCCGAAACCAACAAGCACCAAACTCTAAATTTTAAAAAATCTGATCGGACCATGCCAATGTGCCCAGCCAACACCTCAGTATTCGCCCCACCAACAGCACTGCCTTCCTTTCTTAAGAAGATTTCTACAACCGGGTTAATCCAAAGCGATGAAGTAAACACAGCCATCAGAACACTGAGATAAAGAAGAATTCGGTTGAATGTACTGCACGAAATTACAGATAAATTCCAGCGGAGCTGATCAGTCCCAATCCAGAACGATCGAGCTATCTTACCCCCCGCCAGGAACATGAAACCAACAATACCGCCCGAGCAAATACCCAGGATAATTTTTGCAAACCCATGGACTGAATGGAATTCGAAGTCGAAACAAGAGGGCGCAGCGATTAGAGTCACCAAAAGCACAGTTAGAAATCCTATCAAACCCAGTAAAATACTCAGTTGCTTGTCTGATCTCTTCGAGGCTGACTTCTCAAATGATACTTTTGCCCAAACAACCAAAATTTTGGAAATGGCAAGAAGCCCCAATCCGACAGGAACTGCAGCCCCGCCCGTGAGAAACTTATCATTCTTTTCTGGAACCGGCAGAAAATGATGGAGAAGGAGGTTAAGTAAGGCAGCAATGGAATAAATCGATGCAAGATTAAAATCACCAAAGAAGAGGCGAGATCGAACATGACTTTCAACTAATGGCAACCGGTAGATTTGCGCATTGGTCTCATCAAACTCGAATTTTTCTTTAGATCGGTGGTTTCGCCTCTTCTGCTCGGAGAAGGTCTGAAACCCGTTGGCACCCAAATCCCCCATCTCCGAGGAAGACGGCCGACGGATCGCAGCTCGGACATTTCCCCGGGGTGCATCGTTGCCGAGATTCTCAGGGTGAACATACGTCTGCAACCCTTCTAGCCACCTGACAGGAATGCTGAATGTGGTGGTGATGAAAGCAATGCAGACTGAAAATAAGGCATGGAAGAACAGATTCTGGTAGGGAAAAAGGTCGGCTTTCATTTTCCGGTTGGGGATTTCTCATGGAAGAGACATGGCATTGATACTATTAAAGAAAAACAATGCAGCAAAATGGAGGAAGCAGAGGCCTCTCCGCCCCCAGAAGCTAGCTCCCGAAGAAGCTATGAAACATGGATGAAGAGTGGCCATTTCCCCATTGACAACTCCGCCGTCAAGGCCTCGTCTGGTCGGGAAGGAGAACCGAGTAAGCCCCAAGGGCGAGAAAACTCAAAATAGAAGGGTAAAATGGTAAATTAAAATCTTCTATGTGTAAAATTTACGGATTGTACATTTATTAATATTAAATCTACCGTTTGTTGAGCAAATATGCCAAATTTATCTGATCAGGCAAAAGGCATTTTTCTCCAGGCGACATGGCATATGCGCCCTAAGTTCATACATAAAACAAAAGGTCCAACTAATATATATAGTGAAATTTGCATAAACAATATTTTATTGTTGACCCTCATATAAATGCAACTAAAAGATTTCAAGTGATAAAAAAAATTGAGAGTAGGATTTTTTAATTAACCCACAACTAGAAGTAAGCCTATTTTAATGTAAAGTTCCACGTTTGAACATATGTTTCAAGTGATAAAAAAAATTGAGAGTAGGATTTTTTTAATTAACCCACAACTAGAAGTAAGCCTATTTTAATGTAAAATTCGACGTTTGAACATATGTGTGTGTGTGTGTGTGTGATGCTATGTCCATTTTTTTGCGCATATAAATCTATTTGAAACAAAAATGTCATAAAACTTATTTTGGACCAAAATAACTTGTTTTCGCAATAGTCTTGGCCAACCTCACTTCAACACTTGCAAGACAAACACATGAAATATCACCCATAAACTTAGAACCCCTACTTTGATACCACACTAAGTTTTCATGAAATTTGACTTTGAGAACACTTGAAAAGAAGGAGAAAAAGAAGAAAATTTGTGTGTGAGAGGTGGATGAAAGAAGAAGAAGAAGAAGAAGAAGAAGCAAGGACAGAAAAGTTAACTAGAAAGTGTATTAGAAGAAGAGAGAAAGCAACAAGTAATGGGCTATTTTTATATGTGTTGCATTATTATTTTTTAAAAATACTTTTGATACATTGATGAACTAAGAGGCTGCCACAAATAGAGAGAGACAACCCTCTAATTTTGTCATTTTTAATGTCTCTTAGAGTAAGTAGATGGAGTTGGATGAACTCAATGAAATCTTGACTAAATCCATGAAAAATGCTTAAAATTCTCATTTTGAGGTACTAATTATATAGGTCACTCATAGATTTGGGAGACTTACCTAGGCCAAATCAAAATCTTCAATCTAGTTCCACCACCTTTTTGGAACACATCATTCTATTGATTAGAGGTCAATCAAATGATCTTCACGCCTCTTTCTTTTCTTCTAAGTTTTCAATTTCATTTCAAATAGTCAGGTTTCATCATTCGCTTGGACGTTTTGCATGTGGTGTTCGATTGATCACGATTCAACTAGATAGACTTTGCTTTTTTCTAGTCTATACTTTGTTTTGGTCAGTTGCACAAATGATTTTTATTTGTTTGATCTTTTGGGCTTTCTTTGCTTGTTGTGCTAAGCTATTTGGCTCAATTTAACAATGTTGCTAGGCTATTCAGATGGTGTGCTTTTATGGTTTGAGTTGATTGCATCCATTTTTGTATGGGTTGTTTGGTCGATCCTCTACCAAACAAACATATTGGTGTCAAAAGTTTCACGTGGGGGCTTTTTGAGCTACAAAATATTCTTAGTGCACATAAATTTCTGTTCACATGTATTTGTAGAAATATGCTTGAAGATAAATACAAGAATGTTGCTCTTAATATCATAAAAATACATGGAACGTGGGAAAATTGTGTCCATGGTAAGCCTTGATATCACACTAAAATGCTTGAGTTAGAGAGCCCAAAATGGAACCTATAAGGCTTAAATAAAGGATTACATATTGAGTCTAAAATGCAATCTAGAGTGCTTCTCGATCCAAGTGAAAGGAAGAGAGGTCCAAAAATATTAAAAACAATTAATAAACCTTATTTTTGCAATTGAACATGTTGGTAGGTCAATTAAAAAATTTGGAGACCCATAATTTTCTCGTCTAGATCTAATATTCAAATCTTTGAAGTTCTACAACATGGGATCAAAGTGTAATTGGGGTCGACTCCTTTATTTTTTATTTTTTTCACTCAAAATCGAGTCGAGTTATCTCATGGGTTTGTATGTACCATATATGGGTTGAATCATTTTTTATTTCAAAAAACACTATTTCGCGAAGTTGAATCTTTTTTGTTGTTTTTCACTCAAATGACATGGAATCTTCCCATGGCTACATCTCCTATTGTATGCTTTACTCCTTTTCTATTTCAAATGTTTCTACAACTGGGTTCAACTCCTTTTTTTTTCTTTTTTTTTTCCTGGTTGCCCAATGGGGTCGACTCCTCCCAATGGGATCAATTCCTTTTTTTTTGTTATGACAAGGGACAACTCCTTGCATGGTGATATAGACTCCTTTGGCCTTTCAAGTCAGTCCCTTTAATGGTCTTTCTTGCCCAATTTAATGCTACTATTATATCTGGGTAGAGTGACCAGGCCCGTCGTTCAGAAGTAACCGCAAAGGACCGGCGCCTCCTTATATAATATTTAAAAAGAGAATATTTTAAAGTTAATTAGATAAATGATTCAACTTTTGAACTTATTTTTAAAAAAATATCCAATTTTAACCGTTAACTTATACATGTGTACAGTCAAAAGTGATATGTAAGTTTTATACGATTACATGTCATCACATCATCATGCCATATCATTAAATAACAATTACATGGCAAACCACGTTTTTTATTATCAATTTAAAATATTTATAAATTTTTTAAAATATTAGAAAAAAATATTTTCGAGTTTAAAAATTAAATTTATTCAATACTTTTTATTATATTATATTTAAAATAATAAATTATTAAAAATATATTAATTAATTTAAAAATCTTACTCTTAACTATTTAATACCATTTATTTTTTATTTAAATTATTTATTATTTGAAAAAATTATGGCATGATGACGTGTTAAGGTATTTAATGACATGGCATCTTACAAAGGTGATGATGATATGGCTGTGAGACGATGTGTCAATTGATTCACCGGGTACTAACATAACGGAATCGGTCAAAGCTTACGTGTCACTTTTGATTGTACACGTGTGTAGTTGATGGGGTATTTTTCTAAATGAGTTCAAAAGTTGGTCATTTATCTAATTAAATTAAAAAAATTGGGTAAAAACCTTAAAGTCTATATTAAAAATCCGAACGCGAGAAGCCGCCTTCCTTGAAAGATTTATCGCTTATTTGTCATGTCTTAATTTGATTTTGAACTCTTCGGCCTTTGGACTATATAAAGAATCAGCAGCCCGTCACGCAGCCACTGCCTCTTTCAATTCTCCACTCTGACCTCCGACGAGGTTGTAAGAAATTTTACAGAGTAATGGAGGACTGGGTGTGGATCATCTTCTTCTCCTCAGTCGCCTGTTTAGCCGTCAAACTGTTTCTGAGTTTCGTCGGGGAGTTGAAGGTGAGGCGAAAGCTCCCACCAGGGCCGCTGCCGCTACCCCTCATTGGCAACCTGCACCATATTGGTCTAGAGGAGATCGAGCCCAAGTTGCAGAAGCTCCACGACAAGTACGGTCCTATAATCACCGTCTACCAAGGCCCCGAGCGCCATGTCTTCGTTGCGGGCCACGAGACCGCTCACATGGCTCTTGTTAAGAACGGAGCCGCCTTCGGGAACCGCATCCCCGCCGCGCCGGAGAACTTCCGTCTCTTCGGCGGGGACGAGTCGGAGCCGTTCATCGGCTTCACCGACTGCGGTCCCCTCTGGAGGGCCTTCCGCCGCAACCTCAACACCGAGCTTCTCAGCCCCGCGAAGCTCAACTCCTTTGCCGGAGCAAGGGAGGAGCTGGTGCAGAAGCTCTTTGAGAAGCTGGGAAATGAAGCCGGTGCGGAGTCGGATGGAGGCGTCGTTCGGCCCCTCGAGATTTTCAGATTCGTGCTCTTCGCGCTGGGATTGTCTATGTGCTTTGCGGAGACGCTAGACGATAAGGAGATCTTGGAACAGATGCAAGCTGTGCGAGCGAGTCACCAGAATCTGGGCCGGTTCTTCGTCTTCCACGTCTTCCCTCGATTCGGCAAGTACCTCTTTCCAAAGATGTGGAAGGAGATGATAGCTATCCGCCGCCGGTTGGTTGAAAACCTTCTCCCCCTCATCCAATCCAGAGCCCGGAAGTTGGAGAAAAACCTACAAATCGAGTCCTACGCCGACTCCCTCATAGCTCTTAAACTCCCCGACGGCGGGAAGCTCAGGGAGCCAGAGATCGCTACCCTCTGTTTCGAATTCTTGACTGCAGGAGTCTCTACAGTCGTCTCCTCCCTCCAGTGGACCATGGCAAACCTGGTCAAATATCCCGATGTGCAGTCCAAACTCTACGAAGAGATCGTCTCCGTCACAGGGTCGGGAGACGGAATCATCAAAGAGGAGGAACTGAAGAAGTTGCCCTACGTCAAAGCAGTGGTGCTGGAGACCCTGCGGAAGCACCCCCCAATCCACACTCTCCTTCCCCACCGCGTGACAGAGGAGATGACGATGGAAGGGTACACCATCCCCAAAGACACGTTCGTAAACTTCATGCTGGTAAGCATGGGCCGGGACGGCAAGGTGTGGGACGACCCGATGGCTTTCCGGCCGGAGAGATTTTTGGGTGGACGGGAAGCCGTGGATTTAACAGGGACGACAGAGATTAAGATGATTCCTTTCGGGGCAGGGAGGAGAGTTTGCCCAGGTATGGGAATCGGGACTCTGCATCTGGAATTCTTGGTGGCGAATATGGTGAAGGAGTTCGAGTGGAAGGTCGTTGACGGAGGAGGGGTGGACATGACCGAAACCATGCACAATGACATTGACTACTCCATGAAAACACCGTTGCGAGCTCACATCGTACCCAGAAGGGGTAAATTTTAGAGAGCAGAAACAACCCTCCAAGACCTGTATTTCTTTCATTCTGCCATTTCTCTCGTGTGTTATTACTAAATTATATCTCTGTAGTTGAATCCAACAACCTGTTGACCGATTAGTCATCTCTGTTGCGTCTCATGTGTTTATTCCAGTATGTTTGTACCTATTTTTTAAAACTTAATTAGATAAATAACGACATTTTGAACTTATTTAGAAAAATACTTAACTTTGATTTTTTTAAACTTAATTAGATAAATACCGACACTTTGAACTTATTTAGAAAAATACTCAACTTTGACTTCAAAGTTGAGTATTTTTCTAAATAAATTCAAAATGTACCGTCGAAAGTGATATATAAGCTTTGACTGATTACGTGTTGTCATGTTATTAACACTCAATGAATTAATTTACACGTCGACTACCATATCACCATTTCGACATGTCAATAGCCAAGTAAGATGCCACGTCATTAAGACAGGGGTGGCAAGAGGGTAAAATGATAGAGTATTAAGAGAGAGAGTACCGAGAGAAAATTATAAGGTACAATTTTGAGATAGGGAGCGACCAGGAGATGAATGATAGGGTTCGGTTTTGAGAAAAGGGCAGCGAAAGGATGACAGAGGGGATCAGACAAGAAGAATAAAAAATGTGGCCGAGAAGTGGACATAAGCATCAAATCTTACCTAGAAGTTGCTCCGGTAGTTAGGAACACCTGAAACTGAGAAGTAAGGTCCCATTGAATAGACCATGAAGGATTTCTAAACAGAGGCTCCCATTTTCTCTATTTGAAGATAACTTTTAGATTGGAAACCTGAACAATATACTGATCACCGCAAATTCAGTCGAATCAAGAGAGAGGGGCTCGCTCTCTCTCTCGATTTCCTTTTATTTTCGTGTAACAGAATGAAAAGATGTCCCTCGCTTCGTCGTTTCTCTGTCAATTTTCACGCAAACTGCAGCTACTTGGAAAAGATTGATGAGCTGTGAATGATTCTGAAACCTATGATCAAGAGCCGGTCGGAGGGATATGGACAAAACTGGAGAGCTCACGCGACTCTGCACAACTTCCCACGTGAAGCAGCTGTGCCGGCGTCGCTACCCACGAGATGAATGGGAAGAGACACTGGAGGAAATGATCGAGGAAGAATCTCGATCGCTCCGCACGATGATATTGATGACAGACAAGAGAACAAGAATCCAATATACTTTTTTGCTTTTCTCTAATAATGCTCTCGTCGACGAAGGGTGTAGCTCGTGGGCGTGCACACGGGAAGGATCGAGCTCAACCGGTGAATTCAATAAGAACATAATGCCCCTTATTTTCTCCTCCTACCCTCTCTTGCTAGAATTTGCAACTTGTCTTTGATAATCAAGTCATAAAAGTGAATTCAATAAGAACATTGTGGCACACATATAAACACCACATATTTCTTACTTGTGTAAATAAGAGAAGTAAGTCTCTCTTTGCCTAAGTGCTTTGATCGAGAATAGTGAACCGGGTATTTAACTAATATTCTTGATGGGGATTTTAATTTGATTCAAGCCATAGTCTTATAATTGTTGTTTCATCAATAAGAGTTGTACATAACTCCCAATCGTTACATACTCAATTTTAGTTGTTGTCTTCTTACGTGATTTTCTTTGTTGGTTTGTTTAATGACTCTATACAAATATGACATGGTTGTTTGTAGGGAATTTCCCTAAAATACCTATTTAAAATAAATTATTTTCAAAAACATTAACGTCATCAAAATATTTCTAAAATTACCCAACTTTGACCGATCAAATGCCTATGTGTGCAGTCAAAAACAACACGTAAGCTTTGACTGCTTATGTGTCGCCACGTTATCAGTGCAGTAAACATAGATTGACATGTCGTCTGCCACATCATTATTTTACCACGTCATCTGCCACATTAGCTAAAATATGAGGGTATATCTAAAATATTGTTGACATTTATTCTTTTCAAGTACCAGTTTGTTATCCTCGTCACAAATCGACTAATACTGAACAAATCTTTATTAACCCTTGTACATGATAAACATTTGATAATATCTTTTCCATTGTCTCCCAAATTGGCATTATCATCATCCTTTGGGTTGGCTTCTATAAATTTCTTGTTATCGCCGATCATGTGTTTGAGTACCTACTACAAAATCCACGTGTTTTTTGATGCCTTGGCACAAAGACAAACCTCTTTCAATACAGTAGATGTTAGGAAATTCACATTTCCTATTCTAATTTGGGTAACATATTTATTATGCAATTATATTTTATATTATTAATGGAATGGGCTTAAATTAAGTGATCTAATTTTGTTAAAGCCATTGAAGAATGGGCAATGGATATGGGCCAATTGAGTAGATACCATAGGGAATTATGGGAACCCTATATAAAGAGACACAACAGGGTTATGGTCCCCGATATACTAAATCACACACAGTTTCCCTTCTCCCCATCCTGAAGAGAGACGAAGGTCCCATTGAAAAATAAGGCGATTTAGTTGAGGAAGAACATATCTGTTCTTATCGTTCTTCATAGAGATTCCGCATCAAAAGGCGAAATTCATGGAATGGATCCAAGTATGTTTTCAATCCTAATATTCTAGCATGTTGTAAATTCTGGATTAGAATTTACTATTATGGATTCAACAAGTGGTATCAGAGCAGTCTGTTAGATTATTAGGATTTCTAGATTAATTCTTGGAGTGCAGAATTTTTTTTTTCTCCACGGAATTCCTTTTTTTGGGTTGTGAGTTCGTCGGTGTCGCCGTCGGGTGGAGGATGGCTCTGCAGCGTCCACTGGGACACGTTACAGCGACTCTAATAGACAATCACCGACGAAAACCCCCCCGACCCCCTTCTCTCTGCGAGATAGAGGGAGACTGAACCCCCCCTCTTCTCTCTACTCGTGAAAGGGGGGGTGACAGAAGAAGCTGCAATGACGTTCAGCAGGAAAGGGGGAGGCGACGGAGGTCGCCTGAGCACGCTGTAGCGCCCGACAGCATCATTTTTTTGTCGTCGCCATCGCTTCTGTCGTCAGAAGGGAACAGGCCGACGGAAGAAGATTGGACGACGGCAGATCGGCCGACGGAGGAAGATTGGGGGACAGCAGTGCCCGTCAGGAGCGCTATCTAGGCCCTTGGGCGGCAGCAGCGCCTGTTGGGAGGGCTGTCATCACTGTTGGGCGACAGTAGCACCCGTTGCCTCCACCGGGCACACTGCCATGCCCGTTGGGCAATTGTAGTGTCGGTTCACTGCAATGGGCGTGCGTCTGTTGGGCAACTGCAATGCCCGTTCAAATCAACGGATGCGTTGCTTTGTCCGTTGGACAAACTGCAGCATTGCCATAAAAAAATAAAAAAATAAAAACAACTTGGGGTTTTTAAGACTTACCTAATGAGATTGACTCGGGTGAGTCAATTCGAACCGGTTGCTACAGATCGGGTCGACTTGGCTCGACCGAGTTGAAGCTTTGCTTTTGGCGTATATGCCCAATAAGGCTGCTCATATTTGTTTGTTACATTTGACTAAATATTTTGTTTATATATATTACATTACAAAATATTTATTGCAGCTCCAAGGAAATAAAGGCCAACGTCGTGACACCAATGGGGCGGTGCCACAGTGTTGGGCAACTGAATAAAAAAATATAAAGGCCAACGCTGCGGCACCAGTTGGTCTAGTATTTTCAATCAAATTGTTTGAAGCTACATGTTGCCAAAGTAACCTCTTTAGTGTAGAATAATTTGACTAGAAATACATAGATGTTTGTACGGAGTTATTTATGCAAATAAACAACGTACCTGTGATGATAAATGCACGACAATTATAAAGACTTTTCATGTGAACAATAGTCGGTCCAAAGAAAGGCTATTGTTTGACAGAACTGATTATCAATATTTGATCATTGCACTGAGAGTACCACTTACAATTAATTTCTCTGTCCAAAGACTAGAAATTAATGTTATACTAGGTATCTTGAGATGGGTCCCCAATTTGGATTTTATTTTGTACTTGTCTATTTTTCTTTATATGACATGCTAGTTAATGTGAGTATGCTTGTTTATTTTGTTCTTTATACAGTCTCTGTCGCTACTGCTTCAAATGTTACTGCTCAAATAAGCAACATTCCAATGTTAAGCGGGACAAATTTTAAAGCTTGGAAAGATACCGTGGAAATTGTCCTCGGTTGTATGGATTTAGATCTTGCACTTCGGGCAGAGCCACCCATTTCTACTCTTGATAACCTCAATGAGGTTAAAATTGAGAACTGGGAGCGCTCTAACTGAATGTGTTTGATGATCATGAAACGCTCCATTCCGGAGGCGTTTCGGGGCTCTATGACAGAGAGCGAGAGCACCAAGAAGTTCCTAGAAGAAATTGAACAATATTTTGCCAAGAATGAAAAATCAGAGGTGAGTAGCCTTTTGGCTAAACTCGTTTCGATGGAGTATAAAGGCAAAGGGAACATAAAAGAGTACATCATGGAAATGTCTCATCTTGCATCAAAACTCAAGTCACTTAAGTTAGAGCTATCTGAGGACTTGCTCGTGCACTTGGTTCTGATTTCTCTTCCTGCACACTTTGGCCAATTCAAAGTGAGTTATAACACTCAGAAGGACAAATGGTCCCTAAATGAGCTTATATCTCACTGTGTGCAAGAGGAAGAGAGGCAGCAACGGGATAAGACTGAAAGTTTTCACTTGGCCTCCACCTCTGAGTACAAGAAGAAGAAGAGAGGTAAGGATATTGCGGTAGGTTCTTCTCAGACTAAGAAACAAAAAAAGCAGGTTGAGGAGTTTACCTGCTTCTTCTACAAGAAGTCGGGACATATGAAGAAGGATTGTCCCAAGTATGCTGCCTGGCGTGTAAAGAAGGGTATGCCTCTAACTTTAGTTTGTTCTGAAGTTAATTTAGCTTCTGTACCTAAAGACACTTGGTGGGTGGATTCTGGTGCTACCACTCACATTAGTATGTCTTTGCAGGGTTGCCTGTGGAACTGACTGCCAAGTGATGCTGAAAAATTCATCTTTGTGGGCCACGACAATAAAGTTACAGTATAGGCTATAGGAACTTTCAGATTACAATTAAGCACTGGATTTTATTTAGATTTATTTGAGACATTTGTTGCACCGTCTTTTCGGCGGAATTTAATTTCTATTTCCATTTTGGACAAATCAGGTTTTTCTTGTTCTTTTGGAAATAATAAAGTTAGTCTCTACCAAAATTCAAATTTTGTTGGTTCCGGTCCCTTAATTGATAATCTATAAATGCTTGATGTTGTTAGTTCCTATAGAGAAATATTGTAAATTAGTTCACGTGGTACGAAGCAAAAATTAAGTGAGAATTCCGCCACATTATGGCACAAAAGTTTAGGACTTATCTCTAAACAGAGAATTCAAAGGCTTGTGTCGGATGGAATTCTTGAACCCCTAGATACTACAAACTTTCAAGTTTGTGTTGAGTGCATCAAGGGGAAACAAACAAATGTTAGAAAATTAGGTGCCGAAAGAGCTAAAGATGTCTTAGAACTTATACATACAGATATTTGTGGTTCATTCCCTACAGCTTCATGGAATGGCCAATAGTACTTCATTACGTTCATAGACGATTACTCTAGATTCGGTTACCTATATTTAATACATGAGAAGTCACAATCCCTGGACGTCTTTAAGTCTTTCAAAGCTGAAGTTGAACTTCAACTTGGAAAGAAAATCAAGGCTATCAAATCCGACCGTGGTGGTGAATACTATGGACGGTATGATGGATCAGGAGAACAACGTCTAGAACCCTTCGCGATTTTCCTCAAAGAGTGTGGAATTGTTCCGCAATACACCATGCCGGGCAAACCTAGCATGAACGATGTTGCAGAGCGACGAAACTGAACTCTTAAGGATATGGTAAGGAGTATGATCAGTCATTCCTCTTTGCTAGAGTCACTTTGGGGAGAAGCTCTCAAGACCGCAGTGTACATCCTTAATAGGGTACTGATCAAAGCAGTTGCCAAAACCTGTTATGAACTTTGGACAGGCAAGAAGCCTAGCATTAGGCACTTGCACATTTGGGGTTGTCCAGCTGAGGCGCGACTTTATAGGCCACATGAAAGAAAACTGGACTCAAGGACGGTTAACTGTTATTTTGTTGGTTATGTTGAACGCTCTAGGGGTTATAAGTTTTACGATCCCACATCACGATCCTTCTTTGAAACGGAAAATGTAAGATTCCTTGAGGATATTGAGTTTGGAGGGGAAGAAAACATAAGGAATGTTGTCTTTGAAGAAGAATATGTCATTGATAGTGATCATGTCTTCATACCTATTGTTGTTCAAGACACAATTCAGGCACTAGAGGACAATGTTCGGGCTCCTATTCCTGACATTGTTCTAAATCCAGACAACAATGAGATTCTTCCTCTTGCACCACCTTTAGTACAAACTCAATAACCTCAAGAAGTGTCATTAAGGAGATCCACTAGAGAGAGGAGAAATGCGATTCCAGATGATTATATCATATTTCTCCAAGAACATGAGGATGTCATCAGATTGACAGAAGATTACCTGATTAACTTATGTCAAAACTTGTGCAGTTCTAACTCTCAAAAGTGGATTGATGCCATGAAGGATAAGATAAAGTCTATGAAAGACAATGACGTTTGGGATCTCATCGAGTTGCCCAAAGGTGCGAAGCCCATTGGTTGTAAATGGTTATTTAAAACCAAGAGGGATTCAAAGGGCAATGTTGAGAGATATAAGACCCGTCTAGTCGCTAAAGGCTTTACTCAAAGGGAAGGCATAGACTATAAAGAGACTTTCTCTCCGGTATCTTCGAAAGACTCTTTTAGAACAATAATGACACTAGTGGCTCATTTAGATCTAGAGCTACATCAGATGGATGTCAAAACTACATTTCTCAATGGAGACATTGATGAGACGATTTATATGGTACAACCAAAAAACTTTGTATCTGGTGATCCAAAGTTTATGGTCTGTAAATTGAAGAAATTCATCTATGGTCTCAAACAGGCTTCCCGTCAATGGTATCACAAGTTCCATCAAGTCATAACCTCGTACGATTTTGAGGCGAATGTTATTGATGCTTGTGTATATCATAAGTTCAGTGGGAGTAAATACATCTTCTTGATATTATATGCTGATGATATTCTACTCGCTAATAGCGATATAGGCTTACTACACGAAACCAAGAAATTTCTGATGAAAAAATTCGAGATGAAAGATCTTGGTGATGCCTCTTTTGTATTAGGCATACAGATACTTAGAGATCGTTCTCAAGGTATCCTTAGGTTGTCACAAAAGAGCTATATTGATAAGGTGTTGAGTAGATTCGGCATGAAAGATAGTAAACCAGGAGACACACCCGTCGCTAAAGGAGACAAATTTAGTCTCAAACAGTGCCCTAAAAATGATCTTGAAAGAACAGAGATACAAAAAATTCCCTATGCATCAGTAGTAGGGAGTTTAATGTACGCTCAAGTTTGTACTCGTCTCGACATAGCATTTATAGTAGGAATTTTGGGCAGGTATTTGAGTAATCAGGGTATGCAACATTGGAAGGCAGCCAAACGCGTGATGCGTTATTTGAGGAGAACAAAAGACTACATGCTTACTTATCGGAGATCAGACAGTTTAGAGATCATTGGGTTCTCTGACTCCGACTTTGCCGGATGCCAAGATAGCAGACGCTCCACATAAGGCTACATCTTTATGTTGGGTGAAGGAGCTATCTCATGGAAGTCTGTTAAGCAAACTCTCATAGCTTCTTCAACCATGGTTGTGGAGTTCATTGCTTGTTTTGAGGCATCCAACCATGGAATATGGTTGCGAAACTTTGTCACTGGGCTACGAGTGGTAGATAGCATTGAAAGGCCATTAAAGATTTACTGTGACAATAACTCGGCGGTACTTTATTCCAACAGCAACAAGAGCTCAACGAAGTCAAAGTTTATTGACATCAAGTTTCTAGTTGTTAAGGACAGAGTTCAGAATAAGTAAATTTCTATAGAACATATAGGGACAGACTCTATGCTAACAGACCCATTAACCAAGGGTTTACCGCCTAAGTTCTTTCATGAGCACACTGCTCATATGGGCGTTATTTCTGAGGATACCTTGGTTTAGTGGGAGTCATTTTTTGTACTATATGTTTGTTTTAGACATTGATTTATTTGATTTTTTAATAAAATTGATTACTTATTATTTTATTTATGAACTTCTTGTGTTTTCTATGTGCAATGTTCACATTGCATTAAGGATTATGGAAAGATTTCACTAAAGACTAAAGAAGGACCAGTTGGAAATAGGCATGTTTGATATCACATTGCATGTAATTTCTATGCTACTCATCCATATTTGATCTATGTCATTGAGTGTATTAGTATGGTGATCATCGTGGTTTAGTCACGAATGTAATGTAATGAAAGTCACGGTGGTTCCATTATTAATATATACGATTGTTCCATTATTAATAGTATACAGATGCGCGCCTAAAGAATTGTGATATAATTGTTTCAGGAATATATGTAACCCAAGTAGGAGATTGTTAAGAAATTCACACTTCCTATTCTAATTTGGGTAACATATTTATTATGCAATTTTATTTTCTATTATTAATGGAATGGGTTGAAATTAAGTGATTTAATTTCGTTAAGCCCATTGAAGAATGGGTGATGGATATGGGCCAATTGAGTAGATACCATAGGGAATTATGGGAACCTTATATAAAGAGACACAATAGGGTTATGGTCCCTGATATACTAAATCACACACAGTTTCCCTTCTCCCTATTCGGAAGAGAGACGAAGGTCCCATTGAGGAATAAGGCGATTTAGTTGAGGAAGACCATATCCGTTCTTATCGTTCGTCATAGAGATTCCGCATCAAAAGGCGAAATTCACAGAATGGATCCAGGTATGTTTTCAATCCTAGTATTCTAGCATGTTGTAAATTTTGGATTAGAATTTACTATTATGGATTCAATAGTAGATTCTTCTTCTTCTAAAGCCATAAGACCAATGTCACTTTCCTCCTCATAATGGTTGAAATTACTTTCAATTGTATCCCAAACTAAGACCAAAACTTTCTTCATCTTTGGATCTTGCTTGTGGATGGAGAATTTTCTCCGAGAGATGGGCATTTATTTCTTCTGCGCCCTAGCTTGCCACACTCAAAGCAAATATGAGTTCTTTTAATTGTTTTTCTTCGTTGCGCTTCTAAAGTTCTTCTTCTTTCTAATATATATAGTGTTTATAAATGCCTAGTGATAAAGCTCACCTTATTGGAGTATGTTTCACTGGAGTCCTTATTTGTTGCTCTATTTCCTTTGAGTGTAATACTTTTTCCTAGGTTGTTCTTCATCTTTTTCTTCAAGTTCCATTTTCATGTATAAGAAAAATACCTATTAGCTCCTCAACTCAGCTCATGATCCTTAAATCTACATTTTCTCTAATTGTCATCTTCCTCATGTCCCTAAGACTTTGAAAAAACCTTCAAGAGCTTGTCATTTCTCATATAGAAGGATATTTCTTTACCTAAGATATTCAATTCATTTATGATATGAGTAAATTTAGAATCATTGTTAGTTATTGAGTCACCTAATTTAATTTTGAACTCATTGTATTAGGCTACCAATAGAGTAATTGTGGAGACTTTCACTCGAGTTGTTTCTTCATGTGTCAACTCCAATTTATCTTAAATTTCTTTGGTTGTTTTGCATGTGGATACCCGATTCAACTCATTTGGACCTAAAGTACACAACAATAGGTTGATTATCTTGAAGTTAGTTCTTAATTGTTCCTTGTCTTCCTTAAAGGATATTTTCACCACCAATAAGGTCCATTATGTCATATGTTCTAATCCATGAATGAGAGGAATCACTCTATTCTAACTTTCTAATAGGCATAATTTGTACCGTTAAACATGGGTGGCTTAGATCACCTGGTCTCTATTCATAATGGGCAGGTATTCAGGGGATGTCCTGACTCTTGAGTCCTTGACCAAGCGATCCTCCCACCTCGTCTCTGCCTCTCTGGTCTTCCTTCGTTTTGTTCTTTGCTTCTGCCCAACGTAGGGTCACCGAGCTCTCTAACTCAACAGAATCCGCACCAAGGGCATTGAGTGACTGTAGAAGAATGAATGCCTTACGCAATTTTGCATGTCGATTCAGAAGCATTCCACACCTCGCCAATGCCAAGGAGGCCATGGGAAAAGCTCTCATCTTTGTCAAATTCGGCTGTTTCCTCCATATCACTAACAATTATCTCGGCACGATTGCCCTCGTAACTCTCTCTCACTCTCTCTCTCTCCCCTTTCTCTCTGTTCAACTTCAAGCAACTTTGATCTTCTCTCTACAGGTCTATGGCCCCAGCATGCTTCCAACTCTCAATCTTACTGGTGACATAGTTTTCGTCGAGCGTATTTCTACTAGGTTTGGGGCTGCTGGTGTCGGCGATGTTGTGCTTGCTCGATCCCCTCAGAATCCGAAGAGACTCCTGACGAAGCGCATAACTGCCATGGAGGGGGATATTGTTACTTTTGCTACAGACCCCATGAAAAACGGTGGCTGTCGTACTGTTGTTGTATGAGACCCGCTTCCAATTTAAAGTACTCTTTTTTTTTTTTTTTTTTCTGGTTCGAGGTTTCTTCATTGTGACTGGAAGTAATGTTATGTGCTCTATAGGTCCCCAAGGGGCATGTGTGGATTCAAGGTGATAATGCCCTCCAGTCGAACGATTCTAGGCATTTTGGTGCAATCCCGTATGGGCTTCTTCAAGGGAAGGTCGTTTGTCGAGTAAGTTTATTCTTTGATTCCCTCTGTGAGATTTGGGCGCGTTATAGTTCTTTATTTTTTTGTAAAAATTAGGGTTTCAGGTGTTGGAAGAAGAGAGAAGAGAGAGGAGAGAGTCTGAGAGAAGCTCCAAAGAGAGTTCGTTGGGGGTCTCGCACGACCGTGGGCTCTATTTAATTAAAGGGGTTGGATTTCCTGCTAGCATTGTTACCTATTGGTTTATTTTGATTTTGGAAGATAAGAGAAAAGGAAAAAGAGAGTTAAATGTCAAAGTCATAACTTAGCCAAGTATGGAGTAATAAATGACAGTATTCACTGAATTATCAATTCTATCCCTTCCCTGGAAAACAGTAGCTATAAGTCTCAAAACTCCCGTCAATTAAGTGATAGAAAAAAATGTATAATGTCAGAGTTAAGTTGCTTCAATTTATTTTGAGAATGCCTATGTCAGTAACTATCTTGAACAAACTGACTGCTCATTGACAGGGAGTTGTCTATTAAAAAAGCAAGATTTACAGAAAGTAGTTAAGCTAGTATTTCAGTTGAATTGTATGGTTTTTCTTAATCGAAGTCCTTATTTAGGTACATTTGATACCATTGTCTGCCCAATAAAGGATATTTTCTTCTTTTAGTATGTTGCTTGTTTCAACTTGCACATTTTGTGGTCTTTTTAAGCTGATTATTTTAATTATGAGTTTTGGTTTAAATTTTCATTTTCTAATTGTCTGCGCTTTGGTTCTAAGGTATGGCCATTGGATGGCTTTGGCTCTCTGGTATGACCCAAATTTCAGTCACTTACAAGTGACAGAACAAAATGTATTAGATCCATGCAGGAAAAATTGAAGGTATGCATTCGGAAAATTGATTTAATTGGGTGTTGTATGTGAACTAACGAATAACATTTTGTTGACTTCATGTCTCTATTTTTCCTGTCACCTCCTCTGGATTTTTTTAGTTCTGCCAGGCTTGAGGTTTATAGAATTAGTCATTGACTGTTTGAGAACATATATTTTCACTGTCATGGTCTGAAAAAATTAGCCATCTAACATTCAAAAACATATGTTTGAATGATAGAGATGACAGTGAAAATATACTGTTGAGAACATATACTTTCACATTTATGGTCTGAAAGAATTAGCCATCTCTATCATTCTTTCTATATACTGTTGATAGTCCAACGAACCCAGTCGGAGATCTGTACATGCAAAATATCAACAATTCCAAGTCACCTACCGATATCTACCTTGGACGTTTGTGTCCTAGAGGGAAGAATCAGCAAAGAGTCTCCTCCTTTTACTTGAGCAATTTGCAATTTTCTACAGCTAAGACTGATTGCCTTGAAAGCCCTCAGGGCAAATCCTGTCATTTCTTCTAATCAAACCCCTGGTTGAGGTTGCCCTTCCAAATTGTGTCTAAACCATGGTCAACAAGAGCTACTAATTCTTTCTGTACTCTATGCTTGTTTTAATTCCTCCCTCGGGAGCTCTCTTAATGAAATCCCTCTTCTCATTGTCATAAAAAAAATAAAAAATAAAGAAGAAAAAGAAAAAGAAAAAAATCTTGTGATACCTCTTTCCAATCAAACTTTAGCATCAATTGCTCTACCTCTTGGGAGAAGTTTCTAAGGTTCTCTTGGTAGTTGGTTCCATTACTGTGGGTAAAAGAGCATTCCTTTAAGGTTGAAATGTGACCATTATGAGTTGCATGAAGTGGAGGCTTCTGCAAGCAACATAGAGAAGCAGATAATATCAATAGTTGTTCTGAGCATTGCCTAGAGAATATGGTAATTGGCAACTACATGCGTTAGCTGACCTCGTGATACCTAAAAAACAATTGCATAATTTAAAATAGGTTATCTTTTTAACTTTTTTTTTATTTTTGTGTGTGGGGGGATGCATTCTCAATTTGGAATCTCATTCTCAATCCATTCTCACATCTTTTTAACAATTGCATGTCTTATTTTCAGGGGTGAGGGTAATGTCAAAGTTGTTTTTTTGCAGCGTTAGCTAGTATCTCCTTGGTCAGTGATAAATTGTTAAACCAAGCAATTTTGTTTCTGTTCGTTGTTGTTTTCAGATAGACATTGATAATAGGAACTTTGCTGCTGGACCTTACTGCAGACTGCAATGGAATAGACATGAGATTAAAGCATAAAACCTTGTTGATTTTCAATAAGCTGTATGACAGCTTCCAATGTGTTCTTCGATGAGATCGATTCAGACCAACATGTCATTTTTTTATGCCTCAAGCCAGCAAAGTTTTTGGGAGTTCTAACCACTATCAGTGTGGCTGATCCTTGCTTTCTGAATGGGAAGTGAATAACACTTGGGACTATTCTTTGTCCATTTTGTAGTCACACAGAAACTTGTGGCAAGAAAGAAGCAGCAGCTTGCAGAAGTAAATAGATTGTAACATTTGTCTGACCTAATCAAGGGTAGAGATCATTTCCTTCTGCTTACTTGGATTATCCTTTATCAGCATAGCAGACACTTTCCTATTTCGCTTGAAGGTCTGAGAGGAGATCAGAAGTGAAAGGCATGGAAGTAAGATGAACAGACTTCAAAGATTAACTAAGAAATGGTTTAAAGAAAACATTGACAATACAAATTATATATTCATAACGAGTCTGTTAATGCATTGTAAAATGGTGTGTGATGAAAAGAGCTGAGGAAATGGCGAATGCTAAGCCTTAGATATCTTAGGTTCTTAGATTGTGTAAGATAATCAAATTTCAGTCTTACAATGTATTATTGCGAATCGGCCTCATCAACGTCTTGGGAGAATTAAAAAAAAAAAAATAGCACGAGTCTTCCAAATTGTAGATGCTCCTCTTCACTTGTTTGTTTCTGGACAATTGGATTTATTGGACGGCAACGCGCCTTTTCCCTCTGCAGCCTTACACGTAGGGTGGCGCCTGATATACTAAAAAAGTCGGCAACGGTCAACTGAATGGAATGTTGTCTTTCTTCTCGGAAGACGCTCGTTGACTGATACTAAGAGCGTGGACGGCCGAAGCTTGCCTCACTGACAAAAATGGTGGGTTTTAGCAGACTCGTTAGTGTTTTCTGCACCATCTTCACCTCCTTCACTGTTCTTTCTCTAGCTACAACTTCCGTGGCTGGTAGCTCTGACCTCTGCAACTCCTCGGATTCCGGCCCTGTAAAACCCACCACGCCTTTAATCTCCTTCCTTGAGCGATTACAGTCCGCTGCCCTCGGATCCTTTGGGCCTGTCAACTTCGACCCGAAGCTTTATGTTGATCTACCACTCAAACATGATCTGCTGTCCACGGAGGATGCCTTCAAAAATTTGTTCAGATCAGTTAACGGGTCAGTATCACGTCAGAAATTGGAAATGTTTCTGGACAAGTATTTGGGAAATGCTGGAAGTGATCTGGTGCCGGTAGAGCCCACAGATTATGCGCCAGAGCCCGCAGGCTTCTTACCCAAAGTGGAGAATCCTGAGGTTCGGGCTTGGGCTCTGGAAGTGCATTCTTTGTGGAGGAATTTGAGTAGGAGGGTTTCAGGTGAAGTGAAAAAACGGCGGGAGCGACATACTCTTCTTCCCGTGCCTGGGCCTACCATTGTTCCTGGGTCGCGTTTCAAGGAGACTTACTATTGGGATTCCTACTGGATCATCAGGTCAGCTTTTGTTAACTCTTCTTTTTTTCTATGGCAGCTTCTGTAGTCATGAGCTGACTACAAACTAGTAATTTTGATCGAGACAGAGTTGCTGCAAAGCACAAAACGGTTCGATTGACATGAAGCTGATTGTTAGAATTTTGTGAACCTTTTTCACTTGCAACTTATAAATAGCTTCAAAATTAATTATGTTTTCCCTATTCATTGTTTCTGAGTTATTTGTAATCTGGTATTCAGGGGCTTATTGGTTAGCAAAATGTATAACACTGCCAAGTCAATTGTGTACAATCTAATCTCGCTCATAGACGCATATGGTCATGTCCTGAATTGTGCAAGAACCTATTGTACGAATCGAAGGTACACATTATTCTCCATTACACAGTATTTTTGTTCTGTACTTGAGGCTACTTTGTCAGAACATTCTCAATCATATTGCTATTAGAAGTTTCTGAGGGAGATTGAATGCTTTTATTCTCTTCTTTGCATGCAAATTACATAAAAGAATAAATTTTCCTAAGTTTAGGCAACTTTACTTACTTTGTGCTGTTGGATGGGAAGGATGTTGTTCAATGCTTAACATTATGTCAAGGTGGATCAATTTTATTAAAATATGCAACAACTGAAGTGTTTATAGGAATGACCAGACGTGGATTTTATGAGGCTGTTGGCTATTAGATTTCTCAAAGTTTATGGTGAAATTTTCAGTATTGGCAACTGCCTTGGTCAAATGAATGAGCCTCCGCTGTAAATATACTCAACCTTGTCTCTGCTCCATCCTCACATCTGTAGCCATGACCGATCAATATTTTACATAACTTTATAAAAAATATAAAAACTAAAAACTTAAACCTCATGGGTTTGTGTTCAGGGTGGGGATGGGAAAACCTGTCTTGACCACTAACCTACATGCCTATCCTCACACTGTAGGGTGGGAACCTGTCCTCTTGGGATTTCAGGTCAGGTTGGGTTCTCTGTTTTACCCAAACTGATGTCCACCCTTATTAGGCTTAAACATATCCCTCTCTATTATAAGTGGAATTTTCATTAGCTGCACGATAATATTATTTTACACCATAACATCAGAATCTCGTTACAAAAACCAAGAGATAGTAAGCTTAGTTTTCCATCTCTACCTGCTGGAACTGGAGTACATAAACCTAAGAGTAATACTTTTTGTGGGATGGACAAGTTGAAATGCTTTATTCTTCTGCCAATTTAATTTATTCTTTCAAAGCCTATCAGCTTGCCCAGCATCTAAAGCTGTTATAGAAATTGATCCACAAACTACCATTCTTTTGAGTCTATAGTTCAGTTAATTAAAGTTCAGAGCACTGATCCTGAAATTGTATTAGGACTTTAAATTGCATGCAAGTAAAGAGAATCAAAAGCATCCTCTTCAGAAGTGGCAGTAATTTGGCATCACACAGTTGAAAATGTCGGACAATAGAATGGGTTCCAACCCAACCATACATATAATTGATTGCCTCACCAAAATGTACAATTTGTTTTTGTTAACAAACAATTTAGCGCTTCTGCTATAGCTTATAAGGCCACTAATTGGAAATTGAGGATCCTCAGATTGGTGCATGCTCCATCTCTGGTGGTGTCGTCAATTGTTTGATCTGGATTGCCTACGAATGCCTTGAAAATTTTATTATCAACTCCTATATACTGATTTCTGCTTCATTTCCACATGAAGAAAAATCAAACTGAAATAGATGATTTGTGAAGGCTGCTGTCTTCTTGGAAGATTCTCACACACAATTTAAATGGTTATACAATGAAATAAAAATAAAATAAACTGACTCTTAGTTATACTCTTAGTTATATGTTATATTTTTTGTTAACTTTAACCCTATGAAATGATCATATTGTAAACTGTAAAATAGCCAATGTTTGAATACGATCTATTCCCCTTTTTTGTAACTATCCTTTTCTGTGATTTGCCCAAAAAGCTCTTTTTACATGGTTATGAACTTCTTTTTTTTGTTATGGTGACTCGCCCACATGGGCCTCATATATGTCATGTATATATAAAAATAAAATTAACTTTTTCTCATATCAGGGATCTGGAAGGCTAATACTTTTTTTTTTAATTTCTGGTAAACATCACTAAGTTTTTCATTTCTATTTCTTTTGTATGAGTGAAATAGAGATATGTTTGATGTATGAAATCGCTAAGTTTTTTCGGTTATGCTTTCCTTACTATCTTATGCCATTCCTGGAAGGCTGATGCTTTTTTTTTGTTTCTTGTAAACATCACTAAGTTTTTCATTGCTATGTTTTTGTATGAGTGAAATAGAAATATCTCTGATGTATGAAATTGCTAGGTTTTATCAGTTATGCATTCCATAATATCTTACGTCTTCTTTTCCTTAGCTTTATTTATGCCTGTAAACTTCTATAAATCATCCAAATCAAACATAAGCACCCCTTAGGCCTCTTATATATTTCATGCAAATATGCTCACAAATACTAAAACTGATTTCTCTTATGTGGAGGCACAAGGTGATGTGCAAGGCTGTCTCTGGACTTGCTTGCTTCTTTCTCTTGCTTGGACTGTACTCATCACTTAAACAAAACTGGAGCTTGGACAATTCATACTGACCCTTGTCTCCATGTACTGTCAAATTTTACTTCTTTTACCTAGACTCCTCATAACCTCATATAGAGCGCACACATGTACACACACACACACATGCATGTATATGTGTATATGTGTGCATTTGTCCATGTATACATCAATCAAACTTATGTAGCGTGTGTCTTTTTGGTCTATCCCTTTTTATCTAGTGAATCCCTCTACTGTTTGACTTTTCTTTTTGTTACGACCATCAGTTTTTTATGTACATCCATCCTTGAATATTTGTCTAAAGTATCAACAACATGGAATTTACCACAGCCAACCTCCACTTCTTAGTGCAATGGTCTTCGATATATACAGGAGGACTGGAGACCTAGAACTAGTAAGAAGATCATTACCTTCTCTACTAAAAGAGCACCACTTTTGGAATTCAGGTATTTTTGAATCCTTTAGCACTCAGTTTTGCTTTACTTTGAATTATTGATGCTTAGGAGTTCTTTTGGGCTCTTAACCTCTACTTCACTTATTTTTGCCTGACAACCCCATGAATGTGTCATTGTAGGAATACACGAAGTGACCATAACGGATGCTCAAGGGGTTAGACATACTTTGAGCAGATATTATGCAATGTGGAATAAAGCCAGGCCTGAGAGTGCAACAATAGTAGGGCTGTCAAAGAACCACTGTGGAATTTAATTTTGTTGGCTTCAACTTAAAATCCTAATATAAGGTTTACAGATGTGTTTATATTGGTTACTGTGACAATAGCATTTGCCTTTTTTGAACTTTCAGGACAAGGAAACTGCTTCCAGTATTCATGATGCCTCCGAGAAAAAATATGTCTTCCGACAAATTGCTTCAACTGCTGAATCTGGATGGGACTTCAGTACACGTTGGATGAGGTAGCAGTTTGATCTTCCGGTTACCTATTTAATATCATTCCTTAATTACTTAGAGACAAGTTCTTTTTTGTTGTATTGGCTATATGCGTCTCCCTCCCCCCTCCCCTCTCTTCCAATAGATTCATTAAGGAGCAACTAACTCTAATTGGGGACCTGCTTATCTACAGGGCGTGCTTGTGGTTCAACTACATCTCACATATAATCATCATCCAAATTTCTAGAGTTCAACAGAAACTTAAAATTCTAATTTTTAAATGTCCAGATTAGTTTCAATGACATTTAGTCTAAAAGCCTTAATTTATTAGGTGGGAAATATGAGCATTTCTCTACATTAGAGCCCCTTAGTTTGCAGGGAAAGTGGATGGACTCTACTTACTTTCTTGGGGCAACTCTTGTGTTACTGCCTGTGTAAAAAAATGAGGTGGATAAATTCTATCCACATCCTTTAGGGCAAGAAAGTGAATTGTATTCTTAAGGGGTGGAGTTCATTTTCTGCTGGAACTTTCTTTGACAAAATGAACACTTTTCATTAATTACATTTTTTTTGCCAACACAATCTCTTTGTTTTTTACCAGAAATTCATCTGACTTAGCAACATTGGCAACAACATCAATTATACCTGTAGATCTAAATGCTTATATTCTTAAGGTATATTTCTACTCCAGTTTTTTTTTGGTTCATAATTTCTAATCATTTCTTCGTTAGCTACTAGTATCACTGCCAAGGTTGTAAATTAGTTAATTTTCTCTTATTAAGAAAATTTATTTGTATTTATGAAAAGAAGGAAACTGACCAACTCTATTAAATTTAGATGGAAACAGTGATATCCTTCTTTGCAAGAATTGTAGGAGAAAACTCAACTGCTGTGAAGTTTTCTAGAGCCTCTCACTCTCGTCAAGCAGCAATGCATTCCATCTTTTGGAATCCCAAAAAGTCCCAGTGGCTAGATTACTGGCTTAAAGCAAACAGCACATGCAAGGTGATCTGGGAATGGAATTAATAATAAAGTATTTATTTGAGTAATAGCTCACAAATTTACCACTGCTTTAATTTCCTTTTCTTCCTACAGGAAGCTCATAAATGGAAAAGCTGTAACCAGAACAAAAATATTTTTGCCTCAAATTTCATCCCATTGTGGATAGACTTTTTTCATTCAGGTTTGTGATTTTGAATGGTCATATTGGAATTTTTGCGCAGAAATTGTTGTGGATATTAAATGGTAAAAAGGAACTTGGGAAATCAGTATAAGTTAGTGCATCTAATTTAGCCATTAAATTTAGAAGTAGTGACTCAAATTTCATTTTTGTCCTGTTTTACACTTTTTTTACCCTCTTAAGCATTCATTGTTCAAATCCATTTTGAACTTATTTGTTATTTTTTAGTGTTAACAATAAAATGAAGAAAGTCATTGCTATAAAAGGAAAAAGTCACTACTTTGTGAATATTGTATGCTTTCAAAGATTTGAGAAATTTTGTTCAGCCAATGATTGCTGAACTTCCTTTCCATACTCTGTACCATCATAAAATATCTGTGGAACTATTACTTACAAAATTCACTCCATCTGTGAAGACAATACTCTGATCGAGGAAGTTGTACAGAGTTTCCAGAGCTCAGGTCTCCTTCATGCTGCTGGAATTGCGACTTCTTTGTCAAATTCTGGGCAACAATGGTATATCTCACACTCTTGATTGTGCATTTAAGGTTTCTAATTTGATACATTTCACGGATGTGCAGAAATCCATGCTTCTATTAAACTTCTTACCATATTTTCCGGACAGGGATTTCCCAAATGGGTGGGCACCACTGCAACATTTGATTGTCGAGGGCCTTGCAAAATCTGGATCAAGGAAAGCAAGGTTGCTTGCAGAAGCCATTGCTGTGAGGTGGATTAGAACGAACTATGCTGCTTACAAAAAGACTGGTGTGATGCATGAAAAGTATGATGTAGAAGGTTGTGGAAAGATTGGAGGGGGTGGTGAATATGTAACACAGGTAATTATGTTGCCTATGATTGCTTTGATCACCAATAATTTCTCTTATTTATATTAGAAAGTTTTGATGCAGATGAGTGGAATTCTGATGTAGTTCAGAGGTTTAGATTCAAAGAATAGAAAGTTGAAAGCTTCCTCTAGAATATAGGTAACCTGGATTACAACAACAACTGAAAAAACTACAATCTGAACTCAAGTTTGATAGGTAAAACTGGAAGGAGAGAAAGTAGGCTTTGTAGCTATTAAGAAAGATAGTGAGCAGAGAAAAAAGAAGGATATGTTTATCCAACTAAGATAAAAAACCAGATTTTCATACAATTGACAAAAGGTGTTTTCTTTGTTACGTATGAAGCCCGTGTATATGCATAGAAACTCATCAAAACTGAAAATTTTTGCGCTTCCTTTCTAGAAAATAGACTCCTATTAGAAGTTAATATATGTAGCTGTATCTTGTTGAACAAGAAATTTAAGAACTGGAAACAACTCTTTAACTTGTAGAGTTACAAACTTTACGTTTCACTAGTTGGGAAACAAAGACCTCAAAACAACTAGTAGAATTTACTAACTTAACGTTTCACTAGACTTTCTAACTGAAGTTTTTAACTTAAACAACATGCTGCTATTTTAAGTGTTGCTTTACACAATAACAGCAAGTTACTTTTTTTTAGTTAAAATTCCAACTACAACAAGCTGACATTGTTTAGACCTTCTATTTCAACAAAGTTGAAAATAGGAAATTACGGCTTAGAGACTTTTCAGTTTAAGATTGTCTATTGTAGGAACTTGAGCTAAAAATAGGAAACTTAGTTCTTTTTTACTTTTTTTAAGGAAAAATCTCCTTTTCTTTAAATTGGGCCTCCTTTTGTAAAACTGCAGTATAGAGAGGATTAAAGGAGAAGAGAATAAGGAGAATAGAGATAGAGAAGCAGCAGGAGGGTGCGTTGAATGAGGGCTCTGAAATATCGAGCCCTCTCTTTTAACTTCCTGACTTAAGTAAAAAATACATGGGAGGACAATTATGCCCCTCATTAGAAACATCCTTATAACTTCATAAATACAAGTCAGAATTCCGTGAAACTTTAAAACTAGAGTGCTGATATGAAGTTTAATTTTTCGTAACTTGATGATATTCATATGAGAATGTGAAATGACCAAAATACTCTATACCCGTATTTCTACATTCTTCTTTCAGAAGCATAAGTGGGATAATCTTGTGTCTGTGAGTAATTTCGTGTTAATTCTTCAACATCATTATATATAATATTAAAATTTTCTAGTATTAAGTTTGTTGTAAATACATACAGGATAAGTAAACTAGTTTTGTTCGGTGACTTTGATCTTGAAAGATGCATTAGATATTCATGATTGTTATTTGGTGTTCCTTTACATACAGAGATATGCAATACTGTCTCACTAGGTAAAATTATAATAAATTTTCAATCACACTATTCTTAGTTAAATTTTATTTTATTTTTTCTCAGTATGCCTAATATGCCTCTAATATCTGAAGGTTCAGGTCGTATTGTTAAAGTTCAGTGGTATTTTGGTAATATTACTAATGGATATTGTGTTTTGAAGATCTAGTTAAGAAGTAGATATATTCACTGATGTGATTTTTATCTTTTTTCATTGCTGTTTGATGGCTGTAAGTGAGATAAGTAGAATAGGGGTACTATGGTCACTTTATCTTGTAATTGCTTAAGTTGTTTAATAAAAGGAGTTAGGGGTCAACCAAACACCCTAACCAGATAGTTCTCCAGCGTAGACATATCTCCTTTCTTTCCTTCTTCTCTGTCTTACTCCCTCCAAAATTTTTCCTTTTTTTTCTTAATTTACAATGTTCATATGGGTGCTAGTTCTAACCATATTCTAAAAATTCTTGATTATCCTTGTCATATGATTTTGTTTTTTCCAGTAAATTTACAACTTATCTCACTTAAACGAGCTGTCAAAAGTACCCGACCAATTGTTTTGAAGCTCATTTATCCTACCACTGTGTTTAATTAGGAGACAAATTGTTCTATACTGGGATTTCTGAGGAAATTTAGGTAGTTCATCCATCAAAAAAAATATTCAGGTATCATGCAGGTAGTAGTTCCAACCGTATTACAATAAAGAACTGTATGTTGTTTTCTTCTATTAACAAAGAACATCATCACCAGAGTGTATGAATGCTTTTTGAGTGTTTTTTCGGAAAGAATACAGTCTCAATCTTGCAAGATGTACTTTGCTATTTCACTAAAAGTTTTGCTTCTTATTAAAAAAAAAAAAAAAAAAAAAAAAGCAAAAGTGAACACAAAGGTCGCCAATTAACTAGCTGCTATAACTATGCTTTTGACATGTTGTGCTATTCTGTTTTGCAGACAGGCTTTGGTTGGTCAAACGGAGTAGTTCTGGCTTTTCTGGAAGAATTTGGATGGCCTCGAGACCGTGAAATTGCTTGCCAGAAATGAGTATGGTTCCGAAGCAATGCACAAAAAGCATTCAGCGATTGATAATGGTACGATTTTGAAACTCAAGAAATAGCTACCAGTTTATAATAAGGTGGAGTTCTTTGTAGTCTCCCAACTACCCAGATCAGAATCCAATGAATAAGGGTGTACCTGGCCTTCCGTTACCTGATTCTCTGCAATGTGTGCTAAGCCAGGTCATCCGAGTGTGATCCCAGGTGACTCAACACAGCAATGATAAACTGGTATTTCATTGAAGTTCGTAGTTGGATTTAAAAAAGGAAAAAAAAATGTGGAGTTTTGTCTGGTCTAGAACAGAGCATGATCAGCAAGTTCGAGAGAACGTGTTTGATTCTGCTTCTTCTAGACCTGTTCTGCCACTAAAAATCAAGACTTGCGACTGAGAAAACATGTCTCGAAGCTAAAGGGAGTTGAGCGTAGGGTTGGGTTATTGGCATATCTATAAAGAAGTAAAGAGAGTAGTAGTTTTTTTCAGGGTTTTTTGTGAAAACTGAAAAAAGGTTATTGAAACTTTTAATTGACATATTAAAGCGCATTAATTTTAAAATAAAAGACTTTTGTTTCTTTAATTTAAACAAAACATAAACTGAATAATAAAGTGTTGGAAATAATATGCACTTACAAAACTTTAAATAACACTTTAATGAAACTCAAATAAATAGGCGGGTGCTAATGCATACCATTACTAAATAGACTTATGAACTTTGCAGGGTTTTTCTGACTATTCAAAGCAGATTGAACGGAGGATTTTTTCCTCCTTTTCTCTCAAGAATACTTAAAATTTCTCAAAAATGCAAGGAACACTTTTCTTCTCTCATAACACTTCAGCTCAAAATTTTCTTATCTGTATCTCTCACACATTATGTAGCTCTATTTATAGAGTTTTTTACCCCTTCCATGAAAATTCACCCTTTGATCTCAGATTAGTTTGACTGTCCAGATATGTAATCGTTTTGATCTGACGATTCAGATCAGTAACGATAATTTAACTATTCATATCTGTAATCACTTTGATCTGACATTTCAGATCTATAACTGCATAAATGAATTGCCAAACCCTGGAAGAAAGTTCAAGGCTCGAATGACTACAATGCTCCCATCTCGACCCACACAGCCACCACCAGTTGTTAAGGAATAACAAGAGGGTCACAATCAATCTCTACCTCTAGCTAGGCCATTTGATCCTACTCGTTGGACCAAGCTGGAACCCAAAGTTCCAAATTTTCAATAGAAGTTCAGGCACCTCTTCAGCTTGCCTGTAAGTCCTCCTTTCCATATGCAAACTTTTTTATTTCTAATTTTGTTGAAAAGATAGTTTCTAAAATTTTTAAAAAGTGGATTCGAATCCTTGTAGGATTCAACCCATTAGAATGCCAAGAAACAAAAAGGAGTCAAATCCCACTGAGATAAAGTTCCAAAATAAACAAATGGAGTTGTGCCCTCCATTGGATTTGGATCTATCAAGGAGGATAATTCGAATCCAAGGACTGAAAGAAGCATGTAAAAGAGGAAGGATTTGAACCTAAGTGACAAGATGTGAATCCCCAAGCAAGCAGTGGAAAAAAAAATTATGCAAAGCGAGTTACAGAAACTTTTGGAATTAAAAGTGGAGTTCAACCCTGTAGTGAAAACATACACTGAGGAGTCAAACCTATGAATCCCAATCTGGATGAAAATCAACAAAAAAGATGCAAACCATATTTACACAAAGTTTTGGCACCAATGATGGATTTAAACTCTAATAAGTCCAACCCAGGGGGTGGATTCGACAATACAATCATACTATTGGAAGAAACAGGTTTGGACTCTTGGCACAAGAATCAAATCTTTGGCATTGGATTTGAACCCTTGTTGTAGAATGCAACAGACATAACCAAAGGGTTATAAATTTTAAATTTTGTAAGTGACCTACTAACATGTTCAGCAAAAAAAACTAGGATTTAATGATTCTTTTTCATAATTTTTGGAGTAAATTTTTACCTATTTTAACTAAATACCAAAAACAATCCTGTAAGTGATCATAAATACTAGTTTTTTAAACAATGGGAAATGACCTTATATAATTTTCCCCTCGGAGAAAAAATTTCTCCTTCGATTTTTCTTTTAAGCAGTGGAAATTGTTCAACCACCCCACCTTTTTCTCTCCCTTATTTTCTCTACTAGAGCAACACTTGAACCCATTATTGCCTTTTTGTAACACAAACAGACTTTGGCTAGAATACAGAAATATGGCCCTTTAGACCTTGCTAGAAATGAGAATGGTTCTGAAGTAGTGTCAAAAAAGTATTCAGCCAAAATAGTGGTTTTGGCTTTTTGGAAGGCCACGAGACTCCAAATTGTTTGTGAGAAGTCAGATCTGTTGGTACAATAGGCTGGTCCCTACCAATCACATGAAGGGTTTATGGATTTGATGTATTTCTTCCTTCAAATGTGTCTCATAACTGGTGATGTGGAAAAGGCCAATCTTACTGCTAGTACACATAGTAACAAATCTAATATCCAGCCATTGATGCCACCATTGGGGGAACCAAAGGACTGCAACCAGGGAATAATATATGGATCCAATGAATAGGGGCGTATATGAGCTTGAATACCTGATTCTGAGCAACATGAACGAAGCCAGATAATCAGAATCTGGTCCAACCCGATTCAAAACCAGTTAAAGACTGATAAATTGAGATTTCATCAACGTAAAGTCTCTGGCCTAATACAGAGAACGGTGCGTGAGAACGCGTTTGATTTCTGCTTCTTCAACATCTGTTCTGCTACTAAAAAAATGGATTTGTGACTGACAAAAAGATTTCTCGGAGCGAGCGTTGATCCGTGCTTTCTCCCCCCACAAATTACTCTCATCAATGGAGTTTGATTGCTGAAAAGATAACCCAAATTTTTATATATTATGTGATAAATTAAGAAGCAGTCATATCTTCAATTTGTTGTCCAACTCTGTTGAATCAACGAACTGCCAGTAGTTCTCGCAGCATTATGTGAAAGAGAATGTGTGTTTAATGGATTCTCGGGCCACTCGAAATCTACAAAGGAAGAAAACAATTTATATTTAATCACTAGGGGGATTGAGAATCTTAACCCAGAACTTGAGGAAAGGGCTCCACAGGGATTCGTGGGACTCTCAATAAACTCCCACCGATCATTGAACGAGGAAGCTGTATTGGATGATTTCTTAATTGGGGATATGAAAAAGCTTTTGGATCGTAGAAAAATGAGTGAGTGAGTGGTGAGACATGTTTATGTTCAGTGATTGGGTTCTCGAGCGTGGAATTAGTCAAATCTAGGTGGGTGGGAGCAGCAAGAGAGGATTGAGTGAGAAGATAAACAAATCCCAATTAAATATAAGATCCTTCATAGTTAATCCAAGATTAGGAAGCTTTTCCACAAGCATCTCTGTGTTAAAGACAAATGAAGCACGGAAAAGGGCCTTTTTCCCATGGTTTTGATTGATCCAGTATCGCTACCAACTTTCACAGACTAAATACGATACAACACAGTGATCAAAATTTAGAATCTTAACCCAAAACCACACGCTTGATTGTGTTAAGAGACAGAGAGAGAGAGATGGGGAGAAGTTACTTGATTTAGAGCTTTATCTTGCAGAAAAGCAATGTCGAAAGGCCTGCTGGGTGATGATCTTTCAAACATTTTTTTTTTTAAAGAAAGAAAAAGTGAGAATGGAAGATGGGTCCTGCCGTGAGGTCACTTTCCATGACTCCGGCACCTTTTGTAAGCGTTTGAAAAAGCTGAATTCGAAACTTGCCCATTATTTTGTTTTACGTTTTGGGCTGATCTTCCCGCTTTGGCTTATCTCACCTTCTTCTTTCTTTATCTCACCCATCGCAGATCCCTTCCCTTCCCTTCCCTTCCACCAGTTCCATTTCCAGACCATCCGTATATGCATGCCATCCCTTTCCAAGTTTCTCAATTGATTCATTCAGCAGAAACTGGTAAGAGTATTTGGAGCCTAAACTTGTTTCAAAATCAGGTTGAAGCTCCAAACTTGTATCCTGGGTCGAGTGATGTAAGAAATCTTTTGGCAAAATCCCATTTCTTTGATAGTACCATTGGAGAGATGAGAAATGGAGCGTAGTAAAGAGAATTGAATTGAAAACTTTACAGCCAGGACAACCCCGTATTCCCAAAGCTGCATTGAGACCGCATATAACATATTTGGTGGGTCATGAAGCTTCAGTGCTACTGTCTTCCTTCCGAGACTCCCTCCTGGAGGAGGCCACAAGGTGTTTGATGTGGGGACTCGCTGAAAAGGACTCATCACTCATGGGGAAGATTTAAATTCGGGGTTACAGAGACACGGGTTTCAAATTCCCTTTGACGAGATCTTGTGAATAGTATCGATGATTTCTGGGTTCTGATTCGGAGCGAAGCTCCAGAAGAAGAAAATGAAAGTGGAAGGATGACAGAGAAATCGATCAAACACACCTTTTAACTAAGTAAATGGATTTTTCTACGTACATGCATTACTAAGACAAGATTTCCTTTCTGTAATTTTCTCTCACAAGGTGTCATTTTCCTCTTGCGAGAGTCTCTTGGTTAAAAGAAAAACACCAGAAGAAGAAAATCCTCTTTAGAGTGTGATGATGGGAACATCTGAAATGCTTTACTGCTTGGATTTCTTGTTCGTTTGCGATTTTCTTCTGTTCAATTATCTGTACCTGGAGAAATTTCAGTTTCTAACTTTCGATTTGTACAGTAAGACAAACAAAGTTTGCGACGTGTTTGTCAGAAGAAAAGAAGAAATTGCCATGCCGGCTCCCAGTTGAACGGCGATGTATTGGATAAAGCACTCGAATTTTCGTGGTAGTTTCGACCAACTTTCCTGAAATTTTTATGCCCATTCTAACATTATTTTTCTGAAGAGATTGTAATAAAAAAGAGGCAATCATGCAATCTTCCACAGAGCCGTCGATAACAAAGATAAATCCACTTTTTTTTTTCTCATGGACCGATCCACTCAAAAATAATCTAATAGACCTTTAAAAGATCTAAAAGGAAACTGGAAAATGCAGTTCCAACGAAGCAAAATTTGTGTCCCTAGTCCCATCAAGTCGGATTCACGTCTTCCCTTTCTTACTGTTTTACTTCCAGAAATCAGAAATCAGAAATCTAACATCGTCAGTTGGGTTTATAAATTAAAAAGCTTCCTCTGTCGAGACATGGTGGTTTGCTTACGTTTGTTCCCTTTCCTCTAACCTTGTAATTGGAAGGTAAATCTATCATTCGTCTTCTGTCTCGAGTCTTAAACCAGAAGGAGAAGCGCCTTGGGTTGCCGTGGCCTGCTTATAGAAGGCGGAAGTTGGAGGAGGAGAAGAAGGAAAATTGTGGGTAAAATGCTGGAATCGGTGAAGTATTTGATTGGGGCTGCAGGTCCGAGCGGTTATGGGTCGAAGACGACGGCGGAGCAGGTGACAGAAGCTTGCGCGGATCTTAGTTCCATCACCGCCATCATCACCGGTAAGTATAGCGAGTCCAGGAGGCCAATTGAGTACTTGAGCTCATTCAGGCATGGGGGAAGTTGCCGTAACTGCTGTTGTTGTTTATGTGGGTGGGCAGGTGCTACTTCGGGCATCGGGGCGGAGACGGCAAGGGTTTTGGCCATGCGCGGGGCGAGGCTGGTTCTCCCTGCAAGGAACCAGAAGACCGCCAAGGAAACCCGAGCTCGAATCTGTGCGGAGTTCCCGGAGGCGGAGATCATCGTCATGTCTCTGGACCTCAGCTCCTTCACCTCCGTAAAAGCCTTCGTCGCCGACTTCGAGTCCCGCAACCTCCCTCTCAATCTTCTCATGTAAGCGCCTCTCTCCCTCTCCTTCTCTGCAGAATTAAATAATAATAATACTAAAAAAAAGTTGTATTTTCCTTCGTCTTCCTTTTTTATTTTCTCGTCAGTTCCAGTACTTGCTTTAACTTTTTTTTTTGTAAATGTTTCAGAAACAATGCAGGAAAGTTCTCGCACGAGCACGCGCTGTCAGAGGATGGAATCGAGATGACTTTTGCCACCAATTATCTAGGTAAGATTTGCATAGTTCTTCCATTTCTTTCTCTTGCTTCATTTCTGACTCAAAAACGAATCCGTTCCACAGGCCATTTCCTGCTGACTAAACTACTTCTGGCGAAAATGATCCACACGGCCGAAGCCACCGGCATTCAAGGCCGGGTTGTCAACGTCACGTCCAGCGTCCACTCCTGGTTCTCCGGCGACGGGATTGCGTATCTCAGCCTCGCTACCAGAAAGAAAAGGTAAATAATATTTCTCCTGTTCATCTTTCCATTGATCAGAAAGAAATAGCTGATCTTTTTTGTTTCTGGATTCAGCCAATACGACCCAACACGAGCCTATTGTCTCTCCAAGCTCGCCAACGTTCTCCATACCAAGGAATTAGCGGAAAGATTACAGGTAATTTCATTGCTTAAGTTAATTAATCTCCATTTTTTTTTCGTCAACTCACGTATCCAACCTGGTTGCAGAAAATGAAGGCGAATGTCACAATAAACTCCGTTCATCCGGGGATAGTTAGAACGAGACTGACCAGAGACCGAGAAGGGTTCGTTACTGGTGAGACACTCGTCAGACTCCGTTTTCTTTTTCTTTTTCGCTGTTAACAACGATAATTAAAATATAAATAATCACAGTTACACGTTAATTGCAGATCTGATTTTCTTTCTGGCGTCGAAGCTCTTAAAGACGATTCCTCAGGTTAATCCTGACCCTTATCTCCAACATCGAAATTAATCGTATCCATTAACACAAACTAAATCGACAAAAAAAAAAAACGACGCAGGCAGCGGCGACGACATGCTACGTGGCAACAAATCCGAGACTCTTAGGCATCTCAGGGAAATACTTCTCAGACTGCAACGAGGCGATCCCTTCGAAAACAGGCACCAACTCCTACGAAGCCGCTCGCCTCTGGTCAGCCTCCGAAGCCCTAACCGTGGAGAGACGAAGAATCGGATTCGAGCACGAGACGTTTCCCTCAATCTGAATGGAAGAAGAAGAAGAAGCAGAGTATTATATACGGGTAGAATACAGTAGAGATACATGTATGTACGTAGATGGATATTCCGAGGGGTCAGCGGGAATATAAAATATTAGATTGATGAACATGGCTTCGTGCCGGGTTTCACGGCCCAAAACAAATGAATGAGGAAGAGTTTTGGATCTCATGATGAGCTAATCACCACGGGGACTCCCCAATAATAAAGTTCGGTTAAGTGGGTGGGGACCACACGAAATGGGATTCCAAGATGGTGGGGACAAGTGGAACTCATCGGACATGGCATGTGACGAGTATGAAGTGTCCACCCGGAAACGGTCACGTTGACCGCTTGACCGCTTCGAGTGGCTTCAAACTCTTGGGGTAGGATAAAAGGCAGAAAAAGCGGCTTTTTCTGCCTTTTTTTATTTGGTTAAAATCGGTACGCGTGTAGCTTTAAAGATTGATGGGCGCGCGTGTGCACTAATTATGGCGGAAAATGCAAAGATTTTGCGTTGAATCGAGGAAGAGAGAGAGAGAGAGAGAGAAAGAGTACGTACGTGTGGAGTTTACACTTTAGACGTCGTTATTTTCGTTAGTTTCCCATGTTGCTGACGTACTTGATGACGTAATACTCAGGGACACAGCCCACGATGATGCAGATATTCGCTCAACGATTCACTGTTTGACCTATTTTTTTAAAGACGCACCGAGTTGACTCCGTCTCTGACTGAACGAACTTCGAATGCTCCGTTCATCTCGATAGGCCTGGTTAAGAACCCAAAAAATCTCTGTAATCCGCCGAACAAGGCGAGTTTTCTTTTCGGTGGAAGTCATCTGCTTGGCATTCAGGGGTAGAAAGAAATCAATGAAAAGTTTTCTTTTATTTTTTTATTCGGAGTGGCCGAGTCGGAAGCTTAACGTGCGTGGGAAGGTTTAGGGAGCAGAGTAGCAGAGGCGAGTGTCAATGAATTGACCAGTGCGGGCGTAAAGATGGAAAGGGTAAAAGAGAGGGAAGAGTGGATGCCTGCTTTTGCAGCGACAGTTGTCGATGGCCGACCGCCATCAACAGAAGCTGCTGCATCTCTCGCCATCAAGAATGTGGATTGCTGTTGCCATCCTCGCGAGAAACCAAGACTATTACACAGAGTTATGTCATCGCTGTCACGAAGCTTTTCGAGGATTACCGAGAGTTCATAATTTATTCATACTTGATATCGGCGGAGAAACTACGACCTGTAGAAACAAAATCAAATCAGAGTTGGTATTACACCTACACCGAGGAATGAAAATAAGAAACAAAAATAATACGTAGTCGATGCATACATTTGTTGTCCTCCGTATGTAGGCTTCGTGTAAACAGCCTCTAGCTGAAGATGATCTAGAGGTGCTACATGTGATGCCTCTTGTTGAACCATGTGTGCTAAAACCTAGAGGTGTTAGTAAAAGCGCAACATGGACTTTAGACCGGGCTGAGCGTGAATCTCAATACGCCCCATCATCATGCGAGGTGCGGGTGCGGGGACCAACACCGCCCACTTCCGCTCCAAACACGCCCCATAAATGGTGATACCAACCCCGCGGGCTAAACCTAACTCTGATATCATATTGAACCATGTGCGCCAAAACCTCGAGCCGTTAGTGAGGGCGCAACATGGACTTAAGACCGAGCTGAGCGTGAATCTCAACACCTCTTGGGTTAATGGTACAATAGCATCTATATGATTAGAATCATATCGTCCTTTTGTGGGTGATAATAAACATGACCACCCTCAAGGGACTTGTACTCAATATCCTTTGCATCAATTTGATGTTCTTCATTTGTATCAATCACATTTTCATTGCCTCCAACACTAGAATTACCCACTGGAGTTTGTTTCTAACTTGGAGTTGTATGACCCAAACCCTATATTATCATTTTTTCTTCATTATATTCATAATTTGTATCAAATTGTAACCGAAGCCATCAAGGAAATCTATCATTATAATCGAAAAGTGCTTTACAAACTTCAATAGCCCAAGGAGCCAATGGGTCATCTTCTGTAAAAAGAAAGGTAATTGAAGTTTATCGGATTCCAACTGTCATCATCATTATCCTTACTATATGTTGATGCATGTGCATTTCGTGTCCTGAGTTTCATGTTATAATAATTAAAGACAATATCCTTTAAGTAATTCATCTTTAATAGATTTTCTGGTTTTATATAGATGGTAGCAAACATCCATTAATTTCCTTCACACCAAAATGATGCATAAGTTTGATTCAAAATTCTTCTCATTATCCTTTATAGGTTTGAAGTGTCAATTCCAAAATGCATTTGCCAATCAATTGAAGAAAAATATATATATAAATATTTTAAACATTCATAAAAAATAAGCATGAGTAATTAGTTAACATAAACGTTACACACTTGGATGGTATTCATCTATCACTCCAATTATTGATCTAGAACCGAATAGTCTCATCTATGTCTCATATGGTTTAAGCTTATCAATTACTCAAATCTATGTTATAATAACCAATGATATTTGCATCACAACATCTCGCATTACTGCACTACACTTAGCAACCATATCTAATTGCTAGTTCTTGGACAAAATCTTAGAGTTTACACCTATCCCACTTCATACAAAATATGGGACATCTATCTTCTCCTATGTTTATTTATTATCTTCTAATACTTCTTGTACTTATGGGAGAAGTTTGATCAAAGTGCTAATTTAGCCCAATGAATAGTTGTTGACCCAAGTGGCCTCCTAAGCAGGGGGTCGTGAATTGAGATATTACAATTTAAAATTTAGTGTTCGAATCAAAATTAAAGTAGGAATTAAATAAACATGCATACAAAACAAGATTTGAACACAACTTTCTCCTAGCGAGATCCAAGTCTGGAATCTTTCAACACAACAAAGAGTGTAAAGGAGCTTGAATTACTAGGACGGTTGGAGGTTTTGAGAGGAATGGTGAAGGTTTTCCAAAAATAGAGTTTCTCTCTCAAAAGTGAGTTTGGAAAGTATTTCAAGTAGATGGCTATTGAATGTTTTGAAAATTATAAATTAATGCTCAAAAAATTGTCTAAAGCATGTTTGGTGGGGCATTTATAAGAACCCCTGCCAAACTAGTTGTTGACATAAAGTTGACACACACAACAACCGATCAATGGAAATATATGATTGATTAATCGAGTGTAATGACTATATTTTTTTTATTCATTAGGGTTATTGATCAATGCAATTTCAAGTATTCGAAAAAAATAAATTGATCAATCAATTCTAGTCGATCGATCGATCATGTGGTGAAGTTCTACCTATGCAAAAACTATGTATGATCGATCAATGTAAGAGGTCTAGTCGATCGTGCTTTTTGTTCCTTAAAGTTATGGTTTTGTTTGATTGGTCAATATTATAGGTATGATCGATCATGCCTTATATTTTTCAATACTTGGATAAGGTATGATTAATCAATCTCATGGGGGGATCAATCATGCTTTATAGCTCATTCTCGCACAACTCTGGGTGATCCATCAATATGCTTTATACTGTTTTACACTTTGGATTATCAATTATTACTAGTAGTATGATCGATCATGTCAATTGCTAGTTTTCTGAACAAGAATTGTAAGCATGATAAAACTGATCCTAAGGGTTTCTAACAAGTTGAAAACATTAATATGCATAAAAAAATATGTTTTGAAAAGTATTTGTCCTAAAATTCTGAAAACGCTCGTTTTACCTTGAAATGAAGTTTTTTTAATTGTTCTCTTATGTGGCTAGAGTTCGTTAGTTTTATCTACTTGGCTTAACTCTAGACTTCATATCTTCATTCATCTTTTTTGTGTAAGTTCTTCTTCTCAACAACAGTCTTCAATGTATTTTGTTTTGTGTCTTGATTGGGCAATTTGATTGACTTTCTTTTCGTCTTGAGGTTTTATCATAGACTTCATAATGTATATGTTTAAAGACATGTTTCTAAAATACATTGATAACGCCATTAGTATTACGCTTTTAGGCTACATTTTGTGATCATCAAAACAATGGAGATCAACATGATACCATCTGGATTAACAATCTACCCCTTTTATATGATGATAAAATCCCTAGCTTGAAAATTATATAAATTAAAAGAAGACGTTGATAATTTTGGAAATGGTATGTTACTACCAAAGTATTATGTTTTTATGCGTATTTCAAAATTCATCAACCATATGAAATAAAGTCCTAAGATTTTTAGCATTACAACACAAGTACTTAAGTTCATAAATATGGGTTTCCCCTATATCATTACAAGCATGGTAATTAACTCCCACTTAATTTATGCATGCAAGGGTCATTGTTTTCATGTACTCTTATTTTGTTATACTAATTGCTCCTTAATCCAAGCTACACTTTTTCTTCCCCATTTTGTCATACATCAAAAAGATAATACTCAAGGTACAAGTATAGACAAAAGTGTAAAAAAGGTGTATCATGGCTTGAACTTTCAAGTTTTAAGATAATTTTTAATGGGGATACCCTTGACTATCACTAATCTTGAGCTTACTAGTCTAAGGAAGGTTGTTCATGCCTAATTCTCTGGCTAAGGGCTTGTGAAAATATTTGCACATTATTTTTCGGTAAGAACAAGTTTAATTTTGATTGGCCTAATTTAATCAATTCTTGAATAAAGTGTTGTCCAATTTGAATGTATTTGGACTAGGATTGGTGAGTCAGGTTCATCCTTAAGCTAATGGCACTCAAAATGTCATAACTGATAGGATATAGTTGAATGTTAAGTACAAAATACCCAAATACCATAAAATAATCTTTTTACAATAACTAGGAGTGATTCTCAAGGATCGGATGGGAGAACAAAAGTAGGCAAACCTTTAAGCATAACACTAACTGTCAAGAATAGTAGAGACCCAAATCTATTTCTATATAAATTTTTTATTATATGGGTCTACTAGAGTCGTCCTAATCAACTTTCAAGGATGCACTCAAGGGTGTGCTAATAGGTTTTCAAAAAAAAAAAAATCTTTTGTATGCTTGAACTAATTATGAAAATTTTATTTTCTGCTTGATCCACTTATAGTCCAAGGAAAAATGAAAATTCACCCATCAACTTGATTCTTCAAGACTTAAACAAATTCTTTAAAGAGGTCGGTGATAGTAGAGCCAAAGATGATATCATCCACATAGATTTGGATGATAATCAAATCTGGTTCATGACTCATAGTAAACAAGGTTTTATCAACACCTATTTTCTTCTTTGTTTGGTTTAAGAATTTAACTAAGTCATGAGCTTTAAGAGCTTGCTTCAAACTATTCAAAAAATTTACACAATTTGCTTATATGGTTTGGATTCCTGAATGTATTTTTGAGTAGTAAAGTATTAACTAATATGACTATACTCAAACAATGATACTGATTGAGACTAAAAAGAGAGTCTCACTGCTCTAAGCACAACAATACGATTTTTTATTTTGTCATTGGTCTAAGTTTACAAGTTTTATCATCTACCCATAGACCTATATGCTTTGTGAAGATCATTTTTATCTAGTTGTACAATTTACCATTGAGATCTTCACAACTCTAGGAAGGGTGAATGTCAAAGACCAATTTAGTATAAGTAGGCAAATTTAAATTGTACTGAGCAAACTTAAAGCACTCTTTAAGCTATTGTAGCCAATCAACAAGAATTACTAACTTTTGAGTTTCAATAGAAGTATAAAAATCAAATATAAAAATCATATATAGAATCAAATTCTCATGTGAAAATTAATTCATAGCCATGAGATAAGATTCTCAAGACATTGATAGAGATCCAAAAACACAAACGCAATAATTCCATAATAAAGGCTACCTAAGTAATAATGCCTAATAAGAATTGGATCAAATTTTGTCTTTTTTAACTCACCCAACTCATTAAGCTTTACTGTCCGAAGTAAGGCTAATGTAGGCCTAATTTGCGTATACCAAGAGATTTCAATAGTCTATTCACTTTCTTGGTTTATGATATTTTAGGATACTTTCATAAACTAGGCAAAAAGGCATATGAAGTAGCCACATATCTATGATTTCTCAATTAATCCAATTTTGGGCTATATAAGCTCTAATGATAGTAGGACCTAAAGATCTTCTAATTGTCTTCTAATTGGGACTTAATCCATTCATATCACATTAGGCTTGATTAGTTTGCATAGAGGCACATAATTTCATGAGTTTCATTTCTCTAAGAAAACAGCCTTTTCCTCAACATGTTACCATTCTAGTTCTAGGAAAATAACTAATTAATACTTTACCCAAGCATATCCAAATATCAAAACTTGCAACAATAGCAAATCAATGATTGTCAACTAAGCTTACGTCAATAAAGCAGTTAATTTAACAATTGTTAATATTGTTGATTAAATTCACTATAACTATACTCTAAAGAACTTATGAATATGAGTCTAATTTGTGTTTAAAGTTAAAAGTTTACACAAGTAGCACGAAGAGTAGACAATTTAAGCTTAATGTTTTAGATTCATCTAATCTCTCAATCCTTAACTGAGTTGAAACTAAGTGTTATACAAATTTTAGTTAATCTAATGTTTAATTTTTTAAGATAGCTTAATTTCACAAGAACCACCTTCAAGCTTGGTTAATGATCTTAAGGTTAATTCAAGCTTTTAATCCTGATAACTAACTTGCATGGATTTGTCTAGAAAATTATGACATTAAATTTTGTTCAAGTTTCTCAAACTAGAAGAGTTTAAATTGTTGATTTTAGTTTGAGGTTGGAGACACTAAACTTTTAATTTGACATTTAACCTAAATCTTTGGATAGTGATAACCTTGTTATATTTTACATGTCTTAGCACACTCTCGTCCAATTTACACTAGGCTAAATGGTGAAACTAAAGCTTCTATCTTGGATTGTGGATTATAAGATTTCTTGGATATGAATACCAGACTAATTGAAGAGTAACAAATCAAGGATTCTTGGATAACTGATTTGACTCATAGAGACTCGCCCCAAGTTACCTTTATCAATTGATTATGGGAATTACCCGATAGATAAAAGTAGATGCTTGCAAGCTTCCCTATGGGAATCCGAATTTGCAGACCACCAATTTTGAAGAATTTGATTTCCCATATTAGTAACTTGGTGGTTTGCCATAGATCTCAAAACAAAGAAGTCAACTATAAAAAAAATTGGTTAAAAATTGATACATTCAATGAAAAGGTTTACTTTAAGTTAAACACCAATAACAGTCACACGTCTATGGTAACCCATACACAAGACTAATTATGAATTTACCTAAGTTAACTAAGATTAAGGGAAATGAGGATTTTTACCTATCGAGGAAGGATGGTGGACCGATGTTAGCATAGTCGAAGAGTAGAGGGGTGACCATGCAATGTCAGCAAGGAAAATCCAACGCAAACATTAAGGCAAAGACTATCTCCAAGGGACAAACCGAATCAAAGTCGCTGGAAGAGGAGAGATCATTATCGAAGAAGAATATGCCCACAATATATAAATCGAATTAACAGTAGGCATCCATCGATTGATAACATGCCCTCGATAAAGAGTCGAATCACAACAAACGACTTAACACAAAATTCAGTCTGCCATAAACCTGAGTATTTTTCATCATGAACAACTTTGTCTCTCTAAATAGATAAACTAAATAAATAGTGCTTATCAATTCTTCCCTGGAGTGAAAAACAAAACAGCAGATTAACCTACTACCAAAACTCGATGTCATCGGGGGAGGTTTCACTCCCTGTAATGCAATAGGCTTTCCTGACAAACTCTAGAACACACGGTATGTTTTCCCCATTGTGGTCTTCAGATACAAGCACCTAACCTGGCACACAAGCGAAATACAGAGAATGAAACACACACAATTCTACTCCACGGATGGATGCTTATGATACATATCACTACATAAATCTATGTGGCTCAGACAAGCAAATGGACTAATTTCACAAAATACTTACATTCTGCCAGTTCTTTTTCAGGAGAGACACAAGGAAGTTGACGCTGAGCTGCACATTCTGGAAAACTTGTTTCTCCTCCATTGCACAATTGCCAACAGCAACACCCATGCACAGCACCTTCTTAAGCTGAAACTTGACCATGGCTTTGGTCTCGTTCACCTTTGATTCCAGAGACTCCTGGTGGGATACTAGTGTAGGAAACTTTCCCGCTTTGTTAAGACCTGGGCCAAGAAGCCTTGGAATCTGCTTAATAATGGCCTCAGAAGCCAAGAAAGCATGGTACTTCTTAGCCAGCTTCTTCACCAGCTTCTTATTTTTGTTCATTTTCTTTAGCGCCTCCACATCCATGTAATCTAAACCTATCTTCTCAGCCTGCAGCAATTATTGAATGGATTAAACACCCATATGGAATAAATGTGTCAAACCCGAGATGATCATGTTCTTATAATACATATCCACTGTCTAGTTCTTTTTTTTGAAAAATAATACTACTTGCCACACACTTTCAAACCTCAACATTTCATTTTTTGAAAATGGAAAACTTCTTCATTTCATAGTGAAATAAACAGCTTTCATGATGTCAAATGCCACTGCATCCATGTATGCAAGATTCCAAAACATAGCAGTACTACTTACCTCTTCAACATGCTGAGCATCACCAAGCATGCAAACTTTCATTTTTGGCCTAGGTATATGAGGCAATTTAACAGAACCACTGAAACGCTTGTCCTTCTGTGGATCATAATTCTTGAGTCCAATTTGGAGCTCAATAGTCTCTGTAAATTTACGATTCTTCTCCTTAGCATCACCCATAACCTGCCCAATGGCTTCCCTCAAGACATCACTCTGAAGTTTACTGAAAAATAAAAATGACATACAAAAATCAGCACTACAGACCAACAGGATGCCAAGTGCATACTTATAGTACCTAGCAATTTGTCATTCAGTACACCCACTGTTAATTGATGTGAAACACCAAAGATCACCAAGAGAAAGAGAATTGGGTGAAAGAGAGTGAATGTGAATTCCCCTTAGAGAATGTAGCTTTTTGTGTTAGTGTGTCCTATAAAAAGTGTAATGGAATGCCTTTTCTGTGTTACTGTAACCTCATGGAAAGCAGTATGGATTTGATTAATAAAAAGGATTTATGATGAGATAGTTAAAAAAAATGAAAATTCATGCAACTATTAACTACTCAAAGTCTCTAAGTTATAAAATAAGTTTTAATATAAAACTTGAATTTAACCTTTATAAATAACTAAATCAAATTAATTATAAATTTAAATTAGATACAAAATTAAAATAAAATATTACATGTATAATAATTCATATTAATATTAAATTAAAAAAACTATCATTGTATAACATAATTTGAATTTTGATAAAATTTTAAATTAAATTTGAAATCATTTAATCTAATTAATATAATTAAAAATGGCAAATAATCTTCCAAGTGAATAAATTCAGCAAATAAAAACCATTTTTGTTTTATAGTAAACTATATTTTATTCTATTATGTTACATACATTATTAATTTCATAAAGATTAAATTCAAGTTCATAAAGGTTATATGTAGTTTAAACCAGTTATTTTTAAATTAAATAATTATTTAAAAAAAAAAAAAAGGCAAAGCCTCTTGTTGCATGGTCGGAGGCTTTCCCTTAGAAGACCAAAGAAGACAAGATGGGGACAGGGAGGATCTCTCCCCGCTATCGCCCTTCTGTCATCTGAAGAGGGATATGGAAACATTCAATGGAAAGTGGATTCCACTTGTGAGAGGGGGAGTTTCAGATTCCACCATTTTGTAAAGCAATAGGGTGATCTACTTTTTCCTGGGTAAAATAAATTCTACTCCAACTTTCCACATGCATTACCACAGTTTTGTAACTTAAGTGCACTGACAGGCCCAAAACATATAAGCAGAACCAAAAGCACATAAAACAGATACACCCTTCACAATGCAATCAGCAGGTTCACGAGAAGGTTATAACCTGCTGAAAGGCCAACAAGATTAAGAACTTGGTCATATGCCCAGTAGAATTACACTAAGGTCCAGTCCCGTTACATCTCACAGAGACAATAAGAAAAATTTGGTACTGTTAGCAAAGAAATGTGCGGAAATATACTATTGAGACACCTCAAGAAGTAAAAAGTGCCATCAGCGAAAATTCCATAGTCAATATAGGCCTCCCATGAATCAAACGAGGACAAAAAAAGATTCGTTTGGGATTATGAAGGCCCAGCTTCAGTTGAATTGAAAGCCGATAACAGGAAGTTTCCACTGTGAAAATAAAAATTTATCATTCAAATCAGTATACTAATGATTCTCCATTCAAAAAGTAAATTGTCCCAAAAAAAATACATTAGGTATAGAAGAGTCCCACTCCAACACCAGTCAGTAAAGAGTAGTGTGAACAAATCCAACACTGCTAAAAACTTCATTACAGGACAACCGCACTTTAAAACACAAAGATACGAAAATTTTCATGTGTATCTATATAATGAAAGGGTTAACTGTAAATCCTGTACGTAAAGAAATCACTAAACCTTCAAATAAACATACCTCATCGTTTCTCCGTGTATATACCACTACAAAATAGGTGCCAAACTCCCTGCGCATACATAAGAGTGAATAATAAATAAATAAGTAAGAAAACAGGATCATCTGTTTGATGCAAGGGATCAGCACTACAATATCAGCAACATAGTATAAGATCTTGAAAACCACATTAGTTTTTTTCTTAAAACCAATAATCAGGAAAAACAAGTGACCAGAGGAAGGAGAAGCTTTTCTTTTTTCTTTTCTGAACACGGAAGAAAAATGAGAAACATGTTCTTTAAAGATCCGCTATTGTACTTCTCAAGCAATCTCGAATGTACTAGATTTCATCAAACACACAAATGAGAGAAAGTCCATAATAAAGCAAGCTTCAGAAAAAAAAAAAAAAAAAAAAAGTAACACAAAAACCAGGGAATAGATACAAGAAGTTTATGCGCTACGGTGGAAATAAAGAGGAAAACCCAGTAACTGTGGCGCAGACGAGGCTCACGAGATTAAGCAAGAGACAGTACCAGAGCAGGGATTCAGGGTAGGCGGGGCGGCGGCCACAGGAATGCAAGACCCTGAAAGAGAAGATAGGGCTTGGGAGGCAAGTTCGCTTAAGAAGAAATTTATGATACACGAGCGGAGCAAATCAGGGTTTTCGTCAAAGCTATTTGGGCCAATAATAGTTTAGCTTGTCGGTGTTGGGCAGCTATAAGGTTTCATAGCGAGTGGGCTCGACCCCACGGCCCTTCAAGCAACCTCTATGGGCCACTGACTAGAGACCCCAAGCCAACTCTAGACCGTTAAGAAAAAGACTATTTTCAACAAATCACATTATCTCCACTTTGAATTGGCCTAGTCTTCACATTTCCTTCCATGGTCCTAAAGTCCTAAGCCAACCTAACCAAACTCTCTATTTTCCCCTTTTCATTCATCCCATATATTCTACCCAATTCGCCTCTCCAACTAGTTTTAAAGGAAAAAAGGAGTATGGACCTTAGTCGATCTAAGTGTAGTGTACGTAATTCTTAATTTAACCACCAAAATTTAAATTGAATGACTTAAATTTGACTACTTCTTATTTTACATTTATTTTTATCTTATATATTCTTGATCGAAGTTCCATTTGAGTTTTTTCTTGTTTTTATTAATTTTTCTAGTAAAACATATATAAAGGCATTGTTGTAAATATAATAAAGCAAATAGTATTCTTGTAATGAAAAAAGAATATGAACCTTAAGTCCATCTAAGTTAAGTTAAATGAAATGAAGGTGACTTGTGCTCGACTCCGACCAATCAAGTTCCCATATAGGTATGCTTCAATCATGCAACGATGTGTTAAAGAAGACACTCCCCATCTTTTAGGCATGAAGACTCATGACTATCTTATTGCATGCTAATTATCTACCAAATAATGTGACATCTCATATCATCTAGTTGGGTTTACTTTTCAAGGAGTTGTGCTTCAAGATGATAAAGGTTGACAACTTGAAAAGGGTACACATTGCTATTTATATGATATTATGTAAATTTGAACAAAAAATTTCACCGACATTCTTTGTGTTATGGTGCATCTGCAATTCACCTACCACAAGAGGCATTGTTGTGTGGTCCACTACAATATCAATGAGTGTACCAATAGAAAAGTAATAAATAGTTCTTTATCATAAAGTTACGTGTGCAATACTTTTATCATGTTTTTCCTAACTAGTTTAATCCAAATAATTTTTACACAAATTGAAAAATATAGTAGGAAACGAAGTTCGACTTGGAGGCTCTATTACTATAGCATATATTAACAATGAAGAATAAACTTTCTACTTAATGTACTTGGATGGGGTGGCAACCAGATTCAATTGGCCTGATCGAAGTTATGATGGAGATCTTAGGTATGTGAAAGAACAAATGGTAGTTTCTCACACACAACATGAAAGTTGGGTGGCAATAAAGAGTTGAAGATGACCTCATCCAAGTATAGGAAGATGATTTGGGTTGTAGTGTGTGGAATTTAAGATTCCATGGTGGAAGGACTCGGTCAAGGTGGTGGAGAAAGAGAGGAGGAAGAAAAAGAGAGAAAAAGAAAGAAGGAAGAGAGTGAAGGCTGGTTGAGAAAGACAAAGAGAGTTGTTGGAAAGAATAGGGTACACAAATTCGAGAAGAGGAGAAGTTTGATGCTTTACCTCATGCCTTGAGGCTTTTATTTATAGTTAAGATAGGAGGTTTACAATGCTTACAATGCCTTTAGGACTAATAGTTTCATGAAAGAAAATACATAAGTGAATATACATCATCTTACATAATTACATCCTTATGTCATCCTTATGAAGATCGCTTTATCTACCTCATTTGCCTCCTCTAGACATTATTAGGTATTTTATTTCATTTTTTGTATTTATACTACTATTTTTTTTGTTATAAATGTGTATCATTAATGTTCACTTATTTTTCCTAAACGTGGAAAAGATTAAAGATCAACTCTAAAAAACTTTAGAAACAAAATTTTTGACATACATGTGCGGCCAAACTCATTCGTGCAAGTGCTATGAGATGGTCTATATAATATTCTTGATATTACAAGGTTTAGTGATCTAACTTTATTTAATGTTACGTTTATTGGGTGAAGTCAACAAAGTGGACTTTTCAAAAACACCCTCTAGACAAGTCAGTGGATGGGCATCTAAGGAGACTAAAGTTGCCCATATTAGTATTACATAATTTTAAGTTTTACTTATTTGTTTAATTAAATTTAGATAAATTAATCATTACTATATACAACTTTAATAGGAACATATGGACAGTTTAGTCCAAGAGGATTGGGTTGTAGGTGTTGAGTTTGACTATATCACTATATATGATCAAATGATAAGTATACGAGTTGGTTATTAGAAGTGGATGGGTCCCTTCCTATAGTTCAGAGTTTAGGAGTTGTCATTGCAGTCCAGACAGTTGACTTGAGGAAAACAAATGAAGAACTTGCATAGATGAGAGTAATAGCCACACTACAACAAACTGCTATAGTATGCTTGAGGCCCAAATTATTCAGATCATGAGTTTGTTAGGTTCTCATGTCATACTAACTCCTTTCGATGATTTCGAATGATCTTCACAACGCCCAATCAGTTCAAGCTCCGCCCACATTTGTCCTTTTTTTATTTTATTTTTTATTTTGTTTAAGAGCAAATATAAAAGAGTCTTACATGACTCTTACTGTAAGAAGTCTTTGAGAGCCAGAATTAATATGGTGAAGTCTTACAAGAGTTTCATAGGAGGAGGTCTCACATAAGAGACTCAATTAGTTAGTCTTCTACTTATATTTAGTTGTTCAATTGTTCGAGAACTTATCTTTTAGTGTTTAACTTTAAGAGTAACTGAGACAAGGGTAGTTTAATTGTAATTGGATTCTACTTTTTTCCTCTATTATAAATAGAGACTCATGTACTTAAATTACAACAAGTTAGTGAAGTATATCTCTTTTCTAGAAATTCAATATATTTTTGTATTAAAATTTGTGAACTTTTACTATTATATTAGAATAACATTCGTATTTTTTTGTACATATTTTGTATATATTTAATCATATAAATATATAATTTTTTGCATAATTTATATTTTTTATTAAATAATTTAAAAGGTAAAGAGGATTTTATTAATATTAAAAATATAAAAAATTTGCTCGATGAAGTTATTTTATCATAAAAACAATTCTCAATGAAAATTTCACCATAAAACTATTTTTAGAAATATAATTTCACCACAAAAACTATTGTGGTTGGCGAAATTATTTCCCCATATAAACTATTGTAGTGAAATAATTTCGCTACAAAAACAACTCTAACTGAAACAATCTCACCTAAAAAACCATTCTCAATGGAATAATTTCATTGAGCAATATTTATTAAATTTAAAAAAATATAAATAATTCTCAATGGAATTATTTTACCATAAAAACTATTCTTGGTGAAATTATTTCTTTATAATATTTATTCTAGGAAAAATCGTTTTTTAAGTTTTCAAAATATTATTTTAAAAATAATTATTTTAAGTTTTCAAAAAATAAAAAATTATTCTTGGTGAAATTTTTTTCATCATAAACTATTCTAAGAGAATTTTTTTTGTAAAAATTATTCTCGATGGAATAATTTTGATCATGAATTTTTAAATTATTTCATCAAGAATAAATTTTAATTTTCCATAAAATATAAAAAATAATACTCGATTAAATATTTCACCGTAAAAAATATCCTAGGAAAAATTATTTCCCCTTAAAAATTATTCTCAATGAAAAAAAAATTATAGAATCATTTTAAATTTTGTATAAAAAGTCAAAATCGTTTAAAAAATTAAATGATTAATTCTTGGAGAAATTATTTCACAAAAAACATAATTTTCTATGAAATAATTTTATAGTATATTTTAGAAAAATATAAAAATATTTTTCAAAAAAATAATTATCAGGGAAATTATTTTGCTTAGAAAATTATTGTTGGTGAAATAATTTGCATATAAATGGACAATTATTGTTGGAAAAATTCATGTTTTTCCAAAAAAAAATTGGGTTATTCTCAATAAAAAAATTAGCAAAAATTTTGTGGAGAATAATCTCCTCTCTCATGTCCAATAGTTTTTTTTTTTTTCATCTTGTTATTTCTCTTGCAACAAGGATTTTCTTGCCTTTCTTACTAGGTTTTTTTTTTTCATTTCAAGGGTTTTCTTTCTCTCAAAATCTCTTGTTCTTCTTCTCATGCTTTTCTTTAGTCTTTTTTTCTCATTATGTCTCATATTCTTTTTTTTTTTTTTACGCCTAAAGAGAGAATATATATAGACTATGTTGACATATTCTTGTGAGGATTTTAAGAACTAAATCCTAATCTTCTTTTTGATATTTTTATTTTTATCTCACAAAAAAATTATAATTTTTTTATTTAAAGTAGTAATTCTCTAGCATAATGTGATACAATTGTGAGTATATAGCTGATAGGAGAAAATCAACATATGGCTATATATAGTATTTCAACAAACTCATATTTTTATTTTTTATTTTAATTAAAAATAGTATAAAAGCTCTTATGATGTTGTTCTTTTATATTATAAATTTGTGTTCATAAATTTTGAAAGGAACATTACCTAGAAGGTTGTAGCAATTGACAAATTTCTCTAGACACAATTGATATGGGCAAGTTCTCAAAGAGAGTTGCTGATGTTGTTGATATATAGACCTCCCATGGTATCCTAGATTAAGAAAAATAATTACTGATTATAGTCCAAATCATAGAAACCTAATTACATTAATAAATAAAAAAAAGGGTTCCTTTCAAGCTAAGAAAATGAATTTCGGTCAAACCCCATGTCTAGTCAAGTGGGCAAGACGATTCAACCTGTCATCGTATAGTGAGCATGAAGAGTCGTCGAAGCCAACTCATTTGTTAAAAATGCTTTAAGATCAATGTATATTTTTTGTAATTAATTTTAATTTATTATCTTTCAGTTCATCTCTCAGTACAGGAATGTGAAGCTCTGTAGCAGATTTTATCTTCTCAAAGGAGATGCGTGTTAGTACTTCCACCGGTTGCCTGTACTTCACCGGGCCTAGTACTCCTGCAGTACCTTACCTACTTCATTTGTACTAAATGCTTATAATGTGCCTTTCATGCCTAGTCTGTCGCCCCTGCGAGTACAACTTTGCAAGGATGAGGCTTTCAATCAAGAAACCTTGTAGCAGCGGCACGGATGTGTTCTTCGATGGGCGACTGATATTAAAGAGATGAACAGCAAGAGCTAGGAGAGATCTGCTGCATGGTATGTTCAATCTTAGAGAGGTAAAATAAGCTCTCTCTATGAATTAAAATTTAAATAAGGGTCGTTTCGGTTTAGAAATCTTTCATAACATGTATTATTTTCTCATTCTAGCTTTTTTTTTCTCAGAAAACATAAGCAGCCGGGACTCTAAAGCTGGGACAAGAGACGAGTGCTGTAACTGGCAGCAGAATTCACTAGTGGGAGCTCCTTGTTGAAATTTTCGGAAAAACGGAATCCATTAACGACTACCCTGCTTTTTATATTTCTACTATTGGGTGTGATTACCTTGCTCCAACTAACGAATCTATTTTCGGTGCTACGTTCGCATTCTAAATTCACGAGCTTTGATCAAGCACGCAATGCAGAATTAAGTAAATAACACTTCAGTTAGTACTCCCTGTTCAAGCCAAAGAAGTCAGCTGTAGCGGAAACATTTCCTATATAAAATTCATATACCAAAAGTCTGGTAAAAGCGATTAGTTAGTTGTTCCTTGTCTGCAAAAATCTTTGCTCTTTACGTACACACTACAAGGAGTTACCGATTCAACCATAGAGAAATGAAGCAACAAAGAGATGCTTTCTGGTTACTTGCTGACCGTTTCGTTTTTGCTTTGTTGAGATGTAGCTTTCAGATCATGGCTCCTATTTTCCCCAGTGTTGTTATTTTAAGGGTATTAAGAAGTTTCTGTGAGGCGGAGTCTTGCATGCATGAAACATAAAAAACCAAAGGGGACGTCATGTGTTAGAGAAAGATAATTGATGTGATAGACCAGTTGTATGAGCTGTAGTAGGAAGTTAGAACCTTCTGTCTTAGTATACTGTTTAGGTCAACTGCTCCCTGATCTCTGATGCTCCATCCTTCCCTTGAATAGATACAAATTAGTGAACGTAATGTGTTTGAATTGTTAATCAGTAATCATAATTTGATTCTTACATAACTTCTTCAATGTTTAGAAGGATGCAATCAAGATCCCAGCCATATAAACTCTGTTTTTAAGGGTGGATGAACAAAGCAAACTATAAATCGACAACGCTAAGCCGGATTCAGGTATCGACTCAATGGCTGCTGGCCGGCAAAACTAATAGGATCCCCACTAAGACACGCGTGTTCTAAGGAGAAATGTGTAGTTTACTCCATCGGAAAATTGTTAACAGTTTTCTTATGATTGAGGAGAAAAGTGTGTCATGGAGTCATCTTTCCTGGGAAGGAAAAACATTTGTTTATGGCAATAGTAGTATAGCTTATCAGTACCAACAATCCCTTTTCCTCTTCTTTCACTGTTGGGGCTATTGAAATCTCTACCATTAAAGCTCACTGATGTGCCATTAACAAATGCATCACTGATCAGAGAGAGAGCAGGTGGATCAGTTTGTTATCATGGGTCAGAAGGGATGATTACAAATAATAACAAGGTAGATGCTTGTGGAGTTGACGAAAGCTCTCTTTCGTTCTTTAGGAAATAAATGAAATAAGAATCCTAACCTTCCCCATGTTGAATAATCACAACTCCAACACTTTATATCATCTACATTTCTTATCTATTAAATTTTTTTTGTAAGTTATGACTGGTTTCACTTAAATACCCACCCTCTTCCCCTCTCACAAGCGGTAGGCCACTCAAAGCAGAGTAAGATGGCAAAGGGAAGTGCGTGCCTTCTTCTTCTGCTAACCTTCTTCTCCTTCTCAACCTCCTTAGCTTTGGCCAATCAATGGCCTGTGGGAAGCTCAACTAGGTTCTATGACTTTAAGGTCTCTGCACTCTCTTTCTCTCTCTCTGTCTCTGTCTACATCTCTCTCTGGTCCATCTAACGAGTCATGAGTGTTTTTCTTTACAGGTCCAAACGATGAGAATCACAAAGCTATGTAAGAGCAAGGACATAGTGACCATCAACGGGATACTTCCAGGGCCAGTAGTGTATGCTCAAGAGGATGATAGAGTTATCGTCAAAGTAACTAACGAGACACCACATAATGCCACAATCCACTGGTAAAATTTGACACTCTTGGAACCACTTCCACCATTGCAAGCCTTCTCAATTCGATAAAATCAACAGTTCATTGTCACTTTCCACAGGCACGGTGTCCGGCAAATCTTAACGTGTTGGTCCGATGGCCCCTCCTATATTACCCAGTGCCCAATTCAAGCAGGCCAAACCTTCACATATGAGTTCACCCTTGTGAAACAGAAGGGCACTCTCTTGTGGCATGCTCATGTTTCATGGCTTCGTGCTACCGTCCACGGCGCCATCGTAATATACCCGAAAACAGGAGTTCCCTATCCTTTTCCATACCCTTCTGAAGAACACATTCTCATCTTTGGTTAGTATCGTTTTCTGTTCTGGTCTTACTTCTCACCATTTTGCAAGTGTTGTCTAAGTCGATTTTCATTCACTATTTTGGTGATGAAACAGCTGAGTATTGGCACAAGGACGTGTTAAAACTCGAGCAGCAGGTGCTGGCCAGTGGCGGAGCCCCGCCGGCCGCTGATGCGTACCTCATCAATGGCCACCCTGGTCGTCTCTACAACTGCTCCAGCAATGGTAATCCATACTTATCAAAAAAATTAATTCCCAAAATATAATAACATGGAATCTAACTAAAAAGATTATATATCTTTCAAATGGTGTTACTAGTTTATTAGTTAATCATCTTTCACTGCCAGGGTTATGTGACATTAAACCTAATTCTATTTTTATATTTATTATCCGCGGTAAATAGTAGCACTGAAAGAAGTTCATCTAATTCATTACTTTTTTTCTTCTGGTTCCCTATTTGACTCGTTCTCTCTCCCTACCAATGCTCATGTAATCATGTTATCTCTCATCTTCCAGGAGCTTGCTTTTAAAGCTGATTAGAAACGAATCAATCTAAACCAAAGCTTTTTGCACTAATCTTTCAGATGCTTACAAGATTGAGGTGGTGCCAGGGAAGACATATCTTTTAAGGTTGATTAACGCAGCTTTAAATGTTGAACAATTCTTCACCATTGCTGAGCATAAATTAACAGTTGTTGAAGCTGATGCGGAGTATGTTAAACCGTTCACCGTCGACCACATAATGCTCGCGCCGGGGCAGACGGCGAACGTTCTTGTGACGGCGAATAAGGCCATTGGCAGGTACTCCATGGCAGTGGGAACTTACATGTCTGCCAGGAATGTTTCGTTCCAAAAGGTTCCTGCAGTGGCAGACTTCCAGTATCTGGGTGCAAAACTGAACAGTGTGGCACTCTCAGCTGAGCTCCCTCGATTTGACGATAATCTTCTGGTTAAGTCAAACATGGGCGCAATGAGAAGCTTAAACCCTGTTGATGTCCCAGTAGAGATTGACACGAATCTTTTCATTACTGTTGGACTAAACGTCCAAAAATGCAACTCATCCAACCCTAAGAAGCACTGCCAAGGGCCGAACAACGGGACTCTTGCGGCGTCGATGAACAACATCACCTTTGTTAAACCAAAGATTTCGCTTCTGCAAGCTTATTATAGCAAGATTGATGACCACTATACTGAAGACTTCCCTGGTGTGCCCCTCAAGAAATATGACTTTGTTAATGGTGCACCTAACAACATCCCTAATGATACTCAGTCTGTCATTGGGACCAGAGTGTTTGTTCTTGAGTATGGATCCAGGGTTCAGCTAATCTTGCAGAACACCGGAACAGTTGGAGTTGAGAATCATCCAATGCACTTGCATGGGTACAGCTTCTATGTTGTGGGGTTTGGAAGAGGGAACTATAACCCCATGACTGCACTGTTCAACTTGGTAGATCCGCCATACATGAACACTATTGGAGTCCCAGTCGGCGGGTGGGCTGCGATTCGATTCGTTGCCAACAATCCAGGTCTGTTTAATTAACCAAAACCTTATACTTTTCTTAGAAGACCTGACTGATCACGAATAAATAACAGTGAAGGTGGTTTTTGTGCAGGTGTTTGGTTCATGCATTGCCATCTAGACATACATCAGTCTTGGGGACTAGCCACGGCTTTCATTGTGAAGAATGGGGAGGGAGAGTTGGAGACCCTTCCTCATCCTCCTGCAGATTTGCCTCGATGCTAGGGATAGTTCAAGGAGTTCGATTCTTTTGTCTTGGGATAAAATGTCATTTCTTCAAGTGAAATGTGTACAAGGGAGAAACGAAAATAAGCATGGGTTGTGTCTGTATTATAAGTTTGCAACGTAGAAAGATGTTAGGGGAGAGGATGAATGAAGCCAGGTGCTTCGCTTCCTCTTTGTGGTCGTCTCACTATGGTGGAAGACCAATGTTTTGATTCCATGTTAAGGTAAAATAAAGAGTAAGCTTCTTTCCCCAACTAATAAACTCAAGATCTTTGCACTTACTAATCCATGTGAGATTATTCCTTAACATTTTTGCTCACTCCTTCACGTGTAAACCCTCTTTTATAGTTCTATATGTAGATAATTTGGATAAAGGCCCACATATGAATATTTGCTTTGATACCATGTCAAGGTCAATTTATTCTCTTCTTCTCTTAGGTAGTGCATATTTGCAGTTAATTGTGCAAGTGGTGAAACAATGACCTTGTCTTCCTTTATAGATAATTTTTATTAACTAATCATTTTAGATCAGTTTTGTTGACATCTTCACTCGTTTTTTTCAGAAGAAATGGTTGCCACTTGCCCTCTCGTTGTTCATAAAACCCCATATAATATAATCAGGACAGTGACGACCCAGTTGACAGTGTTGAGGTCTTGAAATTTATCTACTCATAACATTTGAAACAGCTTCTGGTGCAACTGTTGGTAAAATTTTAATGCCGAGAAGATCTCATCATCAGATGGGGCATGGCTTTTAAGGATTGACTTCCTCCTCTACGCAACAGTCATTACTTTCACCATCTTCTCCTGATGTGAATATCAATCTCTTGTTGCTGTACAGATTCAAGTAATCAACCTGACAATGGAATCAATATCCAGGGTTTAAGAACCATAACCATTAAATCTCAATACCAAAATAAAACCCTAATTTGACTGTTTAACCTGTTATGGATCCAATAATAGAAGGCAAAATGCAGGAACAGGACCAATAGATTGGTCCAAAAGAGGTTCCCCCTCCTCACTCAGATGTGGCAGTCTGGGGCCAGGTCCTACTTACTGAGTCCTGGACTTTAAAGAACTGGAGAACCGACTTTTTTTCCCAGAGCTGCATCAAAATTAAACACATGACCAACTAGAATGTCAGGGCATGTACACCGATATTCAGAAAATAAATGGTATGCAAAGGAAAAGATGTGCAATGGCCAAAACAAATTGCTAAAAAAGAAAAAAAAACACGGGCATAAGACTGATTTTATTGATCCTAGAACTGACTAAAAGTGAATGATGAATTAGAATTTCTTCAATGCCTCTTACAGAGTAATTCATTTTTCCTTTTTATGGATTCTGCAAGGATGACCCAGAATGGTCAAATTTTTGGAATCAGTGGACGAATATTACTTTATGGCAATTCTCACTATTTTTTACCTGACACTAGCTCCTTGATCTAATAGATCCTATCTAAGCACCAAGCAAGCAGATTATGCAAACGGTTTAGAAAGTCATTGCAATGTCTGCATCCCAGGATGTCAATAGAATCATACTCTACCTTACAGCCAAATACACCAGCACAGCTCAAATATGTGCTCCAGGAATGCCTCCCTGAGATATTAAAATTAGAAGGATGTATAATTGAGAGAGCTCAAATGTGTGCTCGTTAGGTAAAAATCCTCATTTCCCTTAATCTTAGGTAACTTAGGTAAATTCATAATTAGTCTTGTGCTATGGATTACCATAGACGTGTGACTGTGATTGGAGTTTAACTTAAGTAAACCTTTTCATTGAATGTTTCCATTTTTAACCAAATTTTTTTATAGTTGACTTCTTTGTTTTGAGATCTATGGCAAACCACCAAGTTACTAATATGAGAAATCAAATTCTACAAACTTGGTGGTCTGCAAATTCGGATTCCCAAGGGAAGCTTGCAAGCATCAACTTTTCGGGTAATTCCCATAATCAATTGATAAAGGTAACTTGGGGTGAGTCTCTATGAGTCAAATCAGTTATCCAAGAATCCTTGATTTGTTACTCTTCTGGTGCAAATTAGTCAGGTATTCATATCCAAGAAATCTTATAATCCACAATCCAAGATAGGAGCTTTAGTTTCACCATTTAACCATATTTAAATTGAATATTTAGTAAATCAAGTCATCCTCTATAACAAAAAGCTGCTAAAAGTATTGATCAAAATAATTATTCGAGTAAATAATTAGCTAATCACGCAAAATCAATTGATCCAAATTTCAAAACAGACGCTGAATTTTGGATTGCTTCGATCACAGCAGTTCAAAAACAGTAGTACGATCTGTGACCACAAACATCAATGGAGAAGAATTGTGTCCTTGAATTCTGTGATCACTGAACAGTTTTTGAGTAGTGAAATCATCTCAGCACTCAAAACAAATACCACGATTTACAGTACCATGGCAGAAAGTAGAAAGAAGCTAATCAGATCAATGGAGTTATGTGACCGGAGCACTCACAACCAGATATTTGCGTTATACTCGGCGCTGGTACTCCATCGGTTAATCATGTCTGATCCAGTGTAAGTCTTTGCGTGCGCTTCTTTTCCTGAATTTTTTCCTTGCTCATGGCTGAATGTACTCAACTGGTCTTCCACACGGAGCGATACAGGTTAAATATATCAAACTTAAATCAAAACAACATTGAAAAGACAAAAACATACAGAGATCAAAATTATCATATTTTGTTACCGTTCATCCATAACCAGTCTCATCCCAAAGAATCTGTTCATCCTCATAGGAAGAATGAATTCATGACCAAATTCTAATAGTATTGGACGACTGACATGTGGAAATGTTCCAATGCCTACTTAATTACCAAAAAATAAGTTTGAACTCCATAACAATAATTGCGAAAGAAGAGGACGCTCGTTAACATCATCCCATTCTTTCTTCACTTCTTCCTACTGCTGTCCTAACTTTTTAAGAGTAAATAGTTCCCCACCAATATTCTTGAGATAGAATTTTTCATACAATATGAAACACGTAAAGCAAAAACAAATGAGATTTTCATCAGGAAAAAGATTATGTAGGAGTTAGAATGGTAGTACTCTTCTCCTCTCAGACAGTTTGAACCAAAAGAATCAGTTCCAGACACGAAAATGAAACATTATTGTACATCCTCCTTTACCTGCAAAGTCCAGTTAGCATACTTTTGAGAAATTGAAAAAAAGTTCTAAATAACAATCTAAAAACGTATTCATTATCCGTTTCCAATTACTTAAAATTAGATATTATTTGGTCCTATGATGGTAGAGTTTAAAAGTTGTCAAATGTAAAGTTGAATCACACTTAAAAACATTAATCATGTTTTTTGCTAAAGAAAAAATTGTAATAACCCTATATATTATGAGAAACCATCAAACATTCTACGAGATAGCATATTACCTTTTTTCCAGTTTTTTTGCAAATCCTTTTTGTGTGCTCTTACCAATGACCATCATGTTTTAAAGATACAAGCAGACACAACCTTGGATGCTCACAAAAAATACGATAGAGTAAATAGAGGTGAAAGATTTGCTCATCTTCCCTACAACTTAACCCCTTGAGATAGAATATGACAAATTCAACAAACAAAAAGTGGAAAAAAGAAGAAGCAAACACATATATGGCAGAGGGACCCCTCTTTTAACTTATACCTGCTAAGACTTCACAGTGGCACTCACAAAGTAGAAACAAAGATTATTTCAGATAAACGCTCTCTAATCCAAATGGAGATATGATAAGAAAACAAAGAATAATGCTTCCAAAATGAAAACAAAAAAGACAAAGAATAATAAAGAAAGATAAAGATGCAAACAGGGTTTGCCATGTGATGCAAAACCCTTCTGCATCAACATCTTGAAGGAGAAGAAATTTACAGAGAGAGAAGAGAGAGAGAGAGAATGCTAGTCTCATGAGAGCAAGACACATAAAAAGAGAGGTTTTCCATAGAGAAAATGGGACAGAGTGCAACACAAGATGATTTCAGATAGAGAACACTTTGTAAGTAGAGGAAGGGAGGAAGCCATTAAAGAGAATGGTTGGGGAGAGTGAGAGATCTCTGGTAGAATGAAAGTAACAAATAATGATGGAAAAAAAGTAATGTGGTCGAGAGAATGGAACTGAGAAAGGGAAAGTGCCAGGTATGGTAGAATAGAGAAGCATATTAATCACTGGAAGCATCACATTGTAGGATTCAAGGGAAGAGACTTTCAAAGACAGGTTAATGTGAGATGGGTGGAAGACTGTAGTTTTTAAGTGCTGTTCATGACAAACAGTAACAGACTACTAGTATTTATAGTGAGAGATAATAAAAATCTATTGCAATAAAAATAGCACAAGTCCACATGGCCATTATACCCAATGGCATTGTAACAATTCATACTTTAGATTCAGGAAACCATTATATATCCCTGGTCTGGAATTTAAAAAAGTTACGCCTATACCTATCTTCTGGATCTCTTCTTAAGATCGATATCAAAGACCAAAATGAAATAAAAAAATCAGAAAAATCCTGCAACAACCACTTGGCTCTAGGAAAGGCTGCTCTTAATGTACATCAAAGAAACACCAGTTACAAGCCCGTGTAAACTTAAGACATTTGGCAAAGATATTTTTTTAGTAGTGAGACGATTACATCAAGAGAAGAGGAGGAGATTGTGTAAAATTAAACAAGAGAGATGCATCACATTTGGCAAAGACATACTATATGAAGAGAGTATAGTAGCATCTATAAAATGTTGCTCATCAAACTTTACCTCAACTTCTTTTGAAATCAGAGAACACAAAAGCCTAAGATCAGAGTGAGAGAACACAACAGCCTAAGATCAGAGAGAGAAAAGAAGAAACAAAGTTGAAAGGAGGCCCCAGACACATTTAGCAGTAAACAACTAAAGCACATAAAGTACAATTAGCGAGTATTATTAAATATAAGGCACTATTGTAGCTCATTCACTCCAACCACTCATCAGAATTAAGAGTCAGACATCACCAATACAAAATAATATCTATAGTAGTAATACCCATTATGGCTAGTTATAACCCTAGAGGTTCAAGAAAGCAGTAGTTATGCTTGGCCATGCCTCTACAACAGAAGTAACAATAAGCTTTCAGATAAATTCTCTTGATACTTAAACAAACACGAAATAAATTTTAATCTAGCAAGAGCCACTTGGATGTAGGAAACCTGCAGTCCTTAAATCTCATCATGCAAAGCAACTCACCACCATTTCAAAAAAAAAAAAAAAAATTACACACCAACGAAAAACAAAGCAGATATAGGAATATGAATAGTTACCGGTGGATAGATTTATATAACGATTTATGAACTTTTCCTTTATCTGAAAAAAGGCCAGCAGCAAGCTACAAAGAAAGGAGAGGGTTGGTCATAATGAGGGATTGGTTATCAATCTACCGCTTCAGCAAGGCCGCTAAACTATAAGCAGACTTACAACATTAAAAAACAAGACACGAATTTCATGAAAAATATTCCAATGTCTCCTAGGAGGGTCATTTGAATTGCTGCACCAACTAATAACAGTCTTAAAACCTTCATAAACCATAGAGAACAGCATGAATCTCTGCTAAAACTGACTCAGGCTGACCTAAACAGCCAACTAAAAAAAGGGTCACAGATCTATCATGCCATCAGACACTCCTAGAAGCAGTAGGACCAGGGTGGAACAACCATCAAAACCTAATATGATATCACCATGGTTTGAAGAGGACCATGAAGAAATAACAGGTTGCATGTAGGCCAAATGGTTGGCAACCAGATTCCAATCACTTCTTACCATCCTCCTTAAAACATTGCTTAACTCCTTGACGGTACAATCCCACAAGATGACACGATGGGAGATGTCATCAAGAATCTTCTCCAATGATGATATACGAAATAGTAGAATCAATAGTTGGCTTCCACAATTTTTTGAAAGGACAAGGGTAGATAATTTCACAAAAAAGACTAGAGGAAAAGGCTAGAAAATAGAAGAAATACTTATACGAAATTTGCTATTAAAAGAATATATTTATATGAAATTTAAATAATAAATACCCAGAGGAAGTCAATAAAAAAATGAATTCAGCAAAATGATTATCCCTGTTAGTTTTTTTTTAAAACATGATCATACTTGTTTTTGAAAATGGTGATTATATTAAATAGCCCAAAGCAAATGATACAAAGAAGGTCAAGAGGGGTTGATCATGACAAAGAGCAATTGATAACCAACACCCTCTTGAGTCAGCTTGTCTGCATGCCACCGGCAGACCCGTTCACATGCAGCTAACCACAGTTCCTTGAAAGGCTGCAGACTTCAAAAGAGGAATTCCAATGCCTTCAAGGAGGTTTAAGAGCCTTAGCACACCAACTTATGACTGATAGTGTCTTCAATCCCCCAAGGCTCTGAGAAGTATCTGTGGTAAAGCTTCAAACCCTCAACAATGAAGTGCCTTTTTGGGGCAGACATGTTAGATACCAGCTTCCACTCACTTTCAATCATTTCTCCTGAAAAGTCATGAACTTCAAGCAGGGTCCCATGATGTCACTTGCTGATTAATGCCTTCAATTAATTCCCATTGCAGTAGCCTTTCTGTTGAAATTTCTGCTGTCCTTTTCATTCCAAATACTCCAGGGAATGAAAGAGAGGAAAGATTTCCAAATCAACCTACCCAGAAAGGGAATTTTAATGTTAACCACTTTCTGGACGACAAGATTGGTTAATTGTCTCTTCAGTGGATCCACAGAGAGTGCATAAGCTATTTATTATAGGAAACAATCTCTTGACCAAATTATCGAATGTGAGAATTCTACCCCTCATAGCACTCCAAACATGACCATCCCTGTCATTATGCACTTGTAGTTATATTTATTTTTTATTTTTTTATCAGTTGAGGAGTGGTAACATTGTTCCTATTTGACAGACTGCAGCCCATTTCGTTCAATTTCATTTACACACTCATTCTGAAGTGCATGTAAGTGTTCTTTGTCAAGTAGGTATTCAATATCACTCAACCAAATGAGTTTCCCTAAATACTAATTTGATTATTTTCATGTTAGTTCTATTTAGAATAAACCACTGACCTATGACCTTACTTGAACAGAATCTGTTCTATAGGATCATACAATTTGTGTCCTTAGATATAACCAATGACTTTGATCTTGAGATAGTAACCAAATAGAGGGAAAAAAGTTTAAAAAAAAAAAAAAAATCAGAAGTAGAAGCAGAAAATCGAAAGAGAGTAAAGAGTGTCTATAGAGTAATATAGTGATTGGGAAGCTGAAAAAGTCAACAGGTGGAAAGGTAAAGGAGTTATGAAAAAGTACATATCAGATAATACTAGTTCAATTTTAGACATATTAATTTATAGAATATGAATTAAGCAAAGGTATCAATCAGTTTAAACTTAAAATAGTGTCATATGCTACTGTCCTTCGCCCCAAGATCCATAAACCTCATGCATTCTCAGATCTCCAAAAACATACCAGACATGGAGACTTAAGGGGCAGTAGCAAAACATCAATACATTCTATGCCATGATTTTTTTTTTTTTTTTCTATCAATGGCTCTATGCCATGATTTTCACTCACATATCTTGACATAAACTGGAAAGGCGTCAACAGAAGTAAAGAACAAGTACAAAGCAAAACTTTTTTTCCAGAGAAAAACCTGGATTAGATCCACGTCTCTCTAATTTAGCTTATATAACTACTGTCACGACAGGCAACGACACAGATAAATAAATAACCCTAAAAAAAGTTTTTTTTCTTTCAAGAAATAGCATACCTATCTAATAACTTCAGAAAATTTAGCTTCTGCCAAAAATTTATTCATCACTCTCTCTAGCTTGAACATTCATCGTTTCCTACTACTGTTACCCACTGCATCAGTCACCAGAGACATGGGCCGTTGCTCGATCACCTCATCAATAATCCCAAACTCCTTGGCCTCGTCCGGCGACATAAACGTATCCCTTCGCATAAACTTCTTAATCGTTTCAAGCTTCTGCCCAGTATGCTTGACGTAAATCAAATTAAGCCTCTTCTTCAATTTGAAAATTTCCTTGGTATGTACAGCAATGTCGCTAGCTTTCTCGAAAGCTCCACCGGGGCCCCAGCGGTAAGCAGGAGCGAGCCCATGGAGGCAGCTTGGCCGATGCAGAGGGTGGTGACCGGCGAGCGGATGTACTGCATGGTGTCGTAGATTGCGAGGCCAGCAGTGACAAGGCCGCCAGATGAGTTGATATAGAGGTGGATGGGCTAAATGGGGTTCTCAGACTCGAGGATGAGAAACTCGGCTACCACGAGGGAAGCGGTGTCGTCAGAGATGAACCCATTGATGCAGACGATCCTCTCTTTGAGGAGACGGGAGAAGATGTCGTAGGCGCTCTCCTCGAGGGAGGTGTGCTCAATAACCATCGGAATCAGGCCATACGACCGGGACCGGCTGAATTGAGGCCGGGCGACGGATAATCGGGACACAAGGGAAGACGCGGACCTGAACATCTAGTGGTCGCAGTGGCGGTTGGGGTGCGGTGTTGAAGGGTCTGGAGATGTAACCGTCGAGGAGAGTAAAGAAAAAATCAGTTTGGAATTAGGATAATAAACTAAAATTGTAAATAAATCTTTTGCAAAAAATATTTCAAAATCAAATCAAGCCTTGTATAAAGAATCCTTGGAGTATTAAGCAGGGAGTAGAGGTATAGCTCTATGATGACAATACTGTTATTTTTATATTTTATTTTATATAATATATATAATATATAGAGGATTGATCCAATACCAAAAGCTATTCGGTACAAAACATAAGAAATATTGTCTCAGTCATCCGATCATCATCAACGGCTATCTAAACTATTCAATCAAGAAAGGGAAAAAATTAAAGCATGTATCTAACTCAAACAAATTTGAAACTAAATCAACTCGAATTTCATATAGATAGATAGAGGAATTTGCAAGGTCCGGTGAGGAACAAATCCCGCGTGTTTTTAATTATTTCAAAGTTTGAGGTCAACTTTACAGATTAAGTTCATGAAAAAAATAATTTCATACCAAGGACAGAGGATTTTGAGGTGGTTCATAATCCTTCTGCAGATTGTTAGTCCATCATTAAGATATTCAAGTACATTGAGATTCCACTAAGCTTGAGTTGTGCTATGACTACAAGAAATTGCCTCTAATGCTAATTATAATGGTAACTACATAGGGACTTACACTACTAAATTGACTATAATAACTAACTTACAATAATATTCTTTCACTTAGATTTATACCTATTGACTAGGCACACTAGCCTAGACCCACAAAGAGATTTTCTTGCAACCCACTAGGCTACATAAGTCTAGACCAACATAGGGATTTTCAACAACTCAATAGGTACACCATCCTAGACCCGTAAATTGATTTTTAGCACCACCTACTTACACAAGGTCTTATGGCTCACACAATACTAAACACAGTTTCTCAACTTCTACTTAAGCCAAAATTGATTCTCTCAAACACTTTGGGGCTAGGACAGTTTTGCCTCCTCAAGGCTTGACCCAAATTGCAAAGATTAAGTTGCCTCTCAATAGGTGGTTCTTAACAATCGAAGCATAAGCAAATAGGTACACCAATCGTAAGTTCTTATCCAATACAATTAGGAGTTCAAAATAGTCCTCAATTACTTGATTTGAAAATAAAGGAGACTCCAAATGGCCTTAATGACTTAATTTGAAAATATATGCTCAATATAAATTAGGATTAGTTTTCAAGTTGGAAAATACACATGAAATAACTCAAAGTAATAACTAATTTCAAAATATAGCTCACAAGTTGTAATACAAACTTTAGTGAATGATTTCAAAATGCTAGGGCACTAGTTTAGTTTACTCGACCGAGTATCATAAATATCCCTCAAAGCATGTTCCTACAATGCCACATGTTCATATGTGTCATGCACCCTCATATTAGGTGATATATTAACAATGTATTGCCTCATTTGCTTAGGTCACACTCTCTTACAATGCTATTTGTCGGCAATGCCCATATTGACTATGTGAGGATGGAAGCACCATATATCAGGCACATGGAATATTCTTAACAAACAAAAACTCAAGGACATAATGTCTAGGCCTTCCGCTTCTCTGTCAATGAAACTCTGCTTACAGACAGGAACCAGCACCATTGTTATTCGGAGGTTCTTTCCCTTCCGACTTCTAAGCAGCATCGATGTCTCGTCATCATGAACTAAAGCTGATAGACTCGTAATGGAGGTTATCTGCCAAACCAGATGCACAAATTTTGGCAACTTCGTGGCGCATCTGCGCCGGTCCACAGACCAAAACTCCAGTGCTGGATCCGTCATTCTCCAGCAGCATCTCTGTAGGGTAAGCGTTTAAACATGGCGCTACTGGCTAGAAGGGATAAAAGTACCGTTTACTGCGCATTAACTAAATAACAAGGTAAAGGAAAAAAAAAAAACTTACTTTTGAGGTTTGGCCTTGAACCATAGTGAACTCTGGTATTTTGAGTAATAGATTGTTCAGGTAGGCTCTCCCGCTCCTGGTTGGCTATATAAAACCGAGCATTTGGTGAGTTTGTCGGGCTTGCAAGCTCGAGGGTCTGAACGCTTTTCCCTTCCATTGCGTAACTTCTCTTGTTCCAGACTACTGCAGTGGTAGCGCTTGCGAATATAGAAACACAGATGCATAGCGCGTTAAGAGAAGTCCTCACGGTCCATGAATAGACCTTGTTGCTGTTCTGGTCTTTGGGGTATATGTAATAACGGCCGAGCAGTCCAATTATTACGAGAAACATGGCAAAGGAACTTGAGATTATAGCGCCAAGCCAGAACCAACAGTGAGAACCTAAGGTTGGGGAAAGAGGTTCATCTGATGGGTGGGGTTTGAACCAAATCGTTTTTACAAGGTTGTTAGTCGTCCAGACAGGCACTTTGTCTCTTGTAACAAAAGCTTCGATCTCGATGTGAAATGGGGATATGTCCTTGGAGCAGCCATTAAAAGGTAGGGTAAGATCGAGCATGGTCAGGTCTTCAGAGTGCCTGAAGGCACATATGAGGATGACTAGAGGCGTTGGGCAGCCTATATTAACCTTCCTAAAGATGAGCTCTCGAATGATGGAGGTGATGGGTGAAATGCCACTGCCTCCTGAAACCATCACCAATGTCTTATACCTGCACTTGTCACAATTCTTTTCTTAAACTACTTCCTCACTGGGTGTCATAACTTCATAACAGTAAAATTTTATGATGTATTGGAAGCAAACCTGAGAAAATCTGCTGAAACAGGTCCGTAGGGCCCTTCAATGGCCACCTCCAGACGGTCAACAAGAGATGGAGAAGCAAGCGTCTCATAAAGCTTCTGCGACCAATTTCCATTCTTCTTGACGATGACAGTAAGCACATCTGGTTCCAAACTGCAGTTGGAGGTGACAGAGAAAGGGTGCCATTGCATGGAAGAAATGGAGGGCACATTGATGCTCACAAAACTTGTAGGAGTGTACATTAGTGCTGAGAGAAAAAAAATAGAAACCTTTAGTCAATCTACAAGAGTTATGCATATAAATTATTGGCCTCATCGAAGCTTACTTGGGCTCTTAGAGAAGTTGAGCTCAACGGTTTTGCATGGCAAAATCCGAGCAGAAACCAGGCGGACCTTTCGTCGGGACTGTAAAAACCTCAAATATCGATCGACCAAGAAGAGGTAAAAACCGGGAAGAATCATACAGAAGAAAGAAAACCCGGTATGTAACATGTAGAAGAACATAAAGGGAATGTAGAGGTGATGGGTATAGAAGAATAGCTCAAACATCTTGCGCCTTATGCCAGGGTGCACCGTCACCCATAAGACGATTCCCAAGATTGCGGCCAGCTCTCCTGGGACGTTGGCGACTGAATGCTTATCCCACTTCAGCATCTGAAAATTGAGGAGGGTCATTTAATCTGCCATTTACACACAACTGAATGGTGGCTGAAATTGGTTAAGAGTCTCAGGAACCTCACCTCGACCAAATCATCGGTGAGAGCCCAGTATATAATGAAAGTCGCACTATGCGCAGTGAAGAAGAACAATGCAAGATTCCCGATCCACATATGGTATTTGATGCTCCCGTCCGGTGTAAGCCCCAGAAGTGGTAGAATCGACGAACCTCTTGTGACTGGATAAAAGAGTAATGCGCTGCAGACGTTGCCTACAGTCGCCATGAAAAAACCAGAACTGCGTAGCTTTTTCTGCCATCTGCAAGCAGAGACACCATTGGATGAGACCAATAAATAAATGTATTTCGGTGATAGACTGCAACAAGATCACAGATCAATCGAGGGGAGACGATACATTGCATCGTTAAGGTGTCTGCGTATCTGGCGGGGGTTCATGTTCTGGACGATGGGGATTTGGGTGTTGATATAGGCGAAGGACCAGGTGAGGAGTGCTATGAACAAGAGGAGAAAGATGAGCTCCGTCGCTGAAAGCACTCCCAGAGGCCCTCTCACAAGCATGGGCCGTCTCAATGCTGCAAATCGACCTCTTTTGACTCTGTTACAGCCAAAAATAACTTTAACAAATATTAGCTTCGATGGTGATCGAAAAGTTTGAAACTTTCCGAAAGAGACTGAAAATGGAGTAATGACACACATGTTGCATACAATGGAGCAAAAATCAATGCTAGCCGCCAACTCTATTCTTTTTCCTCTATTTAGGAATTTTCATATGCAATATACGCATTAATCTACATTAAGTATGTAAGTTCATAAATTTCATCTTTTCTGAACAGCAGGTATTAAAGAGAAAGACAGAAAAATAAAGATAAGGTGAGTACTTATCCGAATAGCTGGTAACATTCTTCATCAGATGAAGATATGCACATCCTAAAACAGCAATGAGGATGATGGGGATTGTAAAAATCAGCATGAAAGTTCCTGCAGTGACGCGTCCTAATCAATCTCACCTATTGTTGCAAATAAAGAGAAAAAAAGATGAACTGGTGCAAATTCAGAAAAATGCTCGCCTTGTATTCCAAAATATGTGGTATTGGTTTTGATCGTGAGAATAACGAACCAGTCATACCACCAGAAACCTGATGGTACAACACACCAGACGATGAAGTACCCGACGAAGAGCAGAGCAGCCAGCAATAATGTCAATCTCGGTAGCAGCATTTTTTTTTCTCGGGCGAAGAAGTAGTTCCTTCTACGTCCTGTCTATGTTGCACCTTGTGGAGAATAGAGCCTCCGTTTGCTGATTGATAGACGGAGCCCAAATAGATTAACGTTCTGAATCTTCTAATAATCCGGAAATTTGGTCGTTTATCCACGCTTATTTTCGCATGAAAGACAGCATGAGGCCACCTCCGAGTCTATGGCTACAGGTATTAATTAATACAAATATTTGTTCCGGATGAGAGTTCTTCTTATAAGAAGAATTCAGAAAAGTCTCGATTCTAAAATACTTCAAATGCAATTCGTCTTTTTAACGCAATGAAACTGTTCTTTCTCAAGAGACAAGTTGGAAAGAAACCCAGAAAGACAAAGCCAAGTAGCTTCGTTGTTAATCTCGAAGGAGTCATTTTCCACTTCTGAACAGGTTATTAGTTCCCGAAGAATTACAGGGACGAAGACAGAAAAGCGGCAGAGGAAAAACATTAAAGAGATCACTAGGGCAGGTTCCAAGCTTCCTCCGCAATAGGACAAACGTGTAGATCATGTACATTCCTTCAGTAATAAACTATGTGTTTTGAAATGATTCTAGTTGTTGGTGTTCTCGGTATTTGAGGGTCAACAACAATAGGAGTAATCTTCTACCTGAGATGAAAGCAACCATAACTTATGGGCCCTCTACTGGCTTGGGTGTTAAAAGATAGTCTCACATATATCAGTGAGTATAAATATCTTGCATTTATTAACTGGAAAAAATATTTCCTACATTTTGGGATAAGGTCTTGGACCCAATTTAACATTGGGTTCCTTTACCTTTAAGAAAAAGAAAATTAAAGACTTTAGTCTAGCTTATGTTAAATGGAATTGGATTCAATCATTCGATTACTTTTTTAAGGCAAAGACACAAGAAGTAAAGGAATCGGATGCTTTTTTTTTATCTTTGGTGGTCGATAATCTTCTTCAAATGGGGCATCTAGAAGAGTGGGTGATAGAAAAGGAATCACTTTTTCTCTTGTTGATGTTTTATTCCACTTATATTAGCTGGACGATATAGTAAATGAATCACTTTTTCTCTTCTTGATGTTTTCTACGGTAAATACATTCCCACCTCTATATTTCTCCTTAGAAGTTGGTGTTCCTTGTCATCGCATGTCGAATCGTTTGAAGTTTTCGTTACTAACTTTTTGGATGGTGATGGGTCAGGGTGGGGTTTTACTTTTTGGGTTTTCTTCGAGTTTCAGGGACAAGGTTCAAGATAATTTCAATATCATAAGTGTTCTATTTTATAGTAGAGAATGGCTAAGACTTAAAGAATAATAGAAGGAGAAATTTTACAACCAAAATCAATTAAAATTCTAACTTACACAAGGTCTTATGGCTCACACAACACTAAACACAATTTCTCAACTTCTACTTGAGCCAAAATAGCTTCTCTCAAACACGTTGGGGCTAGGACAGTTTTGCCTACTCAAGGCTTGACCCAAATTGCAAAGATTAAGTTGCCTTTCAATAGGTAGTTCTTAACAATCAAAGCATAAGCATATAGGTACACCAATCGTAAGTTCTTGTCCAATACAATTAGGAGTTCAAAATAGTCCTCAATTACTTTATTTGAAAATATAGGAGACTCAAAATGGCCTTAATGACTTAATTTTAAAATATATGCTCAATATAAATTAGGATTGGTTTTCAAGTTGGAAAATACTCATGAAACAACTCAAAGTAATAATTAATTTCAAAATATAGCTCACAAGTTGTAATACAAACTTTATTGAATGATTTCAAAGTGTTAAGGCCCTAGTTTAGTTTACTCGACCAAGTATCATAAATATCTCTCAAAGCATATGCAATTAAATAATTGGATATGAAATCCTATCATCGACTTTCAACAATTAATAAATGCCCTTTCAATAAATCAACATACTAGCATGAATGATGAGATCTGAGAATAGAATAGGCTCCTAAAATAGATTTCAAGTGGTAGTTAATCATAGAGCTACTCACAATGCAATAACTGATTCAAAAATTACATATCACACACATTCAACAAACTGGATTTTAAGGGGGGTATAGTCCAACATAAAGTGAGATGAATTACTCCTACATTATGTTGTTCATTAGATTAAGGGGTTAGTGTAGAATGAATTACACTTCAAGTGAATCACGCCAATTCATTCACTTAGGCAAAAAATCGGAGAATTTGGATTCAAACTCATTCGCATGAAGAGCGGGACGAGCGTTTCTCCTTCCCCCCTGGCCAATTTTTTTATTTCTCTCCCCCCTGGCCTCCCTCTCCTCGCCAACGCCCAAGGTAGTAGCCTTTGTAGCTGCTCTGTTCGCTTCGACGATTCTACATACGGCCGAAAAGAGAGAGCTATGTGATTGGCTCTATAATTGAAATAAGAGCGCCCCCCCCCCCCCCGATACGGCTCAATGGTTTTAAATTTTGTGACAATATATTATTAATTAATAATACATAAAAATATGTATTATGTTATTGAACTCGTCTACACTAACACCCAAGGATGAGTTGAAGTTGAATCAATTAATTTAATATGAATTGAATTCTTCACTTCATTTTAAGTTCATTGTGGACTAATTATTCAATCAAGTTTTTAAAAGATAAGCACTGAAATACCTATCTCAACAAAGAAAAATTCTAAATTTGACTTCCTTTCAAGGCTTGGAGGCGGCTAAAACTTATCAAATGAGTGTTGAGGGCTTGGGGGACTTGTTCTTCACTAGGGCAAAGGGGATGGTATATTTGGGGCGAATTTTGGTTAAATAGAATGATTTCTAATGTAAAAAAAAAAAAAATAGCCATTATGAATAGATATGACTATTTTCTATATTTATCAAATGTGGGCGAAAATATTCCAAAATTATAAAATTAAATAAATCCTATTTTTACTACTAAACATGTGGTACGCCACTTATAAAATTTGGAAGCCAACGACCTTTAGATTTGAGTCTGATCGTCAAAAAATTTAAATTTTTACAGCATAAAGTCAAATCATGTGCTTGGGGTTGACTCATGTGCTTCAACTTGACACCTTTTTCTTCCAATGGTTTGATTTCGTGGTTGAATTCTCCCTAGTGTTTGACTCTTCTTGCTTATGCACCCTACAGGGGTCAATTCCTTTCGTTCCAAAAGTCTATGTTAGTTGGAGTTGAATCTTTTTTATTACACATTTACCTATTAAGTTTTAAATTTTATTTTCAATCACCCCCTCTTGATAAGCCGCTTAGACCAATAGATTGCATTGCATAATACACAATGTTAGTAACTTGAGTGGTAATTATCATCAATATTATCTTTATGGGAATTTTGAGAAGAACATATCTCCTATTTGTAGTATGGTGGAGGTTGTTCAACCATCTTTCCTTTTTCTCTCATCAATCATTTCCCACTCCCCTCGACTAGTTCCATGTGCAAGGGTCGAGAAACACTTGCTTGACTCTCTCTTCCTTTCATGAAAAAATAACACTTGTCATATCATGTCATTTAAATTGAAACTTCCTTTGTTTAGTTGACACCTCCTACAATGCCACATGTTCATATGTGTCATGCACCCTCATATTAGGTGATATATTAACAATGTATTGCTTCATTTGCTTAGGTCACACTCTCTTACCATGCTATTTGTTGGCAATGCCCATATTGACTATGTGAGGATGGAAGCACCATATATCAGGCACATGGAATATTCTTAACAAACAAAAACTCTAGGACATAATGTGTAGGCCTTCCGCTTCTCTGTCAATGAAACTCTGCTTACAGACAGGAACCAGCACCATTGTTATTCGGAGGTTCTTTCCCTTCCGACTTCTAAGCAGCATCGATGTCTCGTCATCATGAACTAAAGCTGATAGACTCGTAATGGAGGTTATCTGCCAAACCAGATGCACAAATTTTTGCAACTTCGTGGCGCATCTGCGCCGGTCCACAGACCAAAACTCCAGTGCTGGATCCGTCATTCTCCAGCAGCATCTCTGTAGGGTAAGCGTTTAAACATGGCGCTACTGGCTAGAAGGGATAAAAGTACCGTTTACTGCGCATTAACTAAATAACAAGGTAAAGGAAAAAAAAAACTTACTTTTGAGGTTTGGCCTTGAACCATAGTGAACTCTGGTATTTTGAGTAATAGATTGTTCAGGTAGGCTCTCCCGCTCCTGGTTGGCTATATAAAACCGAGCATTTGGTGAGCTTGTTGGACTTGCAAGCTCGAGGGTCTGAACTCTTTTCCCTTCCATTGCGTATCTTCTCTTGTTCCAGACTACTGCAGTGGTAGCGCTTGCGAATATAGAAACACAGATGCATAGCGCGTTAAGAGAAGTCCTCACGGTCCATGAATAGACCTTGTTGCTGTTCTGGTCTTTGGGGTATATGTAATAGCGGCCGAGCAGTCCAATTATTACAAGAAACATGGCAAAGGAACTTGAGATTATAACGCCAAGCCAGAGCCAACAGTGAGAACCTAAGGTTGGGGAAAGAGGTTCATCTGACGGGTGGGGTTTCAACCAAATCGTTTTTACAAGGTTGTTAGTCGTCGTGACAGGCACTTTGTCTCTTGTAACAAAAGCTTCGATCTCGATGTGAAATGGGGGTATGTCCTTGGAGCAGCCATTAAAAGGTAGGGTAAGATCGAGCATGGTCAGGTCTTCAGAGTACTTGAAGGCACATATGAGGATGACTCGAGGCGTTGAGCAGCCTATATTAGCCTTCCTAAAGATGAGCTATCGAATGATGGAGGTGATGGGTGAAATGCCACTGCCTCCTGAAACCATCACCAATGTCTTATACCTGCACTTGTGACAATTCTTTTCTTAAATTTCTTCCTCACTGGGTGTCATAACTTCATAATAGTAAAATTTTATGATGTATTGGAAGCAAACCTGAGAAAATCTGCTGAAACAGGTCCGTAGGGCCCTTCAATGGCCACCTCCAGACGGTCAACTAGAGATGGAGAAGCAAGCGTCTCATAAAGCTTCTGCGACCAATTTCCATTCTTCTTGACGATGACAGTAAGCACATCTGGTTCCAAACTGCAGTTGGAGGTGACAGAGAAAGGGTGCCATTGCATGGAAGAAATGGAGGGCACATTGATGCTCACAAAACTTGTAGGAGTGTAAATTAGTGCTGAGAGAAAAAATAGAAACCCTTAGTTAATCTACACGAGTTATGCATATAAATTATTGGCCTCATCGAAGCTTACTTGGGCTCTTAGAGAAGTTGAGCTCAACGGTTTTGCATGGCAAAATCCGAGCAGAAACCAGGCGGACCTTTCGTCGGGACTGTAAAAACCTCAAATATCGATCGACCAAGAAGAGGTAAAAACCGGGCAGAATCATACAGAAGAAAGAAAACCCGGTATGTAACATGTAGAAGAACATAAAGGGAATGTAGAGGTGATGGGTATAGAAGAATAGCTCAAACATCTTGCGCCTTATGCCAGGGTGCACCGTCACCCATAAGACGATTCCCAAGATTGCGGCCAGCTCTCCTGGGACGTTGGCGACTGAATGCTTATCCCACTTCAGCATCTGAAAATTGAGGAGGGTCATTTAATCTGCCATTTACACACAACTGAATGGCGGCTGAAATTGGTTAATGTTGAAGATACTGCCTTAAGAGATTGATCCTCAATCAATTAAGGATTATAAAAACTGATTCTCAATCAATTAAGGATCATTGCCCTATTTAGGGCCTTTCATCACAGGAGCTAATTAAGCTCAATCACAGGAGCTAATTAGGCTCAATCATTCCTTGTATGTAGATTTACAATATCTTGTAATCAATTGTAAATCCCTGTAATTAGGGATATCACTCCTATTAATTAATGAAAGCATGGCACCCCAAAGTGTGGTGAATTTTTTAATCATTATTCTCATGGTATCAGAGCTCTTCTGGATTAAAATTCCGTGATCCACTATGGCCTCTGAATTTCTTCTGATCTTCTCTCATTCAATACCATGCTTCACATGGTCACCATCAAACTTTCATCTTCCAATTATCTTCTATGGAAGAGTCAGTTCCTTCATCTCCTTGACAGTCAAGGTCTGCTGGGTCATGTGGATGGTACTCTTGTGCCACCACCTCTTTTTGACCCTCCTACGTCTCAGACACCAAACCTCAAGCACTCATCATGGAAAGCTATTGACCAGCGTCTTCTCAGTCTTCTTCTTTCTTCTCTGTCCGAAGAAGCTATGGCTGAAGCCGTCGGTCTCTCTACCTCTCGTGAGGTATGGCTTGCTCTAGAGAATTCCTTCAGTCACAAGTCAAAAGCCCGTGAAATTCGTCTCAAAGACGACCTTCAATTGATGAAAAGAGGAGCTCGCCCGGTGACGGTCTACGCCCGCGCGTTCAAGGTCTTGTGCGACCAACTTCACGCCATCGGTCGTCCCATTGATGACACCGACAAGGCGCACTGGTTCCTCCGGGGTCTTGGTCCGGAATTCTCTGGTTTTTCCTCTGCCCAAATGGCCCAAACCCCCTTACCCTGTTTTTCCGACATCGCCTCACGCGCGGAAAGCTTCGAGATTTTTCAAAAATCTCTCTAGCCCACGGCTCCCTCTCCTGCGGCTTTCACTGCAAACCGAGTCTCCCATCAACGCTCCGGTGGCTCTTCTCGCCATCGCCGGGGTCGCGGAAACGGTCACGGCAGTCACGGCAGCTCTAGAAACAGAGGCACCTTCGTCTCCGGCCACGGCCATAGCCAACACGGTGATTCCGGTCACGGCTCAGGTCGTCCCACCACCAGCAATGGTCGCCGCCCCCCCCCCCCCCCCCCGGTGCCAAATCTGCCGTCAGGACGGCCACTATGCCGATCGCTGTCGGCAACGGTATTCACGGAAGGAATACCCTTCGGCGCATCTCGCTGATTCATTTAATCAGCAGTGCTCCGTGTCCGAAACCCAAAATCCGGACTGGTTCGTGGATACGGGGGCCACGGCCCACATGACCCCGGTTCACTCTTCATTGGATCAAACGGTAATCTACATGGGTAAAGATCGTGTAATTGTGGGGAATGGCGTGTCTCTACCTATTACTCATACTGGTTCCCTTTCTCCTTCCCCAGATCTTCAATTATTAGATATTTTGGTTGTTCCTCATCTTACTAAAAATCTTTTGTCTATTAGTAAATTAACGAATGATTTTCCCTTCTCCGTTACGTTTACTAATAATTCTTTCACTGTTCAGAATTGCCAAACGGGAAAGGTGGTGGCAACCGGTCGGCGTGATGGAGGTCTATATGTGCTAGAGCGTGGAAATTCAGCACTTATTTCTGTTTTGAAAAATAAATCTCTTCATGCCTCCTATGATTTATGGCATGCTCGATTAGGCCATGTGCATCATTCTGTTATCTCCTTATTAAATAAAGATGGCCATCTTCATCTTACTTCAGTATTGCCCTCTCCGCATTTATGTGCTACATGTCAACTTTCCAAAAGTTACCGTTTGCCTTATCTTCGCAATGCCAAAAAGTCATCTAAATTGTTAGAATTAATTCATTGCGATATATGGGGTCCTTCACCAGTACCATCGCATTTGGGTTTTCTTTACTATGTTTTATTTATTGATGATTATTCTCGTTTCACTTGGTTTTACCCATTGAAATTGAAGTCTGATTTCTATGATATTTTTCTTCAATTTCATAAATTTGTTGAAAATCAACATTCTGCTCGTATCAAAAATTTTCAAAGCGATGGTGGTGCAGAATTTACTAGCACTCGTTTTAAACACCATCTCAGCTCTTCGGGAATTCATCATCAATTATCTTGTCCCTACACTCCTGCCCAAAATGGCCGCGCAGAACGAAAACACCGTCATTTGACTGAAACTGGTTTGGCCTTACTCTTCCATTCCCACATTTCTCCTCGTTACTGGGTTGACGCCTTTAGCACTGCTGCCTACATCATCATTCGATTGCCCACACCGCTTCTCGGAGGTAAGTCCCCCTTTGAACTTATCTATGGTATTTCTCCAAATTATGACAATTTCCATCCTTTTGGTTGTCGTGTCTACCCATGTTTACGTGATTATATGCCAAATAAATTCTCGCCTCGTAGTATTCCTTGCATTTTTATGGGTTATAGTTCATCGTACAAAGGTTTTCGTTGTCTTAATCCTGTCACATCTAGACTTTATATTACTCGTCATGCTCAATTTGATGAGACTCATTCCCATCCCATGCCTCTTCCCAGGCTCAACCTTTATCCTCTCTCAATTTCTCCAATTTTCTGGAACCCAGTCTCTCTTCTCCTGTCATGCCCCCATCTCTTTTGGCGCCCCCTTCTCGGCATATTACTCAATCTGACTCTCTTCCTTGTGTTAGTTGCACTAATCCCGTGGATGAGTCTTTGCAGGCCCCTTCTACTGTTACAGGACCTACTCTGCCACATGCTGATTCCACTGCTCCTGTTGCTACTATTCCGGTGGGTTCTCATCCTATGGTCACACGCGCCAAAGCTGGTATTTTCAAACCTCGTCACTCGGCTGATCTGGCGTATTCTGGCTCATCTGGGCTGCTTTCTGCTCTCCTCGCATCTACTGAGCCTAAAGGGTTCAAATCTGCTGCCAAGAATCCAGCCTGGCTTGCCGCTATGGATGAAGAAATTCAGGCTCTTCAAAATAATCGTACTTGGATTTTGGTACCTCGACCGGCTCATACCAATATTGTGGGTTCTAAATGGGTCTTTAGGACCAAATATTTGCCTGATGGTTCTATTGAACGGTTCAAAGCTCGTCTTGTCGCGAAGGGGTTTACACAAGTCCCAGGTCTTGACTACACCGACACCTTCAGTCCTGTCATCAAAGCTACCACTATTCGGGTTGTACTCTCTCTTGCTATTGCTCATCGCTGGTCTCTCCGTCAATTGGACATAAAAAATGCATTCCTCAACGGTCATCTCAATGAGCGTGTCTATATGGACCAGCCGCCTGGGTATATTGATCCTCACTTCCCTGATCATGTTTGCCAGCTTCAGAAGGCTCTCTATGGTCTCAAACAAGCCCCTCGAGCTTGGTTCCAACGGTTCAGCTCTTTCCTTACACATCTTGGCTTCCACTGCAGTCGGGCTGATCCTTCGCTCTTCGTCTTTCATCGGCAATCTGACATCCTTTATCTGCTCCTATATGTCGATGATATTATTCTTACGGGCAACAACCCTTCTGTACTTGATAATTTTGCCAGCAAGCTTCATTCTGAGTTCGCTACAAAGGACTTGGGTTCTCTCAGCTACTTCCTTGGTCTTGAAGCCACACCCACCTCTGATGGGCTCTTTCTTAGTCAACTGAAATATGCGCGCGACATTCTTGCTCGCGCTCACTTACTTGACAGCAAACCTGTACATACTCCTATGGTGGTTTCTCAGCATCTATCCTCTGTTGGTCAGTCTTTTTCGGATCCCACTCTTTATCGATCTCTTGTTGGTGCTCTTCAATATTTGACCATCACGCGACCCGACATTGCTCATGTTGTCAACTCGGTTAGTCAATTTCTACACTCTCCCACTGATAACCACTTTCTTGCTGTTAAGCGTATTCTTCGGTATGTCAAAGGCACTCTTCATTATGGTCTATCCTTTCGCCCCTCTGCTTCTCCTGGCTCCTTAATTGCTTATTCTGATGCTGACTAGGCCGGCTGTCCTGACACTCGCCGCTCCACCTCGGGTTACTCCATCTACCTTGGGGACAACTTAGTCTCTTGGAGTGCCAAGAAGCAACCTACAGTTTCTCGTTCCAGCTGTGAATCAAAATATTGTGCCCTTGCTCTCACGGCCACCGAACTTATCTGGCTCACTCATCTTCTTCGTGATCTCAAAGTATCCATTCCCAAGCAGCCTCTTCTCTTATGCGATAACAAAAGCGCTCTTTTCTTGAGCTCCAACCCTGTTGTTCACAAACGGGCCAAACATGTTGAGCTAGACATTCACTTTCTGCGAGAACTTGTTGTTGCTGGAAAGATTCGCACTCAATATGTGCCATCTCACTTACAGATTGCGGATATCTTCACCAAGAGCGTCTCTCGCCCTCTCTTTCAGTTTTTTCGGTTCAAGCTTCACGTCTGTCCTAATCCGACGCTTAGGTTGCGGGGGGCTGTTGAAGATATTGCCTTAAGAGATTGATCCTCAATCAATTAAGGATTATAAAAACTGATTCTCAATCAATTAAGGATCATTGCCCAGTTTAGGGCCTTCCATCACAGGAGCTAATTAAGCTCAATCACAGGAGCTAATTAGGCTCAATCATTCCTTGTATGTAGATTTACAATATCTTGTAATCAATTGTAAATCCCTGTAATTAGGGATATCACTCCTATTAATTATTGAAAGCATGGCACCCCAAAGTGTGGTGAATTTTTTAATCATTCTTCTCAGTTAAGAGTCTCAGGAACCTCACCTCGACCAAATCATGGGTGAGAGCCCAGTATATAATGAAAGTCGCACTATGCGCAGTGAAGAAGAACAATGCAAGATTCCCGATCCACATATGGTATTTGATGCTCCCGTCCGATGTAAGCCCCAGAAGTGGTAGAATCGACGAACCTCTTGTGACTGGAAAAAAGAGTAATGCGCTGCAGACGTTGCCTACAGTCGCCATGAAAAAACCAGAGCTGCGTAGCTTTTTCTGCCATCTGCAAGCAGAGACACCATTGGATGAGACCAATAAATAAATGTATTTCGGTGATAGACTGCAACAAGATCACAGATCAATCGAGGGAAGACGATACATTGCATCGTTAAGGTGTCTGCGTATCTGGCGGGGGTTCATGTTCTGGACGATGGGGATTTGGGTGTTGATATAGGCGAAGGACCAGGTGAGGAGTGCTATGAACAAGAGGAGAATGATGAGCTCCGTCGCTGAAAGCACTCCCAGAGGCCCTCTCACAAGCATGGGCCGTCTCAATGCTGCAAATCGACCTCTTTTGACTCTGTTACAGCCAAAAAAAACTTTAACAAATATTAGCTTTGATGGTGATCGAAAAGCTTGAAACTTTCCGAAAGAGACTAAAAACGGAGTAATGACCCACATGTTGCATACAATGGAGCAAAAATCAATGCTAGCCGCCAACTCTATTCTTTTTCCTCTATTTAGGAATTTTCATATGCAGTATACGCATTAATCTACATTAAGTATGTAAGTTCATAAATTTCATCTTTTCTGAACAGCAGGTATTAAAGAGAACGACAGAAAAATAAAGATAAGGTGAGTACTTATCCGAATAGCTGGTAACATTCTTCATCAGATGAAGATATGCACATCCTAAAACAGCAATGAGGATGATGGGGATTGTAAAAATCAGCATGAAAGTTCCTGCAGTGACGCGTCCTAATCAATCTCACCTATTGTTGCAAATAAAGAGAAAAAAAGATGAACTGGTGCAAATTCAGAAAAATGCTCGCCTTGTATTCCAAAATATGTGGTATTGGTTTTGATCGTGAGAATAACGAACCAGTCATACCACCAGAAACCTGATGGTACAACACACCAGACGATGAAGTACCCGACGAAGAGCAGAGCAGCCAGCAATAATGTCAATCTCGGTAGCAGCATTTTTTTTTCTCGGGCGAAGAAGTAGTTCCTTCTACGTCCTGTCTATGTTGCACCTTGTGGAGAATAGAGCCTCCGTTTGCTGATTTATAGACGGAGCCCAAATAGATTAACGTTCTGAATCTTCTAATAATCCGGAAATTTGGTCGTTTATCCACGCTTATTTTCGCATGAAAGACAGCATGAGGCCACCTCCGAGTCTATGGCTACAGGTATTAATTAATACAAATATTTGTTCCGGATGAGAGTTCTTCTTACAAGATGAATTCAGAAAAGTCTCGGTTCTAAAATACTTCAAATTCAATTCGTCTTTTTAACGCAATGAAAAGTTCTTTCTCAAGAGACAAGTTGGAAAGAAACCTAGAAAGACAAAAAGGAGTCATTTTCCACTTCTGAGCAGGTTATTAGTTCCCGAAGAATTACAGGGACGAAGACAGAAAAGCGGCAGAGGAAAAACATTAAAGAGATCACTAGGGCAGGTTCCAAGCTTCCTCCGCAATAGGACAAACGTGTAGATCATGTACATTCCTTCAGTAATAAACTATGTGTTTTGAAATGATTCTAGTTGTTGGTGTTCTCGGTATTTGAGGGTCAACAACAATAGGAGTAATCTTCTACCTGAGATGAAAGCAACCATAACTTATGGGCCCTCTACTGGCTTGGGTGTTAAAAGATAGTCTCACATATATCAGTGAGTATAAATATCTTGCATTTATTAACTGGAAAAAATATTTCCTACATTTTGGGATAAGGTCTTGGACCCAATTTAACATTGGGTTCCTTTACCTTTAAGAAAAAGAAAATTAAAGACTTTAATCTAGCTTATGTTAAATGGAATTGGATTCAATCATTCGATTACTTTTTTAAGGCAAAGTCACAAGAAGTAAAGGAATCGGATGCTTTTTTTTTATCTTTGGTAGTCGATAATCTTCTTCAAATGGGGCATCTAGAAGAGTGGGTGATAGAAAAGGAATCACTTTTTCTCTTGTTGAAGTTTTATTCCACTTATATTAGCTGGACGATATAGTAAATGAATCACTTTTTCTCTTCTTGATGTTTTCTACGGTAAATACATTCCCACCTCTATATTTCTCCTTAGAAGTTGGTGTTCCTTGTCATCGCATGTCGAATCGTTTGAAGTTTTCGTTACTGACTTTTTGGATGGTGATGGGTCAGGGTGGGGTTTTACTTTTTGGGTTTTCTTCGAGTTTCAGGGACAAGGTTCAAGATAATTTCAATATCATAAGTGTTCTATTTTATAGTAGAGAATGGCTAAGACTTAAAGAATAATAGAAGGAGAAATTTTACAACCAAAATCAATTAAAATTCTAACTTACACAAGGTCTTATGGCTCACACAACACTAAACACAATTTCTCAACTTCTACTTGAGCCAAAATAGCTTCTCTCAAACACTTTGGGGCTAGGACAGTTTTGCCTACTCAAGGCTTGACCCAAATTGCAAAGATTAAGTTGCCTTTCAATAGGTAGTTCTTAACAATCAAAGCATAAGCATATAGGTACACCAATCGTAAGTTCTTGTCCAATACAATTAGGAGTTCAAAATAGTCCTCAATTACTTTATTTGAAAATATAGGAGACTCAAAATGGCCTTAATGACTTAATTTTAAAATATATGCTCAATATAAATTAGGATTGGTTTTCAAGTTGGAAAATACTCATGAAACAACTCAAAGTAATAATTAATTTCAAAATATAGCTCACAAGTTGTAATACAAACTTTATTGAATGATTTCAAAGTGTTAAGGCCCTAGTTTAGTTTACTCGACCAAGTATCATAAATATCTCTCAAAGCATATGCAATTAAATAATTGGATATGAAATCCTATCATCGACTTTCAACAATTAATAAATGCCCTTTCAATAAATCAACATACTAGCATGAATGATGAGATCTGAGAATAGAATAGGCTCCTAAAATAGATTTCAAGTGGTAGTTAATCATAGAGCTACTCACAATGCAATAACTGATTCAAAAATTACATATCACACACATTCAACAAACTGGATTTTAAGGGGGGTATAGTCCAACATAAAGTGAGATGAATTACTCCTACATTATGTTGTTCATTAGATTAAGGGGTTAGTGTAGAATGAATTACACTTCAAGTGAATCACGCCAATTCATTCACTTAGGCAAAAAATCGGAGAATTTGGATTCAAACTCATTCGCATGAAGAGCGGGACGAGCGTTTCTCCTTCCCCCCTGGCCAATTTTTTTATTTCTCTCCCCCCTGGCCTCCCTCTCCTCGCCAACGCCCAAGGTAGTAGCTTTTGTAGCTGCTCTGTTCGCTCCGATGATTCTACATACGGCCGAAAAGAGAGAGCTATGTGATTGGCTCTATAATTGAAATAAGAGCCCCCCCCCCCCCCCCCCCCCCCCCGATACGGCTCAATGGTTTTAAATTTTGTGACAATATATTATTAATTAATAATACATAAAAATATGTATTATGTTATTGAACTCGTCTACACTAACACCCAAGGATGAGTTGAAGTTGAATCAATTAATTTAATATGAATTGAATTCTTCACTTCATTTTAAGTTCATTGTGGACTAATTATTCAATCAAGTTTTTAAAAGATAAGCACTGAAATACCTATCTCAACAAAGAAAAATTCTAAATTTGACTTCCTTTCAAGGCTTGGAGGCGGCTAAAACTTATCAAATGAGTGTTGAGGGCTTGGGGGACTTGTTCTTCACTAGGGCAAAGGGGATGGTATATTTGGGGCGAATTTTGGTTAAATAGAATGATTTCTAATGTAAAAAAAAAAAAATAGCCGTTATGAATAGATATGACTATTTTCTATATTTATCAAATGTGGGCGAAAATATTCCAAAATTATAAAATTAAATAAATCCTATTTTTACTACTAAACATGTGGTACGCCACTTATAAAATTTGGAAGCCAACGACCTTTAGATTTGAGTCTGATCGTCAAAAAATTTAAATTTTTACAGCATAAAGTCAAATCATGTGCTTGGGGTTGACTCATGTGCTTCAACTTGACACCTTTTTCTTCCAATGGTTTGATTTCGTGGTTGAATTCTCCCTAGTGTTTGACTCTTCTTGCTTATGCACCCTACAGGGGTCAATTCCTTTCGTTCCAAAAGTCTATGTTAGTTGGAGTTGAATCTTTTTTATTACACATTTACCTATTAAGTTTTAAATTTTATTTTCAATCACCCCCTCTTGATAAGCCGCTTAGACCAATAGATTGCATTGCATAATACACAATGTTAGTAACTTGAGTGGTAATTATCATCAATATTATCTTTATGGGAATTTTGAGAAGAACATATCTCCTATTTGTAGTATGGTGGAGGTTGTTCAACCATCTTTCCTTTTTCTCTCATCAATCATTTCCCACTCCCCTCGACTAGTTCCATGTGCAAGGGTCGAGAAACACTTGCTTGACTCTCTCTTCCTTTCATGAAAAAATAACACTTGTCATATCATGTCATTTAAATTGAAACTTCCTTTGTTTAGTTGACACCTCCTACAATGCCACATGTTCATATGTGTCATGCACCCTCATATTAGGTGATATATTAACAATGTATTGCTTCATTTGCTTAGGTCACACTCTCTTACCATGCTATTTGTTGGCAATGCCCATATTGACTATGTGAGGATGGAAGCACCATATATCAGGCACATGGAATATTCTTAACAAACAAAAACTCTAGGACATAATGTGTAGGCCTTCCGCTTCTCTGTCAATGAAACTCTGCTTACAGACAGGAACCAGCACCATTGTTATTCGGAGGTTCTTTCCCTTCCGACTTCTAAGCAGCATCGATGTCTCGTCATCATGAACTAAAGCTGATAGACTCGTAATGGAGGTTATCTGCCAAACCAGATGCACAAATTTTTGCAACTTCGTGGCGCATCTGCGCCGGTCCACAGACCAAAACTCCAGTGCTGGATCCGTCATTCTCCAGCAGCATCTCTGTAGGGTAAGCGTTTAAACATGGCGCTACTGGCTAGAAGGGATAAAAGTACCGTTTACTGCGCATTAACTAAATAACAAGGTAAAGGAAAAAAAAAAAACTTACTTTTGAGGTTTGGCCTTGAACCATAGTGAACTCTGGTATTTTGAGTAATAGATTGTTCAGGTAGGCTCTCCCGCTCCTGGTTGGCTATATAAAGCCGAACATTTGGTGAGCTTGTTGGACTTGCAAGCTCGAGGGTCTGAACTCTTTTCCCTTCCATTGCGTATCTTCTCTTGTTCCAGACTACTGCAGTGGTAGCGCTTGCGAATATAGAAACACAGATGCATAGCGCGTTAAGAGAAGTCCTCACGGTCCATGAATAGACCTTGTTGCTGTTCTGGTCTTTGGGGTATATGTAATAGCGGCCGAGCAGTCCAATTATTACAAGAAACATGGCAAAGGAACTTGAGATTATAACGCCAAGCCAGAGCCAACAGTGAGAACCTAAGGTTGGGGAAAGAGGTTCATCTGACGGGTGGGGTTTGAACCAAATCGTTTTTACAAGGTTGTTAGTCGTCCAGACAGGCACTTTGTCTCTTGTAACAAAAGCTTCGATCTCGATGTGAAATGGGGGTATGTCCTTGGAGCAGCCATTAAAAGGTAGGGTAAGATCGAGCATGGTCAGGTCTTCAGAGTACTTGAAGGCACATATGAGGATGACTCGAGGCATTGAGCAGCCTATATTAGCCTTCCTAAAGATGAGCTCTCGAATGATGGAGGTGATGGGTGAAATGCCACTGCCTCCTGAAACCATCACCAATGTCTTATACCTGCACTTGTGACAATTCTTTTCTTAAATTTCTTCCTCACTGGGTGTCATAACTTCATAATAGTAAAATTTTATGATGTATTGGAAGCAAACCTGAGAAAGTCTGCTGAAACAGGTCCGTAGGGCCCTTCAATGGCCACCTCCAGACGGTCAACAAGAGATGGAGAAGCAAGCGTCTCATAAAGCTTCTGCGACCAATTTCCATTCTTCTTGACGATGACAGTAAGCACATCTGGTTCCAAACTGCAGTTGGAGGTGACAGAGAAAGGGTGCCATTGCATGGAAGAAATGGAGGGCACATTGATGCTCACAAAACTTGTAGGAGTGTAAATTAGTGCTGAGAGAAAAAATAGAAACCCTTAGTTAATCTACACGAGTTATGCATATAAATTATTGGCCTCATCGAAGCTTACTTGGGCTCTTAGAGAAGTTGAGCTCAACTGTTTTGCATGGCAAAATCCGAGCAGAAACCAGGCGGACCTTTCGTCGGGACTGTAAAAACCTCAAATATCGATCGACCAAGAAGAGGTAAAAACCGGGCAGAATCATACAGAAGAAAGAAAACCCGGTATGTAACATGTAGAAGAACATAAAGGGAATGTAGAGGTGATGGGTATAGAAGAATAGCTCAAACATCTTGCGCCTTATGCCAGGGTGCACCGTCACCCATAAGACGATTCCCAAGATTGCGGCCAGCTCTCCTGGGACGTTGGCGACTGAATGCTTATCCCACTTCAGCATCTGAAAATTGAGGAGGGTCATTTAATCTGCCATTTACCCACAACTGAATGGCGGCTGAAATTGGTTAATGTTGAAGATACTGCCTTAAGAGATTGATCCTCAATCAATTAAGTATTATAAAAACTGATTCTCAATCAATTAAGGATCATTGCCCTGTTTAGGGCCTTCCATCACAGGAGCTAATTAAGCTCAATCACAGGAGCTAATTAGGCTCAATCATTCCTTGTATGTAGATTTACAATATCTTGTAATCAATTGTAAATCCCTGTAATTAGGGATATCACTCCTATAAATTAATGAAAGCATGGCACCCCAAAGTGTGATGAATTTTTTAATCATTATTCTCATGGTATCAGAGCTCTTCTGGATTAAAATTCCGTGATCCACTATGGCCTCTGAATTTTCTTCTGATCTTCTCTCATTCAATACCATGCTTCACATGGTTACCATCAAACTTTCATCTTCCAATTATCTTCTATGGAAGAGTCAGTTCCTTCCTCTCCATGACAGTCAAAGTCTGCTGGGTCATGTGGATGGTACTCTTGTGCCACCACCTCTTTTTGACCCTCCTACGTCTCAGACACCAAACCTCAAGCACTCATCATGGAAAGCTATTGACCAGCGTCTTCTCAGTCTTCTTCTTTCTTCTCTGTCCGAAGAAGCTATGGCTGAAGCCGTCGGTCTCTCTACCTCTCGTGAGGTATGGCTTGCTCTAGAGAATTCCTTCAGTCACAAGTCAAAAGCCCGTGAAATTCGTCTCAAAGACGACCTTCAATTGATGAAAAGAGGAGCTCGCCCGGTGACGGTCTACGCCCGCGTGTTCAAGGTCTTGTGCGACCAACTTCACGCCATCGGTCGTCCCATTGATGACACCGACAAGGCGCACCGGTTCCTCCGGGGTCTTGGTCCGGAATTCTCTGGTTTTTCCTCTGCCCAAATGGCCCAAACCCCCTTACCCTGTTTTTCCGACATCGCCTCACGCGCGGAAAGCTTCGAGATTTTTCAAAAATCTCTCGAGCCCACGGCTCCCTCTCTTGCGGCTTTCACTGCAAACCGAGTCTCCCATCAACGCTCCGGTGGCTCTTCTCGCCATCGCCGGGGTCGCGAAAACGGTCACGGCAGCCACGGCAGCTCTGGAAACAGAGGCACCTTCGTCTCCGGCCACGACCACAGCCAACACGGTGATTCCGGTCACGGCTCAGGTCGTCCCACCACCAGCAATGGTCGCCGCCCCCCCCGGTGCCAAATCTGCCGTCAGGACGGCCGCTATGCCGATCGCTGTCGGCAACGGTATTCACGGGAGGAATACCCTTCGGCGCATCTCGCTGATTCATTTAATCAGCAGTGCTCCGTGTCCGAAACCCAAAATCCGGACTGGTTCGTGGATACGGGGGCCACGGCCCACATGACCCCGGTTCACTCTTCATTGGATCAAACGATAATCTACATGGGTAAGGATCGTGTAATTGTGGGGAATGGCGTGTCTCTACCTATTACTCATACTGGTTCCCTTTCTCCTTCCCCAGATCTTCAATTATTAGATATTTTGGTTGTTCCTCATCTTACTAAAAATCTTTTGTCTATTAGTAAATTAACGAATGATTTTCCCTTCTCCGTTACGTTTACTAATAATTCTTTCACTGTTCAGAATTGCCAAACGGGAAAGGTGGTGGCAACCGGTCGGCGTGATGGAGGTCTATATGTGCTAGAGCGTGGAAATTCAACACTTATTTCTGTTTTGAAAAATAAATCTCTTCATGCCTCCTATGATTTATGGCATGCTCGATTAGGCCATGTGCATCATTCTGTTATCTCCTTATTAAATAAAGATGGCCATCTTCATCTTACTTCAGTATTGCCCTCTCCGCATTTATGTGCTACATGTCAACTTTCCAAAAGTTACCGTTTGCCTTATCTTCGCAATGCCAAAAAGTCATCTAAATTGTTAGAATTAATTCATTGCGATATATGGGGTCCTTCACCAGTACCATCGCATTTGGGTTTTCTTTACTATGTTTTATTTATTGATGATTATTCTCGTTTCACTTGGCTTTACCCATTGAAATTGAAGTCTGATTTCTATGATATTTTTCTTCAATTTCATAAATTTGTTGAAAATCAACATTCTCCTCGTATCAAAAATTTTCAAAGCGATGGTGGTGCAGAATTTACTAGCACTCGTTTTAAACACCATCTCAGCTCTTCGGGAATTCATCATCAATTATCTTGTCCCTACACTCCTGCCCAAAATGGCCGCGCAGAACGAAAACACCGTCATTTGACTGAAACTGGTTTGGCCTTACTCTTCCATTCCCACATTTCTCCTCGTTACTGGGTTGACGCCTTTAGCACTGCTGCCTACATCATCAATCGATTGCCCACACCGCTTCTCGGAGGTAAGTCCCCCTTTGAACTTATCTATGGTATTTCTCCAAATTATGACAATTTCCATCCTTTTGGTTGTCGTGTCTACCCATGTTTACGTGATTGTATGCCAAATAAATTCTCGCCTGGTAGTATTCCTTGCATTTTTATGGGCTATAGTTCATCGTACAAAGGTTTTCGTTGTCTTAATCCTGTCACATCTAGACTTTATATTACTCGTCATGCTCAATTTGATGAGACTCATTTCCCATCCCATGCCTCTTCCCAGGCTCAACCTTTATCCTCTCTCAATTTCTCCAATTTTCTGGAACCCAGTCTCTCTTCTCCTGTCATGCCCCCATCTCTTTTGGCGCCCCCTTCTCGGCATATTACTCAATCCGACTCCCTTCCTTGTGTTATTTGCACTAATCCTGTGGATGAGTCTTTGCAGGCCCCTTCTACTGTTACAGGACCTACTCTGCCACATGCTGATTCCACTGCTCCTGTTGCTACTATTCCGGTGGGTTCTCATCCTATGGTCACACGCGCCAAAGCTGGTATTTTCAAACCTCGTCACTCGGCTGATCTGGCGTATTCTGGCTCATTTGGGCTGCTTTCTGCTCTCCTCGCATCTACTGAGCCTAAAGGGTTCAAATCTGCTGCCAAGAATCCAGCCTGGCTTGCCGCTATGGATGAAGAAATTCAGGCTCTTCAAAATAATCGTACTTGGATTTTGGTACCTCGACCGGCTCATACCAATATTGTGGGTTCTAAATGGGTCTTTAGGACCAAATATTTGCCTGATGGTTCTATTGAACGGTTCAAAGCTCGTCTTGTCGCGAAGGGGTTTACACAAGTCCTAGGTCTTGACTACACCGACACCTTCAGTCCTGTCATCAAAGCTACCACTATTCGGGTTGTACTCTCTCTTGCTATTTCTCATCGCTGGTCTCTCCGTCAATTGGACATCAAAAATGCATTCCTCAACGGTCATCTCAATGAGCGTGTCTATATGGACCAGCCGCCTGGGTATATTGATCCTCGCTTCTCTGATCATGTTTGCCAGCTTCAGAAGGCTCTCTATGGTCTCAAACAAGCCCCTCGAGCTTGGTTCCAACGGTTCAGCTCTTTCCTTACACATCTTGGCTTCCACTGCAGTCGGGCTGATCCTTCGCTCTTCGTCTTTCATCGGCAATCTGACATCCTTTATCTGCTCCTATATGTCGATGATATTATTCTTACGGGCAACAACCCTTCTGTACTTGATAATTTTGCCAGCAAGCTTCATTTTGAGTTCGCTACAAAGGACTTGGGTTCTCTCAGCTACTTCCTTGGTCTTGAAGCCACACCCACCTCTGATGGGCTCTTTCTTAGTCAACTAAAATATGCGCGCGACATTCTTGCTCGCGCTCACTTACTTGACAGCAAACCTGTACATACACCTATGGTGGTTTCTCAGCATCTATCCTCTGTTGGTCAGTCTTTTTCAGATCCCACTCTTTATCGATCTCTTGTTGGTGCTCTTCAATATTTGACCATCACGTGACCCGACATTGCTCATGTTGTCAACTCGGTTAGTCAATTTCTATACTCTCCCACTGATAACCACTTTCTTGTTGTTAAGCGTATTCTTCGGTATGTCAAAGGCACTCTTCACTATGGTCTATCCTTTCGCCCGTCTGCTTCTCCTGGCTCCTTAATTGCTTATTCTGATGCTGACTGGGCCGGCTGTCCTGACACTCGCCGCTCCACCTCGGTTACTCCATCTACCTTGGGGACAACTTAGTCTCTTGGAGTGCCAAGAAGCAACCTACAGTTTCTCGTTCCAGCTGTGAATCAGAATATCGTGCCCTTGCTCTCACGGCCACCCAACTTATCTGGCTCACTCATCTTCTTCGTGATCTCAAAGTATCCATTCCCAAGCAGCCTCTTCTCTTATGCGATAACAAAAGCGAACCCTGTTGTTCACAAACGGGCCAAACATGTTGAGCTAGACATTCACTTTCTGCGAGAACTTGTTGTTGCAGGAAAGATTCGCACTCAATATGTGCCATCTCACTTACAGATTGCGGATATCTTCACCAAGAGTGTCTCTCACCCTCTCTTTCAGTTTTTTCGGTTCAAGCTTCACGTCTGTCCTAATCCGACGCTTAGCTTGCGGGGGGCTGTTGAAGATACTGCCTTAAGAGATTGATCCTCAATCAATTAAGGATTATAAAAACTGATTCTCAATCAATTAAGGATCATTGCCCTGTTTAGGGCCTTCCATCACAGGAGCTAATTAAGCTCAATCACAGGAGCTAATTAGGCTCAATCATTCCTTGTATGTAGATTTACAATATCTTGTAATCAATTGTAAATCCCTGTAATTAGGGATATCACTCCTATAAATTAATAAAAGCATGGCACCCCAAAGTGTGGTGAATTTTTTAATCATTCTTCTCAGTTAAGAGTCTCAAGAACCTCACCTCGACCAAATCATCGGTGAGAGCCCAGTATATAATGAAAGTCGCACTATGCGCAGTGAAGAAGAACAATGCAAGATTCCCGATCCACATATGGTATTTGATGCTCCCGTCCGATGTAAGCCCCAGAAGTGGTAGAATCGACGAACCTCTTGTGACTGGAAAAAAGAGTAATGCGCTGCAGACGTTGCCTACAGTCGCCATGAAAAAACCAGAGCTGCGTAGCTTTTTCTGCCATCTGCAAGCAGAGACACCATTGGATGAGACCAATAAATAAATGTATTTCGGTGATAGACTGCAACAAGATCACAGATCAATCGAGGGAAGACGATACATTGCATCGTTAAGGTGTCTGCGTATCTGGCGGGGGTTCATGTTCTGGACGATGGGGATTTGGGTGTTGATATAGGCTAAGGACCAGGTGAGGAGTGCTATGAACAAGAGGAGAATGATGAGCTCCGTCGCTGAAAGCACTCCCAGAGGCCCTCTCACAAGCATGGGCCGTCTCAATGCTGCAAATCGACCTCTTTTGACTCTGTTACAGCCAAAAATAACTTTAACAAATATTAGCTTTGATGGTGATCGAAAAGCTTGAAACTTTCCGAAAGAGACTAAAAACGGAGTAATGACCCACATGTTGCATACAATGGAGCAAAAATCAATGCTAGCCGCCAACTCTATTCTTTTTCCTCTATTTAGGAATTTTCATATGCAGTATACGCATTAATCTACATTAAGTATGTAAGTTCATAAATTTCATCTTTTCTGAACAGCAGGTATTAAAGAGAACGACAGAAAAATAAAGATAAGGTGAGTACTTATCCGAATAGCTGGTAACATTCTTCATCAGATGAAGATATGCACATCCTAAAACAGCAATGAGGATGATGGGGATTGTAAAAATCAGCATGAAAGTTCCTGCAGTGACGCGTCCTAATCAATCTCACCTATTGTTGCAAATAAAGAGAAAAAAAGATGAACTGGTGCAAATTCAGAAAAATGCTCGCCTTGTATTCCAAAATATGTGGTATTGGTTTTGATCGTGAGAATAACGAACCAGTCATACCACCAGAAACCTGATGGTACAACACACCAGACGATGAAGTACCCGACGAAGAGCAGAGCAGCCAGCAATAATGTCAATCTCGGTGGCAGCATTTTTTACTCGGGCGAATAGTAGTTCCTCCTAAGTCCTGTCTATGTTGCACCTTGTGGAGAATAGAGCCTCCGTTTGCTGATTTATAGACGGAGCCCAAATAGATTAACGTTCTGAATCTTCTAATAACCGGAAATTTGGTCGTTTATCCACGCTTATTTTCGCATGAAAGACAGCATGAGGCCACCTCCGAGTCTATGGCTACAGGTATTAATTAATACAAATATTTGTTCCGGATGAGAGTTCTTCTTACAAGATGAATTCAGAAAAGTCTCGGTTCTAAAATACTTCAAATTCAATTCGTCTTTTTAACGCAATGAAAAAGTTCTTTCTCAAGAGACGAGTTGGAAAGAAACCCAGAAAGACAAAAGGAGTCATTTTCCACTTCTGAGCAGGTTATTAGTTCCCGAAGAATTACAGGGAAGAAGACAGAAAAGCGGCAGAGGAAAAACATTAAAGAGATCACTAGGGCAGGTTCCAAGCTTCCTCTGCAATAGGACAAACGTGTAGATCATGTACATTCCTTCAGTAATAAACTATGTGTTTTGAAATGATTCTAGTTGTTGGTGTTCTCGGTATTTGAGGGTCAACAACAATAAGAGTAATCTTCTACCTGAGATGAAAGCAACCATAACTTATGGGCCCGTCTACTGGCTTGGGTGTTAAAGTATAGTCCTACATATATTAGTGAGTATAAAAATCTTGCATTTATTAACTGGGAAAAAGATATTGGACCCAATTTAACATGGTATTAGAGCAAGGTTCTCATATGTGGGCATCCACCCAAAATTTTCCATGTGCCACCACGTGAGGGAGATTGTTAAAGGATAGTCTCACATATATTAGTGAGTATAAATATCTTGCATTTATTAACTGAAAAAAATATTTCTTACATTTTGGGTTAAGGTCTTGGACCCAATTTAACATTGGGTTCCTTTACCTTTAAGAAAAAGAAAATTAAAGACTTTAGTCTAGCTTATGTTAAATGGAATTGGATTCAATCATTCGATTACTTTTTTAAGGCAAAAGACACAAGAAGTAAAGGAATCGGATGCTTTTTTTTATCTTTGGTGGTCGACAATCTTCTTCAAATGGGGCATCTAGAAGAGTGGGTGATAGAAAAGGAATCACTTTTTCTCTTGTTGATGTTTTATTCCACTTATATTAGCTGGACGATATAGTGAATGAATCACTTTTTCTCTTCTTGATGTTTTCTATAGTAAATACTTTCCCACCTCTATATTCCTCCTTAGAAGTTGGTATTCCTTGTCATCTCATGTTGTATCGTTTGAAGTTTTCATTACTGACTTTTTGGATGGTGATGGGTCAGGGTGGGGTTTTACTTTTTGGGTTTTCTTCGAGTTTCAGGGTCAAGGTTCAAGATAATTTCAATATCATAAGTGTTCTATTTTATATTAGAGAATGGCTAAGATTTAAAGAATAATAGAAGGAGAAATTTTACAACCAAAATCAATTAAAATTCTAACCTTGTTTTTGCCAATAACAGATCATGAACGAAAGCTCCTCTAAATTATTGAGACGAAGGGACCCACTCACTTTTCTCGTCTTTGTTTTTCCATGGACTCCATTCAATTATTAAGAGAGAGGAACTCACTTTTCTCTTGTGGATGTTTGATTCCACTACAATTAGAGAGAGGAAGTCACTTTCCCGACCTGTAAATTGATTTTTAGCACTACCTACTTACACAAGGTCTTATGGCTCACACAACACTAAACACAATTTCTCAACTTCTACTTGAGCCAAAATAGCTTCTCTCAAACACTTTGGGGCTAGGACAGTTTTGCCTACTCAAGGCTTGACCCAAATTGCAAAGATTAAGTTGCCTTTCAATAGGTAGTTCTTAACAATCGAAGCATAAGCATATAGGTACACCAATCGTAAGTTCTTCTCCAATACAATTAGGAGTTCAAAATAGTCCTCAATTACTTGATTTGAAAATAAAGGAGACTCAAAATGGCCTTAATGACTTAATTTTAAAATATATGCTCAATATAAATTAGGATTGGTTTTCAAGTTGGAAAATACACATGAAACAACTCAAAGTAATAATTAATTTCAAAATATAGCTCACAAGTTGTAATACAAACTTTATTGAATGATTTCAAAGTGCTAGGGCAATAGTTTAGTTTACTCGACCAAGTATCATAAATATCTCTCAAAGCATATGCAATTAAATAATTGGATATGAAATCCTATCATCAACTTTCAACAATTAATAAATGCTCTTTCAATAAATCAACATACTAGCATTAATGATGAGATCTGAGAATATAATACGCTCCTAAAATAGATTTCAAGTGGTAGTTAATCATAGAGCTATTCACAATGCAATAGCTGATTCTAAAATTACACATCACACATTCAACAAACTGAATTTTAAGGGTATAGTCCAACATAAAGTGAGATGAATTATTCCCGCATTACGTAGTTCATTAGATTAAGGGGTTAGTATAAAATGAATTACACTTCAAGTGAATCACATCAATTCATTCACTCAGGCAAAAATCGGGGAATTTGGATTCAGACCTTTTTTTCGAATCATTCGCATGAAGAGCGGGACGCGTGTTTCTCTTTCCCCCTGGCCAATATTTTTTACCCCCCCCCCCCCCAGCATCCCTCTCCTCTCCAACGCCCAAGGTAGCAGCCTCTGCAGCTGCTCTGTTCGCTCCGACAATTCTAAATACGGCCGAAAAGATAGAGCTGTGTGATTGGCTCTATAATTGAAATAATGGAAATGCTCTGTCATAGCGAAGAGTCCCCCCTCCCTTGCGTCCGCCTTCCTCCTCTCTATCTCCTCTCCCTCTCGACCTTTGTCACAGAGCACGAGAGGCCAAACCTCTATCTCAGAGCCTCTCAGCCTCCCTGTCTCCCTCTCTTCTCCCTCTCGGCGTACCGTTGGAGCGCCGCCTCCATCGCCGTAGTCTCCAACTACTAAGGAAGACGACGCGTGCCGTGAGGAAGACGAAGTTTAATTTTTCCTAAGTTAGAAAAAATTAAACCAACGTCATAAAAATAATCTATATTTTTTATTTATAAAATAATTATTTTTATTTATTCAATATATTCATTTTATAATCACTGTATTGAATTAGTGATTTAAGAGTCATAATTAAAATTTTGTTAAAATAAATATTTTATAAATTATTTTGATTTAATTATTCCATTTCTATAATTAATTAAACCAATGGTTTTAAATTTTGTGACAATATATTATTAATTAATAATACATAAAAATATATATTATGTTATTCAACTCGTCTACACTAACACCCAAAGATGAGATGAAGTTGAATCAATTAATTTAAGATGAATTGAATTCTTCGCTTTATTTCAAGTTCATTGTGGACTAAGTATTCAATCAAGTTTTTAAAAGATAAGGACTGAAATACCTAGCTCAACAAAGAGAAATTCTAAATCTGACTTCCTTTCAAGGCTTGGAGGAGGCTAAAACTTATCAAATGAGTGTTGAGGGCTTGGGAGACTTGTTCTTCACTAGGGCAAAGGGGAGGCTATATTTGGGGCGAGTTTGGTTAAATAAAATGATTTCTAATGTAAAACAAAAAAATAACATGAATAGATATGACTATTTTCGTATTAGGTGATATATTAACAATGTATTGCGTCCTTTTGCTTAGGTCACACTCTCTTACAATGCTATTTGTCGGCAATGCCCATATTGACTATGTGAGGATGTAAGCACCATATATCAGGCACATGGAATATTCTTAACAAACAAAAACTCAAGGACATAATGTCTAGGCCTTCCGCTTCTCTGTCAATGAAACTCTGCTTACAGACAGGAACCAGCACCATTGTTATTCGGAGGTTCTTTCCCTTCCGACTTCTAAGCAGCATCGATGTCTCGTCATCATGAACTAAAGCTGATAGACTCGTAATGGAGGTTATCTGCCAAACCAGATGCACAAATTTTTGCAACTTCATGGCGCATCTGCGCCGGTCCACAAACCAAAACTCCAGTGCTGGATCCGTCATTCTCCAGCAGCATCTCTGTAGGGTAAGCGTTTAAACATGGCGCTACTAGCTAGAAGGGATAAAAGTACCGTTTACTGCGCATTAACTAAATAACAAGGTAAAGGGAAAAAAAAAAACTTACTTTTGAGGTTTGGCCTTGAACCGTAGTGAACTCTGGTATTTTGAGTAATAGATTGTTCAGGTAGGCTCTCCCGCTCCTGGTTGGCTATATAAAACTGAGCATTTGGTGAGTTTGTCGGGCTTGCAAGCTCGAGGGTCTGAACTCTTTTCCCTTCCATTGCGTAACTTCTCTTGTTCCAGACTACTGCAGTGGTAGCGCTTGCGAATATAGAAACACAGATGCATAGCGCGTTAAGAGAAGTCCTCACGGTCCATGAATAGACCTTGTTGCTGTTCTGGTCTTTGGGGTATATGTAATAACGGCCGAGCAGTCCAATTATTAGGAGAAACATGGCAAAGGAACTTGAGATTATAGCGCCAAGCCAGAACCAACAGTGAGAACCTAAGGTTGGGGAAAGAGGTTCATCTGACGGGTGGGGTTTGAACCAAATCGTTTTTACAAGGTTGTTAGTCGTCGTGACAGGCACTTTGTCTCTTGTAACAAAAGCTTCGATCTCGATGTGAAATGGGGATATGTCCTTGGAGCAGCCATTAAAAGGTAGGGTAAGATCGAGCATGGTCAGGTCTTCAGAGTGCTTGAAGGCACATATGAGGATGACTCGAGGCGTTGGGCAGCCTATATTAACCTTCCTAAAGATGAGCTCTCGAATGATGGAGGTGATGGGTGAAATGCCACTGCCTCCTGAAACCATCACCAATGTCTTATACCTGCACTTGTGACAATTCTTTTCTTAAATTACTTCCTCACTGGGTGTCATAACTTCATAATAGTAAAATTTTATGATGTATTGGAAGCAAACCTGAGAAAGTCTGCTGAAACAGGTCCGTAGGGCCCTTCAATGGCCACCTCCAGACGGTCAACAAGAGATGGAGAAGCAAGCGTCTCATAAAGCTTCTGCGACCAATTTCCATTCTTCTTGACGATGACAGTAAGCACATCTGGTTCCAAACTGCAGTTGGAGGTGACAGAGAAAGGGTGCCATTGCATGGAAGAAATGGAGGGCACATTGATGCTCACAAAACTTGTAGGAGTGTAAATTAGTGCTGAGAGAAAAAATAGAAACCCTTAGTTAATCTACACGAGTTATGCATATAAATTATTGGCCTCATCGAAGCTTACTTGGGCTCTTAGAGAAGTTGAGCTCAACGGTTTTGCATGGCAAAATCCGAGCAGAAACCAGGCGGACCTTTCGTCGGGACTGTAAAAACCTCAAATATCGATCGACCAAGAAGAGGTAAAAACCGGGAAGAATCATACAGAAGAAAGAAAACCCGGTATGTAACATGTAGAAGAACATAAAGGGAATGTAGAGGTGATGGGTATAGAAGAATAGCTCAAACATCTTGCGCCTTATGCCAGGGTGCACCGTCACCCATAAGATGATTCCCAAGATTGCGGCCAGCTCTCCTGGGACGTTGGCGACTGAATGCTTATCCCACTTCAGCATCTGAAAATTGAGGAGGGTCATTTAATCTGCCATTTACACACAACTGAAGGGTGGCTGAAATTGGTTAAGAGTCTCAGGAACCTCACCTCGACCAAATCATCGGTGAGAGCCCAGTATATAATGAAAGTCGCACTATGCGCAGTGAAGAAGAACAATGCAAGATTCCCGATCCACATATGGTATTTGATGCTCCCGTCCGATGTAAGCCCCAGAAGTGGTAGAATCGACGAACCTCTTGTGACTGGAAAAAAGAGTAATGCGCTGCAGACGTTGCCTACAGTCGCCATGAAAAAACCAGAGCTGCGTAGCTTTTTCTGCCATCTGCAAGCAGAGACACCATTGGATGAGACCAATAAATAAATGTATTTCGGTGATAGACTGCAACAAGATCACAGATCAATCGAGGGGAGACGATACATTGCATCGTTAAGGTGTCTGCGTATCTGGCGGGGGTTCATGTTCTGGACGATGGGGATTTGGGTGTTGATATAGGCGAAGGACCAGGTGAGGAGTGCTATGAACAAGAGGAGAAAGATGAGCTCCGTCGCTGAAAGCACTCCCAGAGGCCCTCTCACAAGCATGGGCCGTCTCAATGCTGCAAATCGACCTCTTTTGACTCTGTTACAGCCAAAAATAACTTTAACAAATATTAGCTTTGATGGTGATCGAAAAGCTTGAAACTTTCCGAAAGAGACTGAAAACGGAGTAATGACACACATGTTGCATACAATGGAGCAAAAATCAATGCTAGCCGCCAACTATATTCTTTTTCCTCTATTTAGGAATTTTCATATGCAATATACGCATTAATCTACATTAAGTATATAAGTTCATAAATTTCATCTTTTCTGAACAGCAGGTATTAAAGAGAAAGACAGAAAAATAAAGATAAGGTGAGTACTTATCCGAATAGCTGGTTACATTCTTCATCAGATGAAGATATGCACATCCTAAAACAGCAATGAGGATGATGGGGATTGTAAAAATCAGCATGAAAGTTCCTGCAGTGACGCGTCCTAATCAATCTCACCTATTGTTGCAAATAAAGAGAAAAAAAGATGAACTGGTGCAAATTCAGAAAAATGCTCGCCTTGTATTCCAAAATATGTGGTATTGGTTTTGATCGTGAGAATAACGAACCAGTCATACCACCAGAAACCTGATGGTACAACACACCAGACGATGAAGTACCCGACGAAGAGCAGAGCAGCCAGCAATAATGTCAATCTCGGTAGCAGCATTTTTTACTCGGGCGAATAGTAGTTCCTCCTACGTCCTGTCTATGTTGCACCATGTGGAGAATAGAGCCTCCGTTTGCTGATTTATAGACGGAGCCCAAATAGATTAACGTTCTGAATCTTCTAATAATCCAGCAATTTGGTCGTTTATCCACGCTTATTTTCGCATGAAAGACAGCATGAAGCCACCTCCGACTTTAGAGGCTTCTCCGAGTCTATGGCTGCTGGTATTAATTAATACCAAAATTTGTTCCGGATGAGAGTTCTTCTTACAAGATGAATTCTGAAAAGTCTCGGTTCTAAAATACTTCAAATCCAATTCGTCTTTTTAACGCAATGAAACAGTTCTTTCTCAAGAGACAAGTTGGAAAGAAACCCAGAAAGACAAAGCCAAGTAGCCTCGTTGTTAATCTGGTAGGAGTCATTTTCCACTTCCGAGCAGGTTATCAGTTCTCGAAAGAATTACAGGGAAGAAGACAGAAAAGGGGCAGAGGCAAAACGCTAAAGAGATCACTAGGGAAGGTTCCAAGCTTCCTCCGCAATAGGACAAGGTGTAGATCATGAACATTCCTTCAGTCATAAACTATGTGTTTTGAAACGATTCTACTGGTTCGTGTTCTCGGTATATGAGGGTCAACGACGATAGGAGTCACCTTCTGCCCGAGATAAAAGCAACCATAACCCATGGACCACATGGATCACACATCCTCGGTCAACCCTTGCTCTTTCTTGCCAATAAAGAAGAGAAAGCCTGCATATATAAAATTGGGAGACTAGTTTACAACAATATGCCACAGTAAAATTGGTAGGATTCCGCCTCACGAACTATAACTGATGGATTCATAATGAAGATTGTTCACCAAAACCGGTGTTGGAAATAATCGACGCTCGTCTCTTGCGAGAAATTAAACTCTCTCTCGGGACAACGAAGCTCTCTGAACTTTCGTTTTATTTCTGGATGATGAATTACATAGCTTAAGGTCCTATTTATAGACATTTGGATTTAATCTACACCGCATACATCTTTCATCGTTACCGAACACGTTCACTGGTTCTACCGTCTTCTTTGCCAGCGCATTGAGCTTGCCGACCTCCTTGCCAGCGCATGGTGCTTGCCGACCTCTCTTGCCAGCACACTGAAAATCCGAAGCTTCTATTTGATGGGCTTCGTGGATCAAGGTTAGTTTCCAACACTCCCCCTTAAACTTGATCCTGTAACTCCAAGTAGAGTCCTTAACCTTATGAAGTCTTCACTGGTCAATGGCTTGGTAAAGATATCTGCAGCTTGATCTTGTGACTTCACATATTCAGCTTGCACATCCTTTCTTGCAATGCACTCCCGTATATAGTGGTAGCGAATGTCGATGTGCTTGCTTCGATCATGGAATACTGGATTCTTTGCTAGAGCAATGGCTGACTTGTTGTCAACATAGATTCTGGTAGGCTCTTCTTGTATTAAGCCTATTTCTTTCAACAGATTTCTGAGCCAAATAGCATGACACACGCATGCAGTAGCTGCAACATATTCTGCTTCACAAGTCGACAATGTGACAATCTGTTGTTTCTTTGACATCCATGTGAAGGCGGTATTTCCCATGAAAAATACAAAGCCAGTAGTACTCCTTCGGTTGTCTATGTCTCCACCCCAATCGCTATCGCTATATCCAATAAGCTTGTAATTTTACCTTGTAAATAGCGAAGAATTCTCTTTGCAGCCTGAAAATGAGTGGTGGTTGGAGATTCCATGTAGCGGCTGACCAGTCCAACTGCATACAGAATATCCGGTCTTGTACAGGTGAGATACCGTAGACTGCCTACCAAATTTTTGAAAAAAGTTGGATCTACGTTTTCTCCTTCTTCATTCTTGGATATAGCGATAGCGATTGGGGTGGAGACATAGACAACCGAAGGAGTACTACTGGCTTTGTATTTTTCATGGGAAATACCGCCTTCACATGGATGTCAAAGAAACAACAGATTGTCACATTGTCGACTTGTGAAGCAGAATATGTTGCAGCTACTGCATGCGTGTGTCATGCTATTTGGCTCAGAAATCTGTTGAAAGAAATAGACTTAATACAAGAAGAGCCTACCAGAATCTATGTTGACAACAAGTCAGCCATTGCTCTAGCAAAGAATCCAGTATTCCATGATCGAAGCAAGCACATCGACATTCGCTACCACTATATACGGGAGTGCATTGCAAGAAAGGATGTGCAAGCTGAATATGTGAAGTCACAAGATCAAGCTGCAGATATCTTTACCAAGCCATTGACCAGTGAAGACTTCATAAGGTTAAGGACTCTACTTGGAGTTACAGGATCAAGTTTAAGGGGGAGTGTTGGAAACTAACCTTGATCCACGAAGCCCATCAAATAGAAGCTTCGTGGATCAAGGTTAGTTTCCAACACTCCCCCTTAAACTTGATCCTGTAACTCCAAGTAGAGTCCTTAACCTTATGAAGTCTTCACTGGTCAATGGCTTGGTAAAGATATCTGCAGCTTGATCTTGTGACTTTGATTTCTTGACCACTTTCCTTCTCTACTGAAGCTTTAAATTTCTTAAAGACTTCAAATACTTCTGATTTTTGTTTCAAGAAATATACCCATGTTTTTCTTGAAAAATCATCAATAAAGAGAAGAAAGTAGTTGCTCTTACCTAAAGAATTTGGCTTGATAGGTCCGCACACATCTGTGTGGATTAGCTCAAGTAGCTTCTTGGCTCTTGACTCTGATATCTTCGGAAAGCTTTTTCTGAATTGCTTCCCTGATAAACACCCTTCACACACTTGATTCGGGTGAGTCATTCGAGGTAGGCCTCTCACCATATCTTTCTTGGACAATAGCTTTAAAGCTTCAAAATTTAGGTGCCCAAAGCGAAGATGCCACAGCCACGATGTATCTTTATAGCAAGCCTGTAAACACTTGGCAACATCGTTTTGTATATTTAAAGGAAACATTCTATTCTTTGACATATATACCTTTGTTATCAAATCTCCTCTGTCATCTCTTATAAAAAGGCTATCATCTTTCATATGAATGTCATAGCCCTTTTCTAAGAGTTGACCCAGACTCAAGATATTATTTTTCATATGTGGTACATAGTAGACATTTGAAATGAATTGATGACTACTATCTTTTGCTCGAATAAGAATGTTACCTTTTCCTTGTACCGCCATGGTGGAATCATTTCCAAGAGAGACATTGCCACTGATCGATTCATTGAGATCGACGAACAAGCTTCTTCTTCCACACATATGGTTGCTGGCCCCTGAGTCAAGATACCATGTATTCTCTTGCTCTTCATTGCTGTTTCTGTATGCTAATAACAGCGTTTCTTTTTCTTCTATCTTTGCTTCAGCATAATTTGTTTCCTCAACGAACTTGTTCTTGGGAGCTCTACAATCTGAAGCATAATGCCCAAATTTCTGGCAATTATAACACTGAATATGAGAGTGGTCATACCTGGAAGTCATGTTTCCTCTTCCACGACCTCTTGTTGAGGTTTCACCTCTCTCATGGCTGTTGTTGGAATTGTTATTCCAACCTCTTCCAGAGTCGCGGCCTCTTCCACGTCCACGGCCTCGGCCTCTTCCTCGACCACGCTCATTTCTTGCGTAGCCTTGTTTTTCACCAGCTTCTGTGATCTGTGTCCTGAACAGTTGTTCAGAGAGATCTTTCTTCTTTTTGTGCTTTTCTTCATAGGCTTGCAACGATCCTTGAAGTTGCTCTATCGCCATTTCTTCCAAGTCCTTCGTTTCTTCAATCGTCACAACGATGTGCTCGTATTTTGGATCCAACGAACGGAGTATCTTTTCTATGATTCTCACATCTTCGAGTTTTTCACCGTTTCTTTTCAATTGATTAGAAACAGCTACTACTCTTGAGAAATAATCCGAAATAGACTCGGATGCTTTCATGTGTAAAGATTCAAATTCACCTCTTAGTGTTTGGAGTCGTACCTTTTTCACCTTCTCGACTCCTTTATAAGAGGTGTGCAACTTCTCCCACGCCTCTCTGGCGGAGGTTGCACTTGAAATCTTTTCAAAACCATCATCATCTAACGCTTGATAGATGAGGTAGAGAGCTTTCTTGTCTCTCTTTCTTGAATCCTTTAAAGATGTCTTTTGCTCTTGTGTAAGAGCATCTTCTCTTTCTGGCTCACTTAAGCCATTTTCAACGATGTCCCAGACATCGTGTGCTCCAAGAAGAGCTTTCATTTTTATACTCCAGTTATCATAAATATCACTTTTGAGAATAGGAACTTGGAAAGATATCACACTATTTGCCATTTTTCCAAAATAAAAAAACTGATATATTTTTGATGAGGTTCTACCTTATCAAATTGAAGCCCTCGAAAATACGAATCCAACGCCTCCAAAATCACCCTGATCGGACGTCGGATGAGCTTCCACAAGCCTCCAGAAATTTACTGAGTCAACTCATCGAGTTGAATCGGCCGAGTCAAGCCGGGTCGGACGAATTCTGTCCGTGCGCAACTTCGGCGCTCTGGACGAGTTGACCCGAACCGAGTCGAGCGTGCGGGATGAGTTGAGCCGAACCGAGTCGAGCGGAACTCGGGATGAGTCGACTCGGAACTTAAAAAAAAAAATTTAAAAACTCACCCGCCTTCGTCTTCCTCCTTCGGCCGAAAAACAGAGACGTCGTCGTCTCTGTTTCTGGATTTTCTTCCGCCGGAAAATCCTTCCACCGGAGACGTCTTCTCGCCGGAATTTTGGCAGCGTAACGTTCGGAAAAATTTTCCGACCAGCTCTGATACCACTGTTGGAAATAATCGACGCTCGTCTCTTGCGAGAAATTAAACTCTCTCTCGGGACAACGAAGCTCTCTGAACTTTCGTTTTATTTCTGGATGATGAATTACATAGCTTAAGGTCCTATTTATAGACATTTGGATTTAATCTACACCGCATACATCTTTCATCGTTACCGAACACGTTCACTGGTTCTACCGTCTTCTTTGCCAGCGCATTGAGCTTGCCGACCTCCTTTGCCGACCTCCTTGCCAGCGCATGGTGCTTGCCGACCTCTCTTGCCAGCACACTGAAAATCCGAAGCTTCTATTTGATGGGCTTCGTGGATCAAGGTTAGTTTCCAACAACCGGATGCGCAAATTTTCGCAACCTCATGACGCATCTTCGCCGGACCACAGACCAAGACTCCGGTGCCGGAGCCTTGATAATGAAGCAGCATCCCTGTCAGGGCAGACATAAAGAATTTAAAAGCATGGCCACCAGCGAGAAAGGGAAAAGAAGTCCTCAATAACTAGTGATCCTCGAGGGAACAGCGAAACGTACTTCTGAGATTTGGCCTCGCACCATATTGAACCTTTGTTCTCTTAATAATGGATTGATCAGGGAGGTATTCCAGTTCTCTGTCTGGTTTACAGAACCAAGAACTTGGTTGGCATGTGGGGCTTGCAAGTTCATTGCGTTGGACCCGAATAGCTTGTCGAGCATATCTTCTCTTGTTCCACAGAAATGCTCCGGTCGCAGTCGTGATTATAGAAATACAAAGAAATAGCGCGTTAAGTAAAGCCCTGGCCGTCCAAGAGAAGAACTTGTAGGTGTTCCTGTCTTTCGGATATATGTAGAAACGACCAACGAGACCGGTTAAAATGAGAAACATGACAAAGGAAGTCATGATTACTGCTCCTAGCCAAAGCCAACTACGGGAACCTAGCGTTGCTGAGAGGGGCTCATCTGATGGGTGAGGACTGAACCAAATTGTTTTAACCTGGTTATTCTCTCTCAAGGCCGGGCTTTTATCTCTTGTAACAAAGGCTTCAATCTCTATCTCGAGTTGGGAAACATCAATGGACGTTCCGCTAAGGGGTAGAATGAGATTGAGCAAGGTGAGGTCTACAGATCGCTTAAAGGCGCATATAAGGACGACACGAGGCACTGAGCCACCATCGTTGGCCTTCCTGAAGGCGAGTTCCCGGATGATAGAGATCATAGGTGCAATACCACTGCCTCCAGCAACCATTAATAGTGTTTCATACCTGCACTCCTCGCAAATGTTGTGTTAATAGTTTTTTAAAATTCTCCTGTTACGAATCAATGAAGAGTTGCTATGGATAACCTTAAAAAGTCGGTCGAAGTGGGTCCGTAAGGTCCTTCGACTGAAACTTCCAAACGATCGGGAGGAGACGAAGAAGCGAGTTTTTCATACAGCTTTCGCGACCAATTTCCATTACTATTGATGATGACACTAATCTTATCGGGTTCCAAGCTGCTATTGGAGCTGACGGTGAAGGGGTGCCATTGCATGAAAGAAATCGAAGGCACGTTGATGCTCACAAAACTTGTAGCAGTGTAATCTAATGCTGCAAAAAAAAAAAAAAAAAAAAAAAAAAAACATAAATAACTGTAGTTATCCACTAGCTGCAAATTTTCGAAAGGAAGCTTACCCAGGCTCTTAGAGAAGTTGAGCTCTGCGGTTTCACAGGGTAAAACACGGGCAGAAACTAGTCGGACCTTTTGACGAGATTGTAAGAACCTCAAGTACTGATCAACTAAGAAGAGGTAAAAGCCAGGAAGAATCATGGAGAAGAAACGGAATCCGGTGTGCAGCATGTAGAAGAACATAAAGGCAATGTACAGGTGATGTGTGTAGAAAAAGAGCTCAAACATTTTGCGCCTTATACGAGGATGAACTGTGACCCACATGGCAAGTCCGAAAATTATCGCGATCTCCCCGGGTACGTTTGAGATTGAAAGATGATACCATTTTAGCATCTGAAAATCGTAGCAGTAGTGTAAGTTGAGAAGTGGATGAAATATTGAAGGCCTATAGACTCTTGAACAAACCTCCACCAGATCATTGGTTACAGCCCAGTACAGAACGAACATTATACTATGTGCAGTGAAGAAGAACATCAATAAATGCCCAATCCATATATGATATTTGATGCTCCCCTCAGACGTAAGCCCCAGCAGCGGCAGAATTGATGATCCTCTTGTGACTGAGAAGAAGAGGAATGCACTGCAGAGGCTGCCGGCAACCGCCATGTAGAAACCTGTGCTTCGTAGCTTCTCCTGCCATCTTTTAATAGACATATAATTTGATTAAGAGAGGATGATGTAGTGAAGTATCGTAAAATGATGATTGATCAGTGGAGGTAATTAAAGATGATACGTTTTATCGTTGGTGTGTCTGCGATTCTGGCGAGGGTTCATGTTATGGACGATTGGGACTGTGGTGTTGACATAGGTGACGATCCATAATATTAGTGCTATGAACAAGAAGAACATGATCAGCTCCATGGCTGAAACCACTCCAAGAGGTCCTCTCACTAGCATCGGTCTTCTCAGTTCAGCTAATGTGCCACCTCCTTTCTTCCTGTTACAAACATAACTTCTTAACCCAGATTAGTCTTACATATTCTACATGAAGAAAGATCGGAAATGGATGGAAAGATGGCGCATACTTGTCTGAATAGTTTCGAACGTTCTTCGTCAGATGAAGATAAATACAGCCTAAAATAGCAATGAGGAGAATTGGGACAGTAGAAATCAACATGAAAGTTCCTGCAATGACAGAAGCGAGGTTCGTTATAAACTGTAAGAAAATTAACCTTGCAATCTAGAAAACAGAAACTCACCTTGTGTTCCAAAATACTTCGTATCGGTTTTCATCAAGAGTCTGGGGAGCCACTTGCCTCTCCAGATATCCAATGGTGTAACACACCATATCGTCAAATACTCAAGAATGAGCAGAGTAGCGAGGAATAATATAAACCTTGGGAGTAGCATTTTCTCTTCGGAGAACCAGCTCCTTCTCTCTGGTTTTCGAGCTAGTAAGGTTCGGAACTTCCAGGGTCAGAATTTATAGATGAAATCCAATTAAGTTGAGAATCGGAATCGTTTAACAGACTTGCGTTCGAATAGCAACTACCAAGTAGCAACGAGGTAATTTTACATTTTGGTTTTTACGTAAAGAACAGAACAGAAGTGAAGCATTAATTGGACGGAAAACATCGTGATCGGTCCTCAAATTATTTCCTCGTATAGGAAAATAGGCGCAATTTCTTCGTGGAAGCTTCATCGCGTGTTCTGGCTTATTACATCGAAGAAACTGTGAGGGATGATATGCTTTCTTTATGAAGAACCCGAGGTCCGAGTTATTTCAGAGTTTACAAACTCTAAGAAACTGTGAGGGATGATATGCTTTCTTTATGAAGAACCCGAGGTCCGAGTTATTTCAGAGTTTACAAACTCTAAGAAACTGTGAGGGATGATATGCTTTCTTTATGAAGAACCCGAGGTCCGAGTTATTTCAGAGTTTACAAACTCTAAGAAACTGTGAGGGATGATATGCTTTCTTTATGAAGAACCCGAGGTCCGAGTTATTTCAGAGTTTACAAACTCTAGCACTTCACAAACCCCTTCTTCTCTCTCTATGTGACAAAAACCTTGGATGATGATTTGATCTTTTGAATTAATGTTAGTTGACCATCTTATAAGTGGGAAAAGTAGGATCAAATTCCAATCCTTGTGTCCCCTCTCCTAATCCCTTTTACCTTAGTTCTTAATTTTAACTCCTTTTATTTAGTTCTTACATGTTTTTTTTATTATTTAAAGCGAAAAGTAAATTTTACATATAATGTTCCTATTCTATGATCAATAGAACTTAGGAAAAAAATCACATATAAAATATGCAATTGATTTTTAGGTGGTTCGCAATCCTTTTGTAGGATGTTGGTTATGTGGGTCGGCCAAGATTTACATAAAAAAAGATTCTATTTCGCTCCCATTGTCATTCATATGGAAGAGATTAACTATCAATCATGTCAGATCAACTAAATAACAAATCTTAGTGCCTTTAAGTGAGACACATAGGCCAATGGATCCTGCTCAGGTAACCAATCTGGTTTTGTTGGTTTAGATCTTCTTGTTTGATAGGCAAACCACATCAGGCACTTTGAGACCTCTCTATACAACTTTTATAATCGAGAGATTTGTTGACTAAATTTCATTTTCATAAACCTACTATAAAACAAAAGAAAATTTCTTTTTCCCTCTATAGAAGCCTTAGAAATTGTTTTATCAAATAATAAAATTTACTTACTTGACCTTGTTAAAATATAAAAACCCATCAAAATAATTATAATCTCCAAAAAAGCATTATTCAAATTTTCATACATCCAAGAAAAAAACTCCTCCCCTCCCCTCTTGTTTATCAAAATTTTAAATGGCCTACTTAAAAACCAATAAAATCAAGAATTGGGAAAGATGACTAAAGGGAAAAACGAGAACCAGCCCCGCCCCCCCCCCCCCCCCCCCCCCCCCCTTTTTTTTTTCTTCTTCTTCCTTTCTTCTCCATCATCTTCTCCTTTTCCATATCAGATCTTTACCTACTTTGATACCATATTGATTTCTAGGGCCAACTCATAGATACAAAAGATCTCAAGGGAATGAGAGAATAGAGGAACTCTAGCTCTTGGGAAAGAGGATAGAATAAACCAAATGAGAGAAAGAAGAGGAAAATAGAGAGGTATAAGGACAAATTTGAGCCCAGAGGAAAAAACCTTAATGATCTATCACATGCCTTGAGGTTATACTTATAGTTGTAGAAATATAATTACAATTACTATAATACCCTTAAGGCTACATGATTTAGAAGAAAAATGACATAAGAGGACATACACCAGTTTACATAATTACAATTCTATGCTATCTTTATGGAAGTTCTCCTTCTTTACTAGTCATGCCACCCCTACACACATAAGTGTCTTTTAACATGGGTCTAGGCATTGCTTTAAAATGATATAAACACAAGAAGATAAATTAAATAAATACTAGAGAAAAATAACTTTAATCGGAAGGAAGTGATTATGCAAAACTCATACTTCCAAAGGAGTCTAGAATTGACTTTAAAAAAAAAAAACTAGGGGAGACTATAATGGTAGAATTCAATTAACTTAAAAAAATTGGCCAAATATGACTTTTGGGATGGCAATGCGAAAGATACACAACCAACTAAACAAAAACTCAAAAAATTAAAAACAACATCAAAGTAGGATATTGATACTTTGAACAAGCACAACATGGGATGATTAAGACTGAACAAAAATATCTGATAAAAAGATAAAGCTTCCTAAAAATCTAGGACTCTAGGAGAAAATGAACTTCAATTCAAGTTAATGCATGGAGAGATAATAGGAGAGAAAATTTTACTATTTTTTATATTGATATCTCATAGAATATAACTTAGAATCACAAACAGTTTGTTGTTCAAAGCTTTAATTTGATACCTAATTTGACATAAAAAAACTCTTTATTGAATCATTTATGATCGTTTGATTTGCTTCATTCTGTAACATGTCCCTTGCCAACTCCAATGAAAACATCTCCTTACATATAGATCAAATTGACATGAAAGTTACTCCTTCTGAAATTAGACTTCAATATATTTCATCTAAGTATAATATTACTTCATGAAATATGCTTCTTTTGATAGAAATAATCTGATAGATTTTGGACTCTGTAATTTGGCCTTTTCTACTTCAAATATCAATTTTTCTTTGTAGAAAACTCCGATTGCCAAAAAAATTTTTCCAATGGAAAGTAGACACAAAGATATTTTTGTTATTATATAATTTTCAATATGAAAAATTCAGTATAGAGGTGTGAACACCAAATAAACAATGGGTACTGAGAGATGAAAGAAAAAAATGGTAGAATATGAACCTAAACTACTGGAGATGATAAATCGGGAAAGGATCACATTATTTCTATGGGTTGAGCGAATCAACTCACAAAACCCACTCTGATACCATGTTGAATTTTTTGGAAAGGAAAATAATTTACTAGCTTGTTTTAATTTGAATACAATGAGTCTCCATTTATAATAAAAAAAATATAGAATCTAATTACAATTAAACTGTCCTTGTCCTAGTTACACCCAAAATCGAAGTCCTAGCATAATTAAATAAATGGACATAAATAGAAGATTGAAATAAGTAAAATATCTTTTTAACTTAAACAATTCTATGAGACATCCTCCCATGAGACTCATATAAGATTTTGTCATATTAATTACTACTTCGTAAGAGTCATGTAAGACTCTCTGATACCTGCTCTTCAATAAAAAAAGTATGCAAATAGTACAAAAATTAAGACTTCCTACTTAAAGTAGTACAAAAATAAAAGCATTAAAGTAAACACTGGCTTAAGTGGGTCACAATGTAGCATATCTGGTGGGCTATTGATTTCTGATTTATTGTTCTCTTTCAAGAGTCCCCACCAAACCATGTACCTAGCCTAAGCAGCTTCCTTGGATACCAAGCTGTGGTCTCTCTTTCCTTACATGTGGTCTTGATTCCTAGTCCAAACCCACTTAATATGTATTGTCCATGTTATCTCCCTTTTACTCCAAAATTAGAACTAAAAGGGGAGAAATATGTTATCTCCCTTTTACTCCAAAATTAGAACTAAAAGGGGAGAAATATGTTGTAAGAGAAATTTGAAACTAGAATAAGAAGATAAAGAAAAAAAGAAGACTCAAACCAAAAAATTAAGAGATGGTTGAAAATCCCCAAACACCATTAGAGATCAAAATCAAAGACAAAATCCTTGTGGCCAAGTTGCTCCTTGCCATTAGAGATCACAAGAAAACAGACAAAATAGGAAATTAGAGAAACACTGAAAAAAGACTAAAAAACACATAACTCACAAACTCGCCTAAAATGTAGAGATGACACTAACATGGGAAAATAGAAAAGTGAGTAAAGTATGGAAGGAAGGGATGGCATTAGAGATCAAAATCAAAGAGTGAACAAAATCTTTACAGCCTAACCGCTCTTTGCCATTGAACACCAATGTATGTCACTTTAACAACAATTAATGAGACAAATGCATGCATTGTAAAAGTAAAAACAAAAAACTTGATCTCATATGCAAAATTGCACAACAACAAGAGAACCAAGTAAAATAACACAAAAGAAAAATCAACTCACAGAGTTCAGTGTTTTCAATCCATCTTCAGCCAAACTTTAATGTCTATATTGCGACAGCGTAAAAAAGAGGAGAGAGGAGAAGAGATGATGTTGGAAGAGGAGAAAGAGGAGACAACTGCAAAAAGAACAATGAAAGAAAGAGGAGACAACTGCAAAAAGAACAATGAAAGAAAGAGGAGGTGGAGGAATTTTCCCTCAATAACTTGACAATGGAAGAAAAACAGGAGGTAGAGGAAAACTCATAGAGAATAAAGAAAGAAGATTGGTATATGTGCAAATGATGCTCTCTCCAGCAAACTTATCATCCTTTTGAACTATAACATGGAACTCCGATTGGTCTTGGGATATCCATTTTGTTACTTACATACTTTTGTTTTAACAGTATTTCACCTTGTATCATTTGATAACCAAAGAAATCCCCCGTTTCTCTGATTCAAATATAATTTCAAATTAAACGGAAGAATGAGAAGAGGAGGTGATTGTAAACAGAGAAAACTATGAGCCGAATGAAAAAATTGGAAAACCAACTCAACAATGCAAGATAGCAGAAAATTTAAATGACAATTGGATAGAAGATGAACAAATTAAAGGGAGAAGATTGACATACGGAGAGACGCGCGAAAGATGCTTTTCCAGCCGAGCTCCTCTCTTACTGTATAGCAAGTAGTATAAGATACATAAACTATTTAAGATCGACAACCCGCCCAGCATCCGCAGGCAACCCATCCAGCGACACCGCCCCGAGTACGAAAATATTGAAGGTTGTTGAGACCTGCTTGCCTGTTCAGGTCAAATTTTGTCCACCTCCGATGGCCCACGCGCTCCATGCCTTCCCGTCGGCTTCTCTATTACCTTGTAGGCGAAATCGTCCACTCAAACCCCGCCTCTACACCGTCTTTTCGAGCATTCCTCTTCGTCGCTCTCTTCCTCCTCATCTCAACATCACCCGGAGATCCCTGTCATTGAATGCGACGTTAAACGTTGAATCTCCTACGACCTCCGGTTCCGAAGACCGTGCCGAGTGTCGGAAACCCCTGCTCGAAGTGAAGGACCTGAGTGCAGTTATTGCAGAATCAAAGACGGAACTTCTGCACGGTGTAAATCTCACCATATATGAAGGGGAGGTCTGTTTCTCAGTTTCTCTATTCTTGACGTGGTTAGTCGTAGGATGAAAATTGGCACTTTTTTGTTATTGGGTACATCTGAGAGTGGTTATGTTACTTGACCTTAGTTTCTATTTCTCCTGGATATGAAAATTCCAGCTTTCGGTTTTCAATTGGGTTTAGACTACCCAGAACTTCCGCACTGTTTTGGAACACTTCAAGTTTCGTTATAGTCGATCCCTCTTTCTATTTCTCCGGGATTAGAGAAATTTCAGCTTTTCTTTGATTGGTTCTGATTTGTTAACTAATTCAATTTTGCTTTTTTTGGTATGGAACTTAACTTTTTTTTTTTTTTTTTTGTTATGAAAATAAGCACACCTTGCCATTCAAAAACTTTAAGAAAAGAGGGATGAATGGTCTCTATATGGGAGGTGAACCCTTGTGGTCAATCTTGATTGGTTGGAGCTTTGTAATTGACCAGAAGGATGGTATATGTGATGTCACCTGACTCCTCCGTTCTTCCTTTCTAACTGGAAGTACTGTTTGAAACCCGATATATATTCACTGGTGTTATATAACATCAGTCCGTTGTAATCCATCACAGTTAAATGCTGATGACAACATTGGCTACTTACGTGGTTTGAGGGCTCTGACAACCTAGGGACAGGAAAGCCTCAGCTCTACAATTGAGCTACAATTTTTTGATACCATTACCTTACAACCCTGTGCTCATAGAAAGAGGCTACTTGATCATCTGGGGCAAAATGGGCCAGATTTGTCTAATGTAGGATAATAAACTCATTTGGAGCTTGCTTCATCTATGAGAAATTAAAGAGATTAAAGAGAAATTATAGAAGAGACTAAACTTTTGCTGTAACTACCCAGAACTTCCGCACTGTTTTGGAACACTTCAAGTTTCGTTATAGTCGATCCCTCTTTCTATTTCTCCGGGATTAGAGAAATTTCAGCTTTTCTTTGATTGGTTCTGATTTGTTAACTAATTCAATTTTACTTTTTTTTTTTTTTTGTTATGAAAATAAGCACACCTTGCCATTCAAAAACTTTAAGAAAAGAGGGATGAATGGTCTCTATATGGGAGGTGAACCCTTGTGGTCAATCTTGATTGGTTGGAGCTTTGTAATTGGTCAGAAGGATGGTATATGTGATGTCACCTGACTCCTCCGTTCTTCCTTTCTAACTGGAAGTACTGTTTGAAACCCGATAGATATTCACTGGTGTTGTATAACATCAGTCCGTTGTAATCCATCAAAGTTAAATGCTGATGACAACATTGGCTACTTACGTGGTTTGAGGACTCTGGCAACCTAGGGACAGGAAAGCCTCAGCTCTACAATTGAGCTACAATTTTTTGATACCATTACCTTACAACCCTGTGCTCATAGAAAGAGGCTACTTGATCATCTGGGGCAAAATGGGCCAGATTTGTCTAATGTAGGATAATAAACTCATTTGGAGCTTGCTTCATCTATGAGAAATTAAAGAGATTACAAAAAAATTACAGAAGAGACTAAACTTTTGCTGTAACTTACATTTGGTTTACTTTTTTATTGGTTTAATTGTTGTCAAGCCAAATGCCAACAACTAGTATCTTTCGTTGCAAAGAAGATAATTTTTGTGTATATGTTAGTTTTGAAAGATGGTTACCATAACGTTTAGGCCATTTATAACGAACTTGATGAAAGAAATGTGAGTAATGTATAATCTATAAAAAATTATGAGGGAATGATAGACAGTAGCTGTTAGTCTTTGAGTGTAAGGGACATGCTCTTACAAATTTTGTAATTCTCTTCCGTTTTATTAATACATCTTCTTAAAAAAAAAAGTGCTACTCGTAGCTAGAGCATCAGCTATTATTGTATTACCTTTTGTGGTTTCTGTTCAGGTGGTTACAGCCTTCTAATTTTCTTTCATGCAGAAAAGCATAATTACTCTAGCTCACTAGTTTTTCTAATCTAACTTTCTTCTACTAATACTTCTTGTTGTTCTTCTCTTCTTTTTGATAGGTTCATGCAGTAATGGGGAAGAATGGTTCTGGTAAAAGCACGTTCTCTAAGGTGATTAAATCATCAGATAACTCTAAATGTCCAAAAGTGTGGGCATGCATCTCAGTTTGCAACTTTAACAATTGAGCCTTATCTATCCTGAATGCATATCATTTGAACTTAGGGACTGAACATGATGTTGAGGGAGTGCAGCACACAAGTTGTTGAAAATTAGCGCTTCTAACATTTTTGGGATATTACATGTTCTTTTCCTTTTGTGAGTGTAATTGGTATTGGGTCTGTGGATTATGAATTTGTGGTTGGAGATTTAGCCTCTTAGCTCAGTGGCTACTTAAGGGGATATTAGGTACTGGATTCAAGTCTTATGGTTTGATGTGGTGCTTGGATTTATCTCTGAGTAATCATTATTCTAAAATAATTGTTGAAGAATGAAAAATTTAAGACATCCTAAGCCTTTAGGCTTCCATCAGAACAAAATTTTGTGAAAGCAAAATTTTGATCCAATATTAACCTATTTGAAATGTTCAATTTGCATTTCTGTTACATCTCTATAACCATATGTGAATAAATTATTTTGAATGCATGTCATCCATTACAGGTTCTGGTGGGCCATCCAGATTATGAAGTTACAGGCGGCAGTGTTATTTTTAAAGGTCAAAACTTGCTTGAAATGGAGCCAGAGGAAAGATCTCATACTGGCCTTTTTATGAGTTTTCAATCTCCTGTTGAAATCCCAGGCGTAAGCAATTCAGATTTTCTGCATATGGCATATAATGCTCGTCGATCAAAATTAGGTTTTCCAGAGCTTGATCCCATTCAGGTATCAAATGGTTACTTTTATTTTTTATACTTTTCTCTTTTTCCCTTTATAAAATTTTATTCATCTTTATCTTCTTGTTAGTTTGTATTATTTGCCTGTGAATGCACTTAGTGTTAGTATTGTACACAAACTGGTTTTATTAGTCTTAGAAAGTCTGTTTATGTATTTGTGTCTTCTGTTTCATTCCTGAAAAAAGAAATGGTGATACCTAAGTCACAAACTGATTTTGGCCTTGGCTTATAAAACTAAAAGCTAATTTGCCTTTTCAAGTATGAAGCACAGGCAAGAAGTTGCTGTCATCTTGAACTTTGAAACAAGAGGTTGGCTATTAAAAATCTCAAACATTTAAAATGATTTTAAGAGAACTTCACTTGTACATAGGGAGAAGTATCACAAGGTCAGCGGTTAACCCTTGTGTGGTGCCCATTAGCCTCCTGCCCAAGGCCACTGGCCCACCTATTTCCCAATGATAATAAACAAACCAATAACCACATGTGGTTCTGACAGACATGGATATAAGGAGACGTACCTGAGACATTGCAAATAACTGTTAGAATGCTAGGAGATGTCCTATTGGTAAGGTCTGTTTCTCCGAGGCATAGAGAGAGAATCAGTCCATGACAAGTGGCCTGAAAATGTTTTAACAGTTGGATACACAAAAAATCATAAGGACTGATCTACAAGTTTGCTTTACCTTATGTGGTGGAAATGATGTTCCTTTTCACTTCTGGCATTTAATTACCAATCCAAATGCCCGAAAATATTTGGTTAGTCTTGTTTGGTTTTTCCCATTACAGGGGAAAAACATCTATTTCTTGAAAAAAATTATTTTTCAGGTTTGTTCTCACTTAATTTGGGCACAAATTTCCATATTTTTTGTGACTTGAATTGCTGAAGAATGAGTTTCTTCCTGTCTCTGGTTTGTATTCCTTCATTTTGTAGCTCTGTTTTATGTGTTCAAGCAGGAGCTGATGATATCTTGACTGGTTGCAAATCTTGCACTATGGCTTTTTTCTGCTTGGAGTTATATAATTTCTTTTCAAATTGTTTGCTCTTTTAATTATAGACTATAAGATGTAGACCGCGGAGTTACGTGGGCTTCTTCTGTGCTACAGTACAATAGTCTTATACCTTTTCCTGACCACAAGGATTTGTCTTTTCTTTTTTTCAATACAGTTCTACTCATATATCCAGCCAAAGCTTGCTGCTTTGAACATGGATCCCCTGTTCTTGAACAGAAATGTAAATGAAGGATTTAGTGGTGGTGAAAGGAAGCGGAATGAAATTTTGCAGCTTTCGGTATATTCTTTTCCTTCTCTATGTGGTATTTAATATGAGGCAGATGAGCCTGGTCTGTACCTACCATTTATAGCTATTTTCTTCATCTGAGGTTCTTTATCATATACTGTGCTGCTCCTCTGCATTACTTTCTAGTTATAAATCATGGTGCAGGCCTGATACTGCTACTGGTCCTATTTTTCTCATTTGATGTTTATTCCTCAAATATTGATTTTCTCTCCATGTGTAAGACATTGGTGGATGAGATTTTCTTTAGAAGTCGTAACCAGGCCTTTAACATTTCATTCCAGGAAGTACTGGTTGTTGGTATTGACAATCATTTTTTTTATTTTCAGGTACTAGAGGCAGATTTGGCAATTTTAGATGAAATTGACTCTGGGTTAGATGTTGATGCACTCCAAGATGTGGCAAAAGCTGTTAACAGCCTTTTGACACCGAAAAAATCTATTTTGATGATTACTCATTACCAGCGGCTTCTAGATTACATCACGCCCACATATGTTCATATAATGGTAACGTCTGGAGCATTTATGAGTCTCTCTTTCTGTCTCTTTCTCATCAAAATGGATACTATCTTAGTCACACTGAATGACCTTGTTGCCTGATTGGAGTTGAAATCATTTTCTCCATGTGGAGGGAGATTTCCTCTATTTGTCAACTAACACAACTTTGGCTGTGGAGTCAAATAGGGATCCTGCAGTGTGTATTATTCAGTAACTGTGAAGCTTGTGTAATTGTTGTTTAATCTTTGGGTCTTGACAGGAGGATGGGAGAATAGTGAAGACAGGTGATGGCTCAATAGCAAAACTGCTTGAAGAGGGGGGATACAAAGCTCTCTCTTCTATGTAATACATAATTGTGTCATGGCCATGAAACCGGTAAGGTAATGAGCTTTTTGGGGAGTGCTTTTGTCATTGCTGTAAAATTTGTTTTGTTTGCTTCAGGTTTCCTTCAAGGCAATTTATTTTATTTTATTTTGTGAAAAACCAACAAAATTAGAATTATAATGTAAAAGATAGAAGTACATGAGACAAGGAAAAACTCAAAGCAGGGTGTTCTTAGTATCTTCTTTATAATGTTCAACTATGGACCTCAGCTCAATGAACCACCTATATTTTTTGTCTCGTGGAATTTGTGATGTGGCTTCTTAGTCTTGAATCTGGTTCATTCTGATATATTGTTGTCTTTTTAATGGTACATTTTTTTTTGAAAGAATAAGATTTGGTTAGGTCTTGATCTGATGACAAACACCAAAAGTGTTTTTATGCATGAAGTTTCATTAATTTCAAATGCACAAAGTTGGTTTTATTTTATCAAGTCCTAAGATGTGAACATAAGTCACAACCTTTGTTAAGTTTTTTGGGTTGAGCTTGGTTCCATCCCAAAATGACTAGCCTTTTAGGAGGTCAATTGCTCAACCTTATAATCCATTAACTTTTCTTCTCATTTTTCAAAGTGGGATTTTTTTCCATTCAGCATTCCCTCTCATGTCTAGACTGACACATAGAGGATATGATATGTGGGCACAAACCCTCTAATGGGGCACAAACACTCTTCATGGGGCACACAAACTCCTACCTCATGGAGCCCACAACACATAGATTCCTATGTCATGGAACGCACAACACACAAATAACTTGAGGAGCTCAAACTAGGCCTTAACCCATACATACAACCTGCTCTGATACCTTGTTGAATTTTTTTTGGGTTGAGCCCAGTTCTATCTCAAAATGACTAACCACTTAGGAGGCCTATTGCTCAACCTTATAACTATTAACATTTCTTTTAATTTTCCAATGTGGGATTTTTTTACCACTCATTAGTATTAGAGCAGGTTGTCTGTGTGAGTTAAGACTCAGTTTGTGCCCCTTAGGTTATCTGTGTTGTGGGCTCCATGAGATAGGAGTTTGTCTGTTGTAGGCTCCGTGAAAGAGTTTGTGTACCCCATTCAGAGGGTTTCTACCCACATTTCAAACCCGTTATGTGTGAGCTTGGAAGTGTAGAGTAGGAAAAGAATTCCATATTGAAAAATAAACAAAAAGTTTATGGGTTATAAGTTTGAGTACTAGACCTCCTAAGTGGCTAGTCGTTTTAGGATGGAACCAAGCTCAACCCAAAAAACTCAACATGTTATGAATATTTTCCCACTCAAGAACTTTCTTTTCTTGTTGTTTTTTCTTAGGACAACAAGGGTTGAGACTTTCTATGTGCGTTAGTTGCATAACTTGATATTTCTAGATGTGAAGGGAAGAAGAAACTCCTTGGCAAGATGATCTAATCGGAGAGTTTTTTTCATCTTATTTAAAGGTCCGCAGCCTGTTTCACTTGTTGACTCCAGACTTTTTTTTTTTTTTGCCTATCAACTAGTTGTTGAATTCCTGATATGGAACTTCATTCTCAAAGGCGATCATAAATATCTGTAAATGTGAAACTGCTGAACCTGCTGTCTTTGGCCTTGTTCTTTCTTTTATTGCTCAATCTCTATTCATTGTTACAGTAACCATTCTTGCTACCACTCCACTCAAACCTGGGTTTCACTTTATTGTATTAGACTGGTGATCAAGAGAATATTTATAGCTGACGAAACCTCTGACATTTGGCACAGATTGATTATAATTAAGTAGCCAAAAATTTCCAACCATTTGAGTTTGTTACGAAAAGTTGGATCTAAGAAATGCCAATCACTTCAGTAGGTAATTTGGATCCTACATTGAGGGCTTCTGAGTCTGGCCCAAGTTGAATTTTATGTAGTTAGCTGCCAACTGAGAAGCTGATATTAGTTGACATTATTAATTTTTCCAACATCTTTTGCCTTGAATTTTGCAGTTACGCGAGGACTGGTCATGGCTACTCTGTTTCAGTAATCAGACATGTAAAGGACTTTGAAGAATGCAATGACAATTGTCAATTTTTATGAGTTAAAATGTATTCTCCAGTGGAAATAAAATGATTACTTTCATTTCACTTTAAATAATTTCTGCAGCTTGAAAATGTATTTCTAATGTAGAGTCTGATCAATAATAGAGAAAAAAAAGAGGAAAATGTAGCTTAAGAGTTGTGTAAATAAATAAAAATTTGAAATTTATTAGATATTTATAAAATAATTACTGTTAAAATATTATTATTTTATGATTAATATTCATATTAGCCTTGCTTTTTATTTTCTTCTAATTATCTTATCTTAAATCTATTTTATTTAATTCATAACACTTTCCATAAAATAAAAAATTACATGTGAATTAACCCATTTGTGTCATTGTTATATCTCGCTGCTTGGAGCAAAGGACAAAATTTGCGAAGCGGTCCTCCAAGGGTGTTTGGGTAATTTCCTAAGAATCTTTATCTTGTGGCTTACATCGACCCTTCCAGGAGAAGAGAACACGTGTCAGCTATTTTGGTAACGCTCACCGTCCTTCAGCTTATAAATACCTCCTCAATTCGCCTAGGTCTGGAGGATATCTCATTTACGCTGTTGTGGTCGTTCGTTGTCTCTCTACGTATTCCTCAAGGTAAGAGCTTGTCTTTGGGATTTGGGATCTGTCTTTTTTTGGTTGTTTTGTCTTTGCTAATTCGTTTGGAGATGCGGATCTTGTTATTTCCGGAAAGGTTTGTCTTTGCTAATTCGTTTGGAGATGTGGATCTTGTTATTTCCGGAAGGGTTTGTCTTTACTTTTTTGCGCTTAATCTTTCTAGTGATTAATTGGACGAAGATGGTTTAGATCGGTGAATTCGGGTGGAATCTTGTGTTATAGTATGAGGATATCTTGATTCTGTGGTTCGTGGGCTTGATATGTGGATTTTGGTGCATGTATTACGTTTTCTTGGAGATCTCGTTCTCATCTTGTTTTATTGGCAAATAACTCTCTTATCAGCGGAAAGGTTCGGAGAGTAGTGGAGTTCCTTTAAATTTTGGCCGAAGACTTGTGTTCGTTGCAAAAATTGATTGTTTATGTTATTAAAAACTTGATATATGGATTTTAATGCATGTTTTACATGTTCTTCATGATTGGTTTTTGTTTTGTTTTGGTCGATGGAAAGATTAGGAGAGGTGTTGTGTGTCTTTAGATTTTAACCAAAGATTTGTGTCTGTCGCAAAGGTTGTTTATTTTCGCTATTCGAAACTCGTGGGTATCTGGGATTAAGTTATGTGTTGTTGTCCTGAACGAGAGCTTAAGTTTGACATCATGTTTCTGCTTTATCCCTTTCGATGTTCTAGTTTCATTGCTTACAAATCATTCTCCGTATATGATTGGATCCATAAGCAGATGACTACGGATTAATGGGTTTTGCTGGATCCATTTTTCTTTTTTGACTGAAGTATCAACTTTTTTTTTTTTAATTCTTTATTTTGGTGAGTTTTTTTCTCTTTTCTTTAAATGACCCTCATTATCTCTGTGAGATTCGTGGATTGAGCCTTTGGCTTAACGGCCGCATGGGGGTTCTAATGTGAGGTCTTGGTTTCCAAGTCTCACGGTGTTAATGTGAGTGTGTTATTAACATTCAAAAAAACATTCCCATGAATAAGGAAACAGTAGAAGTCTTATATTTTTCTGGTTCTGCCATCTATATCAATTGTAATGGTTATACTTTCTTTATCTTAATGCTGCAAGCATCTGGTTTTAATGTTTATATGTTTTTGTTACCCATCTTTCTAATCTTAAAATTTTGGATAGCATATTAGTGTTCATTAAAATGTTTGTTTTTTTAAACATATGCAGCCTAATTATGCTTAATAGTAGAATTTCCATTAGTAGGTTAATCTTTGCTTTTAAATCCTGCCCAGTCTTGACCCTGTAAAACTGCTGGTCCTAGTTTTACAGGGTTATTATGTGATGGAACTTGTCTGGTCCCTAGATTATGGTATGGTTTCACTGGCTGGACCAGACCAGGTTTCAAAACATTGATGTTAACCTTTTGCTCTTTGTTAAAATTATTTTGCTCTCTAATTCCTCTAAAAAAATCCTCTACTGTGTTCTAAAAATCCAGATGACCTTGTAATGGCTTTAATTTATGGGATTTAATTAATGGATTTTTAAGTATAATATGTCTGTTGAGTTGTTTTTTGATGCTCGAGTATCTATTATCTAGGTTTCTGTCTTCACTGCTTGGTAAACAAGTTTTATCAACAATTTCAGCTGATTAACGAAATAATTTGTTCTGGTCTTCTATTTTACAGATGCAGATCTTCGTTAAGACCCTCACTGGTAAGACAATAACACTTGAGGTAGAAAGCTCTGACACCATTGACAATGTCAAGGCTAAGATCCAGGACAAGGAAGGGATTCCTCCAGATCAGCAGAGACTTATCTTTGCTGGTAAGCAGTTGGAGGATGGCCGCACTTTGGCTGACTACAACATCCAGAAGGAATCCACTCTTCACTTGGTGCTTCGTTTGAGGGGTGGAATGCAGATCTTTGTTAAGACCCTCACAGGAAAAACTATCACTCTAGAAGTCGAGAGTTCTGACACTATTGACAATGTCAAGGCTAAGATCCAGGACAAGGAGGGGATTCCACCAGACCAGCAAAGGCTTATCTTTGCTGGGAAGCAGTTGGAGGATGGCCGCACGTTGGCTGACTACAACATCCAGAAGGAATCCACTCTTCACTTGGTGCTTCGGTTGAGGGGTGGAATGCAGATCTTTGTTAAGACCCTCACTGGTAAGACCATAACTCTTGAGGTAGAAAGCTCTGACACCATTGACAATGTCAAGGCTAAGATCCAGGACAAGGAAGGGATTCCTCCAGATCAGCAGAGACTTATCTTTGCTGGTAAGCAGTTGGAGGATGGCCGAACCTTGGCTGACTACAACATCCAGAAGGAATCCACTCTTCACCTGGTTCTCCGTTTGAGGGGTGGAATGCAGATCTTTGTTAAGACCCTCACAGGAAAAACTATCACCCTAGAAGTAGAGAGCTCTGACACTATTGACAATGTCAAGGCCAAGATCCAGGACAAGGAGGGGATTCCACCAGACCAGCAGAGGCTCATCTTTGCTGGTAAGCAGTTGGAGGATGGTCGCACCCTGGCTGATTACAATATTCAGAAAGAGTCCACTCTTCACTTGGTTCTTCGTCTGAGGGGAGGCATGCAGATCTTTGTCAAGACCCTGACGGGTAAAACTATAACACTGGAAGTGGAGAGCTCTGACACAATTGACAATGTCAAGGCGAAGATCCAGGACAAAGAGGGGATTCCTCCAGACCAGCAGAGGCTTATTTTTGCTGGAAAGCAGTTGGAGGATGGCCGTACTTTAGCCGATTACAACATCCAGAAGGAATCAACTCTCCATTTGGTACTCCGCTTGAGGGGTGGAATGCAGATATTTGTTAAGACTCTGACAGGGAAAACGATAACCCTAGAGGTTGAAAGTTCTGATACTATTGACAACGTGAAAGCAAAGATTCAGGACAAAGAAGGAATTCCCCCCGATCAGCAGAGGTTAATATTTGCTGGTAAGCAGCTTGAGGATGGCCGCACTTTGGCTGATTATAACATTCAGAAGGAGTCTACCCTCCATCTTGTCCTTCGTCTCCGTGGTGGCATGCAGATCTTTGTGAAGACCCTTACTGGGAAAACAATTACCTTAGAAGTTGAGAGCTCGGACACCATTGATAATGTGAAAGCCAAGATCCAAGACAAGGAAGGAATCCCCCCTGACCAGCAGAGGCTCATCTTTGCTGGGAAGCAGCTGGAGGATGGCCGTACTTTGGCGGATTACAACATTCAGAAGGAGTCAACCCTTCACCTTGTCTTACGTCTTCGTGGTGGGGATGAGTAAGGTAGTAGCATCCGTTTGTGTTCGAAGCTCTACTATCCTGGATTTGCTCTGCACTGATCAGTTATGCTGTTGATATTTTAGTTTTTAATTGATAGTATAGAAATCGTCAGAATGTTTTAAAGTTTGAAACTGTCATCTTTGATGTTTAATTGCTGTTGAAGTCGGTTTAGTGTTTTGTGGTGATGTTGTGCAGTTTAAGTGTTTCTAAACTAGTTCTATTGTACTGTGGTTGGTTTGTTGTGAGAACCAAGTATCTACATTCTGTGTCAAAACTAAGGTGTTACTGTTTGCTTGTTTTATTCTGTTCGATGTATTTGAAAATGGCCCCGACTATGGCCAGCCAGTTACCTACGGCGTGGTGTTGATGACTTGGACTCTCTGCTTGCCTATCACCTTCTAGAGTCTCTTTCGTCATTTAGACCCAAAGATTCCCAGATTGACTCGATGATTTGGTGTGCCTTTCTCGGTTTCCTCTGCTTACTCTCTCATTAAGGGGATGTATGTCGTGCTCTGTTGATCACAATGTGGCTATTGTTTGGCATTTATGCTTTTCACTTTGGAGTGTTGGTCTCGATAAGATCCTCTCAGGCGTCAGGCGTCAGGCGTCATGGTAATTACAATGTGTTGTACCTCTTGCCCTCTTTGCTGTCTAGAGGAGGAGACTATCAGCTATCTTCTCTTTTCCCTGCCCCTTCGGTTGATTTGGATGAACACCCGTAGTCCAGTGGGCCTACAGCTTTGTTGCCTCAGGATCTCATTTCAGTTTTCCACATGCTCCTTGGGGTCTTTCTCCCCAAAATGGGTAAGCTACTTATTTCTGAAGTTTAACTTCAGATAAGAATAGACCAACTTTCACATAATTTTTTTATTACATGTGAGTTTCAGTAGCACCAAATTCTACAAGTAAGAATCAGAATCGAGAATGACAGCAGTTCCTATTGCATGAGGTACAGCACTAAACCATTACAATCTCCTCACAAGATGGTAGAATACACGTAACTCATAATTCAACCAATGAAACATAGAATAAGTTGTGAGACATAAAAGAAAGACTATTTGAAGGTAAAAAATCTAACAAGATACATGTATAAAGGAAACCTTAAAGAGTTATCTAAATAAAATAAATAGAATAAAATAAAAAGATAGTACTATGTCCTATACCATAACAAGTGATGGTCCAGATTGTTTTGATAAAAGTACCCATATAATTGGTTAATTTTCAAAAGAACAAGACCAGAGATAAGGCCAATGGAAGACTAGAAGTGCGAGAAATCAGTGATGGTACAAACTGTAGCAAAAAGCTATTGAAGCTGTTCGTAAGGGAGCACAGGGAAAAGATTAAGACTGACTTGGCAGACAGGGCAAGGCAAAGCAGTGACAGTGAGAGCAGCGAGTCTGCAACACCAACCAAAAAGGAGCCGAATTGGTGATGCTCATTAACAACAACCTGCGCCATAAAAGCCAGCCAACTGCTGGCATTTAATCGATCAGTGACTTTGCATCATCGTCTTTCCGATCAGCTGTCGTTCATTGCAGCTACCGGAACTCCTCTGAACTACCAAGTGACCGGTTGGAGAGATGTAGCAGGAAAGCATAGAAGCCCAAAGAAATTTCAAGCTTGCCCCACGAAATTTAATGTTTGGATGTTGGACAGAAGATCAAGTTATCAACAGTGCCATAAAGAGGAATTACTTGCTCTCTCAGTAAATGAAAATTTTGAACGATAATACCAAAAATCTTGATGAACTGATTAACCATCTACTTCACAAGAGTAGATAACCGCTCTGTCAAATGTTCCCTAGGAGCAATCCGTGAATGAGACTTGGTTGGAGAGAGCGGGACAATTTTCCACTTCCCACTGCTAGAAGGGATAACAATCGTTGGGGGGGAAAGCAGAGGCAGAGAGACAGACCCTCTACCCTTTTTTAGACGAAAATTGGTCTTAGAAAAAAGGGGAAGTCGGCTTTCTTCCTTTATGCTTTCGTCTACAGAAAAGAAGAGCATGATTATCCATCTCATTTTAGCAGCCAAACGAGTAACAATGGTTGCAAGTTGCTAATTTACAAAATTCACTAAATTCTTGATGATCCTGATAAAAAATGAATACTAAAAGCATCGCCAGCTAAATGAAGAACTATCAAGTCATCATATCATAGTCATCCAATTTGTCATTGTATTGCAACACCTTCCTCTTTATCTTGGATGAATCTACCCAAGTGACAAAATCTTCCATATTCCGGGTTACGAGATATGCAGGATCGGTGACTGTCTCTGGGCCTATTCGAATATGCCCTTGCTCGATGTATGTAATAGCTTCCTTCAAGTGCTCAGCAAACTTCAACTTCAGCAAAACAGTTGACAACCTGCGCCTGCATTACACAAAGAGCACATGAACACAATCAGCACCAAATAAGTTCTTACAAATACAAAAAGTACAATAATTGCATAGAAAATTCCCAACAGACCCAGACAACACTCCTGGTTGGTGAAAATAAATTATCAAAATTCAGAACTCAGCACCATTGGAATATCAACAATACCATTTAGTCTTCAGATCGTGAATAAAGATTAATTCAGTGAGTATGATTCCAATATTAAACAAAATTCTGTATAACTATAAGCAACTTCGAAGAGAAAGAAATAAAAATATGGATATTGTTGTGGGTGTTTGCCTGGTTCAAGTCTCAAGGGTGTTTGGGATATTGTGTCTGGCTGCAACCAATATCCAAAAGAAAGAAAGAGGAGAAAGTAGAAAAATCAGAAATGAGGGAACTGATGGTAAGAAAGCCTGCAACCAATTTTTTTCCTATTTAAAATCATAACACTAATAACAATGGCACTTATTCCACCATGTTTACAACATTTCCTTATTTCAATTTTATCATTAAAAAACACAGAATAGAAACAAGTTAAAAGAAAAAGGACCGCCAATTGGTTGAGTTAAGTGCAACAAATTTTTCGTTTAACATTAAACCACCAAGTTTGAATTGGATGACTTAAAATCCAATTTCTTCTAATCCTACATTTATTTTTTACCCCATGCATTCACGACTGATGTTTCATGTTAGATCTTTTTTTTTATAAAAAATTATTATCTTAGATATTTTTCTCATTTTTATCAATTTTATATGACGAAATAGATATGATGTTGATTTTATAAATATAATGAAGTAAATGGCATTCTTGGAAATACAATGATTTTTTCCAGGAAGAAAAAATTGGGTGCAGCCAAGCTTAGCTAAACTTGAGTTCAACCTCTTTTCCAAATCAATAATGATTCATAGTTCCTTTGCATACCAAAAGAATATAGAAAAATAAAATATGAGGAACCAAAATGGACGATTAACAAAATTAAAAAGTTGGTGCAGCTAACTTATATGGACTTGAGTCCATAATTCCTTTTCTCAAATTTGTGTTCTATAGTTACAACAGGAGCATCCATGGCACATAACTTAGCTCACAATACTTTCCTTATTGCAGTTCACTTCCACTATGTTGGAATGATCAGTAGCGAATACAAATGAACTCTACCATCATTACACTGATTTTACTAAATTGTATGATGCGTGTTAGGTGAAATTTTTAAGGAATTGAATAACCTGCTATGCTTCTGAGTCTATCAAACAATAATCAATCATATTCCAATACTGCAACACATTGACAAACATCTAGAATAAAAAATTAAAGCATGTGGTTGTGCTCCATGTAAACTGTGCCCTCATAATTACCTGCAGAACGAAGATACCGACAAGCGTTCACACAAAGCCAAGCTCTTTTTAGTAGAGATCACTCCCAAATTATACCTGGGATCAACATGAAAATGTTATCAGAAACTAGAAAAAAAAAAGGGACAGAGTCTTAAGAAGACTGCCAGGTTATGGTTCTGAAAACTTCTTGGAAAAAAGAGCAGAATCCTTTACAAAGCATCTTAAGAGTCCAATGATGTGGCTGCACTAAGCGAGAGTAACATATATGCTACTCTTGGGACAATGACCCAAAAGTTCATTTGCAGAAACGAAGTCGATAAATAAGTAAAAAAATATCAATGCAGTTCAGCTACAGAGTACAAGGGAATTTAGAAAAATCCACCTTAACAAAATGTAGTATTTGAGTAACCATGAGGAACAGACAAAAGGTAGACAACCCAAGTAGGAGGCCAAAACTCCCAAGTATATGAACTAGATGACTTCATCAGCACAAGTCCATCCTAGAATAAATATGAAGTTATACACCACCATGAGCCTCAACAAGCTTAGGTCTTCCATGGATATGTAAGAAACAACTAATAAATAGCACAAACCTGCAACAGAGTTTAGTCCATCTCTTAGCGAGAGTCGAGGAATGTGTCTATGGGGTTGGGTGGTGGGGAAATGTGAGTTTGGGTGTGGGTGGGGGAATGTGAGTTTGGGATTGGGTGGGGGAACTTACACAGAGGAGGTGATATGGGCTTCATTAAGTAGGAGACAGATTTTTTTTATGAAGAAGTAGGAGACAGTTGATACCCGATGAGCCCAAACAAAAGAAAAAAAAAGGTTCCATGGAAATCAATAGAGCCAAAATACTGCAAATCAAAATATTTGAAAACCCAAACAACAAAACCAGCAACTTCCCACCAGTTGAGGTCAGCTGGTTCGTGCCAGTTTCCTTTGCAGGGGTGGGAGTGATGTTGGTGTTATTATGCATCGAATGACACTTAATAACAAGTTAGTGGGAAGTCCCAAAATAGAGATCGAGTAAGAATTTGAATTTCTTTCTTTGCCTCCATGCTTTTGTACAATATTGAAATTCTGAATATTACAAATAAGTGCCAAAGAATTGGATTTGTCTAATTGGTTCTTCCCCCACCGACAATGAGCCCAAAACGTCAAAAACAGTTTAATGCAGTCAAACAGTCTCTTCACCACCTGAAGCAAATAAAGAAAAGGAAAAGAAGCGAACAGAGAACTCACAATTTTTCCAACAGCGAATCCGTCATTTCAATGCGGTAAGGGTCTCTTGGGTCCATCTGCTTCAGGATATTCACAAGCTTCTGGACCATCAGGCAGATTCCTGAATATCTGAAATCGAACGCGATCAAATTACATACATAGAATCAATGCAAACCTGTGCAGTAATCAACCAAAAAGACGACAAGTGAAATCAAGCCTCACTTTTTGTAATCATCTCTGCCTGTGACATGGTACCGGCGCATAACAAACGCTTCTCGATGACCCTTTTCTCTCTTCCATTCAAGAAAGTTAACTTTTTTCAGAAGCTTCTGCTCATGAAACTTCAGTTTCCTCATCGTGCCTACTCTCAGACAACCAAACTCAAGATTAAGATCAGGGAGAACATAAACGCATTAAGCACAAGTAAGATGATGGGTATTCGCTTTCAATATCCGTACCAGAATAAAATTTGTCCGCGAAACAATAGGGTGTGGTGGATAGGCGTCTTGACGCAGGAAACTTGCTCAGCCTCAGTGACAATACAAAAACAGAAGAACAGAAAAATAACAGAGGGCGCTTCGAGAGGCGGCTGGATGATGAGATCGTCGTAGCAAAGCCGGCTCCAACACTAGGGTTTTGCTAGAAACTTTGTCTAAACCAGACCGGCGACAGAACCAGGCCGGCCCGTTTTAGTTAAACTGCGTTTGACCCGAGGCATCGTAAATAAATAAGAAAGAGGAGTGTTGACTGTTGACCGTGGTATTTAACTTTCAACCAAAAACAAGAAAGAAGAGTGTTGACTGTTGACCGGGGTATTTAACTTTAATTATGTGATGTGGCTGCGTTTAATTCTATAAGCATGCACCCAGATGTCAAAGTTCTCTAGAAGGGGAGAAGATCTGTGGAATCGGATTTGCGCCTGCTCGAACGTTGAAAATATGCTGGAAAGTGGAAACTTCAGCTTCCACCTGTCTCTATCCATTAATGAAAATGCAAGCACTTCCCATCCATATTCACATTTTCTGTCAATGCGAAGTTTTTGGCCGTTTTTCAAATGCCCAAGTCAAACGGAGTCTGCCCTCAACGTTCTGCCGCACCACTTGCTGGAAGAACACTTTCTCGCACTAATCATCGGAAGGCGGCTGGAAAATGTAAAATCTATGCTCTGCGATATCATTAGGGAGTCTGAGAGGAGGGGAAGAAAGACACTGCTCCAACTACTACAAGAAGCGGGTGTCTTTGATGGTGGTAGTTTGTTTTTGTGCCTATTGACCATTTCGCTTTTATTGGTTTCTTGACTCTTTGGGACGCACCTAGTTTTTTTGTTCAGTGGGTGATAACCTAACTGGGATATCAAGAAGGGGCAGTTGCTGAGTGGGGATTTTATTGGTTTGACCATGCCCTTTAAATTTTGTAGAAAATGGTTTGAGCCTCCATGTTTGTGTTCTTCTTGGAGTTTCTGAAGTGGGCGTTTGCTTGCAGAATTTGACATGCGTTTTCTGCGGGAGATTGTCGTGCTCATGTAGACAGTGGGTTGATGGCGAGGGGAACAGTTTTTCGGCGAATAAATCTTATATAATTCGGAAATGGGGATATGTAGGCAGTTAGCACGAGGGAAATCTGACTCCTTTCATTTAAGTACCTATGGTTACGGCGAGGAAGATTGTCAGAATATTTTCTTCTAAAAGCAGAAAAGGGTCCTTGCCGTTGCAGCTCACTGTGCTAAATGTACAAGCATAGGGAGAGCGAATAATCTGGCAGAAGCCACCTCGTTCATTGATTCCGGATAAACGATGAACATGGGAGAAGTGAAAGAGAGCTTTGAAATTGAAAAAGTTGATATTGAGGATCGGCTGGGCCCGGAGGATGATCTCTGTAAGGGAATTCCGACATGGTCCAAGCAAATCACTGTGAGAGGCCTCTGTGCAGGCTTTCTGATTGGTGTCATGTATACTGTTATAGTGATGAAGCTCAAACTCACGACTGGCTTGATCCCTTCTTTAAACGTTTCTGCTGCGCTTCTTGCCTTCTTTTTCCTCAGGGCATGGACCAAGATACTAAACAAAGCTGGAATTCTTTCTACACCTTTTACTAGACAAGAGAACACAGTAGTTCAGACCTGTGCTGTGGCCTGTTATGGTATTACTATGGGAGGTTGGTTATCTCGTTTTGTTGTTCTTCTTTCTATTTATTTTTCCTTTTCCATTCAAAACAAGAAACCGCTTACTCGTTGAAAGAGTGTCCTGAATTGCTGTGTTTTGGTAACAGGGGGGTTTGGTTCTTATATGTTGGCCTTGAATAAGAAGACATACGAATTGGCAGGGGTGGATACAAAGGGAAACGATCCTGGGAGTTATAAGGAGCTCAGACTCGGATGGATGATTGGATTTCTTTTTCTTACCTGTTTTGTGGGGATCTTTGCATTGATTCCTCTCAGAAGGGTTAGTTTCATTTTCTCTTTGAATCGCTTATTCCTTAATCGTTGCAATGTTCATCAAATTTAACAACAATGAAATTTGATTCTTTATTGTGGGTGAAATGGAAATTCATTTTATTATGGCTGGATTGCTGAAAATATTTCATATTCGGTCCTCTCTTCTTCTTCATTTGTTTTCTGAAAATACGAACAAAGAACAAAGTTGCTAGGTTTTCTTTATTTTTCTTCTCATATCTCGTTCTTTTTTCATGTGATCTTTTCATACACAGATAATGATAATTGACTACAAACTACCTTACCCAAGTGGCACAGCTACTGCTGTTCTCATCAATGGCTTCCACACTCCACAGGGAAATAAGAAGGCCAAGTACTTAAACATTTTGAGAATGTTTTTTGTTATAAATGCTAACACCTTATGTAGCTACTTGGGTCTGACAATTTGACACTTTGCAGGAAACTGGTTCGTGGTTTCTCCAAATTTTTCTCAATCAGCTTCTTATGGGCTTTTTTCCAGTGGTTTTACTCTGGTGGTATTCAGTGTGGTTTCTCACAGTTTCCCACTTTTGGGTTGAAAGCTTGGAAGCAAACGTACTATATCTCATCTTAGTTCAGTTGGATTGAGATAATATGTCATCTAGTTGTTCTGTTTTTGCTAACTTAGTTTCTCTAATATGCAGATTTTACTTCGATTTCAGTATGACTTACATTGGGGCAGGGATGATCTGTTCCTATTTAGTGAATCTGTCTCTACTTCTTGGAGCAGTGCTTTCATGGGGAATAATGTGGCCTCTGATCCATGACCTCAAAGGAGATTGGTACCCTGAGCGTTTGCCAGATAGCAGTATGAGAAGTCTGGAAGGTTATAAAGTAAGTAGATCAAGGTCTGGTTTCCCCTCAATGGCGGCAGTTTAGAGGAAGGAATGAGAATATTTATATGTTAATTATCCAAACTTAGGACTAGTTCTGTTTTTCAAAGTTTTGCCTGTAAATTATGAGTTTTGAATCTCAGATAACCTCTCCCAACATGTCTCATACTTACATTCTGTGTTGCTGAAGAAATTTGTGTATTGCATAATTGCTAGAAAAGTAAATAGAGACAACAACAAAAGGGTGCTGCCACACTCAATATTCCTTTTAGTTCTGCCTCTAGACCATGCCATAGATATCAGCAACAGGAAAATAGTGTGTTTCTCATTGATTGTAACTCATGTTTTATAGGTCTTTATCCCCATTGCTCTCATCTTGGGAGATGGGCTCTATAATTTTCTCAAGATATTTGCTATTGCTATCAGAAATGCTCACCTAAGAATTCAGGAAAAAGACCTACAAACAGGTAAAGGCGTGATGTGCATCTGTACTCATTAATTGCAAATACCAGGTGATCTTATTGACGTCTTATTTTCTCTCCCCAAATTACAGGTCACCGGAATGATGGCCTTGATGTTCTCCATAGGAATGACATATTTATGAAGGATAAAATTCCCTTGTGGATAGCATGTTCTGGATATGTTTTCTTTTCCATAATTTCTGTCATTGCTATTCCTCTGATATTCCCTGAAGTGAGATGGTACTACGTTGTTGTAGCTTATCTGTTGGCTCCTGCACTTGGCTTCTGCAATGCCTATGGGGCTGGCCTAACTGACATGAACCTTTCTCATAACTATGGAAAAGTAGCCCTCTTTGTGCTTGCTGCTTGGGCTGGGAAAGACTCTGGTGTAGTTGCAGGTCTTGTTGGATGTGGCCTAATAAAGTCGATTGTCTCCATCTCAGCTGATCTCATGCAGGATTTCAAATCAGGTCATCTCACGCTCACCTCTCCTCGATCAATGGTCCTTAGCCAAATCGTAGGAACTGCCATGGGATGTGTTGTTGCTCCTCTCGTCTTCTTCCTTTTCTACACTGCCTTTGATGTTGGAAACCCGAAAGGAGAATTCAAAGCTCCATATGCTTTGATCTATAGGAACATGGCAATTCTTGGTGTTGAAGGTTTCTCTGCTCTTCCACACCATTGCTTACAGCTCTGTGGTGGCTTCTTCGTCTTTGCAATTGGAGCAAACTTAGTGAGAGATTTATCCCCAAGAAAGATTGGGAAATGGGTTCCACTGCCCATGGCCATGGCAGTGCCTTTTCTTGTTGGGGCCTACTTTGCGATTGACATGTGTTTGGGGAGTTTGATAGTATATCTTTGGCATAAGCTCAACAAAGAAAGAGCCACTTTCATGGTTCCTGCAGTTGCTTCTGGTTTGATATGTGGTGATGGACTATGGACTCTCCCATCAGCAATTCTAGCTCTAGCGAAGGTTAATCCTCCCATCTGCATGAAATTCTTTACTAGTTAGCTTAGAAAAGACTTGAAGTCCTGGAAAATAGTTTACCTAGGGTGGGTCGAGAATTCTACAAATTGATATTAAATGAGGTAACTGGCTGGCCATAGTCGGGGCCGCTCTTGTCAAATGAATGATGCAATGTTAACTGACTGGCCATCTGGGACCAAAATTGGGTTTGTTGTGATGTTGCAGTCAACAGGACTTGAATAAGCCTAGCTTTGATGAGGCAATGTTATCAAAAGAAGTATGTAAATTGACAACTTAATAAGTATACTTTCATGAGATTTTATGAAAGACTTCTCTCTAAACTAACCTGCAAATGCTCCGGGTCTGCAATGAAATAACTCCAATCTATTGTAAATTTCTCTTGATCTTTCTGTGTGGTTCAGGTATTCTTAGAAATTATTTTGACTTGGCAATCTCAGGTTATCTGCATCTTATGTTAGTGCATTCATCTGCCACCAAGTCCTTTACTTCATTTTAAGGTTTCTGGAAGCAGGTTATCTCTTTACTAGAAGTAATGGGTAGACAATATCTAGCTCAGAACCAAATACTTACTCATCTCTTCGTAACACAAGCAGTCTTCATCATTTAATTGGGCCCTATCACATAAAAAAGATTAGGGATAAGGACACTGAGGCTGGATGTGAACGAAAAAGAACATCGCCATTTGTTACGTGAGTTTTACTAAAGAAACAACAGGTTAACATCTCTGCAATATTCTTCTTCCACTCTGATGCTGATCTTGTGTCAGATATTGCCTTGCTTCAGAGATCAGCTATTCGTGTAAAGCTTTGCTCAATCATTTTTCGTCCTTTCTGCCTGAGTCAGTTCAAGCTGAAGCATCTTACTTTTAGGCAGTGGAATCGGTTTCAGAACACTAACAGTGACTGCCGGTTGAAAACGCTCCTCATTTCTGGCGTTTTTTCTTCTCTGAAGATGGACACAAATAAAGTATCTAAAGATGGCCTTTCAAGTTGTTGCATCCATCGCTTCTTATCAGTCTCGGTTCTGCAAGTTGCGGCCATCCAATAACTAGAACTGATTGATGTGAATCAGGCGTACAGAATCGGACAATACGCAGAGACTTTCAGAGTTCTTCCCCGTACTTTGAATTGACTTCTCGCTGTTGATTGTTGCAGAAAAACCAAAGCCTAGACACAAGAAACAGAAAAGAGAGAAAAGATACTGCAACAATTCAACTTGTTGTGAAGAAAAAAATAAATCACCCAGTATTGGTCTTGGCCGTTTTCCAGAAATAAGTATAAAACCAGTGAATAGGAAAAAGTTATCCCATTGAGAATTGAGAAGAGACAAGGAAAGTGCTTGTCCAGGTTACAAAATCTCTTCCCACTCTCGACCAGACTCCACGAAAGGATAAGATGATAAGTGAGGCTTTTTTTTTTTGTAAGGCAGTGACAGCTGCTTTGAACCTTTTTTACAACAAGTGGCCTCAACTTCCTACTTTCGGTTACTGCATTGGATGTGTAGAAAACGACTGCTGAAAATTGGAAGTGATGCTCAGGGAAGAAATTGATAGAAAAGTGGCACATAAATCAGTTTAAGAGGACTAAACCATCTGGAGAATTTTACAGGAATCTGGGTGGAAATTGTAAACAAATACAGAAACCCAGATTTGTGAATGCAACGAGGAGATTGCTGACCACTTTGTCTGGGTATGCATGACATTGACAGAGGTGTCTGTATACAAATTAAAGAGAATTGACCTACCATGTCTTGTGATGGGAGGATTCTATGACCTACCCTACGTATTCTATGACAGAGGAATCCTTGTTTTGTCTGTCTTACCTAAGTTTACTGAAGAAGTGCATTTTGTCATCAAAGTGGATGAACCCATGTAGTTGCTGATTAAAGAGGGAGTAACTGTGCAAAGTTGGCAAGATTTGAACAATCATGTTAGGACTAGTACGTTAGATCTTGCCTGGGTTTTGCAACAAGGCAGGTTTCTGGTGGGCTGCCTCATCAGCTTCTCTAACCTCTCTTAACCTCGGGACGAAGTTGACAAAAGTCATTCATACTTGAACTCATCTAAAGAAAAAAAAAAAAAGTCATGCAGAGATTTTGGCTGTTACAGAGAGGGTGTCACGGGTAGAGAGGAAGAGCCTGAAATCACGAAAAAACAAATTAAGAAGAAGGTAAATATAGAGGATTTAATGTATTGTAAGGACAAATATGGAAGAGGTTAGAAGTCACTTAGTACAATAGAATTTACTTTTCTTTTCATAATTTTTTTTTATGGGTTCCAAACGTGCCCCTAAATAATTTCTTTAAAAAAATAATAAAATAAAACAAAAATACGTATTAAAAATCTATTTCTGGGACAAAAAAGTATGGCTTAGATGGAGAAGAAAATATCTCAAAGTGGAGTCGTTGCGAGCCAACCAAATTGCGGTGCTCCGTCATCATTCTTCTGATTGCCACGTGCGTCTACTTGTCTCGACCATCATCGCCTATTATTTCAACGCACAAAAGATCTGCGACACGTTCTAGATTCACAACCCACGATGTACACGCGGGCCCACGGAGCTATATAGCTAGACGACCGTTGGTTACGTGAGTGGGACTAGGGTGCGCCGACGGTTCGCGCCCCTCTCGCCGCCTCGCCCACTAATGTTTTCGTTGTGATTGACTTTAATGCATTGAAGTCCACCCCGACCGCGTTCCAAGAAGACCAAAACTCGTCCGAGTTATCGACTCGGATCTGTCGAACAGGAAAGTCCGATCCGAGCCGCTACAGCCGGCATTCTTAGTTTCGACTTCGAACCGCGCGACCGACAAAATGCGCTGACGCCTTGCGTGCGTCATTCCTTGTCGCTGAAACCGATGAAAAGATGGAAGATTCTTCTGTCAACGCAGACTCTATATCAATTCTCATGCAATTACTGAAGAACACAGAAAGCGAGAGCTTTTGATTAACAGAAAGTGCGATGGGGTTCATAGATTCCATCGCTCTGCTTGGTTTCCCTTCGTTTAATTCCCTTTCGTCTCTATCCATCCATCTCTCGTTCGCTTTCTCGAGGCGCGTTTATGGCACACGCACTGTTGCGGTAATCCTGTCCAGTCTCCACCCACCTCGCCAGAAATAAGATAAATAATTGCGGAAAGAATAATCCATAACGAGAAGACGATGAGTATCAGTTTTACCTCTAAACCCTTCAGAAATTTTGTACTACAAATGAGTTTATAGTACGAGCTGTAGTACACCAACAGAATTCAACCACGGGGAAAGAAAGTTGGCTGCGGTTGATGATGGTTTTGGAAGTCTTTTCCGCTGCTAGGTCAATTTCTTTGTTCTTTTGGTTGAATATAAATAGAGTTGCCTCTTGGGTACGATGAGCTTGTGCTGGTTCACTCATTATACCAATTAGTCGTTGAAATTTGAGAAGGGAGACTAATACGTAATTCCCAGGTGAGTTTTTCTTCACTCTGGACTATAGACCTCTGAATTTGCTCATGATGGGCGAAAAAATCCTGGTGATCTTTTGTTTTTGCGTTTTTTACCTTTTATCTCTGTTTCCGCATCTTTTCTACTTTCTGATCACTGGAGAACGGGAGGAAGCAGTCTCGTTTTGATCGATACAAACAGAGTTTTAAATGATTTGATTTCTTCTGTTTTAACACAGTCGTCGGTTTAATTCCTTTGTCATATCCAATATCCTTCCTTTTGTCCAAGCTTGTCTGTACTGAAGGAAACATTTAAGGTGTATATCAGAGCAGACGCGCTTCTCGCTTTTCCAGGCAAACGGTCGTTACTGTTGCGGAGGGAAAGCTGATATGGCGTCAACCTCTCCGCACCCACCTCACCAGGAATACGAAGAAAAATAAATGTAAGCGCAAAAATGAGTGGGAAAAAAGAGGCTATTTCAGGAAAGAATGTCTTTTGAATATCTCTCTTCGGAAAGTCGTACTGCAAAATGGTCTTATTTGTACTAGCCGTAGTACATGAGCGCAAACATCAGAGACGAAGAAACCCAATTCAAATGATGGTTCTGTGATGGTTTTCCCTTGTTGGCAAATAATCTGTTCGTCATGACTTTGTCCAGGGAAAATTATTAAAGGCTGGCCTCAGTTGGATGAAAAACATCGAGGTAGAAGACTGAATTATTGACAAGTTGTTGTTCGTCTGCTGAAATTTGCAAAGAATGATCATCACCCTGGTCAGCAGTTCATTTCTTTCTTTTTTTCAGTTTGTAATCAGAGTTTATGCTGCTCACTGAGACGATTCTCTGTTTGACACTCTGATTTCTGATTAGTAAATTTCGATTCTACTTTTTGTGTTTTCTGAATAGTCAATTTTGATTCTACCTTCAGCTAGCGATTTCAGATTGACGAAAGGACAAGATCAACGAAGAAGACATACCATATCGTCAAATTCAGAGAAATGAACATGGAGGACGAAAAAGAGAGGAGCGAAATTGAGAAAGTTGATGTGGAAGATTGCCCCGGCTCGCAGGAGGCATACTGTAAGAGGATTCCACCATGGTCAAAGCAGATCACTGTTCGAGGCCTTTTTGCAAGCCTTTTGATCGGTGTCATCTACAGTATTATAGTAATGAAGCTTAATCTCACGACTGGTCTAGTACCTTCTCTTAATGTTTCTGCGGCCCTTCTTGCCTTCGTTTTCCTCAGAACATGGACTAAACTGCTAAGTAAAGTTGGGTTTCTATCTACACCTTTCACAAGGCAAGAGAACACTGTAGTTCAGACTTGTGCCGTGGCATGCTATAGCATTGCAGTGGGAGGTTGGTGTTTCTCTGTTTTTTCTTATTTCCTGCAAAAAAGAATACTTGTCTTTTAGTTTCTCTCTCGTTGAGTAATCTAAGATAGCGCGTTTGGTTTCAGGGGGTTTTGGTTCTTATCTATTGGGTTTGGACAAGAACACATATGAACAGGCGGGAGTTGATACAGAGGGGAACGCGCCTTGGAGCTATAAAGAGCCAGGGGTTGGATGGATGACTGGTTTTCTTTTTGTCACTTGTTTCGTGGGGCTCTTGGCTTTGGTTCCTCTCAGAAAGGTTAAATTCTATTCACTGTTCACCCTTCAGCATTTGTTTGTCTAAATTTTCGGGGTATGGTACAGAGGTTTCTGTTGCAGGCTGCTTGAAACATGAAAAGGTTGATGGGGTTTTCACTTGTTCATCTTCTTTTGGTTTTCTGAATCATGAAGAATAAGTTGATTGTTTCCCTTGAAAGATTTTCTTGATTTACTGCTAGCTTTTCCCCATTTCCCCTTATTTCTGAACCCTTTTAATGGAGTTTCTCTGTTTCTCTACAGATCATGATCGTTGACTACCAACTGACTTATCCCAGTGGAACAGCCACTGCTGTTCTCATCAATGGCTTCCACACACCTCATGGAGATAAGATGGCCAAGTACTTGTCCATATTACAAATTTCCATAGAGAAAAAAATCAGTCTTCTTGCAGCAGTAAGTCCTAATTGCTTTGATTCTTTACAGGAAGCAGGTTCGAGGATTCACCAAGTTTTTCTCATTTAGTTTTCTTTGGGGCTTCTTTCAATGGTTTTTCTCTGGAGGAACTGAGTGTGGTTTCTCACAGTTTCCCACTTTTGGGCTGAAGGCATGGAAGCAAACGTACTTTTCAGGACTTCTTGTAGTTTGAAATGAGATTCTCTTGCATCTGATTGATCTACTTGGCTAATATAATGTTCTCTTTGTTGCACAGATTTTATTTCGATTTCAGCATGACTTACATTGGAGCAGGGATGATTTGCTCTCATTTAGTCAATCTATCCCTACTTCTTGGAGCTGTCATCTCATGGGGTATAATGTGGCCTTTGATTCATGGACTCAAAGGAGATTGGTACCCTGAAAGTATACCTGAAAGCAGCATGAGAAGTTTGCAAGGTTATAAAGTGAGTGCTTCACAGGCTACCTTTCATTCAATATGGAACTGTACACAAATTAAAAGTAGTATTTAATATCAAATTGATAAAATCATCTATTCTGAATCTGAAGTTTCTCTACTCATATTTTAATTCTTTAGATGAGAATTATATTTGTTTCCTTAACAATTAATCTTTCTTTAATGGCTTCCATTTGATAAACTAAGAAAATGGATGACATTCTCCCAGTTGTCATTTCTGTCTCTGCAGTTACTTCAAACGTTTGGTTATGTTATCACTTCCTTTTCTCATGTTTTCCAGGTTTTCATTTCCATTGCTCTCATCTTGGGAGATGGGATTTACAATTTTGTCAAGATACTTGCTATCACCTTAAGAAGTGTCCATCTGAGAATGCAGGGGAAGGTCCTAAAAACAGGTGAAGCCAAAAAACAAATACCCCAGTTCAGCCCCCAATATATTAGAACTTAACTAACAATTGATTACCTCTGCTCCAGTGACCAACCAACAGAATCGGGCACTTGACGATCACCACAGAAACGAAACGTTTATAAAAGACAATATTCCAATATGGATGGCCTGTTCTGGTTATGCCTTCTTCTCCATTATTTCTGTGATTGCAATTCCCCGGATGTTCCCTGAAATGAGATGGTATTATGTTGTTATAGCGTATCTATTTGCTCCAGCGCTAGGCTTCTGCAATGCTTATGGTGCTGGGCTGACAGACATGAACATGGCTTACAATTATGGAAAAGTATCTCTCTTTGTGCTTGCTGCTTGGGCAGGGAAAGACTCAGGAGTAGTAGCAGGCCTTGTTGGGTGTGGCCTAATAAAGTCCATAGTTTCCATTTCAGCTGATCTGATGCAGGACTTTAAATCTGCTCATCTGACCCTCACTTCACCTCGGTCGATGGTCCTAAGCCAAGCTGTTGGAACTGCTATGGGTTGTGTTGTAGCTCCACTCACTTTCTTCCTCTTCTACAAGGCTTTTGATGTGGGAAACCCTGATGGAGAATTCAAGGCTCCATACGCTTTGATCTATAGAAACATGGCAATTCTTGGTGTAGAAGGTTTCTCAGCTCTACCGCATCACTGCTTGCAGCTTTGCTATGGTTTCTTCTTGTTTGCTGTTGGAGCAAATTTAGCAAGAGATTTCTCTTCACCTAAGATTGGGAAATGGGTTCCACTTCCCATGGCCATGGCAGTGCCATTCCTAGTTGGAGGCTACTTTGCAATTGATATGTCTGTTGGGAGCTTGATAGTTTTTGTCTGGCATAAGCTGAACAGCAAGAAGGCCAGCTTAATGATCCCTGCTGTAGCTTCTGGTTTAATCTGCGGTGACGGGCTGTGGATCCTCCCTTCATCAATTCTTGCTCTAGCAAGGATCAATCCTCCTATCTGCATGAAGTTCCTTTCAACCTAGTCCAAATAAATCACAATCCAAGGAGATCCATAACATATTCACCTCTAGGCTAGACTCAGATCATCATCAACATTAAGAAGGGAACAGCTGCTCAACATAGATGAATAATGGAACCTCAAGTTAGATCGGAGGTCAGTTTAGGCAGAGAGTAGAAGTAAATGATCAGTTCCAAGAGGTGAGAGCAGAATCCAACTTGAGGATGGTAGAAGTTTGGGGGGGGGGAAGTCTATGAAAATTTTGATCTTGTTGTTTCCATTGAAATGGGGCTGGTTATGCTGCTGAAACTACTTGAACTTTATCATACGAAATGTGCTACTACTCTCTGATAGAGAGTAATTTAAAAAAAATATCAAAGTGCATAGTTATATACGTGCCATCCATTTCTTGCAGTTTTATTCTACTATCTTCCAGTGTTATCTGGTTATAGAACCCTGTGAATTTTACTCGAGTTCCCAGCTAATTTAGGAACTTGGAGAACTTCATCAAGGCCAGACTGTTGGGTTTTTTTTTTCTCGGAGATTTTCTTCTTAGAAGGATTCTGGACATTCCTTTAATGGCCTGGTTTAGTTGATTAATTATTCTCATGAAATCCTCAATTCCTTTCAACACAGAAGGCGTTCATCGATAGCAACAGAAGCCTGGTTTGCTTAGATTTTGTGGGTTCCATGGCTGTGTTGGGTGGTTCAGGCTATTGAAACTACCATTATCAAATATCCTGGGACAAGCCTGAAAATACAAAAAAGCAAAAACTTTGAAAATATTACAGTGCAAAGAGTGAATTCAAAGATTTTCCTTAAAATTATAAAGTTCAATCATAAAAGAATTCGGGGTGGGGGTGAAGTAAAAGAGTTTCAATCCTATCACGGGGTTTTTGTGGAGATGGGTTTTGAGTATCAATAGATTTCCAGAAATTACCCCCTCCCCACTTAAGTTATTATATATATATAATAACATCTTCCCCTCAAATGGATGCTGGTAAGTCAATCAACAACAATTTGCCAACCAAAAATTGATGCCGCTGTCGAGTCATTGCTTTGGTGAAGAGTATTTCAGATAGAAAGACAATTAACCTCAATGTGCTTGGGGTGTTCATGAAAAACGGGATTGGTGGCAATCTGAATAGCACTATTGTAATTAGCATGAAGAGGGATAGAAATAATCTGAGGAAACTCAAGTTCCGTAAGAAGACCACGTAGCCATACAATCTCAGAACAAAGAGTAGACATGGCACGGTACTCGGCCTCAGTAGAGGATTTAGAAATACGATCCTGTTTCTTACATCTCCAAGAAATTAAGGCATCACTTAAAAACATACACCAACCTGTAGTAGATCGACGTGTATCCGAACACCCAACCCAATCAACATCACTATAAGCAATAAGTCGAAGGGATGAGCCGATAGGAAAGAATAACCCACGAGTAGGAGAACCTCAAAGATAGCGGATAATGCGTCGAATTACAGTAATATGGAGATGTCGAGGAGAGGACATAAACTGACTAACTTGATGAACTGCACAGGAGATCGGGGCGGATAGTGGTCAAGTAGATAAGACTCCCAACCAAGCGTCGATAGAGAGTAAGGTCATCTAGAAGGTCCCCTTCATCTTTCCTGTATTTGACATTTACCTCCATAGGAGTATCAATCGAAGAAGTGTCCTCCAAACTAGCCAAGGTAATAATATCTTGAATATACTTATGTTAGTTTAAGAAAATACCATTGGCCCAATGATGTGCTTCCAGTCCTAAGAAGTTGGTGAGCTGGCCAAGATCTTTCATATGAAAAGTAGCATGCAATAGCTGCTGAACCTTAGTTGACAAAAAAAAAAAAAGATTTGTGGAGAGGTTAGGAAACACAAAAACATTAGTTAAGGAAGAGGAAAGATCATTAACAACACTGATAGGTAGAAAACTGCCATCAACGGTGTTGATTTTCAGATTTTCATCATAATTTTTGACATTGGAAAGAGAAACAACAATATTGGTCATATGGTTAGATGTTCAGGAGTCAAAATACCATGGCTTAGAAGAAACTTTATGATTACCTGAGAGTCCAAAAAAAGAAAAGTAGAGATGATCATCTGTTGTAACATTTCAGGAGTGAGTATGTCCTGGTTTGATAAGGTTATAGGGACAGGAATAGGAATAACCGGCAAGGCAACAAACAATGCAACAGAACTAGAGACACCAGTGGAGGCATGATAAGCAGTACCTTGCTTCCTTTTAGGTTGAATGGGACAAGTAGAGATATATGACTTTGTTTCTCGCAGTAGTTATAGAACTTTTTAGAACAATTTCAAGTAATATGACCAAAAGCTTTACAACTAAAGTATTGGATAACACGCATGTCTTGACCATTATTCCTCCCTTGTGCTGGATAAGCCACATTAATAGGGGCACTAACATTAGCCCGGTGTTCCATGCTAGCCTGAGTTACTATACGCTGCTTCTCACGAAGAAGTTCGCTGAAACAAGCATCTAGATATGGTACAGGATGACGATTCGTCAGATTAGAATGTGCAATTACAAAATCGGAACGACGCTTTATCAAGAATTGATTTATCTTGCTTGTTTCACGCAATACTTGAACAGTAGAGAGAGCGACAACACGAACATTAGCGTAAACAATGTCTAAATAGTCAGCCCAAAGATTTTGAAAACCAAAAAAATATTCCTCAATGGAGAGACTTCCCTTGGTGAAATTAGTCATCTCATACTCCAATTGAAAATGCTGAGCCGTGTTGTCTTGATGGTGAACCTTGTTGAGGTAATTCCACATGTCAGGGGCATTTTTATAAGGCATTAGATTGAAAACAAAGTGAGGCTCAACGGAGTCAAGGATCCAGGTCATGACCCTAGCATCCTTGACTTTCCACTTGGACAAAGCATCGACCTCTCGAGGTGTGGGATCACTCCCATCTAGATGATCCCACAACTCTTTTCCCATAACAAATAAACAAAACTGAAATTCCCAGGCAGTGTAATTTTTACCCGTGAAACGAATAGGGAACGAGTCTAGCCTTTTGATGTGAAATTTTTATTACATCGGCTTTTATACCTTGCAAGTGTACGAATTGTTCATGTAATCTAGCGGTAAGCGAGGGTCATATCCACAGGGAGGACTGAATTTTTGTGTATTCTTCAGTCAACTAGCCTAACCAAATATGATGAATTAATCTGAACTAAACACTAATTATATCCTAAATTATCAAGTAATAATCTAATTAACTACTTGCACAACAGGAAACGTCAACTCTGAATTTTACCGTGATTCGTGCCTCTCGAGCACCATGTAACCACGAATTCAGATTCTCAATCCTTGCGTCTAGCCCATCTCGGGCGCCTAGAGTTAATGACAAAGATCGAATTACAATACGATAACATTGAGGTATGAATGAATTTTCAAAAACCCATCTTGAACCGAATCCATGCTCACTTCCTTAGTCATCATGCCTTCTATTTATACAACGTTGTAGTCAAATTTTCACTAGTGAGTGGAGATGAGAAACAAAGTGGATAGAAAGAAATAGAGCCAAGTCTTAAAAGACATCAACCATAAAAATAGTAAAATGTTTATGCTTAAATTATTTTTTACCATTGGTGTAGTTTGTGTGGTATTAACCTCTTTAATAGCATAGTTATATATATATATATATATATATATATATCAAGACTCAAGTCACAATTCTATGGTTTTAACGAGCAAGAACAAAAAATATATATATTTTAGTATACTCTTTCTATTTTGTATCTATGACCATGTGAACTTAAACTACAATTGTAATTCAATATCGTATCCATAATTGATGAAGACCCTTATTAAAGGCCCAGATTGTTGACATTGATCAATGATCAAGATTGAGTGAATTCGATTATCGATTGACCGATAGTCAAAACTAAAACTCTCCATGGTTAAAGCATGAAGGTCTTGTCAAATAGTATGTCAATTGTCATATTCTAAATCGATTATTAAGATCAAAACCCAATAAACGGTCACAATAAAGTCGATTGCATAGGCCATGATAGAGATCAAATTAAAGGTGAGGGCCACCTAATCATCATGTAAGTGCAACATAACAAACCAATTGGCATATTGGGTGATACATTAAATAAGGTGACACATCGGTGATACATAGAGTTGTAAGCAAGCTTCCCTAAAAAGAAAAGATGATATTATTTCAAATAGGTAAGATGAAGTGTTACACTCATATTGGAAGAACTCTTAGAAGGCAGATTGATCTAATGAAGAGTTAGATGTTAGCAAAGTGCCCTTAACAAAATTTAATAGTAATTGAGTTGTTTGACTCAAAAATAGGGTACCCCCCCACCCCTAGACTGAGGACTCTGTGAGCCATGGCTGACATTAACGGGGCGAAGTGTCCTTCTTGTCGGTGGCTGCGTACGGGACTTCTAGACATTCAAGCTCTTTAAATTTGTCCGCGTCAGAAGTGAGCCCCACTTCTCAGCAAACGGAGGAACCAACCCCTTAGCAGAGAAATCTCCGACTCTTATCTTTCTCCCGCTCGCTATCCTCTAACCCGTCGCTTTGCTCTCTCTGGCAATTATCCCTCTTTCAAACAAGTTAGGGAGCATGGCGACCACACTCGGCGTCTTCCTCACTCCTCCCTACTTATCGCACAAAAATGTCACGTTATCTCCCTCCATCGTCTCCGCCGCTCCCAGAAAACCTTCTCCCAGAAAAAGTCATTTTCCCAAACACCCAGATGATTACTCCTACAAGCTACTCCTGCAGCTCCACCGAACCGTATCGAACCTGAGTATTTCTCCTCTGCCAGCTGCTGCAGCACTCTCATTGCCTTTTCTTTTACACCCACAGGCATGTCGTCTCTGTTTGTGTGCGTATTAGTGACCCTGTTTTGGGTTTGATTCGGATGAAATTTGTTTTCGTGGCAGGATGCACTTGCAGCGGGTGGGGAGTTTGGGTTGCTGGAGGGGCGAACATTCGCCCTGGTTCATCCGATTGTTATGTCTGGTCTCTTCTTTTACACGTTGTGGGCTGGTTATTTGGGTTGGCAATGGCGAAGGGTGCGCACCGTACAGGACGAGATTAACGAACTGAAGAAGCAGGTGAAGCCTGCTGCCGCAGGCGGGGAAGGGGTAACAGAGGCCTCCGCCGACGCACCAGTTTCACCCGTGTCCTCCAAAATTCAGGAGCTTACGGAGGTAATCTTAAAATCATTCGATTCCGTTATCATCCAAATTTCAACTTTGTTCTGGGCATCGAGTGTTAAATCAGGTAATCGGTCCAAAGAAACCAAATCCGCTTAATCTTGATTTCGTTAGTCGAGATTGTGAAACAAAATTGTCTCCACAACCCGGCGCCACCAACACGGGCTGGAATAGATCAACAACTTAAGTGTAAGAGAGATGAAACGAGTAGAAAAGAGAAACACTTAGGATTGAGGCTTTTTCAGGATCGTATCAACTTTGTTTTTCATTGGGCAAAATGAAAGAAAACCTTTCATCTTTACTTTTTTATTTCTTGGATTCCAATTCGATCAACTACTGCGCGTGTATTGATATGCTTCTTTAGATAAAGATGAAGGAAAACACGAGCTCTGAAAGATTATGTGTAATGGTGCATGCAGGAGAGGAAAAAACTGCTCAAAGGATCATACAGAGATCGGCACTTCAACGCCGGCTCCATACTGTTGGGATTTGGAGTGCTTGAGGCAGTTGGAGGATGTCTCAATACATGGTTTCGCACCGGACAGCTCTTCCCAGGCCCCCATCTTTTCGGCGGAGCAGGTACTTCTTAACCAGGCTTCTCTTCTTGCTTAAGCCCTTCCTTCTCTTTTGTTCTGAACCGTCGTACGTGGATGCAGCTATTACTGTGCTGTGGGCAGCAGCCGCAGCTTTAGTCCCTTCCATGCAAAAGGGAAGCGAGACGGCCAGGAATCTTCACATCGCTCTGAATGCCTTGAATGTCACCCTCTTCGTTTCGCAGATCCCAACTGGAATCGACATTGTTTTCAAAGTGTTCGAGTTTACACAATGGCCTTGATTTTTTCCTGTTTTCCTCTTTTTTTGTTTTATTTCCAAGCTCTGGTTGCACCATCTTTACCTTCGCTTTCTGTTCTTGTTTGTTTCAGACATATAAATTCTTTCTTGCAACAAAATCTGTTTATATACGAATCAACCCAGAAGAAATTCCTGCAAATTTACAAGAGACAAGCCTTACGCTTGTACCCAGTCAAAGGACGGAAAACTAATGGGAGATTAGGAAACACAGCCTCCAAATCTAGACGAAATTTAAGCTTCCAATCTTCCCTCTTTGATTGTAAAGAAGGAATAAAAAGAAAATCCTATGAGAGTTCAACTGGTGACAGTAAGATCATCAACCAGGAATGGAAAGAAATAAATATTAAAACAGTTTCATACTCTCCGGAATCACTAGAGGAGAGTCGATGACTATTAAACAAACATCCAAGCAAAAATACTCTGTAAAACAAAAAAAAAAAAAAAAAAAAGAAGAGTTCGTGACGACGCGAGATGAAAAAATCATTCTTTTCATCGTTGTAGTTTGTGATGGTTGTAAGACGGGATTGAATACATAAACCTACAAATCAAATAAAATAGATTAAAAAATATATTTATAATTATTCCCATTATATAACATGGTTTGTCTGAACCTACAAAATTTCCAGAAAAAAAGCGGGATTACATTTTCATCAGAACAATAGCCAAAACAATGGGAAAAGCGAAGAGATCAAGTAATTTCAATCGAGGAAACCTGTCTTTTGCCAAACAGCATTCCTCACACGACGCAGGTCCCTTCCCTTGAGCGTCCTCCCGACACCTTCGAACACAGAAAACGTCGTCATATGCGACCTGGCCACTATCTCATGCGGCGGCAGCATCTCCTCCTCCATCTCCTCATCCTCCTCCTCCACGAACCTCTGCTTAGTGGACAGGTGCTTGGGCCACACGGGGACATTCACCGGCGCCGACTGTAAGAAATTCCCAGACCCGGCCAGCGAGCCGCATAAATCGTCAGACGCGGAACCAGAGCGCGGGATCGCCACGGGCGGGATGGCCCGCGCAGCGGTGGCGGCAGAAAGCGTGGGGTCTAGCGCGGGCTTCCTCTGCACGAGGGCGCGGCGGTCGTCAGACAAGGCGGCGGCGAGACCGAACTTATCGGGACGGAAGGGGTAGCGAAAGCCAGGAGAGGAGGAGGTGGAAGTGGAGGAACAGGATTGCGGAGGCGAAGAGGACAAATCGGATAGGGAGGAGGCTCCGCACCAGACAAAATCGCTCTCGTCGAACTCGATAGGATCGGGATCGGGTTCCGGGGGCTCTTGGTTGAGGAATCCTAGAAACCTCACCGCCGGCGACGCAGGAGATGCAGAATTGGCGGCTTCCATGAGCGAAGCAGAGGGATCGACTAGGAGTAGCACTCAAAGAAGAAGAAGAGGAAACTCAGAGAGGGTTAGGGTTTTTTGTGGTCGGAAATTCCTTTCCGGCGGGGGAGATCGGATCCGAGGAAACGCGTCGTCGACATGAGCGAAGGGTTTTGGTGGGTGGAGGAGAATAGGAATCGGCGGGAGGCGGTGATGGCTACACGTGATTCAGTTGGTTTTTGTGCCTTTTGTGTTGTTTTTTGTGTGTTCTTTTCTGGCTCTATTCAGGCTGGTGACTCGCGCACACGCAGAGCGATCAATAACTACTGAGAAAAGTGAGTGAACGAGAGAGTGGAGTTCAGCGTAGGACTAATATATAGCAAAATCCCCCTCGACTAAGATACCCAGGCCCATAAGCCCACAGGCCCAAAACTCTTCATTAAAAAAGAAGATTAGATAATGAACAAGATCAATTGATAATAAACAGACACTTAGTGACGGTTAGAACCAAGGTGTTCATGGCACTAAATAGATATGACCTATGCAAAAATGGACTCAATCATATTATGATAATCCAATGAGATATGCCAATTCTGTCGGTATAATTGAATCCGGTGATTAATTAAAGTGAACATAAAATAAGCTGTAACATGATTGATGGGCAGTAAAACTCTCCAGTTGAGACAAAAGTGGTGCAGTTGGAAATGTCAATTCAATTAAGCTTTCAACTTACCTAATCACCAATGAAAATGGGTTGAAATAATTGGGGAGAGAATAGACCTTGAGAACATGCCAATACCCTCACTTTCATGCATTGAAGAGAGAGAGAGAGAGAAGGATAGCCAAAGGGCTCACAGAGAACCTAATTATTCTGGCTATAGAGATACATACAAACTGATGCTTCTATGAGGTAATAATGCAGCCTGTAGGGTTATCTTCCTTGAGTATGAACTAGACATCATCCAAAAAGAGGAAACAGAAAGGTAAAGCATAAAGTTCAAAAGATGGAAAGAGATTCTTGGATCTCTCTCTCTCTCTATCTCTATCTCTACTTTAATTTACAATAAAAGCTAAATCGATTTCCCTAAAACTGGTTACTTACAAGAAAACTTTCTTTCTTTGTTTTATCTTCAAAAAAATAATGGGATAGATGCTGAGTTCAGCATACCATGAATCTGTAAATCTTTTGCAGTCATGAACATATGTTTCAGCAACTTGACTTGGGAATTCTTTGGACTTTTGCTTTTCTTTCTCCTTTTTTGTCTTATTCATGTTTCTTCATAAAGAGACCTTGACGGGAAAGAAGGTGAAAAGGGGTCTACACAGTCTCATTTCATCTGTGGTATCCACACCATTGCTGTAACTCAAGTTGTTTGCTGTTGTTTTCTTGAATTCTCCTCACTCTGATTTCTTAATCAACTTATGTAAAGTTTGTTTTCCGTTTGCCCTTTTAATATATTTACAGTCTCTATTAAATCTCACTTAGTTATGTTCAAAGAAGAAAGAGATTCCTTTTGTTCAGTTCATCATTATTTTGAGAACATTTCCAAATAAAAGAGTGGCATCTTAGATTACAATCCCACATGATTCTGTTGTTCAGGCTCTTTTACAGTAGCTTGAGCTCTTGTATGGAGAACCATTATTTTTTCTTTTTCAAAGTGGCTCTTGTTCACTGGACAAGAATTCACTGGCTTTTCATTAGTTTTTCTTTCAAACCAAGCTTACCATTCATTTTAAAGAATCGTTTATGATTGTCATTGTTATTCTATTTCCATTCACGAAAGTTGGAGTCTCCACTTAGTCCACTGAACCCTCATCAGTTCTTATATACAAAAAAAAAAAACCGATAAAGGAACACCATGACCAGCAAATCTAACCACTTTTAGTTTTCAATCCAAGGTTTGCTTAATCATCGATGGCCTTAACAAATCCCTGGCACCTGATATATATATGTATCACCTAACACACCCCAGATGCCATGAATGGTCTCTGTTTCTGAGCTGTGGATAATCACAGATTGATCTTCCTCTCCTCACCAAACAGAAAACATCCACCTAAAAGAGAAAACCCATCGACAGCTTTTTCTTTTTTGTAAACAAGAAAGAAGAAAACCAATAATCTAAAGAGAGAGTGACCAACCTTATCCTATCACATACAAGTTTACGATACCTACATTAATATCATTGGTTATGTTTGGTGTCAGTGTCAACGAGTGATGAAAGCATATCTAAGCAAATTTGGCTTATTATGAAGCCTGTGTTGTACATAGTAGCTCTCAAAGACTTTCAGATTTTCACTGTTAGGTATATCCTTCTTCCTTCTAAAAAACTCCCCAAGAACGTGAACGAGAAATAAAAAAAAAAGTTCACTTTTTCCTTGAAGATTTGGTATGGACAAATTTGCAGATGACTGGACCAAGTCTGTAATGTTCGGAAGCTTTCGAGCAATTAGCATCCTTATCTGAGTGAAGACCAGCCATGAATATATTTTCTAATGAGTTAATTATTGCGCAGTGCCTAGGGAGTAGCTGGTACAACCTTGAATAGAGGCTTGATACATGATGTAAAAGCAGGGGGGTGAACAGAAGAAAGAAAGGCCCCAAAATAAGAGAGTTCAAGCAACAAGTGGCAAAAAACTAAGTTATTTGAAAAGACAATCCAGAAATCTCGAATAGAGAATATCAAATCAAGGAACTTTTCAAACATATTTATAATTAAATGGGAAAAAGAAAACTTGCCCAACTTGATGAACCTCTCCAATCTGCCAAAGACGTAAAATCATTAGAGAGATACGCTCTTGAAGACTTTCCCAACTTGATGAACCTCTCCAATCTGCCAAAAACGTAAAATCATAAGAGAGATAAGCTCTTCAAAACTTTCCCAACTTGATGAACGCCTTCAATCTGCCAAAGACGTGAAGTCATAAGAGATAAGCTATTGGCACAGGGCAACAAATTGTTTTGCTCGAACTGACCGAGAAGACCTCCTCGTAAGAGCTTGTTTACCGCATTCAACAAAATGTTGCCGAACTGACAGAATCAAAACAGGTGAGTCGATGGTAAATTAGATATCCATTGACAGTTCACAAAGGAAACACAGCGTCAATATAATCTAAATTAAAGATTTGTTCTTCAGTTAGGATATTACACAATCGAGGAATAAAGCAGTTGGGTGCAGCCTGATGAAATAACTCAAATACATCTAATTAATTACAATTAGTCCCGCAAAATTCATATAATTTACAGTCTAATCATATAAAACAGTTTGTTGTAGATCTGGTGTCTTCATTGTTGAATCACTTTCAGATACCAACAAATAATCAACCGGTGATAACCCCTGCCAATACGTCGCTTTTTCCTCGTGCGTAGATGGTGTACACAAGGCGAATAGCATCCAACCACCCATCCAAGGCCTCCCATGTTTCAGCAACCTGGATAAAAAATACAAATCGTAAAAACAAGTATTAACATTTGGATCTGCTACATAGTTTCTCTTCTGAATAAGATGGTCATTGCTCTCTGTCATCACTTCAATTCCCCAACTCTACTCAACTGCGTAAGCGTGGTCATCTTTTACACGAAAAACTAGCATCAACAAGAACATCTATCTTTAGGTTAAAAAATCAGATTCCAGAAACCTGACGCCAACATGAGCAGCAAATAAGACAAACATGAAATATCAGTGGCAATGGACAAGATCATTACCAAGTACACTGGTCCATGAATTGTATCGATATAGAGGCCTGCACCTGGTGGTAGTGTACGATCTGCACACGCTGATACAGAAACCATATCCGCAACCTCTACTCTGATGATTGATTTATCCGGAATACTTTGTGGGCCTCCCAAGGAGGCTTGGGATAACTTCTGCTCAATCTTCTTAACCTAAAATAATTCCATTTATGGTGCTCAACTTAATGAAACATTAAAAACATCTGAAATAGCTCAACTACTAATAAATAGTGATTTTTATTGGACTGGCAAACTACGAAATCACAATAAAGTCTTTTCAGTGATTCAGATCAAGTAAGAGATCCCAGAAGCTTTGTTTGCACCCAACGTTTTAATGCAAAAGTTAAGAGGTTCACATCAGTCACAGCAAATTGCAAATGACCCTGGCTGAAGTAGTTTTAGCCAGAGACTGCACCAGCAGAACAGGACAAGTGGGGGAGACAGAATAACAAACAATCGGTTTTACAATTTATTAGGCACAAAAGATATGAGGTCACCTGGTGAAGTCCTTCATGGTTGAGGACAAACTGTGATCTCTTCCAATCGCTATGAGGTGCAATCAGATTTCCTGCAGGTGGTGCAGTCAAATATGCCACCTTGAGATATGGTAAAGGTAGCTGTCAAAGAACATATATTTTCATTAATCACATTATATACCAAAATTGAAGAAAAACATAAAAAAAATATTCAATAAGAAGCTAGTAGAAGAAAGACTGGAAGCCAATACGGACCTATTGAGAATTTAAAAGAACTACGAACCCTTCAATTTTATGGAAAATAGTACTTAAACGGAAGCCCCTTTATTATGTGAATGATGCATGTATTTGTACATGTTTAAACTCTATATCCATTAGTTTCCCAAGAACCATATATTAAGCAGATAATATTATGCAAAATGTAACTACGTGTTGACCAAGGGACAAGATAAATTTCTTACTAAGTACACTGGTCCATCTTCTAAATTCCTTTTCCTGGATAAATTGGTAATCTCAACAAAATTTACTAGTATACCATTCCTCTATCTTCTTAATCCTCTAAAGTCTTATTATCCATTGCCCACTTTAACAAAAAAATACTAGTAGAACAGGAAAATAGGCTTGAGCAAAGGATAGTTATCAAAACCAAGCGAACTCCTGAATTCATGATATGTTGAAGTCACAAAAATCTAAAACTCCAAGTTTGCAAAATCAGAACTCACCATGGAGCGTACAAGCCTCAATGCACTGCGGTAGACCTGTGTGCCAAAGAAATAGAAGCACAAATCAAGTTCAGGAGAACAAATATTTATATTAAGAATTAAAAGAAACTAAACTCATAATCCAACAATACTTAGTTATGAACAGTCAAAGCATGTTGAATATTTAGGGTGTGTTTGTGCCAACAGAAAAGTATAGGAAAAATCCCAAGCAAAAAAATTTCCTTTTTGACCAAAATTTTCAGGCGTATGTGGCATTGTTTGAGACAGGAAAATTTTCTCTTAATTCCTCTTGATTCCTCCTGTCATTAAAAAATGTTAAAAACAATAGAAAAATGAGTTTTACTATTGCTCCAATAAAACTATGGGAAAAGTAAAACAACAACCACTAAAATGCTTTTTGATCACTAGCTTCTCACTTCAATCTTACTTTCTATTATTTATAAAAAAAATTACTTTATTTTTAGTGTAACATAAGTGTTGAGTTGAGTCCAAGGCCCATTCCAAAATGACTAGCCAACTTAGGAAACCTTTTTCCCAACTAATAAACTCAAGATTTCTGTACTCACTAATCCATGTGGGACTATTCCTTAACACTCCCCCTCACGTGTAGACCCTCTTTTTGTAGCTCTACAAGTGGATAATTTAAGAGTAGGCAGTTTAGGTGTAGGCCCCTCTTTTGTGGCTCTACAAGTGGATAATATAGGAGTAGGCAGTTTAGGTGTTTTTTTTTTTTTTTTTTTTTTTTTTTTTGACATTGAAACCACCAACCTTCTTCACATATAAATAACAAAAAATAAATTATCCCTATATATTTTTAACAAAACCTTTCAGTTGCAATTTGCAATATACTGAATATCACTAAGCAACACGCCTGCAATATCAATAAAATACATTTCAGACCAATAAAACCCGCAAATGCATTGCAAGGTTGATAATTCTAGATAACTCAACCAAGCACAGGCAACAGGAACAATCATGCTCTTCGTATTTCTCAACTTGCCAACAACCGGATGTAAGAACCACAATTTCTCTCGTGCACAGGGAGAATATAGTAGACTGAATCATGTAAAAAGCTCTGATAGGAATAAAGTAATTCAGGATTTCTATGGTATCCAAAATTGAACAAAGCCAATTCCAACGGTAATAAACCACTCGACAAAGTCAGAATAGTGACAATCTAAAAACACAAGATATTTCCTCAAAATGCAAATAACCAGAGTAGTTATCGTCCTCTCATAGGTCCTGAACACTAAAACCTGGAGGAAGAAACTGCTTCAGCTTATCAGCCTTCTCAGAATCAAACACACATATCGTGTAAAGATATTTTGCACACCGCACCTTAAATTTAACCACATCTTTGCCTCTCTTAATTTTCACAGCACGAGCATCTTTCCTTCTGGCAGTGAGAATAAAGTCCTTGATCTCATGAATTTGCTTAGGCATTTTTTTAGGGCTTCGGAGGAGCAGTTGCAACCTCTGCTAAGCCCTCTAATTAATTTTTCCATTGTTTCTTATTTCTTATGGCAACACAAGAGCATTAAATGGGTCAGAAGGAATTTTTTCCAACAGGAAAGTTTTCTAATGAGAAAATTAGTCATGTGAAGTAGGGTCCAAGGCCCATCCCAAAATGACTAGCCAACTTAGGAAACCTCTTTTCCAGCTAATAAACTCAAAATCTTTGTACTCACTAATCCATGTGGGACTATTCCTTAACACTTCCCCTCACGTGTAGGCCATCTTTTGTGGCTCTACAAGTGAATAATTTTGGTGTAGGCTTTCTTTTATGGCTCTATAAGTGGATAATTTTAGGTGTAGGCTCTCTTTTGTGGCTCTACAAGTAGATAGTTTAGGTGTAGGCCCTTTTTTGTGGTTCTACAAGTGGATAGTTTTAGATGTAGGCCCTCTTTTGTGGCTCTGCAAGTGGATAATTTAGGTGTAGGCCCACATATGAGTATTTGCTCTGATATCATGCTAAGTTGAGTCTAAGGCCCATCCCAAAATGACTAGACAACTTATGAAACCTATTTCCCAACTAACAAACTCAAGATATTTGTACTCACTAATCCATATAGGACTATTCCTTAACAAGTCAAATGGAAAATGATATTCCGGTTATTTTGTTTTCCTTTGGCAGCACAAATGGCCCCTTAGCTTCTAATAATTAGTGCAATCTGTGTAAGTGAAAAAGCTGAAGAATTCAATTGGCTTTTGTTATCTTTAATCTTTTTTTTGAAATAGTATTATCTTTAATTTTTCAAGAATGACCAACCATGTGATGATGATTTTCCAAATGACATTGAGTTTCAATTGTTTGCAACAACTCCTATGTCGAAAATATTTTGGGAAAATATCTAAAACCCATCTAAAAAATCATTCCATCTAAAAAAAACTGAATTCCATTTCAAAGAACCAACTGAATGAGAAAACAATTTCTTTTCACCCCTTCTTTAACGGAATCCACCAACACCATTACTTAAAAAGGGAAAGTACCTATAATGGTCTTACTAAAATATCTATAAATTCAATTATAAAATTTTTACATCTAAAAATTCTTTGAACCAATTTTACCATATGATTCCCACCACAAAACAACAATATACTTTACCTAATTCTAATTTTTAATAATTTTTATAATTTTATTAATAGTTATATATTATCTCAAATTTATTTTTAATTCAAATATAAAAAATTTCGTTTTGAAAGTGGTAAAATTATAAATTATAGTTAAACCAGTGTTATAAAACCCTGTCCCTCATTTCAAAAAAAATAAAACCCTGTCCCAAGTCCCAATATGTATATGCAAAAACCCGAGGGAGAGGGAAAAACCAGCTGACTAATCGATTTTGCAGTTTGACTGGCAAATTGGCAAATCGGTAAACCGCAAAACCTGATCTGGATTGGAACGGTCTTCCACCTCACCCTCTTCGGTTGCACATACGAGGAAGTTCACACTTGCTGCAATCGGTGCCACCAGAAGAAGACCTCATTCAGCAACCCTTGGTCACCTCCATTATATAAAACCACTTGACCCAGAATCGATTGATAAGCTTCCTAAAAAAAAGAAGTAGACAAGAAGAAGCGTAGAAGATGACAAGATTGACAATCTAATAAAGAAGTCCCCAAGTTTTGATTACCTCCTTCCCACCACCGTTCATCAAGACCTTGAAAGTATAATTTGAGGTTTAGGACATCAAGGTTCCTCAACATGGAAATATCAAAATAAAAATAAAAAATGATCTTGTCATAGTTGGTGAGCTATCATAACAGGAACTTGCTGCAGTAATACATGTATCTGTTCTTTGCACCTCCACCTCTTCTTGTCCTGTTTCCCTCAGGAGAGAAGATCTTCTCCCCCAATCTCTTTCTTTTGTAAAAAGTAATAAATATGTTGTGATATGACATCAACCTGGGTCAATCAGTGGTCAAACCTTGTTGAGTCGGGTTTGACCAGACCAGGTCACCTCATTGGAAAGTGACAGGGTGGGTATGATAACATTATTAATTACAATCTTGTCTATCAAAGGTGTTTAAATATTTACATATTTATTAAATATAAAATCAGTTGAAAAAATTTTAGATATAAAAGTTTTATAATTGGTTTTTAGATATTTTAATAAGGTCATTTTAGCTATTATCTCTTTAAATTAATAGTGTTGGTGGATTCCGTTCAAGAACAGGTCAATAGAAATAGTATTGTCATTTAGTGGGTTTTATTACAAAAAAATTCAGCCAATGGGATTTTTAGACGTAAAAATTTAGTAGAGGGTGTTTAGATATTTTCACAAAAAAATTTACATGATTCAGTTTCTTCTAGAAAACTGAGGTAGTCTTCAAATCCTCATGGATAATACATATCAAATTTTAGGGTGAATTATAGATCTGAAAGCAATCAAGAAAAGCAGGTTCTATTCATTGAATACCTGAGTGTCCAGTAAACACAAATACAAAAGCTACAAATAGAGAACAAGAGCTCAACGTCATTACCGAGTAGTTTGGCTTCAAAGCATGAGCAGCAGCAATATAAATAGCGGATTGGCTGTAGAGTTCATTAGGGGGAATATCTTTTGAGTTGGCTGGTCTCCCAGTTCTCAATGTATCCTCTGCTAAGCCATACTGCAGTGCAAATTAAGAAGTATTAGTGGGTGAAGAAAAATAGATACAGGAATAGAGTGCACACTGTTTTTCTTTCTTAAGTTAGTTTTCAGGAGAGATCTATAAAGCATGAATTCACTATTAATCAGGGCACATACAATGATATTAAATAAAAAATGACCAGTCAATAGTAAATTAGAAAAAGAATGCACCCACCAAAACTGTACCAAGATTATAAATTGCTCGATGAAAATCAAATTGTAGTTGAATTGCTGAACGGAACTGGCAAAATAGTAGAAGTTGATACCATGTAAGATAGATAAAAAAAAACACAAACAGAACCAAATAATCCATATTATCCTAGAATTTCTGCCTACGAAATTGTTAGTAAATGACACATCAAACAACTTGTACCTTGCTTATGGCATTTCTTACAATAGTCAGCTTTTCCCGTGCAGGAACAATAGCGCTGAGTTCCTAATTGCAAGGTTAAAGAAAATCCAAGTAAGATTTTGTTAAAAAGAGATTGTACTACAATAAAAATAAAAATATATATTCACTGCATCAAAGAACTAAGACGTGAATTTTCACATATATCAGTTGAAAATAAAGCATCAACATCAATCTAAGGTCCAAGGCGAGGATAACAGAAGACAGAAGATAGCCACTGGGAAAACCAGTACAAGGATTTTAAGGCCCACTGAGGGAACAAGCTCTCCAACTTCCAAACGCCATGACTCTGCACACCAACATAAATTGCAAAAACAGGCATGGCCATAATGAAATTTTTAAAAATCACTTGTTTTCCTAGAAACTCCAATTTTTAGGCCTAAAAAAGATTCTCGGAGATTTAGTCCTAGAGGAAAAAAATTGAAAATATATGAGTATAAAAAAAGAGGCTAAATTTAGAGATACATCAAGAGCACAGGTAGCCTTTTTTTTTCTAGGATTCACATTTTGCACATAGGCCTTTCAGTTTGTTTAAGAATGTTTAGGTAGCTAGTCCTTAGAAGAGTTCCCCGGCTTTCCCTTAAGGAAACATCACTGTTAGAAAATCAGCTAGAGCAGTTTCTCTCAAGCTCTCTTCTCTCTTTCCCCTCTCCCTCATTCTCTCTCCAAAACTCTCGACTTTACTCATTTTTTTATCATGTTATCAGAGCTTTAGGTTCTGGAATCAAGCCTTCTTTGTTCTATTTTCTTCCTCTATTGAAGCCAACAAGTTCAGAAAATGATTTTTTATGGTTTGGTCTTGACTGGTTACGAAAAATTTAATTTTTCTCATCCTTTTCTGCCAAAACCTAAGGGTTGTTGGCTTCTGCTGCTACTAGGTGCAGTCTAATGCTGGGATAGAGTCCTAGAGGACTTTTTGGCTTGGGAAAACTCCCAATTTTCTGGTATGCAGCCCAATACAGTGTTTTCTTTGCTTGCATCACCCCCTGAGAAGGTGACATCAGCCCTATTTTCTCCATGATCTGGAATAGTTGTTGATTTAAATCATATATTCTGGTTGTTTTTGGAACAAATTGGGTGCTTTATGCAAGTATACCTGCAAACACTATTTTTTTTAAGAAGTGGAGCCCACCTACCCTGTGCACCTATCTTGTGAAGCTTTATTTGGTTGATTGTGGTTGTTTAGTGACAGATATGGCAGAATATGAAGTTATTACTCCCTCCAAAGTATCTGGTAGTTCTAAGGTAAATGATATAATTATAATTACTTCCGAAAGATTAACTGGTCAGAATTATCTTGCTTGGTCAAAATCTGTTCGGATATTCGTGAAAGCTAAGAAAAAGACTAAGTTTATTAAAGATGATCCCCCAGTCCCACTGAATGATGACTAGGAATCTGATGATAGTCAAGTCATGACTTAGCTGCTTAATAGTATTGATTCCAAAATTAGGAATAAAATTATGAACTGTGACACAGCCAAGGAGATGTGGGTCTACTTAAGAGTCCATTTATGCTCAAGAGAGTAGCTATCAAGGGCATATGAGTTATATGCCAAGATGTTCTGCCTCAAACGATGTCAATGCTCTGTCACAGAGTATTATAGTGAGTTAATTGGCATACTGCAGGAGATTTCTGTGTTTCACCCTTTCACTACTGATGAGAAGGAAACTAGAAAGCAGCATGGACAGGTGTGTATTGCCAAGTTTCTGGACGGATTAGGACCAGAATTTGATGCTGTCCGGGCACAGCTTCTTTCTGCCAAGGATGTACAGTCTCTCTCTACTACATATAGCAAAGTTTTGTGTGCAGAACTTGCCGTTGTATCACAGGGGGCAAAGATGTTACAGTCGTTCTTATGTCTGCACTGAACACTTTGGGATGCACAAAAGTTTTTAAAGGTAAAGGTTGTGGTACAAGGGGCAAAGGAAGAGAGTCAAGGCAGACGTTGAGGTCGTGGTGATAATAGGCCGAATAGAAAATGTACCATTATAGACCGACCAACCAATTTTCTGATAAGTGTTGGGCCAAATTTGGTAAGCCTACATGGGCAAATTCTCTTATTCATGAGACTGTAGAGCATAATGAACCCACAGGGCACATTGTACCTGGAGCATCGGATGAGACGCAACAGCTAGTTCAGCATATGGCATTTGACTGTTACTTCGGTATTTGTGGCTCAGACTTCTACTCGTATAGTTACCCTAGCTAGCTAGCTAGCTCAGGTACGTCAGCTCTACATGTGCATCCTTCCTCTACCTGGGTTCTTGACTCAGGTGTCACTACTCACATGTCAGGTATGTCTTCATTATTCTCTTAGCTACAAGAATCTTCAACGATTAAGCATGTTACCTTAGCTGATGGATCCATATCCTCAATTCAAGGAATGGGTACATTAGTTCTGTCATCTTTTTTGTCACCCAATTTGTACTATTTGTTCCCAAATTTTCTTTAAACTTATTGTCCATTAGTCAACTCACAAAGCATATGAATTGTTCAATCACTTTTTATCCTTCTTATTGTGTTTTCCAGGATCTCGCGACAAGGAGGACGATTGGTTCTGCATGTGAGAGAGATGGATTGTACTATTTAGAGAGTCATTCACAACACTCATTACAAGCATTACATTCTGATGACACATCTTTACAGCGGCATCTACGGTTAGATCATCCCTCTCCTGCGAAGTTGGGTCAGCTTTTTTTTGTATTTCCTTCTAGCATGTCATTTCAATGTGAGTCATGTCAATTAGGTAAGCATCACCGTACACAATTTCCTCCCAGTCAATCTAGAAGCAGCCGCTTATTTGACATCGTGCATTCTGATGTTTGGGGTTATTGTCCTATATCTACGAGTATTTTTTGTCTTTCATTGATGACTTTGATAAGTTTCAACTTTTCTTTAATGAAATAAATACACAATTGGATACTTCTCTTCATGTACTTCACACTGACAATGGTTTGGAATTTATGAACCAGAAGTTTGATTTATTCTGTCAAAGTAAAGGGATTACACATCAGTCCTCATGTGTTTTTATTCCACAACAGAATGGAGTGGCTGAGCGTAAGAATCGCCATTTGTTGGAAGTCATACACACTGATGTTTCACGTGAATGTTCCAAAAGCATTTATACCCTTTCTGAGTACTACCTGCTTCCTCATAAACAAAATGTCTTCCTCTGTTCTGGGAGAAAAAACCCCTTTACAGATATTGATGCCATCTGACACCTTGTTTTCGTTGTGTCCTTGAGTATTTGGATGTGTTTGCTTTGCACATGTTTTTGGTCCCAGGGATGATCGTCTCCCCATGCAGTAAAATGTATGTTCTTGGGATATTCTCGTACTCAGAAAGGGTATAAATGCTTTTGTCCCTCTACTAGAAAGACATTTATATGCGTTTGTCACATTATTTGATAACACCCCATTCTACTTGTTGGTCTCTATAGATGAACCTCCACGTCTTACAAGTCCAGATACTGGTGTACCTATTGTGGTGAAGGATGTTACTATTCCTCCTTCTGATGCTACTATAAGAAAACTTTTACAAGTATATTAGAGATAGCGCGTGCCTACACATAAGATCCCAGATCCTCCTCCCACACTAGCTCCTGAATCCTCTTTGCCTGCTGATACTGAGGCGAGTGACTTGCACCTTTCTATTGCTCTCCGGAAAGGTGTTCGTAAAGGTACAAGGTATCCATTGTCTCACTTTGTTTCTTTTGATTACTTGTCTGATCATTACAAACACTTTGTTCTATCATTGTCCTCCTGCACTACTCCTATGAAGGATGCTTTGTTATCTCCTCAGTGGAAGAAAGCCATAGATATTGAAATGGAGGCACTTCTAGATAGAGGTACATAGGTTCTATGTAATTTGTCGTTTGGTGCTACAGTGATTGGATGTACACAGTGAAGTACAAAGCAAATGGCTCCATACAGAAGTACAAGGCAAGGATGGTTGCAAAGGGGTACACAAAGATATATGGTGTTGACATGTTTGAAACTTTTTCCCCGATTGCCAGATTGCCCACTGTACAAATTTTAATTTTTGTGGCTATAAATCAAGGATGGTCATCATCCTAGTTAGACATAAAGAATGCCTTATTGAATGGAGACCTACATGAAGAGGTGTTTATGGAACAACCTCCCAGTTATATTGCTAGCTCAAGAAGGTCATATATGGCCCCAAAAAAAGTCAGTGGTCATGGTTTGAAAAATTCAACTAAATAATTATGTCTATTGGCTTTTCTCAAAGTCACTGTGATCACTCTCTTTTCATCATGAAGCGTCAAATTGGAATTGTGGTCTTGCTTGTATACATTGATAATATTATCTTGCCTGGTAATAACGAGAAAGGCATTGAGGAGGTTAAAATGCATTTGGCCAAACATTTTCAAACAAACGATTTAAGAAACCTGAAGTATTTTCTAGGTATTGAAGTGGCTAGAAGCAAAACTGGTTTTGTATTAACCCAAAGAAAGTATGTCACAGACATGCTGCAAGAATATGGCTTATTGAGTGGTAAATCAGGAGAACTCCTATGGAAATTGTGCACGATCTCTATAATGAACAAAGTGCAAAACTTAAGGACAAGACAGTTTATCATGGCTTAGTAGGTAAGCTCATCTATGCTATAGTATATTGAAGGGGACTCGAAGGTGGTCATTGGATGGTGCGAGTGTGTATCCCTTCCCCCGTGGTGCGCCATTGGGACATTTTTTGTGAGATTATTGAAATTTGTTCATTTTTATCTTGTATTTGGTCTCACATTCCGAGATCCACAAATTCGGTAGCCGATGCATTTGCTAAACACAGAGCTACCCTACAATCGCTGGTTGTCAGGGAGATGTTTCTCTCTTTGTAATTTCTGTATTTTTTTTGTTTATATATATACATCTTTTTCAAAAAAAAAAAAAAAAAAAAAAAGTTCATCTATGTTGTAGTCACTCGTCTCATTTGCCATAAGTGTTGTTAGCCAGTTTATGGAATGCTTATAGAAGATTCATCTGGAGGCTGCACAGAGAATATTTAGGTACTTAAAAGGGTCACTTGGTAAAAGATTGTTCTTTAAATCTTAGGATCACCTGAAAATAGAAGTTTTCTCTAATGCTGATTATGTAAGGTCAAAACTTGATAGAAATCTACCACAAACTACTATGTATTCCTGGGAGGAAATCTTGTTAGCTGGAAAAGTAAAAAGTAAAATGTTGTAGTTGTTTGAAGACAGGGCCCAAGCTCACACGACCAAGGAAGGCTCATATATCCAAGTGTATTAGAAGATGGGCCCAAGCCCATAAGACCAAGGAAGACCAATGGATCCAAGAGATGTAGAAGATGGGCTCAAGACCTACAGATCAAGGAGAAGGCCCATAGGCCCACATACATTGATGGCAAGATGGTAAATAAAAGGTCATCTCATAGAGATGGCATTGATGTAATTAAGTTAAAGTTCCAAGGTTAAAACCCTAAACTCTAAACCCTAAGTTCAGGGGTATTATTGTAATACAGTAGTTTCATAAATTTATAAATAGAGCTTCAGGAGGAGGGTTAGGAATAATCAATTCCATAACCCTTCTTCCTCTTGTTTTCTCCCAATGAGTTTCTTTCCCTTTTTCTCCATGAGTTAAATTCATGGAGTCCTGAAAATCAACAATAGACAAGTCAAGTGTTGAAGCTGAGTATAGAGCAATGGCCCATACAATCAATGAATTGATATGGGTGAGATCTGTGGGTAGGGAGTTTAACTTACAGAAAAATGAACCTACGAACATGTACTGTGATAAACAGGCAACCATATTTTTTGCTAGAAATCCGGTGTTCCATGAAAGAACCAAGCATATTGAAGTGTTGTCACTTTATTCGGGATGTTGTGATGAAGAGGGAAGTTGTCACTCCATATGTTAGATCTGGTGATCAAGTGGTAGATATATTAACTAAATCTCTTGGAAGACGTGAATTTGAATTTTGTTGTGGCAAGCTGGGTCTCATGGATATATATGCTCTAGTTTGAGGGGGAGTGTTAGAAAATCAGCTAGAGCAGCTTCTCCCAAGCTCTCTTCTCTCTTCCCTTTATCCCTCATTCTCTCTCCAAAACTCTCAATTTTACTCATTTTTTTATCAATCACCTTTACGATGATAGAGTCTTTTATTGACCACTCTTCTTGTTGTTCATCGGAGGTCGACTTCTCACTATAGTAGCCGGTAAATCAATCATAAGACAACTACAACATATATCATTCTCTCATACGGTAAATGAAAATACCTGAAGAGCAAGACCCCAATTATTAAGTGCCTGTGATCAACCAAAACAATGAAAGAGGAAAACACAATCAGGAGAACTCAGAAGACAACAATTTCTATATCATACACAAGGACCGAAGTGATTTAACATATCAGTTCCAATTTATAACACTCAACTACAGGAAAATAACCAATGCATCATTAAGATACAGAGACAAGTGTCCAAACACCAAACCAAGCATCTAGATCATGGCATAGAAGTATTACATAGTTAACACAACAAATAAAAGTGTCCATTTTTTAGCATAGATCAAGAGACTTCCATATCTTTGAGAGACACAAGAAAATATGAAAATACACAGTTAACATCTTACTCATAAAGTTGTAAGGTTTAAAGTCGCAACATAGTACCCACCCTCCAAAAGAAGGAATAACAAGGCAAACATCACCACCTAGCATTTCTGAACACGTCTCTTTGATACCAGAATCTCCAACAACTCTACTTGAATGGGAACCCAAAAAAAGCAATACACCAAGCCCTATATTTATATATTTGAGATGTTAGAACCACCAGGTTTTCAGAATTTTTATTACTTCACTAAGCTTTTCAGAACCACCAGGTTTCCAGAATTTTTATTATTTCAATTATATTTTTAGCCTGATACTCATCCCCTTTTGGTTAGGTAGGGTTAATTGAAAATGAGAGACCTCGAAAAAAAAAAAAAATAGAATGTGAATCTTGGGAGATTAATGATAGTAAAGGGTAAAGTGCAGGATCACATAATCTCTTAAATGAGCCATAAGGTTGTGATTAGTGGTGATGTCAAGCCATGTCACTTTTTTTTTTTTTGGGAATATCAAGCCCAGTCGTTTTACTTACAAGATTCCAATGCAAAGTGAAATTCTGCTCCTTATAAAGTATTTCACGACCTCTCCCTTTTGGGTATGAAGGATGGATTTCAGTTTCTCTCAATGATCTAATTTCAAGAAATATTTCCATAGGAAGGAAGTGTACTAACTAGAAGAATACAAGCAAATTTCCAGGATCCATATAGGGGAAAAGAACTACATCATATATAAAAACTATGATAACAACAGTATAACCATTTTCGAAAACGCACCTGAGGACTATTCCAGTTAAGCTGAACAGCCGTTTCATAATTTTGTGTTGCCTGCAAAAGAATGCAGGTCAAATGTTGTAGATTCCTTGCATCTCAAACAGAAAAATTAATCAATTTCAAGAAAGTATGTAGCAATAATTATCAATAAAAACAGTTATTTGAGGTTCATCAACTGAAAAATGTATTTGGCCACAAACTTTCAAAATTAAATTGGCCAAGAGCAAGCTGGGTCAATATTCAACAGCCCTTAGGTAGCAGGTCCTATTAAAACTCTACTGTTGACCTATGTCCAAGAGCTCAGTTGCTAAAAAAAATTTGAGGCAAAAGGTCATAAGGCAAGCTGATGACACTTAGTCTGTGCATCTTAATATTGCTGATTCAGCAGACTCTGATATCTGTGTTGCTTCAATGAATCAGGAGACTCAGCACAGACGAGCAGCTGGATTAGACCCATCCTGACCCTTTCCTGTGAGATTAGTTTATGTTCAGGTGAGATCCAAGAGATACTTCTAATATGCAGGTCCCACTTTCCAGATATGGTAAATCTTTAGTAAAATCTCTTGTCATGAATCTTCTTACCATGTTTCTCTTTAAGATTAACTAAATCAATAGATACTCAATAAACGCAAGGACTCCAATAAGACTCAAACATTGGGCTTCACTTTTAGAGACATAGAATGCAGCTTTAAGCTGTTCAAGTAGATGGGATCACCTGTCAACAACTTGTTGTTGGTAACCCTCATCTTTTTTTCTCATTAGGCTTTGGTGCCCCCTCAAGGTAAGGAGACTCCCCATTTCCATGCCTCTTGCTCAGTTCAATTTCATGTCTTTTTTTAGTAAAACCTTCAACACCATTTAAAGACTAAATTAAAATAACAACTAATGTCCAAAAATAAGGTGTCGATGGACGAGCGGGGTGAGTAGAACGATGGATTGGATGATGACTTTCGCAACCGGTGCCCTTGTTGACGACAGGACTAGGACAATGGAAAACCTAGTCATTCTTCACCGAAAATCACATAGGGGACTCCCCTTTGCTCCGACGGCGAGAATAGCGGCTCTCTCGGGTGCGCGAAGGGTGACCTACTAGCAGCTCAGCAAGACGACAGCAGCAGAGGAAAGAAGGTACTGGATGACGATCAGGAAGGCACTTGATGACCCCCCCCCCCCCCCCCCCCCCCCCCCCCCCCCCCCCCCCAGCACATTCCACAAGACCATGCGGATTTCTCGGACTTAGAATCCACAACAGGGGTTGTCCCCTGCCCGTAAACCGCCCCATTTGGCTACATATCAAAGAAGAAGGAGGAATTGCCTATTGCCAAACCAATCGAGCGAGTCAATTGCCAGACGCCCCCTCCCACTTCCTCCCCCAAATGAAAGATCACAACGGCTGGTCGTTGAACTTCAATTTGAGCATCATCAGTACAATGATGAAACATGGCAAAATATGATGAATTTGGCTCGGCTCTTACGAGTGGTATATAATGGTCAACTACCAGGGGATAACAATTCTGAGGGAGTCCAAAAGGAGTACCATAAATGATTTTGATCTCTTGAAATGTCTGGGGAGTAGGTTCCGTGCCGAAGCAAACAATCATTTGTCGCTTCCTAACTCAATTCAAGCCTTCTATTGTTGTAATCCAAGAGATGAAGTGTCAAGCCTTGGATGACAATCTCGCTAGAGACTTCTAGAATTGCTCCTCTTTTAAATGGGTGGCCATCAATGCTATCGGCCATTCTGGTGGGAATATTGCACTCTAGGATACTTCAATGTTTGATGCGCTATTACTATGGGAGGTTCTCGGTGGAAATCCACTTTTGGGATCGTATCTCGGGTATGCAATGGTACCTAGCTGGAGTTTACAGGTCCAATTGATACTGAGAGAGGCATTGTTTTTAGGAGGAGCTATCTGAGCTCCAACTTCACTGGTATTCGCCTTGGCTATTTGCGGGCGATTTCAATGCTATTTGGTTTCGTGATAAAAAGCAACTGCCAACAACTTGTATCAGTTCTTCCATGAGGGGATTCACGGATTTCATCGGTAGTTGTGAGTTGGATGAAATCCCCCTCTCCTGGAAAACCTACACTTGGTCCAACGAACAATAGCACCCAAATCTTTCCAAGCTGGATCATTTCCTTGCTGACTCGGACTAGCTCCATCTCTATGAAAATGTGTTTGGTAGAGTGCTCAACTAGGTGGGGTCGGATCATTGGCCCATTATCTTATCCACCTACTGTGGTAGATGGGGTCCCCCTCCCTTTTGATTCGAGAATGCTTGGTAGTTGGAATATGCTTTCGATACTTTCTTAAGGGACCGGTGGCCTAATTTTCAAACTTGGGGTAGAGCTGAATGGTCTCTTTCTTTGAAGCTAAAACTCCTTAGGCAAACTCAAAGATTGGTCCTCTTGTTGTTGTCATTTGTTAGGTGTCGGGAAGGCTTCTCTTCGATCTCGAATTGCCAACCTAGACTCGACGGAGGAGCAATGGTATCTTTCCCACTCTAAATTCTCAACTCGTCTTTCGCTTTTAAATGAACTTCAATTAATTTTACACCGTGAGAGGTTTAGATGGAAACAAAGGGCTCAGTTCAAGTGGTTGACAGAAGGAGATGCAAATACAAAACTTTTCCACTCCCTCACCTCGACGAGGAGGAGATCTAATCGAATTACTTTCTTATGCATTAATAATGAGGTAACGTTAGACAGAATCTCCATCACTGATGAGTTGCTCAAGTTTTTCACAATTCTATATTCAGAGGAATGTCTCAATCACCCCAAAATTCAGCAACTTCATTTCGTCTGCCTCTCCCATGCGACTACGTCTCTCCTGGAGGTACTTTTTCGCATAAGGAAATTGAAAGGGCGGCGATGGGCTTGGCTTGTGATATGGCCCCGGGCCCTGACGGTTTCAACGGCAATTTCTATTGCCAAGCCCAGCCAATCATAAAGGAGGATGTGTATGATATGGTTTGGGGTTTTTGTTAGCAGGGAATTACCTTCCATAGCATTGGTGCCTACTTCATCACTTTGCTTCCTAAAAAGAAAAATGTTGAACTTCAAGGTGATTTTCAGCCAATTGGTCTTATATCTAGCATACAAGATCATTGCCAGACTTCTCGCGCACTGGCTCATGGCGATCCTCCCCTTGGTGATTCATCATGGTCAAGGTGTTTTCCTCAAGGGTAAAAACAACCTGGACTCCACTATGGCGGCTCATGAGCTCGTTGACCACTTCACCTGTTCAAAGGACCTGCGTTTTACTTTGAAGCTTAACCTTGAGAAGGTTTTTGATCATGTCAATTGGATTTTGTTGGATGACCTCATGGGGCTTATGGGTTTTGAAGATCGGTGGAAATTCTGGATCAAGAGTTGTTTATCTTCGACCTCCTACTCGCTTATCCTTAACAATACAGCCTGTGAAGGGTTCAAGAGGGCTGAGACAGGGCGACCCCCTCTCCCCACTATTATTCAACATTGTGGCAGAATCTCTTTCTGCAATGTTTTACTCAGCCAAGAAATGTGGATGGTTATCCCAAACCAATCATACTTCGGCTTTCGACATTCCTGTTCTGCAATATGCTAACGACACTATGATCTGCGGGGATGGGACTATGGATGGTATTATAAGAATCAAGGTGGTGCTGGGGCTTTTTAAGTTGGCCTCCGGGCAAAAGTTAGCTGGGGGAAGACCTCTCTACTAGGTTTAAACATTGATTTGGGGACTCTCTCAAAAAAGGCTAGAGTGATGGGCTACACGGTTTCATCCACACCCACCACTTACCTTGGGCTTCCTTTATTCTCGGGTCAAATTAGCAAGGATCTCTGGGTGCCGGTGACTGAAAAGATCAAGTTACGCCTTGCCACTTGGAAGGGGCATTTGCTCAACAAGGTCGGGAAACTCACCCTCCTCAAATTAAGTATTGCTGGAATCCCGAATTATTTCTTATCTTTTATGCCTTTTCCTGCCTTAGTTTGCCGGATTTTGGAAAAGATTAGAAGGAGATTTTTGTGGCGAGGCCCTGGTTTTGATTTCAAGTATCATCTGGTCAGTTGGGATGATGTTTGCCTCCCCAAGTCCTTTGGGGGCTGGGAATTAGGTTATCCAAGGACATGTATTGTGCTATGCTCTTAAAATGGATATGGAGATACAACTCGCCCACTCCCAATCTTTGGAAGGATATGGTATATGCTAAGCTTGGTGATCCTTCTACTTGGTGGATTTCGGGTGGGAACATAAGATGTTTATCACCTATCTGGAGATCCCTTTATCTCCTCCTTCCGATTTTCTCCTATGTTATTCATTATTACATGGGCAACGGTCAGTCAATCAGATTCTGGGAAGACTAGTGAACGGGTGGTGCGCCTTTGCAGAGCTCTTTCCCTTGTCTCTTCAGTCTTTCCCTGTGGTGAGGGATTTCGGTTGACGTGGCTCATTGTGATGACGGGTGGAACTTCCACCCTTACCGGGGCCTCTCGGAGCTTGAGGCTTTAGAGGCTAGCCGCTTATTGGACTCCATTCAACCACCCCGAATTCATGCTCTTGCTTGGGACAAGTTAATTTGGTGGCCTAACAAGAGTAGATCTTTCTTGGTTTCCTCAACTTATTATTTGCTCAAAGGGTGGCTCCTTCACAGTACTAGGCACGAGGTGGCCTTCACTTGGCGTCTTTGGTCTCACATCCTGAGATCCGCTAATTTTGTTGACGATATACTTGCTAAGTAGGGAGCTTCCCTCCAATCCCTTATTGATAAGGGTTTGCTCCCTTGAGCTTTTGTTTCTTTGTTATCGCTTTTAATAAAAATCATTTTTCCTCAAAAAATAAATAATAATAACTAAATAGCCATCAAGCAACAAATGTGGAGAATATAAAATCTCCAACATGCCAAACCTGCTTCCATAGTTCCTCTGCCTCCTTTGTACGACCGCGGATTTTTGCCCGATCAGATATTGCAATAGCCCAATTATAAAATGCCTAAACATGAATAACAAGGAGCTCATTAAGGACACAGGGAAGATAAGTTTCCTTGTCTAGAATTCAGACATGATGCCTGGAACAATAGAAACTACCATAATTGAAGAAAGTGCCAGGAATGTACAAAGACAGAAAAATAGTCAACAATAACAGAATGATAACTACTAATTACAGACAAATGGTAATACGAAAAGCACAGTCAGTGTGATAAAGCAATTAGGAATAATGCAAGGAACAATTCAGAATAAAGCTAGGACCCAGTCCAACGAAATGCAGGTGAGCAAGGATTTTATTCCACATCCATTTACAAACAGATAGGTAGAATGGTAGAATACGTAAAAGATGGACAGCCCTACTTAAGGATTAAAAGATGGACCTCCCGTGCCAAGTGAGACAGTCTAGCATAAGATCACCAATAAAAATTGAGTACAAGGAAAGGTAAAATGGAATTGGGTAAGAAGCAGATAAGAGGAGGCATCTATGCTTATTTCATTTACTACTAAATTCCATGAGTCAGTGTTTTAGAAGCCAAGTCAGACTGAACAATTGTTCATTTGATTCGATGCAGTCCAACTTAGTTTTACCACCTGATCTGCCCAACTTTTTCTCCTCGAGTCCAGTAATGGTAGCACCATTGGATTAGAAGAGAAAACAGTTCGAGAGGATAGGATTTTTCAGCAAGCTAACTGGGGATCAATTTGGTTTACTTTTCAAGGTACATACATAAAACCAAACAGGTCTAGAAGGAGAACTCTACAACAACTTCAAAGAAGACCCAAAACTATCACGAAAAAATCCTCCAAATAAAAACCCTGGAGGGGAAAGACTGTATGCCTTCCCACGTAGTGACTAAAGACAGGCCAACACCCTGACCCAACAAAAATATCAGGAAAGAAAAAAATCCCATCATGGACAAAAAGACTCACACTTCATATGAGCAAGAGGACCTATCTGAGTTATGCCTACTAGGTCAAGCTTCCCTGCTATGTGCTGGAATCTTCCAACTGCTTTGATGGTCTGTAACACAATAGTTTCCCTCTTACTCTCCTAGTTGCATCAAGCAGACAAAAGAACATCTTTCGAGTTTTTGACTTTCCTGCTTTGGATGGTCTGCAACACAATCGTGCCCCTCTTACTCTCCTAGTTGCATCAAAAAGGTAAAAGAACAGCTTTCCGGGGTTTTGCTTTCCCTATACTGGCATTTCCCCACAAGATACACACATACACATACATGTACACATAAGCAAAATTATGGTGAAATGCTTCAATAGAGAAGGTTAACTTTTTCCCTGCCAGGGGCAGCATCTTAAGAGTTATCGTGAGAGTACACTAGCAAATTGGAATTGCATTTTGAATAGAGCAGTGGTCTGATGAAACATAGTTTGTTCACCCTTGAGCCTTTACACTTCTAAATATCACAAATATATATGTATATATTACATCTGTCACTGGTAATAGAGCAACATAAATTAATGTAAGTATGAGGTTGGCCACAAGATAAATATATTTCTGAAGAAGCAACAGGAACGTAGAAGTATACATCATGCAGCGTAGGGCAAAGCTGAGTTGCCTCATCATATTTCTTACAAGCCTCCTCAAGCAAGGCATCTTTTGAAGGCAAACTAGAGTCTGGATCAACATTATCTGCACTTTCCTGCATGAATAATTTATTTAGAATGAAAATAAAAGATTTTGTCTCCGCCTCGAAAGAATAAAAAAAGGAGAGAGCAACTGAACACTCAATTATAGCTCAATTTGGTGCTTGCTGGCTCGTTAAAAATTTATCATCATCTTAACCTCATAGCAGCTATGATGGGGTCAATTACATGACCCATCCTTTTGCTCTATCATAGACTTGTTCCACCGCTCTGCTGCAGTGGAAGCATGCTTAGTGTCGCACCAGGCTACTGATGTGACACCTTGCGTGAAGCAAATGTAGCATGGCCACATGATAATAGATGTGGACTCATGTTTAATGTCTGGCTTAAGCTCTAGAATTGGCATCAAACGGTTGCCAGGCTTGTGGCCAGAAGTCAATACTAACTCCCCAAGTTGGTATTCAATAAAAGTTATAACATCTAAAAAGAATAATTAAGTAAATTAATCGGACCTGAAGGACCAATGCCCAATTGTAAAGTGCATCATGGTCCGCTGGATTCCTCTCTATAGCACTTGCATACCTACAGAGGGGAAAAAACATTGTGCTTGAGTGAATGTAAACTAGATCCAAATTGATAAAGTGAGCTAATTGTTATATTTTTCACAAATACAAAAGACCTCCTTCATCATTGAAGGTAAAAAATTCAAATCAAGGTAATTCATGTATTTCTGATATGATCCAGTTCACGTTTCAGACTTGATAGCTCAAAGAATATCAACTAACTCAAGGGATTTTACATCCATGGAATGTGCTAATTAATAGGCTCAGATAGTAAAGTAAGCAGATAGTAATCTTTAATTATTAAATATCCAGTAGGGGTATTTTGGTCATTTGACATATTTTGTAAAAGTCTATAGAAATGTCAGTGAGATTGGTTTATTGTTAGAAGTCTATGGTCCAGATTACAAGTTATTCTGATGAGTAGTTAGTGAGTTATGGATATTTGAGTCATGAGGGGTATTTATGTAAATAGACAATAAATCACTTAAGTGAAGAATAAAAAGAAAAGGGGGTCAAGCTTTTCCCTCAATAGATTGTCATTCAATGCACTCAAGTTTCTCTCATATCTCTCTCTCTTTCTGCTTTCTTCCTCTCTTCTCCTATTTTACATTTTTTTCATTGTATTAAGCACTCTATTCCTTCTTCTCTAACATCTCCACTCTCCAGGAAAGGGGATTTCGGGATTTACTACAGATCAAAGTCAAGGATTTACTATTGATTGAAAGGGAAAGAGACAAAGTTGAATAGTCAAAATTATCTAAGCCGGTCCAAGTCAGTATGAATTTATCTCAAGGTTAAAAGAAAATCTAAATATATTAGAAATGATCCATCAAGTCCTACTACAAATGATTGGGAAGTAGAGGATAGCCAGGTTATGTTACCTGGTTACTCAATAGTATGGACTCTAAGTTGAGAAGTCAGATCATGAATTGGGAAACAGCTAGGAAAATATAGATGTCTCCTGAAGTTTTATATGTGCATGAGAGTAATCTCTCTAAAGTTTATGAATTGTATGTAAATTGTGTAGCCTTAGGAGAGGTGAAGGACAATAACTAATTATTACAGTGACTTGCAAAACATTTTGTAAGAGATTAGCAGTTTTCATTCTTTCACCACAGATGAAAAAGAGCTTAGAAAACAAGAGGAACACATCCATGTAGCAAAGTTTCTGGATAGTTTGGGACTACAATTTGATGCAATTTGAGCCCAGATACTCGCATCAGATGAGAATCCATCATTCTCCAATGCATTCAATAGGGTAATGCATGCAGAGATAGTAGTAACATCAAAAGATAGCAAAAAAGTTAAAGCAGTTGATGCAACTGCCCTTAATACCCAAGGGCGACTAGAATCTGTATGGGTTCATGGTGGAAATGGTAGGGCCAAAGGCCGTGATAGTTTTAGTAGAGGTAGAAGCTTTGGTGATTGTTAAAGGTGAAAGGTGTGTACATTGTGGATGTAACAATCATTTTTCAGATAAGTGTTGGGATAAGTTTGGTAAACCAACATGGGCCAACTCTACCATTCAGGACATCAATTGGTCGAGCAATTGGTATTGTACCTATGAAATTTCATGAATTTAGAATGAAAAATAAAAATAAAAAGAGAGAGAGAGAGAGAACATGGGAGAAGAGAGAGCAGGAAAAAAAGCATTCAAGTTGAATTGGAAGAGGGTTAATTAGGTTCCCTCTTCTCTTCTATTTATAACATAAAGCAATAATTAAAAGACTCTAATGTCCCTGCTCCCCTTACACTCTCAGCGATAAGATGCTATGAGAAAATACTTCCTTAGAAACTTAAATAAATAGAAGTTACATCTTCTACACTCCCCCTCAAGTTGGAGTTTCTGACTTCAGCTTGTTACATAGCATATAAAAAATAAAACTCATAAAATTGTCTATACTTAGGTCTTCAATATCTTCAATGAAGCAATGAGCTCTCAAATTTTCAACTTCAACTTGATCTTCCACTTCAGCTTGCACTTGGCTGCTTCTAAAAATTTGCATCTTCCATTCTCCCTTGGATGTCTTGAGAAAACTTGACTCTAGTCACTGACTTCGATAAAAAAATTCAAGCTTGGAACACTTCAGTGTAGGCTCATCCAAACACCTCTTTCCTCGGTACTTCTTCTTCTACTTCTACCCCTCAAGCTAGGGATCCATGACACCAAGAGACCCAGCTTACCAATAACACATATAAGAGAAGAAATATCACTCTTAGTCACTCGATAAGACTCCAAAAAACCCTAGGTCAAAGAAAGTTAAGAGAAGAAACCAGCCTACCCACTTTTAAGGGTAATACCACATTCACCCACTTTTAAGGATGCACAATAAACTAACTCGCTTCAACTCAAGCTCGATTTGGGTGCACCCCTACTCCTGCTCGATTTGGTCAATGAGCATTGATCCGAAGTCATGAATAACATAACTGACTGAAGTAATACTACTTGAGGTTTCACTGCTTACTCTTGAACATACATGACTCAACCAATACACATACTACCAAGAGAGAAATAGACCACATTAACCTGCAAAACTTCAAGATATATTGAAAGACTCTCAGATTTCTCTCATTCCAATACACCAAGGCACTGCTCCTAGGACGAATCTCCTTGATGAATTCCCAAGCTGACAGAAGTGGCCATACTGAAATTGGGAAAGGAAGCTAGACGAGCAAGGAAAACAGGTCAAAACCCAAACTTACTGAAAACTACCCCTCAGATAGCTGAGCTGAAAGAACAATGATCGGCTGATTCCTCTGTGTTCTCAGAGAACTTATGGAGATTGTTTACAATTGGACAACCCCACTTTTGTAATTCATCACATATCCACTGTCCAGATAAAGTGAAAACTTTTGGTTTGGAACAGTTTTGCAAATAGATTTTAATAGTTTTCACAAGAACAGCAACACAGAGAGTGTATTCTAATGAAACAGCATCATAGAGAGTAAGTACGCTAATGAAACAGCAACATAGAGAGTAAGTATGCTAATGAAACAGCATACAGAGTAAGTATGCTAATGAAAGAAGTGCATAAGGTACACATTGTGCACTAAACATAGATAACTGTAATTGGCATAATGGCCAATTTCTTTGTTTTTTTGTACTGTTTACAATCTGTTAATAATGAAGCCTTAACCTGTGACTATCCATCAGTACCCAATACTATCATTGAACCTCAATTTCAACCCACAGAATTGCAGTGAAGTATGAGTATTTGCTCTTAAAAAGGACTCTCCTGATCAATAATAACAGATGACCTAATACAACCATGCATTATCTGTCCAAGTGACCCAGTTCCAGAAAGATAAAGATTAGGATAAGGAAAAAGACTTCTACCTTTTAGCAGCAAAGGCAAGAACACGTTGACGAGAACGACCTTCCTCATCCACACCAGTCACACTATTTATCAAGTCCATTGCAACATTGTTCTGGCCCAAATACTGTTGTTGAGCACTATCATGGCTGCAATAAATTCATGTCCAAAAAGAACACATTATGTTACTGAAAAAGAAAAGTTGAATTTTGTTATTTTTTTATTGCCATAGATTGATCAAGAAAGCTATTTTTCCTTTGTTTTGGTCTTTTGAATGGCTGAGTCATGTACTTTACTATCTTTCTTATGGCCATAGATTGATTGAGGCCATTATTTTTTATATTTCTCTTTCTTTTATTCTTTTGAATGGCTCAATCTCAAAAAATAAAAAAAATAAAAAAGAGAGATAAAAATCAATAAAATGTTCTGTGAATCCTTCTCACTCAGCTTGCATTTCATTCAGATGTGAATTTGTTTCTCTATGAAGAGAAAACCAGTCAAGGCGGTCACAAGGGGGGTGAAATAAAGACTCAAATCAAAGTAATAGCTAGCTTAAAGGAATTCCATAATTGTTGGGAGACTGTTAAAGAGGAACTAGAAGTCCTTATAAATGCAAGAATACTAATTGTTTATAAAACCACCAATTTGGTTTAAGGACTTCCTTAGAGAAAGTTGAATAGATATTTTTTCTTTATTTGCATAGCACTATGACAAACAGCATTCTTCAGCAAATCTTCAATATTTCTCAGGTAGTTTTTTGTCACAGTTCTTCTGAATTTTCTGTTTCATTCAGAATGCAGTAACTTATTTCCAAATCAGCTTTAAATTTTAAGATAATGTATAAGAGATACAAGGTTTGGCCCATGGAGCTCAAATCATTTGTGTATTTCAATTTCAGTTTGTAACTTATTCTGGATGGGAGCAGTACCATTTGAGTTGGTTATTACTAAAAAAATCCAAACCAATTACCAAATATTGAGGCGCTCTCAGCTGAATTCATATGCTGCACTCTTTCCAACCATCTGAGCTATGGAAAAAAAATGGATGTTACCTTTCTCATTTAAGGAGTTTAAGCTTGAAAAGTGTGAGGCAAATAACCCAGCAATGAAAATGAGAATTGGATGGACCTAAAGCAACCTAGGAGAAGTTAGGCTGCAATCTGAACAGACAGCTCAAAAAATCTACCCTATTTTGAGAATCTAGGTTGGTCTGAGAGGAGGGAAATGTGAAAGAAGACTAAAACTATGGACATTTAAAGACTTTTTGGTGATCGTCAACATTTTTCTAGCTTTTTTCCAGGCTGAACCTTTCATCTCAGAGCTATCATGCTAAAACATCTTAATTGTGTTCTGTTCCTTTTCATAACTTTGTACTCTTTAAATTCGGATGTTAACAGGAATGTTTTTTCCTTTCCTGGGGGCAGGATGTGATATTAACTAAATATAGGAAAAAAATATAAAAAGTTGCTTCAGGCGCTTGAAAGAATCTCCTAGTTTCTCTCAAAACACAAAAAGTTCAACTTCATTCACAATTAGAGCTTGAAAAACCAATCATGTCATCCACTTCAAGCAATTCCATCAATAAACAATAAGAAGAGATCAGAACAGTAGTTTCTTTTATATATGTCCATGTCCTTACTAACCTATACGGCGAGCTTCCTTCTCGTCTTTGGCCTTCTGAAGGCTCCTTTCCTTCTGAGGATCCTGATCTGTTCGTCGACTCCCCCTTTTCCTCCTTCAATTCGTTCAGCAACTCTCTCATTGTGAACGTTTTGCTACCTTCGTCATTTTGGAGCTTGGAAGATTCCACTTGATTAACAGTGCTTGATGCCCCTGTATCATTTGATCTCACTTGGATTTCCTCAACCGTGATCTCTGGATCTGCATTCATCATAGCTGCCTCCGGCTCGACTCCGTTGGGCATTTCCGAGCTGTGCTCGGGCTGCAGCTCCGTTTCGTCGGCTGTCGCGGACATTTTTGGGGATCGAAGTCCGTGAAGAGAGGCTGTCGTGGCTGATTTTCTAGGCACCTGATTTTCAGGATGGGATCTTTTGACAGCCCAAGAGTTTGTAGACAACTTCTCCACCTGCTGGCACTGGAGTCCGACTGGTTTGCATTTTCGAAAACCGAAAGCCGAAACTCTCGTACAGTTGCGTTACACATACTCATAATCCATAGGTAGTCAGCCACCACACGAGCAAATGGCGTCGCATAGCCGATTATTCAGAGTTTTCGGGTGCAATAAGCCCAAATCCGGCCCATATTTGAATAAGACTTGAACATATGAAGGTCTGACCCGGATCCAGCCCATTTCAAAGTCCAACAAGGATATGAAATCATTGGGGGTAATATAATTTCATTATATACATTTTAATTTTATCGTATGGTTTTTAAAACCAATTTTATAAATATTTCTATTTGGTATTAAGAGGAGACTTTTGATGATTTAATATATTTTACAGGGAATGAGATCTGGAGGGCAATCTAGCTAGCAACGCTTCTCCCTGGCATTGAGATACCAACATGAACGAAAGATGTGACGGCGCCGGTCCGTAAAAATGTCGAAGACACTCGTCCCCTTTGGATTATTTTGGGTCGGAAGGATCCAAGGCGGGGATTAGGCCTCGGCCGATAGGACCCTTCGTTTCAAGCCGGCTGGGAGACGGTACAACCGACCTTGCATGCGCGTTGCTTTCTTCCTCCGCCCCAGTATGGAGCAAAAGACCAGGCGCAAGCTGTCAAGAAGACACAGCTTCTGCTAGGTCAATGAGGGCACTTCTTCCCCCTTGGCCACAAGGCGAGTTCTTGTCGCCCATCAACGGCTTCTTATGGACAGGGTTTGCCGGATTGGCTGCAAATATCTCCCCTCTGGTGGAGAGCAGGAGTCGGTGGGAACCGAAGCTCTCTTATTGGTGTGGATGATGAACTGTAAAGGCGAGTGGTGGTCAAGAAAACGAAGACGAGGACGAGAGGAAGATGGAGCAAACTCATGATTGTAGGGTTTTATTTGTAAACAGTGCATGCAATTTCAAGCTGTTTCTATCAAACAGTGGATCGAGTTTCTTTTATGGGATAGCAAACAAATCATTATAAGATAAGCATCTGGGTGTTACCCAAAGAGGTTTCGAATATGAAGTATGGGAACGGAGCTCTGGCTGCAACCTCATGTTTGTATGTCAAATAAGGACTGGTTTTTCCACAGACTGAATTTGCTAAACCAGATCAGAATTCCTTAAACCCATCTTTTACCATGAGAGATCTCTCTTTCACATGTTCGAGGTTGTTTCATGCTGGTTGCTAAGAATGAGTATAATGGAGAGTAAACTCTTTCTCGTTCAGGACTAAGGAGATATTATGCGAGCATAGGGGTAATATGATAATTTACAAGAACGGGGGTATTTATGTAATTACGTGTCTAAGAACTGTGGATCGTGGAATTTCGCAGTTTCGAACCAGCCAGCGAGAGAGGAACGTCGTGGCTCGATCTTTGAGGAAAACGACGCCTCCCGTCGTCGTACACTGACCTGTTTTTATCCACCAAAGGTCGGTCTGGTCAAACAGCCATGTGGCAAAATTAGGATCATCTAATAGGGTGGGCTCAATTTGATTGATCTCATCTTTAGATCTTTTCAGGGCCTCTCATCTTTCCTTTATAGCACCCGTTGGGTGTTTATGCTTATTACCACTTTTTCTTCTTCTGCTTCGTCGTCCTTTCTGTCTACTGTTGCTTGTCGAGAGGGTTTGATTTCTCCTCAGCGAGGAAAAATGAAGGTGACGATGGTTTCTCTCCGTGAAAGAAATAAAAAATTGGAAGATCTTGGTGGGTCTACCTTCTCGCATTCTTGTAATGGTTTGGTCGTCTGAACTTTTTTTTTTTTTTTTCTTTCTTCGAGTTTACAGATCTTCGACTGGGTTCACCGGAAGTTCCATACGAACGTCGACTACTGCATGGTTTCTCGGAAGAAATTAGGTGAGTTTTTGTATCCTTCAACGCGATTTACATGTTCATGGGACGAACATTAGTCACCTTTTAAAACAGCTTTTGTTTTGATAAGCGAAAGAACGAAAAAGTATACTTTGCCAGCTGCTCATATAGCGATTTCTCAGAAAACAGTTCGTTCGTAATGCTTTTTTCAAGAAAAAACTAATATTTTCAGTAATTTTTTGGTTATGTTGCCGGGTTCATCTACCTAAAGCTATCTCTTTCTGCTACTTCGGTTGCAGCTGATGAAAAGAAGCAGAAAGAGCAGAACTCAGAAAATCCAAACTAACTAAGTCAATATGCCTTTTTTTAATGAAATGGCTCCCTTATTTGAGAATAGTGAGGGCGGATTGCACCACGTTCCTATGATAATATCTTCAATAGGAACTCGTGTTTAGAACGGATTAAATAAGCCGAAGAGCATATTTTATTAAGAAAAGTTCAATATGTATTCTTTTTTCTTTTTTAAGTTTCTGCTTTCTGTGCCAGCCTTTTTGAGTTTCCCAGTAGCCACACCGGTTTCAAGAAAGATTAAATTCTTCAGACGATGATTCTTTCCTCCATAAAATTTCCATTCATGGTGATGATCCAATATTTCTTTGTAAGAGTAAACTGTAAAGAAAGTGTTATCTGGTTTTTTGTTTCATGTTCATGTATTTTTTACTTTTCTTCTATGGTTGTAGATGCATGGGACGAGGAAGTGAAGAAAACGGAGGCTGTCGAGAAAGACACTGAGGCTCTGCTGCGCGATCACGTGAACCTGATCAAGGCCTTCAATGGCTGGCCGGAAGGCATTTTCGCCATCGGTACCTTCGGCCTCGACCAGCTGGATCTCTACCAAGACGAACATTCCAACGACGGAGATGAATATCCTATCGAAGAAAAGGAGGAAGAAGATCAGTACTACCCTTCTGACCAACCCCACGAAGTGATGAAAAACAACTATGCCTACGCCGTCTCCGCGGGCGCTGACAAGTCTTCCCGTGAGGATTGCACCGCCGGTCACGCTGAGAAGGATTGCAACAAGCTACTCCCACTGATGAAACCGGAGACGGAGATCGTTGAAACCGGTCTGGAGTACTCGACGGACGAGAAGAAGAAGAAAAGCGAGAGAACGACCCTGGCCGACCTCTTCTCAGCTGAGGCAACGCCTCTTCCACCTCCTCCGCCGGCGGAATTGCTCAAACCCACGCCGGTTTCCGGCAAGAGCCCGACGTGCCGGAAGAAACACGTGGGATCGCTCGCCAAGAAGCTGATGCCTTGGAAGGGAGAGGATTCTCGTCCAACCACAAAAATACACCGAGTAAAGTTCTCACTCTCTCATCAATTAATGCTTTCTTTCACTCGTTTGGTCGAAGTAAAAGTCCGACCCGACCCGACCTGACTCGTTGGACCCTTCTAAAAACTAGGGTTTAATAACCTATTACGTAGAGGAGTTAATGGGCGAGTTGCCAGGGTGGCATCGAGTCTTCTTGAACCGGATTCTAACCCAACCCATTTAGACACTACTGGTGGCATCTTCCATAATGAGGAAATTTTACTTGCTGACATGGTGAGTAAAAAATATAACCGAAGAAATCTATTTGTTCTTCAGCTGCGGCTTTGTCATAAAGCGACAAAGTGCCACGAGGTTGGTCGTTAAAAGTGGTTGGTCAGTGCAGGTTTGTCGCCAGGGTCTGTGGGGGACGGTCGTTGCTTTAGGGTGGCACTAAATACCTTTTAACTGAAAACGACTCCCCTAATTTCTTTGATTAACAAACTAATAGGATAAAATAATTGAACTGTAGGACCCACACCGTTATCCTTTCTTGAGGCTATGAAGTGACATAACATTTAAAACATTACAAGTAATTCATGTACATATTTTTTTTTAAATATAACATAACTATTTATATTTTGAGTCATTATAATACAATAAAAATATTATCCGTATAAAAAACTAAAATTCCTTCATAACAATGATATTGTGACTCTTTTACCATGCTAGGTTATAAAAATCCAATAATGTCATGTGTACAAATAATGTGGCTCCACCAAAGTTGAGGTGAGCAAATTTATAATGTCTAATGTCACAATTACATGTACATACATTGAATATTTTGATACATTTTCACGTGTTAGAGTCAGAATTTATTTTTTTGAAAATGCATCTAATAATTTTTATTTTTTTTGTGTTTCAATTATTGAAAAAAATTTATTTAGTTGATATGCTTCTCAATGGACAGGTGTTTACCAAAATGTTGAAGAGGAAGATTCATCCCGAATTTGATAGCACTACTGGAGCACCAGGATCACTCGAGGTTGATTCAAATGTTGAATTTCCAATTGTCGATTCTTCTTCTTCTTCCTCCGGTTACAATTCAACTATTGATGTTGCACAAAATGAATCAACTTCTTTACTTTAAGGTCAGTGTCCCTTTTCTTAATTTTTCTTTAAAATTAGCACAATAATTATTGTATAAAAATAAAAATTATAACTAACCCACGATACAAGAATTGAACTACTTGCTTAGCGGTTCTATTTTTTATAATTATTTTTTTCTCTTTATAAAAAATGTTTCTTTCTATCTGCAGTTGTTATAGTGGAAGACTGGATCCAAGTCTGGTGGTTGATTAAGAGGGTGGTGTGCATTTTGTTACTTTATTATCGTGTAATTGTTTGAGATTGTAAGGAATTTGTGTTTTGGTCTAATATTTTGTTGCATAGTGCATGTGTACATATTAATCAACCTTATGGAAAGTAGCAGCCTTGGATTTATAATAAGAGGCCTAGAGATATTTTATTAGAGCCCTTCAAAATTTGATATATATGATAGTGTTATCCTATTAAGAAATCCAATCGACCCCGTAATCCTGTTCTTGCCCCTCCTCCCGATGGAGGTTAGTTTTACAACCATATCTTTATCTTTTAATTATCTTGCAACTTTGTCTCAGTTTTGTTAAATGATAGAGATGACTTTTCAATTGGTTCACTAGTTCGCAATCTCATACTGCATTTTACAACGAGGTTGATTTTCAAGTTTGTCCCTACCTTAGCTCAAGTAGTTGCTTATAAATAAAAATATTTAAAATAAAAATAAATTAAAACAATAATTTAATTAAAAAATTAAATATACAAAGGGTAAGACAGTAATGAAACCTCGTATATCAAGGTCACCAAAACTCATTTCCACCTTGAACCAACATGATCTTTTTTCCGTGGTTCCTATCCCATCAATGAGGGTAGGATTAGCACAATTACATTCAACAATATGGATCGAGTATTGCACATTATAAGTCATCTAATAGGAGCCAAAAAAAAATGTATAGGTGTATAGTTGTTTTCACAATTGAACTTGTTGATTTTTATGGGCAACACTAAACACAAGAGATCTTAACGGAAGGAGAGAAGAGAATAACTCAAGCTCTTGGGAGAGAGGAGAAAAGAAACCAAAGGAGAAAAAATAAGAGGAAAAAAAAAAAGGTGTATGGACAAATTTAAGCCAAGAGGAAGAGTTTTGAATGTTCTACCTCATGCCTTAACGCTATATTCATAGTTGTGTGAAGGTGTTTACAATGACTATAATGCCCTTAGGACTACATGCTTCAAAAAGAAAAATACATAAGAGGATATACACCAGCTTGCATACTTACAATTCTATGTCACTTCTATGAAAGTTTTCATTATTTACTAGCCATGCCACCCCTACACACATGGGTGGCATCGAGCAGAGCCGAGCCCGAACCTACCTATGTTCGAGCAGAGTTTGATTTAAATATTTCGATCAGAGCTTCGATCCGAGCCTCGTCTCGAGCCTAAATTTTTTATCGAGCTCGAGCCCAACAAGTTCGAGCCGAACTCGAGCCTCAACATACATTTAAAACTTTTCAAAAAATATATATTGAATAAAATGTATATAAAATTATGCATACATTTTACATAAAATTGGGCATGACCTCTACATAAAATTGGGTATAACCTATATATATAATACGTGTATAAGATTGGGCATAACCTCTACTTAAAATTGAGCATAATCTATATATATATAATACTTGTATAAAATTCGGCGTGACCTCTACTTAAAATTGGGCATAATCAATATACATAATACCTGCATAAACACTCCATAAACACTCCATGGAATTGTTTATATAGTCCATAAAATAGTCTAAACACTCCATACACTGCATAACATTATAAATAAACTCCATACAATAATCAAACACAATAAAATTAATGAAATATCACTATCAATTTGCAATCACCCAAATAAAAACTATAAATCCTTTAAATAAAATCTTATTACTATTAGAGACTTACTAGAAAAATACAAGAAATATTTTAAATTTTTCTTAGGAAAGTTAAATGGACCTCTTATTGCCTTTCCTAAGGAAATAAATAAAAATTAATAATTAATCTAATATATTATTATACTTATCGATAAATTTTTAATCACATAAAATGTCAAACACAAAATTGCTATGAAAATTGCCTCATGCTCAAAGTATTATATCATCAACTGTTAAATACTTATTGAAAATTTTTCTATATGGTTTTCTAACCCATCTTGGCAAGAAAATCTTACATAGAAAATTATATGATTTTTTAAAAAGAATTTATAATTAGAAAAATATTTTGAAAAAAATGAGGCACTAATGGTCCCTATATTTCTACTAAAAATGTCTTTTCAACATTTATTGAAAAAACCACTAACAGTCTCTAGAAACGTATTTCTACTAAAATATCTTTTCAATTTATTTAAGAGTCATGAGGAAGGGACAAAGAGTTTTTTTTTCCTTGTTTATGATTTTGCCCGTATGGGTGGCTTTGAATAAATTATATATAAAATTATGCATACATTTTTAAAAAATATAATGATAGGGGAGGTTCATGATTGAATTTCAATAATGGATTAAAATGCACCAATATTAATCTTTTTTACTCCAATTGTTGTCTAGCTTGTTTTGTAATTTTTGAATCCCCCTAGATGAAAATTTATATTCTAGGAAAAACTAAAAATATTTTTCCTATGATACATATTCCCAAAAAAACCTTTAAATAAAATCTTATTACTATTGGTGACTTATTAGAAAATTACAAGAAATATTTTAAAATTTTCTTAGGAAAGTTAAATGGACTTTTTATTGTCTCTTCTAGGGAAATAAATAAAAATTAATAATCAATCTAATATATTATTATATTTATCAATAAAAATTTAATTAAATAAAATATCAAACACAAAATTACAATGAAAATTGCTTCATGCTAAAAGTATTACAGCATCAGCTGTTAAATACTTATTCAAAAAAATTTTATACAGTTTTCTACCCCGTCTTGGTACGAAAATCTTACTTAGAAAATTATATGATTTTTAATAAAAAAACTCAATTAGAAAAATATTTTAAAAAACATGAGACACTAATAGTTTATAGAAACTTATTTCTATCATTTTTTTTTAATTTTTATAGCGATTTTTTTTTTTTACTTTATGATCTCGCACATGCGAGATCATCTTCGCGCGGGGGAGGAGGGAGATTATTTCTCCCCTAATTTCTCCCCTGAACTTAGGTTATGGGTTTCCACCAAGGCAACGCGGAGGGAAGGGGGTTACGGTGCCAGGGAGGACATGTCGTCGGGGATGATGGCTGCGACGGAGGCAGCGGCGATGGAAGGGGCGGTGACGGAAGCGGCGGCGACGGCGAGGAGAGGAAGAAATCGAACGGACGGCCACAGAGGCGGCCGGCGAGCAGCTGCGACTGCGGTAGAGATGGCCGGTGAAGAGCGGCGACAACAACCAACGGGAGGGGCTCGGCAGTGACGAGGGGAGGAAATTCACCCCCCCCCCCCCCCCCCCCCCCCCCCCCCTCTCTCGATCCCGCTTCCGCTCCCGCTCCCGACCCGATACCGATCCGACTCACCTCGAATCGGCTCACAAGCCGACGAACCGAACCTGGTTTCGATCGAGCTCAGCTCGTTAAGGTAAACGAGCCGATTTCGGTGCTCGTGCTCGATAGATACTTAATCGAATCGAGCCGGTACCGAGCCGAACTCGAGCCACTCGCGAGCCGGCTCGGTTCGAAGCCACCCCTACACACGTGGGTGTCTCTTAACACTCCCCCTCGAACTTGCAAATAATATTGGTCAAGAAACTTGTGTGTTTGAAAAATAAAATTATATTGCCTTGCTTTGATTCATCTTATTCTTGTTCACATCTTACTTGTAGTCTTCATCTTGTTGCCATCTTGTTCTCCCCCTTGGATATTCTACTCACATAAAATTTTATTACCATAACAAGTGGAATTCTTCATTGTAGATTATTTTTTTCTTCTCAAATGATAACAACATCCATATTTCACTACATCACTCAACTTGCAATCTTATCATTCATATTTTTCCTTCTATTCTCCCCCTCAAGCTGGGAGGTAATGACAATAACACCAGCTTGATACAAAAAAATAGTTATAGTAATTTTCTCCTCCATCAATGTGTCCCGTACTCAATGGGACGTAGACTCTCAAAAAGTAAAAGAAGGGTGATAAAAAAAGGTCAAAACCAACCTTCAAGGATTTCAAACAAATAATAATCACTGAAGAGGGTAATGTCAATCACTCAAAAGACGGCGATAAAAACCAAAGGGTACCAAAAAAAAGTCTCAATGGGCTTAAAAACATCCATATATAAAAATGGATACCAACCAAAACAATGCACCAAGGGGTTGGTCTAAGAGGGTAAACGACAGTAAAAAAAGGATGGTAGGAGAAAAACAACTAAGTAAAAGAGTTATGAGTGATTAAAGGTAAAAAAAAAACTACTACCGTGATAAAAAGGAGAGAAGAAACCAAGGGAGAGAAAGAAGAGGAAAAGAGAGATTAGTGTATGGATGAATTTGAGCCAAGAAGAAAGGCTTGAATGTTTTACTTCATGCCTTGAGGCTATATTTATAGTTGTGTGAAGGTGTTTACAATGACTACAATGCTTTGAAGGCTACATGCTTAAAAAAAAAACATAAGAGGACACATACCAACTTGTTTAATTACGATTCTATGTCATCTCTATGACAGTTCTTCTTATTTACTAATTATGCCACCCCTACACACACGAGTGCCTCTTAACAGAACTAGAGAGGTTGTTTAGTTTTGGTTGAACATGTTTAAACCAATGTGATGTTAATAATTTTCGAAAGAGGTACCACCACGTAATAAAACTTTTAATTATTTTTTAATTATTTTAAAAACTTTTAATTTTGTTTCTCGGTTAAACTCAGACACTATAATCTTTCCTATAATGTATAAACATAAGAAAAATAATCAAAAAATTGTTTAATATAATAAAAATTAAAAATTAAGAAAATTTAATAAAAATGTTTAATTTAATAAAAAATAATCCTGTAATGTATATTCGTGACGATTTTCTCGCATCGGGCGAATCGTTCGCTTTGCACCGGTTTCGGACATTTTTATGCACAAACGTGCAAACGCACAACACGTGCCTCACGAGGAGTCACACGTGTTGCACGTCATGCGATTGCCCTTTTCCATTCGCGATTGCAACTGTCCGGATTCATCCCCACGGTCAGGACGCGCGCGACCATTTTTAGCATTTTTTTTGTGCCCTGTTGGTGACAGATAACAGCCCTGCGCCTCCACCATCGTGTATTTGTTGTTGTCTTTCCCCTTGTTTTTCAGTTAACAGAGTGCGAGAGTCCAATCTCTGGGGTGTCGATTCGATCGACTGAAGGAGTTTCGAGGGTATAAATTGGGTCAAGTAATGATCATCCGTTTGCTGATTGTTTCTTCTCTTCAAATTTTGTTTAGGTTACCTGTCCGATTTTGATCCGTCGTTGTAGATTATCTACAGGCATGGCGGCGGAACCCAAGATCCTTGTGTTTGACGAGGTTGCGAAGCATAATCTGACGAAGGATTGCTGGCTTATAATCTCCGGAAAGGTGCGCTTTTATTTTTGCTTATAAGCGCAGCATGATTATTCCTTATTTTCGTGGTTGTGTTGAATTTTATCGAACATCTCTTGTTCATGGATTGATGTGTGGGGTGTTGGAGGTAGGATTGAGATGTCTATTTTCCTACTTCTAGGTGGCTTGGTATTTGAGAAAATTATGCTTTGATGAGAGAGGTCAGTTGTGTTTGTCTGGACAGTATAGCACCTTGTTTCAAGTCTTGTGCTTTTAGGATCTGATAGGGATTACTGAAACTAAAAGGGAACGGAGGATATCCTCCGGCTGCCAAGGTGATCGCTATCATTCATGGGCTTCTTAGCGTGGTTAATTACGCTTTGCATTTATTTTCAAAAAGTAAATATTAATGGCAGAGATCAAATACAAGCTTTTATTCAGATATAGTTGCTATGCATGTCTCATCTTAGACTCTCTCTCGGCTCTCATTCCACTCTGCCCTGTGGAATGTTAACTTGTCTTCTTATATTTTTAGAACTTGGAGAAGTTTTGCATGCAAACATGTTGGTCCTCGTTAGATGATCAGTGCTAGTTCACTGATTTCTGGGAATGAATATGGATCATGTTTCCTTGAGATGGAACACTTCATGGATGAGAAAGGATGTCCTCACAGTGCCAAAGGTGCCAGAAAGTAGTTACATTTCATTATGACACTTAATCCCTTGACTTTTTAAGTTTTGTATGTATTCTTTGTACCTAGGGGTGGCATCAAGTCGAGCCTAGCCCGAACATAAAACCTGCCTATGTTCGGGCCAAGTTTGATTTAAATATTTCGAACTCGAGCTCGAGCCCAGCCCAGCCTCGAGCCTAAAATTGTTATCAAGCCCAAGCCTAATAATTTTAACCGAGTTCGAGCTAAGCTTGAACTTCAACATTTATTTAAATCTTTTCAAAAAATACATGTCTCGAGTTCGAGCTCCGACATGCATTTAAAACTTTTAAAAAAATATATATTAAATAAATTGTATATAAAATTATGTATACATTTTACATAAAATTGGGCATGACCTCCACTTAAAATTGGGTATAAGGGTGGCATCGAATTGAGCTGAGCCCGAACCTTCCTATGTTCGAGCTGAGCTTGATTTAAATATTTCGAACTCGAGTTTGAGCCGATCCTAACCTCGAGCCTAAAATTGTAATCGAGCTCGAGCTCGAGCCGAGTTCAAGCTTTAACCTAAATTTAATACTCTGCATAAAATATATGTCAAATAAATTATATATAAAATTATGCATACATTTTAAAAAAAGAATGATAATGGATTAGAACGCACCAATATTAATATTTTTTACCCAAAATATTGTCTATCTTATTTTTTAATTTCTGAATCTGACCATAAATTTACTATGGCCTCCTTAGAGCTCTGGTTGAAAATTTATATTTTAGGAAAAACTAGAAATGTTTTTCCTAGGATACATATTTCCAAAAGACACTTTAAATAACATTCTATTACTATTAGTGACGTACTAGAAAATTACAAGAAATATTTTAAAATTTTCTTAGGGAAGTTAAATGGACCTCTTATTGTCTCTTCCAGGGAAATAAATAAAAAATAATAATTAATCTAATATATTACTATACTTATCGATATATTTTTAACCAAATAAAATGTCAAACACAAAATTGCTATGAAAATTGCCTGATGTTAAAAGTACTATAACATCAATTGTCAAATACTTATTCAAAAAAATTCTATACGGTTTTCTAGCCCATCTTGGTAGGAAAATCTTATTTAAAAAAATTATATGATTTTTTTAATAAGAATTTCCAATTAGAAAAATGTTTCCAAAAAACATGAGGCACTAATAGTCCCTAGAAACGTATTTCTACTAAAAATGTCTTTTCAATATTTTTTTTTAAAACCCACTAATAGTCCCTAGAAATGTATTTCTACTAAAATGTTTTTTCAATTTCTTCATGAGCCATGAGGAAGGGACAACCGGAGTTCAAGAAAGAGTTTTTTTTTTTTTTTCATTTGCTTATGATCTCGCACGAGCGAAAGTTGCACGTAATTTTCCCCGTGAACTTAGGTCTCTGGTTTTTTGCTGAAACGACGCGAAGGGAAGGGGGTCTAGCGGCGCCGGCAAGGACCTGTTGCAGGGCTGACGGCTGCGACGGAAGTAGCGGTGAAGGCAGACGAGGGGAGGAAGAAATCGAACCGAGCAGCGGCGAAGGCGGTGGCCACAATAGCGGATGGGAGGGGTTCGACGGTGACGAGGGGAGGAAGAATTTTCCCCCCCTCGCTCTCGCTCCTGCTCCCAAGCCGTTAACGAGCTGGCTCGTGAGCTTTTGAACCGAACCATGGCTTGGTCGAGCTCGGCTCGTTAACTCAAAAGAGTCTTATCTTCGAGATCTAGATAAACCGAATTGAACCAAGCTGAGTTCGAGCCGCTTGCAAACCGGCTCGGTTCGATGCCACCCCTATTCATACCCATAGTGTTTTGTCCGTTAATTCATCTTTTGGCTGATGTTATGTATCAATAGGGCATTTAAAGCAATACTTTGGTTCCAGTAAACCTTTCATCTGTGGGTTAATGGATTGTTAATGTCAGTATGTCAGTGGAAAGTGGTGGGTAGTTTTTTCCTTTTCCTTCTATTGGTTTGTCAAATGAACAGTTGTATTAGATTTGTGATAAGTCAATGTTTTCAAGCTTGTTATGGCTGCACATGTTAGAAAGAAAAAAAAAAACGAAAACCGAAGTATGTCATGTGAATGGCTCAAAATCTGAAATGGCAAATCATGTACACCTTCAGTGCATTTCTGAGTTGGCTGACTTAAGAACACATTGATAATCTTTCTGTTAATGAAATATGTAATTGGTGCCCTTCGTCTCGTGTATGAAGATTATAGCTAATGTACGTCTCGTTCAAACTCAGGGAAGTAACCAGTAAAATTTTATTGCATTAATCCCCATATAGAGTGGAATAGTTATCTGAACTTGCACTTCTCAGTTGTTTGTGCTAATTAATAACTACATTGATAGCAATGTGTTCATGTATCTACTAATCAATGAACAAACATATTAGCTGGTCATTAGATGTTGGGGAGTTGCTAACTTTGCGAGTTGATTGAATTGAACTAGTCCGAAGATAATAGCTTATGTATGTCTCATTTTAACTGAGGGACGTCACTAGTAAAATTTTATTGCAATTATTCTAATATAGAGTGTAATGGCTCTCTGAACTAGCACTTCTCAGTTCTTTGTGCTAATTGGTGACTTAATGTGATGGCAATGTGTTCATGGATTAAACAAACATACGAAGTTAGTCATAAGACGTTGCAGGGATCTGCTGACTTTGTGAGATGATTGAATTGAACTTCTGAGCTGTCTTGATAAACTTTTTTGATTGATGCTGTTTCCTGTGTGTTTTCACATATTTTAATTGCTCTTAACTGCGTTTTCTGAAATTGCCATCTATCAGGTGTATGACGTAACCTCATTTATGGAAGATCATCCTGGTGGCGATGAGGTGTTGCTAGCTGCAACTGGTAAAAGTTTTGATTTGCATTATATTTACAGGCATTCAACCGTTAGCACTTTTCGACTTATTTTTCTTCACTGGTTGCTAAATTTTTTTGCAGTCAAGGACATTATTCAAATAGAAACTGATAAACTAGAAATGACATCTCATACCTCTATATTTTTTTAAGAAATCTCATACTGAATCAAGTTGTGATGTCAGAGACAAAAGAAATACTAAACAGTGGATTTTAGAAATATCTAACGTGCACTTAAGACTGGAGAATGCTTTCAAAACCAAACATTTTGGGATCTCGTTGCTCCTTGGTTGGAACCTCCAAGGGATCTGAAATGGGTGTCTCAATTTGATGTTTGCAGGAAAAGATGCAACTAATGATTTTGAAGATGTGGGGCACAGTGTCACTGCTCAAGAAATGATGGATAAGTACTACATAGGTGAAATTGATGCCTCAACTATCCCATTAAAACGAACCTACATTCCTGCACAGACTCCATCTCACGTTCCATCAAAACCTAACGAGTTCCTCGTAAGGATCTTGCAATTCCTTGTGCCTCTTATGATTTTGGGCCTGGCCTTTGCAGTTCGGTACTTGACCAAAACTGAATAGCCAAAATGGATTTGATGAATCTTTTCCATGTCCCGATGTATTCCATTTGATGTTTTCTGCATTTGTGGATTGTGGTCGAAAATTGTTCTTACAATGAAGAAACGTTAGTAGTAACATTGTTGTAAAAAATACCAGTAATTCTGAACTAAAGCTGGTAGAGTCTTTGTTCTGTCACTGTCGCATGTGCTCATGCCTCTTTTTATCCTTTTGTCTCGTCGTCTTTCCTTTTACCACTCTCGTTGCTATGAAGAGCTTCAAATGCTGTTTTTGATTATAAATCTTGGACGGCCCTTTATTCACTCAAAACTCTGAATTAACTTATTAAAGTTGAAGCGGTGGTTTCTTAAGCATGAAATGATTGAAATCGGCTACAATCTGAGGGTCGAATTTTAGAGGTATTTTAAGGATCTTACCATGGTATAGAATACCGAAACACCTACCCAGTAGTATGTGACAGCCTTTATGTTATAATTTTGTCATATATTGGCAGTCTTACATTCAGTTTAATAATAGCTTTAAACAATACACCCCGTGTAATAGATCAGTTGGCATTATGAGTCCTGTTTTTTTTATTTTGTCATGGAAGAAATGGTAAATACAACATGGCCCGAGTGAGTTCTTCCAGTCCTTCAGTATCTCTTCTACGATGCATGGTGGTGGTTCGCTGATATCAGTGTGGTGAACATAGCAGTAATCGCCATGAATCTTCATCAGACATACGTTGCTGCTTAGTTAAGAACAAGAAGCTACAAAATAACATAACTAAATAGAGAAGAGTTTGAGAGGAATCTGTAAGAAAGAGCAATTTTTTTGTTGAGCAACAAGTTTGTTACAATCTTGTATGAAAGACTTGGTGACAGAGCCAGTTAAAATTTCTTTTGAAAAAAAGAAACAGAAAAATTGAACGAGAAAAGACTTAGTTGACAAGTGAATCCAAAAATTACTCCCGTATTTTGTCATGAAGTGTTACCACCAAGTCATGGGCGTCATCCAATAGCTTCCAGACATCCAACTGTCCAGTCATGCTATTGCATTCCCTCATTATTTCATCCATGCTACTATACTTTTCAATGATCAGTTTCCTTCTCTGCAGCACACTGGCAGCAATTGCATATAGTAGTAGATCTTCTGTTGGCGGAGCCCGCTGCCTTATCCTACCCCATGCAGATTTTCCAATCCGTGCCCTGATTGCTGCCTGGTCAGCCCACATCACCTCCCACAGACAGAGTGTCTGCTCAAAGCTCAACTCCCGCCTGAACATAACCACCACCATCCTATACACAAAGAAGCAGTCTTCAGCTTGAAGCTTCTCCAAGTGCTTATACAGATACGAGTCCTTGTACTTAATAATCTTAGACACTGTATTAAGCTGTCTCCTTATCCCTACTTCATCAAGCCTAAAATTGTGTCGAGCTTTCTTCATGAAGCCAACAAAGCACCAGAATGCCTCGTGGTCCTCCTCCATAACAGCTATAATGGGGGATAGCAAGTCGCTCATCCCTTGACAGTAACCAATTTCTGGGTCGTAAATTGCATATGCTTCAAGAATGGCCACTAACCTTGCAGCGTGATAGATTCTGCATGGCTCTAACTGGTCATAATCCCTCAGTCCCACAACCTGAGCACACCTGCATGCCCGAGCTTCTGAAACCGAGGCTTGGGACGGGGAGAAAATGACCCACTCAGCATTGGCCCGTACAGCATCAAGACGAATGATCCGCTGCCATGTAACTACGTCCTCAACTGTGTGGATTTTGGATGTTTTGGAGTCCTTGGGATCAATCTCCTCTATAAGTTCTGGGGGGGTCTCTGATTCTTCAACCGAAGATTCAGAATCAGAAGATTCAGTTTCAACAGCCGAGGCATCAAATTGGGTCAAGCCACTCTTGTCTTCATCTTCCTGTTCATCCTCAGCACGTGACTTACAGCTAGAATCCTTTTCTCCAACTGTTTGTTCTTCATCTTCTTCACCTTCCTCTTCTTCCAAAATCTCACCTTCAGTAGAAAGGGATTCTCTAGCACTAACGGCATCCTCTGAGCTAGGAGAATCTCTAGTCTGGGAACCTAATTCACCCGATTTCATATAATTCTCATCCAACTGCTTCAGAAGTCGCCGACATTTTCTTCTAAGATTCTCATATTCTTTCCTATAAGACAAGGAGACAATGGCAACAGTAAGTTGGCACCAGGCAAGATGAAGATAACAAGGCTTCTTTCTGGCATAGGTAATCATTTTAACATTACAAATGAAAGAAGAAACAGTTCCACTCGTTCAAAAAAAAAAAAAAAGGAAAACAAAATGCAGCCCGAAAGAAATTACCTTTTCTGTGTTCTGACTGCATTTCTCTCAACCTTTGTGCTGTTTAAGTCGTAACTGTAATCAATAAAGAATAGAAAACAACCTATTAGAGAAAACATCAAATATTTTTTTAAAAAAATGCAAACAACAAGAACATTCTATGACAAGAAAAAGTAGTGCACACAGCTTATTAATCAAATACTCCAAGACGATAAGCAAACACATGAGGTAAAATACAGAACAATACAACAAGGTACAATATCAAGAATCTGTCTTCAACCCGGACACATAATTTGTGTAAACAACCATCTCAATTTACTGCAAAATATAAGCTCATAAAAAATTAAACAAAGTTACTCTCCACCATCAAAAAGACAGTATTGCCATTTTATAGGACACTAGATGAATGCTGTAACAAAAGGATCACCTAAATTGGCTTAGCTGAAGGCTAAATGATGTCTTGTAAGATTGTTTGAATTCAAATCTCAATGTAATAGAGTGAAAAAAAAGCTGTGTGAAGTATAAGCACATGAAAAATCAAACAAGTTACACACTCTACCATCCCGACAACTGTATTGCCATGTTAGAACAACAACAAAATGTGGTGATAACAGAGAACTGATTTTGTTTAGTTGATGTTTAAATGATATCTTGTAAAGACTTCGTACCCAAGCCAACGAAATGTCCTTTGCACTCCATCTTTTGAAAGGAAGCTATCAATACTACCAGTCTATGTTGTCAACATTTCCAAAACTAAAAAGTCATTAAGCATACATAGCAATTCTGAGTCTGCCAGCATGTCCCTCTTCTACGATGTCCAAGTCACGGTTGTTAAAACTCTGGAAAATCATCTTAGGGGTCTACATTTTATACATCTAACAAAAACTCATCCATATTGCTACTATTTTTATCTTCTGGAGATATCGATAATGGAACCTCAGGGCCCAGGCTACTGTGTGTCACGAGCAGTATTTTACTCAAGTAATTTCTTTTACAATTGATCGGTAAGGTATTCACCATCATTTTCCATAAAACATGAGACACAAATAAACTTAACATTTGCCAAAAAATCCACTTCAATGAAGTTATTTAGTGTTATAAGCAAAGACAATACACACTGGAGCCCACAATACACAAGTAACCCGGGGATCACACACTGAGCCTCGGCCAACGCTTAACCTGTTCTAATATCACTATTGAATTGAGTCCGGTTCCATCCCAAGATAACTAGCCACTTAAGAGGCCTTATTCTCAATTTTATAACCTATTAACTTTTCTTCTCATTTTTCTATGACTACTCAACAAATAATAATAATAATAATAATACTATTTTACAGACCATATTGTTTAGTAAATGTAGATAAGTCGACAAGGGATGACCAACATGCACAAACCCAAACTACATTTCTACCTGTCCTGCTACAATCTATGGCAGAAGAAACCAGTCCAGTCCACTTTTGGTCAACCCCATTTCAAAGCAATTCTTACTTTTTCTCAGTTAACCCTCTAGCCATTTTAGCTCCTAGTATGCATCCTAAAATTAAGATCATCTAGTTATATATAAACGTCATTAGGTTGCAAGGCCAATCTAAAGTAGGTTCTAATTGTTGTTTCAGCACAGCAACTAAACCTTGAGACTTTTGGGGGAGGCCTGCCAAACCTTATTTTCTTATGCTGGTGGTAGAGACACATAATTTAGAAAAGTTCATCATCAGAAAAATGGAAGACCAGGGCACCATTACATGCAAAACGGATATGCATAAAAAACCTAAATTTTTTTTTGAAACGGTGAAGTTTCATTTATAACTTCAAAAAATCCTAAAAAATATCCAGATGATTTTATAAAATAAAGAAGTTTTTCATGGCGAAGGTTTTGAAAAATCTGTTTCCACCCATGACCTTTCTGGTTTAATAACCTATATCCTTAGATTTCACAGGATTTGATATTTATTCAGCAAGTTAGTACAACACAACCACATCAAGGAAAACAAGAACTCCAAAATGATTGTTTTCAATCTCATCACTTCACACACAGGACACCAATTCAAAGTCATAAAGGCAGAAACTCTTACACTCCAAGCAAGAAAGGCCAGACCTCTGCCCTAATGCTAGGATCAACACCCTGCATTATGAAAACAATAATGAATCAGAAGAGCAAGGATAGAAGAGTATAGGAATGAAAAAATGTGGCAAAAGAACTGAATTACAAAATATAAAAACCACACGCAGCCACTAGATAACAACTTACTCCACTGCGAACTTTTTTCAAAAATTTGACCCCATCTCGAAGTTTTCCGTCTGGTGCAAACAAACTTTTCCATAACCGAGGTGAAAGAGCATGCTTTCTCCTCCTACGATACCATGGAGATTTGAGACTACTCCTGAAAGACAGTTATGGAGCAGTGTCATAACAGTGGAATTTGAGGCTACAAACAGACCTTTTCAACTTGCATAAATGGCGTCTCTTCACTCAAATCCATGAGAGAAAAAAAGGAGCAAATTTGGGACTTATGCCCACAGAAATACGTAATCACAGCTCAAAATATCGTCTAACTGACAGCACTCTAGTCCAATGCCAAAGTCAATAGGTTACAAGGAAACCAACATAGGGAAAAGATGCAAGAAAAAAAGAAAAATAAATTAACAATGTGGACTTCATAATACGAGATCTTGGTTCAAGTTTGACAATCAACTGAGAATCAATGTACCCAAGTTATGTAACTGACAATCGAGACCATCAATTTATTAGAACGTGAGCTGGAGTACTCACCAGTATACCACTAAAGGAGGAAGTTCCAGAATCACTTTTTCTATTTTTTTTATTCCACAAGCTTACAAAGTAGATTTTAAAAGAAAATTTTGAAAAATGACCGAGTTACTGGGATCTACCCAAGCAAACAGATTCTTCTGAATACTTCTTTAGAATTTCAAATTTCTCTGTCTCTGCACATAAATGCCCCAAAAGATGACATATAACACTAAAACCAAATAATATGGAAACTAATGCCGAGCTTATGCAGCCACTAAATGAGCGCAAATAGATTTAGATTTAGATTTGGATTTGGGAGCAGAAAATGGACTACATCCCAGAAACCAGTGGGATGTAACTACAAAAAAAAAATCACTCATTCATGAAATATCTTTCCTCATCCTTTAACCCCTATAGACTACTGAAGAAACTATGCAAGCTTTCTCTACAGACATGATATTACGGACAGAATTTCACATTTTAACACTTATGCTTCCTAGCAAGCAACAGTAGTATGAGGTATCCCAATCAAGCAAATTGGATGACGAGCTACTGTGCTAATAAAAGAAGGTCTGTTTCCAGTAATAGAAACCCGATACTTCTCAATTTTGCTCATATTCATGCATAATCATTTTTACACCCTTATTTCTACTGTAAATAGAATATATTCAAGCAGAAAATGCAGGATGAAAAAGCTGTCCAGATAAGGTCCCTCGTCTTCCTCACAGTCTTCATACTTAGTTGTTCTTCTACAATTTGTCTTACATAGATGCCTTGGCGCTTTAGAAGACGCTCACACTCCAACAGTTTAATAAGTATTGCTTTTCCTAGAGTTTATGTAAGCTATTATCATGATTGACCCAAAAATTTTGAAGAGTAAGAAGGAGCAAAGGGACCATATCTTCATGAATTCGAACGGCAAAAAAATCTGTCCATGCATCACTATGGATCCTATCTTTCTCAAAAAAGCCATAGATACTATGGAACTAGTAAAGAGAAGTAAAAAATAATTTCATTATATTACAATCGGCATGGTTAGTTTGAGCTCGTAACCGCGAGAAACAAGAAGGATTCTGAGATCAGACCAAAATAACAATCTCAAAGAAATCTCCCCAAATGAACACGTCAAAACTCTATTACCGAATCAAGAAAGAACCGGAACTTCCCCCCTTCCCCCTCTTTCCAGGAACCGAGCCGCCAAGAACAAAGAGAAGAAGAAAATAACATAAAATAAGAATGTAAATACAGAAAGGAAATAAGGAAATTAATGAATAAATATAGTTGAAAAGACTATAAGATACAAAACCAAAGTCCAAACTTACAATTCATAAAAGTTTCGATCTTAATAAAGAACAAGAATAAACGAATAGAAACCAGAATCCAAATCCTCCCAATACTTCGCAAGTCCGAGCAAAATCTCAACAAGTACTCGGAAAAACGAAGTAAATATAATGATGAGAACATATGCAAAGCTCCAGAGTTCGTTAGCGGAAGATCGGATCTGACAACTTTGGAATCCAAAGCATAAAGACATAAGTATCAATAAAAAAGAAATTGTTTAAAAGAAAAAAAAGAAACAAAGGATGAAAGAAGAAGAAAGGGTCAGAAAATGGACTCACCTATTGGGAATGGAAGATGCGGACGAAGACGAGGAGGAGGAGGAGACAACATAAAGAACCGATCGTAAATGAACCCACGAAGACGACGACGAAGACGAAGTATGGGAGCGTCGGAGGGCTTTCATCTAGGAGGGAGAAGGAGGGGTCGTATGGTAGAAAAAGCAGAAACCAGTGGGTAAAATTACCTACGAGAGTAAACGAGAGTGGCGACAAGGGCGAACCCAGCCATGGACGTCACGGCGATCGCTACTCCACTACCATTCCAGCCAGACCAAAATCCCGCACCACCACCGCCGCCGATGAAAGCCCGACCGTTGCAGTTGCCACTGCCGAGTGCTCCGACGACGAGGCCTCCACCATTCCCAACGAAGGAGGACCAGAACATGAGGCAGAGCAGCCGCAAGTTTGCACTTCCCTTGCCCAGCGCCCCCAGTCGCGCCTCCACCATTACCGACGGAGAACCCCCCTCCCACCTCCTCCCTCTCTCTCCTTCCCTAAACCCAACTTGCTTTTTCACTCTCTTAATTTCCTCTACTTTCTTTCTCTACTCGCGCTTTCTCTGCAGTCGAGTGGACCGATGACTTTACTTTTGCGCCTTACGGACATAGGCGGAATTTGATTATTTTATAATACAACAAGATCAGATTACCCATTTTACCCTTGTCTCCTGTACATATCCTCCTTTTTGCCACTGACACGGACGGCGTCGGCTCCGGACCTGGTCACAACTGCCGGTGCTGGAGAGTCGGAATTTAGAAAGGCCCGGGTTAGGGCGACAAGAGAATCCTTTCAAACGCTCGTCCCCATTTTAAATAATCACTAGATCACATGGGATACGATGGAGCCTTCCCAATGGGCCCACCGGCAAGGGATAAGAAACATGCAAGCCATGTGACCTCTTACTGAGAGGAAGCGTAAGAGATGGCCCATCAAACAACCAATTCTCAACAGTTCTCCGATTCATAGCTGTTCTTCTTGGATTTTCCCCATTTAAGTCTGAGATAGATGCAGAGGTTTTCATTCATGCGAGACACGGAGAAATTGATCAACTCCTAACACAGGAAATTTTGATCCATAATTGCAAGGTAAATGATCGTGACTGTCATTCTCATTCATCATCGTCTTCCATTATTATGAAACAGAGTCTCCTCTTTCTTTCTTTCTTTCTAGTTTCTGCTGCTTTATTTTCCTCTCCCCTCACCAATCCCTTTCAATCCACCTTATTTTCATCTCTCTTTCTCTCTCTCTATCTCTCTTTAGATCGATATTGTCTTCTTTATTAAAATTCTTAGAACTGAAGGGTTCGATTTGCCGTTTAATAGCAAGTAAAATTATGATCCATATCACCATCAAAAGAATATTGAGGTTAATCCAATAATATCTAACTTATCAAGCATTACCTACCATCAGGCGTCAGCTTACCAAACCATGCTTCCTCCTTTTAACCACTTCTTAATGGCCTGTAGTGAAAGTGTTGACACCAAATGCTCCAAATGCAGAGCTTACAAGAGCCCCACCCCACCGCCCCTTCTTTTTTAGTATTTTTTTTCATTTGGGTTCCTGGACATGTCCTTTGAGAAGTCTCTTTCCTCAACTTCTTCTCATGATTCTCATCTCTTCCTTTAATTCAACCAGTCCCCAGCCAACTACTCTTCTCAGCCACGATTAAGGTCTCTGCTCAAAAGAGGTCCAAGAAGTTGGGGTCACTTTGGTAAATTTCCCTTAAAAGAGTTGGGATCTATGACTGTCTACACAGTGAAGTAAAGTGAGAAGGGGATTAGGACCCTACAGAACATAAAAAGACCTGTATATGATGCTTCTTTGGCTTGATTTATACCTTTCATGATAGCAGATTTTTTTATTTTTTTATTTTTTTTGTTGTGGTAGGAGTGTTCAAGTTGATTTTAAAATCTTTATAAGAATTGAACAAGGCATTGGGAGGAGAAGTAATAAGTAAGAATCTTGCAAACCAACTTAAAATGACCCATCAAATTAAAATCATTCACTAAATGCCAGTTCAGTGAGACTCGAATAAGTGGTCCACCGACTTCTTCACCAACCTGCTATTACTCATAATTGAAATTAGATTCTCCTCTTGTTCCCTGATTTCCGCCCTCCTTTTCGTCTCTGCTCAAATTGGACTAGCTTCACCAGAGCTGCTTTTAAGTCAATGAAAGAGATGCCACGGTTTGCTTAGAAGCTGAAGAAACATGGAGAGCAGATAATTCCTTTCTTTCTGGGACATGGGTGTCTGTGGTGGGTTTCCATCAAAGAAAGAGATAACTGAAGAGGTTGACACCTACAAAGCAGGCCTCCTTGGTCAAAAGAATCAGGCCAGCCAGAGTCACAAAAAGGAGTGATTGAAGAGCTTTGAAGCTGCTACACGCTTTAAAAGGTACTAAAATTTAGGGTGTTTTTACCAGATTTTGGCCTGTCTCTATCTCTTCAACCTCTTCCTAGAAGAAAAGCTTTGAGCAAGGAAGAAAACCCAGAAAGAAGGGGCACTGGAGATCCTCTTTATTTTATAGTAGCCGGCAGATTATTTGTAATTCTTTCATGGACAGGACTGGAGGGGGCATTGAGGAAAAGGGTCCCACTCGTGTCCTCCCACATGCTTTTGTTTGCAATGCACATGAATTTTAAAGTGAGTCACATGTAGCATTGAAGTTCCTTTTTTTCATTTTTTTAATGGCTTTCTTGGTTAAAGAATTGCTTCAATTATACATAATCTTTGGACTCTTGTGTCTACCCTACCCTACCCTTGATAAAGAGAGTTGAGAATAGAACCCTTCTTTAATATTCTTCATTATAGAACCTTTGTCTCAGGGGTTCAAGCCTCCTTGGCCTTCCCCTAATTTGTCTACCTCATTAAAAGCCAAGAAGATTAAGAATAAGATTAGTTGAAGAAAAAGAAAAGGATTATCTAGTGGGTGGGTTTATGAGTCAATAACTGCATTAGGTTGATGGATAAGGGTGGCTCAGATTGGTGAAGATCACCAAACCCAAGATAAGATTAACTATGGGATTATCTCTCATGGTATCTTAACTATCTCAACAAAGAATAGTAAATCGATTGATTATGGCTAACAAACACTATCTCATCAATAATGCTTGAAGGATGTGTAGTTCTGTTACCTATAAATTGTATTCTAAGAGAAAGACTGTCCCCTGAGCAGCAAACTGAGAGAATTTTAGGAGAAAAACAGAATAAAACAATATCGTTGCTTGTTAAATGGTTCAGTAAGCATTTGCTTAGTATGTCTATGAATTCAAAAAGAACACAAGTATGATCTTGTTTTCAAAGTTCATGTTTTTTGATAAAATAAGGCCTCCCCTTTCAACCATTCTCCATAAAATTTTAATTTATAAAGATAATTTTAAAAATATAATTACTTCTAATTGTGACTAGGGGTGGCAAAAATCTAACAAAAGCAACTCAAAATCTAATTTTTACATGTTGCCCATTCTTCATTTTTTTTTTAGTTTTGCAGCAGGAGTATTGGTTGCGCTGTGTTAACTACTCCAAACCCTGCTAAGGTTTTTGTATTGGCTCCTGGAAAGAAAAAAAAACGGTTGCTGTTGGTGACCAGACCCATGAACCTTCCCTTAAGTTAGCTCAACTTCCCTTCACCAATCTCCCCTTCCCTTCAAATAGTCCAACGCCTGCAATGCAACACACTCCTGCCTCGGAACACCACCGTGCACTCTGCGCAACTCTCAAATCGACTTCACCATGGCCGGCGGGGGGGTCACTGAAGACGACAGAGCCGGAGTGGAGATCGTCCGTGGTGCGGAAGCCTGCCATCAGCACTCCGTCAACCTGCTCCAAGAGCTTGGATTCCCCGGAGGTGTCCTACCATTGAAGGACTTGGAAGAGTGCGGACGAGTGAGGGAGACCGGGTTTGTCTGGATGAAACTGAAGGCTCCTTACCAGCACTTCTTCACGGAGACAAACACTCTGGTTAGCTACGCGATGGAGGTGACTGCCTATGTGGAGAAGTGCAAGATGAAGAAGATGACAGGGATCAAGAGCAAACAGCTCTTGCTGTGGATACCCATCACCGAAATGAGCATCGAAGACCCGGGTAGCGACAAGATTTACTTCAAAACTCCGATGGGAATCGGAAAAACTTTCCCCACATCGGCGTTTCTAACTGAAGACGAAAAGGAACAGGCGGAATGAAAACAGGGTTACGTTATTTCTGTATTATTTCTAATCGGGTTCGGTTCCTCAGCTTCTCTTTCCAGCAGCTCCGTGCAACAGATAAATAACTTCTTTTTTGCTGTTCAAATTACTAGATTTGATGATTTATAGTCCGTTAAACAGAGATCTCGGTTTATTATTTCAGCTATGATTTAAATAATATGTCTAAATTGGCTTCCCTTTCTCATTTTCGCGTTCGGTTCCTATCTAGATGATAAAAACTCTGTCAATAGTTGCCAGTGATATCAATGAATGTACTGGATTTAAGCATTACGAAGGTTAAACATCGCAAAATGTGCTAACAATGAACAGAAACCATCCATTCACGGCTCATGTTAGTGATCTGGGCATGAATGGAAAATAAGGCTCTCAATTCCCCTCATAACCTTACAAGCTCACTCTTTACCTCAAAGAAGAAGCGCTGATGATACTTCATAGGCATCATCTCCTCCAATTATTCCTACATTTCGTTCTCAGATACAAAACAAAAAGCAAAATATGTAAACACAAAGACAATTTACGATGTACCTAATAGAAATACAATGGGATAATGCATCAAAGGGTTCTTCACGAGCACCCACAGGTTTGCAAATTATATCAGATACATTGTAATAGTGTCACCAGAACTCAAAACACACCCTGAAACTTACAGCTTCGACGCCGCTGCTTTGTCAGTAAACCAAGTCGTTTCTCCATCTTCAGTTGAAACCATTTGAATGGGAAGGGAGATTGAAGTTTGATCACTACCCAGTGCTTTAGAAACAGGAGCAGCTTTACCCTCACCAGTTATCACAAGTGCAATATTAGCAGATGCGTTGATGACAGGAAAGGTAAAAGTTATCCTCTCTGGTGGTGGCTTCGGAGAGTCCTTTATGAAGGTTACCCATCTTTCTTTCTCATGAATGAGAGGATGGCCTGGGAAAAGGGATGCCACATGACCATCGGGACCCATCCCCAACAACATGAGATCAAACTTGGGCCATCCAGTAGCGGATGAGTCGATCACACTTGTCTTAACCAGCTGCTTTAGACATGTCTCGTAGTCATCTGCAGCACCCTCAGCCGAGAGTGCATCATTTATGGCATAAACGTGACCAGGAAGTATAGGAACCTGTCATCCCAAGGAAAAATAAACAACTTGTTTATAGAAGTCAGGATCCCAATGGAATAATAATAAAAAAAAAAAAAGCAGAGTTGCAGGAAAATCACATTACTAAGTGAATCTGATAATTACACCTCCTATTGCTTAGTGAATGAAGAGCAAAGATTGTTTTCTTCCCCAATTATGGCCAGAGATATTTGTGATAAAGTTCTACATTCTATATTATATAGGACACTTCATCAGTTCTGAGTGCCAAGCAAACATTCCAAATATGATTCAGCTCCATATGTACTACCCAAAACTAGTTCCATGTTCACACAACAAGCAGATTACGAGTCAAGTCTATAAACAACATGTATGACAGGACGCATAGAGACAAAAAATAATTTCATCAGAGAAGAATTTCCTGTAGCTATAAGCAAAATGTATAATGACTTTACTAGAAGTATGAATAATTTCATAGCACTAGAACAAGCCTACCAAGATTTTTCTTGCACAAATAAAATCATACATGTATTGCAAGGGGTTTCTTTGCTGTGATTGATGCTTGCTCGTCTTATGAATAGGAGCAGAATGCTATATTATGTGCACATTGAATTTAATGAATCATTTACCAATTGCATGTCAACTTCTTGATAGCTTGGTCGAGATGTTTTACCTTCCATCGAATAAGCTGTTTTGGAAGATTTCAGAAACTTGCAGATCAGAATTTTGGAAAAGAAACAAGACAGTTTCTCTTTGAACCCTGTTGGGCTCCTATCCACACAAAAAGACAGTAAAATGCAGTTTCTGAGGATTAATGCTCTCTAGGAATAGTTTGTGGGAAACCCTTATGTCATGGTGCTCCCATATCTTTGGAGTTAAAATTATTAATTTTCTTTTCTTTTCCCTTTTCCTTGCATCCAAACAAGAGAAATCATGTTTATCTTTTGTTTTCTCTCTTATTTTCCATGGGCATCAAAACAATAGAAAAGAAACCTTTTTTCTTTTCTTTTTTTCTTTTCTAGAGGTTTCAAATAGACCCTAAGGGCTTGTTTGGAACCAACAAAAAGGAAACTAAGAGAAAATAAAATGGGAAAGAAAGTTATTTTCTGTTCTTTGGAAGTAGAGAATCATTGAGAGAAGAAAAATAAGAGAAAAAAAATAAGAGAGAAAATATCTTAGTTAATAAATTTTCTCTCACAAAATGATGGAATTTGGGGAGAAAGGAAAAGAAATAGAAACTTGAGAGAAAATTTTAATAATCAAAATTTTAAAATATTAGTAATTTTCTTTTCTTTTCATTTTACACGTGTATCCAAACAAGAAAAACTACATTTCTCTTCCATTTTCTCTCTCGTTTTCCATGGGCATCCAAACAAGAAAAAATAAAACTCTTTTCTTTTCTTTTCTTTTCTTTTCTCTTTCGTTTTTTATTCTCTTCCTTTCGTATCTCCATTTTCGGTGTTCCAAACACAACCAAGGTATTTAAGGAAATGAAAGCAATAAACTCATTCTTCTGAATGTCTAGGTACTAATGTTGTGTTCAAAACTTGCCCAATGAGTGATCACTGTGATTTTGAAAGTTATAAATATTTCAATTACCATGGAGTAGCTAAGACATTGGAAGAATCACCAGATAAATGTAAATGAATTATGGTCTTCTGGAGGTCGGAGGTACATTTCAAATTTCCAATGAAGAATCCTGTGGGAGCACGAACATGGATTCACTAGGACGATCACAAGCAATTCATTTCAGTTTTAAATTCTTTTCTATCTCTAGAGGCAGCTTTTCTTGTCCTTTTTCTCTTTAAGTAGATAACTTTTCATCATTTCTAGAGAAAACAGAAGAAAAGAGAACTACAAATTAAACATAGACACACAGGCTTCGAATATGAAGTTCAGTTCACAGAGGGAATATCAAAAACAAGTTAAAACTTTTAAAGAACCCATATTAATCTAGTTCCGTTCCGGATTCCACAAAGTTACAACAGTCGTAGTAATCTAGTTCCCAGAAACTTTAAGATTCAAAAAGCAGTCATGAAAACCACAAGCGAGATCTTTAACAAAGTCAGGAATCAAAGAAAAGCAGCACAGTAGCACTCAAACAGGACACAGTAAAAACAACAATTTTTTCATTATGTAAGCTTTACCTTGGAGAGGAAACCATCATAAGCAAGTTTATAGTTGCTGTCTTCATGATCCTTCGGGACAACCCTCTCATCCACCCAGAAGACATGCCATTTACTCCACTCAATGGATTCTAAATAAGGAGACTCCACCAATTTCCTAGCATTTCCACAGACAAGGAAGGTTACAGAGACACATATTCCCCAATCGAAACAAACACCAAACAACCCAAAACAGAAAGAAACCAAAAAGCCTCACTCCCAGATGAAATTCACACCTGAGAGATTCGATCAGGGAACCACCAGACAGAACCACAGTGAATGCCCCTCTTTCGCGAGTGAACTTCTCCGATAACTGGGCGGTGTACTCGGCCAAAGAAACGGATAAACCTTCCTCGCTATCGAAGACCAACAGTTTCCCTTTCTCCTGGGCAACCTGCTTTCCGGCCATTACGGAGTTAATTTTCCGACAAAAACTGGTGGAATATGGAGAAGGCGTCGATCTAAAGAAGACCTGGGGAGCTTTGAAGGGGACCAAGAATCGCGAAAAGGAAAGCTTGGGGAAGGATTGGTTCGCTGTTGGCAGTATTAGGGACGGATACGCCCTGAAGGAATAGGAGAGTTTTGAGGCCTCCATCACCTTTTTAGGGGTCGCTGAAGGCAGTGGTAATTAAAGCAGGATGGAAGCTGGCGTCACTCGTTGCAGAAGCGACGAAGTTCCCAATGCCACCAACATTGTCTGCAACTATACGTGGACGTATCATTCCAGCCACGTCAGTTTGAAGTGGACTCCAATTAATCAAGGACATGAACGGTGCCCATTCAAATAAATGAGATGCAATAATCTCATATATCTCAATTACAAATATTTAATCAAATTTTAGTATCTCTGGTGAATTTCAAAATTTTTGTAGTGAGTATTGTGTTATTCACCAAATATTGTTTGTTTATACTCCACAACAAAATAGAATAACTAAAAGAAAAAATTGGACCGTTTCATGATGATAATGGTTTCTCTCTACCGTTTGAAGGTGTTTGGATGTATTTATGTTGTTCAAGGTACATCTCTTCACACAAAAAAATTGGACTTTTGGGCTATTAGATGCATTTTTTTTTTGGGATACTCTCGTACCCAAATATGATATGTACGTTATAATCCATCTTTAATATGGTTGTTTGTGCTAACGGATGTCGCTTTTCTTAAGGGGCAATCTTTTTATTCATTAGGTCATACTCCTCTAGGGTTCTCACCTTTTACATGTTTTCCTAAGCCTATAAGGCTATTAGAAGATCCACTCATATCAAGCATAGACAACACCAACATTCATCCTCCTTCTCAATTGGTTGAACACCAATTTGTGGAGTCTACATAACCTCTTGAGGTCAGGCATCCTCCTTCTTCACCTATTATGTTTGGTCCCCCATGTTTAATTTTTTATCCACTCATCAGTTGTGTTCTACTTGTTGCACATTCATTGCTTCTCTTCCTAAGTCTTATGTTGCACATTCCTTGTTTTTTTTTTTTTTACTCCTCTTCCTAAGTCTTATGTTGCACATTCCTTACTTCCCTTTCTTCTACTCTTCTTCCTAAGTCTTATCAAGAAACTTTTCAACATCCAAGATGGAGAAAAACAATGAAAGAGAAAATGTTAGTCTTATAAGAGAACTAAACTTGGCAGTTGATGACTCTTCCACAAATAAAAAAAAGTAGGATGCAAGTGGGTGTTTACAATTAAACATAACCGAGGCGAGATGATGGCAAGATTTAAAGTTCGATTAGTGGCTAAAGGCTATATTCTATTCAATGGAATTGATTATGAGGAGACATTTTCCCCTGTGGTCAGATTAAATTCGATATAAATTTTGTTTTCTCTTGCTTTGAATTCTAAATGGTCCTGTATCAACTTAATGTGAAAAATGCATTTTTTACTGGGGATATAGAGGAAGAAATTTATATAAATCAACCACCAAGATTTGTAATTGAGGGGGGAATGATGTGCAAATTATAAAATTCTATGGACTGAAACAATCCTTGCAAGTCTGGTTTGATAAGTTAAATACAACCATACTTTGGTTTGGTTTTAACAGACGTGTGATGGATCACTCATTGTTTGTCAAACACAATAACAAGGGAATTGTCCTCCTAGTTGTGTATCTTGATAATATTATTATCACAAACATTGATTTTAAAGGTATCATCCAAGTGAAAGAAAAGTTGTGTAAGAAGTTGAAGACAAAAGACCTAGGATTCCTAAAATATTTTCCTAGGATTGAAGTGTTGCAATCCAGATATGACATTGTCTTGTTACAAAGGAATTATGTTCTTGATTTAATGAAACAGAAATATTGGGGTGTCATCCTACAAGCACTCCTGGACACTCCTATGGACATTGTGTGAAATTGTAGATGCAGGAAAGTACCAAAGGTTGGTACATAAATCAATATATTTTACTGTCACTAGACCTAACATATCTTTTGTTGTGAGTGTTACTAGCCACTACATGCATAAGCCTCAAAATTCTCATTGACAAGCCCTAGAACAGATTCTCCAATACTTCAAAAAGTCTCCTAGACAAGGATTCTTATACAAAAGTCATGGCTATATCAATGTTGAAGGTTGTGTAAATGCTAATTGGGCAGACTCTCCAAATGACAAAAAAAAAATCTATTTCTAGGTATTATACATTTGTTGGAGAAAAATTGGTAACTTGTAAGAGTACAAAGCAAAATATGGTTGTTCGATCTAGTGTAGAGGCATAATACACAGCCATGACACAAGCAATGAATGAACTAATATGGACTAAATTACTCTTCTCAGAGTCTGATTTCGACAGAGATATTCCAATAAAAGTTCATTGTAACAACCAAACAGTCATTCATATTGCTTCAAATCTAATTTTTATTAATAAACCAAACAAATCGAGATCGACTGCCATTTTATAAGGGAGAAGGGGGTATTAAAAGTTAAGAAGGCAGATGACACTCTCATAATTTACGTTTTGAATTAGTCATTATCGTAATTTACCTCATGGATAACCTTAATGACAGAGGGAGGGTCTAAAATAAAAAATGATATGATCCCTACTTTCCAATGTCAAGATTGAGGTAATGTGTCCTCAATTTGTTTTAATATTATTCGAATTCAATCCAATGATCAAAACTTGTTGAACCGATCTCACCACAACCGTTAGAACGGTTCACCTAATCATTATACCTCATCATTGTATATCATTGCTTCAAAGTTTAAATGAAATCCATTGTATGAACGGTTTGAATGATATCCAAATGCAACCTTGACGTTGTGGTTCACGTGGCTAAAATCTTCTAACAGGCTCCTAAGATTCACGTACTGCCAATCTTATTGGTTTGTTCAAGAAAAATCTGTTGCCTTATCTAGTGGGTCTAGTCTCTCCACCGGAGTGTTCCCGTTCACGCACCATGACCTCCGACAGCCCTGCAAGCTCCGCCACCGGACCGTCCTCCCTCGAGATCATCGGCTCCCGGGACTCTCTCCTTGCTACTTTCGCCACCCTCAGACGCCCTTACAAGCCCTTTCCGATCCTCACATGGAACGGCCACGTAGAGACCATCGCCGCATTTTTATTCAGGTCCGTTCCCGAGGTAACTTTCCGGCGAGAGTGCCTGAGAATGAAGGACGACGGCACTGTCGCTCTCGACTGGGTTTCCAGCGACGAATCTCTCTTGTCACCCAACTCTCCCACGCTCATTCTACTGGTGCCTTCTTTCTTTTCGCCAATGACTTGATTTCGTTCTTGTATAGATATTTCTCTGTTTCTTTGTTTGAAAGTAATCAAATGTTAACATTTTGCAGCCAGGACATACGGGAGGGAGTAGTGACGCTTACGTGAGGCACATGCTCGTTCGAGCGAGTAAGAAGGGGTGGCGCGTCGTCGTCTTCAATAATCGTGGCTGCGAGAACAGTCCTGTAACTACGCCTCAGGTGGTTTCGCTACCCTCACCGGTTACATTTCTATTTCCAGACTTTCAGTCCATAAATCTGAGCTTCTTCACTTACTAGGCTGATTTACTATTTATCTTTGGATGATTTGAGATGCAACTGTTTGAAGCTATTAGAATTTGTGAACTGCGGTAGGATTAAGAGAGCAACTGATCAGGATTTGATCGCCCTCTTTCTTTTTCTGCTTCTTCTCCTTTGGGCATCAATGACCTCCTTCATTCGATTTTGAAAACATTGTTTGGGGAAAGCTGGAACCCACTTAGTCAATCCCAGAGCAATGCAGAGCAAGTTCTTAAGGAGATGTCCTTCTTGTCCAGCCAAAGCTTTATAAGCCTCTCCGGTTAATCTGAACCAAGAACATCGGCTACCGTATTTGCTTCAAGTGACCGATTAACAAACCTGTTGCCGTTTACTAACGTTCCCCATTTGCATGAACTTCTATTGCAGCTTTACTCAGCTTCATTTACGGAAGATCTTTCTCATGTAGTGAAACATGTGGGGATTCGCTTTCCCAAATCAAAAATATATGCAATCGGTTGGTCTCTTGGTGGCAACATTCTGGTTCGCTATTTAGGTCAGGTAGGAATCAGCCCAAATGTTGCCGCTCAGTTTTTTCGATCTCTGTCCATTTTCAGTAAAAGAATCTGATTTCATAACTAAAACTTGTTGGTGATAATGGAAATGGGTTGCTTTGTCCGTCTCATACGATTCTTTTTGGTGCTTCTGCCTCCACTTTGCTGCAGGAATCCGATAATTGCCCTCTATCCGGCGCGGTTTCTCTGTGTAATCCTTTCAATCTGGTCATTGCAGATGAGAATCTGCGAAAAGGTTTCAATAAAGTTTACGACCGATCGCTTCGAAGTGCTCTCTGCAAAATTTACAAGAAATAATCTTAGAACTTGTATGCTTGTCTGTTACAGATTATCGGGAACATTTATCAAACTAATCTGTAATTTTATCTTCTGCTTCACGAAATTCTGCAGGCATGCAATCCTATTTGAAGGCTTGGGCGGTGAATATAACATTCAATTAGCAGCTAACGCCAAGACTCTGAAGGAATTCGACGAAGGATTGACGCGAGGTAGATGGGTTCTGGGGATTTTATAATCTCAAGTATTATTTCCTGGATTGATTCAGAGAACCGTTACCATCAGTGTATCCTTGCAGTTTGCTTTGGTTTCAAGTCTGCCGATGATTATTACTCGAACTCATGCAGCTCAGATTCCATAAAAGACGCCCACATTCCTCTGCTCTGTATCCAGGTAATGAGTTCCCATTTAGTTACTCTTTGAGTTCAATTCCCGTGATCGTGGAGAACTTCTTTACTGCTGGAAGCAGTGATTCGGTACGGTTGTTTTACAGGCCGCGAATGACCCAATCGCACCACAACAGGCAATTCCTCGAGAAGACATCAAGGTAGAGAAGACGACTGTGTTAGCATCTGTTTTTGGAAGATAAGTTGAATTTATCTGAAGTGTGAGATCTGTGTTCTCAGGACAACGCGAACTGTTTATTGATAGTTACTCCAAAAGGTGGCCATCTTGGTTGGATAGCAGGAGATGAAGTTCCATTTGGAGCTCCATGGACTGATCCTGTTGTTATGGAGTTCCTGGAGCATCTTGAGAGAGAAAAGAAAGAGATGCTTGCTGATAATCGAGCGGGTGTTGAGCATCAGCAGACAGAATAAGCTAGATGAATTTTTATAAGATTCATTCAATCTGGTTTTATCTTATAGCAGAGATTGCGAATCCCTTGTGCTCATGTAGATGAAATGCGTCAGGATCGTTAATCTCTTGAGCAACTGGAAATGCAAGTGGAAATGGGTATTTTATCAGTCTCTGTGTTTGCTATTTTAACACGACTCCCCTCCGTGTATATCTTTGTTAACGGATATTTTCAATTGATCTGATCTGGATTTGAACCTACGTTCGTAATATAGAGCATGTTCCAGCCCACAAACCATAAGTTTTGGACAGATTTAGATCAAATTTGAGTTTGATGGTTATTTAAACAATGCTTTTATTTCAGACAGTGCCCTAGATCTTCCTTAGTTGATGAGGCAAACCCTTGATTTGTTGTAACCAATTAGGGTACACCATGTGATTTGTTTTTTCACAATGAGTACAACTCCAACCATCTCCGGGTCGGGAAGAATTTTGACCAGACCTTCCTTCTCTGTTACGACCACTAGTTGATATATCATCAAAAGAAGGAAGAGCAATTTTGAGACTTAATTACCTCCATTTAAGGCTTGATATTAGCAAGGCAAATAACGACTACTAATGTCTGGACCGCAATATCTGTAGAATAAGGCTAAGCAATCTTCCATTATCGAATAAATCCTCAAAATCGAGCAAGATAATCATGTGCATTCTCCCCTTGTTTAGTATTGTACATTGTTTGAAAAACATCATATAATTTTTGTAGATTATTAGTGTTGTGAGTATAACTTGGCACAAATATCCCATACTTGTTTAGTGGTCTTGAGATGGACAACATTGTTGGCGATATTTTCTTCCATATTGTTAATCATCCAACTGAGAACTTGTATATCTTGTTTAAGTCACTTCATGTACATACTATCTTCTTCATTCACAGGAGGAGGAAGCTTACTTAAGTGACTTAGTAAATCACGAGTAATGAAAAACCTTGAGACTAGCTTAAATAAGTAGATAGTCCTTTTAAAGGAACCGTAGTGATTTTAAGCAAATCATTTTTTTCTAGCCATTGTAGTATTTAGCTCATCAACCATGTATGAGCTTTAAAAGATATTTAACTGTGACCTCCTTCTTGTGCAATATCAAATATCAAAAGGAGATTAATATATTGCTACTATAATGTACTAGATATTAATATATTGCTATTGTAATAGAGACCAAAAAGAAAAATAAAATAGCTATTGAATAATAGTCTTTTGTTACAGTAATATACTGTCGTAAATAAGATATAAGAGTTGTTGTAATAGATGTCTAATAAAAGCAATATATGCTATTGAATGTAAAATAATAAAGCCACTGATATTTCATACGGTTGCTGCTAGGATAGATGTTTGAAGTATTAATTTCCAACACCAAAAACCAGTTCTAGACAAGTGAACAATAACATAGTAAACCAAGAATTTCATCCTCCAACAAACAATACTAGTAGCAATAAAACATGGAAAACCTGGTAATTGTAATTTTAACCACAAGATTTGTTTCCCTAGTGATCAATTCATATGAAAAAATTTCTAATCCGAATCCCAATGAAATCCTTCCTAGAATCCTTTCTAGGTTCTATAAAAACAAAATAGGAAACTTTCAAAAAATAAACTTTCTTGGATTAATATTACTTACCCAAATTACACTTTCCAAATATAAGAACTCAGATCAAAAGAGGCTTAAAAAACTTACGCTTTGTAAAATTCGTCCAAAATTCTGGAGTTCATATAGAGGTTCTTGAATTCACTTTCACTCGCCATTGACCGTGCACACTAATAGATTTTGGCTTATTTTCACTAGTGAATGTACTTTCACTTTCAGAGTCCACTATAATTCACTTTCACTTGCATTATAATTCACTCATTTGCTACTTCTAGTGTACACTAAGGGTTATTTTAACTAGTGAAAAGTATTTTCACTTTCACTTCGAGAATTCACTAATGGGGCCTAAAATGTACTCAGCCCCATCTTAAAGAAGGGAGAGAGACGGTTGCACCAAGTGCAGCTAAGTGACGTGGTGTTACCTGGCTCGCTATTCTTATGTGGTAACCGAATAGCAACGAAGCTAGCAAGCAGCTCCTTAATATTACTCCTGCTTGACGCCAGACCCAATTGGCCACTGCCAAGGAAACGTATCCTTTTCCTCAATCAGGAATGGCCAGGCTCCTCTCTTCGCCTCCAAAGCTTCCAACCTTTGCCACTCGGCGGCAGTTCTCCGCCTGTGCCGCAGCTTCTGACCACCGGACAGACGCCGTCCCGCCGCTGCTATCGCTGGAGATCATCGGCGCCAGCAAGTCTCTCCTCACTCGCTTCGCGAGTCTCCAACAACCGTATCGGCCATTTCCGGTTCTCGCGTGGAATTGCCATGTTGAGACCATCTTTGCTGCTTTATTCAGGTCCCTCCCTGATGTTAGCCTCCGGCGAGAGTGTCTGCGAACTGAGGACGGCGGTGCGGTAGCACTCGACTGGGTTTCTGGGGATGTCGCTCGCTTGCGACCCGATTCCCCGACGCTTATTCTACTGGTTTACATTTTTACTTCAGTTGCTTCTTTCAGTCGATTGACTAGTGCTTCAGAAATTGTGGCTTTTTATGATTAGTTGTAGTTTGGACAGAAAAGGCGGTAGATAACTGGGTTTACTGCATTTATGTTTTAACAATAGTAGCCCTGCGAGCTCATTGTTTTAGGGATTTTCGAGTATGTGACACAAATGTGCGCAGCCAGGTCTCACGGGAGGGAGTGATGACACTTATGTCAGACACATGCTCGTCAGAGCGAGCAAGAAGGGATGGCGGGTTGTCGTCTTCAATAGCCGTGGTTGCGGGCATAGTCCAGTCACTACCCCTCAGGTATAACTTCAACTGCTTCGGTTGTGTTTTACCTTTTTCACTGCAAAAGGGAACTGCAAAATTAGGTAGACAACTCAGAAATTTTCGTATTGACTTGGCTGAGCTGAAGAAGTTTTTCCATAGAACGGGCTAGTTTCCTATTAGATTCTTTACAAGTTCCTTTGCCCGATTTTGTTGCAGAGATTTGCAAAAACTTATATTCTTCATCTTCTTCAGTATATTTTTTTTTTTTACTTTTTAGGTAAGACGCAAGCCAACTATTTCAAGGAATGGGGAAGGCAACTTATAATCGTTGGATGGATATTTATTGGGAACCAAAACAAAGGGACATGAAGGGTTTCCTTAAGCTATATGTACTCGAAACATTAACCCTGACAAGTCAAAGGGTGGCTAAATGTCACTCGTAGAGTAATATATAGTAGATTAATATGCAAATAATTTGTATATATTTCTTGAATTTTTTGTTGGCCATTTCCTCCATATTATTCTAATGGGCCATTGTCATTTGCAGTTTTATTCGGCTTCATTCACCAAGGATCTTTCCCAGGTTGTGAAATACGTCAAATCTTGCTTTCCTGAATCAAATTTATATGCAATTGGTTGGTCTCTGGGAGCAAACATTCTCATTCAATACTTGGCTCAGGTATAATGAGCTCTCTGCTTTTTGGATTTTTGAGATTATGTGATGAAAGTAACATGATTCATACCCTGATTACAGTATAAGTCATGTCTTATGCTGCAAAAGGCACAACTCTACACTTTTCAGCTGTAAGAAGTAGGAAAACACCAAAGTGTGTTCATTTAGGCTGTTAACTGACCAGACTACTCAGCCTTATGGTTACAACTGACCTTCCTAACCAATATGTGCTGTCAATTTCCAAATTGTTTAGCACCTCCTTTCTCTGGTTACTGAAATTCAGTGTGTCCAATACTTTGACCATTCTAAGATGATTTCAGTTCAGTTCCTTTGAGAGTTGTAGGGTGTGTGCAGTTGAGCTCGTCTTCAGACTTCTTTCTTTAATCTTAATTTGTAAATTTAATACGAATGGGTAGTGAGACATGCTAAATATTTGATGGTGAAGGCTATATGTTTTGTCACTCTGATCACTTTTTTTCTTTATTACAGGAGTCTCACAATTGTGTTCTTTCTGGGGCAGTTTCCCTTTGTAATCCTTTCAATTTAGTAATTGCCGATGACGATTTTCGTAAAGGTTTCAATATTATTTATGACCGGGCTCTTGCTGGGGCTCTCCGCAGAATTTTCAAGAAGTAACATTTTAGCTCTCAGTTGTTTTAAGCTCTGGTCTAAGAGTTATTTAAGCACTTTCTCATGTTTTTATAGCACTTCTAATCATCTTCAGGCATGCACTCTTATTTGAAGACATTGGTGGTGATTATAATATCCCATTGGCAGCTAATGCTAAATCTGTTCGAGACTTTGACGATGGATTGACACGGGGTAATGCAAAACATCTTTGAACTGTCTTGTATAGCATTGGTTATGATGTCCTAAGAGCATCTTAAGTGAATCCTTGCAGTTTCTTTTGGTTTTAAGTCAGTTGATGATTATTACACTAACTCAAGCAGCTCAAACTCCATAAAAGAAGTTCAGATACCTTTATTATGTATACAGGTAATAATTCTTCATCTTCTGTACTTTTGGTCCTGACTTACTATTCTCAAAATTTAGCTATAATATAGATAACTGATATTTTTCTTGAGATAGTTTAGTTATTGTAATTACTTGGTGTGACTGATATTTTACTTGTGATAATGTTGTTATTTTAATTACTTGGCGTGGGTTTAGGAAGTTTCTGCTTATTTTCTCACATACTCTAAAAAATATGATTATTTTTGGAAATATATGATATTTAATGTTGGTTTTTTTTTCTTATTGTTCTGAAATTTTTTGTATGTCTTTTGAAACTTTTGGTGAGGGTACTAGCAGATTCTGAACACCAAAGAACCAATTGCAGAAACTGGATCAAGGATTAGAATTTAATAAAGGCAATTTGGCCTAAACCCAAGTGACTGATTTGGATGAGAAACTGGCTTGCTCCCTCATTAAAGAGTTAGTTGCTTCCCAGTTAGCAGTACTAAGGATGTAAGGATGCTTGTAGTGTAGGAAAACTTTGGTATAACTCCTCAAGACTAAGTAGTCAGAAGTGATGCTCTCTCAGCTCTGCTGTAACACTTCCAATTGCTTTATATGAATCAATTCTGTTTGAAAAGGATTAAGGAGCCAGAAACAGAAAATTTTCGCCCTACAGACAGCATGACTGCCTGGTACTCTGTCAAATTTCGATTCCAGATGGCCTGGAAACTTGAGGCTTGATGGACTCCACGTTGGTCACAGAAATCCGAATTTGGTGGGCTTTGAGCCCTAGATCCAGTGGCACACAGACTTTTGATTACTGAGAGGTCTTGGTTGCTGACAGCAGCACTACCAACTTATAACCAAAATAAGGAAGTTAAAAAAAATAAAAAAAATCCATGCCCTTAAAATGATGCTGATGAAACAATTCTATCTGCTTGAAACTTTATGTTTCAAAAATGTCCCTAATCAGAGTGTTCCAGAGAAAAATCCTTTATCATTGTGGTCAGTTTTACAAGCAGATTGGGCCTTTTACTCGATCTTCACATGGGGAGATGGAAGTATTGGTGTGAGGTCTTGGGTTCAAGTCTCACTGTGGTAAAAGAATAAATATTAGCTTCTTGAAACTCGTGACATCTTGTATTTGAAGTGAGAAAGTATTAGCATGAACGTTATTAGTGTCAAGTTAATATTTTTACTGTCGTAGAGATGGTGTAGGATGGTTGGCAGTTTCAAATCAGCAACATCTTCAATAAGGAAGGCCTGAAGAAAATCCAGTTGTTTTGTTCAAGTTACAACAATTAATTGCATATGATATATCCAATAGCATTTTTTTGAATTAATAAATGGATGTCATTATATTCAACATCGCAGTATGCAAATGACACAGGATGCTTCTGCTTTAAGTCGACTCAGCTTGTTGGCACCTTGGAAGCTGCATTGGGCTTTTACCCATTATTTGATGGGCTTGTATCATTCTAGAACGGAATTATATCAGTGCTGGTCAGATTATTTCTGTTAAGGAATAGTCCCACATAGATTAGTGAGAACAAATATGTTGAGTTTATTAGTTGAGAAAGAGATTTCCTAAGGTGGCTAAGTCATTTTGGGATAGGCCTTGGACCCAACTTCACAATTGTTGTAGCTGACTGGTGATAGGCCTTCAATGAACCATTGTCCCCATGGAAAAACTTCTGTGCTCTTTAGTTGGGAGAACGTCTGAGCTACATTTAGTCTCATGGAGCTTCCCATCATACTATTTGTCCTTTTTGTACCCTTGCTCAGTTAGGAAAATATAATCTAGACTGAAATAAGTCCATTATTCAAACCAATTTAAGTACCCATGGAGGCTATGGATGTGACAGTATTGCCACAAATAAATGTGGTGACTGGGATTTCATGAAGTGCAAGTGGCAAACCATAGATGTGCGTGAAATGATGTAGGAAGTTTGCATTCGATTCAAAGGAAAATATTTGTGCTTGTATATAGTGCCGAAGACGTATTGTATAGCGGGGCTGCTCTAAAGGGAGGCAAGGGTTACAAGGTGTGTCAGGAGCTTCTTACTTATGGGTCTTGTCTTTGTGAATGTTATCTTCAGGGTAAATATCAGCCTAAGAATCACTGATTCTGGCTGGCCTGTATACAAGCATGGATTTCACATAAACATACATCTATGTCAATCCTGATTGCTGATTTCAGTTAACTCGAGTTTGACCTCTTAGCCAACAAGGACATCTCCAGATCATCATCAAAGGCTTGTCTTGGGTACCAACTATTTTGGGGTTGCAAAGGATTTTGCTCTGTTCTCAGATATGCCAGGTCCATTAGTAGTTTCTTTTAATCTTTTTTTTTCCTTTCTAAATATTTCTAGTCGACTTTCATCCATGTCACCCATTTATTGGTCCATCCATTGACATCGAAAACTTTTCTTATAGTGGCACCTTTAGAGATTAGTTTTTTTTGCCTGTATTTTCTAGGAATCTTATCGGACAATTCTATCTTTTATTTTGTGTTGAATTGCTTTTTGTTGTTTGATCACCTTGATGTGATCCCATATGGAGATGGATGCAATTATACATTCATGTACATATTTGTTGGAGTTCATGTAAGGGTATTTTTGTTATTTCACTCTTCTAATATACACCTCTAGAAGCAGCAGTAAATTGGGCATCTTGTTAGAAATGTTAAAGAATAGTCCCATACGGATTAGTGAGATCAAAAATCTTGAGTTTATTAGTTGGGAAAAAGGTTTCCTAAGGTGGCTAGTCATATTGGCATAGGCCTTGGACCCAACTTCACATGGTATCAGAGCAGGTACTCATATGTGAGCCTCCACCCAAATTATCCACACGTAAGAGCCCAGAGGGCTTACACGTGAGGGGGAGTGTTAAAGAATATTCTCACATGGATTAGTGAGATCAAAGATCTTGAGTTTATTAGTTGGGAAAAAGGTTTCCTAAGGTGGCTAGTCATTTTGGCATAGGCCATGGACCCAACTTTACAAGAAACATAAGGTTCAAGTTTGATAAGATTCTAAGTTGTATTGGGTGAGTTATGAGGGTTTAAGTTGTGAGGGGAATCTTTTAACTTTGTTAAACTATCACTTGAAGTTAATTAAATAGAAGAGGGGTCCAGCTTTTAAGACCCAATGAGTGCAGAACCTACGCACTTTTCCTTCTCTTTCCTCTTTGTTCTCTTTATTATTCTCCTTCTTATTCTTTTCTCCTACAATTTTATATTTTACATTACTTTTCCCTCTCTTTCTTCTCTGTTCTCTTTATTCTTCTTCTTTTTCTTTTCTCCTACAATTATATTTTTACATGGCATCATAGCGTTGAGATCCTATTGCAAGAGTTTCTAAGGTGCTCTCTCTCTCTCTCTTCGTTCCTAAGTTTTCATATACTCCAAAAAAGGGAAATTTCAGGAGTTCTTTTCGTTGAGGCTAAAGACCAAACTTTTTTTTCTCCTTTTGTGCCATAACCTTAGGATTGATGGTTTGTACTGCTAAATGAGCAGTTCTCTGTCCAGTTTGTGTCCCTAGAGGGTTCTATTTGTTGGGTTTTTCCCTATTCTACCTACACAGATCATCGGGTCTGTGTCTATTGCCTACGTCATCTTATTGAATGCTTACATCAGCCTTTTTTTTTTTTTTTTACAAGTTTTGATATTTTGGTCTCGATTGTCTCTACTCCTTGAATTGGACAGTTGCAACTGAATTGGTGTTCTTTATTGCCTAATTGTTATGGTGTGGGGCCCACATAACCTACATATCATCTTATTGAGATTTTTTGTGGGGATTTTTCCGCTCTAGTAACTCCATTTTAGTATGGACTTTGGGGAGGTGTTTACACTGGCTAGAGAGACTGGTACTTTTGATGGGAAGGATACTATTGTCATTACTACTAAAAAATTGAATGGCCAAAATTACTTAAGCTGGTCCATGTCAGTTTGGATCTATCTTAAAGCCAAGCGAAAGACTAAGTATTTGAGAGATAATCCTTCAATTCAGTAATTGATGATTGGGAAGTTAAAGATAGTTAGGTGATGATGTGGCTACTTGAGTTGTGAAACAGGTAAGGAGATTTGGAACTTCCTTGAGTTAACGTATGTCAAGGAGAGTAATTTTTCAAGAATCTTGAGTCAGATGCAAAATTATTTAGTTTGGAAAGAGATGACAAAATGGTTGTCAATTGTAATAGTGAGCTGCAAAGTGTAATCTCAAAAAAAAAAAAAAAAAAAATAGTGAGCTGCAAAGCGTGTTATAGGAGATTAACATCTACCACCCTTTTACAACTGAAGAGGAGGAGGTTACAAAGCAATAGGGACAGATTTATGTAGTGAAGTTTTTAGATGGATTGGGACCCGAATACAATGCAGTCCAAGCACAATTGCTTGCCTTGAATGATGTGCCTTCACTTCCTAATGCTTTTAAGAAAGTCAGGCATGCAGAATCTATTGTGACATCACACGATAGGAAAGAAAAAAAAAGTGTTGAGGCTGGTGGCCATGGAGAGGGTAGTAGAGGACGGGGCCGAGATAGTTCATGCCACGGTAGAGGCCGAGGTGAGGGCAAAGGTGATAGACTGTGCATACACCATTGACATACCAACTATTTTTCATATAAGTGCTGGGACAAGTTTGGTAAACCACGTGGGTGAATTCTAGTGCACCTAATAGTAGTGACACTTCTACAGCTCGTGTAATTAACATTGTGCATGGTGCGCTTGATGAACTTCAACTATCAGTCCAGAGGATGGTCCAATTGACTTCATCCTCTGTGTGTCTGTAGTCCAAACCACTCAGTCAGCTAAAGCTACTCTAGCCAGTTCAGGTATGTTTGCTTTGCATATGAGTCCACTTTCTACATGGGTAACTGATTTTGGTGCATCATCACATATGTCAGGTATGTCCTCGTTATTTTCTAAACTTAATCAATCCTCGTCATGTAAACGATTGATTAGGTTGCCATTATTATTGCTAGCAATCTTGTATTCTATGAATGAACTAAGCATGTAGAAGTTAATTGTTACTTCATCTGTGACGTATTGATGAATAGAGCATCTGCTGATCAGATTGGTGATATATTCACCACAACCTTGGACAAGAAGAATTCAGGATTTTTTTAACAAGCTGGGACTTCTTGATGTATACCTTTTCCATGATACATGGTTAAACACCTTAATGGGAAACCAGAGAACACACTTTACAGAGTGCCTAGCTTTTCATACTCTGGTTAATCTATTTAAGTGAATATTTACAAGTTGGCTTGTTTTTTTTTTTTTTTTTTTTTGCTTTTTCATGTTTCCTGGTGTCACATTGACGTATAGGCTTCTAATGATCCGATTGCACCATCAAGGGGGATTCCTCGAGAAGAAATTAGGGTAATGTCTCTTTGTACATTCCAAAGTTTTGACTTATCTGTTGAGGACCACATGTTCCTCTTATATATTTTTTCTAATTGTATTTGGACCTATAATTTAAATGTAACTTTTCTGGTGCACGGGAAACTTTAGTCTACTGGAGAGAAAGAAGCAACTCTAGTGTTGCTGTTTGTATGTGGACTTGTGAGCCTACTTTCAATATTAGTTTGAATACTCATCTGGTTCAGCTCTAAATCAATTGTATATAATCTATAGGACTGTCAATTTTATCTGATTATTTGTTTGGTTACTTTATTTTATTGACTGCCCATGCTTCTGAGATAATTGAATTCCATTTCAGGACAACCCAAATGTTTTACTAATTGTTACTCCAAAAGGTGGCCATCTTGGCTGGATCGCAGGGGAAGAAGCTCCATTCGGAGCTCCATGGACGGACCCTGTAGTGATGGACTTCCTGGAACTTCTTGAGAAAGAAAAACAAGACACCTTTCAAAAGCAATTAGACTGTGCGCAGCAATCGATGGACAAGTTGCACGAACTGAAAGTGTAACAAGCTGTTGAATTACCCATTTACATTTTGTAGCCATTCGAACCTTTTCCTGCAGGCTCGCAACTTGGGCAGGCAGGGGAAAACAAGCTTGTGAAATAAATTAGTCATTTGCCTTATGAACATGTATAAATTCATTTTTGCCGTTTGTTCTTTATAGAGGGAAATCTACCAAATCAATTAGTTCATCTGAAGAGACTGGTGGATCCCCTTCAACTCCACCTGCATATAGTTGAGACCCAAAAGTATAAAAACTGGAACCTCAACCCCTGAGAGAGAGAGAGAGAGAGAGAGAGAGAGAGAGAGCGGTGAGGGGACAATCTTGTGTTTGTTCAAAAGAGAATCATTCATCCGCAGCAAGCATAATTCTCTTTTGAACAGAATAGAATAATTTATTCGCAGCAAGCATGAGAGTACGGATTTTGCATCCGAAGATTCTCGGCAGCCTCCTACTTCATCCACTTTGACGACTAGTCTTCTTTTCGTCGGCCACGTTTTTTATCTCCATCCTTATCAAGAACTTGAGATGATGGAGACCATTATTTTCCGTTTTATGTTTATCAACATTATCATCTTCCTCGTCACTTGGCAATTCTTCACTCGCACGGAAATGGAGGATGCCATGACAGTTCCACCTCAGATCTTTGTTCAAACTAAACAGTAAGCATTCCTATTTGGGATCAAATTTAAGGGTCAGGCTTGATGATTGAATCCCCTTAACTCGAGTTGAGTCTGCTCATCAAATTCATGAATCAAGTTTTGATCCAAAAAATTAGATCCGAAATTGATCTACGAGTCTCATTATCTTCAGCCACAAATTTGTGCCAAAGACTGGAGAAACGATAATGAAAGGAACGATCGGGAAGGGAGACGTGAGCGAATAGAGGCGTCGGGGGCAGCTTGTTCGGTTCATTTTCTGGTAAGCATGGAAGACAGCCAGAGATTTGGAGAAAGATCCTGTCGGTGTCAAGACTCGAATCCAAGCACGGAAAAAAAAAATCTAAAAAATAATAAAATGAATAATTTAAATTTTCTAATGTGTAATTAAATAAAAATGAATAATTTTTTTACGGAGATTTAGTCGTTACCAATGATGACGCCACCCACTGTAGGTCTTACTTTTCCAACCTTTTCGGGAGATTGGTATTTTCGCCGTAGGTAGCGTGACAAAGATCTATCGATCTGCTCTGGTTCATGGATCTCCTGGTCCGATCCAAAACTTGAGATGAGATGAACTAGATAGCAGATTCGGGACAAGTTCACGAGACGAGGGGTTTTTCGTCATTTCAAGTTTTAGGAGTAAATCCAAGAAAACCGTCCAAATTATTTCCATAAATACGGCTCCATTCACTTTCCCTTCCTCACACTTCTCGCCACCGATCCTCTTTATCTCCCTCGCTCCCTGTTTCCCCATCCTTCGCCCTTTCTTTCCTTGTTCCGATTTCCATGGCGGACACGATAGACCGCTGCCGCGCAGAGCGTCACTTGCCCGCGAAGCACCACCGGAAGGAGTACGATTACCCCGATGACGACGTCCCTCCCGCAAAGAAACGCATGGGCCCCGTGGACCCGGCCCAAGCTCTGGCGAGTGCCAGGCACGAGTTCGGCGAGCACGGCGGCATCAACATGTCGATCGAAGCCTCGGCCACCTTCACCGTGATGGAACCGGAGACCATGGGGCGGATGTTCTCCGGCGAGCTGGGTCCGGACCGTGATTTCTTCATCTACAGCCGGCACTTTAACCCGACGGTCCTGAACCTCGGGCGGCAGATGGCCGCCCTGGAGGGGACCGAGGCGGCCTACTGCACCTCCAGCGGGATGTCAGCCATCTCCTCCGTGTTGCTCCAGCTCTGCAGCAGCGGCGGACACGTTGTGGCATCACGGTGCCTGTACGGCGGCACGCACGCGCTGCTGGCCCACTTCCTCCCGCGGGCTTGCAACGTCACGACCACCTTCGTGGACGTGGGCGATCCGGGGGCGGTCCGAGAGGCGATCAAGGAGGGGGTGACCAAGTTGCTGTACCTGGAGTCCGTGTCGAACCCGACGCTAACGGTGGCGGATATTCCCGCGCTGAGCGCAGTGGCTCACGAGCGGGGCGTGTTGGTGGTGGTGGACAACACGTTCGCGCCCATGGTTCTCTCGCCGGCGAGGCTGGGCGCAGACGTCGTCGTGCACAGTATCACCAAGTATGTCAGCGGCGGGGCGGACATCATCGCCGGTACGTTTCATTGCAGACTCTTATTTACGCCTAACCGACCCACCATAACCACTGAAATAAAAGCGAACATCCGGTTAACGGATTAGTCCAAGTCCCGATCGTGGATTCTTGACATGACACCTCTATCTAGGCACTGGTGCATGTATTCCACAACGTTTTTATGCCTGTAGCTCACACGTGTCCCTCTTTCATTCGATGCCACTTATTTTATATATATTTCATGAATGACATCTTACAGGAGCGATATGCGGCCCGGCGAGTCTCGTGAACTCCATGATGGACCTCCAGCAAGGGACGATCATGCTTCTGGGCCCGACAATGAATGCTAAAGTGGCCTTCGAGATCTCGGAGCGGCTCCCCCACCTGGGCCTCCGCATGAAGGAGCACTGCCACCGGGCCCTCGTCTATGCCACCCGAATGAAGAATCTCGGCCTCAAAGTCATCTACCCGGGCCTCGAGGACCACCCCCATCACCAACTCCTCAAGTCCATGGCCAATCCCGGCTACGGCTTCGGCGGCATTCTTTGCCTCGACATGGAGACGGAGGAGAGGGCCAACCGCCTCATGCACCTCCTCCAAAACACCGTCGAGTTCGGATTCATAGCCGTTAGCTTGGGCTACTACGAGACCCTCATGTCTTGCTCTGGGAGCAGTACCAGTAGCGAGTTGAGCGCGAAAGACAAGGAACGCGCTGGGATTTCTCCGGGTCTGGTGAGGATGTCGGTTGGTTATAATGGGACGCTTGAACAGAGGTGGAGCCAGTTCGAGAAGGCGCTCAGCAGGATGCAAGATGACAGTCTTATTACTAAGATTTGAACCTGTTCTCTTACCCTTCCATTTGAAGTCAATAGGGGTTGGGAAAGCTGTACAAGTTGCTTGTGTGTGCCTGTAGTCTGTACACTTTATACGATTGAAAACCTGCAATAGCTGTAAACAAATAAGACACAGAGAAATCAAACCTAGTTCTTTGGGTTTGTATTTCTTTGCCTCTTCTTCCTCCATCATTCTCTTTATCTACTGAAATATCCTCGAATTTACTCTGTAATGTCTCTTAATCCACTTGGCAATTCGAGAAGGCGCTCAGCATGGCTTCCATATCCTGGAAATGCATCTCTTTATAAAAAAATAAGACCCGTTGAAATCAAACCAAGTTCTGTGGGTTTGTATTTCTCTGCCTCTTCCTCCATGCCTCCATATCCTGGAAATACATCTCTTTATAAATTTCTATCAAATAGATTCGTTATCCAAACTGAGAATTTCTTGGATAAGCCGGCAAGAGTACCCAATAGAACAGAAATAAGAAAAGAGTAACCATATCCTGGAAATGCACACCCACTTTCGCATAGATAAGTTTTCCCATCGTACTACCGACATAGCAAACACCTTAAAGTTTGGCAAAGGATCAGCTAGAGCTCACAGCCATTCGATATGAACTTTTCGTGTACGTAAGGAGTCGTCTCTGACTATCAATTTACAACTATCAATTCGAACAACAGTGACAACTACTTTTTTGTTAATCACTGCCATTCTTCCAGCACTCTGATAGACGATCAGCCCCTGCCTCCTTCCAGATTCATATCAGAAATTATTAGTGTTTTTTCTTTCCTGATGCCCTCCACTAAATGGCTTTTGGTGCCAGAGCAATCACTAGAATGCAACAAGCCTGTCTCAAACCTATCAAGAGGAATTGAACAGAAGAGACCTACAGCCATTTTCACCCTCCATCATTGTATCAAAAAACGAAATTCAAACTAAAGGCCTTGCCTTTTTCAAAATAAATTTGCGCTGTTGTGCCAAAAAGGAAGTAAACTTGTTGCAAGTTTGAAATATTTTCCCTTACAAAAACAAATAGAAATAACAGCATACTGATGCTTGCTGTCTAGAAAAGAGAAGTACCCTTGCCCTTCTTGTCTCCTCCAATTTCGAAATGTTTGCATCTCTGCAAGACAAAGACAACTCCCAGTATTAATTTGCAGATATAAAATTTCTGCAGTGTACTGACAAATTAAATATAAAGATATTAGATGGTATTATTCGAAATTAACACTCTAAAACAAGGGATCAGCAAAAGCCTGTGGAAACAAGTTCTGGAATTTTTTATACCTAGCACCCAGAAATGGTTATTCTTGCACCAAGTAATGACTATCCTACCACCAGGAAACGATCATGCAAAACAAGGACATGATACATGCAATAAATAATCTGAAGCCCTTGACTGAAGGCACACTCCAGGAGCCAGCTGATACAAACACAACAAGTAGAGAGAGCTACCTACTACCAAAAATCACCGACCCAAAAGCCCTATCTACTAGAAAGAGTACATCACCTTAATGGGATGCTGGGATACGTGTTTGCAGCTCTGGCACTGTAGCCTTAGCACAATCTTCTTGGTAGTCTTCGCCTGTAAGAATTAAAAACATAACCATAACCTCAAAACTAATTTCAATTTTGTTAACAACTAAGTCTCTGAGCAGAGAGAGGCAGAGAAGCATGTAACTGTTGGTATGCCCACCATATTGGTTGTTAGAAGATTTAAAAAAAAAAAAAAAATGCAAATCTTGAGGCCTAATAAAATGGTTTGTTTAGAAAGGTTTAATACAATGTGAATATAGTTTTCCAAAATACTAAATGTTTTTGTCACAACATTGAGTGGTAATGAATTACCTAGTGAAGCAATGGGGTCATACATGTTCAAACTCACATTCATCAACCTTGTAAAATAAATTGCCCAATGTGCTAATAGTGAGCAGCTTTGAGTATGACCACTAGTTGCTGATGCTCAATAATGCAATGCTAACTCAAACACGACAAGTAACACTGCTCTAGTATGTGGAAGAAAATAATACGTATAATCCCTCTGAGCAACACCATTTATGAGTGTTCACAAAACAGGGTCATACTTTTAAAGTCCCATAGTGGGTTAGGAAGAGATTTTAGATAAATGAGGACAACAGAAGTCGCATGATTGGCGCAGAATACTGCTTTCTCCATGACCTGTCTAACAATAAACTATCCTTCCAACCTTCTATTCTTCCAGACATTAGCACATTAGACTTCCCATAGCCACTGTTATCTTGAATGCTTTTGAAAGTAGGAAAATTATGGTTTTTTTATTTAATTGTAATAATTGATCATTATGATGTCTGAATTAATATAGGTACATGTTAACAGTTAATAGTCAGATTAGAAAAGCCCCAAAACTATATTGACTTGCCTTTTTGTGGAAAACAGGCTTTGTTTGACCACCATAACCTGATTGCTTGCGGTCATATCGTCTCTTTCCTGAATATAGACATAATAGCATTGTTAATTACATCATTTTAGAAGGTAAAAACTTAAGTAGACAAGAGATGCAAGAGTGGAATTATAAACTCACCTTGCACAGCAAGGCTATCCTTTCCTTTCTTGTACTGAGTGACCTTGTGCAAGGTATGTTTCTTGCACTCCTTGTTCTTGCAATATGTTTTCTTTGTTTTTGGCACATTCACCTGACAATAATTAAACAAGTCATCTATCCGATAAGAGAAACAAGAAATGATATAACATGAGGTAATTAGAGAAAACCCCACCAAGACTTCTGCCATCAATGATATGAAGTAAAATTCAAACAAATGATGAAATAGGCGAGAGGAGAGGCAGGGGAACCAAAATTTACAAAAAAAATTATGCATTGCATTCAAGGTTGGGAAATTACTATGAGAACTTATAATGAAACATCCATGGATCTACAAGTGTAGCCTCTTGTTGCTAATTTTACTTTCAAAGTTGTTACATTAATTATTTGACCAAAAAGGCTTGCAACAAAACCAATAGAAAAAAGGAATATAAACACAACCACAAATCATCATTTCGTTTCAGATACTTAACCGATCCAAGTAATTCATTGGCTACAATTACAGAACAATGATGCCTTCACTTATAACCCACTGATCGATTACACATTCCCATTACATATATTATGAAAGTTAGCATAATAAATATCGCACACAGCTCAGAGTTCCACAGAAAGAAGGGCACACTTCAACTCTCCACATTCGACTCCAACTCAGAACACTGTTTTAAAGTATTTTCTGTAATTGCTTTACTAATGCTTTTATGTATCATTCTTCAGATGACCGAAGTGCCATATGGATGTAAATATTCGTCAAAATCCAGTCAGCTTTGAATTTCACCACATAAATTGCAATCATGCAGTCAGCTAGTCTAGTAGAGCCTTAGTCATTTTTTTTCTTTCACAAAACCTTATGTTCTAGCCACTCAAAATCCAAATCCAAAGCACATAATTCAGAATACCATTAACCAAAAAGCACGGTAATAATAGTAGCGACTACTGACAGCAGTGTCAACAATGATAACAACATGAAAAAAGTTCGTGTTTTCCTTAAATGAATGGAACCTATGTCCCGAGTACTTCGCACATATTCAGAATATAAATCAATGAGGAAATTCAGGCAAAGAAATCAAACTAAGATCAGCTGCCGTTCAATTTATCACATGGAATTTATCGTGCTCAGAAGAGTAGGAAGGGAACCATTTTTGCGTCTCTTGTTCGAGAACCAACTCCAGCTGCGAGATCAACGAAATGGCGGCACAGGGAGGTTAGGGTTTACCCCGCACTGTTTACGACATAGTTAGTCCCCGGCGATTGGTGAGGGTAATAAAGATAGACTCGAAAGATGATGGGATTCAGTACCGGCAATGCGTCTCTCTTTTAACCCTAGAATAGAAAATAAGAATTTAAGTATTATTATTTTAAAAAATTATATAAATCATCAAAATTCTTTTTTTCATTAACTATTTTTCTCTATAAAGAATTGGGGTCCTAACATTGAGTTCTATAGAGCTGCAATCTAATTGTGCTCTAATCAGCCTAAAACCCTATTGGACTAATAGCAACAAACAATCATCTTTACCGCTACTTTGGTTTTATCCTTAGAGCTGCTACATGTAATAAAGGATTAAATCTTTTCGTCAAGTAGCTAGTGGAGGCTAGCCACAAAATTGAGGCAAGTCAATTCAGGGAGTTCACTACAACCATAACACTAAGCATTGTTCGAATCAAGTTCGTGCGTGGAGATTGAATTAGAGGACTCTTTAGATATCAGACCCTACACTCACATGAAAATATGATATTTTTCCTTGTAGTTGTACTTATTATCGTGTTGTTTTGCAAATGGACCCTATTCTACATTGATAGAAGGGTTCTCTTAAAGATTGATGTTGAGAAGGTTTTGATAGGGTAATTTGGAATTACTTTGACTATATGATGCTTAGAATAGAAGATAGATAATGAGTTGTTTATCATCCGCACCCGTTTCCATTCTCGTAAATGGGGAAATCAATGGTTATTTCAAAAGTTCAATGAGAATTAAGCAAGTAAATATGTTATCCCCAATGTTGTTCAATCTGAGCTCTTAGATATACCCATTCTACAATTTGTAGATGATACCTTATGTTTTTTTGTAAAACCTCCATTGAACAAGTTAAAAATATCAAATCGAAGTTGGTTTGTCCATAAAATCATGACAAGGAAAAAGATCAATTGGAGTAAGTCCATAATTTATGGACTTCATATTTCCATTCCCATGAGGAGCTAATAGAGATGGGTAATTTCCTTAGATGTTGAGTTGACCAATTACTTCCACTTTACCTTGGGCTCCCCCTCTTGGTCAAACAACCTTGTTAAACTCATTGGGCTCCTATACTAGAGAAGTTTGATAAATATCTCTCTACATAATAGGGAAGGCTCTTATCTAAGGTCATACATCCCATATTGGTCAGAGCCACTCTTGGGAGACTTCCACTTTATTACCTGCCTCTTCTAAAGTGCTCTATTAGCATAAGGAGAATTTGAGACATGGCAGGACCAAGTCCTCATCCCATGACTATTTTACACATAATAGAACCAAGTCCTCTTCCCATGAGATTTCAACATGTGTCATTTATGTGTCAACTCCTCTGCTTATGTGACTCCTAAGTCATCTTTAAGTGGCATTCTCCTACACTTTGATTTTGGTAGTAACCTGATACGATTAGCTTCAACTTGACTGTCGATCGACTTCCATCTCGAGGATTGATCCAAATTTTGACTGAAGTTATAATTTTGACCATTAATGGACTATTTGACCAGTCCTCCATGTTTTGACCATCGAAAGCTCGACTTTGACAATTGATCAACTAGTTATCAAACTCCTTTGATCTGGATCAATTATTGAAATCGATGATTCTAATCATCGATTGAAGTCTAACGATCAAAATTCTTTGTCTACAATCATAAAAATTAAAACTTTTATATTTTTTACATAACATAAGTAAATAATTTTTTTTATTATAGAAATAGTCTCACATTGATAAGTGCTAAGTAGTGTTGTTGATTTATAAGATTGAACAATATGCCTCCTTAATGGTTAGTCATTTTGGGACGGAACTAGTTTCAATGTAACAGTGGTATCAGAGTAAGACATCTGCTTAGAACTAGGTCCAATTTGTGCAAGGTTTGTGTTATGCCTTAGGCATGTTATGTGTAAACTTAGACATTGATAAGTATTAAGAAGTGTTGTTGGTTTTTAACATTGATCAATAGGCCTACTTAATGATTAGTAATTTTGAGATTGAGTTCACCTCAATCCAAAATTTTATTTTTTATTTATTTAAAAATGGATTATTTTTCTAGACCCTTAGCAATAATTTCTTTTGGAGGTGGATATGGATGACTTATTACAAAGAGAAAATTGGCAACTAATGATAGACTTTATCAATAGATTAGTATTCCAAACCAAGTTTGCCCATTTTGCTTAGATTATGCAACAATTGGTGTGATGTTTTCATTTGCTACCCTATCTTTTCTATACTAGTATAGTAGTATGGGATAACGTTTTTATCTCTATTTCTCTTTGGCTCCAAGTCAATTCCAATTGACTAAACAATTAATTTAACATAAATTATTGACATTTTGTTTAAGAATGACACATCCACTACTGTTGCATAAAGGAGGTTGGGTGTGGGTTGGGGGTATTTTTTTTTTTCTAACTATTGTCTCATCCTCCACAGGATGGGTGGAAAAACTCATCACCAAATTTGAGTCAAGTGAGGACAAACTTCTCATTTAAGCCAACCCATTCCCACCTCTAGGTTTAAAGCCTTAATCTATGCTTAATTTAAGTCAATTTCTAATTGTGTTTATAATGTAATAAAAAATAAATTTAGATAGCAACTTAGATATCCCCAGAAACTTTTACTGTCTACATTCTGACATTCCAACAGGAAATTCTCAAGTTGAAGTCAAGCAAAAGTTACAAATTGCACAAAGTTTAAACATCTTTTCTAGTTTCTTCTTCAATCAGCTGGTAGATTCCTATGGGCTGTTTCTCTCAAGCCAGAACAGAAAGAGAGACAGCCATGAAAACGATCACAACAACGACACATTTACAAGCGGGAGAGATGGTCAAGGCAAACTTCTAAACAAACAAAGGGAATGTTTCATTCTCTATCTCTCTCCTTCCCTCAGTTTTCAACATCACTTCACTGCTACTCTTTCCCTGTATTTTAATAATAACAAGTTGGAGAATATGTTTAAAGCTGAAAAGCCTACGGGTGGACCAATTGAATGAGATGGGCATCTAGGAATCTTCCAAGAACACTGATGCTTTATATTAAAAGCCACTCCACAGTTAGATTTCACTAGGTGCATCTCCTTGTGGTGGTTCATTAATGTTTATTAGTGGTGAGGAAGGGCTTTTCTTCCTCCATGCTCCTCATGAGTTGAGTCATCTCTTTCCTAGAGACGTCTCAGCTTGGTATGCCTGATCTAATCAATCTACTCACAGACAACCAAGTCTATTCAGTGCTGGAGGGATCGATCTCAAACGAAAGCTGACCTGATCAATCTGCACAGAGACAAAACAGAGTCAGTTCAGTGCTGGAGGGACCAATCTCAAACGAAAGCCAACAGCCGTGGTCCCAACATTAAACTGCACCAAACAGATCCAAATGGTTTACATAATCATGTCACCTTTGCTTAAACCTATATTACTCTGTGGCTGCAATCCCGTCCACGCCTTAGCTCAGAAGCTGATTTCACGTTGATGGTGACGGAATTTCTGGAGAAGAGAAGATATTATCAGTAATAATGTTTGTTTAAGTCTGCTGTCGTTCTGATTAAATATTTAATCCCCACTGAATTTGGTTTAGGAGCAATTCTTTACCAAGTGTCTTTGACCAACCAATAAACAAGTGATATAAGAACTGCAAATGCAACAGCAATGCTCTAACATGATTGTCAAGACTCCCTTCTTGCATTTTTCTAACTTATCTACCGGTCACTATGCTGGAGTCAGTCTTACTTCTTCACTCTGAACTTTCAAACAAGCTTGTCAGCAACATAACCTACTTCATTAGTTAAGTCCTTCTGGAAACAAGAGGTGAAGTTTGGTGAGAGACAAGGGGCTGTTTTCCCTGCATTGACTTCTCAGTCAACACCAAACCCTCTAGAGTGCCTGAGAATGAAAACACCAAGCATATTCCAAGCTGTTACCTCTCACATCAGTCAATGGAGCACAATGAATAGCCATGCCTAATTGAATAAAGGATTAGGAATAAAATAACCGAGGAAAAGCAGTTGATTGCAGATTTATATAATGATAAACACGGTCACGCGGGGTTAGGGACACGAAGTATTTCTGATGCAGACAATGTCCCTGTTCAATGAGGCAACCAATGCTGGATTTTTGAACATCTGATGGATGCCTCCTGCAACTCTTGCACGATTCTATAATCAAGGAACTGATAATCACACTTGTGAATTAATTATCTGCGAGAACATACCCGTGACAAGTTCACTATTACACAATCAAACACTTTTTGTTTTTCCTTTCCAGCATAATCAGTAGCTGCAGAGAACTCAACAGTCACCTATCTTTATGGATGAAACACTAAGATGGAAACAAAATCCGCTAAGAAATAGAGTTTTGTAGTGTTAAAATAATACATTATTGACCAGTAATCTAGTGTTTTGTATAAGAAGCTTCCTTGTGAAACATCAATGCATTCTAAGCATTGAAGCACAATGATAACCAACAACTACATGTGCAGAGAAAGTAGGAGAGATTCAAAAATGGCTCAAGCAGCTGACAAACACTTAAAAATCCCAGATCAGATGCAATGTACCTGAAAGTGGCCCACCAAATCTACAATCCAAAATTTGTCACACACGGCATCTTCGCGATTGGGCCACATGTAGGGAGAGAAAAAAAAACAAAGAAAAAGAAAAAGGCCATATTAAGCATGTGTGCAGACCTTAGAATAAACTAGCTGGGGTTGGAAGTTGAGTCATGTTGGATACTGACCTGATAAAAAATAAAAGATACAACAAGGATAAGAATTACTTCCTAAGCATAATTAGGCAGAACTATAAAACTCAAAAGGAGACATGATTAGTTCATATTATTTTGTTATCAGCTTGCCAGCAAAAAGGGACTCCACGCTTGAATGGAGCTTTGAGACAAGGGAAGAACCCAAAAGGAATAGAATTGATTAGAAAAGAGAGAGAGAGAGAGAGAGAGAGAGAGAGAGAGAACCATCTGCTAGTGTTTGGCAAACAGAAAGACGAGAATGTACCACTACCTTATTTTATGGCTATTGGTGAGGTGTTTTGCAGAAAGATATCTTAAAGCCCAATCTGCTTTCTAGCCTACATTTAATCTTAACCTGGTTCCTGTTTACTGGAGAGGAGATTGATTGGCCAGATGGCCCAAAACTGATGGAACGAAGAACTCTATATGAGAGGAAAAAAAAAACTGGAAGAAGAACTGCTGAAAGAATTTACTCACTTGTTGGCGCAGGCAGTGACTGCAGTTGAGCAGGTATGAAAAGGAAGAAGGGTTTACAGCGGCTCTCGTTTGCCCCCACCTTATGTCGATGAAATCTAATCCAAGTGGGTCTTAAACTGGAAAAAAAAGGAAGAAGAAAAAGCAGCCGGTGATGAACAGAAGGATCATAATATTTGGGTTGATAAAGAGAGTTAAATCATGCTAATCTAATGCATGTTGGGCATCAAATCTTGGGTCAGGGATATATGAGCACCATGTTGGGTCTCCTTTTCCCTCATTAATTTGGACCATCATGCTGAAGAATTTTCCAAAGTTGAAGCAGAAAGATAGTGCTTTTTTAAGGTATAGATGCACATCTCTCATTAGTTTAGTGCAATAAATAATACCTCTGTAATCCACTCTAGAAAATCCGGAGAAGCCCCACCATTGTGGATGACGCATATTGTCTGGAAGCGATCCTCTCCCTCTCTAACTCTGTCTCTCTCTTTTTCCTGGTTTCACATATTCGTCATGGTGATGCGCCTTCGAAAGGCGATTCTTCTGTCTCAACTTTCAGGTGAACTAAGCTCCTCAAGGACCACGGATACAAAGCAGCAAAAAATATTCTCTCGTGGATCGTTCAAAGATTCTCGTTCAAAAGTCGTCAACCTTTAAGACCCATTATCGCAAGAAGGTTTCTCGTTTGCATGTTGCATTCCCAGAAATTTGATTGCGAGTACGCTTCCCAGCTTCATTTGGATTTTGGACAAACCAGTGTAATCAAATGATCCTTAATTCGAGAAAATTTAATGCCAAACGGGTGTTCAATAGTTTCGCCCACTAAAATTTATTTTGTGGGTCACTATCATCCATTTCTTTGGACTATCCATCTTCCTAAAAAATCATTTTATATGCCGCAAATCATTGACGAGAATCGCTCTGCACCAGGTCCCTCCCCTGTTTCTGTACTTCTTTACTGTTTCATCCAGTAAAGCACTCAACAGGATTACTACCCATAAGTTGAACCGAAACCATGTTGGCTCTTTTAAATAGTCAATCAGTTTTCCAGAAAAGGGAATTGTTTGAAATCCAATTCAACAATAATTCGGTTCAGAGACTACCTGGACATACTTGGGGAAGAAGATTTTCAAGATCCGATCCTCTTGATAGATTCCCTTACATGCTTTGTGGAATGCTTTGATCCACAAAGCCAAAGCAGCCCCACGTGTGAACCGACTGGGGACCCATTAAGGTCAGCACCAAAAGGCATCTTCAAAGATGTTGCGGTGGGTTCTTGGATACAATTTCTTACAGAAAAAAACTAAAGGAAGCAATATAATATCTGTGCATATCCTCCAAACTTTCTTGCGATGTTCCCAGAAACTCATTTGAAAAGCAGTCCAAAGCAGTCCAAAGCAGTCTTCTTCCAACCAAGGGAACTTTGCTTTCGAAGTAGTTGCTGCTCACTTGCTTCCCCTTAAAATATAGAAAAAATATATCAGTATTAATCACAGAGTGGGTTCCGATTCTAGATATGATTTTACTTTTCGGGATTCAATTTTCGCAACTGACTTCATAGGGGAAGATTTGGTGCCGTAGTTTTCAGCTTTGTCGATGGGTGTTTCCGTCAATCAAAGCACGGCTCTCCTTGTCTTCCCCATTCGATTGTTCCCAGCAGAATATATTCGAATCCCATTTTTACCTCCATGGGCAGTCGACACCGGCGTTTGTACTTCCAACCACCGACGTCGTACTTCCGACTACCGACGTCGTACTTGCGAAAGGACGGAACTACCCTTGTTGTATTTGCTCTACTTATTTCTTATCCACATCTTGCGAGCAGAGTTGAGAAAGAAAATACCTTGATCTCCTGTGCCCTTTTCTTTCCGCTCAAGTCTGAACTCTGAACTCCGTAGAAGCGTTTTTTTAAGTGCAGTAAAAGAGAGAGGACAAAGCAGCGGACGTACGGTCTCCACTTTATTCGTGTAAACGCTTAACCACAGGTTAGTGTACTACTTGCCGAGGCTCGTTTGAGTGGATCCTCGCCCTTGAAGTGGGTCGTCATTGTAATTATGGGCTTGCCAGCTGTAAAACATCCATTGGACCTAGCTGTCGTGGGTTGGTGGTAAGTGGGCCCATGTTTTGGGATTGTGTTAAAGGTTCTATTCCTTCCATCCGCGTGAAACTCACGTGTGTACCCACGCGGTCTGTCAACTGTAGTCTGTACTCTGAAGCCCGTTTAAACAACCGGGGGTTACTCTTGTCATTTTGTTCAAACCCTAACAGACCGGACCCGGTCGGGCCCTGTGAGTGGGTTGACATGGACTTCCAGTTCCATTGCCTGTAGTAGATGCTCAATCATGGGCCATGAACATGGAAGCATGGCCATCTCTTCCTATTCGTAACGGGAACCCGACAAATTAATCCGTCTGGGAACACGTGTCATATGCCCGGCCACTGGTACGTGGTTTAGCGTTACGGTACCTATTGGCGGCGCGATTTTCTTTTTTTTTCCGTTATACGGTCCCTACCAAATACTCGCTCCAGTCTTCGTCTTTTAACGGTTACTCGTGGCAGACTCTTATATAAACGCCCCTCGCGCCACCCTCCTCCATCCACTCCCAAGCCCAGCTCTCTCTTTCTCTCTCTTGATTCTCCGCTTCAACTCGAAAAATAACTGAAACTCTTGACCTCTCTTCCGCTAGCTCTACTCTCTGTCGACGAAGGAGACTGTTATCAGCGACCGCGCGATTGCCATGGAAACCGCGGCCGACAGCTGGTGGTTGCTGGCTTTTGCGGCTAAATGTGGTGGTTCGAGGCCTCAGAGCTACTTGCATCTGGTTATGGTCATGCTCCTGACGTGGCTGGCCACCGCTCTTCTCTACTGGGCTCATCCAGGTGGCCCTGCCTGGGGAAAGTACCGGTGGAAAAGAAGCCGCGGGAAGACGACGGCTGAGCCGGTACCAGGCCCCTGGGGAGTTCCACTTTTGGGAAGCATGACACTCATGATGGGGCTCGCCCACCGCCGCATCGCCGCTGCCACGCGTAGATGCGGCGGGGAGCGTCTCATGGCGTTCAGCCTCGGAGAGACGAGAGTGATCGTCTCATGCAATCCAGACGTAGCCAAGGAGATCCTGAAAAGCTCCGTCTTCGTGGACCGGCCGGTGAAGGAGTCAGCCTACAGTTTGATGTTCCACCGCGCCATCGGTTTCGCCCCTTACGGAGTCTACTGGAGGACCCTTCGAAGGATCGCAGCCACCCACCTATTCTGCCCCAAGCAGATTAGTGGCTCCGAGCGTCAGCGATTCGAGATCGCCGCCCAAATGGTGGACGCCTTTCACCGCAGCGGCCCAGGTGATATTCGGGTTCGCGACTTCCTCAAGCGAGCGTCTCTCAACAACATGATGTGCTCCGTTTTCGGAAGGAAATACGAGCTGAGCTCCCTCAACGAAGAAGTCCAGGAAGTGGTCGGCTTAGTCCAGGAAGGCTACGACTTGCTCGGGAAACTCAACTGGGCCGATCATCTCCCCTTCTTGGCCGGGTTCGACCCGCAGAGAATCCGCTATCGCTGCTCCAACCTCGTACCCAAGGTGAATCGGTTCGTCAACCGGATCATCGAGGAGCACCGAGCGGAAACCGAACCCAAAAACCGGGACTTCGTCGACGTGCTGCTGTCGCTCCAGGGAGACGATAAGTTATCGGATTCGGACATGATCGCCGTCCTTTGGGTAAGATCTTACTCCCCTTAAATTCCTTAAAAATTAATTAATTATAAACCTATCATTGTAATGTTATACGTCCCTTTCTCGTCTTCTTAATTTTTGTTTCCTAATGTCGAAATAGGAAATGATATTTCGAGGAACCGATACAGTGGCGGTCCTGATAGAATGGGTTTTAGCGAGGGTGGTGCTCCACCCGGACGTACAAGAATCGGTTCACAGGGAGCTGGACCGCATCGTCGGAAAATCACGAGCGGTGACAGAACATGACGTTCCGGCGCTGACGTATCTGCAGGCGGCGATAAAGGAAGTGCTGAGGCTGCATCCACCGGGTCCGCTACTCTCGTGGGCCCGACTGGCGATCACTGACACGGTCATAGACGGCCGGCAAATACCGGCGGGGACGACCGCGATGGTGAACATGTGGGCCATCACGCGTGACCCGGCGGTGTGGTCCGAACCGGAGAGCTTCAAGCCTGAGAGATTCGTGGCGAAGGAAGCGGAGACAGAGTTCTCGATTCTGGGATCGGACCTCCGATTGGCGCCATTCGGGTCGGGCCGGAGAAGCTGTCCCGGGAAGGCACTGGGGCTAGCCACGGTCACCTTCTGGGTTGCCAGTCTCCTTCACGAATTCGAGTGGCTGGAATCAGAGGCGAGTCCGGTCAGCCTGGGCGAGGTACTAAGGCTGTCGTGCGAGATGTCGAGCACCCTCACCGTTAAGTTGCGTCCCCGGCACAGAGACCGAAATTACCAAAACAGTCCTCCCCGTCTTACCGTCCGCATCGACTCGTAAAATGTAAATTTCGCGTGCAGGTGTTTTTTACCCTGCAGCAGCTACAAGGAAAATATGTTTGTTGTCGGTCAATCACATCTTTTCTTTCTTTCTTTTTAATTTGAACTACCAGTAAAATGGTAAAAAATCCCAGTTACTAAAAATGAAATTTCGATTTACTAAGTGGCATTTCCGTCACTTAAGAAAAACCGGGACCCAGGACGGACACAAAGCGGCACGTGTTAAGTAGGGGAGAATGAGTGGGGCCGAGAGATATTGTGGGGAAGGACTAGGCGCTTTCGATGTCTGGCCAGTTCGCGGTTCGGAATTAAAAAAGCGGGTCCGGCGTATCTTATCCGTACATATCGGGTAATCTTAGTGGGGCCAAGAATGGAGTGTATACGTCACATCAGGCTAGTGATCATTGTACTTGTCCATGGCATGATGGGTCTAATCATCGCCATCATGTAACCGCACCGCCGCTGCTCCAAGGAGCGGAGATTTAGTGGTCATGTAGCACACGAGCCAAGGGTACGGAGTAATACGTGTGAAGTCATGTTAAAAAGTGAGGAGATATTGAGACATGACACGTGTAATTTGTGAGAGTGTGATTTGCATGTTTCACCAAACCGAATGAGGGGTTCGTCGGCTCACGCCGAACGTGCAGAAGCATCCCCAACGCCCGATCGCCCCCGAACATCACGGCTTTTTCCTGTTTGCTCGGGGCCGCCAACGTTCACCACTGCCCAAGTTAACGGATAAAAAGGACATCAGATAAAATCGGCCCGGCCGAGTGAGATTACTTTCTATTTTTATAAAAAAAAAAACGAGCATAAAAAAGAGTATTTTGAACTTATTTTTATTTATGTTAAATAGTAAAATAAAATTTTCATTCTTATAAATTAAGTAACAATATTATTGGATGTTTAGTGACATTTTAGGAACCATTAGTGCCTCATATTTTTTTGAAACACTTTTTTAGTTGAAAATTCCTGTCATGAAAATCATAAAACTTTCCTCGTATTATTTTTTAGCCAAGATCGGCCGCAAGACCATGTAAAAATTTTTTAAATAAGTATTTGACTATTGATCTTGTAATACTTTCGGCACAAGATAATTTTATTAATTTTTATTTATTTTCATACGAAAATGTACTAACATGTCCATTTAATTTTCCTTGGAATTTTTCAAAAAAAAAATGTAATTTTCTCGTAAGGCACTAATAAGATTTTATCTTAAAAGTTTATTGGAAACGTGTATCATAAAAAATAATTACTAACTTTTCTTGAGTGGCTATTAGATTCGGCGTTGCAACATTATAGATTTGGATGATGCACTAAGTAACAAAAATCCTTTTAGTGGTTTTCAAAAAGTTGTAATTTGGTAGTTTAGCTTTCTCTATCTAAGGAGGACCCTCCTCCTCCTCCTATCATTGTTTTTTCTTTTTTTTTTAACTGCATAGAGGGGTGGAGGGCCCTCCTTCCTCTCCTTGTTCCTTGTCATGTATAGGGTAGAAAAGAGGGGCCCCTCCCATATGTTTTCTTTTAATAGAAAATTCCATGGGAGAAAATGGGAGGGAAGGAGCACCTCTCCCTTTGTCCTTACCAAAAGAATGAAGACAAAAAAAATGTGAAAGGGGTCCCTCCCCTATTATTGATCTCACTTTACCAGGATATAACATTTTTACCACTAGTAATTACATCAATTATTTATAAACAAGAAATCTGGGTCTCAGTGGTCTGAGTCAAGGATTTCCTATTGGAGGTCTTAAATTCGAGTCTTGTTGTATACACATCACTCCCCTTTTATATCTTCTTCTCTCCTCATCAATCAATTTTTTCTTGGCCTGATCTTTCAGTCTCCATCCGCTTCCTTTGTTCTATCAATTTGATTACTTTTTATTTTATTTTTTTTCGGGGCGGGGGGGGGGGGGGAGGATATGAATGATATAATAATGAAGAAGAGACAAGAAATTTGTTCAAAATATGCATAATGTGAGAGCAATCCATTTGATTGTGGGAGAGAAAGGAAAGATGTCTTTCAAAGAGGAATTAACAGCTAAGATACCTCAGGTCACTTTAGGTGGCTTTTAACTAATGAGACTTGACCCCGTTTAATGATTAGTCTTCTTTTGATTAGTAATTAAATGACTTTACCTGATAACTGTCCCTACACATGAACATGCAAAGAGGATTGTAATGGAGATGAGTAGGGTTGGCATCGAGCTGAGCCAAACTCAAACCTGAATACGTTCGAGTTTGGCTTAATTTGAATATTTCGAACTCGAGCTCAGCCTCGAGCCCAAAAGCTTGAGTCAGGTTTGAGCTCCAACATATAGATAAAAGTTCAAAAAAAATAAAGAAAATATTGTGATGTCTTTGGTACCATAGAACTATACGATATCATAGAGGATTCTAAGACTTTTCAATGGAGCATACTAATGTATAATAACCAACTTAATAGACCTAAAAGAAAAAAACAAACACTTCCATTAATAGTACTTATTTCATTGACAAACAATAACATTAAATGTTGAGGGACCCAAAAGGGTTGAACGATCGATCGTCTTTGAGGTTTAAGGTAAATAAGAGCAATTAACAAGCAACTAAAAACGGAATTGACGAGAGCAATTAGAGTAAACGGTTTTTGTAAAAAAATCTATGTTAACAAGTCGGTTCACAAGTCAACAAGCCGAGTTAGAAAAATCTCGAATTTGGCTTATTATACTTAACGAACTTTATTTCAAGGTTGAACTCAAATTGTTTTTTCGAGCTAGTTTGGCATGGTAGCACCCCTAGGGATGAGGCATGAGAAGCAAATGTTAGTGTAGAAGGAGGTAAACGGTTGGTGAGAAGGAGGGTGAGTGAGAGAACCCTCAAATCCTCAAAATCCTAGTAACAACTCAGATGGACACTGACAGACAAAGAAGCAGAAGCAACAAGAGAGCCAAACAGACACATGCCTATGTGTCTTTTAGGGGAAAATAGGCTACCTTACCACATTTGGGGGTGGCCCTTGAAAGGAACATTTCAAGGCAATGACAATGGCAAGAAGCACACTCCACATATTTAGCTTTGATGACAAGATAGTGACTTGCCACCAAGTTGACATCCATGAAAACACCACAAGCCCCCAGGGCTAGCATGCCACCCCAGACAAGGATCATGGCTGATGGGGAAATATAAGCATAAGCAAACAAGCCCTAGACAATTTTGCTATCTTAGGATAAGAGGCAAAAAGACTCTAATTAAAGAAGCCTTCCCCTCCCCTTCTTTATTTCATATCCCTTTCCCTCATCTTTCATTTGGAAGGTTGTTGCACGACCCTGTCTGCCATCATACTCTTGGGCCCTCTTCCTTTCTCTCCCCAATTCAATACTAACTACTTGCAGTGAAGGGTGTTGATCCAATCCTTCTCTCCCACCCCACTTTTTTTTTTTTCTCAAATATGGAACGAAGATGTTTACAAATTTTAGGGCATCCAAAAGTGACTAAAAGTTTGGGAGATTTTGAGAAGTGGTTCAGCACTTTAAGCTTCAAAACCAAACAAGTTTAGGCTCGCTTCCTAAGATTTTTGTTAAACAAGAGCAGAATATGGTTGGAGAAGATAAATGAGGGTGAAAGGATTAGATCAAACTAGATAAGAAGATTTTGCTCGTCATTTGTCTCTTGGAGGGTAGTGGATCTATGCGTTCTATCTTGTATCCTAAGATCATAAAGAAGAATTAAAAAAACAGGGAGAGTTTGCAAGGAGGGTCAGCCCATCTGCTTCTTAATAATGTCACACACAACGGAGATGTGAAAGCTTGCAAAAAATCTTTTCAATTTGGAGGAAGATATCTGTCTTGGTTCTTTCCTCTTTCAGGACCATTAACACATTTAGTGGTTACATGAACCAAAACATGTCCTAATCAAGGTTTTTTATGTAGCCCATTCATCCGGCAATTCCAGATACCCGAATCCACATTAGTCTTCCTCTAATTCTCACCTAATTGCAGGCAAGTCTCCTTTCTTTGATGGCCTTGTGTCAAGAGTGGGTGCCTAATTATGCAGATTAAGGGGCCGGAACGCATTATAATTGGGTTCAACCGTCGTTATAATGACACCCTAATCAAACACTTAAGTATCTTCTGTCATACATTGTCACTGGCCTACTCAAGAGCCTTGAACATCAAATTCCTTTTTTTTTTCTTTTTAAGTGCTCAAGGATGCAGACGTTGAACAAATCCAGTTCCTAGGGAAGCATTAGTCACAGTAACTAGTTTTTTTTTTTTTTTTTTTTTTTTTTGGGGTTCCATCGTGGAGGAGTGGAAGATGTGACTAGTGAACCAAAGCCACTGCCATCTTCCCCTTAACATTAAAGCTCTGCAACTCAAAATGGTAACTTGCCCTTGTGTGCTGACCCCATTTGGGTCTTTGAGTGAGTCTGGCCTGGAGCCGTGCAGCCATTAGGTTTCAGTAAAAGTCTCCAGGCCAGGCTCAGGCCAACAGGGGGACCCTTATGCTGGTCTTTACTGAGAAGGGAAGCAAACAAAGAAAGGAAAACTGGTCTGTATGTGTCTTTGGAAGAAAAAGTTCATCTACTACTATCGTAGGAATAGTTATTCCAATGCTCAGACACTTTGTGTAAAATGGGTAAAAGCCTTCTTGAGACAAACGTGGGGTCTCTATGCTCACCACTACTGAGGAAAACAAACAGAGAAGATAATTAAAATAGTTTTCAGATTGTCTGTCTAAGAAAAAGACTAGTTAAGTTATGGCCTCACCCATTTCACTTTAAAAAAGAAAAAAATCTTGGCCGTCTCCATCGGTAAGGACGATAATGGAGGAGAGACAATGGAAATTAAATTTGCGTTAATAAATAGCACTTAGATGTTGATATCTAGAAGGGAAACCCAATCACAGTCCAAATAAGTTTCCTTAATGGCTAACATCATTTTTTTCTTTCTTTTGGGATTGGGAAGCTAACATCATTGCTTGCTATGGACTCTTAATTTAGTATTAATTCCTTGTTTAATTTGTTTGGTTCTTTAAGATGAGTCACCGGTAGCAAAATGAATCCCAAAACACATGATGAAAGCCTATTATAAGCAACAACTGTTTATATCATGGTAATGAGGGATTCCTCTTCATTTCACTCTTTTTTTCAAAAATGATAAAGCATTGTAGGGGCACAGAAGCTTATTAAACTGTTCAAGGAAAGAACACCAAAACCCACATAGTACAAATTTGATTGGACCAAAAAAACTGGGCAGAAGCCACTTGCATGTCACCATGGGTCGTTTGAAATCTACAAATGGCAAGACTGACTCTGTCGGCAAAATGATGGGTTGGGAATGTTTGGAGAATTGGGCAGAAAGAGAAACTCTCCATATGCATGTTAGGTGGAGTTGCTCTTCTTTTCTATCTACACCCAGAAACCCAGAAAAAAGTAGATTGCTTGGTTTGGACAAAGTGAAGCTTGATTGTGAACAAATGTTGGCAGACAGCATTGATCCAGATAGGGCTGCAAGGGAGTTTCCATTCAGGGGGAGAGCTGGTTTTTCAGTCGACCTTGTTTTTACCAAAAACAAGAAAAAGGGACAGAAACCCTGAAGACTCTGTCATGGACATGTCTAGTAAGTGATACAGACACAGCCTGGATGTATGGTAGCCTTCGAAGGCAAGACAGGGCATGACAGGGCATGACAGGACGGGAGAGTTAAAAAGAGTGTCGTGGGAGAGCAACTTCCCTTGTTTTTCTCCTAGTTGCGTCATGTAGGGAAAAGACTTGTTCATCTTCAAGTGAATGAATCTCTTCTTCTGTTACAGATGAACTGGTCCCGATTGACTCATCAACAGCTAGTTGTCTGGAGATGAAGGTTAGGAGGGTTAGCGAGACAGGCCTGCGGAAGTTCAGATAGATTTCACTTCTTCTGTTACAGATGAACTGGTCCCGATTGACTCATCAACATGCTAGTTGTCTGGAGATGAAGGTTAGGAGGGTTAGCCAGACAGGCCTGCGGAAGTTCCGATAGATTTCACTTCTTCTGTTACAGATGAACTGGTCCCGATTGACTCATCAACTGCTAGTTGTCTGGAGAAGAAGGTTAGGAGGGTTAGCGAGAGCGGCCTACGGAAATTAAATCAATCATATAAATTTTATATAATAAAATACCTCTTTTTTATTTATATAAATTCACAATTTTAATGTTATATTTGATTTCTAATTTAAGAGTGATAATTTAGATATTACGAAATTAACAATTTGATTTAGTATTTGAATATTATAAAATTAAATATTTGTTTAATTATTTATATTTCTATTTAAATAAATAATTAATTAAATTAAAAATTAAAATATTTAACTTAAAATTGTTAAATTTTATTTTTGTTTAGTAAAAAATATCTAAAATTAAATTAAATCTATTCAAATAATTTTATATAATAAAATAATTTTTTATTTATATAAAATTATTATTATTATTATTATATTTAATTAATATTCTAAGAGTGAGAATTTAGATATTAAAAAGTAACAATATGATTAAAATTTGGATATTATAAAAGTAAAGAGTTGTTTAATCATTTTTATATATTTAATAAAATAAATAATTTTTATTTTATTATTTAATAATTTTAAAAAGTTAAAATATATTTTATTGTAGTTAAATAAAACTATCTTATAAAATTAAATCTATAAATTAAAAACTTAATAATATTTTTTTCATAAATTTATGATTTTTAATTCTAACAAAAAAAAAAACACATAGTGACCTCAAAATATTATCTTCTAGTGATTATCCTTTACCCCTTATTTGGTATTTTTATTCCTGCCATTTGAGAGTTATGTCCTATGTTGGGACACCATGATGGAAAAGTTTATTACTATACTTTGAACAATGCTTGTAGACCCACAACCTACATAGGATATGAGTCTGCCTAACATCTAGCGTGAATTCTATTATTCATCCAAGAGGGTTTTTTTAGCTACTTTGAGAAAGTGGGTTGACTTTGTGCCCCAAAGTAGGGCTACTTTTTTACCTATGAAATTGAGGGGAAAATATTTTTGACTATAACCATTTGACTGGAATACAGAGCGATGTCTTACGATGAAGAGTGATTTTACTCTCTCTTATATTATGCTACTTTGGGTCTCTTGGAAAATAACAAAGAGACTACCAATTTGAAAAAGAGTGTTGGAAGATATGATAGATTGCCATTTTATACTGGAAGATCTTATATAACATTTGCATCAAGTTAGGTGTTCATGATGTTCTTTCACCCCCAACTTGTGGGAAAGTACTAGAAGATGGGCCCACACGATCAAAGAAGGCGCACACATCTAAGTATATTAAAAGATGGGCTCAAATCTTTATGACCAATGAAGGCCCACACATCTAAGAGAGTTGGAAGATGGGTTTAAGCCCACATGCCCACAAATGATGGCATGATGGTAAATAAAGAGTCATTTCATAAATATGACATTGATGTAATTAATTTAATTTTAGGGGTATTATTATAATATTATAATTTTATTCATCTATAAATTGAGCATCAGAGTAAGAGAGTTAAGATACAAATCTATAACCCTTTTATTCCTCCTAAGATACGTCTCTCTTTTTATCCATGAGTTAAATCCATGGAGTCTTGAAAAATCAACATTAATATTATATTTAATTAATATTTTAAGAGTAAAAATTTAGATATTAAAAAGTAACAATTTGATTAAGCATTTGAATATTATATATTTGTTTAAGTATTTTATTTTTATATATTTAAATAAATAAATAAAATTATTTTAAATTTTAATTATTTAATTCAGACAAGTTAAAATTAATCTTAACTTATTAATAAAAAATAAAATAAAAACTATGTTAAATCTATTAGATTATTTTATTAATAAAATTTTATGTACTTTTCACTATACACTAACAAAAAAAATTACTTTCCACTATATTTTTCATTGCTCACACTAACACAAATAAGTAATTTACTTTTACTCTCACTTTTACTAGGTAATTCACTTTCAAAGTGCACTGACCCTCGATGAATGATGATTTTGAATTCTTGACAGATGGGTAGAAAGAGGGGGAAGGACACTACAGTCAGGAAGGGAAGGCGGTCTAATGGGGAAGGGCAAGCCTTCCCTTCCATGAAAGGCAGTAAAAGTCCCGTTAAAGGTACTAATGTGTTCCATATTATCATCTAAGGGGGTAGAATGGCCCAAACCTCCCTTTCTCTATGTCCCAAGGGAGGGCCCTACCTGCGGCTGTGAGGGGGTGGCTGGACGACCCTCCCTTATCATTCTTTCTAAGAAGAATAGAAGGAGGTACGGGCCTGGGCCTCCCCGCTCCACCCCTTCTCACGGCTGGATGGAGATGATTGAAGATTATACTTATTCAAGACACCTTGGAACAAACCCATTTAAGGCCCACTAAATGCCAACAAGAATCAGCCCAGACACGGTTTACTGAACTAGGGCTTCAAACCCTAAAAGGGTCTGCCCCTCATATAAAAGCTCTTGCGCGAGGAAAGCAGCCAAGGCAGATAGAGTGGGAGGGAGGTAGCGGAGAAGCAGAGGCGAGAATGCAGATATTCGTCAAAACCTTGACCGGGAAGACCATCACCCTTGAGGTCGAATCAAGTGATACCATAGACAATGTGAAGGCCAAGATCCAGGACAAAGAAGGTTTTGTTTCTCTGTCCGGAATTTCTAATTCCTTGTTTTCTATGGAATTATGTGGCATGTATGCTGATGGTGTTGAAACGTTTGTTCAGGGATCCCCCCGGATCAGCAGCGTCTGATCTTCGCTGGAAAGCAGCTTGAGGATGGCCGTACCCTAGCCGATTACAACATCCAGAAAGGTAAGGGGGTTTATGGCTGCTACGTGACTATTTTGATTTCTTCCTAGGTCGACTGAATTAATTTATGACGGGTATGTGGTGAATTTGGTTTTTGTCCGATGTAGAATCGACTCTCCATCTGGTTCTCAGACTTCGCGGTGGGATTATTGAGCCATCTTTGATGACTTTGGCCAGGAAGTACAATCAGGATAAGATGATCTGCCGGAAGTAAGTCCTGGATACCCTCCAATATAAATATCTGAGGCAACGATATTTTGAAAAGTTTCGAGGGTTTTCTTTTTAAAAATCTGAAATTACTCATTTATATATGACAAGTCGGATATACATAGAAGTTATTTAGTTCATTTATATGGTTGTTCTACTGTCGTACTTTATCCACAGCCGTCTGGCTTTTTAATTGCTTATATTCCACACGTATACAACAGTTTTGGATAGAAGTCCCTTCTCAACCCATGATTTACCCTTCGAAATGGTTTGATTATCCTGGGGTCTTGGTTGGTCATTCCACTTTCGATTCAGGATTTGTAGGTTTTGAGATATTATGTTTAATTATCGTGTTGTGTCTATATGCCTGTATATATGACTACTTCTAACACTTGCACTCATGTGCGTTTTAGTTTCTTTCATTAATCGTGTTTGAAATCATGTTTGTTTATTGTTTTAAATTTTTTATGATTCTTAATTTTGCTGGAAATTTATGTCCTTATAGTTGCTGCTGTTGAAATATTAAGAATTCTAGTCAGATGGTAAGGTCATCATGGTGACCTGCATGTCCACTTCTGATTTTGCATTGGACTCCAAAACTTCAGACTGTTTTGAATTTCAGAAATTTTTAGTGTGTAAAAGAGAAGCACTTGAGCTATTTAATCTTTTCAGATATTACCTAAGACTTTATTTAGTTTTCCCCTGTACCTAGTTAGTTTTGATGAGTTTTTAATTTCATCTATGATTTTTTTTTGGCATTTCAGGTGTTATGCTCGTCTGCACCCCCGTGCTGTGAACTGCAGGAAGAAGAAGTGTGGACACAGCAACCAGGTCAGTCATCTTGATCTTGTTATTAAAGCTTCTATGTTTGCTATTGAAATAGCTTCTGCAAGTCCAAGGCACTTTAGACCTTCTAATACTTGTTTTAATGCTGTGTTTTTTAGCTGAGGCCGAAGAAGAAGATCAAGTAGATTAATAGTGTATTGAGGAGCGACAGTTGTAGGTCTCTTGATTACTGTTTTTGCTACTTTGGATCATGATTTATTAAGAATTAATGTTTGTTTGCTGTTTTGTGTTTTAAGTGAGACAATAGTAAAGGTATCTAGTTTTCTCTTTCCAATTATCTCTATGACCTGCGTGTTTGCTTTCTTAGCACTTGTTATAGCTTTGAAGGCTTTAACGTTGTATCGTAACCTTGTTATGGTTCTTGTAATGTGCGGTAGAAATGGTTTTTTAAGTGGAAACATTTTCTCTTCAAGTAGGAAGGGAATTTAAAAAAATTATCGCTTTTGCCTTGTTTAGTACAGGCAAAAAAGTTAATATGTTTATGCCTTGGTACTTGTTCAACATTATCACTTGTTTTTTGGAAGACTGAAAATTTGTATAAACATGTTTGAAGTACAAATTGGTAAAGAAGCTGCATGATGCTTGAAATTGCAACTTTTCTTATTGTATGAGGTATTCTCTTAATGCCAACTCTACTCAAAATTTTTCAGAAAGAACATATTGGAAGCGTTTCAAAACTGTTGTTGTATGAATCCATGCTTTGAAGAAAAAACGAAAATGGGCAAATGTTAACTCCAATCAAGTTTTTCAGAAAACCATATTGGTAGCGTTTCAGAACTGTTGTTGTATGAATCCATGTTATGAAGAAAAAACGAAAATGGGCATGTGATTAAGTCATCCAAAACCATTTTTCTTGAACTTTTTCTCGGTGTGGATCATCTCGTTTTTTAGTCTTTGAATCAAAATGATCTGATCTAATATAAATGGACAAAATTAATGTTGTTTTTCAAGGAATGTTTTTGTGTTTGATTATTTATGTAAAATTATAATAATTTTATATATAATATATAAATAATTATATATATAAAATATATATAATTTTATGTATAATTTATTTAATTTATATTTTATATAAAATTTTAAATATAAGTCGGAGTTCGAATTCTATTGAGTTCAAACTCAAATATTTAAATCACACGGCTCAACCCTAGGAAGTGGCAGTACGGGAAGTATCTTGCATTGTTTATGAATTAAAATAATAACAAACGCAAGTGTTTTACACAAGTACGCTAAACTTAAACAAAGAAGTTTGGTAAGTAAGAAAAAAGATACTCAAGGCAAAACGTTAAATCAAATTCTTTTCTGCCCATAAACCATGCTGAACATTATGCAGATTTGGTAATGGATATTAACTACAGATAGGGAGTCATGTTTTCAACCAGAATCATTGGAATGAAAACATCCTTCACTAAGAACTCCAGATAATGTTGACGAATCAGTTTCTTGGTCTCTTGTCACCAGCTAATGTCCTTTATCTTGTGCAAAATGTGGAGCCGGGTTAGAACCAATTCTGTCTGTGTATCTCAAAATAAGAGCATCAATATCTAAAGGAAGAAGAAACTTCCTCCACAAACAGCCCATAGAAAACGGTTCAGGTGGTTGAACAATGACATCCACACCATTGTTTCTAGTCAGAACTCCCATTACGGTCAAAGAGCATCCCTCTGTAATGTACCTGACAATATTCCCCAAAGAATTTATTTTAGAAATCACAAAGAAACTTATCAAACATGTACCCACATGGAGAGTTTCAATATTATGGCTGCTTTACCCTTCTTCCAGCCGGACTAGGCCATCTCTCAGGTGGAGGTTCCTCCCCTCTCCTAACCATTTCCTAAGGTATGGTGAGACTGCTGCGTTACTCCTTGTAGTGTGAACAAGTGTAGTCTCGGTTATCAAAGGTATAAGTTTAGTATCCTGGCCTGCTTTCACCACAGCTGTCATGCCAGATTTCCTGTCTAATATGAAGAAGTCCGTTGCAAAGCTCTGCAAAAGTGGAAATGAATTAGCAGCAGCTGGTAGAACTTGAAACTATTGCACTATAACCCTATAATAGCAAAGAAAGCTTCATGCCTGTCGTAAAAGAGATCTCCAAAAGAAAGAGAATAAGAAACGAGCGTTTTTTTTTGTAAGCTTCAAGAGAAATATCAAACACAAATATCCAAGCAGAAGCTACAAAAATAAAGTGGAAGCATCTGCTGGCCAACTTTGGAGAAGACACTAGTTCATTGGGGTCATTTCTAATTTAATACTACTGTTCACCGTCAAGTCTGACATAGAAGAACCTTGAAACATGTTTCACTATTGTTCTTGATAAACAGGCATTCAACTCTTTAAGCTTGGTGGGAATTATTTATAACCAGATTGAGATGGTCGTATGGGGCTCTTCTTTTTTATTTTATTTTCTTCCTGCTTTCATGCATCAGCTCAGGCCTCATATGCAGGGAAAAGGATAGGATTATATTGTGTGGATCTATATATAAAGACCCTACACATGTCCGTTGCCTAGTCAAGTCTCAGCTGCAGGTCAGCAGGCAGTAACCAGCCACTAGGCTGTCCCTTTCATGTTACTCTGCTTCTGCGACCATTGAGAACAGAAATATTTCAGCCTCTGGTTAGAGTTCATGCAGGGTTATGACTAGCCAAAGTTTGAATGCAAGGATGCTGAAATATAACAGGGAATCAGCAAATAAATTGAGACAGAAAACAGATATGATGATAATGTTTTCGTAACTAGACTAATTTGTTCCCCACCTCTGAAAATGCCAAATTCCATCCAAAAAGTCTGAAGCCGATATTAGCTAGCTTTGATATGGTTCCTCTGTACTCATACAGCTTGGTAGATGTGTAGATGCATCTAGGAACTTTCTCATACGAAGATTCCAAAGAGAGACTACCACATGAAGCAAACTGGACAATTGGCACAAAGTTAGATGAAAGATGGTTTTGGAAAAAAAAAAAAAGAAAAGAAAAATGACAAAATAAAGCCAGATAGGAAGATAAGTGAGATGAAGAAACACATTGTAAGGTGTGTATGTCTAAGAAATGGTACCACGCAAGTGTTCACCAAGTTCAGGAAAAAATTAGCAAAAGAAGCATATCAAGTGTAGACAACATGCTCTAAATCACATTTGGCCTCTTGTTGCAATTACTCTGGTTATGTGCGCATTGGTTGACTAAAAAGTAGAGTTACTATGACACTAAAATATGAAATCTAAATGTTTGTGCTTTCTGCAACCTTTTCATCCTCCTCATACTATGATTTTAGCCAGGAAATATTTGCTCATGCCAACTAGATTTCAGCAGTACAAGATGTGGTTGTGTGTTTGTTAGTTCTCACCAAATGACAGTGAAAGAGGCTAAAGACCAGAATCATTATATGTAAGTAAGTACACAGAGACTGAAAGCATATAACAGTGGGAGCACTTAAGAGAGATAAAGTAGATAGTATTAAAAATCATATTATTCATGTAATTTTTAACAGACACATCAGATTTAAATGATAAACATATAATCACATAGCAAATTCCTCATCCACTTGATTGGAACATTTTTCTAGATCAGGCGAAACCCATTAAAATCATAGACAGGTGGATTTTGAAGTATGTACTCGAGAGTGTCCTCAAACTGTGATAAACTCTATTCTTGGCAGAGACGTCACAAATATTCAGAAAATGGTAGACTGTTGATAGGCTGATCTCTTCAACAACTAACCCAACTTAAGGCTTCAGTCATTCCATTTGCTAGTTTACGAATAAACTCTGCAATGCATGTGTTCGTATTCGTAAAACAAAGCAAAAACCACCCCACAGACACTGCAGACAATTGGTTTGCAGTTTGTAGCATTAGGAGAGCATTAACCAGAATACGAGAACTTTACAAGCAACAGAGACAAAAATTTCCTTCTACTATCTGGTACTCCGCCTTGCTTGTGAAAACTAACCTGAACATCCCGTATTACGGATGTGAATGAGAAATAATAAGAAAGAGGATTCTTGTGCTTTTCATTGTCCTACTTATATAGGAATGTGTCTTAATCCAATAACCTAACAAATAAAAAAATCGCATCATCCAAGATGAGGGAAGAGTCGATTACTCCGGTGATTTTAACGAGTTGCCCATCTTTGGCGGTGCGGAGGTCGGAATCTGGAAAAGTAGAGAGAAAGAACAGAAGCCCTCCGTTGCTGCGGAAATTGAATGCATTCCAAACGAGAAAGCCGAGGACGAGAGAGGATAGTAGGAGAAGAGAAACGAAGAAAACGGCGTTACGGACGGCGAACAGGATGAAGAGAGAGAGGCCGAGGGAGAGCGCGAGGAGGGGGACGAGAACGTAGACGACGAGTTTGGGAACAGGATGGCAACTGTGAACCGAGCTCTGTTGCGGAGGACTGACGGCGTAGGCGGAGAGATCGTTCATCGAAGGAGGCAGAAATAGGACATTTGGAGAGGACGCAGCACAGAAACAGAAAATGGCGACTGGCCAGTGGAGCCGTAAAGGTGGTGGTTTGACAGGGAACCTGACAAAGCGGTTTCTGTGGTTCTGTTCAAAATTGGTTAATGGGGAAGCCTAGCGTTCCCGTCGTTTTGAATTAATTTGCATTTATGCCCCTGTACTTTTTTATTTTGCAGGATCTTACTTGATTCCCTATATTTTGCACAAATTTGATTTTACATGGTAACGTAAAAATTTTAAATATAAAACGTAATCAGATTTCAGAAACCAGATTTGTATTTTTAATTTGAATTATTATTTTATATTTTAAAATAAAAATGACTAATTTTTAATTTGGGTTATTTTTTACATTTATATTTTTAATAATTATATAATAATAAATTTTAAATTTTAATTTATTCTATATTTATTTATTTAAAAAATAGTGTTAAATAAGGTGGGTTGGACTTGTTTTTAGAGTTCAATTTGAACAATTCATTAGGCAATTGTGGAGAGGAGGAGAAATGAGAAGTGTTGCACATTTAAGAAAGTGTAGTTTGTTTATAATTAATAGCTATATTTTAAGTTTGTTTGAGAAACTTGAGCACCTAGCCAATACTATCCAAAAGATTGGTTTGGTAGGTAGTGAAAAACCAAGTACTTAACCCAGGACCATAACATCATATCTCACTTTCACGAGTTGATGACCACGACGGTCCCCTCTAGCTATGGCCCACTCTAATTACGATTCACTTTAGCGACACCGCTTGGTCGCCCCCTCCACTAGGTGGCACCCTTCGGGATTCGAACTTGGGACGTAGGTACCCGTTTAGATACTAAATGTTAAACACCTACCCAATACTATCCAAAAGACCGACCTGGTAGGTAACAGAAAACCAAGTATTTAACCTAGGACCATAACATGCTATTGGATATATAAGTTGTATATGGCTTAATTTTAAGTAACAAAATAAGGAGAGCATAGTTGTGCTCAAATCCCAGAAAAAAATTCTTCTCATTTTCGCTCCTCACTCTTCACTTCTATTTTACTCCGATAGATTTGCATCAACAAGGAAGGACATGAAGGTTTTTCAGTAGAGAAATCTAAAATTTTTAACAACCTCTACAAAAACCAAAGATGGGTTTTAGATTTCACGCCACGACTAAGGGATTGGGTGGGAAAAAAACCTTGTTAATTTTAGGTCAGGGACGGGTTTCCCCGAAACTTGACCCATGCCAAACCTAACTTGTCAGGTTTTATATATATATATATATATATATATATATATTATCCAATGATGTAATTTTATAATTTTTTAGGGGTATAAACTTGTTGTAGGATTTCTAACAAAACTTCAATTTCTTCCTTAGAACAGTCTTAAGTCTCATTGACAATGTCTTCTATTGCCAGTTTTACAAAAAAATACAAGATTCTATGGAATCTAACAATAATTCAAGTCCTTCCAACTAAATAGAAAATAGTGAGAGAATTGAAATCACAATAAAATACTCTACTACAATTGCATGTTATATTCCTTGATTTTTAAAAAGATCACCTCCGCCCAAATTACGAACAAGTGTGAGACACCCTAACAAAAGTTTATGAAGATACATGAAATGTTCCAAAGCTCCAAATTCAAAATATGGACTAAAAATTTGACCTCTTGTAGCAAGTGAAGAGGGAATCATCTTTGATTTCTTCAACAACCAAAGATTTGTCTCATCTCTTAGTTAATATGTTGATGGGTTCTCAGCAAGTACTTGGGTAAAGGTTTGGAGAAGACAAAGTTAATATCCCAAATTTCAAGTTTGAGCTAAAAAATTTTAAATGAGTTTAAGCTTAAACTCAAGTCGGGATTGCGCTCATTGTGCCTTTAAAACTACAAAAATAAATAAAAAGAATTTGGTGATGAGTTTAGTACCATTGAATTGCACATTATTACAGAGGAGCCTAAGACTTTGCAATGAAGCATACTAATGTACAATTGCTAGTTTAATAAATCTAATAGAAAGAACAAACTTCTCCATTAGTAACATTTATTCAGTTGGCAATCAACAACACTGGATGTTGAAGGACTTGAAAGAGCTGAACGATCGATTATCTTTGAGATATCAGATAAATAAGAGCAATCATCAATCAACTAAAGAGATAACTACTAAAGGGTATTTTCATAAGAAAATTTATGCTACCGAGTCGGTTTATGAATTAACAAGTCAAGTTAGAAAATTCGTCTTATCATTTTCCTTTAGAATTATGACAACTGAAAAATCGTATTTGAAAATTATTGTTTTTAATATGCCTTATTGTCAAGGATGATACGATGATGATTGAAAGAGAAATTCTGACGTAATCCAAAAAAAAATTATTTTCATGCCTTTTAGAAAAGGTAGATATTTTATAAACAGCCTCGACAATGAACCTATCTTTGAAATTATCTTAATTAAGCAAAAAAGACTTTTGACAGCTGTGGGATTTGAACCCACGCCCTTTCGGACCAGAGCCTAAATCTGGCGCCTTAGACCACTCGGCCAAACTGTCCTTGCGTGTTCTTTTAGGACATAGAAATTTTACAAATAACAATTTTTTTCATAAAAGCCACTGGTTTGATGACCAATTTGTTTTTAATCATAATTCAAAAGCGAGTCTATCTAGATCAGGCTTTGTCAAACTGGTAACAAAGGTGAAGCCCAGGTAAACTGTATCTCCTGTTAAGAACTCGGGAATTTACTTCGCAGATGAAGACAGAATGGACAAAATTAAATTTCTTTTCTGAGATGAAATAGGGAAACCTGAAAAGGACGGCTGATGCTGTGTTTGGATAAACAGGATGGGATTGGCTTCACAATCTGAGTCATCTTACTTCTTCTTCTGCTGCTGCTGCTGGTGGTGGTTAGCATTTCTCCTAAATGAAAGCAGGTGAGGCTCTGCCATGTGATTCTGCTGATCTTTGACTAACAGCAGAGATAAGATGTTGACAAAACACTCTTTATCAGTCGGCCAAGAGGCCTCATAGATGCCGCAATCTGAATTCCAACTACTTTATTTAGTTTTCAATGCAGAAAAACTGTGTTTTGGGTGAGTTTTCCTGAGTATGATCTTTGTAGAGACAACGTTCTTATTCCAGTTCACAGAGAATGAAGCGAAACAGGGGAGGAGGTGATGGTTTGTGACGCTTTGGTGATGCAGTTGATTCTGTACCGATAAGAAGATCCGAGGAAATCCATTAGATTTAAATGGCTTGGTTGATTCCTGACTGCTTTTATTTTTAATTCTAATATTTGTCCATGTATTTAATTAACATGAACACTCAAGAGCAATATACAATTCGAGAGGAATATTGGGTAAGAGGTTGCTTTCAAGTTTCCTCAAACAAAATTCCAAGCGCCACGAGTCAGATGGGACCTGGAGTTCTTGTTTCCTTCGTTTCCATCTCTTCCCGGCTTTTGTCTTCCTGGTGTGTGTTTTGGCAATTTGCTTCTCCAACTCTCTCTTTTGCTGTCACCTGGGCCATTGGACGATGAACAAAGAACACGGCTGGGGAGTAGAAGTCACTGGTTGTAAAAATTTTACATCTCGGGTTTACAGAATGTTCGCAGGGATGACGGAAGATTATTCACAAGCTCGATTCCCCCAATCGACAAGAGCTAATTCGGTGAGAACATAAAAAACACTTGGGGCTGCCAGAAACAGAAAGACACATCTCCGTAATCCGTATGTACAACATCACCCTCCTGTCTATACTGGAAAAATTCAGCAATCCACACTGATCACTTCTCCACACAAGACTCGGTCATTTGATCAAGCCCAGAAGTCCCACCATTCCATGGTATTGCAGGATTGATCTGAAAAGCTGCCGGGATCAATATCCGCCCAGTCGTTGGGCCACGTTATGGAGCTCTGTGCAGGCTCCGTCATGGTAATCAGATCCACTTCTTCCGGTCCGAACCTCTCCAGGCTTTTGCAGCTTTGTCTTTCTGAATGCGTAAAGGCTTCAAGATCCACCCTCGCCTCCACTACCGGCTTCTTTGACTCCACATCGTATCCAGTGACTTCTGCTTCTCTTCCACTAGAGGTAGCACTCCTGTTCGCGTTTTCTGTACCTCCTTGAGATTTCTCCAGAAGCTCTCCCAGCTTCTGCAACTGCATATACAAAAGTCGACAAAGGAAAACAACTCAGCAACACTCTGGAAAACGATTTGATTTCTATCGTGTACCAAACGAGAGAGAGAGAGTGAGAGAGAGAGAGAGGGTGAAAATTAGCTTACCTGTTTGACAAGTCCAAGCTTTTCCTTCTTAAGAGACTCAAAGCTAGCAGCCAGAGCATCATAATTCGCTCTCAGCACATTGTAGTCACGCTCAATCTGCTTCGACTTCCACCTAGCGCGGCGGTTCTGGAACCATATAGCCACCTGCCTAGGCTGCAGTCCGAGGTCTCTGGCAAGCTGCAGCTTCTTCCTCGGCTCCAGCTTCGTCTCCTCTTCGAAGATGGACTCCAGCGACCGAATCTGCTCGTTGCTGAATCTCCTCTTATTGCTCCTCTTCCTCGCCGTCTCCGGCAGAAGGAAGGAATCCTCCGAAGACTCCGGACCCATAGGGGAACAATCCCCGTTTTCCATCTTCCGATGTGGGAAATTAAAAGTTAAAAAGTGATGAAGAGCTCAGAGAATCTGGGGCTCTCTTTTGGAGGACTGGCTGCTTGCGTGTATATATACGAAGAGAGAAAGGAGAGAAGGACGGGGAAGACGGGAAGAGCAGATAGTACGCGGCTAATTAAGAATGAACGGCTGTGGAGCCAATGGAAAGGGTTCCGTATGGAGTTGTTCTTCCTCTTCTCCCTCTACTCCCGTGTCTATCCTTCGAGTCTGGACAGCCGTTTGCTCAAAAGCCATCAGCTGCTTACATCACTCACGAGTCGAGATTTTCTGAAATTAATAAATCGGGAAGATCCGGTGGCGGAGATCCATGTTTAATGAAAAAGGAATCCATGTTTTTAATATCCCCCCTTCTCCATCTTTTTGGAGATCCATTCACACTATTATCCAAGTAACTGATTAGTCACCTATTAAGAGAAACCACTTGGATTTTGAGTTGATCCACCTGGTTAGTCCAAATATGGACAGGAGACACTTTTATTTATGTAGTCCGATATCCTTCGACTTGAATCACTGTCAGCTAAAATGATATGGCGGCTCTAACCCGAACCAGCTATACAGAGGAGGGAGCTGCGCCAACGTTTCGACGAAGTAGACACAAAAAGAAGAGCTTATCGAAAATAAATCAAAATTAGAATAAAGAAAACTGGGATTAAATTTTAACCAATGGCATCGGTTGCTTGGACAAAACTCGGGTATTTGCTGTCAGAAGAAGCCAACGCCATACTTCCACGTGTTCATAACTTACATTCCTCTACGGATCTCCGTCCTCCCTCGATTCAAACGCCGCTTCGAGATTTCTGGAAACAGGTCTTCGCGGCTATGATAGGATAACACGTAAGGAGACATCGACGTCGGAGTGGTGAGCCGTCGTGGGAAAGAGCCACAGCTGTCGGGCTTACGTGTCGGAGAACTTTTCCACGCGTCGCACTGACATCCCGAATCGTGGCAAAACGCCGACGGGGAACGAAATTGAAAAATGGAGAAGGGGGGATATTAAAAACAAAATTAACATATGGCAAGGTGTTCCATCGTGCACCACGCGGGTACGCCATCTACGATCTACATAGGGGTGGGCCCGGAAAACCTAGTACACAGGATGTCCTATCCTCGGCAACATCTCCCACGTAATTACTTGTGGCGAAAAATGAAGGATTAATCTCTAATCTCTCACGAGCCACGGTAAGGAATTCGGACACCATTCGCTTTCAATCAATTTTGTTTCAAGTGACTTGTCCTTTTGGACTATTTCATCGTGGCACTCCACTCGAGTCGACGTCTACGTCATTTTCTCTCAATTTTAAACTATTTCCAGCGGGTCTTCATGTAATTATTATTAATTGTTGCTTAAAACCTTATTTTTTTCACCGACATGTTCAAGAATGTAAATTCCTACTTAGTGGATTTAATTGTTTAATTATTTAATTAATTTAAAAATCACGAGTATTAAATTGTTTAAGTTTGCATGTGTCATTGATGATGAGACAAGCGACAATGATGGGAGTAACTATCAAAGTGGCTCCTCTTAGCTCATGGTTCAAAAACGACTTAAGCCTCAAAATAAAATAAAAATTTAACCATTTAACTCTAGCATCAAGAAAAGTTAATTGCTATCCTATGAGGGACATAACTGCATCTTGTATACCCTTTAGTGATAATTTTGGCTTTATACTATAGATGCATCAACTTTGTCCTTCACTGTGTATCTGGTGGTGGCTCACATAATGTCCATGTGCCCCTATCACATAAAGCCTCCATCTCCATGTCTGTGGATGTTTCCAATGAGGAGAAGACGTGGCTTCCTATATAGAAGAAGGAATAGAACAAGAAGAGAAAGTTGCAAATTTTTTTAAGGAACTAGACAATGAATCAAAACAAAAAATCTTGAAAAGGGGATGTTTAGTACCACTTGAGTTCAAGTCTAAACACTTTTATGAAGTGAGTCAGGTAGATGTGAATCACTTACTTAAGGAACTATAGATGAAGAATGCACTGGTTTGAATGGAGGAGAGGATCCTTGAGTGATGGCCTTCAAAGGTGTCCTTCGTTCATAGACCTATAGTGGCTTCAGTGTCAATGGATCAATAGGTGGCACAATACTAGGAATATCCACACAGGTTGAGGTACAAAACTATTTACTTCAAGTGAAGGAGAAGTATTAGACTCGAGAAAATATAAAAATAGGGGGCATCCTAAAAAAGGTAACATCTGCAAACAAAAACGTTTGTTCTAGTTATTGGAAAGTAACACTTGTACCCTTTTTTAGTACAAAATAATCAAGGAAAATACACTTGACTAATCAAGAAGATAATATATCAAGAGATTGACCAAGAAAATGCACATAACATGCAAAACCAAATACTTGAGGATAAAGGGGAAAAGATTCACTAGTCGGCTTGAGAATTTGTAAAGGAATCTTTCCACCAAGTACAAATTAGGGAATCCAATTAATAAGAAATCATACAGTGAAGACAACATCACCCCATTAGGATTTGAATACCTTCATTTGAAAGATCACATTGAGGGCAACATTAAGCAAGTGGCAAATTTTTTGTTTTGCAACTCCTTTTTGTTATGGGGGTATAAACACAAGAAGATTTGTGTATGATGTCATTTGTACTACAAAATGCATCAAAATGATGACAAACTCATCCCATTATCAATATGTAAAACGTAGAGTGAAGCACCAAATTGGTTCTCTATTTGACTATAAAAATTTATGAATACATCAAAGACCTCGAATTTCCCCAATAGGAGATACACCCATGTAGATCGACTAAAGTCATCAAACAAAAAACTGGAAATCAGAGATACTAGGTATTTGATAGGGACCCATGAAGAGACTGGAGACACGTGATTGTAGAAAAACTGAAATTTGCCATGGTAGTTGTGATGGTGAAAATATTCAAGCCATGGATAAGGAGGATGCAGTCAACTGACCATGCATTGAGCCAACTATTGAAGTTCATGTGGAGTACTAGGAAAAATGCCAATTGTTAACTTGTTGTGCATTTAGCTTATCACTTATGTATTGTATGAGCTTATGTGGGATTGAGGGTTTTTTTTAGTTTGAAAGGTGAAGTTTGCTATTAATAAAAGAAGGGGGACGGGGAGGACGCCTAATTGAGCAAGTTAGGGAACTCTTTCTTCCCTATCTCTGATTCTCTTTAGAGTTTGTTCTCATTTCCTTGGGTTTTTTTTTCCCTTATTAATATTTTTATCAACTATCTGTTTCTCTTCTAGTCACCATGATTTGCATGGTAACTGAGTGGCATCTTTAAAGGAAGGTTTCAGTTTTGAAATAAAGTTTAAGCTTGTAGCAAGTTTCACGAAACCTAGGTAAGAAAGTTTTAGCACTTGGTTTCTCCTTTAAGTTTTTCAATTTCAAATTAGAGTTTAGCTATGCAAGTTAATGGATGTGAGCTCACTTGAGCTTGAAATTTCCAAAGAGCTTGTATAACTCATTGCTTAGGTATAATCTAATGGAGGGCTGGAAACTTGAAGTCGATGTCATGGCTTTAACGTAGTTTGGAGGCTCATATGAGTAATCAAGATATTTTTGTAACATAGCTTGAGATATTTTGGTGAATTTAAAACAATTTATCATAAGAAAAAAATGTCAAGAACAAATGAGCTCTATTATAAGTTCTACTCTATGGAATGAGGGGATAAGCCACTATTGCAAATTGTGGGTTATGTGGCATCAGATAATAAAGTTTCATCTACTTTAGTTGAGTTGAGAAATTCTAGAGCAATAAATGGAAGAGATCAAGGTTACACGTTTGCAGTTGTTAGAGCTCAGATTTTGGCTTCGAGAAGATAAATTGACTTTTCAAGACGTAATTGCTAGTCTTATGAGAGCAAAATCAACAGTCTCAAGTGGTGGAACTAAGGAAGAGAATTCTATTGTTGTTACATCTCATAGTGCTTAGATGAATTATGGGGGCGAGAAACATACAAAAGAGGTAGATGAAGAGATTCTGGAAGAGGAAGAGGTAAAGACCAATCTAGCCAAGTACCTTGTCATCATTATAGTAAGACAAATCATATGTTCAATATATGTTGGTAGAAATTTGGCCAACTAGCCTAAGCAAATTAAGTAGTGCATGGTGGTAATAGTTAATCTGAAATAGTTTTATGAACAAGGATGAACTTCACCGGTTTGTGCAACACTATCTTCAAATGTCATCTTCTCAAACTAAAGCCATATACATATGTTGCAACTCTAACACAATCAAGTATGTTTGCATTGTTTTCCTCAATGTCATTATTATGAGTTATTGATTTAGGAGCATCTACTCATATGTTTGGTATTTTGTATCTTTTTCATACCATGTTAAATAGTAGTGATATAGGGACTGTTACCTTAGCAGATGGTACATCCTCTAAGGTTTGTTGAGTTGGTAGTGTTGATACTCCTTCACTGTCTTTGGTTGACACTTGGTTACTTACTCAGTTTCCAATTAATCTACACTCTGTTAGTAAGCTCACACAAACTTTGAATTGTTTTGACACCTTTTCCACATATGTGTGCAGTTTAGGACCTCTAGATGAAGATAAAATTTGGATGGGGGCATTGAAAGTGGATGATTATAATAGGTAAAGGACAAAGAGGAAGACTAGATGGAGTCTTGAAAGGGGAGGATTATACTATCTTAAGGAGGGCACTCTATCTACTTCAACAATATTAAAAGAGCTCCATTTAAACATATGATTGACACTTGAGACTTGGGCACTAGAGTAGTGACAAGCTTCAAAAATTCGACCACTTGTAGGAGCTTCATTTTCATCTAGTCGTCTTTAGTGTGAAGTTTGATAGCTTGAAAAATAGCCTAGAGTTTATTATCCAATTTTCAATCATTCTAGGTTTATAAAACCTTTTTAGTTGACTTAGTTAGACGTATGAGGGCCTTCTCCTACCCCATAGTGTTGGATTATAGGGTTTAAGAAGAAGAAGAAAGAAGAGAAGATAAGAGAGAAGTGAGTTAGCAAGGGTGAGAGATTGAAAGAGAATGCAAGTGGAGAAGAGACTCAAAGAGAAAACATGTTGAGAAGCTCCCTCTTAGGTCATGAATGGGGATGAGCTCCTCCTAACATGTTTTTGTATTATGCACTTTATTTAAAATTACATGAATTCCTTAGGGCTTCTTATGAATAATGTAAGATAACCAAAACAATTAACTGAAGGTAATACATTAAACTTTTAACAGTCCCCCCTCAAGCTGGTGGTGCAAATACATCACACATACCAAGCTTGGAACAAAATTGCTGAAGCAAGCTGATTGGAACTCCTCTGGTGAAAATATCTACCAATTGACTTTTTGAAGGTATGTAACTTATGCAAATAACTCCAGCTTTGAGTTTTCTTTGATAAAGTGGCAGTCTATGTCAATGTACTTTATTTTCTCATGGAAGAATGGATTTGTTGCTATGTAAATGGCTACTTGGTTGTCACGTTGAAGTTGCATAGGAATATTAACTAGAAATCCACGTTCAATGAGTAAAGACCACAAATCTCAACCAAAGTATCTCACTCATGACATGTGCATAACTCTATATTCTACTTTCAAACCCAATATCGCCACAACATTCTGCTTTTCACTTCGCCAAGACACTAAATTATCTCCAACAATTGTACAATAGTCAAATGTGGATTTCCTATCATCAGGAGACCTTGCGCAGTCTGTATTTACAAATCCTTGAATATTGAGATGACCATGGTTTTTATATAACAAGCCTTGGCCTAGATTTTTCTTTAAATTTCTTAATGCCCTTTCCTATGCTTGCTAATGGGGAGAATTGAGGCTTGTGCATGAACTGGTTAATGACACTTACTACAAAGAAGATGTCAAGTCTTGTGACTATCAAATAGATTAGTTTTTGAACCAGCCTTTAGAACTTACCAACATCTAGTTCATTACCTTATGTTGAACATAACTTCATATTTGGATCCATACGAGTGTCAATAACCCTTGATAAACTTTGAAACTGTGTGATTGTCCATCAGTGTTGATCCTGTGAGATGTAAATTACCATCAAATATCATATAGATGGAATTAGTATGAGGCAAAAAACAAGATTTGTGGGGAAGGAGATATACCTAGACATACAGTGTGGTTATTGTGAATCAGGGTTGGGGGGGAGATAAAACTGTGTAGACTATGTATAGGTTAGAGAAAGGTTATCCATAAGAATAAGACCTATACACCAGTCTTAAAAAAGATTGCTCAATTCCAAAGGTAGACCTAGCCCAATTTTAGGGCATAAATGAAAAAGAGTCTACTCACTTCATAAGGTAGCTCAAAAATACTTTATGAGTAAAAATAATATAAGAATTGATTGAAGTTTGATATTGAGTGGGTCTATATACATTGCTTTGAAGTCTTATAAATAATAAATGATAAATGGAAGAAATATTTGAGAAACACAAAGATAATATCACTTATACTTCAAAGAAAAGGGGGCGAAAATGTAATGCTCATACTTCCACAAATGTTTCTCTAAATTTAGAAACTTTAGACAAAAGGGGCAAATGCAACACTCTACTTCCAAGCTGAGTTTCTGAACTTTAGAAAATAAAAAGAAGGTGTTCATCAAATCAATAGAGTTGTAAAGGTGATCAATTTTCGTTTTTATGTTCTTTTTTTTTCTTGAAATTCTAGGGGAGATTGTCACAGTAGAACCATAAAGTTTAACAAACAAGTTTGACCAAGTATGACCACAAATAATTTTTTTGGGGTTGTGCTAAATTTATTTAGATATAATGATGCAAAAGATCGGTAATTGATGCAAACAAGTAAGCCAACTTTATAGAGAAGGACCTGAGCCAAATCGCCCCATGTGATCCTGGGGTTAAGTACTTATACCTTCTGCTCCTAATAGGCCAGTCTTTTGGGTAGTATTGGCTAGGTGTTTAACATTTGGTATTAGAGCAGGTGTAACATCCTGAGTTTGACTCCCGCGCGGAGGGTATGTGTGTATTAATTCCGGACGTCCCGATAGTTGTGTGTGTTAATCCCAGCCGTCGTGGTCGTCCTGATAGCTGTGTGTGTTAATCCTGACCAGCTACTGTGTGTGTTAATCCCGGCCGCCGTAGTCGTTGGCTCGTGAGGGTGGGTGTACTGTTATGGTCCTGGGGTTAAGTACCTATGCCTTCTGCTCCTAACAGGCCGGTTTTTTGGATAGTATTGGCTAGATGCTTAACAGACCCCCCCTTGAAATGAAAAAAGAAAAAAATGGTTAAAAATAATTTTTCCATGACAATGGAGGAACTGAACCATTTATGTAGGTCTCAACCAAACGTTTATGACCTAGACTCCAACCTAGAGTACAATTTCCTTCACCAACTGATCTTGCTCATCAAATCACAATTAAACACCAATTGGAATTCTTTGTAGTCCTGCTCATGCTAGGAGAAGCGAAGTTGCACATCTTTGTAGCCGTCACTTTGTCACCACGTCTTGCTTCTATTAACCATGTAGATGAGCAGATTTTATGATGCTACATATGGGCATGAGAGACTGAGGGCACAGAGGAAGCTTCAAAGTTTTTGCTCTAACCAACCCAAATCACGGTGACGCCTGACACATAAAAACAGGTCCCAACATCCACTCGATGCAAAGATATTTTCTTCCCTTTGATGGTCTCTCAGCGAAACTTACCCTCTCCACAGCTGCTACCATGTCCGAGAAGGATGAAAACAAGGAATTTCAAAGCAAAGTTTCATTTCTTCGCATGGAGATGAAAAAACAATCCGATTTAGGGAAAGAGATGAAAGCTGAGATTCTTGACAAGCTAGGACTCCAGAATTTCTTAGGATTCTACATGTTGACCAACAAGATCTCGACGTCTCTTCCTCAATGACTGCTCACAAGAAGACCCGATAATGGAGAGTTCCCAAGGATTCAAGAACGACAAGACTAAAATCGATCATGATTTAACAGCAAAGACAATCTCCTCGGAACATAAAAGAATTCATGATTAATGAAGATATTGGCAGCATAGCAACAACTGAAGAGGAAGATAAATCCTGCAATCCCTGAATGAACTTTGATTTTCTCCTGGTAAAAGATTATTCATTATTTGGCTTAAAACTTCAATCATTACAGAACCACTACGTGGCTAATTGGTTGAAAGCACCACTGATAACCCCCAACCATGGTGGAAGAGTGGACGTGTTCAAGATTTCCAAACAATCATCCGAATGTTGGTGCCTCTATGGCGAATCATGAAATGCAGAGTATTTCTTTCAAAAAAAGTATAATTTGTGAATAAATTTATACTGGATGAAAGGTATTGAAGTCAAGTTTCATAAGGAGAAAATTTCATATTAAACTGATCAATATTTAAGGAGATATTCGCATTGGACTCGGTAGGGTCAAACTACAAAACAAAGAAAATCAAGAGGTCATAAAATATTCAAGAATGAATCTTTTTATGTCAATTTAGGTATCAATTGAGGATAGCATAACCGAAGAATTCATTTAAATGAGTACTTTTTCTTATTCATTAATTGATACATTACTACTTTCATGCATCATGTCTGATAGAGTTTTGCATAGCAAGTCACTCATGAATTGGTTGACTTGTGACCCTGATCCACACTCCAAAATAGCTACTTCATTTTTACCACTTAACCTAAAAATAAATTGGATTCATTCAGAGAGTCCTAAGACTATGGAAACATAGCAAGTTTATCATTATTCAAGGGTTTAAGTTGAATGTGTAATTATTGAGACCTTTGGAAGCTAGGTGTCTTGATTCTCAAACAAAGAGTAAAATCCTAAATTTTGTAGTTCCATTATTTTGACAAAAATTTATAAGGTACTTGATTTTTGGTCTTTTGGGGATAAAGGAATTTAAGTTATTTAAAAGTCTAAAAGCTAAAAGCTAATTAACCAATGAAGCTGCCAACTGTTTAATAGAGTTTACCCAACAAAATCAGAATTATATCGAGAAATCCAGACAAAACAGATGTTTAAAACCCAATTTATTAGATTGCTCATTGATAGAACGAGAACTAGTGATTTCTTCATTCATGTCTTCAGTGGATACGAATGGTGCTCCAATCCAACTCCAAATTGCTTCTCATCGTCCAGTGGTTCACCAGCAATGAGTTTCAAATATAAATATATGTCAAACAAGAGGTACATTCCCAACATCTGATCATACATTGCTGGACAAGAAAAGGCAATTCTGAAGAGAACACATGCTCATGCACGCTTTCTACAGAGAATCACGACAGAAAACTGCAAACCTTTCCGTCTTTGGTCGCGATCAAGCAAGTTAAAATTTACTACAGTATTTCATAAATGTCATAAATTCTTTAACTCAAGAACAGCACGGACGTTTCCCTAACTAAAGAATCATCAATGCATGGCCACTCACTGTCAATATATATATCCAAGCTGCTTCTGCCATTTTTAGAGGTAGACATGACAGTACAGTGAAAATTATTGAAACCCAAATAGAACCAAACATTCTGCTTTCATTGATTTACTTTTCATCTTGCAAAGCAAGCATTTCTTCTGTCACCATGCGTTAGCACACCGTAAAGCCAGTGCAAAAGGCAGGTTTTGACCCACTGAACTGTGCATTCATGTGCCCATGTAAGAAACCTTCCTGGGGAAGAAGCATCAGAAGGAGAGAACCAAGACCCAGGCAGGGTTTCTCCTTTTTGCTGTACTCTAACACAGTAAAAAAATAATCATTCCCAAAGAAAAGGCAGCTTCCCGATGCAACTCCATAAAATATAGATAAGCTTCTCTTCGTGGATCCATGTTGGACATTTAAACGAGATAGGATCTTTATTTTCATCATTTTTCCTTGTCTCTCCATGCTCCACAGTAATTAAAAACGGGCAGCTTCGATTGCCACGATCTCCCGTTTCCAAGTAAGTTGCGATTAGAACTCGGAAATCAAAGAAAAATGATGCATACTTTCTGCTGCTGTGTTCAGACTACAGATGAAGTCAATCTGACAGTGTTACCTAGATTCCAAACTGTGCTTTTCTCTTTTTCAAATTTGAATGAGTGCTGAGACGTAGTGCATGGTTCTAGTGAAAAATGCATCAGAAAGCCTGATATTGCAGTAAATAGGAGTCAGTGGTGTAAGACCCTGGCAGTATCCGCAGCAGCAACTGACATTGACGTGGAGATAGAAGAAGGAAGAGAGGCCAACCGTGAGCAGTTATCTATAAACCTAATGGTGGCCTAAGAATCCTTTACTAGGAACTGAAGGCACGTGTACTGTGGACCGACCCTTCTGGCCATCTCCCGTCTTTTCCAAAGCTCTGGAAAACTGAAAACCCCTTTCTTGATTCCTGTTTCAGTCTTTCAGATGGGTTTCAAGCGTGAAAAGAAAGTAAAAACTAAAATCCAGTTTAGCTTTCTTGAACAGAATATCGTTTTAGTTCTCTGAGTAGGAAAAATGTCAAGAAAAATATTGATTTCATGATAGAAGAAGGATCCTGAATAGCAAACTGCGAGTGCTTACATGAAAAAGAGAGAAGGATGAATGCATGACAGTGTTTATCATTAACTGGTGCAAAATCAGAAATCAAAAGGTTTGCTTTAGGCATAAAGAAATCTTTCAATGATATGACACATCTTACCAAGCAATCCCAGACTCCGGACGCCTTTTTCTTTTTTCTGTTCGTTCTAGTTGTAAGAAGCTGTTCCTGCAATGATACTTAAATTCAATGCAGATTGAAGTTAAAATTTCAAACAAGAAGAAATGAAGTGGAGAAGAAACTGCAGGGAATAAAACGGAAAAAGGAAAAACAATTTTTTTGATCACTCGATACCCCCATCCTAATTGATGGCACCGATAATTTCATCTAAAATATCATCTTGATCAAAGATATCTAATATCTATATGATATAAATATATAAAGACAAAATAAAAAGAAAGGAATATATATATATGCGTCCTCCATTTACTCCATTTTCCCATGAATTAGTTGATCTCTGACAAGATACAGCAGATCTCATCCTGAAGAGGAAGGAACGTAATAGAGAGAATAAAATAGAAGAACAGAGAAGGAAATGAGAATCAAGAATAGTGTAGACAAAAAATAACCACTGTGAACAACCCAAAAACTCAGATCTCAAACGAGCAGAAACAGACAGATCCGATCCGTGAGCCATCATGAGGATTCATGCGCCCAATGATGAAACCTCTACAGGGTTTGCTGACATAAACAATCCATGAGTTAGAAGATACAGAAAAATATGAAAAGGAATGTAATGATGAAAACCTTTTCTTCTCCTTTTCGTCAGAGAAGAGCGGAAAAAGAGTCAAAACGCCTCATCATTACACCAATCTGCAAAATCCATTACCTGAACAACGACCCCCTCCGCCCCCCCCACCCTAAGAAATCAAAAGAATAAATACCCAGAAAGAGAAAAACCGAATCGGAGAGAAAGAGAAAACACCCACCTGGAGAACCAACAGATCGGATCTAGCAGAGGCCGGAACGGAGGGGTTGCAGAAGAAAGAAGAAGCAATCGAGCGAGGCAGCGAGAGAGCGATTTGAGGGAAAGCTACAGTTGGGGGGAATGAAGCCTGGTCCGAGATCTATATACACAACCCAGGTACTGAATCGGAGAACCTCAGAGAATTCATATGGGTTGTGAACGAATCGAAGAGCCTCGAGCCAGACAACATTCCCCTCAAAAGAAAAGCTTCCCCCTTCTCTCACCCTCCCCCCTCGCCCTGCGAATTCTCGCCTTCCTCCAAGGTCTCTCCATCTATACCGTCACATGATAATGGAATGATTATATGGCAAAGAGGGTAGTCAGAGAAAAGTCGTAGAGAGAGAAAGCAGAGATGAAAAGGCGGGGGATTTACGGCGTAAAGACAAAAGAGGGCAGCAGACCCTAACCTACAGCTGGGCTGCAGAAATGACCACGACCCCATGCATTCCCACTCACTCTCTCTCTCCCTCCCTCCCCATCCCCAGTCTCCGATTCCATTACCAGGAAGCGACTGCACTCTCTTAACCACGCGGCCGTTTCTCCTTCTATATATACCCGTCGTTCTACGCTTGGAGACCCGGCCAGAGCCGTCGGATGGACGGAGTCAGAAGAGTTGTTGAACCGTTTTAGCGAACTTTTAGCGGACCGATAACTGAGAGATTATTCATTCACTGCTCAGCCTCATCGACCACCGCTTTTTCTAAAAAATTACAGCGACAGAAAAAAAAATATATATATATATAAAGATGGAGTCGCCGGTGGTGGGGTCCCCTCGTTTACCGCGACTTTTTACTCCGGCGGGGGAATCGAGACGACGACCGACAGGTACAGAGAGGTCTACTCTCTCTGGGCACCCTTTTCTTTCCCAATTCCTCGCCGATCTCTTTCCTCCTCCCATTTCCAATCGCATTCCTTCCCTCGATTTCCGTTTCCGGTCGTCGGAAACAACCCCCCCCCCCCGCCACCTCTCTCGTGGGAAGAAGCCCCAGAAAACGACTGGGCAGAAGTCTCCTGCTGATTCTTCTATGCCATGACTTCACAACCTGTTCCTCTTTTTCTAGGTTTCAAAATTCAATCCCTTTCCGTGTAATAATGCAAACATAATCATACCTTATTCGCGAATATTTCAGTTAAGGAGATTTCAAGAAATAAACTCGTCTTTGCAAGTATTTTTTTTCTTATTCTATGGGGGGAAAGATGTTCTGTAAATCCCTGAACATCAAAACGGGAAGACAAGTTAATATTCCCGAGGTGAACAGTGACCATTAAAGAAGTAGTCAAACCTCTTTTTTGAATGGAAAGGGAAGACTTGAATAAATGAAGCAAATTGAATGGAAAGACACCTCCATGAATTTCATCAGATGGGGGGCAACGGCAGTAACATGTTCTGTCTTTGATTTGATCTGCTTGTCCACATTTTTTTCTTTTTTCTTTTTGGACTCTATCAATGCCTGCTTTTTTAGGTAGCCAACCAGTCACTCTCATCACCACCCAATTATCTTGTCTTTGATAGGAAAAACATACAGACTACTTTACCATTTATCATATCTGCTGTTACAAAAATGGTTTAATTCGATCCTATCTAACCAGTTCATCAGCCTTAAACGATGATAACGTCGTAGTGATCTCAAAAATTAAAATTTTCTAAATAATAGAGCCTCTCTCGCCTTTTTCCTTGGTGTAAAAGCACAGGGAAAGGGCCGGGAAGAGTTAAAATACTTAAAGAGAAGAGAGGAAGGGACCTGAAGCTCCTCTCCAATATGCAGAGGAGGGGAACGAAAGGTGAATCCAGAGGTAACTGTTCACGTCCGAATGTGACGCACGTGACGATCTCCATCTCCTTTTTTTGGCGAAAGGTTTTTAATGCCCCAAAAGTGGAACTTTTTCATGCACGTCAACAGGGCCGTTCTTCACGTTTTTTACGGCTTTATCTCCAAACCCGTTTTTGAGATCATAATTCCCTCATCATTCCGTCATTATCACCGAGGATAGAAAAAATCCAATATTATCCCTGGATGATGAATTATCTATGTAGATTCTGTAGGTTTAAATTCCATCTTTTTCTTTTCAATCAATTTGTAACCAGTTTTAACGGGGCTTTGAACGGGTGAATTCAGTTCAGATTTTACTCTGTGAAACAGTGAGGAAGGAATCTATTCATCTGGGTCGTCTTCTCTATCCCCTCCTCCCTTCTGATGATGCAGAGAAATATAAGACAAGGGACGGAGAATAAAATAGAGTATATGGTTTGAGTGCCCGGAAGATGTGCTGCTGCAGCTGCCTATGTTTCTCACTGTAAAATATTGCTAGCTCTCTCTTGTTCTATCTGTCTATTCAACTATCATACGACCCCCTTCCCGAGACTCCATTTTTAACGCGTTGAAAACTGCACGTATCGTCTTCTCCGTTTGTCACTCACTCGATGTAGAGAGAGAGAGAGGGGAAAGAGCAGCGCGTAGTAACAACACGTAAATGTCATATCCTGCTCATCCAACCCAGGTTGTCGCCATTTAAAAAACGAAAGAAAAGGAGGAAAGAGAAGACCGAATAGGATAATCAGTATGTGGAATTATTATATGGTGAAATGAGAGGACGTCCTCTTCTTCTTGGTCGCCTTTCCTGGCCGGATTCCATGAGGTGTTATTCACCTCCTCGGAAGCCGGTGCCCTCCTCTCCCGCGCGCATTGCATCAAAGAATCAACTCCCTTCTACTTGGATTTTTCTTTCCTTCTCCTTCCTCTCCTCCCTCGAACATGAATCTTTTCCCTGTTCCCCCAGGAAAAAAAGGCGTTTGGAGTGGTTGAAAAGGGCAAAAGGTAGGTAAGCTTTTGGCCCACTTATTTAGAGGGTTCGGCTGCGTCTTCTTCCTCATTCATCAGTCTTTGACAGAGAGAGATAAGCAGAGATCTTTTTACGTGGGAATTGTAGACTGACTTTCACCATAACACCTTGATTTTCGTTACGTTTGGGGCGACTCACTGCACTTTATGTATAATAATATTTGTAGACATCAACCAGAAAAAAAAAAAAAAAAAAAAAAAAAAAAAGATTAAAGAAGGGAAACCAGGGTGACCTTGACTTATTTTGTTATATATTCCCCAGAAAAGCTTTGCTTCTCTGTAGGACCTGCTCCATAGAAATATATGCGAAAATAGTTGGGTTTGTTGGTCATGATCAGTAGTGATTTTCCTCAAAACCCTAATCGGGTATTTGCTCAAAGGAAGAAAAAGTGAAGCAACGGAACTGTGGAACCTGGATCAACACTGTTGAAGTTGTTACGAGGGTTTGAAATGAAATTGGGAAGACGGAGACTCCTTCGCCGGAAATCTGTCTCTTCATGAGTACGTAAAAACGAAAGCAGAGAATGATTGTTTAATCGAAGACAATTGAAACTGATAACTAGTCGTTTCCTCATGGTTCAAAAGGAGATGGCAAAAGTCAAGATCACTACTTAAAAGAGGTTTTCAGTAGTGAAAAGGAGGATAGGTGGGTCCCCTGGAGCCACAACCAGGACAATAATTTTAAAAAGTATTTATCCTTCAATTGGAACAATAAAGGAGAGAGATGAGAGCTCAAAAAGATAAGTATTTTAGTGTTTATAAAAAATGATTTTTTTAATAGAAAAGCATTTAATTGAATAACTTATTTAATTAAGAGCTTCTACTAATCAATTAATTAGTAAAAATTTATATATAGTTCTCTTTCAGAATTCATTCTATCATTAAAATACATATATGGTATATATTACAAAAAGGTTAGTTTAAGTTGCATAAATATTAATCATTCAATGATACATTTAATAGAAATTATTTTAATAATATAATTTTTTTAAATTAGAATAAAATCATATCATAAAAATAAAATAAAGGTTAGTTATTACAATTTTTATGTAATACAATTTAAATATAATTAAATTTCAATAGACTTGATTTGGCCAACAACTACGGGGGGGTTAGTCAACATGACTCAAGACATGAAGATCAAGCGTATTACTCAGTTCATGTCATGATGTCGTAAGGGAGCGCCAAAGATCATGTCATGTAAATGATTATCCATGACTCAGGAGTTCATGTCCCAAGAGTAAACGGCGAAAAGCGTTTTCCGCCCGATTTTGAGAATCATATACATGACACTCGCGGGACGCTCTCTCGGGCCTTTGTAATTAAGTGTATTGTAAAAATTTAGAGATTCTCTTATTTTTTATGTTTTTCTCATGTTGGGGCACTAACACTGGAAATTGTTTTCCAGTGCACATGAAATCGTCAACACTAACATCAAGTGTGAAGATGATCTTCATGTATATGACTGACATGATCTTCATGTTGGGCACGAATTTGATCTTCATGTATCCATTTGGGGAACTAACCCCCCTAAAGTAACCCATTAAAAGAATAAGGCCATTAACTTAAATATGAAAAAAAAATAAAAAAATTGAAAGAGGATTGATGAGAAACAAAAAGGTGCAAAATGCTACCCTTCTGTCCACTCACTTTCTTCATTCAAGGAATAGGTTGTGTTTTACCTCCCTCTTGGTGTTGAAAAGAGAGGGCAATGGTCTTCCCCAATGCTAGAAGAGGGAGATGTTGGAATTGAGGCTCAAGATTCCTCTAAATATCTTAATTTTGGTGATAAAAAAATTATATATTTAACCTTAGTCTATGAGTAATTTTTTTTGCAAAGAACCATTTAGAATATGTTTTGAATTAAAAAGAGTAGTTAATCCTTGAATTGAAGACATAGGAGTCAAGCCCGGTAGGGAGGACTCGACCTTATTAGCCAATAGTAAAGAAAATAAAATAAAATAAAAAATAATCAAACCCTAGTTACAAAAGTTTTGAACTAAAACAAGGAATCAAGTCCTATAGTAACAAAAGTAAACTCCATGTAACAAAACAACAAATTTTCATTATGTTAGAGGAAAATGTGAAAGTTTAAAGTCTCTAAATTTTGTAAGTGACGTACCAACATGCTCAACAGAAAAATAGGATCGATTAAATATTTTTAATAATTTTGGACCCAATTTTCATCTATTTTTCTAAATGTCAAAAGTAGCCTTATCCAATCATAGCGGCTATTTTTTTTAAAAGTTGGCAATTGTGATTTATATATATATATATATATATATATATATATATATCAAACTTGTCGAAACTTTAAGGTATCCTTGTCCACATGAATTCCAAAGCTCCCAAGTGCATTCATTATGTTTAACAAGTTCTAGCCCCCCTTAAGAGTTCAAAAGGGTGAGATTTTGCAAAAGGCTTTTAGTAAAAGCTAAGTATTTTATTGTTTATAATTTTATATCTGATTTCAATACTTGGTTTTGTGTGTGGGAAATTTTCTTACTAAGTTTCATAACATTTAAATATATGATTTACATATTTAGTGCCTAAATAGAAAACTTCCCTCCATCACCAACTTATTAGATGTAAATAACTTTAAATTTCTAACACAATTTTTTAAACAAAAAATATTATTAATATAAAAAAATTAAATGATATATTTTAAATATGAAAATAATCTACTTATATTTATATAATATAATAATTTTGATTACAAAATTGATTAAAAGAGTAAACTTAATTAAAATAATAAGTAAATAATACTTCAATTAACTATTATTAGGTTACACTTAGTTATTACTATGGTATAAAATATTAATTCCTTATTTATATTAAGTTACTTAATGATCGATAAGATATACAATAAGTTACATTAATTATTTTAACCACACTTAGTTGATAAATCATAATACCATTTTCTTTAATTGGATAATAAAAGAACTTGTATAAGAAATTAAGTAATTATTTGATTTTTATTGATTAATAAATTATTCAATATAGATGATTAATTATAATCTATTATAGACAAATAAGATTATTTAATTTATTTTATTTGCAAGACTTTGTTCAATTGTATTTTTAGAAAAAAATGTTTTAGAATAAATTGTATCGATATAAAATTAAAATTAAATTAATAATGAAGAAATTAAATAATTGAATGGTACATATATTTCCTTAGTTAAGATTAATAAATTAGTTGATAACATATACCTAAAGTCTTATTGCACTAACCTTTTAAAGGAATTAAAACCATTTTAAGTAAGGATTGAGTAAACTTAAATAACCACTAAGTTATTTATGCCCAATTAATTTAGTTTATTGATGTGGTATATAATATTAATGACTTATTTATATTAAGGTACTTAATGATTGGTAAGATGTACAATAGGTTATACTAATTACATTAAACCTGATAGTTTTTAAATCATAAATATATGTTGTTGTAACAATAATAAATTGAAAAGTAAAACATGACAATTAAGAAGGAAACTATGATTAGGAACAAATAAATTAATATAAATTAATTGTTGTAATAAAAATTAATTACTTTTATTTAATTTTAAATAAAATTTTGTTTCATAATAGACTGATATTGCATTAATTTGGTTATGTAGTTAATTACTTCGTCCTTTTCCTTTTTTCCCTCTCCTCATATTTTTATTTTTCTTTTTTTCTTTTTTTCTTCTTCCCCCTTTTTTTACCTTTTTCTTTACTCCTTTCTTCCTTTTTGTTGGAAGATGGGCCCAAGCCCACACGACCAAGGAAGACTCAAACATCCAAGGAGAAGGCCCACACATCCAAGAGAGTTGGCATCATGGTAAATAAGAAGATTTTCTCATAAAGATGATACAAGGATGTAATTAGTCAAGAAGGAACATATCTGCTTATGTCTTTTCTTATGTGAAGCTTGTGGCCCTAATGGCATTATGAACAGTGTAACATCTTCTCAAAAACAATAATTTGAGGCCCTTGGCTTAGTGTAGAGCATTCAAACTCTCTCCCTTTCTCTAAATTCGAACAAGCTCTCTCTTAGCCTAAATGATTTCTAATCATGAGATCCTAAATTAAACACTTTTTTTCCTTTCTCTCTTTTTCTACTTTTTTTTTTTCTCTCCCTCGTTTTTTCTTTTCTTTTTTCCCTCATGCCCTACCTTAGGGCTCACGCCTGATATTCCTCTCCTTCCTTCCTCTCCCCATGTTGCCTTGGAGGATCTCACCGCCCTCAATGCCACCACACATCCCGCTGACCGAACATGGAGAAATGGCTGAGTGAAGGGGGAGCTCGTGGAGTGCACACGAGGCAGAGGGAATGGGTAGAGCATGCACAAGGGTGGGGGAGGAGGCTTGTGTGGCCGCTTGGGGGATGCAGGGGAGAGGGGTGTTGACTCCTATCCATATTTTGATAATAATAAAACTTAATAGTGCTAACAATTATAATTTTAGCATTTCGGGTGTTTTTCCTTCATGATACACAAAAATTAAGGTCTTTGCAAATGAACTAGCAAATGCATCTCAAGACCTCAAACTCGATTCATGTGTTGTTAAGTCATTTTGAAGAAGCACCCATAATTGAAGAAACAAAGAGTTGAATATTAAAATCTAAGTTATATAGAAAAGTCTCAATAACTCTAATCATATAAGACGACACCACCAAAACTTCACACTTAAGGTACATCTGAGTTCTTGGAACTTTAGGACATTTTTCCTTTAAAATGATGTTTTTTTCCAATGCATATCCATGGTTTAAACTTGTTCGAAATCCTTAGGATTGTTTTAATCATGCATAGAAGTCTAATTTAGAAAACTAATTATGGCATGATCGATCAGACAAAACTATGTCAATATGGGATATAAAGCATGATTGATCATACACACATTATGATTGATCGTACACACATTATGATTGATCGTACTTAGTTTTGCACAACCAGAACTTCAATGCATGATTGATGAATCAAACCGGTTAATCCATCACCTTAAGTTTTTTAAAAGATAGTTTGGCTTGGGGAAGCTATAAATACCCCACCAAACATGCCTTAGAGCATTCATTGATCTTTTAATTGTAAACCTATTGGATTCAATGCAATTCACAATTGAAATTCCCTTCAAACCCACGTTTGAGAGAAAAGAGTTAGAAATTTGTAAAATTCCCTCTCTCAAAGTACTCTCCTTGCATCATCATAATTCAATCTCTAGAATTATTCTCAAGTGTGTTCAAAACTTGGAGGTTTTGATATCTCAAAGAAGGTTGTCATTGTATCAATTCAAAGGGTGTAAGTTTCTCTTTCTTTGTATTTTCGCTTTCTTATTCCATATGTTGATCTAGGTCCATGAATCTAGATAGAAGAGCGTGTTAAAGCCAAAATCTAACCAATTAATCTTTGGGGAGATTTCTAAAGTCAGGTAATTGAGCTTACACGTGGCTTAAATGAGGGCCAAAATCTCTTTTATGTAACTTCTAGCTAATAGAGATTATTAGTGAATTTTGCAAGCAAGGATTCTTGAGCGGTGAGTACCGAGAACACAATATCCTTGTATTCAATTTTGTGGTGTGTGCATATTTTACGTTATACTTGCATTAAGTTTTAAATTAATGACACTAAGTTTGAATTTGGAATATCTCAATTCATCCCCCTCTTGAGATGCCATCTAGGCCAACAATTGGTATTAGTGCAGGCCTATAGACCTTTTAGATCAAAATCTTACTTTATTTCATCACTTTGATTCTAAGGCATCTCAAGACAAATTGCTCCTTCTCGAAGTACAATCAACCAACTTTTTACCATTATTCATTGGAACCAACTATGGTTATTGAAAGATAAAATGGAGTTCTTCATCCAACACAAGGATTGGAATATTTGGGATGTTACCTAGAATGGGTTATTTAAGCCACAAAAATTTAGAAGATGGTCCCTTAATTACAAAACAATATAATGAGCTCACTAGGGAAGTCAAAGAACAAATCAAAACAAACTCTAAGGCAACTAAGCTATTATTGTGTGCCTTAGGTCCAAATGAATTCAATAGAGTTTCAACAAGCAAAACAACCAAAGAAATTTGGGATAAATTAGAAGTGACCTATGAAGGAACTACTCGGGTCAAGAACTCTAGAATCAACCTCTTGATTTCCAATATGATAAATTCAAAATGAATACCGACTTAATCAATTGTTGAAATGACCCTTATATTTACTCATATCATTAATGATTTGAATATTCTTGGATAGGAGATTTCATTCTATAAGCAAAATGAAAAGCTTCTAAAGGCTCTTCCAAAGTCATGGGGGAGAAAATCATTAGTGAGAATAAACTGACTTTAGGACAATAAGGTCGGAAGAGTTACTTAGAATCCTCCTAAAAAATGAGTTATAACTTGAAGATAAAGAGGAAGAACAACCTAAGGGGAAGACTTTTGCCCGTAAGGCCAAATCTAGTGAAAATGATGACATTAGTGAAGATAGCTCTAGAGAAGAGGCCTTCATCATTAGGCATTTCAAAAGTGTAAAGGAAGAAGAAATTTTTTAGAAGAGGCCATCTTAAGAATCAAAATGAAAAATTATTTAAAAGGACTCATGTGTAGAAGGTATAGAAGAAATAGATGCCCAAATCTAGAAGGTAGAACCCCATCAACATGCAAAGATCCAAAGAATAAGAAGAACAAAGTATAGATATCAGCTTGAGATGTAATAGAAGATGAGTCAAACCACTCCAAAGAATAATAAAGTGATGTGGGTCTCATGGCAATTGAAGATGACCACTCCACTACTTTAAAAGATGTAAATGACTCAGGCTATGAAAATAAATTAGAATTTTATTAAAAAATCTAATCATTATCTAATCAAGTACAAAGAAAAATGTAATGCCCAAAAACATGAGATTGCCGAACTCGAGAGTGAGCTTGTTGCCTTGAAAGAAGCCAATGACAGCCATGTGGCTAATGCTTCAAGGCAAAGTGGTGTAATTTTGACAAATTTTCTTGTGAAAGATGGGTGTTTGAGAAGAAGTAGATTGAATTAGAAAAACTCAAAACCTTATCACAAAAGAACACACCTAGAAGGACAGTTGGGAAGAACAAGAAAAGGCAAAACTAAAAGGCCACTCTCATTCCTTACATTCGATGTCATTATTGCAATGAGTTGGACCATTATGCCACATTTGCCAAATCAAGAATTCCAATGGCATCAAACAAAGTTGGGTACCCAAAACAACCAATAGGTTTGTGACAACCGACAAATTCTAGGGCAAACAAGTTTGGATGCCCAAATCAATTGGTGGATCAAACGTTTTCCCAAAGGGACCCAACCTCAATGGGATCTCTATGGGATGATCTTTTTTGTGCGATATCTATGTTTTCGAGTTAAGGCGCAAAAAATGTATGGATCCTAGTTAACAGGTGTTCAAGGCATATGATTGCTAATAAAGAATAAGTTTGTAGAACTCATATCGAAAGACGATGGTCATGTAACATTTGGAAACAATAGTAAAAGTACCATCAAAAGAATTGGTTAAATAAGTACCTCCAACTCTTTCATATACGATGCCTATTATGTTGGAGGGTTGATCCATGATTTACTTAACATTAGTCAATTTTGTGATAAAAGGAAACAAAGTTATCTTTTGAAAAAAAAATGCTTAGTAAATAATGAAAATGATGAAATAGTTCTAGAGGGACATGGAAATAGAAATCTCTATGTTGTGGACATAGTCGACTTACCCTCAACTAGTGCCATCTGTTTAGGTACAAACGTTGATAAGTCTTGGTTATAGCACAAAAGTATTCCACCCTAGTGGTTGTAGATGATTACTCTAGGTCCACATGGGTTGATGTCCTAGCTCATGAGGTCCTTATACTGCCCTACTTTCTTTCAACGGTTGTTTATGTTTGTTGTTATGGTGAAATTATAAAAGAGAAAGAGGAATGGTCCAAGAAAAAACAAAAAAACTCTCGCCGTGAAATCTAAAACCAGATTTGCCAAAGATATTGCTGTCGTATGTCTAAATTGAAAAAACGAAAACGACTGTCCCCAGCTTCGCAACTTTGTCTAAACCCGGACTATAACGAATTTTGGCCTTGTTACCCTACCACCTGTAACTTGGGTACGTTAGAAGAATGTCCAGTGATGGCATTCTTTTTCGAGAAAGTGACAACAGTGAATTGCCGTGGCAACCGGCGAGAGCGATGTGCCAGTATGGACCACAGATGAGTTCCTATCAACCACAGCTCATCTGTTTGCCGGTGGCTTTCTCCCGTGTCAGCTCAAATCAGTTGTCTGATTCCCACCTGATCCCTCTTTCTCCTCCACCTTCGTCTTTTCTTTCACGTTTCTGAATGCAGTCGCGTTCTTTCAAACCGAAGCTACTTCTTTGAGATCACTTGAACCGGTAACACAACGAAGAAGAAAGATAAATCCGTAAGTAGTTGACGGGTCAAAATTAGGTATTTTTTATATTTAGTTTAAAATTTAGTTATTTGCGTTAATATTTATAAAAAAAACAGTAATATAGTAAAATTCCCTTAAAATTTTATAGAATCACCATCCCACCTAGTCCCTCCCACTTGTTTGTGGTATTCAATGTTTTGGCTCGTTGCTTGAAGGGACAACAAAGGCCCCAATAAATGGGATTTTGAGAGGGACTGCAAGGGTCCATTACAACTCAGAGTGGCACAAGCATTTGCCTTTTTAAATCACATGGCCGGAGAGAATATAATGTACGCACGACGCAAGTGGGGGTTGATTTACTTGATGAAACCATTAGGGGGGTAAGTCAACTTGACTTACGAGATGAACGTCAGCCGTATTATCCAGTTCATCTCTTGGCATCGTTAGTGGAGCACCAGCGTTCAAGTTATGTAAATGAATAAGATGAATCCAAAAATCATCTTCATGGTTTAATTTCGGGATTCTGGTTTTCGTACTATTTTGCATAGTGTCATGTCATCATGCCACATCAACACCCAAAGTGTTAATGCCATGTCACCTAACACGTCATTGATTTGCCATGTTATCGTCTATGTAGGATGATATGTCATCATAACACGTTATCATATGCCACATCAGAATTCCAAGGCAACTTACATTTTTAATCTTATTTTCCTTTCGTTATTGATATAAGTAAATTTGTAATTAAAAATTATTTTTAAAAATATTACTCACAGGTTTTAAAAATCTTACACATTTCATTTCATTACTTTCAATTTAATAAAATATAAATATAAATTTTAATTATTAATTATTTTAAAAAATAATGTAATTAATACCTTCATTATCACTTTAAGATATTATTTGATTTTAAAAAATTCTTGTAAAAAATATTTTTGTTTTTAAAAATCTTTTTTGTTGGTACATATTTTATTACCTTAATTTTTGTAATACAAAAAATAATATTAATTAATTAAAATAATATTCTTACCTATTTAACACCTTTCATTATCAATTTAAAAAATTATTTATATAAAAAATTATTTTTGTGTTTAAAAATCTTATTTATCGGTACATGTTTTATTACTTGATATTTATAATAATAAAATTTAAAATTATAAGGTAATAAAACGTGTACCAACGATAAGATTTTTAAAATCTAAAATAAATTTTAAAAAATATTTTTAAATTTTGAAAATATATTAAATCAATAATTATATGTGTTAATCAGATTTCAAGATTTTTTTTAATACTTAATATAAAAATTTGATACTTTATTTAAATTAATTAAAGGTAATGAAATGTGTTCTGAAAAATAAGATTTGTGGAAATATCTTAAATCAATAATAAAATATGTTAAACATATTAGAAGAATATTTTTAATTAATTAGTATACTTATTTTATTTTTTATAATTATAAATATAAGATAATAAAATGTGAACCGATAAATAAGATTGTTAAACACAATTTTATTAAATTATTTTTTAAAATTAAAAATATTTTAAATCTTTAATGCAATGTGTTAAATAGGTAAGAATATAATTTTATATTTAATTAATATACTAATTTTATATTTTTTATAATAAAAAAGGTAATAAAATATGTAGCAACTAAGGGTGGCATCGAGCCGAGCTGAGTCGAGCCCGAACTTGCCTATGTTCAAGCCGAGCTTGATTTAAATATTTCGAGCCGAACCTCGTCTCGAGCCTAAAATTACTATTGAGCTCGAGCCCAAAAATTTTAACCGAGTTCGAGCTTCAACATATATTTAAAATTTTTCAAAAATATATATATATAAAATAAATTGTATATAAAATTATACATATATTTTACATAAAATTGAACATAACATATATATATATATATAATACATATATAGGATTGGGCATGACCTCTACTTAAAATTGAGCATAACCTATGTATTTAATACTTATATAAAATTCGGCATGACCTCTACTTAAAATTGGGCATAATCTATATACATAATACCTGCATAAATACTCCATAAACACTCCATAAAATTGTTTATACATTCCATAAACACTCCATGAAATTTTTTATACACTTCATAAAATAGTCTAAACACTCCATATATTGCATAACATTATGAATAAACTCCATACAATAATCAAATACAACAAAATTAAATGAAATATCACTATCAATTTACAATCACCCAAATAAAAACTATAAATCCTTTAAATAAAATTTATTACTATTAGAGACTTACTAGAAAATTACAAGAAATATTGTAAATTTTTCTTAGGAAAGTTAAATGGACCTCTTATTACTTTTTCTAAGGAAATAAATAAAAATTAATAATTAATTTATTATACTATTATACATATCGATAAAATTTTAATCAAATAAAATGTCAAACACAAAACTTGCTATGAAAATTATTTCATGCTAAAATTATTATATCATCAACTGTCAAATACTTATTCAAAAATTTTCTATACATTTTTCTAGCCCATCTTTGCAAGAAAATCTTACTTAGAAAATTATATGATTTTTTAACAATAATTTATAATAAAAAAATATTTTAAAAAACAATGAGGCACTAATGGTCCCTATATTTCTACTAAAAATGTTTTTTCAATATTTATTGACAAAACCATTAATAGTCTCTAGAAACGTATTTCTACTCAAATATATTTTTAATTTCTTCAAGAGCCATGAGGAAGGGACAAAGAGTTTTTTGTTTCTTCCTTGTTTATGATCTCGCACGTAGGGGTGGCTTTGAATAAATTATATATAAAATTATGCACACATTTAAAAAAAATAATGATAGGGGAGGTTCAGGATTGAATTTCAATAATGGATTAAAATGCACCAATATTAATCTTTTTTACTCCAATTGTTGTTTAGCTTGTTTTGTAATTTTTTTATTTGGCCATAAATTTACTATGGCCTCCTTAGTGCCCCTAGATGAAAATTTATATTCTAAAAAAAACTAAAAATATTTTTTCTATGATATATATTCCCTAAAAAACCTTTAATTAAAATCATATTACTATTAGTGACTGATTAGAAAATTACAAGAAATATTTTAAAATTTTATTAGGAAAGCTAAATGGACCTTTTATTGCCTATTATAGGGAAATAAATAAATAATAATAATTAATCTAATATATTATTATACTTATCGATATATTTTTAATCAAATAAAATGTCAAACACAAAATTGTAATGAAAATTGCTTCATGCTAAAAGTATTATAGCATCAATTGTTAAATACTTATTCAAAAATTTTCTATATAGTTTTTTCTACCCCATCTTGGTAGGAAAATCTTAGAAAATTATATGATTTTTAATAAGAAATTTCAATTAGAAAAATATTTTTAAAAAAATGAGACACTAATAGTTCAAATAAACTTATTTCTATAAAATGTATTTTTGATGTTTTTCAAGAGCTACGAGGAAGGAGGGTTAAAGCAAAAAGTTTTTTTTTTTTTTTTTTTTTTGTACTTTATGATCTCGCACATGCGAAATTGTACATGTGAAATCTTCTTCGCTCGGGGGAGGGGGGAGATTATTTCTCCCCTGAACTTACTGGTTTTGGTTTTCCGCTAAAACTATGCGAAGGGAAGGGGGTTACGGCGTTGGGGAGGACTTGTCGTTGGGGATGACGACTGCGACGAAGGTGGCGGTGACGGAAACAGAGGCGACAATGAAGAGAGGAATAAATCGGAAGAAGAAATCGAACGGACAGCCACAGAGGCTGCTAATGAGCAGCTGTCAACGACAACCGCCGACGAGAGGGGCTCGGCGGTGACGAGGGGAGGAAAAAAATTTCCCCCCCTCGCTCTCGCTCCCGTTCCCGCTCCCGATCCCTACTCACCTCGAGCAGGCTCGCGAGTCGACAAATCGAACCTGGTTTCGATCGAGCTCGGCTCGTTAATTTAAACGAGTCAATTTCGGAGCACGAGCTCGAGAGATAACGAACCAAACCGAGCTGAACTCGAGCCGCTCCCAAGTAGTCTCGGTTCAAAGCCACCCTTAGTAGCAACTAATAAGATTTTTAAAAAAAAATAATTTTTTTACAAAATATTGTTTTAAATTAAATAATATCTTAAAGTGATAATGTAAGGTATTAATCACATTAAAATATTTTTTAAATAATTGATAATCAAATTTTATATATTTTTATTTTAAATTGAAGCTAATGAAATAAAATGTGTTAGATTTTTAAAACCTGAAGTTAATGTTTTTAAAATATTATTTAATTATAAAATAACTTAAATTAGTAATGAAAGGTCAATTGACAACGCATGTGATGACGATATGGCATCCTATATGGATGATAATATGATGATTCAATGGTGTCCAGGGACATCGTGTTAAACTTTTCGGGTGCTGATGTGGCGTGATGACATGGTACCACACAAACGGTCAAAACTGACGGTGTCATCTTGGACTGTTATTTGCTGCTTGTAGTTACTTTTTTGGTTAGTAAAGCCCTGCTGGATCCCTTGTGTTTGCACGTTTAAAAGTCACGGTAAGCTCCAAAATAGCCGCAGAGGACAAAGATCGGCCATGAGACCCCCTAGTGTCCTTGCTCTAGCAGCCTTCTTGTTGTTGATCATCGCGAGCCCTGGCGAATGTAGCAAAGGGAAATGGAAGTTACTGAAGAGAAGCATAGGGATCTCCGCAATGCACTTGGCTTTGCTTCCCAATAGCAAGATCATTGCCTTCGATCGGACAGATTTTGGGCCCTCCAACGTCTCCCTGCCAAACGGCAGGTGCCGCCTCGACGGCCTCGATCAGGCACTGAAGAAAGATTGTTATGCCCACTCGGTGGAATTCGATTCGAGAAACCGAAATGTGAGGCCTCTTACTGTGCTTACTGACACTTGGTGCTCTTCTGGCTCATTATCTCCAGACGGTACACTGGTCCAGTCCGGTGGGTTTAACGACGGCGAACGCACTGTCAGGTACTTCTCCCCCTGTGACGACTGTGACTGGGTAGAGGTACGCAATGCGCTAGCAGTTCGAAGGTGGTATGCTTCGAATCAGATTCTACCCAACGGGATGATCATAGTGGTGGGTGGCAGAGAACAGTTCAGTTACGAATTCATACCTAAGGTTTCAGCTTCTGATTTCTTTGTACGTCAGCTTCCTTTCTTGAAGGAAACTAAAGAGGACTCCTTGTTGGAGAATAATCTGTACCCATTTCTCCATCTTTCTCCGGATGGAAATCTGTTCATCTTCGCCAACAACAGGGCAATTCTGCTAGATTACACCTACAACCGCGTGGTCAAAAGGTTCCCAGTTATGCCCGGCGGTGTTGCACGGAACTACCCGAGCACCGGCTCTTCAGTCCTCCTCCCGCTTGTTCTCAGAGACCAAGAAGTCCAGGCCGAGGTCTTCATCTGCGGCGGAGCACCTCCAAAATCAAATTATTTAGCGAACCAGGGGACATTTCTGCAGGCGGCGAAGTCTTGCGGGAGGTTGAAGTTCACCGATGCATCGCCGTCGTGGAAAATGGAAGAGATGCCGCTGGCACGGGTCATGGGAGACATGATTCTCTTACCGACGGGGGACGTGCTGATTATAAATGGAGCAGCCAAAGGGACAGCCGGATGGGACTGTGGGAGACAACCGGTCCTGAACCCGGTTCTTTACAGGACCGGGTCCACATATACTTTGGAGGTGAACAAGTTTGAGGTGATGAATCCTTCCTCTATCCCACGACTGTATCATTCCACTGCACACTTGTTACCGGACGGCCGGGTTTTGGTCGGAGGTAGCAACCCCCACCAGAGATACAATTTCTCCGGCGTAACTTTTCCGACCGAATTGAGTCTCGAAGCTTTCTACCCCCCCTATTTAACCGGAACGGATGCGGCTGTTTCTCGACCGGAGATTACATTACGAGAAGGTTCTAAACTCAACTATAACCAGAGATTTTCAGTTGAGTTCAAGACAAAGCAAACAGCAGGAGATCAAGATGTTTATTTAACAATGGTAGCTCCATCGTTTACCACCCATTCATTTTCAATGAACCAACGGGTATTGGTGCTAAAAGTTTCCGACATGAATCAAGTTTCCGGCAACTGTTATGTCATTGAAGGCGTTGCTCCGGCAACGGCACAGTTGGCCCCGCCGGGATACTATCTGTTGCATGTGATAGTCAATGGTGGAATCCCCAGCAGGGGGGTATGGGTGCATATTCGGTAGTCAATGGTTATTTCAAGTGCAAATTGCTCATTACTGTTCACTGTTACATGTCATTTACTTCTCTGCAACAGCTCTACCTAAGTTAGATTGGTCCTGAAGTGTCTTAAACGGGGAATGGGTATTTAACCTTTCTAGAGATAAAGGCAACAGTGAGTGCTGAATCTTACTTTACCTTTCATTTTCTTGTGAGGATAAGGGCCTTGTTCCGTGTTTATCTCAACATATTAATAAATATGCAGTTCTCTTTTTAAGATTTTAGTTTCTGCTTTCATCTTTGAAGGGAGGCCAGATGCTCTCTCGTGATGGACTTACGATAAGGTCTCTTGTTCCTAATTAGGAATTGAGAATGATTCATGAAGGGTGACATCGGGGACCCAGAAGGCTTTTTGTTCTGTTTGGCCACCGACACTTTCCCTCGATTTTAGCACGATGAGCCTTTTCGTTCTGTTTGTACAGTACTCGTTGCCCTCGTACATCACTGTACTTTTCTGGTTTCTACTCAGCTTAGAACTCACTTGGGAGCTCTCACTTGGTTAAGATCTTATACAAGTAATAGCAGCAGTACTTAAAAAGAAAAAACCCAGTATTGTCATCTGTATTTTGATACTTGACCTGTACAAATATCTGTATTTTATGTACTTGCTGACTTCATTTACTGCCGAGCTGCTCATCTTGTTTTCTCAATCTCGAACGACGAAAGAATTCAGTACTTTTACTGTACAATAAAGGAAGATGAAGTACCCGATGCTCTCAAAGCAGAAAGTAAAACCATTTGCGAGGTTCACTGTAGCAACCGGTTTCTGTTCATTAGCACCGACTAAGAGACTGTAAGCAAATAGGTGATGCTGACTGATTTTACCTCCCGTGGTTATGTGCTAAAGGCAACCCTCGGAGTTCACGAATTGCTCAGAGTTTCTAGGAAGCAGCCTTGTGAGCTTCTCGAGACAAACGGGGATTAATGGAGAGAAAAAAATTTCTTGTTCACCCAGTATGGGACTAAGAGTGGGATAGCGTATCGTCTTAATCTTTGCTCCTTCGTCGTGGTTCCTTTTCTCTTTCAACTGGGGCAAACTTTTGCAAATAAGGAAAAGGCCAAGCTTGTTCCGGCTGCCGACAAACTTCACGATGACTGCTCAAAGTTGAAGAAGTGGCTATGGTTGTCCAGCTGCTCCGATCTCCGTACGCTAGCTATTAATCCTCAACACTATTAAACAATTATGGCTGACCTGCCATCGTAATTGTCCATGGCCATTGCTTGGTCCGGTAGGAAACGTTATTGAACCGAAAATGCGATTTCAAGGCCTCTGGGAGCACTACACTCTTTATGTGATTTACTTGTTTTGTTTATAACGAGGTTATATCTAAATCTTTATAGTAATCAACTAAATCAGGCATCGGTTAGTGGGAGGAGTTTTAATCAACCTTTATAGTAATCAACCCTTCTTCCTGGGATTTTAATCAAGGAAACCAAAAGAGAAAAATCTAGACCCTTACAGATCAGAAAATTAATTCATAATCTCTGAGCAGAATTCGTGATCCCTTCTAAATTTCTTATATGTTGTAAATTTGCTCACCAAAATCGTTCACTCTCTCTGCAATTTCTCACACACACACATGAAGAAAGGCTTCTTGAATGATAGTTCTTTATTTTTTACTTGATTATTTACGTAGCTAAAGAGGGGTATTTATACACATAAAGGGTGAATAATCACCACACAAAATACACATACTTAGCAAACTAAATGCCACACACTTTCCCTTCTCCAATCTTCTGCCAGGACAACCAAGTCAGCTCATCTCTTGATCAAGAAACTTCCTTGAGTTGGGCTTGGGTTAGACTTTTTATAGATCAACTTTTTATGGATCAAGCCAAAGTTAATTGTACCTTTAAGATAGCGAAGAATTTTATTTGCGGCTTTGAAATGGGTGATTGTTGGAGATTCCATGTAGCGGCTAACCAATCCAACTGCGTGAAGAATATCAAGCCTCGTGTAAGTTACGTAGCGTAGACTTCCCACCAAAATTTTGAAGAATGTCAGATCTATACTTTCACCTTCTTCATGCTTGGACATCTTGACTCCGTATTCCATTGGTGTGCTTTTTGGCTTACAATTCTCCATCTTGAACTTCTTCAAGATTTCATTTGCATAGCCTTCCTGTGAAATAAAAATTTCATCTTCTTGTTATTTAACTGCGATGCCAAGGTAGTATGCCATGAGCCCAATGTCTGTCATCTAGAATTCCTTGGCCATTACTTTCTTGAAGTCACCAAACAAGTTTGGGTTACTACCCGTAAAGATCAAGTCATCCATGTACAAGCACACGATCAGAACATCTTCTTTTTTAATCTTAATACAGAGGGTTTGTTCTTATGGACATTTGGTAAAGTCATTCTCTTGGAAGTACATGTCAATCCGGCTATTCTATGCCCTTGGTGCTTGTTTTAACCTGTAAAGAGCCTTTTTTAGCTTCAAGACTTTGTCTTCATGACCCTTCTCTTAATAACCTTGAGGTTGCTCGATGTAGACTTTTTCTTTGAGTACTCCATTTAGAAATGCAAACTTTACATCCATTTGATGAACTTTCTATTTGTTTTGAACTACTAGATAAATTATTAGTCTTACAGTTTCTAAACCGGCAACAGAAGTGAATACCTCATCATAGTCAATGTCAGCTCTTTGGCTGTATCCTTTTGTAACTAGTCTTTCCTTGTGTTTTCGATTTCTCCCTTGGCATTTCTCTTCGTTTTGTACACCCATTTTATACCAATGGTTTTGTGCCCTTTTGGAAGTGAAACAAGTTTCCAAGTGTTGTTCTTCTCAATGGCCTTGATTTTTTCATCCATTGTATCTCTCCACTTATTCTCTTGTTCAGCTTCTTGAAAACTTACTGGTTCACAATCAGCAAAGAGGCAAAAAAGTGTGAGATTACCAAATTGCTCGATTTCCTCATATAGTTCTCAGAAACTTCATGTTCGTGGCGCAACTCTTTCTTTTTCACTTGAAGATGACGAAGGTTACTCATCTCTGTGGGTAGTTGATGTTGGCAAAGTAGGTGGGGTCGTTGGATCTTGTTGGGCTTCTCCAAGTTGTTCAATCGGTGTCAGCTCATCATCAAATGGAGAGGAGAAATTGAAGTCAACTATATGAGATCCAAAATCCCATAGTCCTTCGTCAAACACCACATCTCGCTTGATCACAATTTTCTTATTATTTGAATTATACAGCTTGTAGCCTTTCGAAATTGCTTCATAGCTAATAAAGATGAAACTCTATTTTTTATCATGAAGATTGGTTCATCTCTCATCCGATACATGAACATGGGCTATGCTTCCAAAAACTCTCAGGTGGGAGATGTCAGAATTTTTTCCACTCCATGCTTCTTGCGGTGTCTTTCCCCAAACACTTCTTGTTGGAGATTAGTTGGTCAAGTAGACCGCACACACCACTGCTTCGGCCCAAAACTCCTTGGATAGTTTCTTGCTTTTGAGCATACTCCGAGCTATGTTGAGGATAGTTCGGTTCTTTCTTTCTACCATGCCATTTTGCTAGGGGGATCTAAGAACTGTCATTGGTCAACGAATTCCATTTGCTTCGTAGAACTCTTGAAACTCCCTAGAAGTAAATTCTCCTCCTCGGTCAGATCTCATGTCTTTAATATTTCTACCACTTTCTTTCTCCACTGTAGCTTTGAACTTCTTGAAGAATTCAAAAATTTTTGATTTCTACTTCAAGAAATATACCCATGTTTTTCTTGAAAATTCATCAATAAAGAGAAGAAAATAATGGCTTTTACTGAGAGAGCTTGGCTTGATTGGATCGCATACATTGGTATGGATTAGTTCAAGTGGCTTCTTGGCTCTTTAGTTTGACTTTTTTGGAAAGCTTTTCTGAATTGTTTCCCTAGTAAACATCCTACGCACAATTGGTTAGGGTGATTGATGCAAGGTAGGCCTTTCACCATTTCCTTCTTGGGCAATAGCTCTAATCCTCCAAAGTTGAGATGCCCAAATCGAAGATGTCATGGCCAAGATGTATCTATATAACAAGCCTTTAGACCCTTTGCGACATTGTTTTGAATATTCAAAGAAAATATTTTATTCTTTGACATATGCACCTTGGAAATTAAATCTCCTTTGCCATCTCTTATAAAAAGACTACAATTTTTCATGTGAATATCATAGCCTTTTTCTAAGAGTTGACCCAAACTCAAGATGTTGTTTTTCATATTAGGGACGTAGTAGACATTTGAAATGAATTGGTGGCTACCATCTTTTGCACGAATAAGGATGTTAATTTTTCCTTTCACCAACATTATGGAATCATCTCCAAAAGAAACATTGTCACTCACTAATTCATTGAGTTATACGAAAAAACTTCTTCTTCCATACATATGGTTATTTGCACCGGTGTCAAGATACCAGGTGTTCTCTTGGCCTTCAATATTGTCTTTGTATGCTAGTAACAACGTTCCTTTCTCCTCAGTCGTTGCTTCAGCATTATTGGTCTTATCATCGATCCTATTGTTGGGAGTTCTACATTCTGAAGCATAATGCCCAAACTTTTGATAATTATAAAATTGATTTTGAGATTTTTCGTATCTGGAGTTCGGATTTCCTTTTCCACGATTGTTGAGCTTTCCTTTTTCTTGTAGCTATTGTTGGAATTGTTATTATTGTAAGTCCAACCTCGTCCATGACCGCAACCTCTACCTTGTCCGCGACCTCGACCTCTACCTTGACCACGTTGGTTTCTTTCGTAGCCTTGTACTTCTTCCTTTTCTTTGATTTGCATCCTAAGGAGTTGTTCAGTGATACCTTGCTTTTTCTTGTGTTTTTCTTCATAGGCTTGCAATGATTCTTGGAGTTGCTCGATTGTCATTTCTTCCAAGTCTTTAGTTTCTTCGATTGTCACGACGATGTGCTCAAATTTGAAATCCAACGAATGGAGTATCTTCTCTATTATTCTCACATCTTTTAACTTTTCATCATTTCTTTTCAATTGTTTAGAAACAGCTGCTACTCTTAAGAAATAATCCGAAATAGATTCAAATGGTTCAAATTCACCTCTTAAGGTTTGGAGACGGACCTTCTTCACCTTTTTGACTCCTTTGTAAGAGGTTTACAACTTCTCCCACACTTCTCTGGCGAAGGTTGCACTTGAAATATTTTCAAATCCATCATTATCTAATGCGTGATAGATGAGGTAGTGAACTTTCTTGTTTCTTTTTCTTGAACCCTTCAAAGTTGTCTTTTGATCTTGTGTAAGAGCATCTTCCTTTTCTGGTTCGCTCAAGCCTTTTTTCTATGATATCCCAAACATCATATGCTCCAAGGAGAATCTTCATCGTCATACTCCAGTTGTCGTAATTATTGTTGTTTAGTGTCGGAACTTGGAAGGATACCACATTATTTTCCATATCACTCAATATAGCGAGAATTTGGAAATTCTGATTGCGCGGATGCATCCAGAATGTCAAAAAACTTTGGGAGCGACCTGGCCAATAGTCAACAACTTTGATGGTTCAGTCAACTTGGCTTGAACGGCTCGGTCAAGCAACTTGATCAAATCGGCTCCAACTCGGTGAGTTGACTCACTTTATGGCAACAATGTTCTGGTGGTGAGTCGGATGTCCGATCGGGGCAATTTTGGCGGCGTTGGATTTGTCTTGTCGAGAGCTTCGATTTGATATGCTATATTGTAAAATTTAAAACAAATTTCCAATATACCACTTTGTTGGAAATTTGCTCACCAAAATCACTCACTCTCTGCAATTTCTAGACAAAAAGAATAAAGGTTTCTTGAATGATAGCTCTCTATTTTTTACTTGATTATTTACATAGCTAAATAGGGGTATTTATACACATAAAGGGTGAATAATCACCACAAAAAATACACATACTTGGCAAACTAATTGCCACACACGTTTCCCTTCTCCAATCTTTTGCCAGCACAACCAAGCCAACTTATCTCTTGATCAAGAAACTTCCTTGAGTTTGGCTTGGGATAGACTTTTTGTGGATTAAGTTTATAATCCAGCACTATATAGAGAACCTTACTGCCTTACCACTTTTGGTGAGTCTTTTTTAGTAGAATGGTCTGAGGTTTGATACCAAAATGGACTCCAAAGTTCATATTTAAGAGAGTAATGGGGAATTGTGGTGCAAGCAACGTGAATGTACAACAAGAAATTTGTTGGCATAAGTTAAAAAATTTCTAGCAGAAACATCTCCCAAAAAAAAAATTCGTTGGCAACTTCTATTGGCTAGTTTCCACTCGAATAGGCTTTGTTGTTGAATTTCACTCTTTGTTGGGAGAGCCTTCTGCTAATGATTCTAAAAATTCGTTGGTAGAAGATTCTACCACTGAATGGTGAAATTCAGTGGACAAAGGTGTTGCCAAAGAACTTCAATATTTACTAAGTGTTGCTTCTACATGCAAAATAAGCATTCCCTAGAAAAAGTCAAAATTATTTTTAAGAAATATTTATATAGAAATGTATAATTTTAAAATTTGTCAATAAATTTTAAGAAATAAATTCGTTGGCAGAAAAGCAACCTCTGCTAGCTATTTTTTTTAAAAATATTTTAAAATATATCTTCCATTTTTAATAGAATAATTCATTAAAATAAAACTACTTAAATATAAAAGAAACAATTTATAACAAAAAAATTGCTTAAAAAATCTCAAAAAATGTAAATATATATATATATATATATATATATAAATTATACAAAAATAATAATAAATTATACACCATCTATTAGAGGATCTTGGAGTGGTTGGCTCTGAGTCTGCATCTGTTGAAAGGACTATTGCATTTGCATCCCTAAGCGACCCGAGAGAGGGTCCAACATCCTAAGCTACCCCTTTTTTACTTCAATTGTTTGAGCACCATGATAGCCCTGGATATAGATACAAGCACGAGGCCAATGTTGGAACTACGAGATGGAACTTTCTCCTTTGGATTGTGATTAGCCCATTACTTAAAACCCATCCCAACTCCAATTGATTGTTGTCCCTTTCTCACCAAACCTACCATCGTAATTATCAATGCTCGTTGTTTGGTCCACTAGGAAATGTTATTGTAAACAAAATGCTATTTCGAGGCACCTGGGAGCACTAGACACTATGAAGTAAGGTAGGAAAAGTCGATGTGAGTGATTATGCGATCTTGTAGATATTACATATTCAAATATCACTACTACCCGTTTCTTTCACCTTCAACAAGAATTGAAGGGTCCCCCCTACCTACCCCATTACCAGGCCTTTTAATTAGAAATAGATAAAAAATTTAAGTAAAAATAAACATTATAACATATTTATTATATTTAAATATTGTAAAAAATCATATAATAAAATTTTACAATAATATTTTTATATAAGCGATAATTGTGTGAACGGGTATAAAATAAGTTATGAAATTTTGTTTCCTATTTATTCCATTTAATAAATAGCGGATGAAAAATTGAACAATTGAATAAAGTTGACAAATTTAGAAAACTCATGCGAACTAGTTGCAAAATGACTAAAATCCCAACCCGAGCCAACTAGACAAGTTGTGAGCCCCTACTCCATTGCCCTATCTTAACAATCAAGTTCAGACTTCTTTCATTTGCCTAATCGCATTGCCTTCGTCTTCAGTGAAGTACGTCCACCAGCTACTCTTAAATCTTTTCTTGCCTAAAAGTATTTCTCTCTCAACTTTTCTTTTTTATCTCATTAATACCTCTCTCCTATTATGGCAATATCTCAACTATTTGGAAAAACATATTTAAAAGTTATCTAACTAAGGAAATACTTCACTGATCTACATCAATTTCTTGTGGGTTTAGGTTTCAAGAATTCTCACTCTGATACTTCCTTATCGACTCTCAATAATGGCAAGTGTGTTATGTTTCTACTGTTGTATGTCAATGATATTATTATTACTTGTAACTGTGATTACCATATTTCTCAATTTGTTGATTATCTCGCTCAATGTTTCTCTCTGAAAGATCTTGGCACTCTTTCTTACTTTTTTGGAGTTGAGGTTGCTCCACATCGCATGACATATTACGCTCTCAATGCATATACATATCAGACCTACTCAAAAGGACTCATATGGAAAATGCTAAACCTATTCTCACCCCATTGCCGATGAACTCTTCATCAGTCACCATGACCTCAGGCTCTCCTCTTTCTGATCCATCTCAATTTCATGAAGTAGTTGACAACCTGCAATATCTCTCTTTCTCACTCGACCTAATATTTTCTTTGTTGTCAATAAGATGTCCCAATTTATGCATCAATTTATTGACTAACATTGGGTACTTGTTAAATGAATTTAAGGTATTTATGTGGCACATTGGATAAAGAGTTTTTTCTACCTCAGAAGTTTCCTATATCTTAGGTTCTCTGATGCCAATTGGTTTGGCAATAAAGATGATTACTCTTCCACTAGTGCTTACCTTATCTATCTTGGGTATAATCTCATTTCTTGGAGTTCAAAGAAGCAACACATTGTTGCCCATTCTTCTACTGAGGCTAAGTATCAATCAGTTATGGTTACTTTTGTTGAACTTTAGTGGGTGTGCTCTCTACTTACTGAACTTGGTGTAACTTTGCAATCTTCTCCTGTTGTCTATTGTGATAATATTGGTGTCACTCAATTAAACTCCAATCACGTGTTTCACTCCAAAATGAAACATGTAGCAGTTGAGTATTATTTCATCCGTGATAAGGTTCAATCTCGTTTACTTTGTGTTGCTCATGTTGTTTGTGTTGACCAATTTGTTGATCTCCTTACCAAGTCATTGCCTCACAGTCTTAGTTGCTAAGAGACAAAATTGGCTCGTGGCCTATCTTGAAGGGGGCATAAGTAACATATTATCTTGACTCTATGAACTAATCAATTGAGTCATCCATAAGAATAGGATTCCTCTAACTCCTCTAAATTACCCATTTGTTTAGGTTATTTCTATTGTAAAATTGTTTATAAATACCACTTTTAAATCAATACAAAATTTTGGTTCAGTTTAGTCTCGTATACTAACAAGTATGAGGGAGGAAGCAAACGTACGAGAATGGCCCTTATGTTGTTATTTGTTGCACGCTTCTATCTCATGTTCCTTTTAAATAAGATAAACTAATAAGTAAATACGATCTTTTAGATATTATATATTCTTTTACCTTCAACAAGGACTGAATCTCCCTACCAGGCCTTTTTTTTAACATTTTCTTATTTTGGTTGTCCCCTAACTCTTATGTATATTAATATTTATTTTTATTAATGGCAAAAAAGGGGGAGAGCAGTATCTTTTGTATTTACACATTAGGAGTAAACGGTAATTAAATAGAAATAATATATATATATATATATATATATATATATATATATATATAATTTAAGTAAAAATAAACATTACAACAACATATTTATTATATTTAAATATTGCAAAAAATCATATAATAAAAATTACAATAACATTTTTATATAATTGATAATTGTGTAAATGGGTATAAAATAAATTATCCGATTTTGTTTCGTTTAATAAAGAAGTGAACAGATAAATGATTATCTAATTACATATGCAGATAAAAAATGTATTTCCTATTTATTCTATTTAATAAATGGCGGAGGAAAAATTGAACTATCGAATAAAGCTGACAAATTTAGAAAACTCACGCGGACCGGTTGCAAAATGATTAAAATCCCGACCCGACCCGACAAGTTGCATGACCTTACTCCGATGCCCTATCTCGACATTCGAGTTCGGACTTCTTTCATTTACCTAATCACACTGCCTTCGTCTTCAGGTGAAGTACGTCCACCAGCTAATCCTAAATCTTCTCTTGCCAACAGGTATTTCTCTCTCGACTTTTCTTTCCGATCTCGCTAGTACCTCTCTCCTAGTTTGGCAATATCTCAACCATTTGGAAAAATATTTAAAGTTATTTAACCAAGGAAATACTTCACTGAACCTGTTCACATGTCATCTATTCCCTTGTAATTTTATGGATCTTCCGCACTTATTGGTTAAAGAACTATGTTAGTTATTTGCCTCCTGAATTGAGGTTTCGTCATTGTCACTGTGTTGTCATTCTCTGCCTCTTTGTCAATGAGAATGACAACAAATTCAGTTGGAAATTTCTTAATTTTAATCCTCATCAACAGCCAATCTTGAGGACTGCATGTATCCAAATGACAGTTTTTTTTTTTTTTTTTAAAGCTGTAAAAGTAGTTCATCTTATTGAATTTTGAAATTGTTGATTTATGGTTAAACAGGAAGAACTTTTCAGAAGAAATATCAGGTTAAAGCCAGTCTTTATGTTTTCTTCCTTGAACTCCTTGTGGGGAGACAGATGCTCTATGATTTCTTTTCTGGTTGATGTTCTAATAGTAGGTGGTTTACTATTCAAAATAATTATAAGATTTACAAGTACTGATAAGCATGTTTTTTAGTTAATATTACTTCTCCCGTGCTTCTTATTTTTGTAAGACGAAACCCAATTGAATTAATTTTACCCTTACTGCAATACTGATTCCGTGGGGATTCAGCTACTCTTACGTATTTCTCACTTTCTTGTATATTCAGCAGAAGGCCCTCTTATGCGACATTATTAATTTTTGTGCCAGATTTTAACTATTTTTCAGCATTAATGCTCGTTGTACTTCTAATAAGAAACTGGAAAAATGAAACCTTGGGATGTCTGGCATTTCATCATTGGGTAACCCTTGGGCCTTTATATCACTTATAGGCTTTTTTAGAGTCTCACCTTTCTTATAGGTCAACTGTGTTACCCACATATTATATTTGTTTGATGCAAATTGCACTCCAAAGGTTCTTTCAACGTGATGAGTGATTTACGTTAGATTCTACCATTTTGCATGCTTTGAAACATAAAATTCAACTTTATTAGTGGCTGTGATTGATTCTTTATTGGTTGAACTCAAACTATTTTTAATTGTCAAAAATTCTCATTTGGTTATGTTGGATCCAGATATTCTTTAAGAAACTAGAATAATTAGGTAGGATTACTAATGGTTGGGCATGCAAACTGGTCAATGTAACTGGTATACATATAAAGTTTTTTTTCCCATTGTTAAAATTATTTTTATCTTTAAACAGGCCTGGAATTGGGTCAGACCCTCCTTTGTCTAGGTGTTGTCCAGATAAATTTCCAACTGATTGGATTTGGATTGTCAAGTTAGAGAATGTTCCAGCCCACCCAGAATGGGTCTGGGTCGGATTCAGATTGGCTCCAGGTTTCAAACCACTTTATATATATAACGTATTTGAGATATAAAAGTTTGTTTACATGAGGATGAACTATTAAAAATTAATAAGATGAAATAATGTTATATTAAAGATAATTAGACAATTTGTTTACACAAGGATAATTAGACAGTTTCCCTTCATTAGAATTATTTTTATTGGTGAAGAGTATTTTAGTCGCTATGTATTTAAAGTACCTTTTACATAGTTTTGGCCAAAAAAAATCTTAATTAGGATGTTACCTAATCAGATTTTCTCTTTTAAAAAGGTGGTTTTTAAGGAAGACTTCTCAATTTTGTCCTTCCTTAGGAGTCTTCTTTGAAATGGGGGACCAATATTGTCCCTGAGCTTCTATGGGTAGATGCAGAATGGCCATGATCTTCTTTTATGTTTGATGGTAGGCAATTAACAGGGTTCGTCATGTGAATCAGAGGTATTGTGCAAATTGATGTGAGTTGTTCTGAATATTACATTGGTAGGGATTCTCGTAAAATAATAGTAATTGATATGGACAAAGTTTGTGTAGATTGCATTTTTTTAAACCACTATTTTTTGTCATATTGTTGTAATATTGTGTATGTATTAAACATTAGTTGATTTTTATGGATTTGAGTGACTTTATTCAAGTACTAAAGTTTAGTTTTTTTGGTTCAAGTGTTTAAAATCTTGATAATAACTAATGTTTCATGAATTTGAAGCAATGAGCACTAACTGGAGAACCTAATCTCAGGTGACAGTCATAAAGAGGAGAAGGTGTTGTTTGGGACATCAAAGTCTCTCTGGATATCAAATTCTGCGTGCTAGGGGACTGGGTGAAAAACAAAGCCAACAAGCAGCTTTAGCTTCTCTGTTTGCATAGAATGACTAGGGCTGCCATCATTCATTTGCTTCGCTCACAGGAAAAACAGCTGACTGTGGCAAATTTCCAAACTGGTTCGTCCTCTACCTATGACATGTTGCTTCTTTCTGATTGTTAATGTTAGAATGTCTTTTGTTCTGTATTCAAGTAGGATGCTTAGCCAGAAAGTTAACTGGGAAATCTTGATAAAACACACTTGAATATATGCACATTGTGACATTTAAAAAAAAAAATGCATCTCATCATGTCTTAGTACTCATACATTGTTTTTTTTAGGAGTTTACTCTCCATATTTAACCTAGTTAATATACTTGGTGCTTGTCTTAGATGTCTTGGATGCTTTTCTTCTGGTAGTTGAATCTTAAATACATAGTTCATTAGTGTTAGTCAACACTTTTTTTAGATAATTTTTTCCTAATTATATCATTGGATGTTAAAGAAAAATTGATTTTATTGAATAGAATTTTCTGGCACTCTGCTCTTTATTTCATTGGTTTGATAAACTATTATAGTCTATCAATTTTCCTGGTGTGTGAACAGTCTGCCACTTCCTAGTCTTCCTGGTAATCTGAATCGTTTGTTTCTTGTTTCTTTTTATTTATTTGTTTTTAATAGTGTTCCCCTTACCCCAGTGAGACTTAAACATATGATCTCACAATGAAACCCCCATTGTAGCCATTGATCCAGAGGCTCCATCCATTTTGCTGTTTCATTTTGTAAGAGATTAAACTTAGTTTTAATGATATTTTATTAGTCTATAGGAGAATAAAAACATTGTGAGGCTGACGATTTATATACTCCCAATAGCAACATGTAAAACACCTTATTTAACCATAGTACTTTCTAGATGAATATTCCTATTCAAGATCACCTCTTTGTTTTTTTCTCCCCTCCTGGTCTAAGCTTCCAATATCTACTAATCTACATCAGATTTTATTTCCCAAGAAAGGAAAGAAAAAAATTTGTTCAAGTTGTCTCCAACTTGCAAGTGAGCAACTAGTTGGGGGCATCATATTTGGAAGTTAGAATAGAGATTTGCTACCAAGGACCAAAAACAAAGTGGTGTTGGGAAGTAAGCTCAACCCTTATGAATGTCTGCAATATGGTAAAGTTCCTTATCCAATTTTTTTAAATTCGTAACGTCAGAGAACATCCATTGTTTTTATTTCATAACGGCAGAGAACAGGAACTTCTCTTTTTTTAATTCTTGTTAAAATTCAAGGCTTATGAAACGGCTTCATTTAGGCATCATGAGGTAACCTAAATCAATCTTATACAGTCCTTTTGCAAGAGCTAATTGATGTAAAATTTGCTAATTAACTTCAATCCAGCTATATTTTGGTAGCTACATGAAGCCTTTTCCATTCTCTTCTACATTAGTCAACTCCATTATTATGTCACCAAGTCTATTTCTGCAACTTCCATCATAGTCTACTTTCTTCTTTTCCATCCTTGATAACTGTAAGACTCTTCTCTCTGATACACTGTTAACGTCCAGTGAACATGTTCAAACAATTTCAGCTGACTCAATTATTTGCATTATGTTAAATATTTTTTAATACACTCATTTCTGGGTTTGTTATACTTCTTTCTTTAACATATCATAAGAGTTGAAGTTAAAACAGTTTCCATAGAGTGAGGTAATGTAAACCATTTTATGACCCTTAAGAGTAAGGGAACATAAACCATTTCATTGACACTTCTCAGTGACTGATAAATTGCTACTTAAAACTGCTTCTGCCCATCATTCTTTTGATCCGTCTTGTATAAAAGCCACTGAATCTTATATCTATTGGCTTAGCTGACCTTTAGTATTTGTGTTTTCCTTTTATGTTTTTTGCCTCTCCCCTTGGGAAGGCTTCAGATTTGTAATACTCTTTTGCCTAAAAAAAAAAAAAAAAAGCTCAATCCGTTGTTCATTCTGTTACCATCATTGTGCCCAATTTGGACTGCTGTGAGAGGCATAGTAGACTGGAAGCCTAGGTGGTACGAACCTAGGCTGGATGGTTCTCACTAAACAATATGGAAACCCAGTTGAGTGGGAATGTTCTTTATGGTTTTCCTTCTAAAATTGTGTCTATTTATTGTTCTTTTTTTATGGCTTATTTCTTGCCATCTCTTTCAGGTGTTTACCCAAGTAGACTTGGAACATGCCAAGGGCACTCAACTTTGCAAAACCCTTTTGCATACAAATATGTGAACTTGAACCACACATTCATGAGTACTCACAAGAAATGCGCTTCTCATGTTGCTGCAACTACTACAGAGTCGGACAGTAAAATTAGCATTGGTCCACAGAAAAATGCAACGGCAGGGGAAGATGGTAAAGAAACAGCTGTTGTCTATCAAGGGCCCATTTCATCGACCATCAAGAAAGTAAAGCTACTTTCCCTCTCCACTTGCTGTCTCTCCATCTCTCTTGGCCCAGTCATAACATTTATGACCGCACCAGAAATGAATGTAATTCTCAAGGGAGCTATAGCTTCTTCTGTCATTTTTATGAGTGCTACTAGCACTGGTATTCTTCACTGGTTTGCTAACCCCTACATTCACAAGCTTAAATGGCAGCCTGGATCAGATGTTTTTGAGGTTCAGATGATGTCTTGGCTGGCATCATATATTCCGAGGACCCTCAGGTTTGCTGATGTGAGACTAGCCCAGACCAATAGGCCTTTCGTGACATTTGCAGCCAACGGTAATTATTATTTTATTGACAAGGACCATTGTCACAATAAGGCGCTCTTGGCAAAGCTAACCCCACGGCAAGCAACCCATGAATCAGCTTTCAAAAACTTGTGAGGCCTTGGAGAAGTTAAAGAAGGGATGGGTACCTGGTGCAGGATGTGAGCTTTCAGCCCTTCATTTACAGATGTCTATCGGATTTTGTCTTCCTGCAAATTTTAATACTTGTGAACAATAAACAAGTTTGTTGCAGGAAATAATGCTCGACATTTACAGAGTCTTGTAGCTGTGTCAATTGACAAATGGATTCCTACTATTCACATGGTGAATTAGGATAGACAGGAACTGATTCACATGTATATATGCTTTTTCTGTTCTTTATCTTGTTTACTTGCGTGATCCTCGATTTAAACGTTTTGCACGACGTTGTCGAGATGTATGCTTCAAGGGAAGCTTCCTATAAAATCTTTTGACGACTGCCTTACACATGATAGTTGTTTATGACTTTTCTTGCATTTATGAGCCATCGTGGTGGATGAACTGCTTTCCATTAAATTTCCCAGAAGGTTCTTGTTTATGACACAGAAATTTTAGGGAAAAAAAACCAATAAGCACTAAAGTGGGTCTTAATCACTTAATCACTAACGTTAAAAAAAAAAAATCAATGAGAAAAAAATTAATTTCATCTTCTTGTTTTCTTATGACAGTACAAACGGTCCCTAAGTTGGCAAAATAGAGATTTTCACTTACAAGGAAGAAGTCGCCTCTTCTTTTTCAGTTTTCTTCAGAATCTATGCTAAGAAACATGAAAATCAATCCAGGTCAGGTACTTTGGAGGCTTCACCTGGTGTTTCTTTCTCTAAAGCCGGCTTAATCAGCTCTTGATTGGTTCGGAACTCTTTAAAACAGATTTGTTATGGAGTGCGAGATCAACCAATGTTTAAAAGTTATCAAGCTTTTGAATCTTGTGCATGGGTTTCCCGTAGAACAAGTTTCCGTGTTAGAAATGGGTACGATAGAGATAAAGATAAGCAGTGATTGAAACAGAGACAAACTCAAATTGTAAGTGATTAAAACAAAATTAATTTACATTCCAATCTGATACACTTCTGGTAGGGGAAAAAACACCCAGATAAAAAGAAAAGTGATTACAAACATTCAATACACTAAATCGCACCACCAAAGGGTTTGCCTAAGAGAACTAATCCCTTGCTTACTTAGCCTTGGGCAATGCTTAAGGTTCAGACCCACCAAATTCCCACACATAATCTCCAGAAAACTTAAGCTCCTATCAGTGATGTCCAAACACCCAGCCAAAGAGAGAACCTCTATTTTCTGATGCACTGATTTAACTAAAGAATAGACTCCACCATCACTGATCCCACACCCAGAAAGGTCTAGATCCAGCAAGCTCGGGCAAAACTCGGAAATCATAGACAAGCACTTGTCACTCAACCTTTCACACCCTTCTAGTCTCAATCTCTTGAGCTTCCTTCCAAATCCACTGGTTAAAGCCAACAGACTCACATCGGTCAGCTGGAAACATCTACTTAAATCCACTTCAACCAGGCCTTTACTCTGGTTTCTGAGAGCCTGCAAAAAGATTGAAAGCCCCTTATCTGTGATGCTACTTAAGCCTGCAAGCTCAAGGTTTTTTACATGAACACATGAACTTCCTAGCCACGATAGGAAAGAGTCTCCAACCCCAGAACATCTGTTTAATGTTATAGACTGGAGCAATGGGCACCGAGGGAGAGGAGTTTCGAAAATGGAAGGATCCATTTCGTGTAAGCCGTGGCACTTCACCAAAGACAATACCTTGAGCCTCTCCTTGCAGTTCATCAAGACCTCCATCAATCCATTTGGTGAAACATTATGACACTCCCGCAATTTGAAGCTCTCCAGCAACATGGTAGATCGACTCATCTCTTGCAGACCCTTATCGGTTATGGCAGCACAGTTTGCGATTGCTATCTGTTTCAATCGAACAAATCGACTTCCGATTGCCTTCAAGCATTTATCATTTAACCCAGAACAGGATTTCAGAGAAAGAGTCTCCAGCTTTTCCGGTATTCCAATGGAACAGAACCCCGTTTCACTGACACCCGATATGTTTTCCAAGCATAAACTAGCAAAAGAACTTTCATGCCTTCCAACGGCTTCAAGAACACAATCTCCGATGCTTATTGAAACGAGCTTTACCCTCTCCAAATCGGGCAAGCTCGAAAAAACAGATAGAATGCCCTCGTCGCTGACGAGACGGCATTTGATGAGGGAGATGGATTTCAGATTGGTAGAGTATGCAGCAACAGCTTGAAGAGATGGGTTCCCAATATTCGGGCATGATTCAATACTCAGACTCGATAGATTCCGGCATTTTCTGGCAACAACAATGATGCCTTCATCACCAACCAAAGGACAATTTAATATGTCGAGCTTCTCGATCGAACTACATCGTTGAGAGAGAGAAATAAGGCCGTTGTTCCTAATTTGAAGGCAATCCCAAAGAACGAGAGACTTGAGATATGGACATGCTTGGGCGATTATTTCCAAGCCGAAATCTGTGATCCCTTGAGAAGGAAAGCTCCCTCTAATATAGAGCTCCCGGAGTCCTCCCGGAGGACATATTCCCACGGCAATTGCAGCCAATCTCGTATCATTTGCTTTCTTTCCTTCCAAACATCTGGAAGTCTTATTTCCCTGCTTTTGCATGGTTGAAATGGCGGTCTTGAATGCGGTGGCTCTCATGTTCGCTTGCAAGACGAGCCACTTCTTGGACACGGTAGCGCAGGAAAAACGGTCTCTCAACGAGGGGAGAAAGCTGAAAATCTCGAAGATGCATTCGTCTGGCAGATGACTGATCAAATCCTCTGCGTTCTTGTTGTCACGCGTTAGATTGTTTTCCAATCTGGGTTTCTTTCTTAGACGAAGACAATCAACCTCTCCTGCAAATCAAAGAATAGAAAATCCGATAATTCAATAAAATGGTGAAAAATCAAAATGCTTAAAACCAGCAAGAAATTTATTACCAAAGAAAAAAAAAACAAATAATCAACTTGCCTCCTCGCTCCATAATTACAAAACACAAAAACAAACGAGCAAGAGGATGACTTCAATGGCAGTTCAATCACAACCTTCGGAAGAAGAAGATAATGAGCTAAAAGCCCTTCGAACGATACAGCTTGCGAAGTAACCCAAGAAAAGCAACCACCACCTCCACAGACCTGTCAGACAACAAAGAACATTACCGCGGACATCCAAATCAGAGTCACATTCAACTCACTTTTGCAAGTTCATTTGAATTTCGCGAGTTATATAGTATGATCCTCGGATGAGCGCACAGTTTTGAATCGAGTGACCCAGAGACGCGAGCTGGTTCAACGAATCTATTATATATATATTTTTGAAAAGGCCAAAAGAGAGAGAAGGGACTTTCTGCACAGAAGACCTCCGTCTTCTTGTTCTTATACTAATTTTAAAGCTTTCGGTTCTTCTCTGTGGGTCCCAACAGCCGACCTTCCTTCTCCTTTCCCATGTTACAGATTACAGGGACTAGTTGCCGTGGTTCTGTTAATCTTGAATTCTCCTATAGGTCGGCAATCAAAACTCACCGGGAGAAGCTTAAATGAAACCATGAATCTAAAACTTTCCTGTGAGTACAGAGATTTTTTTTCTTTGTTGTCACATCACTGACTTTCCTCTTTCTTTTGTACCCTTTTTTTAATTTGTTTCCACTCTATTCATTGAACGCGTCTTTGGAGCAGGAAAGCCAACTGGTTTTTTTGGATTTTCGCTTTGTTCTTGGCTTTTCTATCTAGGGTTCAGAAATTAATATCCCAGTTGCAGGCTCAAACAACTGCAACTCTCAAAGATTATAATTCACTAGTGGATGCCTCTGCCAACTTGAGCTTTGTAAAAAGAGCAAGAATATCCCGAGGGTAGTAATTTCTTCATTGTAGAAGATTTTGACAAGATCTCCACCATGAAGAAGCCAGATACTGGGCTGGTGAAGATAAAGATACAAGGAGATCCTTCCGAAGATTACACCTTGTAAACTATAAGAGGAGTTGAATGTAACCAGACATTAGGCTTTGTTCTTAATGTAAAAGGAATACAGGCCTACACCAGTTTCTAACTTAGACATTAGATTTGCTGATACGAGCAAAATAAATAGCACAGAGAACTGAAAACCAGAACTATAAACAAAGTGAAAGAAGGAAAGGAAAGAGGGGGAGGAACCAGGCCGGTGCAAGTTCCATTTCCGCTGTCTGTGGGTGGGGAGGCATCAAGATAGCACGGAGCATTCTTTACGATACGATCAAGCATTAGAAATTCAGAATTGAGTCTAAAACTGAACACTCGCAATGAACAAACTGGAAATTATGTCTTTTCTTCCCCTGATTTTGAGTACGATGAAACGGAGGAAGATTGGATTAAAAAATGGAGAACTTTAACATTTGAAGACCGACCAAATCAGTGGCCTGTATCCATATAGAAAAATGAAGAACCTTTTTTCTTCCTCTCCATTACTATTTTTTATTGGTCTTTCCCTCACAAAGAGGAATCATGGTGATGAAGGGTTGGGTACAAAAAAAATTCAATTGCCATTAAAGAGTAGACCCTCTTATTAAAGCTTCAATGAAAGTAGGCAATGTCCTTTATGAACAACACCATACTTGTGGTAGAAATTTCTTGGCTGGAGATTAAACTCAAATTTAAACTACTAAAACCTGAATGTTCAAACTCCAAAAGTTTATGAAGGAAGAACAATTGAAAAAATTAGGAGAGTTTTCCATTCTTTTAAGGGAAAAGGACTCAACCAAAAGAATCGTTGTGCGGCCATAGGAAAATAAAACGACAAGAAAATTATTTTTCTTTAAAATTAATTTCTCATTGAAAAATTTCCCTATTGATAAAAGTTCTCTTTGATCAGTTTTCTTGTGTTTGTGCCCTTGTAAGAAATAATGAAAAATCAGCTGTGGTGTTTGTATTTACATTATGAATAAATTATTTTTTTATAAATAATAAAAAACAAGATTAAAGTAAGAGGTAAGTGATTAATTACCATATTTATTTTAATTTCTTATCAGAGAAATAAAAAACCCATTTTCCTATTTTTAATATTTTTTAAAGGTAAGCTGAATAAAAAAATTTCCTACAATTGACACAAAAGCATCCTAATTTTACATTAAATTTTGATTTTATGAGTATTTATTTATGCCATTATTGCATCCTTTATATAACTTTGAAGCGTGTATTAAATAATGAATTCATTTTATAATCAAGTATCATATCTCAGTTCAATACTTGAATGATATAAAAAAATTGGGCTTGATTCGGGCAAATTCAATCACCAGTTGTCTCCAACACATTTGGTATAATATATGTTAAACACCTAACTAATACTATCCAAAAGACCGGCATGTCAGAAACAGAAGACATAGATAGTTAACCCATGACCATAATAGTATCACCCCTAGTCGTCTCTACATGTGACATTTTTTTTTTATTTTTATGTGGGGATGAGCTAAGCTTTTGACTTATCTATTGAAGAATGAACATGGCATTGGGAATTTTATATTGGGAAATTGTCTAATGTCTAATCAATTTGAGAAGCTTCCGTCTCCGCCGTTGATAAAGATCGAATGACTAGAAATGTTATTTCTTATCTTAAGACCTAGGAGTGTATAATTATTATGTCATAGTTGGAGGATGTATGAGTAATTAATTGCACCTGTACAGTTACTTTTAAGGATATTGCAGGTGGGTTTACGGGTAATTAAGATAAATCAGAAGGGTACGTACACGTTTATACAAAATGTCAAGGACGTGGGCGTAATTAAACCCTCCGTATTACTTTTTAAGGTTCGCTTCTGCCTCATTAATTTCGTCATTCAAAGCGGACCACGCAAGGGTGGGTTTTGGTTTTGGACCAAACCCCAGTTGTGAACAGTTTGACCATTCTAAGTAGAAGATTTCGTTTTTTCGGTTTTCGAAGTCTAAAAGACTTGGCAAGGTCGCAACCGTGGGGGTTTGGTTATTCGCACGGCGAAGAACGCGTGGTGCGAGTGACTCTTGTCAGCACCGCCTTCAGTTTTAATCCAAATCTTAACCTAATTCTTATTATAAAATTATTTTTTATTATTTTAAAAAATTTTATTATTATTTTAAATAATAATTAAAGTTTATATATTATTATTTAATTTTGAATAATTTATTATAAAAAATATATGAGAGATTGAACAGAAGGTGTGATGATGAATAAGTGGGGCCTATTTGTGGACTAAAAGGGTTGATGCAGGCCCGTATGGTTTTTTGTACACGCGAGGGAGAATAAACTCGCGGTCCTTCAGCGTCACCAAGAAACGGGGAAATAAAGCGAAAGAGACAGTGGAGCAACAACTTTTTGTTTTCTCTCTCCTTTTCGGCTAATAAAATTCAAAACTCGGGTTTAGACGTCAGACTTCAAAAGGTTGAAACGCGACGGGAGGAAAGTGGAAAACCCCACAGCGACTCAGGCAGCAGGAGCAGCGGCATCATCTGCTACTGCCGGGGCCCGAAACTCGCGCGCTCGATTCCTTGTTCTCTCTCTCTCTCTCTCTCTCTCTCTCTCTCTCTCTCTCTCGAACCAGGCGTGGCCTATGGATTCCCGGATTTTCGAATCCATTTATCCGTCTGGGGACATTTCTCTTTGCTTCACTCTGTCTTGGTGTCTTCTTTAATCTCTTCATCGTCGCTTGAAATCTTCCTCATTTCTTTCTCTTACCTTCTCTTTTGTTTTTTAGCCTGCAGGGGAAGCGTTTTCTTTTTAATTATTTTCAGTCTCATTCACCACCCATAAACTCTCCTTCTGTCTCTGGGGTCTTTCTGTTCTGGTCTGTATCCGCTTTCGCTTTCGTACCGCGGGTTTTATCGTTTTCCCTGGGGATCAGATCCGGATCAGCTGGAGGATGGTTTGGCTTCTTTGACCGGGTGTCCAGGTCCAATCCGGCGCGCCTGGCCGTAGCGTTGGCAACCCATGGGGCTGTGCTACGGGAAGAACGTCTCTGTTGCGGAAGGCGGAGTTCAGGGGGCCATCGATGCGCCCGAACCGCGTCAGACCCCCTCCACCTCCGTCAACGGTGGCGTCAGTAGCAGCAGTAACGTTGCGTCCGTTAGGAACACGCCTGCCCACTCCTCGGCCAATAGCCCCTGGCGGAGCCCACTGCCTCCGGGAATCGCACCGTCACCGGCGAGGTCCACTCCCAGGAGATTCTTCCGGCGACCGTTCCCGCCACCGTCGCCTGCGAAGCATATAAAGGCGTCGCTTGCGAAGCGGCTCGGTCCGTCAAAGCCCAAGGACGGACCAATCCCTGAAGACGGGGCCGAGGCAGAGCGGCCTCTGGATAAGAGTTTCGGTTACGGGAAGAATTTTGGAGCCAAGTATGAATTGGGAAAGGAGGTGGGGCGGGGCCATTTTGGCCATACGTGCTCCGCAAGGGCGAAGAAAGGCGAGATCAAGGGCCAACAAGTGGCTGTAAAGATCATTTCTAAAGCTAAGGTGCGGTGGTATGTTTGATTTTTGCAGTATAGGTCATTACTGTGCACTTCATCTCCTTCGCGAAACCTCGGTTGTTTCTGTTGGATATATAGTCACTGGCATGAGGCTAGTATATGATGTCGCTTAAATTTGTCCATTTTAACAAACTTCTCTGTCCTTTTTAGACTGACTATGTGCCGCTGACAACTTAGAACTAGTGGAGTGGTTCAGGGCAAGAAGGAAGGTCGTCCGTAGAACCACTTGGATTTTTATATCCAGTACAAGATTCCTTAATATTATGGGCATTTCGGATTTTAATTGGACCTACTTGTCGGGGTTTAATTTAGTATCGTGAGTTCAACTTGATGTCACCGCTGAGATGGTCGAGGAAAGAAGAATTTCTCAGTGCATTTTATGGAGGTTTTTCAGTTGTCATTGTCTTCAGTTGATTGCAATAGGAGTTTATGTTTCTGAAGATAGAAGTGAGTATGAAGACTACTTGATGGCTTAGCGAGGATTGAAGCCTGTGAGTTCTTATTTTGCTTAAAGGGTTTTTTTACTATGATTTGGTGCTTGCAAGCTTACTGTTTAACAACAATAAGAATTGCTGGTAGAGCAACTGCTCCAGCGAACAAGTTAGATCGTTGGAGGTATTGAACTTATGATGTTCTGATAGGCATACAGGGACATCTTTGTGGGAATTTATAAAGGTAACATGATATCTGCCTGCTGCTGATAGGTTTTATTAGACGCTGTACTTACTTAAGTCAGCTCATTTAGAACATGGTCCCATCTTCATATATGTGAAGGAGTTCTGATATTTGTTATTTGTTGGGTGGAGACGATACAGTATAGCTCTCAGTCTCCATTAAATACTTCATAGTTTCAGAGAAAAGATAATGGAAATTCTAACCTGCCTCAAAGAAAGAAAAGAAAAGGTAACATCAACTTTTTTCCAAGAAGAAAAATAGGTAACATCAACTGTGTTATGATATGAGCGATTTTGGTTTTGGTTATTTCTCTTGACTTGCAATTTGAAGTGAAGCAGGATGGGAGATTTAGTTGTTTATTGAGTTGCTTATGAGTTTGTAGGTTAACGGCCTCATTTTGACTGGTTATTGGTCAGAACACAGGTTTTGAGAATCTTATGGAGTCTATAACTCTCAAAAAAGATTTCTGCACTATTTGGATGCTTCTGGTTGAAATTTTCCTATATTAATTCAATGTTAAGTTGTACAGATTTTTGGTGATTTGAGAAAGGTGATCTCTGTTATTATATTCTCAATTGAAAGGTTAAATGCTTCTTACATTCTCTGTGGATGCACTTGAATGAAAATGTTGACTGCAGTGTGGTCAGGAGAAATCTATGAGTAAAATTCTCAAAAAAAAAAAAAAAAAAAGAATCTATAATGACAATGATGATGCTAGAAGGATAAGAAACCTTAGATATTACATTGTGTCACAATCCTACAGTTTGGTGTGGTGGAAAGTGAACAAAATGGACTGTGAAATGCTATCAGTCAACCACATTTTGACTTACTAATAAGATGATTTTTGTATTTTTTTTTCAAATTTTCCAAATTTTAAGGTAGGAAGGGAACGTTGGTGGAAAATGTGACTGGGGAAACACAGGGATTTAAAAAGTTGCAATGTCATTTATGTTGCATTTAATTATTTCATTGTCATCTTCATCGTCATTGTCACCAAAGCCTTGTTGCCAGTGTTGGAGGACAAGAATTCATGCAACTTGTTTTTTCCCCTCTTCTTTTCTAAAGAATTCATGTAACCAATCCTAACATAGTTGAGAGAAGGATTTGATGATGATGATGATGATGATGTTGATGATAATAACATATGATGACTTACTATAATATGGAAAGATTTATTAGAAAAATCAATGTGCATTTGGCTGTATGTATGCCTTATGGGCTTACAACTGTTTAAAGTTTCACTTGTGGAGTTAACAGTGGGCTGATTACACAGTGCTATTGTTTGACAGATGACTACAGCTATATCTATTGAAGACGTTCGAAGGGAGGTGAAAATCTTAAAAGCTTTATCTGGGCACCAAAATCTCGTCAAATTCTATGATGCTTGTGAGGATGCAAATAATGTTTACATAATCATGGAGTATGTATTCGTATAAGGTTTCTTTTTCATGTGGAATTGTTATTGTAATTAGTGTTGCAGTATTTTTTTAAGATGAGATAGGAAAATGTACACCAGTTACCATGCTGATTGGTGAAAGTTTTTCTAAACTTTCTTAAGTTTGTTACTGTGTCAGATTGTGTGAAGGTGGAGAACTGCTAGACAAGATTTTGTCTAGGTAAGTGTGGGTATAAACTGTATATGATTATGTAGTTTGTGGTTTACTTGTGCATTTTATCTAAGTTCTCTGTGTACATTTTCTATTTTAGAGGTGGAAGGTACACTGAAGAAGATGCAAAATCTATTGTTGTACAAATTTTGAGTGTTGTTGCCTTTTGTCATCTTCAAGGTGTTGTTCATCGTGATTTAAAACCTGAGGTACATATTTGATGTTGAAACAATTCATTCATTTTTGCTTTTCAATTAGAGAATCTCTGTATCTTTTCCCTTTCCTGTATGTTTTTTCTCTTTTTTTTTTTGTTGACGGTAATTCTTCTTGTGCTGTTTAGTAAATCCTATTGTTGTTTCTTTTATATGAAGAGCTTGTCTTGACCAGCATCTCTAATGATTTGTTTTTGCATCTCTCTTAACAGAACTTTCTCTTCACCACCAGAGAAGAAGATGCTCCTATGAAGATTATTGATTTTGGCCTTTCTGACTTCATTAAACCTGGTAAAACTTTCTTTTTTTTTTTAGTTGGAATGGGGCAAAAGTTAATGGTCAACTTTCTGCGTTCCTCTGTGGATGCTGTGACATGTTAAATATCGTGAAGGAATGGAATCTAGTAGAAGTCATGCTTGCTGTAATAGCTTGCCATGATATGCAGTTAATGTTCTGATCTAGCCCCTAGAATTATAGTAGAGACTAGCCATGGTTTTTTTTAGCTGATCTGGAACTATGAAGTTTGTATTTGGCAAATGAAATGAAATTAAATTTTGAATGATTTTTTTTCTTACTGTTTCTTTCTTCTTGTGTAGATGAAAGATTGAATGACATTGTTGGCAGTGCATACTATGTTGCACCTGAAGTTCTCCATAGATCCTACAGTATGGAAGCTGATATTTGGAGTATTGGAGTCATATCATACATATTGTTATGTGGAAGCAGACCTTTCTGGGCCCGCACGGAGTCGGGAATTTTCCGGGCCGTGCTAAGGGCAGACCCCAACTTTGAGGATGCTCCTTGGCCTTCAGTATCTCCGCAAGCCAAAGACTTTGTAAAAAGACTCTTGAATAAAGACCATCGCAAAAGAATGACAGCTGTGCAGGCACTTGGTAAGTTATTACTTCCTGAAGTCTTCTTGTTTATAAAAGATCAAGTTGTTGTTCTACTTGATTGTTTTTCGGGTGGCTGACAAGTATACTTTTGCACAGCTCACCCATGGTTGCGAGATGAGAACCGTCCAGTTCCATTAGATATACTTGTCTACAAGCAAGTCAAATCATACCTTCGTGCAACACCTTTGAAACATTCAGCGCTCAAGGTTCTATTCTTTTTTTAAGGTTCACTTATTTTAGACGCTCTTGAATAATTTTTGCTTAAGTTGTAAAATATCTATGAAATCTTTTATCCATTTTAATGTTTCATAGTGATAGGAGAACTTGCAATGGCTAAGTTGCGTTTTGACTTGCCCAAGAGTATTTAACCTGTTTTTTTTAAATTGGGTTATCTTAATCTTGGTAAATCAGGTGCTGTTTCAATATACATGTTGTATGCGTTTTTGCATCTTATTCCATGCATTGTCATTTTTACTTTGTATTGCACTATCCATATAAAAAAAAATCTTTTCTTGATATGAATGTTTGGACAACGGTGTACAAAAGTGTTTTGGGTTGTGGGATTAGAAAAATATGTTTGGATGTCTTTAAGTTTTTGCTTCAAAATTTCAGGCACTGTCGAAGGCATTAACTGAGGATGAGCTTGTTTACCTCCAGTCTCAGTTTAGGCTGTTGGAACCAAGTAAAGATGGTCGTATCTCCTTTGAAAACTTCCGGATGGTTAGTAGATATATTACTTCCATCTTGTTAGCGAAAGGGAAAAATTGTGCAAACACTCGTTTGTAAATTCTTTTTCCGGTGATTCTACCTATGATTTGTTGCTCTCTGTTTCAATTGCTCAAAATATCCTTACTTTTTCAGGCACTTCTTAGAAATGCTACTGATGCAATGAAAGAGTCGCGAGTTTCAGAAATTCTAAACTCGGTAAAATATCTGATCCTTATTAGCAAAATGCATACAAATACAATTCATTCATTACAAACAGTCTTCTGCCTGTCCAATAGCATGCACTTTCCATTATGGCCTTTGCTAGTTATATTTTGGTGTATCTTTGCTTCAATACTGATTACTTTAGGTGTTTAAGTTAATTGTGTTACTGTCAGTAACCTAAAGTTTGCTTAGTTGGTCTGTGGATTTGTGAACGGTATCTCAAATTCCGTTTGATCATCCATTATGGACTGCATCAGATGAATCAGAAAGTGAGTTTGGACCTTACCTGGTTCACCGTTCAATATATGTAAAAAAATTCTGAAAAACAACTTAAAAGACCAAATGGGGATCCACACCCCTAGATCTGCCAACCACTTGGCGGACTCTCATGCTAAACGGGGATCCTCCCTCCAAAGCCTTATTGTGGAGGGTGGCTTCTCTCTATAGATTGTATTTCTTCTCTCTGTTTACAATATTCACACATTCCATAAAAAAAACTCAAAAGACCAAATGAACCTAACCCAGTGATGAAACAGTCATGCAACTTTAAAAAAAAGTACATTGGTAAAATCATTAGAAGTTAAAAAAATCACATGGTTAAGTTGACAAGCATTTAATCTTTCAATCAAATTCATTTTTTGAAAAAAGTATTCAATGTCTTCAGTTTAAATTCCTTACCATCTTAGTGAAACCAAAATAAAATGGATTATTTGTTTTGATCACTAACGTGGCTCATATAGCATAGTTGTGCGAACCCATTAGATTGAAATTTTCTGCATTTTCTTAGATCCAAAGCTTGGATAATCTAATTGGAGACAAATAAGAGTATTAGGGGTGAGGATCTTCCCCCCTCATCCCCAAACAGTGGGATCAATTGATCACATTATATTAATAGTACTAGTAAATGAGAGGTCGTTTATCTAACACCTGCGAATTATAAAAATTGAATAAGAGATCTCATTTTTAGCATGCTTAGTCATCAAAAGTTCTTGATAGCATCATGCAATGTTTCTCTGAACTATCTTATATATACCGTTGTAAAAAAGTTATATAAAAAATGATCCATATTTTAGAGCATTTAGCATGACTCTTTACTCAATGCCTGATACACTGGCTAACTGAGTTAATTCGCCCCTGGATGAACCTCGATCCCTTGGCAGAACTGCACATTCTCACTAAAACCCGCACAGATCACCTCTTTGAGAATGGTCCCTGAACCCTGATTGTGACTTTTTTTGTTTTGAGAAAAGGTACCCTGATTGTGACTTTTTTTGTTTTGAGAAAAGGTACCCTGATTGTGACTTTTTTTGTTTTGAGAAAAGGTACCCTGATTGTGACTTGGTAACACCATAATCCATATGATTTTGGACAAGCAGCAAGTTCACTTGTGCCTGTGAACAATGCATACAACAACATCAAGATGACAAAAGAGTACCTAAAAATATGTTCAGATTCAATGCTTCAAGCCATTTATTTCATATAACAATATGAGGCTTCATGTATAATTTGCATGTAATAAACACTCAAGAAAAGAGGAAAACATTTCTTTTTGTTATTTTTAATAAGGTGATCCTCTTTCTTGTGTTAATAACTAAAAGGGTGGGTTGTCCATTGTTCTTGAAGTTAAAATACTTTTATCTCCAATCACATAATTCCTAGAGTGGACCCACAATGACTGCAGCTGTCACATTCTCCCTTCAATGTTCAGCTGTAAGATATACAAAGATCCTCTTTTTTTTAGTTTTTTAATTTTTCTAAATGTTGAATCCACTCCAGACCGTGGTGAGACTTGAACCAAAGACATCAAACCAGAAACTTCCATGTGGCCATTCAACCGGTGGCCCCATCCTTGGATAAAACAGTATTGAGAAGAATTACGCAAGAACTCCTTGACAAAACCATCAACCAATTTTACGGACATGTTTGAAGTCTAAATGATGGACCAAGTAAAACTCTTTATCTGTGCTACTCATGTCACTGTTCAGTCGGATCTTGAATATCTGTGTCTATGCTGGTTAATGGGTTAGTGAGAGTACCTAAGGCCATGTGGTCTGATGGTATTTTCTTTACAACCAGGAGCGTCAGGTCGTTACTTCGAATCGTGCCATGTCCTCTCAAAAAAAAAAAAAAAAGGGTTAGTGAGAGTCTTTAAAAGGGAATGAATTTTGAGTTTGTACTATTTCGACTTTTAGAATCTTAGATCATCAAAACAACATCTTATGTCACTGAAAATATCGATTTCTTTTTGCCTTCGAATATTCAGCACCAGTGAGCATAGTGAATGGGTTAGTTGTGTTTCTTTTGTTGCACTTCCAAAACTTTCCACCTTTCTTTTCTCTATTTCTTTTGCTTTTACCCCTTCAGGTTGTTGGTTAGTTTTCTTTATCTTTTGTTCATGTTTTGTCATATTCTCTTCCTGACATTTTGTTGACCATAACAAGGATCTGCCATTTAGTTAGGTTATCGCCGAGACATCTTTTTTTGGTCTTCCCCTGATAATTAGATACTATTAGTGTGAAATAGTATTTTATTAATGATTTTTAATCTTCTGTAGGTTTCTGTAGTTTCACAGGTTATTTACGAACTTCCCACTTTCTTGTGGTTAATGCTTTCCAAATGGTCATTGTCTCAAAATTTTGTATTTTTAGTCTATGATACAAAGTTCTTCCTTTGATGATAAGAGATGAAACAATTTGAGTAGCTCAAACTGAAAGATGAACTATACAAAAACCCACCCATATGAAGCTTAAGACTGTTCCTAATATCTTTAAATGCAGCTGCTTCTTGAAAAAGATAGAAGAAATCTTTTATACACTGTATCTTCTAAGACCTACTTTACATGTCAGGTAAGAAACAAATCTTAGAACTTAAGCATGACTGTGTAGACATGCTTTGCCTCCTCAAGAGTGATAACAAAGTGGTGGGTCTATTTATCTGTGTAGAAATTGTTACCCTCCTTGGAAAGCATGGCTTGCCATATTTTATTGGTGCTTTGACCTTCCTGTACGTTTAGGTTTTGAAGTATCAACACCATAACACAACTGGCTTAAATAGTGATTTTGTCTGAGGGTCTGGATGGGACTGTACCCTGAACTGGTCCAGGTTAACACATTTCACCTCTATGAACTACCTACTCCTGGTTAGCATCCTTCATTCCGTTCTGGGCTTGTCTGTGTAACAATCAATAACTGAGACTCATTTTAGAGGCTATAATTTCTGGGTTTTTTCATTTAAACAATTTAGATAAGTTAGTGGAACTTCGTATGTTGCTATCATCAAAGAGTTATTCCTAAGCGTTAAAGCTAGGTTTTTAATGATTTTTTACTGCATGTGGATGTTTTTATTGAGCCTTTTCTTATTATGCTGACTATTTAAGACAATAGTAACATTACTAAATGATCTTTTAGAATGTTTCAAGCGATTAAAATCGCTAAAGTCCTTGTTTATATATCATTAGAGTATCTAAGTTAAGGATCTAAGACAATACTGAAATTCTTTAGTAACTGTCTCACATATTTAGTACTGTATAATCTCAATTGATAAACAAAAATATTTTTTTGAAAAATCAAATAAACTAGTTTGTTTAATTTCAAATTTAATTAGATGATAGAGGTATTCATATGGAAGAAATTCAATTAGATAGATTACTAGATTTAGTACTTGTCAGCTTGACTGGAATATGTGTTTTAATTCTTTATCGTCATTTTACCAATAAAGACGAAGGTACTGAGTTAGATCATTAGTTTAATTTTATATTTTTGTTTACTTGTAATGTTAGAAAATTTATCATATGTTTTTGAGGTGATATGGATAGTGGCCACTTTTGTGATGTCTTGCGTCCAATACATTTCATGTGTAATTTGTCAAAAAAAAAAAAAAGTTTTGGGACGACTGACTCAGATTTTTGGGGTGACTTGTGTTGGTTTTGTGTTGAATAGGAGAATGCTGAATAGATTTATGCAAAGACATCTATGTTGGGCCTTTATTAGCTTGAAGTGGTTAAAATGATGATAAAGTAGACTCTTACTTATAGTGAAAGACATTCCCTCTTTGGGTGTCTCTTTATTACTGTAAAAAGGAAGAAGAAAGAAGGTTGAAGAGAGAGAATGGGAGGGAGAGAAAGTGGAGAAGAGTAAATTGAGAAAGAAACTGAGATTGGGGACCTACACGTCCCCCAACTTCTGTTTATAGCTTAGGGTTGAGTACAATTTACAATATTGCCCCTACTTTAAGTGAAAAACCCTAATTCTCTATATCTCTTATTCTACGTGTCCCCTTTACATGAAATTTGGTCCATAGACATAGTTTGACATGTAGCACAAGATTACATCATGAAATATAAATAATGACAAGGTAAAATGACCAAAATATTTATCAAAAAAAAAATGACCAAAATACTCCTGTTCTTGTTTTTCAACAATTATATATGCTACTAAACCTAGGACCATCATAAATTGGAAGCGTGCTAAGCTTTTGAACTGCTATTTTATTTTAATTGAAGAAAATGATATGAGGATTAAGGGTAAATGATGTAGTCTTGATGCTTATTTTTATTATTTTTTATTCTGGAGTTCAATTACTGAATTAGTGACCTAGTTGAAAGTAGTTACTGGAGTGAGTGCTACCTATTAATAATTGGCGGATTGAACTATTCAACAAATATACCAATGTATAAACTGAAAAGATATGAATTATTACCCAGTGACAGTCAGTAGCAGTTTCAGTTGTTCTTGCTACCTCATATCATAGTTGATGACTGTATCCATTGTCCATTTCTCGTGTAGTTTGGTTGGCAAGGTTGTCCGTCTTTGTTCAAGCTGCCATTATTTCTGCTGTGTTAGGTTACACCATGTTCTTAGCTATCTTGGTTTCTATGTTGTGTCCAGATGGAACAGTTATCTTACCGAAAGATGGACTTTGACGAGTTTTGTGCTGCTGCAATAAGCACATACCAGTTAGAGGCTCTTGAAGGATGGGAGCAGCTTGCTAGCACGGCTTTTGAGCACTTTGAACGTGAAGGGAATCGAGTGATCTCTGTAGAGGAATTAGCAAGGGTGAGTAACACCCCTCCTGGCTTTGAATTCGAACGGCATCATTACTTCAAAAAGTTTTGCAACATATAACAAAAGTAATAACATGTCTGTAGGAAATGAGCCTAGGCCCAACAGCACACTCAATTCTCCGCGATTGGATCAGACCGTCTGATGGGAAGCTCAGTTTTCTTGGCTACACCAAATTTTTGCATGGTGTAACGTTACGTAGCACAAATACAAGACATCAGTAGTTTCTTCTGTAGATGAGCTGTTTGTTGTTTTCACAAATTCAGTGTTGTTTGTAAGGCTTTTGTGAGGTTTTTTGTTCATTGATTAGGTAATGAAATTTGTATAAAGCAAACGTTTTTAGAGAGAGAATCTTCATATGAAGAAAGGTTTCTGAAGTCACGCAATTCTTTGATCAATCTAGGTGCAAATAGCTGTAAAACTGGACTGATCACACAATTCTCTATATTACAGGGAAATCTATTTTCTTGAACTGGAAATAGAATTTATTTCTGTGAGAAGTGTACTAAAATAACGTTTTCTTCATATGAATTATTAATGTAATTCTTTTTCTTGAGTTACTTAGCGTGTGTTTGGAACACAGAAACTGGAGAGAAAATAAAATTAAAATTTGGTCATTTGAGGCCAAAAAAAATAAAAAATCCTTGAATTACTAAGGGATCAAATTGTGTTATGTAAAATTTGGGAAGTTTTTTTTCTAGTACCCATTGAAAATGAGAGAGAAAATGGAAGAGAAAAGTAGTGTTTTCTTGTTTGGATATATGCGCAAAAATAAAAAATAAAATAAAATTATTAATATTTTAAAATTTTGATAATTAAAATTTTCTCTCAATTTTTTATTTCTTTTCTTTTCTTCCCAAATTTTATTATTTTATGAAAAAAAATTAATTATTTTTCTTTCAATGATTCTCTATTGCCAAACAATAGAAAGTATCTCACCCCTTTTTCTTGTTTTTTCTTTTTTGTGGGTTCCAAACAGGCCCATTGAGCCGGTCATTCTTTGTAAGATTCTTAATACGGACAAAACTATTATTTAATCTTCAAGTATGGACACAAATTGAGCCTCAAATGACCTAATGGGCGAAATGCAACTGCCCTTGGTTGATTAGCTCAAGTTTTACAACTAGTCTGTACTCAATGCTAGAGAAGAAATTTAGTCTCATTTGGTAACGATAGTTCCAAAGATGGTGGCAAAGTAGCAACAAAGCTAATTGTTTATTGCTACATTACTACATATATCCAATAGGGCATCAAGCTAACTTGAAGTCTAAGATATTGGGAGAGATGACAAAGTTGTGGCTGAGTGTCTACTTGTTGTTGCAATCTCCTTGGCGGCTTCAAGGGAATTTGACAAAGTTACGATATGATTTATAATTGTTATAGCCTCTATGAGCATTTAGCAGATTGCCTTTCTCCCTCCAAAAAGCTCTCCTCTCTCGAAAAGGTCATCCTTTAACCCTATAGGGGGTCCATATTTTTAGTATGGTGGTTCAACCACCCTACTTTTGTTTTCTCCTTATCTTCTCCGTCTCCCCTTGACTACGTATACATGCAAGTAGAGAAGAGTACTTGACAAGATCTTTTCTTCTAACCATGAGAGCATGAGACCTTGTCTTATCCATTTCAAATAGTGTCACTTGGTCCCCTTAGGTGGAGCTTTTTTATGAGACCATATGTCTCCATGCACCACCTTCTTTGCTAATTGAAGCTTAGGTGGTCTTCTTCTCTAATTTGATTTTAGTAGCGACTCCGTTACTATCCACTTCATCTTTTGATTGAAGCTCTATTTTTTTGACAAATCATTGGTTGTTTGGCTAAACCTCCATTTGACCATGTAAGGCTTTGATTTTGACTATTGGTCAACTGGTGATCAGGTTCTTTCAATCTTGATTATTGACCAATATCGATAAAAAAAAATTGCCTATCACTTTATTTTTCTTTGATAGCATGTAATCCCCTTATACATAAAAAAAAAAAAAACATACATGAATTATGCAAAAAATTAATTTAAAGCATAGCCCTAGTCCTTGGTGACAATGTTTAGAAGAAATAACCCTAGCTTTACAAAAATGAATTATTAAGGTGGCATTAAATACCCTTAACATCAAATTCGTCCTATATGGGTGATTATCAACTTGGGTCCTCATCAACTTCTACTTTTGCATCATTTTCTTTTAGAAGGAATTTTAAAGAATAGCCAGTGACACAACTAGTTGTCACTCTTTTAGACACTAGGCAATTCCTGCCCCAATAAATCATAACAATAGAGCTTAATCATAGCTTAAAAATGGTTAATCTGTTTTATGTCATGTCAAATACCTTGGTTTGATGTAGAAGTGATATTAATTAGGAATGGAAGAGAAGGACTTCAACTATGTGACCTGTTCATTGAAAAGGGAACTAGAGTTATCCATTTATGTGGCTTTTGTTTATAAAAAGAAAAAAGAAAAACCCCTAGTGGAGAAAGAAGCCAAGAAAAACCAGGAATTGAAGAAGATGGTGACATTCTCCTACAATGTTAGTGAGAGAAACGGGTAAATTGAAGGAAGAAGTGTTCCACAGGCAACTACTAGCTCTAATGGAAGAATGTCAAGGATGAGAGAGCCATTTAGACGGTTAGAGTGATCAATCAATTCTTTTTTTGTTTTTTGGTTCTCTCTTTGGTTCAACTGGTGGAGGATCAACTGGATTTAATAATTGTACAATTTCTTTGAACAAAATAAGAATACTCTTTTGGTTATTTTATTAGTATTTCAAGGATATTATCTAATGAAAAATGAATCTAATCCTACGATTAAATTATGGTCGACAACAACTTAGTACGCCCATAAAACCTACTTTAGCGGCTTAATGGAATTTTGAATACGAAAGAATATAATTTTTTTATATATTTAAATTTTCTTTCTAGAGTTTATATACGAGTTGACTCCCTTCTCTCATGAAAAATTGGGTTTTTTTCCATTCGAACAAAAATAAAATGATAAAAAAATTATTTTTTATTTTTTATTTTTTATTTTTTATTAAAAATCTAGAAAAACAATTTCGTTGATTAGTTTTCTTGCTTTTGTGCCACCATAAGAAACAACGAGAAAATTAATCGTATTATTTTCCAATGGCGATAGGAGTCGAATGAAAAAAAAAAAAACCCTAAAAATGAATACAATTTTTTTGTCAAAGAGATTATTTTTTTTTTTCACTAGAGGCCTTTTAAAAAAAAAAATTCCTACCTGATAGGAACCTTTTGTTACCTGGTGAGACATAAACCCAACAATTCTATAGAACAAAAGGCCTAACCTACTGTCTTAAAATTGGTGAGACACTCCAAGAAGAGCCAGCCAAAAAAAAAAAAAAAAAAGATAAAAAGAAGTGATCTTGGACAAGAAAAAGAAGAATTAGGAGGGCCGACACAGCAAAATTATTGGGTTTGTTTTGTAGGGTATTTGAGAGAAATCACAAAAAATGAAGAAAAAATAGGAAAACTGGCAGGGAGAAGCTAGAACAACCAAGAACAATTGGTCCCCATATTTGGAGGGGAATCTCCTTCTGGTTGGCCTCCGATGTGAAAGCAGTGAAAGCAAGAGATGCCAGATGAATAGCTCGGAAGGAAATAAGGGTAGCCTAACCCTGTAATTTCTTCAGTTGAGAAAACACAAGGATCATTACCCTACATTTGATTCATCAAGATCACCTTCACACTTAGCTTGTAAGGCCAGATTTCTAACCGTCAACAACCCTTACTTGATCCAGTAAACAACCCCACTTGAAGTTCATAATAATCAATCATCTTTGCTTTCTCAATTTCAATAATTGCAGCCGATTACTTGCAGAAAACTCGTTTCCTTTTACACTAACTAAATATAAAACCCAGAATCAACGGGTTTAAGGGACGCTTCTTCTATTTCCTATTCGACTCTCTCATCCACCCACCACCGCCTATGTTCTTGGATTTCAATTGGCAGTATGAAAGGGATTGTGTCTTTTCATAATTAAGGATAATATAAACGTACAGAAGGTTAAGACTTGGTATTGATTGGTCTGGTATAGCTCTTTCTGTGTATCCGCCGCCGGGGGAGGCCATTAATGTCGGTAGCGACGTTCAGGGGTAATGCCTGCGAGCTTCGTCCCAAGCTCTAACCAACTTACTTCTAGACACACTTTCCACCTCGGTGGAACCGCATCTTTTTCTACCAGACGAGGACTCTCGACATGCGACATCTCCCTCGTGTAATGAAGAGACAACGCCAAGTCTCCTGCCCATTCGTCCCTCAGTAGGCCAACCGCGAATCAACGGAACCCAGCTTCTCCGGGCTCACATGGACCCTCGACATGCCGACAGCGTCCGCGACTCCGGTATCCTTGGGTTATTTAAACGGCGAGAAGAACAAACAATGAAAAATAAAGGATTTTATCAGTGAGACGTATTTGGAATTTCTCCTTTCCTTCCTTGCAAAGGAAGAAGAAAAGATGAAGAAATCACGAAGAGAGAACGGTTTGAATTTCCATCTATTTGATGGTTAAAGGACTAAATATTTGGATTCCAAATTTTCATCATCGTCGTCAATACATCATGCCATCGATTTCTTCTTCCGATGCACCGAAAAGAAAATCAAGAGAGAAATTTATCTAGATATCTAAACTATACAGTTTTTTCGGACCCATCCTGGAAGAAGAAACTGTAACTCAGCAAGCAAAACAGGAATCGAACGATTCATCGATCTAGGCGCGGAAGCAGGGGAGCGGGTGGTGGTGTTGGTGGTGGTGGTGGTGATGGTGCAGCGACGTCTCCCGATCGATGATTCCCTGCACGTAACGGAAGTCTGCGATGTGGCAGGGGATGTTGATGGGCCCCTTCTGGTCGAAACCGTACTCCTTCTCGGCCTCTTTGAGGAGCTGCATGAAGAGCGGGTGGTTGAAATAGATGACGGGCACCACGAACCTCTGCAGCTCCTCCCCATCCTGCCCCACCATGATGGCCAGATACCCCTTGGGCACGTCCCGCGCGCCGTCCTTCCTTCCGTGCAGGTGCGGCAAATGCAGGCCGTGGAAGTTCAAGAGATGCTTACCGTCGCCGCTACCCATATCCTCGCACGCCAGTTGTCCGAATGAATTGACCACCAAGAAGAGAGGAAGATCAGAGAAGCTGCGAAACCGATCTGTTACAAGAAGAAGAGGTGAGAGAATGCCAGAGGATCGAGGCCGGAGATGGCGAATTTGAAGCGGGCGAGGGCTGAATCACAGAGAGACTTAGGCACGTTGGACATGGTACTCGAAGCCCGAATCTGATTCAGTAAAAAACATACCAGACAGGGAGAAAGGAATTGAGGAGCGAAGCAGAAAGGTATCGCAGAGGTTTTATAGCAAAAGAAGCCGGAAGGGGAGAAGGGAAGAAGGGCAGGCGCCGAGAGCCTAAGACCATCTCATCTCTACTCCTAATTACACTGCGGCTCCAATTAATTAGTAGTTTCTTAATTAAAACCGGGGAGGGCACCTGCAGTGTAAGCGACACGTGGTGTAATTAACGATTAAAATTTTGCGTCGTGACAGGTCAGCCGGGGAAAGCGGACAATGGGAAGAGGGGAACATGGTGGAGTGTACATCGAGTGTGTCACGTCAGCGTTACGAGTTTGTTTCCGGAAATGGCCCTGGGAATAAATTTTTGCGGAAAGGAAAATTCGTGGAGAGCAGAATTCAAGAATCGTCGGAAATAATATTCTTGAGTATTCTTCTCGATTAAGAAATATTTGAAAAAGATTTTTTTATTTCATAAATAATAATACAAAAAAAAGAAAAAACAACCCTATAGGACACACCGACCGGAGTGACTCGGAGGAGCTACTTCCGGCGAGTCCTCCTTCCTGGCGAAATAACGCGTGACGTGTGGAGATGAGTGGGTAGGTCGCGAAGAACCGAAACGTAACCCAAAAGTAAAACGGCACGGACGCGCTCGGTGCGAGATGCGATTCCCCCAAACTTCATGCTCGAGCTTCGCAGGAGGCGGAGAAGCTTCTCCAAAGGAGGCGAAAGCTTGAAGCCAAGCAAAGGATCATCGATCGCACCGCCCTTACCGACCTCCCGGTTCGTTAGATCGCCGCCGCCTGTGGACCCATACTTAATTGGCGTGCTTAACAGAAAGTCAAGCCGCAACTTTCCCCAACGACCTTCTGCTTCCTTGTCTCTCTGAAATTCACGACCGTAACAGATCATTCCCCCTTTTTGGGGATTTTCAGGTTTCTTTGGCTTTAGGTTTCACGGTTCAAATTGATTTGGGGTCGGGTTCAATTTTTTTTTTAATATCTGACCTGTACACACTGAAAAGAAAAGAAAATAAAAATATAAAAAAGTCATTTCATCGGTTTTCTTGTCTTTATGTCACATTAGCAAGCAATAAAAATTTTTATTATAATATTTATATTTATATATATATGAGAAATAAAGTGAAAAACATTAAAATTAAAAAAACAAAGATGGATATAAAAATTGCCTCAAAATTAGGTCAAACAGATATTTTTTTTACCATTCTCAATCCACACAACTGATCATGAAGAAACGGCTATCTTAGCTATCTGATCATGATATGACAACTCACATAGTGTTTTGCACCAAATGGTAACCCTTTTTCAATCCAATTACTCTTATCCCACAAAAAAATTTAAATAATATAATAAAAATAAGCTTTATATTGTTCTAATAAAAAATGATAAAAATAATAAACTAAAAAAGATAAAAAAAGGAAGAAAATTAATCATATTTTATTAAAAATAGTACAAAGAGAAATAATTCACTTCTCCTTTTATTTTCCAGTAAAAATACAAAAAATCCTTCTCCTAAAGGGTTTAACTGGCAATGGTCAAAATCACTGTTGCAGCAAAAGGAGATCACATGCGATTCCATTTTCTCCGCAATCAAACACCAGACAGACCGCAAACACCACTCCCCTCTCCTTTTCTTTCCTCCCTAGTTTCAATTTTCCTGGCCCGGTTGCCCCCACCATTAATGGCTCTTTCCCAGAATATCTTAAGCATCACTCTCCAGTCTCTCTCACCACATCCTCAAGAACATAATTTCATGGGTAATGGGGAGGAGGACCCTTTCACCTTTCCTTTTGCTTTCTTTACACAAAGCTTAGAAGCGCCACAAACAATGATTATTATCCCTCTACTGCCTGCAAAAAGATCGCCAAACCGATCATCGAGAATGCCGAGATATGCAGAGATTGAGTTTGTCTCACCTTTGGATCCAAAGTGGTGAACTGGTGATTATCTTCTCCATTTGGGAAAAAAAAGAATTGGTTAATGCTCGTTTCCTCCTTTTCCGAAACATGGAACATGATCTGTCTGTCCTTCTGTTCTGTACTTCCCAGTCTTCTCATTTTTTACCTATGCTTAGTAGCTGGGAATTTTATCTGTTTTTCTTATTTTCTAGTTCATTCAATCTATCTTATTTTTTAAAGCTTTCATGCCTAAAAGTCCTCCAAATTCAAGGAATGCTCATTATGTTCAACCTTTGTGCTGTAGTGCTCCACTAAAGCTTATAGAATGTGGACTTTTGTTCTTTTTTTTTCTTTTTCTTTTCAGAGAGCTCATATTTGACTGAGACGGAACAGTTGAATTTAAACTTTAATTCAGGTGATCGATAGAGAGATAATGCACTAATACAAGGAGAAGATAATGCAGAGCATGAGTTACGAGTGGAGAGGAAGAGGAAGCGTGGAAAAAAAATCGGAGGACGCCAAATGCAATTTAGTTTACTATTAAGTCCATGCTTGTTAAAAAATTTCATTGCCCATGGGGTACTACTCTTAATAAAACCCCACGATTTATTTTCTCTTCTTTCCGGTTGATGAAGATGAGACAATGCTTTGTGGCTACGCAAGGATTGAATTCGTTTTCTACAAGCTTGGACTAGAACCAGGGTCCGTGGCACCTTCTGAAATCATGATATGGATGGTCCTTCTGTTAAGCATCTATCTTTAAACTCTAACGAGGCCTCCGAGTTTCCATGAAAGTGCTATGTCACCATCGCTTGTTCACAAATCACGTAAGCTCTAATCAAGTTCTAAGAATAGTCGTAAGCTTATTCGAACTTCAGACTACTTGCAGACGTCTTGTCGCCATTCCATGCATTCAATTTGACATACTTCGTTTGAGATTAAAATATGGTTCTTGCAGCTAGAAAACAAAAAACACAAGCCATTAGGTAGTTTGATGAACAGCTCCAGTATCGGAACCTAAAACTACGTTTACTGGAATCTGCTTCAGATCTTTCAACGTTAGGTAGCTTTGCAGCACAAGCTGCATATGACAGATTCGGTTTGAGTGAATCAAAAGTATCATAAGAAGACCTATAATGCTTCAAAAACAATCAACTGGGTGGTTATAAAATATTGATTTAGATTTGTTAAAGTTAGTTTAGATTCATCCAAAATGGCTAGAAAAATTAACAAAGATCATGAATACCCAGCTGTTCCAACTCCCTTGCCTTCATTTATTCTCCACGGGAAATTCTTGACCGGAAGCGGTGTGAAATCATTTTTCATGACAGAAATTTTTCTGAAACCAAAAAGTTCTTCTCATTTTTCTTCAGAGAGCTTTTTCCAGGTTGTCTAACAATAGGAAGATCTCTGACATATACTGATCAACCAGGAGGTACTGAGGCAATACCAAATTCCATTATGGCATGAGTGAATGGGGACCCAGATACAAGTTTTCTGTCAGCATTGACATGAATTTTTTTTTGTTAAGGGGACCATGCTAGATGAGCCAATTTAGGACCCTTGTGTGTGACAATGCTGAGAGGGACTTTGGCTCATATCAGCACTGATTTCAGATCAAGTGGCAGGAAGACCAGTAAATGGGTGGCCACCACACTTCAATTCTGTCAATGAAATTTTGTGATCTGGGCCCTTTTTTTTTATTTTTTGGTCATAAATCCTCAAGTATCTGCTCTTTTCTCTATTAACAGTAAGAAAAGGAGAAGCTTCTGAGTTCCTGCTCATGGTACCATTCTCATTTTCTTCATATCCCTTCATGTGTTGATGGAAGTTGCCTCAACATGGTCACATGTGCCCAATCTAATGAAATCCTTAAAGAATTACTACTAGTAGTTAAATTAAAGTAAGTGCTAACAAGGAAGAATAAACTTTAGGGTTTCCAGGAGCTTCTTTCCCCAAGTAATTAAAAGAGATGTAAATATTCTACTGTGGCATGTGGACAGCTCAAAGTACACTAAAGCACTTGTTTCATATTACCTTTGGGTGTTCAAGAAGTAGAATAAGAAGCTTTCAACTTTCTCTCAGAATAGCTACATTCCGTCTGTAAGAAAAAGTGGGTAGAGAAAGAAACAGCTTCTGAAGGCACGAAGACAAACCTCTCAAGATCCCCACTCACCGTCTGTAGTTTCCGAATGAGACTTAGAGAGCTCCCGTGAGCCTATCTGAAACCGACGTTCTGCCGGTACAACTATCACAAAAGCTGATTTGATCATTAATCTACAGGTTAGAAAGGATATTGATTTTACAAGGCAGCCATATTTAATTGGAGACAAGGCTTAAAACTATGGCCCAACACCAACATGAACTCATCTTCGTGATCTTCCTGGGAGGGCAAGGCGGCCGCTTCTTCTCTGAAAGGCAAGAAAGCATATCACGTTTCTAACAGGTCCATGATCTGCCACCACAGGGTGGGATGACATTGTGGGCCTATCTAGTTTTCTTATCTCTCCTGTTATCTTCTTCTTCACTTGACCTGCCGGGAAAAACTCCAAAACACTCCCACATGGGTGTCGTAGTCTCTCGCTCTTGGTTTCATGAACCTGCATTCTCCTTCTTACCAACTACTGTTTCTTAGTATTGGAGAAAAGAGAGAATTAAAAAGTCCCCATCAGAGCCCCTTCCATATCCAAGCCTCCTCCCCATCATTCCAGATTCAACGCCTTCGACCCTAGCAACCTCGCTCAAGAAATCCGAATCTCGATCCCACAATGTGAAAAAAAAAATCGTGTAATTTATTTTAAAATTCGTATTCTCTTTTTTTCTCCGTCTCTCGGGAATCATCTCTCTCTCTCTCTCTCTCTCGCGGTCAGCTGTCCTATGACAAGAATTTCTCGTTCCAAGTCTGGTAAAGTTTCCAGGTTGGAGGCATCTGCCAAGCAAGGGGAGGAGGAGGAAGTCGGGGAGGGTTTGGATGAGTTGTTTAGGGACCCCATTTCGTCCCCGTTTCTTGGTAGTGATGGAGGAGATTGTGAGGGGATGGGGAGCGGAGGGGAGCGTGACGAGGAGCGCGGCCACCATCAGCAGAACCAGTTTCCGGTGGTGGAAATTCTCGTGGCGGCTCTCAGGAAGTCTTTGTTGACATGCGCGGTGGATACAGAGGATATGTGCTGCATGGATATCGGATGGCCGACTGATGTGAGGCATGTCTCGCACGTTACGTTCGATCGGTTCAATGGGTTCCTTGGCTTGCCCGTTGAATTCGAGCCGGAAGTCCCCAGGAGAGTTCTTAGTGCCAGGTGAGAATTTCACCTTCTTGCGGAAATTGTTTCTTTAGTTGTGGCTTAATTTGGTTTTTGAATTCACCGAATTTGAAGAAGTTGGGCTGATCTTTGCCCAGATTTCTGAAATTCCAAAACTTTGGGTAACTTTCTTGCCGGGAGAGATATGCTTTTAATGCTTAACTTTTAAATGCAAACAAATCTACAGTTGGAAAAAAAAAATTATAATCCATCCACTCTTTTCGTCTATATCTGGAAACTTTAATGATTCAACAAGGTGGTAGATCTTTAACTTTTCAAATTTACGAGCAAACTCTTTTATTCGAGTTCTTCTTCTGGGTAATCGCGATCTGAACTGTTTGGCTGAAGCTTTTTATGCAATACAATAGCTATTCACAAACTGAGTTGGCTTTCATTTTTATCTCTTTTTTATGAATATGGGTTATTCAGAAGAAGTCCCTTGCTTAACTGTTTATTTACCCAGTTCTGTGCATTACCGAATTAGCTGATCTAGAAGAAGAACACACTTTGCCTGCGTTTGGCTTTCTAATTGTTTATTGAATCATGAAGTTTTGTAGTTTTTTTTATATTTTTGTATCGAAAAGATGAAGGTTTTCTTCAATTCCTGACTGTGGGATAAAAAGAAAACTCTTCTCTGTGCAGTGCGAATTTGTTTGGGGTTTCTGCAGAGTCTATGCAGTGTTCCTATGACCAAGGAGGGAACAGTGTCCCAACAATCCTTCTCTTGATGCAGAGGCACCTGTATTCACAAGGAGGGCTTCAAGTATGTTTAATATCGTCTTCTTCTCCAAACGATACATGCTTTCCAGTATTTTGTACAGATAGTTCTTCATCTAGACCTTATATTTTGGTTTTCCCACCTCTTGTTGGTTGAAGGCAGAAGGGATATTTAGAATCAATGCAGAGAATAGCCAAGAGCAATATCTCAGAGACCAGCTAAACAATGGCATTGTACCACATGGAGTTGATAAGCATTGTCTGGCAGGCTTGATAAAGGTATTAGCCAGAAATTCTGTTCTGTGAAACTTGGCATTCAGAATGCGGAATTTGTTCTCATTTTGATTACTTGAAATTTTTGTTTTATAGGCCTGGTTCAGAGAGCTTCCTAGGGGCGTGCTTGATTCTCTCACACCAGAGCAGGTTATGCACTGCAATACAGAGGAAGATTGCTCTGAGCTTGTCAAGACCCTACCACCAACTGAAGCAGCATTGCTGGACTGGGCCATCAATCTGATGGCAGACGTGGTGCAATACGAAAATCTGAACAAGATGAATGCTCGTAACATTGCTATGGTTTTTGCTCCCAACATGACTCAGGTCAGTGAAGCATTAATGTACATGAAGAGTATTTAGTTTTTGTATTGATTGGTAGATCCACCGTTGTTATTGATGAATCCGTGCATTAACTTTCCTTTTTTTCGTTGCAGATGGCAGACCCCTTGACAGCATTAATTCATGCAGTACAAGTGATGAATTTTCTCAAGACCCTCATCATAAAAACTCTGCGAGAAAGGGAGGAATCAGCTGCAGAAGTGGGAAAAATGCCCTCCTGTTCAGAATCTCCGAGCGAGAAGGATAGGCTAAGTTTAGGCAAAATTTTGAGCTTCAGTGAGAGATCAGAGAGCGAAGCAGGGGATAGTTTTCGGAGCTTTGAATTAAAAAGCGAGTGCGACGAGGAGCTTGAGCTCATTTGCAGCTCTGGTTCACCTGCAAAGCATGAGACACGGCGTGTAGATGGTGCAGCCTGTGGAAGCGGGGATGTTGAAGGGTTTCTGAATAGGCTGAGGTTGAGAAAAAGTATGAAGAAACTCTGCAGTCACCCTGTGTTCCAGTTGAGTAAGCCCCTTAGTAAGAAATCCGGTGGGAATCTTGGCATTGTAAATTCTGAAGGTGGAGCAGAAGCTTGGACATAAACTCTCTTTCTCTCTCTCTCCTCCCTCTCGTTCTCCGTGGCTTAGGTTCATAGAAATCTCTGTTTGTAGTGAAAAGGAATTGTGTGGTTGAATTGTAGACTTTAGCGTGTGGTTGTATAATCTGTTGCTGGAAAAGACAAGAAGCTCATCAATGGTGGGACAAGAACGACAGTGTTGAAGCAAATGGACACTAGTCGCTCCAGGACCAACTCCAACCCATCTTGCAGAAAATTTTATCTGGCTATACAGGAACGATTTTTATTCCATTTCGTTACCATCCAGAGAGTTCATGCCCCTGTGCCTCTTGGTCGATACCACCGACAGTCAATAGGGGACGATATCAATCGCTGAAAATCCAGCTCAGCCATCGTCTTGAACGATCTGGCAAAAGAAACAGGGTGAAGTAAATGGTACCTAACCAGAACTTGATCTCATTTAGCTGGTTGTGAATGAAACTAGGTCCATTATGAGATCCATGTCTGCACTCCATTATGAAAATTTTATCTAGTTGAAATTTACTTTCTTAAGGCTGTGTTTGGAACAAAAAAAAAAAAAAGTGGAGAGAAAAGAAAAGGAAGAAAAAGAGAAAAAGAAAGAGAAAAAAAAATTGATTTTCCCTTGTTGTGATGCCCACGGAAAATGGGAAAAAATATAGTTTCTCTTATTTGGATAGACGTAAAAAATAAAAATAAAAAGAACATTAGTAAATTTTAAATTTTTATGATTAAAATTTTCTCTCAAGTTTCTATTTTTTTATTTCTCCCCAATTTTATTACTTTGTAAAAAAAAAATTATTGACTAAGAGAAAAAGTGATTTTCTCTCTTATTTTATTTTCTCAATAATTCAACAGAAAATAACTTTATCTCACCTTTTCCATTACCCCTGAAATGTCTTCCAGCTTAAAGATAGGTTCCTTGCCCATGGTGCAGTCAATCAGAACAATCAATGTTAGCATATCACAAATAGAAACACCCAGAGATCTAAAAGTCAGTGTTTGATCTCATCTCCAATCAAATTTTTGGCCTCTTCAGGTCATCCTTTACAACAAGTGGAAACAGTTGCGATTTGTTATTACATACAAAAGGACACCTCACTCATTCCTCAAAACAATAAAAAAAAAAAAAAAACCATCATCAAATTCCTAATCTCTCCGAGCAATCACAATCCTCACCAAATCCAACATGCAAACATGGTTGAACACACAAGATACCAAATAATAAAATAAAAAAATTTAACCCAAATGTATATTCCTTAGCTGTACAGAGTAGTGCCTTTAGCTCTTCAACAGTTTGCATTGACTTCGCCTTTCATGACTTGCTGAGGCACTTTAACGAGCCCTACAATCTTACAAAAATCTTCTCCTTCACACCAAAGGTAACCTGAAATAGAAATATAGTATAAGAAGGTATCAACCAACTCTAATGGAAAGACTATTGGTATAAAGGAAACAGAAACAATTAGCAAGAAAAGAGATGATTTGCAACTAAAACATCAAATACTACAAACATCATGTCTAGATGCTCCCATGTTAGAACCTTTGCCAGGAAGTCCTTTCCGACTGTTCTACTGAATATGATTCTATGAAAATGACATGCTTCAATTTCCAAGTTCATTCTCAAGAAGAAGATGCCATAAAACCCCCAACACCTTTTCAGATTTTCCTTCTAAGATATCAAGCTTTGAGTTTCCATTACCCCTGAAATTTCCTCCAGCTTAAAGATAGGTTGGGTAATGTCAAAGCTTCATTTTTAAGAGTTTTTAGTTCAGTTCTGGCACATCAGAGATACATCTAAGGATCGAATTATCTCATGTCTAACTGAATATGCCACTGCATTAGAAAATAATAGCTATAAGTCAAGGAGCAAGCCAAGGGTGAGCTCGTGACACATTTAAATCAAGGGGGCGTCCACACTAAGCATGGTAATGAAGCTGTTAAATTGGGCTCCATAAAACCAAACCTGCCATAAGAGAGGTTTACCATCTTAATCCAAGGCCCTGCCCTGTTCCATGACCCCAGAACCTGACCTCCCCCCTTGTACCCACATTCATAAATCATGTATAGGACTAACAGGGAAGAGACACAATTACAGATGCTGAAGGTGTATGTTCAGGTCAGGGATGGCAGTGGGGTGAAGGGAGAGCTAGTCCTGTCAGTTATGTGGAGACAGGTACGCCCACCCCACACCCGTGTTGCTGCCTTCCCTTGTAGTGTAGGTTTTCTAAGATCCAAAACCTGTGTAGCAGATCACCTCCAATGACAGCCTGCCCTGCCCAATGACTCAAGAAATGACCCGGTGAACTTAGTGAAATCCTACAAAATCCCATTTTAAATCTTGCTCAAAGATGTGTACAAGGTCATATTCATGTTTAGTAAAGATAAAAAAAATCCTGCATTATGATGGAAACACGATACCCTATGACTTCATGAAACCAACCAAGTTTCTAACAGCTCCAGCTCACTTTTTCTCAAATAAAAACTTTTCATCTTTCTAATTCTAACTGTGTTGAATTATGCAGAAAAAGAGAAGTGGGACAGATTAGGGTTTGCAGACCTCTCTTCCCTATTTATAACTTAAACAATATAAAAAATTACATCTATGTCCTTGTAGCCCGTAAAACCTAGGAATCTAGTTTCTAAGGGAAAACACTTTTTTTCTGAAAAAAATAAACAAAACCTAATTATACCTTCCAACACTCCACCACAAGCTAGAGCATATAACTTCTGCTTGTTGCAAAATTTATCTTACACTCCTCATAAACATAAAAATAAAATATAAATTTGGTCTTGAACATTTTAGGTCTTCAAAAAAATGTGGTCCATGTAGCTTTTGTGATCTTCGACTTTTGAGCTGGCATTTTGGTTTCAAACTTTTAATCGTCAATCTTCAATCTTCTTTTATCTTCAATGCCTTTGACTACAAACTTTTCATCTTCTATTCTCTTCTGATGTCCTATGAAAACTTGATACTGGTTACAATTCAATAACTTTTACCACAACTCATGAAATTCTTCATTGCAAGGTTCACAAAAAACCTCTTTTTTTGTACTTTAACTTTACTTCTCCCCCTCAAACTGAGGATGACTCTTTCTTCTTCCAAGAGGCCCAGCTTGCTCATAAATAATGTGAGAGAAAAAAACCAGGCTTTATACACTTGTCAAAAAATAGGTCTCAGTCGGAAACCTCTGATCGAACCAACCTATTTTGAAGGACATTAGAAAGAGAATCTACTTACATTTAAGGGTAGCTCAAAAGTTCACCACTCGAGTGAAGAATAAACTAACTTGACTTGACTCAAGTCAAATGTTGGACACATTTGCAAGTAGCGGTCTGAAGTGATGAAAAAACATGACTAATTGAAGAAATTATAGAGGTTTCACAACAACTCAAAGATGTAAGCAAAGGCAGCAACACTCTAACTTCCAATAGAAATTTCAAAGATAAAAGAAGAAGGCGCTCATCAAATTCCATGGCAGCAGCACTCATAACTTCTATTAGAAACTTCAGAAATATGGAGGCAGACACCAAATTCCACATGACCAGTTTGTGTGCAAGAATATAACTAATCCAAAAGGCACAATGATAGAAGACATCAAGGGTGGAGCTCCAAAAATAACCATCAAAACCTTGAAAAACAATATTGACCACAAAAGAAACCAGAAATTCAAAAGAACATGACCATACAATTAAACAATAGGTAAATAAGGAATATAAAATTTTTGGTAAGAGAATCATTGACCTGTTTTTCATAATAGTGCTGGAGTGCTGGAGTGCTGGAATGCTGGAGTAACTTTGAATAGCTATTTCAGCTGCTTTGCATAGTGCAAGGAGGTGTGATATCTTCTACAGACCTTAAGGTTTTGGTAATCTATTCAAAAGCCCCACAATTTGTAACCGATAATAACATCCAAAACCACCAATCTCTTACAATTCTGAGCAATGGCAAGGGGGGTAACATCCGAAACATTTAGCAGCCATGGAAAGTTTAATTCCCTAAGGCAATAGACAAAAGCAATTGCTAGACTACCAATGTCGGTGACTTTGGGCCCACATTTGGCTAACTTTAGTTCTTTTATGCATGACATGTGCTGCAGTGAATTTTCAGTTGCCATTGCTTCAAGGGCTTGATCCAACATCTCAATCTGATCATCAGCAGCCACTGAAGAATCTGTCATGATATGTTTTGATTTCTGCAATGTTGACCAAAATACCCTTGGATGTATTTTCTGACGTAAAGATAGTAAGGTTCCCCCTAGTCTAGGGCAATAGTATGATCTATTGGGGTCAAGTGTTGATTAGTAAGGATGAAACTCCTCCGGAGAATGTCTTTGCTAGAGTTCTGAGGGCAGAGAATGCAGTGGTTTCAGCCCATGATGCATCAGGTATCAACAGTAGCTCCACCCAATCTTCCAAAGTTCCGCCAAGGGGGTGGGAGTGGCGAGGGGTGGCAGGGCTGGGAATTGAAAAAGATGAGGACAAGAGCAAGGGGGAGATCTAAGGCCTAGGCATAGAGTGCACCTTGGACAGAACAATCACTCTTCTGAAGATGGGAATCATGTTTGAGTCAATCAAGCAAAGCAAGATGGTAGCGGCTAATCTGCCTCAGGGGTTGATACACAGATGGTGAAAGTTACTAACAAAGACTATCATAAGCTCCAACAGCAGGTGCACAGGTATCAGCATAATGGTGCGCCTCTGGCTCATCCAGATTTTTGTCATTTATTCTTCTTCATCCAGTTGTTGAATTATAGATTTCGGTGCCTCTCATCATATGACTCAAGTGAGTTTTCCTCTTGTAGTTCTGCTAGATTAGCCGATGGTTTTGACTCCAAAGTGTTAGATACAGCAATTTTTTTCTACAACAACTCGTCTCTTTCCTCTGTCACTCTGTGTCCAAGTTTTTTTGTTATCCTTTAATAAATTAACTGAACTACTTGGTTGTTCTCTAACATTTTATCCTTTGTGTGAGTCTTCTAGGATCGCCACATGAATCAGTAATCGGTATAGTGTATGAAAGGAATGCACATACTATCTTGTTGGAGTAGTCAACCAAAGTTTCACTGCATTACAATCTTTTGTATCTACATCAATGGCATCTTTAGCTTGGTCATCTATCACTAAAGAAACTGCATTAGTTGGTTCTTTCATTAATTCTTGTAGCCCTGTTACGTTGTGAAGCTTGTGTGGAATACACCATAGGACAATTTTTCCACCTAGAGTGAATAACAAGATTTCAAATCCCTTTAGTGTAGTTTAGTTTATGTCAACATCAGTGTATTTGGTTTTCAATATTATATTTCCTTTGTTGATGTTCATTGATGACCATAATCACATCTGATTATTCAAAAATTGCTGTAGTGACAGAGAAGTTGAGTTTGGTGCCAACAATTGTGTACTTCATTTTGATAATGCCCTTGAGTATATGAGTAAAAAGTGTGTTCACTTTTGTTCCTCCCATGGCATACTCCACCAACGTTTATGTATATATACTCTACGACAAAATGAATTAGCGGAAAGAAATAATACACATTTAATTGATGTTATAGGAGCTTGTCTTTAGAAAAAGAGAATTGCAAAAAGATTCATGGAGAGATACGAGGCCAAGTTGTGATGGAAGTCCTGAAACCATGTTTGTCCTCATTCTATCTTCAGCATCATGTATGCTGATGCACTTTTTTGTTTACTGTCTTAGCCTATCTGTTGATAAATTTATCCCCTCAGATCAATCAAGTCTGCCTTGTTACTATTGTGTTCAAATAAAGGTGTTGGTGTTTTGACCCTTTCACAAGGAAAGTCATATATCCATTAAATTGACCTTCTCAGAGGGTGTCCATTACTTTTCTCTATCTAGTCGGTTCTTTCTTCAATTCTTCTTGTTCCAGTAGTTAATGTGCCACCCTCATCCACTGAGACACACAAATCATTGCAATATAGGTGATAGAAGACAAGAAGAGTGACAAAAAGACCTTCCAATTACCCCACCAAAGTCATTGGCTTATGATGGAGATCACACCAGTGGTTTCTCTTTAGATCTAGACCTACCTATTGCATTGAGAGAAGTGGTACCGTCTTCTACTCTTTATCTTATATCGAATTTTTTTTCTTTTGATCATTTATCACCTTCATACCATTCTTTTGGGTTTTCAAAGCCAGTGCCTCCATGGAAAATCCAAAGTGGAAACATGCTATGAACGAGGGGATGCAAGTTTTGCAATCTCAAAATACTTGAGTACTATGTGATCCATCTTGGTAGAGATGTCAATAGTTCTTCACCATCAAGTATCATCTAAATGGGTCAATTAAATTATTCAAAGTGCCCAAAGGGTACACTAAACTTACAGTCTTGATTACTTTGAGATTTTTTCTCTATTGCTAGGTAGAGCTCCATTTAGATTTCAATCTCCATTGTTATGAACAAGGGGTGATTTAACATCATCCAGATGTCAAGAATGTCTCTCTAAATGGAGATATTGTAGAAAAGTATACATGGAACAGCCACTGGGGCTTATAGCTCAAGGGGAGATAGGCAAAGCCTGCAAGTAGAAGAAAACTACTTATTGGTTGGAATAGGGTCCAATGTGTGGTATAACAAGTTCGGTAATTTTTTATGGACTTTGGTTTAAAAAAAAAAAAAACCATTCAAATGATTTTGTATTTGAATGAGGAATACCAACATGATGATATTAATTGTCCAAGCAGGTAACACTGTTATTTCAAGGAGTTGCCTGCACGAATTGAAGAATTAAAATATACATGAAGAACTTATAAATATTTGAAGAAGTTTTTCCGATTAAATATTTAGGACAACTTAAGTACTTTCTTAGTATTGAGGTTGCAAAGAACAAGTTTTTTTTTTTTTTTGGGAAGGGGGGGCACTGATGGTTCACTGATGGTTCTCTTAAAGAACATATATCACTTATATGTTATCAAACACAAAGGTTATTTGGTGAAAAATTAATAAACAATCCAAATGGAAGCTAATGTGGACCTACATGGCAAACAAATTCCTATGGTGAAAGATAAGACTTAGTACCATAGACTTATTGGGAAGCTAATATATCCAACAATCACTCAATCTGATATCTCTTATGCAATAGTGGTGAGTCAATTTATGAAAAATCCAAAAAAAAATCATCTTGACACACTATACAGGCTGTTGAAATGCTTCAAAGGGAGCACCACTTCTCCAGGGAAAGCTTTGCTACATAAAACACATGATCACCTTGACATGGTAGGTTTCTCTAGTGTACTATGTAGAGTCGAGGGTTGATAGGAGCTCAAGAAGTTGTTATTGCACATCTTAGGTGGCAACCTTGTTAATGGACAATGTCAATGTCGAAGCAAAATATATAAAGTCATGGTTCATATACCTTGTGACTTAATATGGGTGAAGACTTTGGTTGCTGAAGTTAGGCTAAGTGATTGGTTATAACAATTAATGTTATTTTCATTGTTAGTAACTTAGTATTCCTTGAAAAGAACAAAATACATTGAAGTGGATTGTCATTTTAATTGAGACGTTATAAGCAGAGCTATTACTACTTGATATGTGAAGTTTGAGGATCAACTTGGTGAGGTGTTGAATAAAGAACTGAATAAGCACGAGTTTCACAATTTTTTTAACAAACTAGGCTCATGTAGAATATATGCCCAAGCTTGAGAGAGAAAATCAAAAAGCAGTCTATTAAGGTAATTACATCATTAGTTCTAGCTTTAAACTAAAGTAGGATTTTAAGTTTGCTGCAATATCAAGGATGTACTTGTCAAGTTTAAACATTAATTAAATTAAAAAAAAGGATTAGGGATCAATCTGGTCCCTATCCATCTTATCACAAAACATCAGTCCTCAATTCTTCATTCTCTTTAACTCTCTCAACTTTCTCTCATACTTTACACCTTAATCACTTTAAACAATTTCAAAGTAATAAGTCTGACTCTATTTCAACCATATACCAAATATTATCACTTTTAAACATAGCCAAATATTAATACTTTTAAAGAGTTGCAACGTTTATAAAATTGCTATCTTCTTCATTGTACTCATTAGTATGCTAATTTTCCATTTCATCCTAAATAACTAATAAAAAAGAAAAAGATCAATTTCAGATCATTAATGAATGAATGAATGGAGAAAGATGTGAGAGAGAAAAACAATTGTTAACTGGGATAATCAACACGTAGGCACATTTGACTCCACATTCCTTCTTTTTACATTTATGTAGTATATACTTACTATTTGACTCAGTTCAATAAAAACATTTACAATTTGATGCATAGCAGATTTAGTTTTGCAACAGCTCTTCTCATGTGGGATCTCCAACATGTCCAATATCTAGTCATATTCAGCTAAGAATGCCCATTGGCAGGTTTCAATTGAGTTGACAGGCCGTGATGGTATGCAAAAATGCAAGCCAAAAACTTTGTTAAGTTGGGTCCAAGGCCCATCCCAAAATGACTAGCCAACTTAGGAAACCTCTTTCCTAACTATTAATCCAAGTGGGACTATTCCTTAACACTCCCCCCTCACAGGTAGGCCATCTTTTGTGGCTCTACAAGTGGATAGTTTTAGGTGTAGGTCCTCTTTTTGTGGCTCTACATGTGGATAGTTTAGGTGTAGGTCCTCTTTTTGTGGCTCTACAAGTAGATAGTTTAGGTGTAGGCCCTCTTTTGTGGCTCTACAAGTGGATAGTTTAGGTGTAGGCCCACATATGAGTATTTGCTCTGATACCATGTTAAGTTGGGTCCAAGGCCCATCCCAAACTGACTAGCCAACTTAGGAGACCTCTTTCCTATCTAATAAACTCAAGATTTTTGTACTCATTAATCCATGTGGGACTATTCCTTAACAAACTTAATCCATCATGAATAGAGAGTGGATCCAACTAAGTTGAAATTTGCCATTCCTAACCTGGCTTGCTTCTTTAGACAATGAAGGAGTCAAATATAAAAAGAAATCAAAGACAGGCAGTTGCAAACGAAGAAAACCACAAAAAATAAAACAATAAACTGATGCAATGCCTCAGTCTCAGTATTTAAATCAGGGAAATCATGAAACCTCCAGTTGCTTCCCTTAATTTTGATAATCTTGAACCAATGTTTCTCTCATTTATTTTGAAAGAATGATAAGTCCAACATTTTATCCAAAATATACAATGTAATTGCACATAACTAGAAGCTTAGAACATTCTAAAAATCTCTGTCAAAGTCTCTGTAGTTCATAAATCCCAAGGAAATATAAATATCTTAATCTGTAATTTATTTTGCTCCAAATATAATAATAAAATGAAGACCATTCAAAAATAGTAGAAATACAACAGGAAGATTTAATTCAAGCACAAGATTTGACGAACATCAATCTTATATATGATCACAAGGGTGTAGCTGGAAGCTGCAGCAGGTATCAGATTGAATATGATAATGTATCTCTGTCCTGGTTAAAAAAAATACGGAGATAACATGAAATGAAGTAGTCTTTCCAAAAAAAATAAAAAAAAGGAAATATTTCACTGACCCAACCCAAACAAAAATGAAGTTAACTCTAGGAAAACAGTACAAGCAAGTAAAATAGATAATTAGTATAAATCATCACCTTGGAGATTGAAAATTGTGAAGACTCAAGGAACAGCAGTTTCTTTGCTTCTTATCTCTATTCTTCGTAATTCTTGTAGATGAGTAGCTATTTCCTGGATAAATTGAACCCCTTCATTTCCATTTCTAAGTGAATTTATAGTGTGTTCAAGGAACTCCCTGTCTGCCTCAAGGGTTAGTAGTCTCTCATTCAGACGTGAAATCTCTTTTTCAACAGAAGAAAAATCAGGTTCGCTGCATGCATCAGGGGAGAGCTTTCCATCATTGGCAACTAACAAATTTTCACCATTCACTGCAAGAGCTTCCTTATTGCAAGATCCACCATTTTCACCCACAACATCTTCTGTCTCGATCTGTTCTCCCTTAAATCCTTGAAGCTTAGCATTTTCGTCTTTTATGTCACAAAACCCTTTATCAAAATCAGACACACCACTATGAATCCCATGATTAGAGAAGAGATGAAGTTTCTTCTCTAACCTCTTCAAACATTTTAATATATACAACTTTTCGTCTTGAAAATCTAGTAAGGAGGTCTGTGAGATCTTATTTCCGTCAGAATCCCCATTCTCCTTTGCTGTATTCTCGATAAGAGTTGAGTTAGAAGGACATATAGTTTCATGACAACTGGTCATTGGTTCTAGTATTTTCTCTTCCGCAGAATCCTCCTCAAACCTCCTCCTATAACATTCAAGTTCTGCTTCAAGATCTTGCAACTCCTTATCCTTTTGGGCTAGGCACTCATTTGCTTTCTGCAGATCTTCCTGGTCATACTCAGCTTGTTCATCCATCATTCTTTGGTACTGCAGTGCTTCCATTTGCATTGCAGCTTTCTCCTCCTGGAGTCGGTTGATCATTGCCATTGCCTGATTGGCTGCAATTGCAGAGGCACTTCTCTCTTCTTCCAGTTCTTTGTATAAAACTGCCATGGATTTGCGGTCCAGCTCAATTTGCCGTTTCAACCTATCCACAGCACTTTCTCCTTCAATATCACTCACAATGCTTCCATCCAAAGATTCAAAGCCTGACTCATTCCTCTCAATTGAAAGCCTCTTATACAGGGCTGAAGGTGCAGCAGTGCCAGAAGCTTCTGAGGTCTTGACATCATCAACAGATGCCTGCACTCTAGGGCTCATATCATTCCATGCAAGTTCAAAGCCACGAGAAGCAGAGATCTGTGACAGCAACATTTTCAACTCTTCCTGAATTCTTGCGGCATCTTTGCTAGTAATCAGCTCAGGGAGAGGATGATGATTTGCCTGATAACCAATAGCAAGCTTGTAAGCTTCATTTATATCTAATGAAGTTGCCCCTAACAGGATAGAACTATTGAGATTGTGATTTAACGGCAAAGCAGAGCTGTTTGAAGTGGGTCCATTCCCTGGCTTGAGGAATTCAATACTCTCCTTAACCGGCAAGCTTGTATCTTCACCAATTTCTGTCGTGTTTACTGCAGTACACCATGTAAAACAGTCAAGGAGAATTAAAATTGAAAAAGGCTAGGGAAATTGAAATTCAAAGGAAAAATTGACTCACATTTCTCTTCAGATACTTGTTCTGAAGATTGTAGTATATTGCCTGATGAAGCGCACCTTCCCTTAACCTGATCCCAGTTAAGTTCCTCCAGACCATGCCCAACAGCCAGATTTGACGTTAAAGTAGAACTACTAACTGGTGCACTCACATTAAGTTGCTCATCTGAAACTAAATCCGATGGCTCAGGATTGGGAGTTTGGTGGATCAGCTTCCCTGGAGCTAAATCAATACTTGGAACTTCAGGCAAAATATTCAGATCAGAGGGGCCAGAGTCAAGGTGTTCATTCTGAGCTAAAACGTCTTCTTTAAGATAATCAACTTCATGAATGAGAGTTCTGTCCTCATCGTCTGAAATTGGGTACTCCGATTCAGTATCAGATGAGATCTTGAGCTCAGTATACCCAATATGTGACAGCTGGTCAAAACCACTGCTCCTTAAAGATGAATCCAATAATTTTCCTGTTCTCTTGTTTGAAGTATCTTGGCGGGTCCAAGAATGCTCTTTCTCTATATCTGGTGTATGCTTTTCTTGCAAAGTTGCCTCCTTAATAACAAGCTCTGTCTGGACTGACTTATGGACAAAAGTTTTGCCAGAAAATGGACTGCTGCAACCTGAAAGGCGTCTGGGGCTGGAAGAATCAACTAAGTGATCTGCAACTAAATAGCCATCCTCAACAAGGAATTCAAGGTCCTGAACCACTGTACCACAAAACGATGGGCACACTTTAGGATTTTGTTTATTCTCTCTGACAGACGACAGGAAGCAAGGTTCACAAGTTCCATGTGCTTCAGCATGTTTTTCATGAATTCGACAGTAAACCAATGACGAAATCTCTGATTTGTGCGCTTCACAGATTAGATCATAATAGAATCCAGGTTTTTTGCCTCCAAAAATATGATCAAGTCTAGAGCACAATAAACAGGGGGTTTGCAATTGGCAGCAGCTTGCAAATTTTGTCACCAAATAAGAGAACATCCCGTCAAGGAACAAAAGAAACATTAGAAACCATTCAAAAGCAGCAGAAGCCAAAGCAGATGCCACCGTTCCGCATCCTTTCTGGTTTCTAATGGCTCCTTTAGGTGTCATGTCCGGAAGAACTGTTTCAGATACTTGGCTGATCCACAGACTCGGAAGCTAGAAATAGACCTGACCCCACATACACAAAAGAAACCCAAGCCACCAAAAGCAATGTATGTGATACAACACGATGAAAATTAATCCTGCAGAAATCAAGATACAAAGATTAGCAACTCGAGGAAGAAACTATACATTTTGACAGGATAAACAACAATTTTCTCAATGAAATTTGAAGTAGCTAGAAGAGGCTTTCAGCAGAGTCATCAGAACCGGATTACATAAGAAGATGAAACAAAATTACAATCTCTATCTCTATGTCTCTCTGCACACTGAACTAGCAAATTTCAAGAAAACGAAAACTAAGTTAAAGATCGATAAAACACCATAGATTTACTTAACAAGAAGTGAAACGAACACCAAAAAACCATAACAATCTAATGAATTTGAATCACATAGTACCCACTTGCTAATGAGCGAGTTGAAAAAACAACAACCATTCAAAGTTCTACATCTCTTCCACTCACAGTTAAAAAAACATAAAACAGCCAAAACAGTTAACGAGCAAAATGACATTTAAACGCAAATAATATGAAGGAAAAATGATACTTTTTGTTCGGAATAACCTACCATTATCAGCACCTCAACGACATGACAACAGCCCAATTCGAATCGATGATACACAAGAGAAGTAAACAAAAGCTTTTCAATCTGAAAAAAAAAAAAAAAAAAAAACACACCAAATCATGCGAATTCACGAACCAAAACATTGAAGGGAAAAAAAAGAAACATTCGAACAAATCTCACAACAACGACCACGCCTCCCCCTAGCGATAGAACAGTTAACCGATTCGAACATGAGAAAGACAAAATTAACCGACAGATTGCAATTGCCATCAAGATCGGCAACTCACCATTCAAAAAGCAGGCGGGGACAAACGAAAAGTCCGTTCCTCGCGCATTTTTTTCAGATGCCGACGACATACCGAAAGCCAAAAGCAGACTGAATCTCTTTTAATTTTAGTTTTTGGTAGTTTTCCCGGCAGAGTAAAAAACTAAAAACTGAAAAATGCGAAAAGGAAAAAAATACAAAAGTAGTAAAGTGTAAAAAGCCGAATTTTGCAGAAAGCGAACCGTGAAAATTCCACTGAAGGTTTTATTGTACCTTTTCTTCTGCAACAGCATGGTGAATCCACGATTTCAATGGGAGGATATGGGAGACGAAGGTGACAATGAATTTTTGTTTTTTTAAATTAATTAGAAAGGTAATTACGATGACAACCCAATGAAACTTCCTCGGATGGTCCAATACAGACTGCAGCTACAAACCGTCCCCGTTAGGCCGTTGCCGTTGTTTCATGGTTTGACCGTGTGGGGGATCTTACCATGAGACATATACCTAATGAGACTCACCTCTTCATGGTAAAATTTCCTCATCATTAAGCTTCTCATAAATAAAAAACACAATCCCATTTTAGGAAATAACCCATAAGTGAAAATTCCCTTACGAAGTTGAATCCTTTCTCATGTGGTGCAATTTGTTCCCGCATTTTTTTTCAACAATGATTTGTGTATATTGAAAGTGCACTTTCATATTATACACTTTCATGTAATGTTGGTCTAACGTTGATTACAGTGTTGCTTAAAAATATCATTCATGAGATGACTATCTCAACTATTCGATCATGATCAGATGGCTAACATAACCGTTTTTAGAATTTCACACTAAATGACTTTTTCATATTAGATGTGTCGTGTATATTATATATATTTATGTAAGGCTTTGGTGGTTTAGGTTGTTCATATCTTAGGTATGTTGGAAGATAAAAATTGCTTCAATTGCCCTCTCAAATGTACTTAGGTTTGCTTGTAATAGGCTCCCAAGACAATAGAAATGAGCTATATATTATCTTTCTTATTTTGTAATATAAAAAATTATTTTTTATTTTATGTTCCATTATTTGTTACGTTTCATCTGTTGGGTATGCTATTTTTTTGCATTGCCTTTTATGTCCAATTATTCATTTTAAAATAGAATTTTAGTACTTTTACAACAATTTTAAGTATGTATCTTTATATTTATAAAAGCTTGTTATAAACTTTACAATATTTAAAATTTAGGTTATAGATTTTATAATAAAATAAATAAATATTACAATTAAGTTATTTTACTTATTAATTTTTTTCTAGAATTAAATAGAGGGTAGTTGACTCAATCATTCAAAGAATGGTAGAAAATATAAGAATATATAATCAACATAAAGTTTATCTTGATTACTCAGGTTATTCAACCAAGTTGTGTGCACCCACACCAGCGTGATCAGAAAAACGTAAGTAATCATCTCAGATTAATCCGCATGAAGCTACATTTTTTCATATATCATGTATCTGCATGCATAAGATTTTTATTTTTATTTTGTGTTCGAAAGGAACCGTATCCAGACCAGACGTGGTACCATATTCTACTAAATAGATATTTGTATTATGATCCAAGTCCGAGTGTTGATTGATTAGATTTGGTCTCACTGAACCTAAACAATCTTGTTTTTTTTAACATGAAGAGATAAAAGACGCCATTGCAATTGCCGGAAATACTAGGCCTAGTAAACACCAAGTGCAAAGATAATCTTCATGTACATGATTGACATGATCTTCATGTTGGACATGAACTTGAACTTAAAAAAATCCATTTGGGGACCCGAAAATACTAGGCCTACTAAACACCAAGGGGGGGTTAGTCTACATGACTTAGGATACAAAGATCAAGCGCATTACTCAGTTTATGTCCTGATGTCGTTAGAGAACGCCAAAGATCATGTCATGTACATGATTATCCATGACTCAGGAGTTCATGTCCCAAGAGTAAACGACGGAAAGCGCTTTCCACCCGATTTTGAAAATCATGTACATGACACTCGCGGGACGCTCTCTCGGGCCTCTGTCTCTCGCACACTATCCCTCTCGTTTTCGCTCATTTTCACTCTTTGGTTCCCGCAACTCTCTTTCATTCTGCAACCCTCTCTGGTTCCCACAACTCTCTTTCGTTCTGCAACCCTCTCCGTTCTCTGCTCCCTCTTTTGTCTCCACCGTCCCTCTCCGGTCTCTCTCTCTCTCTCTCTCTCTCTCTCCGATCTCCATCTCTATGACGTCCTTCTCTCCTTCTCATACTCGCTCTCTCTCTGAACCTCCCGCTCGCTTCTCCCTCTCTCTTATCTCTCAATCTCTTCTCCCTTTCGGCATCTCACTCCTTTCTCCCTCATGCTATCATCTTTTCCCCCAAAAGACCTTCCAATTTCTTGCGGTTTCCCCTGTTTTAGTTTTGGTTTTCTTCGATTTTGACATTTGGGCTTCGATTTCTTAATTTTGACTTTCGATTTGACATTGATTTTAGCCATCGGCTTCAGTTTAACAGCCATCCTCCGTCTCCTCTCCCTCTCGACCTCCGTCGCAGAGCACGGGAGGTCAAACATCTGTTGCAGAGCTTCTCGCCTTCCCTCTCTTCTCCCTCTCTGTGTACCATCGGAGCGCCGCCTCTATCAGCGTTGCCCGCCGTCGTTGTCCACTGGCCCGTCGCCGTCACCATTGCCCACTGGCTCGTTGCTGAGGAAGACGACGATGGTTTTATTTTTCCTAAGTTTAGAAAAAATTAAACTATCATCATCAAAATCATTAATTTATAAATTTTATTTATAAAATATTTTTTTTTATTTAATATATTTATTTTATAATTACTATATTAAAATAGTGATTTAATAGTCATAATTAAAATATTGTTAAAATAAATATTTGATAAATTATTTTGGCATAATTATTCAATTGCTATAGTTAACTAAACCAATGCTTTTAAATTTTGTGATAATATATTATTAATTAATAATACATAAAATATATTATGTACAAATATATAGTGTGTTAAATTTATGATTAGATCAATTTTTTCTCTTAAATTATTCATTTTTAGGTTAAAGTATATCATATGTTATTAATAAATCAATAACTCAACATATTACTTTCGTTTTTGTTATTTATAACGTTATTTATTTATTATTTATAATTAATCATGTGTGTATTTCATTGGCTCGTGTAATTACCATATTAATGCATAATAGAATATTTAATTCAATTAATAAATATATTAATATATTTAATTATACATTAAATAACTTATTCGTGTAGTAATAATGATTATTTGACCTAATTTGGGGTTTAAGGATTATACTGTAATTAAGTGTACTGTAAAGGTTTAGAGATTCTCTTATTTTTTATGTTTTTCTCATATTAGGGTACTAACACTGGAAACTGTTTTTCTAGTACACATGACATGAATTATCAACACTAACACAAGTGCAAAGATGATCTTCGTGTACATGGCTGACATGATCTCTATCTTCATGTATCAATTTGGGGGACTTACCCCCTTTAAAGTGCGAAGATAATCTTCATGTATATAATTGATATGATCTTCATGCTAGACATCAACTAGAACTTAAAAAATCTATTTGGGAACTAACCCCGCAAAAAACCAGAGGGTTCGGGTTCTTCCCCCGATTTTTTTTATTATTTTTATTTTTTTTATCTGGCGCTCTTTCTCCCTTACGGCCTTCCTCCGCCGATTTTTTTTTTTCTTTCTCCCGCTCTTCTTCTTCTCGTCTTCTTTTCCCTTCTTCGTCTTCGCATATCTTCTCCCGTTACATCGTCGTCGCATATCTTCTTCCTTCATCGTCTTCGCATCTACTCTCCCTGTCTCTCTCGGCCTCCCTCTCCCTTCTCCCTCTCACTATTATCTTTTCCTCTAAAAATCCTCCCGAACTCGTTCGATTTCACCCATTTCGGTTTCGATTTCCTTCGATTTTCCCCATTTCGGCGTCAATTTCTTCGATTCTACTTCGATTTCCCTTGATTTCCCCATTGGGCTTCGGTTTTCCCCAAAATTCAGAAGGTAACCCTAAACCCTAATTTTTTTAATTAATTTACTGTTGTATTTGATTTAATCTTAATTTCTGTGTGCGGTATTTGTATTTATTGTTTAGTTTCTGCATAATTTCGGGATATGGGGTTAGGATTTATGGTATCTTGGGTTCAATTTCGTCTTTATAGGGTACAATTTCGGGTTTAGGGTATTTAGAGTATGGTTATGGTCAAGGTAGGGTTAATAGAAATTAGGGTTTAGGGGTTTAGAGTTTGGGGTAATAGGGTTTAGGGTTTGGGGCTTTTAGGGGGTTTAGTGTAAAAAGTTTATGGTTTGGTTCTGGAAATAGGGTTAGGGTTTAGGGTTTAGATTTTAGGGGGCTAATGGGTTTAGGGTTTAGGGGGTAATGGAGGATGGGTTTAGGGTTTAGGTGGTAATGGAGGGTGGGTTAGGGTTTATGGGGTAATGGAGGGTGGGTTGAGTCCAGTTCAAACGAGGCTGAGTTGCCTACACAGGCGTCCATTAGCCAATGAAACCCGACCCCCCATCACTGATGAGGTACGGTTCGTAGCAACTCGTTTGGTGTATTTTAGATATTTTCTTTTGTTTTGCCCTTTGTCTCTTAGAGACCAAAGAGGCTGTGGGAGAGGAGGACGGAGCAGCAACAAAATCAGTTGTAAGATTTTTTGTGGGTTGATTTCGGTTTGTTGTAGTTTACTTACGTCTTAGGTCAGTTGGAAGATATAGTTGCTTCAATTGTCCATTCAGATGTACTTAGGTTTTTTGTAATAGGCTCCACATATAATAGAAATGAGCTATATATAATCTTTCTTATTCCATAATATGTATATATTTATTATTTTATCTTACCAATCTTTTTTTATTATTTCAGATTTATTCAACTTACCCTTATAGCAATTGGTTCGATCTGAGATTCTTTGCGTTTCTGCTCCTTGGTGGTCTTCTCGTTGCACCTCGTGGGGTTCTTTCTTCGGATGTTGGAAGTGGGTTTCTGAGTTGGAGATCACTGAAGGTTCTTTGACTGCTTACAGAAGTTGTATTCGAGTTCAAGCGCCTCTGGTTAGTTCGATTTTAATCTTAATTGGGGGTTTTCATCTTCTGTACATTAGTCTCTGAAATGCATCGTGAGATAGCTGCTAAACAAAAAGTCCCTCACTCCTTGCGGATGGGAAGCAATGGTCATAGTCTCAGTTCTTCTGTTGGATAAAAAAAAAATTTTAGAAATCGTCTTGAGCTTCGTTCAGGAAAAGAACCTTAGTTTTAGGAAAAGGCCCTAACAGGGCCTATATGTTTTTCAAATTCTCACTTGTGTATTTTTTATTATTTATTTATTATTATTATTATTATTTTGACTGTTGATTACACACTCATAACCCCTTTAGCCCTGGTGAGACTTGAACCAAAGACCTTTCACCAAAAAAACCCCATGTGACCATGAAGCCAAAGGCCCAAGTCTCCCATGCCTTTTTTTTTGTATGAAACCGCAGAAATGTCTTATTATGCTCTGAACTGCAGCTTTATCTTTATCTTGTTCTTTCCTTAGAATGATCTTTAATGCTGTAAATCATTAAAAAAAAATGAAAACTCTTCAAAGCTATGTTGATTCCTATTGTGTAATACATTGAAACTATGAATGGCCAAGCTGGCGTAGCCAACTTGGTGTTTGAGGTGGCATAAACCATTTAGGATATGTGTCAACTCATAGAAGCTGTATGAAACTTAGTGAGGAAATTATAAGATATCATTAAGGTATTAAAAATGAAGTTGATAAACTTACAAGGGAGAACTCTGATAGGGGAATAGTTGTGTTGGGTTCAAGGTTATTCACCCGACAGAACTAATAATCAGGTCGGGTTCAGTATCTTTTTGTATTATTTCTCATATAGACACCACAATTGCATGCATTGAGGGTAATATGTATGTTAACTTCACCTGGCATGCCAATGCCTCTGATTATCTAAGATTACTTTTAAACATTGAAAATTATCATAACTGATTGGTTGATCTGACTTGAGCTAATTGAACCCGATTAGTTTAATGTGATTCTTGCTATCTTTATTTAACAAGACTTCTTAAACCTTATTTATCTAAATTATGATACCTGGGAATATATTTATCAACTTGGAGTTCAAGGTGGCACAAACCATTTAGGATCTGAGTCAAGTCATAGAAGCTGTATGAATCTTTAAATTTTGTATTTGACATCTTATTTTACTGTAAATCTATTTGATAAACATGGTAATGTACGAGACAGATTAATAATTTCTATTTATTTCATTGGGAAAGGAACTAAAATGAAATTTTAAAAAATTTCATGTAATTTCCTAGTAAGGCACTAATAGGATTTTAATACTGAAGTTTTTTTGGAAATATATATCCTAGGAAAAGTATTTCTAGCTTTTCCTGGGATATTAATTTCCTACGAGGGGCACTAATGGGGTCTTAACCTCTACATGTTTGCTTCTCATACCAATGGGAAACAATTGAGAGGTGCAAGGCATGTATTTTTAATACAATTTTGTACTTGTTTGAAACATTTTAGTATGATTGATGGTGCAACATATGTAAAAAATTTAGTATGATTGATGGTGCATCATATGTAAATTGAGGGACACAAGACATGTGTTTTTCTCTCCATTTTCGCTCGCTTGCGTGCTCGCTCTATTCTTAGTCATTGATTATAGATTAGGTCTTCTAACTAATTTGGTTATCTGTTTTCACTGCTGTTATTGTCGTGGGTATGTCATTGTTTGGCTTGGAAATAATTGTGATTACCCGCTTGGTTATGTTTGAATGCCATTACCAATCTCTGCTTATTATTTTGCAAACAATATTATTTTGCTCGCAAATGAGAATGGTCTGGCTTTTCTTTGGATTTCTATTAGGTTTATTATTTTAGTCTAGTGGTTTTATCTTTTTTTTTTTAAATGATGCTGATTTTTATTAAGACAAAAGCTCAAGAGAGAGAGCATATTACAAAGGAGGGAAGCCTTCCCAAACAATGAGAGATTGTTGGGAAGTTCCGAATTTTGCCAATTTATTAGCCAAAGAGTTGGCTGATCTAGGAATGAGATTCCAATTACAATGTGTGGAAGATACAATGTCAGCAATACTATCAGTGATGGGTTAGTGGCGCCAAGGAGGGAAGCTGTCTTTGGAACACCAACTAATAACCGTCTTCGAGTCGCCTTCAATGATTAACTTGCCATGGAGACGATCCCTGAAGATTTGGAGGCCGAACAACAGAGCACTAACTTCAGCAATATTAGAATCGGCAATGCCTACCGGACCAACATAAGAAAGAATAAGGTCTCCATTGTGACCTCTGAACACACCACCTGCTCCAGTTGGCCCAGGACTGCCAACAGCACTACCATCAAAATTCAGCTTTATGCAGTCGCAAGGGGGAGGATCCCAGATAGCCATACTCGGAGTTCTGCTTGGGCCAGACATATGAGCGATCAAATTTCATTTTTCCTGAAGGGAAACCCCCGATAGAGTGGCAAAATCCTTCTTTGTATGAAGCCAGTTCGAGATGAGGCCAACGGCATGAGAAGCCGTGTTGTCTGGGGTGTTAGTTTTGGAGTTGAATCTCCGGTTATTCCGCTCAAGCCAAATGCACCATGGAACATGCGCAAGACAGGCCGAAAGAATTAACTTGTCCAACCGAGGAAGGAGAATCCCTCGAACCATCTCAAAGGTGCCAAAGAGGTCCTGATGTAGCCCCACATGGAGCCTAAATTTCTGAAAGATCTTCATTCAAACTTGCCACGAAAATCTAGTGTAAGATGACATACTGGACTGTCTCTTCGCACTCTCCGCAAAGGGGACAAGAAATATCAGGTGCAGTGAAGCCTCTTCTATGAAGGTTGTCTGAAGTAAGAATCTGTTCTTTGATGGTTGACCACATGAAAAATTTGATTTTGCTTGGTGTTGAGAGTTTCCAAGCCAGATTCGCCTTGTGCTCATGAATATTGATATGAGAGTACGCCGAAGTGACAGTGAATCGGCCATTATTACTGGGCTTCCAAATCAGCTTATCAACCGAGTGTTCCTGGATAATAGTGCTATTGAGTTTTGTAAGGAGAGAGCAAAAAGCCAACAATTCCTCATCATTTAATCCCGGGAGTTCACGAAGTTCTTGTTTAACATACGAATTCATATACCGAGCAATTCTCTCTTCTGATCAAATGCAAAGGAATGCTTACTAGTGATATACTGCCTTTCAAATTCTTTTGTTGGACATCTTGAAGTTTGTTTATGATAAAAGATGATTGAAGTTGATACTTATTGTTTATCAGGATAAATAATAACAAATAGTGTTGTGAAGCATTTTATATGAGGAGGAAAGGGAATCCAGTTTATTGTCATTTGTACCTTTTCGAAAGATCTACCAAATCATGTTATTTTTTAGGTGAAGGATGACCATACGAATGAGATTTGGAAGAGTCAAAATTGAATTAATTGTTGCATTTTGTTTTCGATTGCTTAAATTTGTTTGGTATTTTTCTTGGGGGGAAACTTTGAATCATGTTTTAGAAGGACGAGGACTTCGAAAATCCAAAATTTTAAAACGGGGAAGTAGGATGATCATTTAGATGTATGAGTTGAAGGCCCTCATATCATTTGGGTCTTATCATTTCAAAAAAAAGTCTGTTGCAACTTTTGAAAAGTAGGTCAATTACAACATTCATGAAACTTCTTTTCTTCCATTGAAGCAAATTCATTAGAATCTAATCTGGTTTGCAAAATGAGAAACATAAGATGCATAGTGGCAATAAGGAAAGAAATATTTGAGATAAATGTTTCAAAATCGTAATAGTAAAAATAGACAAAAAAAGTCAAGATCATTTAATGAAATTTAGGATCAGTCAAAAAAATCAAAATGGTTTGAAATCTTAATGTAGGCAAACAGTCACCAATGAGAAGGACAGTGATATCATTTAGTGAAATTTGGCAAAAAATAAATAGAAGAATGGTTATTTCTATAGATAAATTGATGACCATGGAGAAAGTCCAAAAATATGATGGAGGAAATTTTCTAAGCCTGCAATGGAGCTAGAAGATAAATGATTGAGCAATTTATACAATGGACCATTATTTGTGAGTTAATGCTTTAACAATGCCGGCAATGTTATTTGATTTCTAAACAAGTGTTTCTCTATTCTTGTTGTAGATTTGCTTCGTGCTTTTGCTTTTGAATTGGAATGCAGAGTTATCTTTTTTTTTCAAATTATTTATTTGTGTTCTTTGTGTCTTTATGTACATAACTTTCAACTGATAATGCAGGTTTTATTACTCTTTGGAAACATTGGAAGAATGCTTCCTGGAGTGAAGTTTATCTCTCGGGATCAGCTTAATAGGGTAAACATAAAAAAAACTTCTTTGATTTTTCTTATACTCCCCCTCCCCTCCCCTTCTGCCCCCAAAAAGAAAGGTTATGTAGTTGGATTTATCTGCTTGAGGATGTTTCTTTAATTAATTACCCAATACTGATACCAAATCTTAATTTTGGTGTGACAGACATCGGATGTCGATTCTCAAACAAAAAAAAGGAAAAAATCTAGTATGACAAAGAGACATAAGAAAAGGAGGTCTGACTATAGCAGTTCTGAGAGTGAAGAACTTCAGAAGATCCAGAAAACTTCAAGAAGAAAAAAAAAGCAGTACTCCAGTGGTTCTTTGTCTTCTTCATCAATGGTTGGAAGTTCAAGTGATTTTGATTCCGAGACAGAACAACAAACTAAAAAGAAAAATAAAAGGAGTAAAAGGAGGGAGAGGCATTATGGTCAGAACTCCAGTTTTGAAGAAAACAAAAAGACAAAGAGAAGACCGAATAGGAATGAGAACTATCTGTCCGAGACTCATTTGTCATCAGATTCTGAAAATGAAGATTCCACTTCTTTTCGTAGAAAAAATGGCCATAAAAAGGAAGGTGGGAAACATAAAAAGGAGCAATATAATGGTAAGAATGATGACTTTTTGGGTATATGTAGTATTTGTTTGTTTATTAGCATGTTGGTTTAAGTATTTTTAGCTCATAGATTTGGATGGTTTGGTTTAATGTTCTTTCTAGATGTCAGCAAAGAGGAAGATGAGAAAGGAGTCAAAAGGAAAGATATTGGCCTGGAATGGATGCTTAAGCCTTTGAGCAAGTCAGACACAGACACAAGAAGTGAAGAACCAGTGGAGGAACCTCGGGATGATGAGGTAAGCAGCAACCTCTTTTGTATTTTTATTTGTTAATGTTTATGTTCAGCATTGAAGATCTATGAAAACTATTTTGATGGCAACATCTATCATGCATATTGAAATCTAATAACTTGTCGAATTGTGTGGGGGAAGGACTGAAGGCCTTTTGCATTCCTGTATTGGTGAAACTCTTAGAGAGTTTCAAGATGCTAACAATCAAGTAACTAAAACCATTTTTGCTTCTTTGTCAAATAAGATTTTAGCAAGTAAAAAAGTTGATACAAAGCTCTCTGAAAGGAGAGAAAAGTAAATGGTTTAGAGAAAAAATATAATCCAATCATCTAATACAAGACAATTTTGAATTAACAACAATGAGTTAAATCTGACTTCGAAACCAGTAACAAGTTGTTGATCAGTCACTCCTAGAGTTTAATGGAGATTCTCAAGTTATAGATGAAAAAAAGTCTCTACATGCTTTACCTCCTTTTTCTTATTTTTGCCTTTATTTTGCTAGGTTAGTCTTGTCTTCATGCAAGGTCCTCAAATTGCTCTAGCTCAAATGTTTCAAAAGAAGCTTCACTGGAAATGCATTTGTGGTTGCATCTATTCATCCAAGCGCACAACTATGATGTGGATCGTTCTCTTACTCATCTGATCTGTCATTTTGAGATCTAAGTTGTGATCATCTCAATTATATATCAGGTGTTTACTAACGTGACCTTCCCTAAAAATAACAATAGAAAAACACATCAAATTTCACTTGGGCAGAAGCAAGACATTATTTATCTCGTGTTGAGATTTGGTAGACACAAGTGGTGTTGTTTGTAGGATGTAAGTATTGTGGGAATACCTGAGGAAGGCCAACAAAGTAATGTCATTGACTTTTTTTTTTTTTTTTTTTGTTTTTGAAATAGTAGTTAACTCATGATAGGTCATTTAGCTGACTCCAACATGGGATAAAGTTAGAGGCGACGATGATTTGTCTTTCGCTTGTACATATTAAAATGTTTGTTTTTTATATCCCTACCATCTTCTGTTTGGAAAACTTAAAATATTTAAGTTTTCTCCTCCTTTTTCGTGAGACGAACTTGTGTATTTTTTTTGGAACTCATCTATCTTTTGATTTTGAAATTCAGATTTTTGGTTTGAAAAGGAAATTCTCAGTGTTTGTAAAATAAATATTCTTGATTGAACCTTTTGTTACTTTGTTTAAATTAGACTCTTTTTGGGAAATACATGACCCTTTTGTCAAGGGATTCAAATGAAATCCTTGTTTTTTGAGTTCCTTGGATTGGTCTCCGTATTGTGGAGTCTATTGAGGTGATTCTTTTGTGTTTGACAGGCTAGAAGTGGGATAAAACTATTCTTACCGATCTAAATTTCTACTTTCATTATTTGAATTTGTAGAGTGTCTTTGTGAATTTTGAATATATGGTCCTTGTGTCTCCCATTTTTTCTGCATTTTTATCTTCTATATTTTGGTGCACCCTCTAGTTAGGGTTGTCCCTCTTGTTTGTCTTTATTATTTCTTTTCTTTCCCATCAATATGCCATAGGCTGTGATGCTTCTTGACATGGTGTTGCTATTAAGGGAGAGAAGGAAAAGGGAACTACTGAGAGCAATATTAATCTTCCTATTTGGTTCATTTTTATAGTTATTGTTCAAATTGGGACTCCATGTTATATAGTCATAGCTTTTTTTCTTTCATTATTTTTCTTTTCTTTTTTTGAAATAGATATATTCTCCAGCTTGAGGAGGGGCTATAGGATACTGGAGTAGGTGTTGGTGTTGGTGTAGTTTGGCGCAAGAATGTTTCTGACAATTTCAAAGCTCAATTGGCTGTACTAAAAATTTTTTTTTGACGAATTTTTGTGACATAATTAGGACAAAGTCAACTCGGTATGTTTGATTGTGGGTCATCTACACATGTATTTAGCAAGTTGAGCATATGACTTTAGCCTGTGACAATGACCTAAGTGGAGCTCAAACTATGGTAGGCTTGGGCTCAACTTGAACCATAACCACTAGGCTTGAGCAAAATTCCTATGTCTCAAGCTTGACTGTTAATGAGGGGAGGGATGCTGTTGTGCTTCCTAGCTAGCTATGACAATGAGCTAAGTAGAGCTCAAATTATTGTAGGCTTGGGCTGAACTCGAATCATAACCACTAGGCTTGAGCTCGGCTTGGGCAAAATTCCTATGTGCCATGGCGCTTCCAAGAGTCATGGAGTATGGAATTTGAGGGTCATGGCAGAAACCAGGAGAGGGTTTGACCTCCCTTTCCCTCTCTATTCTTTGTTGAAATAGGGTTGCAAAAGGGAGGAGAGGAGGAAGAGGGGTGCTACCCTCCCCTTCTCAAGATTGAAGAAATAGAATGAGGGGGATGCTTCTCCTGGTGCAAAAAAGGGGGGAGGGTTGCACTTGGCACCCCTCCTCACCTCTCCTCTCTATCGAAACACTTTCTGACAGAGCGAAAGAGAGGAAAGAGAAGAGAAAGACGAGAAAGGGACATACTTGGAAGAGCCAAAGAGGAAGTGGCTGTGTCGAGGGATTAGGAGAGAAATTAGGGCATCTCCTCTTCTCTTATATATAAGATGATATTTTTTTAAAAGATATAATCTCAAGCCATTGAGCCAACCCAAACCACACTCGAGCTCAGCTTAAGGCTTGAGCATAAAAACTGAGTTGAGCCTAAGCCGACTCGGCTTCGTGTCTGCAAGCTTGAGGGAGTTGGAAAGGAGACCTTGTGTCTATGGAATTTGTTAATGAAGTTGTTTTTAGCGTTAGTGCTCTCTAAGTATGAAAATAATGTAATTTATCTTTATAGATAGCTGATAATGAGGTCACATCTGTATTATGCTTGCTGCTCTTCTCTCTTTCATCCTCAGATTTCATATTACACTCTGACTTCTAAATCTAACACTTTTAAGATGGACTGGATGTGGGGATCTTGTTTTTTTTTTTTTTTTTTTGGGTTTGCAATGTACAAGAAGGGCATCCACCACTACAACAGTAGGAGGTGAAAGGGACGAAGTTGCAAGAAATTATCAATTGACCCTAAAAGATAGACACTTGATATACATTAGACCAAAATTGGAATATGTTATAATGAACCATGGAATTTATATTTTATTTATTATTATTTAAACCAATCCTATTTTGCAAGGATCCTTTTGACTGGGCCAGAAGAGTTATGATTATAATTTACTCCTTTTGCAGTTTTTGCAGTCAATTAATGATTCCGTGGACCACTTATTCCTGTTCCATCTTTTTTTTTTTTTGAAATGATGAAAATTTTATTCTAGAGCAAACCTTACAAGAATAAGATCTTAGGAAGGAGGAAAATTGACGGCTCTTTGGCATCGTGCTTGGCATCTCCTTCCTTTAGCATCTTTATGCATCAGAATGCTTTGATTTCTTTGTCTAGTTGTGGGAAAAAATCTTTGGAAGACTTGTCTAGCTATCACGCCTTGGTACTTACGGGCTGAAAGATATAACAGGGTTTTTAATCCTAACAGTGACAGATCTGAGATTGTCAAGGGCAGTATTGATTTCATGTTCATTCATGGGTGGCCACATGTGGAGTACCATGTCAGACATAATTGGCCAGTGATTTGTTTGCCACGTCGATTAGCAAACCATAAATTAATCAAGAATGGGCCCTGCCTAATCTACATGCTAAGACGATTTTGACATTAGCTCCTTTGGTAACCCTAGCCAGGCTGGATTTGGAAGTATTTTAGAGATTATTTGTGCTAGGGTCTTCTCCTATGCTGGTCTACTGAGACATTAGGATTCCACTATAGCTGAAACTCATGCCCTTCTTAATGGATTAAGAGTTGTCTGTCAAACGCCTAGCTAATACAACCTAAAAGACTGGTGTCTTAAGTGCGGAAAACCAAGTACCTAACCCATCAGTGATGGACGGAACCACCTAGCTCTGACACCCACTGTTCCCGTTATCTACCGCTTCACCCGGGATTCGAACATGGAACATGGTGCCCAGCTCTGATACCATGTCAAACGCTTAACCAATACAGAACCCATCAGAATACTTAACCCATCAGTGGTGGACAAAACAACCCAGGTGGACGGTACCACCTAGCTCTGACACCCACCGCTCCCGTTTCCTACCGCTTCACTCGGGATTCGAACGCGGAACGTGGTGCCCAACTCTGATACCATGTCAAACGCGTAGCCAATACAACCCAAAAGACCGGTCTGTTAGGTGTGGAAAGCAAAATACTTATCCCATCAGTGGTGGACGGAACAACCCAGGTGGACGGTACCACCTAGCTCTGACACCCACCGCTCCCGTTTCCTACCGCTTCACTCGGGATTCGAACGTGGAACGTGGTGCCCAACTCTGATACCATGTTAAACGCCTAGCCAATACAACCCAAAAGACCGATCTGTTAAGTGTGGAAAGCCAAGTACCTAACCCATCAGTGGTGGACAGAACCACCCAGGTGGACAAAACCACCTAGCTCTGACATTGTCAAAGCCTAATTTCTTCATGGAAGGTGACTCTGCAAGTGTCATTAGGTGGTGCATTAAGAAGACGGTTTCCCCATGGTGGTTTCTCCCACTATTTGAGGAAATTCATGACCTTACCTCACCTCTTTCTATTTCCTTGCATCGTGTTCCCAGTCTGCCAATGCTGCAGCAGATAAGCTAGCTTGCGATGACATTAATCTTTTGGACCTTGTTGTTTTTAGTCCAGAATTGTAATGTCTACTTCTTTAATCCTGTATTGTTTTTGTTTTGTTAGTCTTTGTAAATGATTGTTGCTTACACTGCGGACTATCCTCAATGCTGTAATGGGGCAGTCCTTGTACATTCCTCTTCTCTGCTAATAAAAATTCTCTCACCATACAAAAAAATTAAAGGATCTTTTTGGTTTGTACAGAGAGATCTAAGCATGCTTCAAAAAAATCTAGATGTGCTTATATTACTTATGTGACTTTTGACTAATTATATTACTGTTGAACAATTTGAATTTAACATGTAGCTACCATTTTGTGATGTCTTCTTATGCATTTTTTAAGTAGTTAATTTTTTGTGGTTGGCAGGTAATGGAACCAAATCTGAAAGAATTGAATCCCTATCTCAAAAACAGGGGAAGTGGTTATCCAGAAGATGAAACACAGACAGGGGCAAGCAAAGGCCAGCTTCTGCCTTCTTCAGTTGTTGGTGATGGTGGTGCAAGCTGGAGACTCAAGGCACTAAAACGTGCTAGGGAACAGGCAGTTCGAGAAGGCCGCAAGTTTGAGGAGGTCAATTTCTTGTTTATCTGTGCAAATTGTTCAATAGTTTTTCTATATTAATTTCTTTTTAATGCGTACACTTGTATATCTGCAACAGGTTATTGAAGAACGGTGGGGCTCACTAGGTCAAATGACCATATCTGTGGCGTCTCAGAGAGCGGCCCCTGCCCATGCACATTTACGTGCTATAAAAGGCAGGAGGATGGGCTCAACAGAAAAATGTGAAGACCGAATAGGGAAGAGTACAGAGAGGTCTCTTGAGGACAATCATAAATACTTGCAGGATGTCTCTGTTCAACATCCAAAAATGAGGGAGCCAAAGGTTCATGATTCCCTATCATGGAGGAAAAAAAAGAACAGACAGAAGATGTTTGCTGAAGGTGATCAGATTATCTCCGAAGCTGCATCCAGCCTGAACCGGTTTGCAAATGATGGGAGCTTCATGAATGAGTTCAGAGGACATGATGCTAAGGCTGAGTATGGTTCTTCTGATTTGAACCTTGAAGAAATCAAAAGGTCAGATGTGCCTTCATCAAACTCTAGCATTTGTCAGGTTAACAAGAGTGTGCTAACTGGAAATCAATTAGCTGCTAAGGTTCTGCAGCTTCGCATGAAAGGAAAGCATGAAGAAGCTGAGTCATTGTTGGTGAGACAACATTTCACTAAGTCACTGCAACAACTTTCTATGCTTCCTCTTACCTGAAGCAGCCATACTTTTACCTGACCTCTGTTGTTTTGTGATGTTTGTATGCCATCAGAAAGAAGCAGAGACTATGACAGTGGATGATGAGGCTACAGCTAAGGCAACTGGTGGGGAGGATGCAGGAATTCAAAATAGGTAAAGTGCTGGAAGTATGATTATAGAGGACTCTTACAGTTGATCATTTAAAAGGAAATTTTCTTTGCTGAAAGACTTTCTAGTTTATGCATTGAATTATCTTACATTGCTGTTATTCAGAAAGTGTAGAATTGGCTTTTTCTACTAAAATTTCTCATAGTTTGCTGTTCATGATATAATCCATATACCTTTTTTACAATTGGCCCTTTTCTTACATTGAACTAATATAATCTGCATTGAGTCAGGTGCGTCAGTCGGGATTCACCCAGCCATTGGAAGAAACTGGAAGATGATGCTGACGCACATTTGGCACGGAAAATAATGCAAAATAAACAGTTTACACTCTCTGGTCGAGTGGATGATGAGTATGAATTTGATGATGATTCTAGTAAGAAAAAGAATCGAAGGAGAGAAGGTGCCTCTGAGCAAAAATTAGCTGAAAGAAATATGTCTAAACGCATCGTTACTCAGCAGGAGCGCTGCCAATTTTGTTTTGAAAATCCAACTAGGCCAAAACACCTAATTGTTTCAATAGCTTATTTTACATACTTAATGCTGCCACAGTGGCAGCCTGTTGTTGAAGGCCATTGCTGCATCCTAACAAAAGAGGTATTCTTTTTCCTTCTTTTCCTTGTATTCTTACTTTGACATGCAATATTCAATCATGTTTTTTATCAGTTTATGTTTCTATTTTCATTTACCTTTGAGCTTGGTTCTTAATGGTGTGGTTTTATGTATACAGCATGAGTCTGCCACGAGAAGTGTTGATGATAATGTGTGGGAGGAAATACGAAATTTCAAAAAGTGCCTTATAATGATGTTTGAAAAACAGGAAAAGGATGTATTGTTTCTAGAAACTGTATTGGCGCTAGCAAAGCAAAGACGCCATTGTATGGTTGAATGCATACCTCTACCCCGTGAGAGAGCAAAGGAAGCACCGCTTTATTTTAAAAAGGTCAGTCCTGTATATTATTTGTGAAGAGTGTATTATCTTTTTTGACATGTGTAAAGAATCTATAATCTTCTCATCATTCAAAGTTCTGTAATAATGTTATTTTATCCTTGTCTATTTTTGTTATTCTTCATAATACTAAAAAGTGTATTTTTCAATGCTTGGTTTGAGTTCCATAATACATGCAAATTCAATTTTTCATTTTTTCTTTGTAGATATATACTCTTTGATCCATTAGCTTACATCATTAAATCTTCTTTATTTTAGTTTGCCATGCAAGAAGCATTTTGGTTTGGATCATTCTTCTAAGATATTTGCTGACATCTTTTCAGGCGATTGATGAAGCTGAAGATGAATGGAGCCAGCACAATGCAAAGAAGCTTATTGACACAAGTGAAAAGGGCCTCCGTGCTTCAATCCCCAAAGACTTCCCTTATTTCCATGTTGAATTTGGTCTTAATAGGGGCTTTGTTCATGTGATTGATGATGAGAGGAACTTTAAAGCTAATTTTGGTATCAATGTGGTAAGGGGAATGCTCCGCCTGCCAGAGGAAGACATGTATCGACGTCGAAAACAGGAATCAGTGGATATACAAAAGAGGGCTGTTGCAAGCTTTGCACGGGAGTGGGAACCATTTGATTGGACGAATCAGATCTAGTGGTGAGGGGCTTCAGGAGGTATGCCATTAGAGATATCCCTTTTTATAATTTTTTTATTTTGCTGGCGTATTTTTCTTTAGTATGCAGCTACAGATTTGTTCTTCGCCATGTTCTCCTGGACAACCTTGTTGCCAAATTATTGCCACTTCTATTGGACTTGCACTTTCAAGGAAAGTGTTGATCTCTGTCAAAGAGATGGTTAAATGGAACCTCTTTTGCATAGGAGCAATGGTGCAAAAGCAGGCAATTCTGAAGGTGTTAGTCATCAAAATAAGTGATGTTGTAGCCTTGAAAATGAGATTCTTTGTTGTCACTGTATATAATCTTCCCAAGAACTTCTAGGCCTTCTTATCTCCTTCTAGGAAACACTAGAAATTTGTTTCCGGGTAGAAGCAAATTTTTTTTAACCCTTAGTGCTTTACCTCCAAGGAAGGAATATCTGTGGAAAACCATCACTCGAAAGAAGGTGATTTCCTAGTCAATGGTTCCCTAATAGGATTCTTCAAATCCCAGGGTTCTGGAAAATTACAAGGTGCAGTCATATCCAAAAGCCTACGATCTCCTCTACCTTCCCATCTGCACCAAGGAATGTTGTGTTACACCTTCCAAACTGCTGATTGAGTTCTTCTCTCCCAAGTTGTCTAATCTGCATGGAGTTTTTCATCCCTTCCCTTCTCTCTTATTCTACTTCTTTGAATACCTCTTTCACAAAGTTTCTCATTTATAATTATGACGAGTATTTCATCTTCCAACCTCATATTGATCTTGGTATCAAAAGATGAAATAGCTTGCCACTCCTATTTCGCCTTCAATTCCTGTCCATTAAATGTCTCATTACTTTGTGGCTACAGGTGCCACAGCCTTCTCTAATCTTCAAATTTTTTACCTGAAAGATGGTTAGGTGAATCAGACTGAGTCCTGTGATACAGTTGATGCAGTTGATTCCGCACCCCATCAACTCTTCATTAGTTTTCAGCTGGGTAGATGCAGTTGAATTAAGGAGTGTTTTTTAGTCTTGTTTGAACCTTCCAATTCCTTGTGAAGATCGCTTGACACAATCATTGGTGCTGAGATTATTTTGTAGTAAATCCGTGACTCTTTTGCTTAGTAATAAGTTCCTTCTCTCTTTTAAGTTTTCATTATCAATGTCACTTCTTCTAATCCTATAGTTGATTGCATTTCTGTCACCCTTGTAGGGTTGCTTGTTCAGTTCCTCTATTATGTTATGTTGGAATAAATTAATTTTTTTATTGTGTGGTACTTCTACATTCATGGTGTTAATTAACATTTTTGCATTCATGTTTCCGAAATGCCTAAATAAAGTTTGTTAATAGCTTATTTAGATATAGTAAACTCTTGACATTGGAATTTAGCTTAGCAATTTTTTTTTTTTAATTGAAAGATTTAGTAACTGAGCTTTAAAACATTAGGGAAAAGAAACTTCATAAACTAGATTCTGCATAAAATCCGAGTCTGATATTTTCACTGAGCCTAATGACTTTTCTGCATATCTATCTTGCTTAAATGTTGGTTGAGACTATCCTATATAAATAATAATGAACTTTTATGTTGGCCCTGCTTTGCTACAGATTCAGGAGCTCTTTCTAGGATAGCTCAATTTATGGACTTAACTTAGGATCGGATTCGTTCAGTGGGTGAAGACTTAAAACTAGTGATGGTATTTTCTTATTCAGGGATTCTATTGAAACTTATCAACCGAAGTTCCAAACATATGAACAAAACAAGTACATCCAAAAATACGAGGGGCCACATCAAACAATTTACAATTGGGCTTTAAAACCTGAAGAACTTGACTACTTAAAACAGATGAGGGCATACAATTAACCAAGTAGCACCGAAGCTAAAATTGCATCTCCCCAAAAAGATTTAAGAACATTCATGTCGTAATAATGTCCTTGTAACCTCAAGGAGATGTCTATTTTTACGTTCAACCACCCCATTTTATTTTGGTGTATAAGGGCAGAGGACATTTGATGGGTAAATACCATGAGAAACACAAAATACTGAAAATTTATGGTTAAGATATTTCAAACCATTGTCAATACGAAGAACATAAACGCATGCACCAAATTAATTTTTTATTTCATTAAAAAAATTGAGGAATACATCAAGTACTGCGGACTTCTCTCGTAGGAGATACATCTAAGTGACTCTACTTGAATCATTAATGAACGACGCAAAATACTTAAAACCAAATGGGCTAGGAACCCGACATGGATCCCATATATCAAAGTAGAATAATTCAAACAATCCATCAAAGTGGAATAATTCAAACAACTTGTTGCTTTGACTACTTTAAGTATTCTCATTTCTACTTGTTTACATTATGTTTGTCTAATGATACGGTGTTTAGCTCATTTGTTACATCTAGGTTAGAGGGTTTTGGGCAATTGTGTTACCTACTTGTTTTCTTTTCTTTGGTTGAACAGGTTGAGGGAAAGCTTATGCAAGTGAAATCTAGGACAAAATGCTAACTCCAAGGCACAGTAGCTCAAGGGAGGAATGGAATTAACGTGTGCATGAACAGATGGGGCTTGGTTGTAAGCTTAAGAGTCATGAGAACCATCCCTTTTACCACAAAGGTGGGGATGTTGTATATTATGGCTGGAAGTGTTAATAGGAGCTTAAAGTAAGTGGAGAAAACGAAGTGGAAGACAATGGGCACAGTGAAGGATATGGGAGAATATTGGATCACATGCACGCACTTGGTCCAAGATGATCTTGATGAAGTTGACGAAAATTCTTTTAACATTCATCATGTATAAAACTTGTTCCGAATACCCGTTTTACAGGTAACCTTTGGGATTGTTTGTAGTCCATCATTTTGAATTCAGCTGGTTGAAATGAAATTATATAGCTTAGCTCTTAGAAACGTCAGTATGAACAAAGGTTGGACTGCTGGGAGGGAAAAAGGAGCCTTAACAAAAGATCTAACAAAGGTGGGATAAACAAAAAATTTCTAATAAATAGGCATCCTCACAATGCCTGAGTTTCTTTAAACCCTAGATTCATGATAAAAAAAGCCTCATATATGCAAACTTAAAAGGGTTTCTGTTTTCCTTCTTTCCCTTTTTTCCTTTTTCAATAGTTCGAACATTTTGCTCAAAGAAAAAAGTTTGAACGTGTTTATTCTTTTCTAGAAAAAAGTTCAAATATTTGGCATGTTATGTAGAATAACTAAATGCACAGAAATTACGATCTCCGAGGAGTGGCACTGGGGTAGCTTAAAATGGGTAATGCCCAGCCCTGCTCAATTTGTGTCATCAATTATCAAGAGCCAGATCAGAAGAACTTGATGATTTTATATATGTTTAATCAACATTAAACTGTGGTCGAAGCTGATAAAATCAAGTTCGAACTCATGAATCCTAACCTACGAGCTTTTTCTTTTTCAACTCACCTACTAAAAGTAAACACTTCTCTCCCTTGATACCAAGGACAAACGAGCCATTCAAAGTAAGACTTCGTGAAGACTTTGTGCCTTTCAAATACCTTGTGCCTCTGTAGCCTGATAGTGCACAACAAAAGCAGATAAATCTCAACGAGCCTATCAAAGAAAGACTTCGTGAACAAACGTTGATTTTTATTCTTTCATCCGGAGTTTTAGATTTCGAAACAGGTCTTCTTGCATCCAGATGAGTATTCTCTTTGAAACATAAATTTTGTCAGAACAGAGGAGCAAGCGCAGTTTTAATCAGGAAGCCATGTAGACGAGTTCCCATATTTGCTTTCAAGTGCCAGGTAAGAAACAATAAAAGAGGGCTCGCTGGCTCCTGAAATAGGGACTGTATGGATTAGGACACCAGAAAGTATCTATGAAAGATTAAAACTCTAATTGGATGTAAGACAATTTTAACACAAAATTACAGTCTAACATTACAGTGTGCAAGCAACCTACCTGCATAATGAAGGATTTTTTGTTCTAAAATCAAGTTGACATGGAAGTACCTGTACTAAGGTTGCTTCCTCTTTGTTAAGTAGGCTTTTCTGACTTATATTACAATATAATTAGTTAGCCAGAAAAAGAAAATTGAACCCACAAGACCAGCCAAAGAATGGGTCCAACACATCAAGGCACAACTCGTCTATAACCAACAGAAGTTGGAAGCATATTTGCAGATCTATAGTTGATTATTTATGGTACCCAAGAAAACCAAAAATATAAAAAAGGCAAAGCAATAAAAAACCAGAAAATTTATCGAGTCAACTTTCAATCAAGGTCTACTTTCCTGAGACGAATCATCATGGAATGTAATTCCAGGAGATAATCAAGAGTATGAACCAAAATAAAAAACAAAAGGAACTATCCACCATGACAATGATCTGTGATATAAACCGTGCGGCCAACAATATCGTTATTAATGAGGACCTCTAACGAACAAGCCAAGCAACAAAATGTATAACATGGCTCAGCAATGTTTTTTTGTTGGAGGAAAAAAATAACCCAATTTGCAAACAAGTATCTAATAAATAGGTTCAAGTACATAAAAAACATACCTACTTTTTCACAAGACTAGAACAGCAGCATGCACTAATTTCCAAACTACCAACAACAAATACCTAGATAGGTGCTGCACATGTCGTTCTAAAGTGCCCGGTCTGATTGCATCTACTACAATGTACAACACGTTTCACTCTGCCCCGGTCTTCTGCACGGACACGCTTTTTTCGTGGACGACCAGGTGGCCTAAGAGACTTGGGAGGATTGATGAGAATTTCGACTTTAGTCCCTGGATCCTGTGCTCCGTCTGACAATTCCTTCCAGAGGCTTTTGTCTGGGACAGGATGAATGGTCTGTGAGTAGGTTTTACGGTATGTTGCCACAGTGAAGCAGCTCTCAGTAAACCGGTGAACATTCTGTCGACATGAATGGAGAGCTGCTACAGCATGAGCACAAGGAAGTCCATATAGCTGCCACCCACGACATAGACAGCACCTGTTCCGAATATCTACAATATTTGTCCCCTCATGTGATATAACTTCAAATTCAGCCTCATTTGCCCTAAGAACCTGGTAGCTCCTAGCTCTCTCAAGAGCTTCCAATACTCTCCTCTCCGCCGTGGGAACAAGCACAGTGTTCCACTGCATGCTTGCTTCTCGCCTTTCATTGAACCATGTCATGAGCTGCCGCCGGATGCATTCCATCATCTGAATTATTGCAAGTCCAGAAGCTTCAAGTATCCAGGTATTCAGTGATTCAACTATATTTGCTGTAAGATGCCCAAACCGTGTCCCCTCAAAGTATGCCGTGGCCCACAGACGAGGAGGTATACGTCGAATCCAATAGGCAGCGTCTTGTGAAATTTCCTCAATTTCAAGTATTTTGGCCTCAAACTCAATAACTGTTAGTGCATGAGCAGCTTCCCATAAAAGATTTACAAGCATTGTATCATTGAACTCTTTACGAAAACTGTCACTGAGATGACGCATACAGAAACCATGAAAAGCAGTTGGGAAGTTAGCTTCCACTCCATCAACAATGCCCTTCTGCCTATCAGACAATATTGTGAGCCTTGGCATATTCTCTGTATTAGTCTCAAGGAGGTTATGCAACTCAGACAAAAACCACATCCAATTATCATCATTTTCTTCATCAACAACTCCGAATGCCAAAGGAAATAATGCCCCATCACCATCAAAACCAGTTGCAAATAGAAGAGTACCAAGGTATTTGCTTTTTAGAAGAGTTCGGTCAAGACCTAGAAGTGGTCGACATGCATTTACAAACCCATAAATAGAAGCATGAAATGAAACAAATAGCCTCTGGAAGCAATTATCTGCTGGGTTTCCATAGACAGAAGCAATGCTTCCTGGATTTGTCCTTCTAACTTGCTCGCAGTACTGGGGAAGAAGACGATAACCTTCCTCAAAAGATCCACGAACAGCTGCCATGATCCGCTCTTTACCTCGCCAGGCCTGCTTGTATGATAAGGTGATCCCATGGACCCGATGGATCTCCTCCAATATCTCTTTTGGTTTGCAATGCGGATTTTCACGTAATCTCTCCTCCACAGAGTTTGCCACCCACTGAACAGATGCTTGCTGATGACCAACATGGGTTATTCCACCACAAGTATGTTGTTCATGAATTGTCCTTATGGTGAAGGTAGGAACTCCAGGGAGCTTAGCAGCATGTATGCGCCAGGGACAACCTTCACTAGCACACTTGGCAGTAAATCGGCTTTTATCAGACTTAACTGTTTGAATCTCAAAGTGGAGGGCAATGGCAGCATCTCGCAGCGCCCTTCGGCAGGCCTTCACATCAGGAAATTCTTGCCCAACGGTAAGTTCATGAGTGGGGTGAGCAGCAATAATACGAGTCTGAACAACAGAGGAACTAGGGATTATAAAATGTGGTTGGGACATGCCCATTTCTTGGACTGGTTGGATAGCAAGTTCTTGTGATTGGACCGCAGATAATTCCATGTTCTGATCAACCCCCAAATCATGGTTGTCTGCCACAGCTAATTCATGATTATCCCCAAGATCTAACTCATGGTTTTGAGAAGCAAGGGCAAGTTCATGGTCATGGTCATCAACATGGTCATTTTGGTTGTGGCCAAGTGCTAATTCATGCTCATGTGTCTGCCGTAAGGCCAGCTCATGATCATGGGTTTGTCCAAGAGCCAGTTCATGATCATGTGGATGACCCATGCCAAGTTCGTGATCGTGGGTTTGGCTGAGGCCCAAGCCGTGGGAGTGGCCAAGAGCTAATTCCCGGCTCTGCCCAAGGGCTAGGTCATGACTTTGGCCAAGAACCAACTCATGGTTAGCCATGAAGAATAGACTCTTGAAACAGGCTATCAAATGATAAGAATAGCTCTCTCCTGGTAATGGAACACGGAGGAGGATCACCAAGTTAAAAACTGCTTATTAGCTTGTGCCTTCCAAGTGATCTTCACGCAAACCTGGCACAGAGAGAGCAGAAAACGTAAACAGAATATACAAAAAATATAGAATTTGTATAACGCAAATTGATTTATATCCATTATAGTATGAAGACGGGCAAAAAAAAAAAAAAACACCTGGAAATTTTGACTCCAATCCCTGCTTCACCACGTTTACTTCTCTGTTTAAACGCTGAATTCCCCCGCAATTTCCACAGTGACACATGGAGACGAATGGCACCAACAATCTATTACAAGAATCACCCAGCCGAGTATAAATATGCCACATGAATGAAAGCTGAAAAGAAACAATTCAATTATGTAAAGTAATTAACACAGCACCACACCGATAAAAAACACTGACTTCTCCAGAATACAACATATCCAGCATCCAAACAAGAACAAAAAACACCAAAAACGCAAAAAATGAAAAGCAAAATTCACAATTCAACCCAAAATAAACAAAGAAATATATATTTACATACCTCAACAATAAGAACGAGTCGGAACACAGGAAAAGAAAAACCTAGATTCCAATATAATTATTGTCCCCAGTGCCAGAACCTCATAAAACTTGGCCTCTCTCACTAAACCGAACCATGGAGAGAAAATTCATCACCTCAACGAAAACTCCCCACGATCGTGAAACAGATCTAGCACAAAAACCCAATTAGGGTTTGGGGATTGGAACAGAAGGGAGAAGCAAAACAAGTCCAACAGGCAGAATTTTTTTTTTTTTTTGAATTGGTGAGTGCCAGCGAAGTAGGAGAAAATTTGGCGGTAAGAATTGAGTTGAAGAAGGGCAATGGATTTGGAGAGAAAAAAAGAGAGAGAGAAAAGAGAGTTTATTCGCAGGGGCAAAGGGCAGAAGAGGGCTTTGCGATGGTTGGGGCGACAAGACACGCCGAGCCTGAATCTAAAAATATGGGCAATTACGTCCAGTTATAAAACACCTCCTCTCCGTCTCCTGAGAGCGGGCGCCTCTTGTTCCTCCGATCACGCAATCGAGATTTCCAAATAACGGGTCCCCACAAGATCATGCCGTGGATGAGATCCACGGCCGTAGGTGAATACTCGAGGGGATATACGACATTAATCGTCGAATCAACGGCTGCGAAGGAAGGAGAAGCCGTCAATTTGAAGGTAAATTATTAGTAAATGACGATATTAGGGATCTTAAATAAGGGCATAGTTGCTATTTGATAAGTTGAAAATGGTTTTGCCCCTGAGAGGTAAAGGGCACTTTAGTACCTCTATCTCCTCTCCAACGGCTCAAATGAGGAGTTTTCTCGCCACTTTTTGAATCTTCAAGGGTATTATTGCTATTTACCGCGCCGGACTAGCAAAACCGAGGCCCTTTTTCTAGTCTCTTCCTCCGGTCAGCCGTACATGAGATAACGCAACTTAATATAATTAACGCTGGAAATGTTTTGATTAAGCTCAGATTATTAACAATTGTCTCCCATGAATTTTGGACATTTTATGGGGACCGTGGGTTAGGTGTTTTGGCTTATGCATGAAGACAAGGGGTTTGCTGGTGAGGACGTATGGCTCTGGCTTGGGTTCAGGTTTGGTTTTGGGGTAGAGAACATAGTAGTCAAATTTATTTAAACAAGTTGGATATGAGTTTTACTTTTAATGGGTTGAATTTCAACCCATTGATAGCCTTAATGGATTGTCACCAACAATCTGAAGTTCTAACATCATGTGTACATATATAATGAGCCTTTATCAAGATACTTAGCAGCACTTATACATGCTGAAGTGATAAGAATCAGAGCTCCTAGTATTTAAAAAACACGCCATGGGAGGGTTCAAACTCAGAGATAACAATTACTTTCTGCTACAAACCATACTTCAGCCAGGAGCTCTTCAATATGATCCTTGAAGTACCTTCAGAGTTTCATGAATTCATTTGCACTTCAGGAAATAACCTAAGTTTCGCATTGATTGCGTATCAAAATCACCAGTCAAGATCTCTTCCTTTGGTTACCATTCTTCACCCAACATTTTCTATCAAGATGCCAATACCCTTCCTTTACCTGTGCAGCTGAGTTTAGGCAGTAGCTCAGAGACCACTCTTTGCATGGAAACACAAGAAACAGGATTACATTTTTCATTTATAGCTGTATTCGAGAGTAGCGTAATGTCGTTCTTGGTCGAATTCTCATGTACTATCTTATCCCAAAACTGATCATCTTCATAAGGATATGGATTCTTTAACAACTCTAAAACTTTGTCGAGTGTAGCAACATTGCGACCAGCTCCACATCCCATGGCTGTTGCAGCACCCACTGCATTTGCAAGTGCTAATGTATTTACAGCAGTCATGCCATGCAGGAAACCATATACGACAGCTGCACTATAACTATCCCCACACCCAACTGTATCAACAACCTTCACCTGAAAAAACACAAGAGTCTACCAAGGGTAAGATCACTGTTCAAATTTTTGGATACATATAATAAAAAGCTAATTGCATCAATAGCAGAAACAACCGTGACACATAAAGGCTGATAGGAGATACCTTGAGTGCAGGTGCACAAAATATTTTTTGTGGCGTTATTAAAATTGAACCCTTTGGACCCATCTTAATTATGACCCATTTTGTTTGTTCCCCTTTCCTGATCAACTCTTGCCCTGATAAGATTGGGTTTGTTATGCCAGTTAAAGAGAACGCCTGGAACAATGATTTGCAATAAAAAAATTTGGGTTAGATCAAAAGTATGCCAAACTTGTGTAAAATGGAAAACTCTAATAATCTTCTAACAACAAAAAAAATTAGGAGTTAATTGCCATTACATGGACCAAATAGTCATGCCTGCAGAATACACACCAAATAGATACGGTTGAGGAACTACTTTTCTGAAGAAAGCACAATCTCATTCATATATTACAGAGTGATTTCTAAAAAGTATGCCAGGGCCAAGGAAAGCAAGGGAAAAACTGTCATGATTCAATCAAGCTGCTTAAAACTTTATATTGACAAAACAATCTCTCCATGTGCTCCAGTACATTATAGCAAGACCTGTAACCCAAGAAACACACCTATAGATACCACAAGACCACTGTATTGCTACAAAAAATAAAACAAATAAAACCAAAATTAGGATGTTTTCACAGAAAAAGAGCAAACCTCCTCTGAAGTTAGAAGAAGCACATCACTCATCATCAACAAAAGCTGAAGTGCTCTTTGTTGCTCTAGGGTACCATGGAGAAGAGTCTTTCCTCGTGGTCCAGGATCAAAGAATACAGCAGTTCCAACATCTATAGCATATTCGACTGTAGCACCAATTAAACTAGGAGAAAGCTCATCAAAGACATAACCGTTACAGAATAGAATCTTAGTTTGTTTTATGGCAGTCTTGACTTCTCCAGAAAGATTGGTCATCCAACTGAATGCAGGATCCTCGCTAAAATCAGCTCGACTGGTAAAAAGAAACCAAACTATTTGAGATATATTCTATATACTGAATTCAATAAATAAAGCTGATATAATGATCACTTTTTTTTTTATGAAGATGTATTTTTGATATAATGATCACTGCAGGGCGGAAAAATATAAGACAAGAGTGCATCTTTATCGCTGGAAGTGCTAGAAGTGCCACAGACACCATTTGCCCAATGCATGCAAAAATTACCTATATATCTCATAATAGAAAGAAAAAGGATGGAAATAAACACATTTCCATGAACTTGTTTACCTGCAAAATCCATGTCGATGCCAAGGATCCACCAAAACCCAACAGAGAAGTGTTTCATACGCAGAAGTAACATGGTCTTCAGTATCTCTGTCCATTTCAACAATATCAATACCCTCATCGTGAAGCACATCCAGCAGGAAACGACCGTATATTTCATTTCCTACATGACCGAGGGCGATGCAATGGAGCCCTAATCTTGCTGCAGCTATAGCCAAGTTGCAGCTGCCACCAGCTTCCCAGAATTTCTTTACACAAAGCTCAAAATTAGTATCATATTTCCCATCAAAATCTATGAAAACATAAATGAAACAATTTCACTAGAGAATATCTGTATACCAACAATACATCAGCAGGCAGTCACCCAAGACATGTTATAGGCAAAAGGGTTTCATAGATACATATAAATCAGTTAATCAGTCATCATTTGATAAGTGGTAGAGACAAAATAATTAGTGGCATTCAAAGACCAAAGTAGTTATCACATCTAATTTTTTTATTTTGACAATCTCACTAGTGCTCAAAATTCTTTTTCTTTCTTCTTTTTTTTTTTTTGGGTGCAATGTCAATTAAAAGTACTATGGAGTCAACCCATAAAAGTTATCATTACTTTTTTTGATTCATGTCTCACCTTCAAAATGAGAAACATAAGTATGTTTCTTATTGCCTGAATGCTTCCTTTTTTTATCCAGTCCATAGAATAGAAGGACACCAATTTTCGACATTTCTAAAGTCCATGTAGCCTTCTAGAGCAGTTTATTCATAACATATCCATTCCATAGCCTCAAGCTACGAAATCGTTCACAGAAACAATCTTTTGAAGGTTCAGTTACTCCAACAGATAAAACATGTGAAGAAATTCTTCACCACTCTCATTTATGTAGATGAGAGCAGTCAGATAGCTTTTGGTTTAGATGTTAATCCCTACACTTAGATCTAATTACAAATAGAAGGATTTTCCTCTAAAAAGAGTACTTTTGTGCACATATGGTTAAAGTTTCAATTCTTCATATCACAGTCCATTGCCTTGTAAAATCATTTTGTGAACAATCTAAACATAATTATCTCTAAATCACAGTAAATTGTCCTTCAAACTTCAGAAGTTCTGTTGTTTGCATTGCTGGCAATTCCGGACTTGTGATGTTGGCGTTTTCTCCAACTTGAAACAATGGACTGCAATTTACCTTCTTTTCAATTTTTATTTTTTTTATTTTCATCTTTAAATAGCTACATCAGCAAATTTTGTCTTCTAGTTAAATACATTTCTTCCTCAACTTGATCGATTGAAAGTTGAAAGCACTGATAAAAGATGTAGTACATAAAAAGCAAACACTGATTAAAAGAGAAAAGTTGTTTCATGAATAGGAGGATTAGGCTCTACCGAAACCTTTTGGCGTCCTTACTATTTATGATGAAAATGAGACACAACAGTCTTTAATGGAGGAATTTGTCATTTTATAAGGAAACACTTGAAAATAATAAAAGTTCGGAATTTCTCTACGGAAAAGACTAAAAACACGGTCGATTTCTACGACATATTTGAGATTCTATTCATAGTTGTTAGACAACAACAACAACAGCATTCACCGTTCGAAATTAGCATTTATACGTGGATGCAAAATTCCGATCACGCTTTGCTAAAACATTCAAACAACTCATTCCAAGCAATTCCACATATAGAAACAAACCGTAAAGAAAGCCAACCTTATCCGGTCGAGAAGCTGCCAATCGCTCCATATACGCCAACCTCTCCTCAAACGGGTCCGGTGGCAGATTCGGTACATTGAGAACGATATCGACACAGAGGTTCCCTAGCGTCGCCACGTCCACCACCTTTCCCCCTTTCCTGACCTTCTCCTCTTCCCTAAAAGAATAAGGAAACCTCTCTGAACTCGAACGATTATTAGCAACCGCGATTCCATTACCCTTGCAGTTCCCAGCCAGCAGCGGCCGGAGCAGAACCCTGCGATTCGGCCTCCTCCGGGGATTTTGAAAAATGGCGCGAGCTTCGCGCCGGGAGACCGCACTGAAAGAGCAGTCGCTGCATGGAAGCGGGGATTTCAGGGTTTGGAGATGCATGTGGGCGAGTCGGAGAACGGGGAGTCGTGGGGAAAAATCTCAGACCAGTACAAAACTGTAAACGAAAACGAAATCTCTCTCTAAAAAGAGAAAAAATTGAAGGGACTGAAAACTGATTGTCTGATTCTGAGATGAAAAATAAAAAAAAATGGGTGCCCAAAGAATCAAGACGAATTAAAACAAGTAAATACAAGAAAACGGGCAACGGATGGCCTCTGGAGATCGAACTTGGAAGACGGGAAGGGAACTGGTTCCGATTCCGATTCTCAAAGGCCATCTTTTACGAGGGAGTGGACTACGACTTTGAAGCGAAAAGGGAAACGCTGAGGACTCGGGTGCTTGCACGTGTGGAACAAATGCGATACCAGATAACGGCAAGCGGGGAAGTTCAAAGCGTGTCGGGCTTCGAAGATCTGACTGGGTTAAGTGATGCACGAGTGACGAAGTGAAAGCAGATACGCCACGTGTGCTGTGAACCGTGGGAAGCTGGGAAAGAAACAGAAACCCAGTTAAACGAGTTCCAGCTGTTATACAGTTTCACTTTGGTCGGCTTTGACCCGGAAGCCGTCACTGAACTATGCTGTGTTTTTTCGGGAGGAAAGCAGCCAAGAACGAACTCAAATCTTTTGCAGCAAATGCTATTTAGGGGTAACCAAATCCTCAATCTTTCTCTTACTTGCTCTGTAGATGGTCCAAAATTACCGTTCTAAGGTTCCATTATGGTCACTCTTTAAACGTTCACGTCAAGCATCATCTCCCTCGTCTTTTTCCCAACCCATAAAAGCATCAAATGTAAGGAACTCGGTGCCTAGTGAGCCTTCATTTGAAGATGCCGGCCTCGAAAACACAATTGCTCTCTTCCATAAGGAGCTTCTGTCCAAACCCTTACCTTCGGCTTTGAAACTCAATTCCATACTGAAGGCAATTTCAAAAGTTAAACATCATTTAGTCGTTGTATCACTGTGTAAGCAAATGCATTCCTATGGTGTCTCTCTTGATTTCTATACGCTAAACATTCTGCTCAGTTCTTTCTCCCAGTTAGGTTATGCAAGTTATGCATTCGCAGTGTTTGGCGGAATTCTTAAGTGGGGTCATTCGCCTGATGTACTCACCTTGACCTTGTTGATTCAAGCGTTGTGTGTGGAGGGTAAAATTGTGGAGGCGGTTGATCTTTTCACTAAATTGGTAGAGAAAAACTACCCGTGTAATGCGGTTACCTTTGGAATTCTGATTAATGGGCTATGTCGAATGGGGCACACGAGACTAGCTCTCAAGATGCACAGTGAAATGGCTAATTATGGTGACATAGGAGGGCCCAATGTTGTCACATTTAGTACCATTATAGATGCTCTCTGCAAAGATGGGTTAATTGATGAAGCTCGCTATCTGTTTGTTGAAATGGTTGATAAGAAGATTGAACCAGATGTAGTTGTTTACAACTCGTTGATTAGTGGGCTTTGTAATGTTGGGAAGTGGGAAGAAGCCATGAATTGCTTTGATGAAATGATATGTAGTAGGATCATGCCTGATATAGTAACTTATAATGTGCTAATAGATGCACTCTGTAAAGGAGGGAAGCAAATAGAAGCGTTCAAGATGCTAGAGTCGATGATTAAAAAGGGGTTGAAACCTAACACTGTCTCTTACACAACATTGATGGATGGACTTTGCATGGAGGGTCAGGTTGATGAAGCAAAAAAGCTTTTTGATTCTTTGCTTGACAGGGGTCAGAAATATGATGTTGTATGTTATACTGCATTGATGAATGGATACTGTAAAGTTGGGAGGATTGATAAGGCTGTGGTAATATATAATGAAATGATGGGCAGGGGACTTAATCCAACAGTCATTACGTATGGCACTTTGCTGGGTGGCCTTTGCGAAGCAGGGAATGTTCAAACTGCACTAAAGTTATTCACAGAGATGACTTGTCGTGGTCAATGCCCTAGCTCTGTGACTTTTCTTATATTGTTGGATGGGCTCTGTAAGAACCAGTCTGTAAAAGAAGCAATGGAACTGTTTCGGACAATTGATGGTTATGGAATTAAACCAAATATTAAGCTTTATAATTCTCTTATAGATGGGTGGTGCAAAATTGGTGAACTTGGAATGGCTACGGAACTATATGATGAAATTTTTGAAAAGGGTTTATTGCCAAATGTTGTAACATACAATATTATGATCAACGGATTGTGCAGAGAAGGGCAGTTGGAAGAAGCAAGTAATTTATTCGTGAATATGGAAAGAAGAGGTTACATGCCAGATGTATTTACATTTAACACACTTTTAAGAGGTTACTGTAAGGAGAACGAGAAGGCCAAGGCAGTTGAACTTCTCCGTAAAATGGTTGAGAGAAATATCATTCCTGATACTTGCACTGCATATATAGTATTGGGCTTGCTTTCAAGTCATGAGAGATCTCATGATTGTTTAGATCCTTTTCCAGCATTTCATCTGCCAAATGAAAATAGAGATAACCCGCTCAATGTTGAGTCTCTAATGTCATATCTCAAGTACCATTTCAAACTTGATGGGTAATAGTATTTTAAAGGAGTATTATGCGACCTGATGTTTTATCCTTTATTATGACCTGGGTTCTGCAAGCATTTGGGTAACTTTGCTCATTTTTATTGGTGCTACTGATGTTGAACCAGTGTGAAAGGGCCTTCAGTCAAAGCAACTTAAAAATGAAGCCAATGCCACATATTCACCTCTTGATGTAAATGTTTCTAAGCTTCTTGGCCCCAAGTTTTTGGGAGGATGAATTTGTGGCTTGAATACTGTCTTCATTTTTTATGCATCTCCTGGCAATTAAATTTTGATTGTATACGAAGCTTCTGCAGAAATGTGACATTCAGTCATTCAGCTTTTTGCAAAACATTATGTTGACAAGCATCAAGTTGAAGAGACATTCAAGCTCTTTACTGAGTTGCTGGAGAAAGACTGTTCATGTGCTTCAGTTTTTTGCAAAGCATTATGTTGACAAGCATCAAGTTGAAGAGACATTCAAGCTCTTTACTAAGTTGCTGGAGAAAGACTGTTCATGTGCTGCAGCTATCTATGGCACACTGCTGGAAGCGTTATATGTCAAGCAATGCAAGACTTGCACTTGACTTGCATAATCAACTGGGTATTTCGGTGACATAGGTCAGCCTAATGTTGTTAATTATTGTACCATTGTAGCCTGGAATTTCAAAGATGGATTCATATGCGAAGGTCTGGTTTTGTCTAACAAAATGGTTGATCTGAGCATTGAATCATATGCAGTTGTTTATGGCACATTGATTAGTGGTCGTCCTACTGTGGGGGAGTTGGAAGAAGACATCAAATGCTTTTGTGACATGATTGCCAGGAGACCCTACCACATATAGGGACAGTCAAGTCTGTTAGTTCTGCTCCATGCAATGGAGGGCAAGCCAGAGAACAATGTAATTATTGGAAATAATGACTTAAGGGGATAGGCTTCTCCTTGGGGCATGGAGCTAGTCTGTGAAGCCAGGAAGCTTTTGGTCTCTTTGATTGATGAAGGTCACAACTTTATGTGTTAGGACTGTTAGTTGCACTTGCTAACTAATGAGTGCTGCAAGAATCACAGGGTGGATGAGGTCTTGGATACACGTACCATAGAATGCTTCATAAGGTGGCCAAGGCTAATATAATTACACACAATACTGTGATAGATGACCTGCACCAAGAAGAAAATCCCAGAGCCAAGGAAAAGGGATAAATAAAAGAGCCTCGCCAGTCTAATTTCCTGTCCACTGGTGCAATTCAAGCACTGGAGTTGAAAGTTAGAATCGATCACATCTGTATCTTTCCAACCAATAAAAGCCTCTCCCTTCTGCAGTCACATGACATGAAACCATCAACAATGGCCTGTTTACATGTTACATCATGTGTAATGTTTGATATTTCTCATATTTGGAAGATATCATTATGTTGTAGTTTCAAGTTTAATCGAGTGTAACAATCCATGTAGCAGATGTTACTTAATAATACTTGTTCGTCTGGTATGCTTCAGGTTTTGGTACCCAACGCTTCCATTGCCTCTTCAGTGGTGGACTTGCTTTCAAATGATCATGAATATTTGGGATTGCTTCCTACCTATTGCTGCAATGTGAGAACAGATAACAGGTCTAACGAGTTTTTAGTGTCACTGAACGACCTGTTTGAATTTAATACTGTTAGTAAGTGTTCTGGTTCAAAGTAGAACTGCTTTTCAGGGTTCTGGATCAAGCAAGTGTGCATTGTTAAGTGCTCTAAATTCATGGATAACAAAACTAATTAGCGTTCTGGGCAATAAATCATCTATTATATAGTAGCGGTCCCTAACAATTGCTATCAAAACTGTTATAAAAAGCAAACAACATCATTTTTGGTTTTGTCAATACGAAAATGGTAGTGGAGAATAAAAGGAGGCCGCTCAGCTCACTTGGAGAAGGGATAAAAAATGTTCTTATTCAATGAGACTTCACGTATTCCTGAACTATGTGAAGTCCCTCAGACTCTTCGCCATAATCCTGCAAGCCATGAAAATACCAGTTGTTAGATCTTGTTCAGATTTATAAGTTAAACAACTCATACCAGGACTTAAAAAGGCCTTGCCTTGATAACTAAACATGAGCAACCCACGACCTTCCTTGCTTTACCCTCAGAGTCAATCTTGCATAGCTGCCACGACAGTGTGTTTAAAATGAATAAACATGTCATAAAATCAGACAAAACGAAATCAAACAGATCAAACTAAGACCACAAAAATCGCATATCAATGCACCAAATTGACTGTGTACAACTAGACCTGAAAACAAAACATACTCGTGGAAATACTGGAAATGGGGCATAAAACAAACAACGTATAGCAGTAATGGAAAAGGTCAAGGCAAATGGTTGCACAACAACTGAGAAGCAAGACTCAAAGGGCAGGTGTGAGTGAGAATCTAGGCCTGAGAATGATGAATAAATAAAAGTCAATCAACTTGGTATTTCAAGGTTAAATCTAGTAGCTTGATACTGCAAAAGCTTCAGTGGATAAGAGTGTGAGTGAGAATCCAAGCCTGAGAATGATGAATTGAAAAAGGTCAATCAACTTGGTATTTCAAGGTTAAATCTAGTAGCTTGATACTGCAAAAGCTTCAGTGGATAAGTTACCTTACTGTAAGAAGTTCTAACAGCAGTCAAGAAAAAATGAGCTCTCTAATTAGGAGCCCAAAGAATTCCAGAAATTGGTCAAGGAACAAGCTTAGTACAATTGATGGAAGGTTAGCAGCTAAAAATTAGATTCGAACAGTTTAGACAACATATGCACATGATTCAGGTGTGTCCCTCCTTTTTGTAACCTTGATTATCACTAAATAAAGATCACAAAACCTTCAATAACTTGAGCAATCGTGGTACACTAAAAAATGTATAGAAGAAAACAAGGAGTAGAGAACCAACATACATTTCAGTGATGCTTATAATTTGTAAATTTATACTTACACCAGCCCACTCCCCAAGAGTCTTAGCACTCGGTACCGAAACTAAGCTAACTCCGTGATCAGCACAGAGTGCTTTTACCAATTTAACATAGTCTGGCTGGTTGCAATCCTCGGCCAGCACACAAAGCTGAGCAGCATGTTTTTCTATTACCTTGGCTCCCTCGTGGAGCCCACGAACTAACCCATCATGGGCCAATGACTTTTTCAAGACCAGCTGAAGAGCTGTCATCAGATCCATCGGCTCACCTAAAGCAGGAGTTGCCTCAGCCACAGCACTGGAGCCCTCCTCGCTGCCAAAGATGACAAGGAAGTGTTCAACAAGGCAGTTAACAAAACATAAGGTGGGATTCTTTCACTTAAAGGGTGCCCATTTACCAGTGACCCTCCTATTTCTTTTCTTTCGTTTCTTTGTTTTTTCTTTTTAAGTGGGAAAGAATCCTTAGTATAATTCATTTCTCAGCTAACAAACGCATGGAGTTCATTCAAGGCATTTTTTCCAAATGTTCCCAGTGCAAGGAGATCATGGCAATGGAAATTCAAGTAACATGTAGCAGTTTGTTCGAGGCCGCCTTCAAAACGAAGAAAATTTGAGAGGCACGGAGAACTGCTGAAGTCTGATGTCGCCAATCTTCAATGCAAAGGTATGCCATTTGAATCGACAACTTTGCTCTGCTAATTGGCTTTCCAGTTTCCCAGATAGTTCGATGAAAAAATACGTAAAAGAGTTTGTTTTTTTTTTTTTTTTTGCAACAGTTTCATTGTAACAAAAACCAGTACAAGAACAAAGTAATATGGGAGTAATCTAACGATATAAAAAAAGTATGTTTTGATTATTTATTTGTAAGAGAGAAAAGCAAAAAGCGATAATAGTGAAAGACCGGAAAGAAAAAACTTGTAAGAAGTACCAAAATCCAATAAGATAGGATTAACATACCCGCCGGACATTTTCCCTTGCGAGATTGGAACTAACAGAGATAGACCTGCTCAAACAAAACAAAATTAATTAGATAAGACAAAAAAAATCCATAGTGCAAACTCAAATCAAGTCAGGTTTACCCCAAAAAAGAGAGAAATTTTTTTTTGAATTAGAACTTTGGATTGTCTAACACAAATTGAGCGAGAATGAAAAGATATGAATGAAAGATTACTCGATAAGTATGTCGAGCGCTGAGTTGCAACGTCTGTTGCAAGACCAGAGGCAGCCGCAAGAATTAGGGTTTAAGGGTAGCTGAAGTAGTCCGCGCGCGGGATGGCATTTGATCCAGGGATAAGTGACAGTTCATCTGATGGGCTTTTAACGATCAGGCGCCGTAACGGAATCCAGATTTGAGCCCATAGTAATATGACAGGACCATTGAGCCGAATTGGGCTTCAATTTTGCTGGAGCCCAAGTAAACGTCCTTCAATATATTTGATTCGTTGTGGATATTTTTGAAGTTTAATATTCTTAGAAATAATAAAAATATATATAGTATTTTAAAATACATAATAGACGAATATTTATTATATAAAAATTAAGATAAATATTTTCAAATCCTAAGTTTAATATCATAATTTCACATTTATTTTAAAATTTTTAGAAAACTCAAGACCAAAACTATAATTTGTTATGGTCCAAGGTTAAATACTTGCTTTCTGTTACCTAGGTCGGTCTTTTGGATAGTATTAGCTAGGTATTTAACATAATATTATCTCAAAGAAAATAGATTGGGTATTTTCTGTTAGACTTGATGTCTAATAATAATAAAATAAAACATCATAGAAATAGCTATTAAATTATTCGATAATTCTCCTTATCATGAGAGTCATACATATTTTATAGAATTGAAATAATAAGAATAAAGAGAGCATACCTTTTTTCTTGAAGAATATAAATGAAATTTGAAGTGCACAAGATAACCTTTGATAATTCGTTTACAAGTGATAAGCTTGCTCCCGTTCAGCCAAACTGGGTGTGCAAATAGCCTTCGCCTCACTTGTAAGACCATGAAGGAATTTATAGATTTCCAAAGGGTGTGGCACTAATGACTATTCATAAGGATACATCCCCTTAGGAAAGATACATCCTCTAAGGAGAGATACATCCCTTAAGGAGAGATACATCCCCTCAAGAGAGATACATCTCCTTATGCCCAAGGGATGTGTCCAGTCAATATACCCAATGAATCTACCTCTACGGGGGGATGTGTTGGCCATTATTCCCTTTACTGAACATCCAATGACAAAACAACTAGAAGTGGGCCCCACGCCTCTAATATCTTGGTAATTTTATTTTATAAATAATATATTTGAAACCATAATTCCAACAAACTCCCACTTGGTTTCAAATCTATTTCAATTTCCGATTTTCGAAAAAACATGAAAAATCAATTTTGACACATAAAACCATACCATGACCATAGGCATTACCTTAAACACTTTAATATACATGTGTAGTTAACCCGGGCCTACACAATATATATATCTTAGATATCCAAGGCTGGGGAATAAACCAAATCCATACTTGTCAAATTTGCCAGTTCAGTGGTCTCCATTCATAGCATACTCGGACCTGAACTCAGGGTAAAGCTTTGTACCGGTTCGAGTATTAGCCACTAAGGTAATTGTGCCTAATCAGTACCATAGGCCTGAATAATTTAGACATCCAAACCTTCCTATTGAGACCATTCCATATATACATACAAGTATATACCTAATAGAAAAGTTGGACATTAAGGCATCTCACCGTCCATAGCATACCCAGTACTTGAGGAGCTCAGGGTAAAGCTCTATGCCAGCATGAGTATTAGCCGTAAAGGAAACTGTGCCTATGCAGTCTCATTGGCCTTGACAATTTAGAGACTCAACCGTCATTCCCTATTGAGACCCTCACATATACACGTACAAGTGCATACCTAATAGGGAAGCTGAATCTCAAGGCATACACTGAGTACTCATATTATCACACAAAAGCATATACATTCTTTCAAAATCATTCCATGAAATATAAATTACAACATCATGACATACATAATATTATAAATCATTGAGACCACAATGCATACAAAACAATGTTCTCCCACTGGGTCTCATCAATTATAAACAAATCAAACCCATATTCCCCACATGGAAAGTGAAACGGGACACGGGAAGATACTTGGTTAGTGGATCAGCTAAGTTATCCGGAGAAGATATCTTATAAATAACAACTTCTCCTTCTTCAGCATATCTCGTATGTAGTGGTATTTCCCTTCGATATGTTTAGCCTTGGAGTGGCACTTCGAATCTTTCGTGATAGCAATAACAGATGCATTATCACAAAAGAGAGGAATAGGTCGCTCCACACAGTCTACCACTAGAAGACTTTGCAAGAATTTGCGAAAATAGACAACCTCCCTTGTACCTAAGTTCATAACCACATATTTTGCCTCCATAGTTGATTGCGCAACACAGTCTTGCTTCTTGCTTTTCCAAGAAATGGCACCTCCGCCAAACCTAAAGATAAAACCAAAAGTAGACTGTCGGGTATCAATACATCCTTGATAATCTGAGTCGGAATAACCAACCAATTCCAATTTGTCCGCTTGATAAGTCAAAGCATATGACTTTATTCGTTTTAGATAGCGCATTACCCATTTTACCCCTTTCCAGTGAGTGAAACCTGGATTAGCCTGAAACCAGCTAAGAATCCCAACAACATAAGCAAGATCAGGTCTTGTACATATAAGAACATACATAAAACTCCCCACAGCAGAAACGTATGGATACTTAGATTCGTCCAACTTATCTTTGAGGCGAGAAGGACAATCCACCTGGCTCATCTTTTTAGTGCTATCATAAGATATTTTACCTTGTATACAGTTAGCATGAGAAACTGATCCAGAAGAGTGTCGATATACTTCTCTTGAGACAAACTCAATTTTCGCAAAACTATATCCCGTAGAATTTTAATGCCAATAATATAAAAAATTTCCCCAAGGTCTTTCATATCAAATGTCTGAAAACAACTATGTCTTTATACCTTGGAGTAACTGAATATCATTCCCAGCTAATAAAATATTATCTACGTATAAAGTAAGAAAAACAATGCAATCTCCCACTGTTTTGATATAAACACAGTGATCTTCTGGATTTTGAGTAAAACCATACGCTGTAATTACTTCATTGAACTTGATATTCCATAATCTCGAGGCTTGTTTCAAACTGTAAATAAACTTGTCCAACTTACACACCTTTGCTTCAGTTCCAGGTCTAACAAATCCACGTGGTTGTTCCATATAAATCTTCGCATCCAAATTTCCATTTAGAAAAGCGGTTTTAACATCCATTTGGAACAATCTCATAGTCATAATATGCAACCAATGCCAGGAGAGCTCGAATAGATTGTATTCTTGCAACAGGAGAGAATGTTTCATCATAATCAATCCCGTATTGTTGAGTAAAACCCTTGGCAACAAGACGAGCTTTGAATCTTTCAACTTTACCTTCAACATTTCTCTTCCTTGTAAAAATCCACTTGCACTTCATGGGCTTAACCGATGTAGGAGGATCAACAAATTTCCAAACTTCATTTTTATACATAGAGTCCATCTCTTCTTCCATTGCCGACTTCCACTTGTCGGAATCCACATCAAGGAGCACTGCTTCCTCATAAGAGTCAGGATCAGTAACATCTTCATTCAACCTTGTTATTTCATAAGTTTCTCCAGCATAGGTATAAAAATCTGAAGGTGATAGGAGTTTACTAGGTTTTCTTCCTCTAGTCCCTCTTCGAATATCTGTTTGGGTAGAATTATCTATATTAGAAAGAGATTCAGAAGAAGACATTTCAACATATTCTTCCAAGTGAGACTTCGTACCTAAATCTTCATCATTATCAAATCTATCATCAATGAAGTTTACATGTCTACTTTCAATAATCACCTTCTCCTTGGGATCATATAACTTATATCATTTCGAATGTTCAGAGTACCCAACGAATAAACATCTTCGAGTCTTAGCCTTCAATTTGTCCTTATCAAGTTTAAAAACATGAGGAACACATCCTCATACTTTAAAATGGTTAAGACTAGGAGTTTTGCCTAACCATACCTCATAAGGTGTCAACTGACTTTGAAGGCACTCTATTTGAGATATAGGTAGCTGTCAATAGTGCTTCGCCCCAACATGATATTGGCAAATTTGCAAGTGTCATCATAGATCTTACCATCTCTAGTAAGTTTCGATTTCTCCTTTCAGCAATACCATTCTGATCACGTGTATATGGATAATCCCATTTGACTTGCAAAATTCAGAGAATAATTCCGAACTATACTCTCCACCTTTGTCGGTGTGCAATGTTTTGATCTTCTTTCCTGTGACATTTTCTACCTCTTATTTGAAGGTTTTGAAATAATCTAAGGCCTCATTTTTTCTATGCAGTAAATATACCCTTCCATATCTTGATAAATCATCTATAAATGTAATAAAATACGAATGACCATTACGAGTATTCACATTCATAGGTCCACATATATTAAAATGAATAATATCCAAAACATGAGAACTTCTTGAGCCTTTGGATGGAAAGGGTATCTTTGTCATTTTCCCATATATACAACACTCACAAATAGGAAAATCATTACGTGAAAGATTTTTCAATAATCCTTATGTCACAAGTCTTGTAATTCTATTCTTGTTTATATGCCCTAGTCATAAATGTCACAAATACAATTCATTTTATTTAATATCCGAAGAAGTAAAAACATTGAACACCATATTTCCAGTAAATTGCAATTGATATAGACCAGAATTTCGAAAATCTCTCAAAATAACTTTATCATCTTGTAACATAAGAAACTTTCCACTTCTAAAGTAAAATGTAAATCCAAGTTTCTCAAGACAAGATACAGATAATAGACTTCTTCTCATAGAAATAACATAAAGACAATCTTCTAAATAAAAAAACATGTTATTAACAAGCTTTAGCCGATAAGTTCTCACGCCTTCCACAATGGCCTTTTCATCATTTCCCATGTAAATAAAGCTTGTTTTTTCCTCAATTTTTCTTAACTCCTTGAAGCCCTGCAACCCATTCAATACATGAACACTTGCACCTGAATCAGCCCACCAACTAAAAGGCTTGATATAAATAATACAAGTTTCAAGAGATAAGGACTCACTAGTGTTCTCCTGTTGCCCTTCTTGCATGGTTTTCAAAGCCCTACAATACTTCTTTATATGTCCTGGCTTATTACAAAAGAAGCAAACACGTTGATTTGCATATACTTCAACCCTTCGTTGATTGATCTTTTTGTCCTTGAAGTTTTGAAATTGAAAGTTCTTTCCCTTCTTCTTAAAATTCTTCTTCTTCGGCTTCAAAACTACGTTAGCGCTAGGTGAAGGTTTATCTAACTCAATACTTGGATTGAGTCTTTTGGACTGGTGGTCAATCATATTAACCAAATCTAATATAGTCCTCTTTGTCTTGGACAAAGAATAAAAATCTTGAATATATTTGAGAGATTTGGGTAAAGAGTTGATAATGGTGACCACTTTAGTTTCTTCATCCATTGGTCTACCATGATATTGTAACTCATCTGCCATGGCAAGCATGTCATTTACATGTTTTCTCACATCAACATTTTCTGAGCATTTGGCATGAGTGAACTTTTGCCATAAGTTATTGATGTGAGTAGACGACTTTTTTTCCATATTTAGCCTCAATTTGGTCGAGAATCTCTTTTGTAGTGGGGACATGAAAATAAGTCATCAAGAGTGTCTCACTTAAAGCCCAAGAATATGTGACCTAGAAATTTCATTAGCATCATCCCATTCCTTGAATTTTCTAAGGTCCTTCTTATATTGTTTCAGATTATCGGGGTAGTTTATTCGGGAAGGTCTTTGAGGAGGAGTATCCACTCTTATAATCTTATCAAACCTATAGCATCGTAACATTAAGTCAACCCGTTGTGACCAATTCACATAATTAGTCCCATCAAGTACATTTTTCTTTAGGGACTCAACAAAATTATGTCCACTACTGGATATTCCTGTCATCCAGAAAATATTTTAATATATGGAAGAACATACGTAATTATACAATCATCTCAGCCATCTAGTACTCCCACTTACCCTTTGGGGATTCATGAGAGTTACTAGGCAAATCATTCCACACATAATAAACAAACAACCATATCACAAACAAACAAACAAACAAATAAATTAATTCATACTTACCCTTTGGGGATTCATATGAATTAATTTACAATATACTAATCTAATTATACAACTCGCATTACCCTTTGGGGATTTTGCAAATTATATAATTAAATTAATTTTCACATAAAATACATAAATATATAACAAGGCATGCAATAAGACAAATTATAAATACTTCAAGAAATTATAGCAAAGAAATAATTACACAACAACAACTAAACCAATTAGATGTGAACTATTTATAAAATATCAACATATAAATCTTTATACCTATAGTCTTGGATCTCAAATAGCCAAATAAAATCCAAATAACATGGAAATTCCATTAAAAATAAAATTCTGGGTCAAAACAACTCTTAAAACACATTCTGGCTCATTATATTAGCAAAACCCGGTTTGGTTCATGGTTCTGGGTAATTAACGACCCGGACTGCACAAACCTGCACATTGGCAAGTCCGCACCAGCAAGCGCGCCTGCCGCGCCAAAACACAATAAGCCTAAATTAGGCTGACTTTCATTCATAAATAAATATCCAAAAAAATATAAAAAATTAAAATCTATCTCCGTGATACCAACAGAGACATTATTCACTTGTATTTGTTAGACTTGATGTCTAATAATAATAAAATAAAATATCATAGAAATAGATATTAAATTCTTCCATAATTCTCCTTGTCATGAGAGCCACACCTTTCATCTTGAAGAATATAAATGAAATTTGAAGTGCACAAGATAACCTTTGATAATTCGTTTACAAGTGATAAACTTGCTCCCATTCAGCCAGGGTGTTCAAATAACCTTCGCCTCACTTATAAGACCACGGAGGAATTTATAGATTTCCAAAGGGTGTGGCACTAATGACTATTTATAAAGATACATCTCCTCAAGAGAGATACATTTTCTTACACCCAAGGGATGTGTCCAGTCAATGCACCCAATGAATCTACTTCTACATGCGGATGTACTAGCCATTATTCTCTGTATTGAACATTCAACAACAAAACATCTAGAAGTGAGCCCTAGTAATTTTATTTTATAAATAATATATTTGAAACCATAATTCAAACATTTTCTATATACAACTCCTTAGATGTTGTATTTATAGATACACCCTTAATGGCAAGTAAATTTAACTTTTCTTATGTGGCTCTCCAAGAAAGTGATAGTAATTGTAATTATAATTTCACCGTGTGATCCAAATGGATGCTCTATCGTCAGCACATGGTAGAGCTGTAGGATTCTTTATGGTAGCTCAAATAATGCATAAGATCCGATGGTTGTTCCACTTTCCCTGCTTCACCTCAATCATGGCTCTGAGACCCTCGTCTATTTTCGCTCTTTTCCTCTTCGTGTTCTCTGGTTCAGTTCACAGCAATGAAGACCCAACAATCAAAACCATGGAGGAGTTTTCTGGGTACCCATCTCAGACTTTGTTATGCGGTTCACACTCCCCATCGTCACTATCGGTTGATAAAGAAACCTTACAGAATCAGGTACGAGAGGGATTATGGATTAAAAAAATTTATCTTTTTGTATTGGAGGGTATCAAGAGTCGACACTTGTATCGATAGTGATTTGCTTGAAGTGTGTATTCTGTGGATAATGAGAGGTGTGACATGCTTGAGTTCTGATGAATGGGATGAGAGGTGGTGAGTTATAATTTAGTGGGTTTGTCGGTGTCTGCTTAATCTGGAATACCTTTTTGCATTTTAAATTGCTTCACTACTGGTTGATATTACCTTGAACTTTGGGAGCAAAGATTTGGGCTTTGCGTTCTTTTTTGCTTTTCCTGTTAAATTTTTGTTTCATTTGGAGATTATTGGAGATTTTTGTTTTGTTTAAGTTGATTTCCGGTTGTTAAGGTTGGCAATTTTGTATGATGCTAGTTTGTCTTGCTCAATCTATAGAATTTTATTAAGCTAGATATTTGAGTTCGATTTTGGAAGTTTGGATTTTGTGTCCTCGAAAAATATTTATGCATTTGTTTTTCCCTGAGTCTAGTGCCGACTGTTCTGAATGGCTACTTCTTCAAGCTAACTGTTCAAGGATTTGGACCATTGTCTTTGCTTGTGTTTTCTTTGATTATAAAATAATACTTTACATCTGCTTCACAGATTGATGAGCTTTCGACTTTCTCTGACACACCTGCGCCTTCAGTTACCCGAATCCTTTACAGTGAGAAGGATGTATCAGCTCGGAGGTACTGAAGATTGTTTTATGATGATTCGTTGAGATTATACGAACTGTTGTATTGCTACTGTGTATCTTTCTGTCAAGCATCTGCCCATATTTACCCTTTTTTGTGTTGCATCGAGTTGTTTGTGATCATTGAGTAGTTTGTGTTAATATGGAGCATAAAGTGACAAAGAAACCATGGTACATTTGGTTAGAACAGTAAAATTTGTGCGAGCATTGGCTCAATATGCTAGACCAGTTCAGATAATATTCTGATCATCCTTATTTTAAGCATGTATTGTATTTGCTATGTATCTTGATGTGATTGAATTGTTAACCTGAATCAGTCTAGCTTTTTTCTTGTATTTCTCGAATTTAGCTTTCAAAAGGTTGAAGAACATGGTACTTTCATCCTTGGGTGATCAAGTTACAAAGCAGCAAACCTCAACATGCTTGCTGTTCTTCACCTGAGGATCATGTTTGTTGATGATGCCTTGTGACTGATCTTAAGGTCCTATTTTGCTAGTTTTTTTTTTTTTTTTTTTTGGTGTTTGTTCTCTACCTGAAAAAGGTGTTTTGGACCTGCTTATATCTTTCTCATTTTTGGTACATATAATTTCGTATCCTCAAATTTTTTTGTTAGTATATTTGTTATAGTTGTTATCTGCTAAAACATGTTGGTAACTCCAGGTACATTAAAAACCTGATGGCCTTATCTGGTCTTGCTGTTAGAGAGGATGTTGTTGGAAACATCTTTGGCAGATGGTAAGTTTTCCATTTCCATTTGCAGTGCAAGTGATAAATCTAGCATAGATTATTTGTTACATTTGTTTCATGTTCATCAATGGAAACTGCAAGCGATCTCTTTGGTATAGCTTTATGTTGAGCATGGGAAACTTCAAACATCCACTCGGGTCATCCATACTCTTGCCTCAGATGCCAAAAAGGCTGACTGCTTTTACAAGCATTTGGTTTATCATTTGGTGGGGAGGATGGTCCTGCCTGTGGGACTCACGTAACTTTGTCAAGTTGTGTGCTGATCCATGCTTGCTATGGTTCTTTCATAAATTAAAAGGTTTGTCCTTGTAAAGAGACCAGGTTGCCACATCTTCCATTATGTCACTCAAAAAATCCATTAGATTTTAATAGATAACCTTTCCGATAAATAGAGACCATAATTGAATTAAAGATTTTTCTTGTCATCATTAAAGTCAATAAGCTTTTGTATGACTTGTTCATTTCTTATGTCACACAGGGAAGGTTCTGAATCAGAACTTGCAGCTGTTGCAACTGGTTCTCATGTTGATGCAATTCCATACTCTGGAAAATATGATGGAGTAGTTGGTGTATTGGGTGCTATAGAGGCAATCAATACACTCAAACGGTACTTTTATTTTTTGAATGAATCTCATCTCTAGAATTACATTTTGAGCTTAAAGGTTAAATCTGTTCATCCTGAGAGAGGACCCGAAGATCATCTTTGTTACAGGTTGGGTTTCCAGCCAAGAAGATCCTTGGAGGTTATCATGTTCACATCAGAAGAGCCAACCCGTTTTGGAATCAGTTGCTTGGGAAGGTGTTACTCGGTTCAGAAGATATTTTATTATCATACTTCAGATTAATATCTGTGTTTCATTTAGAACTCAGGCCATTTACTGTTTTGTACTTCATGTCCAGTCGTTTGTTGGCGGGGAGTGAGCAACTTGCACAAGCTCTTACACAAACTTTTGATGATAAAAATGTATCATTTATTGATGCTGCACGCAAGGCTAGCTATGCAACTGATGGAGAGGACTTATCCAGTGTTTTTCTAAGAAAGGGTGCTTACTCTGCATTTTTGGAGCTGCACATAGAGCAGGGTCCCATCCTTGAAGAAGAAGGTAGGTTTGTTTCCTTTTTGGGCATTTGCTTGTTACATTTTTAATAGAATTGGATCTCTGTTTCTTTGGATAACATAAGCTATTTTCCTTCAGGTGTTTCTATTGGCATTGTTACTGCCATTGCTGCCCCTGCAAGTATGAAAGTGGATTTTGAAGGCAATGGAGGTCATGCAGGGGCAGTCCTGATGCCACATAGGTTTGAATGCTTCCACTTGACTTAGCGTTGTACTCCTTCATCAATACACTCTTTTAATTGGATTATTATGAACAGAAATGATGCAGGCCTGGCAGCGGCAGAATTAGCACTTTCTGTTGAGAAGCATGTTCTAGAATCTGGATCAGTAGACACAGTTGGTACTGTAGGTATGCTGCAACTCTGAAGCGTTTGCTTTCCACCCTTAGTTAATATAAACAAAACCAAACTTTGTGGAAAACTTGTTTTTGGGGCTCTTATATCCATTTACTCTGTTCCTTCTCTTTAATGGTCCCTTGTTTCTTCCAGGTATACTTGAATTGCATCCAGGTGCAATCAATAGTATCCCTAGTAAATCGCACTTGGAGATTGGTATTTCTCTTTCTTGTTATGTTTCCAGCTTTTTTTTTACTTGCTAAAAATAATTTTAGAAAGTGTTGGATCTTTTCTTTCTTTTGCTGCGTTAATTATGATAGTATAACTGAATTATACTCTTTCGTCTAAATATGCTCTTCTCATGCTGCACTTCTTTTTCTTCCCCAAATTTCACAATCTCTACCTTCAGGTGATTTCATTTGTACATATCTGAAAGAATAACTTTCTACTCTGTTTTCCAGATACAAGAGATATTGATGAGCATAGAAGGAATGTTGTGATAGAGAAAATTCATCAATCTGCCCTTACCATCTCTAAGAACCGTCGAGTGAAGCTGTCTGAATTTAAAATTGTTAATCAGGACCCTCCAGCACTTTCTGACAAGTCTATTACTAAGGCAATGGAAGCTGCATCACAAGAGCTCAATCTCTCTTACAAATTGATGATAAGCAGAGCATATCATGATTCACTGTTCATGGCAAGGTAAAATATCGACACCTGTTGTTACTGTACCCTGATGTTCTTTCAAGAGGGCCTTCGCCTATTAGTAAGCGTTTTTTACATGTCTGCAGGGTATCTCCAATGGGCATGATCTTCATACCATGCTATAAAGGTTTGCATCCCTAACTTTTTATCGTCAATTGCTTTCCCTTGGATTTGCTTCTTTGGTGATTATATGTATGTAGTGGATGGGTTAGAACTTTTACAGGATCTATATCCTGTGACATAATTCTGACTTAACAACTTCATAGCAACTCGCATGAAGATTGTGTAAGGATCTTCCCGGTTGTAACAATCACAAGATTTCCATTAAAGTTTGAATTTTGTGTGGAAGCAGGTTACAGTCATAAGCCCGAAGAATATGCATCCATCGATGATATCGCCAATGGGGTGAAGGTACTGGCACTCACGCTTGCCAAACTATCTGTGGAGTGATACTTTTATATGTGAAAAATGAACAAGTTCAATGATGTAAATTGTTATTGACTTTTTACTCTAGCTAATCACTGTCCAAAATATTACGAGTCTTAGCATAGGCCACTGCTTGGTTGAGGCGATAAGGTCATACTAACACAAACAACCTAGAGTCATCTAAATCACTACGAAATCAAAAAGGCAAAACTAGTAGTGGCATATCTTGCAACTACCTTCTGTTCGTGATCGATATCTTGACTAGTGAAAGTTTTCAGAAACATAGTCTCTTACTGATAGTGTTGTCTTTCATTCCTTCTTATTGTCAACAGCCTCACGGTCCCTGTTTTCCACTAACATCAGATCTTCAAAGTTCTTGGTCTTCCCCAGCAGTATTTCAATCTGCAAGGCAAAGCAGTAAAATTTGAAAACAAGAATCGTTGTGTAAAAAATGAAGAAACATGTTTAACCAAGGAGCGGTGGAAAAGTTTAGGGCTTCAAATTTCAAGTTCAAATCTTGAAACAGCTCAGATGGTTTTTTTAGTTTTCAGTTAAAGTTATGCCTTGGCTTTCTGAACAAGGCGTCCCTTGGTCTCATCCTTCATGTCGACGGTTGATGTTAAAATCTCTGCTCAATAAAAGAGGGCGAAAAAATAAACGTCAGCTACCTTCTGGAAAAAAAACTGTAGACGCAATGAAGAGATATATGCTTACTCTTCTCAACAGCCAGACCATTATTCTTCAGAATCTCCGAAATGATAACCACAGTAGCGATTGCTGTACAGAATCAAGCACCCCGATTTTAATTTTCTTTTCATTTACTTTTTTAACAAAACAAAAGTTTGCATTTAATTTTTTTTATAAAATCAGGCATGCGTCAGATGACACATAAATCGTCGCATATGTAAAAGCTATTACCCAAAATAAAAACTATTATCAGCAGAATACAGAAATAATCAAGGTAAACATTTGTAGGGATTCTGATGGTCGAGCATTGCCGGTGTAAATAAAGCATTTAGCGCGGCAAACCTTTGCATTCTGACACTATTCGCCGGAAGAAAAGATATCTGAGTCGGACTTTCAAGATTAAATTTCAAGATATCAAATATAATTTTCATCTAATTTATTTAAAAAATCAAGAAAAATAAGATTAGAAGAAAATGGCACGGGTACGAGTGTAAAAGGAGAAACAGCAGTAGTTGCATTTAAGAAATCAAGAATAAGAATAATTAGCAAAAGATAAAACCTCGACAGCAGCTGTGGAAAAGGACATCATGTTGATAATTTTTTTTTAACAGATATCACACTGAACGTCAATATTTCAGTCTACAAAAGAAAACCTGCTCAAGAGAATGTACATACAACCAGGACAAGAAATGATTGGAAAAGAAGTAACCTCAGAGTGACAGAAAAGATCTCAATCTCATTTTAAGAAATTGTCTACACTAAGTAAAACTACTGACTGATACTGCCAATAATTGGGAATATTGAAACAGAAGAAACATCAGAAATAGCAACAAGAAAAACTTAAATGTCCAAGATTGCCACTAGGATTCAAAACTTAGAATTCAGCAAATCCGTACCCATGCCTAAAGCCGAAAGCTCCACCTCATTGTGCTGTTGCATGTACTTCTGCAACCAACGGATACGAACTAGTATCAGAAGCTATACAGAATATGCCGCACAGAAATCGGAAAAGAATAGATAAGCGTGCACTAATTCCTTATTTCAAACTTCGCGCTTACTCGAAACGGAAAAGTGCATCTCTGATGCTCTAATAACACTACAACAGCAAGATCCGGCAGGCAAATTAATGTTTGATCCACATGTCTCTTTCGATGGTATAGAACGTCTAAAGATTGCGTATATAGTTATGATATAAACAATCTCAAAACGTAGATCGTCGTGAGATCAAGTAATAATAAAAGCGCAATTCGACTATATATGAAGCAGTAGACAAGAACAAGTTATCTAGATCCAAAGGAAGATGACGCATCAATTCGTATGTACCTTGGCGAGATTGACGTAAAAGAAGAGTGGCTTCTTGGTGTTGGAGACCTGAATCCGGCTCTTTTTGTGGCCGGGGAGAACGTTCGTGGCGTCTGCGACTGCAACCGTCTCCATGCGTAAACTTCTATGTCTCTCTTGTTCTTCCTCTCTCTTTTACTTTCTCGAAGTGAAAATTGGCTAGAAAACGTGAAGCGCTTTTCGTGATAGCAGGTTATATAGCTCGGGGAAGGTGCAACTTTGGTTGGGGGAGGGGGACAGCGGGCGCGGCGCTTCCTGACTGCCCGGCGAGTGGTCGCTCATTTAGGCAGTTAGAGAACAGCCAACTGCCTGGCGAGAAAGAGTCCCTTGATTATGCGTAATGACGACACTGTCCCTAAGGACACCGTAGCATATCGGTCTCCTAAAACTATGTATCGGGAAGCAGGATATCGCATGGTCGTTATGCCGCCCATAACTGAATGTTCACTCAAATCATTCTTTCACCCATAAGTTTTTTATCTTAAGTTTTGATTTTCATTTCAGTCCCTCTCCCATCACTTTTGTTCTTTAGTCTTAGACTATCCTTGTCTGTCACCTAAGAAGAAAAAATACTCAATTCGATTAGATTATAGAGTCTAAAATCTATTAGATTATGACCTTAAAAATGTATATTTTATACAATACTATTATATTTAAATAAAATAAATTTAAGTCTAGTTTCAGAGTTATCAACTTTCATATTGAGTTGAGTTCTTTATAAGGAGATATCTTCAATAGAGTCTGCAATGGTCAAGATACAGAACAAAGTTAATCAAGCAATTAGAAAAGATTAAGGTCCAATTTTTTTTTATGTCAACTTGCATATTAAGTTGAAGATCTTTGAGTCTAGTTTATTGAGTAACAAATCGTTTGTTATTATGAGCTATATTTTGGGAGATATCTAAATCGAAATAGCAAAACTTTGTTTTATCAAAATTCTTTCTCTCTCCTTTGTTTTCTCTATGCATTGACGTGAGTTCAGTTTTCTTTGTTTCCTAGAGTTTTAGTTCTTTAGACAAAAAATTTCTTCTAAACGGAGAATTTTGGTCAGACTTAATCACTCCATGTTTGGCATTTTTATGCTACATTTTCTCCCCTTATATGTTTGTTACTTTACGTCTCCGTGTCCATCTGAACTTCTTATTTTTAAAGTTTCATGTTTCTTATTATAATGAGAGTTTTATGTTTTTTTCTTCTCTTCTTCTTTGTTTACCTCTAACCAAGTTTGTCTTTATTGTTTGGTGATTACTAGTGTACTACTCTGTTTAGTTTCTTTTTGGTCACTCTAAGTTCTCTATTTTTCCATTCTTGAGGTCAGGTGAATGGTTGAAGGATTAGTTTCACCAAAGACCAACATACCTTCTCTGAAGAATAGAAGGGCGTATGGTCAGGAGTATGTCTAAACATAACCTTCTTCATTGGCTTCAATTTTTTGTCACGCAAAAGGGTTGTGACAAGTTAAGAAATTAACAACAGGTTGAATTTTTGTGCAAGTGAGTTGTATATGTTATTCCACTTGTTGTCGGAGTACAAGATTAATTGTCTAGCAAAGAGTGATGTTTCTTCTCCTATATTTATGATTGGCAAGGTAGCTTTCTTGGTGTCATTCATCCTTGATTTGAGGGGGGAGAAGTAGGAATATAAAAGAAAAAGGTAATTGGAAGAGTCTACAATGAAGTGTTCCAAGAGGTGGTGAATTTTTTTAGTAAAGTTGGTGAAGCGGCCAAGTGCAAGCCAAAAGTAGACGATTAAGCTGAACTAGAAAATTTGAGAACTCATTGTTTCATTAATGATATCGAATACTTGATCAGAAAATTTTTTTATCATATTTTTTAACATATACTATGTAATAAGTTAAAGTTCTAAACTCCAGGTTGAAGACGAGTGTTACAAGATATAATGTGGCATAACGCGGGCTACAGTGTCCACTCGCCGCCCAGCACCGACCCACAAAAGCAGTGCAACCGTGTCCCTGCCAAATCCACACATGCCAAATCCACACATGCCAAATCCACAAAATCGCTACTCGTGTGAATGTCGGCACTCGAGATACAAAATAAAAGGGACCCACCCAGATTCTTAAGTCGTAACATCGTCGTCCCCGCACGAACAAGTTCCACTATCAAGAACTGTAGCGCCATGGTGACACATGAGGCCAAGGTCAAGATGTCACAAAGTGGAGACACTTCCGCAGGGCCCACCGGTCCCGGAAGTGAGCCAGCTTTCGTGCTCTCTACGGTCGCAGTCCACGGCGAGTACGTTCCATCTTCCTTATGGTCACGCCGAGGTGGGACTGGCTGTGCCCTTCAATCTTCATCATCTCTTGTATTATATATAATTAGGTTAGATGCGCCGATTGGCATTAATGAGTGTGCCTCCTTTATTTTAAATTCTGGACCATCTTACCCTCGACCTTCCCCTAATGCCGGGTTGATCCTTTTGGAATTAATATTAAAAGCTTAAATATGACGCAATTAGTGGTAGGAAGAAGATAGGTTCCCCCATTCTTTCCATAATGGGTTTAATCAATAACTAACACAGATTAAGAGTCTAACGATGTTTAGAATAATGGAAGGGGCAGTTTTGGAATGAGAGGCGCCCTTTTATTAGGGAGTTGTTACTACTTTATCAAAAGGGTTAGGGCAACTGATCAGTTGGGCCCCTTTTTTTAGGCGCCATTCGCGCCTCTTACCGTCGAAGCACCGATTAGGCCGCGTCTATTCACCGATATGACGACTGACCAATAAAATCGCCATTCGCGCTCTTCCTAATTTATTTACCCTAAACGCCCTTGTTCTCCCCGGTTCACCGCGGTGGAAACCAAGGGTAGATTTGACCAGATGTCACGCGGTTAAGAGCTGGTGATTAATTCATTGTGGCCCCACCGAATCATTGTCTTTGTTACATTTTTGCCCTTTATCCAACTAATCCTCCACTTAAACGACATAATACCTACCCATATCGACCCAATTTTGCCAGAGCCAAGACCTGACAGGGTTATATTGGTAATTTAATTAAGTTGGAGGTTTTGACCGAATTACGATTTCGTCCAAGGACAGGTGAGGTCGCTGTAAATGTGTCAAAAAAGATGCGTGCACGAGTTTCGAACCCGGGACCAACTATGGGCGGAAAAAAGCCCTCCTAGGGTTTTCAATTTTCGAATTACGCCGTCAGCTGACGCCGTTAAATTTGGAAGGTTATATAAGCATCTCTGTCTACTGTACTTACTGAGAGTGACGAATTTTGTCCCGTCGTCCGGGAAAAAAAAAAAAGGTTAAAAAGAAACAGCTCCGTGAATTCGATTAGAGTTGCTGTTCTTGCTGCAGTGGATCGGGTGGAAATGTAAGAGGAAAATTTTGATTTCTTTTGAAATAGTTTGATTGGCTCTTTGCATGATGGGTGTGAGAATGTGGAGGGGAATGCCGATCTCTTTGGTCGTTTTTGGTATGCATTGACGTGGTTGGGAAGTGATTGGGGATTTTACTTGCTTTTGTGGAGCTTTTGGTTTTTGGGTGGATTCAGGTGAGGGTTTTGGGTTTTTATTTTTTTTGATGCCACGTTTTCTGCTTCTGTTTCGATGCGTTCTGTATGTTGATAAGAGCAAGAGAGGTGGGAGCTATTTTTACCTTGCATTTCTGGTACTAGTGTTCTTTCCTACACGATAATGGGTAGATTCAATGGTTTCAGCTCTTGATTTCGTCTACTTTTGCTTATTTTTCTTGAAGGAGCCTTTTCTATTTTTTTGCATTTAATACATTGCGTAAATCAAGCGGAGGAAGGTTAGATTTGGCTGTTGGGTTTCGGAATTTGCTATTTTACTCTGCTATGCATGATGTTTTATGGAATCCTGTATTACAAATGACTTACGCCTTGATTCCTTATGGTGTCACTTTTCCCTTTGTTTTATTTTGTTTTTCCTCAAGCCCATTGGTTTCGTCTGCACGTGTTTTCCTCTGTTTTTCTTATTTTCCTTCTTATTGTGTCTTATTAGTGATCTTAATTCATCTGGAAACCAACTCTATTACGTTGTTGCTCTATCTTTTTTTTGTTGCCCTGTGCGTGTTTTGGATTTTCCTTTCACGTGGTCGTGGTCTCTGCTAGTGTAAAATTCGTATTAAATTCACGTAAACATGGTGCAACGAGTCTATGTGAATGATATCTTCTTTTTCTACCTCTTTGATTCTTTCTGGTGTATACCTGTACTGTGTTGGAAGTGGTTGCATATTGAAAAGAGGGTCTCCGAGGCTTGTTTTTTAGTCATCTCTGTTAATTAACTTTTCGTTCAAACTGGTCTTTTTTCTCTCTTAATTGAAATTAATGTTCATACTTTATTTCAATGGCTTCTCTTGGTTTAGGATGCTGAATAGGTAGCTTTTTATTCTTTTATTTGTATAGATTTGTCTTTGTTGTTTATTTACTTATCTAATAGCATTTACCCATGCATAGTTTATCATGTTAAGCCTCTGCAGCTTCAACTACATGTGAGAGCATTAATGCCCAATGACATCAGCTTTCCTTTTTCTGTTCTTCTTTTTAGATATATGGCTGTACTGCTTCTCTTTCTGTCCCCTGTCGCAGCTTAAGCGCAAAGTTTGTTATTTCTTCAGATCTTTGCTGTTGAAAAAGAGATTTTATTTGTTTCTTGTTGGTAATTTTTATTCTGCCTAGTATTGCATTCAGAATTAAGTCTTCTTCTCAGATAAACAGTTGGCATTCTTTGTGACCGAAGAGTAGTCAGATAAGAGATAGTGGTGGTCAATATATATATATATATATATATATATATATATATTTTTATCACAGAAGTGATATGTGTAGTTATACTAAAGAAGATATTGGATAAGTTACCTTTACCCTGTATCCATAGTCTGTCTGATTTGTTACTGCCATCGTGGGATATATCAGATAAATTTTCTGGAGATATCCATTTCAAAAAATATTTTACTAGTTGGTCCTTGGTGAAATCTTATATTAGACAACTTCCTTTGGATTTTACTTATGAACATGAGGTCATCTTTGAGCAATGAAAAGCTTGTCCCTGTCTTATCTCTTCGAAGTGCTGTGGAAGAATGCTTTGGATTTTTCCTCTTAAGGTGACTCCATGCATAAATATCATGGTGAGTTTTTGTTGGTTTTTGCAGTACAATGGGCAGGGAGGTTCTGGATGAGTCTATAGAGCAGGATTATATTGCAATATATTCCAATGGTGATGTGCATGGAACTCCCAATGAAATTACTCCTGCAAAAGATGAAATTCAGAGGTCAGTAGAAAAAATTGAGGAACCAGGCCAAAACGTCCTTGTAGAAAATTCTGAAGTGAACAGATGTGGAGTAAAAGAAGGCACAGAAGATTCAATTGATGTTACCAATATAGGCCAAGATGGAACAGACGTGGCTGTTGTTAAAAACAACTCTGGCGATATTGTTTGTCGGGAGGAAATGGATAACTTTGAAGATCAGAAACCAAATAATCACAAGAAGTCAACTTCTCCAGCAAAAGTAGCTTCAAAAACTTCAAATGCTTTGAATGCTCGACCTTCTTGTACTGTGCCCCAGCCTTTTACTCTGGCAACTGATAAGCGTGCTTCTGCTGGATCCCGACCTGCTAATTTGCAATCTTCAAATATGAAAAAGACACAGGTGACGGGATATTTACTTCTGATCTCACCAGTTTTATTTGAAACATAAAAACAACAATTGCATGCATACACATGTTTGTGAACAAAAGAATAGGTCCCATCTTTTCCTTTTGAAAAGAATTATCTAGAAGAGTACTGGCAACTCTATTGGTCACCAACTGTAAAATACTTCACCTCATAGAGAGTGGATCATCATGGAAATCACATTTTAGTTTTTCTTCCACTTGAAGTCTCACTTTCTTCTTATCTAATCCTTACTTTTATGTAAACTTCCACAGATTGTTTTTGAATGTTAAAACACTTTCTCACAGATTGTTTTTGAATATATACCCTAAAGAAAAAAAAAATTGTCTTCTTCTAATTTTTTCCTTTATTCAGGGAACCACTGAAATGTTATCCACATAGTTTTTTGTCATATTTTCTTTGGAGATGTCATTTTGTTCACTTGACCAGGCTCCCTTATTTTCTTGAAAACATTATACCAGTTGACGTGTATATTTATATGCTGCCTTGGTCATCATGCTGCAATTACTTTTCTGTTTTACTGATTATGGCATTATATTATCCTTATCTCAAACATACAGCCATACTCATTAAACCAGGAAGAGCATTTGTAGCTTCTATAGGAAATTCATTTTGGTAATTAGATGGCATGTGGGCATCTTATGGGACAAAAACAGTAGGGAAAAATATTATGGGTGATAATCCAGACAATACTGCTGCTCACACACTTTTGTGTAGCTCTCCTATTACGTTTGTTGGACTTTGAAATGGCTTTAAAGGATAACTAGGCCGAATAGAAACTTCTCTTGGATTAAAGAATGAGCTCCTGAAAATTTCTTCCAGAGAATGGCCAGTTTCAATTTGGTCTTTGAAGCCAATTGATTTACTTATCTTATGTCATGTGTTTGTATAGTTTGCACTAGAACTTCATTATTGTAGCTGTGATATTGGTCTTTTGAAACTGCAGCAAGCCACTCAACTCATGTCAAGAAAGCCTCTGCAACCTGATAATACAAAATATCCAGATGAAGAAGATGCATGCTCTGTTGCTTCCTCGTATCCTAAATTGGGTTCTGCCTTGTCAATTTTGTGTTTCTTTCTAGCGTATATTTCTAGATGTTTTATGTCTTTTTTCCTTAATTAACATAGAACTGCTGCTTCTGTGCGGACACTGAAATCAAAGATTACCCTGGGGAGTGCACCTGTATTCAGAGTCAGTGAGCGTGCAGAGAAGCGAAAGGAGGTAAACAAGTTTCTTGACAATTTGTGCATTAAATTACCTATTTTGTTCTAGAAGTAATTCTCATGGACGGGTTTCTATGTTTCCTAGTTCTACACAAAGTTAGAGGAGAAACACCAGGCTCTTGAGGCTGAAAAAAGCCAGTGTGAAGCTCGGACTAAGGTTGAGTATCTGGATAGGATGCTTCTTCTACTTCAGTTTGTTTCTTTCTTTCACTTCGGGGTCTTTTAGATGTCTGTTCTTTTTGGGTTTTTGCTTATTGCCTCTCAAAAAATTATTGCTCTAAAATTACAAGGTTTTAATTTTCATAGAGAAGACAACGATTTGCCTTCACTAGTTAAATTTTCCTTCAGGAAGAACGAGAGGCAGCTCTAAGGCAGCTTAGGAAGAGTTTGACATTTAAAGCAAATCCAATGCCTAGTTTCTACAATGAAGGACCACCTCCAAAGGTGGAGCTGAAAAAGGTATTTTTTTCCTCTTCTTCCATACATGCAAACAATTGGCAGAGAATCCAAAATCATCTGTTATTGACTTAGCACAAAATATGATGAGACTGATGTGAACTTCGAAAAGTGTGTCAAGATCTCTGCAAAATGGTACAAGTTGAAGTAAATTTATTCTTGCAATGACCTGTAGCCGATGGTGTGCTACAGTCTAAAGATGGGTTTTATGGAAGATGAATACTAGAGGGGATGTTTCATGAAACTAATTTGTCCTGTTTTAATACTTCTAATTAAATTTTTTTAAAGCTCTCATAGTTTATGTCATTAACTGAGTAAGGTAGTCGCTTTTCTGGCTTATAATTAAAGGTGGGAGAAGAGTTGGCAGGGTATTAACTGCTACTAATTTCCTCTCCAGGTTCCCACTACTAGGCCAAAATCACCAAAATTGGGTCGGAGAAAGAGCTGCAGTGATGCAGTCAATCCATCTTCACCAGGAGAAAACGGTAAAGTTTCATGTGGAAAGCACAACCGCCACAGTCTGGGTTCTTACAAAGAAGACAACAAAAACACTGGGAGCAATGCGAGGAGTGGCGGTTCAGCTAAATTAGTCAGGGCAAGTGCCAAAGCTCTTTCTAACAAGACAACAGGAGACAGAAATGTGGATATTGCAGTGCAATCTTGACCAGCGTGTTATTTAAATTACAGAGGCAAAAAGGTTTTTTTTTTTTTTCGTTTCACCTCTCTTATGCATGATCTCATATGGTGTTATCTGTGCAAAACTTGTTGTATTGGGCTTGTGTGATATAAGTGTAAATTATGTATGTTACATCTGATGAGGTGACCTTACTACTGAACATTGTCATGTCATTTGGTAATGTTTACTTGGTACCAAGAGAGCTGTGAGTGCTATGTACCTCTCTACAGAGCTAAGAGTTGATAGCCTATGAACCAGAAGGTGAAAGGTCCTATCGAGCAATCTATTTTGTAGTGTTGTAATTACTAGTTTTTTGTTTTTGTGAGGTTTTCTCGTCTTTTCTTTCTTATCTTGTGCCTTTTTAATGGAAACAGTTTTGGAGGTACTTTCCTGAGGGCAAGAGATAACATCTCTCCGATTATTTAGTTCAATGAATGAAAGAATGTTGAGTCACCCATCGTGATCAATTTTAACCTCATGGAAGACAGCTGAAACTGTAAAACCCTTGGAACTTCAGCACTAGATCAGTAGGAACCATGAAAGAAACTACATGGTAGAGCTTTTTTCCTTCTTTGCATTCATATGAACAAAGAACAGATGCTCTCGTCTCAAACTTTGGGGACTCCCATCACGTCTCATCGCATCACTTTTTGCCAAAAAAAACAAAATCTCCCACTTTTTTCTTGTTTCTTTACTCCCCTTTTCGTTTCTCTTTGTTTTCTCTTTCTAAGCCATTCTCTCCTGTCTCACTTTAGAATCTTGACTACCTTGTCCGCATTAAATACACCAAAACACATTTGATGAATCAAGTCATGGCTTCATGGGTCAATTAAAGCTGTTCTTTGTCCAAACAAAATTAGATTTGGCTTTCTCATTTGAGGGAAGAGCTGCTTTCTGTGCTAAACACAAACTTAACCAGATCTTTGTTTTTATTGAATGACCTTTGCTACTTCTATTGGCTACGAAATGAATGCATTCTCAAGGGAAGTCAAAAGTTGTTAAGAAAATAAGCTGCTGGAAGCTCCATTTGAGTTTCCAAGACTGAATTTTGGTTAACCTACTTTTGAATTTATTTTGTCGGATAGAACATACTTGAACCTGCCTTTTTCTTGCTTTTGACTGACTCCCTCTTGACGATCTCTAACCTATGGACAAATCACAATTCTTCCCCTTTCTTCATGGTCTACATCCATGCAAGACACTTCTTGAAACGAAAGTTTCTTATTCTTAAACTGATCTCATATCATAAGCAAGAAATCAACATTTTCGTCATGTCTGACATCCTCTCCTTTGGATGGATTTGATCAGTGCCAGGGAGATTTGAGAGACCAAATTTGCTGATGGAGTCATTTCAGTAGATCGGAGCTCATCTGAGAGACCCAAAATCAAACAGGCTATGATCATGGTGATGTCTGTCATGTGAAAGGAATGTGGCGACGAATATTGTCAGCTTACTAAGTTCATGCAACGCATGGAGACCAGAAACCCTAGACAGGGTTTAGAAAAGTTAGCACAACTTGAGGAAAAAGACGTAAGCATGCAAAGCCCAAGGGTCCTACCTTCCCTTTCTCCAGCCTTGTGCCTCCCTTTCTTTTTGTTTTCCTTTTCTGCTCCTCTCCTCCATTTCCTCAAGTCTTATCAGACCCTACAGAAAAGTACATGAAGGTTCCTTTTAGCCTGCTCATATACATATTTTGATTTATGATCTTTATCCCACTACTGGGAAGTGTAGATCTCAAACAAACAAACACACAAAAAGAAAAAATAATAATCTAGGCTTTGGCAGAACTACTTCTGTGTTGGTTCTTGGATTTAATCATTGGTTCATGCAAACTTAAAAATTATACCAGTTTGTTAATGATCAATTGATCATCAATACCCGAGCATGATTGGCTTCCCATACCTGACATCTCTCTGCTGTACATCAAAAACTTCGATGAAAATGTTTTAGAACTAGATTTTACATCATTTATCTCAAAAACTGACTTACCCAAGTACTTGTTTTGGGTAATGGCTGACCCACATGGTAGGAAAAAGCAAATAAGATAAAATCATAAATTTCTAGAGTATGATGGCGGTCCAAGGGAAAGAAAGATGTGAAACCAGAGACCTTCTTTGGTCCTTTGATGGGTTCTCTCAGAAAAGAAAAGAAAAAATGTCTCCTTCTTTGGAGTCACTGTAAAGTGAAAGCTCCCCTATCATCAGTCGCGTTTTCTTTGCAACTTAGAGCAAGAAAACTCTACTCCAGTCCCAAGATGATTTGTAACAGTATTGGGAAGAAAAAAATAAAGAGAAGCCGTGTAAAAGAGTCAGTCTGTTCACACTAATCTTTCTTTTTTGTCAACATGGTTCTTGAAAACAAGGGAAGAGACTGCCAGACTTAACAGGTTTCCAACCTGGAGCCCAACTGCCCGGATCCGTCCAAAATGATGGTCTGTAGAGTCTAGTCTCCGGCAGCTAGTCTTTTTTCCCATTTTTGTTTCTTTTCAAGTTTCTGTTACAGAGTTTGGTGGTAAGGAGGAGATGGGATTGAAGGATGAACACCCAGAAAGGAGAAGAATAGATTGTAGAGACTTACTCGTTATGAAATCTAAGCGCTCCCAGTCATCTGCCGATCAGTGAGTGAAAGTGGTGGTTGCGATCTAATCCTGCGGCGGAGCTTGGCGGAGAGTTGTCTGTGTTGAGGGGAATGAAGCCTGGTCCGAAACATTCATGTCAATGCTTACGGCCAGTTACCTCCATGAATGGTTTCGAACCAGACAACATTCCCCTCAACTGTTCATGATCAGAGAGAGAGAGAGAGAGCGCAGCGAGCTTTCAATTGTCCATGCAGTATTTTTTCATGGTGGCTATATACGTGAGGGTGGGGAGAGATTCTTTCTTGGGTCAGATGCCTCCGAGTCATCTTTCCACACCTCTCCTCACTATGTCTTTCACTCTGATCATTGCCAAACTTTACATAAAAATAAGCTCGAACTCGAAAGGAAAAATATCACTGTAACACCATCACCCACATTACCCTTCTAGGGAACTGACAAGAATGAACAGTTACAGATAAGTGGTGGCTTTAATAGAGTGATCATTTGATACTATAATTAAGGTTTAATTTTCTAAGGGTCTGATTTAGTTAAGGATCTTGACAATGAGATTTATTCCCAAGGAAAGGATTTCTCTTTTGCTTCCCACTTAGGAAAAGGGAAGGTGGCGTCTGGTGAGAGTGGAGAAGAGAACCTTCAGCAATATTGTAGCATGCACAGGCGGTGATATTCCAAGCTTGAATGGGAAGCAAAAACAGAGCTGCCGCTGCTAAAGCTAAAGTGAAATTTGGGGAAGGAAGAAAAGTAGAAATAAATCAAGCGAAGCTTCTTGGGAAAACTGGATCCTGTAATCTGATTTAGATTTAAATCCACATGCTTAAGCCACTTTGTTTTCCTTTTCTTTGCTATCTTTTCCGGTTTGCCTGCATGGAAGCAGACGGTGGTTCAGGGGGTGGATTCGAATTCAAACCCGGGTATTCCATTAAGCCAAACTTGATTCCTGGGCTTGGGCTTTATCCTAATGAAGCTGGCCTACTTCATTAGGAAGCTTCTTATGTCGAAAATAACCTCAGCCTTGTCTGAACTGTCTGCAGTAGTGCGGCAACAATCACCACTCCCTTCCCATCTCCGGCCAAAAACACCACTCGAGTAACTCATTACTATGGTTTCAGCCACAGTTCCCACTTCTTTCTTCTTCCAAAGTTTCAAACCTTCCAAACTCTCGAATCCCATTACCGGCGGAACCCTTAAAACTCTTACCTTAATATCTACAGCTGAATATTCCAGAACTGCCGGTAACGACAATCCTGACAGTAGAAATGTAGTGCCCGGCAACAAATTGAATCGGAGAAACCCTCGAAGGAGCTCTCACGGTACCTCTAGGCGGTCTGCCCTTAAGAAGAGCTTTTCACAGGAGCAGGTTGTTTTCAGTAACCCGATTGCTGATGATCCCATGGTGGGAATTATTGGCGGCGGAATGTCAGGGCTGATTTGCGCACTTTATCTTGAGAGGAGGGGAGTTCGGTCCACCGTCTTCGATACTGTGAGTTTATTATTTTCTTTTCGTTTAATTTGGGCTGGCGAGTTGTTTCGTTACGTGTTTTATGATTATGGTTTTGTATGGGAGTAATTTTGGTTGTAAGTGGTCTTAGGTGAGCTTTGCCGATGGTTTGACAAGCTTTTGCTACGTGAATTGCAGTCGGTTTCTGGTTGTTTTCCCTCCGTCAAATTCAAGGGTTGGGTTTACTAGTTTGGAGACTTATTTTCCTTTCTAATATCACTTTACAAAATTGTCATTTTTTGGGAGTCTTTAATTCTGGATGCCTTGCTTTGCTCTCTTCTCGTTTTGATTTGTTGAGCTGAACTTTTTGTTGGTTTTCTTCTGGGTCCATTAGTACCTATGTCCTCTGTTAAGACTTAAAAAGTTATCTCTTTTTTTTTCTTTTCTTTTTTTAATTTTCCTTCTCCCTATTTTATTCGCGAATGACCTGCTGTGATTTATGTCTTCTTATATGCTTTGATTATACAATAAATGTTCTTTTGTATGTCAGGGGGTGCACGGGTTGGGAGGTAGAATGGGGACGAGGATTGTGGACCCTCAGCCCTTGGTTTTCGACCATGCAGCTCAGTTCTTCACTGTAACTGATCTACGGTTTGGTGAGTTGGTTGATGGATGGGTAGACAAGGGTCTTCTTCGTGAGTGGGAGGGACCCATTGGAGAGCTGGAGGCAGGTGGTCACTACCTTCCTTTGCAGTCATCATCTAAAAGATACGTGGCTGTGAATGGTATGCGTCCCCTTGCAGATTCTATTCTGACTCAGGTGACTTCTCCTTGGCTGGTCAGGGAGTCCCCCTCTGTGTGCAAAATGTATTCCCATTTTTTAGTTTCAGTCGGTTGTTGGCTTCATCCTTTTAATATCATTCTCTCCCTAATATTTGAATTGCTCATGTTTTGCATTATGTTCTTCTCTAACTATCTTACAGTCTACATCATTTATGTTGACATTTATTGGTATTAAAACTAGCTTGGTTTTAATAGTTACATGTAATGATGCTTATCTCTATTTGTGATAATAAATGGATAGCTTGTCATTAAGTCTCTAAGAACCGTATTCCTGAACTTCTTAGTTTCCAGTGGTTTAGGTAATGCCCTCTGACTGACACTTTTGACAATTGCTGCAGGCTGGCACGGTCAATGTGGTGAGGCCTTCCTGGATAAGTAAACTTGAGCCCTTTAATGGGATGTGGCACCTGAGTGAGAATGGAAAGCCCCGTGGCAAATTTGATGCTATTGTTATTGCACACAATGGTAAATCATATTCTTCTTGGTTCCTTTCGAATTAATTGTACCTAGGACTGTTCTTCTGCATTCATGCATAACCTTATAAAGAAGTAAAATATGCTGTTGTTAGATAATTTTTTTGACTTATTAGTAATTAGTATACACTGTGTTTTGTCTAACATACAACCAAGAGGTTGGGGTTAATACGCATACTCACCAACCTTTTCTTATGAAAGATGCAAAGGCAAGAAGTTCAGTCAAATTTAATTTGAATTGTCTAAGTTGTGCTAATTTCATGTGCATCACTAATTTGCATCTCCAGTCACTATCGAATGGTTTAGACCACACTAACTCGATGTAAGACCCACACCTAGAAACATACCATCTGTGGGAAATCTTCTGTAGACATATTTTATGTGTAGTTAATATTTTTGAAACCAGATAATCTCTCTTCTCCATATTAGTATGGTCCGATAACAATGCTGTGTCCCTTGCCCTTGCAGGAAAATGTGCAAATCGTTTGCTGGCTTCATCTGGCTTACCACTGATCGCAAAACAGATGAAGGTGGTAGAAATGTTCTGGGTTCACTATATGGTTAACCCAAATTATAAGTCGAGTTATTTAGTTTCAATAATTGATCAGTTTGAATTTGAATGAGATGTTGCACCAACTATATTTTCGTTTTTCTTGGTTTCTGTAGAGACTGGAGCTAAGTTCTATCTGGGCACTTCTTGCAGCATTTGAAGACCCTCTTCCCCTTCCAGCTTCTATCGCTAAAGTTCATTTTGAAGGCGCTTTTGTAAAAGGGGTTGATGCTGTTTCATGGATGGCAAATAACACGAAGAAGTTATTTCCTCTCCAGCAATCTGGGCCCTATTGTTGGACCTTTTTTAGCACCGCTGCTTTTGGAAGACGAAACAAAGTTCCACAGGTTGCTTATCCGTTCATATGAACATGAGTTTGAAAATGCTGCAATTTTCCATATAGGTTTCATAAGAAAACTTCTCTTTTGAAATGCTAAGACTATTTGAATGTACTTTGATTAGGAAAATGTCCCAAAAGTTACATCAGAGAGAGTGAAGGAAGCCATGCTTGATGGTGTGGAAATTGCTCTTGGATTATCTAAAGGATCACTTCAGAGGCCATTTTATACACGGCTGCAGTTATGGTATGAACTGCCTCAGACCGACTTTGTCTAAGCAATAGATGATGTCATTTTGTTCATGAACATGCAGGGGTGCTGCTCTTCCAACTAATACTCCAAGAGTGCCTTGCATCTTTGATCCTCTAGGCCGAGCTGGTATTTGTGGTGACTGGCTACTAGGTTCCAATTTAGAAGCTGCAGCTTTAAGTGGCATGGCCCTTGCTGACCATGTGAGAAAATATGCTCCTCAATTGCCTTCACGACTTTCTTTACAACGTGAACAAGAATCTAAAAAAATTTCATCTTGTCGTGTCTTTCGTTATTGTTCTTGGTTGGTCTGATTTGTCTTGCAATTTTGTCTTCATACTGTTTAGATTGCAGATTACTTGAGAACTGGTGAAAACCACTCAGATGATTTTGCAGTTGGTTTACATAATAATTTTCAGCCAATCGATGGGCATGACATTGGAAACTTTCCTGGGTTAGAACAGCAGGAGCTTGTTGCTGAGGCTACCGCATACTAAAGAGCTATACGAAACTGACTTTAAGCAGTTTTGTACTACAATTGACAAAACGTAAGTTTTTCTTTATTTAGTTTCATGCTAAAGGGTGATATTCATGCAGGATCTGCATATGGATCTGAGATGCATTACTGTCTTCTTTTGTTGCATATGTGAAGAGGAAAGAAGGAAAGAAGTCAATTGAACCAATTCTTACATAGTTGTTTTTTGTTGTTTTAGGAAGAAGTGTTAAGATGAAAAAAAAGGTTTTCAGGAAGGTCATTTCTGTAGAAAAGCAGGCTGTGGTTTTCCTACTGTTAAAAGGTGTGTTTATTTATTAATATCTTCATTAGATAGCCTGTATTTCGATCATGTAAGGTTCCAAATAGTTGTTCTAAATCATCATCAGCAGCAGTATCATCTGTGATTCTCCATCCACGTCCATTTGAATCCTCTGATTTTATTCTGCTCTGCCATTTGCTAATTCCAGTAGGTTCTTAATTTGCAGCAGCAATGCAGGAGGAAATTGAATGATTTAGAAGAGGGCTGGTTCTATCATCCAACAAAACAGAACGGGGAAATTGATTATGTATGATTACTGAGTAGCTTCTGGTGTTTGTGCGGTTCTCTGTTATGACTTTCTCAATGTCTTGAGCCACTAATTAATATATTTGAATTTCATATGAGGGCATGTTAGTGCACCGTGTAGTTCACTTTCACACTCCAAAAGCGTTAGTGCACTAAGTGGAGAGTGGAAGTGAAAGTGAAGTGATATTGAAACCGGAATAGGTTAAATCGAAGGAAATCGGGGAGGGGGGGAGGAAAGAGAAAAGCGAGAACAAGAAGGGAGAGGGAGGCTGAGAGTGAGAAGAGAGGGAGGCCGAGAAAGGGAGAAGGAAGAGTGAGGCTGAGAGAGACATGGAGAGGAGATGCGTAGAAGAGAAGAAGAAGATGAGGCAAAAAAAATCGAGTGATGACGAGAGAAAACTAAGAGCGAAAACGAGAGACGACGAGAGAAGTAGAGAAAGTAGAGGAAGTAGAGAGAGCGAAGACCAGAGGAAGAAGATGGGGCAGAAAAATTGTCGGGAGGCGAAGGCTGTGGGAGAGGGAGAGGAGAATAGCTAATGACGATAATTTTTTCCTTTCCTGGGGGGAAGAAGTAACGCGCATCGCGCAATTCAAGTGGTTGATTCGGAAAATCGGGCTGAATCAGTTTTCCATGATTTTTGCCTAAGAGAATGAAATGGTGTAATTTCACTTCAATGTAATTCTTTCTACTTTGTAATGCAGGGGGAATTCATTCCACTTCATTGTGGACTATTGAATTTATTTTCGCTCGACGCTTTATGCTGAGACTAAACTAATTCAGTTATAATTTAATGGAAATATTCATATTATTTTAATTAAAAAATATTTTATTTATTTATTTATTATATTCATGATTTTTAATATTATATTAAATTATTAATTTAAGAGTGATAATTAAGATATTTTAAAAGTAAGAATTCAATTAAGTATATTAGAGTAAACATATTTTAAGTATTCTATTTTTTATAATTAGTTAAATTAATATTTTTATTATACTTTGTCATTATTGTATTAATTTAGATAAACAAAAATGTATCTTATTTTATTAATAAAAATATTTTATTTATTTATTTTTTATATTCATGACTTTTAATTGTAGATTAAATATTAATTTAAGAGTGATTATTTAAATATTATAAAAGTAAGAATTTGGCAAGTTTCTTTATTTTATTTTTATAAAATCCCCCTCGCGCGATCGCGCGTTGTTCGACTCTTCAAATAAATAACTGCGAAATAGACGCGGTGGAACGGACGTAGTTGTACACGCTTCCGGGCCCAGCGATGGGACCCATAAGACGGTACCATGTGAACTCTTTTTGACCACGTAATTGCCGTGTGAACATGGCTTGTCTCAGTACTAAATCTTTGGTAGTCACCCGACAACCGCCGCATCAGCTGTAAAAACGTAAGAAACAAACAGTATGAACAGATAATACGCGTATCCGTTCGTTCTGTAAATCAAAGTAAAATCCCAACTCATCCACTTATCTCGACGTCATAATCTTATTTTATGAGACAATTATGCCAAAAAAGAGGAAGAATCCCTTTTTTTCCCTCCTCTTGCCACCATTTTTCTCTCTTTCCCCCGCTTGATCTCTTTCATTCAGGAGCCGAACCTCTTGGATCTTTCTCCTGAGAGATCCATGTCGTTCGGTTAGTGGATCCGAACATAACGTTTTAGCTTCCCTACTCTGTACATCGATTCCTCCAACGAAAACGAATACGGCCAGAAAGAAGAAAAATGGATGAAATCTATGGCGATTTTTTGAAATTTTTTGAGAGGCCTGCCGTTGTGGACACATTCGTCGACATTTTGCTCTGTGCAGTCCCAATATGGTTGGCTGTGATGATCGGATTAGTGATCGGATGGTCGTGGCGGCCGCGGTGGACCGGGCTTGTATATCTCGGCTTCCGGAGCAGGTTCAGGTTTTTGTGGACCGCGCCGCCGGGATTTGGGGCCCGCCGTCTGTGGCTGGCTTTCACTGCATTCTCCGCGTTTTCAGTTTGTCGGAAGCTCTGGTCTAATCTTAAAGAGAAGGAAGAGGGTGGGTCTAAAACATTCGCCGTCACGGGTGCGGCGGCCGCTGGCGGGTCAGGGGAAGAAGTTTGTAGCCGTGCCAGGTTATTTTTTTTGTTAATGTTACCCGGTTTTTAATTTTCATTTAAATGATTTGTAAAAATCTGGTCTTGCTTTGTCTTTCTTGTGTCTATTTTTCAATTCGTTTTCTAAAAAAATCCCTTGTGGAGTATGACTGTTAAAGATAAGCCTTTCTAATGCGAACTCTGATTATTTTCTGGATATGAAATCAGTCTATAGGAGGAAGTAATTTGTTGGCAATTTTTTCTTTATTTATAAGTAAATCTGAAGATATGGTAGGGTACAATCTCTCTGATTTCTGAAAGCAGTCTAACCAAAGTGCAGCCTAGCTGTTGGGATTCCGTGCAAGGGAACCGAGAATCAAAAGTTTTTTTTTTTTTTGTTTTTAATGTTGATTAACAATTACGCCCCCACCCCGGCCAATGAGCCGAGGACCAATTCACAGTAATCAATGTTAAACCACCATATTTTTAGGAAAGACAAAAAACAATATGCAATATTTACAAACACTAGAAAATACAAGATGTCTACGTGTTATCAGGCCCAAACACGAGAAAATATGACCTATAGAAAGCTTATCCTGCAGTTTCTGTGTATTATCAACATTCAAAAAATAAAATAAAATTCAATGGCTGATTTATTGCTGTGGATATAGTAGATGTAACTAGAACTTCTGGCCTCCTCTGAACCAAGATGATGACTTGTTGTTTTAGATAGCCTCAACTTCTAAGAGTGTAATTCCATCATTTTATCATAGAGACATGATTAATAGCTCATGTCGAGCCTGCAAAAAAATTACTTGCAAGCAAATTTCAGATTTCCTTCATCTAGCTTTAATTAAATGACCTATTATGTGAAGAACTGAAGTACTTAAAATGTAACTAGACTGCACTTAGCTACAGCTGCATCTCTATTTTTTTCCTAGTCTTTCTTGAGATATTTTAGGGCGAACATATATTTGAAGCACCTTTGCAGTATGATTTTCCCATAGTAAATGCTTTGTTGAGGTTTGTTACTATCTAAGCTGGTCATTAGTTTAGTGGATGAAGTTGGGGACAATATGAATATTTTTTAAGATAAGTAACTGAAGACATAAGAAAAAAGTATGGTTCAAGATCACAAATTTCAATCAGTGGTTGTGATGCAATCAAAAGCGCTAGACCATTGTCATGGATGGATTGGACATTTAGATCAGATCTCTGGTCATGTTGGACCATTATTGACAGTTTTGGACCATAGCTATAGGGATGGGTCCCACCCTTCAAGTGTTACAACCCAAAAGTGTCACAAACTCATCTAGGAGTGACATGTGTCATTGTAGAATCATCATATCGAAACACTTGTAACCCTTCCATGGAGTGACATGTGGTTGGAATTGGTAAAAAATTGAAGAAAACCAAGTGGGAGGAGAAAAAGTGGGTGGTTAACCACCCACCTTGGTCCATAAACAGGGGTGGCTTCTCTTGGAACGGCACTTTTTCAGCCCCCTCTAAAGACGCCTTTGAAGTTCTGCAAAAATCTTGTCACAGAGTTAGTAACAAGCAGAAATTCTACCACACTCTGTGATGCTTCATTGAATCTATCAAGGGCAGCATGAGACGAAGGCTTCCATGTCAGATCTCATATGGTGACCAATGGCAAATCTAGTCACTAACCAAACAATGAGATGAAATCAAGCTGTTAGTTCGAGTATATGATCAACAAAATTTGTTTATGGAGATCAAATCTGACTAGATATGAAGATTGGACCTTATGTCTTTGGTTTTTTGTAACCTTCATTTTCATTTGCAGTTACGCTACCAACATTTTTAGTACGCCCAAGTGGGGTATCTTTACTTCTCATCTCTTTCTCCACCCTTCCAAAGTTTAAGGCTGCAGATCTCAAACCACTCATGGTGAGAACAAAAGCTATGAGATCAGGACTAGAAGCTCACATTCCAACCATTCGAGCATAAAGCCATCAGACCCAAATTGTTGCCGACCATGGTTGACAACTGCATTTTTAATGAAAGTCATGTCATCAAACATATGCTCAACTATTTTTTTAGGACCAGTCCCCCATTTGATGACATATAAGTTATCAACCATATAGTTTCCCCTTGAAAGATGAATTGGCAGACTCGGTGTAGTCGTGAGCTAGTTGATAGCACAGGCTTCAAAGCAATGCAAGTGTGTTGTCACCGATTATGTCACTTCAAAATGGACGATGAGAACTCCTCATCAAACAATTTTCAGAGCATTTTAATTTTGTTTCTTTGACGCACACATCAATCATCCACACTTCCCCAAGTGGCTTTGGCCCATGATTTTTTTTTTTTTTATCAAAGTTATGGCTATGATGGCATGGAAAAATTGCTTGAGTATCTCAGTCTAGATGACAATGAAGAGATGAGATGAGCAGGTTCTTCTTAGAGGTACTGAATCAAGACAGAATTTGGGAGAATCAGCCCAACCAAATTGCTCCTACTCTATTGCAAGCATTCACTAACAATTCTACCACTTTGTTGTTGGATCTCCATATAACATTTGGAGAACTTCAGCTAACAGCAGGGGACACCCTTAACAGTAGATGCTATCAACAGAATCATCATAAATATCACCATAAGTATCATTCGCAATAATCCACTCTTCAATGCCATGCAAGTAGCACAGCCATGGGTAAGGCCCTACCAAGAGAATTCAAACACTCCAGATAATACTAGATATCATCCAGACAAGTTCCAACAATTCAACAGTGATGAAAATTCTAAGGAACTCATTGCTTGTGTCATTCAGATTTGCAACAATCTCCTTGTGAAGCAATTCAAACATGCAGATGGGGAGCAGTTGGACCTGAGTTTCTGTGTAGCTTCTACGGTGCTCTAGTGATGTTGACTAAACTTACCAAATTGGAGACCTAGGATAGGGAAATAGGTGATTAATTACAGAGAAAACATGAATCTATCTATGGAGAGTGAGACAGATAGGTACATTGAGGAATGCACTAGGGTTTGCTTTATTTAACCATGAGCCCAACAATTTTCAAGAGTTTTTTTTGTCAAAAAAGAGAAACTCACAATGTTGGAGACCTCATCAAACTAAAAGCTGTGTGGAAAGCTCTTGTAGATGATCCTAACCAAAAGGTGAAATGAGTAAAGAATGAGTCCAAAGCTTCATGAAGAGAATCTCCTAAGAAATCCCACATGTACCCACTAAATCACGGGGAAACACAACAGAGGCGACAATATAAAGATGTCGAGAACTGGAAAGAATTAAAAGCTTTCTTTCAAAGAAAGATAGGTGAAATCTTATCCCTTTCTTGATATCGACATTGCCAGTATGCTAGATGACTGTGGACAAGTTGTTGAACAAACCAATGATAACTTGAACCAATGCAACCCATGTTTGTTGTGAAGATTAACAGTCCTAACTACTATGAGTCCCATTTGATAGTTGGTCTCTCAACAGAAAAATGCTTTCTGTTGAAAGTTGAAATCTTTGAACTAGCAGCTCAAGGACAACTCATAGTTGATGTGAAAGATGAAATTGGTCGTTGCAAACCCCATGTTTGTTAAAAAATTGCAAAGGATCCACTATAGGACAATGTAAAGTGGTGGCATTTCTAGAAGAAAGTCACATCCAAAATGGACAAGATCATTTTTCATTAAGTTTGGTGCATTGGTGTGATGGTCACCTCCACCTCAAGGGTAGCATCTCCCCCAAGCTACATACAAAGTCCTTCCAAGTATACCCTCAGGCATTGCCTTTGAGCCAAGAGGCAGTGAAGGCCGGGCTCTGGTGACATGTTGGTGAGCATTTGAAGAAGTCACCAATCCAGAAGGATATAAGAATGTGTGTTTCACAATAGGAGAACAAATTGAGAAAGCATGTGATGCTTGCAGAACAAAAGCTGTATAGGCAAGCGAATGACAAAGCAAAGGCAGAGGCTCATGCTCACAGAATACATGCTAGAATGACAACGATGCAACTGCCAAAATGTGCTACTTCGTGCTTACAACTCCACCTAGAAGAATTGCACATGAAGGCAGTGAGAAGGCTTCTGTTCTGACAAGCAAAGGAGCAATATTTATCATCTTGACAAATGCTCAAACTAGAGCATGAAAAATGATGCCTTACTGCTCCGAAAAAAGCAACTACATCTAGTGACACCTGTATGCCCTTGGCTTGCTAATCTGAGCACAAAAAGCATCAATTAAGGTCCTTTCTTTCCAAAAAACTTTACTTTTGACGTAGAACATCTCAAGATGATCCAAAATGACCAACCAACTGTTGCAACACCATGTATGCAATGCATTACCTGCAGATATGAGGATTTATAATTCAGTTCAAGCCACAGTAGGCTGCTATTCATCTCTGGGATTATTAAAGAATTTCCCATGAATTGTATCCTGCTCGGCTGTGGTTTTGCATTTAATATCCTTTGAATTTAAATCTTGGAATTGTGATGGATGAACTCATCACCAATTCTTTGATGATTCGAGGGTTCAACCAAGAAGAGCGGAGTGCCCTAGGGATGAGAGTAGGTTTGCAGTTAAAGAGTTTATGGTGGCGGGATGTGAGCATGATGCAACTACTTCATTGCTAATGATCTGATGTTTCATGGGAGAATCAAACACATCGAAGTGGACTGTTTCTTCATTAGAAATACAGTCACGAGTTAAATAAAAAAATCCTGCTTTGTGTTTTTTTCCAGCAGATCAGCTTGGTGACTTCTTTCATTAAAGATCTTGATAAATAGGGACTTTGGGGTTTTTTTTAACAATTCAGGGTTTTTTTGTATATATGCTCCAATTTGAGGGGCAGTTTTGAGATTATTGTCTGAGGGTAGTTTGGTCATATGTCTTCTTTCATAATCTAGTTTAGCTATATTTCATCTTATGTTATTAGTTAACTGTTTTATGTGCTTAGAAATATGTATTTTTTTGTACCAGAGAGAAAGCTAATTCTATACTTCCATCTGTTTTTGCTTAAGTTGAATCATATTTAACAGAAGAGGGGTCTGGCAGACCCCTTGATTCTCTCTCAACCTGTGGTAACACTTCCTAGTATCTACTCTAACTTCTCTCAATTCCTCCTTTAAACCCTACTCATTGCTTTATGCTGTTATCACGAAGAATTCCTGCTTCCATTGTTGAATTTATGAAACGAGAAATAATTCATTGACTTGCTTATAACAAAGTACAGTGAGCCTTTATTTATAATTGTTAAGGAATACTCCCACATGGATTAGTGAAATCAGATTCTGCCATTAATAACTATTTCTGTGTGACACTTCTTTCTGAGCCATTAATAACTATTCCTGAGTGTTAAGTAGAATCAGATTACAACCCATATCCCAGTTGCACCAAAGTCCAACCTTCTAAAGATAAGTCCTAGAATAATTAAACAATTGAACATAAATAGAAGAATAAAATAACTAAAACACTTTTAACTGATACACTCCTCTGAGCCTTCCTCCCATGAGACTCCCATAAGATTCTGCCATTAATAACTATTTCTGTGTGATACTTCTTTCTGTGAGAGATACCTGCTTTTCAACATCTATATTATATTTATTTCAAAGGGAAAACATCTCGATTACAACTTTACAAGCTTAAGAAAAAGTAACATTGAAGGCCAACTTTCATAGATTTTTATGGGTGAAGGAGTTAAAAATTTGAAATGACTGTAGATTTGGCTGAAACATCTCAGTTTTTAAAGCTGCTGATATCAAGCCTGAGATCATTTTCCAGAGCATTGTCTTCTATGCAGAAGATATCCCTAGAATTATGAATGATAGGAGTGAGAATCACTAGCCCACTGTGACGGCTGTAATAAATGAAAAAAAGGGGAAGACAACCCTATCTTTGTGAATGATAAAAGTGAGAATCACAAGCTTACCATGACGGCTCTGTATTAAAATGAAACAAGGGTTTGTGACTAAAATGTTTTTTGCTTCTTCTTTTTTTCCTTTTTTTTTTTTTTTCTCTTTTGCAATCTGTAAATATGCACAGGAAGGGTCTCATTGCGAGAAACTTGTTGTTAATCATCTTTCCCTCCTTAAACACGTATCCTCATCAAAATGCAGGCATGTGTTTTTACCCTTCTGCTGTACTCTTTTTCTTCTTTTCAAAAGTAAAAATCCTGTTCGGATCATGGTTTTTTAACTCATCTAGGGAACCAACCTCAGTCACCTGGAATCCAAGTTGCCCAAGACCAATGTAGGACTTTGGTCAATTCAGAAGGAATCGCCCAAAACAGGAGCAATTCCCTCGGGTCCAAAAACTGTAGTCCTGAAAACCTATGCAATGTTCTTCCATTCAGAATTTCTCAGGAGTAGGAATAAGAATAAAGGATCTGACAACTGAACTAGAGACTTGTTAGGTTCACTTGAAGTGTATTTATGGTGAAAGGAATAGTGCTTCGTAGTAAGGATTTAGATACATATAGAAATTGATTTGTATGGAATACGATATGAAAGTAATAAGGTGCAAGAAAAGTTTTACAGCAAAATATGCTAAATGTCGTTGGAGGAGGGGGGGGGGACTTAACTTGCAGTTGAGTGCAACTCGAGGTATCGACTTTGATTGTCTGGATATTTTTCTGCAGCGGCATCAGTGAAACTTCAGAAGTAGAGCAGGATATTTTGACACATAAAGACTTGGAGCATCTTCTGCATCTTTTGGAAGGCAAGATCGGGGAGTCTTCATGGCAGCATATGATGGATCGCTCCACCTCAAACATGGCTTATCAAGCTTGGCGTTATGAACCTGAGGTAGATTATTCTCATGTTGTTGATGAAATTGTGAAGTTCTTTTTCTCAAATTCAAAGCATATCATGCATTTTGTTTTATCAGGTGGGCCCTGTCATATATCGCAGTAGAACTGTTTTTGAGGATGCAAATCCCGAGTTAGTTAGAGATTTCTTCTGGGATGACGATTTCCGGCCAAAATGGGATCCCATGCTTGCATACTTTAAAACTTTGGAGGAGTGCCCTCTAACTGGGGAAATGATTGTGCACTGGATAAAAAAGGTTGAGTAGTAGTTTTAAGCTCTTTCTTTCTCTTTCTCTCTCTCTCTAACCAGGATTTACTGTTATTTCCAGTTCCCCTTTTTCTGCAGTGATCGAGAATACATTTTTGGTCGGCGAATTTGGGAATCTTCAAAGACCTACTATTGTGTGACAAAGGTATGATCATGCAATAATAGTTTTACAGGTATTCAACAATAGGATTCCAAGTTGATAGTGCAGAAATTACCCATTTTGCACCCACAGCTCTGAAGAATATGATTCAGAACTATTGAGCTGGTGGGCAATGAGCAGGACTTTTACAGCCATGAAACTGTTTATGGTGATTAAATCGTCTTGGTGCTTCAATTTTGCAATGTTTTGAGGGGGTTATTTTCAGAGGCTAGTCTGGTCTTCTTCTTTTTTTATTTGTTTTTTTTTTGGTTTTAACTTATGTGGTATACATGATGCATGGTCTTGAGATTTATATTTTTGAGTGCTTATATATAATGTAGATGGTCAGGTAAGCAAGTCCTGTCTTACCGGATATGTGATACCACTATTTTGTTCCTTTAAATGCCAATTCTTTGACTTCTTAAGATTTGCTCTGGTCTGCTGCTGGCACCCTTTATTCGATTCCATGGTCAGTCATACAGGTTTCTATGAAGAAAAAATTAGAATTTATGTGATAAATTTATGACATTTTTGTATATGATTTGGGATTACATCTATGCATAGTTTGCAAATTCCATGGCAATCGGGAAATTTGTCATACAATTTGTAGAATATCACACTTTTTTGTGTCAGCTTTCGATTTCAAGTCTCTGATGCATTCCAATTGTGGTCTTGTTAATGGTCCAATTTTTTTTCTGTGCAACATTCAGCCATATATATCAACATGTTGCTACTAGGAGGAATGAGAAAAGAATGCAGATAAATTTGGATCTTCTGAAATATGCAGGGTATGTCATATCCTGGAGTTCCAAAGCGTGACAAGCCAAGGCGTGTTGAACCTTACTTTTCAAGCTGGCGCATAAGGGCGGGTCTGCAATCTAATCTCTTTTATATTGTTCTATTTTTCTGAATGGTTTTCTGATCCATGGTTTGTTATTTATCGAACTTATATCAATTAGTTTTCACTGGACTATTTTACAGTAGAATCTCGCAAAGGAGATGGTCAATCATCTGCATGCGAAGTCATGCTCTTCCATTATGAAGACATGGGTATACCAAAAGATGTGGCAAAAGTTGGTCTTCGCCATGGTATGTGGGGAGCCGTGAAGAAATTACATTCTGGATTTAGAGCATACCAGGTTGCAAGAAAGGGTGAAACTGCCCTTTCCCGCTGTGCATTGATGGCTTGTAGTACCACAAAGATTCATATTGGTAATCCCAGCGATGCTCTTAACCCTGACAGCACAGTAGATGAAAAATCTGAAGCAGTTGACTTTCCCAAGATAGAGCAAGGTGGCAGGTTAAAATGGCTGCTTATTGGTGGGGCTGTGGCTGTTGTCTGTGGCCTGAATACAGGAGTCATTGGGAAAGCTTTATTATTTGGAGCTACAAGGAGGCTTGCACGAAATTAAGTAACTTTCCTGGAGATGATAGGCATGGATTGCTACAAAGTGGAGAAGAACCTGAGTACATATGTTTGAATTATTCTTCTAGTATGGAGTTGCTCATTGATGGCTCACCTGTTGCACTCTGTGAGCAGTTCATAGAGTTTTTTTTCATGCGTTCTCTGGTGGATCCACAACCTTCAGGGGGTCGGCCTTTTATAGATTTGTGAGGTCAGGTTTGACACTTGTGTACATGAATCTTTTACAAGCTAGTCTTATATTCTGCAAAATCTGGAAGCAGTTCCCTAGATAATTTTTATCATTTTGGCCTTTCGTTTCCTGTGTCTTTATTTTGGGAATCTGGTGTCTGTGTGATCAGAGAAAACAAACTATAAAGAAAAATAAAAAGGAGTAAAAGGAAGGAGATGCATTACGGTGAGACTCAAGAATGACTTTACTTTTCCCCAACCAAGGAGAGGATGGTTTCTCACATAAGGAAAACAGTTTTTGGCTTAAAACATGAATACCTTGCTAGTTGGTTTGGTCCGAACTGGAACCAATCCTGTTAGTTCGATTCAGTTCAATCATTTTCTTATGAAAAAATTTGAAAAAAAATCTACTAAAAAAGAAAATTTAAGTTATGACCAAGAGCCTACATAGAAAAGATGGTGATTAAATCACTAGCTCGGTGGGCAATCTATCCTTCAAATTCGTTTCCAGTTGACTAATTATTCTTTGACATTACACTCTATGCTTATCAAACCATTTTTAAATATTTTACAGGAAAAGACTACTAATAGTTGATGTACATGTAGTGCAGTTCTTAAATATCCATCCTCCCAGCAGCTGATCCACTAAAAGACATTTATAAAATGATTTGAACTCAAGGCAATTTGATAGAGGTTCTCCAAGTCTCTTGCGTAACTTAAAAAGTCTGTTCTTGTTTTAAAGAAACTATATGAAACTCTACAAGTTCTTGAAAAGTAAGAAGTTTTGAATCAACTTTTTTTTGAACTTCAAAATAAAAGCAGTCAGCACTGATTGAAGGTATAAGAGACCCAGTGAAGGGTACTACTAAACATGAAGCATGCACAAGTATGCATCCCTAGGGATAAAGCATGAAGAACTTATATTATTAGAGAACTCAGCTGGTTTTACACAGCATCTGTCCATCAATAATGCTGGAGACACCACCACTCTTCACACAGTCATCAAGAGCTAGCATTAAAGAAATAACAGTCAAGCCATTTTCCTTCTTACTAGATGGAGGCAAAAAACTGGGCAGTTGATCAAAACAGTCATGATGTTTTTCATTATTTGAGACCAAATCCATAACCGAACGGACAGTGGAGGCATCAGCTTTGATTTCTTGCTGAACCATTTTTCGAAGCAGCACCACTGCCCTACCCTTTTCATTCTTCTGACAAAAGCCACGTAGAAGTGCATTGTATGTAATAACGTCTGGTTTATAACCTTTTGCTTCCATCACCAAGAACAAATGATCTGCTTCCTCCAGCTGCCCTTCCTTGCACAGGCCATTGACCATAATAGTATATGTTATAATATCAGGTAATAACCCTTTCTCCAAAACTTCATTATACAGTCCTCTAGCCATTTCCAGCCTCCCAGCTTTGAAGCAGCCATCTATGATTGAATTAAAAATCTTGATATCTGGCTTAACCCCATAATTTTCAATTGAGTTAAACAAATCCATTGCTTCTTTCAGACAGTGGTTCTTGCAAAGGCCATCTAAAAATATTGTCAAAGTAACTACGTCAGGACCTTGTCCATAATCTTGCATCCCAAAAAGTAGCTCTTTTGCATCTTTAACATACCCTACTTGACAAAGACCACCTAGCAAAGTGTTGAATGTGATATTTGTGGGTTTAACTCGACTTCTGAGCATTTCTTCGTACATACTCAGAGCCTCATCCACCCTCCCACTCCTACAATATCCATTAATCAATACATTGTAACAAACAACTCCAGTCGGGTGGCCTCTATCACTCATCAACACAAATATCTTCTGTGCTTCATCTACAAGACCCTGTAGACAAAAGCCATCCATCAGTGCACAGTAAACGACTCCATCTGGTTCGATCCCTCCTTGAATCATCAGTTCTAACAAATTATATGCTTCTCTCACTTTCCCTTCTTTACAAAGTGCATCCAGTAAGACGGTGTACATCACTATATCTGGCACAATCCCTCTGCTTATCATTTCAGTGAAAAGTTTTGTGGCCTCTTCCCACCTCTCAACTTCACAGAGGCCATTAATCAATGAAGTATAAGTGACTACATTGGGATCAACTCTCCTATCAATCATTTCAGTAAATAGTTCCATTGCTTCATTAAAGAAGCCATCTTTGCACAGACCATCTATGATGGTACTATATGAAACAACATCAGGTTTACAGATATCATCACCATTTGCCATTTCATTGTGCAATTTAAGAGCAAGTCTACTGTGGCCCACTTGGCAAAGGCCCTTGATGAGTGTTCCATATGTTACCACATCATGTGGCAAATTTTTCTCCATAATTTTAGTGAAAACATCCGTTGCCTCTGCAACTTTTTTCTCCATGCATAATGCTTTTATGAGTGTATTGAAAGTGACTTTGTCAGGACTGAGACCACGTTTTAAAATTTCCCCAAATACTGCAAAGCCATAACATGAGTGATGTAATTGACTCAAAGAATTGAGTAATATATTGAGTGTGTAGAGATTAGGATAGACTCCATGGGAAGGCATTTCCCTACATAGTGAAACAACTAGTAAACAGTTAACCTTCACAATCTTGCTCAATATGGCATTAAAATAGGAAGTTGGAGGTGAGGGTTTGCTATGGAGCATTTGCTGGAAAAGGGCAATCTTGTTACTGATATCAGATGGTCGAGACTGATGACCATAATCTACTATGTTTCTGAAATGAATCTCAGGAGTCTCAAGATTCAAACTTTTGACTGTCTTGAGTTTACAAGGAGCTGCTTCAGCTGTAATCCTGAAGAGTGAAGAAAGTGGACTCTGGGGATGACCCCTTCTCATCATTTCTTATTAAAGAAGAGCAAGCATATCATGTTGAAGACCTTTTACAGCCGCTGAAGACAGTTTCTTGCACTCCACTTTTAAATTGTCTCAGGCTGACAGCAAATAGATATAAGGTCATGTTTGTAAAATGTCAGACGAGCAGTCAGTCAACCAACTTAACTGAGTAAATCACCACCAATTCATTGGCCATGCAGAACACTTTTTCGTTGCGCATGAGAGAAGCTGCATCCTTAAGAGAACCTTTCTCTTTCACCATTTGGAGTATGTTGATGCAATTTGTACTGATATAGGTATCCATTGGTTCAAGTCCAAATTCTGCCACCAAGGTGCAAAATTCTGCATTCAGAGGTATGTTCTGTGGATTAGTTCATAAAAAGTGAACCGAGTACCCACATTTCATGCTAGGGTAATTAACTATTTATGTTTCTAAGTATGTGTGTGGAGTATGCATGTATTGGTTATGTATGGACTTTTAACCATATCAGCCAATATGCACTATATAACTAATTTAGACTTCTATACAATTGTATCAACTGATATATATATGAAAATTGTCTTGTAACCCATATTTCAGTGCCCAATACATGCTCCAATTCCTTATGGATTGTATCATCCATAGATTTGTAACCTATGTCAGTATCATTTCATTAACTCAAAAAGCACTTTGACTGAATCTCTTGCAAGGGGGTGGACTCTAACATTGCTGTTATGGACTAATAATTGTTGTACTCTTTTGATCCCTTGTTTGGGCCCGGCAAACTCCTTCTGTTTGAATGGATAGGGCACTAATTAGCACACGAGTCCAAAGGCAAAATAGCACAAGAAACCCATCTAGAAAGTCCTTGAGCCATAAGTCAAGTGCTGAGACCTTGTGTGTAAAGGTGCATAATGTCCAGCTGTACAGCATCTGACCCATAAGGCAGGAGCATGACAGCACGTACCATATAAGGTGGAGGCTTTGTTTTAAAAACAGCAATTAGCTTTATTAGAGTAGCATTCAAATCGTAGAGTACAACAAAGGCTACAATCTGGTTCACTGAAGCTAGAGTCATAGGAATGCCCAAAGGCCAAACAATCTTTTGATACGCCAGCATGGGCAAGAGCATCAGCTGCTGATCTTGACTTTGGTTCCATGAAATATGCCATTCAGACAAAACGTCATTAACTTCATTAAGCAAGTGTATCATGGTGAAGGAGCTTTTTTTGCTTACCCAGCTTATCACCAAGACTGTGTCACCATCCACTGTCAACTGCCCAGCAAAGTTTAAAGAGCTTGATGATCTAAAAAAGGCTGGAGCAAGCTCATGGATGAATAAGACCTTGCTTTGCCATACACACAACCAAGGGTCACCGAGAGGAGAAAAAAAATCTTCCAACGAAAATAGATAAATAGATTAATGAACATCCTATAAAACACCAAGGAGTAGCACTGACGGATGAGGAAGCACAAGAAACTCATTTCAAATGGCTCATGGATATTTTTGCATCGATGGGAGGGATTTAAAGGCCTGATGATACAAAAAGGCTTGAACAAGTTCACGGATGAATAAGACCTTGCTTTTCAATACACATAACCAAGGGCCTCTGAGAGAAGAGAAATAAACATCTTTCCAAAGAATCAAAAAACCGAGTAGCAGTCGTGGATGAGGAAGCACAAGAAACTTATTTGAAATGGCTAATGGATGTTCAACACAAACCTAGTTATGCACCAATGAGAAGGATCATGTCAGCTGTAAAGTAACTGGACAAGTGAGAGAAATAGAGAAAGGTTGAAAATATGATGAACCAAACCAGGGGAAAATGACAGTTAACCTGTAAACTAACAAAGGAGTAGCAAATGAAGGAGCACAATGAAGAAAGAAAATTCCTGTAAATAAAACAAAATGGCCGAGACAAGGCTCCTTTAACGATGATGAAGGTTTTAGTATACTTTATACAGGTTATCTGTGACTTGAAATTGTGACCTAGAGAACTGATACAGGACTTCTTAAGGTAAAGATTCAGTGGGCAGGCCTGAGAACGACTCGACGATCCATCCATTCACCAAACACTTCAGTTGGTACAAAAGCGAATAACTTTGGAAACCAAACTTAATAGCGTGGACAGGGCAGATTGCATTGAGTTGAATATGCATTACAACACGATGGATTCACGGGATTCCAAAGACATTCTGGAACTAGTTAGTTTCATAAGCAACGAGGTATTTTAGCTACTAATCTTTGAACAAGTTAATTTCATAAGCAACGAGGTATTTAGCTACTAATCTTTGATCTATTTTTGCTCTCTAGCGCAGTCATTTCTAATTGCTTCTAGTAGAGTCATTTAATTAAAATCGCTCAAAGTCACAATTGAATGTGAAATCCTCATCTTCCAAAATGAAGGTCACCGAGACGCCACTACAGAGGAGAGAGGGAATAAACACTAACACACCACTGCGATTAGAAATACCAAGACAAAGAAAACAATACTGGAAAATGGCTTACTTGAATTCACATCATATCCTCCATCGGCCACGTTATCTTCAATCGAATTAGCAAACTCAGGGCTCTCCTTTAGCATCACTTCAGTGCGAATGGCGGTGATTACCACAGTATCACTCCCGTGCAAATATGCAGTCTATCAATCCTAAAAGCTTTTACAATAGCTTTAATTTTCAAACAGTAAGCTGGAAGCTAGAGAAGCAGGTAAGAAGCAGAAGAACAACCACATCAGAAATATCCGAAGCGAAATAAACGGTTAACAGTTTCCTCAAAAACATCGCTAAAGGAACCAGAGTCACCAAACTTAAGTAACATCAAAGCCTCTTCCAGATTCAGGCTCTAGAATATGTAAATAAATAAAATTTCTTTGTGTCGGAGCAATCAGAAGTTGGTTACGACATGCCAGAATTTTTAAAGATGTAGGAAGGCGATGACTGAGCACTGAGAGGAGAAGAGAGAAGAGCCCCTGGGGAGGCCTGCTTGTCTATAGACTCTGTAGTCTAAGCACTCGACCGCCGGGCTCTCACCAATGAATACTGAGACCGGTCAAGGTTCGACCCGATCCGGTGACATTACCGGTTTGATACCCGGGTTGAGTTTTAAAGCATCTGATGGAACTCTGCCTGATTTCTTCCCGCAGACGGGAGGAACAACTGAACAAGCGCCCGCCTAAGCGACCACTTGCTCCGACGTTGGATAATCCCTCACTGGTAAGCTTCTATTGTCATCTTCTTCGTCTTCGTAGGTTGCATCTCTATGTTTCTCTTTTACTTCTTTCTAACTGTTTTCAATGCCTCAGCATAATTTTTTTTTGCAGATTTTATTCTAACCTCCATTTTCTGGTGCTTCCCAACTTGACATGGAGTTCTAGAAGTTATCCCAATTATACTACCGCTTCAACCTCGAACCAGGTGATAAACAATTTCACGAAATTTTGCTAGTGCTTGCTTCGGGCTTTTAGAACATACAGGGTACTACTATGAGTGCTATACTCGATCACAAGTCGCATTTTGCAAGTTTCTGACTTTATTTATTCCATTATTCCTTCTTTTTTATTTAAAGCTCTTTTGTAGTCCTTCTTCTTGGCTCTTGAGGCTTGAGGCTTGAGGCTTGAGCAATGAATTAGTGGTTACAAGCAGTTGGTAACTGATTCTGGGAGATTTGCTATATACGAAATTGGTTGTGTAATTTACGGCAGCCCTTTATTCAGGCTTGCTTCTCTTTGACAATAGCCATATCTAAGGCACTTTTTGAAACCATGTCTGTACCTACAGTTCTTGTATTCAGTTCTTAACCAGTTCTGTGGTAAGTTTGATCCTGTGCTAGGTATGAAGTCAGTCTGCTATCATATTTTGGGCTCTGTGTAACTGATGAATCATACAGACGTTAATGAAAGTATTTAACTGGACAAGTTAGAGTCTTTTTAGAGCACATTTTGTAGTCCGAAGTTCAGAATCCTGCTCGACTGGAGGTCTTCATCTTAGATCAACTTACTTTTGTTATTTGCCTCCTGCATTTAGCTACTCCTGATGGCACTTATAGCCACGCCCGGCCTTCATCATAGCCAACATGTGGCTTTTAAGAAAGAAGAACGCTACTGAGGCAGCCTTCAGATTCTTTGTTTTCTCATATCCTAGCAAAGTTGTACCTTGAAACTGTTTGAGCCATCAGTAGCTGAAAGTGGTAGAGAGACCCTTCGGTTTCTGAGTATTATCTTCCATAAGTTTTCTTCGCAGTTGGTTAACATCAGAAAAATCATCTTTCCATCACTGACTTCCTTGTAATGCTGCATCAAAAAAGCCATCTATGTTGATGTCAAAATGAAATGGAAGAATGATTCTTACTATGACTCCATTGAAGCCCTTAATTAGTCAAGAGAACTGAAAGCAGTAATCTCCTTGAAGACCTGTATGGTTAAAGAACCAGGCTACACCATTCCCATCTCAGACATTTCAAAGAGGGGAGACGAACTTGAGGTTCCCATCAAGGATGCAAGGTTCCTCGGGCAATACCCATCATTCTTTGAAGAATACACTGGAGAAAAGTACAATCTCCCTTGATTTCAACTCACAAGAGAAGCCATCCATCTCAATGAAGAAGAGCAAGCAGTTTTATGGTAACAAATCGTTGGATCTTGTTAATAGATTAAAAAAGCTGCTGCTGATGAGTGATGAGAAGATGCTTTCCATGAAGGTAATTCAGGGTATGCAGTGGTACTTAGGATTATCCAATGACTTTCTTCAAAACATTGTAAAGAAACTTGATGGGACTTCTGAAATTGTGGAAATGGATGGGGGGCTTCCAGGTATGAGAGTTATAGATGAAAACGAAACAAAGGTAGTTTCACAAATTCAAAAGAATGCTGTGAAAAGAAATGGGCAGGTGGAACTGTCATCTAACATGGCTTTCCCTCTCTTTCCTTCAAAGGCTTGAGACTGAAGCAAAAGATTTCGGACTGGTTGGAAGAGTTCCAGGAGCTCCCATATGTATCACCATATGAAGATTCTTCTCATCTTAACCCAAACAGTGATATTTTAGAGAAAAGGGTGGGTGTTCTTCATGAACTGTTTAGCCTTTTTGTTGATCATTTTTGCAGAAAGAAAAAAATTACTTTGTCTACAGAAGTATTTGGGATTCCCACAAAAGTTTTATTGGGCTTTTGAACAGCATTCCCACATTTTCTACCTTTCGTTGAAGAACAAAACATGTACAGCAATTCTTAAAGAAGATTACAATGCAGGTTCCTGCATAGAGGAGCATCTGATGCTGGCACTGGGGAAGAAGTACATAACACCGATGAAAAAAATCAGATAGTATTTTAAGGGAGAGACAAAGAAACAAGCCTTTGTTGCAGACAGGATATGTTAATTTGTCTGAGCCCATGGACCTAGCAGAAGCAAAGGAAGAGGATACAGTAGATCTTTTCTTGAAGGATAAGCATTCACAAGAGAATTTTAAATATTTGTAGTTAAGTGTATTACCTAATAGAATCAAAGGAAACTCCAATTTAGTGACATATTTAGCAATAGTTGTGGTTAGACAGTTCCATAGTTGTAGAAGGGAGAAAGTTTATTTGGTTCTACTTAATTGTCTAACAATTTTGGTGACATGATATTAACCTGTAAGGATGACAAGTTGTAATTCATGACCTTTTTCTTCAGTATATATGATTATTTTTCTTAAAGTAGTACACAAATATCTTTGTACTGTCTTTTACTTAATTCATTGAACTGTTTCTGGTATTACTAAGAGAGGTGGTCCTGACTGTCTTGAACTGAATCTGAACTCTCAGAAAAAAGAAAAGAAAAAGAAAAAAAATGTCACTAAAAACTTCTAAAAATGGTTTTTCCACTTCCAAATTGAACGATATCAACAAGAGACAGGAGCCCTCGCGCCACAATAAGTGAAATGAAATACAAAATTTTATTGGTAGACAATTAACAATTCTTGTGGGTAGGGGCTAGCAGATGCAGAGAAAAAATTGTAGCATTGGCTCTTGAGTGTGAGTTGAATGTGAACCCTGCACTCAATGATCTCTTGGAATATCATGGAAAAGGTTTTGAATTTACCACATAAAGGCAAACCAGGTCTCACTCACTTGTTTTAAAGCATGAAAATGCTTTAACAGAACCTGTAAATTAACATTCCATATAGACTTTTCTAATAGTTTGAATTTCATCTTTTGTTAGACTAACTTCAGTAACAAGAGCAAAGTAAGATTGTTCATTCACTGCCACACTGGTCCTTCGTCTGCATTAGGAGTGCTGTAGCTGATTCGATTGAAAAGGTACTCCTATCCAGACATTCAATTAAAATCTGAAATGCACGACTATTATTAGAGATCCCTTCCTGTAGCAGCCAACTGAGAAATAGTTGGGATAAGTTTACGATAATGAAAATGATCTTCTCCTCCAGCATTATATTGCAGGTCAATTTGGGTCATCTCCATCAAACAAATTTCTTGTCTTGAAAGGACAGTACCACCTTCCCTCCCACACCCTTTTTGTGGTGATTAGGGAAGAGCCTCTGCCTTTGCAGCTGTCTTCCTAAGCTGGCAAGGGCAAGGGGCCCTCCCCCAGCATTGCCAGACCAGACCCTCCCCCCAATTGTGTCTCACAACAAGCTTTGAAATTGGTATACGATTATAGAGCCAAAACAGATAAATAACCCAACATTGATGAAGATTGACTTGGGCTAGGAGTTGTGTCTCAATAGCTCATTAGTGAGTGGGTGGATCTTGGAGCAAGTGGCACTTAAGCGCTTCAAACTGGCCACAAGACCCAAGATCAGATAAAAAGATGTCCACATAGTAGTAGTGGGTGGGTTTCATAATCACAATCAGAGGAAAAAGTGTCAGCACTCAGCACTCAATTATCCAACTATGCCTCTTCTTAACCAAGCTTAATTCCTTCTCGACTATAAATGGAGCTTCAGTTTGTTTGGTTCAATTAATGGAAGGCAAAGTAGTAGTAGCGCAAAGCCTGGTTATCCCTTCTATATTTCTGGTTAAAATAATTGGCGATGATGCATGATTGTTTTTAGGGTATATCCGATAGCCATAAAAGGCCCTTCTCGGTTAGTTACTTGCTTCCGACGAAGCATTACCGAGGCGCGCGAGAACCCAAGACTACTGCATCTATTCTTGTCTCTTACCGAAAGGAAGAAGACAGACGTCTCATCTCCCGCTGGAAAAAGTTCAGACTTCGATGCTTTGTTCGCAGAGGGAAGAGTTCATTTGCCAGTTCCAACAAATTGTTTCTTGCCTCATTATAACTCGAAAAAAGGAAGTTTCTTTTGACAGTATCCGAAATTAACAAGAGGACAGACAGGACACTCGACAATCTGAAGCCGTATTTATTGCTGGGACGTCGGTGTGATCATTATATTACCTTCTACATTTTTAGCATTTTTACAGCAGTAAACAGGTCAGATGGATCGTGTTTTTCTCCGATCTCTCCGTCTCTTAACGTCTCCGTATATCTGCAGAGGTAATCAACTTTAAGCTAACTTTCCATTTACAGGAGTAGCTTGTACTCAAAAACATTAAAAGTCTGATGCTTGCGTCAGTCCCCATCTGTTAATATTCCCTTGTGAGGTAGTCAGTCTTCTCCGGGTCTAGGGAATATCAGAGTGTTCACACCACACTGTCGATGCCGACTACATTTACAGGAAGCTGTTCCATGTACACGGATTCTAACGTCACTGCTCTCATGAACACACGTTCACGTCACCAACCTTCATTTATTCTTTTTTTTATCCCTATAAATTAAATTCCATTATTTTTAATGATAGGGTTCTAACTTCTAACGCAGTGTACTGCAAGACCCTTTGCCACCAAGCTGAAAATGATTGACTACCAAGTGTACGACTTCTGGCCTTTAAGGAGGCAATGTTTACGTCTCCTTCGCTTGTGTTCACGACAGAGAACCAGCTATTCACAACTCATCCACTTGATCATGGGTGGCTGCCGAAGCTCAATAGTTATAGAAGATTTATCTATTCATATAACACCCAGATCACGAAGATTTACCTCAGAAAATCTGATGGTTTTGACGGCTAACCGGTGGATGATTGAATAGATTACATAGCCTTAAGAGAGAGAGAAAGAAAAGGTGCCCAGTTGTCAAACTCATTGATCCATTAGGCTCCCTAGGAGAAAGATTCTAAAAGTTACCTTTTTTCTGAAAGAGAGCAGTCAGATATGATTAATTATCTCTGTGAAGTGTATCAAAAGGCTGATTAAGCTATAATTAAATTAACTGCTCCAATTTCGCGTCGGCCAAAAGAAACTATCAAAAAATATCACAGAGGCGAAATGATTAGTGCCGCTTGCTTTCCCAACATCAACGACCGGTCGAAACATCAGCTCTGTTTAGCCTCCCTGGAATATATATACACAAGAAAGCTAGTTCGTATTCCAAGCTTTTTCATTACCTGAAAGAGTAAAACAAGGTTCATTTGGGGTAATATGAAGGAACAAGCAGCAGTTACTGGTACACAGGAGTCCACGTGGAAGATCCTGGACCTCAGAAAATAGCTGCTCGTGCAGAGCGTTCGGCAGCTTGGGAACTGGGAAAACTCTGTTCTCGTTCCCCTTCTGTTCGAGTATTTTGTCAGTTTTATTTCTCTTTCTGAATGGTCTATGCGGTAACAGTCTGACAGAGAGAACCAGCATACATTGATGCCATGAGGACTTGAAGAGCGCTTCACCCACTATACGAGTCGATAGTGAGGGGTATGCAAGAACTTCCCGAGCTTTTCTGTTTCTTTATTGTGTTGTTTGTTTTGATGGGTTTTCTCTATTTCAGTTTTTGGCAGTTATTTCTCTGAAAGTCTTTTGCTGCCCGCTGGTCCTTTCCTGTTTCTGGGATTGGAGGATGGGTTACCAGTGTTTTAGGACGTTTGGTATAGCCGGAAATTCTATTATGGTTTTGTATTGCTAGTTCTTGAAATTCTGGATTTCGCTGCATTATTCTAGTTGAATATGTTCAATGATCACTTGAGTTCTATTTTGAAATCAGACATTCTTGGGAGATCCGACAATTCAATTAAGTTCTTGTAGCGGGAGCGACTTCTGCAAAATAATCCAGCCAAAAGCTGCTCTTTTTAATCCAGACAGGATAGTCTGATCTCTTTAAAAATGAAAGATTAAGGATAGTTGGAGCAGTTAATTTTCTGCTGATGTTTGTTGTGACAATGATCAGTGAAAAAAGTTAATGAAAGTGCTATATATGATTGATTAGTCTATATCGTAACTAGCCTTAAAATATATTTATCAAAGATCAGTGTCAAACAAATGCTACTAATCACTACGTTAAAGTAGGAATACTGATAGCATAGTTTGATGTTTGAAGTCATTTGCATGTCTGTTTCAGATGGATTACCTCTCCCTTTGGACCCAACTTGGTGCAAAGTCCTGAGTCAATGTCAAATCTCAACACCCTGTGGACTCTTGGAGACTATTTCTTTTCAATTTTGTAACCATTTCATCATATCTAACTTCAATTTATTTATACAAAGCCACAATACTTCATTCTTACCTAATGGTTTTTTCTGTTTGTTAATTGAAATCATTGTGTTCATGAAATGAATTGGAGTGCTTCTACTACTGAATATTTTTTAGTGGTTCTCAAGCAATTATGTAATCAATAAACATCCAGAACCACAGTTGTGTAATTTACTGGATTGAAGCTATGCTATTATCTTGTTTCAACCTTCGGCACTTGTTATGTAAGATGCTTTCTCCTGCTGTCTCTTCATGCTATCTGACTGATGAGTTAAGTTCATATCACCTTTGTGAAATCCTTTCTCATGATCAATGTTTTAAACTGTCTTCTACTTGGGAAGAAAGGGTTCATTCCACTATGAATTTAGCTGCCTCTAAAGGCTGCCCAATTTCCCCACCAAGTTGGAATGGCTGATGATAGGTCAGTAATGTGTTTTCTATTCATTTTTTTCCAGGTTATGAGAAATTGTAATCTCACACGCATTCCCCTTGAACTACCTCCTCATCCCAGGAAAGTACTACTACTAGTCACCAAGAAGCTTAATTCAAATGTTTGCAAGACCTATAGCAACCAAATCACTTAACACAAAAATATTTGGTGCTTTTTAACATAATCATGTTCTCTATCTTGTTGTCGTTAATCATCTACCAAGTTATATGCCTCACAAAGAAATTAAAAATGACCTTAACACCTAAAAAGATTTATTATATAACAAAATGAGGGAGGACATTAACTAACCAAGTACATGAGTATCTGATTTGTGTTGGTACCTCATGCCTGTCAAAGTTGTATAACTATTTACCATAACTGGGTACAGCTTTGTAATACTGAGAAGATCATTCAGAACTATTAAATTTTGCTTCATGAAAATGGCTATTTGGTCGCTCACAACCAGCAAAGTTTGACCAAGTCTCACTCTTACCTTGCTTAATAGTTCTATTGTACAGAGCATAATTCTAGTATTGATCTCCCTTGCTGCACTTTTCGTGGTATTTTCTAGTCTCTTATTATTTAGATAGTTTATTTATTTATTTACTATTATTATTATTTAGTTAATTTTATTTTTTCACTGAGAGTCTTCAGGGTACCATTATCATCTGCTCTTGTATCATTGTGGTAGTTTTTTGTACCCCTAACTGCCAAAATGCCTGTGTCAAGTTGAGTTTTTTACATCCTGTGGACCTTGCCTCCAATTCTGATCCTAATACCCTGAAGTTAATGGTTGAGACCATTTTCTCTGTGCGCATGGAGTACACATTTTTTTGTTGAAAATGATGGCTTATGTTCATGCTTTATTTCTAGTCTAATAAGAAAATATGAAGCATAAAATATTCAAACAGATGTCTAATAAGAGAGCATGATGCATAAAATATTCAAACAGATGTTTGCTTTCTGTCTGTCTCGTGATTGAGATATGCATTCATTGGCTCTACGCTATCCAATCAAAACACAATTAAAAGATTAACGGCCATCCTAATGGTTTTTTGCACCTTCAACATTGAGCCTGGACTGCAGTCATATTTAATCTGAAGTAGTTTTTGCTTTCTGTCACATTTTGTCTCTGCTTATGAGACTCCAACCTGCTAATGCCCTTGTATGTTAGAAGCCATACATGCATTATGATATTCCATGCATGTTTATATTTTTATTCTATTCAATATGCTCTAGATAATTCATTTATTTCAATCACATTTATTTGAAGGTGCACATTTATTACTTTTTTTTTCAAGATGTCCTCCTGCTTTGTCATTTGGTCTTATAGCCATTCGTGCATTATGATATTCGGTGCATGCTTGTATATTTACTCTATTCAATAAGTTGTGGATGTTTTGTGTATTTCAATCACATTCACTTTTAAGGTGCACATCTATTCCTTTTTTCCAAATGTTGTCCTGCTTTCTCATTTTATCTTATCTTTTGCAGTTTCACAAGATGGGTGCCCATGTGGATAGAACTGCTCTCAGTCCCATTTGTATTACAGAGCATCCCACTGAACAATTCTCCCCTCAAAGTAAAAATACAGCCAATGTTAATGGAGAAGATCCCATCACGCAATTGGGACCTTCTCTAGGTTCAGCTGATCTGTGTGATCTAAATCAATCAAATATGGATTTAGGTGCAGGTGCAAATGCAATTTCATGGGTTGACAGGACTGTAAATGTGACAACCAATCCTCTTTCTGAACTGGTATGGACTCCACATAAAGGTTTGAGTCTCAAATGTACTGATTGTGGTTTATTAGAAAAAATGTCATCTTTCTTGTGGAGTGCCGAATCTGCATGCATGATGGTATTACCACCCCCATGTATTACTGATAAGGTATCTAATAGTAGTGGAGCTACTGAAAGAACCTTAGTGCAATCAACAACAACTCCAGGAAATGAACTTCTTGATAATCCAAGTTCGAAGCTAGCTCATAATTTTGCAGTCACTCCATGCAGCCAATCAAGTAGTTGTCAAAGTAAGTGTATCCTTTTCTTTTTTCCTTTTAATTTAGGGCTTTTTTTTTTTAGGGAGAGGGCAGAGTGTTGGTGGGTGTGGTAAGAAATATTTCAATAAATCCTTGTTTATCTCAGTCGTTCTATTTTTGTGTTCATGTTCCATGAAAATTTTCTCACATCAGGAAGTCTATTAAAAAAAAAAAAGATTCAATCAGACACCTGATCCTGCAGAATTTTCCTCCTGCAGAAGCTTGTGGAGACATGAAGATGAATTCTACAGTGTCAGGGGCAGATATTAACGTCACCGAAGAGACGGCTCCAAGTTTCTTTAGAGATACTAAAGAAACTATTGATACCTTTAGGGAAAAAACTGACAAGGATGGATTGCCTGATACAAGTACTCCAGGTATGGATGTTTTGAAACTAAGTACAGAAATTTTCTTTGCTACCCCCTGTGTCAAATAAATGTTGGCTTTCTTACAGGCCTAAGCAATGGAAGGGGTTCGGGTTTACTTATGCTTAGACAAGAGGAACCAAATGCCAGAAAGGTGGAAGCAGAATTGAAGTGTGGTGATCCATTTGAGAAAAACAGAGATGCTGGTTCTGTGGATGTGCACCTGCTAAGGCCATCAGATATCTCACCAACAGCTCCATTGAGTGAAGAAGAGAACAAATGTAGAGCATCATCTGCCAACAGCATGAAGAATCAAACTTTCGAGGGGCTGGAGTTTTGGAATGAAAATGTGGTACAAACTTCGAAACTAGATGTGAGCAATGGAGATGCAGACAGAGAGAATAAAAAGGTACTTTCATTAATTGACAAGGTTCTCATGGAAACTCCTTCCAAACTGAAGAAAGATAAAGGGAAAGCTATATGTGACATTGAGATGAAGGAAAGCTTCTCAGTTGCACCAGCTGACAAGGTTCTCATGGAAACTCCTTCCAAACTAAACAAAGATAAAGGGAAACCTGTATGCGACACTGAGACCAAGGAAAGTTATTCAGTTGCATTAGCTGACAGGGTTCTCATGGAAACATCTTCCAAACTGAAGAAAGATAAAGGGAAAGCTTTATGTGACACTGAGATTAAGGAAAGTTCTTCGGAAGAGAAGAATGAAAGCAAAGTAAGTGTTGAAAGTTCTAATAATGGAGGCATAATTTCTTCAAGGAAGAGAGCTTGTAGCATCGATCAGCAGTGTCTCAGTGCAAGTAAGAAGATTAAAAGACGAAGTGGCTCTTTTATAAATTGGATATCAAATATGACTAATAGACTTCCAAAGTTATATCATGGTGAGAATCCCTCTTTGGATGTTGTAATTAGACCAGCTCAGAGTAGATATGAAAACCATCATTCTCTTTCTGCATCAAATGGTAAAAATCAAGATGGAAACTGCAAAAAAACTGGTTTTGAGAATGTTTTCCAGGCTTTGTATAGCCCAAGCTTAAGGACAGAGGATGAGAGAATGGGAGAAGAAACAAAACAAATCAATGATACAAGAAGGGTACTGAGTGACAGTGGAAGTGGGAGGGTGGACAATGAAGTAAAAGATAAATTACATGAACCTGATATTACCTCGAAGGATATTTCTCCAAATATACCAAATATTTCTTCTACTGGTGCAGTGATAGCTGAGAACAATTCTGTAGATAACTGTAATGGTTGTAACGAGGATGGAAAGCTTGGGAAAAGTGGGTCCCCTTCCCAAATGTCCTGTGGGAAAAATTCTATCTCTGATGGCTGTATAGAAGCTAATAATATTGCTGGTGTTGATACAGGCAGGTCTTCAGCCTCAGTAACCATCAAACAAACCCCTTCAGAAAGCCTATGGATGACTCGGTTTAATCAGAAGCCTCCAAATTCAGTGCAATGCAATGCAAATCTTACTCTAGCTGTCAATACTGTTAGTTACTCAAACCGTTGTCTTGATCACTGTGAGGAGCAGAACAATTTGGAGGGGCATCATGGATCTGAAATATTGGCCAACACAATAGAAAAAGTTGAAGAAGATGGTTTGGAGGGTGTTCCTACTGGTACATGTGGCTCTAAACGAACCATTTTGGATCAGAAGTTCACATCTAAGTTATACCCCATCTTACCTTCACAAAGATTCCAGAGTTTGGACAGAATGACATCTATTTTTGCAAGGAAATTGGATGCCTTGAGACACATTATACCCTGCAAATCAAAAGATGATACGGGACATAAAACAACAATCTGTTTCTTTTGTGGTGTAAATGATCACACCTTGAAGGACTGCACTGGGATACTTGAATCCGATATTGAGGATCTTTTGAAAACCTTAAACTTTGATAATGGAGAAGATAATCTGTTGTGCTTATGCATTCGCTGCTTTCAGCTGAATCATTGGGCAATTGCTTGTCCATATGCATCATCAAGAAAAACTTCAGGTGAATTGGAAAATAAAGTGATACGCAGTCAGGACATTCATATTAAAAAAACTTCAAATAAACTTGAAGGACATGAGGAAAATAATTGTCTACATAAACATGTCACTTCATATACTGACTCTCAAGGGAAAAAATCCAGACTTATGGACATTGCGGTTTGTGCTGATGTTTCGACTCCTAATGGGTCATGTTCTGAGGATCATGAAGTGCTAGGAAGTCATACTATACCCTTTAAAAGGAGGGAGAATCCAGCTGTACCGAGGGAATTGTTTGAAGCAATTAGGCAACTTCGTTTGTCTCGGATTGATATTCTCAGGTATGTTCTCTATTGATGTTTATCTTTATGTATATAATGAGTTAGTCAATAAGAGGGTTCTGTTAATGTTATTCTGATTATTGTATCCAAAAATCAGTTGCATTCATTCTTCCACACTTTCTAAATATCTTGATGTTTCCGCATCCAGAGAATGCATATCATGCCCAGGCAAATGGATTGTTCTTTACCATCTGGAATATATGAAGATAGGTGGATTAAACATCAAGGGAATCTTGCTTGGAGGAAATTGCCAATTTCTAGGGTTAAGCCATGATTGGAGCTTAGAGTGAGAGGAGTTGAGAGAGATAAAAAGAGAAAAGAGGAGAGAGTGTGAGTGTGGAGAGAAGGAAAGAAAACAAAGAGAAAAAGAAAGAATGAGAGGAGAGAGCTTGTGAAACAAGAGGATGGTAAGGATTGAATGCCAACCCCCTCACATGCTTATGACTTTATGTTAAGCGTTTCTTCCACATTGCCATAATACACCTCATAACAAGGGGGAAAAACCCTTAGGGTTCAGATTGTCAAGATTCATAGCAGCTACCAAGGTCTCCCTTTGCTTTTCTTAAACTGCAATGTTTGTTGAGTATGGCTACACCATTTTCCATTCTAGAAATAGACCCCAGAACTAAGCAAAGTACTCATTTAAATCATCCCCCTGCTTGGTGTTATACATTGCCTGAAAAATATCATAAATTCTTTGAAGGCTATCAGTAGTAGAGTATAAATTTAGCACAGGTTTCCCAGATTGCTTTCTCCGTATCGAGATGAAAAACATTGCTAGAGACTGATATTTCCATGCTATTAATAAGCTAACTCAAGACTAAGGTGCCTTCTTTTATTCATTTCTTGTAACTCTGTTCTTTTTCATCAATGGTAGGAGGAGGTTCAGTTAGGTGATCAGCTAAATCTCTGGTGAAATCTTTTGCAAGCTTGTGACCATGAAAAATAATTTGGGACTCCTTTGAGAGAGGTGGTTGAAATTTCCAAAAATCTGTTTTGTGATTGTTTAAGTTGAGAATTGCTTGTGTCCATCATGTTGGACTAGCATAATTACAAGCTTTCTAACAGAAATTAAGAAATATAAGATTAAGAGAAGGCCATGAGACTGAAGAAAAGCTGACATCTGCAATTATTATGTACTTTCTTTTCCTCCTTTTTTTTTTTCATAATGTTTGGTACATAGTAATTCGGCAAAGGCACCTGCAGTTAAGTTTTGGTTACTTTTTTTTTTAAAACAAAATGAGAAAAAAATTCATTAAGAAAAGGAAGAAGATATGTGATAAATACAACAATATGAAACTGGCAAATGCAAGAGTTTTGGTTACTATTTTGATTCTTTATAGTGAAATTTGGTAGTCTCAACCATCAGTTAACAATGAAGCCCTTCTCTGGTAGTGATGACTATATTCCTTTGAACATCAGGAATGTTTTTCTAGTTAAACACTTTTAAAGTTTTCTCTTCGCATACTAATTTAAATGATCAGATTTTTTTTCTTTTCAAACTCACAGTTTTTCTTCCCCCGAGAAAAAAAGATAAAGTGCAACATGGTGATCATAATACTAATGTTAAACTCAATTTTTGGCTCTATGAGTTATATTGTATGTGGATTTATGGGGTGTGTGTGTGTGTGTGTATGTGTGTGTGTGTGTGTGTGTGTGTGGGTGGGTGGGGGGGTGTTGTTGAATGCTCAAATCATTCCAGTGGTTCTCAAATCATTCCAGTGGTTCTTCTTCCTACATGATATTACCTATAACCATTTTGATTGTAGGCACCTACACACGCCTTTTCTTGAGGACACATACCATTTTGTGCATAAATGGTTGATGTTAGATTTTTTTACTGTTAGCTATTGAACTAAAGTTGATTCAGGCAGTTTATGAGTTGGTTATGAATATACAGGTGGACAAAATATCCAATACCTACCTTGCGTCTTGAAGGCTTTTTTCTCCGTTTACGTCTTGGAAAGTGGGGGGAAGGACTAAGCGGTACAGATTACCATGTGGCTTGCATATGTGGTATATTTTACAGACTCTTACCCATTCATTTTCTTGTTCAGCTGTCTTACTTTTCTCTTCATCTTCACAAACTTGTTCTTCTTCTTCTGCCTAAGTCACGAAACTTCTAGCGGAAGTTCTTTTAGTTCTTGAACATAGTTGTTAACCAATTGCAAGAAATGTAGGTGATTCATTTAATTCCTCAAAATGCATCTCTGTAACTAAGGTTTATTCTATTGTTATTATGGAATCAACAATAATGAATCAGTGTGTCTGGAAGGGTTTGAACAACTTGAACTCTTACATAATCAGGTTAACCAAAATCCAACCTGTTTATATATATGGCTGAAAAGTGAAAACATCAACGTCGACGGACCAGATTTAAGTAGGGTCTAGGTTCATGCAGTTAAGAGAATGGTTACAGACAAAGCCTCATAAATATTGCACTACAATTACCTTGAAATAGAGAACACTGTTTAAATGAAAAACGATAATCCTAAAACTAGATTAATTTAATTGTCTCAATTGTGAAGATAGAAGAGTAAAAACAATTATAGTTGTTAAGTTTTAATATGTGAGCTTATGCTAATAAACTTAAATAGTGATAGTTCTATACAGCAAAAGGATTTTTTATCTTATTTCCTTTTTTGTCAAAATAATTGTCTGCTTATCAGGGATATAAGCTTTTATAGTTATGGTCTTTGATGATTTTCTATCTTACATACTACTGTTTATTTAATTATACAAATTCCTCATATGAACAAAGTTGTGTTGAAAAATCTTGATTCCAGTCTCATATATTTTCTGATTTCATTTTTTATTTTCAGTTAATTTTTTGTTAATGGCCATGGGTGCTCCACGTCGTTGGTCTTGAAACAGGGTATGGTTGTTCACCCAAAATCCAACGTCATAATTAATTAGATCACCACCTTCAGATCAAATCAACCTGGCTATTGTTCAGTTCAGTTCAGTTCATTTCAGTGCATGCTCTTGGGATGGGTCAATTTTTTCTGCCCCTGCAGTTTATTTTTCTTTGTGACATCTTTTTTCCCTGAACTAATGGGTTTTTTTACAGGGGTAGACCACGAAAAATCTTCTGAAACTTGTCAGTCTCCCATTTCTGTAGATGTGGGCGGTTTGAAATGTTTGGTGGACAGTCGTTCCGTATCTAACCAAGACTTCACTGAGGTATATTACTAACCTGGCTAATTCTATTTTTGTTCAGAACGATACGTGACAATGATTATTTAAATAACAAATAAGTATCTCCCATCTTTCCTGTTATTACTCTCTCTCTCTCTCCTTGCTGTGGTCACCTTTCTAAGGTGTTAATGTGTTTACAGGAAGAGCTTTTAGCATGGTGGCATGCAATGCAGCAAGGTGATGGCAAGCTACCCTCTGCAGAAGATCTAAGTATGAAACTTGTGGAGAAATGGAAACATGGCCTTTAGAGTGTAAAAATTATTCTAAGATTTTACTATTTTGTTTTCTCTTGAACTTGGTGGGTTTGGTAGTTACCAAAATGCTGTAGTGGTTATTCCATGGTAAAAATGATGTCTTAAAATCAGTGTGTGAATAATGGAATTTTTGTAACTTTCTGGTTTTTGGATACTTGTAGAAAGTAAAATAGGGCTTTCTGATATAAAATAAGTTTCTGTTCTCTGTTTTTTTTGTGATGAAATATGACTGTAAGTTGTTAACAGAGGAACTATTGTTTGTATACCAACACAAATATGGAAGTATTGTGTTTCATTTAATAAGACATGTCAGTTTTATTGGATCCACTTAGGCTCTGTTTAGAATACAGAGAGTGGAGAGAAGAAGCAGAGAAAAAGAAAAGAGGTTTTTTTTTTTTTGTTTGTTTGGATGCTGGTGGAAAATGAGAGAGAAAATATAAAAAAAATATAATTTCTCTTGTTTGGATACACGTGAAAAATGAAAGAAAAAAAATAGTAATATTTTAATTTATTTATTTTTTTTCTATCCAAAATTCATCTTTTTGTGAGAGAAAATTTATTAACAAAAAGATAAAATTATTTTCTTTTCTATCAATGATTCTCTGTTGCCAAACTATAGAAAATAATTTTCTCTCTCATTTTTCATTTTTTTTTTCTTTTCTTTTCTATGAGCTCCAAATAGGTCCTATGTTTGAAACACATTAAGTGGAGGGAAAAGAAAAGGAAGAGAAAATAAAATAAAGGAAAATAAGTTTCATTTCTCTCTACCCTTGGAAAATTAGAGGAATTATAATTAGGATTGAAAGGCTAATTATATAAGGACTCAACCTCCTCTACTATAAATAGAGGAGTTGTAATTCGGAATTCATCAAATTATATATCTCATTCTCGAGTTACTTTCTCCCTCTCTCTTTGCTCTTTTATTTTTTCTTCTCTCTACCCGAGAACTCTTCTTCCCTTTTCTTCTTTTTCTTTCTTCTTTCACTTGCTCAGAATTATAGAAAAGGGATCCTAAATTCAACAAACAGAAAATAATTTTCTCTCCTTTCTTTCATTTTTTTTCTTTTATTTTCTATGGGCTCCAAACAGGTCCTATGTTTGAAACACAAAAAGTGGAAGGAAAATTAAAGGAAGAAAATAATGAGAAAGAGAAAATAAAATAAAGGAAAACAAATTTCATTTCTCTTGTTTAGACGCCCATGGAAAATGAGAGAGAAAATGGAAGAGAAACATAGTTTCTTTTGTTTGGATACACGTGAAAAATAAAAAAGAAATGAAAATTAAAAATATTTTAAAATTTTGATGATTAAAATTTTCTCACAAGTTTCTATTTTTTTTCTTTTCTCACCAAATTCCATCATTTTGTGAGAGAAAGTGATTTTCTCTATCATTTTTTTTTTCTCTCAACGATTTTCTACTAGCAAACAACAAAAATTAACTTTTTCCCCTTTCTTTTCTTTTCTGTCGGTTCCAAACAAGGCCCTTAAGGACCTCAAAAAATTACCCATTTTCCTCAAAACTTTAACTATTAATTTTTTACTAATTATCATATATTGTCATGTAATTCATGTATAATTTAAGTATAAAATTCTATTTAAAACAACATAAAATTATAAAATATATTTAAGTTAATTTCCCTTGCATTTATTTATAAAAAATATACATATTTAATTATTTATTTAAGAGTATTTAATGAAAGAGAGAAAATGAATAATGACCTTTCTTCATATAAAAATCATTTTAATAATTTTTGAATTTATATTTAAACAAGGCCAACCATGTCATTTTGGCAACTTGGACCAGTATTTAAAAGAGTCCATTAGAGAAGGGCTGAAAATATTGAGTTTTATAAAAATAGAATTTGATTAACTAGTTTTTTAAATATAATATTTTTTTAAAAAAAATACTTTTATTAATAAATAATTTTTTTTACATGGAGGGAGAAGGGCATTCATGTAATTTTCTCTCATTCTTCCTAAAAAATATTTTTATTAATAAAGAATATTTTTCTTACAAGGAGGGAGAAGGGCATTCATGTAATTTTCTCTCATTCTTCCTTCCTTGAAAAATGCTGTTGACCCAGTGCGGGCACATCAACTCACATTAGTGGAATTGTTCCACCTCTTTCTTTCACCCATTCACGGCCTCCACAGTCTGGATCAGCACTCATGCGGAAAGGCGAGAGTGAGAAAAGCTTACAACGTGTTTCACATCGTGTTTTTCTTTGACTGACTTTCCATGAAACCCAACACAAATTCTCTCTTTTTTCTGTCTTTTCATAGATGGCAGCAATGGCAGCCTCATCCTCCTCCAGATCTTCGCACTCTCTTCCTTCGGGTTCCTCGCCGCTGCCACTGCGATCCACCTCCGTCGACGTCTCAATCGAACTATGAGAGACAAGAAACCCGTTCCTCGGCTCGTCTTGACCAAGTCCGGACGTGTCGATAAACTTGAAGATTTCTCCAGCTATGTAGGTAATTCGATCCGACCTCCTCGGTCCTCTGCTCGTTTTGAAAATTCGACCATCGGTTCTTTTCCTTTTTTAATGGTTTCGATTTAAGAAAGAGACTAGTTATCTTATGCTGATCGCTTCTACGAATCGTTTTCCTTTGTTGCAGCTAGACAATTAGGATTTGCAGGGGTGAACGAGTGTCCCCAGCTGGGCAAACTGGCATATGATTATCTGCGGAAAGTTAAGGGACATGAAGAGAACATTTATTCATTCTTCGCGAATGACCGGGATGCAGATGCTCTCTATACGAAGCTTTTAGATGAGCTGGATAGATGCATTCTTGGATACTTCGCATATCACTGGTCTCATGCTTCCCTCGTTATCACTCGGGTAGGAATTCCAGTGAGCAAATAAACTCTTCCAAATTCTGTAGTTTCAACTGTTTCTGCAGTTCTAACAGAATTTCTGTGACATACCCCTCTCTCTTCAGATTCTGGATGCGGGTTCGCACAAACAGAAAAAACTTAGAGATATTGTCATGGCAGCGACACGGTGAGAATCTTCTCTAATATGTAGCTACTCTTTCTCTTCCTTCTATAAAAAAATTCAAAGTAGGATGAAAATATGAATTTGATTAGGAAGCAACGGTTCGAGAAGGTGACAAAGGATCTGAAGGTCAAAAGATTGTTCTCCACTCTGGTGGAAGAGATGAAAGCAATAGGGAAATCCTCCCACGACGAATCTGAATGCACAGAGGTGATGGTACCAGCCGCGTTGAGCGAGCGGAGCCCCATGCTTCTGCTAATGGGTGGCGGAATGGGCGCCGGGAAGAGCACCGTCCTCAAGGACATCCTCAAGGAGTAAGTAGTAAGATCATCGTCTAAAGATAAACTTCTGCGATTGTGCACCTTGATTTTCATCAATAATGATTAACAAACGTGACTGCGTGGGTACAGTCCATTCTGGTCGGACGCAGCTGCAAATGCTGTTATAGTGGAGGCGGACGCATTCAAAGAGACAGACGTCATTTACAGAGCCCTCAGCTCCAGAGGCGAGCACCATGATATGCTCCAGACGGCAGAACTGGTACTCAAGCACGTTCGTTTTTCATCAATCCGCACAAATTGGCTTGCTGATTCTTCGACTCCCGGGTTTGTTAACCATTGAAGCAATAAACTCTAAACAGGTACACCAATCATCAACAGACGCAGCATCTTCTCTCCTCGTAACGGCACTGAACGAAGGGCGAGACGTGATCTTGGACTCGACCCTCTCATGGGAGCCTTTCGTCGAACAGACGATCGCAATGGCGAGGAACGTTCATCGCCAACGCTACCGCATGGGGATCGGATACAAAGTGTGCGAGGATGGAACTTTCGTCGAGAACTACTGGGAAAGGGTGGAAGAAAGCCCGGAAGAAGAAGAAGAAGAGAGGGTCAAGAACAAGAGGAAGCCTTACAGGATAGAACTCGTCGGAGTCGTCTGCGATGCTTACCTTGCGGTCGTGAGGGGCATCAGGTGATAATTTTTCGTGCTGTTGTTGTTATTGTGTAGGTAAATGGTGTCAATGAAGTGATTTGGTGATGCTTAGTCGATTGTTTAGGAAATTGCAGGAGGGCGATACTGATGGGCAGAGCTGTCAGGGTGAAGTCGCAGCTGAAATCGCATAAGAGCTTTGCCATGGCGTTCCCAGATTACTGTCTACTGGTTGATAATGCTAGGCTTTTCTGCACCAACAGCATGGGAGGCCCTCCGAAGGTTAGACTTTCTTTTTTCCACTTGCAGCCCTAGAAGCCTGAGGATCCATGCAATTGATTAACTCGATTATGCTTTGGCTTGAGAAAATTGGACGGAAAGACGGAAGCAATCAATTGCTGGTCGACCCCGATGAGATCGAGTGTTTGAAGAGAGTGAGCCTGTTGAACGAGGAAGCCTGCTCAGTCGAAGAACTCTACGGACAGGACGATCCCATGAACAGATCCGGCTCAATCTGGTTCGACGTTGTCCTGGCTTCTTCAAGAGCTGCCATCCAAGGGAAACTCAAGCTAGCCATCCAACGCACAGAAAATCAACTTCTAAGTCCACAATCCCAAAACCTGATTTCTACTCCCAGTTGAAATTCAAGATCAATCATTCCTCTTTTCTTCTCCCTTCTTTAAATTGAATGAACGGGGCGGGCACAATTGAGAACAAAATCGTTCTCCAACGAAGGAATATGGCTGACAAATTGTACATTCAGATAACTCTTAAACTGTGTCACCAAAGCCATGTCCCACCTGTAACTTTCTTGCAACAAGATTTCACTATCATAACGGATGGATCTAAAGCAAAATAGTTGCAGGAAATTTGATCTTCTAACTGACTATCCGGCCTCATTAGTTGCAGCTCCGCTTCTACGAGCATAAAATCCAATTCATCTAAATCGAAGTTGCTGCTTCAATAGGAGCTGTTATTTCAATGCAGCAGGAGAAATTATCAGGTAAATATCTTCTTAGCAATGCCTTGGTGAGCAAATCTCTTAATCTATCTTAGAGACTGTATAATCAACATTAGAGAAACTTGCAATTCCATATGGCTATGTGATTAAAATTCTACATACAGCCTTTTGAGGTGCCTACATAAAATAATCCGGGTTATACAAAGAAAGAGCTTGTCACTTTAACATAACCAAAGCTACTGTTCTTGTCATTTAACAATGGAATCTCTTCAACAAGTAGATTATGTTCTTTTTAATTACAGTATCAGTTAGTTTTGCTCCAACCAGCCTTATTTCAATCAACAAGTCTGCAGCATAGTTCCCCCTAAAAAAAAAACAAAAACAAAGTTTGTAACATAATTCCTTTGAGAAAGAAAATATACCACCTTCACTTCTTGCCACTTCTCTTCCCCAAAACAATGCCTCAATTGTCCCAAATACTTCCGGAGAGTCTTTTACCTCCTCAACACCATTTAAAAATTCTTGGACTCAAGCTCGATTTCCAATTTTAGGTTAGAGGTCTCGAACTCGAGTTCAAAGTATTTAAATCAAACCCAGCTCGAACATATGCAGGTTCGAGCTCGGCTCGACTTAAGCCACCCCTAATCACAATCTCCAATAGTAGATATATTCCTAAAAAAGACTATTAGCAGATATATTGATAAAAAAAGACTCAAAAGACTTTCTATCATCCCTTGGCGGAAAGAACACTCAAAGACACTTCCTTCATTGACATGACTCACATTATAAGTTTAAAACTGACTTTAAGGATGAACCTTAACGTTGCAACGCAGGAAGAGATGGCTACTGAAGAGAAAGAAGGTGACAGAGCAATTAAAAGTTTTTTTTTTATTTGACTAACTAATAAAGACTAAGTGGAATTCGAGGTACATATAAAACATTAGACAATGACATAATGTGATATGCAAAAAGCCAGAGCCATGAATTTGTGGCTATGAACCATCAGCTAAAGGAACAGACCTATTAGATTGGGGCTGAAATTTTGCAAGTAATAGCTATCTGATCAGCTGGTAAAGTGAAGGGCATCTCGTCTTTCTCTAGTATTTAATATCTTAGGCTTGTCTTTCTGGCCTATTTGCATTATACGTATTAATGAAATCCACATAAGTTAAAAAAAAATTAAATGCCCCTCAATCATTGACCCAAGAAATGGGAGAAGAAAATGGGAAGAGGCGCACATACCTATAAAGCTGACATAGTGCTGGAAGATGAAAGAAATTAGCTTTTAATTTTTTTGGAATGCCTGGAATTTCCTGAAGCTGAATTGCTTTTGCCGAATCTTGTTTTCCATGCACAGACCAACAGGCATCGATTGTATGACTTGTACTGCCACACTGTATACGATGTCTTTACTGACCAGCACCACCACGTCCCTCATTGTGTCCTCTTCCCCAAGCAAACCACCTCCGCTTATTTCCACCACCTCAACAGTGTTAACCTACATAGCCAAATTATCTGTTATCTAGACTAATGATTCAAATTAGATACTTTCTCCCATGATTTCTACCCTGGATGATGCAACATGTACAGAATAGATCCCAAGATGACCGACATAACTAAAACTCCATAAACAAAGACCTTCCCAAGAGTATTGAATGGTGAAATGGAGAGCTACTTAATGGAGGAAAAGATCACCAGTAAACCTATGGCTACAGAAAAGAAAGCAGAGAATTCCGTGTGTAAATTCATGGAAAGATAGCCTTAAAATACAAGAAAATATCCAAACAAAGCAGGCTATTACATTGAATCAACTCAAAGATCCATACAATCAAATAAATGATGTTAGAAGTTACTGTTTAATGCACATTCTCATGAGGCATGTATCTAATTCTCTAACTCCAATTTCTGGGTTAACTGATCCCAAACAGCATTGGCAGAATGTTGTATATCTTTCGCTATGATTAATAAATAAGAGAGAAGGGTGGCTGCTTGCAAGCATGGACCTAAAACAAAAAAACATAGTCAGCCCAATTTTTATGTTAAAGTAAAACTTGGCTAGTGACTTACTCCTGAACCAAGTCAGTACATCAAAACTTCTTGTGCAGACATTTTTGTATTACTAAAAGCAACCACTGCCAGACCATTTTTATATTGTATGCAGTACCAGAAAAGAATCACAGTACTGTCTGGTGCCGGCATTTCATCTTACTTCAGCGAGAGCCTCTCAAGCTACATTTTCACATTTACAGTGGCTACCCACAACATCCCTGTAGAGATTATTCTTCTGGTAATTAAGTCCCTACCTGTACACTAGCTACTTTGGCTACCTTACGTATTCTTTTTTCTAATTTTGTTGGTTCATATATCATTTACTCAGGAGCATCAAATCACATGACAAAACAACTCCAAAATAGATTGATACAGACTATATGATAAGTCATTTGGCTTGATCTTCAATATCATACTGTGAGGGATAAGCAGACTTGAAGCATCTTCTCCACCTTCAGCATCCAAATTATATGTCCCTAATATACTGATATATTAGTTCAAGTTAGGTCCAGGTCCATTCCAATGACAAACCAAAGTGTGTAAACTTCTTTCTATACAGTAAGCGTATGATCTTTCTAATCCTGGATCTAAGTGAAAATATTCAAACACTCCCCCATCGTATGTAAAGCCTTCTTTGTAACTGCCCCTCAAATATAAATCTCCTTTGTAACTCCTACACAGATAATTTTAAGTAGAGACCACATATACTAGCTCTTAGGGGTGCAGGATAAGGGGAAGTTCAACTGGGAGCCCCCCCAAGCAAGGCCGGGAAGAGGCGAAACAATACATGCAAATTCGACACAGGAACGAGTTTTGCTAACCCCAACCCGTGGAGTCTTACTACTATACTGCCCTTTTAACTTTATTTAAAAGGTTACTAAAGACAGTGTTAGAGGAAACAAAAATAGTTTTGCCAAAAACTAAATGACACTTAAAGTCTCCCCACTTAAAGCAATACATGAATAACATTTAAAAAAAAGAGAGAAAGATATACTTACTACAAATGAGGGTGTTTTAAAAAATCAAGGATGGGTGTTGTCACGAGGATGGGCCAGGGATGTTACCATGGGGATGGAGCAGGGATAGGGTGGGGGAGGTTAGGAATAGAGTGGAGAAATGATGAATTTCCAACCTTGTCAGAGTTACCATAGGGACAGGTTTCTGGTTTGGGCTTGTGATGCCAGGTCGGGGGATTTCAAATAACCCACACCGAACCAATCCATATACATCCTTACACACTCTATGATCATGTTCAAGTTAGATCCAGGTCCATCACAAAACTTTTCTTCAAACGATGGTTTGGCTTTTATTTCTTTGCAAAGATACAAGAATAGAAAAGGATTTAGCTACAACAGATGAGAAGGGCCTAGAGGCACTCTCTTTAGCCAAGACATCTGAGATATTATATGCAGCACAAAAAATACACTAACAAGGCTTTATAATTGCAGAAAGCAATTTTTTTGCCAAAAATTGTTTTACCAAAAAAGATTCTTGGTAAGAATTTTCAGGCAAAACATTTTCCTGAAAACATGAGGCACTAATAGTCCTACATATTTTTACTAGAAATACTTTTCCAACATTTCCATAAAAACAAAATCACTAACAAAACATTATAGTTATAGAAAATAATTTGTTTCAACTAAGTTTTCCAAGTACAAATTTTCTGCCTTAAAAGTGTTTTTCAGGAAATATGAGGCACTAATGGTCCTTGGAGATGTATTTTTACAAAAAATACATTCCCATCATTTCCTTAAAAAATGCAATAACAAGGTTATATAGTTGTAGAAAGTAATTTGTGTGCTACCATGATATAACTTGACTTCATCAAATATATAACCAGATTGTCATAGAGGAAGAACACTTTCCTTCATCCAGATGGATTACAATGGCTGAGTCACCTGTCACTAGGACTAGGGCTGAGAATTTCTCCTTTTACAGCCTTTCTTTTTGTTTTTTTAGCAGCTCTGCTTATATAGCTTCTAACCTTGGACTAATACCCTATTTCAGCTTCAGCATTATTGGCAGCACTAATGGGGCTGAAGAACGTCAGGAGAAAAGTACCTACGTGGTCCCGAACTGCCATCACAAAATGACTGACCACAATTAAGAGGTCTCTTTCCAAATAACAAATACAGGATCTTTCTAATCCTACATCTTTTTCTTCTAAAAATAAATGTCAGGATTCCAATCCTGAATCTTTTCTAAAGATGTCAACCAAGTGAGTTTACTGGTATACTAAACATCATAATCAACACCTTAACAAAACATGGCCAATTAAAATTCTCCTTCATCAATGACAGAATCTTATTTCTTAAATGCTCTCTGTTCCTTGTCAAACTTGAAACTTTTCTTGTGTCTCTCCTTCCATTTCAAGAAGTTCCAGCCTTGTAGGAACCATATCAAGCTTCAGTTGAACAGGAATTTATCTATAATCTGTATCTCACCTTAGCTTCATGGCTGAGACAATACGTACAAGAATTAAATGTTGTTTAGCTCGTGGTCCAGACCAAAGACAAACAAGTATCATTCTTATAATTTGATTGCCAGAGACATGCAGAAAGATGAACGAGCAATGAGGTATGAAACGGAGAAGTGGAAAGAGGCATTAACACTTTTTTAACACCATTTGATGTTTATATAAGCACCGAAATTATGCAGATAACTCAAAAATCAGTTAACCACAGACAACCTTCATTAAGAGATAAAAAGCCATGTTTGAGGAAAATCTTTCCAAGTCAAGTGCTCGTCTACTATCTCATAGCAAGTGAGCAGACAAACTTTCCCAATTCAATCTTTTGACAATAAAGGAAACAAATTTTAGACCTTGTGACTTGACACAGCATGCATTCATTTTCCCATTCATTTTCTCATTTTCCCAGTATAAAACAATGGCCAACAATCATGCAGGAAATTGTCGCACATCAAGATCAAGTAGCATTACTTCTTGTCTTTGTACTGATTGTCTAGTTTTGAATGAAAGCTTCTAACCAGTCCCTGATAATCTTTTAGAAAAAATATTTATTTTTTCAAATAACCAAAGAATCCATGCAAAAATCCATACGGGAAGAGAAGCTATGAACTATGTAAAAGTAGATCCAAATGAATTCCACTGCACCAAAGAGAAGAATCATTTTTCAAGGAACCTTGTACTCCTACTAAGGTCTGCAATCAATCTGGTCATATTGACTTTACTGATAAATGTTTGAATTTTCACGCTAGCCCTCTTACCACTTACAAACTTACTAGCATCTGTCCTTAACTGGTAAGAACGAGGAAAGAAAGTTCATGCAGAACATGCAAAAACGGAACTGGACCATGCAAGAATCATGTAAACCAGGGAAATTATCATGACAAAGTCCATGCAAAGCATAGAGGAACATATCAACCGCCTCTTAAGTTGCCTAGACTATTTCAATCTATTTTGAGAAAAACTTTCTACCAGTTTTTCATCCTCTTGGAGAAGAACTCTTGGACAATGATAAAATAGCAGCAGAACAATAAGTTGACAAAACAAACCCAAAGATGTCCAAAATGGCACACAAAGAATAACTGCTAACACGCACGACTACAATGCACGCGTCTACTAATAGGCTCATACGAAGATGAAATAAAAAATTTGGTGATAGATTATCAAATCATCAAAGGAAATATGTTGCTGATTTCAAGTCAGATACACTACATTACTACGGCAGCACAATAAGAAAAGGAAAGCAAGGTCATAATGTTCTGGAATCAAGAGGAGAGATTCTGGCCTCCTATTTCATACTCTCCATCAGCTGAAATCCAGGTTTTAAGGCATGGAATGTAGTTTTTCATGGCAGAATAAATATTGAAAGTGATTCCAGTAATCTCATTAGCTGGTGCTCAAGAAAGAAGGACCCTCCTTGACATCATTGGATTTGCTTTCATGAAAATCAAGATTTGGAGAAGAATATTATGTACTTGGACTCATATTCATCGAACAGTGAATAGTGTAGCTGATTTGTTAGCCATAGAGTAGACCATCCTCCGATCCCTCATTGTTAGGAGTCCCCCCTCCTTGATTGTATATGTTTTCCCACTTTGACTTCTGGCTTACTGAATACACCCTTCCACAAAAAAGTACTGCACTGTAATCATGGCTGACAACAACAGAAAGGGAAGACGAAAACAGATTCCTATGGACAATTCAAATACCTTCTATGAGACAAAAACACAACACGGTCATATTTCACATAATAAGTCAAAAGTGAAAGATAACCTGATGATATTGGATTGCAGAGGAAAGAAAATCAAGGCATTAGGAGACATTTCTGAAGCTACAAATACTCATGGTCACATATTAGCACCATAACCCTTCCATACCAATGTTATTCAACCCAACCTAAGCAATGACCTGGTGAAGTGACCAGGTCAAGATGAACCCACTTCAACCAGGTTCGACCAGTGGTTCAACCAGTGATGAGGTCATCAACATGATAAATTGATTTAAAAATTTTTAAGTAAAATGATTGGGGTCAGAGAAGCTCGACCCTTCACCCTTCAGTTTTGGTTGTAGGAGTGAGCAGAGGCCCCTCCCTCACAGACATTGAAGCAGAGAGGAGCAAGCAAGTACATCAGACATCAATGGCTCCTCCCTAGGGGTGTAAACCGCATGTAAATGGAACAGAATAAGCCATTCCATTTATGTATTACCTATTTGCTATGTGATATACCGTTACACAGAATATACTATTCCATATGCTATTTATTTACCTATTTATAGAATGGTAGAACAGGTAATTGGGTAAATAAATAGAATAATAACAAAAATTACTTAAATTTTTTATAAATTCACAAAAGTTATAAAAAATACATAATCCTATAAAAAGCATAAGAACAGTCTCATGTCTAATGCATGACAAAATCACTAAAAGAATATCACAAAATCCTTAAAAAATAACACTTGAATCATGTATTAAACATACATTAGCTCAAATAAAAAATATTATGAATTACTCATACATAATCGGGTAGTACGAAATAACCCTTACCTACTTTTATTCCATTTAATAAATAGTAAATAGGTAATCAGGCAAAATTAACAAATTTTATTCCGTTTTAATCAATGATAAATGGATAAGATTGACAACATAACTCTCCCCCTCTAAAGCTGCAGAAAACTGGGTCAGCCAATTCATCCATAAACCAATAAACATGGCCCAACCAATCTTGTTTTGACCATTCACAGGTCAGTGTTTCTGATCTAGCAAATGCATCAGTGTTTCTGATCTAGCAAATGCATCAAATTAGCTAGAATAATCTGGGTCTGACAATATTGTTACTTCCATAGAATAGAAAGATTTTTTTGAATGTTGATTACACATACACACACGACACAACATAGAATAAAAAACCTGAGACCTCACAGTAAAAAAACCCTATGTGACCATTGAGCCAAAGACCCTAGTCACTACATAGAATAGAAAGGTCACCACAGATGACATTTTAATAAAACCCCCAACGTGACCTTTGAGCCAAAGAACCTAGTCACAACATAGAATAGAAATATCACCACAGAGAACATTTTAATTACATATAGCTGGAGGTATGTCATTCCAAAAACATGTGTGAAAAATTAAATCACTTGTACAATTTGTGAAATTGGGTCCAAGGCCCATCCCAAAATAACTAGCCAACTTAGGAAACCTCTTTTCCAGCTAATAAACTCAAAAATTTTGTACTCAATAATCCATGTGGGACTATTCCTTAATACTTCCTCTCACGTGTAGACCCTCTTTTGTGGTTTTACAAGTAGATAATTTCGGAATAAGCAGTTTAGGTGGAAGCCTTTTTTTGTGGCTCTACAAGTGGATAGTTTAGGTGTAGGCCCTCTTTTGTGGCTCTACAAGTAGATAGTTTTTAGGTACAGGCCCACATATGAGTACCTGCTCTGATACGATGTGAAGATGGGTCTAATGCCCATCCCAAAATGACTAGCCAACTTAGGAAACCTCTTTTCCAACTAATAAACTCAAGATCTTTGTACTCAGTAATCCATGTGGGACTATTCCTTAACACAATTATCTAGTGTAACAAACTCTCAATAGCTGTAAATAGTATGGTGACAATTATTCCTTACCAAATAAGTATTGGTTAATTTTGATTGTATTCAATCAGCAAAAGTAATTCTAAATATTTGGTATAATTTGCCCTTGCAGTTGTAAAAATAGGATTTCCCAATCATCACTAACACACTCTAAAACCAACAACAGAAATACCCTCCAAATCATGACATTGCTCCACCTGGCTCCACACGAAGAAATAATTCTTCCACCTCAGCCATTCTGATTTTCGTGGAAACTGGCGCTTGATTGCTGCTATTGCAGGGCCCTCTCGCCCTCCAAAAATGACCATGTGGTCCCCCCTCCCCCCTCCCTTGGTCACTTCAAGGTTAACTTCAATGGCAGCGCTTTTGGTTGCCCTGAGCCCACCAACTTTGGCAGAGTAGTTCATGATGACAACAATAGCCTCCTCCTCTCCTTCTTCGGTCCTTTGGGTATCTCCGACTCCACCTCCGTTGGGCTGCTCCAGGGCCTCAAGATCTTCTAGGACCGATTCTCAGGTTCACTTATCATTGAAGGAGATTCCAAAGTTGTCATTGATTGGTACAATAAACTTTTGCCCCCCGTGTAAATAGTATGGTGACAATTATTCCTTACCAGATAAGTATTTGTTAATTTTGATCGTATTTAACCAACAACAGTAATTTTGAATACTTGCTATAATTTGCCCTTGCAATTATAAAAATAGGATTTTTCAATCATCACTAACACACTCTAAACTAGCAACAAAAATACCCTCCAAATCATGATATTGTTGGCCAGGTCTCCACCTGGCTCCTCATGAAGAAAGAATTCCTCCACCTCAACAATTCTGATTTCCGTGGAAACTGGCGCTTGATTGCTGCTATGGTAGGGCCCTCTCGCACTCTAAAAATGACCATGTGGTCCCCCACCCCTCCCTTGATCACTTCAAGGATAACATCAATAGCAATGATTTTGGTTGCCAGGGCCGCCGACTTTGGCGAAGTAATTCATGACAATAATGGCAGCCTCCTCCTCTCCTTCGCCGGTCCTTAGGGTATCTCCAACTCCACCTCTGCTAAACTTGTTGGGCTGTTCCAAGGCCACAAGATCCTCCGGGACCAATTCTCAAGTCCACTTATCATTGATGGAGATTCCAAAGTTGTCATTGATAGGTGCAATAAACTTATGCCACCTCTATAAATAGTATAGTGAGTCAGTGCCAATTATTCCTTACCAAATAAGTATTTGTTAATTTTGATTGTATTCAACCAGCAACAATAATTTTGAATACTTGCTATAGTTTGCCCTTGCAGTTGTAAAACTAGGATTACACTAACACACTCTAAACTAACAACATAAATACCCTCCAAATCATGACATTGCTGGCCAGGTCTCCACCTGGCTCCACATGAAGAAAGAATTCTTCCACCTCAGCTATTCTGATTTTCATGGAAACTGGCGCTTGATTGCTGCTATGACAGGGCCCTCTCGCCCTCCAAAAATGACCGTGTGGTCCCCCTGCCCCTCCCTTGGTCACTTCAAGGTTAACTTCAATGGCAGTGTTTTTGGTTGCCCTGGGCCCACCGGCTTTGGCGGAGTAATTCACGATGATAATGGTAGCCTCCTCCTCTCCTTCGCCAGTCCTTTCGGTATCTCCAACTCCACCACCGCTGAACTTGCTGGGCTGCTCTAGGGCCTCGAGATCTTCCAGGACCAATTCTCAGGTCCACTTATCATGGAAGGAGATTCCAAAGTTATCATTGATTGGTACAATAGACTTTTGCCCCCTATGGTGACAATTAATCCTTACTAAATAAGTATTTGTTAATTTTGATTGTATTCAACCAACAACAGTAATTTTGAATACTTGCTATAATTTGCCCTTGCAGTTGTAAAAATAGGATTTCTCAATCATCACTAACACACTCTAAACTAGCAACAAAAATACCCTCCAAATCATTGTTGGCCAAGTCTCCACTTGGCTCCTCACGAAGAAAGAATTCTTCCACCTCAGCAATTCTGATTTCCAGGGAAACTAGTGCTTGATTGCTGCTATGGTAGGGCCCTCTCGCCCTCCAAAAATGACCATGCGGTCCCCCCAGTTACGTCAAGGTTAACTTCGAAGGCAGTCCTTTTGGTTGCTCTAGGCCCACCGGCTTTGGCAGAGTAATTCACGACAATAACGGCAGCCTCCTCCTCTCCTTCGCCGGTCCTTCGGGCATCTCCGACTCCACCTCCACTAAACTTGTTGGGCTACTCCAGGGCCTCAAGATCCTCCGAGACCGATTCTCAAGTCCACTTATCATTGAAGGAGATTCCAAAGTTGTCATTGATAGGTGCAATAAACTTATGCCCCTCAGTAAAATAGTATGGTGACAATTACTCCTTACCAAATAAGTATTTGTTAATTTTGATTGTATTCAACCAGCAATAGTAATTCTGAATACTTGCTATAATTTGCCCTTGCAGTTGTAAAAATATGATTTCTCAATTATCACTAACACACTCTAAACTAGCAACAGAAATACGCTCCAAATCATGACATTGCTGGCCAAGTCTCCACCTGACTCCTCACAAAGAGAGAATTCCTCCACCTCAGCAATTCTGATTTCCGTGGACACTTGCTCTTGATTGCTGCTATGGCAGGGCCCTCTCGCCCTCCAAAAATAACCATGTGGTCCCCCCCCCCCCAACTGTCAACATGGACTCCTTCCCCTACCATGCTTGGGGTCAACAGTTTCATCGATTGAAAAAGCAAACCCAGCCTGGTCAACATGGTTTTGACCAATTTACACACGTCCCGGCGTTTCTGACTGCAAAAGCACCGACCACCCAGTCCAAGCAGGCATTGATGAGACACTTACATAAAATAGAAAAATCATCATATGAGAACATTTTAATTACAGACAACTGGAGGTATTTGATGCTGTAAGCTAGAGAGCAGTGACAATTATTCTTTACCAAACAAGGATTAGCTAATCTTGACTGTATCCAACCAGCAACAGTAATTGCAAATTCTTGTTCTCAATTGCCCTGTCAGTTGTAAAAATAGGTTTACCAATCATTACTAGCATGCTATAAAAAGTGGCAACAAAAATACCCTCCGAATCATGATCATTTGAGTAAAACCGCTTCGAATGAATACATCCCACGTTTATGGAGAGAAGAAGAATAACTGCATGCTAAGATCTAAAAACAATTCATGAGCTTCTCCTTGCTGCACCATTGTTACTTCCAATATGTCTAAATTCCTTATCTTGCATACTCCACATAATACGGCTACAACATGAAACCACCTTCCTCAGAGTTCTGCTGTAAGTTTATAACCATTTACAAGCCTCAATTGATTTTACCAACTCGAGATTTCCAAAAGATATCTTCTACGCAGTAGTCCTGCCTTACTTTTCTTTAGACCTAAACTTGTCCTCAAAAAATGATGAAACAAAATCTTTGCTTTGGTTCCACTGAAAACCACTTACTGATCAGTAATAGAACTTCAACAAGACGTGAGCCATTTTTTCTTATTCCAGAACAAAGAATCTGATTAGAACGTAACTTTTATTTTATCAAGAAAAATGCAACTTAGCCGTCAGAGATTCCCACAGATTTCCTTTACATATTTAGAGTACCTGCATGGAACCGAAGCAGCCCCAGCCCTAGCCTCTCCAACAGTAAAATCAACGACCCTACAGGAAAAAAAATTACATCAGCAATGAAGGATCTAACATAAACAAGAAAAAACTATAGATAAGCAATATGTTTAAAGGGAAATAGAGTAACTACACAGAAGCACAAGAACAACAATAACAACATCGAAGCAATTCAAAGAAAACATCTTGACGATATTTAAGTCTGTGTGGTAAAAGAAAAACAAATATTACTACATTATAGATGCATACAATGAACTTTTCACTCACTCTCCAAACTACGCATGATAAACTATATTGATAAATGATAACTAGTCACAAGCAATGGAAAGAAAAAGGATATATACGAAGTAACAGATAAGTTCTGAAGTAGAATCAGGAAGAGGTACGACAATGTCACCAAATCAATCACAGGCACGCAATGTCACCAAATCTAATCACAGGCACGCAATGCCACCCAAACAATCACAAATGCGGGAGCCTTCCGAATCAGTATGCATTACAGGAACATGTTAGTTGAGAGATCCGTCAAAAGTTGGGAGCAAACGACACGATATAAAGTATAATAACACAGAAATTTCAAAGTAAAAAAGAAAACGAGCAAAGCACGATCATGATCAAGCTTGCGCATCGAAACTTCAGCTATCACGGGAGTAAAAACTTGACAGTTCCAGAAATCAAACCAATCGCATTGATGATATTAAAACAATACTCTAGTATTAAACACTGATAACCAGAGATGTTTACGAAATTTGAAACGAGGGGATTAGCATTGCTAATGAACTTTTTCTCCTTCTCCATTACACCCTCGAGAGGATCATAACAAATACGAACAATCCCCATCACTAAGGAAAAAGAAAAAACTAAATCATAAATTCCCTACAAACAAAAGAAAATATTAAAAAGCAAAAAAGTTTTTTGTTTTACAAACTTTCTTCTTCCATCATCACCTTTCCCAGTACTGCCCTCCACACCAAGTAATTTACACAACCAGCGAATCCAAAGCCCAGTCTTTTAACTTCTTGTTTTCTTGGCTCCGCGTCTCTGGGTAGCAGATCTAGTTGACGCCTTGACACTCTTCGGCTTCTTCGCCGCAGGGGTTTTCTTCACGGCCGGCTTGGCTGGAGATGCTTTCTTTCCAGGAGAAGCCTTGGTGGAAGTCTTTGCTGCTTTGGTTGGTCTGGGCTTAGCTGCAATCTTCGGCTTCGGCTTAGCAACAGTTTTAGACTTGAGAGTCTTTGGCTTAGCAGTCGCCTTCGGTTTGGACGCAGGCTTCGGCTTCGCAGCCGCGGGTTTTGACTTCGCTGCAGCTGTCTTCGGTTTAGCAGCCTTCGCCTTTGCCACGGTTTTAGGCTTCGCAGCAGTTTTAGCCTTAGCAGATACAGCAGGTTTTGCCTTTGCAGCTGCCGGCTTCGTCTTGGCAGCAGTCTTCGGCTTAGCAGGTGCAGCGGGCTTGGGAGCGGAAGAGCGACCTGGAGGGAGCTTGAAAGAGTTCTTAACCTTCGTCAGCTTCCCAGCTGCAGCGAGCTTCTTCAAATGGAAGAGCAGAATCTTCTTGAAATTCGAAGGAAGATGATCCTTGTGCTTGTCCTCGATGAACTTCGTGATAGCATATTGACTCGATCCGGTGCGCTCTTTCAATGAAGTGATCGCCTCAGTGATCATCTGAAGTATCCAGTAGCAGGAAAGCGAGATTTAGATTTCAACACATTCACAATTGTAAAAGAGATCTAACTAAAAGTAGCCATCACCTACCTCGACATATGGAGGGTGGGACGGCGGAGACCTAGGCTTCTTCACTGCTGGAGCCTTCTTAGCTTTGGGCTCCTTGGTAGATTTCGCCTTCTTCGGCTTCGCTGTGGCCGTTGGCTTCTCTTCCACCGCATCAGCCGGCTTTGAATCAGCGGCAAGGTCTTGATTCTCCACAACTTCTTCGGTCGGCGCCATTAGACGAAAATAAATAGTGAAGAAAACTAGGGTTTCACGAGACGAGAGAAGCAACCAGAAACAAGGGCACGAGGCAGATAGAGAAAGAAAACGAGAGAGAGAGCGCTGCAGACTTCTCCGAGGAGGGAGCTTCGTTCGTGACGAGAGAAGAGAAGCATAAGCTGTTAAATACTCGACGGCGCAGAGGGGCAGGCTAAAACGACTGCGCTGATTGGTCAAGTGGCACTTCACTCGGATCTCCACCATTTTCATTTTAAATTTAAACCTTCCGATGAAAAGTTATCAACGGATAGAAATGTGCGAAATTGAGAGGTATGGATAAATGGGGGTTGAGAGGGTGGACTCTCATGAAATGAGTGTGCTTTTCACCTTACTTTCTCTCGAGCTAACTCGAGTCATACTCACTGGATTTTAATGAGGTTTGGATGGTTTGGAAGCTTAGGAGTTTAGCTTTCTAACCAGTATTCACTTGAGCGTTGAAGTGTTGTAGTTGAGGAGCATTTTGGTTTTAAAGCTCCATTACTCTGAACCATGGTAGAACATGTGTTTCATTGAGTTTTATGAGTTTTTAAGATAACCCTTTAAAGTTTTGGGAGATTTTTCATTAGAATCCAATTCTAATCTAGCATACAAACTCATTGGTCTTTGAATCACATAATTTGATGACCAAACGAGTTCGTAATATGCATGCGAAGTTGAATCAACTTGCACAAGTCACTATGGGGGTGTCATAGTGTGTCATGAGAAGTTTATTGTTTCACTTTGAACAGATAATTTGTTTTTCTGATTCATATTTCGATATTTGTTTTTGTTGGCATTAAGAATCCAAAACACAATGGTTTGGCTCTCTAGCTTTTGAATCAATGATTGGATGATTTAAGAAGTGAAAGGTCTGAACAAACCAATTAGAACTCTTCACAGTTAATACTCAAAGAAGTAATTGGTACACCATCAAATTTCTTTTTCTTCTCAAAATTGATTTAGTTGTCGATCTTCCTCTGTTTGTTTTACGATAGTGTGTGTTTCATGGTTTAATAGTTATTTGCGTTTCAAGAATTATATTACTTTGATTCACTAATAAGAGAATTATATTAACCTTTTATCTTCAAAGTAACCATTTATGCATGTCGATAATCTTAATAATAAGTTTATGCGTTTGATAAATTAAAAACTATAAAGCAATGTAATTTAGTAAACTTCATGTAAATCATAAATATGTTACATTGTTTATACAGGTTTTACTCAAGAAAGAATAAAGTTGTATGTATGTTATGGATAACATAAGAACTATACACTTATTTTGCCCCTCTTTGAAAACCCGATATACTTCATTGATTCAAATTAGTTACACAACTACAATTTATCAACCTATAGAATTTTTCTTATATACGCTAATTCCAGTTCTAGGGTAAATACCAAAGTCTTTGTCTTCAACAAGTTATTATATAAAAAATTTACTCGATAAAAATTGTCTTGTACTAAATCGAATTATTATAATTCAAGTTCCTACAAATTCTTTTATCTATAACTGTCGTGTTTACTCATACCTATCCTTACGATGTGGTTGTTAAACTTTGTACACATGGTCATAAACCCGCATAGATGGATTAGTAACTAGATCATTATAAAATATACAAAACATCATTTCTTAGAATGAACCATAGTGTGTAAACCAAAAATGAAAACCATCAAATGGTAAATTGTGGTTAAATTCACACATATTTTGAGTTCAAGTTTTATGTATTGCATTATTAAAATGAAAATATTGTTCAGTCTTTAAGCAAATAGTTGACTCGTGTTTTGCAAGTTATAATTTTTTTTATAGAGTAAAAAATTTGTTCATTCATGAAGAGCACTTAAACAAGCTTATATGTGTGGATTATTTATTGAAATATGGTAGTTTTTTTTATAGTTGTATTAGTTATTTGGCAAACTACATACTTGAAAGTATAATTTCATTTGAAGAGTAAATCTTATTATATAAAAGTATTTCATGTTTACCACTTACAATCACAGTAAATACATACTCTTTTACATTGACTTGATGTTAATCACCAGTCATAAAAAACACAACAATTAGTATTAGAAATATACACGGTTGATCCCAACCGTTTCCCATGTCTTGCAAACGACTTTTTGTATTGGACCAGCCCTCTAGAAACAAATATAATGAAGCTTTGTCAGTCAAATAAGGATTCCATATGACTTACGAGTCAATTACACCTCCATGTAAGAAAAAGTGATAGGAATTCTTTAGGCCTAAAAAGAATAGATTTATTATTCTCGGTCTTCTTATAAATTTGCATAGAATGAAAACATATATCTTTACTTGTTAGGCATGTAAATCCACCCCTTCTTTCTAAACAAGCTACAATGTATAAAATCATATAAATTGAATACATTTTCACCTCATGGATAATAAGGATAGGATTGCCAATTGGGTTAGACATGGCTTGTTAAGTAGATTTCTTAAGGATGAGTATCTCACATGTAAAAATTGCATTTTTTATAGGTAAAATGATAGAATTGCCTTTTTCTATCAAAAACTTGAAAAAATACCATACTCTTGATATTATTTAGTCCAATATTTGTAGACATATAATTGTGAAACGTCAAAATGATTATAATATTTATCACCTTTATAGATGGATATTTGATATATGTGAGGGTATATTTGTTACATAAGAATGACTCATTTAAGATGTTTAAGTTAGAGGAAGAGAATGTAACTGGTAAAAATAATAATACATGTCACATAGAGGATTAGAGTATTGTTTGAATTTATTTGCACATTTTGGTAAGCTAATGGAATAATTCGTATGTTTAACACGTTTCATACGCATGAACAAAATGGAGTTGTTGAATGGATGAATAATTTTCTCTTGCAAATGGTTGGATCAATGTTGTCACTTGATAACTTACCAACATATTCCTAGGGAAAAACTCTTTATGCTTTCTACCTATATTGCAAATAGAGTGCTTTCAAAATAGAACACAATACGAGGTATGGTCTAAGAAGATACTAGTTTTAACAACTTTAAAATGTGTGGATGTGTTGTTCATGTATTAATTCCTTGCCCTAAGGACAAATCGATGCCTGGAACAAAGAGAAGTATATTTGTTCGAAACTTTGAACATTCTAAGGGATGTCAATTGTATGACCCAATGAGTAAGGTTATCATTGAGAGTAGGCATGTGAAATTTACTAAAGATAAATTTATCTATGATGAGTATTTGGGCGAAATGTCAAATTTAAGGAAATTGTAGAATTTTTCATTTGAACTTGCTCTTAAATATTTGTTAGGGGTGTAAAGAAACCTAGATATTATCCAGATCCAATATGGATTCCAATCCAAAATTTTGGATATATAAAAAATTATGGATCTGTTGTGGATATATGATTAGATATACATTTTGGGTTTGAATTAGAATTGAAACTAAAATATCTAAGTCCGATAAATATCCAAATTCAAAATTTTCCTTTTGTTATGAAAAGATTTTCCATTCTCCAAAATTTTAAAGTTTTAAAATTTTTTATTTCCTTCATATCCACCTAAAGGATAGGCAATTTTTAGGTATTGATGGGCATCAGGTCAGGTTTCATGGGGAACCCAACCGTGCACAATCCAAGTTCTTGTTTCACCTTACATATCAGAGACAGGGCTGAGAAAATGACTTATGGGTTTTGAATCAGGGATGGGTTCCCCCAAACCTGACACACAAGGACAAAGTGGGGAATGAAATGGGGTAGGGATCAAGTGGGATGCATCGGGTTTAAGTAAGATTTACAAGGACGGGGTGGGGTATGAAATGGGGCAGGGATCAGGTGGGATGCATCAGCTTTAAGTAAGATTTACAAGGACGAGGTGGGAATGGGTTTGCTAGGATGGGGATCAGGTTGGGGTAGGTTTCAAGGTTTTGAGTTTTTTGAGTTTGGGTTAAGGGCAAGTTCAGCTTTTGGTAAACCTGACCCAAACCAACCTATGCCATTCCTATTTTTAGGTTATCTTTATTAAGCAAAAAAAAAAAAAAAATCCTCTTTGAGGATAGAGGTTGGGCTCCCAACAAAAGATCGTTTTCCTTTATGCTCATGTTCTCTTCTCCTTTTTTTTCGGCTTTCTTTTTTCCATTATGAGTCACTTCCATGTATATGTTTTGACCATCCAACCAAGTAGAGTTTATTGTTTATTTTTCTTAATCGTCTTGTTGAACCTAGTAACATTTTTCTCTCATCTCGTGTCTATTTTGATTATCCAAATTGAGTGTGAGTAAAGCCAAATAAGCGATTAAAGTTGTTGAAGCCTCTAATTTCTAGTACTTCTATATCTTTCTCTTTGATTATTTCCTTTTTCCAAACCAATAGTGAAGCGAAAGAAGTGTATAAGATGGTTGAAGAGGATATGCCAAAAGATGAGGTAGAGATCCAAAATGATGTTTGTTGTTGATTGCATATTATAATCACAAATTACAAAGATCAATTCAGACCATATTGGATTCTTTTTTCTTTTTTAGTTACACTAAACAAGACTTTGAGAATGGATCTTTTTTGTACTAAAGATTTTTTATAAAAAATTACTTATGCTTGTTTTTGTTTCCCGTATTTTGGTTTTCAGATAATATCCAAATTCAAATATTATCCGATGGAGTCAATTTTGGATAGTTCAAATATTTCTTAGATTTTGAATTCCCTATTTTCAAATATCCTAAATGGATTGAATCTTATGGTGCTTTATTCAATCTGTATTTGACCCATTTATGCATTGATATGTGTAAATAATTCATATTATCTAGAGTAAAAGGGATATCCTAAGGTAGTGAAGTGATGAACTAGAGAAAAAAAAAACTAGTGACAATCTCATTTAAAAGTTTTTTTATATGGTGGTGAAGATTATGAGAGCACAAGACTAAATGAGGATCCACTTCATCCTTATACATATGAGAAAGTGATAAATGAAGTTGATGTAGATATGTGACAATTAGCAATGAAGGAAAAAAATCATATTAATGCATAAGAATCATTCGAAAACTTGTGCATGCATCTAAACTAGTGGTGTGCATATAATGCAATTGGGTATTTTTAAGAAAAAGGAATAGTAATGATTAAGAAAGATTTAAAGCTCAAATGGTGGTCAAGGGTTTCAAAGTTGGGGTTAGATTATGATGGAGTGTTTTCTCTTATTGTTTGAATTCAATCGATAAGTGTCATTCAAAAATTAGTTACATTTTATCATTATTAGTTGTTCCAATTCAATGTCAAAACAACTTTTTGTAAGGGAAAGATAAAGAAACATATCTATGAACAACCAAGTATATTTTTTTCAAAGAAACTGACAAAATAGTTCGTAAATTAGAAATGCTTTTGTGCAGAATTTGGAAGAGTACTTTTATACTTGAATAGTAATAGATCAGGTTGCAATTATCACTTTATATGTCGATAACATTCTCTTAGTTGAGAATAATATAAACTTCTTATTGAGGATAAAAAAAAAAGTAGTTATTTTACAAATAAAAGACATGGGAAATTTTTCATATGTCCTAAAAATTAAAATTGTACGAGATAAAAATTTGAGAAAATTGAGTTTTTCTTAAGAAATATACATCGATACTCTTTTGGATAAGATAATATGACTAGTCCTATTAAGGGGCAGAGTTTCATATGATGTTAATAGGAAAATAATAAAGAAGTATTGTCTTTAAAAACTTAGAGATAAATTGGATGAGATTAAATATCATTACGCTTTTGTTTTGGATAATTTTCTATTCGCTTTTGTTGTGTATAAAACCTAATTTGTCTATATTGTTAGAGTTCCAAATTGATTTTAAGCAAATCTAGGTTTAAGTCATTGGGAAGGGGTTAGTAATGCATTTTTTTAAGGAGAATCGAATAATATTTTTGCACTTATCGAGTTGATGAGTTGGAGATGATCGATTATTCTAACTTTGATTATCAAAGGTGTTTAGACACTAGAAAGACCACTTTTAGTTTTATTTTAATGTTTTTAGTTGGAGCATTTTCTTGGAAATGTAAGAGGTAAGATGATACATAAATGAATTATGTGACAATAACCATATAGATCATGTGATAACCCTTCTAGTAATGTTATCACAAAATATTCTACATATCCCTCTAAGGCTGAACATATTGAGAAAAAAAAACATCATTCCATATGAGATGTGTTGAAGAAAACGAAAGTTATTGTTTATCAAATTTCATCTCAAGACAATCTAGCTAATCCACTTATCAGATGTCTACTTGTATCCAATTTTATTTTATATGTTAAAAACATGGGTTTATAGTATTATGAGATCAAACGGGAGAACATTGTTGCTAAGTTTATTATTTACGAGGGAATTTGGAAATTTACTGATAGAGAGTCTATTCTTTGCCAACAAATTTGGAGAGGAATCTACTGGACAAAAAACAACAAACAAAAGAAAGCACTTAGAGAAAGAAATCCTGAAAAGCAACATAATCAAGGCCTACTTGTCCCTATTTACGATGACCTAAAGAAGATACATATTCGTTATAACACAGAAAATCTAATAAAAGTGTAAAATACAAATTTAATAACTACCTTATCTTAGTCAAACTACAAGTGACCTTAGTAAGTTATTTGAATACAAATAGTGTTATGAAAAAAAAGGAGAACAATAGGTTTGCCATCTTATAATCCTTGAAAAGACTAAAACAACTTAAGTTTACATGAAAGTAAATGGCATAAGTCAAATTTAACCAAAGGCCATTATGCAAAACTGAAGCAGGGCCGGCTTAGCACATCATATCCCCTAAAGGGAGGACTCAATTCCTCCCAACTAAACAACTGCATGATCAATAAGGTATAATAAGATATGCAAGATATGCACATCTAGGGCTATGCATAATCGGTAAGATATAATAGGATACGAGAGATATGTACATACGGGTTTTTGTAACTAGTATGAAGGGTTTACTAACAAAAACTTTCACATGTATCACTTAAGCAAATGTGTTGAGATGGGTTGGGGAGGGGATTTTAAGAGAGAAGAATAGTAAGAACAAGCAAAAATGCAAAACGTAAAGTAGGTGGACTACAATTTGATAATAAAGTATGATTAAAACCTTTTTTGGTTGGAGTAGAATGAAATAAATGAAACAAGGGTATGTGACATAAAATAAGAGATCATCCACAACTCAAAAATCTTTTGTTTCTTTTCTCTCATACTCTTTCAAACCAAGCAAATCTCATATTTGACAAAGGGAAGGAGAAGCCCTAAGCTCTTATATCTAAACTTACTAAAATGGCTGATCCATGCCTTAAAGATGAACAACAGATGCTAGTCAAAGAAATAATGGTCAACTAAATAGCTTTGGACAAGTGAAATTGGCAACATGAGACATCTTTTTTCTCACTTTTAGGATGATTTGTAGGGTAGCTTTGATTAGTACAAAATGTGACCGAACATATTTGGTCAACCCTACACACACTAGTGAGAATTTTTTTTGTATTATGAAAGTTTATCAACTGGTCATGCCACTTAACTGCTTACAACATGAAACTCCTACAGAATGGATGAACCCTATGGATGCACTCCAAAGTATAGGAGTCAATTATAAAACCTGAGACCAAGATAAGGTACATGGTGTGTTTGTCTTTGTCTGAGCATATGGTCAAAGCTCCCTTGATCCTTGTCCACTTGTTACATTTGTTGTTTTCAAAACATAGAGGTTGTGGATGAGGCCTTTCACAAGTTTCTACATGCTTGTGAAGAGAAGAAGTGGCCCTTCCTCTACTCTACTCATCCTATTGCAAATGGTCACAATGCTTACCTTGTTTGTGTATTTGAAGAGAGAGGAGGAAGTTTGGTTTGATCCATACTTGATTTTTTGTTGTTCAGTAGTTAATCAACTACTAAAAGGTTTGGTAGGCCAATTTTTTCCCTTCCTTGGATTTAACCATGTTAGATCCAGTTCAACTCGGTCCAAGCCGAGTTTTAAAAAATTGGATCATACCATTAATTCGGTTTTAGACTTCCTAACTTTGATTGTCAAAGCAAGTCTTAAAAGTTTTTGTATTTTTAAATTTATTTGTCGAGTAAACTTTTAATGCACCCTTCTTATATGTTGTAAATTGTTATAAAAATCAACTCAATGAAGTGAAGGGGTTTGAACAAACTCGATTCAATAGGGTTTGACCACCGGTTGAAACGATTCTTTGGAATAAAAGAAAATCAAAGAGGAACTACACCCACACACCCATACCACCACCACTTTTGTCGGCCAGCTCACCCTCACTAGCATAAAAGGAACAATGAGCAAGTAAATGGAATGAAAATACAATAATTTTAAAATTTATACAAACATAAGAAGTATTATAAAATCACATTATCATATCCATAGAAAGTGTAAGAACAATGTCACTCTAATGTATAAAAAAATCATTAAAAAAATAAAAAAATCAATAGAAAAAGAAACTCGAACCATGTTTGATCTCAAATATACCTTTATTTAAATAAAATTTTACTGAATTATTCTTATTTATGATTGATAATCGGTTAATTAGGTATGAAATAAGTCTTACCCATTTAATTCTATCAAATAGATTGTAAATGAATAATCGGATAAAATTAACCGAATAGCTAATTAAGTAAGAATTTTTATTTAATTTAATAATAATAAACATAAAATCATCTCATGAGTAAAATTAACACCCCCTAAAAAAATGTGGAGGGTCCATCTCTCATTTTACTATTTTAAAATAAATAAAAGTATTTAAAATAAAATTAAAGTAAGAGATAATTTTGTGATTTTCATGGTAGGATACACTATTAAGTGTGTCATTTTTTTTTATCGTCCATTTGATTTAATAATTAATTTTAGATGCATAATTTTTGGTAATTTTTTTGTATTTTATTTATTGATAATTACAAGGTCATGTATAAAAATAAGGAAGCTTATGCTGGTCTTTGGAATTAATCGAAAACTTAGGCCTTAGGGTACTTCGGGGGGTAGCGATAGCGAACTAGGGTTTTGGGTCGAAATCTTCTTCTCCTTCACAACCATGGTAAGTGGGCACGATTGCTTATTCAGTGTGCCAGCTTCTCTGCCTCATTCTCTTCCTGTTTTGTAGGCAGATGTCGAAGCAGATGTCGCTTCGGGGCAGCCGAAGAGGAGAACGTTTAAGAAGTTTAGTTTCAGAGGTGTTGACTTGGATGCTCTTCTCGACATGTCTACTGATGAGCTTGTGAAGCTTTTTAGTGCTCGTGCTCGTAGAAGGTAATGAAATTCAATGTTTCGTTATTTCTCTAGTTATAATTTTCTTCTATTTGCAGCTATTTTTATGTTCTTTTTTCGGTTCCTACTCTTCTAGGTTTCAAAGGGGTCTGAAGCGTAAGCCAATGGCATTGATAAAGAAACTGAGAAAAGCGGTAAGTGAGGTCGCATTTGGATTTCTGTTTTTCTTCTGGATTGGAATTAACCACTTTTGAATGTTTGGCTTTTCCATCGCTTTAAATATCCTTATAAGTTGCTGTGGTATGAACCGGATTACAAATTTTTTTAAATGTTACATCGTCGCATCCTCATTTGTGTATTGTTATCTCTTAGACATGTTGTGATTAGCTGGATTCCGTACTTTGTATATACTGAGTTATTCTTCTTATTTTCATTTGCTTAAGTTGTTACCCAAGTTACTGTTGTTCTCAATTTAATTTTTTTTAGGTGATACGGAATGTTTGTCTCTGTTGCTATGATGAAGGATCTGATTCTATGATGATTTGTCCAATTTGTTACTTGGAAAATCATAAACTCTGATTAGTTATTTTAGGGCTTAGGGTTACTGATGCATTGAAGTGCAACTTCCGGTTGTTACGAATTTGGAAATGCTATTTCTCTAGAGTAGCTGCAGTCTGATCCTAGTTGATTTTAAGAAACTAACAGAAATGGTCCATTTAGATGTTAGGACATCCGTTTGATAGTTTTCTCATTGAAATATCTCTTTTTGACTGAACTCATAATTTGCTTGGAAGTTTCCAGGAGCTTTCCGTAATAAACAAGACCATAAGAAGATAGCAACTAGAAGTTTCCAAGAGCTTTCCGTAATAAACAAGACCACAAGAAGATAGCAACTAGAAGTTTCATGACTTGGATTTTTATGAGGTAGTAGACCTTTTGATAACTACACTTGGAAAGCATGCTTTGTCCATATTGGCAAAGCAGAAAGAAACCTTAAATGGTCATGCCTTGCTTTGAATGCTAATGGACTTACAGAAAGTATTCTTTTATACTGGCTTGTACTTTACTCTTGAAGTGAAGTTCAGATCAGTAATGGGGATACATTCTGGTTTGATTTTTCACTCTATAATCCATAGTTTTTTATTACTCTCATTCTAAAATTAAGTTTTATTTGATTTATAGTACAAATTCAACAATAAGCATAGTAATTTAAGATATGTAGTTGCATATTGGTTTTGCAATTTTGTGAACGTAGCCTTTGCATCTAGTTTTTGTTCTTCAATTTGCTGGGTATGGCTGATTTGAACTTTTCTTACTTCTGAGCACAATTCCTTTCTGGTGCAATAGGTGCTTCTCAACGTGAATATTTGAAATTTTAATTTTTAAACTTTTTTTTAAAATATTTTTACTTGACATTGACTCTGTATGTATCATTATTTAGTTGTATTGTGAAGATACTTATTAGAAGATAACAGCTAGAAGTTTGGTAATTTGTTTGTTTAAGGTAGTGCGTCTTGTCAATATCAGATTGTCCTGAGTCCATCTTGGCGAAGCGGAAAAAACCCTTTGATGGCCATATCTTGCTTTGAATGATAATGGACTTATATCATGTTCCTTATAAACGGTCCTGCACTTCTATCTTGAAATGAAGTTCAGATCAGTAAATAGGATACATTCTGACTTATTAATCCTGACCTATTATTAGAAGATCACAGCTAGAAGTTAATGATTTGTTTGTTTAAGCTACTACATCTGGTCAATATCAGATGGTCCTGAGTCCATCTTGGCAAAGCGGGGAAAAAGCCTCTTTATGGCCATGTCTTGCTTTGAATGCTAATGGACATATATCAAGTTCCTTATAAATAGTCCTGTACTTCTATCTTGAAAAGAAGTCCAGATCAGTGATGGTATACATTCTGACTAATTTTTTTCGAATCTATGGTCAATTTTTTAGATTTTCAATTATTTGAACATTAATATTATTACTTTTTTAAAATACATTTCAAGTAAATAGTACTGAAGTTTTTATGGAAGGGCTTGTTTGTGAAGCTCTTTCTTACCCTTCTCTGGAGCTTTTATTCTTCTTCGTCTTCTTCTTCTTCCACTGAACTGTCTTGCCTTGCCTTCTTCTCATCTTTGTGAACATTGCCATTGCATACCCTAAGTAGGATGAGTTCTTGGACTTTGATCTGATATTTCTAGGTTAAAGAATTGTATATTATTATATAAGCAAGTTTTGCAAAATATTCTGAGTCGTCAGTTTAGGGTGATGACTTTCTTGTTTTTTGTAAGTATTTGTGAGCTCTATGTCGTTTTTTGTTTTTGTTTTCCCCTTCAAAATCAATCTTTGTGGGTTCTCATGTTGTAGTGCATTTTAAGCTCACAGGTGGATTGGAATCTAATGATGACATGTCCTGATATTAACTGTGTCATGAATACAATGAAGTGTATTTTGTGTCACAAGTTTCAATAAGTTCCCTTATAGGTACTTTAAAAGAACAAGAGTGGCCTTCAAAATGAGAGGCAATGGAATTATAAAAGTTATGGAAATACAGTAAGAATGTACATAATGAAATATTCATTCACTTTCCTTGGTTTTGTTGAGTGTATCTTCTAGGGCCAAATGGAATGGTTGAAGCTGGTTGCCCACTGGCCATATGGCGAATTACTACATCTTGATGTGGGACTTGAGTTTGACCTAGATCATATAAAGTCATAGTCTATCTTACTGATTTTTTTTTTCTTTTATATGAAGGGAGAGTTGGGGGGTGATGTTACTTTCATCTCTTTTGAGACCTTGACTGTAATCAACTGTTTGCCAACTGTACTTTACTCATCTTTGCCCTTCTCCCCCTCCCCATATTATTTGTTGGTGGGGGAGGCAGCTGGGAAGCTCACGGACCTTCCCTGTCAGTTTCAAACATGGGGAGGAGGGGATCAGCAGTTCCTTCCCCTGTAGTGTAGCCTGGGGTTGCAGTTAAACTGTATGAACCGGTGTCAGCTGTTTTTTGCCAATCTGTTGCTTTTTTTGTTGGTACAGACCTGATGGATGGATTGGTTCTGATTTAACCTGGTTCAACTGTAGAGTCTCGTCTGGGTCTGATGATATTTGAGTATAGAAGTATTTAAAATTTTAGTATATGTCAGTTGGGTACTGAAAACCTACCTCTGTGAAACTGCTTAGCGTTTTCGTACTCAATAGTTTACTTTTTTTTACTTGTGATGTTTATAGCTATTTTTCTTGAATAAAGTAGCTTTGCTATATTCTAGTTCGTTACCTCAATATTACTATTCTTATTTTCAATATGTAACAGAAGCGAGAGGCACCTCCTGGTGAGAAGCCTGAACCAGTTAGAACCCACCTTCGCAACATGATAATTGTACCTGAAATGATTGGAAGCATAGTTGGTGTTTACAATGGCAAAACTTTTAACCAGGTTGAGATCAAGCCAGAAATGATTGGCCACTATCTAGCTGAATTCTCCATCTCCTATAAGCCAGTTAAGCATGGAAGGCCAGGTATTGGTGCTACTCATTCATCAAGATTTATTCCTCTGAAATGAGTTATTTCTGTGTATGAATCGCCGATGGGTGTAGTTGATTTTTTATTTTTTATTTATAAATGTTCAGTTTCCTTTTGTGTTATAGATGTTACAAATTTGATCAAAAGAGTTAGTTGTCGTTACTTGTGTGTAGTAAAACAATGTCAACCGCTTAACGTTGAGATGCCACGATTATGAAGTGTTGTGCCCAGGAGGGTATTTTGTATGCGTCTAGGAAGTAGTCCATGCCATGTTGCAGATGTTTCCCTTCGATAACGAGGTGTTTCCAAGTGCTAGGTTGTTTCATGGTGTGGTGACCTTTTGACAGTAAAACAGTCAAATCAAAGATTGTGTATCTCAATTTGATTGGTTATCTTTACTACTAAAGAAATTGACCACGCATCTCCATTTTTTTCTCTAAACTTGCTTACTTTTTTAAGTGTATTGTGCTAGTTGAATTTCAAATGATTTTTTTTATCCATGGCCTAGGTTGTAAACTTTGATACCTTAAAACGACTAATTCGTCGCCTTACCCAGTCATTTACTCGGACACTCTTCCCTGGAATCTTTATTTGCCGTCCTCGACCCGATGCGAAGTCGCCCCTCAACCCCGCGCCCGCCGTAAGGGACTGCGGACCCCACTTGCCTTTATCACGTGGTTCCCAATTTCCTGACCGCGTCTGCGGGTACCGCACGCGCCGACGTGACACCATGCACGCCGTCTAGGTCCTCAGTCAAATGACTCTTATGCCCTTGCGTGCTGGGCGCCGGCGCCGTCGAATCTACTTGGACGTTTTTCTTGTTATTTTTTAGTTTTTATCATTATTTTATTAGTAAACAAATAAAATATAAATAAAAGGGCAAAAAAAGGCAGGCCGGCAGAGCCGAGCAAGTTAAAGGAAAAGAAGACAGCCGTTGCCCATACAGGTGACTGGTGTCCACGTGTCTAGTGATCACTCTTTCCTTACTCTCGCGATCGACGCATCTTTCTCTGAGGGCCCACTGTACGTATATGTACATCCATGATACTCGTAATGTATCCATGCGAGCCTGGCATTAATGACATGCAGCGCGGGAAAAAGGGAGAAAAACCGGAAAATAATAAATAATAAATTAATTCCTGTCGGGCTAAACGAAGTCCATCTATTTTTTTTCTATAAATAATCTTTCTTACTTCTCTGTTTTCGTTACCGATTTATGTTGGCCTCTCTGCGCTTCAAAAGAAAAAATGGCTGTCGACACCCTGCAGCTTCGGAAGGACGCTTTCGCCGCCGGGGATAACAGGCCTCCGGCGGATTCCGCCGCAGGGATAGGAAAGGAGGCGCACTTTCGAGGCGTGAGGAAGCGGCCGTGGGGCCGCTTCGCCGCTGAGATCCGGGACCCCTGGAAGAAGACGAGGAAGTGGCTCGGCACCTTCGACACCGCTGAGGAGGCGGCACGAGCATATGACGAGGCCGCTCGCAACCTTCGCGGGCCGAAAGCGAAGACGAACTTCGCTGACGGCGGTGAGGTAGCTTTTCCGACAACTAGCTTGACGAAGACCCTTCAACTCGACCAGTTCCGGCCTCCGTACGGATCCGACTACAGGAAAATGTTTTCGCCGGCGGGATCCTCGGATTTCTCCGGATACAAATTCGAGGCGGTGGAGTTAGTAGTACGGAACGAGCAAGAGAAGAGCCATAGCCGGAAGGAGAAAAAGCCGTTCGCCTTCGATCTGAATCTCCCAGCGCCACTGGTATGATCGGCTGATTTAGATTCGATTTTTGGAGATGGATCACCGGATCTCTTAATCTCTGCTGTCTCCGCCGGCGACACTTGCGCCTCGGTTTCTCTTTGTTTTGGTTTTCTTAGTCTTCCTGTTTTGCCCTTTTTTTTTTTTTTCAAACCGGTAGCAAGTGAACTCATGTTCCCGTTTGATGTACAGTTTCGGAGAAAAGCTTTCTTAATATGTACAAAAAACGAAAAAAATTAATTGTATGTGCCGTCTGCGTCTCCGTCGTTAATGCGAAATGCACATTTCTTTCCAACAGTCCGGCCGCGTCCCTCCCTGTAACACTTTTGCAGCCGTTTTTTAATCGAGAAAAAAGTACTGAAAACAGTTGAAATCATCACGATTGATCCATTAAAAAATTTGAACTCTCAGAAGCACGTTTTTTCTTGCGTCATCATAATCTCTTAACATTTTCTTCTTTCCTCATCGTAATCCATTTCTGTTTTTTCAGTCTTTCTTAGCTTTACGAGGCTTTGACCTGGTCCGACGTCCCAAGTGGTTGATTCCTGTTTTTCATTAAAAAGGGATTAATTGCCGATGAAGGTGATCAGGCAAACTGCTGTGATTTAACACGTCCTGCCAATAATTCGCCCCATTGACCGGTGACCTCGGGGACGATACCTGAAATATCAGAGCTTTATAATAAGGGTCGTTTCGGTATTTTCATTGTGAGAATAAATTGTGGGGGCCACGGGGTGTGAATGGAATAGAAAATACAGAAAACACAGAAACAATGTCGTGCCGCCCGACGCGCCTTATATAGACTGGAGGAGGGAGTGGGGCCCACGTGGCGTTGTGACGGTATAAAGGAGATGGAGAGATCCTGAAATGCGGCGCAGGCAAGCCTTTGGACGCCAGGTGCAGTGCCGGCGTAAAAATCTCACACGTTGGAACACTTCGTCGCCGTGCTTGGCCGAATGCGAGACGCGTGTCGATCGGGGACCGTATCAACGGAGAGAAGACGAAAGGAAGGAGCCTTTTGCTGTGGGGGTCTCCGAGACTTGCGTAAGTAAGAGAGAGAGAGAGAGAGAGAGAGAGAGCCATGTGAATCAGTGACCACCAGAAAGAGTTTGAGGAGCGTCTCACGGTAAGGACGCTTTAGGGGAATAAAGGAGGAGTGGGTGTGGATCAAACTTCAAAGCGGAAACGGAGTGTCGCGGGGAAATTCCCGACAGGAGCAATCGAATTCGAGGGCTTTTTTGAATAACGAAGGAGACGACGTCGCAAATCGCAACACGCACGAGTCTGACGTTGACGTGTCAGAGTGTCGGGACAGCGGCTCTTACCCAGTCAGCAGACGCGGGATGCGGAGGAATGACGAATCAATCAGGCCCCCCCTCTCCCCCTCAACTTTTTTGACCGGGTCAGGCTGCTTTTTCGGTGTAGGGCCCTTCCCCGTCACGTGTTGGTGTTTTGAGGTATAAGCGGCGGTGCGGTGGTAACCGGTGCACTTGGGATCTGTCCGATGCGGTGATCTCACTGACGTGTTTTCTGACGATTTAGACCGGATCAAAAGGCTCAGAGACCCGAATTTCCGTGAAACCGCTTAGAGTTTTATAAAAATACATGTTACGATAAATTATATTAAGCCGGAAAAGAACAAAAAAATTCGGTTAATTTTTAAAATTTTTATTTTAATCGTGGGTGGGCTAGCAGAGATGCGTATGGGACTTGATCAACATCTGTTTCAATATTTTAATTACCTTCTGGGGACAGTTTTGATATAATTTGGACTATTTGCAGGTTAGACCAAATAAGAACTCAGTCAGCTGCTTCTCCGGCAGATGATAAGAGCTCATCTAGTTATGAAGAACCGTCTCCTCGGATTACATTCACCCGAGCAATGATCAATTATTATACACAGGAAAAAACTATAAAGATGAGCGGGAGAACCGGTTCCAAGATATACGAGGGTTGCGAAGAGCAATCCGGCGTACAAGCCGTGACAAAGGTGGCAGCCGATATCTTCTCCGGGAACGTTTTCATTGCAACAGCTACGTCAGACCGCCAAAGCTGTGACCTACGAGGATCACTCGTTTTCGGGGAGAGAGGCCATGGTTGCCGTTAATGGTTGTGACTAACCGGAGAACTTTCTCTGGTCGGATGGACACGGTGAGCCTCGGACCTGAAGAGGGTGGCCCGCTTGTACCTACTCGAGGCGCCACGACAAACAACGTAAACCAAAACAAACCAGGAAGGCGGCCGATCATAATAAAACATGTACCAATAAAGAATATTTTTTTAAAAAAAAAATACTTAAATTAATAATGAAAGGTTTTAATTAGATTAGAAGAATATTTATTTAATAAATAATATATAAATTTATATTTTATTATAATAAATAGAAGGTAATAAAATATGTGCCAACAAATTAGATTTTTAAAATTATAATAATTTTTAAATAAAAAACTTAAATCAATAATGAAAGTAAAAGGAAGAAAATAAGTATAGGGCTAATGTGGCGTGACAGTGATGTGGCAGTTGACGTGGGCGAGATTGGTGATGTGGTAGCTGACATGGAACATTCCAACTTTTTATGGCGACGTGGCAGATGACGTGGGTTCGGACTATGCTTGGGAAAGTTTTGCAGAACCCAACGATTCGATCTCGCCCACCGAGACGTTTGCTAGGAGAAGTGAACTTCGTCGCCGAACAGAGCCTAACTTCTCCGGTGGAAGATTCAAGCTTATACTCCAAAATGACGGGAACCTGGCGGCTTGCTCTCTCTCCCGTTTCCTACCAAGGTCATATTAGTTGGGTTTTTGCTGTCTGCAACTCTCGTGTGTTTTTTTCTCTTTGTCTGGAACAAGTCAGAAAAGCTCTCTCCAAAATCAGATGACTCAGGAGGAAATCTCATGAATTTCACTTAAAGAGAGCTGGAAGAGATGATGACTGGTTTCAGAGAAGTAGTCGGCATTGGTTCTTTAGGAACTGTCAACAAAGGAGTCTTGTCAACATCCAGTTCCACCAAGTTTGTGGCTGTCAAGAAGCTTAGACTAATTGCCCAATGAAAGGATCAGAAATTCAAGAACGAACTGAAATCAATCGCCAAGGTTCATCACAAGAATCTCGTCCCGCTGCTAGGATTTTGCGATGAAGGTTCCCATATTCTTGAGCAATGGGTCTCTGGCCAGCTTCCTGTTCGCAGATTCCAAACCCAGTTGGAGCCAACGGATTCACATAGCCTTCGGAATCGGAAGAGGGTTCCTGTACTTGCAAGAAGAGTGCCAAAACCAAATCATCCACTGCGATATCAAGCCTCAAAACGTGCTTCTAGACGACATTTTCATGCCAAGGATCTCCGACTTCGGATTGGCAAAGCTGCTCAATGCAAACCAGACTCGGAACGGTTACAAACTTAAGGGGAACTAGAGGATATGTTGCACCTGAATGGTTCAAGAACACGCCCGTCACAGCAAAGTGGATGTGTACAGATTCGGGGTCCTACCGTTGGAGATCATTTGCTGCCGAAGAAACGTTGAGCGTGAGATGGGCGGCGGAGAACCGGCGATTTTGGCTTTGTGGGCTTTTGATTGCTTCAAGGAAGGAAGATTGGACATGTTGGTGACAGATGACAAAGAGGATACTAAAAGGCTTGAGAGGGTATTAATGGTGGCAACCTGGTGTGCAACCAGACCCTTCCTCCTTCCTGAGCTCACTGGCCTGAAATTCTCTCTCCCTGCTCTGTGATTTGTGACTAGTGAATTATAAGCACGAATTGTTTAAGCAGTTCTAATATCAATTCCAGCCAGGGTATTATCACGGCCTTAATGTCCAAATCTGAGTTAACTCAGTTACATAAAATGATTTTTTTAATAACTCAATTCCGGCCAGGCTATTATCACGGCCTTAATGTTCTCTGAGTGCTAGCTCTGACGGCTGAGTTTTAGAGCGAATTTTTATAACCCAGCAAAATAAAAAGAACCGAGTTATAAACTGTTATAGTACAGCTCCCACACCCTCGGAGTCGGCTTGGGCGAGTCTGAATAACTCGTTCAGAGCGTCAATACCCTTCTGCAAAGAAACTCTACCGTCTACTCTGTATCGTATACATATATAGGTTCTCCTGTCGCAATTTGATCTTCCTTCCCTGCTTCTTCCTCTCCTTCGTCATCTTCGTATTCATCAAATTCACGGCCAGTTTCTTCATACCCAGAGAAGACATTGTCCTGATTTGAGCAACTTCTGCCACTGCCTTTTACAATGAGGATTCGAGGATCGTCAATCACTCCCACAAGCTCTCGTTTCTCAGCTGTCTGTCATTCATTTTCTTCGGCTTCTTCTTCACCATTGGCTTCCGTTGAATCAAATTCCTCATCTGACCGCAAAGCTCGCTGCGAAGGCCTCGATCTCCTAGTGGAGGCAGTTCTGCATGTCACGGCTCCCGCCATCTGCAACATCTCGTTCACGCAGAGGAAAGTTGTCCGAAGAGCAAAGAGAGCATTGAGGTTCGAGAAAGCTGCTGTAAATGGATTTGGAGAGGAAGAAGAGGATATGAAGATAAAGAAAGAGAAGGAAGATAGAAAAAGAGAAATTGAAGTAATTTCGAAGCCCAAAAGACGAAAAAGAGTTATGGCCTTACCCTCTAAGTACCAAGATTCAGTGCTTCAACCATGGAAACGGAATACGCGCCAGCGTCGATCTCCTGATGTAGATGAATAATCAGATACATTTTTTGGTGTTTGTGAGGCGGGTTTCAATTCTTTGGCTTTATAGAACGACTTCACATTGAGTTTTACGAGATTGGTCTTTTGAAAGCGTTCCCCTTCTTTGGGGTATTCTTCCATTTCTTGCTCGGTACATATTTGCATAGAAAGTTTTCCGATTACTGTTACTGTTAGTCAGATCTCTGCGATCTCAGCGTGATCTAGTAACTTCTCTGTAATTTATCGGTTTCTGCAAAGTTCTGTTGTGAGGATTGATTGATTACAGGCTGAAATTTTGGGGGTTCCTAACATTCTTTGCATGAGTAGATTCTTCATTTTCCTGGCATCTTCTATCTTCGGTACTATGTTGTGCTTGCTACCTGCAATCTGGTGCCGATTGGATGAAATGAAGATTGAACATTGTTATTCAAACTTTTCCAGTTCTTGAGAAACAGCCTCACTAACACAACTTGATCAAGATTCCAGTGGGTTGACTGGACCTCCATGGCTAAATTTAGTGAAACTTCATTAAGACTATGAAAAACAAGTACTGTGGCAACCAATATATTCACCATAACTGCTTATTCAGGTTCTTCATCTAGATTGCCTTGAGACAGTACTGTCCCCATCAATTTTCAAGTTTTATGTAGTTAGTCAGAATATCAGATTGCCGTCCCATCATTTATGCCCTGATTCTTGCAAACCCAAAGAATATGACTTATTCTCAACTTCAGCTTCCGAAAATACTTGGAATCATGAGATGACGATTTAGTCACTAGTTTCTGTAAGTAAGAAGGTTAACTGATTTCATTGGAACTGAAACAAGTTCGATTGAGAGATCAGTAAATATGAGAAAACTTACCCTCCAGATATTAACTACTTGTTGGGGATGGCGCTATGGCAAGTACTCTTATGCAGATAAAGTTTCTACTCTTCTGAAGATTCAAAAACTGATAAAAATGAAGAAACAGGATGACAACCTTGGAGCTTGGTGGTAGCCTTTTTTCAGTCACTAACATATTTGTGAAAACTGACAGAAAACTGAAAAAGTTCCTTGAAGTGGGAAGAACCCAAGTTGAGAGTCATGGATTCATGGAAGCTATCTTTATGCTTTATATATATTATATATCTCTTTTATTAACAAGTTCAGATTTCTTAAACATGCAGAAACCTAACTGGAAGCAGAAGACTGTCTTTATCACTACAGGATAGTTCTGTAAAAGGAAAAACCCCTTGCACAGTATGTGATTCCATTTAAACATGGTTGATCTGTTTGCATCTGTATACTTTTTTCCTGCTAAGAATGTGTGTTTTCAAATGAAAAGTGGCCCCAACACATATCAAGGTGAAGTGCTGTAAAATCTAACTCCACACTCTTCCTTAAGCTCACAAGTCAGCTTCCAGGCAAGCTTTGATTCGGGCCATCCTTGTTGGGTTTCTGCTATTTCTTGTTTCTACTATTAACAACATATGCAGTGGAATAGAATAGAAACTACTCACCTAGATTGTTCCCTCTTTGTCTTTTTTTTTTTAAATCTCCAAAAGAGAGTTAAAACTTTTAAACTTTTCATAAACTGGGTGTTCCTTTAGAGATTAGACTCATATAGGGCTGTTAACTACAGATATCCTTCTGTTCTGATTGGAATCCGGGTTCCAATTATCATAGAATTGTCCTAAACAGAGTTCTTGATCTTAATTCAAAGTGGAATTAAAATTACAAGATCCGTTTCAAATGGTGCATAGAGGTGGGAAGTTTGAAATTACTCTACAGTTGATGGAACAAATATTATCTGACATAGTCAAAATGGTATATACGATTGGCTTTCTTCTTGTCAAAGTGCTTCAATCAATAAATGGATCAGAGTCATGAAAGTGATCATAACAGGGTTATCTAAAGCTCATTCTAGAAAAAAAAACTAGTTGGCTTTTTTGTGGTTTCTACACAGCTTGGGTAGAGGCTTATATATGAACCCCTACCTACTTTGATATTATGTGAAATTTTGATTGAACACCCACATAATAGTAAATTAGAAGGCATACTCATCAATATCCTAAACAAATCTTACAACGCCCATTTTTATATAAACCCACGAGGAGGGAAGATGTTAAGAGACATCTACGTGTGTAAGGGTGGTATGATTAGTAAATAAGGAGAACTTTCATAGAGATGACATAGAATTGTAATTATGCAAGCTAGTGTATGCCTTCTTATGTCTTTTTTCTTTTGAAGCATGTAGCCTTAAGGGTATTATAGTCATTATAAACACCTTTACACAACTATAAATATAGCCTCAAGACATGAAGTAGAGTATTCAAGTTTCTTCCTTTTGGTTCAAATTCGTCCATAAACCTCTTTCTTCTCTCCTCTCTCCTCTCTCCTAAGAGCTAGAATTTTTCTCATCTCTACTTCCCTTAAGATCTCTTTTGTTTATGTCTTGTTCTTGGAAATCAACAGAAGAAGACATGGTGAACGAAAACCTTGTATTTTTATACAAGCTTTAAAAACAATGATAATGAAAAAAGAGAAAGATTTAAGAATATATAAGTATGTCGATTCACTAAATCTATTATAATTAATATCATTAAAACCGAACCGGCCATCAAATCGGTAGGATGACTCGTTTTGGCACATTCAAGTTAGATTGGATTCAACCATTGGCTATGAATCAATCTTCAATTGGTTGATACTACCTTTTTAAAATATATGTACTAGGTTCCTCTCTCTAATAATGTTTTCATTAAAAATGATTGAATCGGACTGAACTAACCCGTATAATTCAAATTCAGACCATACCAACCAGCCAGGTATTCATGTTTTTATCCGATATGCAAGTTGAACCAGCTGCCTCCATCTGCTTCTACACAGTTTACATCAATTAGCATATTAGCTAGGGAGAGAACTCTATTACTTCAAACAGTCACTTTTGCAAAATGGTTCATCTGATCCATTTCCATGCAGATTGGATTGGGTGTGTATATGGGCAAATAATCTTACGGATTAGACTAATCTTTGGATAGCAGTTGATTTTTTTTTTTTTTTTTTGCTTAAAGAGCAGATGCTTCCAGAAAGAAAAGCCTAAAATGTATTTGTAGAACATAACATTGATGCCAAGATGATCCTCTAACCCACCATTTGGCAATTAAAATAAGCCTTTTTTTATTTTTAATGAAGAAGCCATTTGAGTGAGTCAATAATCTCCTTATTTAAAGGATGCTCCTGGCCTGCCTTCTTCAAAGAAAAACAAGTATGGCGACAACAATTCTCCTCTAGCATTAGAATATCATAAGCCGGCGGAGGACTAAAACACCAGTCAACAAGCAGTCGTCTATCAATCAATATTAAGATAAACTGTAAGTATGATTTGCCCAAATCCATGAGCTTTTTACCTGCTTTTATTGAAAGATTAAGTAGAAATCGAGCAACCCTTACGTCTCTTCAGAGTGAGACCATCATATCATCTATTCACCTGAGCCCAGGGCAGCATTGTCTCAAATGGACTAGAATGAATGAACATTCGTTTTTGTGATGCCTTCACAGGGGTAACCATGGAGTGATTCTCCGCGAGACCAGTATCCCAATCCTTATACACATGATATATGATTCCCGATGGAAGAAAAACGTTCTGTCGCCCATAATTCAGTCATGGAGAAACAGAGCATATTCTCAAATCCATTACTACATGAAGCATCAGTGTGTCTCTGTTATTCCCTGCTCAACTATATAAGTGTCCAAAACTCCTGCAATGACTAGATTCTATTTGGTAAAATTGAAGCAACAGAATGACTCCATGGAGCATCTCTCGGATATTTTTGAGCTTTCACTCACAGTTGCTTTTAGTAGTAGTCACGCAACCCAGAGTTGAATCGGATTGCTAATGATTCATTTGACTCAGGTTCATTCACATTGGTAAGTTGAAAATTCATCTCAGTTCTGAGACTGTCAATAACATTAGAAGGCATCATACTCTGCTAACAGACAAGTAATAACACCACATAAAACATACTTTTCGACTACAAGTAGGATGCTCTATCATCGAAAAAGAGACTGTATTTAGAACAAGAAAGGAAAAAAGATTAAAAACAAGAGCAAGAACCATGTGACATGAGATAGTTCCTTACAACTTTCCAACTCCATTTTTTTCTCATTCTTTTGAGGTTATATTGGTTCTTGTGGTGAAATTTTACACCCAAAAGATATCAGAATCAGAAAGCTTCTCTTCCTCCCCAAGCCCAACACACCTTGTACCATTTTTCTGTATTCTCAGGCTCGAACCATGTATATATTATTTACAGGAGCAACAAGGCTACACTATGAACCCATGTTTGGGGTTTCAACAATCAAGCCTCAAACCAAGAAGTCTCATGTGTGAGCAGACTGTGACGATAGCAATCTGGAGTGGTTGTGCTCACCTTCATAAGTAACTATCAGCATTGTGGGTTCTTCCAAGCACCTTTCAACATGCTTCCTTGCTGGGCATCCTCTCATGCTGCTACATTTGTAGTATCCCCTGCATAGATTGTAGGGGTTAATCTGTTAGCACTACTATCAATCCAGAAAAAGATACCAAATGCAGCTCCTATGTTATAACACTCTTAGAAATTTTACAGTATCCAGTAAGCAATGAAACAAGCAGTGCTTTTTTCAGAAACAATCTGAATACGTTTTTCAAGCTTTTAACTCCAAGTTCAAACAAAGTGAAGATTCTCCATGTACACGCAAATAAGAATGAAGAGATAAGTTTCTTGGAAAAGCTTTTTGAACATAAAGAAAGAACGAAGAACAATGACATAAGAAATGTGATTCAATTATGACATGAATAAACAGTGAAAATTCAATTATCACATGAATAAGCAGGGGAACTAAAGAATAAAGTTAGCAGCCGTTTAAAGTAATCATAAGTAATGAAATTTGCCATTGAAGTTGAGTACCATGAAGACACAGGAATTTTTCCTTTTTTTTTGTCCCAGCACAAGAGACCAATCAACAGTTGGAAACACGACTAACCTTTATAAATTAGAACCATAACACAATGAAATTGCAAAAAGAAAAAGAAAAAAAGAAGAAAACAGGGACCAAAATTCTAATAGTTCCAGAAACAACATCAGGTCTAGCTTAGTGTTAGGTACTTAATTGAACAACAGGAGAGGTTAAGGACCAAAACATCCAAAAACAACAAGAAAAGAAAAAAGAAAAGAATAAAAAACACAGACCTAGGGTGTGGAGAACCCTTGATTGGCTTCTGTCCATACTTCCTCCATGAATACTCATCAGGAGGAATATCAGCCAGTTTGCTACTAATAGCAGGCACTTTGATGGATCTCTTCACCCTTAGTTTCCTATACAGTAACAAAAGGCTGAAATTATTCCCACGTCTACAAATTTAATGAAAATTTAAAATTTTAAACGGCTAGAAAAGTTAGTAATGAACCTCTTCTTTGAACAGTGGCATCTCCCACTAGTCCCACATTTGCCACTACCATCTTCCCCTCTACCAGAGCACCTTCTCTTGGCAGATTGATGCATGCTACGATGATCCGATGACTGTGGTGCTCCGATCAAATGAAAGGTTTTTGGATCTAAACTAGCCACACTCCCATCAATGCTCAAAGACGACATAAAAGAGCGACCAGACGACATGGTTGGTGTACAACTAGAACTATCAAACTTGAGATTTATCCCACTATTGCCCCTCCTGTACAACATATCAGCGTGAAATTTCATCTGCTGCTGAAGCTGAAACTTCTGCTGCTGCTGCTGAAGGAACTGGTAGTGGCTGGCGGCTGCTGTTTGCGGGGCAAGTTGAAGCAAGTTTTTATCAGAAGAATCCATGTCAAGAGAAGGGTTTTCAAGGAAGACCTTTTGTGAGACTTGCGCCGAAACTTTAGGAGCTGAATCCGTTTCTGGGGTCGGTTTTTCCAAGAAACTCCTTCCCAGAAGCTGTAGAGACTTAGGTGAAGACTCCGTTTTTAGTACTGGGTTATCTAAGAAAATATGTGGAGGATTACCCGTCTGGGTTTTCTTCATTCTCCTGACTCTTGCATGTCCCATGTTAGTACCGAGAAGATTAACTACTTTCTGAAACTTGAAAACAGCTTCTCCCGTCTGTAAGATTAGATTTCTGTACTGTATCTGATCCTGGGGCTGAGATAACAGAGTCAAGACTCGATGACAGCACTCCACAGCAGCTCTATTGGCCTCTTCAACCTCCTCCATTTTTCGACAGACCTAAAACCCAGCCCTAGAAACCCAGAAACAAGGTCATCTGAAACAAATCAACAACCACTCATCCAGCGAAGATACCGAAAAGCCCAAGAACCCAGATGAGATTTCCATCAGTTCATCACTAAGATACTTCAAGCTCCGTAAAACCCAGCAAGATTATCTGATTGAATTGGACGCACAAGACTTGATCAAAACGAGCAAGACCCAGAAAAGGTTGTGATAAAATTAGATAGACAGATAACAGAAACAAGGAGAAAACAAAGAGACGGAGCTCAGATATTGAGCTATCAAACCCTAGATTCTTCCCCCTCCCACCATGGGACTCGGATTGAAAGGTGTGAAAGGGAAGAAGACCCCTGCTGGCCCAAGAATTACCAGAGGGAAGAAATTTTCGTCTCTTTTAATAGTTTAATATCTTACAAGAAAAAACACAAGTTGAAAGAAAGAAAAACCATATAATAGATTTTCTAGAGAGAGAAGCTGGAAAGAGGGTGTGTCAGGATTTAAATAATCTGTGCGCCCGAGAAATGAAACTGCCGTCATTGTCACAGATCCGAAAGCGGGTCCCGCACAGACCTCGTTATTCCTCTTCGCCCGCTTTCGTTTTCCTTTTCACTTTGTTTTCTTCTTTTCGTCTCGGTTTTTTCTTCCCCTCTGTAATTTTCGGCTTTCGGAGTGCGTCAAAGAGTCTCCCTTTAGGCTGGGGTCCACTGCGGCATCCGAAGTTGCCGTTGAACACTTTGCCAATACTATGACGCCACGTGGCAGAAAACCAAGAAAAATAGACACGTGCCTCTCGCCTGTTGACCGAGCAGCCTTTGGGCGATGATTTCGCGCCGGAGAACAGACGGCAAGTGGGGACCGCAGTCAGAACTCCGTTGACTTGAAAGAGACCTCTCTCTCTCTCTCTTAACCTGTTCCCGTTGTGGAATTACGAAACTATCCTTTTTCACGAAGACGTAGAGGCCCTCGACCGTTGAGCCCGCACGAGTCTCTAGTGGTCCAGTGAGGGTGGTACATAGTGTGCACGTGTGAGGCCTCACGGATTTTTTCAAATACATCAACCACTCATAATATCAAAATTGCCCCTATTCGATTTAAATACAATCACTTTGTCTGCACCCATAATTTTCTTCATTAGAAAAGATAATACTATTTACAAATTCTCTTTATATTTTATTGTATTATTATAATTTAATTTAAAATTTTAAATAAATATAGAATAAGAAAAAAAATTCAAGTTGCGAATTATTTATTTCATATTCAATGATAAAAATTAAAAATTGGGTACACCTAACAACTTTTCTTAGTAGTTTGGTTGCAAATAGAATTGGAAATGTACCTCAAATGCGTAAGCACACCATTTAGGACCCTCCAAAATTGGACTGGGTGCATGTGACATGATCGTTTATTTGTATTCCCACATGGAATCAACTTGATCAACTCATTATTGTAATCAATTAAACAACACCTTGCATGACTTAGGTTTGTGCATGTCATGCACCACCTCTTCATTGTAGGAAGTCAAAGAGAGTGAGGGGGTGAGAGTAGTACAAAGTTCGTTTTCTTATATAGTTTAAACAAACGAGTGGTTAAGTTCAAGGGTGGGGTTTTCAGCTCTTCCTTCATGTCGTAATTGGCATCCGATTTATCAAACCCAGTTGAACCAAGAATAGAGTGGGGTGAGAGTAGTACAAAGTTTGTTTTCTTATATAGTTTAAACAAACGAGTGGTTAAGTTCAAGGGTGGGGTTTTCAGCTCTTCCTCCATGTCGTAATTGGCATCCGATTTATCAAACCCAGTTGAACCAAGAATAGAGTGAGGGGGTGAGAGTAGTACAAAGTTCGTTTTCTTATATAGTTTAAACAAACGAGAGGTTAAGTTCAAGGGTGGGGTTTTCAGCTCTTCCTCCATGTCGTAATTGGCATCCGATTTATCAAACCCAGTTGAACCAAGAATAGAGTGAGGGGGTGAGAGTAGTACAAAGTTCGTTTTCTTATATAGTTTAAACAAACGAGTGGTTAAGTTCAAGGGTGGGGTTTTCAGCTCTTCCTCCATGTCGTAATTGGCTTCCGATTTATCAAACCCAGTTGAGCCAAGAATAAAGTGAGGGGGTGAGAGTAGTACAAAGTTCGTTTTCTTATATAGTTTAAACAAACGAGAGGTTAAATTCAAGGGTGGGGTTTTTCAGCTCTTCTTCCATGTCGTAATTGGCTTCCGATTTATCAAATCCAGTCGAACCAAGAATAAACCCATTGGGTCAGATTTATCTAATCAGAACGCCCACACCGCAAAAATGGACTAATTTGTGAAAAAGTTCAACAATGCACAAAATGTAGACACTTAGAATGGCAACTAAGTGGGTTTTAAAAGAGAAACACTTATAAAAAAAAGTTCGTCTTGATGAGAACAACTGTTGTCCAAAGGGTGGTGAATGTATGTCATTTAAGTCAAAGAAGACAAGGATGGAGTTGTATTTTATTGATTCAACATGATTAAACAAAGGTTGCAAAGGTTCTTGTTTGTAACAAAATTTGACCTTAATCCACTATTAGCTTCATTAACCAATGTAATTAAGTTCAAGCACATTACTTTAATTCAGCTTTTTCTTCCTCTCTATACTTTTAAATCATGACACACATAGTGGAATTAGGCAAACACTTTCAAATTAGTAGCACTTCATTGAATCATTAAAGTATGTGACAACATTATATTAAATTAATCAGTGTAGTTGACCGCTGTTTATATGAAGTCACTTTTTTTCTCTTCCCACTGCAAAGACTGTCATTTTTTCAACTCAATCAACAGTGAAATGTGGTTCTTTTCAAAAGGAATTTTGTTTTTACCAGGATCGTTCTTCAAATTCTCTAAAATTGCCCTGACACGTTTTGGTTTGAAATCTGATACTCAGAGTAGCTGCCTACCTCCCTATGAGCTTGTTCTTGTCAAAGAAAGTCGCATTTATAAATAGCTTTTTAAAAGAGAAAGAAAACAGAAGTTGTTTGTTCACATTAGGCCAGGAATCAATGTGAATGAAGCACGTCTTTTCTTTCATTTCTTGTTCTTAATTGGGCTTCCCGAGGTTCCCTGCTCCTTTTCCTCCATTATTTAATGAGCAAATCTCCTTGTTACGAACAAAAAAACATAAAAGAAACAGATGAAAGGAGAGAATACTGGCTTAAAGTCAATGAAGGAGTTGTCTTGTCTCTCGCTTTCCCTCGCTCCTCTGATTCTTTAATCTTGCTTTCACTTTTCTTTTCTTTTTTTTCTCTTTTCTGGGTTTTTTTTTCCTCGGCTTCTCACACAAGGAAGGAATATGAATTGCAAATGTCCTGCTTTGGACAATAATGGAGATTAGAAAATCAGGGACTTCGTTGCTTGCGGGAACTCTCTCTCTCTGCGGCCCTCGTGATTTTGCGTGAAGTGGAAGACGATCATATCAAGGCTAAATTGGATAAGAATTCGAACTGGATTTTTAGTGAAATCCTGGATCCTGTGTCGATGATAAGAACAAAATGGATTATTCGATGTCTCGCTTTTTTTACGGGTTTCACATTACACCCTGTGTGTTTTGGCCTTTCTCTTAGCTAAGTAAAGCACCCTGCCTTATCATAACCTAATAGTTAATCTTACTGGATCAATCATTTTACAAAATGGGGAAAGGCAAACTTTGCCTTCTTTTGGCATCGGATTTTATCAAATCCAATGCACGAAGATCAATTGATTCTTTGGCCTGTAACATCGCCTAAATATTGGATTTTCAGGTACCTGATGTTTGAAGCTCAATATCAAGAATCTTCTCAGTGAAGTTTGGTGAAGCAAGCTGCCAACATGAGTTTGGACTAAATTCATGAATCAAAATCCCTTTTGTTGAATTTCTTTTCATCGGAAGCAAATCATAAAGAAGATGTCTCAATGAAAACCACTATCAATCGTACAAATCATAAAGAATTATGTGCAGAGCAAAGGTCCAACCTTTGGGTCATAAGAAATTTCATCTGAACAGCATATATTAACATACATTCTACAAGGGGGACATGACTGGGTCTACAAGTGTTTATTGGGATTTTAATATTCATAGCCAGACAATAAGTGATTCTAAATTCTTTAAGGAAAAAGCACGACAAACTAAAAAAAAAATTCAATAGTTTGTTTTCATCTAAAGATTGTTTTTTGGGAAAAAAGTGGTAGTGTTTTATTTCAATTTGATTTCTTTTCATCTAAAGGTTCTTGACTGGTTGAATCAATTGACTTGGGCCTTTACCATGACTACGTCTATGACCATTCCCAGATAACCCAGTAAGGCCAGCCGATTTGGAAATGAGCTAAGTCACCTGGACCATGTTTTTTAATGTTAATTATACAAGTACACACCTGAAACACCCATGTGACAATTGAGTCAAAGCCCAAGCCACATGACCTAGACCATGTAAATAAGTGGTTTTAACCACTGTTATAAAACCCGACCCAGTCACCAACCCAGTGAGGTGGCCAGATCAGCTCCAACCTGGTTCAACTGGGTCTGACCACCAGTTGAAGCGGTGCTGACATCACAACATATATATATAAACTGTAAGGGGAAGAACATTCCCCTGATCTATGGGTTACAGAGGGAGAGGGAGCTCCACATGGTAGATGGGAGGGCAGGGGACTTTTCCCCACCAGCCGATGGAGAGGGGAGGCAAGGCTCCACCCCCTTCCTCTCCCTCTGTAATTTTAAAGACAGGGTGGCAGAAACCTCTGCCCCGTCCCCCTCCACCACCTCCCCTTCCCCCTCTGCTTTCCCTTCCCCTTTCCTCTTTCCCTTTTCCCACCTTCCCCCTTCACCCTTCCCCCTTTCCCCTTTCCCCTTCCCCCTTCATGCATGTAGGGAAGAGCAACCCGGCTGACTAAGCTGGGTCGGACCAGCAAACCTGGCCAGATCAGCCCGGTTTTTGCTCTTCCCCAGGTTTTTCTCTAATATGACCAGGGACCAGGTCCGGTCGAATCCGGTTCAACCAGCTGGTCCTGTCCAGGCTTTATAACACTGTCTTAACTTCTTAAAGAAATGGAAAAAAAACAACCTTTTGTTTTTGACTGCTGGATTAGTTTGCCCCACTGGTCAAACTAGTGAGACCAAATATTTTTGATGACTAACCAGGTTTTAAAGCATTGGACGGCGTACAATAACATAAGGAACTCCCTTCCAACTATACTGTATGAGCTAACAACAAAATACTCTCTTACCAACCAGTGAATTGCTAACAACAGAAAATACTATGAACGGGTTACTCCTACTACTAAAGTCAAATTATAATAAACCATTAAAAGGTATTGAGTTGATTATTCTCACCCTATCAGTAGAAAATATTGACCCCTTGACTATGAGATTTCATTATACTCACCTCCTTCCACATATTCTCTGTCAAAAAATGACAAAATGGCTCTTAACTCAATGTTTTTATAAATTTCCCCCTTATTTGTAAAAAAAAAAATAAACAAAAGAAGAAGGGTAATGAAATTAATCTAGGGATGGGCTTAATTCAAACACTAAGTTGTTTATTTTATGTGGATTGGACCCTTACCTTAATGACCACATTGTAAGTGAGATCTTGAGGTCTTAAATTCAAGTTTCACCAGAGTATGGGGTGTCGTGTGTGTCTGTAATCACGATCCAATAAAAAATACATATTAAGGGTACTTCTTATCATTTTTTGTAAGAAAAAGAGATGAGATGAAAAGAGTTAGTGTAATCAAATTTCAAAACCATGGGATGGGCATAAGCACTGATGTTCTTAGGGAGAGAGAGTAATTTCAATTTTTCAGGGGTGAGTCTAACCAACCAAATACCTATGCTGATATGCATGCACTTTAAAAAAATAATGTGACTGACAATTTGATTCCAGCAGAATAATATGATTGTTTCAAGTAAAATAAAAAAATTTAGACTCCAATTAAGTGTGATTTGTCATACAATAATTTGAAACAGGACATAGGTTTATGAAATCCCCACCAGTAACTAAAAAGTTACTAGAATTTTGTAATTCTTGAAGAGTCTAAAAATGAAATGAACAATAAAGAGTCTTTTAAATATATTAAAAAAACTAAAAACACAAACAAAAAAAACTCAAAAAAGACAAAAAAAAAGGAAATATTAAGCATAACTCAGACTTATGCTCTTAACATTCTTTGAACACTAACATTTACCTCTCCTAAGCAACTGGAGTGAGAAAGCAAAGTAAATTGAGTAATACCATGTCGTAGATATGTAATTTGCCCATAAATAGTCAGTATTGAGTGCTAATAAAGCAATGAAGAGGGAGAAGCTGGTTAGTTTAAACAATGCATTTTATATGATCAAAGCTAATTGTTAATCACAGGATGATTTATCCATTGATATCTCATTGCACCCAAAGTTCAGTTGATATCAAACCAATGAATACATCCAGACAAGATAGGCTTGGAAAGGGAAAAAATTACTTTTGACAAATTGAGTGACTACAAATCACCACATTTGGTGCCTATATAAGTGGGGTTTTTGGCTGTCTCACAGATCTCCATAGATGCCTTGTTGTTTATTGATGTCCTAATCTATAAAAAAATGATGTTAAACTTACCTTTAAAAGTTCTAGCTCAGATTGGACCCACAAGTTCTATAATCCAATTCCTACCACGAGGTTGGTAACACTCCCTAGAAATTGCCATTTCATAAACACCAAATTGATGGTCCAATTAGGGTTCATGGTAAACAATGACTGATTATGTAAGGGCACTTCCTGTAATTCACTTAATTTCAGTTTAGTTTGGTGGCTAGTCTGGATCAGACCATTATTTTGGTCCACCAAATAAAATGAAAAAAAAAAAAATGATTCATTCTTACAGTATTTTTTCAAGAAAGATTTTCTACTTAGTCTAGGCTCTCATGGAAAAAAACCTCACCAAAACAAAAAAAACTAATTTCAAGTTGGAGGATATATTTTGAGAAAATTACTTATATTTACTATTTTTTCTCGTGTTAGTGCCTACAATAGAATAAAAGGAAAGTTCTCTTTTTGTTATTAGTGCCAAAATTATAAACTGACGAAATATCAAAATTTGAAGTTATACTCAACCGAATGATAAAGGCTAGTAGTTGACTTCACTCAAAACCATAGCCAACTCCACCCTAAATAGCAGAAAAGCGCACTTCAAATGAAAAAATACTTTTACACCTTTTCATTCCTATGCTAAAAGGATTATCCTATTGTTTCTTTCAAGCAGAAACATGACCTTAGAAAGAAGGGAATGAAGAGCAGCAACACAATCATGTACACAATAAAATAACTTTCACATCAATATGAACTGTATTAAAAAATTGGTTCATCGTGGCCTACATCAAAATCCAAGGTACTACAATAAAATTAGGTTAAAATGGTAATAATAAGCTCTCATATGTTGCTCAAAGCAATTTTTATTAGAAGTTGAAGATACTATTAATACCAATTGGACGATCTTCCAATGTGAGCAAGAATGCCTTGAATCACTACAATAGAATGTTGTCATTGATTTTTTTTAGAACACATTTAAATAAGAAACCCCAAACAATAGATGCAGATAGAAATTCTTTAGCAACAAAATTTAGATATACGTGCAAGGCAGGTTAGTAACTTAACCATGTAAAATGCAAGTCGCCTCCAAAAGCCTCATTGGTTGCTTTTGTCCCTTTCAATTGCTTCTATATTAGCATCCTTCGAGAAAATTTTATTAGTTAAAATCCTGAGGATATGCAGAATTGAAGCATTCTTAAAGGCAACAAAATTTAGATATTCGTGCAAGGTATGTTAGTAACTTAACCCTATGTGGTTGAATAAATAAACCATGTAAAATGCAAGTCGTCTACAAATTGGTTGCTTTTGTCCCTTTCAATTGCTTCTATATTAGCATCCTTCGATAAGATTTTATTACATTGTTCAAGTCAAAATTTTGAGGATATGCAAAATTGAAGCATTTTTTTAAAGGCAACAAAATTTAGATATACGTGCAAGGTATGTTAGTAACTTAACCCTATGTGGTTGAATAAATAAACCATGTAAAATGCAAGTTGTCTACAAAAGCCTCATTGGTTGCTTTTGTCCCTTTCAATTGCTTCTATATTAGCATCCTTCGATAAGATTTTATTACACTGTTCAAGTCAAAATCCTGAGAATATGCAGAATTGAAGCATTCCTAAAGGCAACAAGAGACATGCAGGTTTTCCTCATGAAAACATTAAGTTTCACTAGGTAATTCACTTTCACTTTCCACTGCACTTTGAAAGCGCAGTGGAAAGTGAAAGTGAATTACCCAGTGAAAGTAAAAGTGAATTATCTAATTTCATGGAACAAACAATTCCCCCCAAAATATAAAGTTTCCCACTATCTAATTTCAGAAAATAGTCAATTCCGGGAATAAGAAACAATTTCATTAAAATGATATCATACCTTCGAATCGAAAGGAAGCAGGAGATGTGGCTTGCGGTAGATAGATACTGTCAAGAATGAGAGGAAAAGAGACAACGAGAGAAAGAGAGGGACAGCGAGAGAGAGACGGCAGCTGAGGAAAGAGGAAGAGAGACGGTTGCAGAGAAGAAGAGCGAGCGATGATGAGGAATTGCGGGCGAGTGGATAAGAGAGAGCAGGATGGCAATGGCTGAAAGGGAGCGTCATCTCCTTGAAACGGGCGAGAGGCAGACGAAACATCGAGTGAATGACGAGGGAATCGATAAGTGAAAGTGAATTAATTGGCCTCATGGAGTGAATTCACTTTCACTCCCCATTTACAGAGTGCACTACTGATTTTTGGGACACTTTCCCTAGTGAAAGTAAATTACATTTCACTGACAGAGTACACTTTCACTGCTGAAACTCAAATTCATGGTCTATGTTGTGAACGGCTAATGGTAACTAGTGAATCCAGCAAACAAACAAATGTCCGGTATATTCAGTTATAGATGTTTGAAAGCAATAAAGGACATAAGAGTATTGTAATATTCTCAAAAGTTAAGAAAAGTAAACGGCACAGACCTATTGAACTTCTAAGGCGAGAAAGAAATGACAAAGAGGAAAAGAGAACATGACAGCATCAAACAGAACTCCCTACAGAAACAAATCGTCTTAGCCTGCGACAGCGCTGAACAAAATTCTACGGATAAAATAAAAAGGAAATAATAATGCGAGTAAACGCATGAGCATACCTCTCGATTGTCTGTCACGTTCAAAACAAGCTTCCCGTCACAATGTCGGTACTTCATCACGAACCGAGACTGACGAATTTCGGTCAACGGTAAGGAATCAAGGGAAATCAAAATAAACATTTAATAAATAAGACGAAAACGCAAAGAACAAAAGAACAACGATGGCAAACAAATACAATAAAGTTTAAGAAAATCATAAACCGATAAGAGGATACAGATTGGGGACCCGCGCGAAAAAAGTTGAATGGATCGCTCCACGAACTCGTCTCACGAGGCCATGTAAACCATTCTCAAAAACTCGTCCAGAATGGAAAAAGTGAGAGCAGTAGGGCCACTAGTTCTTCTAACACAGCAAAGACAGCACTGCAGTCTGCAAAGGGGCAGCGGGAGAACGAATGCCTCCGGCGCCCACACACGGATGCATAGGGGTCTCTGTGTAATTTTTTTCTTCAAAATAAGCAATCGGAAAAATAAAGTTGGATTTTAATAGAAATATTCATAATATTTTATTAATAAATTATATTATTATTATTTTTCAAATATTATATTAAATAATTAATTTAAGTGTGATAATTAAGATATCTTAAAAGTAAGAATTTGATAAAGTATTTAAAGTAATTTTTTAAAGTTTTAATTATTTAAATTATTTAAATGAATATTTTAATTTTAATTTGTAATTATTATATTAATTTAGACTAAACAAAAATCTATCTTATTTTATTAATGAAATATCATTCTTATTTATTTTTTAAATTCATGATTTTTAATAATATATTAAATAATTAATTTAAGAGTGATAATTTAGATATTGGAAAAATAAAAATTTGATTAAGTACTTAAACATTTTTTATATTTATTTAATTTAATATTTTATTTTAAAAAAAATAAAAAAATATTTTATTAATAAATTCATTATCCACTTTTTGCTAAATTTTTCAATGTGCACAATAATACAAGAAAGTTTTAAAAAAAAATTACTTTTAATTTCACTTTCTACTTCAATTTCAAAATGCACTAACCCCAAAAATTTTCAACAAAGGGCATTCGTGTTTTGTGGCCATATGAAAATGTAGGAAAAAATCTTGTAGAAATATTTCCGACAATCAAAAATTTTCAACAAAGGGCATTCGACAGATTTGGACTCCCAGCTCCACACAGTTCTGCTCCTAAGACCCTTTTCAACCTTCTGGTCTCTCAGGTTTGTTAAGTTTCCACATTCTCCAGTTTATTTAGAGTTTCAAGTCGTTAAAGAAAGATCTGACTGAAAAGATTGAGCTAAACAATTTCCGATTTGGTTCTGTCGATTAAACGCAGACAGGACTTCATTGACCATTCTGTAATTTTTTTTTTTGCTTCATCTTGTCTGATTTCCTTCATGGTGTAGCTAGTTTTTAAGCTAACCTTGTTGGTCTCCGCGGTTGTGCAAGTTTTTTTTTTTTTTTTTTTTTTTTTTTGTGTTATGTGTTTTAATTATATTTCTGAACATATTTTTCAAAACACTTGCTGCTATCTCGATCTGAAATAAACAAATGGTGTTTCTAAGTGGGATTGGGGGTGCACTTTGATACCTGTCTGGCATAAACTCCCTGACAGATTATGAAAGATACATGTCTATTATTCTTTTGCTTCTCGTACTGTTCATTTTTAATATCGTTTCAAATGTGTTTGTTGCAGTGAGAAGATGGGGGAAGCGTTCTGCGGCATTGCTAAAGATGTTACTGAGGTAAGTGTTAGAACAACAATTCATATGCTCTTTCCCCTAATCCTGAATCAATTTGATTTTGGTCTACCGATTGTTTTCTTCTTTGCCAGTTGGTTGGTAGAACTCCATTGGTGTACCTCAACAGTGTAGTGGATGGCTGTGTGGCCAGAATAGCTGCCAAGCTAGAGATGATGCAACCCTGCTCAAGTGTGAAAGACAGGTATTATTTCCATTCCTGAACGTAAATTTTTTTTTGGGTATGAACACAGATATGAACAAGTGCATTTGTGTTGTTAGTTTAACTTTATTTTGAACTTGACAATAAGTGAAGGGAATGTAGTTTTGATTGTATAATAGCTACCAGTGACAATCTAGGTGGACCCATTCTTTGCTGTTCTTGATTATTTATCAGATGCTTATCCTCGCAATCTCCACTATCCCTGAATTCTTATTCCAAGACTTTTACCTTGGAAATGCTTCAATATATGGTGAAGGTTCTATATTAGTTGTGTACCGCCTTCTGTATGTGGACCAAAGACGAGATCATTTCTATTGCTATGTTAAGTTGTGGAGCCTAATTAACACCTTACGCCTTACACGGATTGTTGTATCGCGCACGATATATTGATTGTTGTTTCATTAAGGGTAGTTTGTGGATTTCACACTTGCATTACGGTTGTCCTAGTTTTCTCTTTATATTTGGGGGCGCCATTGTTAGGGTTATCATCGAGGTGGATCATCAGTTGGAGCTGAGAGAGGTTAGAGAAAAACAAGAGTATGTGGATTTCTCTTATAAACTATTTCATCTTCATAGTGGATTACTGTAGCGGCAGAAGACAGGATGTAGTCTCACCTTGAAACGAAGCTGTATAAATCTTGTGTTCTTCATGTTTGCCTTTTTATTTGTCTGCGATTATTATTACTCTCGTTAGTTTTGAATTAGGGCGTCTAATTACATGCTACTAGGTACTGACATATCATAGCACTGGGAGAAAACATCTAGGTTTATACTCATGATGTTTTTGGAGACTTGCTTCTTTATTAGATGTATTCTTGATGGTATTTGCTTTCTTTCAATGGCAGGATTGGATATAGTATGATCACTGATGCAGAACAGAAAGGCCTCATCACACCTGGCAAGGTCATACACGTACATTTCAATTTCAAATATTTTCCTTCTAATAGGTTTGCTGTGTACAAATCAGTTCCAAGCGGTTATTATTTTTGCCTTCTTTTTTCCATGTCAAATTAGTGAAAGAAGTTTAAGGAATGCTGATAATTTATTATAAATCAACTCATGTTGTTTTTTCCATTCCCCCCCCCCCCCAAAAAAAACTCGTTTTGTCTGTTCTTATTACTTATGGGAATTATGTAGTTTTATTCTCCACATCTTGAATAGCTGCTTATTCAAGTGCATCCGTTGTTCATACATGGTCCAAAAACATTATAAACAAGCTCCTACGATAACCTCATCTGAGAATTGCCATATAGCTTTTTACTATTTTTTCCGTCATTTTCTAGATCCTGTTCAAGTACCTAACTCACTTGATCTGTACCAACAAGCGGGTAATTTAGGATTGCTTACTCTATTACACTGGTTGACCCATTCCTGTGCTGATGGTTTTTTGTGTTCTGTTGATTCTGTTTTGCTGAATTTGAAGAGTGTGCTTGTTGAGCTAACTTCCGGGAACACTGGCATAGGATTGGCCTTCATTGCAGCCGCCAGGGGTTACAGACTCGTCATTGTCATGCCACACACTTATAGCCTTGAAAGAAGGGTCATTCTTCGAGCTTTTGGGGCAGAGTTGGTGCTGACAGACGCATCTAATGGCTTAACAGCTGCATTGCAGAAGGTTGAGGAGATCATGGCCAAGACACCAAATTCCTATTTTCTTCAACAGTTTGCAAACCCATCAAACCCAAAGGTTTCCTCCTTACTATTGTGGTTCATTATGTATTTCAGTATGTTTTGGTGTTCTCATTCATATATGTTGTCAGGAAGAAGGTATAAAGGAAAATGGATATAATAAATTTTCTGATTATGTAGGTTCATTATGAGACCACGGGTCCAGAAATTTGGAAAGGCTCGGGTGGAAAAGTTCATGCCCTTGTTGCTGGGATTGGAACTGGTGGTACAATAACTGGAGCAGGGAAGTTTCTCAAAGAGCAAAGCCCTGACATCAAGGTCAGTAGTAGTAGTTTTGCAACTTCTGCTACTGCTTGAACTGACAAATTTATTATCTTCAAATAAATGTGACTAAGGTTAAGTTTCTTAAGTGGCTTTCCATTCAATGTATCTTGTTCAATTGATCTTGTCTCACTTATTGCAATCTTGTTTCATAAATTTGTGTTGTCTATTTTCTTTTAGCTGTATGGAGTTGAACCAGCTGAGAGTGCTGTTTTATCAGGAGGACAACCTGGTGAGATGTTAATTTTTTTCTCATTGTTCTATGTTTTCCTGTATTTTCTTGAGGTTGCTGTTATCTGAGGCGTTTCAAAACATGCAAGGTGTGGGCACATCTTATTGTGTGATTATTTATTTATTTATTTTAATTTTTTCACATTCTTATTGACAAGGACAGTTTTCCATTTGAACTTGATAATTTTTGTGGACGTCTATGGCTTTATGACTTGTCAGAGTGGCATAAATGTAGGTCCCCATAAGATCCAAGGTATTGGCGGAGGCTTCATTCCTGAAGTTTTGGAGGTCAACCTTCTTGATGACGTTATCCAAGTAAGTCTTTAGACGAAGGTAAAAAAAATTATGCATTACATGATCACCAAAACCAGCAGCAATTGCATTCTACATTTGCTGTAACAGAAATGGATTAATTCTTTTACCTGTGGAGAAGTGTGTTAGTTTTACTAAAGATGCAACTGTCATTACAAGATTAGAAGTGTAGCATGAGATGCCAGTGCACGATGGAAGATCGCTTCGTATCTAGTTCATTTGTTGTGGAAGATCCTAATTTAACTATCACAGGGTGTGGAACTTTAGTGTAGAGTTTTATGAGAATAATTGATAGAATACATAACAGCACACACCCTGAAAGTTAGGTTCAGGTCCATCGCAAAATGAGTAGCCAAAATTAAGCTGAAATTAGGAAACTCCTTCCCAAATAATAAGCACAAGATTTCTCTTATCTTGGAGGACTATTCTGAGCAACAAGGTGAGGGTTAAAAAAAAGACAAGGGTTGTGAGAAGCAAAAACTGAAAAAAAGGACCTAGGCTGATCTCTACTATTTTTGTAACTGCTAAATCAGTGTTTCTGACTGTAATGGCTACAGTAAACTATGCCATCTAGCTGGTGAAATCTAGGGCAAACTTTTATTTGTTTTTCTTTAATATATATTTCCTTTTTTTTTTTTTTTTTTTTATCTTAAAGGGCTCTATTGCACTCTCTCCCAGATCTCAAGTGATGAAGCAATTGAGACAGCTAAGCTTCTTGCCCTGAAAGAAGGGGTGCTGGTGAGCTTTCAACCAGAACACCCTCATCTAGGCAGTTTTCTAGTTAAGCTTTCAACAAGATTTCTTGCGCCCATTATCAGTGCATAGGTTTACTTACATCTTCTTCAGTATCATTTGTTCAATCTACTTTGATGGTGAGCGATTGATTGCAGGTTGGGATATCATCTGGAGCAGCTGCTGCAGCTGCAATTAAGATTGCGCAGAGGCCAGAAAATGCTGGAAAGCTCATAGTAGTAAGTCTCTTCATTGTTTGTTCCGTGCTCTAGTTCACTATAACTGACTAAACCAATCTGTGTTTATAGTTAAACAAGTTACTGGTTACCCAATGAACATAATCAACTGCGAATTATTGTTCAGAAGCTAGAAGCTAGAACCAGACCTATTTAGACTATTTGTCTGATGACTATAGAGTTGTGTCCTGGATCTGAAGAAAATTTTGCGACAATTGGTAAGTTCTAATAAGGCCTGTGATCGGTGGTGCACACTTAGGACATTCTATAGCTCAAATCATGCAAATCAAGGCAACCTGACGAACCCTGAAACAGGAAATTAACGTTTATTTCTCCCTCACTGTCTTCTCTCAGTTTTTAAAACCTAAATTTGAATTTGCTATATATTTAACATCTTTGTCTTTCTGAAACTTCAGTATTTACTTAAACCAGTTGATCCTTTATCTTCCATTGGTGTAGGCAATTTTCCCCAGTTGTGGTGAGCGTTATCTGTCGACTGTTCTATTTGAATCCATCAAGCATGAAGTTGAGAACATGGCTATTGAGCCCTGAGTATCTTGGTTTTGTAGCAAAAAATTAAAGCTCACCTACATATTGCTACAGCATTTGTATCTTGAAGGCTGTCCTTTTCTCTGTTTTCTTTGACTGTAATCAAGTACTGCAATCTTTGTCACACCTCTTTATGTTTTTACTTATAAAAATATAAAAAAACACTTCATTTCAAACATATCCATACGAACGGCTCAGTACAATTCTCAACAACCACTCTCGTTACTCGCTTCCTCGTAAGCACACTTGAAATTTCCTCTCAGTTTCCATCAGGGTGTTCTTCACCGCTGCCTCCACCTCTGTTGTTCCAATCTGTCCGAGAAACAGAAAAATAAAAAATTCTCAGACTCGGTCTCATATAATTACTTGTTTTATCAATTTAAGTATTACGTCAAGAACAACTGTCCTAGATCAAGAGAGTTTTTACACACCTTGCTTTCCATCTCAATAGCTGCTGAGAAGTCTGGACCAGAGAAATTTGATTTGATAGTTACTGCTTCGCGCTCCATTGCTTTCAGACACCTGAGAACCTCGATCATGGACACAACTGCATCAGACGGATTTTCGACACTGAATTTGATGTTATATTTCAATTTGGGAAAAAAGTGGTAGTGTTTTATTTCAATTTGATTTCTTTTCATCTAAAAGTTCTTGTCTGGTTGAATCAATTGACTTGGGCCTTTACCATGATTACGTCTATGACCATTCCGAGATAACCCAGTAAGGCCAGCCGATTTGGAAATGAGCTAAGTCACCTGGACCATGTTTTTTAATGTTAATTATACAAGTACACAAACCCCTTACCCCCTTGGTGAGACTTGACTCAAGATCCCATACCTGAAACACCCATGTGACAATTGAGTCAAAGCCCAAGCCACATGACCTAGACCATGTAAATAAGTGGTTTTAACCACTGATATAAAACCCGACCCAGTCACCAACCCAGTGAGGTGGCCAGGTCAGCTCCAACCTGGTTCAACTGGGTTTGACCACCGATGGTGCTGACATCATAATGATGTCAGCAATATATATATATATATATATATATATATATATATAAACTGTCAGGGGAAGAACATTCCCCTGATCTATGGGTTACAGAGGGAGAGGGAGCTCGACATGGCAGATGGGAGGGTGGGGGACTTTTCCCCACCAGCCGAAGGAGAGGGGAGGCAAGGCTCCACCCCCTTCCTCTCCCTCTGTAATTTTAAAGACAGGGTGGCAGAAACCTCTGCCCTGTCCTCCTTCCCCCTGCATGCATGCAGGGAAGAGCAACCCGGCTGACTAAGCCGGGTCAGACCAGCAAACCTGGCCAGATCAGCCCGGTTTTTGCTCTTCCCCAGGTTTTTCTCTAATATAACCGGGGACCAGGTCCGGTCGAATCCGGTTCAACCAGCTGGTCCAGTCCAGGCTTTATAACAGTGTCTTAACTTCTTTTAAAGAAATGGAAAAAATTAGTAAACCTGTTTATTTTGATATTATTTTTAATCTGCAACCTTTTGTTTTTGACTGCTGGATTAGTTTGCCCCACTGGTCAAACTAGTGAGACCAAATATTTTTGATGACTAACCAGGTTTTAAAGCATTGGCCGGTGTACAATCCAGCAAATACTATGAATTGCTAACAACAGAAAATACTATGAATGGGTTACTCCTACTACTAAAGTCAAATTATAATAAACCATTAAAAGGTATTGAGTTGACTATTCTTTTTTTGAGAAAATTGAGTTGATTATTCTCACCCTATCAGTAGAAAATATTAACCCCTTGAATATTAGATTTCATTATACTCACCTCCTTCCACAGATTCTCTGTCAAAAAATGACAAAATGGCTCTTAACTCAATGTTTTTATAAATTTCCCCCTTATTTGTAAAAAAAAAATAAACAAAAGAAGAAGGGTAATGAAATTAATCTAGGGATGGGCTTAATTCAAACACTAAGTTGTTTATTTTATGTGGATTGGACCCTTACCTTAACGACCACATTGTAAGTGAGATCTTGAGGTCTTAAATTCAAGTTTCACCAGAGTATGGGGTGTCGTGTGTGTCTGTAATCACTATCCAATAAAAAATACATATTAAGGGTACTTCTTATCATTTTTTGTAAGAAAAACAGATGAGATGAAAAGAGTTAGTGTAATCAAATTTCAAAACCATGGGATGGGCATAAGCACTGATGTTCTTAGGGAGAGAGAGTAACTTCAATTTTTCAGGGGTGAGTCTAACCAACCAAATACCTATGCTGATATGCAAGTACTTTAAAAAAATAATGTGACTGACAATTTGATTCCAGCAGAATAATATGATTGTTTCAAGTAAAATAAAAAAATTTAGACTCCAATTAAGTGTGATTTGTCATACAATAATATGAAACAGGACATAGGTTTATGAAATCCCCACCAGTAACTAAAAAGTTACTAGAATTTTGTAATTCTTGAAGAGGCTAAAAATGAAATGAACAATAAAGAGTCTTTTAATTATATTAAAAAAACTAAAAACACAAACAAAAAGACAAAAAACAAAAAAACAAAGGAAATATTAAGCATAACTCAGACTTATTCTCTTAACATTCTTTTGAACACTAACATTTACCTCTCCTAAGCAACTGGAGTGAGAAAGCAAAGTAAATTGAGTAATACCATCTCGTAGATATGTAATTTGCCCATGAATAGTCAGTATTGAGGGCTAATAAAGCAATAAAGAGAGAGAAGCTGGTTAGTTTAAAAAATGCATTTTATATGATCAAAGCTAATTGTTAATCACAGAATGATTTATCCATTGATATCTCATTGCACCCGAAGTTCAGTTGATATCAAACCAATGAATACATCTAGAAAAGATAGGCTTTGAAAGGGAAAAAATTACTTCTGACAAATTGAGTGACTACAAATCACCACATTTGGTGCCTATATAAGTGGGGTTTTTGGCTGTCTCACAGATGTCTACAGATGCCTTGTTGTTTATTGATTTCCTAATTTAAAAAAAATGATGTTAAAACTTACCTTTAAAAGTTCTAGCTTAGACTGGACCCACAAGTTCTATAATCCAATTCCTACCATGGGTTGGTAACACTCCCTAGAAATTGCCATTTCATAAACACCAAATTGACGGTCCAATTAAGGTTCATGGTAAACAATGACTGATTATGTAAGGGCGCTTCCTGTAATTCACTTAATTTCAGTTTAGTTTGGTGGCTAGTCTGGATCAGACCATTATTTTGGTCCACCAAATAAAATTAAAAAGAAAAAAAATGATTCATTCTTAAAGTATTTTTTTCAAGGAAGATTTTCTACTTAGGCTAGGCTCTCATGGGAAAAATCCTCACCAAAACAAAAAAAACTAATTTCAAGTTGGAGTATATATTTTGAGAAAATTATTTATATTTACTAATTTTTCTCGTGTAAGTGCCTACAGTAGAAACAAAGGAAAGTTTTCTTTTTGTTATTAGTGCCAAATTATAAACTGACAAAATATTGAAATTTAAAGTTATACTCAACTGAATGATAAAGGCTAGTAGTTGACTTAACTCAAAACCATAGCCAACTCCACCCTAGGTATCAGAAAAGCGCACATTATACTTCAAATGAAAAAATAATTTTACACCTTTTCATTCCTATGCTAAAGGGATTATCCTATTGTTTCTTTCAAGCAGAAACACGACCTTAGAAAGAAGGGAATGAAGAGCAGCAACACAATCATGTACACAAAAAAATAACTTTCAAATCAATATAAACTGTATTAAAAAATTGGTTCATCCTGGACTACATCAAAATCCAAGGTACTACAATAAAATTAGGTTAAAATGGTAATAATAAGCTCTCATATGTTGCTCAAAGCAATTTTTATTAGAAGTTGAAGATACTATTAATACCAAATGGATGATCTTCCGATGTGAGCAAGAATGTCTTGAATCACTACAGTAGAATGTTGTCATTGATTTTTTTTAGAACACATTTAAATAAGAAACCCCTGAATATAGATGCAGATAAGAAATTCTTTAGCAACAAAATTTAGATATAAGTGCAAGGCATGTTAGTAACTTAACCCTATGTGGTTGAATAAATAAACCATGTAAAATGCAAGTCATCTCCAAAAGCCTCATTGGTTGCTTTTGTCCCTTTCAATTGCTTCTATATTAGCATCCTTCGATAAGATTTTATTACATTGTTCAAGTTAAAATCCTGAGGATATGCAGAATTGAAGCATTCTTAAAGGCAACAAAATTTAGATATACGTGCAAGGTATGTTAGTAACTTAACCCTATGTGGTTGAATAAATAAACCATGTAAAATGCAAGTTGTCTACAAAAGCCTCATTGGTAGCTTTTGTCCCTTTCAATTGCTTCTATATTAGCATCCTTCGATAAGATTTTATTACACTGTTCAAGTCAAAATCCTGAGGATATGCAGAATTGAAGCATTCCTAAAGGCAATAAGAGACATGAAGGTTTTCCTCATGAAAAAACTAAGTTTCACTAGGTAATTCACTTTCATTTTCCACTGCACTTTGAAAGCGCAGTGGAAAGTGAAAGTGAAAGTGAATGAAAGCAAAAGTGAATTATCTAATTTCATGGAACAAACAATTCCCCCAAAAATATCAAGTTTCCCACTATCTAATTTCAGAAAATAGTCAATTCCGGGAATAAGAAACAGTTTCAGGAACAATTTCATAAAAATGATATCATACCTTCAAATCGAGAGGGAGCAGGAGATGTGGCTCGCGGTAGATAGATGCTGTCAAGAATGAGAGGAAAAGAGACAACGAGAGAAAGAGAGGGCCAGCGAGAGAGAGACGGCGGCTGGGGAAAGAGGAAGAGAGACGGTTGCAGAGAAGAAGAGTGAGTGAAGAAGAGGAATTGCAGGTAGAGGAGAGCGAAGAAGAAGGAGCGCAGGTAGATGGATGATGAGTAAATGAAAAGAAGATAGACGGTTATAGAAAGGAAGAGTGAGCAAATAAGAGAGCACAGGACGGCAATGGCTGAAAGGGAGCGCCATCTCCTTGAAACAGGCGAGAGGCAGACGAAACGTCGAGTGAATGACGAGGGAATCGATAAGTGAAAGTGAATTAATTGGCCTCATGGAGTGAATTCACTTTCACTCCCCACTTACAGAGTGCACTACCGATTTTTGGGACACTTTCCCTAGTGAAAGTAAATTACATTTCACTGACAGAGTGCACTTTCGCTGCCGAAACTCAAATTCATGGTCTATGTTGTGAACGGCTAATGGTAACTAGTGAATCCAGCAAACAAACAATGTCCGGTATATTCAGTTATAGATGTTTGAAAGCAATAAAGGACATAAGAGTATTGTAATATTCTCAAAAGTTAAGAAAAGTAAACGGCACAGACCTATTGAACTTCTAAGGCGAGAAAGAAATGACAAAGAGGAAAAGAGAACATGACAGCATCAAACAGAACTCCCTACAGAAACAAATCGTCTTAGCCTGCAACAGCGCTGAACAAAATTCTACTGATAAAATAAAAAGGAAATAATAATGCGAGTAAACGCATAAGCATACCTCTCGATTGTCTGTCACCTTCAAAACAAGCTTCCCGTCACAATGTCGGTACTTCATCACGAACCGAGACTGCCGAATTTCGGTCAACGGTAAGGAATCAAGGGAAATAAAAATAAAAATTTAATAAATAAGACGAAAACGCAAAGAACAAAAGAACAACGATGGCAAACAAATACAACAAAGTTTAAGAAAATCATAAACCGATAAGAGGATATAGACTCCACGAACTCGTCTCACGAGGCCATGTAAACCATTCTCAAAAACTCGACCAGAATGGAGAAAGTGAGAGCACTAGGGCCACTAGTTCTTCTAACACAGCAAAGACAGCACTGCAGTCTACAAAGGGGCAGCGGGAGAACGAATGCCTCCGGCGCCCAAACACGGACGCTTAGGGGCCTCTGTGTAATTTTTTTTCAAAATAAGCAATCTAAGAAAATCGGAAAAATAAAGTTGGATTTTAATAGAAAAATTCATATTATTTTATTAATAAAACATATTATTATTAATTTTAAAATATTATATTAAATTATTAATTTAAGTGTGATAATTAAGAATTTGATAAAGTATTTAAAGTAATTTTTTTAATTTATTTTTACTTTAACTTTCTAGTTCAATTTCAAAATGCAGTAGCCCCATCAGTAAACAAAAAGGGCATTCGTGTTTTGTGGCCATGGGAAAATGTATGAAAAAATCTTGTAGAAATATTTCCGACAATGTGTTTTGTGGCCATAGGAAAATGTAGGAAAAAATCTTGTAGAAATATTTCCGTCTATCAAAAATTTTCAACAAAGGGCATTCATCACAGTTGGACTCCCAGCTCCACACAGTACTGCTCCTAAACCCTTTTCAACCTTCAAGTCTCTCAGGTTTGTTAACTTTCCACATTCTCCAGTTTATTGAGAGTTTCTAGTCGTTAAAGAAATATCTGACTTTTCCGATTTGGTTCTGTCGATTAAACGCAGACAGGACTTTATTGATCATTCTGTAATTTTTGTTTTTTGCTTCGTCTTGTTTGATTTCCTTCATTGTATAGCTAGTTTTTAAGCTAACCTTTGTCGGTCTCCGCGGTTGTGCAAGTTTTTTTTCTTTTTTTTCTTTTTGTGCTATGTGCTTTAATTATATTTCTGAACATATTTTTCAAAACACTTGCTGGTATCTCGATCTGAAATAAACAAATGGTGTTTCTAAGTGGGGTTGGGGGTGCACTTTGATACCTGTCTGGCATAAACTCCCTGACAGATTACGAAAGATACATGTCTATTATTCTTTTGCTTCTCGTACTGTTCATTTTTAATATCGTTTCAAATGTGTTTGTTGCAGTGAGAAGATGGGGGAAGCGTTCTGCGGCATTGCTAAAGATGTTACTGAGGTAAGTGTTAGAACAACAATTCATATTGTCTTTCCCCTAATCCTGAATCAATTTGATTTTGGTCTACCGATTGTTTTCTTCTTTGCCAGTTGGTTGGTAGAACTCCATTGGTGTACCTCAACAGTGTAGTGGATGGCTGTGTGGCCAGAATAGCTGCCAAGCTAGAGATGATGCAACCCTGCTCAAGTGTGAAAGACAGGTATTATTTCCATTCCTGACGTAAATTTTTTTTTGGGTATGAACACAGATATATGAACAAGTGCATTTGTGTTGTTAGTTTAACTTTATTTTGAACTTGACAATAAGTGAAGGGAATGTAGTTTTGATTGTATAATAGCTACCTGTGATAATCTAGGTGGACCCATTCTTTGCTGTTCTTGATTATTTATCAGATGCTTATCCTCACAATCTCCACTATCCCTAAATTCTTATTCCAAGACTTTTATCTTGGAAATGCTTCAATATATGGTGAAGGTTCTACATTAGTTGTGTACCGCCTTCTAAATGTGGACCAAAGACAAGATCATTTATATTGCTATGTTAAGTTGTGGAGTCTAATTAACACCTTACGCCTTACGCGGATTGTTGTATCGCGCACGATATATTGACTGTTGTTTCATTAAGGATAGTTTGTGGATTTCACACTTGCATTACGGTTGCCCTAGTTTTCTCTTTATATTTGGGGGACACCATTGTTAGGGTTATCATCGAGGAGGATCATCAGTTACGGCTGAGAGAGGTTAGAGAAAAACAAGAGTATGTACGATTTCTCTTGTAAATTATTTTATCTTCATAGTGGATTACTACAAGGGTGGAAGACACGACGTAATCTCACCTGAGGCAAAACTGTATAATCTTGAAAAATAGGTAATTTGGGGAGAAAAGAGAAGAGAAAATGGATTTCTGGAAGAGAGGTAGCTTTGCTGCCTTGGAATCTGAGGTCATGATGTAGACGAGGAAGATTTTCGAGGAAGAGCTGTTCTGGATCGCATAGCAGAAGTAGTGAGACGGAACCCGCTCTCTGTAGTGGTGTTAGAAGATATTGATCAGGCAGACATGCTTGTTCAGGGTGGTATCAGAACGAGTACTCATATGTGAGCCTGCATCTAAACTATCTACTTGTAGAGCCACAAAAGAGGGTCTACACCTAAACTATCCACTTGTAGAGCCACAAAAGAGGGCTTACACCTAAACTGCCTACTCCTAAATTATCCACTTGTAAAGCCACAAAAGAGGGTTTACATGTGAGGGGGAGTGTTAAGGAATAGTCTCACATAGATTAGTGAGTACAAAACTAGACACAAACTCTCACAAGGTAAAAATTGATGATATAACATAAGTCGAAACCAAACTCAAGGATTTCGAACGAATATAGTGAAAATAATCACTAAAGTGATTAATGCCTGTCATTCACAAGACGACGATAAAAGACCCACGGGTACCAATAAAAAGTCTCAAATGGACTTAAAACACCCATATGAATAAAATGGACAACCAAAATAATGCTTTAAAAGGGTTGGCCAATAAGGGTTAGTGAGAGTCAAATCAAGGATGATAGGAGAAAGATTGCCAAAGGGTAATGGGTGAAGAGGAAAATACGATACTAAGGCCACCATGTGATTTATTTTTCTAAGAAATTCAAATTTTGCATAAAAGAACCAATGCCAACAAAAGTCAACAAATAATCAACCCAAGGCAAGCAATCGAGAAGTTCTTCTTCAGAAATAATGTCTCAATCAAAGAGACAATAACAGCAACGGAAATGGACCAATGCCCAGATTACATGCACCATATGTGCAGTTGTATAGTAGCGGATAACTGGTAAATAATAGAGGTCCTTAAGAATAATAAGGACACATGAAATAGTCGGCACCAAATCCGGGTAATAATCCACGATTATAATTAGCTGGAGACAAAGAACCGAGTTGGACTGAGTCAAATAATAGACCAATATAGCTGAGTAGTAAGAGGAATCCATATAGAACTCGGGACCCAGACACGTATATCGAGGCATTTTTGGGCCGAGTCAGTTTGACTCGGACCGGGTCGACTCAGTTCGAGTTGGCCCCAGTTAACTCAGTAGACAGGTGCTGCTCGATAACAGCAAGAAGGGCATCCCGGTTCGCTGGCTTGACCCGGTAAGGTCTGGTCCAAGACTTGGCAGCCGACTGAATCGGCGATTTAAATCAGGTTTCCTAACTTAGGAAATCTGATTTTTCATGATCTTCCTCCGGCGTAGTGGAACGACAGCAAACTAGAGGGAAAGATCGTCTTGACGCCGGCCGAGGCAAATATTTCTGGAAAGGAAAATCAATAGCGCCTGAAATAAATCATCGGCAGATAGACGTCTTCGTCTTCCTCCCCGTGATGCTGGTGATTACAGAGAGTCAGAGTCGCGGCAAGATGACTCGGCGGAGTCTGGGGTTGTCTTCTCTGACAACGGCAACGGGACTGTGATTCTCGCAAATCCGCGAGATTATTTTGTGCAAACGGAAACAGAGCCCCTGCTCAACCTCTTGCCGAACGAGGGAGCGAAATCGGCAGAGGCAAAGCCCCTGCTTTCTGTGCTGCGGCGCTGACTGGCTTGAAACGTTCGGCGTTGTGGCCGTTGAGGCGAACGGCGGCGACGGCGAAGAGATCGTCGACTATGGCTACGGTTTTCGACGGCGACGGGTCGCAGCATTCGGGAGAGACGATGATACAGTCCTGGTTGACCCGGATTAACTCGGCAGAACGGTCCGGTCCGAGACTTAGGCAGACCCAGTGAGCCGATGAAATGTTTCCTAACTTGGGGAAACATTTAATTTTTGCTACAGTTCTTCTTCTTCCCTGCGGCGCCGAACAAAGCGGTGATGAAACGCAGATGTGAGATAAGCCGAGAAATCAGCAGTTCGAGATTATCTCCCCATGATAATAGATGATCAGATTTCTGGATCAGAGAAGATGTGCCAACGAGATAATCCTCCAGATAGCAGAAAATCCCGTTAATTCAGCAGGTCTTTGTATTCTGAAGTGGAGCGATTGCTGGTTCGTCGCTGATGCTCCCAGGACGGAAACAGCGATGAACCAGCAACTCGGAAATAAAATATCCAAAAACCTGTTTCTGCTACGGTAAGTCAACATCGGCAAGATCCCATAACAGTTTTAGCAGATATGCTTGATTGTAAGAGAAACAACAGCTATCGTGGGTAGCAGGCTGGATCAACAACGACAGATATACCATGAGCAGCAGTAGAAGCAATGTGCTGAAGCCTGAATTACAGGAATTAATTAAGCTACATGATACTCATAATCAGCAGCAGAATCACCGGACTGGTTTCCGAAAGAAGATTTCAACAAGCAAGATCCAACGGCAACAGAAAATAATAACGAATGGTCTTGCAATAAGCGATCATGACAGCAGAGATCGAATGAACCAGGGATCACAGACCAGAATTTTTCTGGTTGCTAGTTTTTGAACAGAGTGAATCCGATCCAACGCTAGAGAAGAGACGAGCATGAGAAGATAATAAGTAGCAGCAAATTCCCAATGCAAATCTTCCCTCAAATAACTCCCGAAATTAACAGGAACAGAAACAAGAGAACATCTAAAATAAACAGGCGAAGAAACAAAGATGAAAGTGTAGATCAGAAAGCAAAAGAAGACAGCACTTAAATTACAGCTCACAAGGAATCCCCCTTCTCTACAATTGAATCACAACCTAGTTCGAAATCCAGCAGCGCATCCTCAGTCCCCTCCAAAAAGCCCTGTTAGAACAGAACTCGTCTTGGGGCATCCGAAAGTGCGTGAGAGTACCCTTGACAAAACCCACAAGGAGCGGATAAAAGGCCTTTCAGACTGTATTCCCTCAGACTGGCCTCTTGAAAAATTCTCTGCCCTGCAGAATATGAAGCATGCTACAACATTAGATGTCGATTCTTTCAAAAGCCTCTTCAAAGGTCTCACTGAAAGGGTTCCTTGGCAGACTGATGCTGCATCAGTTGTGGCAACTACCATAATACAGTGCAGATCAGGTGCTGCCAAACGCCGTGGGACTGGTGCAAAGGGTGACGCATGGATGTTGTTTTTAGGTCCAGATAAGGTTGGAATGAAGAAGATGGCATTAGCTTTGTCAGAGCTAGTATGTCGGCCTGGGCCCATCACTATTAGCCTTGGCATTCGAGGTCATGATGTAGACGAGGACGATTTTCGAGGAAGAATTGTTCTGGATCGCATAGCAGAAGCAATGAGACGAACCCGCTCTCTGTAGTGGTGTTAGAAGATATTGATCAGGCAGACATGCTTGTTCAGGGTGGTATCAGAGCAAGTACTCATATGTGGGCCTACGCCTAAACTATCTACTTGTAAAGCTACAAAAGAGGGCTTACACCTAAACTATCCACTTGTAGAGCCACAAAAGATGGCCTACACCTAAACTGCCTACTCCTAAATTATTCACTTGTAGTGCTATAAAAGAGGTATACATGTAAGGGGGAGTGTTAAGGAATAGTACCACATAGATTAGTGAGTACAAAGATCTTGAGTTTATTAGTTGGTAAAGAGGTTTCCTAAGTTGGCTAGTCATTTTGGGATGGGCCTTGAACCCAACTTAACAAATCTTGTGTTCTTCGTGTTTGCCTTTTTATTCTTGTGCGATTATTATTGCTCTAGTTAGTTTTGAATTAAGGCGTCTAATTCCTAACATGCTAGTAGGTACTGACATATCATAGCACTGGGAGAAAACATTAAGGTTTATACTCGTGATGTTTTTGGAGACTTGCTTCTTTATTAGATGTATTCTTGATGGTATTTGCTTTCTTTCAATGGCAGGATTGGATATAGTATGATCACTGATGCAGAACAGAAAGGCCTCATCACACCTGGCAAGGTCATACACGTACATTTCAAGTTCAAATATTTTCCTTCTAATAGGTTTGCTGTGTACAAATCAGTTCCAAGCAGTTACTATTTTTGCCTTCTTTTTTCCATGTAAAATTAGCAAAAGAAGTTTAAGGAATGCTGATAATTTATTATAAATCAATTCATGTTGGTCTTGTCCATTCACCCCGCCCCCCCCCCCCCCCCAAACAAAAAAAAAAAAAAACTCGTTTTGTCTGTTCTTATTACTTGTGGGAATTATGTAGCTTTATTCTCCACATCTTGAATTAGCTGCTTCTTCAAGTGCATCCGTTGTTCATAAATGGTCCAAAAACATTATAAACAAGCTCCTACGATAACCTCATCTGAGAATTGCCATATAGCTTTTTACTATTTTTTTCCTCATTTTCTAGATCCTGTTCAAGTACCTAATTCACTTGATCTGTACCAACAAGCAGGTAATTTAGGATCACTTACTCTACTGTGTATTACACTGGTTGACCCATTCCTGTGCTGATGGTTTTTGTGTTCTGTTGATTCTGTTTTGCTGAATTTGAAGAGTGTGCTTGTTGAGCTAACTACCGGGAACACTGGCATAGGATTGGCCTTCATTGCAGCCACCAGGGGTTACAGACTCATCATCGTCATGCCACATACTTCTAGCCTTGAAAGAAAGGTCATTCTTCGAGCTTTTGGAGCAGAGTTGGTGCTGATAGACGCATCTAATAGCATAACAGCTGCATTTCAAAAGGTTGAGGAGATCATGGCCAAGACACCAAATTCTTATTTTCTTCAACAGGTGGCAAACCCATCAAACCCAAAGGTTTCCTCACTATTGTGGATCACTATGTATTTCAGTACGTTTTGATGTTCTCATTCATATATGTTGTAAGGAAGAAGGTATAGAGGAAAATGGATACAATAAATTTTCTGATTATGTAGGTTCATTATGAGACCACGGGTCCAGAAATTTGGAAAGGCTCGGGTGGAAAAGTTCATGCCCTTGTTGCTGGGATTGGAACTGGTGGTACAATAACTGGAGCAGGGAAGTTTCTCAAAGAGCAAAGCCCTGACATCAAGGTCAGTAGTAGTAGTTCTGCAACTTCTGCTACTGCTTGAACTGACAAATTTATTATCTTCAAATAAATGTGACTAAGGTTAAGTTTCTTAAGTGGCTTTCCATTCAATGTATCTTGTTCAATTGATCTTGTCTCACTTATTGCAATCTTGTTTCATAAATTTGTGTTGTCTATTTTCTTTTAGCTGTATGGTGTTGAACCAGCTGAGAGTGCTGTTTTATCAGGAGGACAACCTGGTGAGATGTTAAATTTTTTCTCATTGCTCTATGTTTTCCTGTATTTTCTTGAGGTTGCTGTTATCTGAGGCGTTTCAGAACATGCAAGGTGTGGGCACATCTTATTGTGTGATTATTTATTTATTTATTTATTTTAATTTTTTCACATTCTTATTGACAAGGACAGTTTTTCATTTGAACTTGATAATTTTTGTGGACATCTATGGCTTTATGACTTGTCAGAGTGGCATAAATGTAGGTCCCCATAAGATCCAAGGTATTGGCGCAGGCTTCATTCCTGAAGTTTTGGAGGTCAACCTTCTTGATGACGTTATCCAAGTAAGTCTTTAGACGCAGGTATAAAAATTTATGCATTACATGATCACCAAAACCAGCAGCAATTTCATTCTACATTTGCTGTAACAGAAATGGATTAATTTTTTTACCTGTGGAGAAGTGTGTTAGGTTTACTAAAGATGCAACTGTCATTACAAGATTAGAAGTGTAGCATGAGATACCAGTGCAGGATGGAAGATTGCTTCTTATCTAGTTCATTTGTTGTGGAAGATCCTAATTTAACTATCACAGGGTGTGGAACTTTAGTGTAGAGTTTTATGAGAATAATTGATAGAATACATAACAGCACACACCCTGAAAGTTAGGTCCAGGTTCATGGCCAAATGAGTAGCCAAAATTAAGCTGAAATTAGGAAACTACTTCCCAAATAATAGGCACAAGATTTCTCTTATCTTGGAGGACTATTCTGAGCAACAAGGTGAGGGTTAAAAAAACAGAAAAGGGTTGTGAGAAGCAAAAACTGAAAAAAAGGACCTAGGCTGATCTCTACTATTTTTGTAACTGTTAAATCAGTGTTTCTGATTGTAATTGCTACAGTAAACTATGCCATCTAGCTGGTGAAATCTATACATTTCCTTTTTTTTTTTTTTTTTTTTTTATCTTAAAGGGCTCTATGGCACTCTTTCCCAGATCTCAAGTGATGAAGCAATTGAGACAGCTAAGCTTCTTGCCCTGAAAGAAGGGTTGCTGGTGAGATTTCAACCAGAACACCCTCATCTAGGCAGTTTTCTAGTTAAGCTTTCACACAAGATTTCTTGCGCCCTATATCAGTGCATAGGTTTACTTGCATCTTCTTCAGTATCATTTGTTCAATCTACTTTGATGGTGAGCGATTGATTGCAGGTTGGGATATCATCTGGAGCAGCTGCTGCAGCTGCAATTAAGATTGCGCAGAGGCCAGAAAATGCTGGAAAGCTCATAGTAGTAAGTCTCTTCATTGTTTGTTCCGTGCTCTAGTTCACTATAACTGACTAAACCAATCTGTGTTTATAGTTAAACAAGTTACTGATTACCCAATGAACATAATCAACTGCGAATTATTGTTCAGAAGCTAGAAGCTGGAACCAGACCTATTTAGACTATTTGTCTGATGACTATAGAGTTGTGTCCTGGATCTGAAGAAAATTTTGCGACAATTGGTAAGTTCTAATAAGGCCTGTGATCGGTGGTGCACACTTAGGACATTCTATAGCTCAAATCATGCAAATCAAGGCAACCTGACGAACCCTGAAACAGGAAATTAACGTTTATCTCTCCCTCACTGTCATCTTTCAGTTTTTAAAACCTAAATTTGAATTTGCTATATATTTAACATCTTTGTCTTTCTGAAACTTCAGTATTTACTTAAACCAGTTGATCCTTTATCTTCCATTGGTGTAGGCAATTTTCCCCAGCTGTGGTGAGCGTTATCTGTCGACTGTTCTATTTGAATCCATCAAGCATGAAGTTGAGAACATGGCTATTGAGCCCTGAGTAACTTGGCTTTGTAGCAAAAAATTAAAGCTCACCTACATATTGCTACAGCATTTGTATCTTAAAGGCTGTCCTTTTCTCTGTTTTCTTTCACTGTAATCAAGTACTGCATTCTTTGACACACCTTCTCCTTTTTTCTTATAAAAATATAGAAAAACACTTCATTTCAAACGTATCCATAAGAACGGCTCAGTACAATTCTCAACAACCACTCTCGTTATTCGCTTCCTCGCAAGCACACTTGAAATTTCCTCTCAGTTTCCATCAAGGTGTTCTTCACCGCCGCCTCCACCTCCGTTGTTTCAATCTGTTCGACAAACAGAAAAATAAAAAATTCTCAGACTAGGTCTCATATAATTATTTGTTTTATCAATTTAACCCCTGAAGTATTACGTCAAGAACAACTGTCCTAGATCAAGAGAGTTTTGCACACCTTGCTTTCCATCTCAATAGCTGCTGAGAAGTCTGGACCAGGGAAATTTGATTTGATTGTTACTGCTTTGAGCTCCATCGCTTTCAGACACTTAAGAACCTCGATCATGGACTCAACTGCATCAGACGGATTTTCGACACGGAATTTGATGTTAGATAACCATGCGTTCTTGCCATTTCCTGTTAATTTGTCCTGGACTTCAGCGTTTTTCTGCTGCAATTCCTTCTTCAGGCCTTCCAGATCCCGCAAGTGATTACCTGCCGTTTGAACGATCGAGTTCATGTTTGCCTGCAAATAAAAGGACGAAATTGAAAGGTTACGAGCTATATCATTGACAACAAAACTGGGTCACCCCCAGAGGAGCAATTCGTTCAAAATCTTAAGATCCCAACCTTGGTTCCACGGGGCAGCAAGGCATGTAATTCCATGCAACTCTGCTTCATCTTCTTCCTCCTCTGCCGCTCAGTTAACATATGTCGATAGCACTGCCTGTCGTCGACCTCCTTGCCTTGCACCCCACTTCCTCGGATCGACCTCAACATGGAAATCATTCTTCTATTCACGTTACTTCGATTTTCAGAAATTCCTGAACTTTCCGCAGCAAATCCATCACTGGGACTCGAGTATGGAAGAAAGGCACTCTGTCCGTTTGCCGGAAAGAAGGCTCGGACGTCAGCGGAAGGAAGCTCCGACCACAGCATTTCTATCAGAAAATCTTCTTGGAGGAAGAGATCCATGAATTTCTGGCTCTGTGTGATCTGTTCTCTAGCTTTCCCGAGAAATTTAAATTTCGGAACTGGAGTTCATCGTTAATACAACGGTCGCGGCAAGAGGACAGAGGAGACCTTATTTAAAACGTGGTCAAATTCGACGAGTCGCGAAAAGGGTTATGCGCACATGTTGGTTGACATAGCCACGTATGGCGACAGCTTTGACTAAACGATTGGATCCGTTGATCTAGTGGACCCAGTTTGATTGATGGTAGAAAAAATACAACTCAGAAAAATATAATAAATATAATAACACCTACCGCGGGGACTTGAACCCACGACCCCAAGCACGTGGAAGTGCTTTGCCGTATATTTGTTTCTTAGAGAACTTTATTCCCCCTTCCAGCTTTCATCCATACCCTTCGATTTTCCCGGCGACAGTGAGGGAGGGAAGCTGTTTTCTGTGTCGGTAAATCTTGGTGCAGGTAATTCGTAGAAAAGTCTTCTTCTTGTTGCTGGTGCTGGCTTACCTTTGTTTTGCCTGTTTTTGGTTAAGAGGAAGAATAATGTTTCATCGGTGTGAAAGGTGAAACTCCAGGTTTTATTGAGCTCATCACTATGGGAGTGCCATAGGGCACCCACCCCCTTTTCCTCCAAGCAAAAACCCTATTTCCTCCAAAATCTTCCCTACACCTCTATTTACTTAAAAGTGAAATATTAATTATTTCTTAAATTATATCAACTTTGTGTATCTTCCTTTAAAAGCGCTTTACACTCAAAACTGGGTTTGTCCGTTATATTTGATTACCGATTCTTGAGTGATGAATCTTTAGGTCTATCGAAGGGCTTTCATGAATTAATTTTTTTTTATCCAACTTTAAATTTATAAAATTAGAATCCGTGCCAATTGGGCCTTTGATTGATTACCCATGGTTTGAAAGTGAAATACTAATTATTTCATGCAACTACTTTCAATTGGTCTTAAGAACTTGTTTGAGCAAAAAATATTTTTGCATTATTACAAGGTGTTAGTTGGATACTTACAATTTATGGTTTTTGGAGAAAGAGTTGAGATAACTTTGTTTCTTCTGCTGCGAAGTGAGACAAACACTTCAAGGTAGGGTCAGAATTTGCACTAACCAGTCCCCTGTTTTTATCTAGCTGTACAATCTCATCATTTTCTTCCGGTGGTTTGACATGATATGGAAATTATAGCGTCTAAAGCAGACATGAAGGTGTATTTGCACTTTGTGGACCATTTTGATTTTTACTTCAAGTACATTGGGATTCTTAAGTTTTAACTGAATAGATCAGCTGAATGTACTATACCTTTGTCTTGAAGCTTGGGAAATTTTTTTATTTCTTGTTACAGCGTAAACAATCCTTTGGGATTCAAATTTAGGGGGAAGCCAATATGGTGAAAGCATGATTTCTTATTCTTATTCTTATATTGTCCATTGATTCAGAGAATTAAGATGCCTGCCTTTTAGGGTATTAGCTATAATACCCATATTGACAAAAAAAGAAGAAGAAAAAGTACATTGACCCTTGTATTGATTGCAGTGTTATGGTTAGTAAGATGATAGAAGTATGAATGATTTCTCAAAAAAGAAAAAAAAGGTATGAATGAAGGTTCTTTTATATTTCAATGATTGAAATGACTTTTAGTGGGATGTATAATGTTAAAATGAGGTTTAGGTATACATTTTGGTGATTGATGTATCGACTACTTTGAGAGTCTTTGGCATTAGTTTGATTGTTAATATAGTTTCTTTGATTTCTTTTTATTATGAGGCACTACTTTTTATATTATTGACTGAAAAATCTCTTTGATGTCTCTTTTCGTACTCGATAAGTTATCTATTGTTGTGTATGATGCTAAATGCAAGGATATGTTGCAACTAGAAAAGCAGGTAACTAGAGCCCTTCATGCCAACAGATCTCCATGGTCCATAGCCTGCTTCGGTGAAAAAAGCAATATGGAATAGATTATTTGGCATTCATAGAGAACTACAATTTTTATACGTACATTGGATATCTTGAACTTGTAATGGAGTCTAGAAGTTGTAGGATTTCATTTAAATACTTGTTCCTTCATTTAGGTAAATGAAAAACTTTTCTTAGTGTTAATAATATGGTGTATATGTAAATTTTGTAGATAATATGGTGTCAATGGTTCGTGTTTTTTTTCTCTATATAATGGGCAATTGAAGGAGAATCTTGGAAATTTTATTGGCTATAAAGGAGGTCTATCACGTTTAAGGAAGATTGCAGTTTCGACTAATTTTAGTGAGTTGTTGACGATAATGTATGGAGTGACTAGGTGGGATGTTACAACTCATACAATTATTGTCAAGGCCAAACTTCCTTTTTATTATGGGTGTTTTACTATTTTTTATGTGCAAAATGATCAAAGCCTAGCTACCTTATTTAGTTTTTATTCAAGTAATCAATCCATTGTTGTGGAGATTTACATGGAAAAAAAAAGCTCTAAGGCAAAGAATTGTGGAAGGGAGTGTACAAGGTATCGGGACTTAGGTGGTGAAACATCTCATAAAAAAAAACTGTCAAATAGATTTGGCGATACAAAGGAGTAAAAAGGTTAGTCATGTTTCCAACTGTTGATTGGTCTCTTGTGCTGGGACAAAAAAAAAATGGAAAAATTCCTGTGTCTTCATGGTACTCAACTTCTTAATGCATATGCGATACTTCAATGGCAAAAACCTAAGGCCGTTTGGTCTAGTGGTATTCTGTTTACATTAGGTGCGTCAGGTCACAAGTTCGAATCACGCCACGCCCCTCTAAAAAAAAAGTATTTATAGTTATATATTCATGATGTAGATTGTAATAAGTTTATATGAGATCCGTTTTTGAATATTAACCATTATAAAATATAAGTTTAATACACAAAAGGGTGAAGTGAGGTTTTTTAACCCATTGCCTATAGCATCACTATCTGAGAGTGGACCATCTTCACCAAGGTAATTCTATACACCATTATATTAGTTGATGTGTAGATGATGAGTAATGTTTATTGTATATCAACAAGTATTTATGCTTATCTAATTTGTATTCAGGGGTTTGAGTGATGATAGTAGTGAGAGTTTAAGTGGTGATGATATTGAATTAGAAAATAGTGATGTTAATAGAAGCACGACAATTGCCATTGATCATGAGGGAGATGAGATACTGGAAGTCGGGGTTTCTAAAGATAGAGTTGAAGCAACAGATGCATTTGGGCACCTAGATAAATATGAAGACGCTTGGGGGGTTAATACTAGTGGTGTGAATAGTATTCCTGGAATAAGAGAAAATTTGGATCTAAATTCAGATAATATCAGTGTGGGCCAAGTATTTGAGGATAAATCTCAATTGCAGTTTTATCTTTGAAAATATTCGATTGAAAGACACGTGGAGTATAAGATATTGAGATCTAGTGCTGATGATTATAAAGTCAAATGTGTCCATGATGAATGCCCTTGGAGTATTGCAGCATTTTGTAGTCGAAAATAGAAGAAAAAATGGAACATATGGTGGGGGTCATACATGTATTAATTCTACTATTCGCCATGGTCATCTACAATGCACATCATCTTTCATTTGTAAGGTCATTATGCAAAATCTGTGGACTAAATTTACCTTAACTCTTGATGATATTAGGCAGATCATGAAAGATGAGTATCATATTTGTATTTCATATGAGAGAGCATGGAAAGCAAAATGCAAGGCTATGAAAACACTTTTTGGTGATTGGGCTGACTCATACAATTTGCTTCCAAAGTTTTTAAATGCAATAAAAGAGTCAAATCCAAATAATGAGCATGTACTGTGTTGTGGTGAAATTGGTCAAGAAAGGAGGTTTAAATGTGTATTTTGGGATTTGGGCCATCTATTACAGGGTTTCAATATTGTAGGCCCTTTATTAGTATTGATGGAACACATTAACATGGGAAGTATCCTAAGTATTTGTTAATTGCTACTGCTCTTGATGGGGACAATGGTTTGTTTCCTCTTGCCTTTGTAATTGTTGAATCAGAAAATCAACATAATTGGGAATGGTTTTTGGCTTATTTAGATCATTTTGTTGTTCGAGGAAGAAGATCCATTACTCTCATTTCAAATTGCCAAAAGGATTTGATTAGGGCAGTCCAGAATCAATTTCCACGACTAGAATGATTTCATCGACTTTGTGTGCGTCATATAGTTGCTAATTTCAAGAAGCTGTTCAAAAATGATATTTTGATTGATCTCATATGGTCTTGTGCAAAGAAAACAACTATCATGGAATTTGATTATACAATGGAATTGATTAGACAACAAAGTGCACGAGGTAAAGAATTATTAACAGAGGGGGGTTTGAGTCTTGAGTTTTGGTCACTAGCACATGATGGCAATGTTTGATTTGGTGTGATGACCACATATATATCTGAGAGTTTATATAGTGTTCTCAAAGGTGTCAAAAGTCTTCCTATTCAAGCATTGGTAGAAGCAACTTTTTATAGATCGAACAATTTTTTTGTGAAAAGGGGAGAAAATGCAGCAAAAATGAGATCTTTTTGTACTCCTATTGATGCTGCTTTGAGAAGTAAATGTGGATAAAGCAAAAAAGTTTTGGGTATCTCAATATCACAATATTGTGTACAATGTGTATGTGTATGAAGGAAATCTTATCAAGTTGATTTGCAGATGCAACTATTTTCAAATGAAAAAAAATTCCTTGTATCCATGCCATTGCAGTATGTGGAAAATTTATTTTGATTTTAATCAATTATGTGGACATTGGTATACAAGAGAAACATATAAACAAACATATGCAATGGGTTTCTCTCCTCCTAAAGATAAACTTTATTGGTTTGACACGGGTGAACGAGTTCTTCCTCCTCTTGCAAAGAGTCAATTTGGTCGACCTCGTTCTGTTCGTATGCATACAGAAATGGATAGAGAAGTACGTTGTTATGTAGATGTAGACAACCAGGGCATAATATTAGAAAATGTCGAAATCCACCAGTTGGCAGTCTAATACATTGTCAAGAAAGTAGTCATCAAAGGTAAATATTTTTATTATTTGTGTAATTTAAATTGTGAATGTTAAAAGTTGTCTAATTTGTATTATTGGTATTCTAGCTGTAATAATCAGTGATTTCTTCGTTTACATTGTGTTGGAGTTCTTAGTTGATGGCGTGGATATTGCTCGGGTAGTCGAGAATGAGTAATGGTGGTTATATTTAGGTAAGTCCATCAACTATCTTAATGACTGACCTTGTTTTCTTTGCAAGTTTCATTATGGTAAAACTTCTAACTACATCTTCTATTTGTGGATGTTAAAATGTGATGCTAGAATGCCTTGAAGTGAGCTTAGAGAGATGATTTCCCTCGTGTACAGCAGCAAGTGCAATGCGTTCACATTGATATAGAGAGTAATTTATCTGCACAACAGGTTTAGCAGATCAGGGGACCCAAAAATACAAGTAGAGGTGTCCCCGACGAGCATCTATCTGGTCATGTATTTCATATGTACCATTTAATTTCTCCTGATCAAATGCAACTTCTCATCTCTGCTTGACTATCTATCAGTATTATGATCACTTGTGCAACATTGCCTCCGGAGTCTTTTTTGAGTTTCAACAGAATGTCTCTGGTAGATCAATTTATGCAGAGGGAACCATTGATGCTGCCATTTTTTCTATAAAAGAAGGTGCTTTTTATTGCTCATCCACTTTTTTTTCTTAGATTAATTTTTTGTTTCTTTCCCGTTCCTAATGAGAGTAATCTTAGATACAGAAATATCACCTTGACACAGGTTCAATCGAGGGCAGAGAAGGACATATTCAATATGATCGATGTGTTGGAAGAAGGAAACATGCGCTGATTTGTGGTTGCTTTAGTTTAATTAAGGTTTTGCGATGATGTGTTGGAAGAAGAAACAATTGTGTTCTAACTGCCCAGAAATACTTAGAAAATGAGATAATGTGACACTTCTTCTATGAAAAAAACAATGTTCTACCCTGCTTTGATCTATAACTGTATTCAGAAAGCAACATTTATTAGAATCAAACAAATTTTCAACACTTATACTGCAGAAATGGATTAACATTATCGTGACGGTCAGAGAAAACTTCTTTTGGAGCAAATATGTATTTGAATGTACTACCAGTTTCATTAGTCCTCTGTTCACAATGAGGCTTATTCAGACAAGTTAGAAAGACCCATTGTTTGAAAGATCGACTAAGCTGTTACAGACATCGGTTCATTATCTTCATCCGGACATTGTTATATTCTCGAGGGGAAGCATCAACAGATTACACTTTCTTCATTATCCTGAAATGAGCAATTTACAAGGCTTCTCGCTTACACAAGGGACATGAAAGAATCTGTTAAAGCCATGTAAGGTCGTATTTTTTCAGAGAAAAAAAAAGATTTTACATACATGGGTGATTAGTGCCGACAACATGGTCGTGGTAATCATGGTTGAAGCTAGTTTCTGAATTCAAATTATTTGGAATGTCATCTCCATCGTCATCCTTCTTACCATCAAATCTTACCAAATCATCTTCTTCAGCTTCATCCTGTCACAAAAACGTAAAGAAACACTGTTTTAAACCTGGGACTAATGCACTAACAAGGTGAAAGCATAACAAGTATGAGATTCACCTCTGAGCATTCGTCTTCCGTTAGACTTGCAGAGCCTAGTTTTGCATAAAATTCGTCGTCTCCACCATCACTCAAGGATTCAATGTCCTCTCTGTCGTTTTCCTCCTCACTGTCATACGTCTCAAGATAAGCCTCCTCCCCATCATCCTGTTAAAGGGGGCAAGGATAAATCATGTGTCTGGTTGAATCCTCCAAAAGGACATCAAAATCAATTCTCACCTCTGTTTCTTCATCGTCTGTAGGATACGAGGAATCCAACTTCTCATACAATTCCTTGTCACCCTTGTCCTTCAAGGTCTCCATGTGATTCTATGCAAACCATAAAATAAAAATAAATAAAGGAGTGAGAGAAGGTAGAAATGGGAAATCTTTCTACTGTCAATCTAGATCTGAAGTAAAAAGCAGGTCCAAATTAGGCCAAGTATATCCATGTTTTGACAGAGGCAAGTAGCTTACAAGTTCTGACTTCAGCTTCTCCACTTGTTTGCGCACATTTGAAGTATGACTGCAAAGTGCCTGCAAATCATAGGAATGCTCAACAAGCAATTCAATAAACAAAACAAATCAGGCAATAAGGTAACGAGATAAGACATTCTTTCCAATCATAACTTCACACCTAAACAGGGTAATCCAAGATGAAAATATCACAGGCGATCTGAGAGTCACCGTTTGACCATAGATTGAGAATTATCGGAAGCCATAAACTACAAAGCTATAAAAAACAAAAAAATAAATAAAAACCAATTCAAAACTAGTATCTGGTATTGTTTATTTAAAAGACCATCTGTGGGTATTCGGTTAGTGAAGTATGGTGACTTGACATTCTTTGCACTTCAAACCTTAGGGCAATGAGACTCTTCTACTGATGGTGGGTCTTTCATTCACTACGCCATAGAAATCAGCATAAGTGGGTTCTTATTCTCTCACTGCCCCCTGAAGTAATATCTTGCTAAAGGATTTACCTGGTGCCTCTGAAGCTCAATTGACCGAGCTAAAGCTTTCCTTTTGGTTAAGAGATTCTTAGGCCTCAGAGTTGCTGGACGCTTATAGTCCTTTCCCCGAAAGACAATAATAGCATAACCTTTTGAGATCTTGTCCACAGAAACCAAAACACCCCCACTTTCAGCCTCAAGAGACAGCGCAACATTCTTGACCTCTGAAAAATTCTTGGCTTTTATAATAACCTTAACCAGCTCCCGATACTTCCAGTGTAAATGCATATTCTCTACTATCCCATCAAAAATTCCTCGCCTACCTGAAAAAGGAAAACATGTTACTTTAAGTTCTCTACATCTAACAAAACAATTGAAATAATCCATCCAAATGAAAATTAAAACATAACAATCACAATCAAAATTCCAGCCACGTGAGCACACCTATTTTCTCTTTTCTTTTTTTTGTATGTCAAAAAATGAAGAAAGACTACTAGGGGAATTGGAGAGCATTTATGCTGTTATAAACTTCCTCATAAAACATTACAATCTTCATTAAAAAAAAAAATTAGTTGACCGAATAATTATTGGTTTAGTAAGTTACCCAGAAGCAAAAATGCTTTCATCCGCAAGCCTAGTTTACGGAACATAAACCTTTCTTCATCAGTTATGCTCTCTGGATCTACTTCACGCTCTGCTGGTTTCAAGAATGCTTCCACCTTATTTAAGGCATTTTCTGCTTTCATTAACTTGCGCTCAGCCTGTTTAACAAACAAAAGTTGATGATGAAATGGTTTTATGCCTACATATGCAAATACAGTAAAGTGCAAATCAACTGTGTACTTAAATAAATGCAAACTTATGTCAAACGATTTCTTCGAACAAAGGTAAATCAAGAGATTGATTTCTGATTCGAAAATTCCCTGATTTTCTCCCGTTACACATATATAATTATAATCTACAGGAAATTACAATAATGCCTTCCCCTTATCATAATTCATAAATACAAATCAACTTGATAACAACTTAAGCACCTAGAGGCTCAGAAACAGGAAACTACCATAGGTACAGTCATGAAGCAAAAGTTTTGCCAGTAATGAGTTTTATGTCATCAAATATACGGCTTGATAGATGGTCAAAATGAAATTCAAGAAGTTCATTCATCATTCAGGTGGCTTTTTCATGCAGTGATGTTTAAGAAAACATGCTCAGCCGCTGCAGAAAATTGGTCAGTCTGGCTACAATCACCTTACCACAAACTAAAATTACAAGCCAAATTTCTAGCAGCGGGTACTCGGTAATTATACAGGAATATGACCAACCAGTGCGCAAAGCTGGTTGATACAACTGCTTATCACCCATACCACTTTCCCCAACAAGAGTTTCTTGGAAGATATCATAAACCAATATGAACACACACCGTAAAACTCAAGTTTAAGAAGCTTACAAGATAAAGTTTCTTCTCTAGTTTCCTGACCAGGTCAGCATGCCTTGCTACCTCAGCAGCTCTCATCATCTTTTCCTTGTCACTGTCATCCAACCTCTTTCCCCAACGAGAGTCAGCTTCTAGGGTTTCTCCAAGAGTACCAGCAGGGCCCGGCTGTTCAACTGATTCAGCATTTGAAATGACTGCAGAAGAAGCTCTCAGCCGTGCTTGCTCCTCTTCATCCTGTAAAGCCTTTGCCAATCTCTCTCTCTCCAGTAATGCCTCTGTCACTTCACGAGACAAGAAATTCTTGCCTCTGTAGAATACTATGAAGTCCCTGTTTCTTGTAATAATTGTACTTCCTGTCAATTTCTGAAAAGCGGTACAATACATAAGTTTTTTTTTTTTTTGAAATAGTGTTTAGCTTTTTATAGTCAAGATAAAACTAGTACAAAAAGGGGCCAAAAAAGCCCTTACGATACAATAGATTCCTAACAACGAATGGAACACACTTCCTTAGCTAGCCCTTTGGGTTAGCTGCCAGGATATTTTGATTAAATACATAAGTTTCTTTCAAGTGCAAAAAAAGCATAAATGGTTTAACTAAAGGTTGCAATGTAAGACAAACAAAGCCAGTCAATAAACATTTAAATAAATAAAAATCAGCAGGCAAAATTGGATGAGATAAAACAGAAAGCACCTATTTTCATTTCAATAGAATCAACTTAACAGGAAACTGCACCACCATATAATAAGGGAATTCATAACTGTAGAAATTGTACTAGTTCCCCACTAATGACCACCAGAAGTGAGGAGGTCTATTCCAATTAATAAGCACAGAATCTTTCTAAGCCTAAACCAATGTGAGAGTAATCTCTCACAACAATTTCTCTCAGTCTTACATAATCAGTCGGAGGCATGAGCACATGTGCAACCACAGAAAACGGGGGTTTTGACCCACCATCAATAGCGTCCTATGGCATTGGCATGTCAGAAGCATTTGTATATATATTTTGATAACTCTACCCAATTAGATTCTAAAATCAGAAAAGGTGACATACTTTGATATCTTCAGCCATTCTCTCACTAGTTGTAAGCTGTACACCACGCTTTAGAGCAACTTTTACAACAGAACTTCTCTCCCACAACTTAACCATTGCTACAGCCAATCCTTGGTGCCGCCGGCTTCTTCCTAGGATCAGCACAGATATTGTAAAACACCGTTTATACAAAAGTTAAATAAGGCCATCAATTTATTAAAAAATATTTTTATGGTGCTGCTTCTTAATGATTAAGCAAAACAAAAGCCTGATGTACTAGGTGTATAGCTCCAGAAAAATAATAGTGTTAACTTTTTCTTCTTACACAAATTAATAAACAAGTCAGGCTTCTAGACTCTGTTGAATAACCAGTAAAACACTTTTGTTTTGTTTTTTGAAATAGTGCTGACCAGTAATAACACTTGAAAAGGTACATATTAAAATGGTCAGGTAATAGCTTCACCATTTTTAATATTGCTTTTTGACATTGCAAGATAGCTTCAACCATGATGACTTGAAGGTCCTATCACACTCACTAAAGAAGTGAGCTTTTGTTCCTCGAAAGGAACATGAACATTTTCCTAAATCATGCTTCTAGTTGGGTAGTAAAACATGACATAAATAAAAAGGATAAAAAGATAGCCGACGATACAAATTTCTGAGGTTGGAAGATGAAATGTGAATCAAATAAAAAAGCTCTTGACATACCTAAAGCAAAATGGGGAGGCAATACTCTTGCAAGCCTACGTAAGGCTGTCATTTCTTTGTTTCCTAGAACAGATCTCACTCCATAAGGAAGAATTCTGAAAGGGGGACTGTAACCTGGGACCACTCCAGGGAGCATATCAGCATCCACAGGTAATGGATCCCCTTCCGGCCAATCTGTATAACGGGGTCCCAGGCCATCTAATAGCTTATCAACTTCCACTTCATAGTTGATTTTAGGTGATGATGCAGGTTCATTTTGAACTTCCATTACTGAGCTTTTACGAGCTTCATTTTCAGTACCCTTCTCTGTGTGAACAGCATTAGCTTTAGCAGAAATTACGGCTGATGAATTAAAACCATTGTCCTGAATATTTCTAACTTGTTTTTTTGCAGTTTGTGTTGGAGAAAGTTCATACTCCACGCCTCTATACAAAGAAACAGCAGTGCCGGACCTCCAAATAACCAACCCTCCAGTCTTTCTCTGTTCATAGGTAGAAGATGGAACATCAAATGATATATGGAAGTAAAAGAAGCTTAAATGTAGAAACTGAAAAAACTATCTGCTAAGAAAATAAAATTTATGCAGGATAGACACTCTAATTTTATGGGAAGAACTGAAATTCATGCAGGATTAGACACTTTTTTTTTTTTGAAAGAGGTGAATTTCATTCAAAGTCGAAGCAAGAGAACATAAAGTTTGGCATTTGAGCGATGTTTGGAACTTCAAATCAGAGATTCTAATGCTGAAATATCATATTAACATCTAATCTGGCTATATGCGATTTTTATAATCTATCTTGATTTCTGAAGCACAAATTAGCTCACAAATCAATTTATTTGATACATGCTTGAACTCTAGTGAAAATGAACAAGTACATAAGTTTTCTAGTCACGATCTAAGTCACCAACTCTCTCTGCTTCAGAGAATCATGGAGCACTTTTTCCCTTTACTTTCTTTTCCATGTAGAGGTGGACTAAATATCTAATTAAGCTGGGCGAGTGCAGTATGTATGAGACAGTAGTAATCAAGAGTGGACATGTCCTATTACACTTGAATATTTAGACACCACTTGTCAGGTAAAAACTTTAGTGATTATGTTTCATGGCAATCTGTAGAAATTTATAACTCTGTAGACTTTCCCTTTTTTTCCCAAAATATTGACAACACACAAATGCTACACCTCAAACTGCAGAGAGATTAATATGCACATGAGCTATCTGGCAGATGAATTATAAATGTGATTTTCTTGGGTAAGTACATATTTTAATACAATGATTAAAAGCATTAGCATCTACAAATTCTTCAAAGGTATGCACTAATAGAAACCATGCAGAAACCTATGATTTAACTTCACCTGACTCACAAAGCGTAGAAACACATCCAGAGAATCTTTATAATTCATTGTTTTCCTTTTTCTTTGCCTTTTACTGGCTCTTAAAGCATAAGATAAAAAAAAAACAAGCAAAACACTGTTTTATTCCTGGACATTTATGTAGGACATCCAGATACTGTCAGCCAAAAAAACTGTTTACTCTACTAGGTGAAGAACAAAGAGAGCACCAATATTTTGTATGCAAAAAACTGAGAGCCGTGACAACCATATTGCATGGAGTCTGAATCAATAAGAATACATCTCAGATGCTATTGGCTAAAAATGAGAAAACAAACTAGTAAAGGAAAATGACGATGAAAATATAGATAACGTCAAAGACGTTTATGCATAACTTGTCCCCAGTAACTAACCTCCAAAATTTCATGCATCCTCTTCATATTAAGTGCTGGAGCTCCCTCACATTTCAGTCTGACTACCTCCGAAGTTTTCCACTTCTCATGAATTTTATCAACAATCTCCCGAGTAACACCAGCCCCACCAATCTTAGTCTTCTCCTTAGTCCGAATAGCCAAATTCCTCAATCTCCGCAACTCTGTCTCCGGCAATGTTAATTCTGCTAAAGAAGTCTTGCTTCTCCTTCTCTTAAACAAGCTCTTATCATCTTCTTCACTAATAACTTTCTTCTCCCACGGAAACCGAAGAGTCGTAGCAGAACCAACTTCCATTCCCAACGGAGACTCCGGTGAAAAACCTCCCCGTGAATTGGGTAGCATTCCTTCTTCAACGTAGAAAATGTCCTCGACGGAGCCTCTCTCCGGTAAGCTTGTCTTTGTTTCATACGCATCATCGGAATAACCAAATCTCTTCAATTTCTCCACAATTCTCTCCATAGTACTGCCACCTCTACCATTACTAACACTACCATCATCATCCTCCTCGCCTGAAACACTGTTACTTCGATAATCCACCGCTGATTGGGGCCTTTTAGGCAGATTTCGAAACTGGGTTTCCTTCCAATTATCAATCCAACGACCAGTTGGTGATACAACTCCTGACAGGTTCTCAAAAGATGGACCGACATTCCCAATGCGCCCAACAGAAATACTTCTTTTTACTTGGAATTTCTGTGGGTGCGATATTGAGTAGAAATTCAGCTGCAGCAAAGGAGAGACCTGCTTCCCGGAGGAAGTTGGAGGAATGTACGGAAAGACTTGGAGACGACATCCATGAAACTTGGAAAAGGAGCTGTAAAACGAGTCTAAGAAGTTTGGTGGTGGGATTTGACAACTATATGCAAGATACATGAGTCCTTCAACATAAAACAAAGCGTGATAAAATTAATTTTATCGAAATCAAGCCGGACTTGATACGAAGGACAGGTAGGTACTCTGCTAATGGAAAACTGGAGACGAGAGCTACAGCGGAATGAAGTCTGGGAAGGATTCTGCTTCAGCCCCCATGAAGGTTTTACTAACTATATCTTGCGACAAGAAATATCAACCAGCGGCGCAGAGAGGGATCGATTGTACCGTCGCAGGAAAATAAGATACCTTTTTTGCTGCAATGAACATGACTAGAAATAATTTTAATATTTATTAAAAAGATAATATCATAAATAATTATATTATAAAACTCGAACTGTATTAAAAAATAATATTTTAATTACATAATTATTCTAAATATTATTCACTAGGCGAATAATGATGCCATAGTGATTTTCCTATATTGCCCTAAAATCCAATATCTATCGAGCAATAAGCCCACTATATCTATATTGCCCTTTAAGTCAAAATCTAATAAATATCAGCCTCCATTTTATTGAACGTAATAATCTTAAGCCATAATGCCCTCAAATATGTTACATTTCCTAAGTTACGTTTCACATAGGGTTCACGATGTGGACGTAACGCGTAACGCCGATACGTCCGTCAACCGTTCTTATTTGGTCGGGCACAAAACCTTCCGAAGCACCCCCCCGGAGTTGTCTAGTTTGTTCCGGAACCATACGAGCTTCAGAGACTGGACTGTAGGAGTTTCGATGGCGTCCGATGCTTCCAATGCTCTCGCAGGTTATTTGTTTATTCCTCTAATCAGCTTTGCCACCTCTCCTTCCCATTCACGTCGACATTTTTTTCATCATTTTTCTCTGTTACAGTGAGGGAGATAGTTCAGAAATTTCTCAACGCAGCTCGAACTGGAAATCTTGATCTTTTCAAAAGTAGGTGAAGGTATTTGAACAGTGGAGCTCATTTTTATTGATAGTTTCTAGGATTTATTTTATTTTTGTGTGTGTGTGTTTTTTTTGGAAAGAATTGGCAACTCAGCTCGATGATGGAGGGAAGGGGTTGGCAAAAACGATCGCGGACGTTAAAGATGCATATAAAAGAGGCGCACTTCACTTTGCCGCACGGGAAGGGAAGACTGAAGTCTGCAAGTATTTGCTTGAAGACTTGAATCTCGGTGACATTGCGGATGTCAAGGACGATGATGGTAATTTCATCACTTTTTCCCCTTTCTATGCTATATTTCGTTTTTTTTTTCTGGTCTGTTAGTTTCTGAGATATGGTACCGTTTATCAGCTGCCTTTTAAAAAAAATTGTGTCCACTCACGTTCCCTACGTTTGAGGTTCACTGTAGCTTTTGGTTAGCTTGCTGAAATGTTGGTTTGATAGCTGTACGAAGAAACGGTATAATGTGAGTTGCTTTTGCAGGAGAGACTCCTCTTCTTCATGCAGTTCGTCAGGGACACGTTGCCACTGCCAAGTATCTTGTTGAACATGGGGCAGATCCTGCAATTGCTAGTCATTTAGGAGCTACACCTCTGCACCACGCTGCTGGAATAGGTACTTAAGCATTTCCCTTCGAAGTTCAGCTATTTTTGAAGTTACGGCGGATGGTGATCTCTCTTGGAATTGTATTCGTATTATGCAAATTTAATCTTTGAATGATTACTTTAATGTTTTCTGACGAGAATGCCTAGCACCTCACTCTTTTGAACCTGAGTTATTGTCATTGTTGTTGATCATGTCCTTAGTTTATTTGAGAAAGTGACTAGAAATTACAAACCAGTTACTTGTTACCAGTATCCGGTTAATACATCTCAAGAGATCATTAGACAACGGTTTTTTACCGGAATTTTCCTGAGGTGAGGATGGGGAAGGAGTTGTGCATCCTCGTTAACGAGAAAGCAAAGGTAAAAAATGTACTCGGCCAAATACATTCTGACACTTGTAGGCCATCTCTCACAATGGACTACCGGAAATTTATGTTTCACAAGATTCAAGAGCTAAGAGAGAAGACCAGCAGAGTATCATTTGTATTATTGTACTGGTTGCTCTCTCTTCTTCTTCTGAACTAGTAACATAGGTGAATTCTTGTGCATTCAAAATTAATTGGTTATTTAATTCCAAAGTAAATCCACTTCTACAGTTGAGTCTTTCACTAATTACTTAAATATAGATGTCCTCATGCATGACACCAATTTTCTTGTGTTTTTAGAGTTAGTCGAAGTGCCTAATTCGGATTGCTTAATCTTTATTATTCAGTTGGAAATTATGTATTGGGATGCCAATTTTTGTAATCTTGCATATTCTTCCCTTCTTTAACGAATTCTCATCTTTTTTTTTAAAAAAAAAAACAAGGCTCATCCTCTAGATGTTTACTAGTAAAGGTTGTGAATGAGATACACAAAGGTAAAGCGAAAGCACTCACATGCTGGGACAAAATAAGACAAAAGATGTCCTGCTGTTATGGTTCATAGACTGCCCAAATTTAACTTCTTGTCTGTACAAAGTTCACACCGAACAAATGAGTACTGATAATGTTGTTTCCTTTTTTCCTTTTTATAGTTTAAATGCTGAATTCGCTCCTTCATAATTTATTCAAAATTGGCTAAAGCAGTAATTCAAAATCATCTCTGTCTCATACTTCGGCATATAATCTAGTTTGTGGACCTATTGCTGAGCAAGTTATTGTTTTTTATGTGTCATTCCAAAACTAGCAAAATTCTGAATATGAACCTCTCAAAGTTAATAGAAAATTCTAAGAGCATGTTCAGAAAAGAGGAGAACGTTATAACCATTTTGTTTCTTTTTATGTTACTTTATTTTTTTTTTTTAGGTCTTTTAACAATGCTGATTGAACACAACTCTCTAATTGAAAAATTGTGCCAGAATCCTAGACCTTTAAATTGTTCATTAGTTGTTTCTAGCTTTGAAAGAAATGACTGCTCATGGAAGTTGATTCAGAAAACTCAAGGGGACTGTTATGTGTACTACCATTTGTTATAGTCACATTTACCTGATAGCATATGAATGTCTGGTTACAAAAAGCAAGAAAGCTATAAATCATTGCCATGCATGTTTCAAGTGAAAAAATGTAAGCTCATTCACGTGAAAATTAAATTCACATTTTTACTGTTTCTACTCTTTCAAAGTTTAGAACCCTCTCTATTTAATATTTTCATATAAAAGGCTTGTAGTTGATATCTAGACGATACAATCCTGCTTCTCAAAGGGGTTGATGTGGAAACAAATGATGATGACACTACTGTAATTTGCAACGCCTGTGGACAGAGAGTAAGTTGTGAACCTTTGGGTAGGAAACCATGCTTATGTAACCTTGCATTTTATGCTTCCAGGTAATGTTGAGTTGCTAAGTTTCTTGGTTTCGAAGGGCATTGATGTGGAATCACAGAGTGATGCTGGGACTCCATTGATTTGGGCGGCTGGTCATGGACAACAAGAAGCTGTGAAATTTTTGTTAGAACAACATGCTAATGTAATTTTTCTTTCTCTTGAAGATCACTTTCTTGAAGGTTTGCTAATATAACTATTCAGGTAGTTTCTAATATATGCCCTACATAATTTTCTGCCAAACTATAGGCATCAAACTTACTGGGACATTTTTTTCAATCAGTTTCTGGGATTTTATGCTGATTGTTTGCTTTGGTTTCTTTTCAGCCTAACACTGAAACTGATGATAATATTACTCCATTGCTTTCATCAGTGGCCGCTGGTTCATTGCCATGTTTGGAGCTGCTAATTCAGGTTGGAGGTTCTTTTTTTAACCTTTTTCCTCCTGTTGTTTAGACTATTTTAACATTCAATTTAATATCCTTCTCTGCTTCTTTTCTCTTTGTTTGATGTTATGCTCTTCTGCATATCTGCTATGGTAGGACACATGGATTAACTTTCTGGTATTGTTCTTCCAATTAGGCAGGTGCTAATCCAAACACTAGTGCAGGGGGAGCAACTGCTTTGCATATTGCTGCTGATAGTGGTAGTATAGAGATCATTAACTGCCTTGTAAAGGCGGGTGCTGATCCCAATCTCTCTGATGAGGTGAGGTTGATCATGCTATCAACTCTTTGTGAATTTTTATTAATTTGATATATCTTTGAATATGCTTCCTGATTTTGGATCTTTTTACTATATCAGGATGGTCTGAAGTCAGTACAAGTAGCAGCAATCAGAGGTAATCGTGGTGTTGTTGAGATCCTGTTGCCTTTAACATCTTCTATCCTGGATGTTCCTGACTGGAGTGTTGATGGAATAATCAAACATATGCAGGCCGAAGGGCCCAAGCAGGTATTGGCTTTATATTTCATCATTTTGCTGACTTTAAAATGGTAAATAATAGGGTGTTTATCAAATTTGTGAAAAGACTGCTCACGAAATCAGCTAGGGGTTTCAAATCCATGGGTTCTGCAGGGATTTGCAAATCTTGTCAGTGAGATATGGATTTTAAAAAATTAAATTATTTATAAATTAAAAAAGAATCAGGAGGGGGTGAGTGAGGCTCTCCCCTGCTTCCAATCACTCTTTTTCTTCTTCGGAAGGGGAAGTGATGTCTCTCCCTCCCTCCTTCAGTTATCTCATACCCCCTCTCTATGAGATGGGAGCTCCGTACTTCTCCTCTGTGTTTCAAAGATGGGGACGGCAGGGGGAAGGGAAGGCCTCCTTCCTTCTTAATCTCCATAACAGGGAGAATATGAAGCTTTATACAGAGGCCCATTAAACTTTTCTAGTCAAACAACATAGTCGCAAACTTTCTTCTATAATTTTATATACATTTATACCTGACATTAGTTAATCCATAAATCCTCTAAAACTTTATTATTAATTATCATTACTGTAAACAATTATGTATTTTTATGTTATTTCAAACAAATAAATTTAATAACGTGAAGTATTCATGATTTAAATTACTTCTTTATTTGCACTTAAATTTAAAATATATTTAAATACGAAGAAAATGATTTTTTAGTATTTAAGAAAAAGAGGTAAGTTGATTTTCAACCAACATATTTTTAAGTTTTTTAGAAGAACAGATTCAACTTCCTTTGTTGAATATAATTAAAGCTTAAATAAAAAGAGGTAAGTTGAATCTGTTCTCCTATTTTTAACTTTTTTGCATATCTATATGTACAAGTCGATTTAACTCAACATTTTGGTAATCCTTTGACGTAATATAGTTTCACTAACCCTAATGTCCCATTAAAAAATCTGAGTGGCTTTGGAAATTTAGAAATAATAAGGACTGTCTGTGGAGACACATCATTGTTGCAAAGCAAATGGATATGAGGACAGTTGTTGGCACCCCCCACCCCTGTGCGACAGAACTTGCCTCATCTAGAAAAGTGTGTTTGCGCTTTCTGTGGCAAGAACTACACCAGATTCAGGGTGCAGTCTGATCTCTGTCCATTTTTGGACTTGACTGCTGGCTGGGCAAGCTCCTCTGTGCCTGGCTTATCCAGAGCTCTTCTCTCTGGCTTGTCACAAGCATAGCATTGTTTTTTTTGTGGAGGTAAAAACCAACAGTGGCTGGAACCTCAACTTCAAGCACCACCTCATTGACGAAGAGGCTGCAAACACGAGCTCCTTTCTCAGCATTCTTGATCTCCAGTACATCAGAGGCAAGGGGGAGGATTTTGTCATTTGGAAAAAATTGGTTGGTGTGGCAAATAGGGCAGTTGCTTCTTACCTGAATGAACAAAAAAAAAAAAGGACTCCAGTGGAGACTTCACTGTTGCCTCCTTCTATAAGTCCCAACAACATGTCCTGGAGGTCGGCTGTGCTTCTGCTACAGTTTGGGAACTCAAAGGCACACCTAAAGCCATGTTTTTCTAATGGTCGTGCATCAAAACAGAAGATTTTCATCGCTGACATAAGAGAGAAACCATAATTATGAACTCTTTCTGTAAGCTCTATGGACATAAGGAAGAAACTGTTGACCACTTCCTCCTTCACTAGTTTTTGGTGAAAATCTGGCACCAATTTCTCTGGTTTTTCAATCTCAACCTCTTGTCTCCTTACGTTTCTTGACCTCATCACCAAATGCAGCACCCTACCCCTTCCCTCTCTTGGGCAACTTATGTGGATGAATTGTGTAGCTACACCTCTTGATGTCCAATTTTGCCCCCCTCCTCCAGGCACTGTAAAGTTAAATTTGTATGGCAGTACAGAAGGCTGGCTAGACCCGGCAAGTTATTGTGGTCTCATCAGGAATTGGGAGTGCACAATCATGGTTTCCTATGCTGATCCTTTGGTGTTGCCGACACCATCTCAGCCGAGGTGGCTGCCCTCCTCCATGGTCTCTGTTTAGCGAAAGATCTTGGCCATACAACCCCCCCCCCCCACCCCCATGGTGGAGAGGGACGTAGAGATCAACCAGTGTGCCAAGGAAGTAAAACTCCCATGGCGTAGTGTGCCAAGGAAGTAAAACTCCCATGGCGTTTTCTCCTGCAGATCGAGGACACTCTCAATACCACTCAGCATCGCCAACCATCTTGGATTCACACCCCATTGTCAGCAAATGAGGCTGCTGACAATCTGGCTAACAGGGGTGTGGGATTGCTGGAAGAGGCGGTCATCTGATATCATCATTAAGCCCCCTGGGTTTGGTTGCTGCTCATGGGCTTGTTGCCCTTTTTATTTGTTTAGTTAGGTTTGTTTCTTGTTTGTAGCTAGTTTTTACCTCTGCTTGATGTAATCTCTTATGTCCCCCTCGGATGCAAAAAAATTATATATTGGCAATATGAGCCATCTGGTGATTGAAATCTTTCTTAATCTGTAAGGCCTTGTGTTTTTTTGCCTCTGTCAACCTGTTGTGGCCAAGAGTTAGCCTTTACTGTTCACTGTTATTTTGGCCTAAATTTATCTCAGCCTTGCATTGATATTACAATATGCATTATGTAGGAGGAAACACAATCAGCCAAGGAAGCACATCTGTCAAAAGAGTCCAACTCACAAAAGGCACAGATCCCTGAGGTACTCTTTACTGTAGTTAGCTCTGGAATTGTTTCTTGTTAAATTAGTCACTAGACTGCATGTTTTGCATGAACATTGGACCTTAATTGACCCTGTTTATGTGCACCTACATTGTCTCCAGTATTGATGGGAGATCAAATTTGGGTGCTTTTCTTCATCTGCTTGGTTCTCCCATAGGGGAGGGTAGCTGTTACCTATTGAGATACATGGGATCCTCTATAGTTCATCAGTAGTTATTAAACTGCCTCTTTCTCTGTCTCTCTCTGCATTAACCACTTCAATCTAGTATACTTTGTTCAACTAGTAGAAGCTATGACCATTAATAAAGGAATAACACGTTAATATTTTTGTTGATGTACCCAGGTGACACCTGAAGCCCAGAAAAAAGCATCAGAAGCAAAACCAAGAGGAGATAAGGCCTTCAAAAGAAAGGATTTTCTCATGGCAGTTGATGCATACACACAGGTTAATGTTGAAAACCTAAAAATCTATTGAATGTCAATCAGTAGATCAACTCAAGTTTCTCCAAAGTCCAGGTTTTATACCTATTTACATCAAATGTCAAGAGTATAGATTCCTCATATTATTGTTAAAGATATAGGCAAGTCATTGATGTAATTATCTTTTGATCTTTGTCCCTTAGGGTATAGTTATAATTTTTTGAATATTTGGCATCTATAAATACAGCTTAAAGGGGAGGGTTAGGATAGAGGTCTACAACCCTAATTCTCCCCTCATTCTCTCCTCAACGTGCTCACTTTCCTCTCTTTGCTTGGCGTCCCTTTTCTCTTCTCTCTTTTCTTCTTCTTCTTCCTCCTCCTCTCCTTTACTGAAGAGTGCAACATATGGAATTCTGAAAATCAACAAAAGCCTTAATATGTCAATGGGATATACTGCAAGGGAGGCTATAATTTTAAAGTTCTTTTTAGTGCTATTATACATATGATTGCCTCTTCAGTTCTCATTTGTTCACTTACAAGAGCTCCAAGCAGGCTTATTAAAGTCAAGTGTTTCGTAATGGGTTTTACATGTTGTATGAGGAGGTAGAAACACCAAATTCTGTTATTACGTCTTCACTAGAACACTTCTTTCCATCACTTTAATTCCTTTAACATATTTTATGGATATTTCTTCATGTTTCCATGAGTCTAGTTGTCTTGGTTTGGTAAAGTGAAGGACTCTCATATTGGGTTCAGTTTAAAAGCCTTCCTTTCCTTCATGTTGCAAGTGTGACTCACTATTATGACCTGCTTCACCAACTGTTTATTGAGATGAATATTTTGGGACGAACTTGCAGGCCATCGATCTTGACCCTTCTGATGGTACTTTACTGTCTAACCGTAGCCTTTGTTGGATTTGGCTAGAGCAAGCTGATCATGCTTTAGCTGATGCTAAAGCTTGCAGAGCTTTAAGACCAGACTGGGCAAAAGCATGCTACAGGGAAGGTGCAGCTCTACGTCTACTACAAGTATGTTTACTTTCAACAACTTTCTATTGAATTCTTTAAATTCTGCTACTTTTTAACTAATTCAGTATATTGATTTGGTGTTGTCTTTTTGCAGAGATTCGATGAAGCAGCCAATGCGTTTTATGAGGGTGTTAAGCTTGACCCAGAAAACAAGGGGCTTGTAGATGCTTTCAGGTTACTACTGTTATGTGCCCATTTCTTTCTATTAGGAGTTACTAAGCTACCATGCGGAGGAAGAAAAGAAAGTAACCAAACTTCAGTAACTTTCAGTGCCTCAAACTCTGTTCTGACACTGGGCTGCTTCAAAATTCTATAATGGAATATCACTGGTCATATATACTTAAGCTAGTCAAAATTCTCACTGTGTTGTGGTTGGGTATTGAAAAATGTTTAAAAAGAGTTGATCTTACAAAAGGAAATTAAAATGAAAAATGTTCGGCCATAAATCTGAACTTCTAGCAGCAAATACTGTTTGATGTTTATGGTTGAAAGCAATTATCATATTTCTAAGGTTTCCTTTAATGGGTGAGTGTCCTGATCTTCATTCCCCAAAGACATTTTAGTTACGAGGAAACAAACATTGCACATTCTTTTGAAAATTTTAAGTTGCTAGAGATAAGCCTGTTGACTCTCTCTCTCTCTCTCTCTCTCTCTCTCTCTCTCTCTCTCTCTCTGTCTGAGGGAGAGGGAGAGGGAGATTATTTAATCCTTTGAAACCCTGGTCTCATTTGCTGATTCGGCCTTTACTGTGGCCAATACTTACTGTTTCTTTAGTCCTTTAAAACCCTTGTCTCTTTTGCTTATTCTGTCTTTACTGTGCCCATTATTTACTTTTTTAATCCTTTAAAACCCTTGTACCTTTTGCTTATTCTGCCTTTACTGTGGCCAATATGAACAGGGAAGCTGTTGAAGCTGGAAGAAAATTTCATGGAACAGATCATCAGAAATCAGAAAAATAGAGAGACTCAGGAAGAGGATATTCATTTTTTTACTTTTAGCCCTTGAAAATATTTAGAGCAGTTTTTCATCTGTAATATGGCAGAATGGTTCATATATTTTACTTTTCCTTTTCCTTTTCCTTTTATTACTTTAGAAACTATTCCAATGACTGTTCATACATGAGTTAGAAACCACTTTATCAAAAACAAAAATGAGTTAGCAACCACGACTATCCACCAGCTCGTAAATATTAGTTTTGCCATTGAAGAAGCAGAAAAGAAGAATATTTGTTACTGATTACTTGTCTGCAGGCTAAGAACCTAAACAATTGATTGGCATAGTAATAACTTTAACCAATGTAGTAATATGAGGAGGCTGTGTTTATAATTTACTTTCATCAAAACTCTGAGTCCAATCACCTAGGAGCCCCCCTGAGTTGGCTCCGAGCTGACTTGGTGAGTCGAGTAGCTCCGCGTCGGTCGTGCCCCTCATTTGCTGGTTATTCCACGATTGTTCGCGACTTCGCGCTAATACTTCAATGGTAAGAAATGGCGGGAATCAAATTTCGCACTTGACACAAGGCCTATAAGGAGAAGGAATCGCATTTCTTTGCTCCATCAAATCCAGCACTTCTGCTTGCTAGGTGAATAGTTTGGCTATTGCGGAATTCATCTGACAAATGGGGAAGAAGAGAACAAAAGCTAGGGCGACTGAAGAAGCTGAACAGGATCCTCGTGAAAACCATATGGACGAAGATAACCAAGAATCGGCAGGCAAGGGGAGGAGTTTATATGAGGTAATACTTCTTTCTTCTCCTCATTTGTATTTCCGTTTTATGCTGGTTTGGGTGTTCATCTTCTCGATGACAACCTTTTTTTCATTTGGGATAGCATTTATCCAAATAACTCATGATTTTGGTCGCTGCACTGCTTGCCTATTTGCTAAACGGGATATTAGAGTGCCCTTCGGTGCTGGTTCTGTGGTTTTGCTACTTGACGCTATTACCTGAAGTAGAGGATTCTAAGAAAGAGAAAACAATTGTTTTGCTGATGTTTCTGCATGTAGAATATCTGAAGATTACGGGCACAACAATGAGCATGATCGGGGTGATATCTTAGGGCTATTGCGTTGTGATGGAGGACTGGAATTTGAAGCAGCGGTCTCTGCAGCTCCATTATCACTAATTTTTCTGAGAAGTCTAGCCTGACGATAGAGTCGTAAGAAAAGAGTTTTTTTTTTTTTTTTTTTTCTCTTCTCTTTCAGTATAGAACCGTTTCAGGTTACATCCTACGACAAACCTAAAAGTTCTGTCTTGAGATCAAGTCACAGGAGGAAACTGTTTGTAACCTGTAGTAGTGCGTTCAGAACTTTCTTCTCCTACTTTCCAATTAAGTGTGTTATCAATGGACATTGATGTCATCCATATTCTTTTAGTATATCTAGGCCATTATGGGTTGACACACCAATTCCAGGTTCCCTTAAACACAGTTCTATTTCATTGTAGCAATTAGTGACCCTTTGGCTGGATTAATTTTCTAGCCTTACTTAGTGACCTTAGCCTTGTTAGGCTGCAGTAATATAATTGTTGACTATATTTTTAAAATGACTAGTAGGGGTAAAGCCTGATCATAGAGAATCATAAACTTTTCTAATAAAAGCAAGTATTTGAAAACAGAAAAAATAAAAAAAAACTCTAAAATCTAGGCAGTTTTCTTTCCTTAATTAATTACTGAACAATGCAGAATGATTTTAAGAGCTGTGATAAATGTGAGTAGTCAGAGAATGCTTCAATTGTGTAGATAACATCATTCATTATTTCTTTCTTTCAAAAAAAAAATATCATTCATTATTTTTCTCTTTCTAGAAGACACCCTCAGACAGCTTAATGTCCAGAAACTATGGAGTAAATTAGCAGAAAAAGTTTTTTCTTTTCAGGAATAGTGATGATTTTAGTAGAAATGATCCAAGAAATGGAAATGAAATGTAGGACAGGAATGCCCAACCCTGAACTGGGACCAAATTGTGGTTTTTGTCCTTTGACATTTTCTGAAACAATAAATAAGATATTCAAATTGTATTCCTCTTGATCAATATGGGAGATGGATTATACAACAAGTGATTAGTAGGATATTTTTGGAGTAAATTACTATGTTCACTTTGGTGTAGAAACTGCCATTCTCTCTTTAGTAAATGGCCCTGTTACCCATGCCTTGGTGTATAAGTTGGCATCATCAGTTCAGGTAGGCTGAATTTGGAAACTAGAATAGGTTATGAAGATTGGAAATTTCAATTTTTGCCCACGAGGGTAAGAAACTCATAAGGATTAGATCTACTTGTTGGGACAAATGGTTACAGTTTTTGGCATTTGGCAGTGCTCGTTCATGCTTTCAAATGTTTAGTTGTCTGTTCTGTCATTAAACTGGTTCTCTACATTTATTCTTTCGATCTGGAACTCAATGTAAAGTGTCACTTACCATCAAGATGACTTCTTTTCATTTGGAGTTTGCGCTTTGCAGTTTGTCATAAAGTTTGTTTAAAAAGTCTTTGAAAAAAAAAAAGATCTGGCTGTCTAGATTTATTCTTTCTATTTGGATTTTATTCTTTTATTGTTTTAGACATCTTCAACTCAATATAATGTGTCACCTGTCTTCAAGATGACTCCTCTCATTTTGGAGTTTGCACTTTTCCATTCGTCATAATTCTTTGAAACAGTCTTTAAGTTTGTTTTGAAAAAGTTTTTGATTGACACACAAAAAAAAGTTCTTGGTTTCAGTGGGCTTGTGAAACTCATAGTCCATGGTTGTACTGGAGGTAGGTGGAGGCATATTTAGAGCAACAGGAGAGGATGCCTAAGAAGAAGAGATAAAGAAAAAGACAGTAGGAAAAGGCCTTGAGTTTTTACTGCAGTAATTTTTAATATAGTAATATATTTTTTTTGTTATACAAGAGATACGTTATCTAGTTTAAAGGTTATATTTGTTTCTTTTCGTACCTATAGACATCTGACATTTCTTTATCATCAGAAGAAAAGATTATACTACTCTCTCTTAAAGTTTCAGCGGTTAATAGAGTGAATTGATCCTTAAGTTGTTTCTCTGCCTCTTACCCCTGCAATATTATTGTGAATCCAAATCTTAGATTGCATAGATGTAATCATATTGTGTCTTTTCCCTACATGTATATGAAATTGTTTCAGGCATCAGAGACTCAATTGTCATGACAAACCTGGTAAAAGAGAATGTTTGCTTCACTCTGGACCTTGTATTTTGGTTTGTCTCGATTTTTTTTTTTTTTGGTTATTTTAAAAGGCTTTATTGTGCACCTTTTGTCATTTAGATTGTGATTATTACCTGAACTGATTAATAACAGCATTTTTCCTGTGTAGATCCTTGGTGTGGATAGAAGTGCATCTCAACAGGAAATTAAAAAAGCATACTACAAGTTGGCGCTTCGTCTTCATCCAGATAAGAATCCAGGTGATGAGGTATGTAGGTTTGGTCATAATCGTGTTCTTTAAATACTCAATGAGTTTGATTATCTTCTAATTCACTTAATTGTTTTCCTCAGGAAGCAAAAGAGAAATTTCAGCTCCTTCAAAAGGTGATATCAGTTCTTGCTGATGAGGAGAAAAGAGCAGTTTATGATCAAACTGGTTGTGCTGATGATGCTGTAAGTGATTTGCACTTATTGTTTCTCTTTGGACCAAATATTATATTATTTTTTATTGTTCTTATATTGTTGGGATGATCAGGACCTAGCTGGTGAAGTTGTCCAGAATCTGCAGGAATATTTCAGAGCATTATACAAAAGGGTACATGTTTATGCATTTGTTGTTTGAGAATTTTGGTTGCTTTGACGGCCCAGGCTCATTGTCTCGTTTTTTACTTGTTTTGGTTGGGTTTCAGGTCACAGAGGCTGATATTAAAGAATTTGAAGCCAACTATAGAGGATCTGATACTGAGGCGAAGGACTTGAAGGATTTATATAGCAAATTTAAGGGAAATATGGATAGGTATGAAGTGTTGGTTTGTGTTTTCATTCGTTCTCCCTACTTGCTGCCATCTCGAAACAGCTGAAGAGGTTCTTTGCAGGCTTTTCTGTTCGATGATTTGTTCAGAAGCAAAACTGGATTCTCATCGATTCAAGGATATTATTGACGAGGCAATAGCAGCAGGTATTGTTTGCTAGTGTGTAAATTTGGTAAAATTGATTGTGCAAAAGCAGATAGTGCTTGTTAAGTCAAATCCTTATACTCTCTTTTTTAGGGTAGGAGGACTCAACATCCTTTAATATCGTTAGTGCTCTATTTAGAATCTCATATACCTAATTATAGAACTGTATTTTTTACACAGGAGAGCTGAAGTCAACTAAAGCATACAAGAAATGGGCTAAGCAAGTTTCAGAAACAAAGCCACCTACAGACCCTCTGAAACAGAGGGGCAAGTGAGTTCTTTAATCACTTGTCTACCCTTATCTACCTTGAGATAAAGGCCTCTTCCAAAATTTAAATCTTTTGAGATGTTTTACAGGTCAAAGAGAAATTCAGAAAATGACTTGGTTGCAATTATATCTCAACGCAGAAGTGAGAGGAAGGAAAGATTCGATTCCATGTTCTCATCCTTGGAGAAAAAGTACAGTGGGGCTGCGGTGACATCTGAGCCTACAGAAGAGGAGTTTGAAGCAGCAAGGAAAAGGCTCGAGGGCAAGAGCAAGCAGACCAAAAAGAAGAAAAACAAGTGAAGACTAAGTAGCAATTTTATCGTGATAGTTCTGGTTCTCTTTTATTTACACTCAGCAGCTTGCTGTAATGTACCATCAGTTGCTTTGTTCAGCCAGTTTGTATGGAGTCTTGTTTACCCTTGATATTCATGTCCAATGTCCTATTTTTTTATGCTTCCACAATGTGCCAGGGTTTGGTTTCCCAATGGAGTCGGAAAACCAACTGGCTATCTCCGATCATGGGACGATTGAGATAGTCGTTTTACATGATCGGACGGCTGAGATAGTGATTTGTATGTTTCACACCAAAATAATTTTTCGGCTGAGATAGTGTTTTGTATGTTTCACACTAAAATGATTTTTCGTATTGGATTGGCCGATTCTATTAATTAAAAATGAGTAAGAAAAGGTTTATGTGTTTGATATTTTCTTAAAAATAGATTTTATATATAACTATTTAATTAATATAAAATGATAAAAAAAATTATTTCATTTAAAGTTCAGCTATTATGTTAATACTTAATATTTGCTAATTTAGAAGTTTATTTATTTATTATTGAAGGAAATATGAGAAAATGGTTAATTGGAAAATATTTATTTTTATTTTTCTTTCTTCCTTTCCGACACAAAAGTTGAAAGTGGAGTGTAACTCCGCCTTGCTCTTCCTCCCACAGCTTGGTCGTGAAGTGTAAAGCCGAACGGTACGTTTTCCCCCCATTCACCAAGACTGTCTTTTTTCTTTGCATTTCATGTTCTTGGCTTCTCTTTTTGGTCGACGGTTTTCATCTACTTTGTCTCAATCATCTTACCGTTTTCGATATCTTTCATTCGAGGTTAATTCCGGGAAGTTTCTGCAACCAGGATTTAGGACTATCTCTAGTCGGTTTCCCCATTTACGCATCTGTTGTTCTGAAAAAAGGGCTGTTGGGAGCTTGTCTACTGGGGAGTTGTATTAGGTATTTTAGGTCTTTCGAACTTATCTGGCGACCTGTTTAGTGAGGCATTACGGGAAAAGAAAAAAAAAACATTTACGGGTCTATAGGGTTTAAACTTGTGTGTGATCGGTGGAAGATGGAAGACGGATGGGCGATAGTACTTCTGGTTTCTGAACGAATTCTAGTTGAGTCTGATACGAAGAAATGGGGCTTCTAATTGAGGAGATTGCCGATTCAGAGTAATGTCCTGTTCCTTGTTCGCTTGTGATTTAATTCTAAAAGAGTTCTTTATTGGTTTTTATTGAAGGAGAGGTGTGATACTAACATTTGCATTCTACTCGGCCAATAAATTGAAGTTGTGTATAAACTATGAAAACGCATAAGCTCCTGATCTCCTGAGGGTTCACTGCTCTCTATGCTGATTGTGGCATAATGATTTCATTGTTTTGGCTGTCTTTACTACTAAATCTTTGGTGTGTCCATCCAATGTTGATGATACTGTAGAGATCAGTTTACATATTAGATACGAGATGTATTTATGCATGTGATGATCAATGAATGAATGAATGTAAATTAAGAGTGGAGACAAGATTTAACGTGGCTCGGCTGTAAAAGTCTACATCCACAGGAAAGGAAGTTATCCAGAGAGATTCAGATATATTGCCATTATTTGATTGCATTTTTAGATGTCAGAGAGATTACTAACTCAAAAAATTATAAAAGTACCACATCCCGGTAGATAGATACTACAAAACCTGTGGAACATTCTTGTCATTATCTCTCACTATGCACTGATGGATTACGCTGTTATTACGTTCCACTGCTTTTACTCAACTACAAATGCTAGATTTTGTTTCCTTGATTCGTTTATGGAAATTACAGTTTGTTTTTATTGGCTAGTGCTTAAACTATGATTAAATTAATGTTATCTAAGTGCCTGTTTCAATTTTGCCTAAATGTCAAAAAGCCTTAAGCCTCCCCATTGTTCTTGTGTTTGGACCATTCCTTTCTCAGTTGGTAAACTTTTGACAATTGCTTTTACTAACTTTTTGTATTCTAGCAGAAATTCTGATAATGTATCTGGAAGCAGAGATGTCAGAAAATGTACTGATCCCTCCTGAAGAACTACATGGTGAAGGCTTAAAGCTGCAGCGATCAGTGATTTTGCACCTTCTATCTGATATTTTTGACAAGAAAGCCACCAAGGAACATGGTTACTTACTTGCAGTCACAAACATGAAGAGCATTGGAATGGGAAAAGTGAGAGAGTTTACAGGTGAGGTGCTTTTCCCTGTGACATTTAAATGTATCACCTTTAAGCCTTTCAAAGGTGAAATTCTGGTAGGTGTGGTGCAAAAAATTCTGAAACATGGGATTCTTTTGAGCTGTGGTCCAATGGCCATCATTTTCGTGGCTGCACAAACAATGCCAGATTACCATTATGTGTCGGGGGAAGATCCCATCTTCCTTAATGATAGACGTTCAAAGATTGAGAAGAATGGAGAGGTTCGGTTCATGGTACTTGGACTGAAGTGGGTAGAAACTGATAGGCAGTTCCAGGCACTGGGAACATTGGCTGGCAATCACCTAGGTCCCGTTTCATGGTGATACTGCATCGGGTGTGTTTTCCAGATGTTCTTTTGATATTTTTGGACGAGCTCTGTAATTAAAACAAGTTATGTGATTATCTGATCTCTTTATCTTGGAGTTGTTTTAGATCTCTGTTCTCTCAAAGTTGATGTGTGCTGATTAACATGTCAATTGTTCATCAGAAATTCAAGCTATAAGTTAGCACAGATCTCGCCATTTCCCTCACTGACAGGGGAGGGGGCTGCTTCCTCGGCGGCGGCCAGGCAAACGCATGACATATCACCGATATGCTTATGCTCACCATTGGATTAGTAATTGTTAGCTTTGCCAGCAACTCAAGTTTTCTATTTCCTTATTTATTATTTAAAAGGAATTAACAATGTTCATCTTCTGCAAGGGCACAGACAGCAGATTAGGTTTTTAATTGAAATTTGAATGACTAATGTACAGCATTCGGAAATTTAACCCAAAACTACAACAAAATCTTAAATTAGCACAACCGTTCAAAGAACATCAAAATCTGGGATTTCAGAACTACATTCTCAAGAGCTCAATCCTTTTTTGAGGTATACTGATGTCCGTGAGAGTTCCACTGCAGTAACATCCAAATTATAGAAGTTCCTGATAATAACCAAACTTAGTTAACCATGTCTTAGAAGCCAGGATGAGCAAATAAAGTTGTCAGTGGGAGCTACTACAAATATGCAAGACAGGTGAGATAAATAAAAATAAAGCAAAAGAATAACATAAGCACTTACAGCAGGATATATTAAGTAATTGAGTGTGAACAATATAGAAATTTTGAGTAGAAACCACCATGAAAATAAGCTCAAAAATGATCTCAATGCCCTCTGCCCAACCACAGAGAAGGAATAAAGGATATAACGTGGCAGCCGACTCAACATCAGACTTTGTATGAACACTGGCTAGGCAACAACCATTTGACTGCCACAAAATTCAGAATAAGGGAGAAATAAAGTTTGCTCTTGTAGAGACTGAAGAAGGCCTATTTTGCATGCTGCCACTGGAGCCTAAAAGTAACTCCATATTTTAGTTTCTGGAACTCACATCTTCAGATCAAGTTTGGCATAAAATTTGAACTCAAGAGGTATCCTGGAAAGTACCTCATTACAAGCATGCTTCAGCAATTTTACAAAATCAACAATTTAATTGGAAACCAGAAAACATTGCAATCATTTTAATTTTTTATTTTTTTTTGAAAAGGAATCGTAAGTTCTTTTCTGACACTTGCAGAGTTAAAAGTTACATCTGCTGGCATTTGCAATTTGTTATGGAAGTACACAATTCCCAAATTCTGACATCAAAGTGGGTATAAAGAGTGGATTATTCAGGAGATGGAACTTCACGACTTCCCATGCAACACAAACTTCTATCATTATCAAGTTGAAAGGGGACAATACTTGAAATCAATAAAGTGAATTACAACAAATCGACATCGAAATGACATAAAAAATTGGGCGTACACCATAATATATTAATGAAAGGTGCATGGAATTATAGACCATCTTTCACCTGCAAAAATTCCAACGGTGGTCAGATTGGAGAGGACCATCGTCTGATAAATGAAGTACTCGGTCATGAAATGCCCAAAGGCATAAATGAATGATAAGAAAGTTGCAGTGTAAAGTGGCCTGTTGTCTAGGTTGAATGCACAGAGGTAGCAGAGTGTGCATGTCAAAAGTGTCCAAACTCCAAATGTTCTCCCATGAACTTCAGTCACTACAGAGGAAAACAGGCAATCCCTTTAAGAATATAGAATTACATAAATAACTATGAAATGAATATCTCCTTTTAAGAAAGTAAAACCATATTGATGATGAGCATATATGCTTCAAACCGAATCTATTAATAGACAAATAAGACCGACATTATCATCCACCTAATCCAAATCTTTCACATTCTTAACTTGGTCTTTCAATGGCATATGAAAGGTTCTGTTTAAGGATTTGTTTTTTTGAAAATGATTATTTAAGAAAAAATTACAAACCAAATAAAGGATTATGGAAACTTTCACTAGCAAGCCATTGAACTTTGAGGTGAACAGAACCAACATAGTTCCAGTTGCCTGGATCCACGAGTGCATATCCTGGCAGAGGCCCCTTCATCCTTTTACTGCATCATGGGTTGTGGACATCATAGAAGTGCAAATGAATGGTGCAAAAAACATAGAAGAGAAATCATGTGACAATCATACAAGTTGTCTATGCAATGACTGAGATGTTCTAATATGTTTGAATCGGAAAGTGCATCTCCAATATCAGGTGCAAAAAATTACAATTGATTCATTCCACCACTTCATGTGTGCATTTATAGGAAACTTGCTGTCTTTGATGTTGACCTAGCTCAATATAGGGAAAGGCAGAGAAAGAGGTTAAACTGAAACGTCTCACTTTCACAAAAAAGAAAAGAAAAGAAAAGAAGGAGAAGCAGCAGAAAAAGTTGAGCAGTAAATATGAAATAGATAGGACTAGAGGAAAAGCCAACTCACTTGTTGAGCTGGAGAAGACAGCCATCCGTAATGCCCATATGTCAAAGAACCCAAACCAGACAGCAGCTAGGCGAAGTGAGCCAACTAGCAGTAACCACCACGCAAGAGCCTTCATTATCAAACTTCAACTCTTTTTATAATCTGATTCATTGTTGTAAAACAAAAGAATCATCAAAAGTTTCAAGATTTGCTCAAGAAGGGAAATAAAATGTTAAGGTTAAACTCTAGCATATATCGTCCTCAAACACTGGTCAGATTTCCATTTTTTTAATAACAATGAGAATAAGAATTCCATTAAGAGAGCTCCTCAGGGAGAGAAACATACAAATACAAGTTAAACAAGAGGAAGCAGAAACAAAAAATTAGAGGCAGCATCACAGAAAGAAGAGCCAAATCAAAGTGGAATAGAGGTTCCTATAATGAGTTGCTACCTAGAAAACCCTTTCCCCAGCCAAGATATCAGCAATGCTGTTGACGCATTTGAGGGTATGCTGCCAAGTAACATCTGATTTATACACAAATTCTCCATTTCATCTATATACATTAAGAAACATCCTTATATACATTAGTTGGACCCCTGGAAAGATTTCCAAAATGTAAATGAAAAGAATTACCCAAAAAAAAAAAGGCAGAGGAAGATAATTGAAGGTTGACAAGCCTCCACTCAAGGCACAAACCCCATTCTATTGGGAAAGTATAGGTGGGTAAAAAGTCTCAATGATCCATAGATATGCATGTGGCCCTCAGACTAGTTTTCTGGATGTAAAAGCAATTGTAGCAAAATTAATTTCATGTTGGTTTAAGGTTGAAGAAAACCTATATGTATTAGTTGGGAAGAGGCCTCTTAACTTTGTTTTGACATTTGGGAAGGAACGGCCCAAACTTTGACATGGAATAAGTGAATCCAAGCGTGTCGATTTCTCCTTACCAGTCCTTGTGTGTTTTCTATATGTTCTCCATGACTTAGGCCAGGTTGTCTATTTAAGCCTGGACAAAAGAGGTATTATTCATAATAAAAAGTTAGAACACTCTGGAGTTTTATCTTGCAAAGATTATGATTATTCATGGCGATGGACCTCCCAAACTTCAGCCAGCCATTTTGGAAGGAACATGCCAAACTTTAGTAGAGTCCACTCCTGGTAGATATGACAATGTTGTAAACTAATCAGTGCAACCTAAAATTGAAAGACCACTAGTTACATGTCCTTTTCATAATTTATACAATGAAAATTTTAAATTTTTATAACCAACATTTAATCCAATAAATTGATTAAACACCCATCTCAATGGAAAAAAAATTATATTATAAAATAAAAATAAAATATTTAAAAATTACAAACATTGATTTTTAAAATTAAATCGAAACATCTATAGAAAAAATCTTCCCTCTCTCTCTCATGTCCACCCAAAAGCCAAGTGTGCAGAAAGTGCTGGTTTTTTGGAATAGTACAAGCCAGATTTGAATGAGTAGGTGCAGATAGTTTTAAGTGGTGTCTCTTGAATAACACAAAAGATGCCATTCCAGCACCTAGTTCAAAATTCTCTTTTTCAACTACTTCCTTTGTAACTCTCGTGCATCATATGGACAGTTCTTAAATCAACAGAAGAATCAACACCATAATTATACTCTGACAATACTTTCAGTTTCTTTTCTCTTCCAAGTGATTGGTCATATTTTTTATTGCTTCTATTAGCATTAACTTGCTCTGTGATATGTATATTGAGACAATTCAATACATATAGCCTATGTTTTTCCGATGAATATCAGTTTTACGTATAAATTGGTTTTACAATCTGATGTAAAAATGTGCTAAACAAGTAGAAGATCAGATCAACCAATAAAAAGAAACTAAACTGAAACCATGAATGAAATTATATGATTTTTCCAGACAATTATTAAGTTACTCATTCAACCGATAATAAAGTTTTTGCAACATTATTACGTTGGGCGTCTAAGATAAACTGTTGTAATTATAACGAAACCATGAATCCAATGCATTCAACAGTAGCAATTCAAAACATGTGAAAAAAAATTCAAGATCAAGATCCATACAGCAACTAGTGCCTCAATTACTACAAAGAAAGAGCTATTACTGTTGCTCACATAGGAACATTCAGTTATAGCCTCTCCAATCTGTGTGGGTGTGTCTGAATTTTCATTTCTGTTTATTTTTTGAAATACGTAAATTGGATTGAATTAAACGGGTCGTTTTACTGTTCCTTCGTCTACCCACCTCACAGCTTCGAAGGATTAGACAAGAAAAAAAATCGATGATTCATCCTGGGATCGGATTTGCAGGCATCAATGGCGGCATCTCTCACCTCAGGAACACTGAATGGAGCAGACTACTAAAAATTATTCCCAAAAGAAAATCTACAGAGAGATAACTCAGTAACCAGACTACTTCTGTCCTCCTGAAGCTTACGTAAAGATAAATCAATGAATACAGAAGGGGGGCATAAAACATCGGGGACTGTATAAAATAACAATTCCAACATTATAAACACTAGGGTCTGATAGAAGTCAAAGAGATTCACTTCCAACGAATATAATGCCGAGCATATAATGGAAATGGGGTGGCATTCAGTGAAGGATGAAGAGAAAGAAAGAGGAAGTACCTGACGATCTTTCAGGCTGCTCGGGAGTTCAAGCAGGCTCCGCGCAAGGAAAGGAACTGGTGCTTCCCGAAAATCAGATTCAGAGCTGGAGTTCAAATGATGTTTTTTCAAGTTTATTGCCTGTATCCGTTGGATCATACCCCCTGCGATTTAAAATGACGAAATTACCCTCTAGGAGGCAAAATGGGTCAGATCCGCAGGTCGCCTCTTTACCAGACTTCTTCTCCACAAACCTACATCCATCTCTTCATTTGCTCTCCTGCGACTCGGTGTGGGTTTGAAGAGACAATTCTGATTGGGACGAAAGCAGTTCCATCACTCACAAGAGAAGTCAAGAACAATAGGGACAGTTGAGGATGAGCAGACAACAACCTCTCTCGTCAATCTTTAAATAGAAGAAACTTTTTTTTAAGGCAATTTTACTAAAATGAATGGATTGACAGCTTCCCACAGTAAAGGCTTAGAGGAGTAAGTTTGGTCTATCAATGTTTCTAAAATTTTTAAGGCAATTTACGAGCCTATTGATGATCATTGAAAGGTGTAGGGTTGCAGCATGAACCACAACATCAACGGCGCGGATAGCATAAACGTGAAAGGGTATTTTAACAATTAAAACCAGCAAGCAAGGGTATTTGACGATTCTGTTCGGCGATCGCGGCTGTCATGGTTCTGCTGCTTTCTCCACACATCTCACAATTCAGTATTCACTGCTTTCACTCTTTAGGTTTCCTCAGTTTGACGGAAGAAGGCGAAAAGATCTTTCTGCAAAACGCTCTCTCCCCTGAAAACGGTCTGGGGTTTCGGGTCGGTTATCGTCTCTGATGTCGTCGCCGGCGACGGGTTACGGTGCAATTCCGCCGGGTCCGGGGCCCTCTACCGTTGCAGCTGGATCCTCATCATGGGCGCATCAGGCCAAATCCAACGTCAGATCCTTCTACACCACCCGCCGCCCTTGGCGCGAGCTCGCGGACCTGACCGCCTTCGGCCGCCCCTACTCCTTCGGCGAGGCCCTTGTGCGCATCCGGCGAAACCTCGGCTACTTTCGTGTCAATTACACTCTAATCGCGTTGCTGATCCTGTTCCTCAGCCTCTTATGGCACCCGATATCCATGATCGTCTTCTTGGCCGTCTTCGTTGCCTGGTTCTTCCTCTACTTCTTTCGCGACCAGCCTCTAGTTGTCTTTAATCGAACCGTCGACGACCGTGTGATTCTAGCCGTGCTTGGCGTGATTACCATTGTAGCTCTTGTACTCACACATGTCTGGTTGAACGTCTTAATTTCTCTGATAATCGCGGCGGTGCTTATTGGGTTGCACGCGGCTTTTAGGATCACAGAAAATCAGTTTCTGGACGAGAACGAGGCTGCGGAAGGTGGATTGTTGTCCGTTGTAGGGGGTCCCATTCGCCAAGGGTATAGCCGGGTGTGATAAATGTACTTGTATGCGTCTGGACTGATTTGCTGGTTAGATTTTTGAATCTCCATTTTTGAAGAACTTAGAACGCTTCATTTGAGAAGAACTTTTCAAGAAAATACTCAAACATGGGTTTACTTTTCATTTTGTGTCTGCATTTTCCTTTCATTTTTCCTCCTGTCTTTCTGTTATAGATGCTAAAAAGGGGAGGAAGAAGAAGCAGAAGCAAACTGTTTATGTTCTTAGAATTGTTTGTTAAGGCTGTGATCTTTGCTTGCCTTAATTCTCTAGCGTTGAATTATAAACGTTGTTCTGAACTTACATGAGATTTATGGAGATTAGGAACAGATTTTCAGTTCTTCAGAAATGGAGTAAACCATTGGTTTCAATTGCTCTAGTTTGCCCATGTCTCTTGCCTTTTGATGAGCCCTTTTAAGTAACATCCTTCTCTCTTTTTCCTCCGGTTCATATGCTTTCCCGAACGAAACCAGACTATATGAACCATGAAAACCTAACAAACTTCAACTGTAAACAATGAAACAATTTGGACCGAGACTTCCTCCAAATGTCCAGCCGCGTCAAACGATTCTCAGTTCTTCTAACTTTCCAAACATAGTCGCTGAAAGCACTATAAATACAAGCAAGTTAAAGTGATCAGATACCGATCAGAACCCGAATAAAGATAAAAATAAATAAAAATGGCAGCCAAGTCGCTTGTGTCTGTGCTGCCTCTCCTCTGCCTTGTCTTCATCTCCGTCCAAACCCCTCGAGTTGCAGACGCCCACGGCCTCTCCTACATCAGCAGAATCTGCCAGAGAGCCACCCGGGCCAACCCCGCCATCAAGCTCGACTTCTGCGTCACCTCCCTCCAATCTGTCCCGGAGAGCTACACCACAGAGATCCCTGGACTGTTGAAGATCACCACCGATTTGGCTCTGAATAATGCTTCACGAACGAGTGATCTCATCAAGAAGATGAACTCCGTAGCTTGCGAAGACTTGACCAAAGAGCAGCTGAATACCTGCCTCAACGCCTACAACACTGCCATCTCCGTTTTGCAGGAATCCTCCCAGGCGTTTTCGGCACTGAACTACAACGGTGCGAATCTGGGGGCCGTGGTAGGAGGGGCAAAACAGTGCGAGAAGGCGCTTAAAAAGGGTAATGGGTCTCTATTGGCTCAAGAGAACAGCAATCTGCGTCAACTCGTCACCATTGCTCAGACCTTGCACCGTTTTGCTACGAAACATAGCCATTGATAAAAAAAATTTATCTTCTTCGGTGTTTTTGACGTTCCAATATTGGCTTTGTCCATGGACGAAGCCCTCTTATGTTGTCTGAATAAATTGAGGTGCAATCAATAATTTTAAAAACCATATCCATCACTGCTTAGGCCTTGGGTTCATTTTCTGCAACGGATCAGATCATATTCATCAAAATGTATAAAAACTATATCCACATTGTTAGGACAAGGCTCATACAATAAGATACGGAAGAAGACCTGGAAATTTCATCCATCCTCCTCCAAGTTAATCGAGTCATTGAATTTCCCATATAAAATCTTTTTTAGCTCAGCCATCTGTGCGAGTACCAATTCTTTCTCTTCCTCCAGTTTCTCCAAGTGCTTACTTGTATCCTCTTTCATCTTCTCTAATCTGTTTTCAACTTCCTCCACTGGCATATGTGTGAAAACTTCACCTATTTGAAACCTCACCACATCCTCATCTGAGAGGATCAGTTCGTTACTTGCATCCTCCAAATTTTCATTTGCTTCCTGCCAGTAAATTGTTAATTAAGCACTCTAAAACAACAAGAAATTTATTTAAGAGTAGACTGAAGCGAATTGATAGACATAAACATACTACATGGAACTCGAGCAAAAGAACATTATGTACAACGTAAGACATAAAAGTTCTAACTTCTACAAGAAACTTAATAAAAACTATAAGAAAAACTATATTATAAAACAATAATTGAAACCCAAATCAGTGAAAATGATGAAAAGAGTCGAGAGTATCTCTCAAGTGTTTTATTGTGAATGAGCATTGCGGCCTAAGACAATTTAATATATTCCCAAGAAAGAAACCTATCTAAACTTCCTTTACATTTTTGCTTCGACATCCACTTTTTCAATTCTCTTTCAGGAGTTTAAAAAACAACTCAAACTCTGTATTCTTTTTTCTTTTTTAGTTTATTGGAATCACAATCCTACTTGTATACCTTTTTTTTTTTTTTTTGCAAAGTTGCTTACACATGCACACACACCCCTTACCTCCAGATGAGATTTGAACTCAAGACCTTCCCTACCCACCCCCGATGTGAACATTAAGCTACAGCCCAAGCCACATCCATTGGTATACTTTTGAAGACATGAAAAAGAGTTCAAAGTTTACTTTTGAAGAGAAGATTGTAAGAAGAGCTTTGAGATCATCAAACTCTGTAATTTACGCAAAATGAAAGAGAAATGAGAGAGAAAAAGGAGGGAAACAAGCAGAAGAAACTTTCATTTGCAGTGGGAGACACAATTTAGCCATGCACATCGCAAACTTGCAACTTGGTATGAGAGAGAGAAGAGAAAGGGAGAGAGTAGCAAACAAGAAAAATTGCAACATTATGGGATTCATCATCAGTAAATCCAGCATACAACTATCTCTTCCAGCCACACACAGCTTTTTGTGTATCAGGGTCTCACATAAACTCAAATGGGACTTTTTGCAGGTTCTGCGATTCCATGGTATAAACAATAAGAAATAAATTTGAAGACTTCCCAAGAAAATCTATCACAAAAAGGAAAGTGATTGAGAATCCTATTCTCCTATGGACAATTTAATGCAAAGACATCAACCATCTCCATAGTGTATGAGATGAAAAAATTGTACAATAGTTACAATCCTTTATCTCGTAAAGATGCAATCCTTATCCTAATATACATGCTTCTTCTACTATTGGAGAAGTTGAACTCAGGTGATAGTAGTTCAAAAGGAAATTCAGGTCCTGTTGGAACCCAAGAAATGATCAAAGACCTGGAAAAGAGACAATTTGAATGGAAATGGGAGTTTGGTTGTGTCATGCTTTTTATGTCCTTTCCAGTCTAATCCTCAATGCCTCTTATGTATGCATACAGGCATACCATATCCTTGTCATTAAGTTTTTCATTACAATTAATAAGAAGTTCAACCAAGTATGAACTCGAATTTTTTGATATCCAAACCAACCTTAAAGTCGGATCCCATCAATTCTTATCTGATTCTGCACCATTAAAATTTTCCAACTCCATCAAAGCTGAACCAACAATTCTTCCCCAGGGAACCAAGATATATGGTCCACAGATTTTCCCATTGTTAGAGCAGGTCTACAGATGTCCATTAGTAGACATCATAAAACAACATTGAGAACATTTAAGATCTTAGGTCGTTTCTCTCCATTGAATGATCTCACACAACAAGGCCTGAAAATTCTGTTGAGGATTCTCCAGCAAAAAGTGGAGTTGTCCTCCAACATCTTGTTGTTAGATGACTCCCTATCTTTGTAATATTTGTTGTGATTTTTCTACTCCATTTGGTGTTTTGTTTGGAGAGCCTTGAGTCACTTACTTTTATTTGATACGATTGTTGGCCACTCAAAGATGAAGAAGAAAATTTTAGAACAAAAAAGTTATCAAATGCTCCAATCTGAGCTTGAAATGGAAGAAGAAAATGATATAAGAGCGCATGAGTAAGGGCAGTAACGCTCCAATAAAAGGGAAACTCGGAACAATAAGACACTCTCACACCATGTATGTAATACTATTGACCCCAAGCAGTTAAGACTGGTACTAGCAAAACATTTAAACAACAAAGACGCCAGTTTAAACAGCCACAGTAACGCACAAATAAGCTGAACACTGTACTCTTAACTTATTAAATAGGATTACTAACTATCTCCAACGAAAAAACACCTATCTATTACTTCTGGATTCGAGCGAAAGTCAAAACAATTCGACAAAGGATATCGTTCGAACATTACCTTCGAGACCTTAATCTCGTCCTCCAATTCGTGGAACCTGTTGTTCAATCTTCCGAATTTATTAATGTTCTGCTGATCCTCCCAAGTCACCACCGTTTCCGATGCACTCCCCTTTCGCGGAAGATTAAAACATTAATCCATAAAAACAAAACAAAACAAAACAAAACCAATCAGGATTCAAGAGGCCGGCTTTACCTCTTGCATCGTGCCCCTGCAACGACCTCCAACAGCACAACGAGCTAAGTCTAGCTACTGGAATTGCAAGCAGTAAAACCTCTCCAGAACAATGCTATACGAGTAAATGGGTGCGGACTGCCGAGGCGACACGAACCAGATGTGGCTGGAAAGAGACTGAGGACCCTGTCCGGGTTCTAGGTTTGGGAGGAAAGGTTATCCAAGTAGCACTTGCCTATATATATAAAGAGAGTGTTACACATTGTTGTGCTAATTTATTTTAATTACTATAAGATTGAATTGATTAAACCACTTATTTAAACCCAATAATTCAATTTTTTGCCAGGTTTATTTTCTATTTTTTTATGAAATTTTCTATAAAGGTGACAACCTTAGCATATCTTAGAGTTACTTTTTAATTAAAATATTTTTCTATTTTACCTTATACTCCTTCTTATATTTTGATAGTGCTAAAAATAAGTAAACTGAAAAAAAATCTTTCAATATAGAACATTTGATACGGTGGTTTGTTCCTTTCTTGGTCAACCTAAAGCACTAATCAACCGAACCCACAACATTTTTAAGGAGAAGAAAACTGCGGATTGAGTTGCAATTACAGCAGAGAGGAATAGATAGGATAAACTACAGTTCAATAAGGTAGTTCTCAACAATAATACAAGGCTTCTTCTACAATCCTCCTTTACACTGGCAGGGGAGATCCATCATCTTCTCACTTACAGGGACAACCCCGACTCCTCATCTTCCTCAAGTGTGGAAGTGTAAACGAAGTAGAGAGCCCAGATGAGGGCGAAGACGCCCAAAAGTATCCACCCAAGAAGGTTGTTGCTCAATCCAAGGCTCAGCCCTGTCCCTTCTGTGCTCAACCTCTCATCCACCAGAGCCAAAGCAGGACCTGATGAGGCGACTGTACTTGCGGCTGCCAAAAGGGAAGCACCCATTGTCGTGTTGACACCTGCAGCTGCCTTCTCCTCCGCGGAGCATCTCACTCTTCCTCCCCTCCTCACCATAACCGGCAAGCCTATCAATGAATAAACAAAATAACCAAAAACAAATATGGAGCTCTATCTCAGTACTAATCATGGGAGTCGAAAAACTAAAACCACTAAAACCACTTAATTTTGAGAGAAGAGATTTGCCCAGAAAAAAAATCCCAATTTGTTTATGTTACAAAAGAGGGCAAGAAAGCTTCTCCTACGTTTTCCTTCTTCATGTCACACATCTCTGCAATTTTCTTGTCGCAAGAGGGAAGAAGATAGCCAAATAAATCAAATGAGCCATATGATACAATTTGACAAGAATCTCACCTAGAACAGGCGAGGAGGAGGCCCCAGCCCCCCTCCTTGGGACGATGGCGGCGGCAGCGATGGATGAGGTCGCAGTGCTCGCAGTAATGGTGGCCATTTTCCCTCAGAGAGTGCAAGCAGAAGCGGAGAAGGGAGAGGAATTGAAGAAAGAAACTGTTGGAGTTGGATGGCACAGGTTTACTTGAGAAGGAATTAAGAGATTATTAGAAAAAGGCATGGTCATCCAACGATGGGAGGTGGATAGGGAGATTGGTCGCCTCCAAATTCTCATCCCCATTATCCCAATCGCTGTTTGACACGTGTCCTAATATATCCATGCCTTGCAGCTACCCTACAAAGTACCATATAATGAGTTCATATCGTATATCGGATTTCGGATTTCGGGTTTCTTCAACCATCTCCGTCTTAGTCGGTCGCCCACCAATTAAACCCGCCATGACATGAAATCAAAACCGTCCATTCAAACCAATACAAATTGAAGGGTCCAGATTATAGCAACACCGATTATAAAAAATAATCAACCAGGCGTGGTTCTACTCAGATGGTTCTACTCGGATAAAGCCTTCTAGAGAAAGCTTGTGTTAACAAGTTTGTTGTTAAGACTAAAAGCCTAAAACTGTTACAAAAAAGAACTCCAAATGTCACTATTACTTTACCAGCATTTATTAACTAAAATAACTCAGCTCTATATGATTATGCTAGTAAACAAAGAGAAAAAAAATATTAAGATTGAAAAAAAAAAATTTACATGAAAGGGAAAAAGAAGGAAAGAATAGAGCATCTGCTTTCAACAGTAGAGTTACTGATGGATGTTGCACCGTACCAAGAAAGGGTGACCGTAACGTACATACTTGTTCCAATAGCCTTTGTACTTTTGTAACCCAATGTCGAGCCAGGGCTTCAACTGCCCATCGTAGTGGATCACTGCAGCTCGTTCAATTTCACTCCGGCCAATGCCTGACTCAGCAATACCTAGACCTAGTAAATGCCACCGACGGTCCAAAGCCACTGTGTGGCTGTAGAACGTAACCAGACCTAGCGGCAAGCTCCCGGCTTTCCATAACTTCCTCCTCTTTCCCTATGATCAAATTTGTAAAAAGAGAGAATAGATGACTACATGAAAGAAATAGTAATACAGAGGTCACAAGAGTCATAGGATGGCTTCGATCATGCCCACATGGACAAACTTCAGAGATTTAATAAATGAGGCACATGCTTTTGTCTTCAAAACAAAAATAGAAGCATCAACGAATGCATGCACATACTATTTAAATTGATTAATATCAAGATGCAGACAAAAACTAGAATGACAGAGTTCGGACTATGCTGTAGTTGCAGGTCTTCTAGTCCTGTAATGTATAAGCAAGTAAATCTCTGAATTGGCGTGCCCAAACTTCAGGCACCAGGAACGCTCTTTCCTAGGCGAGCTTATTTGATTTAAATATACTTAATGTGTCCTGCCCATCCTGGCATATGCACATGACATAGGATATATAGGATACTTCCACTGATATACTTATATGCAGATATATAACTAAAACAAATCAATATCCTTACCAGTTCAGACCACTTATGGTAGACACTAGTCAGATCTTGTCTCCTCCACTCTTGCAGATCAAATACGTTCATACCAAACGCCCATGTGCATGCCTTTGCTTTAAACTTCTTTGCAACAGTTGGATCTGAGAAGTTAATAAACATATCCATTCGAGGAAACAAGTCAAACTCCTTATTGCCACACATCTCAACTGCTCCGTTCACTTTTCCCTTCATATCAACTTCCCATAATCCCCTAAGATCTCTCTGCACAACCACATCATGGTCAAGAAGCACTATTTTATTCAACTTGGGAAAAAGCTCAGGCAAATAGAAACGCAGGTAGTTCAGGGATGAACTAAATCTTGGGTCCTGTGACTTCGGCTGCTGAAAGATCGGACCGTTATTTGTAGAGGCCGGCTTAAAATCATCTATAGTTCGAACTTCAATTGTTGCTTCACCAGGTTGGGTAGTCAAGAACCACATTTTGATTGCTGGTGCATTGAGGGCATCAGTTACAACATGAAAGACTACTTTTTCTGGTTCCTGCCACAAAAAGAATCATGAGGCATAAATTATAGTTCAAACCTTACAGAACTGTACCATGTTTGGTACTAGAAAGAAAACAACACACACTAGAAGTGCCAAGTGACAAGTCTGAAAATTTTAAGCATCTAACAAAAGCATTAATAGTTAAACCTTGAAAACTAGGGACTAGTTTGTGAGTCAGATGGCTGGAACAAGATTAAAGTTAAGGCTGCCCATCAGTCAAGTGTATCAGATACAAAACCCAATAACATTTTAATATAGAAGAAAATCTGCAAAATATTGTTCACACACACACACACAAAAAAAAAGTAAAAGATTCTAAGCATAAAATAATATAAAAAGAAAACAAAAAAAAAGTAGAATGATAAAGCTGTCCTTTATGCCATTTGAAAACATTTTAACTGTCATGCAAAGCCGACCTTGGGTAAATTGAGGAGACTTCTGCCTACACTTTCCAAAACAGCAATTAGAACACTAGAAAAAACTAGGGAGGAGAACAACAAAAATTGTTTTTCTAAAAACAGCAAGCATGACAGAGTTAATAACAGAAACTATGAAAGTACAGATGTTAGCTGCCCATTTAGAGAAAAAGGAAGGTGTTTCATACCAGAGATGAGGACAGAGTGGAGCTAATAACCACTGCACATGCAAGGACATTGTCTGAAAATACAGCATAATGATAGAGATCTAGTTGTTGCAATTTCTCTCTATTGGGGAACTCCCGTTCCTCAGGTGGAAGGGAGAAATATTCATCCGTAAGCCTCATTGACAAGCAGTGGAGACCTTTAGAGATTGTCCTTCCTGCAAGACGAACAAGGTAATCCACCTGGTTCCTCTGTGCCCTCAGTAGTTCTTCGGTGTTTGCAGTCATGGCACGTAGCTTTGAAGACATAGGGGAGCAGTTTGAGTACACACGGCCAGCTTTAGACAATGTAGCATCCATTGACTTCATTTTCTGCAAAGCACTGAAAATTTTTGGTCCATAGTTAGTATTACAGAGGATGTGAGTGCTGTTCCTCTATCATTTTGCTTCAAACCTTCGGAACTGAATATGATGATCTTCCTCATCTTTTCTTCAACATTTGTTCTCTCTTTTCCTTCTCTTGATAAATTTATTTTCCAATTTGTAACTCTATTTCCGTTAACGTTTTTATCATTTTAATCTGCTTTATTTGAAATCCCTCATTTTGATGTTGATCAACTTAACATTTATATTTGGAAATGATAGTTTATGTTTTACATTACTTATTAGTACCTGAAGTATTGGATTTGTTCCACTTCTCATGCATGGATTCAGAGAGAATGCAAACAAATACTATGTGGACAAGTATCATATTTACCCCCTATGCAAATCTGAATCCTTTGTGGTATCACCAATTGCTCGTTCAACCTCTTTTATCCGCAGCTTTAGCTCCTTCACTAAGTGGGAATTACTGTTAGGTGGTGCAAAAGCCAAGTACGTTTTGGCTAAGATCACTTGATCTTTCATCTCTCTTAGCTTCTCATCAGTAGCTTTCTTAGTATGGGACAGCCCATTGGGCTCTCCTTTTCTATCCCGTTGCTCGTGTTTCTACAACCAAAAGAAACAGCATAATACAGATTAGAAGCATAAAGAAAATTCAGGTCACAAAGGAAGAAGACTAGAACACAGCAAATTAAACGTCATTGGTTTAAATTATGTCATGCTTGAGATCTTCCATGTAAAATAGTATCCAAATTTTCCTCATGCCTACTCCTTGATAAAAATCAGAATAATTACAACAATTAACAAAAGCCGTTACGACCATATCCAAGACCTCTAAACTGAGGATTTCACCCCTCACAACCATAGGTCGATTCAAACACAAGATGCTACTAAAAGCTCTTTGAGGTCCACCAAAACTGTGTACATATAGGTTTCATCTGAGAAGAAATAAGGTAATAGACCATTCTTTGCACATGTCAGCATTGTGATTTGATATCATGATGTAACTCTTTCTGCAAACTTCTCTTACAAAACTAATGCCCAAGGTAGAGTAAAGAAGTAAAAGGTCAGAAAAAACACTTAATTTAGTAAGTTATTTTATATAAAATAAAAAGGAATAGAAGCTGAATGCACCAAATCTTTCTGTACGGAAACATAGAACAATTATGAAAACTTTAAAAAGGAATTGGATCACAGATCAGGTGAGAAGAAGGAATCAGATCAGGCAAGGAGGATTTACTCCATTCAAAAGTTGCCACATTGATGTCCAACATGAAGCACACATGACAATCCTTGAATGAAGTCATATATGCATTGAATTCTGAATAGGGTTGTTCATAGGTGAGCAGCAAAGACCTGATCTCCAGTTCCTATTAAGCAACCTCTAATACATGAAAACAAACAGGAAACACCTAAATCTTTATCAAAAGTGGAAAAAGAAAGACTTGTGCAACTTATACTAAAGTTGAAAGAACTCATACGACATGCCAAGTGGGGCAAAATTTTATAACATTCATTGTAGGAAATGGTATATTTCGTAAAAGCGACTATTTCTTACAACTCCCCAGAAATTTAATATTTACGCTACAAATGATGCGTGTGCAAACATTTGTTTTAAATTTAAATCATGACTTCAGGAATTATAGTTTTTTAGAAAAAAATTAATCAGAAAAACTCAAACTAGAACTTGAAAGACAAAGTAGCCCCATCAAAATCTATCGTTTATTAACTTGTTGGCCAACAATTTCAATGCAAATCCTATTACATGAGAACACCACTCCAATGTAGGCATTCGGGTAATTTTACAAAATTACCCATTTACCATTTATTAAATGAAACAGAAATGGGTAAGGGTTATTCTATATCTGATTAACCAATTACCCGACTACATATAAGAGTAATTCGGTAAATTTTCACTTCATTGAATGATTAAAGTACCTTTTTTCTAAGGATTTTGTTATAAATCAGAATAACATTGTTCTTACATTTTTGTGGTTTTTTATATTTTTTATAGTTTTATAAAGTTTTAAATCATTTTAATTGTTGTTCCATTTATTTACCCAATTACCCGTTCTACTGTTTGATAAATAAACTGTATATGGAATAGTTGATTTTGTATACAGATAATATCGTATACCAATATGCCGAATATAAATGGAACGATATACATAATAACTTATTCCGTTCAGTTTATATACTGTTTACACCGCTGTGTGGATCCGATAAGAAAGGATCACATAAAATGTACACATTGCACTAAAATAGCAGACCCACAACTCCACTCTATAAAGAAAACAACAATAATGGCTTTTTACACTTTATGACTTTTACACCGTAATTTCATCATTTTCAAGTCAGGTTGAATTTATTTAGGGCTGTGCAGTTTTCATGTTATGGGTAATTTCTAACTCTTTTCCTAGGCTCTACAGGTCTCCAGGTTCTGAGGAACTAATGTCGCTCAAATCCTACAAATGATACATTAACAATTGTTGAATTTGACAGAATGGATCAGAAAAGCCATGACTATAAAAGTGAAGAAAGTTGAGTCTTTTCACTTAGACTTCTCACAGCATTGACACTATGAGATGAAAAATATAAGTGGAAAGGAGTATAGCAGAGAACACATTGTATGCTACAACTTATAAATGATATACAATTCCAGAAGAATCAGTTGCACTAAACTATCTGGTTTATGCAGGGTCTAGTAAATATTTTTTGTATTTGCAAAAAGAATTGACAGGATCTCTTCTTGAGAACCTCCTCTATGAAATTCAAGAATGACACATCCAAAAGGATATCAAGCTAGCTTCTAAGCTAAATGTCTTAATACTTATATGCCCTTTTTTCCACTGGTTAGGTAAGGACCATTAGAAACAGAAATGAGTTAGACTACCTTTTCCTTCAAAGTATCGACAATAGATACAGTTATACGCTGACTTCCTCTCCTGCCACCATCATCAACCCTGGAGCCTTCAGTCCAAAAAACACATATAAATGATGGTCATCATCTCAAACAAGAAAATAAAATTGAATAACATCTAAGCAAGAAATATTACCATTTTTCTCTCGAATCTCTGCTATACTATCTACATCCTTGTTCAACAATTTATCATCAATGGAGGTCCTACTAGCTAGAGAACTAAAGTCATCATCCTTATAAACAACTAAGTCCGGCTCTTTTAAATCCCCGCGTATTTCCTGAATAAAAATCACAAACAACCACATTAAGAAACGAAATAAAATAATAGATAATTTCTTTAAAAAAACTCGCAACAGATCGAATAAAAAATAAAAAAAACCTGCTGGATCGCACTGAGCTTCAAATAATCACGCACATATCTCTGCATAACACACAAAGCACACGTTCAATCTCTCAAATGTCATATTTAAAGTAACAAAAAATACGAAAGAATGATTGCCAGAAATGGCATCGAAAACAAGAATCTTACAACGCTAGATATATCCTCAACGAATCCACCGAAGTCTGCATCAAACATATATCATCAATGATCACGAGAACATACCAAGAGGGAACAGCAAAAACCAGGAGAAAACAAATGAATCACAAAAAATAATAAGAAGAAGAAGAAATTACGAGACGAGGAAGTAAATTTTGCGATCTTTCCAGGTAGATACAGAAGAGGAGCAAAGACGGTCAGCAAGAGCAACGAGAGGATGAGAATCCTCTGGCATTTGACACCTTGCTTCATCAATACTAAGTGCGATCTCCGTTGCTGCCACTGACCGATTTCGATCTCTGAAACAGAGACAAACGCATTTGAATGGAGTCGTCGTCTTTCTCTCTTACAAAAGAAAGACAACTAGAGCGACGAGATTAGGGCTATATTCTTGCTTAATATGGTATTCTGGTCTTGTCCTGATTCAGTTTTTCTCCCTTGTCAGAAGACGGGGAAGAGAGAGAGAGAGAGAGAGAGAGAGAGAGAGCGGAGGGCAGGGTTTAGATCGGCCACCGGCTTGCGTGTTTGCCTTGGTATTCGGAGGTTTTAAGATGCGAACAGAATAATAATATGTTCTCTTCTCAGGGAAATGATTAGCTCACCGCTTCAAGGGTAACGAGATTTAGTTTGTGTCGACACGCATGATGGTGATGGATGGAGTGGGTCTTGAGAATAACATGCTCTCCCAGTGTGATAACGTTGTACATGTACATGACAATTACAATTATAAATGGTAAAATTTGTAGTAAATACGTATTAGTATTGGATTAATTCTCAATAGAACAAGAAGAAACTAGGTTTAGGGTTTTTTAAAACCTGACCTATAGATGAGTGAGAGATATAAAACAGGATTAAAACCGATTGGGTTTATGGAACCCGGTGGGGATAGGTCTAGTTTAAGTCGATTAACGGGAATCAAGGTTGGGTATTAGAAATCTGGATCGAAAAGAACCGTTGCTCATCTGGATCGAAAAGAACCGTTGCTCTTGTTCGTCGGGTTGGCAACAGTCAAGGGGACGAAGACTTTGTTTCGTGATAAAATATTTATTAAAAACACTGTTACACATAACAGGTAAGTTTATACAGTGAAATGTAAAAAGGGTAAAATGGTAAAATATAAAAAATAAATAATGAATATATTAAATTACATTCTAATATTGGGGTTACAAGGTCGGTGTTTGAGTAGGAGAATATAATTTAAAGAATAATAACAAATATTCATGAACTCCAATAGATATTCATGAGAGCAATTAATAAATAAAGACCTTTGTTTTATGAAGACTCATAAACCCCCCATAACTCTTACCCTCATCACTTGTCTTCATCAAATAGAGAAAGTTTTAATTGAAATTTGAAAAAGTCCCTGTCTAGTGTCTAGTATAGTCCATACAAAGCGCATGGCATGTTAATATCATGACATGGGATGACGATAACGATGATTCCTCGCTTTGCGTGCTTATCAAACCACGTATTGTTTTCAGTTTAATCTTCATAAAATAAGGCCAAAGGAGTTATGTATGAAGTTAGTGATTGATCATGGGGTCATGAATGATTACCATATATAAGGCTCACCATGGCTAATTTTATAAAATGTATCCCTTTGATGATCATTAGGAGTAGAGCCACGTGTCAAATTGGTAACTATTTAACGGTTAAGTTACTTAATTACTGGAAGGTGATTAATTGGATCGTTTTACAAAATTTGAAATGATTAACCATTTGACCACTCGTCCGCCTCACTCCTGTACGACTCCTTTACTAGCCGATAGTTTCTGCCGCAGTTGTTACGGTCGTTGCAGTATCAAGTTTCAGATTTTGCTGTAGGGGTTACGAACGCACCCGGGGAATTCGGAGAAATCGAATGCCGTAACGCCTTGGACCATGGTCCATCCGAGCAGATTGATATTGCAGCTGGGAGACGGGGACGAGACGATACTGCTGGGTGGGTTCGGTTTTCCAAAACTCGCCTTGAACCAGCCGCGCTTATAGATGCCGTCGCCATAAACGGTCATAAATGAGTCAGCTTTTCTGGCTCACAGAGAACGCCATGTAAGCATCTGAGAGCTTTTGGTGGACGTCGATGGAGACGAACCTGCACTGCCATTTGGTTTTGCTTGTGGATATCATTTTATTGTTCCCGGCTGACGGCGTTTCGGTGACGGTCGTCGGCGGTCTAAGTAACAACTCCCCAGTTGCTACTTCCTGCGTTTCTTCCTGAAGTTCTCTGTTGGCGTTTCTGGGTGCGTCTCGGTGCTGAGATTAGGAAATTGAACTCGTTTTTTAAGTGAAGCGGATTATCTGGAAGGATTGTGAGCGAGTATTTGAAGTTTTTTCAGCTTCTTTTCTCGTTTCTCGGTTGGTGATGTGAATTAGGAGGCGGAATGGCTCGAGACAGTATCATCGTCGCTGCTGATACTCAAGCGGCTTTGATGAAGAAGACGGCGGCTGCTAGAAGCTGGATTCTGCTGGATTGTGAGGGTGAAGGCACGGTACTGGATGTTGATAAATATGCCATCATGCATAGAGTGCAGATTCATGCTCGAGATCTTCGAATTCTTGATCCATTGTTATCGTATCCTTCAACTATTCTTGGCCGTGAGAGAGCTATCGTTCTCAATTTGGAGGTCAGTTTTAATTGTTGTTTGCGTCTTTCTGTAATGTTTAGTTTGTTCTTGACGCGGATTTTTGTCATTTTTTCCTTTTCTATTTCTATGTTGTTTTATTGGTTGCTAATTTGTTTGAATTTTGCCTCCGTTTTTTTTTTTTCAGCATATTAAGGCGATTATCACTGCTGAAGAGGTATTTTCTCTCTCCCTTGTAATATATTTTTTTGAGTTCTGCAGCTGCTAACCGTTTGGATCTTGCTATCTTCATACTTCTTTACTGTGAAAAAAATAGTTCAACAATGTCATTTTTTGTGAAATATATGAATTCAGAATAAAATCGCTTGCCTGTTTCAAGCTTTTTCAATTGTTAGAGAACATGAAATTCAACTATGGGGAAACTTGAAACATCCGCAAGGAAAAGACTAGTTTTTTTTTTCTTGTTACACTTTTGTCGTGTTCAGCAATTATTGCCTGATTGAAATTGTTCATGATCTTGGCTCTGCCGATTGGGAAAATGAAGTAATTTTGGAGTTTTTCTGGAGAAGGTATTGCTTCGGGATCCCTCTGAGGATAATGTTATTCCCATTGTTGAGGAACTTCGCAGGCATTTGCCAACTGCAAATGCTAAGTCCCAAGGACAAGGAGAAGGGAGGGAGCAAAACAATGGAACTAATGATGCTGAAATGGGTGAAGAAGACGGTAATTACTGTTATTCGTATATTTTGTTTGTGGTATAATTTTTTAACTGTTAACATAAAAAGAGCTTGCACTTCTTTTAAATAAGTCTATACTTAAACCGATTAAGTTAATTTTCATGTGATGCAGAGTCTCCATTTGAATTCAGAGCCCTAGAGGTAGCTTTAGAAGCTATTTGCAGCTTTCTCGATGCGCGGACGACAGAACTAGAGTCTGCTGCTTACCCCGCTTTGGATGAGCTTACATCCAAGGTAGCTTCTTTTCTTATTTGGAGATTTTATAGTGCGTTTCAAGTTTCTTTTGTTGAATAGAAAACATATATAAACTTACTGACCCAAGCTAATTACTCCAAGGCTTTTTATATATTTGTTTTGTATATGTCGGTGAATCTGGCCCATCTATTGTGTTATCCTTATATTTCTAGCATATGTAAAAATATATAACACTTTATCATAATTGTACCTTGCCCTAGCTGTCCTGGTTTACATGAATGTTTTCCACCTTTATGGCTATCATACTGTAGCTTGATTGTGTGGCCACTCTTTTTTGTTTTTTAAACTTATGATTTCCATTTGACCGTTTGTCTTTCTTTTCTTCCTTTCCATCAACTACCTCACAAAATCCTTACTTACCATGGTGTTATTATGTCTTATGTACGGACCACGTTTATATTTAACTTACATCATTTATGTGATAAAGTAGTTGCTTGACATCGAGGTAGATATAACAAAAACCATATTATCTCCTTCAAGGCATCTTAAAATTAACTTTTCAAATATGTGTTTGTTTTAGCAAGATAACAGTATTTTATAAGTTGAACATAACAGACCAATTAGAAAGTTAGAAAGTAAAAAAATCACATAGTTATAACCTTCTTCATTCTGTGGACTCTGCCCTTTATTAGAGATTGTCTTTTTCCATGGAAGGCTTCCTGAACCTCAGCACATGATTACCATGTTTATCTGTTTCAGCAATCTTATTGTATCCCATTCTACACTTCGTAGCATACCTGAAGACTGTAAAGGACTTAGTAAATGCATGTTTGATTTTTTTTTTTTTTTTTTGAAATGGTAAATGCATGTTGAATTATAAGTGTGAGTGTAACTTTGAGGACTTTGGATTATCTCGAATATTTTACATTAACATTTCAAGCACCCAGCTGTTGTTCCTTGCTTCATAATGTTAAGTATATTTTGAGATAGATTAATCTGTCCGTTAATTTGATATTTTCTTTTGCTGAGTTGTGAGTTTTTCTTCTCATGTTTCTTCAACCTTTTCTCTGATGAATTTCAGTAATTTGCAGATCAGTAGTCGCAACTTGGATCGGGTGCGTAAACTGAAGAGTCAAATGACTAGGTTGACTGCTCGGGTTCAAAAGGTAAAAAGTTTTCCTCATATAGTACCAGTTGTTTCTCATTTATTTTACTCATTATCTTTTTTGAAAATGATGAAAATGCATTAAAAGGAAGAAGAGGATACTAGATTGGCTCAAAGGGCCAGTCATCTAGCAGGAAAAAGAAGAAAAAAAAAAAAACTGGATCAACATGTTATTGGGGAACAAAATCATGACAACAAGTTGCTGCCTGCAAGTTCACTCCAAATGAGGGTGTTACCCTGGTGATTTTCCTCCCTGGGGATGTCATTTTGATACACAATCTCCTGGGTAATATCTAAACATAGCCAAATTCCAACTAGAGTCACAGTACTGTCAAAATCAATTGAACAATAGTCTCTTCATAAAATTTTAATTAATAACATTAAAAAACAGAATGAGAAGGCTTCTGTGCCCTCTCTCTCCTGGCACCAGGAGAGAAAGGGGCGAGAAGTGGCTTCCCAGTCCCTTATTGTCATGGAGGGATGTGTTCCCCATATCTCCTCTCACAGGAGAGAGGGGCTGAATCTCCATCCTCCATTTTCAAAGAGGGAAGTGCAGAGCTCCACTATCCTCTTCTTTCTATGACAAAGACAATGGCAGAGCGGCCCTCCCCTCCAATGTTTCCTCACTCTCCAAGCTATGAGGAGGGGAAAGGAGGGGGTGCCTTCCACTCCTCCCATTTTCTTCCTAGGGAAGAAGGGCTGCATGGAGAGGAGGGGCTTCACTTCTTCCCTCCATCCTGAAAGAGCTGGAGGGAGAGTGAAGGTCTGCCCCATTCTCATTTTCCAAGTGAAGGCAGAGGGCGGAGGGCCTACTTCTGTTAGAAAACAGTGGCTCTGTCATTGCCGTGCTTCCATCATTGCTGCCACTCTTCATCATGCGTTGCTCAGTGTTGGGTCCAGTTATGGAAGCCAAAGCAGAGCTTTGGTAAACTTCTCCTTGAGGGTGTGGTTGAATTCCCATCTTATCTTGGATTATCCATGGATTTGCAAGGAAAAAAGCCTGTCGATCGTTTTAGTTCAGAGATGAATATGTGTTATGCATGCTGGTTGGGTTTGGCTTACCTTTCTTATGTTTCATCTCCAAAAGGCAAAAGCCTTGACTAGTAGCAAGGTTTGCACGTCTAGCTATTGTAATTCCTTATTACTGAACTGGAAATTTAGATTTGAGTTTTGGGAGTAAGTTACTTGTCACCTAAACATAAAATCTAGATTAGGATTTAGTAGATAAGCTTTAACATGAAGAAGAAAATTAATGAGACATCAAACAGGAGACCGTGATTTAGAGCGTATCAACATTAATGAGCATACACTAAGGCTAATATCTCTTCAAGCTGATCAATACTAACAAGTCATGATGGTCTAATTCGAGGAAAAAAGTGCACTTAATGAAGTTGAGTCATATAGATGGTGAGCAGAAAAATTCCTCAGACTTCACAAAGGGGAGCCAGGAAACCTGGAATTTGTCTATTCATGGTCCTTCACTTAGGCTGTATTTGGCCTCACTTCTTTTTGCGAAAAAGATCACCTATGCTACGCCTTTTTGTGAGCTGTTATTTTCGGTTCTGTTTTTGTTGTTGCTGGACTCTTTTATTTTCTGTCACTAAGTTGCTTTTAGACATTTAAAACTATAAAAGAAACAGAACCTTTCAGTAAAGTCATATGACTGAGGTCTCTCCTGATAGTAGTCACTCTCTAAAGAAGGGAATGGATGTGCCTTGGGCACTATCAAGGGGAGATATGAGTATGTAGAAGAAACCTGTCATTTCAAGCTTCTTACACTATAGAAAACTTCAACTAACATGACACCAATCGATCGAACAATCTTAAGTAGTGACCTTCAAACCATTGGATAACCTGATAATTCTGGTTAAGATTCTGCTCTACTTTAGGTCAACTTGGTGTGGAGAGTGGCACATTACTGTGGTAAAGTTAGACAAAAAAGTATACCTTAATTAAAAAAGATACAGAGGGGAGGCAAACCAACAGAGATACAATCCTAAGTGCCTGTGGCAAAGAATTCTCCTTTACTGAAGTTTTCTGATTCATGGACTCAATGGGAGTGTGGATTGAGCATATTGAGCAACAGCCGCCTAGAGCTGTCACTGTTTTATTCATTTATCTGTCCACTGCTTTACCTAACCTTTTGTTATAGGGTGTGGAGGAAAAGTTCCTACTTGTATAAGTAAATGAGCAGTTTAAAAAAAATTCTGTGGTTAATTGGTTATTCTTATGTCTATATTTTTTGTTAAGTTAATATGATTTCAGTAGTCTTTACCAATTATCCATTTAGAACCAAACTGTGCTCCTTGAGGAAAAATACTCACTGTAGCAGTCTCTTTTCTTAACTGGGCTGATATACTCTGACCATCAAACCCAATGATTTAACTATCTTATTTGTGAACCGGTGACAGATTAATTTGTATGAAGTTGCCACCCCGCCTAAGAAGAGGTCTGTTTTGTTGTGTATCATTTGGGTTTTTTCTTAAGTAAAGTCTAATTGGCATTCAAGCAAAAATAAACCAATAAAAAAGAATGGATGTATATTTTTTATTTAAGGAAGATTTTCTACTATTCTCCATCTTGAACTGTATATGTTTGTTCTTCATCACCTGAAAGAAAGCAACTAAGATCTTGGTGCCGCAATATCGTAAGATTTCATCTTGGCTAGCCAACTTGTCTGTCTTGTCTTATATTTTTTATTTTTTTTCTCTTTTTAACAATGAGTCTTCTATCTATTGACCAAACATTCTTAATAAATGTTAACTAGATGCTTTTCAACTCGAAGATTTTATTTTGTGTGCATTTGTTTATGAATAGATCTGTTTCTTTTCCTAGGTAAGGGATGAGCTTGAGCAACTTCTTGATGATGATGATGATATGGCAGACCTTTACTTGTCAAGAAAATTGGCTGGGGCATCTTCCCCTGTCAGTGGTTCTGGAGTGCCCAGTTGGTATCCTGCCTCTCCAACAATTGGTTCAAAGATATCTAGAGCAAGCAGGGCAAGTATTACAACCATTCATGGAAATGAAAATGATGTTGAGGAGCTTGAAATGCTACTTGAGGTAAATCTAGCAAGCACTTTTTTCTAAAGGAAGCAATTATCTGATCAAATGGAACTGAGGCAAATTTTTCTGAAACTTGGTAGGCATACTTCATGCAAATTGATGGCACATTAAACAAATTAACCACGGTGAGTGAGTCTGAACTCTGGGTGTTATTAATTCCTTTTATGTATAGAGTCATGTTTCTTCTAGGACTGTAAATTGATTGTTATTTGTCTGACTGGCTGGTTTAAAGAGTAAATGGATATCCTAGGTGTGGACTTGGACTTCACTTTCAGTTGCTTTCAATTTATTTAATTCTGTCATTGCATGTATGATCCCTTAGTTCTTTTATGCCAATAGCTAGTGATCATATGTCTTGTTGAGATGCACTATATTAAGTTGTGCAATTTTATTGAGTTACCTACACTCTTATGGACTTACGTTGTGCTTCTTGAAGCCTAAGTATGAATCTTTTGTGCACGATTCCTTCTTCTCTTGTGCCAGTATTTTCTTTTGGCTGTCTCAGGATCTCATAGTATTTGCCATCAAAATGTTTTAGCATAAACTAGGATTTATATGCTTTTATGTACATTAGATAGAAAGCTAAAGAGGGCTTCTGGTGCATGTAGCCAGCTAATATAACAATAACCCAAATCACTAATTTATTTTAAAGAGGTACAAATTTGGTATCGTTCAAAAGCTGAACTCCATCCAGAAAGTAGACATTCAGGAAAAGAAAAAACACTCATCTGGGAGTTAGAGATTCCTGAGGCTTGTCGGTAAACAAAGAGTATTAGCTGTTCAATAGAGAAAAGGTAAAAAATATTTTGGTAATGTTGAAAGGTGCCTATGTCCTAGAACTTGAGTTTCTATCTTCTCAGACCTGTTCCTTCTGTGCATGCACATGCAGAGGCTCTATTTTACATGTTACTGTCTGCTACAATGACTTTCAATGAACCTCTGTGATGCTTTGGATTTCAGTCCTGCCAGTTTTTTAGTCTGTTCAATTGATTTTGATTGCTTGGGTCTAGGTGTATGTCAAGGCTGAATTGTGTTTATTTCACTTACATGGATGTAATTGTGAAATATTTCGTTTCAGCTTCGAGAATATATTGATGATACCGAGGACTATATTAATATTCAGGTAATTTCTAAATAAGTAAGAAAATTTTCCTTAGTAGGAACAATCATTATGGTGATTTTTTTTCCAGTTTTTTAATATTTTTATTGCAGTTACTATTTTGCTAAATGGCCCTGTGTTCACTTTTCTCTTGCAGCTGGACAATCACAGGAATCAACTGATCCAGGTTCGGCTTCTGACCTGATGAACATTCTTCACTTTTACTGCTATCTTATGTCCTCATTGTACTAGATTCTTTGGGTTGTGTAGTTGTTCTTGCCTTTAAGATTTTGAATCTTCCTATTTATTCTATGGCAGCTAGAGCTCTTCCTAAGTTCTGGAACTGTTTGCCTTTCTATTTATGCATTGGTTGCTGGAGTTTTTGGCATGAATATCCCATATACTTGGAACGATGACCATGGTTATATGTTTAAATGGGTAAGTAAACGTATTTGCTTGCACACGGCTGATCCAATACGAAAAGCCATTTGGTACAAAATATGCGAAACGTCCAAATGACTTTTTGTATTGGATGAGCCCTCTCTGCTTGCATATGTTATTATAATTATAAATTTTCATTTTTGTGGTTGAGACCATCTGGGTCAAAATTCTGTATCTAATTCGTGTTCCTTTTGGTGTTTGGGATGAGCAGGTGGTCATTGTTACAGGAATAGCTTGCGCTGCACTATTTGTACTGATTATTTCTTATGCTCGTCACAAAGGTCTCGTGGGGTCTTAATATCAAAATATTAAGAAGGAGATCAGAAAGTTGGAAAATTCATGGATTCTATTTTGTTTCTTGATCTGGTATTGAAGGGGCCATTGCATTCTGAATCAGATTTTCATTACTACATTCTTTTTCCTTTTTTACCCCTATCTGCATTCTGCAGCCTTGTGGTGAGCTTCAAATTCCAGCCCAACAAAAGGCCCCTTTGAAAAATAAAATAAAATACTTTACATCCCACGAGACATAAGGGGGGACATAGTTGTAAATTTCATAAACTCGGGGTTTTAAGCAAACATATTATGATACGTGTCCTGCTGAGAGAAAAAGTGTGCTTGAACGCATTTGTTTTCGTGTGTCTGACTCTTAACTTTTGTAATTTCTAATCATGCCCTTGCGACCTTAAAACCTTACCAACCAATCTCCTCCTTTCCCTCTTAACCTGCCTTATCGGCTTATTTTAGCTCCGTTTTCTTTCCACGTGTGCTGAAACCCGGCACGCTGCTGGACGCTAAAAAATACAGAGCGGAAAAAACGAAATGCCGCAGGGGGGTGGAAATTGGTAACGCATCCGGCGTACGTTAGTGCAATGTAATTGTCTTAATTCACTTGGGAGCCGAAACTCGTAGTTCTCGTAAGAGGGAAAATGCTTCTCTTGGTCCATGTTGTTTCGTTCAATCTCTCGAATCCGAGCCTCGACCAGATCAATCCACGACGCTTTCCTGCAAATCCCGCATAACCCACGTCAGTTCTTCGCGGATATTTCACGTCCGATCTTGATTGGACGCCAAAATCTGTTTTTTGTTCACGGATCGCGGCGGCGTATGTTCATGTGAGAGGTGGAAAGGCCGTGTTTTCTCATGGTTTCGTCTGGTTAATCTCTGCGGTTTCGCGAGTCGTGGCGTTTACGTTTTTCGGAACGAATGCAGCTTGCTGGGGGGGAGCGTTGATCCATTTCCTCGGTTTGTTGAGATGCCGGGCGGCGACGGCTGTTGAGGTGCTGCGTTCGAGTCGGTAAATATGACGACCCAGGTAGTGAAACTGAAGAGGGAGTTGCTTGTGGCATGCATGACATGCCCCCTTTGCGATAAGTTGTTGAAAGAAGCTACCACCATATCCGAATGTCTGCATACGTGTAAGTTTTAGCTCAATGTTCTTGTTTCTTATCTCTAACATTGGTGTCGGCATCAAAGATAGTGTTACTTTTTTCGTATTTTTGACCCCAGATTCCAATTGATGTTTTTTCTCGTTGGAAAATGAACGTACCATGTTTCTTGCCTCTATTTTGATTATTGACGTCGTACGCGTTTATGTTGATGTCTGTTGGACTCTTATGCTGTCGATCTGATGCTTAACACGGTAGAAATAGATAGCAATGCGTCTTTCTGCTTATTGAATTGGATTCTTATTCGTGAGATTAGTTGTTCTGTTAGCGTTTGAATGTGCTTTTTCAGTTTAAGGTTCTGGAATAATTCTTCAGCGTTATCTTTTTTCCCTGAGCTTCTCTGAGTTTGGTCACTAATGAAAACTTATCATCCCATTTCCGCTGTTTAATTTCCTTTTCCGTACTCAACGTCTTACCATTTCCTACCATATCAGGTACTGCTATTTTACTGTATCCTAAATGTTATTTTTCTGTTTGCATTCAGGTCTCTTCGTACTTCGCACTATCTAGTCTTCCTACGTGGACCTTTCCCAGTTTATATTAGGCGCTTGCAGCTATAAGAGAAATTTGAGAAAATGAGATTTTTTTTCTTTTCCTTTTACTGGTATAGAACTTTTGCCAGATCCGAGTGCTTCTGTATTGGAGTTTCAACTTTGCTGCTAATGGTCAATAGTCTCCTTTTTTTATTCCGTTTTTATCTTTGACGGTCTTCTGTGCTTGGGTTACATTACTTTTAATTATTATTATTTAGTTATCATGGTGGCTCTTTCTTATATCTTCTACCCCATGTTTATTATTGAACTAACTATAAACGCGTGCTATTTTATACTCCTATTCTGGCTTTTCTTTTTCTGTTACTCCAGTTCAGGCTGTTTGCCAGTTTTCAAATGAATTCCGTGACTTCCTCTTCCACTTGCAGCTAACTGATTTGCCCCTGAGGTAGCGTTTGATCATTACTACTGATTCAATTCCTCTGCTGCTATGTTTGTATTGTGAAAATGAGATGTTTAAGCAGGTAAAAAGAAATTGTAAAATAGGAAAAAGATACATGGTCGCGTATGCTCTATGATTCAACTTGCCTGTTTCTAGGTCTGAGGTGAACTAGTTGTTTCAGCAATTAATTCATTGTTTTACATCTTTCAATGCAAGCTACACTTTACACACACCAATGGTTAACAGTTGTCTTGCTTGTTACATGAGCCATTCTGAGATTCTCCATCTTGCTGACATGTGTTAGTTGGCAAGCTTCAGGCTCGTGTATTTCAACCATTCTTATTATATTCGATAATAAGTTTAAAAGCCAAATATGAAACACTGCATGCTCCACACTTGGAAGTGCAACCCAAAAGTACTGTGTTGGGAATTTGTTGTTGTTTTCCAAATGTAAGTGGGGAAAATTTACAACTTGGAATGGTGCCTTTGCCAACTGTTAAACATTAGGAAGTAGTCTAACCATCTTTTTGAGTTTTACTGAATAAACTTCCCTATCTTCTCAAGGAAGTTGTTTTGTCATTTCAGTTTTTGTATTTAAGGGGCTCGTTGCTTATTATGTGATTCAAACAAGCTCTGTTTCATAAAAAAACTGACGCATTTGACATTTTTAGAGTATTAGGTTTTTAACTATCAGGGTCTGTTTAGTGCTTCACCCTTGGAAGCAATATTTAACTTGTGAGTCCCATGGAGCATGCTGCTGTTTGGACTTAGTTTGAGACTGCAGAATCAGTGTTCTGTTATTCACACCGACAGAGGCTTGTGTTGGTTTTGGTTTACTTATATATTTATTTTTATTGAAATGGATGTTTTTAAAATTTCAGTCATGCTATTAAAAAAGAAAAAAAGAAAAAGATTCACTAAACAAGGATGATAATGAGAAAATAGCAAAATAATTATTCCATGGATCCTCAAAAGTATGAAACTCCAATAAAGGCAGAAAGAAAATCAAATTGGTACTCTGACTAGGTTCGCTAGAATGACACTATAACTAAAAGTCGGCTGTGCCCTTCAGTTTCAGTTATAATATAAATATCCAAAATGCATCATTCCATTCAATCTGTCTTCCAGACTTGCATCTTCTATGAGATTCTTGTATTTCATCTTCTATGGGATAAAGCCAGTGAACCAAGGATGTGATTCCTTCTTTCCAATTTGGCTGACACTGCCTTGGCCAGATGACTTGGTGGATGATGTCAATTATTGCTAGACGAAGAGTGCCCAAATGGTAACAAGTTGCATGTTAATTATTTGATCTTTAACTTGAGTGATCTATTCGATGAGGTTCCGTGTTTGGTATCTTCAGAAATCTTGAGTTGGTGCCGTTTAAGTAATAAATCTAGTGGAAGTAGAACTTGTTATATTTCTTTTCTAATTGTTCTAAGCTAGGTGGTTATATGCACAATTAATAAGTTCAAAGAACTTTAATCTCAATATCCCGGCCTCTGAAAATGGAAGATCAGTTCATTATTTATCTTGAGTAGTGCTACACTTTGAATGTGAATCTTCAGTCAAGTTAAGGGAGAAATGTAACCATGGTTTGTTGAATCCGCAGCTTAATTCTTTATAATTTTTTTTCTTTTCCTCAAAATATATTAGTATGTGCTAAGCATACTAATAGTTGTTCAATAGCTCATCAGTTATGGTTTATGTTATAACCTTAGCAACTATTTACAGCTTAAGTGATCACCTAAACAGTCAGTTACCTCATACCTTCTCTAATTTTTTATTTTCACTATCTAAATCAATATTGCCAAGGCAACCTTTGAATCTATAGAGGTGAATGACTATACATTTAAAAAAAAAATGACTATGCAAATAGGCAATCTGATCCACTGTAGTAGACTAGTGTGTGAAAATTGAAATTGCGGAGGTTCTAGCCCCTGATACTAAAATTCCTTCTATACTGAAACTGAGATTTGGTCGTGCATAAAAAAGTTTATGCTGCCCTAAATTGGATCCTTAAGAGGGGACTCAAAATGGACTTTAGAGACTACTGTTTCTTCATCTCATTTACTTGTAGGAAGTGGGTAATTATGGTTTACATGTGCTCAGATGCAAAAAATGTGGGAACAGCTTATCTTGAAGGGCTTGCCTCAGCTTTGATGAGATTGTCCTAAAAAGAGTCCTAGTTCTCTTTTGCTTAAAATTTTGGCCCCAACGGTACACTAACTGGGTGTTTTATTTACTTAATTTTTTTTCACTGTTTCACTAACATTCTCTGAGTTTTTCTTTTTTTTTTTTCGAGAAGGGTGTTATCTTATTGCAACAAGAACACAAACAGATCAGGGAGCACTTGCTTTGCAATAAGGGATTGGAGGGAGGCTCCCTACTTGGAAAGTAAATCAGGAAAAGAACTTGCTGATTCTATGAGTGGATTCCATGAATCCCATTCTTTTAATATTCTGCTTCTTTACAAAAAAAAAAAAAAAAAAAAATCTGCTTCTTTATAAGAACTTTTTATAGCTGATGTTGTCCATGTGATGTTGGTGTTGGAGCATGTTTACAAAAAAATACTCCAAACTTTATTAGTTCTCCACAATTTATCAAAATGCTTTAGATTTACTGTAGAGGCAATCTCATTTTAGAAAATGGAGTGGCTGCTATCTTTATGTCATCATTGGAGCCTTGCCTCAACTATGCATGGCTCAATAAATCTGAACTGGTGAGGCGATTGGGTCCATTTGAATTGGTGATGATGTCATAATTATATAAAACTTAAAAAAATAAAAGGAAGGGATTGGGGGGAGAGAAGGCTCCCCCGATCTGCAGCCCCCGCGGTCTTTCGAGTCTTATGGGAGAAGGGACCTCTATCCTCCTCACCGTAGATGGTGGGGAGAGAGCCACTGATCCTCCCCATTGGTATGGAACGGGAAGAGGAGAGGGGCGGTGGCCACCATCCTCTTTCCATCTGTTTGTAGCGACAAAGACAAATGAAGAGAAGGGGATGGCAGGGGGCCTGCCGCCCCTCTCCTCCTCCCATCAAAGGTGGAGAGATTGGGTGCTCCTCCCCTTTCTGATTTCAAATTAGAGGGAGGGCTCCCCTGTTTCCCCTCAGCCGTCTTCGGTTGTGCGGGGCTGCACATGGTGTCACCTGGCTGGCCAGTCAGCCAGTTCACTGGTTGAACCAACCTGCTGATTCAACCGGGTGGGTCCTGTTTAATTCTTTTCTTAGTTTTCTAAAGGTCATGAACTGGACAGAGGCATGGGTCCGGTTGAACCCGGTTCAATTTGTTAGTTCAGTCTAGGTTTTATAACACTGGTTTGGCTACATTATCGTTCTCCTTGGTTTACCATTCTCTAGTTAGGTCCATCTTGGGGGAACCTATCACTGTGTTGAAGTTTTTCTGAACATATTCCTTTATCTCCCATGTTTAAATCAATCTACCAAATGTGTTTCTTTCTCTTTAAAATGCATTACTTTTCATTATCTATTCAACCTTTTTCCACTTACTGCTTTCTTTCCCTGCTAGAGCTTGTTTTTTCTTTTCTTTTAAGGATCTTCATATCCATTATGTTTCTTAACTAATAATGATAAAATCTGACACAGTTTTTCTCTCACATTATAAACCAGTCTGCAGAAAATGTATATACGACAAACTCACTGAGGAAGAGGCAGATTGCTGCCCAATATGCAATATTGATCTTGGTTGTTTGCCAGTGGAGAAACTCAGGTTAACATCATTGTTTCAATGCTAATTTTTTGTCTAATTTTAAAAATCTGTATATTTTATTTGGTTGGAAACTTTTATTATTGTTTTTTGTTATTGTAATTTTCTTTATGATCATTGTCATCATCGTTGTTTTGACTGCTTCTTGTTCTCATAGTAAAAATCAGATGATGACCCAGGCTATTATGTTCAACTAAACCATTAACATTGCATTGGGAATAAGTATACTTTTGTGGAGCTTGTTAAATTTATCTAACACATTAGACTCTTCCTAGTAGGTATAATTGTTTTATTTTATATTTTCTTACTATTATTATTATTTTTAAAACGTTGATTGTTTTAACCAAAGGAACAGCTAAATCCAGCTACAACTCTAGGAAGGAGGGGCCTTTACAATGAGAGAGTGGAGACCCACACCTTTAATGAATGAGTTAGTAACATGATTTTGCTGCAATTCTCCTAGAAATGTCCTGAATCTCATGGAATGCATTCCAATACTTCCAAGGAAGTATTGCATTCCCCAAATGCCATGTGGTGACTTACTTTGAATCACCTTCCATTCAAAGAGATCCCTTGGACTGAACACCAAATATCCTTCGACCATGAAGGAGCACTTGAAGCTCTACTGTTGTTGAATCTGAGACACCCAAAGGTCCTGCAAAAGAAAGAGCGATTGATATATCATCCTTTCAAAACACACCACCAAATCCAGCATCACGATTACCAACAGAACATCCATAAAAATCCAGGTTTTATAATTCCACTGAATTCTTTGAAATCCTCTTGAGAACATATTCAGTGAAGAACTGAGTTTAATGCTGTCGGTTAGTCTTTACACTGTCCAATTGTGCTGTTTGAAATGCCTATGGTTCCTTCCCCTCCAAAGAAACCAAGGACTGTAAGCTAAACATGCTTGCCATAGGAGTGTTCCCTAACTAGGAATTCTATGAAAAGTATATCACTCCATAAAATCCTTGAATAAAACCATTGTCTGTTGAACTGGAGGAGGAAAGGTGGACCACACTTCCTGTGAAGTTTTACGATGGGGTAAAAGATGATGAATAGTCTCTTCTATTTGTCCTTGAAAAGTGCAGAAAGTAGTGGATCAGTTGATCCCTTTCTTCAGCAAATCATCAAACATGAATATTGTTTCTGCAAGTTATTAGCCTTTTCTATTTAAATAGTGAGAAATGAGATTTTAAGAGAAGAAAAAGGTTCCTAACCCTTCAGAGAGAGGAGTAGATTTTCCAGAATGAGATTGAGCATTGGGAATGGTTTTTCCAACAGCAAGTTGTTGTGAAGATGCTCCATTCCTTGCCACAGAATTAGCCAAGCTATCAGTGCTCGGGGTATGAATCCAATAAATGATCAAGTGTTTGCAGAGGTCTACAATTTCACAATAAACCTGAAGGAAACACCAAATAGATTCTCATTTTCAGACTTCCAGCTTATAACCTCCTGAAAGTCACCTTTAATAAGAAGATGTTCCATGAATCTTAGTACAATATGGGGCTATGATAAGGGGCCCCAATTTCTGTTTCAATAGGCTCTCAAGTGATTAAATTGAACACAGTACAGTATATACATTCTCCCATCATCCTGATGGGTGCTACCTCCCTAGCAGGCCCTGAATTTCCTCTATAGCTTCCATTAAAATTGAGGTTGAGCTAGTGTAGATTGAACACAGTACAGTATATACATTCTCCCATCATCCTGATGGGTGCTACCTCCCTAGCAGGCCCTAAATTTCCTCTATAGCTTCCATTAAAATTGAGGATGAGCTAGTGTAGCTGCAATTTAGACCAAGAAGTTTCCATCTTTGACTTGTTCAGGGAGCTCACCCTCCAATTTTTCTGATTATAAAACTAGGAATCTGGTCGAGCCGAGGAAGCTTATTGGCCAGGATCCAGTGGGGTCAGCAACATGTTGAGTAGTCTATTGAGTGAATTCTTTACTCAAAAGTTCATCTATTATGGTCTTTCCAAACATGTATGAGGTGAAAACTTCAAAAACAACCTCCCAAAGAGCCTTTCCTGATTTGTCAAGAGGGATCAAGGCAAGTTGATCAAAGATGTAAGAAGAGGATATGGGGAAGAAGCTTTGAGTGCTGAAGTCACATAGCAAGACAACCTAAATCTGGAAGGTGAAGGGAATGTGAATAAATGTCTCTCTGCAGCATTACACAATTTGCTAGTAAGTTGTTTGATGTTACAGATCCTTCCTATTGAGTACATCAATGGTAAGAATCTTACCATCAGCCTTATCCAATGCAGTAGGGGATCTACGGAGAAGCAGGAATACTCCAGGATATTGCTGTTGTAGCCGAATTGATGAGTCACATGCAAGCCATAAAGCATAATAGGAAGCAGTAGTCTAGTGTCTTCATGCTAACTGGAGAAGCAGCATCCCAATATAAAAGCTAGAGGAAGGAATTATAACCCTACCCTTATTTTGTGCCACTGAAAAGATGGCAGCCAAGAGTTTCCCCAACAATATTTGCAGCTTCCTTATATTTTTTCAAATTTGACACTTATGATAACCTCTGTCTATGAAATGACAACTATTTCAAGAAAAAAAAAACTCATTATGATATGCTTGTCTATGATGCTCTGGTCCTGCTCATATCGTCCTTTTCTCCTCGGACTCTCTGATTCGTGCTTGTACATCTTCCTCTTCCTCTTCCACTCTTCTAATTCATTTTCTAATTCAAAATATTTCAATCTCGCTTTAGATTTTTCTGATTCTTTAGAAACAACAGAAAAATATTTGGATAGTCATTTCAGACAAAAATGATTTGATCCTCTGAATGGATTTTACTGGCCTATAGTCAAATTTTTATTGGTTTCTCCATGACTACGGCAAAAGAAAGCGCATGTAACTGTCAAAGAAGTCTGTACAGTATATTTACAGAACACATTTACTAACTGTAAAATTGTAAGAATGGGAAACTAAAGCGGTATGGCTCTGTATTATACATGAGAGATCAAGTAATGATTAGTAAGTTAGCATTTTCGTGCCATATTTTAATGCACAATTTTTATTGCGTTTGCAGGCCGGATCACAATTTGCAAGATGTAAGAGCTAAAATTTTTCCTTTGAAGAGAAGAAAGGTGAAAGCCCCAGAAGCTGTACTTCCTGTTGTCTTACCTGCTAGAAGAAAGGAAAGATCACTCTCTTCTTTGGTGGTGAGTACACCGCGAGTATCAACCCAGTCAGGTTTGACTGGGAGGAGAACCAAAGCGGTTGCAAGGAGGGCTGCTACTTCAAAGAATTCAGGCTTTGCCATCAACGGCTCCTTTAAAAAGGAGGAAGATACTGGAGATGACCGGCCAGAGAGCTCTAGTTCACCTGAATATCAAAATAACATTTCACAGAATAAAAGACAGGTAAATGACAGTCACAGTCACACATATCTGACTCGAGAATAGGTTGCTGTTAAAAGAAAAATGCAAAAAAGAAACTTGAGCATATTTAATAAGCAAATTCTATTTCAAGGTTATCTGGTGGTTTTTTTTTTTGAGTATGGTGTGAATATTATTAAAGACAAAGTTCATATTTCAAGGTTATCTGTTGTAGCTGCCTTTTGTTGTTTCTTACGTAAGCTTTTCTACATTAGCCCTTTTAAAGTGGTATAATCATGTAACCTCGATCAATCAATGATAAACACCCATTCCAGATATGCTTGTCTTATATTTGTACTATTAATGGTACTAGGCTTCTCAAGAAAAAAGATTGTTGGGGGGGTACTTGTAGTCTTAGCATCCATACATGTGACTGTTGTAGATGTTTATAGTAGTGCATGTTGAACTGATGAATATATTGCACTCTTTGAGTTATTGTTTTGTAGAGTTTTGTGACCAAGTCTCCTTACCTTTGGATCTGCATTTTTTTTTTTTTTGAAATGGTGCTTTTGGATCTGTATTGACTATGTACTCTGCCTTATATGTTGTTGCTACTGGCTATCCTAGCAATAGGAGCTCCAGAACTGACAGCACAATTGGGTTTCAATATTTGCAATCTGTTTACTTAGTTGAAATGACTATAAGCCAGATGAAGAAAAAAATTTAATACAGCTTATTGTCTCTGACAATTATTGTTTATTTATTTATTTTATAATTATTCTCCTTCATTGACTTTTCTTTTGCAGAATTCATCCACTGGTGAGCCATCGAACCACACTTTGAATAGGGAATCTGATAATGGTGGGGAATCTTGGCCACCTAAAGTTGACCTTTGGAAACCCTTAAATTGTCTGGTTGAAGCTGCAAATAGGACAAAATCTTTTAAGTCTAATTCTCATGTCAAGTCAGAGCAATCTCATGGTCCTGAAAATGCAAAACATAGTCATAAAACCAAGAAGGAGCATAAATCAAAAGTCCAGGATGGCAATAATGATGGTCTTCGTGCCTCTTCAGGATTGATGAAAGCTAGAAGATTCAGGAAAAAGGCAGCTGCTTCAAGAGCATTGAGCTCCCCTCAAGCACTTCTCAATTCTATAGGTGTTCAATGTGAAAGAAGAACTAGTGCTATTTGGTGTTCGCTGGTGGCTTCAAATCACCAGTAAGGGTCTATGTTAGATGTATCTAATTGCTTTCCTCTACTGGTGGTAGTCATGCATGATTCATGCAACCAGATTCAATAACAGACATCTAGATAAACTAATGGACAAGTAGACACATGTATACTCAGAACCTCATTGTCATGACTCTGGGAGGACCTACTTGCACAGAACCAACCACATGAGTTGACATGTTCCAAGGGAAATCAACTGTTTTATGTTGCATGTGTATACAACCAATGCATGCATAGCTGACTTGACAAAAATATTCAAGATGAATGTCTTTAAGGGTAGATTCATTTCCTGGCAGTGAGGATTTTTATGATTATGGGCCTTCCATGCTTTGAACCTCTATTGGGATCTAGGACAAGCTTTGAACTTCTATTGGGATCTAGGACAACTTACACATGTCTAATCTTCTTTGTTCTGTTTCACTTGAAGTAGATCCTCTGAGAAGGGTTTTTTGGATGTGTGTATATTGATTCGATAAGTAAATGTGGTATCAAGTATCATGTTACAATTGGCTAAGGCTGCCTTCTATGGAAATATTTTGACTTGCAGAGGTGTCTCTGTATTTTAATTTCTGTGGTAAAAGTTGCCTCAAAGGTCTCGAAGTCGTTATATGTTGTATTACTTTATGATTATATTATTCTCTCAAGTATTTGTTAAATTCATCTAGGTGCTAAAAAGTTTTCTATCATCTCTCTCATTGTTTATACTTTTTTTCAGGGAAGGGGATGCACAATTACCTCAAATTTCTTCGTCTTACTTGAGGATAAAGTAAGTTTTTCTTTCCCCCTTTTGTTTTGGTTATCTGTTGTCAAGTTAAAACACTTTCATGATAGTTGGCCATCATTATATATCGAACAGCTGTCTGGTATATATCACTTTATTAATTCTATTTCTTTTGTTGTTAATTATTCAAATGTTTCATTCTTGTTTAATGCACTTTAGTGGCATTTGCACCTTTTTTTTTGTTTTAATAAGTTGAGTCTTTTAGCTTCATCTTCTCAAAAGCCTCTTCACAGCTATCTGTGGAAAGTTCTACTTATTTATTGATATTATTATTTTACTAGAAGTTGTTTAGTTTTGTCAGAGAGGAATAACATAAAGTGCAAGAAGTATTAAACAAAAAATTCTGTACTTCTTCTTCTTAAAAAAAAAAGGACGTTGTGTATACCCAATGAACTGACAGTATACCTGGGGATAGGGCTGTTAATGGATCTGGATCCAAATGGTCGGATAGATTCCAAAATTTTTTACCTTGTGGATCTTAAACGGATATCCGGATCCGAAGTAAATGGTTCTGGATCTGGAATTGGAATGAAGAGGTCCGGATTTGGAACCTCACTTCAATCCATAAAAAAATTTCCTTCAGTCCCCGACACATTTCATTTTCACCCCTCTTTTATATTCTCTCTGCTGTTTAAACTTTAAACAGTAGAATTTCTCTCTGCTGAACAGCACCAGAATCAGGCATTCCATCATTCTTCACTTTCTCCCTTCTTTCTCCATTCCTTTCATTTTTTTCTCTGGCGCTCCTATGGTATATTTGGACATGGCATCTTTGGCCATCAACAACACAGAAATCAAAATTCACCTCTGTGGATTCCGTCTACATACTCGTTACATTCAAATGCTGTGTGTCTCTCTTCCTTTCCAATTTTCACGCACAAGAGGCACCTCCAACAATCGCAGCATAATTTTCTTTGAGAGATTGCGTTTCCCATGATCCCGGCTGGTTTGAAGAGGAGCTGGAACTGATGTGAGCCAACTCTTGGAACTGGTGGAGACCCGTTCTAGAAGAACTATGAAGTGATCAGTCCTGGATGTGCTTCCCTGGAGCTGGCTTGGTCCTGAAAGAACCCTGCACCGATGGCATGGTGGCAGAGCCTATGAAGGAGCTCACTGGTAGTATTTCTCTCTCATTCCTTGAACCCTTGTTGTCTTTTGCCACAGCTTCAGATAAAGCTTCATGTGGATCTTAAAACCACCATGCCTCGTTGGCAGGACCTGAAATATCATATACCTCAGAGCATAGATGGTTGAAATGGGTTTTTGTTTTTATTTTTTGATTAACCCAACATTTAGATTCTGTAAGCATCCTATTGAGCTGGTTCTGTAAGATATGATTTTGTTTTTTACTATTTCGTTTTATTTCTTCATTTTTCCGTTATTATGGCATTTTTCATTCTTTTAATCTTGTATTTCTCGATCCAACATTTTTATTTTCTATTTGATCTGATGATCAGATAGGTATCCAATTTGGCATTGATATCTGCTATGTATTTACATTTCATATGAGATCTGCGTTGTAGTTATTGTTGCTACTGACAAAAATGAAAACTGAAAACTTCTTTTTCAATTTTCATTCATATATTCATAACTACAATGGCTACAATATATACAACATAGGAGAATGAATATGAAAATATTTCAATATATAATGAATCTGGAAAATAAGAGAATGATTTATAAATGTTGAGCATTCCCAACTTTCCAATTAGAAAGTCAAACTACTTTGATTGAAGACTCTTCGTGAAGATATCTGCCACCTGTTGTTTGGTAGGAATAAACAAAATACATAATATTCCTTCATCTAGCCTATCTTTGATATAATGCCGATTGATCTGAATGTGCTTTGTTCTGTCGTGTTATACTGGATTATGGGAAATACTAATAGCGGCCTTACTATATGAGCATAACTTCATAGGTTGGTTGAACACAATCTTTAACTCACTTAAAAGCTGTTTTATCCATAGATGCTCACATATCCCTTTTGCAATAGCTTGGACCTCAACTTCAGCACTGCTTCTAGCTACCACATTCGACTTTTTGCTTCTCTAAGTCACTAGATTTCCTCCTATAAAGGTGCACCATCTAGATGTAGACCTCCTATCATTTATACTTCCAACCCAGCCATCATCATTAAATGCTTCAACACATACATTATCACTCTTCTTGAACAATAATACGTTTCCTTGAATCCATTTAAGATATTTGAGAATCCCATTAACTGCATTAAGTGCTCCTCACGAGGGAAGTGCATGAATTGACTCACAACACTCATTGCAAAAGCAATGTCAGGTCGGGTATGGGATAAGTAAATCAATTTTCCAGCTAATCATTGATACTATCCCTTATCTACCTCAAGACCAACATTTGCATTCAACTTGCAATTTGCATACATGGGTGTTTCTGCTAGCTTGCACCCTAGAATACTAGTTTCATTGGGAAGATCTAAGATATATTTTCTTTGAGACACCCAGATTCCTTCCTTAGTTCTTGCCACCTCCATGCCCAAGAAATACCTCAAAGATCCAAGATCTTTAATTTCAAATTCTTTGGCCAAAAAAGTCTTGAGCTTCCCTGTTCAATAAGATCATCACCTGTTAGGAAAATATCATCCACATACACAGTAAGTATGACTATCTTTCCACCATTAGTTTGTTTAAAAAACATAGTGTGATCTGCTTGGCTTTGAAGGGACCCAAATTTTTTTATAGCTTTAGAGAACCGATCAAACCATGCTTTAGTAGAGTGCTTAAGACATAGGGTTACCTCTTGAATTTACATACTTTATTTGCGCCAAGTAAGCTTTCAAATCCTGGAAGTAGATGCATATACCCTGCCTCTTCCAATTTAATATTGAGGAAAACATTCTTCACATCCAACTGCTCCAATGACCAATCCACAATAGCTGCAAAAGATAATAGGATTTTGACACTATTCATTTTCGCAACAGGAGCGAAGGTTGTTGTGAAAAACGATGACAATAAAGTAAAATGTAAACGCGAAAGAGACAAGCAATCACACTCGACATAAAGATTTACGTGGTTCGGCAAATTTCCTACATCCACGGGAGCTGTAGAGGATTTTTATTACTTGAGGAGTCACAATACAATAGTGGGGATGACTACTATTCACTCTGTTTCCCGCAGTGACGAGAGTCCAACAGTCTTCTCTTTGTTCCGCTGCGACGAGTCCCCCAAGCCTTCTCTCTGTTTCTCAGACTAGCGTCAAGAGTCCCAACAGTGTCTTCTCACTGTTTCCCGCAGTGATGAGTCCCCTCGAGAGTTCTCTCTGTATCTCACGGCGCCGAGTCCCGAGCTTCTCTCTATTTCAGCAACGACGAGTCCAAACCTTCTCTCTTCCGGCAGCAGCGTCGAAGTCCCGAGAGCTTCACTCTGTATCTAACGGCGCCACACACAATGACGCAAATCCTGAAGTCCTGAGAGAGTTCCTTTGTTTATGTAAGTCCTGAGAGAGTTCCTTTGTTTTTGTAAGTCCCGAGAGAGATAAAAAATCAGCAAAAGGGAGACTTAATTTCTCCTTGAGTGCAGCACACGCCAGAACACAAAAGGAAATGCAAAATGCCCTCCATGTCCCCCGTTGGCTCATATCTCTCTGACTTGCATCTGCTCGAGCGGTGTGGACTAGACTCCACAGTACTCAACAAAGGTCTCCTGATAATCTATTTCATACGTCTGAGTATTTATCCCTTTGCTACCAGCCTTGCTTTGTACCTTTCTATTGACCCATTTGCCTTTTATTTCATTGTGAATATCCACTTACAACCAACTGGACTCTTTCCTTTTGGGAAGACATACCAATTCCCAAGTTTGATTATTCTCTTATGCCTTCATCTCCTCAAGAACAACCTCTTTCCACTCGGGAACAACAAGAGCTTCCTGTATAGACTTAGGAATTTTTGTTTTTGACAAGTTAGAAACAAAGACTCTAAAGCTCGAGGACAATCTATGATATGATACAAAGTGAGATATAGGATGATTTCTACAAGACCTTATGCCTTTTTTTATGAGCAACGGAGACATTAAAGTCTTGAAAATTACAAGATTCTAGACACAAGGAAGAATCTGAATTACCTGATGTGCTCGGAATTGAATCTTGACAATCTATTTGTGGGAATCTGTGGTAGGAAAAATCTATGGTTGAGGAGACGAAGTGGTTATTTCTAGACAAGAGGTAACTGAAGAGATATGCAAGGGGACAACTGTATCTCAAAACTTTTTTTGTCCAAATGATTCTCCCCTTGAAGAGAAGTTTGGAGGAAAAAAGATTGATGTTCAAACAAAGTGACATCCATACTCACATAGACCTGGTTGGTGGTAAGATCAAAACACTTATATCCCTTTTGAGTTGGTGAGTATGAGCTTTTGGGTCAAGATTACTATGGGTATGACTGTGAACATCAACAAACACAACACAACCAAACACCTTGGGAGATAGATTATGAAGAATTGTGCACGAGGCTAGGTCTCCAACAAAATGTTGAGAGGTTTTTGAAACTGACATACTAGGGATGACATTCAATTGATGAGGTAACATGCATTAAGAATGGCTTCTCCCTAGAAGTGTTTAGGAACCCCAGTGGTAAACATGATTGCCCGAGTTACCGTTAAAAGGTGTCTCTTATTGTGTCTAGCAACACCATTTTGTTGAGGTGTGTTGACACAAGTTGTTTGGTGTACAATACCCTTTTCCATGATAAATTGGCCAAGAATGGAACTGAAGTACTCTATACCATTATCTATTCTTCGGATTTGAATTTTGGTATAGAATTGGGTTTCAATCATAGTGTAGAAGTTTTGAAATACCTTGGCAACCTCGGATTTTTTTTTTCAAAAAATACACCCAACAAACCCGAGTATGATCATCTATGAATGTGATGAACCATCATGTCCTTGTTAAAAATTTCACTCTTGATGCCTCCAAACGTGATTATGTATGAGAAAAAAAGATTAGGATTGTTTGTAAGGCTGAGAAAGAAAGGTGGCAAGGTGATATTTGGCAAGTTGACAAATTTCACGATCGGAAAAAAGAAATATTTTTATTTTTGAAAAGTGAAGGAATTAACTTACTCAAATATAAGAAATTTGGATGGCCTGGTCTATAATGCCATAACATTATTGCATCTTTAACACAGAGAAAATAAATTGCCAGAAATTTGAGTTTCTAACTATGGATGCACTGCCGTCAAAGTAGTAAATTTGATTAACCTCTGTAGCACTGCTCCCTATGTTGAATGATACATCGCAAATATGACCTTTCTTTCTCTCACATTTTTAACTCTCTTTTAGTGCTTGAAATGTTGTGACAAAAGGACAAAACTGATGTTGTATTAGTATGGTAATTTTTCTCAATGTGTTATTGGTTTTGACTTCTTATGTTATATTTCATTTCCTTTTTGTTCTAGAGATGGAGATTTACCTGTTTCTTGTATACAAAAGTACCTCATGCAAAAGCTTGATCTTACAAGTGAGGTTGAGGTAAGTTTCTGTTCTCTTCTTTGAGCATATATTCATGAAATATGACCCTTTAGAATTGATGATGTCAAAATGTGCTAAAATATTCCTCTATGAATTTATTGCTTTTCGATTCCAATACCTATGTCCTAGCATTGACATTGTTAATTTTTAATCTTCATGTTTAGTGGCATGTTGCTCCTCATGCGAATTTTCTTTGCCAGTTTCATTGAAACATGAGTCCAAACTCAGTAGAGAGGAGAACATCGAGGGTGGGCATGTTGGTTTTCGATATGTATCGGTTTTTTGTATACCATCTGACTCACTTTGTATTGACCGGGGTGAAACATGATATTATTGGTCAATATGCAGTACCTATGGGCAGTCCCTGGAGAACATAGCTCGGATAAGGCTTTGATGTTGATGAATAACTTTTTACATATCAAAGGAAAAAAGAAGAAGTTAAGACCAGTGTTATTGTTGTTGGGAAATGGAGTTGCACGTATAATATGCTCAATATATGACTGTAGCCTTTAGCAGGTCCTTCTTCTGAAGCTGTTTCTGGTATTGCTTAAGAATTTATAGAAATAGTGAACAACGCAGGTCCTCTAGGCAGTAGGGGCAAGATCTACGACTGCGTGCTTCATTGCACTGTCCTAGAGGTTTCATCTTCGTTAGCTCTCCATGTATCTGATTCGTGGTCATTTGGACCCAACATTTTTCCAAAAACACTGGTATGTGTTTGCTGCTGTTTTGGACAGTTCTGATTCATTGATCACTTCGTGTTCTAGGTGGAGCTCAGCTGCCGAGGTGAGCGAGTGGTTCCCAGCATGACCCTCCACACTGTAATAGAGCTATGGCTAAGGGCATCTACATCACAACGAGTGGCAGCTGCAGTGGGCACATCTGCGAAAGAATTTGTGATGGTGCTCTCCTACTCACGGAAGTCTCCAGTCCCATAAAATACTACGAATGCTGACCACCTCCCTGTTCATGAAATGAATCAGTCGACAAAAAGCTACTCTCGAGCACCTGTCAGCTCACAAAGGCCAGTCTGTCTTGATCTTCTTAAGCAGAGCAATACCTGCAAGCCATGCAGGAGATATGTATCTGGGATCTCATGTATTCTAGTGTACTTGTACTTGTATCATCTACTTATTTTCTAGTGTTTGAACTCACTGGAGAGGCTTTACAGGCGGGGTCTGTGTTGGGTTATCTAAAATAATAGCAATTTCACGGAGTATATTGTTTTATCCACATATCTTTTAGCCTCCATTTACGTTTTGTCTATCACTAAAACCACAGAAAAAAATGGTGGGGATAATCTCCTGTTTTAGTCTGGGAACAAGAAATGTTTACCTTCCTGAGTTATTCTTGCTATAGTTTTCAATTGGAAGAATGGGAAGTTTATTTTTATCTTCAGCTTGTAGGGGACAAGAAGAAGTGATCTCTTAAAAGTCCGGAACTATTAAAAATTCTTCAAACAATTTTTTTTTGTATACACATTTTTCTATAATTTCTGTAATCACGCTACAAATCGACAGCGTTACTGAACCGCTTTGCCAATACAATGCAATATCTGATTTCTGCACCGCGCAGGATTCTTGTCAGAGTTCCAGTTCTCTACTGTAGGAGTGCGGGGATCAACTCGCCATGGGCACATCTCTTGGAGCTGCTCCCAAGGCTACCCTTTCGTCCACAGCCCTCCAAACCCTCTATAGGAGGTTCCCTGTCTCTTTCTCTTCAAGCCCTCTTGCTAAATCCTTTCATCTTTCACTTGCCAGAACATCAAAGTTTCCTTCGCAGAAGCAGCTATATTCAACTTGCGCCCGTTACACTACTCGGGCAGTGAGTGAAAATGGTGCTGAACCTCAAGGCTACATTTCGATCTTTTCACCATTGGAGCAGGAAGTGGAGGGGTTCGTGCCTCCCGTTTCGCTGCCAACTATGGTGGTTTAGTAGCTGTTTGTGAGCTTCCATTTTCTGGCTGGTTAATTCTTGATGTAGCGTCAGTGAATCTGAAAGACAAGGATGGCACTTGTAGTATACGTAGAAATTGTTACTGAATTGACGATGGTTGGATTTATTTACTAATACCCTCTATATGACTATAGTATCTGAGGGGATCAGTTTCACCGACTCTTTTCAGTTTAACTTCACAAATCTTTGTCTCTTCGGGAATTGTTAAAGCATGGATCAGATCAGATGATAACTGTGTGGTTTCTCATCATTTACAGAATTTGGGGCTGGAGGAAATTGGGGTGAAAATGGATAAAACTGGAGCAATACTGGTAGGTTTGGAACTTTATGTATTGTTCCCAAATCTTGATTTTCCATTTTTCTAGTCTTGCTTTTTGTTTATGATTGTCTGCAGGTGGATGAGTAGGGGTGGCATCGAGCCGAGCCGAGCCCGAACCTGCCTATGTTCGAGTCGAGCTTGATTTAAATATTTCGAGCCGAGCTTCGAGCTGAGCCTCGTCTCGAGCCTAAAATTGTTATCGAGCTCGAGCCCAACGAGTTCGAGCCGAGCTTCGAGCCGAGCTTGAGCCTCAACATACATTTAAAACTTTTCAAAAAATATATATCGAATAAAATGTATATAAAATTATGCATACATTTTATATAAAATTGGCATGACCTCTACATAAAATTGGGCATAACTTATATATATAGTATGTGTATAAGATTGGGCATAACCTCTACTTAAAATTGAGCATAATCTATATATATAATACTTGTATAAAATTCGGCATGACCTTTACTTAAAATTGGGCATAATCAATATACATAATACCTGCATAAACACTCCATAAACACTCCATAAAATTGTCTATACATTCCATAAACACTTCATGAAATTGTTTATACACTCCATAAAATAATCTAAACACTCCATACACTGCATAACATTATAAATAAACTCCACACAATAATCAAACACAACAAAATTAAATAAAATATCAATATCAATTTACAATCACCCAAATAAAAACTATAAATTCTTTAAATAAAATCATATTACTATTACATACTTACTAGAAAATTACAAGAAATATTTTAAATTTTTCTTAGGAAAATTAAATGGACCTCTTATTGCCTTTTCTAAGGAAATAAATAAAAATTAATAATTAATCTAATATATTATTATACTTATCGATAAAATTTTAATCACATAAAATGTCAAAGACAAAATTACTATGAAAATTGCCTCATGCTCAAAGTATTATATTATCAACTGTCAAATACTTATTCAAAATTTTTCTATATGGTTTTCTAAGCCATCTTGGCAAGAAAATCTTACTTGAAAAATTATAAGATTTTTTAAAAAGAATTTATAATTAGAAAAATATTTTGAAAAAATACGAGGCACTAATGGTCCCTATATTTCTATTAAAAATGTTTTTTCAACATTTATTGAAAAAACTAGTCTCTGGAAACGTATTTCTACTAAAATATCTTTTCAATTTATTTAAGAGCCATGAGGAAGGGACAAAGAGTTTTTTTTTCCTTGTTTATGATCTCGCATGTAGGGGTGGCTTCGAATAAATTATATATAAAATGATGCATACATTTTTAAAAAATATAATGATAGGGGAGGTTCAGGATTGAATTTCAATAATGGATTAAAATGCACTAATATTAATATTTTTTACTCCAATTGTTGTCTAGCTTGTTTTGTAATTTTTGAATTTGACCATAATAAATTATGGCCTCCTTAGTGCCCCTAGATAAAAATTTATATTCTAGGAAAAACTAAAAATATTTTTCCTATGATACATATTCCCAAAAAAACCTTTAAATAAAATCTTATTACTATTAGTGACTTATTAGAAAATTACAGGAAATATTTTAAAATTCTCTTAGGAAAGTTAAATGGACCTTTTATTGTCTCTTCTAGTGAAATAAATAAAAATTAATAATCAATCTAATATATTATTATACTTATCGATAAATTTTTCATTAAATAAAATATCAAAAACAAAATTGCAATGAAAATTATTTCATGCTAAAAGTATTACAGCATCAACTGTTAAATACTTATTCAAAAATTTTCTATACAGTTTTCTACCCCATCTTGGTACAAAAAATCTTACTTTGAAAATTATATGATTTTTAATAAAAAATTTTAATTAGAAAAGTGTTTAACAAAACATGAGACACTAATAGTTTATAAAAAATTATTTCTATAAAATTTATTTTTAATTTTTTCCAGAGGAAAAAGTTTTTTTTTTATTTTATGATCTCGCACGTGCGAAATAGCACGTGCGAGATCATCTTCTTGCAAGGAAGGGGGAGATTATTTCCCGCCTGTTCTGGTTTTCCGCCGAGACGATGCCGAGGGAAGGGGCTTATGGCGCCGGGGAGGATTTATCGTCGGAGATGACGGCCACGACGGAGTCGGCGGCGACGGAATCGGCGGTGACGGAAGCGGCGGTGACGGAAACAGAGGCGACGGCGAGGAGAGGAAGAAATCGAACGGACGGACACAGAGGCGGCCGACGAGCAACTGCGACGGCGGTATAGACGCCGGAGAACAGCTACGACGGCGGTAGAGGCGGCGACAACAACCGATGGGAGGGGTCGGTGGTGACGAGGGGGGAGGAAAAATTTTTCCCCCCCTCGCTCTCGCTCCCGCTCCCGCTCCCGCTCCCCCGCTCGCTCGCGATCCCGTACCGATTCATGCCGATCCGACTCATTTCGAGCCGGCTCGCGAGTCAACGAACCGAACCTAGCTTCGGTCGAGCTCGGCTCGTTAAGGTAAACGAGCCGATTTCGGTATTCGAGCTCGGCTCGAGTTCGAAAAATGACGAATCGCACCGAACCGATACCGAGCCGGCTCACGAACCGGCGCGGCTCGAAGCCACCCCTATGGATGAGTACTCCAGGACATCAGTGTAAGATGGACTCTGTCATTGTTAGACTAAGTTTGTGAACCGGCGCGGCTCGAAGCCACCCCTATGGATGAGTACTCCAGGACATCACTGTAAGATGGACTCTGTCATTGTTAGACTAAGTTTGTGGAGGAAATGTTTTTTTCTGGTCTTCTTCGTAGAAAAGTCTCAACATTGAGAAACAAGTGGGGGAGAAGACTTCCACACTGTTAGGAATCTTCATCAATATTTAGTCCAATTGCTCTCCCTACTCGCCCTATTCAAGAAAAAAAGATGCCCTACTTTGGTAAGATGGACTATCTGTCATTATCAGACCAAGTTTGTGGAGGGGACGGATGACTCGTTCAGGTCATCTTGACGCGTTTCCATGGAGGAATTAATAGAGAAGAATATTCTTACTTAAAACTCATTTCAATACTGATACTATAAATACATATTCATTTCATGGATGACTTCATACTTCATTCCGCTCCTTTTTCTCTCCCACTTTGCTACTTTTGAAACTCTCCCACTTTGCTTCATATTTCATGGCTGGAGTTGAAGCTGCAACAGGAAACGATCGATCCCAAGGTAGTTTATCCGACTCCTGGCGAGTGATCAACGGTCGAAATGACTGGGCCGGCTTGCTGGATCCGATGGACCCACTTTTACGTACGGAGCTCATCAGGTATGGGGAGATGGCTCAGGCTTGCTACGATGCCTTCGACAATGAATCCTACTCTAAGTACTGTGGAAGCTGCAAGTACGATCGCAGCAACTTCTTTAAGTGCCTCGGCATGGGTGAGTCGGGGTACGAGGTGACTCGGTATCTCTACGCCACCATCAACCTCCAGCTCCCCAACTTCTTCACCAAGCCCCTGGGTGCCGATGATTGGAACGCCAACGCCAATTGGATGGGCTATGTGGCCGTCTCCACCGATGGGACGTCGAAACGTATCGGTCGCCGTGACATCACGGTCGCTTGGCGAGGCACTGCGACACAGTTGGAGTGGCTGGCTAACCTGACGGACTTTCTGGTGCCAGCCTCCTCGGAGGGTATACCGTGCCCTAATCCTGATGTCAAAGTTGAATCCGGCTTCATCAATCTGTACTGTGATAAGGTTCAGGGCGGCAGTTTATGCACTTACTCGGCAAGGGAGCGGATCTTGACTGAAGTGGCGACGTTGGTGGATCGCTACAAAGATGAGGAAATAAGCATTACCTTCACCGGCCACAGCTTGGGGGGTGCATTAGCCTTGTTGAGTGCCTTCGACGTAGCTGAGATGGGCCTGAACGTGACTACGGATGGACGGCCGATTCCGATTTGCGTCTTCTCCTTCTCTGCGCCGAGGGTAGGCAACAGCCGGTTCAAGGAACGGATAGAGGGGCTGGGGGTGAAGGTGTTGAGGGTGGTGAACGTTCATGACCTAGTTCCAAAGGTGCCAGGGGTATTAGTCAATAAGTCTGTGCCTGAGATCCTCAAGAAGTTGGGACAGTGGCTGCCATATTGGAGTTACTCCCATGTGGGAGTGGAGCTTCCTCTGGATCACAAGAATTCACCCTTCTTGAAGAGCACACTGGATCTATCTTGTTTCCATAATCTGGAAGCTCACTTACACTTGCTTGATGGGTAAGTCTTGTCTTCTCCACAAATATTCTGTCTGCTGTTTTGTTAATTGATGTGATTCTCTTTAAATCATGTTAAGCTTCTGAAGCATGAACTTGGTATTGGGAACAGGTACCATGGCAAGGGCCAAAGTTTCTTCCTCTCAAGTGGGAGAGACCCAGCATTGGTGAACAAAGCCAGCGATTTCCTGAAAGATGAAAGCCATGTGCCACCACGGTGGAGGCAGGAGGAGAACAAGGGGCTGGTGATGAAACACGACGGACGCTGGATACAGCTGGAGCGACCGATGTTCGACGAGCACCTGCCGGAAATCTACCACCACCGCCTGGAGCAGATTAGTCGCAACTCTCCTGTACATTAAATAAGATTTTTTTTGTTATGGAATATTACTCGGACAATAGAAAGATAGAATTAACACATTCTTTTTGGCGAATCTCTCTCTCTCTCTCTCTCTCTCTCTCTCTCTCTCTCTCTCTCTCTCTCTCTCTCTCCTGTTAGTGTTTCGTTCAAGTGCGATGGCAAACATAGGAGAGTAAAAAGTAGTTCACCTCAAAAGGGAGATCTCTCTTTTCTTGCAATCATTTTACAATGATCCGAAAAGGCTTTCTTGTAATTTTTTAATGGGACGTTTAGGTTTATACCCAACTTTTTAAACATAATTACACGAAATTTTGAATTTATTTTGAAAAATACCTGACTTTGACCCAACAACTGCATATGAGTGTGGTCAAAAGTTACTGGTAAGATTTGACCAATCATGTGTCGCCATGAATGCTGTGAGTCCAATGACGCGTCAATTTCCAGAAAGGTATCACCAATGTAATATGTCATGTCATTAAATGACACAAAAACCCTTAGTTTAAGATATAACATGATAAACCACGCCATCATCCATGTAGTACCTTTTATTATCGATTTAAAATATTTATAAATTTTAAAAATTATTTTAAAGCTTAAAAATCAAATTTATCGATACACTTAAAGGCTTATGTGGCGCGTGATGGCATGGCAAGATGGTGTATCAAAGAATTTAATGACATGGCATCCTACATGTGCGATGAAGTGTCAACTGACGTGTCGCTCGACTCAACGAGTGTTGATGTGTTATGATGACATGGTGATACATAATCAGTCAAAGCTTACGTGTCACTTTTCACTGTACACATATGCAGTTGACCAGTCAAATTTAGGTATTTTTCTAAATAGGATGTAAAGTTTGTCATTTGTCTAATTATGTTTAAAATTTTGGGTAAAACGCTAAAAGTCTCTTTTTTAATCATGTAGTGGTGTTGGTACCTAAAATGGGAGATCTCCCTCCTTTTTAAAACGAAATTAACGATAAGTTGTTTTAGTCATGTGTTAAAGATTAGATTTTTAGGCTAAATTTGTTATCATGAAATAACTTAAAAATCAAGTTTATAATTGTATTTGTCAACTAATATAAATTATCAAGGGAATAATTAAAACAGGAGGAAGAATGAGGTTATGGACTTATGTCCTAACCCTCCCCCCGAAGCTCAATTTATAGATGAATTAAACTATAAAATTATAATTATATCCCTAAAACTTAAACTATAAAGAGTGTTTTTGGATTCTTACTTCTAAGTGTCTTTTTAAAATGTGTAAACTAATAGAGATAAAGATAAAAATAGAGATAGATATAAAGATAATGATGGAGATAAAGATAGCTAAAGATTGAACTAGAGACAGACTCAAATTGTAGAGTTCTAATCACCTACATTCTCTGTGTAACTCTATAAATAGTTCACACCTTATCAATGATAATTATCGCAATATTATTCTTCGTTATTATAATCTACATTGTATCACAGCAAGTACTTGTATGTGGACCTTCCACCCAAATTATCCATGTGCTTACACGTGAGGGGGAGTGTAAAGGAATAGTCCCACATGGATTAGTGAGATCAAATATCTTGAGTTTATTAGTTGGCAGAAGAGGTTTTCTATGTGACTAGTCATTTTGGGATAGGCCTTGAACCCAACTTTACATGATATTAGAGCTTATCTGTTGTCATTAGAAATCCTTATTGGAAGCAGCCTCTATAGCTACAGCCCAATGTCGCCACCCATACCCCCCCCCCCCCCTCGCCCTTCCTACGGTCTCCTGTCATCACAGTTCAGTCTCGACACGGTCGACTGCACACCGTTCTTCCCCCCCCCCCCCCCTTGACTCCCCGTCCCGCACAGCGTGCGAACTCGCATGTGAAGTTCACTCGTGTGAGTTTCGCACATGTGATTTTTTTTTTGTAGAATAAAAAATAAAAAAATCTCTCACTGTAGAGCGTCTTCATCCTATTCGGACAATGAGATTCCGTCTGCCCCAGCCGCTGATCTTCCACCGGGCGATGCAATTCCATCCAACCCAGCTGCTCTTCCTCTGGACGATGTAATTTTATCTACCCCTGCCACCTCCAGTGTCGCTGCTCTTCCGCAAGATGATGCGATTATGTCCACCCCAGCCGCCTTCAATGCCGCTACTCTTCCTCCAAACGATGTAATTCCCATCCGGCCCGGACGCCTCCAATGCCGCTGCTCTTCCTGACCATTTGCTCTTCTCCACCGCTACTCTAGTCAACTGTTGTTCTCTCCAAACCACTTCCGAGAACACACTTCCTCTTTTTGAAGATCAAGATTAGACTCTTCTATAGTAGCTCCATCTTGTGGGGGGCATGATAGAGATAACGATAACTAGTAATTGAAATAGATACATATTCAAATTGTAGAGTTCTAATCACCTACCCTCTTTGTGTAACTCTATAATATTCTTCATTATTATATTCTACAAAAACTTAAATTTTCGAAAGGCGAAGATTGAGAAATCAAAGTTACCTATGACTTTTCCACGTATTTTAAATGAAGACCATTTTAACCGGTCAATCCAGGCACTCAATCACTAGTTTTACACTTGGCGTGTTGGTTGAATTATGTCCGTGAGAGAAGATGTCTTAAATTTCCATTTCTGTGATTGACGTCCACGACTTTCCCCGTCACTCCAGGAAGCTCGTAGAAGGGTGCAACCACATGATTCGATGGTTAAGATCCTTCGATAAAAAACAAACAGACATCCTATGGACAATTTTGGAGACGTAGCCGAGGTAAATTTCTCAGTCGTAATAATACTAAGTTTGTGGAGGAAATATTTTTTCTTGTCTTCTTCGTAGAAAAGTCTCAACATTGAGAAACATTGAGGGGACGGATGACTCTTTCAGGTCATCTTGACGCGTTTCCATTGAAGAATTAATAGAGAAGAATATTCATAGTTAAAATTCATATCGATATTGATACTATAAATACAAATTCATTTCATGGATGACTTCATACTTCATTCCACACTTTTTCTCTCCCACTTTGCTTCTTTTGAAACTCTCCAACGCCATGGCTGGAGTTGAAGCTGCAACAGGAAACGTTCGACCCCAAGGAAGTTTATCCGACTCCTGGCGAGTGATCAACGGTCGAAATGACTGGGCCGGCTTGCTGGATCCGATGGACCCACTTTTACGTACAGAGCTCATCCGGTATGGGGAGATGGCTCAGGCTTGCTATGATGCCTTCGACAATGAATCTTACTCAAAGAACTGTGGAAGCTGCAAGTACGATCGCTGCAACTTCTTTAAGTTCCTTGGAATGGGTGACTCGGGGTACGAAGTGACTCGGTATCTCTACGCCACCATCAACCTCCAGCTCCCCAACTTCTTCACGAAGCCCCTGGGAGTCGATGATTGGAACGCCAACGCCAATTGGATGGGCTACGTGGCCGTCTCCACCGATGAGACGTCGAAACGTATCGGTCGTCGCGACATCATGATCGCTTGGCGAGGCACTGCGACACAGTTGGAGTGGGTAGCTAACCTGACGGATTTTCTGGTGCCAGCCTCCTCAGAGGGTATACCGTGCCCTGATCCTTATGCCAAAGTTGAATCTGGCTTCATCAATCTGTACTGTGATAACGTTCAGGGCGGCAGTTTTTGCAAATACTCGGCAAGGGAGCGGATCTTGACTGAAGTGGCGACGTTGGTGGATCGCTACAAAGATGAGGAAATAAGCATCACCTTCACTGGCCACAGCTTGGGGGGTGCATTAGCCTTGTTGAGTGCCTTTGACGTAGCTGAGATGGGCCTGAACGTGACTACGGACGGACGGCCGATTCCGATTTGCGTCTTCTCCTTCTCTGCGCCGAGGGTAGGCAACCGCAGGTTCAAGGAACGGGTAGAGGGGCTGGGGGTGAAGGTGTTGAGGGTGGTGAATGTTCATGACCTAGTGCCAAAGGTGCCAGGGGTATTAGTCAATAAGTTTGTGCCTGAGATCCTCAGGAAGCTGGGGCAGTGGCTGCCATATTGGAGTTACTCTCATGTGGGAGTGGAGCTTCCTCTGGATCACAAGAATTCGCCCTTCTTGAAAAGCACACTGGATCTATCATGTTTCCATAATCTGGAAGCTCACTTACACTTGCTTGATGGGTAAGTCTTTTCTTCTCCACAAATACTGTGACTGCTGTTCTGTTAATTGATGCGATTCTCTTTCAATCATGTTAAGCTTCTGAAGCATGAACTTGGTTTTGGGAAACAGGTACCATGGCAAGGGCCAAAGTTTCTTTCTCTCAAGTGGGAGAGACCCAGGATTGGTGAACAAAGCCAGCGACTTCCTGAAAGATGACAGCCATGTGCCCCCACGGTGGAGGCAGGAGGAGAACAAGGGGCTGGTGTTGAAACACGACGGACACTGGATACAGCCGACGCGACCGATGTTCGACGAGCATCTGCCGGAAATCTACCACCACCGCCTGGATCAGATTAGTCGCAGCTCTAAATAAGAATACTTTCTGATGGAATATTACTCGGACAATAGAAAGATAGAAGGGAATTTTACCAAAATACCGGTTTGAAACAACTTATTTATGAAAATAACGAGGATCTCAAATTATTTAAAAAACTACCGAACTTTGACCGGTCCACTGTATATGTGGACAGTCAAAACGACACGTAAGCGTTGACTGCTTACGTGTTGCCCCGTCATCAGAGTGATAATGTAGATGAACACAGAGGCTGCCATGTCATTATTATCGACACGTCATTACATAGATAAAATTTTGAATAAATTTTAAAAAAATTAAAAATTATTTAAATTTTTTTAATAAACAATTAAAAAATTAACTCTTACTTATTTAACACCATTTAATATCAATTAAAATATTTATCAATTAAAAAAATTATCGTTACACTTTTTATTAAGTATACTTTTGGTAAAATTCCCTAAAAGAAATCGAGATCTTTCTCCTCGCCTCTCGTCTCGGCTTCTTTCCTCTCATCGCTCCCCTGCTGCCGCCCCTCCTCTCGTCGCTCCCCTGCTGTCGCCTCCCCTGTTGCCTTTCGCTCCCCTGCTGCCGCCCCTCCTCTCGTCGCTCCCCTGCTGCCGCCCCTCCTCTCGTCGCTCCCCTGTTGCCGCCTCCCCTGTTGCCGTTCGCTCCCCTGCTGCCGCCCCTCCTCTCGTCGCTCCCCTGCTGCCGCCCCTCCTCTCGTCGCTCCCCTGTTGCCGCCTCCCCTGTTGCCGCCGCTCGCCTGCTGCCGCCGCTCGGCCTCGCCCTCGACGCCCCTTCTCTCGCCGCCCCTTTTCTTTTAGGGAATTTTACCAAAAGTATACAAATAAATTATATTTTTAAACACAAACAATTTTTTTGTATATATTTTTTAATTTATAAATATTTTAAATGGATAATATATGGGTAAGACTTAAAAGTAAATTTTTTTCTATTTATAAATATTTTTAATGGATAATATATGGGTAAGACTTAAGAGTAAATTTTTTTCTATTTATAAATATTTTAAATGGATAATATATGGGTAAGACTTAAGAGTAATTTTTTTTCTATTTATAAATATTTTAAATGGATAATATATGGGTAAGACTTAAAAGTAAAAAAAAAATATTTATAAATATTTTAAATCCATAGTAAATAGGTAAGAGTTAGATTATTCCTATTTACGAATATTTTGAATTTTTAAATATTATTATTTTGTAAATAAGGTGATAAAAAATATAAAAATAAATTGTATTTTTAAACTCTAAAATAACTTTTTTGTATATTTTTTAAAAATTTTAAATATTTTAAATTGATAATATATGGGTAAGACTTAAGAGTAAGATTTTTTAAATTTATAAATATTTTAAATCCATAATAAATGGGTAAGAGTTAATTTTTTCTATTTATAAATATTTAAAATTTATACATATTATTATTTTGTAGATAAGGTGATAAAAAGTATACAAATAAATTGTATTTTTAAACTCTAAAATTACTTTTTTGTAATTTTTTTAATTTATAAATATTTTAAATCTAATTAATTTACTTATTTTATTTTATTTTTTAAAATATGAAGAAAAAAAAGTGTAACGATAAATTTTTTAATTAATAAATATTTTAATTGATATTAAATGGTGTTAAATAAGTAAGAGTTAATTTTTTAATTATTTATTAAAAAAATTTAAATAACTTTTTATTTTAGATATAAGGTAATAAAAAGTGTATTTGATTTTTTAATTTTTTTTAAATTTATTCAAAATTTTATCATGTAATGATGTGTCAGATGACGTGTCGATAATAATGACGTGGCAACTTCTGTGTTCCATCTTCATTATCGCTCTGATGACGGGGTGACACGTAATCAATCAACGCTTACGTGTCGTTTTGACTGTCCACATATACAGTGGACGGGTCAAAGTTCGGTAGTTTTGTAAATAATTTGAGATCCTCGTTATCTTCATAAATAAGTTGTTTCAAACCGGTATTTTGGTAAAATTCCCAAGATAGAATTGACACTTATTTTTTTGGGAATCGATCTCTCTCTGCCGTTTGTGTTACGTTCAAGTGTGGAGATGTCACTTTTGTTGCAATCATATTACAATGATCCCAAAAGGCTTCTTCTAATGTTTTACTCAATGTAATGGTGTTGGTAGATAAAATATAAATTATCAAGAGAATAATTAAAACAGGAGGAAGAATGAGGTTATGGACTTATGTCCTAACCCTGCTCCCGAAGCTCAATTTATAGATGAATTAAACCATAAAATTATAATTATATCCCTAAAACTTAAACTATAAAGAGTTGTTTTTGGATTCTTACTTTTAAGTGTCTTTTTAAAATGTGTAAACTGATAGAGATAAAGATAAAAATAGAGATAAAGATAGCTAATGATTGAATTAGCGACAGACTCAAATTGTAGAGTTCTAATCACCTACAGTCTCTGTGTAACTCTATAAATAGTTTACCTTATCAATGATAATTATGGCAATATTATTCTTCATTATTATATTCTACATTGTATCACAACAAGTACTCGTATGTGGACATTCCACCCAAATTATCCAAGTGCCTACACGTGAATGGGAGTGTTAAGGAATAGTCTCACATGGATTAGTGAGATCAAATATCTTGAGTTTATTAGTTGGCAGAAGAGGTTTCCTATGTGACTAGTCATTTTGGGATAGGTCTTGGACCCAACTTTACATGATATCAGAGCTTATTTGTCGTCATTGGAAATCCTTATCGGAAGCAGCCTCTGTAGCTACAGCTCACTGTCGCCACCCATACCCCCCCCCCCCCCCCTCGCGCTTCCTACGATTTCCTGTCGTCTCAATTCAGTCACGCCGGTGCCATCACCGCCATTCGCCCCTCCGGCCACACGGTCGACTGCACATAGTTCATCCCTGCGCCCCCCGTCCTGCACAACGTGCAAACTCGCTCTTGTTGTAGAGCGACTTCTTCCTATCCGGACGATAAGATTTCGTTCGCCCCAACCGCTGATCTTCCACCGGGCGATGCAATTCAGTCCAATCTAGCTGCTCTTCCTCTAGACAATGTGATTCTATCTGCCCCAGCCGTCTCCAGTGTCGCTGCTCTTCCGCCAGATGATGCTATTCCGTCTGCCCCTGCCGCTACTCTTCCTCCAAATAATTCCCGTCCGGCCCAACCGCCTCCTGTTAGGGGTGGCTTCAAACCAAGCCGACTCGGTTCGATTCGTTATCTCTCGAGCTCGAGCCGAGCTCGACCAAAGCCAGATTTGGCTCGACGGCTCGCGAGCCAACTCATTAATTTAATGAGCGGCGGATTCGGGGGGATTTAGAAAATTTTCAGCAGTCTGCCATCCCCCAAATTTTTTTTTCGGTCTCTCTCCTGTGCTCTCGCTCTCTTGGTCTCCTCCTTCCCTTCTCTCTTCTTCCTCCGAAATTTTTTTCTCACTCTCTCGGCCTCCATCTCCCTTCTCCCTCTTGCCGCCGCCGCACCTAATCCTTCCCCCAGCGCATCGCCTTCTCTGCTTCTCATCATCGTCATCGTCGACTCCCGTAGCGTCGCCCTCGCCTCGTCATACCCCAGCTAAAGCAGCTGCTCTGAACCCTCTCCCGTCGTCATCACCCCCCTACTACCGCCTGCTGCCACCGTCAGATTAGCCGGCCACCGCTCTCGCCAGAACGGCACAGAACCCCCCTGATACCTAAGTTGAGGGGGGAAATTATTTCCCCCTTCGACGCTCCGTCCCGCACAGCGTGCGAACTCGCACGTGCAGTTCACACATGCGAGTTTCATACTTGCGATTTTTTTATTAAAAAAAACATGCAAATCCTTGGCTCACATAATTATTATATTAATGTATAATAAACTGTAATCAATAAATAATATAATATCTAATTTAATTAATTTATTTTAATTATACTTACATTAAATTACTTATTCATGTTGTAATAATGTTTGTTTTACCTAATTTGGGGTTTAAGTATTTTGTTTTAATTAAGTATACTATTATAAGTTATTTATTTTCTTGTTTTTTATATTTTTCTCATTTTGGGACACTAACACTGGAAACCGTTTTCCAGTGTACATGAACTTGTCCACACTAATACCATGTTTGAAATTGAATTCCATGTAGATGAATGAAATGAATTTAAAGCATGAGATAAAGATGAACTTCAAATTTTAAGTTTGTTGACTAACCCCCCCTTATAATTCTCATATCCATAGTAGTTTCAAAGTCTACATTTAGTAATAGACTCATATCGTTCTTCCTTTCACCAAATACAGTTCAAGCTTTGATTTGTGGCAGTGATTGGGTTCGGGCAAAAGGTCAATTTCTTTGATTAATTATTTATTAAGATATTTTTTAGTTTTATTTATTAAAATTTTATTTTATGATTACAGCCTGAGAAGAAGAGTGTAGAGATAATACTACTAGCTATATGATTTTTCATGTTTTTCTCATCATGGTAATTTTAATATTTTTAATGACATTAAGTAACTAGTAGTGGAAGAGTATTTTTTTATCTGACAATAACTAATTTTATTTTTTAGTTTTTGTCATAGGTGGAGATTTTTCTCATGCAAGGACGTATATTATTTTCTAGCATGAAGAGAAACAACTATAGTTTGTAAATTTATAATGGATTTATATTTTTTATTTGGGTGATTATAAATTGATAGTGATATTTCATTTAATTTTGTTGTGTTTGATTATTTTATGGAGTTTACTCGTTTGTTATGCAATATATGGAGTGTTAAGACTATTTTATGGAGTGTATAAATAATTTCATGGAGTGTTTATGGAATGTATAGACAATTTTATTGAGTGTTTATGGAGTGTTTATCCAGGTATTATGTATATAGATTATGCCCAATTTTAAGTAGTGGTCATGCCGAATTTTATATAGGTATCATATACATAGATTATGCTCAATTTTAAGTAGAGGTCATGCCCAATCTTATACATGTATAATATATATATATATATATATATATATAGGTAATGCCCAATTTTATGTAAAATGTATTCATAATTTTATATATAATTTATTTGATATATATTTTTTTGAAAAGTATTAAATGTATGTTGAAGCTCGAAGCTCGGCTCAAACTCGGTAAAAAATTTTGGGCTCGAGCTCGATAACAATTTTAAGCTCGAGAAGAGGCTCGGCTTGAAGCTCAACTCGAACATAGGCAGGTTCCGGCTCGGCTCGGCTCGATGCCACCCCTACCTCCAGTGTTGCTGCTCTTCCCGACTGTTTGCTCTTCTCCGCCGCTACTCTAGTCAAATGTTGTTCTCTTCAAACCACTTCCGAGAACACACTTCGTCTTTTTGAAGATCAAGATTAGACTCTCCTATCGTAGCTCCTTCTTGCGGGGGCATGATAGAGATAAAGATAACTAGTAATTGAATTAGATACATATTCAAATTGTAGAGTTCTGATCACCTATAGTTTTTGTGTAACTCTATAAATAATTTACACCTTATAAATGATAATTACGGTAATAGTATTCTTCATTATTATATTCTACAAAAACTTCTATTACATCTGCATAAGCTGAGTATTTAATTATGATCGGATTTTTTTTCTTCTTCCAAACCTGCTGCATCAGCTCCATTTTATTTTCTCTTCTAGAACTCGTTTTTGTTAATAGCCATGCATTAACTGCTATCGCAAGAATGTAAGTTTTTTCTTAGTTGAATCTGAATATCATGGCATGGAACCAAAGTAGTGGGTTTCATATGAATTAACATAATCTAAAACCATCTCATAATCTTGAGAAATACATACGACGGGACTAATCCGTTATCTTCCAAGAATATTTAAGCCGAGAGGTGCAAGTATTATAATGAGTGAATCATGTCAACAAGATATAGACATTAAAACGAATGTAGCCTTTCCTCGCTTACATACTTTATATCTTCGTTAATTTTTATATACTGTTTTCAAGGAGCACTTACGACCGCGGCACTTGCAGAGTTGATTGGATTCCAAATCGTAAACGGTGCATGATCTGTCGTAGGTACATGCATGATCTGTCGTCGGTACATGCATTGTGGCAAAAGTTCTCATGTCTCTTGTTATCGCTCCAACTTTGTGGGTCGCAACCATAATTTTGAAGAATGGTGATACAATGAAAAGATTAACACTCGCTTTCGATGACCATGTTGAGGAAAGAAAAACAACGTCGACTCCCCCAGATCTTGTCATGTTCTTCAGCTCTGTACATATGCTGCTGTTAAGGAATAATTCCACATGGATTAGTGAGTATAAAAATCTTGAGTTTATTAGTTGGAAAAAGGCTTACTAAGTTGGTTAGTTATTTTGCGATGGGCTTTGGACCTAACTTTACATGGTATCAAAGCAAGTACTCGTATATGGTTCTCCACCCAAATTATCCACATGTAGAATCTAAGGAATAATCCCACTGTTGGGTTTGTGGATTGGAAGTGAGAATGGGTAGCATCTGGTCGAACCAAGTTTGAACCTACATATATTCGAGATGAGCTTGATCTCAATACTTTGAATTCGAGTTCAAGCTTGAACACCCTCGAGCTTAAAATTAGAATCGAGGTCGAGCGTAAGGATTTATAACAGAGACAACTAGAGCCGAGTTTGAGCTCCAATCTACATTTAAAATTTTTAATAAAAGACATGTCAAATAAATTGTACATAAAATTATACAAAAAATTTACTTAAATTTGTGCATAACCTCTACATAAAATTTTATATGAGCACCGTGAAAAATTTGTCAAACCTTTCCCATGTTTTAACAAATTTATCAAACCTACATTCCAATGTTTTTGCAAATATGTACTGCATAAAATTTGTTTGTACGTAATCTATTCCGTTCCCTAACTCCCTTCGACAATGCCCGAGTTGGCAACACCCAAATACCAAAAGGGAGTTAAATCCTTTTTGCATAAAAATCGAAAGCTTAGTCAAATAGTCACAAAACAAGACTAATTCACACGCACATGGAAAACCTATTTAGTCCCAGAGATACAACAAATCATCTTATAATCAGCGAGGATGTTGCGGAATAAACCACAAGACACACACTAGTTCATTGGTAAACAAAATAGGACAATTAATAAAGGAAAATTTAGTAGAACATATCAGAGATAAAAAATATTGAAAAAGAGGAATAAAAGAAGTTAGAAAGCTTACCTGATAATAACGAATTAACGACACAATAACTCAAATAAAGGCGAGAACGCTTATGATGTGATCAGATGTAGACCTCCCCAACTTCATGTTGCGGTGAGTGGAAGACGAGCGATGGGCTCGTATCATGCAGGGATAACGATAGAGATAGGCTTACAAGTAAGTTGGAGATCAACGGTTAACGATGAATACTAGCATGCATGAAGAACGAAGTCATGGGAGTTCACAACATGAAGCTGACACATGGCAAGATTCGCTCTACATGTCGGGTCAAACCAAATTTGGGGAAATTATTTCCGATTAAATTGAAAAATTAGAAAGGGTAATTTTCAAATTATGATAGGACTCCCCTTAGCCTAGTCGCAATCAAGCCTATGATAAAATTGGTGCTTCTCTTTCAATTCTGTTTGTTTAATCTATAGGACCAAACCCTCTTCAAAGAGAGAAATCAAAAGGAGAGGAATTAGAAAGAGAAGAGAAATCATAGTGGGCCGAGATATAATGGGTAAGGTTGATACCGGTCGATTTCGTGACTTTGCTGGAAGAAATTGCAAACACAAAAGTTGAAGGAAAGATGTAAAATTTTAAACAACAAAGTTGAAGAAATTTTGCAATTCGCATAACAGGCCAAAGAATAATGTTGAAGGAAATCAAAGTTACCTATAACTTTTGTCAGCAACGCCCAAATTGTAAAATTGCATACGTAGGAAGATGAACATGGTGGAAAGGTTGAGGAATCGATTTTTGGGAGGCAAAGAAGAAGAAATGTGGCATGGCTGCCCCATTCTTCCATCGGAACTCAAAACGCCTCATCTGTTTTGGATATTCCCGAAGGTAAAGACTAGAAATCGACTCATGTTGGTTTAAGTAAACAAGTTGGGCTTGCGAGCTCGCAAACAAAACCACCACTCGTTCGAGTTCGGCTCGTTTATTGAAACAAACCCGAATCCTAATCTCGAATTCATTTCGAGATCAAGTTTATTGAAACCGAACCAAGTTGGTGCTGAATAGAGCTCGATTCGCAACCGGCCAGCTCAATTCGATACCAGCCCTAGTCAGGAGGAATATCGTTCTTACATAGAGTTAAATAGAACATATTACTTAAATTGAAGTTAAATTAAATTTATTTCTTGTTTATATGATTAATGTCTAAATGATTTCAATATATTACTTCAAAATTAAGTTATAATAAATTTTATTTTAATTAAATTAATACACACGCAAATAAAAGTTTTAATCGAATAAATATAATTTTTAATTTAAAATATATAATTTATATGACTATTTCATGCAAACGGTAAATGAATGTATTATTAAAATTTAAATAATAATTATTTAGTAGAAAGGGTCAACAATATAAAAGCACTTTTCCACGTATTTTAAATGAAGACCATTTTAGCCGGTCAATCCAGCCTCTCAATCACTAGTTTTACACTTGGCGTGTTGGTTGAATTATGTCAGTGAGAGAAGACGTATTAAATTCCCAAGTTGGATCTTGCTCGGTCTTTGGCGCCTATGGTAGCCATTCCTGTGATTGACCTCCACGACTTTCCCCGTCACTCCAGAAAGCTCGTAGAAGGGTGCAACCACCCGATTCGATGGTTAAGATCCATCGATAAAAAAAAAACATTGACCCTCTTCCAGGATCGTTTCTCCACAATCTTGGAGACGTCGCCGAGGTAAATTTCTGAGTCGTAATAATGACTAAATCTGACTCACTATTTGAACAAGAAATATTTAGTCCAACTCTCCCTACTCTCCCTATTTGAACTAGAAATATTTAGTACTACTTTTCCAAATACGAAGGCGAGGAGGGAACTGATGACTCGTTCAGGTCATCCTGACGCGTTTCCATGGAAGAATATTCTTACTTAAAACTCATTCCACTACTGATACTATAAATACATATTCATTTCATGGATGACTTCATTCCGCTCTTTTTCTCTCCCACTTTGCTTCTTTTGAAACTCTCCGACTTTGCTTCTTTTGAAACTCTCCAACGCCATGGCTGAAGTTGAAGCTGCAACAGGAAACGATCGATCCCAAGGTAGTTTATCCGACTCCTGGCGAGTGATCAACGGTCGAAATGACTGGGCCGGCTTGCTGGATCCGATGGACCCACTTTTACGTACGGAGCTCATCCGGTATGGGGAGATGGCTCAGGCTTGCTACGATGCCTTCGACAATGAATCCTACTCTAAGTACTGTGGAAGCTGCAAGTACGATCGCAGCAACTTCTTTAAGTGCCTCGGCATGGGCGAGTCGGGGTACGAGGTGACTCGGTATCTCTACGCCACCATCAACCTCCAGCTCCCCAACTTCTTCACCAAGCCCCTGGGTGCCGATGATTGGAACGCCAACGCCAATTGGATGGGCTATGTGGCCGTCTCCACCGATGAGACGTCGAAACGTATCGGTCGCCGTGACATCACGGTCGCTTGGCGAGGCACTGCGACACAGTTGGAGTGGCTGGCTAACCTGACGGACTTTCTGGTGCCAGCCTCCTCGGAGGGTATACCGTGCCCTAATCCTCATGTCAAAGTTGAATCCGGCTTCATCAATCTGTACTGTGATAAGGTTCAGGGCGGCAGTTTATGCACTTACTCGGCAAGGGAGCGGATCTTGACTGAAGTGGCGACGTTGGTGGATCGCTACAAAGATGAGGAAATAAGCATCACCTTCACCGGCCACAGCTTGGGGGGTGCATTAGCCTTGTTGAGTGCCTTCGACGTAGCTGAGATGGGCCTGAACGTGACTACGGATGGACGGCCGATTCCGATTTGCGTCTTCTCCTTCTCTGCGCCGAGGGTAGGCAACAGCCGGTTCAAGGAACGGATAGAGGGGCTGGGGGTGAAGGTGTTGAGGGTGGTGAACGTTCATGACCTAGTTCCAAAAGTGCCAGGGGTATTAGTCAATAAGTCTGTGCCTGAGATCCTCAAGAAGTTGGGACAGTGGCTGCCATATTGGAGTTACTCCCATGTGGGAGTGGAGCTTCCTCTGGATCACAAGAATTCACCCTTCTTGAAGAGCACACTGGATCTATCTTGTTTCCATAATCTGGAAGCTCACTTACACTTGCTTGATGGGTAAGTCTTTTCTTCTCCACAAATATTGTGACTGCTGTTTTGTTCATTGATGTAATTCTCTTTAAATCATGTTAAGCTTCTGAAGCATGATCTTGGTGTTGGGAACAGGTACCATGGCAAGGGCCAAAGTTTCTTCCTCTCAAGTGGGAGAGACCCAGCATTGGTGAACAAAGCCAGCGACTTCCTGAAAGATGAAAGCCATGTGCCACCACGGTGGAGGCAGGAGGAGAACAAGGGGCTGGTGATGAAACACGACGGACGCTGGATACAGCTGGAGCGACCGATGTTCGACGAGCACCTGCCGGAAATTTACCACCACCGCCGGGAGCAGATTAGTCGCAACTCTCCTGTACATTAAATAAGATTTTTTTTGTGATGGAATATTACTCGTACAATAAAAAGATAGGATTGACACATTCTTTTTTGCGAATCTCTCTCTCTCTCTCTCTCTTCTTGCAATCATATTACAATGATCCCAAAAGGCTTTCTTGTAATTTTTTAATAGGACGTTTAGGTTTGTACCCAACTTTTTAAACAAAATTACACCAAATTTTGAACTTATTTTAAAAAGTACCTGACTATGACACGTTCACCCGTCAACTGCATATGTGTGTGTAAGATTTGACCAATCATGTGTCGCCATGAAAGCACGACACATCAGTACTCTGTGAGTCCAATGACACCTTAATTTCCAGAAACGTCATCACCAATATAAGATGTCATGTTATTAAATGACACAAAAACCCTTAGTTTAATATATAACATGACAAACTACGCCATCATCCAGCCAGTACCTTTTATTATCAATTTAAAATATTTATAAATTTTAAAAATTATTTTAAAGCTTAAAAATTAAATTTATCATTATACTTAAAGGCTTATGTGGCACGTGATGACATGGCATGATGGTGTATCAAAGAATTTAATGACATGGCATCCTACATGTGCGATGAAGTGTCAATTGACGTGTCGTTCGACTCAACGAGTGTTGATGTGTTATGATGACATGGCGATACGTAACCAGTCAAAGTTTACGTGTCACTTTTCAATGTACACATATGCAATTGACCGGTTAAATTTAGGTATTTTTCTAAATAAGTTGAAAAGTTTGTCATTTGTCTGACTATGTTTAAAAAATTGGGTAAAACCCTAAAAGTCTCTTTTTTAATCATGTAGTGGTGTTGGTAGCTAAAATGGGAGATCTCCCTCCTTTTTTAAAAGAAATTAACGATAAGTTTTTTTAGTCAGGTGTTAAAGATTAGATTTTTAGGCTAAATTTGTTATCATGAAATAAATTAAAAATCAAATTTATAATTGAATTTTTGAACATAATATAAATTATCAAGGGAATAATTAAAACAAGAGGAAGAATGAGGTTATGGACTTATGTCCTAACCCTCCCCCTGAAGCTCAATTTATAGATGAATTAAACTATAAAATTATAATTATATCCCTAAAACTTAAACTATAAAGAGTCGTTTTTGGATTCTTACTTTTAAGTGTCTTTTTAAAATGTGTGAACTGATAGAGATAAAGATAGATAATGATTGAATTAGAGACAGACTCAAATTGTAGAGTTCTAATCACCTACAGTCTTTGTGTAACTCTATAAATAGTTTACACCTTATTAATGATAATTATGGCAATATTAGTCTTCATTATTATATTCTACATTGTATCACAGCAAGTACTCGTATGTGGACATTCCACCCAAATTATCCAAGTACCTACACGTGAGGGGGAGTGTTAAAGAATAATCCCACATAGATTAGTGAGATCAAATATTTTGAGTTTATTAGTTAGTAGAAGAGGTTTCCTATGTGACTAGTCAATTTGGGCTAGGCCTAGGACCCAACTTTACATGATATCAGAAGCAGCCTCAGTACCTATAGCCCACTGTCGCCACCCATACCACCCCCCCCCCCCCCCCCCCCCCCCCCCCCCCTCTCGTGCTCCCTACGGTCTCCTGTCATCACAGTTCAGTCTCGTTGGTGCCATCACCGCCATTCGCCCCTCCGCCCACATGGTCAACTGCACATAGTTCTTCCCTCCCCCCTCGACACCATGTCCGGCACAGCGTGCGAACTCGCAGGTGAAGTTCACTCGTGTAAATTTCACACATCTGATTTTTTTTTTGAAGAACAAAAAATAAAAAAATCTTTCACTGTAGAGCGTCTTCTTCCTATCCGAACGATAAAATTTCGTCCGTCCCAGCCACTGATCTTCCATCGGGCGATGCAATTCCGTCCAACCCAGTTGCTCTTCCTCTGGACGATGTGATTCTATCTGCCCCAGCCCCCTCTAGTGTCTCTACTCTTCCGCCAGATGATACGATTCCGTCCGCCCCAGCCGCCTTCAATGCCGCTACTCTTCCTCCAAACGATGTAATTCCCGTCCGGCCCAGCCGCCTCCAGTTAGGGGTGGCTTCGAACCTAGCCGGCTTGCGAGCAGCTCGAGTTCAGCTCGGTTCGATTCGATATCTCGAGCTCGAGATCCGAAATCGGCTCGTTTAAATTAACGAGCCGAGCTCGGTCAAAACTAGATTCGGCTCGACGGCTCGCGAGCCGGCTAGTTAATTTAACGAGAGGCGGATTCGGGGGGATTTGGGAAATTTTCGGCAGTCTGCCATCTCCCAAATTTTTTTTTTGTGATGGAATATTACTCGTACAATAGAAAGATAGAATTGACACATTCCTTTTTGCGAATCTCTCTCTCTCTCTCTCTCTCTCTCTCTCTCTCTCTCTCTCTCTCTCTACTGTTAGTGTTTCGTTCAAATGCGATGGCAAACATAGGAGAGTAAAAAGTAGTTCACCTCAAATGGTGCAATCATTTTACAATGATCCCAAAAGGCTTTCTTGTAATTTTTTAATGGGACGTTTAGGTTTGTACCCAACTTTTTAAACATAATTACACGAAATTTTGAACTTATTTTGAAAAATACCTAACTTTGACCCGTCAAGTGCATATGTGTTTGGTCAAAAGTTGCTCGTATGATTTGACCAATCATGTGTCGCCACGAAAGCACTACACATCAGTACTCAATGAGTCCAATGACACGTCAATTTCCAGAAACGTCATAACCAATGTAAGATGTCATGTCATTAAATGACACAAAAACCCTTAGTTTAAGATATAACATGATAAACCATGCCATCATCCATGTAGTACCTTTTATTATCGATTTAAAATATTTATAAATTTTAAAATAATTTTAGAGCTTAAAAATCAAATTTATCGATACACTTAAAGGCTTATGTGGCACGTGATGACATGGCTTGATGGTGTATAAAAGAATTTAATGACATGGCATCCTACATGTACGATGATGTGTCAATTGATTCGACTCAACGAGTGTTGATGTGTTATGATGACATGGCGATACATAATCAGTCAAAGCTTATATGTCACTTTTCATAGTACACATATGCAGTTGACCGGTCAAATTTAGGTATTTTTCTAAATAAGTTGAAAAGTTTGTCATTTGTCTAATTGTGTTTAAAAAATTGGGTAAAACCCTAAAAGTCTCATTTTTAATCATGTAGTGGTGTTGGTAGCTAAAATGGGAGATCTCCCTCCTTTTTAAAACGAAATTAACGATAAGTTGTTTTAGTCATGTGTTAAAGATTAGATTTTTAGGCTAAATTTGCTATCATGAAATAACATAAAAATCAAATTTATAATTTTATTTTTTAACTAATATAAATTATCAAGGGAATAATTAAAACAGGAGGAAGAATGAGGTTACGGACTTATGTCCTAACCCTCCCCTCGAAGCTCACTTTATAGATGAATTAAACTATAAAATTATAATTATATCCCTAAAACTTAAACTATAAAGAGTCGTTTTTGGATTCTTACTTTTAAGTGTCTTTTTAAAATGTGTAAACTGATAGAGATAAAGATAAAAATAGTTATAGATATAAAGATAATGATAGAGATAAAGATAGTTAATGATTGAATTAGAGACAGACTCAAATTGTAGAGTTCTAATCACCTACATTCTCTGTGTAACTCTATAAATAGTTTACACCTAATCAATGATAATTATGGTAATATTATTCTTCTTTATTTTATTCCACATTGTATCACAGCAAGTACTCGTCTGTGAACCCTCCACCCAAATTATCCATGTGCTTACAGTGAGGGGGAGTGTTAAGGAATAATCCCACATGGATTAATGAGATCAAATATCTTGAATTTATTAGTTGGCAGAAGAGGTTTCCTATATGACTAGTCATTTTGGGATAGGCCTTGGACCCAACTTTACATGATATCAGAGCTTATCTGCCGTCATTGGAAATCCTTATCGGAAGCAGCCTCTGTAGCTACAGCCCATTGTCGCCACCCATACCCCCCCCCCACCTCGACACCCTGTCCCGCACAACGTGCGAACTCACATGTGAAGTTCACTCGTGTGAGTTTGGCACGTGTGATTTTTTTTTAGAATAAAAAATAAAAAAATCTCTCACTGCAGAGCATCTTCTTCCTATCCGGACGATGAGATTTCATCCGCCCCAGCCGCTGATCTTCCTCTGGACGATGTGATTCTATCTGCCCCAACCACTTCCAGTGCCGCTGCACTTCAGCCAGACGATGCGATTCCGTTCGCCCCAACCGCCTTCAATGCCACTACTCTTCCTCCAAACGATGTAATTCCTGTCTGGCCCAGCCGCCTCCAGTTAGGGGTGGCTTCGAACCGAGCCGGCAAGGGAGAGGCTCGAGTTCGGCTCGGTTCGAGTCGATACCTCTCGAGCTCGAGATCCGAAATCGACTCATTTAAATTAACAAGCTGAGCTCAACAAAAACCAGATTCTGCTCTACAGCTCGCGAGCCGGCTCGTTAATTTAACGAGCGGTGGATTCGGGGGGATTTGGGAAATTTTCGGCAGTCTGCCATCTCCCGAATTTTTTTTTTGTGTCTCTCTCTGGCGCTCTCGCTCTCTTGGTCTCCTCCTTCCCTTCTCTCTTCTTCCTCCGAAATTGTTTTCTCCCTCTCTCGGCCTCCATCTCCCTTCTCCCTCTCGCCGCCGCCGCACCTAAACCTTCCCCCCGCGCATCGCCTTCTCTGCCTCTCATCGTCGTCATTGTCGACTCCCGTAGCGTCGTCATCGCCTCGTCGTTCCCCAACTAGGGCAGCTGCTCCGAACCCCCTCCCGTCATCGTCACCCACCTACTACCGCCTGCTGCCGCCGTCAGACCAACCGACCACCGCTCTCGCCGGAACAACACAAACCCCCCCCCCCGAATAATTTCCCCCCTCGACGCTCCGTCCCGCAGCGTGCGAACTCGCACGTGCAGTTCACACATGCAAGTTTTGAACTTGAGATTTTTTTATTAAAAAAAAAAACTTGCAAATCCTATTCTCAGCCTGTTTTTCCACTGGAGGATGCAATTTTGTCAGCCCTAACCGCCTCTAGTACTGTTTTCCTCATGACGATGCAATAATACGTAAAAATATAGTGTGTTAACGTTAGCATTTGATCAAATTTTTTGTTTATTTAATTATTTTTTTATAATTAATCATGTGCACAGTTAATTGGCTCACGCAATTATTGTATTAATGTATAATAAACTGCAATCATTAAATAATATAATATCTAATTTAATTAATTATACATTAATTTACTTATTCGTGTTGTAATCATGTTTGTTTGACCTAATTTGGGGTTTAAGTTTTATGTTTTAATTAAGTATACTATTATAAGTTATTTATTTTCTTGTTTTTTATATTTTTCTCATTTTGGGACACTAACACTGGAAACTGTTTTCCAATGTACATGAACTTGTCCACACTAATACCAAGTTTGAAATTGAATTTCATGTAGATAAATGAAATGAATTTGAAGCAGGAGATAAAGATGAACTTCAAATTCTAAGTTTGTTGACTAACCCCTCATAATTCTCATATCCGCAGTAGTTTCAAAGTCTACATTTAGTAATAGACTCATATTGTTCTTCCTTGCACCAAATACAGTTCAAGCTTTGATTTGTGGCAGTGATTGGGTTCGGGCTCTTAACGGTGTAAAGAAAAATCAAAAGGTCAATTTCTTTTATTAATTGTTTATTATGATATTTTTTAGTATTTTTTAGTAGTTTTTATTAAAATTTTGTTTTATGATTACAGCCTGAGAAGAAGAGTGTAGAGATAATGCTACCAGCTACATGATTTTTCATGTTTTTCTCATCATGGTAGTTTGAATATTTTTAACAACATTAAGTACCTAGTAGTAGAAGAGTATTTTTTTATCTGACAATAACAAATTTTATTTTTTTTCTTTTTGTCATAGGTGGAGATTTTGCTCATGCAGGGACATTCAGGGACGTATATTATTTTCTAGCAAGAAGAGAAACAACTATAGTTTGTAAATTTATAATGGATTTATAGTTTTTATTTGGGTGATTGTAAATTGATAGTGATATTTCATTTAATTTTTTTGTGTTTGATTATTGTATGGAGTTTATTCGTAATGTTATGCAATGTATGGAGTGTTTAAACTATTTTATGGAGTTTATTCGTAATGTTATGCAATGTATGGAGTGTTTAAACTATTTTATGGAGTGTATAAATAATTTCATGGAGTGTATATAGAATGTATAGACAATTTTATGGAGTGTTTATGGAGTGTTTATGCAGGTATTATGTATATAGATTATGCCCAATTTTAAGTAGAGGTCATGCCGAATTTTATATAGGTATCATATACATAGATTATGCTTAATTTTAAGTAGAGGTCATGCCCAATCTTATACATGTATTATATATATACATGGGTTATGCCCAATTTTATGTAGAGATCATGCCCAATTTTATGTAAAATGTATGCATAAATTTATATACAATTTATTTGATATATATTTTTTGAAAAGTTTTAAATGTATGTTGAAGCTCGAACTCGGTTAAAATTTTTGGGCTCGAGCACGATAACAATTTTAGGCTCGAGACGAGGCTCGGCTCGAAGCTCGACTCAAAATATTTAAATCAAGCTCGGCTCGAACATAGGCAGGTTCGGGCTCTGCTCGGCTCGATGCCACCCCTACCTCCAGTGCCGCTGCTCTTCCCAACTGTTTGCTCTTCTCCGCCGCTACTCTAGTCAACTGTTGTTCTCTCCAAACCACTTCCGAGAACACACTTCGTCTTTTTGAAGATCAAGATTAGACTCTCCTATCGTAGCTCCATCTTGAGGGGACATGATAGAGATAAAGATAACTAGTAATTGAATTAGATATATATTCAAATTGTAGAGTTCTAATCAATTAAAGTCTTTGTGTAACTCTATAAATAGTTTACACCTTATTAATGGTAATTACGGTAATAGTATTCTTCATTATTATATTCTACAAAAACTTCTATTACATCTACATAAGCTGAGTATTTACTTATGATCGGATTTTTTTTTCTTCCAAACCTGTTGTATCAGCTCCATTTTATTTTCTCTTCCAAAACTCGTTTTTGTTAATAGCCATGCATTAACTGCTATCCCAAAAATGTAAGTTTTTTCTTAGTTGAATCTGAATATCATGGCATGGAACCAAAGTAGTGGGTTTCATATGAATTAACAAAATCTAAAACTATCTCTTAATCTTGAGAAATACATACGACGGGACTAATCCGTTATCTTCCAAGAATATTTAAGCCGAGAGGTGCCAGTATTATAATGAGTGAATCATGTCAACAAGATATAGACATCACTAATTAAAACGAATGTAGCCTTCCTCGCTTACATACTTTATATCTTCGTTAATTTTTATAAACTGTTTTCAAAGAGCGCTTACGACCGCGGCACTTGCAGAGTTGACTGGATTCCAAATTGTAAACGGTGCATGATCTGTCGTAGGTATAGGCATTGCAGCAGAAGTCGTTATGTCTATTGTTATCGATCCAGCTTTGTGGGTCGCACGACCGTAATTTTGAAGAATGGTGATACAATGAAAAGATTAACACTCGCTTTTGATGACCACGTTGAAGAAAGAAAAACAACGATGATTCCCCCACATCTTGTCATTTTTCGTCAACTATGTACTTATGCTGCTGTTAAGGAATAATTCCACATGGATTAGTGAGTATAAAAATCTTGAGTTTATTAGTTGGAAAAAGGCTTACTAAGTTGGCTAGTTATTTTGCAATGGGCCTTGGACCTAACTTTACATAGTATCAAAACAAGTACTCGTATGTGGACCTCCACCCACATTGTCCACATATAGAATCTAAGGAATAATCCCACTATTGGGTTTGTGGATTGGAAGTGAGTATGGGTGGCATCGGGTCAAGCCAAGCTTGAACCTGCATATATTCGAGATGAGCTTGATCTCAGTACTTTGAATTCGAGTTCAAGCTGGAACACCCTCAAGCTTCAAATTAGAATCAAGGTCGAGCCTAAGAATTTCTAACAGAGATTGAGCTTGAGCCGAGTTTGAGCTCCAATCTACATTTAAAATTTTGGATAAAAGGCATGTCAAATAAATTGTACATAAAATTGTACATAAATTTTACTTAAATTTGTGCATAAGCTCTACATAAAATTGTATATGAGCACCGTGACAAATTTGTCAAACCATTCCCATGTTTTTACAAATTTATCAAACCTACATTCCAATGTTTTTGCAAATATGTACTGCATAAAATTTGTTTGTACGTAATCTATTCCGTTCCCTTACTCCCATTGGCAATGCCCGAGTTGGCAACACCCAAATACCAAAAGAGGGTTAAATCCTTCCTGCATAAAAATCGAAAGCTTAATCAAATAGTCACAAAACAAGACTAATTCACACGCACATGGAAAACCTATTTTGTCCCCAAGATACAACAAATCATCTTATAATCAGCGAGGTTGTTGCGGAATAAACCACAAGACACGTACTAGCTCATTGGTAAACAAAATAAGACAATTAATAAAGGGAAATTCAGTAGAACATATCAGAGATAACAAATATTGAAAAGGAGGAATAAAAGAAGTTAGAAAGCTTACTTGATAATAACGAATTAACAACACAATAACTCAAAAGAAGGCAAGAACGCTTATGATGTGATCAGATGTAGACCTCCCCAACTTCATGATACGGTGAGTGCAAGACTAGCGATGGGCTCGTATCATGCAGGGACAACGACGGAGATAGGCTTACAAGTAAGTTGGAGATCAACGGTTAACGATGACTACTAGCATGCATAAAGAACGAAGTCATGGGAGTTCACAACGTGAAGCTGACGCATGGCATGATTCACTCTACTTGTCGGGTCAAACCAAATTTGGGGTTGTTATTTCCGATTAAATTGAAAAATTAGAAAGGGTAATTTTCAAATTATGATAGGACTCCCCTTAGCCTAGTCGCAATCAAGCCTATGATAAAAATTGTGCTTCTCTTTCAATTTTGTTTGTTTAATCTATTGGAACAAACCCTCTTCAAAGAGAGAAATCAAAAGGAGAGGAATTAGAAAGAGAAGAGAAATCATAGTGGGTCTAGATATAATGGCTAAGGTTGATACCGGTCGATTTCGTGACATTACTGGAAGAAATTGCAAACACAAAAGTTGAAGGAAAGATGTGAAATTTTAAACAACAAAGTTGAAGAAATTTTGCAATTCGCATAATGGGTCAAAGAATAATGTTGAAGGAAATCAAAGTTACCTGTGACTTCCGTCGGCAACGCCAAAATCGTAAAATTGCATACGTTGAAAGATGAACATGGTGGAAAGATTGAGGAATCAATTTTCCAGAGGCAAAGAAGATTGAGAAATCAAAGTTACCTATGGGGGGGTTAGTACACATGACTCAGGACATGATCTTCATGCGCATTACGCAGTTTATGTCCTGGTGTCGTTAGGGGGCGCCGAAATTCATGTCATGTACATGAACATACATGACTCAGGAGTTCATGTCCCAAGACTCTCGCGCGGGGCTGTCTCTCTGGGCTCTCTCTGCCGCACACCTCTCTGCCATTGCATTCCCGCAGCCCTCTCTCATTCTCTGCTCCCTCTCTCGTCTCCATTCCCGCAACCCTCTCTCGTCTCCGCAACCCTCTCTCGTCTCCATTCCCGCAGCCCTCTCTCATTCTTTGCTCCCTCTCTCGTCTCCATTCCTGCAGCCCTCTCTCGTCTCCGCAACCCTCTCTCGTCTCCATTCCCATGGCCCTCTCTCATTCTCTGCTCCCTCTCTCATTCCCGCAGCCCTCCCTCGTTCTCGCAGAGCACGGGAGGTCGAGCATCTATTGCAGAGCTTCTCGGCCTCCCTCTCTTCTCCCTCTCGGCGTACCGTCGGAGCGCCGCCTCTATCAACATTGCCCGCCGCCGTCGCCTTTGCCTAGCTCGTCCCCGTCGCCATCGCCGTTGCCCGCTGGCTCACTGCTGAGGAAGACGAAGATGTTTAATTTTTCCTAAGTTAGGAAAAATTAAACTATCTTCATAAAAATCATTAATTTATAATTTTTATTTATAAAATAATTATTTTTATTTTACAATTACTATATTAAAATAGTGATTTAATAGTCATAATTAAAATATTGTTAAAATAAATATTTGATAAATAAAAATTATAAATTAATGATTTTTATGAAGATAGTTAATTAAACCAATGGTTTTAAATTTTGTGATAATATATTATTAATTAATAATACATAAAATATATTATGTACAAATATATAGTGTGTTAAAGTTATGATTAGATCAATTTTTTCTCTTAAATTATTCATTTTTAGGTTAAAGTATATCATATATTATTAATAAATTAATAACCTAACGTACTACTTTCGTTTTTTTATTTATAACGTTATTTATTTATTATTTATAATTAACCATATACGTATTTCATTGGCTCATATAATTACTATATTAATGTACAATAAAATATCTAATTCAATTAATAAATATATTAATAATAGTTATTTTACCTAATTTCGGGTTTAAGGATTATGTTGTAATTAAGTACACTGTAAAGGTTTAGAGATTCTCTTGTTTTTTATGTTTTTCTTATGTTGGGGTACTAACACTAGAAACTGTTTTCCAGTGCATATGAAGTCGTCAACACTAACACCAAGTGCGAAGATGATCTTCATGTACATGACTGACATGATCTTCATGTTGGACATGAACTTGAAAAATCTATTTGGGGGATTAACCCGCGATAAGATTTTTCCACGTATTTTAAATGAAGACCATTTTAATCCAGCCTCTCGGTAGCTACTTTTATACTTGGCGTGTTGGTTGAATTATGTCGTCGCTACTTTTATACTTGGCGTGTTGGTTGAATTATGTCCGTGAGAGAAGACGTCTTAAATTCCTAAGTTGGATCTTGCTCGGTCTTTGGCGGCTATGGTAGCCATTACTGTGATTGACCTCCACGACTTTCCCCGTCACTCCAGAAAGCTCGTAGAAGGGTGCAACCACCCGATTCGATGGTTAAGATCCATCGATAAAAAAAAAACAGACATCCTATGGACATTGACCCTATCCCAGGATCGTTTCTCCACAATCTTGGAGACGTCGCCGAGGTAAATTTCTCAGTCGTAATAATGACTAAATCTGACTCCCTATTTGAACAAAGAAATATTTAGTCCGACTCTCTCTCTTCTTTCCCTATTTGAACTAGAAATATCTAGTACTACTTTTCCAAATACGAAGGCGAGGAGGGGACTGATGACTCGTTCAGGTCATCCTGACGCGTTTCCATGGAAGAATTAAGAGAGAAGAATATTCTTACTTAAAACTCATTCCACTACTGATACTATAAATACATATTCATTTCATGGATGACTTCATTCCGCTCTTTTTCTCTCCCACTCTGCTTCTTTTGAAACTCTCCCACTTGGCTTCTTTTGAAACTCTCCAACGCCATGGCTGGAGTTGAAGCTGCAACAGGAAACGATCGACCCCAAGGTAGTTTATCCGACTCCTGGCGAGTGATCAACGGTCGAAATGACTGGGCCGGCTTGCTGGATCCGATGGACCCACTTTTACGTACGGAGCTCATCCGGTATGGGGAGATGGCTCAGGCTTGCTACGATGCCTTCGACAATGAATCCTACTCTAAGTACTGTGGAAGCTGCAAGTACGATCGCAGCAACTTCTTTAAGTGCCTCGGCATGGGTGAGTCGGGGTACGAGGTGACTCGGTATCTCTACGCCACCATCAACCTCCAGCTCCCCAACTTCTTCACCAAGCCCCTGGGTGCCGATGATTGGAACGCCAACGCCAATTGGATGGGCTATGTGGCCGTCTCCACCGATGAGACGTCGAAACGTATCGGTCGCCGTGACATCACGGTCGCTTGGCGAGGCACTGCGACACAGTTGGAGTGGCTGGCTAACCTGACGGACTTTCTGGTGCCAGCCTCCTCGGAGGGTATACCGTGCCCTAATCCTGATGTCAAAGTTGAATCCGGCTTCATCAATCTGTACTGTGATAAGGTTCAGGGCGGCAGTTTATGCACTTACTCGGCAAGGGAGCGGATCTTGACTGAAGTGGCGACGTTGGTGGATCGCTACAAAGATGAGGAAATAAGCATCACCTTCACCGGCCACAGCTTGGGGGGTGCATTAGCCTTGTTGAGTGCCTTCGACGTAGCTGAGATGGGCCTGAACGTGACTACGGATGGACGGCCGATTCCGATTTGCGTTTTCTCCTTCTCTGCGCCGAGGGTAGGCAACAGCCGGTTCAAGGAACGGATAGAGGGGCTGGGGGTGAAGGTGTTGAGGGTGGTGAATGTTCATGACCTAGTTCCAAAGGTGCCAGGGGTATTAGTCAATAAGTCTGTGCCTGAGATCCTCAAGAAGTTGGGACAGTGGCTGCCATATTGGAGTTACTCCCATGTGGGAGTGGAGCTTCCTCTGGATCACAAGAATTCACCCTTCTTGAAGAGCACACTGGATCTATCTTGTTTCCATAATCTGGAAGCTCACTTACACTTGCTTGATGGGTAAGTCTTTTCTTCTTCACAAATATTGTGTCTGCTGTTTTGTTAATTGATGTGATTCTCTTTAAATCATGTTAAGCTTCTGAAGCATGAACTTGGTATTGGGAACAGGTACCATGGCAAGGGCCAAAGTTTCTTCCTCTCAAATGGGAGAGACCCAGCATTGGTGAACAAAGCCAGCGACTTCCTGAAAGATGAAAGCCATGTGCCACCACGGTGGAGGCAGGAGGAGAACAAGGGGCTGGTGATGAAACACGACGGACGCTGGATACAGCTGGAGCGACCGATGTTCGACGAGCACCTGCCGGAAATCTACCACCACCGCCTGGAGCAGATTAGTCGCAACTCCCCTGTACATTAAATAAGATTTTTTTTGTTATGGAATATTACTCGGACAATAGACAGATAGAATTAACACATTCTTTTTGGCGAATCTCTCTCTCTCTCTCTCTCTCTCTCTCTCTGCTGTTAGTGTTTCGTTCAAGTGCGATGGCAAACATAGGAGAGTAACTCTCTCTCTCTCTCTCTCTGCTGTTAGTGTTTCGTTCAAGTGCGATGGCAAACATAGGAGAGTAAAAAGTAGTTCACCTCAAATGGGAGATCTCTCTTTTCTTGCAATCATTTTACAATGATCCGAAAAGGCTTTCTTGTAATTTTTTAAAGGTTTGTACCCAATTTTTTAAACATAATTACACGAAATTTTGAACTTATTTTAAAAAATACCTGACTTTGACCCAACAATTGCATATGAGTGTGGTCAAAAGTAACGGGTAAGATTTGACCAATCATGTGTCGCCATGAATGCACGACACATCAGTACTCTCTGAATACAATGACCCGTCAATTTCCAATGTCATGTCATTAAATGACACAAAAACCCTTAGTTTAAGATATAACATGACAAACCACGCTATCATCCATGTATCATCCATGTAGTACCTTTTATTATCGATTTAAAATATTTATAAATTTTAAAAATTATTTTAAAGCTAAAAAATCAAATTTATCGATACACTTAAAGGCTTATGTGGCGCGTGATGGCATGGCAAGATGGTGTATCAAAGAATTTAATGACATGGCATCCTACATGTGCGATGAAGTGTCAACTGACGTGTCGCTCGACTCAACGAGTGTTGATGAGTTATGATGACATGGTGATACATAATCAGTCAAAGATTACGTGTCACTTTTCACTGTACACATATGCAGTTGACCAGTCAAATTTAAGTATTTTTCTAAATAAGATGTAAAGTTTGTCATTTGTCTAATTATGTTTAAAAAATTGGGTAAAACCCTAAAAGTCTCTTTTTTAATCATGTAGTGGTGTTGGTACCTAAAATGGGAGATCTCCCTCCTTTTTAAAACGAAATTAACGATAAGTTGTTTTAGTCATGTGTTAAAGATTAGATTTTTAGGATAAATTTGTTATCATGAAATAACTTAAAAATCAAATTTATAATTGTATTTTTCAACTAATATAAATTATCAAGGGAATAATTAAAACAGGAGGAAGAATGAGGTTATGGACTTATGTCCTAACCCTCCCCCCGAAGCTCAATTTATAGATGAATTAAAGTATAAAATTATAATTATATCCCTAAAACTTAAACTATAAAGAGTGTTTTTGGATTCTTACTTCTAAGTGTCTTTTTAAAATGTGTAAACTAATAGAGATAAAGATAAAAATAGAGATAGATATAAAGATAATGATGGAGATAAAGATAGCTAAAGATTGAACTAGAGACAGACTCAAATTGTAGAGTTCTAATCACCTACATTCTCTGTGTAACTCTATAAATAGTTCACACCTTATCAATGATAATTATCGCAATATTATTCTTCGTTATTATAATCTACATTGTATCACAGCAAGTACTTGTATGTGGACCTTCCACCCAAATTATCCATGTGCTTACACGTGAGGGGGAGTGTAAAGGAATAGTCCCACATGGATTAGTGAGATCAAATATCTTGAGTTTATTAGTTGGCAGAAGAGGTTTTCTATGTGACTAGTCATTTTGGGATAGGCCTTGAACCCAACTTTACATGATATTAGAGCTTATCTGTTGTCATTAGAAATCCTTATTGGAAGCAGCCTCTATAGCTACAGCCCAATGTCGCCACCCATACCCCCCCCCCCCCCCCCCTCGCCCTTCCTACGGTCTCCTGTCATCACAGTTCAGTCTCGACACGGTCGACTGCACACCGTTCTTCCCCCCCCCCCCCCCCTTGACTCCCCGTCCCGCACAGCGTGCGAACTCGCATGTGAAGTTCACTCGTGTGAGTTTCGCACATGTGATTTTTTTTTTGTAGAATAAAAAATAAAAAAATCTCTCACTGTAGAGCGTCTTCATCCTATTCGGACGATGAGATTCCGTCTGCCCCAGCCGCTGATCTTCCACCGGGCGATGCAATTCCATCCAACCCAGCTGCTCTTCCTCTGGACGATGTAATTTTATCTACCCCTGCCACCTCCAGTGTCGCTGCTCTTCCGCAAGATGATGCGATTATGTCCACCCCAGCCGCCTTCAATGCCGCTACTCTTCCTCCAAACGATGTAATTCCCATCCGGCCCGGACGCCTCCAATGCCGCTGCTCTTCCTGACCATTTGCTCTTCTCCACCGCTACTCTAGTCAACTGTTGTTCTCTCCAAACCACTTCCGAGAACACACTTCCTCTTTTTGAAGATCAAGATTAGACTCTTCTATAGTAGCTCCATCTTGTGGGGGGCATGATAGAGATAACGATAACTAGTAATTGAAATAGATACATATTCAAATTGTAGAGTTCTAATCACCTACCCTCTTTGTGTAACTCTATAATATTCTTCATTATTATATTCTACAAAAACTTAAATTTTCGAAAGGCGAAGATTGAGAAATCAAAGTTACCTATGACTTTTCCACGTATTTTAAATGAAGACCATTTTAACCGGTCAATCCAGGCACTCAATCACTAGTTTTACACTTGGCGTGTTGGTTGAATTATGTCCGTGAGAGAAGATGTCTTAAATTTCCATTTCTGTGATTGACGTCCACGACTTTCCCCGTCACTCCAGGAAGCTCGTAGAAGGGTGCAACCACATGATTCGATGGTTAAGATCCTTCGATAAAAAACAAACAGACATCCTATGGACAATTTTGGAGACGTAGCCGAGGTAAATTTCTCAGTCGTAATAATACTAAGTTTGTGGAGGAAATATTTTTTCTTGTCTTCTTCGTAGAAAAGTCTCAACATTGAGAAACATTGAGGGGACGGATGACTCTTTCAGGTCATCTTGACGCGTTTCCATTGAAGAATTAATAGAGAAGAATATTCATAGTTAAAATTCATATCGATATTGATACTATAAATACAAATTCATTTCATGGATGACTTCATACTTCATTCCACACTTTTTCTCTCCCACTTTGCTTCTTTTGAAACTCTCCAACGCCATGGCTGGAGTTGAAGCTGCAACAGGAAACGTTCGACCCCAAGGAAGTTTATCCGACTCCTGGCGAGTGATCAACGGTCGAAATGACTGGGCCGGCTTGCTGGATCCGATGGACCCACTTTTACGTACAGAGCTCATCCGGTATGGGGAGATGGCTCAGGCTTGCTATGATGCCTTCGACAATGAATCTTACTCAAAGAACTGTGGAAGCTGCAAGTACGATCGCTGCAACTTCTTTAAGTTCCTTGGAATGGGTGACTCGGGGTACGAAGTGACTCGGTATCTCTACGCCACCATCAACCTCCAGCTCCCCAACTTCTTCACGAAGCCCCTGGGAGTCGATGATTGGAACGCCAACGCCAATTGGATGGGCTACGTGGCCGTCTCCACCGATGAGACGTCGAAACGTATCGGTCGTCGCGACATCATGATCGCTTGGCGAGGCACTGCGACACAGTTGGAGTGGGTAGCTAACCTGACGGATTTTCTGGTGCCAGCCTCCTCAGAGGGTATACCGTGCCGTGATCCTTATGCCAAAGTTGAATCTGGCTTCATCAATCTGTACTGTGATAACGTTCAGGGCGGCAGTTTTTGCAAATACTCGGCAAGGGAGCGGATCTTGACTGAAGTGGCGACGTTGGTGGATCGCTACAAAGATGAGGAAATAAGCATCAACTTCACCGGCCACAGCTTGGGGGGTGCATTAGCCTTGTTGAGTGCCTTTGACGTAGCTGAGATGGGCCTGAACGTGACTACGGACGGACGGCCGATTCCGATTTGCGTCTTCTCCTTCTCTGCGCCGAGGGTAGGCAACCGCAGGTTCAAGGAACGGGTAGAGGGGCTGGGGGTGAAGGTGTTGAGGGTGGTGAATGTTCATGACCTAGTGCCAAAGGTGCCAGGGGTATTAGTCAATAAGTTTGTGCCTGAGATCCTCAGGAAGCTGGGGCAGTGGCTGCCATATTGGAGTTACTCTCATGTGGGAGTGGAGCTTCCTCTGGATCACAAGAATTCGCCCTTCTTGAAAAGCACACTGGATCTATCATGTTTCCATAATCTGGAAGCTCACTTACACTTGCTTGATGGGTAAGTCTTTTCTTCTCCACAAATACTGTGACTGCTGTTCTGTTAATTGATGCGATTCTCTTTCAATCATGTTAAGCTTCTGAAGCATGAACTTGGTTTTGGGAAACAGGTACCATGGCAAGGGCCAAAGTTTCTTTCTCTCAAGTGGGAGAGACCCAGGATTGGTGAACAAAGCCAGCGACTTCCTGAAAGATGACAGCCATGTGCCCCCACGGTGGAGGCAGGAGGAGAACAAGGGGCTGGTGTTGAAACACGACGGACACTGGATACAGCCGACGCGACCGATGTTCGACGAGCATCTGCCGGAAATCTACCACCACCGCCTGGATCAGATTAGTCGCAGCTCTAAATAAGAATACTTTCTGATGGAATATTACTCGGACAATAGAAAGATAGAAGGGAATTTTACCAAAATACCGGTTTGAAACAACTTATTTATGAAAATAACGAGGATCTCAAATTATTTAAAAAACTACCGAACTTTGACCGGTCCACTGTATATGTGGACAGTCAAAACGACACGTAAGCGTTGACTGCTTACGTGTTGCCCCGTCATCAGAGTGATAATGTAGATGAACACAGAGGCTGCCATGTCATTATTATCGACACGTCATTACATAGATAAAATTTTGAATAAATTTTAAAAAAATTAAAAATTATTTAAATTTTTTTAATAAACAATTAAAAAATTAACTCTTACTTATTTAACACCATTTAATATCAATTAAAATATTTATCAATTAAAAAAATTATCGTTACACTTTTTATTAAGTATACTTTTGGTAAAATTCCCTAAAAGAAATCGAGATCTTTCTCCTCGCCTCTCGTCTCGGCTTCTTTCCTCTCATCGCTCCCCTGCTGCCGCCCCTCCTCTCGTCGCTCCCCTGCTGTCGCCTCCCCTGTTGCCTTTCGCTCCCCTGCTGCCGCCCCTCCTCTCGTCGCTCCCCTGTTGCCGCCTCCCCTGTTGCCGTTCGCTCCCCTGCTGCTGCCCCTCCTCTCGTCGCTCCCCTGTTGCCGCCTCCCCTGTTGCCGCCGCTTGCCTGCTGCCGCCGCTCGGCCTGGCCCTCGACGCCCCTTCTCTCGCCGCCCCTTTTCTTTTAGGGAATTTTACCAAAAGTATACAAATAAATTATATTTTTAAACACAAACAATTTTTTTGTATATATTTTTTAATTTATAAATATTTTAAATGGATAATATATGGGTAAGACTTAAAAGTAAATTTTTTTCTATTTATAAATATTTTTAATGGATAATATATGGGTAAGACTTAAGAGTAAATTTTTTTCTATTTATAAATATTTTAAATGGATAATATATGGGTAAGGCTTAAGAGTAATTTTTTTTCTATTTATAAATATTTTAAATGGATAATATATGGGTAAGACTTAAAAGTAAAAAAAAAATTATTTATAAATATTTTAAATCCATAGTAAATAGGTAAGAGTTAGATTATTCCTATTTACAAATATTTTGAATTTTTAAATATTATTATTTTGTAAATAAGGTGATAAAAAATATAAAAATAAATTGTATTTTTAAACTCTAAAATAACTTTTTTGTACATTTTTTAAAAATTTTAAATATTTTAAATTGATAATATATGGGTAAGACTTAAGAGTAAGATTTTTTTAATTTATAAATATTTTAAATCCATAATAAATGGGTAAGAGTTAATTTTTTCTATTTATAAATATTTAAAATTTATACATATTATTATTTTGTAAATAAGGTGATAAAAAGTATACAAATAAATTGTATTTTTAAACTCTAAAATTACTTTTTTGTAATTTTTTTAATTTATAAATATTTTAAATCTAATTAATTTACTTATTTTATTTTATTTTTTAAAATATGAAGAAAAAAAAGTGTAACGATAATTTTTTTAATTAATAAATATTTTAATTGATATTAAATGGTGTTAAATAAGTAAGAGTTAATTTTTTAATTATTTATTAAAAAAATTTAAATAACTTTTTATTTTAGATATAAGGTAATAAAAAGTGTATTTGATTTTTTAATTTTTTTAAAATTTATTCAAAATTTTATCATGTAATGATGTGTCAGATGACGTGTCGATAATAATGACGTGGCAGCTTCTGTGTTCCATCTTCATTATCGCTCTGATGACGGGGTGACACGTAATCAATCAACGCTTACGTGTCGTTTTGACTGTCCACATATACAGTGGACGGGTCAAAGTTCGGTAGTTTTGTAAATAATTTGAGATCCTCGTTATTTTCATAAATAAGTTGTTTCAAACCGGTATTTTGGTAAAATTCCCAAGATAGAATTGACACTTATTTTTTTGGGAATCGATCTCTCTCTGCCGTTTGTGTTACGTTCAAGTGTGGAGATGTCACTTTTGTTGCAATCATATTACAATGATCCCAAAAGGCTTCTTCTAATGTTTTACTCCATGTAATGGTGTTGGTAGATAAAATATAAATTATCAAGAGAATAATTAAAACAGGAGGAAGAATGAGGTTATGGACTGATGTCCTAACCCTGCTCCCGAAGCTCAATTTATAGATGAATTAAACCATAAAATTATAATTATATCCCTAAAACTTAAACTATAAAGAGTTGTTTTTGGATTCTTACTTTTAAGTGTCTTTTTAAAATGTGTAAACTGATAGAGATAAAGATAAAAATAGAGATAAAGATAGCTAATGATTGAATTAGCGACAGACTCAAATTGTAGAGTTCTAATCACCTACAGTCTCTGTGTAACTCTATAAATAATTTACCTTATCAATGATAATTATGGCAATATTATTCTTCATTATTATATTCTACATTGTATCACAACAAGTACTCGTATGTGGACATTCCACCCAAATTATCCAAGTGCCTACACGTGAATGGGAGTGTTAAGGAATAGTCTCACATGGATTAGTGAGATCAAATATCTTGAGTTTATTAGTTGGCAGAAGAGGTTTCCTATGTGACTAGTCATTTTGGGATAGGTCTTGGACCCAACTTTACATGATATCAGAGCTTATCTGTCGTCATTGGAAATCCTTCTCGGAAGCAGCCTCTGTAGCTACAGCTCACTGTCGCCACCCATACCCCCCCCCCCCCCCCCCCCCCCTCGCGCTTCCTACGATTTCATGTCGTCTCAATTCAGTCACACCGGTGCCATCACCGCCATTCGCCCCTCCGGCCACACGGTCGACTGCACATAGTTCATCCCTGCGCCCCCCGTCCTGCACAACGTGCAAACTCGCTCTTGTTGTAGAGCGACTTCTTCCTATCCGAACGATAAGATTTCGTTCGCCCCAACCGCTGATCTTCCACCGGGCGATGCAATTCAGTCCAATCCAGCTGCTCTTCCTCTAGACGATGTGATTCTATCTGCCCCAGCCGTCTCCAGTGTCGCTGCTCTTCCGCCAGATGATGCTATTCCGTCTGCCCCTGCCGCTACTCTTCCTCCAAATAATTCCCGTCCGGCCCAACCGCCTCCTGTTAGGGGTGGCTTCAAACCAAGCCGACTCGGTTCGATTCGTTATCTCTCGAGCTCGAGCCGAGCTCGACCAAAGCCAGATTTGGCTCGACGGCTCGCGAGCCAACTCATTAATTTAATGAGCGGCGGATTCGGGGGGATTTTGAAAATTTTCAGCAGTCTGCCATCCCCCAAATTTTTTTTTCAGTCTCTCTCCTGTGCTCTCGCTCTCTTGGTCTCCTCCTTCCCTTCTCTCTTCTTCCTCCGAAATTTTTTTCTCACTCTCTCGGCCTCCATCTCCCTTCTCCCTCTTGCCGCCGCCGCACCTAATCCTTCCCCCAGCGCATCGCCTTCTCTGCTTCTAATCATCGTCATCATCGACTCCCGTAGCGTCGCCCTCGCCTCGTCATACCCCAGCTAAAGCAGCTGCTCTGAACCCTCTCCCGTCGTCATCACCCCCCTACTACCGCCTGCTGCCACCGTCAGATTAGCCGGCCACCGCTCTCGCCAGAACGGCACAGAACCCCCCTGATACCTAAGTTGAGGGGGGAAATTATTTCCCCCCTCGACACTCCGTCCCGCACAGCGTGCGAACTCGCACGTGCAGTTCACACATGCGAGTTTCATACTTGCGATTTTTTTATTAAAAAAAACATGCAAATCCTTGGCTCACATAATTATTATATTAATGTATAATAAACTGTAATCAATAAATAATATAATATCTAATTTAATTAATTTATTTTAATTATACTTACATTAAATTACTTATTCATGTTGTAATAATGTTTGTTTTACCTAATTTGGGGTTTAAGTATTTTGTTTTAATTAAGTATACTATTATAAGTTATTTATTTTCTTGTTTTTTATATTTTTCTCATTTTGGGACACTAACACTGGAAACCGTTTTCCAGTGTACATGAACTTGTCCACACTAATACCATGTTTGAAATTGAATTCCATGTAGATGAATGAAATGAATTTAAAGCATGAGATAAAGATGAACTTCAAATTTTAAGTTTGTTGACTAACCCCCCCTTATAATTCTCATATCCATAGTAGTTTCAAAGTCTACATTTAGTAATAGACTCATATCGTTCTTCCTTTCACCAAATACAGTTCAAGCTTTGATTTGTGGCAGTGATTGGGTTCGGACAAAAGGTCAATTTCTTTGATTAATTATTTATTAAGATATTTTTTAGTTTTATTTATTAAAATTTTATTTTATGATTACAGCTTGAGAAGAAGAGTGTAGAGATAATACTACTAGCTATATGATTTTTCATGTTTTTCTCATCATGGTAATTTTAATATTTTTAATGACATCAAGTAACTAGTAGTGGAAGAGTATTTTTTTATCTGACAATAACTAATTTTATTTTTTAGTTTTTGTCATAGGTGGAGATTTTTCTCATGCAAGGACGTATATTATTTTCTAGCATGAAGAGAAACAACTATAGTTTGTAAATTTATAATGGATTTATATTTTTTATTTGGGTGATTATAAATTGATAGTGATATTTCATTTAATTTTGTTGTGTTTGATTATTTTATGGAGTTTACTCGTTTGTTATGCAATATATGGAGTGTTAAGACTATTTTATGGAGTGTATAAATAATTTCATGGAGTGTTTATGGAATGTATAGACAATTTTATTGAGTGTTTATGGAGTGTTTATCCAGGTATTATGTATATAGATTATGCCCAATTTTAAGTAGTGGTCATGCCGAATTTTATATAGGTATCATATACATAGATTATGCTCAATTTTAAGTAGAGGTCATGCCCAATCTTATACATGTATAATATATATATATATATATATATAGGTAATACCCAATTTTATATAGTGGTCATGCCCAATTTTATGTAAAATGTATTCATAATTTTATATATAATTTATTTGATATATATTTTTTTTGAAAAGTATTAAATGTATGTTGAAGCTCGAAGCTCGGCTCAAACTCGGTAAAAAATTTTGGGCTCGAGCTCGATAACAATTTTAAGCTCGAGAAGAGGCTCGGCTTGAAGCTCAACTCGAACATAGGCAGGTTCCGGCTCGGCTCGGCTCGATGCCACCCCTACCTCCAGTGTTGCTGCTCTTCCCGACTGTTTGCTCTTCTCCGCCGCTACTCTAGTCAAATGTTGTTCTCTTCAAACCACTTCCGAGAACACACTTCGTCTTTTTGAAGATCAAGATTAGACTCTCCTATCGTAGCTCCTTCTTGCGGGGGCATGATAGAGATAAAGATAACTAGTAATTGAATTAGATACATATTCAAATTGTAGAGTTCTGATCACCTATAGTTTTTGTGTAACTCTATAAATAGTTTACACCTTATAAATGATAATTACGGTAATAGTATTCTTCATTATTATATTCTACAAAAACTTCTATTACATCTGCATAAGCTGAGTATTTAATTATGATCGGATTTTTTTTCTTCTTCCAAACCTGCTGCATTAGCTCCATTTTATTTTCTCTTCCAGAACTCGTTTTTGTTAATAGCCATGCATTAACTGCTATCGCAAGAATGTAAGTTTTTTCTTAGTTGAATCTGAATATCATGGCATGGAACCAAAGTAGTGGGTTTCATATGAATTAACATAATCTAAAACCATCTCATAATCTTGAGAAATACATACGACGGGACTAATCCGTTATCTTCCAAGAATATTTAAGCCGAGAGGTGCAAGTATTATAATGAGTGAATCATGTCAACAAGATATAGACATTAAAACGAATGTAGCCTTTCCTCGCTTACATACTTTATATCTTCGTTAATTTTTATATACTGTTTTCAAGGAGCACTTACGACCACGGCACTTGCAGAGTTGATTGGATTCCAAATCGTAAACGGTGCATGATCTGTCGTAGGTACATGCATGATCTGTCGTCGGTACATGCATTGTGGCAAAAGTTCTCATGTCTCTTGTTATCGCTCCAACTTTGTGGGTCGCAACCATAATTTTGAAGAATGGTGATACAATGAAAAGATTAACACTCGCTTTTGATGACCATGTTGAGGAAAGAAAAACAACGTCGACTCCCCTAGATCTTGTCATGTTCTTCAGCTCTGTACATATGCTGCTGTTAAGGAATAATTCCACATGGATTAGTGAGTATAATAATCTTGAGTTTATTAGTTGGAAAAAGGCTTACTAAGTTGGTTAGTTATTTTGCGATGGGCTTTGGACCTAACTTTACATGGTATCAAAGCAAGTACTCGTATATGGTTCTCCACCCAAATTATCCACATGTAGAATCTAAGGAATAATCCCACTGTTGGGTTTGTGGATTGGAAGTGAGAATGGGTAGCATCTGGTCGAACCAAGTTTGAACCTACATATATTCGAGATGAGCTTGATCTCAGTACTTTGAATTCGAGTTCAAGCTTGAACACCCTCGAGCTTAAAATTAGAATCGAGGTCGAGCGTAAGGATTTATAACAGAGACAACTAGAGCCGAGTTTGAGCTCCAATCTACATTTAAAATTTTTAATAAAAGACATGTCAAATAAATTGTACATAAAATTATACAAAAAATTTACTTAAATTTGTGCATAACCTCTACATAAAATTTTATATGAGCACCGTGAAAAATTTGTCAAACCTTTCCCATGTTTTAACAAATTTATCAAACCTACATTCCAATGTTTTTACAAATATGTACTGCATAAAATTTGTTTGTACGTAATCTATTCCGTTCCCTAACTCCCTTCGACAATGCCCTGAGTTGGCAACACCCAAATACCAAAAGGGAGTTAAATCCTTTTTGCATAAAAATCGAAAGCTTAGTCAAATAGTCACAAAACAAGACTAATTCACACGCACATGGAAAACCTATTTAGTCCCAGAGATACAACAAATCATCTTATAATCAGCGAGGATGTTGCGGAATAAACCACAAGACACACACTAGTTCATTGGTAAACAAAATAGGACAATTAATAAAGGAAAATTTAGTAGAACATATCAGAGATAAAAAATATTGAAAAAGAGGAATAAAAGAAGTTAGAAAGCTTACCTGATAATAACGAATTAACGACACAATAACTCAAATAAAGGCGAGAACGCTTATGATGTGATCAGATGTAGACCTCCCCAACTTCATGTTGCGGTGAGTGGAAGACGAGCGATGGGCTCGTATCATGCAGGGATAACGATAGAGATAGGCTTACAAGTAAGTTGGAGATCAACGGTTAACGATGAATACTAGCATGCATGAAGAACGAAGTCATGGGAGTTCACAACATGAAGCTGACACATGGCAAGATTCGCTCTACTTGTCGGGTCAAACCAAATTTGGGGAAATTATTTTCGATTAAATTGAAAAATTAGAAAGGGTAATTTTCAAATTATGATAGGACTCCCCTTAGCCTAGTCGCAATCAAGCCTATGATAAAAATTGTGCTTCTCTTTCAATTCTGTTTGTTTAATCTATAGGACCAAACCCTCTTCAAAGAGAGAAATCAAAAGGAGAGGAATTAGAAAGAGAAGAGAAATCATAGTGGGCTGAGATATAATGGGTAAGGTTGATACCGGTCGATTTCGTGACTTTGCTGGAAGAAATTGCAAACACAAAAGTTGGAGGAAAGATGTAAAATTTTAAACAACAAAGTTGAAGAAATTTTGCAATTCGCATAACAGGCCAAAGAATAATGTTGAAGGAAATCAAAGTTACCTATAACTTTTGTCGGCAACGCCCAAATTGTAAAATTGCATACGTAGGAAGATGAACATGGTGGAAAGGTTGAGGAATCGATTTTTGGGAGGCAAAGAAGAGGAGACGTGGCCTGGCTGCCCCATTCTTCCATCGGAACTCAAAACGCCTCATCTGTTTTTGATATTCCCGAAGGTAAAGACTAGAAATCGACTCATGTTGGTTTAAGTAAACAAGTTGGGCTTGCGAGCTCGCAAACAAAACCACCACTCGTTCGAGTTCGGCTCGTTTATTGAAACAAACCCGAATCCTAATCTCGAATTCATTTCGAAATCAAGTTTATTGAAACCGAACCAAGTTGGTGCTGAATAGAGCTCGATCTATTCGCAACCGGCCAACTCAATTCAATACCAGCCCTAGTGAGGAGGAATATTGTTCTTACATAGAGTTAAATAGAACATATTACTTAAACTGAAGTTAAATTAAATTTATTTCTTGTTTATATGATTAATGTCTAAATGATTTCATTATATTACTTCAAAATTAAGTTATAATAAATTTTATTTTAATTAAATTAATACACACGCAAATAAAAGTTTTAATCGAATAAATATAATTTTTAATTTAAAATATATAATTTATATGACTATTTCATGCAAACGGTAAATGAATGTATTATTAAAATTTAAATAATAATTATTTAGTAGAAAGGGTCAACAATATAAAAGCACTTTTCCACGTATTTTAAATGAAGACCATTTTAGCCGGTCAATCCAGCCTGCCTCTCAATCACTAGTTTTACACTTGGCGTGTTAGTTCAATTATGTCAGTGAGAGAAGACGTTTAAATTCCCAAGTTGGATCTTGCTCGGTCTTTGGCGGCTATGGTAGCCATTCCTGTGATTGACCTCCACGACTTTCCCGGTCACTCCAGAAAGCTCGTAGAAGGGTGCAAGCACCCGATTCGATGGTTAAGATCCATCGATAAAAAAAAAAAACATTGACCCTCTTCCAGGATCGTTTCTCCACAATCTTGGAGACGTCGCCGAGGTAAATTTCTGAGTCGTAATAATGACTAAATCTGACTCACTATTTGAACAAGAAATATTTAGTCCAACTCTCCCTACTCTCCCTATTTGAACTAGAAATATTTAGTACTACTTTTCCAAATACGAAGGCGAGGAGGGGACTGATGACTCGTTCAGGTCATCCTGACGCGTTTCCATGGAAGAATATTCTTACTTAAAACTCATTCCACTACTGATACTATAAATACATATTCATTTCATGGATGACTTCATTCCGCTCTTTTTCTCTCCCACTTTGCTTCTTTTGAAACTCTCCGACTTTGCTTCTTTTGAAACTCTCCAACGCCATGGCTGGAGTTGAAGCTGCAACAGGAAACGATCGATCCCAAGGTAGTTTATCCGACTCCTGGCGAGTGATCAACGGTCGAAATGACTGGGCCGGCTTGCTGGATCCGATGGACCCACTTTTACGTACGGAGCTCATCCGGTATGGGGAGATGGCTCAGGCTTGCTACGATGCCTTCGACAATGAATCCTACTCTAAGTACTGTGGAAGCTGCAAGTACGATCGCAGCAACTTCTTTAAGTGCCTCGGCATGGGTGAGTCGGGGTACGAGGTGACTCGGTATCTCTACGCCACCATCAACCTCCAGCTCCCCAACTTCTTCACGAAGCCCCTGGGTGCCGAGGATTGGAACGCCAACGCCAATTGGATGGGCTATGTGGCCGTCTCCACCGATGAGACGTCGAAACGTATCGGTCGCCGTGACATCACGGTCGCTTGGCGAGGCACTGCGACACAGTTGGAGTGGCTGGCTAACCTGACGGACTTTCTGGTGCCAGCCTCCTCGGAGGGTATACCGTGCCCTAATCCTGATGTCAAAGTTGAATCCGGCTTCATCAATCTGTACTGTGATAAGGTTCAGGGCGGCAGTTTATGCACTTACTCGGCAAGGGAGCGGATCTTGACTGAAGTGGCGACGTTGGTGGATCGCTACAAAGATGAGGAAATAAGCATCACCTTCACCGGCCACAGCTTGGGGGGTGCATTAGCCTTGTTGAGTGCCTTCGACGTAGCTGAGATGGGCCTGAACGTGACTACGGATGGACGGCCGATTCCGATTTGCGTCTTCTCCTTCTCTGCGCCGAGGGTAGGCAACAGCCGGTTCAAGGAACGGATAGAGGGGCTGGGGGTGAAGGTGTTGAGGGTGGTGAACGTTCATGACCTAGTTCCAAAGGTGCCAGGGGTATTAGTCAATAAGTCTGTGCCTGAGATCCTCAAGAAGTTGGGACAGTGGCTGCCATATTGGAGTTACTCCCATGTGGGAGTGGAGCTTCCTCTGGATCACAAGAATTCACCCTTCTTGAAGAGCACACTGGATCTATCTTGTTTCCATAATCTGGAAGCTCACTTACACTTGCTTGATGGGTAAGTCTTTTCTTCTCCACAAATATTGTGACTGCTGTTTTGTTCATTGATGTAATTCTCTTTAAATCATGTTAAGCTTCTGAAGCATGATCTTGGTGTTGGGAACAGGTACCATGGCAAGGGCCAAAGTTTCTTCCTCTCAAGTGGGAGAGACCCAGCATTGGTGAACAAAGCCAGCGACTTCCTGAAAGATGAAAGCCATGTGCCACCACGGTGGAGGCAGGAGGAGAACAAGGGGCTGGTGATGAAACACGACGGACGCTGGATACAGCTGGAGCGACCGATGTTCGACGAGCACCTGCCGGAAATTTACCACCACCGCCGGGAGCAGATTAGTCGCAACTCTCCTGTACATTAAATAAGATTTTTTTTGTGATGGAATATTACTCGTACAATAGAAAGATAGGATTGACACATTCTTTTTTGCGAATCTCTCTCTCTCTCTCTCTTCTTGCAATCATTTTACAATGATCCCAAAAGGCTTTCTTGTAATTTTTTAATAGGACGTTTAGGTTTGTACCCAACTTTTTAAACATAATTACACCAAATTTTGAACTTATTTTAAAAAGTACCTGACTATGACCCGTTCACACGTCAACTGCATATGTGTGTGTAAGATTTGACCAATCATGTGTCGCCATGAAAGCACGACACATCAGTACTCTGTGAGTCCAATGACACCTTAATTTCCAGAAACGTCATCACCAGTATAATATGTCATGTTATTAAATGACACAAAAACCTTAGTTTAATATATAACATGACAAACCACGCCATCATCCCGGCAGTACCTTTTATTATCAATTTAAAATATTTATAAATTTAAAAAATTATTTTAAAGCTTAAAAATTAAATTTATCATTATACTTAAAGGCTTATGTGGCACGTGATGACATGGCATGATGGTGTATCAAAGAATTTAATGACATGGCATCCTACATGTGCAATGAAGTGTCAATTGACGTGTCGTTCGACTCAACGAGTGTTGATGTGTTATGATGACATGGCGATACGTAACCAGTCAAAGTTTACGTGTCACTTTTCAATGTACACATATGCAATTGACCGGTTAAATTTAGGTATTTTTCTAAATAAGTTGAAAAGTTTGTCATTTGTCTAACTATGTTTAAAAAATTGGGTAAAACCCTAAAAGTCTCTTTTTTAATCATGTAGTGGTGTTGGTAGCTAAAATGGGAGATCTCCCTCCTTTTTTAAAAGAAATTAACGATAAGTTTTTTTAGTCAGGTGTTAAAGATTAGATTTTTAGGCTAAATTTGTTATCATGAAATAAATTAAAAATCAAATTTATAATTGAATTTTTGAACATAATGTAAATTATCAAGGGAATAATTAAAACAAGAGGAAGAATGAGGTTATGGACTTATGTCCTAACCCTCCCCCTGAAGCTCAATTTATAGATGAATTAAACTATAAAATTATAATTATATCCCTAAAACTTAAACTATAAAGAGTCGTTTTTGGATTCTTACTTTTAAGTGTCTTTTTAAAATGTGTGAACTGATAGAGATAAAGATAGATAATGATTGAATTAGAGACAGACTCAAATTGTAGAGTTCTAATCACCTACAGTCTTTGTGTAACTCTATAAATAGTTTACACCTTATTAATGATAATTATGGCAATATTATTCTTCATTATTATATTCTACATTGTATCACAGCAAGTACTCGTATGTGGACATTCCACCCAAATTATCCAAGTACCTACACGTGAGGGGGAGTGTTAAAGAATAGTCCCACATAGATTAGTGAGATCAAATATTTTGAGTTTATTAGTTAGTAGAAGAGGTTTCCTATGTGACTAGTCAATTTGGGCTAGGCCTAGGACCCAACTTTACATGATATCAGAAGCAGCCTCAGTAGCTATAGCCCACTGTCGCCACCCATACCCCCCCCCCCCCCCCCCCCCCCCCCCCCCCCCCCCCCCCCCCCCCCCCCTCTCGTGCTCCCTACGGTCTCCTGTCATCACAGTTCAGTCTCGTTGGTGCCATCACCGCCATTCGCCCCTCCGCCCACATGGTCGACTGCACATAGTTCTTCCCTCCCCCCTCGACACCATGTCCGGCACAGCGTGCGAACTCGCAGGTGAAGTTCACTCGTGTAAATTTCACACATGTGATTTTTTTTTTGTAGAACAAAAAATAAAAAAATCTTTCACTGTAGAGCGTCTTCTTCCTATCCGAACGATAAGATTTCGTCCGTCCCAGCCACTGATCTTCCATCGGGCGATGCAATTCCGTCCAACCCAGTTGCTCTTCCTCTGGACGATGTGATTCTATCTGCCCCAGCCCCCTCTAGTGTCTCTACTCTTCCGCCAGATGATACGATTCCGTCCGCCCCAGCCGCCTTCAATGCCGCTACTCTTCCTCCAAACGATGTAATTCCCGTCCGGCCCAGCCGCCTCCAGTTAGGGGTGGCTTCGAACCTAGCCGGTTTGCGAGCAGCTCGAGTTCAGCTCGGTTCGATTCGATATCTCGAGCTCGAGATCCGAAATCGGCTCGTTTAAATTAACGAGCCGAGCTTGGTCAAAACTAGATTTGGCTCGACGGCTCGCGAGCCGGCTAGTTAATTTAATGAGAGGCGGATTCGGGGGGATTTGGGAAATTTTTGGCAGTCTGCCATCTCCCAAATTTTTTTTTTGTGATGGAATATTACTCGTACAATAGAAAGATAGAATTGACACATTCCTTTTTGCGAATCTCTCTCTCTCTCTCTCTCTCTCTCTCTCTCTACTGTTAGTGTTTCGTTCAAATGCGATGGCAAACATAGGAGAGTAAAAAGTAGTTCACCTCAAATGGTGCAATCATTTTACAATGATCCCAAAAGGCTTTCTTGTAATTTTTTAATGGGACGTTTAGGTTTGTACCCAACTTTTTAAACATAATTACACGAAATTTTGAACTTATTTTGAAAAATACCTAACTTTGACCCGTCAAGTGCATATGTGTTTGGTCAAAAGTTGCTCGTATGATTTGACCAATCATGTGTCGCCACGAAAGCACTACACATCAGTACTCAATGAGTCCAATGACACGTCAATTTCCAGAAACGTCATAACCAATGTAAGATGTCATGTCATTAAATGACACAAAAACCCTTAGTTTAAGATATAACATGATAAACCATGCCATCATCCACGTAGTACCTTTTATTATCGATTTAAAATATTTATAAATTTTAAAATAATTTTAGAGCTTAAAAATCAAATTTATCGATACACTTAAAGGCTTATGTGGCACGTGATGACATGCCTTGATGGTGTATAAAAGAATTTAATGACATGGCATCCTACATGTACGATGATGTGTCAATTGATTCGACTCAACGAGTGTTGATGTGTTATGATGACATGGCGATACATAATCAGTCAAAGCTTACATGTCACTTTTCATAGTACACATATGCAGTTGACCGGTCAAATTTAGGTATTTTTCTAAATAAGTTGAAAAGTTTGTCATTTGTCTAATTGTGTTTAAAAAATTGGGTAAAACCCTAAAAGTCTCATTTTTAATCATGTAGTGGTGTTGGTAGCTAAAATGGGAGATCTCCCTCCTTTTTAAAACGAAATTAACGATAAGTTCTTTTAGTCATGTGTTAAAGATTAGATTTTTAGGCTAAATTTGCTATCATGAAATAACATAAAAATCAAATTTATAATTTTATTTTTTAACTAATATAAATTATCAAGGGAATAATTAAAACAGGAGGAAGAATGAGGTTACGGACTTATGTCCTAACCCTCCCCTCGAAGCTCACTTTATAGATGACTTAAACTATAAAATTATAATTATATCCCTAAAAATTAAACTATAAAGAGTCGTTTTTGGATTCTTACTTTTAAGTGTCTTTTTAAAATGTGTAAACTGATAGAGATAAAGATAAAAATAGTTATAGATATAAAGATAATGATAGAGATAAAGATAGTTAATGATTGAATTAGAGACAGACTCAAATTGTAGAGTTCTAATCACCTACATTCTCTGTGTAACTCTATAAATAGTTTACACCTAATCAATGATAATTATGGTAATATTATTCTTCTTTATTTTATTCCACATTGTATCACAGCAAGTACTCGTCTGTGAACCCTCCACCCAAATTATCCATGTGCTTACAGTGAGGGGGAGTGTTAAGGAATAATCCCACATGGATTAATGAGATCAAATATCTTGAATTTATTAGTTGGCAGAAGAGGTTTCCTATATGACTAGTCATTTTGGGATAGGCCTTGGACCCAACTTTACATGATATCAGAGCTTATCTGCCGTCATTGGAAATCCTTATCGGAAGCAGCCTCTGTAGCTACAGCCCATTGTCGCCACCCATACCCCCCCCCCCCCCCCCACCTCGACACCCTGTCCCGCACAACGTGCGAACTCACATGTGAAGTTCACTCGTGTGAGTTTGGCACGTGTGATTTTTTTTTAGAATAAAAAATAAAAAAATCTCTCACTGCAGAGCATCTTCTTCCTATCTGGACGATGAGATTTCATCCGCCCCAGCCGCTGATCTTCCTCTGGACGATGTGATTCTATCTGCCCCAACCACTTCCAGTGCCGTTGCACTTCAGCCAGACGATGCGATTCCGTTCGCCCCAACCGCCTTCAATGCCACTACTCTTCCTCCAAACGATGTAATTCCTGTCTGGCCCAGCCGCCTCCAGTTAGGGGTGGCTTCGAACCTAGCCGGCAAGGGAGAGGCTCGAGTTCGGCTCGGTTCGAGTCGATACCTCTCGAGCTCGAGATCCGAAATTGACTCATTTAAATTAACAAGCTGAGCTCAACAAAAACCAGATTCTGCTCTACAGCTCGCGAGCCGGCTCGTTAATTTAACGAGCGGTGGATTCGGGGGGATTTGGGAAATTTTCGGCAGTCTGCCATCTCCCGAATTTTTTTTTTTGTGTCTCTCTCTGGCGCTCTCGCTCTCTTGGTCTCCTCCTTCCCTTCTCTCTTCTTCCTCCGAAATTGTTTTCTCCCTCTCTCGGCCTCCATCTCCCTTCTCCCTCTCGCCGCCGCCGCACCTAAACCTTCCCCCCGCGCATCGCCTTCTCTGCCTCTCATCGTCGTCATTGTCGACTCCCGTAGCGTCGTCATCGCCTCGTCGTACCCCAGCTAGGGCAGCTGCTCCGAACCCCCTCCCGTCATCGTCACCCACCTACTACCGCCTGCTGCCGCCGTCAGACCAACCGACCACCGCTCTCGCCGGAACAACACAAACCCCCCCCCGAATAATTTTCCCCCTCGACGCTCCGTCCCGCAGCGTGCGAACTCGCACGTGCAGTTCACACATGCAAGTTTTGAACTTGAGATTTTTTTATTAAAAAAAAAAACTTGCAAATCCTATTCTCAGCCTGTTTTTCCACTGGAGGATGCAATTTTGTCAGCCCTAACCGCCTCTGGTACTGTTTTCCTCATGACGATGCAATAATACGTAAAAATATAGTGTGTTAACGTTAGCATTTGATCAAATTTTTTGTTTATTTAATTATTTTTTTATAATTAATCATGTGCACAGTTAATTGGCTCACGTAATTATTGTATTAATGTATAATAAACTGCAATCATTAAATAATATAATATCTAATTTAATTAATTAATATATTAATTTATTTTAATTATACATTAATTTACTTATTCGTGTTGTAATCATGTTTGTTTGACCTAATTTGGGGTTTAAGTTTTATGTTTTAATTAAGTATACTATTATAAGTTATTTATTTTCTTGTTTTTTATATTTTTCTCATTTTGGGACACTAACACTGGAAACTGTTTTCCAATGTACATGAACTTGTCCACACTAATACCAAGTTTGAAATTGAATTTCATGTAGATAAATGAAATGAATTTGAAGCAGGAGATAAAGATGAACTTCAAATTCTAAGTTTGTTGACTAACCCCTCATAATTCTCATATCCGCAGTAGTTTCAAAGTCTACATTTAGTAATAGACTCATATTGTTCTTCCTTGCACCAAATACAGTTCAAGCTTTGATTTGTGGCAGTGATTGGGTTCGGGCTCTTAACGGTGTAAAGAAAAATCAAAAGGTCAATTTCTTTTATTAATTGTTTATTATGATATTTTTTAGTATTTTTTAGTAGTTTTTATTAAAATTTTGTTTTATGATTACAGCCTGAGAAGAAGAGTGTAGAGATAATGCTACCAGCTACATGATTTTTCATGTTTTTCTCATCATGGTAGTTTGAATACTTTTAACAACATTAAGTAACTAGTAGTAGAAGAGTATTTTTTTATCTGACAATAACAAATTTTATTTTTTTTGTTTTTGTCATAGGTGGAGATTTTGCTCATGCAGGGACATTCAGGGACGTATATTATTTTCTAGCAAGAAGAGAAACAACTATAGTTTGTAAATTTATAATGGATTTATAGTTTTTATTTGGGTGATTGTAAATTGATAGTGATATTTCATTTAATTTTTTTGTGTTTGATTATTGTATGGAGTTTATTCGTAATGTTATGCAATGTATGGACTGTTTAAACTATTTTATGGAGTTTATTCGTAATGTTATGCAATGTATGGAGTGTTTAAACTATTTTATGGAGTGTATAAATAATTTCATGGAGTGTATATGGAATGTATAGACAATTTTATGGAGTGTTTATGGAGTGTTTATGCAGGTATTATGTATATAGATTATGCCCAATTTTAAGTAGAGGTCATGCCGAATTTTATATAGGTATCATATACATAGATTATGCTTAATTTTAAGTAGAGGTCATGCCCAATCTTATACATGTATTATATATATACATGGGTTATGCCCAATTTTATGTAGAGATCATGCCCAATTTTATGTAAAATGTATGCATAAATTTATATACAATTTATTTGATATATATTTTTTGAAAAGTTTTAAATGTATGTTGAAGCTCAAGCTCGGCTCGAACTCGGTTAAAATTTTTGGGCTCGAGCACGATAACAATTTTAGGCTCGAGACGAGGCTCGGCTCGAAGCTCGACTCAAAATATTTAAATCAAGCTCGGCTCGAACATAGGCAGGTTCGGGCTCTGCTCGGCTCGATGCCACCCCTACCTCCAGTGCCGCTGCTCTTCCCAACTGTTTGCTCTTCTCCGCCGCTACTCTAGTCAACTGTTGTTCTCTCCAAACCACTTCCGAGAACACACTTCGTCTTTTTGAAGATCAAGATTAGACTCTCCTATCGTAGCTCCATCTTGAGGGGACATGATAGAGATAAAGATAACTAGTAATTGAATTAGATACATATTCAAATTGTAGAGTTCTAATCAATTAAAGTCTTTGTGTAACTCTATAAATAGTTTACACCTTATTAATGGTAATTACGGTAATAGTATTCTTCATTATTATATTCTACAAAAACTTCTATTACATCTACATAAGCTGAGTATTTACTTATGATCGGATTTTTTTTTCTTCCAAACCTGTTGTATCAGCTCCATTTTATTTTCTCTTCCAAAACTCGTTTTTGTTAATAGCCATGCATTAACTGCTATCCCAAAAATGTAAGTTTTTTCTTAGTTGAATCTGAATATCATGGCATGGAACCAAAGTAGTGGGTTTCATATGAATTAACAAAATCTAAAACTATCTCTTAATCTTGAGAAATACATACGACGGGACTAATCCGTTATCTTCCAAGAATATTTAAGCCGAGAGGTGCCAGTATTATAATGAGTGAATCATGTCAACAAGATATAGACATCACTAATTAAAACGAATGTAGCCTTCCTCGCTTACATACTTTATATCTTCGTTAATTTTTATAAACTGTTTTCAAAGAGCGCTTACGACCGCGGCACTTGCAGAGTTGACTGGATTCCAAATCGTAAACGGTGCATGATCTGTCGTAGGTACAGGCATTGCAGCAGAAGTCGTTATGTCTATTGTTATCGATCCAGCTTTGTGGGTCGCACGACCGTAATTTTGAAGAATGGTGATACAATGAAAAGATTAACACTCGCTTTTGATGACCACGTTGAAGAAAGAAAAACAACGATGATTCCCCCACATCTTGTCATTTTTCGTCAACTATGTACTTATGCTGCTGTTAAGGAATAATTCCACATGGATTAGTGAGTATAAAAATCTTGAGTTTATTAGTTGGAAAAAGGCTTACTAAGTTGGCTAGTTATTTTGCAATGGGCCTTGGACCTAACTTTACATAGTATCAAAACAAGTACTCGTATGTGGACCTCCACCCACATTGTCCACATATAGAATCTAAGGAATAATCCCACTATTGGGTTTGTGGATTGGAAGTGAGTATGGGTGGCATCGGGTCAAGCCAAGCTTGAACCTGCATATATTCGAGATGAGCTTGATCTCAGTACTTTGAATTCGAGTTCAAGCTGGAACACCCTCGAGCTTCAAATTAGAATCAAGGTCGAGCCTAAGAATTTCTAACAGAGATTGAGCTTGAGCCGAGTTTGAGCTCCAATCTACATTTAAAATTTTGGATAAAAGGCATGTCAAATAAATTGTACATAAAATTGTACATAAATTTTACTTAAATTTGTGCATAAGCTCTACATAAAATTGTATATGAGCACCGTGACAAATTTGTCAAACCATTCCCATGTTTTTACAAATTTATCAAACCTACATTCCAATGTTTTTGCAAATATGTACTGCATAAAATTTGTTTGTACGTAATCTATTCCGTTCCCTTACTCCCATTGGCAATGCCCGAGTTGGCAACACCCAAATACCAAAAGAGGGTTAAATCCTTCCTGCATAAAAATCGAAAGCTTAATCAAATAGTCACAAAACAAGACTAATTCACACGCACATGGAAAACCTATTTTGTCCCCAAGATACAACAAATCATCTTATAATCAGCGAGGTTGCTGCGGAATAAACCACAAGACACGTACTAGCTCATTGGTAAACAAAATAAGACAATTAATAAAGGGAAATTCAGTAGAACATATCAGAGATAACAAATATTGAAAAGGAGGAATAAAAGAAGTTAGAAAGCTTACTTGATAATAACGAATTAACAACACAATAACTCAAAAGAAGGCAAGAACGCTTATGATGTGATCAGATGTAGACCTCCCCAACTTCATGATACGGTGAGTGCAAGACTAGCGATGGGCTCGTATCATGCAGGGACAACGACGGAGATAGGCTTACAAGTAAGTTGGAGATCAACGGTTAACGATGACTACTAGCATGCATAAAGAACGAAGTCATGGGAGTTCACAACGTGAAGCTGACGCATGGCATGATTCACTCTACTTGTCGGGTCAAACCAAATTTGGGGTTGTTATTTCCGATTAAATTGAAAAATTAGAAAGGGTAATTTTCAAATTATGATAGGACTCCCCTTAGCCTAGTCGCAATCAAGCCTATGATAAAAATTGTGCTTCTCTTTCAATTTTGTTTGTTTAATCTATTGGAACAAACCCTCTTCAAAGAGAGAAATCAAAAGGAGAGGAATTAGAAAGAGAAGAGAAATCATAGTGGGTCTAGATATAATGGCTAAGGTTGATACCGGTCGATTTCGTGACATTACTGGAAGAAATTGCAAACACAAAAGTTGAAGGAAAGATGTGAAATTTTAAACAACAAAGTTGAAGAAATTTTGCAATTCGCATAATGGGTCAAAGAATAATGTTGAAGGAAATCAAAGTTACCTGTGACTTCCGTCGGCAACGCCAAAATCGTAAAATTGCATATGTTGAAAGATGAACATGGTGGAAAGATTGAGGAATCAATTTTCCAGAGGCAAAGAAGATTGAGAAATCAAAGTTACCTATGGGGGGGGTTAGTACACATGACTCAGGACATGATCTTCATGCGCATTACGCAGTTTATGTCCTGGTGTCGTTAGGGGGCGCCGAAATTCATGTCATGTACATGAACATACATGACTCAGGAATTCATGTCCCAAGACTCTCGCGCGGGGCTGTCTCTCTGGGCTCTCTCTGCCGCACACCTCTCTGCCATTGCATTCCCGCAGCCCTCTCTCATTCTTTGCTCCCTCTCTCGTCTCCATTCCCGCAACCCTCTCTCGTCTCCGCAACCCTCTCTCGTCTCCATTCCCGCAGCCCTCTCTCATTCTCTGCTCCCTCTCTCGTCTCCATTCCTGCAGCCCTCTCTCGTCTCCGCAACCCTCTCTCGTCTCCATTCCCATGGCCCTCTCTCATTCTCTGCTCCCTCTCTCATTCCCGCAGCCCTCCCTCGTTCCCGCAGAGCACGGGAGGTCGAGCATCTATTGCAGAGCTTCTCGGCCTCCCTCTCTTCTCCCTCTCGGCGTACCGTCGGAGCGCCGCCTCTATCAGCATTTCCCGCCGCCGTCGCCTTTGCCTAGCTCGTCCCCGTCGCCATCGCTGTTGCCCGCTGGCTCACTGCTGAGGAAGACAAAGATGTTTAATTTTTCCTAAGTTAGGAAAAATTAAACTATCTTCATAAAAATCATTAATTTATAATTTTTATTTATAAAATAATTATTTTTATTTTACAATTACTATATTAAAATAGTGATTTAATAGTCATAATTAAAATATTGTTAAAATAAATATTTGATAAATTATTTTGGCATAATTATCCGATTGCTATAGTTAATTAAACCAATGGTTTTAAATTTTGTGATAATATATTATTAATGAATAATACATAAAATATATTATGTACAAATATATAGTGTGTTAAAGTTATGATTAGATCAATTTTTTCTCTTAAATTATTCATTTTTAGGTTAAAGTATATCATATATTATTAATAAATTAATAACCTAACGTACTACTTTCGTTTTTTTATTTATAACGTTATTTATTTATTATTTATAATTAACCATATACGTATTTCATTGGCTCATATAATTACTATATTAATGTACAATAAAATATCTAATTCAATTAATAAATATATTAATAATGGTTATTTTACCTAATTTCGGGTTTAAGGATTATGTTGTAATTAAGTGCACTGTAAAGGTTTAGAGATTCTCTTGTTTTTTATGTTTTTCTCATGTTGGGGTACTAACACTAGAAACTGTTTTCCAGTGCATATGAAGTCGTCAACACTAACACCAAGTGCGAAGATGATCTTCATGTACATGACTGACATGATCTTCATGTTGGACATGAACTTGAAAAATCTATTTGGGGGATTAACCCGCGATAAGATTTTTCCACGTATTTTAAATGAAGACCATTTTAATCCAGCCTCTCGGTAGCTACTTTTATACTTCGCGTGTTGGTTGAATTATGTCGTCGCTACTTTTATACTTGGCGTGTTGGTTGAATTATGTCCGTGAGAGAAGACGTCTTAAATTCCTAAGTTGGATCTTGCTCGGTCTTTGGCGGCTATGGTAGCCATTACTGTGATTGACCTCCACGACTTTCCCCGTCACTCCAGAAAGCTCGTAGAAGGGTGCAACCACCCGATTCGATGGTTAAGATCCATCGATAAAAAAAAAACAGACATCCTATGGACATTGACCCTATTCCAGGATCGTTTCTCCACAATCTTGGAGACGTCGCCGAGGTAAATTTCTCAGTCGTAATAATGACTAAATCTGACTCCCTATTTGAACAAAGAAATATTTAGTCCAACTCTCTCTCTTCTTTCCCTATTTGAACTAGAAATATCTAGTACTACTTTTCCAAATACGAAGGCGAGGAGGGGACTGATGACTCGTTCAGGTCATCCTGACGCGTTTCCATGGAAGAATTAAGAGAGAAGAATATTCTTACTTAAAACTCATTCCACTACTGATACTATAAATACATATTCATTTCATGGATGACTTCATTCCGCTCTTTTTCTCTCCCACTCTGCTTCTTTTAAAACTCTCCCACTTTGCTTCTTTTGAAACTCTCCCACTTGGCTTCTTTTGAAACTCTCCAACGCCATGGCTGGAGTTGAAGCTGCAACAGGAAACGATCGACCCCAAGGTAGTTTATCCGACTCCTGGCGAGTGATCAACGGTCGAAATGACTGGGCCGGCTCGCTGGATCCGATGGACCCACTTTTACGTACGGAGCTCATCCGGTATGGGGAGATGGCTCAGGCTTGCTACGATGCCTTCGACAATGAATCCTACTCTAAGTACTGTGGAAGCTGCAAGTACGATCGCAGCAACTTCTTTAAGTGCCTCGGCATGGGTGAGTCGGGGTACGAGGTGACTCGGTATCTCTACGCCACCATCAACCTCCAGCTCCCCAACTTCTTCACCAAGCCCCTGGGTGCCGATGATTGGAACGCCAACGCCAATTGGATGGGCTATGTGGCCGTCTCCACCGATGAGACGTCGAAACGTATCGGTCGCCGTGACATCACGGTCGCTTGGCGAGGCACTGCGACACAGTTGGAGTGGCTGGCTAACCTGACGGACTTTCTGGTGCCAGCCTCCTCGGAGGGTATACCGTGCCCTAATCCTGATGTCAAAGTTGAATCCGGCTTCATCAATCTGTACTGTGATAAGGTTCAGGGCGGCAGTTTATGCACTTACTCGGCAAGGGAGCGGATCTTGACTGAAGTGGCGACGTTGGTGGATCGCTACAAAGATGAGGAAATAAGCATCACCTTCACCGGCCACAGCTTGGGGGGTGCATTAGCCTTGTTGAGTGCCTTCGACGTAGCTGAGATGGGCCTGAACGTGACTACGGATGGACGGCCGATTCCGATTTGCGTCTTCTCCTTCTCTGCGCCGAGGGTAGGCAACAGCCGGTTCAAGGAACGGGTAGAGGGGCTGGGGGTGAAGGTGTTGAGGGTGGTGAATGTTCATGACCTAGTGCCAAAGGTGCCAGGGTTATTACTCAATAAGTCTGTGCCTGAGATCCTCAGGAAGTTGGGACAGTGGCTGCCGTATTGGAGTTACTCCCATGTGGGAGTGGAGCTTCCTCTGGATCACAAGAATTCACCCTTCTTGAAGAGCACACTGGATCTATCTTGTTTCCATAATCTGGAAGCTCACTTACACTTGCTTGATGGGTAAGTCTTTTCTTCTCCACAAATATTGTGTCTGATGTTTTGTTAATTGATGCGATTCTCTTTAAATCATGTTAAGCTTCTGAAGCATGAACTTGGTATTGGGAACAGGTACCATGGCAAGGGCCAATGTTTCTTCCTCTCAAGTGGGAGAGACCCAGCATTGGTGAACAAAGCCAGCGACTTCCTGAAAGATGAAAACCATGTGCCACCACGGTGGAGGCAGGAGGAGAACAAGGGGCTGGTGATGAAACACGACGGACGCTGGATACAGCTGGAGCGACCGATGTTCGACGAGCACCTGCCGGAAATCTACCACCACCGCCTGGAGCAGATTAGTCGCAACTCTCCTGTACATTAAATAAGATTTTTTTTGTTATGGAATATTACTCGGACAATAGAAAGATAGAATTAACACATTCTTTTTTTCGAATCTCTCTCTCTCTCTCTCTCTCTCTATATGCTGTTGGGTTTTCTTGTAATTTTTTAAAGGGACGTTTAGGTTTGTACCCAACTTTTTAAACATAATTACACGAAATTTTGAACTTATTTTGAAAAATTCCTGACTTTGACGACAAATGCATATGTGTTTGGTCAAAAGTTACTGTAAGATTTGACCAATCATGTGTCACCATGAATGCATGACACATATTCCTGTGAGTCCAATGACGCATCAATTTCTAGAAATGTCATCACCAATGTAAGATGTCATGTCATTAAATGACACAAAAACCTTTAGTTTAATATATAACATGACAAACCACGCCATCATCCACGGAGTACCTTTTATTATCAATTTAAAATATTTAAAAATTTTAAAAATTATTTTAAAGCTTAAAAATCAAATTTATCGATACACTTAAAGGCTTATGTGGCGCGTGATGGCATGGCAAGAGAGTGTATCAAAGAATTTAATGACATGGCATCCTACATGTGCGATGAAGTGTCAAATGACGTGTCACTCGACTCAATGAGTGTTGATGTGTTACGATGACATGGTGATACATAATCAGTAAAAGCTTACGTGTCACTTTTCACTGTACACATATGCAGTTGACCGGTCAAATTTAGGTATTTTTCTAAATAAGATGAAAAGTTTGTCATTTGTCTAATTATGTTTAAAAAATTGGGTAAAACCCTAAAAGTCTCTTTTTTAATCATTTAGTGGTGTTGGTAACTAAAATGGGAGATCTCCTTCCTTTTTAAAACGAAATTAACGATAAGTTGTTTTAGTCATGTGTTAAAGATTAGATTTTTAGGCTAAATTTGTTATCATGAAATAACTTAAAAATCAAATTTATAATTGTATTTTTCAACTAATATAAATTATCAAGGGAATAATTAAAACAGGAGGAAGAATGAGGTTATGGACTTATGTCCTAACCCTCTCCCCGAAGCTCAATTTATAGATGAATTAAACTATAAAATTATAATTATATACCTAAAACTTAAACTATAAAGAGTCTTTTTTGGATTCTTACTTTTAAGTGTCTTTTTAAAATGTGTAAACTGATAGAGATAAAGATAAAAATAGTGATAGATATAAAGATAATGATAGAGATAAAGATAGTTAATGATTGAATTAGAGACAAACTCAAATTGTAGAGTTCTAATCACCCACATTCTCTATGTAAATCTATAAATAGTTTACACCTTATCAATGATAATTATCGCAATATTATTTTTCATTATTATATTCTACATTGTATCACAACAAGTGCTCGTATGTGGACCTTCCACCCAAATTATCCATGTGCCTACATGTGAGGGGGAGTGTTAAGGAATAGTCACACATGGATTAGTGAGATCAAATATCTTGAGTTTATTAGTTGGCAGAAGAGGTTTTCTATGTGACTAGTCATTTTGGGATAAGACTTGGACCCAACTTTACATGATATCAAAGCTTATCTGCCGTCATTAAAAATCCTTATTGGAAGCAGCCTCTATAGCTACAGCCCAATGTCGCCACCCTTACCCCCCCCTCGCCCTTCCTACGGTCTCCTGTCGTCACAGTTTAGTCTCGACGGTGCCATCACCGCCATTCGCCCCTTCGGCCACACGGTCGACTGCACACCGTTCTTCCTCCCCTCCTTCCCTCTCCCCCTTGACTCCCTGTCCCGCACAGCGTGCGAACTCACATGTGAAGTTCACTCGTGTGAGTTTCGCACATGTGATTTTCTTTTGTAGAGTAAAAAATAAAAAAATTTCTCACTGCAGAGCGTCTTCATCCTATCCGGATGATGAGATTCCGTCTGCCCCAGCCGCTGATCTTCCACCGGGCGATGCAATTCCATCCAACCTAGCTACTCTTCCTCTGGACGATGTAATTTTATCTGCCCCAGCCACCTCCAGTGTCGTTGCTCTTCCGCCAGATGATGCGATTATGTCCACCCCAGCCGCCTTCAATGCCGCTACTCTTCCTCCAAACGATGTAATTCCCGTCCGGCCCAGACGCCTCCAGTGCCGCTGTTCTTCCCGACCATTTGCTCTTCTCCACCGCTACTCTAGTTAACTGTTGTTCTCTCCAAACCACTTCCGAGAAGGCATTTTCTCTTTTTGAAGATCAAGATTAGACTCTTCTATCGTAGCTCCATCTTGTGGGGGACATGATAGAGATAACGATAACTAGTAATTGAACTAGATACATATTCAAATTGTAGAGTTTTAATCACCTACAGTCTTTGTGTAACTCTATAAATAGTTTACACCTTATCAATGATAATTACGGTAATAATATTCTTCATTATTATATTCTATAAAAACTTAAATTTTCGAAACGCAGATAAGATTGAGAAATCAAAGTTACCTATGACTTTTCCACGTATTTTAAATGAAGACCATTTTAACCGGTCAATCCAGGCACTCAATCACTAGTTTTACACTTGGCGTGTTGGTTGAATTATGTCCGTGAGAGAAGATGTCTTAAATTTCCATTTCTGTGATTGACGTCCACGACTTTCCCCGTCACTCCAGGAAGCTCGTAGAAGGGTGCAACCACATGATTCGATGGTTAAGATCCTTCGATAAAAAACAAACAGACATCCTATGGACAATTTTGGAGACGTAGCCGAGGTAAATTTCTCAGTCGTAATAATACCAAGTTTGTGGAGGAAATATTTTTTCTTGTCTTCTTCGTAGAAAAGTCTCAACATTGAGAAACATTGAGGGGACGGATGACTCTTTCAGGTCATCTTGACGCGTTTCCATTGAAGAATTAATAGAGAAGAATATTCATAGTTAAAATTCATATCGATATTGATACTATAAATACAAATTCATTTCATGGATGACTTCATACTTCATTCCACACTTTTTCTCTCCCACTTTGCTTCTTTTGAAACTCTCCAACGCCATGGCTGGAGTTGAAGCTGCAACAGGAAACGTTCGACCCCAAGGAAGTTTATCCGACTCCTGGCGAGTGATCAACGGTCGAAATGACTGGGCCGGCTTGCTGGATCCGATGGACCCACTTTTACGTACAGAGCTCATCCGGTATGGGGAGATGGCTCAGGCTTGCTATGATGCCTTCGACAATGAATCTTACTCAAAGAACTGTGGAAGCTGCAAGTACGATCGCTGCAACTTCTTGAAGTTCCTTGGAATGGGTGAGTCGGGGTACGAAGTGACTCGGTATCTCTACGCCACCATCAACCTCCAGCTTCCCAACTTCTTCACGAATCCCCTGGGTGTCGATGATTGGAACGCCAACGCGAATTGGATGGGCTACGTGGCCGTCTCCACCAATGAGACGTCGAAACGTATCGGTCGCCGCGACATCATGATCGCTTGGCGAGGCACTGCGACACAGTTGGAGTGGGTAGCTAACCTGACGGACTTTCTGGTGCCAGCCTCCTCAGAGGGTATACCGTGCCCTGATCCTGATGCCAAAGTTGAATCTGGCTTCATCAATCTGTACTGTGATAAGGTTCAGGGCGGCAGTTTTTGCAAATACTCGGCAAGGGAGCGGATCTTGACTGAAGTGGCGACGTTGGTGGATCGCTACAAAGATGAGGAAATAAGCATCACCATCACCGGCCACAGCTTGGGGGGTGCATTAGCCTTGTTGAGTGCCTTTGACGTAGCTGAGATGGGCCTGAACGTGACTACGGACGGACGGCCGATTCCGATTTGCGTCTTCTCCTTCTCTGCGCCGAGGGTAGGCAACCGCCGGTTCAAGGAACGGGTAGAGGGGCTGGGGGTGAAGGTGTTGAGGGTGGTGAATGTTCATGACCTAGTGCCAAAGGTGCCAGGGGTATTAGTCAATAAGTTTGTGCCTGAGATCCTCAGGAAGCTGGGGCAGTGGCTGCCATATTGGAGTTACTCTCATGTGGGAGTGGAGCTTCCTCTGGATCACAAGAATTCGCCCTTCTTGAAAAGCACACTGGATCTATCTTGTTTCCATAATCTGGAAGCTCACTTACACTTGCTTGATGGGTAAGTCTTTTCTTCTCCACCAATACTGTGACTGCTGTTCAGTTAATTGATGCGATTCTCTTTCAATCATGTTAAGCTTCTGAAGCATGAACTTGGTTTTGGGAAACAGGTACCATGGCAAGGGCCAAAGTTTCTGCCTCTCAAGTGGGAGAGACCCAGGATTGGTGAACAAAGCCAGCGACTTCCTGAAAGATGACAGCCATGTGCCCCCACGGTGGAGGCAGGAGGAGAACAAGGGGCTGGTGTTGAAACACGACGGACTCTGGATACAGCCGAAGCGACCGATGTTCGACGAGCATCTGCCGGAAATCTACCACCACCGACTGGAGCAGATTAGTCGCAGCTCTAAATAAGAATGCTTTCTGATGGAATATTACTCGGACAATAGAAAGATAGAATTGACACTTCTTCTAATGTTTTACTCCATGTAATGGTGTTGGTAGATAAAATGGGAGATCTCCCTCCTTTTTAAAAAGAAATATAGAGGCTGATGCATAGAGTACTATTTTTCTTTCGATAACGGACTAACAGTTTGACTTCCCTGGTCTTGTGCACCAAGCGACCTTTTCAACGCGTTTACTCCTGGCTTAGTTGGTATTCCTTGGCAGTTTTTGCCCTTTAGAGTTCCTTCGTTGAGACTTTGAGTAGAAAAATATATAACAATCCTTGTTGGTCACAAGACAATAAGTAAAATTATTTTTTTTTTAAAAAAAAAATGGGGGACTAACAGATGAACTAAGATTTCTAGAAAAAAAAACTTTTTATTGATGGCATTACATCATATAGTCGGAGAACTTCCATGGCTAGTACATGGTGAACTCTGCAACTCCACTCATGCGTGAAGCTTGCTCAAATTTTCACTGTTTGGGCACACTCCCGGTCCAGAAAATGCTGCCAAAGAAGAAAAATCAAGAGCGGATCATGATGATCAAAAGAATAGAAGTCAGGGAGAGTGACAACAGAAAAGAAGGTGAAAGTGTGAGGGGAACTTACGACCCCCGCACTCGCAGAGTTGCTTCGGTGGTGGACCATCGTAACCGGTGCAAGCTCCGCCGTAGGGACAACCACTCCGGCAGAAGGTGTCACATCTCTTGTGATCGCCCTCACTTGCTGGGTCACAAGACTTCCACTTATACCTCTCGCAACATTTTGCGGCGCAGTCTGGTGCACACAGGAGAAATATTTAGAAGCTGCAAAAGAGTATTTAAAAACGATGAAACAATGAAAAGATTAGAACTCACTTGCAGCGATGACGATGCTAAGGAAAAGAAGCAGAATGAGGACTCTGGATCTTGCCATTTCTTCTGCTCTGTACCTTCGCTGCTCTGAGCGGACTTTATAGAGTTGTGGAGTAGCAATGGAAGACAACTTTGGAATTTTACGGTTACTTAACATTAATGAGGAGCAAAAGTTTGTTGTTGAGTGTAATTAGGACTCTTGTTTTAGTCCAACATGGAATGGAAAATGTTAAGAAATAGTCCCACATAGATTATTGGATACAAGGATCTTGAATTAGTAGTTGGAAAAAAAAAAGGTTCCTTAAGTGGCTAATCCATTTTACAAATTTAACATGGTATCAGAGTAAGGTTCTCATATGTGGGCCTCTGCGTGCCACCACGTGAAGGCCTCTACCCAAATTATCAACCACGTGAGGGGAGTCCTAAAAGGATAGTCTCACATACATTAGTGAGTATAAAGATATTGCATTTATTAGTTGGGATAAGGCATTCAACCCAATTTAAAATGATATAAAAGTAAACCATTCAGTATGTGGGCTTCCACCTAAATTATCCACTTGTAGAGCCACAAAAGAGAGCGGGCCTACATGTGAAGGGGAGTGTTAAGAAATAGTTTCACATGGATTAGTGGATACAAATACCTTGAGAGCATTATGATATCGAGTAATACAAATAGAGCACTGAGAAAATTTTCAGCGACCATCATTGTTCCTTAGTTTGTGTTTTATATAGTTTTACATTTAATTAGTTGTTTACTCAATTACTCTCTTAATTGTCATTGGAGTGTAAGCATATGTGACTATCCGTGAAGTCGCCATATGATAAAAGAAATAAATAAAAAAACCAAAGACGAACTATTTTATTAATTGCATCCCATGGCTAGTACATGTTGAAGTCTTATTCCTTGAGAAAATTATCTCTGCAACTCCATTAAAGAGTGAAGCTTACTCTAATTCCCAGAACTGTCTGGGCAGACTCCCGGGCCACTGAATGCTACAAAAGAAGAAAGAGCAACAGAGTATAATCAGACGAAGAGAAATCTGGGAAGTTTGACAGAGGAAAAGTAGAAGAAAGTGAGAGGAACACTTACGACCGCCGCACTCGCAGAGCTGTTTGGGATTTGGAGGATCGTAACCGGTGCAAGCTCCGCCGTAGGGACATCCAGTGCGGCAGAAGTCGTTACATCTCTTGTTATCGCTCTCGCTTGCTGGATCGCATGGCTGCCCCTCGTACCTCTTGCAGCATTCTGCAGCACAGTCTGGTGCACAAAAGAAGAAGAATTAAACAGTTGGTAAGATAGAGACTAATCAAACATTTGAGAAGCTTCAAAGTGAGTAATGAAGTACGATGAAACAATGAAAAGATTAGCACTCACTTGCGGCGATGACCATGCTGAGAAAAAGAAGAGCAACGAGCACACCCGATCTTGCCATTTCTTCTGCTCCGTAGCTCTGCTGGGTTCGTGGATTGGATATGAGGAGGAATGCTACTCTGAAGGAAATTTATAGAGTTGCAGAGGATCGTTTGGAGGAATCCCAGCGAGCATGCTTCTCGTTTATTTTGGAATGAATGGTAAAGAGGGTCTCGATTCCGATCTGCTTAAATGGAAAATATATCGCTATCGAAGATTTTACTATCTTCCGCGAGTTTTTAAGGAAAGCTGCCGTGCTTGATAGAGGAGCTCCGTCGATGATCCTGCGCGTGGGTGTAATTGATATCTGAGAGATGATCTTAGATAATTATATAACTAATTGAATAGTTTCTAATTATGTAATTAATTAACTGATTTAATGGAATAACAAGCTACTTAATTAAATAAATACGAATTAATTAGTAATAATAAATTAATTATTTGAATAACTGCTAATTATGTGACCGCCTAATTAATTAACTAATTATTTAATTAACTAACCAAAAATATAATTTAATGTAATATTGGTCAATATTAATATGCTCACAAGTCGTATTAGGTCCATGTTGTAAAGAATATTTCAATTCGATACATGTATACATTAACATTAATTTTATTTTCGCTTGGACTTGGCGGACTTAAGAGTGATGTGCTCCAGGTGGTGGTGGATGTCCGGCGGGTGGTCATCGAGCCTCGACCGCTCCGGCTGTACCCACCGCCCGTCGTCGCTCCTGACCATCCCCTTGTTCTCATCCTGCCTCCAGTACGGTGGCACAAGGTGGTGATCTTTCAGGAAGTTGCTGGCTTTGTTCACCAATGCTGGGTCTCTCCCACTCGAGAGAAAGAACCTTCGGCCCTTCCCATGGTACCTGTTTTCCATTCCAAATGTTTAGAATAAAGAAATCATGTACTGAAGTTCGCTGCACCTAATTTGATGGTACAGGAGCCTTTCTTTAATTGTTTAAGAGTCTCTATCTCTGATACTTAGTGCTTGAAGACAGTGAGTGGATGTCCCCCATTAATAAACTATAATTTTCTTGTAAATCTATCTATCCAAGTCAGAGAAAAGTATGGATTTGAGAGGTCTTTGGAAGGAGACTTACAACTTTAAACAATTTCAGATGATGCAGACTGCAGAGGACAACTGTTTCCAGACAACTTCCACATATTATAATATAATCCACTCTAAGGGTGTATTTGTTCTATCAACATGCAAATAGTTTGGCTTTTCTTCCATTTTTTTTATGAGAGATGTTACTCAGTTTGAATGGACAAAGAGTGGAAGGCAGAGATTGGTTTGTAATCCTAATCGTGGGATGATAGTTTGAGGTCATAGTCTGAAGCCTACCAGGTATTTGATAAATTTCATTAATGAGGTGATGCTGCGAGTTGCACCACTAGGCCATAGATTATCTCAACTTTCAATCAGTTTGATCACTTTACAAGCCTAAGTTTGTGCAGACGAGATTCAAGAAATCATAAATGAGCAAAAGATTTCAAACCCATGTAAAATCCTGCATAACAGTAAAGAGTTTTGGAGAAGAAAAGATCAACTTACCCGTCGAGCAAATGTAAATGAGCTTCTAAATTGTGGAAACAAGATGGATCATTTGTATCCTTCAAGAAGGGGGAGTTCTTGTGATCCAGTGCGAGCTCCACTCCCACATGGGAGTAACTCCATGGCAGCCACTCTCCGAACTTCCTGACAACCGTAGGCGTAGTCTCATTTACAAATATCCCTGGCACCTTTGGTACTGTATCATGAACATTCACCACCCTCAGCACCTTTACTCCCAGCCCTTCTATCCTTTCCTTGAACCGGCCATTCCCTACCCTGGGGCCGGAGAAGGAGAAGACGCAAATGGGTATTGGCCGCCCGTCTTCCGTCACGTTTAGACCCATTTCAGCAATGTCGTAGGCACTCAATACGGCTAATGCACTCCCCAAGCTGTGGCCAGTGAAGGTGATGCTTATTTCCTCATCTTTGTACTGATGCACTAACCTTCTCACTTCAGTCAAGATCTGCTCCCTTGCCGAGTACTTGCAAAATCTGCATCCCTCCACCTTATCAGTGTACAGATTGATGAACCCGGCCTCTACTTTGACGGTAGGATCTGGGCAAGGTATGCCCTCCGAAGAGGCTGGCACCAAGAAGTCCATCAGGTCAGCCACCCATTCCAAGCGCGTCACTGTGCCACGCCACGCCACCGTAATGTCCCGCCGGCCTATACGTTTCGACGTTTCATCGGAGGAGACGGCGACGTAGCCCATCCAATTGGCATTCTCGCTCCACACATTCGCTCGCGCGGACTTCCTAAAGAAATTTGGGAGGTTGATGTTGGAGGTGGCGTAGAGATACCGAGTCACCTCGTACCCCGACTCACCCATGCCGAGACCCTCAAAGAAATTGCGACGGTGGTACTTGCAGCTACCACAGTACTTGGAGAAGGGATCGAAGTCGAAGGCGTCGTAGCACCCTTGGGCCATCTCCCCGTACCGTATCAGCTCCCTACGTAAAAGTGGGTCCATTGGGTCGAGCATGCTGACCCAATCATCTCGACCGTTGATCTCTCGCCACGAGTCAGCCAAGTTTCTTCCTGGTTCTTTGCCTCTTGTTGCAGCCCCAGCTTCGTGTATCTCTCTCTCCAACTCTCTGATGGTGGAGACTAGAGTTTCATCCGTCTTCGGTGAGGCTCTTACCGCTGTCAAGGATCTCCTTGTCTTGGACCCCTCGAGCTTTAGATCACACGATCGACCTCCGAAATTCAACTTGACAAGCGTACTCTGAGACCGGAATTTTCCATGGACGGATTCTCCCAGCGGAGGAACCGCGTTCTTCACGGAGACAGCCATGGAAGGAGAAGGAGACCAAGGTAGGAAGCCTTGCCCAAGAGAAGGGTATATATAAACTCATCAATGAATTGAATAACAGAGTTGGGGGCCACGCCGCGTGGGAATGATGAAAGCAGGAACACGGCAGTAAGATTCCCAAGACAAAATATCAAAATACATCACCAGGATAATGATTCAAGAGAAATGAACTTTGAAATTCCACGAAAAGATACTGACCCCGATCGTCATGTGGAGCAGTGGGGAAGACGACTTCGATTAAGAGTAAAATATTTCGTTTATAAATCGAAATCATTTTAATCAGAAAATAAATGTTAGATCCAGCGTCAACGAGTGGTAAAATCCAAATAGCTAGTATTCAAATTCTCTTTCCCCACGTGTTTCCCTTTGCTAAGGTTTGGACGCGGCATTGAGTACTGACTCGATGTAGAGAATCTTGCATCTAATCGGTCAAGAAAGTTAGGCGTGAAATTGAATCGAAGCGGGTTACCAGGCACGTACCCGGTACCCCACCCGACCCTTCCAGGAAAAAACTGAAACGTTAATTATAGTTACAATTTAATCCTTTTAATAATTTATTATATTTAATTTTTTATTTTGTCGTAAAAGGATGAAAAACTCTTTAATTCTTTTAGATTTTTTTAGTTTTTGATGGTTGGGATTTTGAGACTCTCCTAGCAAATTTCTCTAATTAGTTGGTAGTGTCCACTAGATGTCAGTGAATTTTATCGATCAATTCGTAGAGGGACCTTTCCGAAGTTCAAATTATGCTAACAAAATGTGAATTTCGTTGTCATGGGGATATTTATATTTTTTTTATTTTTTTGTTAAAATTAATTTTCCCTTATCTAAGGAATAAAATCATTAAAATTAGAAATAAATAATATATATATATATATATAAAATCCAAAAATGTTACAATGTTCATGCACAACTACTACCAATCCTCAAAGGAAACTCTTCTATAAAGAGTGGACAATGTCGTGGGATAACCACTATGCTCTCTATACTAGGCGTTTGTAGCAGTTCGGAGTTGTCAAAATGCAGAACCCAATCTAGAATGCCATAGTTTGTATTGCCATATTATTCATATCAACATCAAATATCTCCTATAACACAAAATATCATCAAATTGAACTTGTAAGACAAAAAAAAAAAAAAAAAACATTTAATTGAGTAATTTATAATATTTATATCAATATAAGGATACGCACAAGCTAACTGATTTTCGATGTAGGCTCACCCAATGAGTGAAAAGTGGACTAAAAAGTATACGATGAATAAAAAAACAAACAGTGAAGACTGCATAAGGCCAATAAAATTGGGGAACATTTATAGACAACATAGTAGTTCGGCTAACTTCTACAAGATGTCGATGTTTTCTTTTGGATACACCATTTTATTGAGGTGTATAAACACAAGACGATTGATGAATGAACATTTTTTCCTTGCAAAATTTTTGAAAGTTGGAGGAAAAATTCTCTTTAGCGTTATCAGACAGAAAGATTTTGACATTGGTTTTAAACTGATTTTTCACCATAGCGCAAAAGGAGGAAATATTCGCAACCCTATCCTTCATCAAATATAACCATGTAACTCTCAAGTAATTATCCACGAATATAAAAAATACTTAGATTGAAATATATTTGGGACATTAACAGGTCCTCACACATCTGAATGAACAAAAGTAAAAGGACTGAAAATAATATTCTTTTGCTTGGGTTGAAAAACCGATCTATGGAGTTTTCCAGGCTCACAAAATTCACATGACAACAGTGAAACAAAATGAAGAGAAGGAACTAAACTTTTAAAATTTTCTAATGAGGGATGGTCAAACCTTTTATGCCATTTGTAAGCCTCTTCTGTTGTGGTTACTTTTAATATTGTCAATGTCGTAGGGTCTATAAGGTAAAAGCCCCCTCTCTCATGGTTGCAACCAATCACCCGTTTCGTTTTGATGTCATGAAACATACAATGAGATGGAAAAAAGGTAACATAACAAATTAGTCTTTTGGTTAATTGACTCGCCAACATAAGACTCAATGGGAATTGAGGGACAAACAAAACATTAGAAAGTGAAAACGATGGTGAAATGGTGGATTTACCAATAACCTAAATTCTAGTTTGTGATCCATCTTCAATGGCGACAAAGCGGTCTAAAGTGCATGATGTCATAGTGGATAAATTTTTAATTTTACCTGTGAGGTGCTCAGAAGCTCCAGAATCAATGATCCAATGTGAATTACTAGAGCATGAAAGAAAGGAATACGTACCAATAGTAGCAATTGTGGTCGTTGTGTTGCTTTGGGGAGCAGTCATCATACACTTCCTTTACTGACCACCAGTGTTAGAGGTAGGAGCATTCCCACCTCTACCTCTTCCTCTATCGGGTGTCTTTCTATCTCTTCCTTTGTTAGGTGTCTTTCAACCTCTTCCTTTACCTCTACCAAAACCATTGTTCTCTCTCTCTTAGTAAAACATAGCTAAGTTCTCCACTTGTTCTGGTTGACTGTTGGACTCCTTAACTGGAATTTGTAGCATGGTTGCACATACATCATTAAAAGAAGGTTTTGCAGCAGAGCTAAGTACATGTGACTTGGCAAAATCCAATTAGGGTGGTAGATTAGCAAGACATATAGTTGACACCAGGTCTTCCCTCTATTTTTCCTGTGTAGCAACATCTCGTGCATATGGTTGTGTAACCTTCCACACCTGAAGTAGCCCTTTGAATCTAGCAAAATACTCATGAAGATTGTCTTCACACTTTGTGTTGCACATCTCCTAAAAAAATGTCATAAATCTTTTGTAGATTGTCAGGGGTATAATAGAATTCAAAACATGTGTCTCAGATTGCTTTAGCTGTCTCTAGGTACACCACATATTACCCCAGACTATTAATCAACTAGTTAATAACTAATGTGTCTTCCCTCAACCACTTATGGTAAGAGGGTTGATTCACATGTATAGGTGGCTAAGTTATATGCTCAACAAGGTCTCTAGTAATAAAAAAAATGTTTCACACATTGAGACCAAGACAAGTAATTACTCATGTGCATGACAAAAAGGTGATTTCAACCATTGAATATGAACAAAAAACAAATTTTGAGGGGGATAATTCGGCTTGAGTAAAAACAACTTTGTGACTATCAAAAACTTGAATTGAATCCCTCATAATGTGAATTATAAGGTGAAACTCATCTGATTAAGGAGAGAACTTGCTGAATTGACTTTAGCCTTTTCCTCCTCTTCAAAACTAGTTGAACCCTTTATTGCTTAAAGACTTAATTAAGTTTCCTTTTTCACTATACTTTCGATCATCTTTATTTTTAACCCTAGAATTCTAACTTTGATACCATGTAGAATTTTATGGTTTAATCCATAGATTACTTTGTTTGAGAAGAAGAAGAAAGAAGGAAGAAGAGAAGATATTAAGAGAAGGAGAAAGCAAGAACACAAGTTCAGGAGAGACAGTTTAGGGGTTAAGAGAAAGCACGTGAATGAGCTCATTCTCCTCTCTTTCTTATTTATATAGGTGGGGTATAAATGTCCTAATACATAAAAAAACACTTAAACTAAATACTAATTATAGTTAATGTCACTCACTCTCATAATAACATAGAATACCACTCAAACTACTTCAACAAGTAGTAAATTGTAATTGTAGTTCAATGAATCAGTTTTCTCTTTTTGGACACATTTTCTTCATATATCATACCATATTGTAATGGGTTATGAAACAAACTGCCCCACATGTCTTTATACCTTTACTTTATTAAATCTCCAATAAATTGCTCTTTGTGCCTTCTCCCATGGTCTTACCACTGACAACAAAGAGTAAAAATCCACAAAAAAGTTTTGTTCTGGCTTGCACTAAGTCCACTTGAGTGTTGAGATTCATTTGCTCTAGGTGGTGGTAGATGTCCAGTAGGTGGTCGTCGGGCATTGGCCACTGGCTATATCCAATGTCCATCTTGGTTTCTCACCAGCCCCTTGTTCTCATCTTGCCTCCAGTTCGGTGGCACAAGGTAGTCGTCTTTCAATAAGTCACTAGATTTGTTCACCAATGTTAGATCGCTTCCACGTGAGAGGATGAAACTTTGGCCCTTCCAGTGGTACCTCCTACCCATTTCCCAATGCATCAGAAACTTTAACTCCCTATAATTCAATATTCTTCTTATTTATTGATTTAAAGATAATTGCATCAATCAATATTCTACTCGACTGAATTGATATAGGGAATTTTAGTGTATTACCCCTTTTTTTTTTAAATAATGACACAAATAACCAACTTTTGACCTTAATTGTACAAATACCTATCTTTTACTGGTCAATTGCACATGTGTGCACATAAGCTTTGACCGTTTACGTTTGCCATGTCATCATGGCACATCAACACTTGAAAAGTCTTACACCATGTCATCTGCCACATCACTAGGAAGTCTTGTCTTTCTCCATGTAGGATGACACATCATCTGCTACTTGATTGAATGCCATGTAAGCCCTCCACGTTAGTTTGCCTTTTTTTCTCCCATTTTCTTTTCATTATTGATTTAGGTTATTTAGTAATTAAAAATTAAAAATATTATTTTTTGGTTTTAAAACATCTTACACATTTCATTTCATTACCTTCACTTTAATATAATAAAAAATAAATATTTATTAAAAAATAAATATTTATTAATAATTATTTTAAAAATAATTTTTAATATAATTAATTCTTTATTTTACTTAATACAATATAATTATTTAATTTAAGATATTATTTAATTTAATACAATATAAAAATAATTTAGTTTTAAAATTATTATTTGTTGGTACAAATATTCTACCTTCTTTTTTATAATAACAAAACATAAAATTGGTATTAATTAATTAAAAAAATTATTCTTACCTCTTTAATACCTTTTATTATAGATTTAAAATATTTTTAATTTAAAAATCATTTTAGAGTTTAAAAATATAATTTATAGGTATACTTTTTATTACCTTAAATTTAAATATATTTTAAAATAATAATGTATTTTTAAACTTTTATTTAAATCATAAAAAAATATTTTTTAAGAAAATAAATATTATTTTAAAAAAATATTTTTAATACGTTTTAATTTTTTGAAAAATGGGAAATATTTAAAATATTTTAAAAAATAAAAATTAGTAAATATATTTTTAAAAATTATTTAAATATTTAATTTAAAAAATCTTTGAAATATATTTTAAAAAATAATATTTTAAAAATATTTTTTTGATAATATGGCATCCTACTGGTGACATGGCTGCCCAATGATGTGTCAGGTAACATAGTATAAGACTCTTCGTGTACTGATGTGGTGTGATGATATGGCACCGTATAAGCGGTCGAAAGTATGTGTCGCCTTTTACTGTACATGTATGTGAAAGTTAGGTATTAATATTCAAAAACTGTTTTTTTTTATTATTATTTTTAAAATTTTAGGTAATATACTAAAACTCCCATTGATATATGAAGAAAGAACTAAGAAGGCAAAACAAGTTCAGGTAAGATTAGTAGAAATCCACCATAGTCAGTATTGGCCGCCGCCCGTCATCCCTCATGTTTAGATCCGCTGCCTGGCGGATTCAACTTTGACGTTAGGGTCTGAGCATGGTACTCCCTCCGAAGAGAAGTCCAACAGGTCAGCCAACAACTCTAAGCGCGTCTCAGTTAGTACTGGACAACTCAAAAAAAACGCAAGAGTACAGTCCAGCACCGCCCTGTCTTCCCCTTGTCGGGGGAAGACGAAGCAAGAAGTGCTAGCTTTTTCTACCTAGTGATATACATTATAGAAGAGAGAAAAGGGGAAGAGAGAGAAGAAAATCAAGCGCCTTTTGCTAAGAAGACACGAGACTCAAAAGTATAACAACTTGGGGTGAGCATCAGATCGGGTACTACGAGGACCTCACTTGACCCAACCCGAAAAAAGCAGCTTTGAGTTTCTAACTTTACGAGACGGGGGCAGAAAAAAACCCATTAGGTTTTGGGTCGGGAACAGGTTTTTCCAAACGCAACCCGAAACCGACCCACATATATGAGTTAGAGATATAAAACGGGGTTGAGATAGGTTGGGTTTACAGGGACGGGGTTACAAGGATGGTGATCGGATCGGATCAGAGTCGGGTATGATGATTCGGGTTTTTTTTTTATTTGTGTTCGAATTTTGTTAAACTTGACCCATACCCACCCCCATGCACAACCATGCTAATAAACAACACACCCTCCTTGCAATCAGAAATACGAACCACAACTCTACATGACCCATGTCCTGCTAATCCTAATGGCCATGTGGTTCAAAATTATGCCAATTATCCTTCTATGAAGGAGAAGAGATCTCCTACAACCTAGTGATTAGCCTAAAACAAAATTTAATGCAAGGGTAAAAGATTACACAATTTTTTATCACTTGTAATCTTATCCAAAGACATTGTAAAATTTCATTGTTTTACCTAGAGAACATTGGAAATTCTAGTGTTGTGGGGTGTTTACAATTAGTTGTTGTTTGATGGTAATTCTTTTTTTTCTTCCAAAACTTTAGTTTCATAGGCTCGATTATTGGGATTCTTTGATTATTGTAATTTTCCCGATTTCATTATACTTTGCTGATCTCACTTTCTTATTTTTGGTAGTTTCTTGTGTATAAATCGTTCTTTTGATTCAATGATAAATTAATGAATTCTGCAATTCTATCAGCTTCGACGTGGCCATGGTACCTTCTCCCCTTTTTCTTCTCCGATTCCGATAGAGAAAATATCACCTTTCCCTCGTTTTTATTGCACACATTAGAGATGGTTTTGTGAATGAGATGCTCGACGGAGAAATGGAGATAGAAAAAACAGTTTCAATCAGGTCTGAGTTTCAAGTATTGTACAATAGAGATAGTTTTGTAGAATGAGATGCTCAAGGAAGAATGGAGATAGAAAAGCCAGTTTCAATGCCAATGTTGAGGAAATCAAAAAGAAAAAGAAAAAGAAACTTGAGGAAACCAATGTTGGGAAAAAACAATTCCCTTTCTCAATCAATTCCATGGATGAAGAAAATATATTCGACACCTCCCAATCATGTAGCAGACCCTCTTTCCATCCCTGAGGATAATCTTTAAACCAATGTGTAAAGATATCACATTCTGCTTATGTCAATCTTCCACAAACTATACCTCCAGAACTGAATGATATCTTTGCTGTCAAATGGGGCATTAGCTCAAAAACCTTCTTTGACTCCCTGTTTCAAATAGGAGAAATTTTCGATAAGATCTACCAGCAGAATTAAGTTTGGGTGGTCTTCTCCTCCTATTTTGTCCAATCCATGGTCCCACAGTAGATACCAATCATGGAATTCTTGTTTGCAGCTTCTGTACCGATGTGAATAGAAGAAGTTTTAGGTAAATTTCTTCACTCAAATGTCATAACCAACTAGCTTAAGAAGCAACACAAGTTTCAGCTGATTCTAGGGTTCCTAGAATTGTTTTCTACCTTCTGCAATCCCTTTGGTAGCTCAGAAAAACTGGACCACCATTCTTTAGTACTAGAGTGATAAGTCTTTGGTCAGTAATATTTGGTTGGCAGCATTTGATGAGTGCAACTCAGAGAGATCAACTAAGTTCTGTTGTGTCAAAGCGCTGCCTTTCCTCAAAGCCCCAGAGAGCTATGAAAAAATATGAGAAGGACATCAGCAATCACCAAACTCTTCTAAAAAACAACCTTAAATTTCCATGTTTATGTTAAACAGAAGTTGAACTGTTACATAGTTATTTACATTGATTCGTTTGTCCACATCTTCCCATCAGCTTTCAGCATACTATGGTTTTCATAGGACAAAATGAAACCACTGGCTGTAGTTACACACATCTGCATATTTCTGCTGACTGCACAGCCAATTCTCTTAAATCCATTGGTGAATTATAATGCAAAATAAGTATGGAAGCACATATATATGGTCTTTAAGCATTCAAACCAGCCCAATTCTTGAAAGCAATAAGAGCTTCCATCTTCCTGAAGTTCTTTCTTCTCAGTTTTTGTACTTTGAGCTTCTTGTGTGTCTCCATGAATGCTTGCTTATACCTCCACTTATCCACAAAAACCCTCTTCTCTTGTGATTTTTCCACTAGTTGCATTGCTGCATCAAAGAAACCACCTTTTACAAATGCATACAGGAAGGCATCGACCAAGTTATGATCAAACCTAATTGTGGGCTCCCCATCCATAGAAATCTTCTTCCTGACCTCTGTCCACAACATCAAAACATTAAAATAAGCTCCAACTGTCACATAACCATTAATTAGGGACAAATAAGTTTGCTCATTTGGCTGGAATCTCAAAAAACCCATCCTTCTGAATGTCCTTCTGGCATCTTCCAATCGTCCAAGCTTGCAGAATGCATGGATGATAGAATTCCAGTCATGGGTTGCAATTTCAATTCTTGGATCATCAAAAACTTCATCTAAAAATGCTGCCATTAACTCAGGTCTATGATTTTCTGTTAAGCCAGTCATTATGGTTAAGTAACTCATCTTAAGATCAGGAATTCTTGCTTCTCTCATATCTCTAAACAGAGAAAAAGCAGACTGGAAATCTTGACTAGACATAGAGGCATCTATTAAAGCATCATAACTAGAAGAATCCAATTTAAGACCTAAAGAATTTATATCAGTTACCAATTGTGAAGCTTCAGCAGTTCGGCGCTCTTTACAGTAAGCCCTCAGAATTGAGGCATACACTCCAATGCCAATGGACACACCAACAGCATTCATCTCATCAACAATGTTATGTGCCTTATCAAGAAACCCAAGGTTAACACATGCATTAACTATCCCAAACCCAACTGACCTCTCAATGCCTGCTGAAGATTCTGAAATCTCAGATGCCTCAAGTTCTTGAGCTTTACTGATCAACTTAGCCAACTCATTCATTTTACCATCATTAAGGAAGCCCTTCACAGCTGCAGCATAAGTATCTTCATCCAAAAATGAATGTTCACCAGTTTGTTCACGCAATGCTTGTAGGATAACCATGGAAACACAATCCAGTCTACGAGATTCAACATACCCCTGTATTAAATTACCGTAAAACACCCTTTTTGGAGATACTTCTGGGCTGATTTCAAAGGCAAAGTCAACCATCAATTTCTCCAATTCATAAATTTTGTCTTCACAACCCTTTAAAGCATACAAATAAGCAAGATGTCCAAAGCTGGTGGGGTCTGGTCGAACACCTAAATTTGACATGATTTCAATAACCTTCTCAGCATCATTAACAGATTTCAAATCACAACAACACCCTTCCAAAGCTGCATTACAAGCATCCAAATCAGGTCTCATACAATCCAGCTTCTCATGTAATGCAATCTTACAGTTCTCTTGAAAAACTCGTAAATACCCAGTAAAGCTGCCATTTTTCCTACTGAGTTCAATTAGAATCGGACCCCAGACGCTAAAGTTTATGAAAAATCTATTTTTGAACATGGATTTTATTACAGCAAATGCAGGGGCAGGTGTGTTAGCAGAGTTAAAGGCTCTCAGTAGAGACTCAATCGTTTCAGATGAAACGGTCTCTGGCTTTTTCTCAAGGAGAAAGATCGTAGAAGCAAAAGCTCTCTTGAGATTGTGAAGTTCTTTAAGAGAGGAGAGATGAGCTATTAGAGAGTTGGAGAGATGCTTTGAAGGGTAAAAGGCATTGTTAGTAAGGGATTTGAATGACTTCCAAGCTTCATCAGTATCGTTAGCCGAGAGAGAGTCTTGAAGATGGATTTCAACTTCAAGTGCAGATCTCGCGTCCAAGGTTTTGGGGCTGTCTGAGTTTTTCGAGGGTGGGGGGGAAGATGACAGTGGACTCCATTTCGGGGCAAAAACAGATGGTTGGAGGAAGGAATACAGAATGGGAATTTCTTCAGACTTGGAGGAAAATAACCTAGAGGAAAGGAAGGAAGCTGGCCTTCTCCACATTCTGCTCTGGACTTACCTTGAGAGGTCCTCTAACAGGTCGAACGACAACATGCTGCCCTTGTGCGTAGCAGGGAAGAGGATAAACCAGAACTGAACTAACACACGTCTTATCGGAGGAAAAACACGATGTTGAAAATTGTTGAATAATAATAGAGAAAAAAATCAAATTTTTAAGGGAGATGACAAAACCTTGTCGTTTGAACCAGTGATTTCGCAGTTCAAGAAACAATTTTTTCTCGAGAGGAATTAAAGAAACGCAGAATCAGAATCTTTACTCGTATTTCCTGTAAAGCCCCTTGCAGAACGCGTAAAACCTGTGAAGATTGAAGAATGAAGACGATGAACTACGAAGGGTAGCGATTGGGTCAGCAGTCTGCTACGGCTATTCTGGAATCCTGATGCTGCATATACGGAACCCATTAGTTCATAGAGAAACAATACAAGGAAATTTATTTTTTTTCTTCCCTGCATTACACAGGATTCAGGAATATTATGAGTTAATTAATCAGCTCTCCTTGCTCTCCATGCCCAATGTTGATGAGCAAGCTGTAAAAAATAAAAAAGGTGTATAAACCTAATTCCATTCAGGTGCATCCAGAATTTATAATTTTGATCCAATACGAAAAACCACTTAGTACGAAACATTATTTTAGCCGTCCGATCAACAACTATCTCAATCGTCCGATCAACAACTATCTCAGTCGTCCGATCAATAACTATCTCAGTCATCCTATCAATGACCGAAATGCTGAGATAGCTATTTCACATTTTTTATAATTTTTTGTTTCTATAATTTTAAATATATATTGAGATCAATTTCAGATCGAAGTCAAGTTTGAAGTCATTTAAAATTTTCAAGCTTAGTCTCACTTTTGAAGGTTTTCTTAACAAAAATGGAGGAGAAACGAGGAGTGTTTACTATTGAAACCTCTGATTAGATTAGATTAGATTTAGACTAAGATCGATTCTTAAAAGATGGAGGAGACACCGGGATTTGAAGCTTTTCTTAAAAGATTAGATCTTCCACTTTTTGTCTTCCAACCACAGCGTAAAAAGATTCGATAGAGATTTGTAGATTAGATTAAACCGCCCGGCTCTTCCCCTTCCCCGATATTAAAACAGTACGAGCCACAGAGAGCAGCCATGGAAATGTTCAAGGGCCAGGCAAGTCTCCCGACCTTCGCCACCCCGAAACGTTACGAAATCAAGCTCAAACCGGATCTTTCCGCCTGCAGCTTCGCCGGAACTAAATGGTAAATACTCCTCTCTTCTGCTTGCGTTTCTCCGGAAATTCACCGGAAAGATAATGTTCTGGTTGAAGATGACGAGATTCTGAATCTGAGTTTTGATGAGTTCCTTCGTCTTGGGAGAGGTGCTCTAGACGTTAGCTTTGAGGGAACACTGAATGATCAGATGAGAGGATTCTATAGAAGAGGATTTGATAAAATTATTTCTGTTACAAGTAAAGAGTAGGTTGCTAGTTTGAAGTAAATTAAGTCCACCCTTGAACCAGTTGTCTCAATAAACTATCATGAGAGATTATGCTTTATTTCAAAAGAGGAAGTAAAGGCAAGTTGAACTCATGAGAGCTCAAGCCACATTATTTAAGAGAAAAAGGTTCTGTCCTATATAACAAACATACATAGGCTTGTGGATGTGGCAAGCATATACATGCGCCATCACATTCTCCACACTGTAAAACCCATTTCAGTTTTCCAGGGCAAAGCCTTTTACACTAAAGAATTACTTAGGGGTGCAAAAAAGGAGGGGCATGCTTATCAATTAACATGTATGTTGCACCTCGACTGCAAGGCCTTGCCCTTCTCATCATCAGAAGGCTGCAAAAGGGCAGAGTAACTTCAATGAGTTGAGAAATGAGAAGGAAAAGGAAATACATTCCAGGACCTATTGCAAAATTAAAACATGTTGATTTTATGGTAAATGTGTTTTTCACCTGTTGAGAGGGAAAACACGGGACAAGGACCCTCTTAGAACCATCTGCTAGGCGTTTGCAAGGAAAATGGCCCATTTCAGAGATAAAATCATTGACAATCTGCAAGTATATCAAAGATGAATCAGCTGAAGAGAAGGAAATGATTACAGTTCTTATAAAATATAATTTTATAACATCCCCAAAGTTCAGAGGCACCTTGGAAGACAATTGAAGAACTTTAGTTCAACAAAACCGACGATTGGGGGAATTGACTCCTGACTTTATTTATGTTAATAATGGGAACTGATAGTTTTGGTATTTGCATGTTGCTTTTTTACCTGATTATGGATTGCTCCAATTAGAACATCTCCACATCCAACAGCATACACATTTTCCAGACTGGGGCATTGAAGCAATAGCCTTGCTGTAACAGAATTGTGAACCAAGATTTAAACATGCCACCAATAGTTTAAGGCAAACATCACCTACCCATAAGATTCAACTATCAATTTGCAATTGATAAAACAGTATAAAGCCCTTTACCTGGATGCAAGTTTGTACAAGAGTTGAGATTAAGATCATTCAACTCTGGACAGTTCAGACATAAGGCCTACAATCCAGAAAAAACACATCAGAAACAACAACAAAAAGAGAAAATTTGTGAGGCAAACTAGTCCAACCATTTTCCAAGGAAGAAAATAGTCCAACTAGAAAAACAATATCCCATATTTTGGAGTTCAACAAGGCCAATGGATTCGATACCCACCTTGCCATTCCAGGAGACTTTTTTATCAATATTAGGCAAGCCAAGTGTTATATTATAGGGATCAGAAAGCATAATGTTCGCAAAATTTGTTAAGTATTCAATTCTAAATAAGAATATTTAAAAAAGAGTGTTTGAGGCATAGTGACATACATCTAAACCAGAACAACCCCATAGACTGAGTTTTCTTAACCTCCCATGTTTGATTATCAGTTTCTGGTACATAGGATGATGCTTTACTTTAGGAACTCTCTCCTCATAACTTGGTTCACTGCTGCAGCTGTCCTGTTCAGTGGTTAAGTCTTCGCCACTAGGATCACTTATGGTCATTCCACAGTCAATAAGTTGTAAGTAAGGCAATTGAGCTGTAGCAAATTGGATGCCACCTGACAAGAGCAATGTAGACTAATGAGCAGCCATGTAAATATTGTAAATAAAAAATACAAAAGAAATGGATAAATAGTTACTCGAAGTAATATTAGGACAATGTGCAAGAGAGAGTCTTGATAGAGTCTGGGGGAAAACATTGCAGATCATGCCAATCCCACTGTCACTAACACTAGATCTGAAATCAGAAACAAAGTCATGAGCAACCACTTGTACACTGTAAAACAAATGCAGTCATATAGTCATTTTATCATAGTAAATAGCTAAGCAACATTTCACATGAATGATAAACAAAATCCATTAAACAATTTTCTTACAGGAATTTCACATACCCACTTAGATCAAGTAATTCCAGATTTGTATAACTTGATGCAATAGCAGCCACAGATGCATCAGTGATTTCTGTACCTAGTACCAGTGATAGCATCCGCAAGTCCCTGCAGCAGGATAGGAAAAGTCAAAAGCCAAAAAGAAAAGAATACAGATTGAAGTTAAAAGAGTCAATGCTGCATAAAGGGTTTGGTACCTTCTAGTTCGTTTACACTAAAGAGAAAATATTTTAAATCAAAGATAAATATTCACCATGCATATCATGTTTCCGGCTTTAATTTTTAAATGACACTGTAACCTAGATGTGAGGCCTGAACAAGCTTTTCATGCACTTCCTACATGTTGGGTCCTCTATCAGCAAATGGAGTGCTCAGGGCTTGATTAGTTCTTCCTGTAATTTTCGGAGTATATTTCTTCCACTTTAGTACAAATAAAGCAACGGATGCTTATGGAAGCTGTAGCTGGCATTTTCTTCAAAATGCCAAGCAATGAGCAACTCCAATAATCAGCAGAATTATGTGTACACATTTGTTTCCAAAATGAATGTATTTCTAATAATATGGAGTTATAAGACACTCTCTTGCATGTCCTTAGTACTGTTACCAATTAATAGTAATAATTTATGCTGTATTATAAACATTTGAAAGCTCATGGGGATCCTTAAATAAATAGAAGAAACAACATGACAACACAATGTTAAAGTAGTTACTGGTTACTGTTGTAGATTATTCTGCTTGAGAACACCTTCGCATGGTTCAGACATGGTTCTAACAGTGAATTAGCTTGCTTGAGAAAAAAAAACTAACCTCAGGTTTGTTTGGGCCAGGGAAAGGACAACATCATGTGATAGCCGAACTGACGCTATATGCATATTTCTCAACCTTGGGCAGGTTCTTCCAAAACTGTTCACCATCATAACAAGATCAGTTGAATCATTTTCTAGGCAGGAGAATTCCAAAGAGAGTTCCTTCAACTTTGGGCAGTTGATAGCCTATATGAAACAACAAATGGGTATAAGATGATGCTTGATACCGGGACAATATCAAGAGATAAGATAAATCCATCAAGTACATATCAGGGGGACTTGAAGGAACAAAACTTACTGTTCTTGAAATGGATTGAAGATCTGAAAGCCAAAGAGTTGAAAGACTTGAAGAACAGATGTTAAGAAAACCAAGGTTAGTGCATCCTTCAATTTTGAGGGTAGAAAGGCATCTTTTTTCGGCAACAAAACGACCCAACTCATCCCTGTAGCAAAAATTCCATAACATAAAAGCTATTTAACAATAGAAGAGTTTAACATACATGCACCAACGATGAGGGCAAACCAATAAAGCTATGTGCATAGATAAATAGATCGGAATAAAACAATAGATCAAGACATCCTTCCGTACAAAAGCCATATTTGTTGATAATGTATGCAATAAAGCCTGAACAAGTAAAATAAATAACATAATATATCCAGCTCAGATTGCTTGTGCAAGCAAGTAGCAGACAATGAAGAGTCACCACCATCACAAAGTTGGATTTGCAAATTCTGCAAGCTATTTGGAGGCTTTGCCCTTCTATCTCAGACATTGAGACTTGTAGAGGCCAAACTACTTGCACTTGAGACAATGGATGTGGAATTTGTCCTTCTTTCTTTCTTCCTTTTGTGCATTTGCTTGACCATTGGACTGTCTGCTCGTCTTTCTTGAGCTAGACAACTTGTTTTTGTTTCCCCCCAATGTTAATTAACTCTACAACACCATCCACTGTTGACTTTATGTTCTCTAAGAAACTTTGCTCATGTACTTGTAGAGAACTCAACTCGTCAACTAACAACTGAAACAGATCCGTCGACACTGTGATAACAGTAGCTCTTCATTGTCTGATCCTCTCACACATAGGCAATCTAGGCCTGATAACTCTCCCTGTCTTCAATGTTAGAAGACAAGGTTTTGCATCACCAACCATCGATAATCTCATTCATAATTCAAATTTAGTGAGTCTTGCAACTACAATGATTACCTCATTGAAACCCTCTTTTTTTTTCTCACTATTGTTATTTAATCAACTAGATGGGCTATCCCAATGACTAGATGTCACCATTGCTTGGAAGCTTGAGTTAACTCAATCTTCTAGTATTTGACCTCAAGTCAAATTGAGATCATATCGTACTTTGTGTAAATCTGCAAAAAATTCCATCCAATTGTCCCACTCTGATACTAGGAAATTTTGCTAGCAAATGTTGGACAAGACCTTAAATAGGTTCACGCCCTTGTACATGTGCACACACTTAACCAAAGTGTGTTGTGATTATCGACACAACAACAACTGAAAGAAGAAAAATGAAAAGAAAGAAGAAAAACAAGAAGATAAAGGAGAGAGAGAGATTTACTTTACAAGGCACAAATATTCTAACAACTCATATCGCGTATATTATAAAGACTGTTTTTGGAGAACATTTTGCTTTCATTTTCATATGAAACTTGTGAAGTTGGGTCCAAGGCCCATCTCAAAATAACTACCCAACTTAAAAAACCTATTTCCCAACTAATAAGCTCAAAATCTTTGTATTCACAAATCCATGTGAGCCTATTCCTCAACACTCCCCCTCACATGTAGGCCCACTTTTGTGGCTCTACAAGTGGATAATTTAGGTGTATGCCCTCTTTTGTAGCTCTACAAGTAGATAATTTTAGGTATAGGCCCTCTTTTATGGCTCTACAAATAGATAGTTTAGGTGTGTAAGCCCTCTTTTGAGGCTCTACAAGTGAATAGTTTAGGTGTAAGCCCACATACGAGTACATGCTCTGATACCATGTCAAGTTGGGTCCAAAGCTCATCCCAAAATAACTAACCAACTTAAGAGACCTCTTTTCCAACTAATAAACTCAAAATCTTTGTACTCACTAATCCATGTGAGACTTCTGAAACAACAATGTAGATGAAAAAAATTTGCTTTACTACTGCTGTAATCTCGGGCTTCATCTCGACAGAAGGTGTAGACGCTTTAGTAGTCTAGCATCTTTCTCTTACTCTGCTTCTACCCAACAACGAAGAAGACGAAGACAAACAGATTCCCTTCGCTTTGAAATCAACAATAACATAATCAACTCAGGAACAAGAGAGTCAGACCCTTCGACCCATGAACAAGAGACCTATCAGCCTCTGGTCAACGGCAACTCAATCTTCAAAGGACATACCAACCTTGAGAACAATTGTTCAAGCCATATCTAGAACCGAAAGCCATTGAACGAAACACAATTGTCTCAACTTAACAACAAAGACAACAAAGAATGATCAAAGATAACATACCATCACCAACTAGGGAGCAAAGACACTTCTATTCAGCAATCTCTAAGCACGTCAATGAGACATGAGATACTACTGCAAAGAAAAATAACCAAGGGACTATGGATAACATATCCAATTCATTAGCAACAATTCAATAGTAGCAAAGGAGACTAGGTTTTTGAAACTTGATAGCAGGATTTCAAAACCACTTTTCAGCCATGTAACTAGTTAGATAAGCAGCAAGGTGAAAGACAGTCATACGAGAGCACCTTTCCGTGTTTCTGAATCCTAACACGAACAAGTCTCACAAGTAGTACGTTGTGAAAGACAATAAGGCATGGTTGAGAAAAAAATAACTAATCTATTCTAATAGAATGTAACACAACTCTTCAACTAGTTCCATGTAGTTTTACTGCTTTAATACCATGTTGATTTTCATGACTCTGTAAATTACATCTTGGGTAAAGAAGAGAAGGAAGAAGAGGAGAGAAGAATGCATACGTTAGTCCAAACGTTCCTCCTTAAGTTCTATTTATAAATGATAAAAGTATTAATATTATAATAATACTTTTCACTCTAGTACAAGTGAAGAAGAGACAAAAACCATAAACTAATTACATCAATAACACTCCAACATATTCATATCTTCCAACACTTCTCATGCCGGGAGGTAATGACAATGATCCCAACTTAAAATAGATAACATAGATGTAATAATAACCTCCTCCATCATGGTGTCCCAAGGATAAATATGAAACCGGGCACAAACTCTCAAATGGTAGAAATGGGTAATAAAACATAAAGTGAAACAAACCTCAAAGGATTTTGAACAAATATAGTGATAATAATCACTAAAGTAGATAATGCCTATCATTCACAAGACGGCGATAAAAACCCAAGGGTACCAATTAAAAGTCGCAATGAACTTAAAAGCACCCATAAATAAAAAAGACCAACCAGAGCAACACACCAAATGGTTGGCCAAAGAGGGCAATGGGAGTCAAATAAAGGACGGTAGGAGAAAGGCTACCAAATAATAAAGGGTCATAGATAATGAAAAGGAAGATAAGATAAAGAAGTCAAGGTCATCATATGTTTTATTTTCCTAAGTAATTCAAATTCTTCATCATATGAACCGATGCCGATAACAATCAATAAATAATGAACTCGAGGCAAGCAACCGAGGAGTTGTTCATCAATAATAATGTTTCAATCAAAGATACACAATAGCAACTGCAGTAATGATTCAATGCCCAAATAACACATACCAAATATGTAATTATATAGCAGCGGATAACCGATAAATAATGAAAGTCCTTAAGAGTAATCAGGACACATGAAATGATTTGTATCAAATCCATCCTTGAATAAGGAAGTCGTGCACCAAATAATAATTTGAGGATAATCCAAGGTAATAATCAAGTTGAAGTTAAGGAACCGAGTCAAGGGGACAAGTCAAGAGTGAGTGAGCCCGAGTTAAAAGACTGAGTTATATTGAGTAGGTTTCAGACCAATATAGTCAAGTCAATAGCCGAGTTGTGGGAGGAATCGGTATAGTACTCAGGACAAGAACAAGTATACTAGAGGAAAAGAGCAAGTAGGTCAGGATAAACCAATTAACTTGATATTGACAACAATATACTCGGATTAATGGCAGTAAGCCAGATTAGGATTAGTATAACTTTTGCAAAATACTCTCAATAGCAATAAGATCCGATCAGGATCAATAAACTCGAACTAATATGAAGAAGAGATCTTCTGCAAAGATAAACTTCTAAAGATAGTAGTGAGCCGAAGATGAGGTGACAAATCAGCGTATAACTTCTGAAATTAACCTTCCAGCAAGTCATACATGATACCAGCTCAAGATGGAATGGAAAGCTGCGATGAACCAGCTCAACAACTCCAAAAATAAACCAATCGGTAGAGTGAGGATAGACAAAAAGCTTCTCTTTTTGGAAATTTGATCTAGCTACTATAAACAGCAACGAATGACAGCAGTAATTAACTTGAATGGAGATTAAGCAGTAGTAATTCGTATGGCTCAAGAGATCAATTCGGAACGGGCAGCAGGAATAAGCTGAGCAGATACAGCTTCCGTCCAAGATAACAACAACAGAGATAAGCTCAGCAATCTGTTGCCAATCTGTGATTAATGCTGGTTCCAGAAATAAACCAAACACCAGCGAAGATGAAGCTGTCTTTGGTGCTGAAAAGACTTCCAAGATAAATTGAACTCGAACACTTTTTCTTGGGCATTCAACAACCATTACAAGGCAATTTTAACACAACTAGGAAACCTAATATTCCTACATCAAACAAAATTCTAATTGGGGCATGAGTCATGACTTCCAATAGCCTCCCTTGAACCAGGACTATTACATCAAGCTAACTACCTCAAGCATCTTCTTGAACTTCAAAGAGAGATTTCTGCCTTCAATGGGTTGGTAAAAATATCAGCAATTTGCTCAGTCCAATAAAACTCACACATTGGCTCCTCTTCATTCACTAGATCCCTAATGTAATAATACATGATGTCTATGTGCTAGCTTCTCCCATAAAATCTAGTATTCCATAATCGGGATGGAACATATATGGACTGCATTCATAGAAAAGACAGAAAATTATTTCTTGAAAAAAAGATCTTCCATATTACTGAAATGCCACAGACAGTTACAAGTAAAAGTAAAACGTAGTCCCCATAAAAATGTTGAGCGAAACATACCCAGATATCCAATTAACTGCATTTTCAGCTGTTCGGATCTCCAGAGATTCCAGATTAGGGCATGAGAAAGCTATGCAGGCCAATAATGTTGCATCTAAGTCACTGCCATATCCATCAGAAACAAAAAAAATTAGTTCATTGAGCTATCAATAATCTAGAACCATGTATCTTTCCGTAACAAATTAGGAGAATTTTTTTCAGGTACCTTCTCTTTTAACTACTTTAAGAAAATTCAGAAACAAAAAACAAAAAACAAAAAACAAAAAAAGCAGTGTATCTCTTCAGTAGTTCAGTTTGGTTTTGAAATTCATTTGATTTTATTCGCAAATACGACGAACAGAATTTCAAAATAAACAAAAAATAATAATAATAATAATAATAATAATAATAATAATAATAATAATAATAATAATAATAACGCAAGAGTGAGGAGAAGAAGCAGTAGATTCAAGACTCATGCAAAACAATTTTTTTTTGGAAAAATGTCGTTGAGATCATAACAACATTGTGAATCAGAACAGACGCAGCATAGACTCTCGTAATTTTATGTGCATTTTTTCCAGAAATCTTCCTTCCAACACTTAAAAAATAGAAATACCATGGCGATATGAATAACTAGAATAAGTCAATAAGATTGGGGAATAGCTGGAGAACAAGAAAGTGTGACCCATCGACCCCAATCTTAGCATCAAAATGCTTACTTTTTATCTTCTTTTGAAAAAAAAAAAGAAGCTTATTACCATTATCAAGAGGGGTTGCATTTTGTTGTGTTTAGTCATTCGTTAGTTACGATGGGTACGACTTCTTGCAGAATCAAAACTGCCCCATAATGAAGAAGGGAATCCCAAAAGTCCCCAACCTTTCCATTCTAAGCGTGAGACTAAGAAGCCCGGTACATTTCTGCAGCAGCGAGCCAACGGATCCGAGCCTAGACCTAGGCGGGACACGGAGCCTAAGCTCCTCCGTGGAACGCCACAGTCGCCTGGCGCAGTCCCTCCATCCGCGGCAAACCTGCGCGGCCGACAGCAGCGATTTAGGCCCCGCCCGCCGGAGGACCTCCACAAGGCAGCTCCAAGGCAGCGGCTCGCAGGCATCTGATTCCTCGTCGTCCGACACTGGCTCTACATGATCGACAACCTCATCGTCGTCGAACGAGAGAGCACGACGGAGAAGGTGATGTTGACCAGACGGTGAGGACTGGTAGTAATCCAACTGCGTCTGGCGGAGCCGAGTCGGAAGAGGAACAGGGTTGGTGGGATCCACAGTAATATTGCAGCTGTGACCTTTCTTCGGAAGGCCGCAGCGGCCGCAGTTGTAGTTCCCCCGCTTCTTGCCGTGCTTCAGAGAAGCAGCGTCGGTTTCAGGGGAGAGCTGCCGCTGCTGCATTTTCCGCTTTCTCTCTATTCCTCCTCTCTCACCAGAGAGAGAATGGAGATTAGAGAAAGAAGAGGGTGGGAGGGGAGAGAGCCGCTTTGGGAAAAAAAAAAACCAAACGAAGACGCTGCCGCTTGTTTGGAAGGCGCGGGAGACGAGGGTTAATTTCGCGCCATTTTTCCTCTGATCCTCCCTCGGAAACTTGAAACGGAGCGTGGGTACATTGAATTACGAAAGTACCCTTGCCTCAAATTTCGGAGTCGTTGTCTTTAACTCTCCTTCCTACCCGTGTCCTTTGCGGTTTGACCTACAAACAAAGGAAAAGTAAAAATATCTGACAATGGAAACTACAATAATACCCCTCAAGCGAAATCCGGCAAACGTGTCCGTAACCGCAACCTCAAGTGGGGCTCACCTTTCAGAGTCCTGGCACCATGGAATCCATTTTTAGACACGCACAAACAATATCGAGGTGAGAGCATAAATTTGGTGGTCCGGCGGGTTACGGGAGATGTTTTGGTAAGTTAGCAAAACGAGGGTTAGTTTGGTCTCTTTATGTTTGACAGAGGAGGTAGACTGATTCCGGCTGTCGCCTGTCGGTCAGGTGAGACAGCAGCGAGAATGACTTTTTTGAGGTTTAAAATGTCTTATTTAGTTTGTAAAAGACTTTAATCTTAGGATTTGGCTTAATAGACTTCAAATAAATAATAAATATATTTGTCAATAGTATTTATTCTATTAAAAAATAATAAAATTAGAAATTGAGGGATCCACAAGGGTTAAACTATCGATCGTCTTTGAGTTTTGAATAAATAAGAGTAATTATTAACCAACTAAAGAGATAATTGATGAGAGTAATTAGAGTAACAGATATTTTCATAAAAAAATCTATGTTAATGAATCGGCTTACAAACTAACAAGTCGAGTTTGATTTGTTATACTTAAAGATCTTTATTTCAAGTTTAAACTCAAATCAAGTTTAAATAAAAACTAAACTGAAATTACCTCAAACGATTTGTGAGCCGATTTGACTTAGTACCGTACCCCTGGTTATCAAGAGGGGTGGGTCACATTTGTAGTGTCAAATAAGGGAGGAGTGCCTACTAGAGGAAGCAGTTGGGTTTCATGAGAACAAGTTCAAGTCAAGTTAACTAAATAGGGGATAATATATATATATATAGATATATATATAAAAGTACATATAAATAATAATAATTTTTTAAAATAAACCGTATAAATTAAACCAAGCGGGTTGGTTTAGGGTTCCTTAAGGAACCGGACCGGCGGCCTGTTCGTTTCGAGGTTCATCGGACTCGTTTGTTAAAACATAAAACCCTAAGAACTTAAAAAACCCTTCTTCCGTTTCAGCCATTCTGGGACGGTACCAATGGAGTCATCTGTCTTCTTTGGTTGACATGTAAATCCCACCTCCGTTCCGAACTATGGCATTCATTTCTCATTCAGCGTCCAGAGCTACTCCAACACTCTGGAAATCCAGAACATATCCTTGGTTTTCCCTGTTTCATTCTCTAGATAGTCCTCATGGCTTCTGTACCACTCCATCCACCGATCCTCCTGGCGCCGCCGATCAGAATCCGGCCTCTGGGGAAGAAGGTCATCCTGTCGATCAGACGACCGCCCCGAAATTCAATGCCCCCCTGCGGGAAGGAAGTATCCCTCCGAGGCTTCCAAGAGGTAAGCGTCGAAACCATGAGAAACTAGAAGATATAATATGTCGAATGATGTCGCAAAGGGCTTGGACGACCCGTTTGCAGAATTCCATTCGGGCTCTCGTCCCTCAATTCGATGACTCCCTAGTGTATAACGTATTGCACGGTGCACGTACCGCGGATCAAGCGCTGAATTTTTTTCGGTGGGTCGAAAGGATCGGATTTCGTCATGATAAAAATCTCCATTTTAAAATAATTGAGACCCTTGGTCGTGCTTCGAAGCTTAACCACGCTCGGTGTATTCTTCTCGATATGCCGAAGAAGGGTGTTGAGTGGGACGAGGACCTGTTTGTTGTGATGATCGAGAGTTATGGAAAAGCAGGCATCGTTCAAGAGTCCGTGAAAATGTTTCAAAAGATGAAGGAACTGGGCGTTGAGCGAACTGTCAAATCTTATGACACTCTCTTCAAGGTTATCCTACGCCGTGGCAGGGAGCAGATGGCAAGAAGATACTTCAATGCTATGCTGAGGGAAGGAGTAGCGCCCACGCGGCACACCTACAATCTGCTTATTTGGGGTTTCTTCCTCTGCTTGAAATCGGAAACCGCATTTAGGTTCTATGAAGATATGAAGACTCGAGGATTTTTGCCCGATGTTGTTACTTACAATACTGTTATTAATGGGTGTTGTCGAATCAAGAAGCTGGATGAGGCAGAGAAGTTCTTTACAGAAATGAAAGGAAGAAATTTAGCTCCAAATGTGATTACGTACACAACGATGATAAAAGGGTATGTGTCTGCAAGCCGTGTTGATGATGCTGTGCAGTTAGTTGATGAAATGCGTGCTGCTGGAATTAAGCCAAATGATCATACATTTACAACTTTGTTACCAGGTTTATGTGATTCTAACAAAATGGCTGAAGCACGAAAGATTTTGAAAGAGGTGGTAGAGAGACATCTTCCACCGAGAGATAATTCCATCTTCTTAAGATTGATTTCTTGTATGTGTAAATCAAGAGATTTGGATGGTGGAGTTGCCGTTCTTAATGCGATGATCAGGCTGAGTATCCCCACTGAATTATCCCACTATGGGTTGTTGATTGAGAATTTCTATAAGGAAGGAATGTATGACAGAGCTGTCAAACTGTTGGACAAAGTCATTGAAAAGGGAATCTTGTCGAGCCCTTCAAGTGCATCACAGATGGAGGCCAGTGCTTATAATCCAATGGTTGAGTATTTGTGTCAAAATGGTGAGACAAAGAAGGCTGAGGTGTTATACAGGCAGTTGATGAAAACGGGTGTTCAAGACTCTGTTGCTTTCAACAATTTGGTTCGTGGTCATTGCAAGGAAGGGGCTCCTGAATTGGGTACTGAGATTTTAAATATAATGCAGAGGCGAGGAGTTGCATCTGATGTGGAGTCTCATGAAGCTCTTGTTGATAGCTTTTTAGAGAAAGGAGAACCAGCAGATGCCAAAACTGCTCTGGATGGTATGATGCAAAATGGCTATGTTCCAAGTCCGGCTCTGTTTAGGTCAGTGATGGAGGCTCTATTTAAAGATGAAAGAGTTCAAACAGCAAGCCGGGTTATGAACAGTATGATTGAAAAGGGTGTGATGGAGAACATGGACTTGGTTTCAAAGATTTTGGAGACACTTTTCTTGAGGGGCCATGTTGATGAGGCACTTGGACGCATCAATTTGTTGATACACAATGGGTTTACTCCTGATTTTGATGGGCTTTTGACTGTTTTATGTGAGAAAGATAAAAGAGTTGCAGCTCTTAAGGTATTGGACTATGGCCTGGAAAGAGACTGTAGTATTAGTTTTTCAAGTTATGAACGGGTTTTGGATACTTTGCTAGCTGCTGGGAAGACCCTTAATGCTTATTCAATAATGTGCAAGATGATGGAGAAGGGAGGGGTTACTAATTGGAGCAGTGGTGAAGAACTTATTAGGAATCTCAACGCTGAAGGTCATACAAAACAAGCAGACATCCTTTCAAGGATGATCAATGGGAGTGGTGGAAAGAAAGGAAGGAAAGTTGTAGTGACTGCAAATTAACATTTTCTCCTTCTGTTTCTTTTCCTTTTTCTCTCAGTCTCGGCAAGAACTGAAGTTTGAAGAAAGAAATTTTTGAACGTGGCCTGCTGTAGTGAGTTAGTTCTTGTCTTTTTCTCACTTATGTTCGCATGAGATTGGAAACGAGGATTAAAATTGCAGACAGTGGGAGCAGCAGAACTGCTCTTGAGTTGCTGTCTAATAATACGACAGCCTGATTTTCAAATTTTGGCAGTTTCTTTTTCATGTTCCATGTGGAAAACTTGAATGATGTCTAGCCATTGGCAAACTCTTCTTCCTACTAAATTTAATAAAACATTTATTTATTTAAATTAATAATTTTATTATTATTATATAGTGGATGATTATTTTGTAAGAATAAAAGTTTATGTTATTTGATAATTTTTTAATTAACTCATTTGGAAAGCTCATAAATTCTCTGGGCTTCCATTGACTCAAGGAATAGGTTTGACTGGACATCTTTTTGATAATTTAATAGTCAAATTTATTTTATTTAATAAAAATGATTTTTAAGTTTGAATAATTAACCAATAATTACTAAACAACCCTTTTTTATTAGTTATCTCATCATAAAATTTTATTTTATTAATAAATTATTTAAAAAAATTATACTGCACTTGCTATAAGGCACACTAATAAGGAATTTCCTCTCTGCAATCTTCTCTTTCTTTATTCTTCTGAGACGACCCACTGGTACCCAAGGAAACTGGTTTATAGATTGTCAGCTGAAAACTATATATTACAGGCATCTGTCCACCTTTGAAATAAGAACTACCAAGAACATGGATGACCAATACACCATGAATTCAGAATTGTTTCACAGATAAAACTCTAAGCAATTCTAATTACAGAAGAAAAAAAAGCCAAGTGAACAAGCCAAAGTGTTTGTCTTGAAAAAGTTTGCTGTGTTAAATGTATTTTCTTCCAGTCATGGATTAATTATATCAAGTGAAATAGGTATTGTTGGATATTTTAGATAAATAACTTTTATTTGTTGAGCAAGCCTGATATGTTTAAAAAACAAGTTTCTACCAAACAAACAGAAGTGCAGAATGTTATAAATCTCAAATATTTGAAGTTGCATCAGTAATTTAAGATAATAACCATGAGGCCAATTTGAGTGCATCTCAACAAGAGTTTCAGATACAGAGATGCTTAGCTACTTGGCAACTCTAAAGTGCTGATTTGCATGGTTATAATTACTACACCACAGAAACATGTTAATAAATACAGAAAATAAACCAATCTGTATGAGGGAAAACCGGAACAAATTTCTGGATGTTGTCTTTTGCAGCCATCATTTGGAGCATTTGAGCTAGCACTGCATGGTACCTCCTTCATCACTGGATCTATCTCTTGGAAAATTGGGGCAAACATCAATCATATTGACCATCCCATCTCCACTGTCTCTGAGTGGGTCTTCCCCCTTGTGAGTTCATTGAAGTTTAATTTGGGCAGTAATTTGTGGGGGGAATCCAGGCCCTGTTGGCTAGACAGGAGTCAACCAAAACCCTGATCCTGGTTTTCTCTGCTTCATTCGGTCAATGTAATATTTCGGGGCAGAGTTGATGGCTCTCCTCCAGGGCCTCGGGCTCAATGTCAGCCGCTTCTCTACCCTCTCATTGCTAAATCGGACTCTTCAGTTCTTACCAATTGAGCCACTCAGAGCAAAAACCCACCATGCAGATTTTTTATGTACTTTGTTGAGTTAGAGGTTATCTGTAGTACCTGTTGCATGGCTAGAGAGGGCATCGACAAAACCTCGATGTTGGATTTTCCCTCCCTCTTTGATTCTCTGTACTCTTTTCTTTTGCCTCCTCTTTTTTTGAGCCCTTCTTAGTGAATTCTTCTTTCTAACTGGCCTTAAAGTAAAGAAAATATAAAAAAAAGCAAGGGTTTGCAACAAATCTAACCATAATATTTTGGAAAGGTAGTTGAATAGATCCTGCACACTTGTCCTAAATCCTTACAGCTCACAGTATAGATATTGCCTGCCACAGCAATGAGAAGACAATCTTTAATCTCCTCACATTCTCCTCCAGGCTAGTAGCTTCTCTGAGCCTCACTTCTAGTTGAGGTTCCCAAATTTCCCAGGTACCTGCATTAGTATAACTAAACTGGATTTTGCATTACGAGCACAACCAATCTCCCTTGCTTAATATTCAGAATTTTACCATAGGTTGCCCAAGATAGGAAGACGTTCAACCTCTGGTAGTGCGCGTACAAAACAACTAATTAAGAGGTTACCGCCGACAATCTAACAGGAATAATAGGACTGGGGAATTTGGTATTCCACATCCTCAAGAACCTCCAACTGCCATGCAAGTGCAAGAAAATGCACCGGGAGAATTGGCCCCAATAAGCAGATGCGGTTAACAACCTCTTGTGTCTGCTTTCCTCCCTTTTCCTCTCTAACAGACTTTGTCTATTTAAAACCACCTATCATTGAGGAATTTTACAGGTTGTTTTCTCTTTTTTAATTATGTTATCATCGTTTTGATTACAATCGACAGTCAGTGTTGCTTCCAATTTTGTGGGTAATCTTGGAGATGACTGCTTACTTCCTTGACAACCATGCCATTGAGGTCATCGTCATGCCTATCATCAACAACTTCCCACTAGAATTCGAGAAACTACTGCAAGCATGCAAGGACTGAGGTTGCTTCCGTCTAACCAACCATAACATTCCCTTGACTTTGCTATCGGAGGTGAAATCAGTCTTCAGAAGCCTCTTTGACTGGTCAGATGAGATTAATATCCCGGACGTGAATACTGCATACTGTACACAATGCTGACATTTCATGGAATCCTCTCTGATGACATCCTTGATCATTTTTTCTTCCGGTTAGGTGCAAGTCCTCATGATCACATTCCTTTGCTGCATGGTTTAAATTGACTATATTGACATAATACATTAAAAAACGACAACAAGTTTTAATTATTCTGATGTGATAAAAGTCAAACAATAATTACGGTAGAGAGATGATGTGTACGCCAACCGATTACACGAGCTGGGGATGGAGTAGGGGCGGAAGATAGCTGCGAGCATGGGGCTAACCTGTGATTTGCTCCCAAGGTTGCTCACACCAGTTTAGGATCAACAAGTACCGCTTCATAAAGAAGATTGTGGGATTCATCGGAGATGTCGCGGACACATACTCTAGCTTCTCAACCATACTCCTAGCAGATGATTTTGGTATGGGTCTTCAAGTGTTGGACAAATTCAGCTGCTTCCTGACCATTGATCCTATTCCAGGTTCGCTCCTCATCACCCTCGGAGACGTGGACAAGGTAAAAACTAAAAAGTCACAAACTCCCTGCAATTGAGTTTATTGTTGTTGCAGCCTCCTGAGTATGTTTGTTTCATTCAGGTTGTTATCCTTATCATTCAGCCAACACAACAGTGCTCATAGGTTAGAGTTGGACATGAGGTAGAGATAATTCTGGTCATTGCCAAGGTCATGGAGAAAATGGCAATGAGAGGAGGTGTGCTCATTGTGGGCATACCAACCATTCTTCAGATAAGTGTTGTGATAGATTGGTAAGCCAGCCTGGGCCAATTCAAGTGCTACAAAAGGTGGGCAGTCCATGCCAACTAATCCTGTAGGAATTCTACCCAGTGCACCTAATGAGTTGCAAGAGCTGGCCGAGCTTGTGACTCAATTGATCACTTTTTCACCATTTGTAAACAAGATTATTCCCACTACTATAGCCACTATGGCCAGTTCAGGTATGTGTGCATTTCGTGCAAGTCCAATATCCTTATGGGTCATCGATTCTGGTGCTTCTGCCTACATGTCAAGTGTGTCCAATGTATTTTCTTCACTTAATGAATCATCTCCTTTTAAGAATGTTTTTTTGTATGGAGATTTGTCTGAGGAGGTGTTATATGGAACAACCTCATGGGTATGTTTCTCAGGGGGAGACTGGAAAAGTTTGTTGATTGCATAAAGCTATTTATGGCCTTAAGCAAAGTCCTAGAGGTTGGTTTAAGAAATCCAATCGTGTAGTAATGTTTTTTGGATTTTAGAGAAGTCACTGTGACCACTCCTTGTTTGTTTTGAAGAGGTCCTCTGAAACTGTGGTATTAATTGTGTATTTTGATCATATAACATTATCCGATAGTAATAAAAAGACATTGATAAAGAAAAAGAACATTTCGTAAATCATTTTCAAACCAAGGATCTTGGGACATTCAAATACTTCCTTGGACTAATAGCATGAAGTAGCATGAAGTAAGGTAGGAGTAGCTCTGATTCAAAGAAAATATGTGTGACTAATATGCTACATGAATATGGGTAGTTAGGAGCAAAACCTGTAGAAAACCCTATCGAAGTTGGACCTAACTTTCATGAGGATACTAGTGAGGATAAAACTATGTACAAGAGGTTGGTAGGCAAGCTTATTTATGCCACAATGACCAAACTTGATATAGCCTTTGTAGTGAGTATGGTCAGCAAGTTTATGGAGCAGTCACGATAAATTCATCTAAAAACTGCATTGAGAGTGTTGAGCTATTTAAAAGGTGCACTAGGGAAAGGGTTGTTAATTAGCCATATAGACATTCTTAAATTGTGGGATATTTTGAAGCTGACTATGCGGGTTCACCAAAGTAGATAGAAAGTCCACCTCGGTATATCATGTGCTTGTTGGAGGTAATTTAGTAAGTTGGAAAAGCAAAAAGTAGATTGTTGTTGTTTGTACCAGTGTTGAGGCTTTAGTGAGCTCCTATAGGAGAGATCTGTGAATTGGACTTTCCTGTTGAAAAAACTATGACTGTGTAATGTGACAAGCAAACTATCATCTTCATCGCAAGGAATCATATACTTCATGAAAAGGACTAAACATGTGGAGGTTGATTGTCACTCTATCAAAGATGTTGTTATGAGTGGAGTTTTGATCACCCCCTATATCAAGTCTACTGATAAACTTGGTGATGTATTTACTAAAACTATTAGAAACCAAGATCATGAGATTTTTTTCATAACAAGCTGGTACTTCTAGATATATGTACTCCAGCTTGAGAAGAAGTGTTAAAGTTGTACATGTAGGGTATTTTAGTCATTTTGTATACTTTGTATAAAAAATTGAGGGAATGTTAGCTAGATTAGATTAGTGAGAGAAGTCTATGGTTCAAATCCTATGTTATTTGGGTGTTTGATTACTGAGTTATGGTGTTATGAGGCTTAAGGGGTATTTATGTAAAAATGCTTCAAGTCATGCAATATCCCTAACTAGGTGCTATCCAAAGCACTCTAAGCTTTCTCATCTAACTTTCTTTCTTCTTCTCTCTTCTTTCCTCTCTTATTTTACATCTTTGTACAGTCTCTTCCTGTTCCAAAGAAGATAAACATTTGAGATGTCATAAACTTATGGTACCTCATAAAAATGAATTAAATTATTTATCTTAGTAATATTAGTCCATGTGAATATCAAAGACAGATAAAAACCAAAAGTTCAAGAACCAGTCAAAGCCAAAAATACATGAATGAAAACAGTGTAAACCAGCATAATTGAGATGTCTAAATGGTACGCACATGGTTTCTCCTTCGGACATGCATAATGCCCATTCCCGTGGAAGTAAAATGTTTCATAAACCACATGGAAATAGATGCAAGAACGCCAGAAATCAAAAGAACAAACTACCACAAAATGTAGGTGTATATGATAATTTCTGCCTCAAATATATGCTCCTGTTGTCAACTGAAAACTATATTACAGGCATCTATCCACCTTTGGAATAAAAGCTACCAAGAAATATAGGAAATGGATGAATCACCAAGAATTCAGTATTTTTTCACACATAAACCTCTAAACAGTTATAATCATTGTAAAGAAACAGATGTAAACAAGCTAGGTGATTGTTTGCAAAAGTTTTGCTGTGAGCATGTAACTTTTTTAAGTCAGATGTTAATTATATTAAGTGAAAGAGCTTTTGTTAGATAAGCAAGAGAAATAACTTTTATTGTATAAGCAAGATGCATTGATATGCCTTGATAAGCCAAAGTGCAGATTGTTATTAATCTCAAATATTTGAAGATTTCTCACTGTTGTGCTGGAATAGAAGTCTCCATTAGAAATTTAATATAACAACCATGAGGATGGTTTGAGTACATGTCAACAAGAGTTCTGCATAGTTCGATGCCTACGTTAAACTCAACAGTGCTTGGTCTGAATCGATATACTTACTGCTCCGGAGAAGATGCTAATAATTACAGAAAACCCCAAACAAGCAGAATGCTAGAACAGAAGCATGAAATAATAAGGAAAATAATATCATAAATGACAGAACTTACTTCTGTTTCATGGAAATTGATTCCCCCCCTGTTGAGTATTGCATTTCATTTGGAATACTGTCAACAAAAAGATTTTTAACCTGTGATAAATTACAAATGAGAGGCTGTCCTGTAGTTAATTCTCTATGCGATTTCTGCAACACTAATGAAGAAACTGTTGATCATTCTTATGCTACACTACACGTTCTGCTTTACAATATGGGTTGCGATTCTTAACAAATTTGAGCTCAAGCTATGCTTCCCTGTATCTTGCTCTGATATTAGTCTTCATATTCCCATTTAGAAGCTTCAAAATGGAGGTGGGATCCTCCAGAAAGAAACTATTGCAGCAGTTCCCTGGTTCCTCTGGAAGGAACAAAACAATAGAACTTTCAATGGGGTCTCATCATCAGTAGGGGTTCTTATAGAAAAGATCTACCAAAAAAAAACTAATCTGGTCTTAAACATATCTGTCATCAAAAGACAATGGAAGTTGGTCACTACTTTTTCCAGTCAAACTCAGCCGCAGCAGTGCTCTTGGATCCACCTCCCTCAAATCATCTAGAGCTAAATTTCGATGGTTATTCTTTGGGCAACAAAGGCCCTACATGGTGGGGTTATTAGGATCATAAAGACAGTTCTATATTTTTTTCAGGCCTTATAAGTCATTGGTGATGTGGGGGAAGCAGAAATCATCGCTCTACTTCAATGCATTAAGCTCATCTCTCAGAAATTTTCAGCTCCTTTAGTGGTTGAAGGGGATTCAACAATAGTAATCAGTTGGATGCAAGAATGTTCGGATCTTCCACAGTGTTTTAGATATATGTATGAGAAAATTAAAAATATTTATAATTCATTTCTGATCTCATGGCAGCATACCCTTACAGTTGCCAATAACATTTCAGATTCTCCTGCTCCTCGATGATCGTAGGTGATTCCTTCCCTATTGTATGTTGAGGGTGTCACCTCTCTTGTAATTATCCCTCTGAGCAATAAAAGCCAGGCAAGAGTTTTAATAAAAATGAGAGAGCTTGCAGCATCAACCTAACCACCATCTTTCAGAAAGCAACTTGAATAGATCATGCACATTCGTTCTAAATCCTCAGAGCTTACAGTCCATACATGCCCTGGCACAGCGACGGGAAAACCATCTTTAACCTCCTCACACCTCTCCTCCACGCTAGCTGCCTCTCTAAGCCTTCCTTCTTTCCATAAACTTTTTACAAGCAAACCTTTTGTTACCATATCAGGCTTCAATCCTCTGGTCCACATATCATCGAAAACTCGCAGAGCAAGGGCAGCCCTCTCCTTTCTACAGTAAGCTCGAATAAGTATCTGATACATAAATGCATCTGGCTCTATCGCACTTTGCCTAACCATCCCAAACAAATGCTGAACCATTCGTAAATCCCCTTCAAGTGCAAAATACTGTATTAACCCACAAAATGTTTGAATATCTGGCAGTATTCCCAATAAGACCATCTCATCAAGAAAATCCACAACCTCAGAACTTCTCTTACACTTGACCAGAGTTCGCAAAAGTGAAGAATACAACAGTCTAAGATTGATTTTTGACACAGTTCCACAGATTGAGCCCATTTCACGAAACACTCTCATAGCTGCATCAGCTTCTTTTGACAACCCATAGTAATCTATGACCAATCTCAAAGTAGAGAATGACAAACAAATTCTTTCCCGTTTAATCTTGGAAATGAGGCGATCCACAAACTCAACACGGCCGTGGCGAGCTAGAATTACAATCATTCTTGACACAGTGTAGATGTCATGAGTGAATCCACCAGGCTGAAGAGCAACCCAGCAGAAGAACTCCCATGCTGAATCTGGTTTCTTGAAGGAACGAAGAAGCTTACATACCAAACGTGAGGTCCACACAAACTTCGCATCTTCCAGAACTGAAACCTCACTAGGATTCCAGTCACTTAGTGCACTGGCCAATGCACTTGGGTCTAACCATGGTTTTAATTGAGCCTTGAGGCCTCCTGCATTCTCGTCATCTTCTTCCTCCTCTTCATCATCATCATTATCATCATTGTCATCATCTCTGTTAGGAGTAGAAAACAACATACTCTTGATTCTTTTATCTGGTTCAAAGTCTTGAACAAATTTCCCTGTTTCTTCAACATAACCAGCATCTCTTAATTTTTCAATTGCTGATTGTAAACTCCGGCGAAGCAGAATTCCATCACTTTGCATATCCAACAATAAGTTTTTGACTGCATCATACCGATGAACTGCAGAAAGCGCATTAGCGAGCACCAGGTATTGACGAGAGGTGCGGCGAACTCGCATTGAAGGCAATTTTTCAAATACCTCCATAGCAGCATCCGGTTTTCCTTTAGTTAACAAATGTTCAATGACAATTGTATATGTTCTGGAATTAGGGTTTGCACCTTCTTCAATCATCCTTAAGAACAACATGACGGCAGGCCTATCATGGCCATTTTTGGCATATAAATTCATCATAATATTGTAAGCTTCTGTGCATGGATGTCGTTGATTCTTACTAGAGGCTTCAGAGCAGATGCGACTGAAGATGTTAGTGGTAGAATCAAGGTCATTAGAAGCTGCATACCAACGTAAGAGATCCATCGGAGAAGGTGGAAGAACAGCTGGGAACTCAGAGGCATTCATGGCAGAGATTAGGGTGTGGAGATCCAAGAGGCGACCAGAGAGAGAAAGGCGTTTGGCCATTGCATGGACAGTGCTTTGGGAGAGAAGGTTATTCTGGGGATTGGAAATGGTGAACTTTTTCAAAAGATGGAAGAAGGAAAGAGCTGAATCTGGGGAAGGAGCGCACCGAAGTGCTTGGGTAGCAATGAACGAATCCATACAAGGGAGGAGGCGATCCAGAGAACGTGTTGCATTGGTTCGGAGGTGAACACGGATAGCATCAATTAGTCGCGCACGGTGAAGATAGATTGCAACCTGGTTCATCTTGGGTTGAGAGAAGCGGGAGTTTCTTCAAAAGATCTTGGGTCCCTCGCCCCTACCGGTCGTTCACCTACGGCGAGTACAGGAAACTCCGCGTCTCGAAAGGGGCCGAAGCAGGTGAAGCCAACACATTTTAGAAAGTACAAATATACGAGGCATCCAGGATGAGCAAATTAGCCTTACCGTGTGCATACTGTGTTTCTTATAATTGTTTTCTGCTTTCTGTGCCGAAGCGCTCTGCTCTCTTCAGTAGGATCGAATGAAATGGCTTCCTACGACATATTTCTTATGCAGAGGAAGCAATCCAAGATGCGTTATTTTATTTTTTTTCATTTTTTGTTTTTTAACTGAATTTTTTTATTACTCTCCAAAAAGAGTTTAACAACCAGATCAATGAGTCACCACTTGCTTCGATTGATTTGACTTAGATTTTCATGTATTCCAGTCGAATCTTAAGTTCTAAGTTGAAAAATTCTGATTTTTTCAAACATATCATAGATTTTTCCCAATAAATCTGTAATTTTAATGATTTTTTTTAAAATAAGAAACCATTAATATTTGCTTCATTGATTTTCACAAAAAAAAGTCATTGTTTTTTGTTATTTTCACGAAATCACTAAAAATTACAGTTTTTTCTTAAAAAATTAGTAATATGTTTGAATAGATTAGGTTTTCCCTACATAAACTCGGGGTTTTGTTAGTGCACCCAAAGGGGAAGTAAAAGTGTGTTGGAATATTTATTTGTATTGACCGGGTCAGTCCTTGTATAAGATACATAGGGTTATTTTCCTAACAGGTTCGAGCCTTTTAGTACACTGGTTTTGACATGGTATCAGAACAGGTTGGTCCCGAATTTGTCCTAGGTGTTTTTTTTGGTGAATTTGTCCACGGGTGCTCGACACTCTTTGTCCCGCTCTCTCTCGACCTTCCCTCTTTGTTCTCTTCTCTCTCGACCCTTTTTACTTCCCAACCCTCATCTCTTTGGTCTCTTGCTCTCCATAGTCTGGCCAAACCCTACTTAAATAAACTACAATCTATCTTAATTTATTAATAAAATACCCAATTTAATTATTTATAATATTATATATTTTAAAATTATATTAAATTATTAATTTAAGAGTGATAATTAAGATATTATTAAACTAAGAATTTAATAAGTATTTAGACATTGTAAAAGTAAGTATTCTTGATAATTTTTTAAATTAATAATTTAATTTAGCTCTTAATTATTGTATTATTTTTTTCTTTTCTTTTTGGTTCTCTCCTCGGATTGTTGTGGGACTGCCAAATTTCAAAATTTTATTTAGTTCAGATTATGCGCAGGCCTTGGGTTTTTGTCTGAAGAATAATATACTACAGGACAGGTAATTCACTTCTCTACTTCAGCTTCTTCCACTGGAATCTTGTGAAAACTGCCTTTAGCATTTCCTCTGTCACACACACATATTGATCTTCTGATGCATCTAAAACAGCTAAAAGGTTGTTATAAGCTCTTATTTTTTTCCAGGTTATAAGATTGTCAGCTGCAAACGGGATCTTCCGAGATCTATTATCTGCAATGTTCATGGTGGGAACCCTAAGTTTCTTGAGATTGGAGGAAGATGCATGAGCTGCAGCTAGGGGTGGCATCGAGCCGAGCCGAGCCCGAACCTGCCTATGTTCGAGTCGATCTTGATTTAAATATTTCGAGCCGAGCTTCGAGTCGAGCCTCGTCTCGAGCCTAAAATTGTTATCGAGCTCGAGCCCAACGAGTTCGAGCCGAGCTCGAGCCTCAACATGCATTTCAAACTTTTCAAAAAATATATGTCGAATAAAATGTATATAAAATTATGCATACATTTTATATAAAATTGGGCATGACCTCTACATAAAATTGGGCATAACTTATATATATAATATGTGTATAAGATTGGGCATAACCTCTACTTAAAATTGAGCATAATCAATATATATAATACTTGTATAAAATTTGGCATGACCTTTACTTAAAATTGGGCATAATCAATATACATAATACCTGCATAAACACTCCATAAAATTGTTTATACATTCCATAAACACTTCATGAAATTGTTTATACACTCCATAAAATAATCTAAACACTCCATACACTGCATAACATTATAAATAAACTCCATACAATAATCAAACACAACAAAATTAAATAAAATATCACTATCAATTTACAATCACCCAAATAAAAAATATAAATTCTTTAAATAAAATCATATTACTATTACATACTTACTAGAAAATTACAAGAAATATTTTAAATTTTTCTTAGGAAAATTAAATGGACCTCTTATTGCCTTTTATAAGGAAATAAATAAAAATTAATAATTAATCTAATATATTATTATACTTATCGATAAAATTTTAATCACATAAAATGTCAAACACAAAATTACTATGAAAATTGCGTCATGCTCAAAGTATTATATCATCAACTGTCAAATACTTATTCAAAATTTTTCTATATGGTTTTCTAAACCATCTTGGCAAGAAAATCTTACTTGAAAAATTATAGGATTTTTTAAAAAGAATTTATAATTAGAAAAATATTTTGAAAAAATTCGAGGCACTAATGGTCCCTATATTTCTATTAAAAATGTTTTTTCAACATTTATTGAAAAAACTAGTCTCTGGAAACGTATTTCTACTAAAATATCTTTTCAATTTATTTAAGAGCCATGAGGAAGGGACAAAGAGTTTTTTTTTTTCCTTGTTTATGATCTCGTACGTAGGGGTGGCTTTGAATAAATTATATATAAAATTATGCATACATTTTAAAAAAATATAATGATAGGGGAGGTTCAGGTTTGAATTTCAATAATTGATTAAAATGCACCAATATTAATATTTTTTACTCCAATTGTTGTCTAGCTTGTTTTTTAATTTTTGAATTTGGCCATAATTTATTATGGCCTCCTTAGTGCCCCTAGATAAAAATTTATATTCTAGGAAAAACTAAAAATATTTTTCCTATGATACATATTCCAAAAAAAACCGTTAAATAAAATCTTATTACTATTAGTGACTTATTAGAAAATTATAGGAAATATTTTAAAATTTTCTTAGGAAAGTTATTGTCTCTTCTAGGGAAATAAATAAAAATTAATAATCAATCTAATATATTATTATACTTATCGATAAAATTTTAATTAAATAAAATATCAAACACAAAATTGCAATGAAAATTATTTCATGCTAAAAGTATTACAGCATCAACTGTTAAATACTTATTCAAAAATTTTCTATACAGTTTTCTACCCCATCTTGGTACAAAAAATCTTACTTTGAAAATTATATGATTTTTAATAAAAAATTTTAATTAGAAAAGTGTTTAAAAAAACATGAGACACTAATAGTTTATAGAAAATTATTTCTATAAAATTTATTTTTAATTTTTTCCAGAGGAAAAAGTTTTTTTTTTTATTTTATGATCTCGCGAGGAAGGGGGAGATTATTTCTCCCCTGTTATGGTTTTCCGCCGAGACGACCCCGAGGGAAGGGGCTTACGGCGCCGGGGAGGATTTATCGTCGGAGATGACGGCCACGACGGAGTCGGCGGTGACGGAAGCGGCAGCGACGGAAACAGAGGTGACGGCGAGGAGAGGAAGAAATCGAACGGACGGACACAGAGGCGGCCGGCGAGCAGCTGCGACAGCGGTATAGACGCCGGAGAACAGCTACGACGGCGGTAGAGGCGGCGGCAACAACCGATGGGAGGGGTCGGCGGTGATGGGGGGGAAGGAAAAAATTTTCCCCCCCTCGCTCTCGCTCCCGCTCCCGCTCCCCCGCTCGCTCGCGATCCCGTACCGATTCATGCCGATCCGACTCATTTCGAGCCGGCTCGCGAGCCAACGAACCGAACCTAGCTTCGGTCGAGCTCGGCTCGTTAAGGTAAACGAGCCGATTTCGGTGTTCGAGCTCGAAAAATGACGAATCGAACCGAGCCGAACCGAGCCGGCTCGCGAACTGGCTCGGCTCGAAGCCACCCCTAGCTGCAGCAAACAGGGAAGCAGGCTTTCTCCAAGGGTGCTTGCTATATTTGTTAAATAGTGTGGAGTGAAGGATTAGTGTACTCCTGAAACTACTCTGTAAACACCAGCCCCAGTTAAGAAACCATCAAATTGATCTTTATGGCAATGGGAAAGATTCTCATGAAGTGCAAGAAACAGCTAAAAAATTAAAGTTTACCAGGGCGTGACCATGCAGACCATCTTTTTCATGAGTATGATATCTGAATCTTGGAGACTCATAAGATATTTTTCTGATCTGGTTTCCTATTGTGTCAGGGACCCAAAAGTAGGCTTGAATGCTTTTGATGAGTGACATTCTTTACGCAGGTTCAAAGTGTTCATAAATCCTAGCACAACATCAGCTGAAGCGCTGGCCATGAGTTTGTGAAACGCACCCTCCAAGCAATGGAAGATCTGCCTGCTCCACTAACAGATGCACAAAGACATGACATATCATGGGAAACAGCAACAGAGAGGTTTTCAGAGGCTGGTGAGCTTAATCAACAATTTGTAGAGGAACCTGCGAACTCTGAAGCAGGTAATTTCATGTCAACATCTTTTTTGACAGTGTTCAAGTGCTTCAAAACCAGCAGTTGCATGTTCATTGTATATTATATGGTGGATTTGCATTTTACTGGATAGAAGCGACTGGGATCAGGCTAGATTGCTTCACTAGAGCACAAATGGCTTTTATTCACAGATGGCTGCTTTATTCCTCTGCAATTACTAGTTTTTAAAAATCAAATAAGGATTTCTAACACCGCAAACATTTCTTTTAGACATGAGACATCCATTGTAACTAGTACAGATGCAGAGAGGCAAATCAAGGTAACAACACAAACCCGTGTCTAGAACTTCGCCATTATCATAGCGATGAACAAGATTATCTGGACATGATACATCCTTATTTACTACTAAGCTCAGCTTTAATGTGTACTGATAGCAATGTTTTGAAGATCAGTCACCACAGTTAACAAACTCGTAACTAACAGTGAGATATCCATTGAAATTGCCATTCCCATTGGTATCAAGCTGATTAAAGACTCCCTGATCCAACTCTAATCCCATATTGCTGCACTGATCGACTATCCTCACCGTGGCCTGCGTCCCTGTTGCTGAATTTGTTACCTGCACGGTAGCAAACAATTAGGTTCCGTCACAGCAATCAAGCAAGGACACTCAAAGCAGAGAAGAGGGTTCTAACCTTCAAACATCTACCACAGGCAGCTTGTCCGGAAGGTCCGGCTGGGTGACAGAATGCCGTCCAGCCATACTTGCGGCGCCATTCGAGGGGCTTGTTCGCGTCCCACGTAGAACAGTAAGCACTAACAGCATTCAGATCCCATCGATTCTGCTCCGGGTTATAGTTATGAGACGTTGCCCGCACATTTGATGCCCGCTGCGCATCAATGGTGGCCACTGCAATGCAGAGAACTAACACAAACACGTAAAGATTCGGACGCCCCATCGCTCTCTGAAAGTAGATGATAAACAACTGATACCTGAGGCAACAATTTATACGAGAAGGTTTGAGGTGAAATTACAGGAGTTCCTGTCTTCCATGGCGGTCTCTGTCATGATTCAGTCATACATAAAGACAAACAGTTTCCTCTCTTGGATGTTGCGTGTGGAGAAAAGATGGTGAATTTTAAGGAAACCCGCAAAATAATTCCTACTTTTAGACTCTTCAAGGTGAGAAAGTGAGGTGACGGTCAAGTACATGTAATCAATGGGAAGATTTCATGAAACAGAGGTCAGTTGCAGAAACTCCATGGCCAAACTTCTCTCTCTCTCAAGAATCTTCATCTGCTTTGGAGAGTAAATTACTTAGTGAAAGTGAAAGTGAAAGTAAAAAAAAAATTGAATTATTTTTTGTGTTACTTGGAAAATGGATAGTTAGTGCCACCAAGAGGAAAATTTTCCATGGAAGAGTTTTAATAAGAATCTGTTGTTTCTTATGACCAGCATGTTAACAAATTGTGTTTTGAAGTTTATATAGGAGACTTACAGAAATCAAACTCTCATGAAGAAAATGTCTAATACATGTCTTTTAGTGACAAAAAGAGGATTTGCAGGGGAAAAGAGTAGTAGTGAACCATAACTGAAACAACATTGCTTCATATTTGATTATCAAGACATGTCAAAGTAATTGACTGATGAAAATGAACCTGGCTGCCATGATTATTTTGGACAGTAATCATCCTTATTTTCCAATACATTCATATATAAATAGGTTGCCAAGAGCAGCCATGGTAGTTCAGTCTCAACAGTTTACAAACTGGTAACTGACTATGAGATGCCCTCGCTGGTAGCCCTCTCCATTAGTATCAATCTGCTGGAAAACTCCCCAGTCCAAGTCCAACCCTCCATTGCTGCACTGGTCTACAATTCTCACAGTTACCTGAGCATTCGTTGCCGAGTTCGTCACCTACATTTCACCAAAAAAAACTTCAATTAGCTCTAAACTTTCGCAGTTATCGGTACAGGAGCATCGAACTATGTTCGCACCAGTTACAGAAAGAGATGAATAGATATAAACAGTTTGAAGCTCTATACCCTTAAGCATCTGCCACAGGAGGCCTGACCGCGAGGGCCGGCAGGGCCGCAGAAAGCCGTCCAACCATACTGTTGGCGCCATGAGAGGGGCTTGTTGCCATCCCAGGTAGAGCAGAAAGCACTAGCAGTATAGAGATTCCATTGGATCTGCGCTGGGTTGTAGTAATGGTATGTTGCACGCACGTTTGATGCCTGCTGCGCCCTGGTGGTTGTCACTGCAACACACAGCAGAGCCACAAGCAGAATGTAAAGACTCGCTCGCCCCATTTTTCCTTCTCCTCTGTATGTCTTCTCTTCCTTCTTTTTACGATGTCAAGGATGAAGGGTAGAGGTATCCTTATATAGAAGAAGCTTGTAGCTTGTAGTATTTATCCAAGTTTGATTTTTCCCGTTTGTGGCTGCAAATCGTTGTTTCCAATAAATTTGATGGCTATCTGAAACAGTATTTGACCCAGAGACTGACAGAAACTATTTAGGAAAAGGGTGTATGGTAAAAACTAAAAACTAAGGAAGTGATGCATCAAAATGTCAATAAAAACTTAAAATTTAGCATCAAGGAAAGAAGTTCATATCTCTACTTCTGCAAGTTGTTAATGGGAAAGGAAGAAAAACTTTGACAAAAAAACCAGAGCCTCATCAGAGAAATTTCATTGTTTATGTCTTTCTTTCCATGAAGAATTAGGGAGTTTTAAAATTTTAATTATCGACAAATTATCTTGAAGATTTAGTCTTTTTATGAGTTGGAAGTAAGAAAGAAAAAGGGTTCTTCTCTGAAACAGCAGTAACGGAGGTCGTACAGTAGAAGGACCCAGTTTCCGTCCATCTTACATCGAAAAACCCAAATGGACTCGAGATAGAAGAAGGCACTGGGTTTGCTTAAACGGCCGTTCATTCATATGAGTCTGGCATTAACCAAAATCTTAGAAAAAGCTTGAGTGATAAGTACGTGGCGACTAGTGTCATAATTGATATGAAACAGACCCGGAAAATCCACGTTCATCCATTTGTAACTTTCTAGATGCCAAAGTGGAAGGCCGCCGAAGATTTTCTCAGACCCAGAGTCAAGGTCAAGTCTGTACAGCTCTCGTCGCCATGAACGTGTAGGAAACGGCAGTTCTTGTTAAGATAAAGGCTCACAGTCTCTTTCAGTGCTCAAAGTTTCAAAGGCAACAGAGCTTCGATGCAATCTGTTTTCTCTCCAGAAGAAAACCAAATCCAATACTCTCTGCTTAGATTTCAGCCGCCTGAATAGAACGTAAAAATGGAAGAATAGAGCAGGCGAAGTCACCATTTTGCCTGTCTTCCGAGGAAAAAAAATAATCGAAGACCCTTGTGAGGTGAGTTGAGTGCAATAGCATTAATTTTGACATTGCAGCTATCTGCATTAATATTTTCACCAAGAATGTTGATTGTATTATTATGAATTACTATAATTTTTTTTGCAATTTAATTATGATTATAGTTTAAACCATAACAGGAATTACAGTTAGACCATTTTAGTACACTCTAAAAGTGAAAGAGAAAGTGAAAGTGAATCACGTAGGCAATTCACTTTCTCTCATCTCAATCTTGCATTTGGATATTATAAAATTAACTATTTGTTTAAATATTTTATTTTATAAATTTAATTTAATTTAAAAATTTTAATTAATTAATTATTAATTATTAATATAAACAAGTTAAATTTTATATTATTTTTTAACAGAATAGTTAAATAAAAATACCTTATAAAAATTAAATCAATTAGGGTAATTTTATATAATAAAATACTAATTTTAATATTATATTTGATTTCCAATTTAAGAGTGAAAATTTAGATATTACAAAAGTAACAATTTGATTAAGTATTTGGATATTATAAAGTTAAGTATTTGATTAATAATTTTTATTTTTTATAAAATTAATTAAATAAATAACAATTTTTTATTTTTATAAATTATTTATTAAATTAAAGAAAATTTAAAATTATTTTAGTTTAGTAAAAAAACTCCAAAATAAAATTTAAATCTATTAAAGTAAATTTATATAATAAAATACCCTTTTTTATTTATATAAATACCATATTTTTAATTTTATGTTTAATGACTATTTTAAGAGTGAGAATTTAGCTATTTTAAAAGTAATAATTTTATTATCATTTTGATATTAAAAAATAAAAAATGGTTTAATCATTTTATTTTTATACATTTAACTAAATAAATAATCTTAATTATTTATTAATTTAAAACAAGATATAATATATTTTAGTTTATTTAAATAAATAATCTTATAAATTAAATCTAAAAAAATATTTTTTTAAATAAAATACCCTTTTTTATTTACTTAAATTTAAATTTTGTAATATTATATTTAATAAAATTTTAAGAGTGGGAATTTCGATATTAAAAAGTAACAATTTGATTATGCATTGGGATATCATCAAAGTAAAAAAAATTAAGTATTTTTTATATATTTAATTAAATAAATATATTTGTTTTTTCTTATTTATTAATTCAGACAAGTTAAAATCTATCTTAACTTATTAATAAAAAGTTAAAAAATAAAAACTATCTTACAAAAGTTAAATCTATTAGAGTATTTTATTAATAAATTTGTTATGTACTCTCCTTTATACTTTTCAGTTTTCACTATACACTAACACAGATAAATTATTTTTCACTATATTTTCCATTGCACACACTAACACAAAAAAATAGTTCACTTTTATTTTCACTTTCACTTTTACTAGGTGATTTACTTTTAGTAAAAAATCTTGACATAATTTGGTCAATTTCCTATTGCTCTGAGAGAGATGTAGCATTTAGGAGGGTCTCCTTTGAAAATTACCTTCATTTTTAACATCTAGTTGCATAAAATTGGCAATCATATAAATATAATAATTGAATTAAACAAACCGTATTAAGCATTGTTGGAAAGTGTAGGAAGAGCAAATGCTTTCGTTGAGAACTGTAAAAAAAAATAGAGAAAAAAAATGCTTTAGAAAGACCATATGAAATGGTGAAACTCATCTATAAATGGTCTTAAACCGGTCACCGGTGAGAAGGAAGTCTGTTGGTGGTTTCTCTCGATGTTCTGGTTGGTAGTTTGCAGGAAATTGGCTGCAAAAAAAGAGAGGCTGCCCATAGTGGCTAACTCACTTGGGTTTTGGAATAAATTAAAGAATGTAATATTGTATTTTAAACCAAAGATCTCGATTGACCAGAAATATTGTGCCATTTGTAAGATTTATTTGCTTGATCCACGATATATTGACTATTGTTTCATTAAGAGTAGTTTGAGGATTTCAAACTTGTAATCCGGTTGTCCTAATTTTCTTTTTATATTTGGGGGCGCCGTTGTTAGGATTTTATCACCCCCTTTCCAACCCTCACAACGACCTTACCGCGAAGGTCGACCTGCATACCGACTCAATATAAGACATTTATTAAGCTCCACAACTTAACACTAGATGTTGTAATAGGCATACCATTATATGTTTATAATATAATAATATTTCAGTTTATTTTTATAAGTTTATATGTTTATAATATAATAATAATTGAGTTTATTTTTATTTATAAAAATTGGTTACTAATGTTAATTATGAATGGGAAATTCCATTTCATAATTAACAAGTTATTATGTATTATTACTAATGATTATTTATTTAGTAATTATTTTATCAATGAACTTATTTATAGGAATTATATAGGCTGAATTTATACCAATTTATGTATTAAAGAATAGGGGTGAGCATAGTGTCAGGTTTTACAAGGACCCAACTCGAAAACCCAGGTCCGTGTTTGTAACTTCACTCGTGGGTTTAGGAAAAAACCCATCAGGTTTCAGGTCAAGGACAAATTTTTCCAAACCTGATCCACATAAGAGAAAAGTATAAAACAAGGTAGAGAGGGGTCGGGTTTTACGGGGATGGGACAAGGAAGGGTTTGGTTTAAGTCGAGTTTATAGGGATGGGGTAGAGAGAGGGTTACGAGGATGGTGATCAGGTCGGGTTTAGGTTTGATGAATTGGATTTTTCTCAAGTTCGAGTTTTGGGGTCAGAGATCAGATTTAGGTTCGGGTTTTGGTAAATCCGCCCCGACCCGTCCCATACCCACCCCTATTAAAGAACTACTAATATTAATATACACTTCAATTATATTAACTATTGCCATCAACTCTTCATAATAATTTAATATTTGATATAATAATAAATACATACACTTGCAGATTTGACTTAATAACATGATTGGCCAAAGTATCAATAAACATTCAAGGAACCTTTAGAAAAATCAATTTGAACATATCAATTTTTCAAACTTCACGAAGTCACTCAAAATATAAATTGATAAATAATAACAAACCCAAGTTGATATTAACTATTGATGAATAGGTTAATAAACCCAAGTCTAAAGGAATGAAAATTTTTTGGCACCTAAGAGAGAAGAGGTTAGGGCTCCTCAGTACATATGTCATCTAGATCTTTAGGGAGGGCAACAATCTAAGACATCCCTTTAGTTATTTCTTAAGTGTATGTTACATAAAAATTATTTTATATATACGGTGTCTATCTTCTCACTCCCTAAAAAATCGGAGATATCTCAATCGATTTATAAAATGCCCAACAATGTACCACCAACATCAAGTGGGTAAGATATACGTACACACACACACACACACATATATATATATATACATTGGCCATGAATAATAACAAAAAGAAAGATCTTCTTTGTTAATGTCATAAGAAGATATAATGTTTCTGAATTGACCTAAGTCTCCCTTTCTATTGTTGTTGAAGTGTCTTTCTTTGGTTGTTAGTGCTTTGACATGTTAGTCAACAAAGAGTTATCTTTCTTGTTTTTGTCTCACCAGCTTTTTGAAGCTTTTGTTTGATTAAGGAAGTTGAAATCACAATCCACTATAATATTAAAAATTAAATATTACTTTCTATTTTCAAAATTCAAGTTTAATAATAATATTTATAGATAGGTTATCATAAAGATGTTAATATATTTTTAAAAAATAAAAAAATATTGCAATCAATCCCACGGGTTGTCGATGGTCGAACCAACTAATCCGATCCAACCGAGTCGACTTGTTTTTCCTCAATTATCGGTTTTTCATATATCTTGATCACACTTTTAGGCATAGACTCACAAATGAAATTAAACAAAAAAAAAAACCTTAAACAAAGTTTAAAACGTGAGTCTAAAACTTGGTTGTATAGATTAGACTTGGTAACAGATAGCCTCAAGTGAGTTGTTCCGGACTAAGATAATCCAACCAATTTTTTTGTGTCATATTAGGGTCCACACCCTTTTTCCTCTTCAGGGCTATCAACAGTGAACTCCAAGCATTTGGTGGTCAGGAGAAAGCTTTACAGACCATATCATGTTACTCATGTCTCTAGTACTAAGGAATCATCATGGGTTTCTCTATCACTTCTGTGCATGGATGCTGACTGCTGAAAGCCTGAATCACTGCGGGACCTAATCTACAATGAGAGGGAGGACAAGACAGAACTCGAGTACATCTTCTACGGAGCTGGAACGAAATGCTTTTGCTTATTTACATATAACCAGGCCTCGCCTTCTCTCCTGAATCAACTCCCATTGTCACAGGAGAAGCGCTCAAGCTCCCTTCTTGTGGTAAGTTCAGATGGATAACACGGAAGAAGAGAGAAGAAACTAGCTTCAATGGCTGTAAAAAAACCAAGCTGAAACTCTTCGCAAAGCTTTTTTATCTATATGTTTCTTGCCTTTTTCTAGTCTGTAATTTAGATGCTTTCCTCCCGAGTAATAATCACTTAATGATCTTCCTGATCATGGATGTACATGAAACTGCTTCACTAAATTGGAAAGTTAATAAACAATTAAATTTGCTTAAGGTTTATGTCTTCTCACTCCAGCAATATATTCACATAGGTAAAAGCTGACAAGCAAATCCTCCAGACATAGGGAATAAACGGGTACATGAGTAACTTTACAGGCTCTGTACCTGCTGCGGAGGAGGAGGTGACCCTAACCAACTCCAATAACCCACAGTGAGAATCCCTCCGAGCTTAGCAGAAGTTTTTTGTATTTTCATGTCAGAAAAAGCAAAAAGAGCCTCCATGAATTCTGTTGCTTTCACCGGCAAGCGGAGACGAAGATAGAAACGATAAAGGAGGGATGGAGATCCTAACAAGCCTCCATGAAAGGAAAAGTTACGTCATATGTGTGCCGATAGGCGGGAGAGAAACCCATTTTGGAGTAAAAGCTCAGAGGTATAGTGTACAGGGTGAATGGAGAGAAAAGCTTTTGTGAAGGCAAAAAAAGATATGTTGTCAACTCCCATGATTTGATCTTCTTATCTTTAGGATTCCAGCACCAAAACCAGGTCCCATACGCTTTCGTTGATGCTCATCAACTCAAACTTCTCTTTCCGGAAGGGTAAATGGTATGCGGCAATAACTTTCGCTTTTCCTCCTTCCAATCAGACAACCTCCTTTCATGGCTTCTGTCGGGGTGATTCACGACAGTCTATCATCTTCCCTCCCCCCTCACTTTCTCTCTAACCATGCGCGCACTCGGCAGCAAATACCCTTTTACTAGGCTTTCACCAGGCATTACAGTTCTCTCTCTACTCCTCTTGCAGACTTCTCTGATGCATTCTGTCAAACATTTCCAGGGCAAGAAAAAAGGACCCCACATGAATCGACTACACCCAGAAATTAAGTGGAGGTTGCACCATCTACGTACCCACTACCCAGTCCAAATACCTCATCGCCAGCATGAATTGACTACACCGGAAATCAAGTGGGGAGCGCACCATCTAATTACCCAGCTTTCTGTTGCTGATTTTTCCAATGGATAAGTGTATCACTACCTGCAGCTGGTCTCCCATGTAATCCTTACAATAAGCTCCGATATATCTCCAGTAATCTTAAAAGCTTTCGACCTCACATACAGAGAGAGAGAGAGAGAGAGAGAGAGCTTGCAAGCGGATCTGGGATGAAAACCCACCTCGTATATTTTTATGCAAGAGAGGTTTCCTCTGCAGAAGCTCCCACATGCATCTGTACATGCAACAGCAAGCATGGCATATGCAGGCATTAAATAGAAGATGGCCCTCTCCCCTCACCACTTGTTCACTGATTCCAATAGTTCCTCCATTAGTAGACAAACAAAATGAAGAAACGAAGAATGAAGAAAGTCAACATGAATATCTCCAAGTTAATTTTTTTTTCTGGTTCTGTAGATTGATGCCTACCACCATCACTAACATGCTACATGAATGGTTTGCACAGTAGCCATTAAGGGCCATGAAGGAAGCTCATTTAAAGGAAGCTCATTCACTTGCATTTAAAATACTAAAATGAATGAAACACATCTGTTAATATACAAATGACATGCCCATCACCAAGCACATGGGCTTGCTCCCTCAGTCCCTCTTCTTCATCTGGGTCATGGAGTTGATTAAGTGCCTCATTACCAAAAGGAATAAACAAACACAGGGTACAGGGAATCCAATGAGAAACAGCTTTAAAATTCAAGGAACAAAAAGCTCACAGCAACTACAACAACAACAACGACGACGATACTGTAATTATTATTAAACAAGCCATTAATAAACAAGCCAGACACATCAAGTCTTGAAAACAAAGTGTTATTGCTTCCTGTTCATAACAAATATCCCACTTTTTAAATATTCTTATATATCAAGCCACGATACAGACACACACAGACACCCTGCTCGATCCATCTCTTCTTTCACGTTCTTCGCTTCGCCTTGGCTTCTCAGAAGCTGGGATTTTGTAGGTGGTTTCTGGGGATCGAATGAGCAGGCTGCGGTGGTTGTTTTTTCAGCTTCTGCTTTTACATTTCTCCACTGCCCTTGGAGCTGGAAAGAGACAATACAGTAAAGGTTAATTTCATGGCAGACGGTGAAAAAAGGAATTACAGGAGAAAATTATAAATTTTCCTTCCTTGCATGGAAATCTCCTTCGAATCTTCAAAAAGGAATTAATGCTTTGATTAAACATTATTTAAAGAAGTACAGGTTATGCAACATGATGAATTTTTATTTTTCTGTTGATGCAATTCAGGGACAAGCAGGCCTTAATGAGTGGTTTGATTTGCTTGGAAGATATGCTAGCTATTTCACGAACAAGATTTGCTAGAAGCATATGTTTGTCATCCATAAAAAATCAAAAACTTTTCCAGATTCCAACCAGGCAGATGATTAACAATAATTCCTCGAGGCTGCTAATGCACATGAAGCCAATGATCATAGGGTTTATCAGGCTACTAACCGAGTCCAATGGCCTCTGATCCCTTCATTATGCGCAGGCGTTTGCACGATTCCACGAACATGCTGCAGGAAACCGAATCGGGTTTAGCGATTAGCTTTTTTATTTTACAATTATTGGTAGTTTTAATCAATCCCAACGTCTACGTACAGTTTCATTCTGTAAAACATTAGATTAATTTTACAATATTATCGATGTGAGGATCGAGAGACTTACTCCCATGGAACATCACCAACGAGCATCCAGTCACCGTCCTTGTCTTCGTAAGTAGGAACATAGTCAGAGCCATTCAGAAGATCCTTCAGTTTGCTCTCGTTCATGAAATCCCTTCCGTTCATCCCTTGAGAGCCTATTATCGAGAGTAAACAAAATTAGGATCTCGACGGAAAAATTAAACATGCTTCAGAGAAACAAAAGGAAACCTTTTTTAAGCTGAAGAGATTAATGAAATTACGTTTGGTTTTCAGAGGTCCGAATTACTTACCCATGGTGAAGGAACTGAACATCTTCTCCAGGGCATTGGAGAGCTCGTGGTAGCTTTTGTACATCTTGAGGTCTACCTTACGTAGGTAAGGTGCGCCGTCCATGCTAACTTTGACGAAGGCAGCGCTGCTGTTAACCTTGTCACCTTCGTCGCTGCTGCTCTTCACAAGGATGTTCTTCCTGAAGGATCTGACTGGTGGCCAACCCACCACTTGTTGCCTGAAAACCCAAACCCAAGCACGTAGCTTTAGTAGAGAACAAAATTTTCCGGTATATATTTGCCGAAATTTCGTTTTATGTGTTTTCTCGTCGGCATGTTTCTACATGTAGTTTTCATGCAATAATCTCCTTCATCTACATATAGTTTTCATGCAGTAATATCCTTCATATGAGAAGAAGATGTCTGGCTTAATTAGTTACAGATAAATGAAAAAGGAAAGAAAAAAAAAAGAACGGAGAACAGAAAGAAATTAAAAAAAACTCTCTTTTTTCTTTGTCATTCATCTTCTTCTCGTTTTGTTGGTTTTGCTGTTAATTAGTTTCCGCCATGAATTTATGACTGTCATGGTGAATTACATGTATAGTTGAGTTTTTATATGTAAAAATATAATCAATATCCAAGATGAAGTCCTGAGAGGATCAAATGTAAGCTTTGAAGCCAGTTTTGATCCTGTTGAAGTAGAAATATATTCAACATCGAAGATAAAGTTCTGAGAGGATCAAATGTAAGCTTTGAAGCTAGTTTTGATCCTTTTGAAGTTCTTTAATGTCATCTTAAGACTGAAAGAAAAGAATATGCACACGGTAAAGTACTTGCATTTCTTCTTTTTCTTTTATCTGCAGTAGACTTTCTGAAAAGCTTGCTAAAATAACAAGCGCCAGTGCAAGTGTGCAGCAACAGGAAAGACTCATGAAAGAAAGAAAGTAAAACACAAAAACTGAAAAAGATTAAAATGAGTAACTTTCAAGAAGAAAAAAGAAAAAGAAAAAAAGAGAGAAGAAACCGACTTGGGAGCGGGAGGCTTTGCTGGGTCATTGTTGCAGGGAAGGAGGTTCTTCTCCTTGGGGGAGCTCTTCATCTTCTCCGACGAGTCGGCACCGACGTCTTTGGAAGACGGTCCAGTCGGCAGATTGAGCTCCAAATCCATGGTCTCGGCGAAACCTCTCTTACCGGTATTCCTTGTGGTCTCGCCTTCTCCTCCACCGCCTCCAGGCAGCCCCAGGCGGAGTTCCGTCTCCTCGAACTTGAGACTGTACTCGTCCCGCTCCGCTCCCAGCATGCTCGCCATTTTCCGGCTGCTTTCCATTGAAAATTCCAGTCACGGCTACCTTCCTTAAAGATCTAGATCACAGAAGATGCACTCCTTACCCGTTTCACAGGACGAAACTAAGCTCAACAATTGAGAAAACGCAGAGAAAGAGTTTTCGGAAGAAGATAGGAATGGTAGAGGAGGAAAAAAAGAGAGAGGGGCGTTGTTTAAGGCTGGGAGTATATTAATATGGGCCAGGCCGTGCACAGTCTGATCAGTGCACGAGAGTAAGATGGTGACACGTGGCCAGAGCAGAGCTGGATTGTAAGCGGGTTTGCAGGGAGAGGTGACCTGGAGAATGACGTCATCGGGAGGGCGGGAACGATTATGGGGGACGAGCCGGTAGAAAGGCCAAGGGCGGGTGGTTAAGCTGGACCGGGAACAGTGAACCGGGGTTAAGGGGTCCGGCATTTAAAGAGGCGTCTCAATTATTGGAGACAGTGAGAGAGACGGTGGTAACGATTTGTACCACCGAACGGCCCAAACTTTTGGACATGTCCTTGCGAGTACACGGTAGATTTTACCATTTTTTACTTAAAAAATAGTAATTTGAACAAGTTACCCAGACCCGACCCTGTTCACTCCCCTGACCCGCCACCCAAACTAGCAGGCGATGATGCGAGACACAGCTCCCAAGGCCGTAAAACCAAAAATGCTGAGCTGAAAACTGACCAGAAGTAGGTCCAGCCGGTTCGGACACTGGGACCCGGTTTGACGTCTCCGCGTCGGTGGGAAGTAAAAAAAGTCGACTCGGTCAGCGCGGGTCGGTGCTGGACACCTGAAATCTAAAGCAGTGAGTTGGAGAGTGGAGTGAGTAACAGAAACGAGTGGGGCCGCGTGGGACAAGTCAACTCGGCAGCATGTGCTTGGATTCATCGAGAGCGGGTCCCGCGACTCATGTGATCCTGTTCCCCGTGTCCCTCTGCGTCAAACCCACGCCCATGTGCACCGTTTAGGGGCATCATCATCCCCCCCGTTCTCTTCTCTCTAGTACAGAAAATACAAAGCCACGAACCATTTCCTTACTGTCTCCTTTCTATTTTTTCCCATTATTTGTAAAAAATAGTAACAAAGCTAGGAATTAAGAATAAACATGCATTTCTTCAACCTTCAATTTAGGGTTTAATGGGGTCAAACACTTCATCAATTTGCCTAAAATCTAAAGCATAATAGATGTTACACATTGCGTAACGTTTATACATCAAGGGGTGATGAGGTCCCTAAATTGCCACAACTCCACAAAACAAAAACCCAGTTTGGAAAATTGAAAAATGAAGAATCTTATTTGGAATCATTTTTGACATATCGACATGGGGTCCCATTTAAATAAATGATCCAATAATTTGAGTGTTGTTTACATCAAATTTTGGATTAAATTAAGCCCTGTCTATAGACTTTTTTTTTTAATTTTAATTAATTAAACTAATCCGTTTAAAAAACACCAAACACCGTTTCTCTAACCAAGGTTTGGTTAGTTATATGCCCCTTGGGGTTAAGTCCCTCCCCACTGCCGCCGTGCAGAATCTTTAGAGTTTGGTCTCAAAATATTCCAGATGTTGGTTGACCAGGGGACATTAGATTTCAAGGGTTAGTGCTGCCCGGGCATTCAGGACTTGGGAATGTTCACTGGTGGCCCGGCCCTGACCCTGCTGCCCGTCAATCATTCTCCTTCTCTCTTTAAACATTAAACTCCATCGCCTGCATTTCTCTTTCCCGGCCCTCTTTCATAACTAATTAAATGGATACATATCTGCCATGGTTCTGATTTATTTGGCTGATGGCAACAGATTAGGACAAGGGAAGAGATTACGTGAAGTAGTTGCTCAGTTTTTTATGTCCTACTGGAATGTAGTTTAATCTGTCTTGATATCTTGTTTTTTTTCTTATTCTGTTCGATTCCATTCAAGTAATTGTTTCAAAAGGCAAAATGCCGAAATGCTAGCTCAAACTTATAGTATTCAACCAGAGATGCAAATAAGAGTTTCATTATGCTTCAACAGATAAAGAGAAAGGAGACGGATAACAATTCCACTTACCTAATGCTTCCACTGAATCGCTTTGCTAAGTGGTGTTTGTGCACCTAATCCCAGGAGAACCAAGTCCTGCATCAATGCTAGCAAGGGCCTTTTTGTGTTCAATTCCTCCAGCATTGATGTTGGAGTGCTGCAATCTTTGACCATGGATCCATCTCTGACTGCATAATCTGCTAACCAAATCAATTAGTTTATACATATCCCACAACTAAACATCTAACTACAGCTATACAAATCTTACAGCACATCAAGGTTAGTTTCAACACAGTCAGATTTGCCAAATTGGGAGACTCCAATGGTAATCAAGGTTGCTTTCCAGTTCATGGGTGCGACCACTAACAGATCCAGAACAGCAAGTGTTATAGGGTTTATCATTATTTTTTTCCTGAAACGAAAGCCTCGACACTAATACAGTTAGTTAAGAGAGTTCTTGATCGTTAGCTATTATCTTAGTTCATCAAAGAACAGCTACTAGTATCTCTCTAATGTTGAAGAACTGTAGTCTCTATTCATTGCAACATCAACTTCAACCCTTCTTTTTGCCCATAATGACAGTGAATGTTTATGAGCTGTTATTAAACAGAATTCAGTCTAAAGAGTATCTAAATCATTTCAGCCTAGCCCAGCAGGTTTGAAAGGGAAACAGAATATCAGGTGGCCAATACAGGTCTAACATGCTAACTGTTCCTCCTAATATCCAACTCTGGGTTCATGGGTTGTTCCTATATTTGATCTTTCTTCAACTCAGATACAAAGACATATACAGCATTTCCATTCTTGTAAGTAAGCTATGAAATGGACCTTTTAGTTGAACCCAGACATCTTATATATTCACTGCATTCCCACCGTCTCAAATCTCAGCTCAAGCCTCTACCTCAGTTGCCACATTTTGACAGACATCTTGCAGGCAGATATTAGACTCCAGCAACAGCAGAACTTTACAACCACATTTGGCCCCAACAACCAGGATTTTTCCCTTTTCCACACGAACGAAACTGCAGATTTCCCCGGTACCGTTCTCATCGTACGAACCATCCAGTCCAAGTTCCCTGCATCTGGATATTGAAATTGAGTCCTCTGCAACACAGATCCAAAACTCCACAGTGGTTCAATGCATAAACACCAATCTCACACCTACCCGTGGATCGGTTCCATCCACAACTTGGGCACAAATTTATGACAAAAAACAGTGATAATATATTTAAATTCCCCAACAAACTTGAAAAATCCGAACATTCTTATCGGGACAGCTATGTAATCCTTCCTGAGCTTTCTCTTCCCCTTTGAAGCCCTAAATTTGTGGCAAGAGTTGTCTGAGAGATCAAAGTTATCGAGTTTAAGTCCCGAATTGAACACAGGACAGCCCAGGGATGATACAAGAGAAGCCCTTCTCCATAAAGCTGTTTGGAATGTTCACCTGTCAAGATGGTTCCGTCATGGTCCTGAACGGTTGACGGCACTGTCTTCATGAATGTGCATCACGTCTGTCATGTGTCCTTCATGGTCCATAACATTTATACCATGGTCACTCCTATGACAGATCATAACATGCCAACATGTATATACTTCATAACCAATATAAAATATAAAATTGTAATAAAAGTGTAGGATAGTGATCTCATAATCTTCAGTTGAAATTCTAAGGATCAAGGTAGTTGTGTCAATTTTATTTATCAAACAAATATTTAATTAATTAATATGTTTTGATGGGTACTATTTAAAAATCAATTTATTACACGAATAATATATAATTTAATTTTAAATTATTTATAAATAATAAAAAATATAAACAAATATCCAATCCACAATATTCTGTGAATTATAGTTTCTCATTAGAGTAATAGAGAACTCATTCTTTATCATTTTTAATATTTTTTAAAGGTAAGGGATGACATACAACCACACAGGGTGCATGGATGATGGTGGTGGTGGCATACATGTCCAACACGGGTGCGTCATAATGGGGAGTTATTCTCCGAAGGTGCAGCGAAGAGGGGGGACCAGGAACGGCGATCATCTCTTTCATCCTGTCTCCCCCAGACCCCGCCCCTCCCTTCGCTCAAACTCAAAAGACACCACACGTGTGCTTCGACGCGTCATTATTGCCCTCTCATCTCAATCCTCCTACCCTATTGGGTCCACCCCCTCGCCTTCCCTCACCTCTCCGATCATAATTATCGGCCACTAATAACGTCAGATTAGTAAGGACAATTCACAGAGATGTTGCGCACGTGTGATGAACGGAGTCCTAAGGTCGCGGGCCCCACGCGTTTTTGTAACGCACGGCGCACGGACATATAACTCGGCCCCCGCCGGTGGTCCAGTTCCAGGAGAGGAAGAGGGGACAGGCCTCCGTGGGCAGTTTAAAAGCCTGGCGGTGGTCCCTTCGTGCTTTTCCGGGTTTGTAGAGAGAGAAAGTGGGAGTTTTAGAGAGAGAAATGAAAAGATGGGGGGTTAGTTTTTACTTTTTAGTCTTTTTAGACTTTTAGAGAGAGAAAGCATGTCCCTGTCTCTCCGTGTCTCCCTCTTTCCTGGCCAGAAGAGTGGGGGGGGGGGGGGGGGGGGGGGGGGTGTGCATGGAACGAGTGGAGGAGAGTTTTTTAATTTTTTTTTAGAGAGAGAAAGAGGTGGGCCCGGTGGACTCTTCCGATCCAATCTCCGATTTAAGAGTCCGTCCTTTTTAATTTGGGAAGGACAGGACAGACTGTTCGTGAGCCACTCGTGTCCCTTTCCGAGGCACATAGGAACACCCACACGCGCACAGTGATGTGCACGTGTCGTGTCCCTTTCCGCGTCAGTCACTGCGACTAATATGGATCCAGGAGAAGTACACCAGTTTTGACCGGAGTTTTTTTACCCTACAACCTAAATTCCGATTTTCATTTTATTGTCATAATTTTGTTTTTCATTATTATCCACTAATTATATAATTTCCATTAATTAAAATTTAAATTTGAAAAAATAAGTATCAAAATGGCTAATCACCCATTAAAGGGCTATACTCATTGAGCCAATTTTTGTTGTGATTCCAACCCAACATAAGTCCTTATTGATGTGATTTACAATTTGTTCTAAGAGTCGGCAATAATTTTGTAAGCGTGTCTTGAGCAATTAAATGTTGTTTTGACAAGGTTTTAGCCTTGTCATTTTGATGTAAATTGTCGACAAAATTTGATCAAGTTTATATGTTCACACTTCACATTATCATTCATGATTGATTTGTATATTTTTCTCATTATGTAAAAAAAATGCCAATATCTTTTTACAATGATTCGACCATTTATTTGTCGATAAAAGAATATAAATAAATTGGTATTTTTATTATGGAATAATAATTATAAAAAATAAAATTACTATTTTATTTAGTTTTTTGTCATTATAAATTCATAATATTAAAAATTTTAAAAACTTAAAACCCTCTATTTTATATATCTCATTTAAAAAATGATCATCTTTTATTTTAATAGATGTTATTAAATAACATTGCAGAATTTGATTGATGAATGAAGGGACTCCCTAGAAACTGTTTTTCTGTGTTGAAGGATTATCTCATTAAGATCTCACGAGAACTTCGTTATTTCTTTAATTTGTTGAGAAGTTTATGAAACTCGGACCGAACAAAGTGGTCCGTCGGAGCCTAACCCAAACCCGGTAGTAGGAAAACAAATGGCTGAACCTCATTTTTCTTTTGCTAGTTTTTTTTAAGGATAGGTGCAATTGTATTATTTATTTTAAATTAATTATATGAATTATTTTTATTTAATAAATAAATAAATATTCTAACAAGAATGTAGCTTTCTTGTTCAAGTTGAATGAGAGAGGGGAGGGTGCCTTTCGATAGATCAAGGGTGGTCCTTTATGCTCCTTTTCACTAAGTGGAAGAAGGGGTACCCTACCCCAGGCAACTTGGATGTGACTCAAAAACCAGGGGAAAATACCATGAATAATGGAACTTGTCAGACCTTCCGGTTCAGGTTTTGATGACAAAAGCTTTTAACGGATAACTCAAAAACCCGTAGTGTCGTATATTAAACTCGATAAATTGAAATTCCCGGAATAAAACGCGAGAAATAAATGCAGTTGGTTGGGAAGCCGACCATGCCCCATAGGTGATGACACCCTCCACATGTGATGTTCCCCCCATAATTCCCTGTTATTAAACCCCGGGACTCGGTAGTTCCCATCACGTGTCCATGCCATCCCCATCCACGGCACCTCCCATGGGGCCCTCCTCCCCCACATGGGCTGCCTCCCCATCCGACGGATCTCCTACCTCCTCCCCAACCCATCTCCACCCTCGCTTCTTCCCCTCCACTCCCGCGGCCGCTTCTGTCACCCCCTTGTCCCTCGGGCCATCCCCTCAAAAGTGTCGCTCATGTGACCGACAGCCTGGTTGTCCATGTCCTCAATTCATGCATTGCAGTGAAAGAGACCCTAGATTTTGTCCTCCGAATCCTTTCATATCTATAAAACTAGTTACCCATTTTTCCTTCCCAAACCATCTTCCATCGCAGACGTTTGATGACTGAGAACTGAGAATCATCAGAACCGACCTCCTTGAGTTTATTAGCCGAGTACTTGGGTTATTCGCCGGATTCGGAGGTTAGAGGAAAAGGGTGTTGATTGGTTTGCAGACAAACGAGTTTTTGAGTTGTTGTTGAAGGTTGTGGAAAGAAGAGATGGCTAGTGCTACGAGTTTTGAGTCTGGTCTTAATCTCAAGGACACCGAGCTGACTCTCGGCTTGCCGGGGACGGAGGCTAAGGAGAAACAGGTGGCGCCGCCGACCCCTAGGGGTACCAAGCGCTCTCTGACTGATACTAATGAGGGGGTCTCGGATGGGAAGGAGAACGACCATGAAGCAGCTCCTCCTGTGGCCAAGTAAGTTTCTGATTGATCTATGATGAGGATCAATATAGGAAAAAAACAAAAAAACAAAAAATGAGGTCTTTGATGGGTGTGTTTGTTGTCTGAGCTGATGGTTTTCTTTCTGAAATATGGCAGAGCACAGGTTGTGGGTTGGCCACCGGTCAGATCTTACAGGAAGAACACCTTCCAAGCCAAAAAGGCAGAGGCTGAGGCCAGCGGTATATACGTGAAAGTTAGCATGGATGGAGCTCCTTACTTGAGGAAGATAGATCTTAAGGTGTATCAGGGGTATAAGGAGCTTCTCAAGGCCTTGGAGAGCATGTTCAAGTGCTTTATCATAGGTAAGAGGGGGAGATCAATATTATTCTTTTTGTTTTTTTTTCCTTTTTTCCCCTGAATGGTTGTATTTTGCTATGTGAAGATGACAAGGAACTGATCCTTGTCTCTGTTTTGTTTTTATCCAGGTGAACTTTCAGGAAAAGAAAGTTGCAGTGGCTCTGAATACGCTCTTACATATGAAGATAAAGATGGAGACTGGATGTTGGTTGGAGATGTTCCCTTCGAGTAAGTATCCCTCCCACAATTTATTTCTCTCCCTCTCTTCTCCCATATGTATAAGGTGCTTATGATTTTTCTTCTATTGTGATTTTGCAGTATGTTCATCTCATCTTGCAAGAGGTTGAGGATTATGAAAGGATCAGAGGCTAGGGGACTTGGATCTGCTTTGTGAAACCTGAAACAGCCACAGAAGAGATGTAGAGAAATCTCATGAGAAGAGAGATCTTTGAGCTTGGGCTGTCCAAGATGGTGAAGGGCTGGATCTGGAATTCTGATGAGTCTGGTGGATTGTCTTGCCCACCAAAAATCGTTTACATGTCTTTATGGCTTTGACAGCAAGAATCAATGGCTTGTATTTTTGAGCCTTTCTGTGATGTTCTTTCTGTTGTAATAATCTTATCAGACAAAAACCCATGTAGAGATGAATATTTGTGCAACTGTATAAAGGGAAATTTTACACTTTTTTTTTTTTTTTACAAGTACTTGAAGAGAAAAGAATGTCTTTTCTTCATACATACTGCTTGTTTGCAATCCAAAAGGGCTTGGAATTATGATCAAAAGAAATCTCAAACAGTTTTGTGAATGGCGTCTCTCATTTCGATTTTGCTTTCTCTTCTTTCTGTTCATCTTGAGAATAATGAAGTGAGACATGATCTTACAGAATCCGATGGAATGAGGAGATCTGCTTTGATTACACAAACAGATGATGAGACAAAGAAGTATATGAAAAGTGATTTGAATCTGTTTTACTTTCTGGTAGAAAAAGCTAAAATCGATGGGAATTTGCACACTGGAAAAGGGTGGTTCTAATGACACGAAAGGTTCCTTCTCCCTGCCGTTTCTTCTTTCTTCTTTTCCCTGTAAAGGAGTTGGTTGAGGCTAACAGAAGCTTCCCACGAAGAACTCCATCATATCCTTTCACAAGGAAAATCCCCTCAATCATTCATGACAACCGCCTCTGGACCCACGATTGTGTAGGCAGGAAACAATCTCTAAGGCTTTTTCCACCTTTTGATCCAATGACAGAGGGTATTGTTTCTTCTTTATCATTTTTCCAGTGAAGGTCTCCGATTTAATATCCTTAAATGACGAATGGTCCAGGCTGATCAGAACAGTCAATCTGGCTCTCAATGAGGATTTTCCTTTTGCCACAGTAATTCTGAGTGGAAGATTAGGGGGCCGACTGCATGCAGGTGACAATCATTTTGTAGCTGCAACTACAGGCAAGGTGGGATTAGTTTATCGGCATTTCTTTTCGAGCATCGGCTCCGATGAGAGGATACCTGTATTGACCAAATCGAGGAAATGCTAAGACGAATTTTCTATTTGGAATTTCAGCAGACTCTTCTTCGACGCGTCTGTGATCATTAACATTAGTCTTCCCTGTTTATCGACAAGCTTCCGAAAGTAATACCCATACTAAATAAAGCTTGTGTAAATCATAATATGTCTCCATGTGCTGTATTTGATTCTCCATTTCATTAAGCTAGTCATGGGGTCGCTAGATCTTGAAGCATCTTGGCATTTGGATGTGTAATCCGATTTAGATTCGTGGAATTGAAGGCAGGATTTAAGAAATTGACTCAGATATCATCTTCTCCAAGTTGCAATCAGAGCTGGGGAACTGGATTTCTGAGAATGCTAAAATTTTATTCCCAAAGAGAGAAAGATATGTTTGCAAAATAAGCGTATATTTCCTTTAAGCTGGTCCGTTGTGTAGGCGGCATCTCGCATTTTAAGAACGTCCTCCAATTAAGATGTTCTCTACATCTTTGAATTACAATGACTTCTCGTATGCTTGTTGAACTTGACATTAATAATCTTTCCTTTCTCAGATGCTTCTTTTTCCGCCGTACTTTCATGGATGAGGGAACAAGTATTTATAGAATTTACAACATAATCTATAGGTTTCAATCACTTATAATTTGAGTTTGTCACTGTTTCGATTACCTTTTCTCTTTGTCTCTATCAGATGGGTCTCTTATTGACTGCTATGGCCACCCACTACTTCAACAGTAAGCTCATTGATGTCTTGAAAGAGTAAGTCCAAAGAGAGCATGGATGCTATCAGAATCTTTATGTGCTGTCTCCCATAACAAACTCATGAACTGCATAGTCCAATTCAATCCAGCTAGACCCACGATTTTTTCATACCTTCTTCTCCCTTAACATTCCTCTTACTGTTGCAACATCGTCCCACCGTTTAGCTGATGCATATATACTTGAGAGGAGAATGTAGTTAACAGAATTGTCTGGCTCAAGCTCAAAGTGATTCTGGGCTGCAACTTCAACCAGTTTGATATTGCACTGGACCCTGCTTGCAGCAAGCAGGACTCCCCAAACACATGAACGAGGTTTGAATCTGGTTTTAACATCTGATAACTGAACAAAGTCAACAAATTCCAGAAGTAGTGTCTCAGCAGTACCACGAAATCATCACATTATTTGAAGTTGAGTCGTTTGCCTGAGCCATGTTTCCAACCTTGACATACCCACAAATCATGGCAGTCCAAGAAACCCAAATTTCTTTTGGGCATTTTATCAAACATATCCGCCGCCTCGCTCAACTTCCATTGTTTTTATAACCAGAAATCATGCAATTCCATTTACATTTCATTAAATAGCTGTTCGCAGTGTCAAAACCAGATTCAAATCCAATCCCTTAATGCATTCCCCATCCGATAGTCTAGATTGACGGGACAAAGCCTTGATAACAGATGAAAGAGTGAAGTTCACTACCGGAACCTGTTCAGCCCGCGTTTGACGAAAAATTTGACAAGCTTCGCCATAAAGATGGTTTTGCACATGCCCATGGATTGCGGAGGTGCATAAAAAAGCGTTTTTCGTTTGTTGGATTGAATGCCCAAGAGGAAATAAGCTCGACGGAATTTGTTGGTGACAACATCACAGGAGCACAAAAATCCCTCTATCAAAAGATGGGCGCGTGTATAGAGATGAGAAAATCAGAGTTTTGCAGCTCTGGTAATGGCCATGGGTGCTCGCGTCCAGTCCTTCCCTCCCCCCACCTAGCATTCAGTTGTTACCGTCGAAGAGAAACAACCCAGAGCAGGAAACACATCCTCCATTGGAAATGTAACCTTGGTAATCCATTTTTTAAAGAAATAATAAGAAAAATAAATTAGAGATACACATTTTACATTATTGGTATTGTTTGATGTTAAATCTCTGAAGGGGGAGCTTTCTTATTTATTAGATGCTAATTGATAGCCCAAATTACCCCAACTTGGAATTAGCAAAAGCTGATGGGAACAACAACGAATGATCCCGTGGGGGGACGGTAGAAAAGTAATTACCGAGATGGGAACCGATTGGCAGGGTTTTGAATTACCGGAGAATCTCTGCCTCTGTTACCTTTTTAAATGCCAATCGAGAAAGTCGCTGTTCGCCTTTCCCTCACTTTTTTGTCGAGAGAGAGGATGGAGAGAGGAGCGAAAGGGGAGAGAGAAAAGCGCAGGAGAAAATGATGGGGCAATCACTTCAGTATTCCAGTCTAAAATTCGAATTCCATCTCCGGAATGGGAACCTTCTCTGGTTCTGATCTTTGTCTGTTAAACCCTAAAGGATTGTCAATGACATTAAAGTAGAAGAACTCCGGCTGGAGAATGGCGGAATTAGGGCAGCAGACCGTCGAATTCTCGACGATGGTGCGTCGAGCTGCGGAAGACTCTTATCTGTCGCTCAAGGAGTTGGTGGAAAAGTCCAAATCCAGCGAGCAGTCTGATTCCGAGAAAAAGATCAGTTTGCTTAAGTATATAGTCAAGACGCGGCAGCGGATGCTTCGGCTTCATGTCCTTGCTAAGTGGTGTCAGCAGGTCAGTTTTTCGTCGCTGTGGCTTTGTAGCTTTTGCTGGATGTAGGTTTACGTAAGGTTCTTGGAGGTGGTGTAGTCGGATTTTAATGGTGGAGGTGGGTTTCGGCTTTTATGTGTTTAGGAATGAATAACTGATGGTTCTTTCGTTGTTTAATTCCTAGTCGGTTGGTCTCTGTTTTTTTTTTTTTACGTTGCTTTTCAATTGTTTACGAGTGAGGAAGTTCGAGTAAACTGGGTTTGTGGAATTTATTCTTCCAGTAGGTTGCCTTACATTTTATTTTTATTTTTTCAATCTTGTTTGTAAATTTTCAGTTGGAAAATTGATCAAATAGTAGTATTGAAGACCGACACGGAAAAGATGCCCTGAGATTGTGTTTTGAAATGCAAACTGCTAGCTTAGTAGAAGGATAAAGCAGGGAAAACAGGAAATCTAGGGCATCCTAATGTCTTTTTTTAAACATCCCAAGACAAGAAATTACTGGCAATAAAAAAAAAAAAAAGAATCAATGTAGTTTGGCATGCTGACTTGCTTCTTCTTGCATGTAATTCGGTTGCATGGTTAGAAAGATTCATCTGAATCTCTATTTAAACTTCTCAGTTGTAGATTATCAGCTGCATCAAGAGTTACTGTCTTTTTATGTATGCTGAGTCATGTTTAGCTATTAGAAGACCCAGAAACCTGAGAAATGCTGAAAAAGTAACCTGTAGGCTAAGAGTGTTGGATGCTTTAGATTCAACTGAGATAACTGCACGAACTGGGATAGGATAACTTACAAGTGGTACGTATTGCCGTCTTAAAGAACCCCACTCACGGTGTTCTCATGTGGATTTTGAACAGCCATAAGATTTAGAGTAGCAGCTCCAGAAGCAAGTAGATGGCAGTGTTGACTGCAGGATTGTGATAGACCTACTCCTAGCTAGAAGCAATAGTGAATGTTGCAGTCTTTGTTGGTGCATTACAATAACAAATCCATACATGTCACGGAGAAAGAGAACAGTCCATTTGTCTTTATTAACTTAGGCAGGGTTTTTTTCAATCCCGAACATTATTCTTCTTTAGAAGAATTATATAGCCTGGACACCATTGTAACTGTGTCCTTCAGCATGAAATCTGAATGATATAGGAGAAGTTCGTGAGCTCGTATGTACTCCTCTCTGCCACCAGTTGTGGAGATCTTCGTTGAGGGAGGCTCACATTTTTTATCTGTTACTTCTTTAATGTAGCCATTCAACAGAATTGTGTTCTTAAATGAACCAAAAAATAATTGAAAAGAGGTTGGCTTAGGTTGACCTTACCATTTTGAGGGTATTCCTTAAGTATAACTTGTAGAAGAAGCAGAAAATGGAGAATAGGAAGAAGAAGAAGTAGAAGACAGGCATATGGAAAAGAAGAGAAAGGAAGAAGGTTAAAAGGTGGTGGTGAGGAAGAGGGCTAGTTTTGTACTGTTTCGTCAGGATTTTCTTCTGGTACCCTTTTCCCTTTTTTCATCTATGACTGAAATGAAAAATCAAATTAGAAATAAGAAAACTAGACTTGGATACTCTGTAAATTAAAAAAAATGAAAAAAATAGGAGAAAAAGAGAGATTGAATGGGAGAAAGCAGAGAAGAGATTGAGAGGATCTGCTTTTCTAATTGGTACTTCATTGTCTAATTGACCTTCCTTTGCAACCACATATCAAATTTTTATTTTTGAGAGACAGGAGTGTTAACTCTCAAAAAAAACAGAAACTAGACTTTGAGTTTCTAAAGCAAATACTTTGATGTAGCGACTGATGAAAGAACAAGAAACATCTGGACATTCTGATGACTCTATTAGTGACTGTTGAGTATAAGGAGAAACACTTACAAAAGAGACTAATTAAGACTCCTGATGACCTCAGTTTTTAAAGCTAAGACTTTAATACGGAAACTGACATAGGTTAGGAAACATATCGATAAGGTGATTTATAGCTCTTTCTAAGTAGGAAGGACATCTGCAAATCAAGGACCCTTGGTGGTTAGGCTCATCAAAGACATGAATTCCCTCCTTCTCCTTAAGTTTGCTATGGAAATTGAATACATCTCCGAAAACCATATGGAAACCCATGGTTGCCTCTAGGTTCACAAGGAATCTGACTAGGTGGACCTCTGGAGGCTTACATCACAAGCTCTCCCCTCAATGGTGCTCCATCTTCCTCCTACTTTCAACTTTCGCATAAGTTATTAGACTTTATGTTGGAATTGGGGAACCATGGAATTCTGGAATGATTGGTGGAGGGGATTAGGACCACTTAGTGACTCCTACCCTGCACTGCACTGTCTCAGTCGCCAGCCCTCTATCTCAGTGGCCCATTCTTAGGACCTTGGTGGATGTTGGAACCTCCACTTTCGTTGCGGCTCAAAAGATTCGGAGAGATGCTTGTGACCTCCTCAATGATCTCAATCCAATCAAAATCAGAAGGAACCTTATGGACAGACTAATTTGGAGACTTGCTAATAGTGGGTCATTCTCGACTAATTCGGCCTACCTCCACATTTCTAACCAGACTGTTGATAGTGGGATTCACCATGCCGCTGTTGCCTGGCGCCTCTTTGCCCCTTTGAAGGTCAAGTTTTTTGTCTGGAGTGCTCTTCACAATAAAATTCTGATTGTGGATAATCTCCAGAGGAGAGGCAACTTGGGGTCCATTCATTAAAATGCCCCCTTTGCAATACTGGAGATGAGACTATCTCTCACCTTCTCCTTCACTGCACTTACACATGAGTTTGGACCAAGTTGATCAACACGAAACTTGCATCCCTAGCAGTCTCTCTGCCATTTGCGACTCGCTGCTCGACTTCCCCCTCCCTCAACTGGGCAGACTTCTCCTATTGGCATGCCTCACGCACATTCCTTGGGGCTTACGGAGAAAAAGGAACAACCACAAATTCAATTGTAAGTTCTCAAGTGTTGATGATGTCTTTAGTGGCATTATTGGTCAGATCACTAGGATCCACTCTAGGAAGGAATTCCAGCATCTTGATGGGATCTCTCTTTGTGCAATTGCTAGGCCATTACTGAGATGTCTGCACCGTCTTGTGGCTCCATCTTATGACATTGGCAACCTTCACCCTCTGGCATCCTCAAACTCAATTTTGATGGAAGTGCTCTTGGCAACCCCGGACTTGTCGGGTTTGGAAGAATCATCTGAGATTCTACTAGTTCCATTCTCATCTCGTTTTTTGGGCCACTAGAGACCTCTGACTCCACTTCTGCTGAGCTCATGGAGCTTCTCCAAGGACTCATCTTTTTTTGTGATTACCTCTTTGAGCCTCTTATCATTTGAAGGTGACTCCAAAGTGGTGATAAATTGGTGATCCTCTTCCTTTGCCGAGCTCCCATTGGCGCCATTGATATTTCCTTTCATGACATCAAGGATATTTCCTCCCTTTTTTCTTGTTTTTGGTTCCATGTACTGAGATCAGCACACTTTGTCACTGATTCTCTTGCAAAACAAGAGTCTCCTCCAATCTCTAGTTGTAAAGGGAATGCTCCTTGGCTGGTTGTTTCCTCTCTTTCTCGCTTAATAAAGCTCAACATTTTCCAAAAAAAAAGAAGGAATTTAAGCTACTCTGCTGCTGCAGTTCTTCTATATCTCTTATTAGCAAGAAATCCTCTCGGAGTAGCAAGTAGTAGTAAAATGGAGTGTTTTTTAAATTAATGCCTCTTCCTTGTGATATACTTTTGTGTTTCTTCATCCTTCCTATATTACATAATTTTGTGGTTAAAGCTGACAAATTTGACGTATGCAGGTTCCGCTGGTTCAATACTGTCAACAGCTTTCTTCTACTCTCTCAAGCCATGATACATGCTTCACACAAGTTGCCGATTCACTCTTCTTCATGCATGAGGGGCTACAGCAAGCCCGTGCACCCATATATGATGTGCCATCTGCAATTGAAGTGCTCTGTACAGGATCTTATAAGCGCTTGCCAAAATGTATAGAAGACGTGGGCATGCAGAACACACTTACTGAGGGTGAGCAAAAGCCCATTTTAAAAAAATTGAACACTCTTCTTCGAGCTAAACTCCTTGACGTTTCGATCCCCAAGGAAATCTCTGAAATTATAGTTTCTGATGGTACGGTGCTTGTGCGTGTTGAAGGGGAATTTAAAATTCTTTTGACACTTGGTTACCGAGGACATCTAACCATGTGGAGGATATTGCGTTTGGAGTTGTTAGTTGGTGAGAAAAATGGTCCTGTGAAGCTTGAAGAGATGAGAAGACATGCTCTAGGGGATGATCTGGAGCGAAGAATGGCTGCATCAGATAGCCCATTTCTGTTTCTTTACTCAATTCTGCATGAGCTATGTGTTGCTCTAATTATGGATACGGTCATCAGGCAGGTCCAAGCTTTACGTGTGGGCAGATGGAAAGATGCAATTCGGTTTGAGCTGATGTCTGATGGAACTGGTCAAGGATGGAATTCAGTGAGTTTGTTGCAGATGGGACAAGATGGTGATGGAGATTCGGCTGGCCTAAAAATTCCTGGTTTGAAGATAATTTATTGGATAGATAGTGAAAGGAATACTGGTGGGACTGATCTGGGTTCTTCTCCATTTATAAAAGTAGAGCCTGGACAGGATTTGCAGATAAGATGCAGTCATAGCACATTCGTCATTGACCCAGTAACTGGCAAAGAGGCTCAGTTTCATCTCGATCTGAGTTGTATTGATGTTGAGAAATTGCTACTGAAGGCTATTATGTGCAGTAAACACACTCGACTGCTTGAGATTCATAAGGACTTGGGAAAGAATGGTCAACTATGTCGGGCAACAGGTGATATTGTACTTAAATGCCATGGAGATGAATCAGAGACAGACTTCAAAAAGGTTAGTATAGAAGATAAAATCATCATTTTGGATTTAAGATGGTTGTTTTCATCTTATCTTGTCTTTTCATTATTATTTTGGGAAAGATTAGTTCCTAAAGGACTTGCCATTATGAGATAAAACACTTGCCATGTACTTTAGGGTAATTTCCTGAAGGACTAGTTCTGTTTGCTGAGGCATCAAACCTTCATTCTGCATCCCCTTTTATGTGTGTATATGGACCTTCAAAGCGTTTTATTTGAATTACTCAGGCTGGCTAAATCTAATGCTAATAAAAGGGATCGATAATTTTTGCACTAAATGCATAAGTTAAAGAAATTTATGGTTACTTTAGATTATGTGTCCAGTATTAATCTCTCTCTCTCTCTCTCTCTCTCTCTCTGGACTGCAGAAGGACAACAAGTCAAATAGTAGCGAAAATGAGACTGATGAAGTGTTACTTGTTCGAGCGTATGGAGCGTCATATATTGCTCTTGGAGTAAATATCAGGTTTGTCTTTAAAATTTAGCCAAAAGAAAAAGAATTTGCTTCCTTAAATTTTTCGTCTTTATGCTTGTCTCAAGTGTTTTCCCATTTGCAGTTTTGGTGCTTGTTGGTTGCACAGACATTGTTTTTTCCTTCTTCTTCATTTTTTGTTTTTATAAATGAATGTTTGACCCCATGCGAAACTGGAAGCCAGGATCCTACATTAGAGACCTCCACTTATAGGGTGAATGAGACAGTAACTATGTTCCTTTAATCCTAATTTTTAGAGTTTAGGGTCCCCACACAATTTGGCTTAAATTCTGCTCCCAGCTACGTTATTAGACACCCTAAATCTGTTGTTTTTCATTATTGTTTAAAATATTTGGTGCTATTTTTTCTTTAAAAAACAAATTGTTACTACAGTGTGGGTTTCAATTGTAGTCATATGTTGGGTTGCTTGCTACCATTCTAGGCTACACTTCAGCTCCTTGCTTTAAGTTGCATGATGTGTTACTAAATGAGTTAAGCCTATCCTGACTGGTCTTTCTTCTTACTAATTACTGCTCATCTTGTGATTTATCTTGCGTTTAAGTTGCTATCAACAATATGTGGGTGTCCTTTTGGCAGCAATTACACGTTTACCTGGCTCAACCAAAAGAATATGACAATTTAGCTATGAAGGGGGAACCATTCTCAGCTGCTATGTTTTAACAGCTGTTGGTTTCTGATATTTCTTTATTATATATAAAGAGTCGTTGCATTGATGTTTTTTAATACTCAAAAGTTGTCATTCGTCTTTTTGCAGGACTGGACGTTTCTTTCTTCATGCTTCTAAAAATATTGTTGCTCAAGCTGTGTTGTCAGATTGTGAAGAGGCATTAAATCAGGGTAGTATGTCTGCAGCTGAAGTGTTTATGAGTTTGAGAAGCAAAAGTATTCTGCTTTTATTTGCTTCTATTGGCAAGTTCTTAGGCCTTAAGGTATCAATTGTTTTCGATGTTGCTTTTCCTTCTTTCCATTGACCTCACTGTGGCTTCTTCCAAGTTAGGTTGGGCAGCTATTGTTTTTAATGTGTTGTGCTGCTCTATACTATATTGGAAAGCTTTCTTGACATTTTTAAAATGTAACTATGGCACCTGGATAATTTTGGCTTGGATAATCTAGTGGATTTATTAAATGAATGGTTGATGCTAGTTTAATTTAAAATTCCTGTTTTAACCATTTAGTCTGGTGATTAAACTTTGCATCTCTATATCTTCAGAGGTGAGCTGCACTTATCTTTTAGAGATGATTTTGTTTAATCATTAAATCATTCCAATTGGGGATGGGCTCCATGGATGTGTTTCTCTCCTCCATGGCCTTGATTTGTTCATTCATTCTTCATCCAGCTTCCTGATTGTTGAACGTGATTCACTGGCTGTGTTTTTTTTTTTTTTTTTTTTTGAGTCTAAAGGTTAATGCTCTTCTTGAGAGTTTTGACCAGTCCCATTTGTGGACTGAAATTACCTGTCAGCTATCTGTTTCTTGAATTCATCCACCTTGATGAGTAGATTCCCAACAGGGTTCTCTTTTCTGTAGCTTATATTATAATTATTGTAACATTTTAAAAATTTTCCATCAAAATAAGATAAACTTGAAGCATTCTGTGGTGCAACCGTTCATAACTAAAGTGGAAAGGATGAATTCTGTAAGTTCATGGACCTTCTCAACACATAATTTATTTTGCCTCAGGATCATGTCAATTAAGTTTGAGAATGGCTGTTTTATCTAGCTTCTCAATAGTCAGATGAAATCTGTTATGCTTAATCTAAGTCTATATATAGGGGGAACATATCTTCAGATATTAGATTTGTATGTGCATAGTCGTAGTGATTTATTCAACTGTTTTGAAGGTTATCTGGCCACTCTATAGACTTTTACATTTATCATCATTCTTTTTTTTTCAGTATAATGACTATTTAAATTTTACTTTTAGTGTTCTTAACAATTTTACCATGAAGTTCTTGTGCTGCTATTTGTCAAGGCGATCTTGCTGATGTTCCCTTTTTGCTACTTGAGAACCTATCTCTCTGGTCAATCACTGTACGAGAAAATATGCTTCTTTTTATAAAAATAAAAAAGAAAGAACTGTAACAAGGCTGTTTGGTGTCATCACAGGTTTACGAACAGGATTCAGCAGCCGTAAAGATACCCAAGTCCTTTGTTACTGGTAAAGATTTGTTGCTAATGGGATTCCCCCATTGTGGGAACTCCTATTATTTGCTGATGCAACTTGATAAAGACTTCAAGCCTCTCTTCAAATTGCTGGAAACACAACCAGACCCATCTGGACAGTCTCATGCTGTTGGTGACTCCATCCAACTCATCCGATTAAATAAAATTGATATTAGTCAAATAAGAATGACAGATGATGAACTAAATTTGAGCCTTCTAGATTGGGAAGAACTGTTATTTTCTCTATCTAATGTTGTTGGTCCCACTCAGACATCAGACAGCCTCCTTTGTGAGTTTGGGCTGGAAACTTCTATGCAGGATGGAACCTGCCTCCAATCAAGCTTCTCCTCTATAGTTGATGAGGTGTTTGAGTTTGAGAAAGGTGTCTCTATTTCTCCATATCCAATCAAGAGCTGCATCTCCTCTTCCTTTAATACATCTATGCATTCAAACACTGTTCCATTCAACCTTCAAGGCTTGAAATCTGGAATGGTGACCTCTCCTAACTGGGAAAGCAGTTCACAATTTTCTCAGATCAACACAATGACAAAAGTTCAGTCAAGTGGTTCCTTATATAACACTTACTTGTATCCCTCAAGCAACATCAAGGGATTGGTCCACTCAGGGCCCATACAGTCTTTCTCATCTTCAAGCCCTATCAGGAGTCCAATTCAGAAATTACCAACTTCAAAACCTGAGCAAGAGTTAAACTCTCTTAAATCTTCACCACTTGGAACTGAATTTGGTACCATGGATAAAGACCGTCCTTCTCAGCAGTTGACTTCGCTAAGAACAACTAGTTCCCAAGTTGTTTTACCAAATAAAAAACCAAATGGGATCAAGAGCCCATCCAATGGACTTCCTGTTGGACCTGCTAGGAACGGTGGAACCGGTAGTTTGTGGCCTTCATCACTCGTATGTAAGACTCATGCACATATTTTCAAATTCTTTTGATAGTGTTTGCCTTTTTTTGGTTATTTTGACAGCTTACTGAAACTTCATCTTTCTTTTAGGTCAAACACCAGAATCTGGGGTTTCTCATGTTTCAAGTTGTGATGTTCCCACACCTGATAAGAATCCACATAAGCATTCTCTTTCAGACATTGTGAAACTAATTCCATCATTGCGAGGGGTAGAGCCCAAAAATGGATCATTCGAGAAGAGAAGGAGAATCCTGGAAACAAGTTCTCATCCTGACGCTTGTCCTTCTCTACCGAGTTTTAAGAATGATGGATTTACCTATGGAGCTATTCTAGCTGAAGCAAATCATGGATGTGCACCTACAAGTGTATATGTTACTGCTTTTCTCCATGTTGTTCGACATTGTTCATTGTGCATTAAGCATGCGCGATTAACTAGTCAGATGGAGGCTCTTGACATCCCTTATGTGGAGGAAGTGGGTCTGCGGACTCCATCCTCAAACTTATGGTTCCGACTGCCTTTTGCTAGAGATGAATCATGGCAACACATATGCTTACGTCTTGGTAGGCCCGGGAGCATGTACTGGGATGTAAAAGTGAACGATCAGCATTTCAGGGATTTGTGGGAGCTTCAGAAGGGAAGCATACGCAATCGATGGGGTTCAGGGGTTCGTATAGCTAATACGTCTGATATAGATTCACATATACGTTATGACCCGGAAGGGGTGGTTCTGAGTTATACAACTGTTGAGGGGGACAGCATTAAAAAGTTAGTATCAGATTTGAGGAGGCTCTTTAATGCACGGGTATTTGCTTTGGGAATGAGGAAGTTACTTGGTGTGAGAGGTGAGGATCAAGCTGAAGAGGTCCATGAGAGTAAAGTACAACCAGGTACCAAAAATGTTGGTGAGATGACTGAGAAGTTGACAGAGAATGCAAGGAAAGCATTTACAATTGAAGCTGTGGGACTGATGAGTTTATGGTTTAGTTTTGGGACAGTGCCTGGGATAGTGGCACGATTTGTTGTTACATGGGAAGCAGGTAAAGAGGGCTGCACCATGCATGTATCTCCCGATCAACTTTGGCCCCATACTAAGGTCTGTTATTTCTTAAATTTAGATTCTTATATAGTTCTTGTAACACATCTGATCCTTTTTGCCACTACAAGTCTTTTAGAAATGTGAGGCACATGCCAAGCTGATGAGGCGACCTTTCTAAATCAACCAGCTGAACTCTTTAGCTCACCTGTTCATTACATGTCAATATACATGGTTCATAGCAAGCAGCTGAATTAACTGGCCTTCATAGATTACATAGAAACCTGAAAAACCGCTTGTATTTGGTTTTTTCTAGGATCTGGGGTATGGGCACATTTATTGGTCTGTAGGACAGGATTAATTTTCATTGTTTTTTTTATGTAGGAAAAATGTTGGCCATGATGTTACCAAGAGATTCTACCCCTAGCCTTGCTGCAGGCATCCTTGATCTTGTTGAAATACATGCATAGGTGCAGATTAGGTTTACTTACTATTATGATGAAAAATGTGACACCTGCAGAGCCCAGGTTTGGTCAATGGTGCTTATCTAAATTTCACTTGAACCTTCCTTAGGGGGAGGATACTTTCTTTCTCCCCATTATCCAATTTTTCTCATCAATGAGGCAGGATAAAGGTCGTAGTTTCTGGACTAACTATCCCAATGAGAGTGATGAATCATGAATAGTATTTTCAACAAAATGTGCTATTTGCTGACATGTCCTCCTCTTTGTTCTCTCACGTTATCAGTGTCCCTTGTAACATACTAAACACGTGGGCATGCTAAATGTTCAGCATGTTTTGCTGATATTTCCTCCTCTTTGTTCTCAGATCCACTTTTTAAAGAATTTACTTTGCAGCTAGCTCTTTTCTTTTTTGGGCTACTCATAATTTATATCAGTTGTCTTTCAGTGGACTGACTGCATCAGTATATCTCATGTTTTTCACTCCTTGGCAATGTTTGTTTGGGAATTTGAAATTCTGGTGGTGATTCATTCTTGTATTTTATGTGATGGTTTGTTGTCTTTTGCAGTTTTTAGAGGATTATATTAATGGAGCTGAGGTTGTGTCCTTGTTGGACTGCATTCGCCTGACGGCAGGACCTTTGCTTGCTCTTGCTGGGGCAATACGCCCTGCACGGATGACAGGTCCTGTTTCCACTGGGACTCATGGTGTGGCAAGTGTCACTTCCGTCCCAAGTAAGCCTGCTGCTTTTGTATCTTCTCAGGGACTTTTGCCAAGCAATTCAACCTCCACGGTCAACAATCAGCCTGCATCCTCTACTGGTATCAGCAGTTCAATGGGTGGAAATGCTGTTAGTGGGAATCATAATCTTCACAATATTACAATATTATCTGTGGCTGGAAGGGGTGGGCCTGGCATTGTCCCCAGCTCACTGTTGCCCATTGATGTGTCTGTTGTACTTCGTGGACCATACTGGATACGCATCATTTACAGAAAAGATTTTGCAGTGGACATGAGATGTTTTGCTGGAGATCAGGTTTGGTTACAGCCAGCAACACCTCCCAAGGGTGGCCCAGCAGCTGGGGGCTCATTGCCATGTCCCCAGTTTCGACCCTTCATTATGGAGCATGTTGCTCAAGGCTTGAATGCTCTGGAGCCTATGACCGGTGGTGCCCATGCAGTTGTACTTGGAAGTTCCAGCAGTCCCAACCCTAATTCTTCTGCTTCACAAATCCCTTCAGCCAATGGGAATCGGATCAACCTCCCCAACTCAGGTGCAATCTCTAGAACTGCACCCATGGCTGGAAACCAGGGAAGTAGCTTGAGCCGAGTTAACTCTGCTATGTTGGCATCTTCAAATTTAGTTGCGGGAAGCTCAGGATTGCCTTTACGTATTTCTCCAGGGACAGGGGTCCCAGTACACGTGAGAGGAGAACTTAACACAGCTTTCATTGGACTTGGGGATGATGGAGGGTATGGCGGTGGATGGGTCCCACTTGCTGCCCTTAAGAAGGTCTTACGGGGTATTCTGAAGTACCTTGGAGTGTTGTGGTTATTTGCACAATTACCTGATCTCTTAAAGGAGATTCTTGGTTCTATTTTGAAAGAGAATGAAGGTGCTCTCTTAAATTTGGACCAGGAACAGCCAGCACTTCGGTTTTTTGTAGGGTAAGAGAAACTTCGACGCTCATTTATGGGATTTGTCAAATATTTGAATATATGCTCTTTGAGACTATTCTCCAGTCTATTTTCTCAACAAAAAAAAAAGATACATATATAGATATTGTTTATTTGAATACCAATTACAATAGTTAATTGATAGGTACATATGGATGCATAGATTCTTCTTTTTCTTGATTATTGGCTTCCAATCAAGGTTTTAGGCATGTTGCTGACCAATTGGAAGGTGAATTTTTAATAAGCCATAGTTCTTTATTTTTTTCTATTTGGAATAGGATCCAACATTAGTTTGCTTCTTGAGAAATTGGTAAGACGAGCAGTCTATTTTTGTTAGGATTTGATAATGGCTACATTCAGCCATTAAGAAATCCTGCTGAGGGTTATGACACCTCAGGTTCTGTGATGGTTTTTGAAGTAGGTAAACTCTTTTTTCACACAGAATATTTTGTCTTTAATCTGTTATTACTCAAGTAATATCTCAGAATAAGATTCATGATCTTTTTACAGGGGATATGTCTTTGCTGTAAGTGTACACAGAGTACAATTGCTCCTTCAAGTCTTGAGTGTGAAGCGCTTCCATCATCAGCAACAACAACAACAGCAGCAGAGCCAGTCTTCTGCACAGGAGGAACTTGCACACACTGAGATATCTGAGATCTGTGACTACTTCAGTAGACGTGTTGCATCCGAGCCCTATGATGCCTCTCGTGTGGCATCTTTCATCACCCTTCTCACTTTGCCCATCTCAGTTCTGCGAGAATTCCTGAAACTAATAGCTTGGAAAAAGGGGTTATCTCAGGCACAAAGCGGGGAAATAGCCTCTTCTCAACGGCCTCGTATTGAGTTGAGTCTTGAGAATCATTTAGGACGGACCACAGATGAGAATTCAGAGGGTACCACTACCTCAAAAAGTAACATCCAATATGACAGGGCTCATAATTCGGTAGATTTTGGTCTTACAGTAGTTCTTGATCCTGCTCATATACCACATATAAATGCTGCTGGTGGAGCTGCTTGGTTGCCTTACTGTGTTTTAGTTAGACTCAGATACTCATTCGGTGAGAATCCTCATGTTTCATTTCTTGGAATGGAAGGAAGTCATGGGGGGCAAGCTTGCTGGGTACGAGCAGAAGACTGGGATTGGTGTAAACAGAGAGTGGCTAGAGCTGTTGATTATGTGAATAGCAGCACAGCTGGAGATGCTACTAATCAGGGAAGATTAAGAACAGCGGCTGACACTATTCAAAGAGCTCTGCAAGTGGCTCTACAACAGTTGAGAGAAGGACCTAATGCTGTCAGTTCTGCTGCAACATGAGAATGGTTCAGTGTTGTGTTCTTAGTGGGATACTAATCTATTGTTCTGATTGACCCTAGGGTGTCCTCCAATTATGTGAATATGAACTGGTGGTTTTTGCTCGTCCATTAAAGAGGTTGAATTTTAGAGCCAATCAATTCTGAACAGTGTTTGATAGGAAGACAACCAATGGTCAGATTTCGATTGTGTTGTCCCAAGGTGAAAGAAAAAAGAAAACTTGGGCTGCCTTCCACAGTTAAAAGAGATGATGGGAGATGGAATTTTTTGTGGGGAAAGATATGAAGGATGTTCATTCAACTAACGTTGGAGACCAGAGAAATATTTGTACCATAGGTGATGACCATAGACTGCTCACACCCTCTTTAAACAAAGATCGGAATTGAGGTTCGTTGTGTACAGGTCACTAATAGACTTTCTGTAAATTCTGTTTGGCGAGATTTAGGGTTTTGATACCTCTGTGCTGCCCCGGATGCAATTTTTAAGCTGCTAAGCGTGTTTTTACCTTTATGCACGTAGTGGTTCAAAAATTTTACCGGAGGCTGAAAAATCTCTGCAGAGAAGGTAGAACGGATAGGCATCGTGTCTTTGATAGGGCCTTGGGCCGTGTATAATTCTTTTTGTAATAAGGAAAAGCAATGTGTTCAAGCTTCTGGGCTGCAATATTTTATAGAGCTGCCTAAACTTTGAATGGTTTTTCAGTTTTTCTTCAGGTTTGAAAACCGAGGCACAAATTGCCAAAGAACCCATTCAACAGAAGTTCCACACATGGATGATCACAAATTGCCAAAGAGACGACTGAGGTTAAATAAGGCAATGACTTCACTAATATCATCTTATTGCAGTATCGAACCTCCAAATTCCTTAGAGATGGAAGTAAAGGAAGCACTGTCAACATTGGGCAGTTCTCAACCTCAAGTTTAGTGAGGCAGGAAAAATCACCTTCTTTTACTTCGAACGGCCTACATACTTTAATTTATGCATTCCATCTATAATCAATCTCTCTAAGGAGCACAGTTGACCAAGTGGTGCGAGTAATTTGCACTTGACGTACTCGATTAGATTTATCTCCACTATATTGGTGAACGATAGGTCACCCATCCATCTTGGAAGCTTGAAGTCACAATAATTCGTTATAGTCAGGCTCACAGGTTTGGCATGAGCAGGTTCCAGAGCATCAAACACATCTGCTTCAAACTTTTTGTCTCGCAAATTCAAAGTATCAACCTGTTTCCACATCAACTTTAACTCAACTATCTGTTGCTTGTTCTTTATACAACTTGTCTTTGCCTCTTCTATACTTTTCACATTCTCAAAGTTTTCTATGTAAAGCCTTTCGGATAGGTTCATGAAGTTCTTTAATTGCCCTATTCCTCTCTCATTTCCAATAATCGAGATGATAGAAATTTACCCCGTTCATGTCACTTGAAAAAATTATATCTTTCGGAAATTCTAAAAGATCATTGCAAGAGTCAAGATTTAGAAACTCAAGGTTAATGAGCCACAAAATTGACTCTGGCAGCCTTTGTATTCCCGAGCCACATAAATCAAAGCATCAAAGGTTCTTCAACTTGCCAATATCTGTTGGAAATGCTTTAATTAGTTTGCACCCTTGAAGCTCTATGACTTGTAAAATTTCCAGCACACATACATATTTCGGTAGCTTCTTGAGTTGTGAATATAAAGATAAAAGTAAATGTTGTAGGTTAATGAGATTTCCCATGCCCCATGATAACTCAACCAAATTCTCACAACCATTAAGGTTTAATGTTTGCAGATTGTAGAGGCTGCAAATGGAATCCGGTAAACTTTTTATACCAATATAGGGGAGGCCAAGAAATCGAAGATGTTTCAAATTGCAGACTGACTTTGGAAGTTCCCCTATCTGAATCGAATAGAAAAGTAGAACACGTAACCATTCAAATTTTTGGATTAAGTCATTCAATTCTGTCAATCATCCTATAACTTGCCCTTAATGTCTATACGCCTTCAGCTATCGACAATAGATCCAACAGTTCTTTATCAAAGACAACCCCATCCAGGAACATGTATCTAGTCTTTTTTTGTTGGTTGTCTAATCTCCTCTTTGATTCTAGTAAAAGAAGTATTCCCCATAACCATTTGTGTAAGGTCATGATTAAGGTCGTGCATCACATAGTTATATCTGCGCCAGTGGAGAAAATGCATTTCTATAATTTCACTCTTTTCGAGAAAGTGCCTTGCCACTAAATCATCAAAGTAGTCATTTCTAATGTCTTCTGGCTCGTGACTTCCATTACCCTTTACAAAACCCTGAGCCATCCATTGTTGGACCAATTCTTCCTTGAGAAAATTGTAACATTTTGGAAACGAAGCACAATATGTGAAACAATGTTTTAGGTGGGGAGACAAAGAGAGATAGCTCAATATTAGAGCTGAGAGTATGTCATCCTTGGTCTTTGGTAAATCCCATAGCTCACTTTTCAATAATCTCCCCCAATTATCGATTTCAATGGTGTGTAAAAAACCTCCAAGTACATTCGCCACCAATGGCAAACCCTTGCACATACTAACAACATCCATCTTAGTATGTTCGACCATTTGACTCACATATGTATCATTATTGCCAAATGTCTTTTTTGTAACTATAGCCCAACAATCATCATCCGATAAGCCCTTCAATTTGTATGTCACAGTGGCACCTATGCTCTTGGAGACCTTTTCGCTTCGAATGGTTACGATAATCATACTCCCTTTCCCTTTGCTTCTAAGAGGAGCCATCAAACAATCCCAATCATCAGGGTTCTCTGTCCATACATCAGCTAGCACTATCAAGTATTTCTTGCTTTCTACCAATTGTCGAAGGTAGCGTTGCATCTGATCCAAGTTTGATAAGTCACATCTACCATTTTGTAGATTCAGTAATTGATCCTGTCACTTTTTTACCGTCAAATTCATGGGAGATGTAAACCCATACCTTTGCATGAAATTCAACCCTGGGATTCTCATAAGCAAGCTTAACAAGGGTTGTTTTGCCTAATCCACCCATAGCAACGATGGCAATAACAGATACATTCTATCTATTACTCTCATGATCTAATTTCAGTAGAGCGGATATCTCTTTTAAATCATCATCCCTGCCAAATACATAGTTTTCATACGGAATGGAAGTAGTTTCTCTTCTCTTCTTAATATCTTCAAGTGTTCTTCCACCAATATCTTCTCTTAACTGAAGGAGATTCCCGTATGCAATAATTTCTTCCCACCTCTCTAACACCTTATTTATCTTAGAGGCTATTTGGTTGTTAAAAGAAAAATCTTTTACTCCAGAGAAGAATTTGTCTAGACTGAGAGAAGAGAATAAGTTGTGTACCTGCTCTTCGACGTTTTTGTTTTTCTTATCAATCTGCAACCGAAGAATTTGAGTGTTCATCTCGTCGACAATGTCCTCCATATCATAAGCCAACCCAATGAGGTCGGTCACCCAAGACCGGACGGACTCACCTGTAAACTGCCGAATTTCAGCATTCTTTAACAGAGGTTGGACTCCCAAAAGGTATCTTTTCAACTTCTTAAGCTCATTCTCGATCCCAAAGAATTGGCCCAATTTTTTTTGGATGAGAGGGGTGAGTGCCTGAGACAAGCCTTGAAAAACACCATTTAGAGCTGCATCTGCTATCTTAAGTGCCGCCTCAGCTGCTATGTTACCTGCCATTGAGCCAAAGAAACTGAAGAAAACGGAAGGGAGGAGATTGTCTGAGAAATGATCTACTTTGTGTAGGAGATGATGGAGTTCCACCGTATGGGTTAATTAATGAAGACTAAAGAGAGGAAGGAAGAATCAAGCATAAAAGCATAAAGAGAAATTGCACAGAATGATCAAACACGAATGATAAAAGTCGCGTGGGTGTCTCTACTTTTTTCAACTTTTCAATAAAGAAGCAATGGACGGGACCGGCCAGTTGTGAAACAGATGACTAAAGTTCAATTACGATTACTTTTTTCTTTCAGCAGCTAACTTATGTTAAGATAATTGGTGTAGTCCGATGAAGAAGAGAGAACTTTCTGAAAGAATATGAAATAATGGAAAAATATAAGATTAAAATCTCCCACTATAATTTGGATTTAGAAAAATAACGACATTAATTTCTATTAAAATATTAGCAAAAGGGGGAGTAGAAATGGACTGCCCTTTTTCACACAAGGGGAAGGGAATAGAAATGGAGACACCCTTACCAAGTTTCCTAATAAAGCTTCCGCGTATCCAACTGTATTTATTCAGTCTAAATGAACAGCACACGATGAAATCTCCCCGTGTTTTTTCACTTCTGGATTGAGCTTTCACTGCTTGTAATTTCTGTTAGATACGAGCAATAAAAAATCTTTCGTCACCTCCTCGTAACCTCTGGTTCGTGGATTGCAGCAGTGACCGTTCTTTCGTGTGGCATTATATTTTTAACAATGGAAAAATAATATTTAGGAAAACCTTCCTTCTTCCGACGAAAAACGGAGAGATGGATGCTTGGGTGTATCCCCTTCTGAATAATATACGAACAAACACAAAACCTTTATGACAATGAATGTACATTCAGTCTACCATAGTCAACCTGATCGGTTCTGCTCTGGATAATGAGAGTCGGGGGTTTGCCCAATGGAAATTTAATAAGCGACTCGACTCGAGGTCTGATATAAGATCAGGAGCTGCCTCTGTGTCTTTGATGTCTGAGAATGGATTCAAGTAATCTAACTGCTAAGTATTTGTATGTATCAGCTCTAAATATACGACAAAGCCAGCTCTATTCCCCATTTTTAAAATTTAATAATATAACATAATATACTATTTAAACCTTGGGCCATACATAGTTGGACCAATTCATCCTTTTGAAAACAAAACAACCCTTTCTGGAGACAAAGAGAGATTCCAACGTGTTAGATTGACTGCAGATCATTTTTTTTTTTTTTTTTGACTGAAAAAGTAGTTTTTAAGTCATTTAAGATTGATGTAGTTAACTAAGAAACAAGAATTGCAGACATCATAGGGAACAACTATCTCATCAGATAATCATTTGCCTTGTCCATATTTACCTGGTTATAATGTAAGTCATGAACACCCCCATTTTTTTTTTATGAAATCTCCCTACTGTTTTTTGTGTAGATGTACTTGTCTTAACTGACCACTCTTAGAATTCTTTAAAATTTCAAACTTCAAACCAAGGTTATGCAACTTGAGCTTGGGGCTTAATTCTGCCACCATTACAACCTGGGTTGAATTGTTCTAGTCCGAAGGCCAGACTTGTTGCTGGAAATTACCCATTAGGTCCAATGGACCCACCAATTATGGTTTTTTAATTTTAATTTGTAATTTTTTATGAAAAAAAAATGTTACTTATTTGTAACTTGTTTAGTTTCTGAAGAGTTTCTAAACGTTTTCTTTGTTTAGTACTCTCATTGTAGGCTTCTAGGGTTGGATGTAGTCCTAGAAGTTTTTTTGATATCTTAGCCACTAATCCTTTTAAGATATTGGCTCTAGATGTTGAGGTAGCTCATTTTTGGACTTCGGGAAGGTTGTCCCACCTATGGGTTACGTTACCCTGTAAAGCATGGGTAAAGAAGTTAAATGCTGAATCTTTATCCGAAGATTCGTGCATATTTGCAGCATTGCTCATGCTCCTTTCCCATTCTTTAAGGATTTTTTTTCTCCATCCTTGGGGCAATCCAAGTTGAGATAAAATCCAAAAGGGTTTATGCCATCTATGGACTAGTGTCCCTCGTAGCATGTGAATGATCGACATTTGTGTATTTTGTCGAATACCTTTGTCCTCCCAGAGATATTTTGGAGTAGGAGAAACTTTCTCTTTCTCGAGAGTTATCCGCTATGCGGTCACGGAAATTGTCTCGAAAGTTATCTTCCATATAGGTGTCTCGTACCCTGGAAGTTTTTGCTTCATGTTGGTTGCTACCGCGAAGCATTCTAAATCTTTTACCAAGATCATCTGCCTGTTTGTCTTTAACAGAGTAGTCTGTTCTCTTGGTATTTTCTCCTGCAGCTTCATCAGATTCCCATGCCTCTGGTTCACTGTCTTGTTGCTTTTTTTTTTTACTAGTGGTTGGTTTTTCCTCCTGAACATAATAAATCGGTTGGCGACCGAAAGTATTATATTTTGTGTAAACTTCATCATCTGTAGAGGATGATGCTTTTGAAGCTGTCCTAAAAGCCGAAGGTTCGGTATCTTTCTTTCTAGGTGCTAAGCAAGGTGCTAAGTACACTAGGTTTTTAAGCCAACCGGTAATGTCAGGAAGGCCTAATGGTAATGGAGTTTCCATATCCATTAAATAGAAAAACTCATTCATTTTCATAGAGCTAATTGGTTTAGCTTTTGCTGAATTCTTTGGATCTTGCCTCTTAACCTGTTGGCGCGATCATTATAATTATTCATAAGGAAATAGTATATTTCCATTGAATGAATTGTATCATCTTCAAGTTGAAGCATGTTTCTTAATAAGATAATCCAAGCAAGGCCATCTCTCTTTCTTTGTAAATGATCTAAAAGTTTCTTTTTGTAGATCCTTTATTTCGGGATGCTATCCAAGCTTGTTCAACATCTTTCCATGTTCGGAATTTTCTATGAGAATTTTCGGGGAATCCTATGATTTGGGATTGGGCTTCTACCAAGTTGTCATATATTCCTGATTGTCTGCCAATGAAGAGAACATACCAATATTTTTGTTTTTCTAGTTTTCTGTATTTTTGTTTTCCAATTGAAGTCGTGTCTACATGTTGGCATACGATTTTTTCTTGGTTCATTCTTTCGATTTCTTTTCGAAGAATGAGAACCAAATCTTCTAAGAATTGCTCAGATAACATATTCTTGAAGTTCAAGTTGTTCAATCCTGATTTGATGTTTTAGATCTTTGATAACTCGTTTTAATCCTTCTGAACCGAGTCTTAAGAATCGTCCATCTCGGATTTTTCGTCGTCCTTCATTGTTGTAATCTACAACTAAAAGATTTTCTTCCAATTCCTTGAGTTTGACTTGAACTCGTAAGAGCCGATCTTTAAGTTGTCGAATCCAGACCTTCTGGAATTCGATTTGGTTATCATACATTCTTGGCATGATATATATTCGCAGTCGTGAATAGTTGATAGGTCTTACTGCTGGGTGAGACCTAATCTGTTCCATATTGGAACTCTAGATTTTTGGTACATTTGTAACTTACAAATGTTGCTTGGAATGTGACCGGTTTGGGTCGTAACTGTTTTGGGAAAATGTAAACCTAAACAGAAAAAACCAAAGCTAATCCTCGGCTCTTAAAGGACCAAGACTATTTCTTGGCACTGATACCAATTTAAAAACAACGAAACTATGATGAAATTATGATACCAGAAACACTATTGCTCTGATACCATTTTAAAAACATTAGGAGAAACTCTCATATTCATTTCATTTTGAAGTTATCGGAATGAACAGAAATTGTTTCCATCTAGTCGACTACAACTGTTCCACATATGGGATTAAAGAAATTACAGAACAATTAAGAGCATAAAAGTGTTATCAAGGAAATTTAAGTTCTCTTGCTTCTCAAGGTCGACCGATCCTCTTGCCAAGTAGCTAACTGCTGGTACCCTCCAGAGGCTACACAGTTTGCAGGAGCATATCAGTTATGCATCTAAAGCTTCAGACAACCAGGGTATCATTCATACAGAGATAGAGAGAGCCTATGTGCCGTATTTTTAATTGATTTCAAGATCGGAAACATGTTTCAAACACAGGAAATATGTATTTCTAATTGAAACAAAATCTTATGAAAAATTGCAACAAGTGTTCCCTAAATGAGCAAGAAATACTTTAGAAACACATAAGAAAACATGAGGAATTGTTCGAACATTTAAGAACCACACGAGAAATATTTACGAAACACCTAACAAATCACAGAGAAAAGTTTTCGAAACATTTTGGAAATACTTTGATATGCAATAAAAAACTGTAAACATAAAGGGAAATGCACGCATGTCACATTGAAAATATTCAGGGAAATTTTTATAAACTTTATTACTAAATTAAAAAAAAAGAATAAAAATTTGCCTTCAAAGCTAGGAAAAACCACAAGTATCATTCAGTAAATCGAAGGTCATTGACAAGTTCACTCACAAGAAGTAACACAGTTTAATCAGAAGAGTACCTGATTCCAAGATACTGGAGATAAGCAAGGCGATGCAGGCCAGGGAGTTTCATCAAACTTTCAAGTGTAGTTAAAATGTGGTTAACGAAAAATGATGGTTATTTCCTCTGGAGCAATCACAAGTAGCGGACAGTCTTCGACTACCAACTTCTTCAATCTGCTCATATTTGGGAGCCCTTTGGGTAGACAACTGAGATTTGGGCAGTGGTGGATTATTAACTCATAAAGTGTATCAGGAAAACCCTCGGGTAAAGACACCAACTTGTAACAATTTTCAAGTACTAATTCCCTTAGTTCAGTGAGGAAGGTTAATTCCTCTAGAGCAATCTCAAGTTGTGGATAGTCTTCGACAACCAGCTTCTCCAGTTTGCTCTTATTTAGGAGCCCTTTGGGCAGAAACATGAGATTTGGGCAGTTCACAAGCACAAGTTGACTGAGGCAGGAAAAATCGCCTTCTTTTACTTCAAAGAGTCCCTCCAAATTTGGCAAGTTTTTCAACACTAATCTCTTTAAGGAGCACAAATGACCGAGAAGTGCGAGTAATTTGCAGTTGACGCAGTCCACTAGTTTTATCTCAAATATATTGGAGAATGATGGGTCACCCATCCATCTTGGAAGCTTGAAGCCACAATAATTTGTTATAGTTAGGAACTCTAGTTTGGCATGAGCGGGTTCCAGAGCTTCAAACACATCTACTTCAAATTTTTTGTCTTGCAAATTCGAAGGATTAACCTGTTTCCATGTCAACACTAACTCAACTATATGTTGCTTGTTCTTTATACAAGTTGTCTTTGCCTCTTCTACACTTTTCACATTCTCAAGGTTTTCTATGCAAAGCCTTCCGGATAGGTTCATGAAGTTCTATAATTGTCGTATTCCTCTCCCATTTCCGATAACGAGATGATTGGATTTTGGCACCTTCATGTTATCTAAAAAAATTATATCTTTTGGACTTTCTAACAAATCGTTGCAGTTCTCAAGATCTAGGAACTCAAGATTATGGAGCCTAGAAATTGACTCTGGTAGCCTTTGTATTCTCGACTCACGTAAATCAAGGCATCGAAGGTTCTTCAAACTACCAATATCTATTGGAAGTGCTTCAAATAGTTTGCACTCTACAAGTTTTATGACTTGTAAACTTTCCAACTTACATACAGAATCCGGTAGCTCCCTGAATTGTGAACATGAAAGTAAAAGTAAGTGCCGTAGGTTAATGAGATTTCCCATGTGCTCTGGTAACTTAACCAATTTGTCACAACGACTAACATTTAATGTTTACAGATTGTAGAGGCTGCAAATAGAATCCGGTAAACTTTTCAAACGCATATTGGAGAGGTAAAGAAATCGAAGATGTTTCAAATCACCGACTGATTTTGGAAGTTTGTTTATCTGTTTCAAATTGAAATGTAGAACACGTAGCCATTCAAAATTTTGGATTAAGTCATTCAATTCTACATCACTCTTCAAATTCTTTGCCCATAGTGTGTGTACGCCTTTGGCTCTAAAAAATTGCTCCAACTAATTTTTATCAGAGAGATCATAATTCAGGAACATGTATTTAGTCTCTTCTGCTGGTTGTCTAATCTCCTCTTTAACTCTACTAAAAGAAATATTCCCCATCAGCAGTTGTGCAAAGTCATGATTAAGGACGTGCATCACATAGCAATCAAGAGAACTCAATTGGAGAAAATGCCTTGCCACTAAATCATCAAAGTAGTCATTTCCAATGTCTTCCGGCTCGTGACTTCCATTGCCCTCCTGTTTTTTGTGTAGATGTACTTGTCCTAAGTGACCACTCTTAGAATTCTTTAAAATTTTAAACTTCAAACCAAGGTTATGCAACTCGAGCTTGGGGCTTAATTCCGCCACCATTACAACCTGGGTTGAATTATTCTAGTCCGAAGGCCAAACTTGTTGCTGGAAATTACCCATTAGGTCCAATGGACCCACCAATTATGGTTTTTTAATTTTAATTTGTAATTTTTTATGAAAAAATAAATGTTACATATTTGTAACTTGTTTAGTTTCTGAAGAGTTTCTAAACTTCTTTGTTTAATACTTTCATTGTAGGCTTCTAGGGTTGGATGTAGTCCTAGAAATTCTTTTGATATCTTAGCCACTAATCCTTTTAAGATATTGGCTATAGATGTTGAGGTAGCTCATTTTTGGGCTTCGGGAACGTTGTCCCACCTATGAGCTACGTTATCCTGTAAAACATGGGTAAAGAAGTTAAATGTTAAATCTTTATCCCAAGATTCGTGCATATTTACAGCATTGCTCATGCTCCTTTTTCATTCTTTAAGGACTTTTTTTCTCCATCCTTGGGGCAATCCAAGTTGAGATAAAATCCAAAAGGGCTTATGCAACTTCATTAGATTCCCATGCCTCTAGTTCACTGTCTTGTTGTTTTTTTTGTTTACTAGAGGTTAGTTTTTTCTCCTGAACATAATAAATTGGTTGGCGACCGAAAGTATTATATTCTGCGTAAACTTCATCATCTGTAGAGGATGATGCTTTTGAAATGATCCTAAAAGCCGAAGGTTCGGTATCTTTCTTTCTAGGTGCTAAGTACACTAGGTTTTTAAGCCAACCGATAATGTCAGGAAGGCCTAATGGTAATGGAGTTTCCATATCCATTAAATAGAAAAACTCATTCATTTTCACAGAGCTAATTGGTTTATATTTTGCTGAATTCTTTGGATCTTGCCTCTTAACCTGTTGGCGCGATCATTATAATTATTCATAAGGAAATAGTACATTTCCATTGAATGAATTGTGTCATCTTCAAGTTGAAGCATGTTTCTTAATAATATAATCCAGGCAAGGCCATCTCTCTTTCTTTGTAAACGATCTAAAAGTTTATTTCTGTAGATTATTTATTTCGAGATGATGTCCAAGCTTGTTCCATGTTCGGAATTTTCTATGAGAATTTTCGGGGAATCCTATGACTTGGGCTTGGGCTTCTTCCCAGTTGTCATATATTCTTGATTGTCTGCCAATGAAGAGAACATACCAGTATTTTTGTTTTTCTGGTTTTTTGTAATTTTGTTTTCCAATTGAAGTTGTGTCTACATGTTGGTATACGGTTTTTTCTTGGTTCATTTTTTCGATTTCTTTTCGAAGAATGAGAACCAAATCTTCTAAGAATTGCTTAGATAACATATTTTTGGAGTTCGAGTTGTTCAATACTGATTTGATGTTTCAGGTCTTTGATAACTCATTTTAATCTTTCTGAACTGAGTTCTAAGAATCGTCCATTTCGGATTATTCGTCGTCTTTCATTGTTGTGGTCTACAACTAGAGGATTTTCTTCCAACTCTTTGAGTTTGACTTGAACTCATAAGAGTCAATCTTTAATTTGTCGAATCCAGACCTTCTAGAATTCGATTTGGTTATCATACCTTCTTGGCATGATATATGTTCGCAGTCACGAATAGTTGATAGGTCTTACTACTGGGTGAGACCTGATCTGTTCCATATTGGAACTCTAGATTTTTGGTACATTTGTAACTTCAAATGTTGCTTGGAATGTGATCGGTTTGGGTCGTAACTGTTTTGGGAGTATGTAAAACTAAACAGAAAGAACCAAAGCTAATCCTCGGCTCTTAAAAGACCAAGACTATTTCTTGGCTCTGATACCAATTTAAAAACAACGAAACTATGACGAGATTATGATACCAGAAACACTAATGCTCGTAAATGGCGCATTAGGTGCTATTTGACCTGCCATTGAGCCAAAGAAACTGAAGAAAACGGGAAGGGAGGAGATAGTCTGAGAAATGATCTACTTTTTGTAGGAGAAGAGATGATGGAGAAATGATCTACTTAATGAAGACAACTTAGGAGACAAACCGTGTGATCAAACTGAAGAATCATCTCAAACACAGAATCATCTCTCCGTGCGGTCGAAAGCTCACCACGTCGTTATATTAACCCACGCTGGCGGATCTAAGTTAGGCAGTGGGGCGGGTATCACAGGGAACCTGTCTTGCACTACTAAATGCGGGGATACGATTGCTATTTGGATGTGAGATCCAAGACCTTGCATAGGCTTGAGGTGGCGTTGGGTAAATTTTTTTAGTTAAATATTTTTTATATTTATCTATATTTTAAATTTTATAGAATTTTACTGTGTTTTAACAACATATGGAGCGAGCACAGGGTTAAAAGGATGAGATTGAAAATGGAACTTCTTTAGAAGGTGGGGATGAGAGGTTGCAAAGCGAGACAGGGTTAAAAGACCAACCACATCATATAGAGCAGGGAGGAAACGGGGTTGCGAACATAGGCTTCAAAATGAGTTTCTAGTCTAAAGGCATACGATCCAATTCAAAATGATTTGTGATATCCATTCGTTTCTTCCATTCCTTTCATTCTACCTTCGGTAACTAAATGTACTAAATATTATTACTACAATTATAGAACTTTTTCACATTATGTCACATAATTCTCAGATGCCACGTTGGCGGCCCGGGCGAGAAAGGACCGATCGGTGCTCTCTTAATTTGGACCAGGAACAACCAGCACTTGGGGGGTTTTTTGTAGGGTAAGAGAAACTTCGACCCTTGTTTATGGGATTTGTCGAATATTCGAATATATGCAGTTAGAGAGAAGGAATTGCTGTAATAAAATTCTTTTGTAAAAATTGCAACAAGGATATGTTTTGGAAGGACAGATAACGTTAGGATACTTTCAAGAGACACATTTGAAACATTTTGAAAAGCACACCAGAAATATTTATGAAACTAGTAAAAAATCACAAAAAAAAGTCTTTCTAAAACATATGTAAGGAAATGTAACATTGGGAGAAACTCTCATATTCATTTCATTTTAAAGTTACCGGAATGAACAGAAATTGTTTCCATCCAGTCGACTACAACTGTTCCACATATGGGCTTAAAGAAATTACAGAATAATTAAGAGCATAAAAGTGTTCTCAAGGAAATTTAAGTTCTCTTGCTTCTCAAGGTCGACCGATCCTCTTGCCAAGTAGCTAACTGCTGGTACCCTCCAGAGGCTACACAGTTTGCAGGAGCATATCAGTCATGCATCTAAAGCTTCAGACAACCAGGGTATCATTCATACAGAGATAGAGAGAGCCTATGTGCCGTATTTTTAATTGATTTCAAGATCGGAAACATGTTTCAAGCACAGGAAATATGTATTTCTAATTGAAACAAAATCTTACAAAAAATTGCAACAAGTGTTCCCTAAATGAGCAAGAAATACTTTAGAAACACATAAGAAAACATGAGGAATTGTTCGAACATTTAAGAACCACACGAGAAATATTTACGAAACACCTAACAAATCACAGAGAAAAGTTTTCGAAACATTTTGGAAATACTTTGATATGCAATAAAAAACTGTAAACATAAAGGGAAATGCACGCATGTCACATTGAAAATATTCAGGGAAATTTTTATAAACTTTATTGCTAAATTAAAAAAAACAAAAAAAAATTTGCCTCCAAAGCTAGGAAAAACCACAAGTATCATTCAATTAATCGAAGGCCATTGACAAGTTCACTCACAAGAAGTAACACCGTTTAATCAGAAGAGTACCTGATTTCAAGATACTGGAGATAAGCAAGGCGATGTAGGCCAGGGAGTTTCATCAAACTTTCAAGTCTAGTTAAAATGTGGTAGACGAGAAAGGATGGTTATTTCCTCTGGAGCAATCACAAGTAGCGGACAGTCTTCGACTACCAACTTCTTCAATCTGCTCATATTTGGGAGCCCTTTGGGTAGACAACTAAGATTTGGGCAGTGGCAGATTATTAACTCAGAAAGTGTATCAGGAAGACCCTCGGGTAAAGACACCAACTTGTAACAATTTTCAAGTACTAATTCCCTTAGTTCAGTGAGGAAGGTTAATTCCTCTAGAGTAATCTCAAGTTGTGGACAGTCTTCGACAACCAGCTTCTCCAGTTTGCTCTTATTTAGGAGCCCTTTGGGCAGAAACATGAGATTTGGGCAGTTCACAAGCATAGGTTGACTGAGGCAGGAAAAATCGCCTTCTTTTACTTTTAACAGTCCCTCCAAATTTGGCAAGTTTTTCAACACTAATCTCTTTAAGAAGCACAATTGACCGAGTGGTGCGAGTAATTTGCAGTTGACGCAGTCCACTAGTTTTATCTCAAATATATTGGAGAATGATGGGTCACCCATCCATCTTAAGCTTGAAGCCACAATAATTCGTTATAGTCAGGAACTCTAGTTTGACATAAACGGGTTCCAGAGCTTCAAGCACATCTGCTTCAAATTTGTTGTCCTACAAATTCGAAGGATCAACCTGTTTCCATGTCAACACTAACTCAACTATCTGCTGCTTGTTCTTTATACAAGTTGTCTTTGTCTCTTCTACACTTTTCACATTCTCAAGGTTTTCTATGCAAAGCCTTCCGGATAGGTTCATGAAATTATTTAATTGTCCTATTCCTCTCCCATTTCCGATAACGAGATGATTGGATTTTGGCCCCTTTATGTTATCTAAAAAAATTATATCTTTTGGACTTTCTAACAAATCATTGCAGTCCTCAAGATCTAGGAACTCAAGATTATGGAGCCCAGAAATTGACTCTAGTAACCTTTGTATTCTCGACTCACGTAGATCAAGGCATCGAAGGTTGTTCAAACTACCTATATCTATTGGAAGTGCTTCAAATAGTATGCACTCTACAAGTTTTATGACTTGTAAACTTTCCAACTTATAGAATCCGGTAGCTCCCTGAATTGTGAACATGAAAGTAAAAGTAAGTGCCGTAGGTTAATGAGATTTCCCATGTCCTCTGGTAACTTAACCAATTTGTCACAACGACTAACATTTAATGTTTGCAGATTGTAGAGGCTACAAATAGAATCCGGTAAACTTTTCAAACGCATATTGGAGAGGTAAAGAAATCGAAGATGTTTCAAATTACCGATTGATTTTGGAAGTTCGTCTATCTCTGTCAAATTGAAACGTAGAACACGCAGCCGTTCAAAATTTTGGATTAAGTCATTCAATTCTACAACACTCTTCAAATTCTTTGCCCATAGTGTGTGTACGCCTTTGGCTCTAAAAAATTGCTCCAACTGATTTTCATCAGAGAGATCACTATCCAGGAACATGTATCTAGTCTCTTCTGCTGGTTCTCTAATCTCCTCTTCAACTCTACTAAAAGAAATATTCCCCATCAACAGTTGTGCAAGGTCATGATTAAGGACATGCACCACATAGCAATCAAGAGAACTCAATTGGAGAAAATGCCTTGCCACTAAATCATCGAAGTAGTTATTTCCAATGTCTTCCAGCTCGTGACATCTATTACCCTCTAAAAATCCCTGAGCCATCCATTCTAGGACTATTTCTTCCTTGCGAAAAAGAAAACCTTTTGGAAACAAGACACAATATGTGAAACAACGTTTTAGGTAGGGAGACAAAAAGAGATAGCTCAATATAAGAGTTGGGAGTATGTTATCCTTGGTCTTTGGGAAATCCCATAGCTCACTTTTCAATAATCTCCCCCAATTATCGATTTCAATGGTGCATAAGAAACCTCCAAGTACATTCGCCACCAATGGCAAACCCTTGCATTTGCTAATAACATCCATCTTAGTATCTTCTACCTTTTGACTCTCGTTTGTATCATTGTTGCCAAATGCCTTTTTTTTAACTATAGCCCAACAATCATCATTCGATAAGCCCTTCAATTTGTATGTCATAGTGACACCTAAACTCTTGGAGACTTTTTCGCTTGGAGAAGTTACGATAATCATACTCCCTTTCCCTCCTCTAAGAGGAGCCATCAAACAGTCCCAATCATCAGGGTTCTTTGTCCATGCATCATCTAACACTATCAAGTATTTTTTGCCTTCTACCAATCGTCGAAGGCAGCGTTGCATCTGATCCAAGTTTGATAAATCACATCTACCATTTTGTAGAGATTCAACAATTGATTTTGTCACCTTTTTACAATCAAATTCATAGGAGACGTAAACCCATGCCTTTGCATGAAATTCAACCCCATGATCATTATAAACAAGCTTAGTAAGGGTTGTTTTGCCCGATCCACACATAGCAACGATGACAATAACAGAGACATTCTCTTCATTACTTTCCTGATCTGATTTCAGCAGAGCTGATATCTCCTTTAAATCATAGTCTCTGCCAAATACATGGTTTTCATATGAAATTGAAGTAGTTTCTCTTCTTTTTTTAATATCCTCAAGTGTTCTTCCACCAATATGTTCTCTTAACTGAAGGAGATTCCCATATGCAACAATTTCTTCCCACCTCTTTAACACCTCATCTATCTTATGGGCTATTCGGTTCTCCTTTAACACCTCATTTAACTTAGAGGTTATTTGGTTGTTAATAGTAAAATATTTTACTCTAGCGATAAAATTGAATCGATGGTGAGAAGTTAATAAGCCGAGTACCTGGTGTGCGATGTTTCTGTTGCTCTCAATCTGCAACTGAAGAATTTGGGTGTTCATCTCGTCGACAATGTCCTCCATATCATAAGCCAACCCCGTGAGGTTGGTCACCCAAGACCGAACGGACTCATCTGTAAACTGCTGAATTTCAGCATCCTTCAACAGAGGTTGGACTCCCAAGAGGTATCTATTCAATTTCATAAACCTTTTCTTAAACCCCATTAATTGGACAAACTTTTCCTGGATGAGAGGGGTGAGTGCCCGAGACAACGATTGAAAAAAACTGCATTGGCAATCATTACTACCGCACTAGCTGCCATTAATGGAAGGGAGGAGATAGTGTAAGAAATAATCTACTTTCTGTATAAGATGATGGCGAAATGATCTACTTAACGAAGACACTTAGAAAAAAAACCTTTTGATCAAATTCAAGAGAGGAAGGAAGAATCATCACAAGTATAAAAGAATAAAGAGAGTGCACAAAGTGATCAAACACAGAATGATCCGCTTGACTTATGGCGGTTCCCAAGAACCTCTCTCCTGCGCCTCGGATTCCAGAATTTTCTTTTCTGTCCGCGCGGTAGGAAGCTCGCCAATCGCCACGTCGTTATATTAGGGGTAAAGAACACACGTTGGGGATGATGGATTGGAGGGTATGGCGGAGGATGGGTCCCACTTGCTGCCCTTAAGAAAGTCTTACGTGGTATTCTGACGTACCTGGGAGTGTTGTGGTTATTTGCACAATTACCTGATCTCTTAAAAGAGATCCTTGGTTCTATTTTGAAAGAGAACGAAGCTGCTCTCTTAAATTTGGACCAGAAACAGCCAGCACTTGGGGTTTTTATGGGATTTGTCAAATTCTCAGACTACATTTAGCCATTAAGAAATCCTGCTGAGGGTCATGACACCTCAGGTAGGTAAACTCTTTTTTTTCACACAGAATATTTTGTCTTGAATCTGTTATTGCTCAGAATAAGATTCTTGATCTTTTTACAGGGGATATGTCTTTGCTGTTAGTGTACACAAGAGTACAATTACTCCTTCAAGTCTTGAGTGTCATGCGATTCCATCACCAGCAACAACAACAACAACAGCAGCAGAGCCAATCTTATGCACAGGAGGAACTTGCACACACTGAGATATCTGAGATCTGTGCCTACTTCAGTAGACATGTTGCATCTGAGCCCTATGATGTCTCTCGTGTGGCATCTTTCATTACCCTTCTCACTTTGCCCATCTTAGTTCTGCGAGAGTTCCTGAAACTAATAGCTTGGAAAAAGGGGTTATCTCAGGCACAAAGCGGGGAAATCATTCAGGACGGACAACAGATGTGAATGCAGAGGGTACCACTACCTCAAAAAGTAACATCCAATATGACAGGGCTCATAATTCAGTAGATTTTGGTCTCACAGTAGTTCTTGATCCTGCTCATATACCACATATAAATGCTGCTGGTTGCTTGGTTGCCTTACTGTGTCTTTAGTCGGACTCGGATACTCATTCGGTGAGAATCCTCATGTTTCATTTCTTGGAATGGAAGGAAGTCATGGGGGGCGAGCTTGCTGGGTACCAGCACAAGACTAGGATTGGTGTAAACAGAGAGTGGCTAGAGCTGTTCACGAACTTACATGTAAATATGTCCCTTGTTTGACACAAATTATATCCAAAATAATTGTATTTGTCAAAACAAGCCGTGTAGTCATGAAAAATAATCCTGCATTTTCGCTGGAGCCATCGTTTGAGTTAAGATTGCGTGCATGGGAAAAAAATTGTGAAAAATCAAACAAAGAAATGTTAAGTACGATTGAAAACTCTTTAAGAAAAAAAAGAAAAAGAAAAAAAGAATAAATCCAGCCAAGACTTACATTCAAACATCTCCATGAGATCTCATCCCTCGGTTCAAACTGTCTAATAGATTCGAAATATCTACGCATTGTATATGTCTATTGTCATAAGCAATAAATTCATGAACAACACCATCAATAACCATCCTGCTGCAACCAGCCATCTTCTTAAGGCCTTTATTTTCCATAATCTCTCTAATCTTATTGGAATATCTCCAACCTCCCACTTGCAGCATATAAATTAGATAAGAGAACATAACCAGCCTCTTTATCAGGCTCTAATTTTTGTAGCTCCCTGGTAGCAACCTCTGCCAGCTTAATATTCCCATGAACTTTACAAGCATTCAGTACTGCTCCCCACACACACCTACTTGGACACATGGGCATATTGTCAATCACATTTTTTGCTTCTGTTAGCCTCCCTGATCGCGCCAGCAGATCAACCAAACACCCATAATGCTCCACCCTAGGTTCAATACCATAATTTCTATTCATGCTATTGAAGATCTGAAGCCCGTGATCCACCATTCCACTGTGACTGCAAGCAGTGAGAACAGCAACCAGGGTCACATTATTGGGCATTAGATTTCCTGCATCTTGCTATACATTGCCAAAGCTTCTCTTCCACAACCATGGAAAGCAAGCCCAGCAATCAAGACTGTCCATACAGTCACATCTCTTTTTTCAACAACCTCAAAAACTTTGAATGCTTTTTTTTATGCATCCACACTTGCAGTACATATCTATCATAGCGGTTCCAAAAAATGCATCTATCTCAAATAGATTTCTAACCAGCCAACCATGAATCCATCACCCTTGAATAGCATCACCCATCTCTGCAGCAGAAAAAAACAAATATATAATTGTGACTGTATCAGGCCTAACATTCTCCTTTATCCAAGGAATAATTCCCTTGCAGCTGTAGAGCTGCCATTTTGTGAATATCCAGCAATCAAAGAGTTCCAAGATACCAGATCCCTGTAAGGCATTTCATTAAAATAATCTACGGATGCATAGATTCTTCTTTTTCTTGATTATTGGCTTCTAATCAAGATTTTAGGCATGTTGCTGACCAATTGGTAATGAGCCATAGTTATTTATTTTTTACTATTTGGAATAGTATACAATATTAGTTTGCCTCTTGAGAAATTAGCAAGACGAGCAGTCTATTTTTGTTAGGATTTGATAATGGCTACATTCAGCCATTAAGAAATCCTGCCGAGGGTCATGACACCTCAGTTTCTGTGATGGTTTTTGAAGTGGGTAAACTCTTTTTTCACACAGAATATTTTGCCTTTAATCTGTTATTGCTCAAGGACTGTCTCAGAATAAGATTCTTGATTCTTTTACAGGGGATATGTCTTTTCTGTAAGTGTACACGAGTACAATTGCTCCTTCAAGTCTTTGAGTGTGAAGTGCTTCCATCATCAGCAAAAACAACGACAACAGCAGCAGAGCCAAGTCTTCTGCACAGGAGGAACTTGCACACACTGAGATATCTGAGATCTGTGACTACTTTATAGACGTGTTGCATCTGAGCCCTATGATGCCTCTCGTGTGGCATCTTTCTCACTTTGCCCATCTCAGTTCTGCGAGAATTCCTGAAACTAATAGCTTGGAAAAAGGGGTTATCTCAGGACAAAGTGGAGAAATAGCCTCTTCTCAAAGGCCTCGTATTGAGTTGAGTCTTGAGAATCATTCAGGACGGACCACAGATGAGAATTCAGAGGGTACCTTTTCCTCAAAAAGTAACATCCAATATGACAGGGCTCATAATTCGGTAGATTTTGGTCTCGCAGTAGTTCTTGATCCTGCTCATATACCACATATAAATGCTGCTGGCGGAGCTGCTTGGTTGCCTTACTGTGTTTTAGTCAGACTCAGATACTCATTCGGTGAGAATCCTCATGTTTCATTTCTTGGAATGGAAGTCATGGGGGGCAAGCTTGCTGGGTACGAGCAGAAGACTGGGATTGGTGTAAACAGAGAGTGGCTAGAGCTGTTGATTATGTGAATACCAGCACAGTTGGAGATGCTACTAATCAGGGAAGATTAAGAACAGTGGCTGACACTATTCAAAGAGCTCTGCTAGTGGCTCTGCAACCGTTAGAAGGCACTGCTGTAATGAAATTCTTCTGTAATAATTGCAAAAAGGATATGTTTTAGAAGAACAGAGATAACGTTAGGATACATTCAAGAGCAGCTTAAAGAAATTACAGAACAAATAAGAGCATAGAAGTGTTCTCAAGGAAATTTAAGTTCTCTTGCTTCTCAAGGTCGATCGATCCTCTTGCCAAGGAGCTAACTGCTGGTACCCTCCAGAGGCTACACAGTATGCAGGAGCAGATCAGTAATGCCGTATTTGTAATTGATTTCAAGATCGGAAACATGTTTCAAGCACAAGAAATATGTATTTGTAATTGAAACAAAATCTTACGAAAAATTGCAACAAGTTTTCCCTGAATGAGCAAGAATTACTTTAGAAACACTTAAGAAAACATTAGGAATTGCTCAAACATTTAAGAACCACATGAGAAATATTTATGAAACACATAACAAATCACAGAGAAAAGTTTTCGAAACATTTTGGAAATACTTTTAATATGCAATAACAAGTGTAAAAAAGTTTGTCTACAACATATAGGGAAATGCACGCGTGTCACATTGACTAGATTCAGGGAAATTTTTATAAACTATATTGCAAAATTACAAAAACGAATAAAAACTTGCCACAAAACTAGAAAAAACCATAAGTATCATTCAGTTAATAGAAGGCCATTGGGAAGTTCACTCACCCGAAGTAACACTATTTAATCAGAAGAGTACCTGATTCCAAGATACTGGAGAGAAGCAAGGCGATGCGGGCAGGGGAGTGAGGGAGCTTCGTTGCCATTGGTAATCATCAAGGTTCTGTTCAACATCTGGTAAACGAGAAAAGAGGGTTAATTCCTCTGGACCAATATGAAATTGCTGTCAGTCCTAAGGAGGGTTAATTCCTCTGGAGAAATCTCAAGTCGCGGACAGTCTTCGACTAGCAACATCTTCAAGCTGCTCACATTTGGGAGCCCTTTGAGGAGACAATTGAGATTTGGGCAGCTGCTGATTTTTAACACGGAAAGTGTATCAGGAAGACCCTCGGGTAAGGACACCAACTCGTAACAATTATGAAGTACTAATTCCCCTAGTTCAGTGAGGGGCTGCAGTAACCCATTCGGTAGTCGTTTCACCCTTGGAAGATCCCTAATTACCAAAGAGAAGACTGAGGTTAAATAAGGCAACGAGTTCACCAATATAATCTCATTGCAGTATCCAACCTCCAAATTCCTTAGAGATGGAAGTGAAGGAAGCGCTGTCAACTTTGGGCAGTTCACAACCTCAAGTTCAATGAGGCAGGAAAAATCACCTTCTTTTACTTCAAACTGTGCCTCCAAATTTAGCAAGTTTTTCAACACTAATTTCTGTAATGCTGGAAATGTTCCATTGCCAAAAAACTTGAGATTTGGGCAGCTACTGATTTTTAACTCGGAAAGTGTATCAGGAAGACCCACGGGTAAGGACCTCAACTGGTAACAATTATCAAGTACTAATTTCCTTAGTTCAGTGAGTGGCTGCAGTAACCCGTTTGACAGTAGTTCCACCAATGGAAGATCACAAATTGCCAAAGAGACAACTGAGGTTAAATAAGGCAACGAGTTCACCAATATCATCTTATTGCAGTATCCAACCTCCAGATTCCTTAGAGATGGAAGGAAAGGAAGCGTTGTCAACTTTGGGCAGCTCACAACCTCAAGTTTAGTGAGGCAGAAAAAATCACCTTCTTTAACTTCAAACTGCCCCTCCAAATTTGGCAAGTTTTTCAACACTAATTTTACTAAGGATGGAAATGTTCCAATGCCAAAAAATTCTCTGCCTACATGCTTTAATTCACGCATTCCTTGTATAATCAATTTCTTTAAGGAGCACAATTGACCAAGTGGTGCGAGTAATTCGCAGTTAACACAGTCGATTATTTTTATCACCACTACATTGGAGAATGATGGGTCACCCATCCATCTTGGAAGCTTGAAGCCACAATAATTCGTTATAGTCAGGCACTCTAGTTTGGCATGAGCAGGTTCTAGAGCTTCAAGCACATCTGCTTCAAAATTTTCATCCCGCAAATTCAAAGTATCAACCTGTTCCCACGTCAACTTTAACTCAACTATCTGCTGCTTGTTCTTTATACAAGCTGTCTTTGCCTCTTCTACACTTTTCACATTCTCAAGGTTTTCTATGTAAAGCCTTTTGGATAGGTTCATGAAGTTCTTTAATTGTTCTATTCCTCTCTCATTTCCAATATCGAGACGATGAAATTTTACCCCTTTCATGTCACCTGAAAAAATTATATCTTTTGGAAATTCTAAAAGATCATTGCAGGAGTCAAGATTTAGGAACTCAAGGTTAATGAGCCAAGAAATTGACTCTGGTAGCCTTTGTATTCCCGAGCCATATAAATCAAGGCGTCGAAGGTTCTTCAGACTGCCAATATCTGTTGGAAGTGCTTTAATTAGTTTGCACCCTTGAAGTTCTATGACTTGTAAACTTTTCAACACACATACAGAATCCGGTAGCTCCTTGAGTTGTGAACATAAAGATAGAAGTAAATGCTGTAGGTTAATGAGATTTCCCATGTCCCTTGGTAACTCAACCAAATTCTCACAACCATTAAAATTTAATGTTTGCAGATTGTAGAGGTTGCAAATGGAATCCGGTAAACTTTTTATACCAATAAAGGGGAGGCCAAGAAATCGAAGATGTTTCAAATTACAGACTGATTCTGGAAGTTCCCCTATCTGAATTGAATAGAAATGTAGAACACGCAGCCGTTCAAAATTTCGGATTAAGTCATTCAATTCTACATCAATCATCCTATAACTTGCCCTTAGTGTCCGTACGCCTTTGGCTATCGACAATTGCTCCAACAATTCTTCATCAAAGACAACCCCATCCAGGAACATGTATCTAGTCTCTTTTGTTGGTTGATTAATCTCCTCTTTGATTCTAGTAAAAGAAATATTCCCCATAACCATTTGTGCAAGGTCATGATTAAGGTCGTGCATCACATAGTTATATTCACTCCCTTGGAGAAAATGCATTTCCATATATTCACTCTTGTGGAGAAAGTGTCTTGCCACTAAATCATCAAAGTAGTCATTTCCAATGTCTTCCAGCTCGTGACTTCCATTACCCTCTACAAAACCCTGAGCCATCCATTGTCGGACCAATTCTTCCTTGGAAAAATTGTAACCTTTTGGAAACGAGGCACAATATGTGAAACAACGTTTTAGGTGGGGAGACAAAGAGAGATAGCTCAATATTAGAGCTGAGAGTATGTCATCCTTGGTCTTTGGTAAATCCCATAGCTCACTTTTCAATAATCTTCGCCAATTATTTATTTCAATGGTGCGTAAGAAACCTCCAAGTACATTCGCCACCAATGGCAAACCCTTGCACTTGCTAACAACATCCATCTTAATATCTTCTACCTTTTGACACTCATTTGTATCATTGTTGCCAAATGCCTTTTTTTTAATTATAGCCCAACAATCATCATCCGATAAGCCCTTCAATTTGTATGCCACAGCGGCACCTATGCTCTTGGAGACTTTTTCGCTTCGAGTGGTTACGATAATCATACTCCCTTTCCCTCCTGCTCTAAGAGGAGCCATCAAACAGTCCCAATCATCAGGGTTCTCTGTCCATGCATCATCTAGCACTATCAAGTACTTCTTGCTTTCTACCAATCGTAGAAGGCAGCGTTGCATCTGATCCAAGTTTGATAAGTCACATCTATGATTTTGTAGAGATTCAATAATTGATCCTGTCACTTTTTTACAGTCAAATTCATGGGAGACATAAACCCATGCCTTTTCATGAAATTCAACCCCGGGATCATTATAAGCAAGCTTAGCAAGGGTTGTTTTGCCCGATCCTCCCATAGCAATAATGGCAATAACAAATACATTCTCTCCGTTACTTTCATGATCTGATTTCAGTAGAGCTGATATCTCCTTGAAATCATCGTCCCTGCCAAACACACGGTTTTCATATGGAATGGACGTAGTTTCTCTTCTCTTCTTAATCTCTTCAAGTGTTCTTCCACCAATATCTTTCCTTAACTGAAGGAGATTCCCGTATGCAACAATTGCTTCCCACCTCTTTAACACCTCATTTATCTTAGAGGCTATTTGGTTGTTCTTTAACAACTCATTTATCTTAGAGGTTATTTCGTCGTTAAAAGTAAGATTTCTTACTAGAGAGAAAAAATCGAATTGATCGTGAGAAGAGAATGAGCTGGGTACCTGTTCTTTGCATTTTCTGTTTCTCTCCAAAATCTGCAACTGAAGAATTTGGGTGTTCATCTCGTCGACAATGTCCTCCATATCATAAGCCAACCCCATGAGGTCTGTCACCCAAGACCGGACGGACTCATCTGTAAACTGCCGAATTTCAGCATCCTTCAACAGAGGTTGGACTCCCAAGAGGTATCTTTTCAACTTCGTAAGCTCTTTCTCAAACCCCATGAATTGGACAAACTTTTCCTGGATGAGAGGGGTGAGGGCCTGAGACAAACCTTGAAAAACACCATTTAGAGCTGCATCGGCAATCATAAGTGCTGCATCAGCTGTTATTTTACCTGCCATCGAGGCAAAGAAAACGGAAGGGAGGAGATAGTCTGAGAAATGATCTACTTTCTGTAGGAGATGATGGAGTTCCACCCAATGGGTTAATTAATGAAGACACTTGAGAGGAAAACCGTGTGATCAAACTGAAGAGAGGAAGGAAGAATCATATCAAGCATAAAAGCATTAAAAAATTGCACAGAATGATCAAACACGAAGGACAAGCGAGAATAGAAACGGAGACACCTTCATCGGAAGCCGACCTTGGATTTGACCATTATTTGCTTTATGTGGCCTACAACATGGCAACACAATCTGTCCGTCGAACCAATCTTTTCCGCTGGATTCGGACAAAGCGGTAGCTTTCCTCGTCTGTCCAATTGTGAGATATATGTACGGATACCTTGACTTTTGAGATTTTTCTTTTCTCTCCCATGTTGGCGAAGAAGCACCGGCCATTATGAAGAAGTGACAACTCTCAATTAAAAATAACTTCAAGTCAAAATCTGGGAGTTGGTTGAGACGTGCATTTAACTCATTATGATGAGAAGCTTGTGATCGGTTACTATGATTATTACTAGCATGAATCCCATGGAAAAAAAATATCACCTGATCTAAGAATTGTGTTCAAGACCTTGTAAGCTTGGTCCTCGGTTGAGAACAACCTCGGATTGCATACGTTTGCCTCCATTAATCCTAATTCATTTACCAATGTTGAACTCAAAGGAAGCTCCCATTGTGTAAACTCCCTCTCACTTGGATCAGATATCTTAACCTTAAAGTTGACTTTATCCTTGGCCTTAATTTTGACTATTAGTAGAGGCTTTCTCCAATTCACCAAGATTTGTAGTTTGATTCCTATCAACACAGTTTTAGCTCCTACACTTGTATCAGAGTTACCCTGGAAGCATGGTGAACCACAAGAAGGCCCAATGCTAGTAGAAGGATTCCTAGATAAAAAAATCTTCAGATAATTGTTCCTGTCCCATTAAGGGTAGTTGTAAAACAAAGAAATTACCAATTAGAAGCAGTTCTAAATCACGGACAACACCTGATCAAGATAATAAACTACTATGTTATGAAGACTTAGAAGAATTAGATGGGTATAGAGATCTAGAGCATAATATCTTACTGACTTGCAACAGTTTAGACTTTTCTCAAAGACAATCCCAAGCCTAACCAAATATTGTGAGCCTAAATATGAATTTCTATAGTATTATGAAATTCATGAAAATAAAATTTAAACGAAAGGGTGGAAGAACTCTTACCTCCAGCCATGTCGATCAAATTTTCGAAGCAAAAAATTGTCTCATCTATTCAAAGGCTCCTCGATGGTAGAGTCACATGCACTCTATTAGACCTGATCCGTTGTACTTAAATTTCCCTTTTTTCATCGAAAGAGATAAGGTTACAAATGTCTATCTTATTTTCAAGGGAAAAGGGGGCGAGGGTGTTGTTGTTGTTGATTCAACATGAATTAGGAGATGAAGTTCATCTTAGTTACTTAGGTTAATTAATTAGGAGATGAAATTACACCAATGCCAGCTTCATCTAAAAGATGTAGGTTATCGAGATGAAGCCTCCCCAAGCTTAAACCGTGGAATCAGGAATCCACCCTTATTTGTAAGTCATCCACTTGAAGCCTTCGGGACATCTGAAATTTATTTTTCTTCTTCCGCTTGCTTCTCCCTCTAGTCTTTGCACTCACTTCTCCCTTCTCCTTTCTTTACTTCTTCGTTTTCATGCTTTGTTTTCCCTTCTCCATTGTCTTCTCTCTTCTCCCTCTCGGCCTCCCTCTACCTTTTTCCCTCTCATTGATCTCCTCCTCTCGGCCTTCCTCTCTCTCTCTCTCTCTCTCTCTCTCTCTCTCAGCCTCCCTCTCCCTTCTCCCTCTCGTTGCTCTCTCTTCCCTAAAAATCTTCCCGATTTTCTTCGATTTTTTCACTTTTTCGTATCGATTTCTTTGATTCCACTTCGATTTTCCTTGATTTTCCTTTTTTAAATTTTCCCATTGGTAAGTGTCTGCATTAAATACACTACACAATTAAAAGAGGCAATCGAAAGGTGCTATTCCTGCGGAAGCCAACCATGAAACATCAAGATAACAAGAAAACAAACTATCTCCTTGGCCTGAAAGGTGGAGGGGGTAATAGAAAATAGTCATTGCCTGCTCCAACCATATTTCTCTTGCGAACCCCGTTAATATACAATACTGCCCTCCAATTTATATCATCATCTTCGGGCTCCATAAAGTAAGAAGACCGCTTCTTTGTCTTCTCGGGCTCAACCAACTTCTTCGTCCCACTACGAATGAGTCTGCCCCTGGATCTTGATCATGCTTGAAGGAGGCAGTGTTCCGGCTACGTATTTGAGGCTCATCTTGGCAAGAGAAAGAGACGACACCTTGACAATGTTCACCATGATGTTCATGGACTTCTCATAGATTGACTTCTTGCTTCTTTTGCCTTTGCGACTTGTCATTTTACTATTTTTTTTCTCTCTCTCGCAGATCGACTTTTTTTTTTTTTTTTTTTGCTGCATCTTTTCCCTCTACGTATTTAATGTAGAAGGTTACTTTGATTTTATATCTAATGCTTTTAATAAATTAATTAATTAATTTATTATATTTGTTTCTATTATTTTTTCCTTTTTATTTATTTATCTGTTATAATTAATCAGTGCAAAATTAATGATCACATGTAATTAGTGTGTTAATGTACAATAAATTGCATTCATTAATTAATATAATATCTTATTTAATTAATTAGTATATTAATATATTTTAATTCTACATTAAATTACTTATTAGTGTTGTAATCATGTTTTTTTGGCTAATTTGGTGTTTAGGTATACACGTTCTATTTAAATATATTATTACAGGTTATTCATTCTCTTGTTTTGGTTATATTTCTCATTTTGGGACAGTAACACTGGAAAATGTTTTCCAAAGCACTTGAATTTGTCCACGCTAACACCCAACTTGAAGTTTGAAAGGATAATTGGGTCATCCCTAGAAAGTAGGATATGGTATCTCTTAAAGGGTTAGGGGTTATCCCAAAATGCAGAAATTGTTAACAATCTCCTACTTGGCCGATTTAATACTTTGTATGTACTAGTTAATATTGATACATTTTCAAAAAAATTTCCCATAGACATGATATTCTTATACCCAGACTAAAGAATTTAAATTGCATGATTGGATTGAGCGAATTAGAACGGGCGAGTCTTTTGTGCACAAACTTGAATTAAGAGGTATCGTTCGGATACCAAATGTATGCTTAAATATGAATTTCTATAGTATTATGAAATTTATGAAAATAGAATTTGATTAGTAATAAATAATAATATTATTGAGATGTGGCAACTCAGCCCCCAGGTACTTCTCTCTCTCTCTCCCTCTCTTTTCCATTTAATATTCTTCCCTTTTTTCTTTTTTAAGAATGTATTCCAGTTTTTGGAGAAAGGAGTTGAGTTCTACAGACTCTTAAACTCTAATTACTGCTAATATTGAATCGGATTCTAATTCCAAAGTAATTCCAACCCAAATCCTTCATCATGAATTAATTTTGACACAAATTATTTTAGCCCCTCTTAAATTAGATTGCTCTGCAGTAGCTTCACTGGGTTCCTGAAATTGCCTTAGTCTGACTGCTGCTCTTTCCATTTTCTTTCCATCTAAGCTTCACACTCTTTATGTAACTTACGAAAAGATCAGGAAATTTTTTTATATATTATATCGCAAACTTACGATAATGAATAAAAAATTACAAAATTTCATAAAAGTCTGAGAAATGATCTAGAGATGATGTGGAGCCAAAGAAACTGAAGAAAACGGAAGGGAGGAGATAGTCTGAGAAATTATCTACTTTCTGTAGGAGATGTGGAGTTCCACCTTATGGGTTAATTAATGAAGAAACTTAGGAGAAAAACCGTGAGATCGAACTGAAGAGAGGAAGGAAGAATCATCTCAAGCATAAAAGCATAAAGAGAAATTGCACAGAATGATCAAACACGAACGACAAGCGAGAATAGAAATGGAGACACCCTCCCCTCCCATTATTTTCCTTTCTGACCGTAAGCGAGAATGAATGGATGCGAAAAGCCCTCTCTGGTTAGCATGATGCCTCAGCCACAAAAACAACACACGAAAATATACCAAGTTTCCCAATAAAGCTTCCGCGTATCCAACAGTATTTATTCAGTCTAAAGTTTCCCAATAAAGCTTCCCGTATTCAACAGAATTTCTACAGTACAGGGAGCCTGCAGGCTGCAAGCACACGGAATCAGCTAAAAGCAGAAAACCCAGTGTTTTTTTGTTTTTAACTCTGATTCGTATCTTACTCGGATGTATAAAAATCCGAGTGGGATAGGTTCAATCGGATCGACATTCACTCCCTTTTCTAAACTTCAATTGCTAGCTAAATTATTTCGTTCGGAATCTCAAACAGACTATTGCCACCACGAAGATTGAGCAACTCAAAGAGTACAAAGCCTGGAAATCGACTCCGGTAGTCTTTGTATCATTATCCCGGTTAGATCGAGGCATCGGAAGTTATTCAGGTTGCCGATATCTGTCCGAAGTAATGCAAAGTTGTGGTTATATGAGAGATTCCAGCTTACAAATAGAATCTGGTAGGGTCTTCAATCCACAAGATAGAAAAATTAGATGGGCTGAATTATCCTTCTGATATCAATTTGATCTATACTTAAAAAGGAGATATTTGTATTGGAGTTAGTACCCATCAACATACAAAATGAGAGCTTTCTTTACGTCAAATTAGGTGTCAAATTAAATCTATTTGAGTCTAGTTTCTTAGAATCAAACGGTTTGTGATTCTAATATATATTGATGGAGATATTGATATTAGAAGTACCAAAGTTATCTTTGTGAAAAATCTCCCATTTTTCTTATTTTTTTCTCTTATACATCTACATGCAAAGAGTTTTGGTAAAAATTAATCACTCCATGATGTGCTCGTTCAAGGTAGGCAATTTTTTTTTGCTTCGATGTTATTTTCAAATTTTGTTGTGTATCTTATGTAACATCAACTCAAAAAAATAGTGGGTTTTTATCACTTTAGAGCCATGCCTAGACCCACTACTTAAAAAGTATAAGAGTGTGTTCAACTTCCAGCTTAGTCATGTCTTTTATTTTTCACCCAATAGCCTCTTTTTTAAGCCCTAAAGTTAGGTTGCTGTTTTAAAATTAAGCAAGGTGTATTTCAGACTATGACCGTTCTGACCGATATATGGAGCTTCGTTATACGGCTATGAGTAATTTTCTTCTCCCACATTATGCTTTGTCAAAGCTAGGTCTCTATGTTTTTTTTATCCTCCGCTTGAGCTAGAAAAGTAGATGAAGAGGTAAAAAAAAAAGTATTTTGTTCCACATGTTGTAGTAATTTTTATATAACTAAAATATTCAATAAAGGGGGAAACAAATTATGGGGATTTAACATCTATGAAAAAGTTTTAGCCAATAAAGATTGAAGACAAATTTTTTTTCTATTGCAAGCTGAAGTTATAAACTTCAGTTTGATGGGGAGTGTTGAAAAACAAATATGAAAGAATCATACATGAGTCTCATTTGGGACCCATTTGTTGCGGTACTATCCAAACCTCAAGAGTTAAACTTGATGTGATCATGAAAAACAAAAAATGTTAAGTACGATTGAAAACTCTTTAAAAAAATAAGAAAGAAAAAAAAGAGTAAATCCAGCCACGACTTACATTAAAACATCTCCATGAGATCTCATCCCTCGGTTCAAACTGTCTAATAGATTATAAATATCTACGCATTGTATATGTCTATTGTCATAAGCAATAAATTCATGAACAACTCCATTAATAACCATCCAGCTGCAACCAGCCATCTTCTTAAGGCCTTTATTTTCCATAATCTCTCTAATCTTATTGGAATATCTCCACCTCCCGCTTGCAGCATATAAATTAGATAAGAAAACATAACCACCCTCTTTATCAGGCTCTAATTTTTGCAGCTCCCTGGTAGCAACCTCTGCCAGGTTAATATTCCCATGAACTTTACAAGCATTCAGTAGTGCTCCCCACACAGACCTACTTGGACACATGGGCATATTGTCGATCACATTTTTTGCTTCTGTTAGCCTCCCTGATCGTGCTAGCAGATCAACCAAACACCCATAATGCTCCACCCTAGGTTCAATGCCATAATTTCTATTCATGCTATTGAAGATCTGAAGCCCCTGATCCACCATTCCACTGTGACTGCAAGCAGTGAGAACAGCAACCAGGGTCACATTATTGGGCATTAGATTTTCCTGCATCTTGCTATACATTGCCAGAGCTTCTCTTCCACAACCATGGAAAGCAAGCCCAGCAATCAAGGCTGTCCATACAGTCACATCTCTCTCTTCAACAACCTCAAAAACTTTGAATGCTTTTTTTATGCATCCACACTTGCAGTACATATCTATCATAGCGGATCCAACAAATGCATCTATCTCAACCAGATTTCTAACCATCCAACCATGAATCCATCTCCCTTGAATAGCATCACCCATCTCTGCAGCAGAAGAAACCAAATATATAATTGTGACTGTATCAGGCCTAACATTCTCCTTTATCATAGCAAGGAATAATTCCCTTGCTGCTGTAGAGCTGCCATTTTGTGAATATCCAGCAATCAAAGAGTTCCAAGACACAAGATCCCTGTAAGGCATTTCATTAAAATAATCATATGCCATTTCCAGTTCCCCCATCGTTGCAAAACCTCCTATTATTGTATTCCAAGAGATAACATCTCTCTCATCCAATCCATCAAAAACCTTACGAGCACACTCCAGCTTCCCACACTTCACATAGAAATCCAGGAGAGCATTCCCAATAATCAAGTTGGAACCACTGATTGACTTCCTCCTCGCAACACACGCATGAACTAACTTCCCTCGACGTAAATCTCTCAGCTTACCACATGCAGTGAGGAGACTTACCATGGTAAATTCATCAGGTTTAAGACCCAAATTCACCATTTTGCAGAACAAACCTAGTGCTTCCAAAACCCAACTATTCTTTGAATATGCAGAAATCAAAATGTTCCAAGAAACAGTATCAGGGTTAAGCATCTGTTCAAACACCTGTTGAGCAAGACTTATATTCCCATTCTCTGAATACATCTTTATAAGTGAGTTTTGAATATAAGGGTGCGAAGAAACACCTGTGACTATGGTATGGGAATGAATTTGCTTCCCTTCTGAAATGCTTTCTGAGGCCTTCAGTAGGGAAAGCAAGGTCTGCTTATCAGGGTAGATAGATAACTGAAGCATGGATTTGTAGAGAGAAAAGCACTGTGTGGATGAGGGCAATGCTGCAATCATGATGTTGAAAATGTACAAATTTGGTTTAGAGGTAAAATGATTGAAGAGGATGATGGCCATGCCTATGTTTTCAGGGTGTGCAACTGCAGAGAAGTGGAGGAGACGACTAATGGGAAAGACTTGAGAAGTAAGGTCAACTCTTATCATCTGAGCCAAGATCTGCTTAAATTGTTTCCGAGTTTTGCACTTCTCTAGAAGCAAAAGAGTGGGGTGGCTGAAGGTCAGTGAAACAAGTGGGTTCCAAGTGATTCTGCTGCTGGTTAAAGCAGCAGAACAGATTAAACGGCTCCAGTGGCTGAAATGAACCATGAAACAACGTAGGATTCATTCAACAAATATGTATACGGTTTAAGCATGGATCTTTTGATAGATTTTATACATTTTATCTTGTACGAAAAGTTCTATAAGGAACAGAAACAAATATGTATTCTGAAAGCTTAGCCAGACTCACAAAGACATAGACTGGATAACCATAATACCAATTCTAAATTGTGTTCTCTCACCTATCATATAGGACTCAAACGCCACTTCCACTTCATGATACCTTCCTCTTATCCCATATCTTTGGCATAAATCTTCATTAAATTGATATCAGCGGCAGTGGCAGAAATTTAAATTGTCAGAGACCATCACCAGGCATAAAGTGGATGCCGCCTACGATATTTAATCCAATGGCATGCAGTGATTCGATTCTTGTCTCCAAATTGCTGCTAGAGGCTCAATCCAAGGTGAGTATGGCGGTGCTCGAAATCCGGACAGTTTGTTCTCTGAAATTATACAGAAAACTTCAATTGCTAAATAAGATCAACCTGGCAAACCATAATATAAGAATCCATCCTAAATGTGTTTTCTTCGTTTAGCCATCAGAATCGCGCATCTTGTGCCTCTGATTTCTAAAAGTCGAAGCTCTAAAAGACGACAAAAGGCTCTAAGCTCTAAAATGTGATTTCTATAAGATACACTACAAGTATCTATTTCATATTCGAATATAGTAGAACAAAAGGCCGATGTTTAGACTGAACATATAGAACGAGACCAGGTAACCCACAAGAACAAAGCACCAAATTTGCTTGTAGCACAAGAAATAACCATTTCCTCCTATTGTCTCAAATAACATCTGCCATATAGCGTTTCAGTTGAGCCCACCTTCTCACTGCCGTTTAATGTTTATTTCAGACACAAATACAAACAATGCGGCATCCGTTTTCTTTTCCAATAGAATTTAAGGAAATCATCCAAACAATCTCTTTTTAAAAGAAATTAAGAAAGGAATTTCCATTAACCGTACAAACGGTAATGTCCTACTCTGGTTGAACTCCAGGAGGTCAGGAGATGATCAGGGGCCAACTCCGAGAAGTTCTCTGCTTCCACTGAAAATTAAGTTGGTTGATCTTATCCCTCTTAGAGTTTAGCTATTTGATGTCCTTCTGAGTCTGCACCTACATGCAGGAGGCTGCCATAAACTTCGAAGCACTTGTCTGCTTGTCTGATAATTTTGCATCAGTTATATGGGATGGCGTACTTCTCACCGTGAGTTAGTCCTGGGCAGACACCCTGATAAAAAAAATAACAAATTAGTAATAGATAAGAAAAACAGACGTTTAGTCCAGGCTCAGTGATTAAAGTGGCGTTAGCATCTCCACCCGACGAACCTTGATGAAGCCTGACATAGAAATAGACCCTGCTGACTTCGAATGTGATGGGAAACTAAAGGAACTCCAATGCCTTTGGGATCGGGTTTCATTTGTTTGTTGTTGATCAGGTGACACATTGGACATTTGGGATTTATTGGTTCCATTTTTTTTGCAAAACGCTCCAAAATAGGAACAGTGCTCATGAACTAATGATATTTCTGGAGATGCGGGCAATAAATGGCCTTCTGTACTGAAGATATACCTACGAGACAGAATTCCCACACAGTCATGATATGAAGGGCTTACATTGTGAACCTTAAAAATGGGAAGAGATCAGTCCCATACTTTTCACAAATCACCCAAGCCAGCAGTTTCATACTTACTTATATGGCCCATTTTCCACGATGTTATCTGGGCCAACCGCCAAATCGAAAAGGAGCCATAAATATTTAACCTGAAAAATATAGCTACTAGGTGATGATGCTATGTATAAGATGTTTCATTTCATGTTCACAGCTCTGGAAGGATGAATAGACGCACAACAAACAGAGGATTGACAGCCGCCCCTTACAGTTTCAGCAAGAAAAAAGCTTTCCATGTGGTCATCTTGTTTGTGAGACTCCACATCTGAAATATGACAATATCCACAAGGGCATCGGGCGCCATATTGCAGGCTAGCAACCATATCTCGTCCAGCATCAAGGTACCTGCAAAGAAAGCTCAATGAAAGTCCAACATAGTGATCCAGACAATTCGAAACATAAGCCAGAAAAAGTCATTCGGGCAAAAAGCAGTCATACGTTAGTTCCATCAACATTGTGTTAATGCTCGATTACTGAAGACTAACATTAAAGTGCTGTGTGATTAGATGAACTCCAGGAAAGGGTGAAGTAGAAAGCCAGTTGTTAGACCAACACTACTTTATGGAGCCTAATGTTGCCAGTGAAGCAGCCTCTTCAAATATGTCTGGGACCAGTTGGGTGCAGCTGGCTTTTGTCACACTGGGCAAAGGACAGGTTTTTTCCAATCCTGCCGGCACGTACCCCACTACTATCAAATGTACAATAGCTTGGACATGTTTGACAAAACATAATAAGCCACTGTTGAGGTGTCAGTTGACTGGTCATTAAGAAGCAGATGAATGTAAAAAACCTCACGGATGAAAGTAGTCAAGAAACAATTTGAAAGTGCAAGCTATAAATGGAATCAACAGATAGACCAAGCTGCAGGACGAAATTTATCTAACCAACAAGAATATTGTTGGAACGAGGCATTTACAACCATGATAAAGAAAACAAAATTTCCATTTTGTACAACCAGAAAACAGAATAAAAAACAACTCATAGTGCAAAATATACGAGAATAAAAGCAACAGAAACAGCAGTAAATCTGACCTTGTATCCCTAGTGGCTTTGAAAAGCCAATATGTGCTCTCTATCAGCTCAGGACGTAGTGGATAACTCTTTTGACCATACTGAAACACGTGTGGATGAAAGAACCCAGTTGATGTTTAAAAGCAGTACAACAAGTAGATTCTAAACTGAAATTTAAAACCTTTTATGTATACAATTCCTTGAATAGCAAGTGGAGCCACTAGAGAGAATGACCTACCTGAACACTGAAAGTGGCAAGATTAAAACCTTCCGGGGTGAAGCCATATTTTTTCCAAACACTAAAAAAAGCAGCATGAGTTCGAATTGCAGGACCGATATCCCCGGCTAAAACCTATTAAATACCTAATTATTATTTTAGCATGGAGAATATATTTAGATGTTCTAGGAAGTTAACCTAGTCAAGGGACCAACCTGGAGACCAGGCCAGAATGCCTGGAGACTGTTAAACAATGGCCACACCATAGCAGCAGAATTCATGTTCACCTCTACATACCTGCATACCAAAACCTTGTTTTAAATGCCAAAGAGTAGTATCGATACTGAATACTATAAAATATCAGATAAAAAAGTGCCATTAGGTAGTAAAGAAAACACATCACGCCATAACTGGATTCAATTCCATAACCTTAATGCACATGTATGACAGGACAACTAATTCAGTCAGCTGTGGCAGGGATGACCTCAATCAAATTAAAAAAAAAAAAAAAAACATTAGCATGTAACTCTGCTCATGAAATCAACCCAGGCAGATATTCCTAACTTATTCCTCTCCCTCATCCAGGAGCTGTTGCACCGCGGATTGAATCTCTTGAGAGGAATTTTCTTTAGAGGGACACAAAAAAATTCGTTTTGATATAATCTGGTCAATTGGGGTGAGTTATGTATGTTGAAAAAGGCAGGAGGGCTGGAGATTAAGAAAATTAAATGAATGAATGATGCTCTACTCTTGAAATGTGTGCGGTGCTTTGGAACAGATCCTATCAGTCTATGGCATCAGATTGTCCATGCAAATTAAAGGATTCCTACAAGCTCCACTCTACTCTTGGTAGAAGGGGTTTGTCATGCTTCTGCTATTTGGAAGTCTATATGCTCCAAGACTAGCCATTTTTCTCAGCATATCAGGATGGGCATCAGATCGGGGCTGGAGTTCACTTCCGAGAGGATGTATGGATAGGCCATCAGAACCTAGCGTGCAAGTTCCCTTCATCTATCGGCTAGTGAGGGAGAAGCATGTCTATGTCAGTGAGCTTTATGACCACTCTAATGGAGGGAAATGGATTTTGAAACAGAGGCGACCTCTTCAAACAGAGAGATGTTGCAAAATGCAGAATTCTCTCAGTAAACTTGATGAAGTTTTATATCAAAAGGTTCGGGGGGATCGTCTAATCTGGACAGCAACATCTTCGGTGTGTTCTCTGTTGCATCTTGCTATGATAATCTGTCCAACACTGAAACCATTTGCTGGCGTAGCCCCACCATTGCTTGGGAAACAAGTGCCCCTTCTTAGTTCAAATTCTTCATGTGGTGGCTGTTAAAAGAAGAATCCTCACTTGTGAGCAGCTTCAACTCAGAGGCATGCACATCAGAAACCCAATTTGTAAGCTTTGTAACGCTGAGACAAAATCTATCAATCATTTTTCTTCTTTGCCCGTTTGCAAGGGAGGTATGATTCTCTTACTTGACAAGGTTTTGACTCTCATTTTGTTTCCCAAACTCTATTTTCGGATGTCCTTCAGAACTCATATCTCGTCCCCTTACCAAGAGTGGAAGGCTCATGTAGAGATTGGTAATTGCTGCTTTGGTTCATTTGGCTCAAAAGAAAATGAATGCACTTCTTCACCAAGGCTGGGTTCGTGGAACGGTCACTAAGCACTCAATTCATGCTACTCTACAAGGGGCCAAACTTGGGCTAAAGGGGACTGCCCTTGTAGTAGGAGATTCAACCAAGAGTTCACCCAGATTGAGGGCCTTGCCTCTCACATCTGCATCACATGGACTCGGTTCTGAGAGAGAGAATGTTAAGGCAGATCAATTTGCTAGAGCTGGTTAGAACCAGCCGGAGCTTCAGATTAATTTCAATTTTTCATGTTCTCTCTTGATAATTTGTTTGGCTGTCTTTAAGTGACTTTTTTGTGCTCTTTTTTTTTTCTTTCTCAATAAAATTTAGCCCTTCTCAAAAAGAATAAATAGAAGCAAAAATGGGGTGTGCCAAATGAGATGTCCTTCAGCCTTCCACCAATGGCAAGGTTGTCAGTATTCATCACCAAAAATATCTTCGAAAATACTGGAAACACAAAAAGTAAACCCTCTATGCACACATGCACATGTGGGTGATTATATATATATACAGAAAAGAGAGAGAGAGAGAGAGAGAGAGAGAGAGAGAGACATCCAAGATTTACCAAGGATCGTTGTACAGATAGTTCATTGCTGCTCTGTAAGCTTCCTGGAATATGAATAGATACTCCTCATCACCAAACAACAAATAGGCCTGGAGTCCAATAACAAGATCCATTAAGAAAAATAACCATAATCTGATCATAAATCAAATCTCACATCATCTTGAATAGACTCATCTGGCACAGGACTTTTATACTTGATGAGATAACGTATCAAGTATTTGTTCACTGATAGCTGGTCCATATTACTTTACACTTGTTTTTATGATGGAAGAGGAATGCAATATAAACACACAGAAAATAGTGCTGTTTTAATCATCACTATCATCAAAATCTTGCTGCTATTTTGTCATCATGTGCTACATAAATGCTTCACTATACTGCTCTATACTTGTTATTATAATGGCATTTACAGTTAGAGATAAGAAATAGAAAAGGAAATGATAGGATAGATGACCTTGAACAACAATCGCTGCCAATGGCACAGATGTATTAGTATTTTCAGGTTTTGCCAAAGTACTTCATTTCCAATCAAACAGGTACATGAACAACTTTTGGCACCAAGTCATGGACAACGTGCAGTCTCATTGGTTACTACATGTAATAGTTCACTGGGTGCTGGACTGAAGCCAAAATAAACAATGACTGAAGAATTGCGGCCCAAAAATTGAACGAGGAAATATGACCATATGATGTCAATGCAAATAATCCAGCTTGTTGATCCCAAGCAATATTTAAAGGCAGTAAAGATCAATTCCTCAATTCCCGAAGCAGCCTTAAGTCTCCTCTAAGTCAAAATTTTCTCTTTTTAGTAATCAACAATCACAACTTTCTCTTTTTAGTAATTAACAATGCACAGAAATTATCAAACACACCTACACTTTTTAATTTATGATCTAATTTTCACATAGCATCCTCTCCTGACTGCTTCCGCTGACTCACCTTTAAAAGATACTCATAGAAAGAGTCAATACTTGTTCCAATTCCCGCATCCTGAAAATGAACCCAAATGCTATAAAATGTGAGAGGAAAGCAAACAGTTGAAATTAATCCAAAATCTTTATGAAACATTCACTGCACTCGGATCCAAATTGAATATCGCTACTGAAATTTAGCCAGAGCTACCAAATGGTAATTAACATTTACACTTTACAGTTGCCGCCAGAGTTTCATTGCAAATGTAAGAATGCCACAACATTCATTTAGTGCACAAAAATATCTACCAAGCAATGTTTCTAGAAACCTGTACAACAGTGCACTTAACTTATAAGCTTGCTCATAATTTCAGATTTTAAGATTTTTCTTTTTTGATTTTTTTCTTTTTATTTTCACAAACTAAAGTCTCAAAAGATAGTGCTTTTCATTTTTGTGGCTGTCTCATCACAGGCCATCAGATTATTCAGCTTCCTAACTTTATCCATTTGTAGATTGTATTCAAAAAGCAGAACTTGTTGATTTCTAGGACCAACACGTAAACCCAAGAGATCTTAAGGGAATGAGAGAAGAGAGGAACTCTAACTCCTGGGAGAGAGGAGAGAAGAAACCAAAGATGAGATAGAAGAGGAAAAGAGAGAGGTGTAAGGACGAATTTGAGCCAAGAGAAAGAGGTTTAAATGCTCTACCCTATTTATAGTTGTGGTAAAGTGTTTCCAATGACTAAAATGCCCTTAGGGCTACATGCTTCAAAAAGAAAAGGACATAAGAGGACATACACCGGCTTGCATAATTACAATTTTATGTCATCTCTATGAAAGTTCTCCTTATTTACTAGCCATGCCACCACTACACACGTGGGTATCCTTTAACAGAACTACATTTGCTTGTAAGTTTAGAGAGGGCTTAAAACCATGACCCTCCTCCGTAGCTAACGTCTTAAATTTATATTAGACAAGGAGGTTAGCAAAAAATATAATTGCAGCTCCCCTCCACACCTCCCCCCCAACAGAAAAAAAAAAAGAAAAATAAACTTTTCTGTGTGTCAGAGCATAAATAATTTTATGCTTAGTATTTCTCCAAAAAGGAATAGAACGAAAACATTTAGCAAGATTTTGCTCATGTCTTCAAAAACAACCACTCCAGAGCAGTGAAAGAATCCCAAAGCTAAAGGAGCCAAGGGGCAATCTACGCTAGAACTCTCAAAGGATGCCTAACATAATGGTTTATGGAGTAACAGCGTGGAAGCAGAACATAGAATGTGCTGGTTAAGTGAGGCCAAAAACTGAAAATTGATTCAGAGTGTTGAAATTTTCAAGTCTTTACAGAGAAAAGGGGAGTTTTGCCCCTTAACTTGAAGTTGTTTCTTTAGCTTAAGTCAATGTTGATTAAATTACAAAAAGCTAAGAGAATGGGTTGACAGCAGCAATTTTTCAAGGACATTACAGGGGAGTTCTGGTTCCCTTGCCTTCTTTTCCCTATCATCTCTTGCTTCTCTGTCTTCCATTCTTCTTTCTATTTCTTATGTTGAAGATAGAGAGAGGGCAATGTGACTCATTTTAACAGTCTCATATGAGAAGGACAATTTGAAATGAGATTTGAGTGCAGAAATAGAGATAGAGCCTTGGGAATTTCTTTGCTGTCATACACAATGCAAGTTACCTTCTGGGTCCAATCACCTGTGAAAACATTGATGTGAGCTCCAACAAGGTTAATTTTTGACCTCCGCGCCCATATTCCATGTACAGCATTCTTTGTAACCTGCTCATACACTGCAAAACAATGAAGTGAATCATCTCAACTCTATTCAGATTTTGATATATTAAATCTGGTTGAAAAAAAAAACAAAACAAGGAATCTAGCAGCAGCAACAACAGAGAATTTCTCCTCAAGATGCTTCCCAAAGAAAACAACGGATACGGACATAACAAGAAGGATTGATAGTTTTTCTTTTTTAAGTTTATTTCTGTAAATGTCAAATCCCTTGCCCAGATCATTGAAGCAAAGGCTTAATCCACAGATTATGTGGTAGATTGATAGAGGGAATGAGCCAAAAACAAATAACTCTTATTTCTTTTGAAAAAGATGAGCTTTATCGAGAAGCACAAGCAGCACAACGAAACAAAACAAAACTACAGGACCATCCTAGAAAATACCAAGGGTTGTACGGAAACCCCATTTTTAGCAAGAGAATCAGCCAGTATACCAGAGGTAGGGAGCAAGTGGTCCGAGTTAGGCTGACTTGAGTCTGAGTTGAGCCGAATCAAGACCAAGTCGAGTCCAAGTTGACTCGAATTAACCCTAGCAAACCAAAATCAGTATGATTCTCAGGTCGCTAGCAAACCAAAATCAGTATGATTCTCAGGTCGCTGGTTCGCTGGTTTGAACCCGGTAGATTAAATAAGCTGAAACATAAAATATAGCATGATAAGGAAGAAGATTAAATCCAAAAGATTAAATACAACAGAGACCTCTCTCTCTTGGCTTCCCTCCTGTTTCTGCAGCGAAGCAACGGTAACTGAGCAGAAAATTTTTCACACCAACGAAGGAGACGAGCCAGAGGAATTTCCGAAAAATAGCAGCGAGATCCCAGCACAGTCTGCTAATCAATTATGATGATAATTGCAGCAAATTCGACAAACAAGATGACAACAACCGAGCTGAACCAAGACAGCAGTGAAATCGGATTAAAAACAGTAAGCCAAATCAATAAGCTAGATAAACTTCCGAAGATAACTTGCGTTGATTCAGGCTGATCAGTACAGCCAGATAAACGTATAAGTTGCTGGATAATTTCCGAAGATAAACGGCTATCAAGCAGAGATAACTCCGACAAATAATTCAGGGCTGGATAGCAAGTCACCCACTAGAAGATAAGATTCCAGCAATACTTCCAGAATTAGAATAACAAGATTGAAAGACGATCTGTCGAGACAAGCTGTCGGAGCAGTCTTCGGCAGATATGGCCAGAAATAGCGGCGAAGAACAATCCGGCTGGCAATGTGTGCTTCATCAGGAAACTCCTCCTTGGCGACTTGATCAGTAATACCAGTTTTCTGTGGGCTGGTTTGTTATTCTGGAATCGCATGATAGCATCAAGATAGACAGCAGAAGTCGGCCGAACAAAGTTAGTCAACAAAGCAATACGACTTCCGACACCAGCAATGGCAGCAAGCAAGTCAGCTGAACAGAGTAAGTTACAGTGCAGTGGCAGCAGCAGTAATGAGCCAATGAACTGATATCACTAGAGCAAGATACTTCCGACATCCAAAGAGCAATTACCAATGGCCGAAAGTAGGAACTGAAGTAGGAGCATCAGCGGCGAACGACTCGCCTACGAAGGCGATTGCCGTGAAGACAAGGACCATGAAGAAGAGCACTTGCTTTGAGTTTTGAGTTGAGTCGGTTTGAATTAACCCGAGTTAACAGTATCAATATGATTCTCAGGTCACTGGCGGAACAGTATCTCTCATGTCGTTGGTTCGGATCCGGAAGAGTGACTCGGAAGTGAGAAAATTACCAGCTCGGGAGGCAATCTTCCCAATGGAAAACCAGCAACATCGGCAACGTCGCCCCTCCTCCATTAATTAGAATATTTAAAAAAAAGAAGGAGATAAAAGGCTCTACTCGGAATGGGCAGCAGTAATAATCCGAGCAGATAGCAAGATTGGAATTCTAAAAAACCATAGCTATGAGTCCTGAATCAAATGCTCTGATATCATATTAATTTTCAGGACTTCAAGGATTACATCATAGAGAAAGAAAAAGAAGACACGTTGGGGAGAAAAGAGGAGCAAGAATGAGGTTTTGGACTTATCCTAACCCTCCCCCTAAAGCTTTATTTATAGATGCTAAAGGTACCAATATTACAAGTATACCCTTCACCCTATTAAGAATGAAGAAGAAACAAAAATCATAAACTAATTACATCAATGACACTCCAACTTATTCATATCTTCCAACAAAGGCTTTCTTGAGTCTAGGCACATTATCATCTACAAGTATTTGGGCACAAACTGCATTCAAGGCTCAAACCATCAAGCAATTTAGCCACACGGAACTGCCCCTGTTGCATTCAAAGTTCAATTTCCTTAGTGGTGAAGGGATGATAAGTCTCAATCTTCTGTTGAACAGTTCACAACTCATTATAATAATCAATAGTTGATCGCTCTCCTCTTTTGAAGCCAAAGAACCTTAAATACAACTCCTAGATCCTAGCCAATTTGCTTTCTTGATCATACAAAGCTTCTAGTGACTTCCAAATTTCTTTGAGGTCTCATAATTCATCACCTGCTTCCTGAATTTAACTTCATGTTATTTAGTAGCTAGAACATGACTTGATTATCCTCTGCTTCTCAATCATCAGTGATCGAGTCCAAAGGATCATCTCTCAAGTATTTTCTTCCACTCAGCCTTAAGATAAATTGGACAGATTTGGACCAGCATAAGTAATTTTCCCATATCTTTGGCATAAATCTTCGCCAAATTGATATCAGTGGCAGTGGCAGAAATTTAAATTGTCAGAGCCCTTCACCAAATTGATATCAGCAACAGTGGCAGAAATTTAAATTGACAGAGACCATCACCAAGCATAAAGTGGATGCTGCGTACGATATTTAATCCAATGGCATGCAGTGATTTGATTCTTGTCTCCAAATTGCTGCTTGAACCTCAATCCAAAGTGAGTTCAATGTAGCAGCATAAGTAATTTTGTCCATTCAACTTCTTTGGGGTGATCATAATAGTATCCTTACCATCTAAATTACTTAACCCTTTGGCTGGTATAATCCTTTCTCTAGAATCAGCCATCATCTACTGTCAATAGATACTAGAATTCTCACAAATAACTCATTGAAATACACTACCACAACAACTAGCATCAAAGATGCACTAAAGAAGACTACATATGCCTGCACAGATAAGGTGGGACCCACATAAAATAGAAAATTAAGGATTTGAAAGCACAATTGATATTAGCACATGGTTACTATCCAATAATTTGAGAAACCAGCTGAAGAGGAAGTCAATTAGGCTCACGTGAGCTTTGAGGATGATGACGCGAGCTATTTACAAGTCTAGAAGACTTGCATAGGGTCAATATTAAGACAGAAGAACCCAAACGACCCTCTAGGGTACAAAAACTTCAGAAAGTTGTCCAATTGACAACATAGGTCATCAACCCTAGGGTCCAACCTTTTTCTTCAATCAGCAGCAATTCTAAAAAATCCCCCTTCCTGGAGAATTTGTAGACATATGGAGAGGAAGAATCTCTTAAAAAAACTCACAACAATCAGATTGTATGCTCTGGTACCATGTAAGATGTAAAAATTCAGGAGAAATAGATGAAAGAGCAGGAAAGATAGAAGACAAGAAGATGAGAAGGCTGCATTGAATTTAGTTAAAAAACTCACAACAATCACATTGTATGCTCTGATACCATGTAATATATAAAAAATCAGGAGAAATAGAGGAAGGAGAAGGAAAGGTAGAAGACAAGAAGTTGAGAAGGCTGCATTGAATAGAGCAGCAGCTGTTAGGGTCTCGAAACCTCAATTCGCTTATATACTCACTTAAGAATACAAAATGACATATATGCCCCTCTAAAAATAAACCCTTAGATCTCCTAATTACACCTTAAAATGAATCAAAATTTTAAAGTTATACTCTAGCATAAGGATAAGCTCACTGCTATCCTATGAGGAACATATGGCAATGGTAAATGAGGATATATTTCTACCGTTTTTCATAATGCAAAATGTAATCCACTTCTTCTTTTACTTCCTTCTATTTTAAAAGGAAAAAAACACCCATTTTGCAAAGAAATGAGAGAGACAGGGAGAGAGAGAGAGAGAGAGAGAGAGAGACAGGAAAGAACTAGAGAGACTTTTGCACATGCATGTGCACGAGTATGAGCAAGAGAGAGGGTTAGTGAAAAAATACCAGGATTGCCTGTTAACCGACTCAATATCCCAAATTCTAGGGTCAAGGTGCCACCACCAGCTGTTGAAGTTATCTACAAAAATCAAGGATAACAAAAAAAAATTAACATTTTTTTATAACATGGGAAGTAATAGCCAGATGCTGAATGAAGAATAACTAATTTTATTAAAACATCAAAAAATTATAAAGAAACAATAATGGAGCCTTGCCTTGCTTTCATTTTCATCAACTCCATGCAAAAGATTGACAGAGCCAAATGGGATTCCTGCAGAAAATATAGAAACTTCAAAATAATAACGTGAAAGTGCTACCATGCACACTAAACAATTTCCGTGACAAAGGTCCTTCATAATTCCTTCCCTTGTTTCTATGAAGCCCTTTTAAAATTTACGCAGGAAAGAAAAGTAGGAAATATACAGCTTGCAGTTTGGTAAATAAAATGAAGGGTCTTATGATCTATGTTTAAACTTATGAACAATCTCAACTTGGAAAATGGCAAAAGTACTACTCACCTTTAGCTCAACTAATTTTATTTTTTTAAATGAGTTAGCTCAACTAATTTTATTTTTTTAAATGAGTTAGCTCAACTAATGTTATAGACAATGTTCTCAAAACCAGACCAAACCAGCCGGTTCAACTGGGTTAAGCAGGGACCATACTCTTTTCCAGTTCTTATTTAGGCAAAAATGGGATTTACCTTAAAATCGGATTACCCAGCTGATTAGTTGGTTCAACTATAAATCAGACAGGGTGAATCGGGTCCAGTTCTATAATCAGTATAAGAGACTTGAAAAAAAAATTGTTGGAGGGATGAATGGAAGTGGAGACCAAACTCTTGCATGGAAAACGTCATTCTAGCTCACCAAACTATCAGATTGTGTCAAAAGCTAATGAAATAAAAAATATATAACAAAAATAATGGCACCGTCCCACTTTGGTCCAACCTACGGTTGAACCTGATCTAACCTGCTTAGATCAAAACCAGCAATCTTACCTGTTTGATGGCCTGTTCGGTTTTAATAACATTAGTTATTGATAATTATATCCTTTCTCAATATATTAGACAGAAACCCTTTCATGTAATGACAGTATGAAGCCAGTTATATCTCGATAACTCTGGAGACATACCTGAAGATTCCATCTCCTAAAGACAAAATCTAACCTGTGCACTTATTGACATATAATGAAGGTAACCAACTGTCTACTGCCCAAGTTCCTTTCATTTTTAGTGACAATGTTATCTACCATTACTGAGCTTCTAGGATGCTTCTTTCTGACTTCTTAAACTCATACCAGTGGGAGTATCAAATGCAGGAAGCAATCTCTGCGCCAGATCCTCGGCCAAATGCAGTAATTGATCATCATAAGATTGAACCTTCATGCCCTGAAAGCAGTGAACTTTGAATAAAATCCACACAGTTGTGATTGCTTGTCTATGTCTGTCTTTGTGTCTATATGCATGTGAATTTAAGTCTGTTTTGGTAATGCAAAAGAAACATGAGAGATTACGAGAAACAAAATAAAGATGTACAGAACCCAACAAAAGAATGCAAAAGAAACTCATTGATATGGTACCCAAGGATTTGCTTAGCAATCTCTAAAGATGGTGTGGGTTCTGCTAAAGTTGGTTCCAGGTCCATCCCAAATTGAGTAGCAGAAGCTCGGAGGCCCTTTCCCACATTATACGCACAAAGATACTTCTAATCCAGGATCCACTTAGGCATATTAGTAATACTTCTCATCAAAGGTGTACCCTCCTTATGTCTCTTACATGTGAATAATTTTGGGTGGCTGATTGCTTCAATATTATGTTAAAGTTAGGTCCAGATTCATCCTAAAATGACTAGACAAAACTAGAAGGTATCTTCCCAAATTATAAGCACAAAAGTTTCTAACCTTGAATCCAGGCAGGATGATTTTTAACAGGATCAGTGGCCAGTATACCAACCAAAAAAATCCATCCATAATAGTACAATGAGCAAATTAGAAAGCACTTGAATTGTTTTCCCATAATATAAAAGCATGAAAGTAGAAAACTAATAATTGACAAAGACAGAAAGCTATAACACATCCAAAAACATACCGTGGCATAATCACTTGCAATAAGATGAGCAGAAAGTAGACCCCCCAGAACACGGATGGAAGTCTCAAACACAGAAACTGTTTTATCCTACATAAAAGATACAATATAAGGCTCTAAATTTTGTTTCAGAATCCAATAAAAGAGATGGTTTTTCGGGGAAAAGCAGGCAAAATTTATTTCCTACAGGAATATACTTAATAAGCTGATGTCAGATTCTAAGATATATTTTATGATGTGTACAGAAACAGCATCCAAATGGAATATCTGTGTTTCCCATGACTTGTCGTTTTTTTGTTGAAGGTAACAGAATTTTATTGAAAAAAAAAGAAGAAGAAGAGAGAACAGATTACAGGAGCCACTCAGTGAAGGCCAAAAAGCAAAAACATAAAAACACTCAAAAAATACAAATACAATAAAGCAACCCAAAACCTTAAATAAAATAACCAGTGTCAATCGGGATATATATGAGCTTGTCAATGTTAGGAGAGTAAAAAAAAATTGAATGAAGTGATAATTTAATTGAGAAGACAAGAGAATACAAACTAAAGGAACACCCCTAACGACAAGAGATTGTAAGGAAGCTCTATGTTGGACCAAAGAGTTAGCAACATCATTAGTTGATTTAGACACATGAGACCAATTACAATTAAGAAGAGAAACATGTCAAGAGTTTTATGAAAGACTGCCCAGTGCCACCATGGGGGGTCAATGGCATGGGAACACTAACCAATGACAACTTTGGAATTACCTTCAATAGTAAAAGAAATCATTGAAATGGTCACAGAAGATGATGAACCCTTGGAGAAGGGCAAGCAGTTCAGCAGAGGTGGAATCCAAAATTCCAATTGGACCAGAAAGTAAGATGACGAATGACTTGCAAAAGAATGACAATAATGCACAAGGATTTAAGTAAGACATTCCTCAACAAAACTTGTCAGAGCTTGGGTAATTTAGGAATTCTGTAGCCAGTAAAAACAACTTTTCAAAGCTTCTCTAAACTCGAGAACAAGATTCAGAGGAGCATACTGCAACCATATCACCCCTGATAACAGGTATCTATTAGTAAAACTTTTTCAATTTTTGTGGATAATCCTTTTGTTTTAGCACTTGTTTTAAAAAAAATGAGTATATATTAAGAAAAAGAGAGTTTTTTTCCTTCACTAAAAGTAGAATAGAAGTTTTGATAGTAGTGTATCATGAAACTTTTTTTCTTCAAGTTTAACGTTGTTACCATGAAAATATAACCTGGTGATTTGAAGCAGCACAGTAGTGTTCAATCTATTTGAACTTACAATATCAAATCGAAGATGTTTACTGATCCAATCAACCGCAGTAGTAAATCGTTCCTGATCACCAAGCAAAGCCAATGTGTCCAAAGAGTCTATCTGTTTTAAAAGATGAAAAAGTTTAACGTAAATGAGCATTCTAGAAGGTCAAAATGAGTTTCATGGAATTATCATAAGATAAATGAGGCACATGTCACAGAGAAAGAGAGAAAGAGCAAAACACTAATGAAGTCAGGATATTTTTTATTACCAGAGTTAATGCATAACCACCAAGTGTGTCTTCTCCTGTGCAACTTAATGGTCTTAATTCATCAAGAGGAAAAGCGTGTTGCATATACCCATCAAAAGCATGATAGAACATCCCACGCACCTGATTTCATAGAAAGCATAGATCACCCAAATTTCAAAGACGGTAATCAGAGACTTCAGTTATTACAAGGTCATGTAGCAACCAACACCTCCGATCATTAAAAAAACAAAAAATAGAGAATGCAAAAGGATTTCTATCTGAACTTCCTTACATAGCTCTAAATAAATGCAAACAAGTCGAAGAATATTGTAGTAACAGGACCAAAATGATCCAAGCAAAGGTCATGTAGACAGAACATCTATAGCTACAATACTAACAAAATCAATGTTCATTAAATAATGTCCAATACACGGCATGCAAGGCATTAAATTTTTAGAAGAGACTATGTGACAATGATAAAAACGTGAATCCCTGTCTAAATATTGAAATGAAAATTAAGAAAATGGGGAAATGTATATATAATATTAATCACAAAGTAATCTGCTTCACAAAAACTATATTTTACATCATCTGCTAATCAATACTTTGACAAGTCAGATATAAGAGGAAAACAAAAAAATAGTTTGACTGATTAGTCTCCTGGTTTTTTTGACTGATTATTCCATTGGTTTTTGTTCTTGGGAAATTGTTGCTAGGAAATCATACTAGGATTTTTAGTAATGTGAACTAGGACTAACACAGAATCCCGTTCAACAAATTTAATGAAAGCACAAGAAGAGAACATAATGAGCCATCTCATAGTTGTCATGGTGCTAGCCTGTCCAACGGCAAAACTGAAACAACTTCTCTTACTAGACCAGTAAACTCGAATTCATACTGTAGAAGAAAATAAACCCTAAATTAGCAGGAAAAGCGGCGCTAACTTCGTCTCTCAGCTGTCTGGCTTCTGATGGAGAAACGCTCTCCGCGAGCGACTTCTGTACAAAAACCGCTACGAAGATGAAGAAGTTGACGAGGATCCGCGACTTCCCCATTCTGGACTACGTAGAATCTGCACCTGAACAGCGCTCGGTGAGGGGTTGCAGCTGCAATTCACTCTGTCAGAGCCTCGTATTGAGGATATATTATCTCATATCTTCCGCCCCACTGCCGCCGCCGGCTGGGCACGGCCTACAGCGATACAACCAGTTTCTATGGGCCGAGATTTCCAGACCCAAATGAATGGCTCTCCATATACCACGCTCCGGCAAGCCCACGTGAAAGGAACAAAGAGATAGAAAATCAGACGAGTAAATAACTACTAACCCTATTATGTATTAAGTTCAGCTTCAAACTTGAAACTATAAAATTTGCTCTAAATGTCCATAGTGAGAAAGGAGAGATCAGGACAAGGGCTACCAGTTTTGTGTTTAGGGTTTCTTAAATAAATTTTGTTTATTGACATCCTTCATTAGAACTTAACTCTAGCAAAAACAACTGTTAGTAATTCAGAAAAGATCAGTTCTTAATTTTGATTTAATTCTTAGGATTCGTTAAGGCAATAAAACCTGGTATAACAACAGAAACACTTGAATCTAGATCGCGTATAAAACTAAGCCGTTCAAGAAAAGAAAAACCTCCAAGTCTTTAATAAGCAATCCTGATAAACATTTTCATTTATTTGAGACAGCTATTGGTTCAACTTTCGATCCGGTGTCAAATCCAACTCCCAAGCCAGTTATACCGATTTGACGCGTACCTGCGTTGCGATAACGGAGTTGGATTTGGGAACGCTGCACAATTCTTTACACAACGAGTGGAGCATATACGTGCTTCGATTATTGCGTCTTGAGGTTGCCAGTAAAGGCAATACCAACTCTTAACCAATCAATACCAGAACAAGAACGATACCAAAGCACAAGGGAGATACCCTCACAGAAATGAACATAGAGTAAACAAGTCATAATTTTATTCATATATGTTTTTTCTATGGGATAGTTGACTCCAAACCACATCACAAGCCACAAGAACTGAGCCAAGACCTCACTTATTCAGTCACTAAAGAAGCACAACAGATGTGAGAATCAACCAACCATGGATAGGATCTGAGAATCAGCCAACCATGGATACTTCGAATTCATCTAACGAGCCTCGATGGCCTGTTCTGGAGTGCCCTTCTTTACAAAAGATTCTATATACTCCTTTCTGAAAGTGCATTAAACAAAAAGAAGAAGAATTTCACATAATTGATAAGCACACAATAATTAACTGGGATCAGAATTGAAGCTCTATTACCTCGCAGGAAGGTCATCGTGAGGGCGGTTATAAGGGGTCCAAACTGGATCCCCCACAAAAAGACGCATTGCCTGCCACATTATTGTAACCTTAGCATCACCATTGGTGATTTTAGTGAAATATCATTTACGCATGTTTCAGTAAGTATAGAACTAGTTAGCTGTATCTTATGAAGGTTGAAAAAATATAACAACCTTGATGTAGTTGTCAGTATCCAGCGTAAAGCGATGATAGATTCCAGCAGGTAACACAATCATTCCACCTTTCTTCACCCAGATGCGAATCCATTTTTCATGACCATCCCTGACATCGAAGTATCCTACACCAGAAAAAGGCAATGTGACACAAATCAAATAAGTGGCATATCAAACGAGCTTCTAGTGTTCACCTTTTCAGATAAAGTTAAAGGTTGCTTGTGTTACTTGTAATAAAAGGCGTACCTAGGCCAAATCTACATGAACAAAATATGTAAATATGAAGAACTACATCAACATACAGCACACCGATATAATGTAACATCTTCAGGTCGAATATCCATACAAAATGAAAATTCTCAACCAACACTAATGGAATTTCATGCAAACTCATGAATACCAAAACTGTTCAGTCTTTCATTTCACTCATAAACAAGAAAAACTAGTCTTGAATCTCTGAGTCCAACAGCAAAACCTTAATTCCAACTACATTATTGTTGTTTATAGCCTTTTCATTACATTGTCATCCTCAAATCCTTATCCCAACTATTGCCCAAAGTCAGATTTGTCAGTGTCATGTATACCCAAATGATGAAACCACAACTGTGTTAAAGCTGAAAACTCTGCAGCAGTAGAATAGAGATTCATGTGACAGAGTAAGCCAAAACCAAAACAATCCATGACCTTCACCAGTAAGATATTTACAATAAAATTACGCCTACCACTTCCTGCAACACAGTAACGGATCTCCTCATCAGTGTGAAGATGCTCCTCAAAAAAGTTCTTTATCTTCTCATCATAATTTGGCAGCGTTTCACGAGACACCTCACAGAAGTCCTGTATACAAAAATCAGTTTAAGATGTCCTTCAAGGACCTCGTCCTCCATTTCAGTAAATTACAAAAAGTAGTTGTGGGGAGGTCATAAAGCATGTAGAAGTAACCCCTAGCTTCACGGATTTTCTTCAATTCCTCGTCAATTTCATACTTATCTGCATCTAGACGCCAACTTATGACTCCAAGCTCTAAACAAGGCAAACAACTGCTATCAGCAAAATACAATAATTGGGGAAATATGGCTTAGCTCATGAGGGCACCTCTCTTGTAAGTGATGGATAAGCTTCTGATGCTTTCTTTACAGTACAATGATATTAACATTTCTTCGCTATCATAATTTAATATCAATGATGGATATTGTTCAATGTTCATGTTTGCAAAAGATAATTGACGATAATCAACGCCTGCAATGTCAGTACCATCAAGTTTGTCCAAGGAAACAAACTCCTTAGGCTCACGATGATGTGGGAGTCTTTGGTCCTCTGTACTGTCATCCATATACCAAGCTTGAATGACGTCCTCTTTGCCATCCTGAGAGGAAAGGAATTATTAAAACCAGCTGTGCAAGCATTAAGCAATGCTCAAGAACAAAAAACATTGATAGAGTGTGTTCGTAAGGAATAAAAGAACTCTTGGTATTTGTAAGGTTACCAGTTTATTGTAACCTCATAATTAAATGGTGTAAACATAACCTCTGTACCAATATAATACTCATACTTAGCTAAATAGAATCATCACGTTTTTTTAAGATAACGCATCAGACCAAACTACAAATTTGAATTCAAACATGAAAATGGATCAAAAGCAACAAATATGGAGCTCTACCTCATGCTTAATTTCCCGGGTGTCTATAAAATAAAAAATACAACTTTTTATTATCCACCAATCTGTCTTTTTCCTATTTTCAACTCTTTTCATTAAAAATATAAAACAACGATGAACACCGAAACTAAAAAAAATAAATTTTTTTTTTTTATCAACAGGCAGCATTTATCAAATTTGTGATTATCTTCTTTTTCCAATTAAATGTTCCGATCAGTATAGAAAAGTAATAAACAATCCAAAAGGAGAGAGGACTTAAAAACCAAGACTATCAAATATCAACAACGCGTCATTAATAGATCACTTAATCTCGGTAATCCAACTTACTTTCCTGAACTCACTACCTGCTCAACTTATCAGATTTACTCCTAGACAGTAAAAACTCCTTTTAAACCCACGAATCACGATGAGAAGAAAACAGTAAGACGCAAGAAGCTCAATCCCAACACAACAATTCAATAGCGGAGCAGTCGTAATTAAATAAAATACACCAAAATTAAAAAAGAACAATATATTGTCGATATATTAAGTATTAACCACAAAAGAGGCCACCACAAAATAGAGATTATACTGGAGAGAATACACTTCTAAGATTTGAACTTCACTTCCAATCTAGGATGAAAAGACAGCCTCCATAACTTCTACAGTCCGTATGAAAGAGAATAAGAAAAAACAAGTCTTACCATGCCGGTGACAACCATCTCTCACCCCTCGCGCTGAATATCGCCTGAGAACTCTGCGGCCGCGGTAAGCAGGAGGGAACGGGCGCCGTTTCATATAAGAGAAGTATGGTCAGCAAAAAATGATGAAAAGACCAAAATAATCTTCCTTTGGGAATAAAAACCGAGACAGATGCCATGTACTGGGACAGAAAGGGAAAAAAATTAGGGGTAGTATCGGTATACAAGTCAAACGGTTCTTTTTCAGAGAATCTCATTAAATTGGTGGTGAGAGAATCTCAGAATTGAAGGTTTCTATTCAAGTCCAGGTGGCGCCGCGCTGGCAGCATATTTGACTCCGGAAGGAGGCTGTGTCCGGTTCGGGTCGGTCCGGAAGGATATTTTACATCCATGCATCTTTCCATTTGGTCTAGAATTTTGTTATTTTCCACAAATTTTTATTTTTAGCCCCATGGGTCCTACTGCTGTTTCCCACATGATTCATATGAATACAAGTACCAGGGTATATAAACCAGGATTTGTCTGACTTGGACTTGGGTATTGACTCAAAAAATAGGAAAATTCAAGTGGGACTCGGTCGAGTCACGAATCAACTCGAAGAAAATCATGGTTTGAATTCATATCAAATTTACAAGCTAATTTAAAGACCAAATATCGTATTTTTTATATATAAACTTATTATTGGTAGGGGTGGGCACGGATTGGGTCTGGTTAGTTTTCACTTAACCTAAACTCTACCTTGTTCATATAAACTTGACTCATCCCTACCCTGTCCATGTAATCCCAACTCAACTCCATTCATGTAAACTCTATTAATCTTTACCCCGTTTTATATTTCAATCTCATCCCTGTATGTCAGATTTGGTCGGGTTGGGTCAGGTTCCTTAAAAAACAAGAGAATCCTTAAACCCTTACGGTACATTTAATTACAACATAATCCTTAAATCCCAAATTAGGTAAAATAATTATTATTACTATACGAATAAGTTATTTAATGTATAATTAAATATATTAATATATTTATTAATTGAATTAGATATTTTATTATGCATTAATACGATAATTACGTGAATCAATGAAATACGCACATAATAAACTCGATTACTTATTTTACACAAAAGAATGAGAAAAGAGGAAGTATTAATTCTATGAAGACAACAATATACATATTAATTACTAAGTAATCTAACAAATTTAGGTATAATAAATTAATTCATAAAATATACTTAATTACAACACGCTTTTGCTTAATCATTACTTAGGCACAAGATGCATGTTAGTTGTTTGGGAATTAGATTAATGACCAGTATATATTGCAATTGATTAATTGAGCTAATTTTATTATTTAATGAAGCTGGATCAAAGACGTGACGCGATTGAACGTTCCAAAGGAAAAAATCGATATAGCCGACTCCGATCAGGTGGGGTCGTTGGGTCCCATGCTTTCAAATGTATCCACTCTTCAGACCAGCGCCAAGTTTGTGACTCCCGAAGGCGACAAAACCACGCTTCAGATTAGACCAGCAGAGAGTAATTGCAAGCGACACTCGAAAGTACCCCTCTAGTTTTACAGAACCACGGGCGAGTCCCGCTGTTTCTGCAGCCTGTTTCTACATTCCTGGGGCCTTTTCCGTCATTCTCAGATCTAAACGCGAAAATCCTCGTTTCCTCTCCTTGTCTCTTCCAACTCTCTTCTCCTTCACCTTCTCCTTAGTCCTTCCCTTTCTCTCCAAGCTTCTTCTGCTGGCTTTGGCTGTCCATTTCGCGAGTGTGCTTCTTTCGTTCTCTAGGTCAGATCTGTGATTCTGTTTAGTCGATCGTGTTGTGTTTCTGGTTCCGGGTGGGGATTTTCTTGAGGCTGCGGATTTCGATGTCAGCAGGTTTTCTTGTTTCTGTTGGGAACGGGGAGAGGAGTGGCTGGGTTTAGAGGTTCTGTCTGTTTAAGCTTATCTAATGGGGGCCGTGCCTTCGACGCCACGGGGAAGCGCGCGGCCACAAGAAACGGCCGAGTATCTCATCGGAGTTTTCATCGGGGACACGTCGTTTCCTCTCTCGTCTGAGTTTTGGCAAAAACTGCTGGAGCTTCCGCTCACCCTCCAATGGTCCCAGCATCGAGTGTTTGAGGCGTGCCGGATTTTTGGTATGATTTTGTTTTGAAAATGTTCCTTCTGATGCGTTGTTGATCTTGAATTAGTTCCGGCCGTTACGTGGTGGACTCCTGCTTGGTTGATTCTCTAAACGATCGACCTTTAGTATTCCTTTTTGGAATTCGGTGTTGGGAATCTTGGTTAAGCATATGAAAAACCTCAGCGCGCAGAAAGGTAATGGAAATGGATTTTGAACTAAAACTGAGGTTGTTTCAGTGTGGTAGATTTGGAATGTATCAAGTACCATCGCTCGGAGGGTTCTTGCAGAGTGGGTGAGAGGTTTCCGATGGATTTTTACCTCGCTATGGCAATCGATTTAGAACTGGAACAATAAAAAATAGATTAATGGGAATTGTTAAAGCAAGTAAAAACGGAAAACTATTTGAAGCGTACCTATAAGAAGGTAACAGACAGTAACATGTCCATCTCCCATGATCGTAAACTTACACCCAAGACCAGGTTCAAACCCATATCCTTTTGTAATTATCATGGATCAGCTTATTGTCACCAGCTTAACACATTCATAGACGGTATAAATAGAAAAGTTGTTGTATGGAAGCCGCCTTTAGAATCCAAGGACTTCCAAGTTACTTGATCAGAGGTTCTATACATGAGCGGCTACTTATTTAGACAAATATAAGAAATTGAGTCCTTTACAGATTGAGGGCAGAACTATACGAAAAACTCTCTTTTCACTACATCGGCTTGATGAGCAGTCCAAGGGAAGGGGAGAAAGATGCAACTCAATGAATAAATGTTGGAGGGTTGAAGTGGTGACAAGTATGATGTGAAAGGAATCTGAAAATAACTGTTATGCATCTTTTATGGAGCAAAATATTTTTTTTTGAATAACCAAAAAAGGGGAATCGAAGAAGCAATAGTTTAGAAGGTAAGTGCAGTACAATTGAGAATGCTCAGATGGATGACTATTAGAATGAGGAAAGTGAATTAGGAATTTGACTCCTTAACACTTCGAAGTAGTTTGAAACTTCCAATACACAAGCAAATGAGAGGGAGATATTTGGGATGGATTTGATCTGTTAGTTGTAGATCATGCCACTAACCTTCTGTTAGTGGTAGAACCGTTGTAATCTAGCCTTAAGCCTCTAAATATATTCACAATGCAATATGTTCACTAAATGAGAATGTTTTAGTTGGTGGGAAAAACTCCACTGCTCTATAGTTGTACATGTACTCTATGTTTTGCTAATTGCCTAACAATGAAAGTTGTAGTGTGTGGGAGAATAGTCTTACATTAGTTTGGGGTGAAAAGGTTGTTTGTTTTTGGATGCATATGTTTTGCACATGTCTTTGGTGCTGTCAGAGACAAATTGTCTCCTCGTGCAGTAAAATTTGTTTTCCTGGGTTATTCACCTACACAGAAGTACAAATGCTTGTCCTTCAACTAAGAAGACATTTTTATCTGTCAATGTGATATTTTTGAAGATTCTCCATTCTTTTCTTCATCCACCATAGAGGTGTCCCCATTTACTAATGGCCCCAAGGTCTTTGCCCCCACTCATGTGAAGGAGGTTCTTTTTCTGTCATCTAATGCTATTGTAAAGAAACCGTTACAAGTATACCACAAACAACATGGGCTCAACAAAAGACAATTCCCTCACTTGCACTGGACCATGAACCCTCTTTGTTTGCTGATCCTAAGGTCAATGATCTACACCTTCCTATTGCTCTCCGGAAAGGTGTTTGAAAGGTCCTCGTTATTCTCTCTCTAACTTTGTTTGCCTTGTTTCATTATTTGACCAGTACAAATAGTTTGTCTTGTCATTGTCTACTTGCATCACTCCTTCAGTGCAGGATGCCCTTTCCTTTCCTTAGTAAAAGCAAGCAATGGATATTGAGATGGCAACACTACTAGACAGAGGCACCTGGTTAATGTGTGACTTGCCCCTCGACACTACGGTGGTTGGATGTAGATAGGTATATACTGTTAAGTTGGGTTCAAACCCATCCCAAAATGACTAGCCAACTTAGGAAACCTCTTTACCAACTAATAAACTCAAGATCTTTGTACTCACTAATCTATGTGGGATTATTCCTTAACACTCCCCCTCACATGTAGACCCCTTTTGTGGCTCTACAAGTGGATAATTTAGCAGTAGGCAGTTTAGGTGTAGGCCCTCTTTTGTGGCTCTACAAGTGGATAGTTTAGGTGTAGACCATCTTTTGTGGCTCTACAAGTAGATAATTAAGGTGCAGGCCCACATATGAGTACCCGCTCTGATACCATGTTAAATTGGGTCCAAAACACATCCCAAAATGACTAGCCAACTTAGAAAACCTCTTTACCAACTAATAAACTCAAGATCTTTGTACTCACTAATCTATATGGGACTATTCCTTAACATATACTATGAAGTATAAGGCCAATGGATATGTTGAAAGTCACAAGGCTCGGTTACTAGCTAAGGTCTACACAGAGACATATGGGATTGGTGTCTTTGGGACCTCTTGCTTGTTGCCCGATTATCTTCAGTCCATATTTTGATATCTGTAGTAGTCAACCAAGGATGACCACTAAATCAACTTGTCATTAAAAATATTTTTTTATCTGGTAATTTGTATGAAGAGGTGTATATGAAGCAACCTCCTAGATATGTTGCTTAGGGGGAGATTGGCAAGGTATGTAGGCTCAAGAAAACCATATATGGTCTCAAACAAAGCCTTTGAGCATGGTTTGAGAAATTCAGTCATGTGGTAATGTCTATCGGTTCCAAAAGTCGTTGTGATCATTCACTCGTTGTTGTGAAGAGGTCATCTGGTGTGGTACTGCTAGCGTATGTGGATGACAATGATATGACAGGTATTTAGGAGGTAAAGGCATATCTAACATAATATTTTCAGCCTATAGATTTGGGTTCTTTAAAATATTTTCAGGTTATTTGATACGGAGAAAATATGTCACATATATGTTGTATGAGTATGGATTGTTGGGCTCCAAGCAAGTTGACACTCCCATGGAAGTTGGACATGATCTTCATGATGGAAAAAGTGATGAACTCCATGATAAGACAATATATTGCTGATTAGTTGGCAAACTCATATATGTTATTGTCACTCTCCTGAAATATCCTTTGTTGTTAGTGTTGTCTGTCAATTTATAGATTGTCCTTGCAGGGTCCACCTAGATGCTGCCCAAAGAATCTTAAGATACCTACAAAGGGCTCCTAGAAAGGGGCTCTTCTCAAACCTCATGCTCATATGAAGATAGAAGTCTTTTCAGATGCAGACTATACAGGATCTAAGTTTGACAAAAAATCTGCTGTATATTTTTGGGAGGTAATTTGATGAGCTGGAAGAGTAAGAAAAGAATGTGGTTGCTCATTCCAGTGTTGAAGTTGAGTATCGAGTCATGGCTCATATGGTCAGTGAATTGATGTGGTGAGATCTATAGTAAGGGAACTAGGGGTGCACAAGGATGAACCCATGACTATGTACTAACAATCATGTAGCTATATTCATTGTAGGGAATCAGGTATTCATGAGAGAAATAGACATATTGAAGTTGATTGTCACTTTATTCGAGATGCAGTAATGAAGAAAGAGGTTGTCACTCCCTATGTGCGAACTGATGATCAAATTAGAGATATGTTTACCAAAGCTTTGGGCAAACACGAGTTTGGGATATTCTGTGATATATATGCTCCAGATTGAGGGGGAGTGTTAGAAAATCTATTGAAGGGTAGTGTTGTCATTTTACCTTTGCTGTAATGCCTAGCGTTTATATTATTTTATTCTACATGTTAGATATGTCCCTATTTTTACTTTCATGTGATTTGAGTATGTATATTGGGAGATACAAGGGTTTAAGTGATGTTTAAGTGTATAGGGGCGTTTCTATAATTGTTTTATTCTTCACTTAATAAAAAGGGGCTGGGGGTCGAGGACGACCCCCAACAAGAGTCTGTCTTCAGAACTCTTCTTCTCTCCACTCTCCTCTTCTTTTCTCTCTCTATTTCTCCCTTTATATCTCCTAAGTTCATACTTTTTCACATGCTTTTTTAAACTTCAACCTGCATTCATCTAGCCGTAATTGTTCTTCTTTGACCCCCTAATCTCATCTTGTCTCTTGGAGAGGTAGAGATGAACCCTCCAGGTGGCTTGAGGCTTCTCACTAAGCTGCCTTCTTATTATTAGCATCACTAGGACATTATGTGGCAGGGGTTTATCTGGCAGTGGCTGGCCATAATATTTTATAGAAGTTCAGAAAGAGATCCAAGATCTATTTTTTTTTTTAAAGTATTTTATATGACAAGATCCATGATCTTTGTTCACTGATGTAACAAGGTGTTATGTTTCCCAAAGACCCAGCTGAGGTTTTGAAAGGAAAGGGAACATCTAAACAAACATAGAACCATTTGCATTTAATATGATTTTCATGAAAATTTCAGTTAACCGTTTAAAATACTGTTGAAATCATTAATTCTATATCAGTTGAATTTTGTAGCTCTATGTTTTTGGTTCATGAGGTATGACATGTCTGATCATTGGATTTCCTTTTGCAGCACAGAACATCTATCAAACAAGGCATCTTGCAAAGATATTGATCCATATGGTATCATGTTTGCAAGAGTCTGCATCAACTTCTGCTGGATCATCAGCAGTGCATGTGAAAGCTGTCAATGCTGCTTATATTTCGTCTATATTTCTGAAGTACTTGATTGAAAACTCTAAAAGTGATAGCTTTGAAGAATTGAATCTCTATCTTGATGAAGGTGAAAGCACACAAAAAGATCACAGAGGTCTTTCTCTTCTTAGCATTTGATCATAAGTGTTTGCTTATTCTACTATTCTGTTGTTTTATTTCCAATTTGTCCTATGGATGTCGTTGGTTTGCATCCATGAACCTAGAAGCATTTAGTCTAGTGTTTATTTCAACAGCTTCATTTGATTTTGCTTTGTTCTTCAATCCTTCTCTTCTATTTTTCTACATTAAAAGGATTAAAGAGTCTATTATGTGGATTTTATGGAACATGATTCGCACATCCTGTTTGAAAAATAGATAGAAAAATTTACAGAACTTCATGGTTAATTTTTTTCACTCAAAATAGGTGGGATGCACTGTATTTGCATGTGGCGGTGGTCTTTGCAAAGTTAGCTGCACATATTCATGTTTCTCAAGCTAACAAAGTTGTCTATTTCACTATGTCTCACGTTCATCTTACTTTGTTTAATATCTGTATCTTGTCATTAATTTAGGCATCCAGTGCATCTTTGTGTTGCACTCTTTATCCTTTCGTTGATTTAGGCATCTCAGATCCTGACTTTGTAAAATTTTGGATTCTAATTTTTAGATGTAAAATTTCTAAGGTCTGAAACTACTTTTTCTGTTTGATGTAGATCAAAACATCGTGAATTTTGTTATGCATGGTGTACTTAATTATATTGGCACATCAGATTTGAGGTAAGGATATCTTTCTAATGCCTACATCAATGACAAGAATGGAAAAAGCTATTCATGCTCTGATCAATGTAAATGGAAAATTTTTGTATTTATTTCTACTGAAATTAGTTTAAATCAAATCCAAATATAGTCTGACCAAGTTTTGAAGTTTTAGGTTTAGCAAGAGCAATAGCTCAAAAAAGTAGTTGCCCATGAACTTGAGAGGTGAATGGTGTGATGCGCCTAAAATTATTTAAATGTTTGTTGCAAGTCCGCACACGTACCTACTCCACCATGAACTGCTGAACTTTATGATTGTGGCTTTTTCAACTCAACTTTGTGGTTCATCTCCAAGCCTGGGAGATGTACATCCATTTATAGATGCAGCCATGGTTCAGGTGATCAGCAAGGATACCACTGGCTTTGATGTGTCAATATTATGAATATTTTATGTTAGTGCTCATTTCTCAGTGGGGTTTCTCTTTTGTCAGGAAAGTGCACTGGTTAGTTCTGTTGTTCGGAGATTGCTGCTTAATTATATCACTCGACCTCAGTTTCCTTTAAATGGTGCATTACAACCTGTTTTTCCTGGAGGAAGACAGTCAGGTGTTTTACAAAAAGTGGGTTCTATTGCTGGTATGGTGTTTCCTTCTTAAAGCCTATCAGCTCTTTGAATGCAATTTTACCGTGTGTTTCTATGTTGGTGGTATGACTTATGATCTTCAAAAGGTGAACTCGTTTTTGTGTAGTTGTGTGATTCTCTCTCTCTCTCTCTCTCTCTCTCTCTCTCTCTCTCGTACCTCTGAAATCAATGAATTTGCTTCTATCTCTGTGTTTAAAAAAATGCTTTCTTTTCGTGTGCACTGTTTGAAGGAGATAAACAATGTTTTTTTATTCTTTGTGTGTGCTTTGTGGTGTTTCTGGCGTTTATGGCAGGAGGAAATGTTTTGGTTGTCTTCTTTTCTAGAAAATTCGACTAGGTTAAGGTCCAATGTGCTGCCATTTTCAATCCTTTCAATCCCTCATTGGGATGGGTCCCAGCTTTAGCTTGTATTTTGTAATTTTGTTCTCTGGCTTTGGCTTTGAATAAAATTCTCTTATTTTCAAACAAAAAGTGCTGCCATTTTTCCTTTTGTTTGATCTTATACCAAATTGCAGAAAAGGTTGTTTCCAGTATTTTAACAAGATCATTTTTTTCTCCAAATTAATGAGTTCATTGTTTTGACTATGGTTTTTGTTAAGGAATAGTCTCACAAATATTAGTAAGTACAAAGATCTTGAGTTTATTAGTTAGGAAAGAGGTTTTCTAAGTTTGGTTAGTCATTTTTGGGATGGGCTTTGGACCCAACTTTACATGGTATCAGAGCAGGTACTCATATGTGGGCCTACACCTAAACTATCCACTTGTAGAGCCACAAAAGAGGGCCTACACCTAAACTATCTACTTGTAGAGCTACAAAAGAGGATCTACACCTAAAACTATCTACTTATAAAGCCACCACAAAAGAGGGTCTACACCTAAAGTATCCACTTGTAAGGCCACAAAAGAGGGCCTACACGTGAGGGGGAGTGTTAAGGAATAGTTCCACATATATTAGTAAGTACAAAAATCTTGAGTTTATTAATTGGGAAAGAGGTTTCCAAAGTTGGCTAATCATTTTGGGATGGGCCTTGGACCCAACTTTACAGTTTTCATTTTTGTTTAGAATAGTGGCACATCTGAAACAGCTTGGAATTGTTGGGGTTGTATGGTTGAACATTAGGTTTGTTTGATTTTATACCGTACTTCAGAAAAGGCTCTTTCCAGTATTCAGTCACGATCATTTTCTTCTCCTCATTAATGATATCCAAGTTTTACTATGTTTCATCTTTGTTAAGAATAGTGCCACAACTGAAACAGCTTGGAGTTGTTGGGGTTATACGTTAGAACAACAGGTCTCCAATGTAGTCATTTTGGAATGGATCTGCACTCAACTTCCAGAGCATTTTCAACCACCTTCCACCCAAACATTGTCCATGTGACCTCCCAACAATCTCTCATTGTTTGGGACGGCTCCCCTTCCTTGTAATTTTGCTCGTTTGAGCCTTTTAATATAACTCAGCACTATTTCAACAAAAAAAAAAAAAAAACATTGTCCGTGTGAAAGAGTCCTAAGGAGTGCCATAGGTGTGGGAGAGGGTTAAAAATAATCTCACATCTGAAATAACTTGAGATGATGTGGGGTTATACTTTGAGTAAGTGGCTTGTCTTGTGGGATGGTTCTGGGCTCATTTTCAGTATTGTATTTCATCTTTCAACTTCCAGAGGCAAAATTAAGGATGCGTTGAGAGGAAATAGAAGAAAGTGAGGGAGAGCAAATGATCAAAATTTTAGCTACTAGTTCTGGATCATAAGACAATTCTGAAAACTTAATCACAGAATCATTCAGCAGCTCTCTGATTTTCTTCAACAGTATATGCTGCATGTGAAAGTGGCTTTAACCTAAACTTCAACTAGCATTTAGTCTCCTGTTTTTTAGCTTGAAGGTGCTCATAACTTGTAATTTCATTGGGTCTTGCAGCAAATTTTGTGCTGTTGCCATATTACACTTTCAATTATCTAGTCAGTTCAAGTGGTGAAGGAACAAGAAGCCCTCTGGCAGACAAAAGTTTACTTGTTTTGCTTGTTTTAATTCACTACCGTAAGTGTGTGCTGATGGAAGAGCCCGTGGAAAACAAAAGTGTGAATGATGCTGACCTCAATCCTCATCTGACAGAGAATTCACATTTTGCTGTTAATCCTTATTACACAGCCTTGGAGAATGCTAGAGATATTGAATGTATGCTCTCTTTCTCATGAGATGGTTGTTCTTTTTTTTACTACTACGCAGTTACAGATTTACATTCATTTGTTTGTCAGCTCTGAGTGGGCATCTGTATCCCTATTTTCTTTCTAATGAAATCTTTTAGTATTCAAAAAGAAAATAAGTTATATATATATATGATTCCTGGCTTGCAGTTGATCGGGTAGATCTAGAAGGGAATGCACACTGTGGGCCACTTGTCAGATTGCCCTTTGCTTCTTTATTTGATGCCCTTGGGATGTAAGACCTTCTTATTTCTGTCTCTGTTGTACTACAAATTAACTGGCAAAATTTCCATTTTTCTCAATGTTGCTGTGTTTTCCACAGTTCTCACAGTTGCTCCATTGTGGTTTTACCGTGATTTGAGTTCTGTACCCACAATGCGTAGTTCCTTGCTACTGGACTCTTGGCTTCCAGAAGTAGTATATTTTCTCTTTGAAATGTTCTAGAAATAGTATAGCAATATCGTAATATTGCTTTATGGTGCTTTTCCAGCTTTTACTAATTCAATTGATCCCAATTTTTTTGCCTGTCTGATATCTTCTCCATATTCTCTGTATAGTCCTCAATTTGTTTCTCCTACTTCTATTGCCCTTTCTCAAGAAAAGGAAAATTTTTTTGTTGAGTCTTTGTTGTTTGTCATCCTTGATAGCATACATAGTCATTTTAAATCTCTAAAGATTAAGATTTTGAGGGGGTTAGTGCATTTGGAAAGTGGATCACATAGGGAAAAGAGAAAGTGAATTTGAATTCTAGGATGATCTACTTTCCACAAAGAATGTACTTTTTTGTGTTAGTGTATCGTATAGAAAGTGGAGAAGATGTACTTTTTTGTGTTAGTGTAACCTTATGGAAAGTGTAAAAGAAATTCATTAGTACAATGATTTAGTATGAAATAACAAAGAAAAAAATTATTCATTTAATTATTGGTCACTTCAACTTATAAAATAATTTTTTTGATAACATAAATATAAATATATTTAATAAAAATTTAAATAAATTTAAAATAAAAAAAATCTTTATTCCTAAATATATTAGCATTTTTAAATTGTATAACATAATTTTTTATATGATTATTAATGGTAAGTAATTATAAAATTTCTGAATAATGTAATTAAATAGTTATAAAATAACATAAGATTATTTTATATAGTATCATCAAGTTATAAAATAGCATAAGATTATTTTATAAAATAACAGAAGATTATTTTATATAGTTTCATCAAGTTATAAAATAACATAAGATTATTTTATATAGTATCATCAAGTAATATATAATAAATACATTTACTCGAAATAATACAATATGTTCTCATTAACTAAATAAATGATCAAATATTAAAGTTACTAAGTTTAAATTTTTTTATGTTGTTTAAGTAATTAATAAAAAATTACACATTATTTTGATAACATAAGTATACATTTATCTAATTTGTTAATTTATTAATTAAATAATGTACTATGCTTAAAATAAAATCATTTAATTTAATGATAATTTTAAATGGTATAACATAATTTTTTTATGAATTAAATTAGTAATGGTAATTAGTTATGGTTTTACTAAATAATTGTAATTATAAAATTTTAATTTATATAATAATCATCAATTAGTATTTAATAAATATGCAGAGATTAAATAGATAATCAAATATTAAAGTTACTAATTTAAAAATATTTATGTTATTTAAATAATTAATAAAAATTACAGATAATTAAAATAAAATAAGTTAAAATTTATCCATAAATATTATAAAAATCAGTGATAAAACAATTTATTTATAAACAATGATAAAAAATAAAGTCAATGATACAAATATTTCATTTATAAGTATTTTATTTATATAAAGAGAATCAATGATAAAAAACAAAGAGAAGAGGAAGGGGACAAGAAGAAGGAAGAGGAAAGTAGGAGAAAAAAAGAATGAAAGGGAAAGATGGAATGGGAAGTGGATTCCACTTGTGAGAGGTGGAATTTCAGATTCCATTTTGTGAAGGAACGGGGTGATCTACATTCCCTAGATGAAGTGAATGCCATTCCAACTTCCTGCATGCACTAACACAATTTTGTCACTTAAGTGAGTCGAATTCACGTTGCACTCTTACTTTCCAAGTGCACTAAGAAGGCCTTCATAATATGCCAAGGGATACTAGCTTAAGCAATTCTTGTTACAGAGTGATGGATCATTTTTCTGTTTGTACCTTTTCCACTGGTTAGCCAGAATCTTCCTTTATTTGGAAATCCTTATGTTTTAGTGTTAACTTTTTTACTCTGCAGGTGCTTGAATGATGAAAGTTCTGTCCTTCTGCTCTACTCTTTGTTGCATGGAAACTCCGATTTTCTGGAGTATGTTTTGGTGCGGACTGACTTGGACACATTGGTACCTGCTCTACTCTCATCCCCTCACCCTTCACTGATCATTTTAGCTGTTCTTTTGAATTTCGTGTTAACATTCTTGCTCCAAACTAATTTAAGACATTTTATTACCTTCTATTTGATTCTATGTAGTCATTGAAGATCCAGTAACATGAAATGTTATCATTTATAGGTATTAATAGGTGATGCCTAGGCAGGAAATGCTTTATAATGCTGTTTGATTTTCACTTACCATAAAACATGTAGTAACATGATATGTTGTTATTGATGGGAATTGACAGTTGATGCCTGTCCTGGAAATGCTTTACAATGCTTCTAAAAGGACTTCTAACCAAATTTATATGCTGTTGATTATACTCCTGATACTCAGTCAGGATTCATCTTTCAATGCGAGCATACATAAATTGGTAATTTTTTCTCATTGCTGTGAACTCGTTAAGTGCTGGAAGAATTATTATTCCATAACTTAATGTGGTTACTTAACAGATTCTGCCCAGTGTTCCATGGTACCAAGAGCGTCTTCTCCACAATACTTCCCTTGGTTCCCTCATGGTTGTGATACTTATAAGAACAGTGAAATACAATCTATCCAAGTTGAGGGTATGCCTTACTGCATCTAACCCATCATTGATTTTCATATTGGAGCAGGATACGTATGCGTTACAATCAATTAATCTTCCCAACACTTCTTCTGAGACTCTTGTACATGTCTAACATTCTCATGAAATATTCAATTTTTTTCAGGATGTTTACCTGCATACAAACTGCCTTGCAACTTTGGCAAATATGGCACCACATATCCATAGGTTGAGTGCATATGCATCACAAAGGCTGGTTAGCCTTTTTGACATGCTATCGCGGAAGTATGTGCTCTCTCTCCCTCTCTTTCTATCTCTATCTTTCTGGGCTTTGTTTTCCCTTAAGGAGTGTTATTTCTCTTTATTCTTCATGTTTGTTTCTCCAAATTGTTTTTTAAAACGTTAAAGTTTGTTTTCATAAAGGAGACCTTGAACTTATATAAGGAAGTGATATCCTTGTGACTTGTTCTTGCATGGTTGTATGGCAAGTTAGTGCAGCAGATTAGTATCTAGCGAAAATCCAGATTGTGAGTAGTTACCCGTTGTTACTGTGAACATGTGCTCTTGCTTGATGTTGATGTCCTGAAATCTTCCTGCCAGGTATACCAAATTAGCTGAGCTAAGAAATGATAACGTTCATAAATTGAAAGCAACTTCTTTGGAAGGAGAAAGTATGGCAGAAGATATGGTACTTCATTATAGTTGTCTTCTGTTCTTTATTTATTTATTTTTTTTTGGAGTGACTATTCAGGATATATTCACTTATATAAAAATTAAATTGCTTGAATTTGATGGTGCCAATAGAGAGGCTTTCTATATTCCAGCTGTATTTTATCTCTTTTCTGATAAAATGAGAATTGTATCCATTGCAGTCCACCGAGCTACACGTTTATACTGATTTCTTACGAATTGTTCTTGAAATAACAAATGCAATCCTTACATATGCATTACCTAGGAATCCTGAGGTAAAAGTTCCTTGCTATTTTTGTTCGTCATTGATCTGTTTCTTCATTTATTTTGGTGTGTGTAACACAAAAGGTTAAAAGAATGGAAAAAGACACTGGAGCATTTCACATAAAAATTGCCCAGCGATCCTTCTAACTTTGTTAGCATGGTAACAGGTCATATATGCGGTAATGCACAGACAGGAGATTTTTGAACCTTTCAAGACCCATCCACGCTTTAATGAACTGCTTGAAAATATTTATACGGTATGTTTATTTTATTGAGGAATTCTAATCTTGTTGTCTGGTAATTATATCTGAATGAGTCACCAGGAGATGTGCAGTTATCCTTTTCTTCTTGTAAGCCTTGTATCAACTATGTTTCGTTTGGCTAAATGAATTTTCCTTTGTGCTTGCTTCATTAACTCTTGACACATTTAGGTTCTGGACTTCTTCAATAATCGAATGGATGCACAGCAGATGGATGGTGAATGGTCAGTTGAGAAAGTGCTGCAAGCCATAATTATTAATTGTAGATCTTGGCGTGGTGAAGGGATGAAGGTGAATCCTTTTTAGGACATTGATGCAGGATATTACTAGTTAGAGAGCTTTTGGGGATGATATACGTTCTTATGCTTACAATTTTGAATTTGAGCAGATATTTACTCAATTAAAATTCACATACGAGCAAGAAAATCATCCTGAGGAGTTCTTTATCCCATATGTGTGGCAGCTAGTTCTATCTCAGAGGTAACATTTGTTTATCATTTATTTATTTATGATTACTGGTTGAGAAAGAAAGAATAGAATAAACTATGACTGTTTAAGAATTAGAGCTTCTTTGGGAATTCTAGTGACCAGAATGTGGCCAGGGTAAGAAACTACCACTTCACAAATGGCCTGCCTGATGTAGACAATTTTTGCATATAGCCACTTCATAAACCTTAATCTGGTTGGTGACCCTTGATTGGCCCAATCACCTACCAGAGTTCCAAATCAATGTCGACTGAAACTTGCATTCACTCTATGGATGTTGGCCTGTGAGATCACAATTAAGGATGATAAGAGATACATTAAGTGGCTTATTAAGAATGATGGTGGTCATTGAAGACCTCTCTCTTGCCCAGATTATGTTTTCTCTCAAAAGGTTCAAGTTTTTTTAGGAGGGACTGGCCACAGGCCCACAGGAAGCAAGGCTTCTCTTCTTGGACTACACGGCCCAGCAATATAGATAATGTCAGGAGTTATGTCAGTAATATGACATCATCTGAGATGTCCATTTATGGGATCTCTAGTACAGAAATTGTTGGGGATCAGTGCTACTTCTTTTATCCCTTGATGTTTTCTGGCTTCTGTTCGCCCTTGAAGAGCTTAAAATCGTTGGGAGAATGAGAATTGGTGAAAACAGTACAAAGGAAAAAAAATTAAAAAGAAAATTCATACTAAACAAAATGTATGAAAGGTATTCTGCAGGACAGTGTTTGCCATAACAAAGTTGGAGAATGATCTGTGTTTTATAAATGTTCAACCCTCAGTTGTTGCTTGCTAACTCCATGTTATCTGCCATGTGCCTCTCTTCAGTGGTTTCACTTTCAACCCAGCTGCCATTAATTTGTTTCCTGTTGATGGTCCAATGCAAGTAAGTACTGTTCTTGGCACAATGTTTCTTAAACTGCTTTCTCGGTATTCATGTATCCAGATGACGTTGATGTGCTTATTATTTTGTTCTTCTCTTATCTCAAAACAATAAGGTATGATCAAGACATTGCTAGAGTCTTGATTATTGGTTTTGATGCTTACATCACAGATAAGTGGAGTGGATTTTGTGGCAATCAATTTGATTGATTTTGATCTATTTTGTCTTCTTTTTTAAATGGGAAGTAATTTATGTAAATTAATAATTTGCTGTTAAGTTGTGTGGAAATCTGGTCAGTACCTAGTGCCACAATTTACTTGGAATTTGTTTTGCTAGTGTAGTGCACATATTAGCATAGTGTAAAGGTCTGGTCATGCAACTAGACCTTAGGGCCACGATTTAGATGTGATTTCTTTCAGGGTCGGTTCACACATTTGCTGCTATCTTACTGAATATTCACATGAAGATACTAGGGCCATTGCCCTTTTCTTTCTTAACATATTGCAGTCAGTTCAAAAAGAAATTTGTGGCACCAGGCAAGCTGGTGTGATGCAAGCAGGCCTATTTTTTTCTCTGGAAAGGGATAAGGTAACTAGAGTGCCAATGTTAGAGTTTCATTTTCTGGACTTTGCATCATATAGTCCTTACGACCTCCCTAGAATGTCTTGTACTTGTATGTTGTTGCTATTGAACTATTGTGGAGTATGGACCATTCTTGTGCCCTTTGGATTTCATCCTTTATCCCTCTCGCTGTGGACATAATGTTGCCCGACTCCTTGTCTTTGGCTTTATGATCCACAAATTGTTTATTTTTTTTGGTTTTCATTCCGAAGTCTGCTACAGATACTGTTATATGATGTGTAAGTTAAGTATCAGCTTTAAATGATATAATATTGTTCGGCTTTGAACGAGTTGCTCATTGTTGACTTGCTCTTGAGTAGAATGCTTATGCTGAGGAGACAGCTGATCCATACCAGGCAGATGAATTAGCTGTGTAGGTTGATGGCTGCTATTCTCACCCTATGGAATTGTTCCGGCATCAAAGATATCGCTTGATCGATGTGTACATAAAAAAATAGTAGAGAGTATTCATCTCATTCTTTATGTTAATATAAGCTGACTAATCAGTTGCACAGAAATTCCCACATTGGTCAATGAATAGAGAATATAGCATGTTCAATAAATGTTACAAGTTTTCTCAAAAAACATCGACTGTTGTAGCAATTCTTTTAATGTTGATTACACTTAGCTAGAAATCCCAGGGCCAGCAGCGAGGTAATTCAAAAATAACGATCTTCTCCTGTGTATAAAGTACCCAAAGACTTGGTGTATGCCATGGATGAGTCACCGTGGAGTTCAGAAACTGGATTAGAGTTTAGCAGGTAGGGACGGCCCGCCGGAAGAGCAGCGCGGTGTTTAAGAAAGTCCTTTTCAACGAGGGGGTCGACAAGCGAAAAGGGTACGGACTGTAGCACGGAGCGGAAGCTTGAGAGCATGTTAATGAGGTGAGTGCGGATGGCGCCGGTAATTTCGTTAGCGAGGGAGAAAGGGGAGCTATCGACGTCGAGGTGGAGGGTACGATTGAGGGCGGAGAACACGGCGGCGAAGAGGAAGGAGGAGAGAAGGGAAGCGGTGGAGGAGGGAAAGGGGCCGACGAGATGGACGTGGAGAGGAACGGAAATTTGAAGGGATAGAAGGTGGGAAGTGCAGGGAGGTGGGAGAAAGGGGAGTCGGAGAGGGGCATCTTCAGGGACGCCGGCAGTAAGACGAAAGTGTAGTTGCTTGCTTCTCATTTGACACGGGATTGGTGGGCGAGGACGGTATCAAGGCCGAAGATGGGAGGAAAAGCGTCGGAGACGAAAATTATGAGAAAGGCCTACATGAAGGAGGAGCAGGAGCAAGAAGGGAGCATTTTGATTCCCTGTAGCCCCTTCGCCGGTGGCACGGAAGCTTGAGGAGCAGAAACGGAGATCGAGAGGGACATTACTCTCCGATCATCGTCTCAGTTGTCTGAGAGTTATGGGCTGCAATCGAGCTCTATGACTGCGAGGTCAGGTAAGAACAGATTCTCACAAGATCCGATAGGAGACAAGCGGGTAATCGGATTCAGCTTCATTTCCTTGCTCCGTGCCAGCGGGTCATAATAAATTATAAACCCTTTTATTTAATTATTTAAATAGTGGAATTAAAGCATAGAATTTCTTTATTTAAGGATGAATAATTGAAGTTAAAATTGAAAACAACGAGAAAATTATAATAATATTATAATAAAAACGGGTCTGTGGAATAGGTAATAAATAATCCTAGAATATTAATTTCCATCATTTTCTTATTAAAACTGGAAAGATTTTCTGCGAAATCTCTGTTTCTGATATGGTTGCAGTGCTGCGAGAGCTCCTACGGCGAAGCATAAGAAAGCATTACACAGATCAAGATCGGAAAAGTTTATACAGCATCAATCTCTCTGTACTTTGTTCCGTACGTAAGAACTTGGCATTGGAGCCCACTGCTTCTCGCTACAGAGCACGTTCTTTAATGGCAGACCATGTTCCGCCAATATGGAATTACAGGCGAGAAACTCAAGCCTCAGCAGCTATTTCTTTCGGCAATACAAGCGCACCAGCCTGAGACGAACTGCTCGCCCATCGACTTCTGCAGTATCCGATAGCTTCTTTAAGCATCCGATCACGTTCCTCTGAACTCATCCCACTGTAGTAATCATCCTTCGGAGAAGACTGCACAGGATGCATCGACCTAGACTTCATGGACTCGTACACGGAACCAGTTCCAGTCGTGCTGCAAATCGTTCCTTCATCTACGGTCATGCAGCACATCTTGTACGGTCTGAAACTCTTCTTTATCGATTTCCAGCAACTTCTGATGAAAGCCTGCTTCTGGGTATTGCTGGAGACCGAGTATGTCTTGTAAAAAGGGGGGCGGTTCGGGGTACCGACCGTCTCTCCTCCGAGGTCCAGCACCCATCCGTCGACTGCAGGATCGTAATGCATTTCCAAGAACCCCATTGGAGCCGGACCCATCAATTACTTAGAACTCACAAGCAGGATTCTGGATTTGCTTCTGGGTAAGAAAAAAAACTGGTGGAAGTGGCGGGGTAGGCGTTGCAGTGCTGAGACATGTTTTAAGGATTTACGGCGCGGTTTTGTATGGAAAGACAGGGCCTTGAGCAGATGATTTAGGAGCCATAGATTCCGCTTCCGTGCAGTCAGAAAGAAGGTAAGATGATTTAGGAGCCAAAGATTTCGCTTCCTTGCAGTCAGTCAGAAGGTTATGGATTCTTTTTTCTGCAAGTCTAATTCAAGAAAGTGATGGGATTGAATTGAATCGCCGGTAATTTCTGAGAGTTCGTGGGGGCTTGCAGTGATCTTTGGTGATTGTTTTAGGCAGGGTATAGCGTTCTTGCTTTATAGTCTATCAAAGTGGATGAGTCAATGTGGTTCGGTTCAACTATTTTGGTCCGGTTGGTCCGGTTGTATTTTAGCTTCCCTGGATTAATTTAGCTCCAATTAGATTCATTTTCAGCAATGGTAAATTTTGGGTTATTTTTTCAGAATTTGATTTGTCACCGCTGAGTGGGGTCGGAGTTGGTAGATGAAGCTGAGGCAAAGCCAAGCGGATCCCCTAATCGGTAAACCACCGTACCTTTACTTTAAATACCGTCGTTCCACTCTCGAAAGATCCGGAATTCGGCTCCACCTCTTGCCGCTTGGAAGTTGGAACTCTCGTGGATCTCTCTAGGTTTTCTGTTTTAAATTTTTTATTTGTGCCTTTTCAAGATTATTTGATCAGTCTAGGGTTTTATACTGATCTCTGGTCCGAGCTGTTCTCCTTTTCAGTGCAAGTATTGAGATGGCTACTGAATCGAAGGTAGCAGCAGAAGATGCGAAGATAGATCTCTTCGAAGATGATGACGAATTTGAGGAGTTTGAAATCGGCGAAGGCAAGTTTCTTTGTTCCCGTTTCCTTTTCCTTTCTGCTTCTCTGATGTTTATTATATTGTGTGATATCTCTTGCTTAGGGAGTAAAATATGTAGTTTAGGTTGTCTATTTTCCTTGGGTTGGATTCATTGATCTTTTTTTGGTAAATTGGTATATTATGTTGAATGTCGGATTTAGCCGAATGTTGATGCCCTAGCTGCTTAGGGTTATGTCGCTTACCTCATACTGATGTTGCCTTAGTTTATCGTTGTTGCAATTTTTTCTGTCTTGGGTTTCACTCTCTTAGTCGTTGGAAGGTTGCCATTGCAATTGACGAAATGCTGTGGTCTAGTGGGTACTACTATATCTTTCAAAAAAAAAAAAAAAGAGCGTACCATTATTGCAAAACATTGCAAGTTTTTCATATCTAATAGGTTTGTTCCGTTTAAAATTAAAATTTTCATATCTTTTTGTGAGCAACTGTGCCCCTCTTCGCGTTCTCTATTACTTGCTACCTTACAGACTTTTCAAGTCAAATTGGTAAGAGTGCTCCTCTTTGCCCGTAATTGGCTAAAGTCTTTCATCTAAAGCAATATGTAGCTGAAATACATTTATTTCTTTGCCATCATAGGTTTCTCTACCATGTCTACTTCTGACTTGGCCACTTTGATAATGTGAATGACTGGCTCTATAGATAATTGCTTATGCGTACAATGTTTTCAATCACTTTTTACGAGCACAAGGAAGTGTGATGTTGGATTCTTTGTTTTTAGGGTTATAGTTTTCATATATAGTTCTGCTATCTTCAGATTAGCTGAATATGAGTAAGAATGGCAGTACCCTTCTTACATTCTTAGAGTTTCTTTAATTTATACTCTTGGACTGAAATAGAAGCTGAACGTTTATAGCTATGGTTTGAGAACTGTTCACTATTATAACACTGGTGTTTGTCAGGGAGATGGGAGTATCCATAGGATTAGAAGATTTTATTGCAAGGGGTGCTACTTGCTCTAGAATGTACACTGCAAGTGACTTTATGTTCCTACAAAAAAAAAGAAAAAAAAGAAAAAGAAAACAGAGACCTGTCTTTACAAGGGGAATCTTACGCCGCATAAAATTCTGGTTCAGCTCAGTCTGCCCTTATTAATTGATAAAGTTATATGGTAAGTTGGCAACCTCACTTTGGATCATAAGTGATGCACGTTGAAAGAAAATATTCGCAACCCGAATCATAGAGCAGCATTTCTTTTCTTGCATGCTCTTCACATGATATTTATGTGCCATTAAACACTTAAAGAAATGGCCATTATGATGTTTAATGGATGTGAAAAGGCTGCAGCATGTGCAAGCACAATGTAAAACCTACTACTGCAGTATGTTATGAAACCAGCTACCACTTAACTTGCTAAAGATGGTATGTTGCTACTGCATTCCTGAAACCTACAAGCAAGCCGTGAATACTTAAACGTACAACTGGAGTGGGAATGCTTTGGTGCACAATATGCACACTTTGGTAAAATGTCCTTCATTGCATGTCATGTGTCACTTGCACGTTATTCGCTGAGAATATAAAAACAAACATGTTGATCTCTTTAGAATTATTTCTCAGACATTTGTGAGGAAAACTTGAAAGTTACCCTCCACTAACCTCTTTTTGCTGAGGATTACATAATAACCACCTGCCAGTATGAGCGTAGACATGTCCATCATTGTTTGAAGCTCCCTATCAAAGGGGCTCTGAATTCTGTTTGCTATTACTCAGTTCATACACACTAAACATGATTGATGAGTCAGATTATGTTCTTGTATATCGATATAAAGGGCTTGGGCTTAAACCATTTTGAGAGAGAGAAGACCTCTTCAGTTCCTAAAGCAAGATTTTCCATATGGCCCTGTTCAGTGAAATTGTTAATGTTTCTTTAACTGTCATTGACTTTGGAACATGGTGGTCCAAGAGTGCACTTGTTAATTTCGCACTTGGTAGTTGTAGGACAATGCTTGCATTGCTATGCTTGATAGACCAAGAAAAAGTTGTCTGGCATTTTTCCTGTACTGAAAGACAGCACCAGCACTGTTCTTCCACATGCAGCGGAAGTGACTCTAAGTTATTTCTGGTGATATCCCACACGTTTCCTTTGTTCATCCTTCGAATGAATTTTAGCCAATCCATAAAATCCTATAATTATTTGTTGTAGAATTTGGAGATACATTAGGAGCAGTTGCCAGTTGTTATCCAGAGGATTAACTGCCAGTCAAAACAAACGAGAGCACATTATGAACATTGTGTGTTCTTCAACCCAAATGTGTTTTATATGATCAAGAAATTTGGATAGAAAAAAAAACATTGTTAAAATAATCGTAGTTTGGTATTTTTACCTTCTCTTGTGGGCATTATGAGTTTCCCCATAGAACTGTTTTACGTATGTCATGTTGTACTTATTTTTCTACTGTCTGAACGATTCCATTACTGGGTGTGCTAAACTTATTAGGTGTGTACTAGTTTGCTTGCTATATGCATTTAACTCTACTCACTTGCCTTGTTATGTCACAGAATGGGATGATAAGGAAGAGGGGAGTGAAGCCGTGCAGCAGTGGGAGGATGACTGGGATGATGATGACGTGAATGATGACTTCTCTGTGCAACTTAGGCGGGAGCTGGAGATTAGCACTGAGAAGAACTGAACTAACCTTACCCCTTTTTATATCTTGTCCATCATCTAAACATGTTCCCTAGTGGTAGCAAAATGAATGCAGTTCTTATTACGTAGCCCAACTTCCTATTATTGATGAAAATGCTACTATGGTTGTGACCAGTACGACCTGAAATAGCAGGGGGAGATTTCTTGACTTGCTGGCTGCACCCCATATATGCCCTCGGAGTGTGAAATCTTATGACTTTGAATTTGATTTGAGGGTTGTTTTTTGGTGATGATCTGGGCGTCTTTTTTTGTTGTCTTTTGATTCCCCGCTTGATCAAGGCTGTAGGTTAGTTTAGCTGTTCACGAGTAATTGGATCTAATAGGTGACCAGACAGGCAGCAGATGGAGTTCCTATGAGATGGAGCGTGCTTGCTTCACAGCCGGCTCCTTCACCTTTCAGGGACCATCTGCTCAATTACTAAATTTTCTATCCCACGCGTATTACTCCGAAACCTGATGCTGTTGAAATAGAATTGCTTGTTGTTTAGATGCTTAATTAGAATGTTAGTTGGAATCTTTGCTGTGGAATGATGAAGATGAAGTTGGGCGAGTGGAGTAAGAAAGCCCGTGGTATGGGCGAGAGACGGAGCGGAGCTTCCTCCCAAAAGACTGGTGGAGCTGCACATCGTAGGGGACGATATTGACGAGCAAAAGACCGGAGAAGCTGCATGTCTCAGAGGATAGTCGCGAGGTTAGCTGTTTATCTGCCTAGTTAGTTGTGCTTTTGCACTAAACTAAGTCAAATTACAACATCTATTCAGTTGTATTTGAGTAAACAACGTGTGATAATGTTAAAGATTATCTAGGAAGAGGGTGGGCATCGGGTCGGAATAAAACCGGAGACGTGGTTAAATTTCCAGGGATGGAAAATAAATACGCCGAAACCAGGAAAGCTGAACTTTAATCGTGGCTCTTTTACAGATCTCAGCTTCATCCGTCCCCTCTCCCCCCACCTCTACAAATACGCTGCCCACTTCTCCTCTTTCCCAGACTAAAGAAGAGCAAGACTGGTATCTCTAGCTTTCTCGCTTGCTTCATTTGTTTCGAGATCATTAAATAATATTCCTGTCTGTTTCTTGGATGAGTTTTAACCAGCACAATGGCAGCTGCATCAGTGGTGCTCCATTCTCTTGTGGCGAACTCCATATTGCCGAATGGTCGTGCTCAGTTTCCCCCTCATGGAAGGAGGACAGGTCGATTGGTGGTGAGAGGTCAGGGAGAGGCAATTAAGCCGCTTTGACAACTTTGATTCTTCTGAGTAACGAATCCATTTCATCCTCGATCTAAGAGCTAACAGAGGATATTTTATCTTTTTTTCTCAATGGCGTAGGAGCAGAAGCAGAAGCAAGCAACCCCAGTGCCGAGTACCCCTCCGCCCCCAGCCCCTGCTCCCAAGGTGAGCACCTCATTCTCCGACGTGCTAGCATTCAGCGGCCCGGCGCCAGAGAGGATTAACGGGAGGCTGGCAATGATCGGAATCGTCGCGGCCCTTGGAGCCGAACTAGCCCAAAGTGACCCGGTGTTGACACAGTTGAGCAACGGTGGCTTGAAGTGGTTCGTGGGAGCCACAGCGGTTCTGTCAGTTGCGTCGTTGATACCTCTGTTTAAAGGGGTGAGCGTTCAATCGAAATCGGAGGGGCTGATGAACTCCGAGGCTGAGCTGTGGAACGGACGGTTCGCGATGCTGGGAATTGTGGCGTTGGTCTTCACCGAGTATCTCAAGGGGGGAGCTCTTGTGTAAATATGTACCTTGAAGCTAAAAGCACAAATGAAATATGCTGTACACTGGGTGATAATTTGGTGGAAGATGGAGGAGAAGTTGAGACTGCAAATACTTTGTGTCTGTATTTTCTATCGAATACTATAAAATTAATTGACGAAAATTGCTGTTTTCTACTTTTCTTTGCAGAATGATACTAAAAAATTATCATAAAAAGAAACTGGCGTCGCCCGGACTCGAACCGGAGACCTTCAGTGTGTTAGACTGACGTGATAACCAACTACACCACGACACCAAGATACGACGTTGGATTTAAATTTTAATAATCTATTTAAATTTTAATAATATACAAAGACTACTTATTTTTGACACACCTCCTTTATATGCAAATTTATAATTTATTATATTATAATAAACTAAGGAGAGAACAAAACAAAGTTACGAAAGGAGGAATTTTTTTAAATATATTATTGGAATTAATAAAAAAGGAAAAAAAGAAATATTAGGAAGAATTAGGAAAAGAAGATTATTTTAAAAAAAATGCCGTTATAATGACTTAGAAAGCCGCGTAAGCTGCCATATCACGTGTGAAACTCGACAGCTCACTCGTACGTGTGAGTGAGCATTTTCCAAATGAGGTCGCAATGGTCATAGAATCTGAAAAAGTTCATCTTCTAATCTAACAATTGTATCTGACTACTACGCGATGACCACAGATCGGACGGTCAGGATTTATACTCAGCTTCAGTGTAGAGATCTGTATTCGCTTTGAAAACCAACCAACCCATCGATATGGTCCGTGCAGAGGAAACTGCTCTGTCCCCTTCCAGCCTTCCTCCTCTCGGTCGGCGTGGGCTCTCCGACAAACTCTTTAAGTTTTTATCTCTTTTCGTTGTTCGGTTTCCCCCTGAATATCGATCTCCTCTCTGGCCTGCCTCCCCTGGTCTCTCGTTTTTTTCCTTCTCTCTTCTCTCCTTAGAGAGTTTGGGTAGTAAAGAGTCGGAAAAAAAAAACCCATGGATATCCACGTGGCGCCGGCCGGCGATGTGGGTTTTCCAGTAAATGAAAAGGAAACGGAGGAAAAGAAGATTTCAGAGGTCAAACACGAGGAAGATGATGAAGAGGAAGAGGATGTTTGTCGAATTTGCCGTAACCCGGGTGACTCGGAAAACCCTCTTCGATACCCATGTGCTTGCAGCGGTAGCATAAAGTATGTGCATCAGGATTGCCTCCTTCAGTGGCTTAATCACAGCAACGCCAAAAGCTGCGAGGTAAATTTTGATTTTAATCTTTTTTAGGTCCTTTTTGCCCCACATCTTGGTTGAAGGTTTAGTCTGGCCGATCTTTGATAGTCCTTCAGCACTGCCTTGTTGAGCAATTTAGCCTTTTTTCTTTTCTTTTTGTAGCAGTAACCTTGTTCGATATTTATTTTTCCTAATTTCGATAAAAAAAAATGATGGTCAGGTCTCATCCCTATGTGCAATCTAGTCATATGAGAGGATCTATTATAGTTGGCTGAATTTTTCACTATCAGATATTGGATGTGCTAGCTGCTGCTACTGCATCACTTGGCATTTATAAAAAAGATATTTTCGATTTGCTTATCGGACATCTATCATTATTTATGTTCACTTCGCAGATCTGAGGAGGTTAAAAGGTTAGGAAATGAATAATAACAACCTCTACAGTTAGGATCACTGACATATTGCAAAACGAGCGAGTACCAAATTCTCTGTTCACTAGTAGCTGCGGAAGTGTCCTTAGATATATGTTTCCTCTGAAAGTCATTTAAACCCTGTGAGTTGAATTGATAAACTCATTACTTTTGGATGTAGTTTACTTTACCATTATATTGGATATTTTAGTGTCAACAAAAAGGAGAATGGCCCACCCATTCGTCCTAGAGTTCTGATAAAGTGGTTGCTTCTGACTTGGAAGATGTAGCCTAGCGCTTTCATCTTTATTACTTAATTACAATTTTTAAACTCGAGAACAAGAATTGGAATGATTAAGTGAGACTCAATGGAGCCTCAATATACACCAGAACCCACAAAAAGAGGTAAAATTCTAAGAGAGCCTTACACCCTCTGGAGCCTAAAGGCATCAGCATTTGGAGTTGGCCTCAGAAGATATGGGTCTAAATGCTTTAAATCCATGATGGGCCATCAACTGCATAGCAAGAACCCAGGAAAGAGTGCTTTATTTTCTGTGATCAAATTACATCTAAACTTTTAATTGTTCTAGAAAGGATGTACTATGCAACCTTTTCCAAATGAATTAATTGCAACTTCTCCTACATTGGAGGAATCTTCAAACATGGGTTGCCAAAGATAAAAACTCTGTCGATTTCTCTGGTCCTCTGGATAGACAGGCAAAACTACCGAACTGGGATTGCCACAAGAATACATACCATTTCCAATGCAAGTCTCCTACCATCAACTTCTCCTTGTTTGTGTTTTTAAGGCAAGTGGAATACCATCTCACCCCATCATGTTGATGTATCAGTTATAAAGCCCAAGCATTATAATCTTTGCATCTTAGAATCTTCATCTCCAGCTTATGTGATTATTGATAATGAAAATTGAATTGTTCATAAGCTAGTTAAGCATGTTTGCAGTTTGAAAGTCCTCAGAAAATTCTTATCATGGGAAAGATTAAGTGTCATTTGGTAAGTGAAAGCAGTTCATTCTCCTGCATTTATATGGAGGTGGCATGGGTTGTCTGAAGAAACAGTAAAAACCTTCCCATCAAGCTTTAGGTGGTGGGATATGAGAAGTTTTCAATAGTCTCAAACCAAATTTCACCACTGTATTGTCTTCAAAAGTCGTGTTTATTCTGAGACTGCCTCCAACTACACGAATGCAATAGAACTTAATAATCGAATAGCTTGTCTTAACAATGAACCCCCAATCTCTTAGTATTTTTTCACAAATTGAGGTATCCAACTATTACATAGTGGATATTAGACTTGACCTGCGATTCAGCTTTCTAATTCTCCAGGAAAGAAGCCAGGTAGTAGATTATTAGGAGGTTCTTGTGGAATTGGAAGAAAACATCCCTTTTCTTGGGTTACTTTTCAGCCAATAACAAGAGTGGCAGGCAAGTTAAATCATGGAAAAGCAATTGGCAGATTAAAAAAATGAAGCATTTAGTTTTACCACTTCTTCCCTACTGGATTTGTAATAATTTTCCTTAACAGTAGATTTAGCTGGGAAAAGCATGTGCTTTTACATGCAAGCAAGCTGTTTTGTCTGTGCGAAGTAGATACCCAAATTCGGGTGAGTCAAAATTTGACAAAATCCCCTATTGCTCATGTAGTTACAAGGGCGTTTAGATTTAAAGTTACCGAATGGATGACAATGATGGTATTTGATTTATAGTTATTTACTCACTACGTACTGCTGGCGCTGTTTGATAGATGACTATAATATGATGACCACTTGTTTGTTGGTTTCTATCTTTATTTTTTTTCTGCTTTGATGATCCAGTGTACCACTGGAAAGTGTTAACTGTGTTTTACATTCTAAGTTTTTCAAGAAAGATGAAGTCTTTTCTTTGTAATAGTTTATATAAATATTTTCATGTCGTGGTTCAGTAATTTTTGTCTAATATGTCAATAATATATATTGCAGGTATGCAAGCATGCATTTTCGTTTTCTCCCGTCTATGCTGAGAATGCACCTGCCAGGCTACCTTTTCAAGAGTTTGTGGTAGGAATGGGGATGAAAACTTGCCATGTCCTACAGTTTTTTGTCCGGCTTGCTTTTGTACTTTCTGTGTGGCTGCTCATAATACCATTCATCACATTTTGGATTTGGAGACTGGCATTTGTGAGGAGCTTTGGTGAAGCACAAAGTCTGTTCCTAAGTCACTTTTCAGTGACTATGGTTCTCACAGATTGTCTCCATGGCTTTCTTCTTTCCGCCAGCATTGTGTTTATCTTTCTGGGGGCCACTTCCTTGAGGGATTATTTCAGGAATCTTCGGGAGCTTGGAGGTCAGGATGGTGAGAGAGATGATGATGGCCAGGATAGACAGGGTGGAAGGATGGTTAGGAGAGCTCAGGGCCCACCAAACAGGGTCCTGGCTGCTGATGCAAATGGTGAAGATGCTGCTGGAGGGCAAGGAATTGCTGGGGCAGGTCAGTTGATTAGAAGAAATGCAGAAAATGTTGCTGCACGTTTGGAGATGCAAGCTGCACGACTTGAAGCACATGTTGAACAGATGTTTGATGGCCTTGATGATGCTGATGGGGCAGAAGATGTGCCCTTTGATGAGCTTGTTGGCATGCAGGGACCTGTTTTCCATTTAATTGAAAATGCAATAACAGTGAGTCCAGTGTCCAACTTCTTTACCGCTTCACTTAGAATGGAATTGAAAATTGTGGATATTTGCTTGTCGACACATTCAGGATGGATTAGGTGTTTTCTTTTAAATTCTTTCGTATTTAATGTCTTGCTGAAGTAGCAAATCTTTAAGATATTATACAATATTTCTTTTCTGAAAATCAACAATTGCTTAATTCCTGCACATATGACTTGAATTCTTTTCTACTACACGTACTTATATATACTGTGTTGAAGTTATAGGCTATTTTCTTTTTTTTTTCATTTTTGTTTGGTTGTGGTTTTTAATTGCTATGATTTCTTTCTTTCTTTACAGGTTTTAGCTAGTAATGCAATATTTATTGCTGTCGTCATCTTCTTCCCTTTCTCACTAGGACGACTTGTTCTCTTCTATGTTTCTGGGATTTTCTCATCTTCATCTCGGGCATTATCAGCTTCCTCGTCTCTTGCAGAGACAGCAGTTTCCATTGCTAACGACACATTGAAGAGCACACTAGTGGCTGTTACGAACATGTCGTCTTCTGGGATTCATCGTGAGGAAGGGCCATTTGGCCATGTTGTGGAGATGGTTGCTGAATCCTTGAAAGTAAATACAAGTGGGGTAAATGAATCGATCAGTGTTGGCACACAAGTTACCACAGAACTGTTGAAAGGAGCTGGTAGTGGTGCATCACGCTTTTCAGACGTCACCACTCTTTTTGTTGGATATATGGTCATATTTTGCCTGGTCTTTTTGTATCTTGGTCTTCTTGCGCTTATTCGTTATACTAGAGGCGAGCCTCTGGCAATGGGAAGACTGTATGGGTTTGCTTCTATAGCTGAGGGGATTCCATCCCTAGTCAGGCAATTCCTGGGAGCAATGAAACATTTGATGACTATGGTTAAAGTTGCTTTCCTACTGGTAATTGAATTAGGGGTATTCCCATTAATGTGTGGCTGGTGGTTAGATGTTTGTACCATCAGGATGTTAGGGACTTCACTCTCTCATAGGGTTGAATTCTTCTCTGTCTCTCCTTTGGCAAGCTCATTAATACATTGGCTCGTGGGGATTGTGTATATGCTACAAATTAGCATATTTGTTAGCCTTCTTCGAGGGGTATGCTTTCCTTCTGATTTCCACTTAGGGGAACCTGATATTATTCTTTTTTATTTGCAACTGATTCTACTTTCTCAAGCGCATTTGAGTTCATCAATCTGTTAATTACAGGTGTTGAGGACTGGAGTTCTGTACTTCCTTCGTGACCCAGCTGATCCAAACTATAATCCTTTCCGTGACTTAATCGACGATCCAGTGCATAAACATGCTCGCAGGGTTCTGTTGTCTGTTGCTGTCTATGGGAGTCTGATTGTGATGCTGGTATTCTTACCTGTCAAACTTGCCATGCGACTGGCACCATCCATCTTTCCATTAGACATCTCGTGAGTAGTACACACTCTCTCTTAACATACATATGGTGATAAATGCACTTTTTAAAATTATATATAACTTACGGTTTTATCTGTGTATCGGCAGTGTCTCTGATCCATTTACTGAGATTCCAGCAGACATGCTCTTGTTCCAAATCTGTATACCGTTTGCGATTGAGCATTTCAAGCCAAGAGCAACTATCAAGACTCTTCTGCGGCAGTGGTTTACGGCAGTTGGTTGGGCGCTTGGGTTGACCGAGTATTTGCTGCCAAGACCTGATGAGAATAATGTTGTGCAAGAAAATGGCAATGAAGAGCCAATGAGACTACATGATGTACGAAGAGGTGGGCCTGATCAGCAGCAAGATAGGCAGTTGGTGGCCCTTGCGCCCCCTCAAGATCGCCATGGTGGAAACCAGGACATTCTTGAGGAATCTGATGTTGATGATCAAACTGAGGCTGAGTAAGTAGTACCAAATATGTTTATGATGCTCTCTCTCTCTTTCTCTCTCTCCCTCCTCCTCTCTCCTCTCTCGTCTCTCTCTGTCTCAACAATTTAATGAAATTGGGTTTTTGAACCATTCAAACCATTACTAAACGAACAATGTTGGGTTTCTTACACGTGATCCAATAAACTTCACCTGAACCCAATTGATGAAATTGTAGATTATTAACATGCTTTTTATTAAAAAAAAACCGTCCTTGGTGTTTCTTGTATGAAAATTTTCTTTCATTGTGACTTTGCAATTTTTATGTTTGTTTAGTAATTGATTCTATAAAACAGAAACCACTATTGTTGTTCTTTTTGTTGTTTATGAACTTTGATTCACAAGAAAAGCTGTTGTTCTACATTTTGGAGCTGTGCTACTACTTTGTCTTGCATTATGATCCTTCACTTTTCATTTTCTGCATCATATTTGCCTGGCCAAAAAATCTGAGAATGATTCTTGCTCTTTTGCTGTCTACTGTCAAATGTGATGATAACAAATAGTGAACTAGTGCTGGTACCCAAGGAATTAATCAATACTAGTTATACTCACAAGACGTGAATATCTTTTTGTGATTTGCGAGAACAAAGTGACACTTGCAGAACGTCTAGAAAAATCACAGAATACGGCAGCTAGAGTACGTGCAGGATAGAGTTTATTTCTATGAACTTTTAAGTAGGAGTTCCTCAATACTGTTTATTTACTTTATCGGATTGATATTTTGATGCCTGTTAGTTCATAGGAATTGTTTTCTGCAGTTAAAAGAGTATTGTTTGGCTCTTCTTATTCTTGTGGTTTAAGCTCTGCTTCCAATTTGAACATATGTTCAAGATACAAATAGCTAAAAGACGGAAAAGAAAACTATACTCTGTAATTACCATTTTAAGCCTCCTAATGAGTTCTTGGTTTGTCTCAGATATGGTTTTGTACTTCGCATTGTGCTACTGCTGGTACTGGCATGGATGACACTTCTTCTCTTCAATTCAGCCTTAATAGTTGTCCCAATCTCCCTGGGACGTGCACTATTCAGTGCTATTCCTCGCCTCCCCATAACTCATGGCATCAAGTGTAACGGTAAGTTATCCTTCAAAGTTTGTTTCCCTTTGCTTCCATTCCTATTGTTATACATTTTATGCAAGTTGATCCTCACACACTAATTGGTAATTTTTTTCTTTAAAGATTTATATTCGTTCAATATTGGCTTCTACATTATCTGGACTCTGGTTGCTGGGGCTCGGTATGCTCTAGAATATGTAAAAACACGGAGGGCTAGGGACCTTGCCACCCAGGTCTGGAAGTGGTCTGCTATTATTCTTAAAAGTTCAGCTCTTCTATCCATATGGGTAAGTGATTTTCTTTGTTGCATTATTATTGAATCTGTTTAGTAAGACCTGTTATAAATTGTTTTTTCATTCTGTGAACATTTTTATCACTTGGAACTTTTTACTTTTTTATCGTCACAGGTCTTTGTCATACCAGTGCTGATTGGGTTGTTATTTGAGCTACTGGTGATTGTACCTATGCGGGTTCCTGTGGATGAAAGCCCTGTATTCCTTCTGTACCAGGACTGGGCATTGGGACTCATATTTCTGAAGATTTGGACCAGACTGGTATGACTTTTGTAACCTTGTTCTTGGAAAACATGGTTTTTTGCATATAGGAGATGATTCAAATTAACCTGAATGGAAATGGCAATCCCTTTTTGTCTGTCAATGTGAAACAGGTTATGTTGGATCAAATGGCACCATTGGTGGATGAGAGCTGGAGGATCAAGTTTGAGAGGGTGAGGGAGGATGGGTTCTCAAGGCTACGGGGCCTTTGGGTCTTACGAGAAATTGTGGTTCCCATAGTGATGAAGCTACTAACAGCCCTCTGTGTACCATATGTTTTTGCACGGGGTGTGTTCCCGGTGCTTGGCTATCCATTGGTAGTCAACTCGGCGGTCTATAGGTTCTCATGGATTGGCTGTCTCACATTGAGCGCCATCTGCTTCTGTGCAAAGAGGTTCCATGTGTGGTTCACCAATCTCCATAATTCAATTCGCGATGACCGTTATTTGATCGGTCGGAGGCTACACAACTTCGGTGAGGATGCTGGAGCCAGAAACGATGAGACGGAAATAGTTGCAGAGGAACAAGAGGATGATGATCCAGTAGTGCTGCATGAGCAAGAAGCTGATGTGGGTCTGCGGTTAAGAAGGGGTCACCAAGTGGAGGAGCAGATGGTGGCGTAGCTCGAGGACAGAAATTTCGGTTTTGTTTATTAAGTTTGTATACTTAGGAGGCCATGAGCCCAATACTTCTAATTAGAAAAAAAATGTTGGTGTATAGATGTGTCTGAAAAACACAAATTTGTAGCGTCTGTAAAGCTGTTTTTGTTCTCTAAAAGTTCAGTCTAACATGGCAACTCTCTAGTTTTGGATTTTTTATTTGATGGGAAAGCTTGGAGAACTTTGAACTTTTCAAAGTTGGACTCTATTCGTGTTCTTATTCTTAAAGTGTTCTCTATTAGTGTACGTGAACAAAGTTGGACTCTTCTACAAATTTCAAAAAATAGAACCTGCCTTTCGATTATTAATGGGAGTGACCACATTGACCAAAGAGATGCTCAGTCTGATTTCCCTCATTAATTATTGTTTTTAATATAATTTTATATTTACACATTTATAATAAATAATATTTTTTTAAAAAAAAATGCTACATTCTTATGTAAATGCTTTTTTGACGTAATAATTTTTTTCCTCTTTCGCCATTTCTTTACTTCACTTTTAGCATAAAAATAAGATTAGATCACTTAGATCACTTATGATAGGGGTGGCATGGAACCGAACCTGTTCATAAACTCAGCTCAGATTAGGCTCGGTTCGAAAACATTTCGGCAAGTTTGTGCTTGGCTCGATGCTACCCCTATGCTAACCATGGGCTCTAACAAGCAATACAACTATTGCACATGCAGTCCTGCATTCTCAGATGTAGTTTGGGTGAACAAATAACAAGATCAGATTTCTCATTCTTAAAGAATACATGAAATGAGAACTACACAAGTTTTTTCAAAAATGGAGTTCTTTTCTGGAACTTCAGATGCAGTTGCAAGCGACCGCTTGACATTAGGGGAGGGTGTTCAAATGACCAGTGTTTGGTAACCACTCCTTGATCGCATTTCTTCTCATGCAACTTCTGGGCTCCTCTGCTCTGGTCATTTGAGGTCTTGGACTACAGACAGGTAAACTAGTTTTGGCAGCAACCAAACTAAGCTCTCAGAAGCCTCTTAAAACCAAAGATCAGACATAGCACAAACAAAGAGATCCGAACCATGATCTTGTGCGTTTAAGAAAAGTTGAGTATCTACACTGTTAAAGCATTGACCCGTTGTATGAATCCTGCTGATAGAGCCTCAATGCCCGCAGCTTGCCACAAGAGGAGGATCTGATGCCTTGTGAAATAAGCTCAAATTTGTCAAAGCCAGTGCATCACCAAATAATGAAGCTTTCGTGGACTTTTTTATATGGACTTCAACAAAATCTCCAATCCTAGGATTCCGTACTTCAACCTCATCAGTTGCCAAACCCAATTGGGAGGGGACGAGGGTATTGCGGAAAATAACACGATGTCCTCTGTCACTCTTTCCTATTAGCTCCGTCTCAGGAGCTCTCTTATTTGGTCCTTCAACCAATACAAGTTGGACGGTCCCAATTTGAGAGTCGTAACACCGACCTGTTGATTCACGGAAGGCTTCAATGAGTTCAGTTAGTCTCCGTTGTTTGACTTCCTCAGGAACATCATCGACATAGTTTCTATGTGCATGAGTCCTTTCTCTCATGCTATATGCAAACATGTATGCCATGTCATAACCGACGTCTTTTATTAGGCTAATAGTATCCTGATGATCCTCCTCGGTTTCGCCGCAGAAGCCTGCAAATGAAGGACATGAAAATTGAATACATTTTAGTTAAAAGTCGTCTAGTAGACATCTCAAGTTATTGGTGTAAACCCTTGACTAAAAGTTTTGGTAAATGTAAATAATCTAGTAAAGGGTCCATAGTGATTCAAGCAGTTCTAGTGATTAGGAAGATCAAACTGTTGGAGAGATTACTCTACAGTTTACTGCTGCATCCACTGCTTTTATTGGCCAACAAATTACTAATGTCAGACGATCTATAAACTTTTGATCCATTTTCAAGCTACATAATCAAGCCAAATTGGGGGATGTTACAGTATGAGACAGAACAACGTTGTTAATGCAAAACCTTGGGAGCCAACCAAATGATACGGATATAGCCAAAACCAATGATAAACTTTATTGGCCAGAAAAATTAAGAAGCTTATCTGAAAATAACAAGAAGAGGATTGCTAAAAATCACAATGCTATAGTGGCCATAATATCTGTCTTTCTTGGAACATTAGATGACTTTACATATTTTTAATATGTATAGAAAATCGCCCTTTCAGAAAATAAGCAAAAAGCCAGTTTTATAGGGGAAAGCTTGATACACATGCAAAGGTAACCAAATAAACAAAGAAAAGAATGATCGACAAGGAAAAAAACAAAGTAGTGTTCAGGAAGAGCCTTACCACATATGAAATCACTGCTTATCCCAACATCAGGAATAATATCTCTAATTTTCTTCACAAGATCCATATATGCCTCTCTGCTGTATCCTCGTCTCATTCTTTCAAGCACAGAGGTACTCCCAGACTGCGCTGGTAAGTGAATACTTTTGCAGATATTATATCTCTCCCGCATTAGAAACAGTAAGTCATCAGGAAAATCTTTAGGATGCGGTGACGTATACCTAAACCTCATATCAGGGAATTCTGTGGATAGACAGCCCAATAAATCAGAAAATCTCAACCCCATGTTCTTCACTTTATACATACTTGAAAAGCCTTCACTGAATTTCCAGTTTGTTCCTGGTTCAATACTTTTATCAACTCCTGAATCATCATTATAACTATTGACATTCTGACCCAGTAACATTATTTCTCTCACACCATCATTCTGGAGCTCACCAACCTCCCTTACAATAGATTCGACAGGACGTGACCTCTCTCTGCCCCTTGTGAAAGGTACTATACAGAAAGAGCACATATTGTTACATCCTCTCATAATTGAAACAAATGCAGAAACAGAATTGGTTGAAATCCTAACTGGGCTTATATCAGCATAGGTTTCTTCCAGGGAAAGAAGTGTATTGATCCCCTTCTGGCCATAGTCTACCTCTTCCAGCAGACGAGGAAGGTCCCTGTATGCATCAGGTCCACAGACCACATCAACCATCTTATCTGCATCGAGTATCTTATCCTTTAACCTCTCAGCCATGCAACCAAGGACAACCACCTTAGGGGGGTACTTGGAGTCAGCCCTTCCAATCTTTACATTGCTCTTCCATTGGCGCTTAAGGAACCAGAAATAGTTTAGCCTTTGCCATACCTTCTGTTCTGCATTGTCTCGGATTGCACAAGTGTTGATAAAAATAATTTCTGCACTCTCAGGTATCCCCACCACTTCTGAGTACCCAGCTTTCTTCATGATTGAGAGGACAATTTCCATGTCATTAACATTCATTTGACATCCGTAAGTCTCATGGTAGATACGGCTTCGGTTAGAAAGCTCAGAAACAGATGTGGACCTTGACAAGAAAAGATAAACGTAATATAAGTTGTATTATCCAAGTAACAGTAAGCAATGCACTCTGCAGATTGTTATATGCATGCATCTTTTAATTTAGAATGAGAAATAAATCCTTTGTTCATGTCTCTTCCTATTTTTAAATGTTACTCACATTTTCAGAAAAAAAAATATAGACAAAATAGCCAGGCAAAAGGTAGCAAAAGTGAAGGAGATCTTCACACAGACTGTAGAAGGATCTTGGCACAATCCACCTTCAAAGTGTGCCGCTGCAGAACTGACCAGATAGTTGAATGGAGAAAAGAAAAAATAGGTCTGAACAGGGATAGAAAATCAAAGTAATCCTATGTTCTAGCTCATATAAACGAATTATTTGAGCAAAATGAAAGCCCTCTCAGACAATTGGGACAAACAAAAGCCCGTCTGATTAACATGGATATCAGATTAACATGGATATCAGAACCACAAAGAAAGACAGGACTTCTAACCACTCAACCCCTAGGCAGTAATGTAGACAACTGTTTGCCAGGCCGCTTTAGATGCCTTTTGGATCACTAGAAGCAACGGATGCTAAATGAGTTATGGACTGATCATCAACGAATAATAATCCCATTAGAAAGAGAGAGCATATCAACATTATGAACATCAAGTTCTCATGCAAAAAAAATATTTTTTTCTTTTCTCGGAATAGTTCCTACAGTATCACAGGTAAGCAGGAGCAAATTTGACCTAATCATTCGTCTATAGAAATATGTAAATAGCCATGCACATACAAATCTCAAGCGAGTATTGAGACAACCAAGAAGGATCCTCCACGTGGAAATTCAAACTTTATGCGGTTTATTGAGTTAAAAAAGGGCTGCTTGATCAAATGACGTGCTTCTAAAAAACAGTCACTTAAAATTTCTGACATATCTTTTTTTCCTTATAAGAGTTTCATGGGATACCTTAAGATTTTCTTTTGTTCTCAGAAAGTGAAAAAGAACGAGACCAGCCAGGGAAACCCAAATTTCTTATTCCAAATTCAATCACCACGTCTTGCCCTAGATTGCAGGGGAGTAATACCAAAAAAAAAAAAAAAAAAACGGTTTAGACATGGTAGGGGAGCTCACTCTTGCTGAGATTCTGAGGCAGCAACTGCGGCCTGGGCAACAAAATCCGGGAGTGTGGCATTCGGACCCAATTTCGAGAAAGTGCTCTTATTAGCGGAATGAGAGTGGAAATGCGAGAAGCTTTTGGAGAAAGCAAGAGACGGAATCCAATAACGAGAAGAGAGAGAGTAAGGAGCAGATGAAGAAGCAACGGAGACATGTGATTTAGAAAGAGCCGAAGCGGTTAGGGAGCAGCAACGTCGAAGTTTTACGCGAAGGAATAGAGAGTGGTGTGGACTGCAGAGAGATGAGAGAGAAGACGCCATTAGCGGCAAGAAGCCAAGAGCAGTCTGGATAGGGCAATGAAAAATTTGGGGTCACTTGGAGAGTCTGAGACAGACGGCAACCGGGCTCGAGGTCGGATCTCGTGGTTGTAAACGGATTCAGTTCTTAGCCGGATTTGTCAAGTTGGATATCTTCAGATGGTAAAAAAAAGACCAGAGAGTAAGAGTGGAGAGAAGTCACAATCCTCAATTCTGAAGGTCCTACCGGGAGTCGAACCCAGGTCGCTGGATTCAAAGTCCAGAGTGCTAACCACTACACCATAGAACCACCTTGGAAAAATTAAAAAACATTTATTTATATACTTTAGATATTGTTTCCAAGGGAAAATGAATTACCTACTAACATTGCCATGTCAAGTGAATATGTTATCTGATTCTGGCGTAGTTATTCCAGTTCAACTCTTATTTCTGTAACCCAACCATCCCCCCCTTTGAACCAGAACATAAAAGAGAACATGATTCTTCCATCCATCTTTCAGTCTTTCGAATAAGGCTTTGTTGTTCTCTTTGTACCGAAAATTAAAAGAATCGGATTGGTTGATGGGTTCAAACAGACTGGCTTTTAATTGAATTTGACTCAGGGACATTTTCATGCTACAGTCAAAGAATCATGGCATCTCTGAGACAGGTCTCAACTCTCCCCTTTCCTGTACAGCCAAACTCTTTAAAAGCGAGCCACATGAAAAGAATCACAAGCTGCTTCGTATCTAGATTAGCAATCTAGTTATGCAATTTCAAAACTACCTTCAGATTAATTTTTTTTTGGCTTAATTATCCATTCTACTTCCGTTTACCAAGCTCACACCCCATCCAACAAAAAAAAGAAGAGAGCGATAAAACGAATACTCCCAAATGGAAAGCCAGTAGGTATGTCTGGGAAAAAGTAGTTACAAACAGAGGTCTAGAAGGGCACATGACAGAGAATAGTGTCTCCCCTGGAGAATATTGAAATTGTTAGATTTCCACAAGAGTCACTGACCAGAGTAATGAAAGCTCACTAGTGTCTTACCAACTACCACAGCATCTGTGGTTCAATTACACTTTGAAAACACAAGAACACTTCCTTTACAAATTAAAGGCATGCCAATTTACACCAACGACTCTTAAGGATAATTTTTTGCTTCCGAATCACATCTCAACTAGTGAGGTCTACTGGGATGCTTACACCAAAGCTACATTTAGATGCCCATCCGGTCGACTCTACACTTTGTCATCATGGAACCACCATCGCGTCTCCTTAGGGGACCTGCCATTCCTACAGTTCTTGACGTAGCGGTCATTGTCTGCAGGCCGTTGCTACAAGCAGAGAAAAGGATTGAACAATAACACTTAGAATACCGACCTTACAATGTAGTGTTTCAAAAATTAGTTACACCGGATGACAATTGATATTTGAAGGGTTCATAAAAATGAAATCCACTGCTTATGTTGTTTGTTCTAAAAGAACTTCATAAAATGTTAAACTGACAAAAGTAAGATAAAAGTAATACCTTCACCGTGGAGCTTGAAAGCATGGACAATATACTGATACAGATGGAACTCACAGTCATAGCCGGGGACCACGAATCATATAAAATGTCTGCAAGATGGCACTGAATATCAACTTGTGTAAAGAGAACAGTCAAATAGAACAGGCTCGTTCAGAAAACAAAACCACTACAATACCTTACATCAAAATGAATTTCAGCATGCTTAAGTTGTAAGTTGAAGATGCAAACAAGTGTTACAAGCTATGTACTATGCGCAAGAGAAGAAATTTACAGATGCAAGACCTACATTTTAATTATGCTTCAACACTCCCAATCTCAAGTGAGCAGATACAGAATGCAGTCATGTTTAAAAATAAACTTCTCAGAGGTTGACTGAAAATTACTCAGATGTGGCTACTATGGTTTGCTTAGCTTTACTGTGAAAAGGCCAGATGTAGTGAACCTAAATTTTCTATTTAAAGAAGATTAGCAAGGGAAGCTACATGATGATGTAGTAAAAAGTATCATCAATAAAATACCTATCCATGCGTTTCTAAAAACAAAAAAAAATTATCCATGCTAATCAGCATGTAGGAAAACCTTTGTCAACAATCAGAGCACACGATGATGAATTAGAGCAAAGTTCTCGTAAACATAGATGTATTAAACTAGACAACTGGTGAACTATACTCATAGATTCATGCACTCATACCAACTTACTGTATTACAGTAAGTGGAGTCCCACAAAATGCCAATCTTAAGCCAAAGGAAGGATTAGGTAAAAACAAATATAATCAAATTTTCCAACAAAAAGTATAGTGAATCAATCCATCTTCTGCTAACAAGTGCAACATGTGGTTTGGATTCACTATGATCAGCTTTTGTGATATTTGGTGTGTAAATTATCGACTAATGAGGTGCAGAACCTAGACTTGAATCAAATTACTGTGATGCAATAGAAAGTTTTCAAGTATTATTAATCCTCACAACTAAATGGTCATTTACTCATTAAACGAGCTTACAACTACGGCCATTCACTTTATTTTCACTAGCCAAGAAAAATGAAAAATAATAACCTCATACAACCAAATCTACAGTCACTCACCACGAGAACCACAGAATGTGCTGGTGGACATTTAAGCTCATAACTAAGAAGAATAAAGGAATTCTTTTCTCATAGATAAGTGGGAAACATTGTACGACAGAGAAACATAGAAAGAAGGTTCGACTCAAAACCAGATTCTTTTTGAAAATAGAGAATTATCACTAACCTTATCCTATTAACAGCATTCCCATAATCTCATATAAAACAAATAAAAATATAAACAAATTCAAAATCTGCCAGTGAAGCTAAGGGGGGAAGTTTCATAACAACTTGTAGCAATCTGTCGCATTATACTTAATAGTAGGTTCCACAGTAACCACCATCCCTCTTAATTACTCTTTAAGGCACCACTCTTAGGTTTTCGAATATATGTACTCGGCATGCAAAAGACAACAAAGTGGTATATGTTATTAAAAAAATTGATCAGGTAATTGGATTAGACTGATCAAGACAGCAAACATTTCTTGTGCTCTTGATTATATTGTCTTTACTGATTCTTCTTGAGAAACAATTATACCACAACCAGTGCGACTAGGCATGTAGAGAGTTCTCCTGCTAGTCTTGTGCAATACCATAACTTTAGTTTCATTTTCTTTTTGACTGCTTATTTTCAAACATTTTCTAGAAAGCAGAAAATAGAATACTTAAAACACTAGTTGCTCAGTTACGTTACTTTGCACAAGTTGATGTCAACTGATAAGTGTGGGATTAAAAGCATACACCTTAATTTTCCATGAAAGGAAGATAACTCTAGAGACAATACAAAAAAAAGAAAAGAAAAAGAAATCTCGAGGCTCCAAATTTCTAGAACGGTTGACATGCACATATAAGAAAGAAATTCTATTCTTAGTAAGATAACGTGACCACTAAATAAGTAAAAAATTAATTGCACCAACATGGCAAGTAACCCAAAGTTCTCCAGAGAAATGACACTAATAGCAGGGATACATCATTTTGGTTACAACTAAGATTTGAATGTTAAAAACACAAATATTCAGACCAATCAACAAAGACAAACCAATAGCATAGAAATAAAATGCTCATATAAACCAACGATATTAAGAAAAAAAAAAAAATCGGTAAATTTTTTCAATTTTAGTACTTAACATCTCAGTATAAGAACATTCCAGTGAACTACACTACAATCATGGTCAACTGAAACGAACCAGCTAGGTCAAATGCACTCAAGGTTGTAGATTTTAAAAGTTACCTAAACATATGTGCCCGTTGCTGTAAATATGAGGGTGCAAAGGAGCAGGGTGAAGAAAAATAACCTGTCAAACAGAACTAGGTCAATAATTAAAACAACCACTAGATTGAAATCAAATAATCGGAACCCAGAAAAGCGAAAACAAGACGTTAATACTCACCTGCGGTGCTTCCATGGGGTAATGCTCAGGAAAATCGACTTGCAGCTGGTATGACTCGTTTGCATACAAAGTTCCGGAGGCACCATTAACTTCAATTACCCACCTAGAAAATCGCAAGAGATTAAAACCCACCAATATTAGAAACAAAAAAAAAAAGTGCCACTAGCAAAAGGGATTAACCGTTAATGATCTACGAAAAAAATAAAAACGAACAAAAATGAAGTCAGACCGTCACCTCTGGAGATTATCAGTGACCTTGTGCTTGAATCCAGCAAGTGGATTGACCTGCCATTCAACTAGCTCTTTCTGAAGTCTGTTGCAAGCGATCTTGCTCAAAGCCTGCAGAAGAATTCAAGGTAAGACAAACCGAATATCTGATAAAAAGAGAATTCCCACAAAAACGGCAGACAGAGAGAGAAGAACAAGGGAGACCTTGCGAGAAGGGGCGGAAGAGCTGGTCATATCTGAGAGGGAGAGGGAGAGGGAGAGGAGGGGTTGGGAAATAAGGGAGAGCCTGATATAAGAAGGGGGAGTGCGTATTTTAGGAGGTACCGTCCTCGGTGGAAGTATGCCTTTTGTCTCCTCTCATATTCATTAGTCATTTACATATAGTATAATTACTCATATGTCCTCCACAACTTTTTCAATGACTAAAATGCCCTCCTTTTAAATGGTATCAACTATTTGGTTGGAGATCTTTAAAATTTGATGTTATATAAAAAAAAATGTCAAATAAAATAAATAATAAAATATTAAAACCTAATAAATAACCATATTCATATTGTGTTACCTATTTCAAAATCCGACATATATTGCCTGAGATGCAATTGGTATCAATGGGTAACATTGTCATATCGAACGTTTTTTATCGATTTATACTTAATTTATACTATATATAAATTTATTACTTAATATTAAAAACCTTAATCGAACTAAGGCACAAATGCATAAAAATGAAATTTTTTTTGAAAATAAAATAAAATATAATCATTTAATGTAAATTTAATTACCAAATTAAGAATTTGAGTAACCTAATTTTCAATTTTTTTTGCAAATTTTCTTAATTGATGGATGAAGGAATTGCGGGTACAATTTTATGCCTAACCATTTTCTAATCAATAGGGGTAGTTTAGTAACATAAATAAAATAACAATTGTCTTTGACAAGGCTAAATTGCGGAGGTTCCCACAGGACTAAGCTGTCATTACAAGAGTTTAAAGGAGCATATATGACCATTCAAACCTAAAATCTGTCCACTTCTGTGGCATAATCAACGACAGCAAGAGAAAATATGAAGAATTTAAAAAACTTCCTCTTTGGGCTCTCAAAATGCAGAGACTCCCGAGTATGTCCTTTCTTTCCAGGTGACAAAATTAACCTTTTTTTTTCCTGATTTTTTTTATTCAATAAACTCATCTGTGTCCTAACTCGTGATCCTTTCACGTGTGAAAGGAGAAAGATTGTGATAAGTTTAAAATAAAATAAAATAAAATCAATCCCTATTTTTTTATTTGAAAAATGATGAAAAATAGAGGTGTGGAGTAGAATTAGAAAACCCAATGCATGAACTGAATTTAAATTATTTTAAAATTTATTCTAGGTAGGAAATTAGGCATAAAATTTAAAATATTAAACATGTTTTATTCGGGGCGTGTCAATCAATTAAGACTAATCTATTATAATTTACAAGTTATTAAACTTTATTTGGTGCTTATTGAAATAAAAGGAAGAAAATATTTAAATTTATATAATTTTTTTTAATTTCTATTTTTCACTCACCCAGAATGAACAAGAAACCAAGAAATGGTATGGATTTGGATTGAGAGGATCAAAGAGGGAGAACCATGATTGAGCTGAAACCCTAAATATCTGTTTAAGGTTTCAGTTTGCTGTTCTCAAGCAGTTCGAAAAGATTATCTTCTTGACTTGTTACTCAGCCTGTCTGATCTGGGATTAATATACAAGTCCACTTCCATTGAATTCTGTCTTTCTCACTCCTTCTCAAGTCTCCATTTTGTCTCCTTCTTGGTGCCAGAGTTTCATCTGTGGGACCCTTTCCCCCAGTGGATCAAGTAGACAGAACCTAATGCGCCAACCATTGAAGTCAAGCCACCATCTCTGCGCTCCTGTGGGCGCATTATTCATTTTTCCAGAATCCAAACAGCAAACATGGTAGGAAAAGGAATAATGCAGGACTTGCTTTCCAAGAAAGCTTGCCTTATTTATGCCAAGTTTTGCTTCAAAGGCTCCACCTTATCTTCCATTTTAATATTGACTCTGCACCCCAGATTTGAGCATCAACATCTTTGCATCAAGTGCTACAATGGAGGTAAAAAGGTCAATTTTTTCTTTTGTAATCCCAGCTCTGGTAACCGATGATTCGTCGGCATTCTCGGGGATTCAAAATCTTCATTTTAATTGGTTTGAGAGTTTCTGCAATGGTTCTTTTTTTGACCTGAATGTGGACTAGAAATTAGGTTAAAAGTCATGCACTGGTCTCCTGATTCTCCAGCCCATTAGGCTAATCCTAAAGGAAGATGAAACCCCTTTTGATTTTATGTTTATAAAATGCAGATGGATAGGTAGAAAAAGATGGAAAGTGTCCTGTGGGAGCATAAATGCTTGGACCTACCATGGGTTTCTTAATATTAGAGTGGAAAGAAAGAACTCTTTTCCTACAATCAAAGGAGAAATCTTTGTTAATTTGATGGGCTGGCTTTAAAAGAGAAGACTGAAAAGACTAGTAAAGGGATGACAGGCATGAATAGCGTCAGCAAGGGAAGAATTTGTGCCCTCGGGATTGCTTAAGCCTGCCATTGCTTCCTCTAATGCTTAACGCGATTGTATTCTCAGGCATCTTACATCGCCCTTTGAGTGCTTCAGGTACGAGTTAGAGGATAAAAGAGAAAGATCAAATATTCTTTACCTGTTCTAAACAAAAAAAAAAAAAAAAAAAAAAAAAAAAAAACAGAAGAACCATAAAGAACTGGCTTCAGGAAATTCCCCAGCTGCCTTGCTCTTGAGATTTACACGCAAAACAACATGTCTTTGCTTCTGAATATGGATACTTGCTCTAAATATTATTGGTTCATGTGCAAAGGAGCCGCTTTCCTTGCCAAACCACGACTAGTGTTTAAGTATTAACAAATGAGAGCACTGGGTGCTTCAACTCTCAGCCCTGGGAAAGCAGTGAGTGGGGGAGAACCTTGTATGGATTCATTATCCCGTTGGGATCCAGTAGCTTCTTAATGGAAGCCATTAGTTGCACCTGATCCACAAACAAAAGATAAATTTAGTGAAGGCTGCAAAATAAATGATCTTAGAGGGCTATCTTCGATGCACTATGTAATCAAATGCAGTTGGTTTCAAGAGAGTTGGCCTCCTTAGCTTAATTGGTAGGCTTATCAGGGATCTAAAAACCGGGTAAATAAATTTTGAATGGCTTTATAAGGTCTAATAGACAATCAAGCTCCAATGAGACTAATTTACATGCAGTTTCATTAGGAACAATCAAACTGACTTATTCTGAAGAGTTACATACACTTTCGTGAGACTTGCTGTAATGGATTTTATTTGCTTTCATCAGCCCTAGGCCATGCTCAGCACTTATGCTTCCACGGTGCTTCGATGTCCATTCGTACACAAAAGGCTCAATTTGTGCAAGCACCTATAACATTTTATAAAAAAGAGTTGATAAAGATGTCAGGAAAAAAATAAATGAATGTGTACTTGTTGAATTGGGAAGAGAGAAGTTAAAAGTCCTTTTTTTTTAGAAACGGAAGTATTGAAGCATTCATTAGACTAAATAAACAATAAGTCAATTGCAGACAATGTTCCACTAATACAATCAGCAAAAGGATAAAAGCTTTGAGAAATTACAGTGTCATCATATTTGGGTGTTGAAATATTCATATGCAAGTTACCATCTCCAAGGTGACCGTATCCCAATACCTTGGCTGTGGGGCCTGAAAAAATGACTGACTGGTGACATATTATGAGTATGAAGGTGACCGAAATCCCCTAAAAAATAAAAATAAAAACAAAAACAGAGACGATTATGAAACAAATGCCATAATTACTCTGCAACGGAGGCTCCAGTTAAGAATACACCCATGTCATACATTACGCAAGATTTTTGATAAGGTCCCCAAAAAGGCTGTTGCAAAACGTTCCATGATTTCAATAATTCAAGCAATCCAATCAGTGGGAATACAGGTAGGGAGCTGTTGTTTATATAATCAGTATAACTAAATGATTCTTATCTTAACAGGATAAAACTAGTGGACCATGGTGCTTCTGTAGTGGAATATAAATACTGGAGTGGTCCTGTGGCATATCCATCATTGACACCCCAGGAAACGTTACCTAGTCTTTGTCGCATTTCCTCAACGACATTATAGAGATGTTCAACAGGCAAAGACAAATCATACTTGTAGACGGCTCCAGCTTTTGCCACTGCTTCTGTTACACCCTGCAAAAATAGAAACATAATTGGATTTGCTTAATACTTGCAGTTGCTATGTGCCTGATTACATAAATAAAAAATTAAAGATAAGGGAAAAAGTATGATAATAGGAAGAAGCAAATTTTAACCAGACCGGCTAAGGAAAAAATATGATAATTTGGAGAAGCAGATTTAACCCAACTCAACCTGATCCAAACCCGACCTGAGTTACAAAGGGATTGGACATGGGTTTATTTGCATGACCCGATTAATAAATGGGTCAGGTTTGGGTTTGACACAAGGACCTTACAGGCCATATTTAATTGATCAAAAAGCAAAAATTGGGCCAAAATGGTTTGGTTCAATATATTAGCTAGACCAGACGCTTTGTCTTCCTTTTTTACTATTTAAAATAACTTATCTATCAATAAAATTTATGTTCTCAATTTTACATAATTATGTTCATTTTCTCATATTACCCATTTTTCTATTTTATTAATACTTAAGTAGGTTAATCTGAACCCCGTGGGTCAGGTACGGGTCTACATTTTATACCTGTTTAATAAATGGGCCGGGTTCAGGTCAATCCAATCAACAACAAGTTTAAGTTGCCCTGACCCAGACCCAACCCATGGCCACCTCAACAAAATGCTACATATCATGTATGTTAATGACATACAATGCCAGAAATTAATTTTACTTTTGTAGATGTATAGATTTGAGAGATAAAGAAGTGGGAAAAGAGCTAGAGAAGACTTGGAAGGAGAATGTTCCATTAAAATAGAGAGAGCGACAGCCATCAGTGAGGGGAGAAAAATCGACCCCTAACCTGTGTATATGAGTGAAAAGAGTACAAAAAGACTATAGTGCCCTTCACCTTTTTACATATTCCAGATTACTCCTAAATTAAACTAGACGGTACACTACCCAGTCAAATATATGTTGAATGATTCTAAAGGGAGAAGGAAACTAAATTAAAAGTTATACCCCAATGTAAAAGGACTAAAATACCTTTTTTGCTTAGTACGTTATTCAACACTCCCCTTCAAGTTGGCTATAAAATCTAGCATTCCCAACTTGCTACAAAAAGATACAAATTCCTTCCCTAGTGCTTAAGTAAATAAGTCACCCAATTGGTCTATTGATTTGACATATGGAGTGCATATGTTCTCACTCATAGCTATGTTTCTAATGAAATGACAATCAACCTCTATGTGTTTTGTTCTCTCATGAAACACAAGTCACTTGCAATGAATATGGCTGCTTGATTATGACATCCCCTCATAATAGGCTCATTCAGTTCAAATCCAAACTCCGCCATAAGAATCTATTCCACATCAACTCACAACAGGTATGGGCCATAACTTGATACTCTAGTTCAACACATGATTTGGTCACTACTATTTGTTTTTTACTTTTCGGGGTTTACCAAATTGCCACCGACATGTATAGTATTGTATGATTTGGCCACCAACTTGATACTACTGTTTGTTTTTTACTTTTCGTAGTTCAACATAGATTTGCAACCTGGATGACTGAGTAGAGTCGGTTGATTCGTTGGTTGAACCAGTAAACCCGACTGAGTAGAGTCGGTTGATTCGTTGGTTGAACCAGTAAACCTGACTGAGTTAGCCAGGTTTCATCTCTCTCTGATTTTTCTTTTTATATGACCCAAACAAGGAGCTGGGTCCGATTGAACCTGGTTCAACTGGCTAGGTGAGTCCGAGTTTTATTACACTGGTCCTATCATTAAGAATAGGTCTTTGTTCATCATGGAGATATCTACTAGTATCCATAGGAATGTCTATTGGCCAGGTTCTTGTCATTCTACTTTCTTGCAACAAGGTTGTATCTTTTTCCCCTTCTTTTGAATTAAATTCACACCTTTTCCTCAAAAAGAAGAGAGCTGTACTTTTTTGAGAATGTTTCATTCTTTGAGTCTACTTCTTCAAAGACTGTACCTTTTATTCCTTCAGACCTTGAATTAGTTATTCCTCTCACAGTTGATGAGTGCATTCGACCTTCACAAGGTGTCACTGTTGAGAAACCACTGTAGGTGTATTAGCATAGACAAGAGACATTTCCTTAGGTTCCAGACCTTTCTCTCACATTGTGCCATGACTCTAAATCATCTAAGGATCCTGAGGTAAGTGATTTACACCTTCCTATTATACTCCAAAAGGGTGTTAGAGAAGGTAGTGGTTATCCTTCGTCTCATTTTGTCCTTTAGTTCCTTATCTGGCAGTTACCGAAAAATTTGCTTTGTCCATCTCTACTTGCACTATTCCTTCTTCAGTGTAGGATGCCCTTTTGTCTCCCAAGAGGAAGCAAGCCGTGGATGTCAAGGTGAAAGCATTGGTAGATCGAGGAACCTGGCAATTATGAGACTTACCTCCAGGGGCTGTAGTTGTTGGTTATAGATGGGTGTATACAATGAAGTATAATGCAGACGGGTCCATTGAGAGATATAAAGCTAGACTTGTAGCTAAAAGGTACACCCAGACATATGGTGTCGATGTCTTTGAGACTTTTTCTCCTATTGCCCACCTATCTTCTATTTGTATACTGGTTTCTATTGTAGTGAATCAAGGATGGTCTCTGTGCCAACTCAATATAAAAAATGCTTTCGTGTATGGTGATCTGGAAGAAAAGGTGTATATGGAGCAACTTCCAGGATATGTTGCTCAGGGGGCGGGGGATGGATATGGATAAAGTATGTAGACTCAGGAAAGCTATTTATGGCTTAAAACAGAGTCTGAGGGTTTGGTTTGAAAAAATTCAGCTAGGTGGTGATGTCCATGGGATTCTCTCTAGAAGCCATAGTGACCATTCCTTGTTTTATAAAAAAAGATCATCTGGGATTATAGTATCGCTGGTTTATGTGGATGATATCATTCTGTTAAACAGTGGGATTCAAAGAAGAAGTTAAATCCCACTAGGCAACACACTTCCAAACTAAAGATCTGCGGCAATTGAAATACTTTCTGGGGATTGAAGTAGCAAGAAGCAAAAAAAGGAGTTGCCTTGACAAAGCGGAAATAATGGGGCTACTGAAATACTTTCTAGGGATTTAAGTATGAAGAAGCAAAAACAAAGGAGTTGTCTTGACATAGCGGATATACATAACTAATATGCTATAAGAAAATGGTATTTTGGGGGCCAGACCAGTTGATACCCAATGGAGGTTGGACATGATCTTTATAATGATCAAAGTGTAGAATTGATTGATAAAACAATATCAGAGATTAGTGGGAAAGCTGATATATGCTATAGTTATTAGACCAGATATCTCATTTGCAATGTGTGGTGAGTCAATTTATAGAGCATCCAATGTATAGTCCAGCTAGAGGTAACATATAGAATTTTAAAGTATCTAAAGGGGGCACCAGGAAAGGGTCTTTTCTTTAGACCTAGTGGTCATTTGAAGATTGAAGCATTCTCTAATGCTGATTATGCAGGTTCCAAACTAGACAGAAAGTCAACTATTGGCTACTATGTTTTTCTAGGTGATAATTAATCAGTTGCAAGAGTAAAAAAAGAATGTCATGGCTCAGTCTAGTGTTGAAGCCGAATAGGGCAATGGCTCACATTGTGAGTGAGTTGATGTGGGTGAGATCAGTCTCACAGGAGTTGGGCTTCTAGCAAAATGAACCTATGACAATGTTTTGTGACAACCAGACAACTATCTTTATTGCTAATAATCTAGTTTTTCATGAGAGGACAAAACATAAAGAGGTGGACTGTTACTTCATTCAGGACCCTGTGAAGAAAAAAGAGGTGGTCACCCCATATGTTCAATATGGAGATCAACTTGAAGATGTTTTTACTAAGGAACTAGGAAAGCAAGAATTTTTTATTTTTTCTGACAAGCTGAGCCTCTTAGATATATATGCTCCAACTTGAGGAGTGTTGGAAAATCAGTCTAGGGGCATTTTGGTCATTTTATCTCATCAATAGATTTATTTTCTATGTATATTGTTCCTCATGTTGACTTATGTCTATGGTTCAAATTTCATGTACATAGGACAAATAGAATGGGAGATAAGGAGATAAGGCATATGTGTAAGTAGGGGCATTTTTGTAATTGACAAGGTCTCTCTTAATTAAATAGAGTGGGCAACAAGCTCTAATTTGACCTTTTCTCAAACTCTCTCCTCCCTCTCTTCCTTCTCTTCTCTCTTCTACTCTTCTACTCTTCTATCTTCAAGTTTTACAAACACAATGAGAAATAAGATTTCCAATACAAGTACCAGTGGTTGCAAGAAAAGGAAAGTACAGCAAATGGAAAATACTAGAAGATCACAATGGAACCTCACGAATATGCCAGAATGAGGATGCTTGACTCATGTCCTGGGCAATAACACCATCAGAAATAATACCACTTTCCATTGAATGCATTAGAAAAGCCTCGAGTTTCTCTCTGAAAAGAAGATTTACAAACTGACATTTCAGTGAGGTCCAGAATAAAAAATAGTATGCCATACTTGGGTGGAATGTGTTCGAACATGAGAAAGCATTTAATAAAACTCTGGATACTATTCTTGTCTGCAGGAATCAACATAATAGAAGGAGACAAAAGACATTTCCATATATCTGAGCATGGCACATGAATCTCACTATCAATGATAGTGTGGCCAACATCAAGTTATTTACAACCCATCACTGGTTCAGTTTAAAAACTGAAGATGTCCTTTTCTATGAATATTATGTAATACAGGGACTTAAGTGTAAATGAGTTTGAAATAGGACTTCTGTAAATATGTTTGAGTTGTATTTCTCTTTTTTCTGAAGGGTATATTTGACTTTTCAAATAATTCTCTTCAGATCTAGCATTTCATGAGCAAACCAAATACATTGAAGTAGATTGTCACTTTATTAGAGATGAAGTGATGAGATATACCCCTTAGGTGAGATCACCAAAACAGTTGGTAGATTTCTTCACAAAGGCCCTTCTTCTTAAAGTATTTAATATCTTTTGTAACAAGCTGGAAATGTTTGATATTTATTCTCCAGTTTGAGGGGGAATGTAAGACAGTAGAGTATTTACTTTGTATTTCCTCTTTAGTAAGGGTATAATTGTCTTTTATGATGTAACCCTAAGTGTAAGTTATGAATAAAGGTGATTCACGAGGAGGAGGAAACTTTTGCTCTTCCCTTCTTCTCATGCACTAACTCCTCATGTTTTCTTCTTTGGCAGAATCAAATCCATGCTTTAACAGCTCTCTTCTCAATTTTGATCAGTCAGGGGTAGGTGAGGTTTACTTTTTACTAACCTCTCAAAACCAAACATCATATCTTAGGAGGTTTGACGTCAAAACCCTAGCAATGAACTTTAAAAAAAAAGAAAGGGCATAGATGTTTTTTTCGTTGTAAATGCTAAGGTATTCTTACCAATGAAGAGTAAACGAGCATGGATAGCTGACTTGATGCCCTATTTCACAGAAACATTGTTGTATGACAACTTGCAGCAATGTAATCTTCTAAACTTCATTATCAAGGTGTTTACAGTAGCTATATCTCCTCCATCGACATGTGCCACCATGTTAATGTGGGGTTTACTCATCTATCATTGTGTGTGAATAACTTTGTTCCAGATGATATTAGCAAATTTGCAATTTTCAGAGGGTATGTTTAAATAACCCTCAGTAACACATCGAAAAATATCAGAAGTCCTTTAGTTTATAAAAAATGGACATAACTCAGTGAAAAGAAGAGATATACTTGTTGTATGATTCATTGCTTGCTGTAGTCTCGATAAGAACATAAAAATCAGAGACTGATGGTGGTAATGGGTTCCGAGCCCCATCTAAGTGAGTCAACACCTGGCACATCAAGAGAAACATACACAAAATAAATAAGATTGATTTTTTGTGACAAGGTGGTGTCATTATAGGGTACTTTAAATATCCAATAACATAATAAAAGGTAAAATCCTCCATTTTATCATAAAAAACTGAAGATTTTTTCTATTCCTTTTCTTTTTGACTATCATTTTTTTCTTTGGAATAATATCTAAAAGACCATTCTAGAAAGCTTCCATATCCAGATTACAATTTGACACATTTATATCAAATAAACCACCTAAAATAAATATGTAATGTTCTTGAATTATATGTAATAATAACTAATAAATTAAAAACAACCCATTTAATTTGTTAAGGGGACCCTAGCAGCTCATGGAATGGTGGTGTAAATCTCTTATGAACCCCAGTATCAACATGGGTCAAGCCATGTTGGCCGCAAGGAATAGGGTAAAGGATTAGGGAAGAAATTGTCAAAGGTGGTTCCGGTCCACCTCTCTTGAGTAGGTTGTCTTCCGTACTTAAAAGACTAGTCTTTTAGGTTGTATTGGTCAACTTCTTGACATGGTATCAGAGCCAGGTCCGGCACGTCCCGCCTTCGAATCCGGCGGGGAGCGATAAGGGGTGGGGTGGGTGTCAGAGGTGGTTCCGGTCCACCTCTCTTGATTAGGTTGGCTTTCTGCACTTAAACGACTAGTCTTTTAGGTTATATTGGTCAGCCTCTTGACATGGTATCAGAGCCAGGTCCAGCACGTCCCGCCTTCAAATCCCGCGGGGAGCGGTAAGGGGCGGGGTGGGTGTCAGAGGTGGTTCCGGTCCACCTCTCTTGAGTAGGTTGGCTTTCCGCACTTAAACGACTAGTTTTTAGGTTGTATTGGCCAGCCTCTTGACATTGTATCAAAGCCAGGTCCGGCACGTAGGGGTGGCATCGAGCCGAGACGAGCCCGAACTTGCTTATGTTCGAGCCGAGCTTGATTTAAATATTTCGAGCCGAGCTTCGAGCCTCGCCTCGCCTCTAGCCTAAAATTATTATCGAGCTCGAGCCCAACGAGTTCGAGCCGAGCTTCGAGCCGAGCTCGAGCCTCAACATACATTTAAAATTTTTTAAAAAATATATATCGAATAAAATGTATATAAAATTATGCATACATTTTACATAAAATTGGGCATAACCTATATATATAATACGTGTATAAGATTGGGCATGACCTCTACTTAAAATTGAGCATAATCTATATATAAAATACTTGAATAAAATTTGGCATGACCTCTACTTAAAATTGGGCATAATCAATATACATAATACTGCATAAACACTCCATAAAATTGTCTATACATTCCACAAACACTCCATGAAATTGTTTATACACTCCATAAAATAGTGTAAACACTCCATACACTGCATAACATTATAAATAAACTCCATACAATAATCAAACACAACAAAATTAAATGAAATATTACTATCAATTTACAATCACCCAAATAAAAACTATAAATCCTTTAAATAAAATCTTATTACTATTAGAGACTTACTAGAAAATTACAAGAAATATTTTAAATTTTTCTTAGGAAAGTTAAATGGACCTCTTATTGCCTTTTCTAAGGAAATAAATAAAAATTGATAATTAATCTAATATATTATTATACTTATTGATAATTTTTTAATCACATAAAATGTCAAACACAAAATTGCTATGAAAATTGCCTCATGCTCAAAGTATTATATCATCAACTGTCAAATACTTATTCAAAAATTTTCTATATGGTTTTCTAACCCATCTTGGCAAGAAAATTTTACTTAGAAAATTATATGATTTTTTAAAAAGAATTTATAATTAGAAAAATATTTTGAAAAAACATGAGGCACTAATGGTCCCTATATTTCTACTAAAAATGTCTTTTCAACATTTATTAAAAAAATCACTAATAGTCTATAGAAACATATTTCTACGAAAATATCTTTTCAATTTCTTTAAGAGCCATGAGGAAGGGACAAAGAGTTTTTTTTTTTCCTTGATTATGATCTCGCACGTAGGGGTGGCTTTGAATAAATTATATATAAAATTATGCATACATTTTTAAAAATATAATGATAGGGGAGGTTCAGGATTGAATTTCAATAATGGATTAAAATGCACCAATATTAATCTTTTTTACTCCAATTGTTGTCTAGCTTGTTTTGTAATTTTTGAATCTGGCCATAATTTATTATGGCCTCCTTAGTGCCCCTAGATGAAAATTTATATTCTAGGAAAACCTTAAAATATTTTTCCTATGATACATATTCCCAAAAAACCCTTTAAATAAAATCTTATTACTATTAGTGACTTATTAGAAAATTACAAGAAATATTTTAAAATTTTCCTAGGAAAGTTAAATGGACCTTTTATTGTCTCTTCTAGGGAAATAAATAAAAATTAATTATCAATCTAATATATTATTATACTTATCAATAAATTTTTAATTAAATAAAATATCAAACACAAAATTGCAATGAAAATTGCTTCATGCTAAAAGTATTACAGCATCAACTGTTAAATACTTATTCAAAAATTTTCTATACAGTTTTCTACCCCATCTTGGTACGAAAATCTTACTTAGAAAATTATATGATTTTAATAAAAAATTTCAATTAGAAAAATGTTTAAAAAAACATGAGACACTAATAGTTTATAGAAACTTATTTCTATAAAATTTATTTTTAATTTTTTCGAGAGGAAAAAGTTTTTTTTTTTTTTACTTTATGATCTCGCACGTGCGAAATCGCATGTGTGAGATCATCTTCGTGCGGGGGAGGGGGGAGATTATTTCTCCCCTAATTTCTCCCCTGAACTTAGGTTCTGTTTTTCTGCCGAGACGACGTGTAGGGAAGGGGGTCACGGCGTCGGGGAGGACCTATCGTCGGGGATGATGGCTGCGACGGAGGCGACGGCGACGGAAACAGAGGCGACAGCGAGGAGAGGAAGAAATCGAACGGACGGTCACAGAGGCGGCCGGCGAGCAGCTGCGACGGCGGTGGAGGCGGCGACAACAGCCGACGGGAGGGGCTCGACGGTGACGAGGGGAGGAAAAAAATTTCCCCCCCTCGCTCTCGATCCCGCTCCCGCTCCGGCTCCCGATCCCGATACCGATCCGACTCACTTCGAGCCGGCTCGCGAGCCGACGAACCGAACCTGATTTCGGTCGAGCTCGGCTCGTCAAGGTAAACGAGCCGATTTCGGTGCTCGAGCTCGATAGATAACGAATCGAACCGAGCCGAACTCGAGCCGCTCGCGAGCCGGCTCGGTTCGAAGCCACCCCTACCGGCATGTCCTGCCTTCGAATCGGGCGGGGTGGATGTCAGAGGTAGTTCCGGTCCACCTCTCTTGATTAGGTTGGCTTTCCGCACTTAAAAAGACTAGTCGTTGAGGTTGTATTGGCCAACCTGTTGACATCGGGAGTTCTGGGGCACGCCACGTCCCGTGTTCGAATCTTGTGAGAGGTGGTAGAGAATGGGCGGGGTGGATGTCAGAGTGGTTCCGTCCACTCTTGTGAGCGGTGGCTTTCCGCACTTAACCAACTAGTCTTTTAGGTTGCATTGGCCAACCTCTTGACAGAAATACCCTTGTGTGAGCCCAATAGGGGAAGATCGAGTCAGTAATAGTAGGTCAAGTAGAGTAAGATCAAGTCAGTAATAGTAGGTCAAGTAGAGTAAGAGTCGTTGAAGAGTCTCTATTCAATGTTAGTAGACTCAAGTCTAGTCTAGAAATCCACACAAGCAAGGAGACTGCAAGAGAAGTAAAAACTCAAGTTCAAGAGTCCAAGAGCAGTGAAAATAGTGTCTTGGCCAAGGAATTGAGTGGAGAATAAAGCAAGCATGTGCAACAGTCCATTGCTGAAAATGGAGAGAAGATCCACAAAATCGAAAGAAACTTACCCAAGACTTGCGTTACTGCTCTGGTATCATGAAAAATATGTGATTTGGGAGAAAATAGAAGAGGAAAAAGAGTTCTGGAAGAGGGGCAGCTTTGCTGTCTTGGAATCCAAGCCAGAAAGGCCCTTCCTGCTTCTTTATAATCAGGGTTTAAGTGAAAATTTATAAAAGGACAAAAATGCCCTTCAATACTCAAAATTACATCTCCTAAAATACATGTCTAAATTGAATGAAAATTTAACTAAAGATAAAATAAGACATTCTCTATCTAATAGCCATACTATAAGAGAAAAAATGTAATGTGAAAAATATAGGAAATGACCAAAATACACCTGAACTGGTATTTTAACAATTATAACATCCAATTTTCACAAGTATATCCAACGAGAACCCAACCATCACAACCATTGACTTTACCAACATCAACTTATCTGTAGCATGGAATAGTTCCTAATATTTTGTCTCAACACTCGATCTAGTTACGACAATTGTTTCATACTTTTCTTCAAACAATATCTAAAACCCTAATGTAGATCTATTATGCACCTTAGACCCATAGTCTGCATCTGAGTAACACATTACATGTAAGTGCCAATGTGGTAATAAACCAATCATTTCCGAAGGACAACTTCCAGATATTTCAACATCTGTTGTATAGCTTCCAAAAAAATCTGTCTTGAATTCTTCATGATTTGACTAACCAATCCAACAATAAATGAAATGCTGAGTCCAATAATTGTTTAATAACTTAAACTTCCCAGTAGGTACTGATATTTTTTCTCATCATCATTATTCTCATGTTGTAAAGTCAAACTTTGTTCTACCAATACATATCAACTCAAAGAAAACCCAAATTATGGTACAGAGTACAAGAGAGGCACAAATTATTCAATTGATATAAGCATACCATGTTCATACAATGGCCATCTAGAAACTCAAATGCTGACAAAACCTCTCCAAGTGCTCTCTTGGCTTCCTGCAGGAGTTTCTACAAACAATTTAAAGTAAACACATTTTAGTTTAGGTTCATACCATAAAAGGTAAACAAAAGGATCCAATGAAAATAAAATTTAAACTTCAACATTACAATGTGGTTAACTATAGTGCTGGTCGATGCTTAAAAGTTCTATTCATTATTCAAGAATATTCAAGAAAATTATAGTTTATGCAAACACACTACCTGCTACTGTTGGTTCTAATAAGTAATTTACTTAGTTAACATTCAATTTAATCCTCGTGAACTAGTTTCTAATTGCAGGTATCATTGCAATTTGAAATTTACAGCATTCATTATAGAAAACTGAACAGGGGTCAGGTGGGTTCAACTTCCCTTCTCATGCCTCTTCTTCCTTCTCTCGTCCTTATTTTTCTTCTCCTCTGACTCACTTACTTTCTGCTTCTTGCAAGCCAGCTAGTGTTCTGTATCCTTCTCTCTCACTTCCCCACCTCTAGTTCAACTTTAGTAATGAGGACCTAAGATGTATCATGGTTGACAAAGAGCAATATACATCTTAGGTCCTCATTAGTTAAGTTAAATTAGATGTAGCTAAGTGAGAGAGAACGATAGAAGATGAGAAAACCGAGAGGTATCCCGAGAGGAGACCTACAACAGCCATGGTCAAACGTAGCTCTAGTATCAGGGAAGAGTGTCGTCTTTGTTGTCTAGGATAAAGCTAAAATCTCTTTCTTCAAGATGGAAGGAAGTACAAGATATATGTAAAAGAATGACTTTTAGGGTTTTGGAAAAGGAGGAGAAAGAGAGAAGAGAGGGAGAAAACCAGAGTTTAGAAAGACTCTGTATGGGATTGATCTTGATCCCAGTGCTATTTATATGTTCTGAGTTGCAAATTACAGAAATACCCCTTGTCATTTAAAAACCACTTAAACCCTTATATCTGCCTACATACTTGTCTAAATTACATAAAATTTGAACTAGAAATAAAAAAGAATACAGAGAATAAAATAGTCTAAATTACATAAAAATTGAACTAGAGATAATACATAGAATAAAATAGCGTAGTTCCTGGACTTTATAGAGCGTGATATGACGATATTACCCTTTAGTGGATTTTCTAACACTCCCCTCAAGCTGGAGGGCATATATCCATAAGGCCCAACTTGCTACAAAACACAACAAATTCACATCTACCCAATGCTTAGTGAACATGTCTCCAATTTGATCACCGAACCTTACATAGGGCGTGATGACTTCATCTTTCATCACAGCATCTCAATTAAAGTGACAATTAACTTCAATGTGTTTCTTCTGTTCATGAAACACGGGGTTTCCTTCAATGAATACGGCAACTTGATTGTCACAGTGCATAGTCATCCGCCCTTTCTGTTGTAGTTTTAATTCTTTGACCATGGATCCACATTAGTCCACTACTGTATAAGCCATGACTCTATACTCAACTTCAACACTAGAACGAGCAACAACATTCTGTTTCTTACTCTTCTAGCTAATCAGATTAACTCCCAGGAAGACAAAGTAGCTAGTAGTAGATTTTTGGTCAAGTTTAGATCTAGCATATTCAGCATCTGAGAAAGTGTCTACTTTCATGTGGTTGAGAGGTTTAAAGAATAGTCCCTTTCCAGGTGCCCTTTCAGGTATCTCAAGATCCGCTGGGCAACTTCCAAATGAATCTTGCAAGGGCACTCCATGAAGTGACTAACAACACTCATAGCAAAGGATCTGTTAGGACGGGTGATAGTAGCATATATGATTTTTAAACCAGCCGAAGATGCATTGTCTTGTCTCGGAGTTCATCACTCTGTTCATCATGAAGGTCATATCCAACCTCCATAGGGCTCTCAACTAGCTTAGCAATCAATAGTCCTTACTCATGTGTAACATGTCAGTGACATATTTCTTCTGAGTCAACTACTAGACCTGCCTTGCTTCTACCTACTTCAATGCCGAGAAAATATTTTAGTGAGCCCAAGTCTTTAGTCTAAAAGTGTTGTGCTAGGTGGGTATTTACCTTTTCAATGCCTTGGACATAGCTGCCAGATAAAATGATGTCATCCACATATACCAATATTACTATAATGCCAAACCATCTCCTCATAACAAACAATGAATGGTCACAGTGGCTCTTGATAAAGCCAATTGACACAATCACTTGACTAAACTTCTCGGACTATGTCCGGGGGCTTTGTTTGAGACCATCTATGGCTTTCTTCAATCGGGATAACTTGGCATTCCCTCCCTAAGCAACACATCCAAGAGGTTGTTCATATATACCTCCTCAGCCAGATCACCATACAAGAAAGCATTTTTGATATCCAGTTGATATAGTGGTCACCCCTAGTTAACAACAGACATCAAAATCCAAGCTAAAGATAGCCATGCCACACGAGAAAAAGTTTTGAAGACATCAATCTCATATGTTTGGGTGTAGCCTTTGGCAACCAGCCTAGTCTTGTATGGTTCAACAGAACCGTCTGGCTTATACATCACTATGTATACTCATCTACAACCCCTAACCATAGCATCAACGAGTAGATCACATAGCTGATAGGTGCCTCTATCCAAAAGTGTCTCCATCTCAATATCCATAGCTTTCTTCTACTGAGGGGAGGAAATATCATCCTACATAGACGAAGGAATAGTACACGAGGATAAGGAAAATTATTTGTACCGGTCAGAAAGAGCATCCAACGATACAAAGTGAGACAAGGGATAATGTGTACCTTTTCAAACACCTTTTTGAAGAGCAATGGGCAGGTGTAGGTCGCTTATCTCAAGGTCTATAGACAAGGGGGTTCTTGGTCCAACGGGAGAGACGCAACCGGTTCATCTTTATTAGCTCTCCATCTATGATATACTTGTAGTGGCTTCACTGTAGTAGCATTAGGAATTGGACTAGGGATAGCATCCACAAGAACAAGGGCAACAACTTCAGACATAGAGATAGGTGGAGGCACCTCAAAGGAAGATGAAGAGAAGAAAGGGTATCTTAAAAAAATATCATGTCAACAGGAACAAATGTTTTTGTTAATTTGGGCTCAAGGCCCATCTCAAAATGACTAGCCAACTTAGGAAACCTCTTTCCCAACTAATAAACTCAAGATCTTTGTACTCACTAATCCATATGGGACTATTCCTTAACACTCCCCCTCACGTGTAGCCCTCTTTTGTGGCTCTACAAGTGGATAGTTTAGGTATGTGCCCACATATGAGTACTTGCTCTGATACCATGTTAATTGGCTCCAAGGCCCATCCCAAAATGACTAGCCAACTTAGGAAACCTCTTTCCCAACTAATAAACTCAAGATCTTTGTACTCACTAATCCATGTGGGACTATTCCTTAACAGATTTTTTAATGGATGGACAATAGTATTTATATCCTTTCTGTGTGCATGAGTAGTCCAAAAAAATACACTTGACAATACAAGGTACCAACTTGTCTTTAGAAGACCCAAATACATGTGCAAAACAAACATATCTGAAGACCCGATGAGAGACTGGAAATAAGGTGACTGATGGTAACAATACCTAAATAGGATTTTTCCCATCAATAACAGAATAAGGCATTCAATTAATAAGGAAGTCCCATTTGGAGAAATCCTTGTAAAACTAGCAACAAAATGTATTCATCGTCGATCCTTCATCACTATTTTGTTAGATTCTTACTTGTTCATTGTTAAGGTGATAGATTCTATATTTAGTTCCTTGTTAAGAATGCATGTAACTGTAGAACATTTTCTATTTGTAAGGGCGTGAGTTATGGAGTTAGTGAGAGCATAAGTTATGTCAAGGGTTTAGTTAGTGAGAGTGTGCATTATGTAATGAGTTTATTTAATTAGCATGAATTACGAAGACATTAGCTGTTGAGTTCAGGGCTTTAGCAATTCTAAATAACGAGAGTCGAGTTTGGGTGGATTCACCCAAGTTGTGTTTTTTCTCTCTTGGCTCTATATGATATCCTTCTCCTCCTCTCTTCTCCACTTCTTCCGAGTATCAATCTTCTCTTACCAGCTGGAATTGAGGATTATCATGGATAGAAATTGTTGAGCGGCTTTCTCCAGGCTAGCAGGGTGTTGTGGATCTAATGAAGCTGAAGCAAGGGCTTTATTGACTGCAATCAAGCAATTTCAAACAGAATTGCTCCGGCTAATTGATAGTGGAAGGGCCATCGGCTTGGTTATAGGATGGACAAGAAAAAATACAACCCCCACCCCACATAAACACCTGGAATCTAAGGTATTTATTTGACGAAGTTGCTGACCTTTCACTAGAATGGCATATTGCATAAAGTCCCAAGATCAGCAATTTCAATATCAGACAGCCTTGCCAAAGCTGAAGTTTCCAGAGAATGTCTAGCCTTTGGTTTATCCCTTCCCCTCTGGCTCGAGATGAGCTGGCTTGTACTAGTTGTACCCTATGTTAACTCAGCTTTTTCAAATAAAAGTAAAATAAAAGAGCATGATCAAATAAATCCAATAAGTCAATGTGGCAAGGGACCTCACAGATCATACAGAGTTAATATTTATAATGGAGGGAATCCATAAAGACTGCAATAATGAAAGGTTTTTGTCTGTTCAAAAATAAAAGTAAAGACTGACGACTCGTATAGTCAGTACAGGCAAGCTAGATTATCAAATAAATCCAATAGGTCAATGAGGCAAAAGACCTTGCAGATCATAGAGAGTTAATATTTACATTGGAGGGAATCCACTAAACATTGTGCAACAATGAAAGGTTTATGTCTGTTCAAGAGAAAAGGTAAAAAATTGAACCTGACAACTCATGTAGTCTGTACAGGCAAGAAAAGCAAGATTGGTCGATGATAACCTTGGTGGTGTAAGTATGGCTACCTTAGTAACAATTCCCAAGGATCCTTCACTACCTGCATCAAAATGTGGACGTAATTACTTACTGTTCCACAAGGTTTACAACAGCTGACCTTCCAGTAGTTCCATGCCAACCTATAAATAGATGTTTCAAGTCGTATCCTGTATTATCTTTCCGTAAAGCTCCCAGCATGTCAAGAACAGTTCCATTTGGAATCACAACTTCGAGACCTGATCAATATATTTTAAAGATTAAGATAGTGTATGGGAATTAAGAAGATGTCCAACTGATGGCATTCCATAGAAAAGAATGCCAAAATAGAAGTGTGTTAGTTCGACAAAATATCATGAACAGCGAGGGATATAGAACACAAGCAATTCATTATAAACATAAAAATATGATATATATCTTGATTGTGTATGAGCATGATTAGTAAGTGAGAGAAAGCCAGTAGATAGAACCCTCCCCCCCCCCCCCCCCTTCAGTGCTGAAACAGAGGCCAGCCTTGGCAGTTGCTTCAAGGTGAGCCAAGTGCACAAAACCGTTACCCCCACGGCCCAGAATTAGGTCTCTTCATCTTTCCAGAGTCTGGTGAAAGATCCCAACGCTTCGTGGAAGCATTACAATCTGAGCAACACAAGTTTGATCCTGAAACTTGGGCCCAAATGATGGCGTTAGCCAAGTTGATCGGCGTTGTATTTTCGAGACCGCTCCCAGGGGATAATCATTCCTCTGAAAAAGTCAAAAAAGAAGAAGAACGATTAATGATTGTGCTTTCATGGAACATTCGTGGAATTGGCTCGTAGCGGCACCGTGTATCTATATGGAGCCTCCTTTCCTCTACCAAGTCCAGCATTGTTGTGCTTCAAGAGACTAAGGCCGCCTCTCTCCCCCTCAATTTCATGTGAGATATGTGGCCCCTGAAGGATCCCGGTTGGCTTACTATTGACGCCATTGGCTCGGCGGGAGGAATCCTCCTTATTTGGGACCTCGACACTATTGAGGTCCTTGATAGCTTTCGGGACAGTTACTCGCTTGGCGTCAAGCTTCGGGATAAGAGTTCGGGCACCATTTGGTATCTTGTGGGGGTTCTATGGTCCCACTCGGCCCAATGAGAGACACCTCTTTTGGGTTGACCTCCTTTCGGTCTGTCAGCGATGGCCTATCCCTCTGTTACTCGTCGGTGATTTTAATGTGATTTGGTTTTGCCACGAGCAGTCTCGGCCAGCTCGGAGGATTACTACCTCCATGAGACTCTTTGTGGATTTCATTGGCTGCTGGAACCTGAATGAAATCACCTTATCTGGGAAGGCCTTCACTTGGTCCAATGGTCGACAGCCCCCCGTCATGTCAAAGCTTGACAGATTCCTCGCTAATGAGGATTGGCTTTGACTCTATTATAATGCAACTAGCAAAGTTCTCGATCGTGCAGATTCGGATCACTAACTAATCTTGATAGATACTCACTTCGGTAGTTGGAGGCTCCCACTCTTCAGGTTTAGCTCAAGGATGGCACTTTTGATTCTTCTTTCCAATCCTTTTGGAAGAAGATTGTCGTTGTCAACCCTAGAGGATGGTCCCTCCCGGTTAAGCTCAAGCTTCTCAAGCCCCTCTTGCGTGGATGGTCTTTGGAGCATCAATCTTCCCACTCTGCTAAGAAAGCCTCCATTTTGTCTCAGATGGCTGCCCTTGACTTTGATGAGGAGTCCAAATGTCTGACCCTCTCTGAAACAGTCAGCGCTATGCTCTTCAAGGCCAGTTGCAAGCTTTTGCTCATAGCGAATTCGTACACTGGAAGCAGTGCACCCGTTTCAAGGGCTCTCGAAGGGGGATGCAAACACAAAATTCTTCCATGTCGTTGCAACCGCCAGGCGGCTCGCTTTGCATCAATGGCGAAATTACCTCGGAATAGTCTCTCATTTCCAACACTTAGGTGAGTTGTTTTGCACGTCTCTATACCGAATGCCATCCAGTTCGACCTTTCTTCTAGAGTGTTAACCTATTAGCTATCCCTTGACGGCTGCTGGTCTTATTGAGCTTTCTTTCTCCAACCGAGAAATTGAGAAAACTTCTATGGGCCTTCCTTTGGACAGGGCTCTGGGTCCGGATGGGTATAATGAAAATTTTTACCGTCATGGCTGGTTTTCCATTGGCGAGGGTATTTCTGATATGGTCCGTGTGTTCTACCACCGTGGCATCTCATTCAAAAGTATCGGGGCTTCTTTCATTACCCTTGTTCCCAAGAGAGAAGGGGCAAAGCAACCTACTAATTTTCGGCCTATGTCTCACTACCAGCACATATAAGTTGCTAGCTCGACTTCTTGCCGACCGTCTCCGGGCGGTAATTCCTATTGTCATTCACCAAGGACAAAACACTTTCATCAAAGGGAGGAATATTCTTGACTCCGCAATGGCTAGTCATGAACTTCTTCACCACTTCAAGACCTTGAAGCTCCCTAGGTTTATCCTCAAGCTGGATTTTGAAAAGGTATTTGACAAGGTTTATTGGCAACTGTTGGACACTCTTCTGGGTAAAATGGGTTTTGAAGACAAGTGGCGGTTCTGGATCCAAAGTTGCATCTCCTCCGCCAGTTATTTTGTCTATCTTAATGGGACGGTGAGTGGCTATTTTAAGGGAATTCGTGGCATCCGTCAAGGGGACCTATTGCTCTTCAACGTGGTGGCTGAATATCTCTCCTCCCTGATCTATTTGGCCAAAGAGATGGGTTGGCTTCTCCCTATTGCCGATTATCCAGTTCGCAGATGACACCATTTGTCTCGGTGTGGGCACTGTGGATCAGATAAAAAAGCTGAGAGCTGTCCTTGGCCTCTTTGAGTTGGCTTCAGGGCAAAATATTAACTGGAGAAAAACCTATCTATTTGGCATCTCTCATATCAGCCCCTTCTCACTTAGATAATTCAGCATTTTCTCCTCTTGGGTGATAGATTTGGGTGCTTCCACTCATATGTTAGGTAATTCTCATCTTATCTCTTCCTTATAAACATCTACTTGTTCTTGCAATGTCACTTCAGAGTTGAAGGTCATGTTCAAGCCTCTTCTTCTCTATCCTTGAATTTAAGCATATATGTACAAAAAATTTCAATCAATTTATTATCAGTTAGCTCACTAAACAACAGAATTTTTTAGTAACTTTTACTCCTGCTATGTGGGTATTTCAGGACCTGAGAAAGAGAAAGATGATTGATGGAGGACATGAACTAGGATAACTTTCTAGCCGTCAATGAAAATCCATCTTCATCAGCCTTTCAGACTGTTGTCACCCCCCTGGATTGGCATGTTCGATTGGAGCAACCCTCCATTGACAAGTTGAAAGTGATGGTTCTTTCAATTAGAGTCTCAAGTCAATTATTTTGTGAGTCTTGTCAACTCGGTAAACACCACAAAAGTAGTAATCATAAAAAGACCACTTTGGGCCGTTCATATAAGTTTTAGTTAGTTCATTCGGATATTTGGGGGCCTTGTCGGATACCCACTACAAGGGAATTTCAATACTTTCTTACCTTCATTGATGATTTCAGAATGTATTTGGGTATTTTCACTGAGATAACATTATAAAGTATTGTTTGTTTTCCAACAATTCTATAAAGAAATTCAATGTCAATTTGGTGCTTCTATTAAATGTGTTAAGGAACAGTCATTTTGGGATGGGAAAGAGGCTTCCTAAGTTAGTCATTTTGGGATAGGCTTTGGACCAAACTTTACATGGTATCAAAGCAAGTACTCATATGTGGGCTTACATCTAAATTATCCACTTGTAGAGCCACAAAGGAGAGCCTACACCTAAATTATCCACTTGTAGAGCCACAAAGGAGGGCCTACACCTAAATTATCCACTTGTAGAGCCACAAAGGAGGGCTTACACCTAAATTATCCACTTGTAAAGCCAAAAACGAGGGCCTACACCTAAATTATCCACTTGTAGAGCCACAAAAGAAGGCCTACACTTGAGGGGGAGTGCTAAGGAATAGTCCCGCATGCATTAGAGAGTACAAAAATCTTGAGTTTATTAGTTGGGAAAGAGGTTTCCTAAGTTGGCTAGTCATTTTGGGATGGGCTTTGGACCCAACTTAACAAAATGCTTACTGACTAACAATGCTCTAGAATATATGAGTGAGGAGTTTTCCAAAATGTGCACCACATACGGAATTTTGCATGAAAGGTCTTGCAGTTTACTCCTCAACAAAATGGGGCGGCTTAACGTAAAAATTGTCATGTACTCGATACAGGCCGAAGTATAATCTTCCACATGAAGGTCTTAAATGATTTTGAGGGGATGCGACACTGACCTCTTGTATTTAATCAATCGAATGCCCTCTTCCACTCTTCAACACAAAATTTCTATTAAAGTCCTGTATCATACTCAGTCACTATTTTCCCTCCCACCTAAAGTGTTTGGTTGTTTATGTTTTGTGGAGAATTCTTCTCCAAGTCAGGATAAACTTTCTCCTCAATCAATCAAGTGCATATTCCTTGGGTACTCCCGATTGTAGAAGAGGTATAAGCGCCTTGATCCTCAAAACACAAAAGACATTTCTCAGCTCATTCACCTTTTCTCAGTCTTTGGAGACAGGTACTAAGGCTGAACAGCCTGTCATTCCCCAAATTACTGGTGACTAGAAGAAAGATTTTGAGCCTCAATGCTCTCGGCCCTCTTCATCATCAGATCCAAACCCAGTCCCTCTATGGGTACCAGCCACAGTCTGATCTTCATTTACCCATTGCATTAAGAAAAGGGGTAGGGTCTTGTACTCAAGATCCAATTTCTCAGTATGTATCCTTTGATTTTCTATCTCCCTCTTTACATAAAGTTGCTTTATATCATGACTCTTCCATGGAACAAGAGAAAATAGATGCTCTCATTTCATGAGGGACATGGACATTATGTAATCCACCTCCAGGAGCAGATATTGTGGTTTGTAGATGGGTATTTACCACTAAACACCACGCTGATGGGTCTGGGATGAAATTTGGTTTCAAACTCTTTATTTGTGAATCAAAACACAACATAGCACCTCAATGTTGACCTTCACCACAAGGGAAGTGATCAGAAAAGGAAAACTAAAATAGAACTATGAATTAATGCTATTCGCAAGTTCCAAATAAAAAAAAAAAAAAGAGTTTGCTATATTGCAAATTTATTGACCTTTTGTATTCAAACCAACATCTCCAACTGAGATGAATTTATTTGTGAATGAAACGACAACATATTGCCCAAAAGTTGACCTTCACCACAAAGGAAATGACAAGAAAAGGAAAACAACTAGAACAGAAGTATCAATTAATATTGTTTGCTTTGTAACCATCTATCCATCCATCTATCTAATAGACAGTTAGATGGATGGATAAAAATTAAATAAATAGAATATAGTAACACGAAATACAGTCGCTTCAGAAACAAAGAAAGATGGCTTTTCAGTTCACCAAAAATGAGCATCAGAGAAACAAAGATTTAAAATCGTCATTATTTGGTTGGTCCTATGATATTCATAGATGATGGCATTCAACTAAAGGCAGACCCAATGCATGCAGTGACAAGACCTAACATTTTCAATTCTCACCAAGGATGTTTCCATGAAGTGAACCATAACGTACAAAATGTATGCCGCCAGCATTAGTTGACACATTCCCACCAATCTGACAACTTCCTTTTGCACCCAAATCAAGCGGCATCATAAATCTGGACATTGAAATAAGATGCTTCAAAGATTACTCTTCGTTTTATCAGACACTCTAACAGTGTATCTTCCCAGATATGTACTACTTATCAATGAACTAATCAAATTACTCTACTCATATACTTTTACAAGAGACTCAATATCAAGGAACATAAGTCGGTAGACATGTATACCATTGCAACTAAAAATAGTAAAAACAAAATGGAAAACCACATATGCATCAGTCCTTCCTGTCCTCTTTTTCTCAAGTCTTTCCCGTCCTCTCTTTCATCTTCAATTAGTGTTATCAAACTTGACTGTGTTTGAGATTTTTAAGTTAAAAAATGAGAAAAAAAATGTGTAGAAGTAGGGGGGGGGGGGGGGGGGGGGGGGGAACTTGACTGTGTTTGAGATTTTTAAGTTAAAAAATGAGAAAAAAAATGTGTAGAAGTAGGGGGGGGGGGGGGGGGGGGTGGGGGGCAGGTTTTTGAAAATCTGAAACCATTCCGCCAAAACTAAATCCCTAGACCTATCCCCACATACAACTTACAATAGAGTTGGAAATTCAACCCCATTCCTGTACAACAACTCTATAAACAATTAAATTATTTCCTTCCATATACGCCCTCAATGAAGTAAAGAATCTATCTTTTTTTAAACAATATAGATGTCTTTTTCAAAATAATTAAGAGTAACTTCGTAATAAATCCCGAGGGTCAAGGTCGGGGAAACCCATCTCATCCAAACCTATGTGAGGTTTTCCCCCTCACCCCATCCCTGCCCCTCCAGGTGAGGAGCCAACCCTGTCACTGTTTAGATCAGGTAAGGTCAAGTTTCATGTTCCCCATTTAACCCCACCCATGCCCACATAAGGGTGATGTTCCCTACTTAACTCAACCTATACCTGCACTTATTTAGAGGTATGGTTGGCAAGGGATGGGTTCAGAGCGGACACTTGAAAACCCAAATCCACCTTGTGAACCCAACGCTGAAACCTCTCCCTATAAAAACCCAGAACAAGTAGGGTTGTAAATGAATAACTGAAAAAAGTCGATTGAAGAGAAGAAAAAGAGAAATTGAGAGGAAAGGAGAGATGAGAGAACTCAAAATTCTGAGTTCGTTGGGGTCATGCTCAACCCCATTTAATGATAGGATTAGGACAATTACAGAAATTCCCCTCTTACACTGAGGTGAAATGACCAAACTACCCTTGAGTAGATTTTCTAATACTCAAGCTGGAGCATATATGTCATAAGGCCCAGCTTGTTACAGAAAATCATAAATTCACGGTTTTCCAATGCCTTAGTGAATACATCTTCAAGCTGACCTCCACAATGAACATATGGGATAACTACCTCCTTTCTCATAACAACATCCCGAATAAAATGACAATTTACCTCTATGTGTTTTGTCCTCTCAAGAAACACTGGATTTCTAGCAATAAAAATTGTTGCTTGATTGTCACAATACATAGTTTTTTTTTTTAGTAAAAAGGTGTAAATGTCATTAAAAAGAGTGAAGAGTACAATACCTGGCTAAAAAGGACCTTCCTCCACAACAAGGTGTTCGAGGGAAATGCCTAATTTAGCCTGAATATCCGCTAGATGATTAGCTGATCTAGGAATGCATTTCCAATTATATTGCAATTGAGAAAATAAATTACAGATATCATAAAACTGATCCCAGTGCCGCCAAGGAGGTTTAGAGGACTTCTCACACCAGTTGATAACGACTCTTGAATCTCCTTCAATGCAAAGAGGGCCCACCAACCGTTGCTTGAAAAGTTTTAATCCATTATATAACCCAGAAAGCTCAGCGGTAGTTGAGTCAAATACTCCGATTGGCCCAGCAAAAGAAAAAAGAAGGTTTCCATTTTCATCATGGATGACCCCACCATATCCGGCAAGCCTAAGGCAGCCAAATGCGCTTCCGTTGAAATTTAATTTGAAGTGTCCCATCAGAGGAGGGGACCAAGTTTCCATAACAGGGGGGCAAGATGGGTAAGACATTTCAGCTACCAGTTGCCAGTTTCCTCGTAAGTTGGAGCCTTTTAAATTTTGAAATTCTTTTTGCATGAGTATCCACGTGGAAACTTGGCCCACAATTCTATCAATCAAAATGTTACTTCGAAGAGATTTTATATTGAATTTTCGATTATTTCTTTCTTTCCATAAGGCCCAGATGATATGACCAACGCAGTAAGAGAAGTAATTTTCCGAGCTTAGGAAGATGAGCACTAGTAACTGTGAGGATTGTGGATGAGAGATTTTGAGAAGGGCAATATTGCAAACCAATTTTGTTAAGGAGGTTGGTCCAGACAATGTGGGCATAGTTGCAATGTAACAAGATGTGGCCAGCAGTTTCAGGAGAGGTTTGGCAGATGGGGCATAGGGGGTCCTGAACAAGAATTCCTCGACGGATTAAAGAATCGGATGTGAGTATTTTGTTTTGGCATGCGCTCCAAATGAAAAACTTCGCTCGAGGAGGTGCAAGTAAAGACCATGCAATGGCCGTTGGTTGGTTGGTTTGAGGGGGGTAGAGGAAAAGCAAGAAATTGTAAGTTGAGGCAGTCGAAAACGTACATTGTTGGCATGGAGTCCAGATGAGTGAGTCAGATATTTCTAAACCGTACCGATGATAGGCAGGTGATAAGGTCAGAAGCTTCTAGTGCTTCAGCATTTGACAGCACTCTCCGAAGATGTAAGTTCCATTCACCGAAATTTGTCCTTTTGTCAAAAATGGTCACATCCTTATTTCTTGTCAAGGAAAAGATTTGACAGTGGCTGATATTAACGCTGCTTGGCCCCACCCACCAATCTGACCAGAATTTTTGTCAGACATCCCGTACTAGTGTAGCATTTGACTGCTTTTTTGAATTCAGGCAACATTTTTACAATCTTTTTCCACACGGGAGATAACTTATTATATCTTCCATCTTCTGTCCACCAACCAAATATTTTGTTTGCTTTAGCAGCAACAATAGTCCGTCATATCAAATTAGGTTGCATGTTAAATTTCCAGATCCATTTAACTAACAATGCAGAGTTAGTTGTTGCAGTATCCCGGATCCCAAGGCCTCCCATGGCAATTGGTTTACATACCTCAGCCCATTTCACGAGGCTGTACTTTCTTTCACCGTTTGGCCCACCCCACAAAAATCTCCTTTTTAGGAATTCAATTCTTTTTCGATTTGAGGCAAGACAACGGTACAAGGAAAGGAAATAAGAAGGAATATCGTGGAGGCAAAATTTGATAAGGACAAGCTTACCAACTTTGGACAAAAATCTTCCTCTCCAGGAAGCCAGTCAGCCTTCAAGACGCTCAATGACGGGGTGAGGGTAGAACAGATGACAGTGGAAGTCTCAAATATGTACAGGGAGGAGATGCAATTTTACATCCCAGATAACTAGCCATAGAATTTAGAACCGAGGGGTCAATATTGAACCCAGTTATGGATGATTTTGACCAGCTTACCTTTTGCCTAGAAGAGAGTTCAAATAAGTTGAGCAGGGTTTTTATATGGGAGATTTGGTTCATTGTACCTTCGCCAAAGAATATGGTATCATCCGCATACTGCAGAAATACAATATATTGATTGGGATCATCGAACTTTTAGCAAAACGGATCTTCAATGCAAGGTGTTCAGCAAAGTAAAGAGAAAGGGAGAGAGAGGGTCCCCTTGCCTTATTCCTCTAGTTGCATTGAAAAAAACCACACGGTTTTCCGTTAATAAGGACAGAGTATGATGAGGTAGATATGCAACTTCTCATCCAAAATTTCCACCTAGTCCAAAAACCCATTCTGTCAAAGAGATAATCAATTAATTTCCAGTTTACATTATCGAAGGCTTTTTAAAAGTTAAGTTTTAGGACGAATCTGGGTAGATTGGATTTTTTGAATGAGTCTAGGAGTTCGTGAGAGGTCATAGAGGAGTCTAGGATATTCCTACCATGAATGAATGCACTTTGACAGGGGTTAATGATTTTGAGGAGATGGGCCCTAAGCAATACATAGTCATAAGTTCATTCTGACAAAACCCTAATTCTTGTGTCACAGACTTCACCCACATAACTCACTGACTATGTGCACCATTGCTCTATATTCTGTTTCAGTGCTGGACTGAGCTACAACATTTTGTTTCTCACTTTTTCAGCTTATCAAATTTTCACCCAGAAACACACAATACCCAGCAGTTTTTTTGTCCAGTTTGGAACCAACATAATCAACATCAGAGAAAGCTTCAGTATTCAAATGATTACTATGTTTTAAAAAGATACCTTTCTCTGGTGATGCTTTCAAATATTTCAATATTCGATGTGCAGCTTCCAAATGAATCTTGTGTGGGCATTCTATAAATTGACTTACCATAGTCACTCTAAATGAAATATCTAGACGGGTTACTATAGCATATATAAGCTTCCCAACCAATCTTTGGTACAATGTCTTATCATTAAGTTCTACACTTTGATCATCATGGAGATCATGCCCAACTTCCATTGGAGTATCAACTATTTGGCTCCCAATAAACCAATTTTTTGTAACATATCAGTTACGTACTTCCTCTATGTCAATAAAAGGCCTTCCTTCTTGCCACTTCAATGCCCAAGAAATATTTTAGTAAACTAAGGTCTTTAGTTTGAAAATGTTTGGCTAGAAGGGATTTAACCTCTTCATCCACAACAAATAGTATCATCCACATACACTAGTAACACCACAACACCAGATGACCTCCTCAAGACAAACAACGAATGATCACAGTGACTTCTAGAGAACCCCATTAACATTACTACTCGGTTGAATTTCTCAAAACTATGCTTGTGGACTCTGTTTGAGTCCATAAACGGCTTTTTTGAGTCGATATACTTTATATATCTCCCCCTGAACAACATACCCAAGAGGTTGCTCCATATAAACTTCTTCCAGATCACCATACAAGAAAACATTTTTTATATCTAGTTGACATAAAGACCATCCCAAATTTATAGCAAGAAAAATTCTGATAGAAGATAACCTAGCAACCAGAGAGAATGTCTCAAACACATCGATGCCATATGTCTACGTCTACCTCTTGGCTACCAACCAAGCCTTGAACCTTTCAATAGAGCCATCAGCCTTATACTTCACTGTATACACCCATCTGTACCCAACAATAGTTGCTTCTAGGGTAAGTCACATAACTGCCATGTTCCCCGATCTAACAGTACCTCCATTTCAACATCCATGGCTAGCTTCTATTGTGGAGAAGACAGTTTTTTTAACTGAAGAAGGAATAGTGCAGGTAGATAGAGACAATGCAAGCCTTTTATAGAAGTAACAATACTCCATTATTATCAAAGGATTTAATGAAAGCCCAACAGCAGATGGAACTCAAAAGAAAACATAATAAGTGCATAACTAGATAATCAAACTCCAGTTCCAGCCAAAAAATGAGATTTGTGGGACAAAGTACGTCACAATAATAACTTATCAAAAATATAGTCCAGAAGGCAAGGACCTATATTTTGTAATGGGGATAATGCAAATCTACAGAATTTATAGCACATAGTGTTGCTGTATCGGAGATAGTGTGTTTATCTTCTGGTTTATTCAAGCAACCGATTTTAGAATGAGACCATTACAAGTCACAGTTGCAAGTAACTTTTTAGAGTATATAAATCCATCCTCATCAACAGAGTTACTGAATATAGAGGACATCTAAAATGGCATTCAATTGCACGTTTGCTTTTCCTACTTAAGTTTTCCAAAGAACCCCTTTGATGTCCTGCCAGCTACACAAGAACTGCGAAGACTGAGCAAAGAAGCTTTGACATTATTTATCCAGTTCAACCCAGTAGCAAAAATATGGAAGTATCATCAAAAGTAAAATAACACAGACAAACTTTGATCCAAATGGACTAAATGGATTAGAATGGTCATTGTGGAGATTTACCCTTGGTTAGCCAGGAAGTTATCCAATTTCTCTAAAATACATCCTGCTTCACATATCAGTATGCCACTAACCTGTAATGAACATTTAATAAAAATATTACACTGCTGAATCTGACTTATAACAAAACATTTCAAGGAAAAAATACAAGTAATCTTCATGCAACCACAGCATAATTGGTTAAAAGTTGACAAATAAAAAATGATACATACAAAGTATCTCTTAGCAAATAATTTAACCAGAAGCCTGGCTAGATAAGCCTGAATTGAGTTGAGTGAAAATTATATAGAAGGTAAATGTCCAAACGACTGTTGTTTGAAAACAGCAACTACAAGTAACAAGACTACCATTCATACCTTTGCTATATCCAGAACTTCATGCAGTTAACCATAGATGAACCTCAACTAGTTTTGGACAAAGGGATTAACATGTCTTAAAAGAATTTTATTGAATGTTCTTTAAGAGAAGGATTCTAGTTTGTAGAACTTTTGATGCTCCTACATATTCTAGTTTTCAAGGGATATCTTGGCTGAGGTGTTAGGTTCAAGTTTCACCAAGGGATCAGGGGTGTGTGCATGTGTAATCACCATTCAAAAAAATAGTTTACTTCTTCAAATGATAGTCCACAACTAGGAGATCCAGAGTTGATACGGAAGATTAGTTGATTCATTTGTCATTGACAGGGCCTGGGTACTTTCATTCAGTGAGAAGTATAAGTTCCTAAATGCCCCTATAATTTCTCTGGATAAAGGTTGAAAGGGTTTTGAAATACTTCAAGAAAAGTCCAGACAAGGTCTTTTATATTTCATACATGAAGATCTACATGAGAAACAATTTCAAGATAGATATTTGGGTGTGTATCCCAGATGATAAGAAAATTCCATAGGTTATTGAACCTATATAGGTAGAACTTGACTTTGGTTACTTAGGAAGAAAGAAATTCTGCAACTGCATCAAGTATAAAAGTAGAGTATAAGGCAGTATGTCTTAAGGTTTCATATCTCATTTTAAATCCCTGATTTTGATGATTGCAAAATAATCACTATTTGATACTAACAGTTAAAATTTATGACGTATAGATGCTTTCTTGTCTTCCATGCTTTCTTATCTTCCACACTGCAAATTTGATGACCTCAAGAGGTAAAATTACAGACTCAAGTCAAGAAAGCTCGAGAGACTGATTTCTGTTAAGGAGTTGATTTGGAGGAGCCTCATCAAGACCATAAAGATCTCACGTGTTTAGACCAATGTGTACATGTCAGGAATGGTGATTTTATTTATTTTTTATCGAATGGCAAGTTAGGGATGGTGATTTTTTTTTATGGAATGTGTGAATATTATAAAACAGAGGAAAGAAAATATAACCTATAGAGAGGAGCCGTCCTCCACAATAAGGTTTTGGAGGGAGGTTCCCCATTTAGCATGAGACTTTGCCAAGTGGTTAGCAGATCTAGGGGTGTGGATCCAAATACAGTTAAGGAAGGCCAAAGAATCGGTCTCGGAAGATCTAGAGGCCCATGGCAGCCAAAAGGAATGCCATCGAAGTTAAGTTTGAAGTGACCAAGGGGGAGGGGACCATTGCCATTTTTGGGGTGGCCTAGCCGTGGCAGCAATTAGGCGCCAATTTCCACGGAAATCAGAGCTGCTAAGGTGGAGGAATTCTTTCTTTGTGAGGAGCTAGGCGAAGACCTGACCAACGATGTGCTCAGCAAACACCTTGATAGGAGTGGATTTGAACTGGAATTTCAAGTTATTTCTCTCTTTCTAGAGCGCCCAAGGAATGTGACCCATGCAGCTAGAGATAAATATTTTTCCAAGCTTAGGAAGCCGAGAGTTGATGATGGATTAGATCATAGATGGCAGGTTGTGGGGAACACAATATTGTACGCCAACTCTGTTGAGGAGGTTAGCCTAGATAGCTTGGGAAAAATGGCAATGGAGTAAGACATAGGTGGCAGATTTTGGAGTGCAATGGTAGAGGGGACAAGTTGGGTCTAGAACATGAGTTCCCTGTCTGATGAGGGCATCGGAGGTGAGGATTTTGTTTCTACAGGCATACCAGGTGAAAAAGTTGGCACAAGAAGGAGTAAGAAGAGACCAGGCTTGAGCAGCAGGGTGGTGAGGCTGAGAGGTGTTGGGTCCATGCAATAGATTGCAAGTTGAAGCCATAGTGAAGGAACCTTTAGGGCAAGGGGTCTAAATAAGAGTGTCCGGAATATGGTCGTGGATTTTAACATTGGCAAGACAGAAGAGGAGGTTGGAGGCCAACTTTTTTATCCTTGGAACATTATGTAAATTCTCCAAAATATAGCAATTTATGGGATTTTATATGGCAAACAAAAAGACCAAACTTTTCTTAAGTCTAAAACATGTTGACTACATGTCAACAGAGTGCCCATGTAAAAAAGAAAAATTTGAAATTCAATGTACAGTCAAATTAAGTTGACCTATAAAGAATATGCGTTGACATGCTTTCACTAGGAGCAAATGTACATTAAAAATATATTAACATATTAGAAAAATGAGGTGATCAAACTTGACCGATTTTGAAATGAATATTGTTGTTGTCTTTTGTTTCTTTGGGCTAGCCTTTATCAAGAAACCAGCCAGATAATTGGCTAAATGTCTTAAAAGAAAAAGAAAGAAAGAATTGGCTAACTAGGGACAAGTTGCCATGGATTCAGCTGCAAACTAGCTAGGTCAATAATGTGTAAAAGATTGTCCCTCAAATCTCCATTTACTTCTTTTTTTCCCACAAAAATCAAAGGGAGAGAGAAGATGTCTCTGAAAAGATGAGCCTTTGGAAAAAAGGCTCCCATTCCTGCCTCCATAGAATCAACCTTTCCCAAGGGACTTGAGGAGGACTAAAGGACAAGTCCCTCATGACAACGAATTGCAGCCCCCACTATACCAGGTCCCGGGTTAACCTTGGAACTTCCGTCAAAGTTTAGCTTTATGGTACTTATAGAATTTTGCAACAAACCTGTCATGCCTCGTTACCTTGTCATTTGGTATGGTTTTCACTGCTTTCCAAACTTTTTTTTTTCAAGTAATGGTGCTTCAAGAGATTCAGTAAGACCATATGGAAGAGTTTTGTTTTTTAAAGAGATGAACTTTATTAAGCAATAGCAAAACCTACAATCAGAGGAGCATTCCCTTTACAATAAGCAACTGGCGCGCCATTCCTCAGATGTCCGTCCCCTCTCTCGGCCGTGCTATGCATTACTGGAAGCCCCCACCCCTAGCATCTCCAAGCTCAACTTTGATAGCAGTGCTCTTGGCAATCCTAGGACAGTTGTTTTTGGTGTGGCCATCTGGAATTCTGATGGCACCACGCTCGTTTCTTACTCTAGTCCAATGGGGATCTCAGACTCTACTTCCATTGAGAAGAGTTTTAAAAGTAAGATTTGTGGCTTGTTGTCTCAAAGAAGTATCATCTGTATATAATTCAAAAGAGAATGTTATAAACTCTTTTGCATTTTAGTCTTGATCCTCCACTAGTTGGCCTTTAATATCATGAACATATATTGTATGTGCTATGAGCTGAGGTAATAGCATGAACGGAACTTATGTTTTTGTCCCTCTTTTTAAACCATTCATATCTTGACCTTCATTTCCAAATCACCCTCACTTAATGAATAAGACTGCATATTCCCCATGGAGTGCTGATTGCTGATTCATTTCACTATCTGAGAGTATTCTTGACTCTTCAGGAGTATCTAATTCCTGAATCTTCAGGAGTGTTCTCTTTTCCTTACTGTTCATTTATAACAACGATGATGATGGTGATGTAATAATATAAACAGTTATAGTTATAATAATAGCAATAATAATAAAAGAAACTTTAAAGTACAAGGAGATATTATTGCACACTAACAAGGCCTATAAGTATCAGAAACAAATCCAGTAGTGGCGAGGGGCTCTGACTGTTAATGGTATCTGTAAATGAGATACAGCAAGAACAATTTTCAGATATTTCCATATTCCCAATGCTAAGAAAGCATGGTTAGTAGAAAAGGATAAATTTTGTTTTCACCATGTTTACAAAAGTAGCTTTTTCTCAAGCACATTGAAAGGGAAAAATAAAAACAAAAAAATAGACCAACCAGTAAAGTGATAATGTCTACCTCATCAAAAGAGATTGTGTTGTTCAAAGAACCAAGATTTATAATCACCTATCAAAAAAAAATAAAAAATGTTATGAATGGTAGTATCATTTCAGTGCAAGAAATATCATCAAATATCAGAAATTTTCTGTGTACATGCAAAGTACTCATATAACCCATTCAAAAGGGGATTGAAACATCAAGAAGGCAGAGAAAGCATCAACAGGTTTGACTAGAATAGTATATCACCATCCCCTTTAACGGCCAAAATGGCTTTCATGATTGAACTAGGCAGGAGGTATTCTATCAGATTTCCCAAGTCACATTTATTTTCACCCAACAAAGTGTCCAGGACAATGCTTAAAGAATGGTGTGGAGCAATTATGGATCTGGCAGCAAAGAGTTAATATTTTTTTTCTTCATAAAAGTGATAATTTATTAAAGACTAACCAAGAGAAACAACATAAAAGGGGACCTCCCGTTACAACTAGAGATTGGAGGGAGGTCCCGCGCATAGCAAAACCATCAGCTAAAGAATTAGCTGCACGGGGAACATGGGACCAGCTACAAGTGAGGTTTGAGACGAGGTCAGTAATACGATGATAAACTGGCCAGTGCCACTAAGGGGGAATTGCAGTGGAAGAGCACCATTGGATAACAACTCGGGAATCTTCTTCAACAATGAGCAGGCCTTGAAGACAATCAGAAAATATGGTAAGACCATGGTATAAAGTGAGGAGTTCATCAGATGTGGAATCAGCATTCCCCATAGGACCTGCATAAGAGACCAGAACAGTACCGGAAGAATCCCGAAAAGCGCCACCAAACCCAGCCAGCCCCGGGTTCCCATTAGCACTCCAGTCAAAATTTAGTTTGATAAACCCATGGGGAGGAGGGGACCAAGGGACACAGGCTGGAGGGCAAAGGCTCCCAGCCATGTGGGCAATGCAGCACCAATTTGTCCTCAAAGAGATGCCACTGAGGTTGCTGAAGTCCTTCCGGGAGTGAAGCCAAGAGGATATGTGGCCGACGGTCAGCTCAGCAACTTCCTCCAAGGATCTGAACTTCAGATTGAAGCAATGGTTGTTTCTCTCTTGCCATAGCATCCAGGGAATGCGAGCTAGGCAAGCAGAGATCAACATTCTTCCCAGCTTGGGCAGGAAAAGGTGCATGAAGGTTTGACAGACTTCGGATAGATGCTCGGGCATACAAAAATGAAGGCCAATGCGCTGCAAAATCCGGGTCCAAACACCCCAAGAGCAGTGGCAATGCAGAATGAGATGTTGCATGGTCTCATCATTCTGAGAACAAAAAGGACAGAGACGGCAGGGGGCAGTGTTTCCTCGTCTTATAAGGTTATCAGCCATCAAAATACGATTGTGGAGAGCACACCAAAGGAAGAATTGAACCTTCGGTGGAGCAGAAATATTCCAGGCATCGGAGCTACCATGAGATGGGCTAGAGCTGAGAATTATTATTATGGATTACAGGTTCAATTTGGTTCAACGAAACAACAGTCCAGGCAAATTAGTGAGTTGACAACTAATAATGAATGAGTGATGTCTAGTAATGATTTGACCAGACAAACAGAGTATTTAAATCTTAGACACCAAGTATCAGCATATTGACACAAGCAATAAAGTAGATATTTGAATTTTAGACACCTCACAATGTTAAAGGGGAGATATCAAAGTTCTGTTGATACTTTCATCTTTCTCACATCCTCATACTCATGGAAAATAAACAGCAATGGAGTTTTACAATGTAATTGTGTAAGTACCTACTCCCAAGGGAGTTAAATTCAACCCAAACTAAATTAAAGGGATTTTCAAATATGATCTCGTTTTTTTTTGGAGGGAAATTTCATTACACTAAAGAAAAACTAATTACATAAAAATAAAAATAAAAAAATACAATCAATTAGCATGACTGAAATTTACAATCAACTGTTTTAATGATACACCCCCTTTGCTAATTGAGTTGTGCCCATGAACACCACTTGTCAATAGTTAAGTCTAAGACTTGAAGATATATGCCCTCTATAAAATATAAAAAATAAGGAGAAATAGAGAAGGAAAAGTAGAAGAGAAGAAGTTGAGAAGGCTGCGTTGGATAGAGCAGCAGCCACTAGGATCTGGAATAGACCCTCAATTCACTTATACACTCACTTATTAAAAAAGGTACAAAATGGCATATATGCCACTCTACACGTAAACCCTTAGATCACCGTAATTACACCTCAAGATGAAACAAAAATTTATACATACACTGCTATCCTATGAGGGACATATGACAATGGTAAATGACCATAATACCCTTTTTATAGATATTTCAACACTCCCTTAAATTGGAGCATATATATATAACGAGCACCAACTTGTTACAAAAAATCCTAAATTCTCTCTTGCCCAATGTTTTAGTAAAGGCATCGCCAAGTTGATCCATGAGCTTGATATAGGCAGTGGCTACAACTCTACTCATTACAATATCACAAAAAAAAGCAATAAACTTTTTCATGTTTAGTCCTTTCATGGAACACTAGGTTACTACCAATTGTGGTCTAGTTATCATAATAAATCTTCATAGCTTCTATAGTAGGAAACCCCAACTCTTGTAACAATACCCTAACTCACAATATTTCACTAATTATGTTGGCCATTGCTTGGTAATCTACTATTTCACTAGAGAGAGCTATAACATTTTGTTTCTTGTTCTTCCAACTAATTATGCTTCCACCAACAAAAACATAATCCCTGAGGCAGATTTCCTATCCAATTTAGACCTTGCATAATCAACATCAAAATATCTTCCAATCTTCAAGTGGTCGTGTGGAGCTTACAACAATCCTTTTCCTAGTGAACCCTTCAAATAATGCAAGATCCTATACACAATTTCGAAATGTATCTTACTACGGTGCGCCATAAACTAGTCGACCACACTCACTGCAAATGATATGTCAAGTCGAGTCACTATAGTATAAATACATTTTCTTCCAAACCTTTTGTACATAATCTTGTCTTTAAGCTCGACACCATCCTCTTCATGGAGACTGTGATTTACTTCCACATGAGTCTTAGCAAGCCTAGCTCCCAACAACTCATAATCATTAAGCATATCAGTAACATATTTTTTTGTGTTAGAACAATACCTGTCTTATTCCTTCATACCTCAATCCTAAGGAAATACTTGAGTGAACCCAAATCCTTGGTTTGGAAGTGTTTCGCAATGTCCTTTAGCTTCCTCAATGCCTTTTTACATCACCTCCCAACAAGATTATGTCATCAAAATATATAATCAACACTACAAATCTAGAAGTTCTCTTCAAAACGAACAAAGAGAGGTCACACACAAAACCCTAAAGACATAACTACTTGGCAGAATTTTTTGCACCATGATCTAGGACTGTGCGTGAGGTCATAAAGGGCATTGTCCAGTCTACATATTTTTCCAACATTCCCTTTAGAAAAGTAGCTAGGAGGTTGTTTCGTATAGACTTCCTTGGTCAGATCAACATACAAGAAAACATTCTTATTATCCAACTAGAACAAGGGCCAGCTTTGTTGATAGCTACAAAAATTAATATCCAAACTAAGAGTAAAACACTCTACAACTCAGTGAAATAATCAATAACTAATCGATCTCTTCTTTTAAGCCCAAAAACTTGTACACAATTCATAGATTCTAGAAAAGTTGCTCTCTTGATCATACAGAACTTCTAGTCACTTCCAAATTTCTTTTGAGGTCTACAATTCATCACTTGCTTCCCGAATTTTGACTCAATGCTATTTGGCAATTGGGTCATAACTTTTTTTCTTTTTTTGAAAAGGATGTATATGTTAACAGAGAAAGAAAAATCGAGTCATTACTTGATTATTCTCTGTCTTCCAAATTATCAGTTATAAGGTCAAGAGGATCATCCATCAAGTATTTTGTTTTCCGCTTAGCCTTAAGATAAATTTGGACAAATTTAGACCAGCCCAGGTAATTCAGTTTATTCAACTTCTCTGTGGTGATCAAAATAGTAACCTTACCATCTAAATTACTAGACTCTTTGGCTGGTGTAATTGCTTCACCTAAATCAGCTATCATCTATTATCAATGGATAGTAAAATTCTCACAAATAACCTACTGGAATACATTACCACAACAATCAGCACCCAAAAGTCACTAAAAAAGACTACATATGCTTGCGCAGATGAAATGGAGCCCACACAACACAAACAATTAGGGCACCGAAAGCACAATTGATATTATCACACTGTTACTATCAAATAATGAGAGAAAATAGTTGAAAAGAAGTCAATTAGGGCTGACATCAACTTTGAGGATGATGAGACAGACAATCTTTTTTTTGAATGAAGATGTATAAACTATTAAAAAGAGGAAAAGTACAATACCTAGCTAAAAATGGCCTTCTCCTCCACAACAAGGTGTTGGAGTGAAACACCTAATTTAGCTTGATTGTCAGCTAAATGGTTAACTGACTGAGGGATGTACTTCCAATTATAGTTCATAAGAGAAATTAAATCACGTATATCAAAAAACATATCCCAGTGCTGCCAAGGGGGAGGAGTTGACTTCACACACCAGTTAATGACAATTTTAGAATCTCCTTCGATACAGAGGGACCCCACCAGATGACGTTTGAAAATCTACAACCCATTAAGCAAACCCGAGAGCTCAACTGTGGTAGAATCAGAGATTCCAATTGGCCCAACGAAGGTAAAAAGTAGACAACCATTACTATCATGGATAACTCCACCAAAGCCCACAAGACCAGAGCATCCAAAAGTGCTACCATCGAAATTTAATTTGTAGTGGCCCATCGGAGGGGGAGACCAAATTTCCATAGTCAAGGGACGGGAAGGATAAGTCATGCCAGCTATCAGCAACCAGCTCCCTCTTATGTTGGAGCCGTTAAGATTCTGAAATTCCTTACGCATGTCTCGAAGACTTGCATAGACACAGTATTGGGATAGAAGAACCCAAACAAACTGCTAGGGACGCAAGAACTTCAGAAAGCAGTTCAATTGACAACACAAGACATCAACCCTGTTATGGCACAACGCAAGGAAAAAAGGTTTAACATTTAACTTCAATCATTAACAATTCTAGAAAATTTCCCTTCTTGGAGCATTAGCAAACTTGAGGAGAGAAAGAATCTCGTTAAAAAACTCACAAAAATCTGATTATATGCACTAATAACATGTAAAATATAAAAATTAAGAAGAAACAGAGGAAAAAGAAGGAAAAGTAGAAGAGAAGAAGTTGAGAAGGTTGTGTTAAATAGAGTAGCAACCATTAGGCTCTAGAATAGACCCTCAATTCACTTATTTACTCACTTATAAAAAAAAGGTACAAAATGATATATATGCCCCTCTACACATAAACCCTTATATCTCCCTCATTACACCTCAGAATGAAGCAAAAATTTAAACATATAACTCTAGCATAAAGATAAGCTCACTGCTACCCAGTGAGGAACATATGACAATGGTAAATGACTAAAATGCCCTTTATAGATATTTCAACAACCTCCTTAGATACCTTAGATACCAAAGTTCTAGATTACAGTCACCTAAATGTTATATTTTGAAACATTGCCTAATTCCAAATACGACCAACAGAAAGCATTGAGGGTAGATAGTAATTAAATTTTTTCAAAATAAAAAATATTAATATAAAAGTAGAAAAAGGGCCACATGTGGGCCTTTTTCTCAACAGAGGGGGCTTGAGTGCCTTACCCCTATAGGGGTGGCTCCCCCCCGCATTGCCTGATAGAGTAGGGGTAAACTTTCACTCCCCCTTCATTTGTTCTCAATGGTGAGGTGTATCAGAGTGGTTTCGTCAACTCTTGTAGGTGGAAGCTTTCCGCACCTAACAAATCGGTCTTTTTGACAGCGGTTAGCCAATACACCCAAAAGACCGATCTGTTAGGTGCGGAAAGCTACCGCCTACAAGAGTGGACGGAACCACTCTGACACCCACCCCGCCCATTTTTGACCGCTTCTCACGGGATTCGAACGCGGGACGTGGCGTGCCCAGCTCTAATACCATGATAGCAGCTAACCAATACACCCAAAAGACCAATCTGTTAGGTGCCGAAAGCTACCGCCTACAAGAGTGGACGAAACCACTTTGACAAGGTGCACCAGGGAGAGGAGAGAAAAAGTGAAAGGCTCCCCTGCCCATTAGAGAAGTGAATCCCATTAATTATACTTTTATATATACATTATAAGAAAATCTTAAAATCAAGGGTGGTATAATATTTTTATTTCATTTAAAAAATAATTCTATATTTTTGTTAAGTTTTCTTAAAAGCAAAGCTATAATTGGCCATTAAATTCTAATTATAAGGTCATATTTGAAAATACGTCATCTTTTTTTTTCTGAAGAATTACAACACCTAAGGAGACCATATCTAGAAATAGACACAAATTAACTGTAGATCTAGTTCATCTCAGAAGTAAAATCCTAGTGATTTGGGTATGGCCGTTTTAGGGCCTACCCAGCCTTTTCATACTGATGAACTGGTTTGGGTCAAAAACCTTCTGCCATACAGGCTGCAGGGTTCTTTAACCCCCAGGCAGACCTATGCAAACAGGAACCTTTATCATAAAACCCTGTTCTAACTATGTCAGTTTGGCTACACAAATTCCCATCCTGCATTCTGCTCTATCACAGGCCAGCTCAATTGTTGCATTGGCCTCCATCAAGTCCTTCCTCACCAATTCTACTAATATTTCCAGTTTCATCCATCTATTTCATTTCAAACCCTCAAAAGACACTCACACCAGCCCTTCTGACCAGTCCACTACTTGGTCTCACTACACATAATTGAATCATCTCCAACAACATTTCTTATTTCTGGTTGTTTTATACTACAATCATTTGTTAATCCATCATTTCGAGTTTAGCCACACATTTGTGATAACTTCTATCACTGCTACCCTCATCTTTCGCAGATAATGCTTCTTCACTGATCAATAATTTGCCTTGTAAAACATTTTATCAAAAAAATAATTTGCCTTTTTTTTTTTTTTGAACGGCCTTGTAAAACACAGTTCTTCCCGCAACTGTGTTTAAAATTTTTGCCTTCACCCTTTTCAGCATACAACTATTGCATAGTGTGCAGGCACTGATGTTCTGTTTAGTCATCTTGCTTCTATTCTATGTCACATCCTCAATCTCCCATCTCTTTTGAGCCTACATAACTAGCATAGTCTTTTTCAGGTACATCTTCAGCCTCAAGACATTATTTTCTTCAATTTACCCACAAAAATAGTAATCTAACGGTCTTTGTCTACACCATCTCTACATTCCAGTGGATACCCTTCAATTCATTACTTTTTCTGATAGGGGTATATGACCAACAGAAGCAATTCGGAAGCCTGATCAAGCAGACATACTGGCTATCACATCAAGAGACTATATAGTAGATTTGGCAGATTATTTTTTCCTTGAAGAGTTTATTAATGCGGAATGAAGCCGATAAGTATCTCTGAATTTTAATGATAGAACTATTTCACAAAATTAAAATGGGAGAGTTAGAGAGAGAGAGAGAGAGAGTCTTGCATAAAATGCCTGAATTTTGAACCTTCAAAACATATTTATTATGATGCTCAATGCCAATTTTTGTAAGAATAACTTGGTTGGATTTGAATAGAGGTAAAGTTTCCCACCTCATCAAACACAGGCACACTCCCACCTACAAGGCCAGTATTACCCCCTTGTGGAACAACTGCTAACCTTCTAGAGTTGCAGTATTTTAGAATCTGTGAGACCTGCAAACTTCATTCATTAGTACTAAGCAAAAGAAACCAAGAAACAAGTAATTTGAAACACAAAAAAGTAACTCCAAGCACTAGAAACTGACAGCCATGACTTTCTTTAACACATGGATGCTCTTTGTAATAAATAAAACTTCCCAGCTGCAAATATCATAAGATTAGAGTATAACTGCCAATCTAGCCAGTTAATACTACATAGTTGGCATTAACTGCTGATTCCAATAGTGATAACAGAGAGGTCCTTTCTCCAGGTAGTAATCAAATATTAGAACATGAACCTGCATACATCTGGCAGGTACAGGGAATAGATTCATGCATCTGGCCAACAGAAATCACACAGGTTGATGGCACCCAAGATGACGATTTTAATGAAAATGGTCATGAATTGTATAACTTAATATGGACAATGTCACTGGGACAAGGATCAGATGGCGAAGAGTTTATGACTGAAAATTCCGTCTGCAATGCACAGTAGGCCATCATATTTTCACAGTCCATGTGCAGCTTATCTATTATTTTCTACCTACTATCTCATCCCATTAAATTCAGAAAACTGAAACCGCATTTAGATGAGAAGAGTGAACTGGGACTTCAAAAAAGTGGGTAAAGTAGAAAAATACAAAAGATTTGTCCAATTAAGTGAACATTTTGATTTCCAGCTGTTTCCATGCTTAACAAGCTCAATCTGCCTCTCAGAGTTCAAAAGCCTTGTCACTGTTGACACTGTTTGCTAATCTTAGGAGATTGGGAACATGAGAAAACAATTACAGCTGCATCTATGCAGCAGCCAGCAAAATATATTTATTCAAATTTTTTTGGAAGGTACTTCTTTCAGCTTTGTAGAACAGCAATGACCACACACATATGACCCGTATTCAAGCTCCATTGAGAAGGCATATGAATTTTCAAATCTTCAAATATATTTTCCCAAAATATGTGCACTCTTCATCAACCAGTCACTAAATTTCCGTGTCCAACATATGTAACAGATTGCATCAGCCAAAGTTAGTGATTTGAATCACTCGATTTGTTCATAGTGGTTATACTTGGGATAGTTACCAGGTTCCAATATTTGAATACACAAGAATCATGATAAGCCCTGAATGGTTCCCTACAACGATCTGTTACTGTTTTTCTTGTAATGCTTGATAAAATAAAACAAAATAAAACATGGTTGGTCCTATTCACTATGAAGAGTAGTTACTGGTACTTACAGCCTACCAGGAGTCAAATATGTACCTCTTCTGTGTTCCTTGGTTGGAGCAAAAGCTGGCTTGACCCCTTATACTTTCGCATCCAATCCAAATTAGCAGATGATAATTTATCTTCATCTTGAATGACACTCTTTTCACCCAATGTCTCTTTAAAAAAGCAGATATCATCAAGCGTTATTGTAGAAAACGATGGGTTTCTCTGAATCTTCATCGCATCCAAATTGAGGGATCTAGTTTGAAATTTATGAATCCCATCAATATTTGTGGCAGAAGATTGAAATAATCTCGTATAATCACCAAGCTGAAAACAGGATGTCCGGAGTGTTCTTGGTGGTGGTTTGATGGATGGTTTGCATGAGTTTCCTTGTCTGTAAATAAAACCTGTAAATTGCATTTGATATCCCATCATAAATTTCCTTTTCCCATGATAGCTGACATAAATTAAGCAGAAAGCACTATTGATTAATTGGCCATTTCACCTCATGTCTATTTTTACAGCGAGAAAGCAATTGCCATTGCCATTGACATTGCCTTTTGAATGAATCCCTAATTACCCAGCTAGAGATCTCAGAGACACAATTTCTAGTTAGTACGCTTTGTATATACAGTCACGTATACACTGACCATTTCTAGATTCAACCTTGGCTTCTACTAATTGCTACCCGAGCGTCGGAGGAAAAAAAGGAATCTACTTTGGTTCCTAACCTATTGTCTCTGTGATCTGACCGCAACTCTAGTTCTGTGATAAATGCAAAAAAATAATCCGGCGCTCTACTTAACGAAAAATGTTTCGTATATTAGACTAACAGACAATATTGTGAATATATCAAGCAGTAGTTAATGGGTATTGCCTCCAGGAACCTCGCAAATGGAAACCAACTGCAAAGTATAGTCGCTTTGTGCAGATGGTTTGTAGCCTCTACTGTATCGTCATCCTAATTTCCAGGAATCATCAGTGTAAAATCTCAAAAATATGTTTTGCATTCATTCTTTTGAAATTTCAAAAATGCTTTCAAGTCTCCCTTTGCCTCTCTTTCTAGAGTATCAAAAACTGTATATCATTTTCGATCGCCATCTGTTTAATTCTTCTGAACATTTAAGATTTTGTGAGATTCAGATATCAAAAGATAGCGCAATTCAAAAAAATATACAATACGTACAAAGTTTTCAGTAGAACCGAGCAACCATCAGATGTTAGAGAGCTCTAAGAAACCGTAGAAATGGCCATAAATAAAACTTAGCGGTCATGCATTAAAGAGATGGGTGTGTAGAATTTACGAGAAGCTGATGTGGGAGCCGCCTGCTCGGATTTGTGGTCCAACCGACGATGGAAAAGGCGACCTGAGCAGCACTTCAGAAGATTTTGAGAGGATCTCCACTTCTCCATCTTGCAGCTAGTCTGATCGCTCCGTCGAGTATATCATAGCGAAAGTTGTCGTTGGAATTGTCACGTCGGACAAGCCAATGATTTTATGGAATGCCTCAAAGAAATTCTTTACTCTTCATTAATTGTCTCTTTGAAACCCCGAGAAAAGAAAAGAAAAAGAAAAAGAATAAATAAATAAATAAATAAAAGAAAAAAAAAATTTGTTTGGATGTCCATGGATAATAAATGAAAACAAAAGAGAAATGTGGTTTCTCGGATGCAAAAGGAAAATGAAAAGGAAATAAAATTAATAATTTAAAAATTTTATAATAATTAAAATTATTATTGTTCTTAGAACTAAAATATCTATAATTATCAAAATATTATCGATAAAATTTTATTTATCAATTAAGATCAATGTTTATCAAATATTATTTGTAATTTTATTATAATAGTAATAATTATTATTGTTCTAAAATAATATTTAAAACTCTAATTATAAAATACCTCAATTTAACCTAAAAAATAAATTAATGAACATAAAAAAGTTGCAAGTTGAAAGCTTAAGTCTACTTAGCACGAGTCAGGTATCTCAAAACCCAAACACGACCTCGATCCCTGATCCCAAAACCCAAATCCGAAAAAACTTGAAACATCAAATTCGATCACAATCTGATCATCATCCCCATGCTCTTATAAACCCAACTTAAACTTACCTATCCTCGACCCGTCACCGTAAACCTAGCCCATTAACACATTCATATGAATAACATATGTAAAATCTATCTTAAACATTTGTAATAAGAATATCATCAACATATTCAGAGGATAACATTTGTAATAAGAAAATATATATTCAATAAATTCATAGGAACAACATAAGTAGAAATAAGATATTTATTCAATAAAATCTATCTTTAAAGAAGAGATTTACAAAAAAAAATATATCAACACATTCATAGGAATAATATCTGTAAGAAGAAGAGATCTATTCAATAAACTCATCAACACATTCATAGGAATAACATCTATAATAAGAAGAGATCTACTCAATAAAATCTATCTTAAGCATCGATTGTTTAATCTAGTCACTTCACATAAAAGTAAGTTAATTTCTAAAGTACTCAAAAATTATCTCGACAACATTGCTTAAAATTGTTTGAAGTAACTCAACTTCTAAAGTAAGACAATCAATTATCTATTTCATCATCAACTGCATTGCTCGATCTTCAAGTGGGCACCCCATAAAAGCAACTACTATAGTAGAACTCTCAACAAGAAAGTCATATGCTTTCATCTTGGCACGTTTGTCAAGTTTTGGAATCTTCATCACTTCATTGTACAACTTATGTGCTTGAGAGGTTTGAATGTTTCCTAATGAAATGGCAACTGCAAGTCCATCAAGACTCTCCTTGATTGATTTCAGATCTTCATCTAGGACATCAAAAGCCCGTTGTTTTTTACGTTTTACTTTACTAGTTCCAAATGAAGTAGATGTTCTAGGAATTGTTTCCTCTTGAGTAGGAGAGTTTGCAATGTCTTCTACTTCATTAGAACCATCTTCAAGGGAAGTAAAATTGTCTTCCAAGTTTGATATGTTAGGCCATTTATCCAAATTCATTTGCCTCTCTTTGGCTATAGTACCACTAGACCGAGTTGCACGATCTTTCCAAGAGAGAACATGTAAGTCATCATAGTTTAGAACAAGCTTGTATCGATATTGTTTTGCATCAAGATGGGCCTACACATTTAACAAATTGTAAACAAAATTAGTATACAAAGGTTAGTTAAAACATAAAAAAATAAATTATGTACGAACATACATGTATGTAACTGTCCCACACTTGTGGAGTTGCTTCAAACATCATAGTTGATTGATTAAAACCAAATCAACTACCATTACTATGATGGAGTTCCTGAAGTGTAGCAAATTTCTTCTTCAACGTCTTTAGCCAATTTTTAATGTGTTAGACAGGTATATATTGCAAGCCACAGAAAGATCCAAAATTATCTGACATTAGAAGCTACTGAACAGGCAACTCCGGTAAACGTCCTATTTTTTTTTGGCCATTAGTCATTTGATCTATAAGAATCTGCATAAGACAATTATTCATGTTTTGACTCTATATAATGTTCTTTTTATCACTTCCACTACTATCCATTTTATTGAAAATTGTCAATATCAATTTTCAATGATTAGATACCAAATGTCAACCATTTAAAATATATACATACATGGAAATTAAAACTCCAATTCAATTAAAACTTGAAACTATTGAAATTACAAGACTAACTTCATACATAGATACTTCAAACATAAACAATTTTCAAGAAGATGTCTCATGTTTGCACAATGATATAACATTCAAATAAGTTATTTTTAATGCATCTCATCGTGCCACATATTTTAAGCTATTTTTACCTCAATCCTTTTACTTGTTGACACTCTTTAGACAAATTTGTAATTAAGCACACTTCCTCATCAATCTCTTGCTCCATAAACTCTTGATCAACCTTCTTAATAAGCTATAGGTTTGCATCAACCACCATGAGATAATTGTGAATAATACACGTTGCTAATACAATATCCGCCAAATTTGTAATTAAGCACACTTCCTCGCCAATCACTTGCTCCATAAACTCTTGATCAACCTTCTTAATAAGCTATAGGTTTGCATCAACTACCATGAGATAATTGTGAATAATACACGTTGTTAATACAATATCCACCTACGTTTGAATTGGATAATTAGGTTGTCTTCAAAATGGGAAAAAAATTATTTGATACACCAAATGTTCTTTCAATTGCATTTCGCAACTAGGCACGTCTATAATTAAACATCTCTTCAAAATTCTTAGCACCATGAACAAAATACTCCTTAATGTGATAGTTTTGAAAGCCAGCTCTCTGCATAAACCCTTCATCCACTATACAATATTTACCTGAAGTCAAAAACAATTAAGTTATTACAATTAAATTTCTAAAAAATAGTTACTTTTATAACTTAGAGGTTACCTTAAGGTACGATCAACTTGTCTACTTCTCTTGTCAATGCATTTTTCAAAATCATTGAATTAGATGCAAATCATTCCCAACCAACCAAAACATATGTGAATTTCATATGAAATGTGTATGCAACCAACACATTTTGTGTTGAATGTTATTTTCGTCCTCGATATATTGATACATCATCTACTGGCACTTTCACACGAATATGTGTTCCATCAATAGCTCTTACACAATCCTTAAAGTATGGCTAGAACTTATTATTATTTTTATTTCTATTGAAAAAAATATCTTCTAAGGATATGATTACTTGGAGGACTAGCTATTTCTTTAGAACAAAATAAATAAAATTTTATTGGACGGTTCTTCAAATTATGGCCAACAATATAGAGAAACTTTGCCACTTGCTTCTCTATGGTACTATACATTATATCCTTAAGATGACCTGTTTCCCTCAAGATGCTAACAAATCTTCCAAATACATTAACCCCCATGCATAGTTGGTCTCGACAATCTGTGTCATTTGAACAGGTAAGCCACTCCATTAGCACTCTTACCACTATTATTTCCATCGAAGATCGATTTGTCGGTAAATTTTTATAATGCCATACTACTGCATGACGTTATACATATGCCACACTTGTGGCTCCATAAAATACAACAACCTTTTTTTTTATACTCTTGTTATCTTTATTATTCATCCTTTAACAAATGAAATAACAAAATACAGTCATGCGTTAGAAAAAGGTACCTTGAAAATTGTAAGTGAAAATAAAACATCTAATAATACATTCCTTTGTTTCTTTCATCAAGATGACTATGGAGATATTAGAAGATGCTGGATTTCTAGGAGCAAAACCTACAAGGTTCCTAATGGAACAAAACTTGGCTCTTACACAATCCGATGACGAATTCCTAAATGATCCTTCATCATACATGCATCTTGTGGGAAGATTAATCTACTTGATCATTACTAGACCAGAACTGGTATACGGCGTCCATGTTCTACGCCAATTTATGGAAAAACCATGTACACCACACCTTGAGGCACCATATAGAGTCCTTCGATACTTGAAACAAACTCGAGGATAGGGTAGTCTATTACCTGGTTGAAGAACATTTTGAAGGACTTAGAAATCGTACATACTCAGTCAGTCATGTTGTATTGTGACAACCAAGCTGCTCTACACATCGCCTCAAACCCGGTCTTTTATGAGTGAACCAAACACATCGAAATTGATTGTCACTTAGTTCGTGAAAAGATAAGCAGATATGATTAAGATAACCCATATATGAACAAACAACTAACTGCAGACTTATTCACTAAGGCATTAGTTAGTCCCAACATACACTCCAATTTGAGGGGGAGTGTTGAAGATAAGATTTGATTTGATTTTGAGATAGGATTGGAATATACAATCTTGTAATTTAAATGGGATAAAATCCCTCATATATTTGTAACTGTTTTGTATAATTTGATCAATGAATAAGAATTCTAATATATAATTATAGACTACACAGTCGTGCAATTATTGAATGATATGATAAAAAGGTAAAATGGGAACCGGCTATTGTAAGAGTGGATGATGAGGCAAGGCTTAGTATAATTGATATTACCGAGTGAAGAACCAGGCAAGCAAAGGAGCAGTGATTCTTCCGTTCATGGATATCCACGGGAGAAGTACCTTTCTTCCGTTTATGGAAATCCACCTGAGAAATTCCTTTCTTCCGTTTATGGAAATCCACCTGAGAAGTTCCTTTCTTCCTTTACATCTTACTTGCCAAAAGAAGAAACAGCATCCACGACAACTACAAAATTGAGAGAAAGAAAGAGGAAGAAGCAACTATAGTCTGGTCCGCAGCACCGGAAACCAGTCATGTCTTCTGTACGTCCTCGCTTTGTGTGGAGAGGTCAACAATTAGGCATGTATTCTCACCAGCCTTACTCGTTCCATGCACCATTCATGCTGGCTGATGACGAAATTCAACTTGCCAAGAAAATGTCTGAAGATGCCGTGCGCGGTCAATGGACAGAGATTTACAAACATTACCCAGAAAATACAAAGCTGACGCTCAACCTTCGAGGGCAGGATACGGTTCTGCACTATGCTGTCTTGGAAGCCGAAACAGAAGTGGTGAAGAATCTGGTAGAAATGCTGAACGACGTGAATCTCAGGGATGAAACCTTGCTGTTGAAGGACGAGGGAGGTAACACGCCACTCCACCTTGCTGCAGCCAGAGGGGATAAGAAGATGTGTTCGTTTCTGGCGGGATTTAATCCCCAAACCCTCATCAACGCTATCAATTTCCGCGGAGAGACTCCCTTGTTCGTGGCTGCTCTACATGGTAAGAAGGACGCCTTCTTTACCCTGTACGATATATTGAAAGAAGCTGATGGTGGTCAGGAGATCCCTAACAGCTGCTTCAGGAGGAGCGGTGATGGTGACTCCATTCTTCACGTTGCCATCGCATTGGAGCATTTTGGTCAGGACTTGGTTCTTTTTTCTTTCTTCTGGAAATTTTGTTTTAATTCGTTAAGGTTATGCTCATGTAAGGGAGGTCCGAGTCTCTTGCGTTTCACAGATTTGGCATATCACGTGATCCGGGAACTCCCGCATTTGGTTGACATACACAACACAGAAGGGGAGTCAGTTCAGGATGTTCTTGCCAGCCATCCACGCCCTTTTCAAAGCTGTCACAACCTTGAGCTAATGGATCGGATCATTTATACTTGTGAGTGTTAATCTCTTCAATGAATTATGAACTGAACGACAGTGCTGGAATGAAACTGTATATGTTTCTTCAAAAGAGAGTAGGACATGTGAAGAGCTATTGTTAGATGATTATTTCCGATTATTGATAGCACTTCTTGTCTGTAATAGTCGTGCCTGCAGATCCCATTGGGAAGAGACCAAAAAGTGAAAGGAACAGAAAAGTGTTACCACAGAGAAGGCAACAGGAACAACGAGGCCGCATCATCAAGTTATTGGACAAGATGGCCAACCATTTCGGTAGGTAAAACAGATTTATTTAAATTTAGAAAAGGGCAATGAATCTCACCCTTGAAAAATAATAATCCAACTACTCTATTCCCTAACGAATCTTATATTTCTAATACCCTTGAAATTTATCCATTCTCCATTCATCTTGATTAGATACTAATTAAAAGGATGGAACTACCCTTTTCTCTCTCTCTCTCTCTCTCTCTCTCTCTCTCTCTCTCTTCTTCGCGCTTGGCAACACTTGCTTCTTTAAAATGGAGCAAAAGGGAGTAGGGAGGGGCATTACCTCAATCTTTCTCCCTTCCCTCTTTACATAAGGAAGGGAGAAAGGGAGGTGAGCCCCTCTTGTACAAATACTAATAAAAACAAAATAAAGGCTAGGGATATCCTTTTCATATATTATAAATATGGGAAAGTGAAAGAAACATTTTCTTAAAATCACCAAGTCAGAGTGGTTTCGACATCTTTTATATAGGTATAATCAACCAGAAAAATATAAGATAAATACAAATTTTATTTTCCTCTAGCTGACAAACACATTAGTTGGGCTTGATAGTTAATTTTGTTTGGATTTTGTAGAGATGAAGTTATGGGGTTTGAAAGGAGATGTCGAGACTCCAACTCCACGTCCGAGCAATATCAATCAACCTAGCAAGGGTGACGATCATCTCCTACTATGCTTTCGTATTTTAACTTTGATGCTATAACTTGAAACTTTTTTTTTTTTTTTTTTTGTGTTTGTGTTTGTAGGTGAGGCTCGTGCCTTTTTTCACCTAATGTCTCTCATATTCTTGGACTTGGTGACCCTTGGAATAGGTAAAGTCTTAGTCCTTATATTAAATCAATTGATATGTTATGCTAATTGGTAATATGTTATGCATATTGGGCAAAAAGTCAATAGGTTTCTCATTTGGGAAGGTCATTATAATACATCCTATTTGTAACATCACTCTCATAGAAATGTTAAATATTGGTACATGTAACATGTTAAGGAATAATCCCACATGGATAAGTGAATACAAAGATCTTGAGTTTATTAGTTGGCAAATAAACTTCCTAAGTTGGCAAATAAACTTCCTAAGTTGGCTAGTCATTTTGGGACGGGCCTTAGACCCAACTTCACATGGTATCAGAGCAGGTACTTATATTTGAACTTTCACCTAAATTATCCACTTGTAGAGTCACAAAAGAGAGTCTTCCTAAGTTGGCTAGTCATTTTGGGATGAGTCTTGGACCCAACTTCACATAACATTGGATAAATATATGCATAAACCTTGTTCAACTCAATGTTGTGTATCGTTAGTTCTTATTGCTTCTTGATATATGCAGATACTTTGAGAATATGGAAAATAAAAGAAAACAAAACAAGATATACATGGGCACTACTGGTGCTAGGTGAGGTTTTCAAGCATATTGCTGAACAAAAGGACTACCATGCTGATGGAAGGATTCCCGACAAGCATATGCCTTTACCACCATCCACTGAAGCATTTCAACAACTAGTAGAGGGGTTTCAACCCCATGAAGAGGAAGTTCCAGAATCAACTGGGAAAGGTGATTTCAAGCTAAAAGGAAGTGGCAAAGAGAAGCCAATCTTGATTGCTGCTAAAAACGGAATCGTTGAAGTAGTGGAAAAAATTTTGCATCAATACCCACAGGCAATTCATGACGTAAACGAGGAAGGTAAAAATGCTGTGCTCATAGCAGTAGAGAAAGGGCATGTAGGCGTCTACAGGCTGTTAACTGCAAGCAAGTACAAGAAGGACAGCGCGTTGCGCGAAATGGATCATGAAGGAAACAGTGCCTTGCATCTAGCAGCAAAGAGGTCGGAAAATCGTCCTTGGAACATTCCAGGAGCAGCTATGGAATTGCAATGCGAGTTCAAGTGGTTCAAGGTAAAACGTTCACCAAACTCTTACTTCTTCCACTTCCCCTAGGATGAAACCCAGAGCTAATACTACATTGAATGAAATAACATGCACAGTACATAGAAGAATCCATGGGAGCGAATTACTTCACCTGTCTAAACGTATATGGCCAAACCCCCAAGCAGATCTTTGATGAGACCCATCAAACGATGGTCAGTGACGGCTCTAAATGGCTAGTGACTTCGTCTCAGGCAGCCTCAGCTATTGGAGTGCTCGTGGCGACCTTGGCTTACACTTCCATCATCTCAGTGCCTGGTTCCTATGATGAAAATGACAAGACGCCCCTACTTGGTGGTAAGCACGCCTTCAATGTCTTCGTCGTCGCCAACTTCCTGGGGTTATGCTTCTCCATGATTTCCATCACCATGTACGTCGACATTTTCAGTTCCAACCATAAAATTGACGATTTCGAAAGCAAGTTGCCGCACAAGTTCGCAAATGCGCTCACCTTTCTCTTCTTATCCGTTCTCTCCATTGTGGTTTCCTTCTTTTCTGCATTCACCTTTGTCATTCAGAAGCCGCTGAAGCCCTTCATTTATCCTGTCTCTTACGTTGCTGTGTTTCCCTTGGTTATTTGGATGGTCTCCCAGCTGCAATTCTACTACAGACTTCTGAAAATCAACTATGGAGGAACTCCGCTGATTGTATTCTAATTAATATTCAAGCTTCCAATCGTTCCGTCTTATTTTTAAATTCTTAAGCTTATTTTCAATGTATGATTCCTGTAAAATACAGAAAATTTCGAGTTGGATAATAAAAAATTAGCACAATCGCAAAACAGTATCTAAAGCAAAAAGGAAAAACAATCAGATTTGATGATTTCTAATAATTATTGTTAATTCAACTTTTCTAATCTTATTTTCAAGTCAAATTCCTTAAATTTTAAGAGACTGCGGATAAGTAAAAGATTTAACAAATAGTTAAAAGCAATTAGACATCTTATTTTGTAATATGATGATATATTCTAACTTGATTCCTGCCATGTGGGGAAGTTTTGGTTTTGTAATATTTTGGTGTTTATACCACTTCAAGGGGATGGAAAATGTTTTTGCTTGATTTCTATTGATTCTTCTTGTCTTTCAAAAACATTAAAAAGGTTTGGAAAATGAGTTCCTCAAAAATAAGCCAAGAAGTTGTGAGAGAATTTGGGTAAGAGAAGTTAGGAAAGGATTCCTTCATTTTAGAATGTCTTTTCTCCTTGATACAAGGAGGATGTTTATGTAGGGGTGGCATCGAGCCGAGTTTGATTTAAATATTTTGAATTCGAGCTCGAAACCAAAAATTTTAACCGAGTTCGAGCCGAGCTCGAGCTTCAACATACATTTAAAACTTTTCAAAAAAATATATACCAAATAAATTGTATATAAAATTATACATATATTTTACATAAAATTGGGCATAACCTATATATATATATAATACCTGTATAAAATTGGGCATGACCTCTATTTAAAATTGGGCATAACCTATGTATATAATACTTGTATAAAATTTGGCATGACCTTTGCTTAAAATTGGACATAATCTATATACATAATACCTGCATAAACACTCTATAAAATTATTTATACATTCCGTAAACACTCCATAAAATTGTTTATACACTCCATAAAATAGTCTAAACACTCCACCACCACCGCTAACTGCACCAGCACTAGCACGACCATTGGCTGTCGAAAACTTCTCCATGCTTGAACTGCCATGTGCTGCAGAAAAAACCATTGCTTGTCTTACTCATGAGCTCACTCGTAAGAATATAGACAGTCACTAACGTAAATTCATCACGCGCTTTGCCAACAGCGAACCTGTTCTTTACACTTTCCATGTGTAATGTTAGTAGTGCGGGACAAAAGGCGATTTACCAACTTGGCTAGTTGGCTCTTTTCACGAAGCATGCAACTGCGAGATACGACGCTCGTGAAATTCCATATTTCGGAGATCAAATCATGTTAAAAATATTGGCAATCTTGAGATCAAATCATGTCGAGAGTTTTTAATTAAGCTAAATTATTAACCATATCATTTTTAGATCTTAATTCAAAAGCAGTTGTGCTGTAACGAAAAACACCTGAAAACGTGTTGTGTCGATAATTTGGAACGGGGTAAGCTGTAATTAGGATGAGAAAAAAGGAATTAATCAAAGTCATGTATTTGCCAGAGAAAAAAAGTTTCGGCAGATCTTTCTGTGATTACTCATAGGAATAATATTGCGATAAAAAAATTAAAAGAAAAAAAGATAGAAGCGATTCGGATTTGCTTAAAGAAAAAGAAAGCATGCGCTAATCTGTGTAATTTGTTGAGATGGTTTTATTCGCCAATTATAGATGCCATAGATTACAGATTCATTTTTGTTCTTTGAGTCAATCGATTCATTTTCTGTAAGTTCCGGTGATCTGGGCGAAAGTATTGTAGTTAGCAACAGCTAATGTGCTCTTCTCGATAGATGGTAGAAAAGAAAAAGGGTTTTTAGTGTTTTATAGGCAAAATTGAAGCAGGGTTGGCAACTTCAGAGAGAGGATTGAAAACAAAGGAACAATTTATCGATCGATAAAACTTAACATAAAAATAAACCATAAATGTCTGCATAAAGAGGAAGAAAGAAATAAATACCTGAGACCATGTTGCTGGGAATCAGCGACCCGCTGAGAAGAATGGAAGCGAAGAAGAGGAGAAATACAGTCGTTCCCATTGTTCTTGTTGTTTTCCAAGTTGAGACTATTGTGGGAGAGAAATAGACAAAAAGACAGTGAGCAGGCAACGCCGAACGGAGCTGCAAAGACCAGGCCGCGCCGTTGGAGCACAAAAATGCAGTAATGGGCAAGTCGGCGAGCTGCAAAGATGAAGGCCAGAAATGTAGGGCAATTTACGGATTAAATTTCTGTCACAGGAGGAGAGAGGCAGATTTGCCCGAACGAGAGGGTAAAACACAAGAAAGAAACACGTATGAGACTCACATCCATCTCGTCGCCTTCGATGCTCAGAATTGCGGCCTGAACAACGACACCATAAGCCACGACCTCATCAGTGGAAATGGCAGACAACGGCATGGGAATAGCAGAGATGAAACGGAAGACGACACGACTCTCTTCCGGTTCCGAGATCGAGATATCCGAAAAATTCCCAAATCCCCCCGAATCCCGTAAATAGCCGGCTCGCGAGCCATTGAGCCGAACTTGGCTTCGGTCGAGCTTAGCTCGTTAATTGAAATGAGTCAATTTGGGATATCGAGCTTGACTCGAGCTCGAGAGATACCGAATCGAACCGACCCGGCACTGAGCCGAACTCGAGCCGCTCGTGAGTCGGCTCGGTTCGAAGCCACCCCTATGTTTATGGACATTTCTTTGAATTTGATGTGCTTGCAAAGAATTATATCAAGTAAACCTAGGGAAGGAGGGAGGTGAATAGCTTTACACAAAAATTATGAACTTTAAAATAATCCAACACAATCACATCCACAATACCAAGATATATAGTGGTTTATAATTACTATTTCAAATTTCTATTGTACTCTCCCAGGGATCTCTTGCCTTGGAAATAAAAGTCCACTATGTAAAGCGAAAGAAATCTAGCAAATACTTAGGGACTTTATGGTTAGTAAACTCTAAGTAAAAAATTTAGAACAACACTTTCACAAACAAGGACTTACAACAACAATAATAACAACAATATTTGGTCACATAGAGACTGTTGACAACAATAATACCTGCCCACACGGTGATTCATGACAACAACAACATCACCCACACAGGGATTTATGGCAATAGCAACACCTGCTCACAAATAAACTTATAGCAAAAGTAAGCACACATATACTTAGCAAGCCAACACAAATGACTAAGTAGCAATGATCTCTTGCTTTTTAATAAAGCATAATATACCTCTTTATAGGCAAATAAATCAATAAAATAACAAAGTAGAATCTCACAAATAATTAAGTGCTTTTGCTAATATGCTAACAACACTATGTATGAAAAATTAAAAGTACATGTTAATATTTTCAAAGAGTTTCAATATTGAAATTTAAAGATTGAACAAAACAATTTCGTCAAAGCTCAAATCAAACAAACAAAGTATGGAAATAACTATGAAAATAAAACTAGATCATTAGCTTGCTTGAAAACTCAAGTTGAAGACTTCAATTTTCAATTTTAATATTTAGGAAAAGAGGATCATTAAGTATGAACTGGAGGCACTTCAAATTTCTTGGCTAAGATTCTTGTTTTGGCTAGAGAAGGCTTGGTTATTTATTGATTTGAAATCAATTAAAAGAACTCTCCTTACACGCACACACATGACAAATGTAAAGCCAATAACAACACCTCTTGCCACGTCGTCTACACTTACACTTCAATTTGGCATGACCCTCTCTGATCTATCTGACTATCGGACTATTGTTGGTAGTCTCCAATATCTTTGTGGGACTTTACAAATTAGCAACTTGGTTGACCCTTCAGGTTGTTCAATTCACCGGCAAACTTAACTAGGTCAATTGGATTTTGACCATCGTTTTGGTCTTACTGACCAGTAACCCGACAAAGGAATTGTTCGATTTAACCTAGTTCAACCAACTAGTCCACTCTAGTTTTTATAACACTATGTTACTCTTAATATGGTATAAGGTTAATTACACTATTGGTACTATTTGTATTCATATAAATTACAAAAGAAAAAAAATTCCTTTTAGTTTTATTGAAGTGATTTTGTTTGTAAAGAAAAGAGGACCCCATGTGAATTTGTGGCTCAAGCTTCCTATAAGTTTCCAAAATTTGATGATAACAAGCGAAGATATCTAACCTTGGTCTATGAGTGAAATTTTGGCAGAAAACAAAAACATCCTAGCCATTTTTGAAAAAAAGATTGAAATCCATAATAAAATATTCAAGCACACCAACAAAAAGAAGTTAAAAAGGAGTCAAATCCTACTTACAATAAGATGTGGATTCAAATAGGTGCAACAACTTTTCATAGGCAGAGGCTTGAGCGCTTTCTAGCGAACTGCCTTCAATGTTTTTCCTTGACTAAAGCTATTGAAGAATTCAAGTACATAAAGGGAAGAGTCTAGCTCATCAAAAGAAGAAATACAAATCAAATCCTACCAATGGAAAAGAAAGGAGTCGACCCTTGTACCAATGATACAAAAGGAGTTACACCCATAAAGAAGGAGTTGAATCCTACTAACAGTTAGTTTTGGATTAAAATGAGGAGTTGATCCCTATAGGGAGAAGCACATAGTAGGAGTCGATCCCACCTGATGAAAAAGCAAGAAAAAGGAGTCCAATCCCGATATTAAGTTTTTTGATTAAAATGAAGAGTCGGCCTTAGTAGAAAGCAAAATCTAGAGTCTAGCATAGAGAAGGGTTCAATTACAAAAAAAAGTTGTTGGAAGCAAAACGAATTCGACCTAGGAAAAGAAGTGACCTTAAACAACATAAATTCATTTTTTTAGAATGTAAGAGGCTCATTCAAAAGGCTATTGGTCCTCAAATTTTGTAAGTAACCTACCAACATGCTTAATAGTTTTTTTATAATTGTTTGAGCATATTTTCACATATTTTTAAAAAATACCAAATACATCTTTATCTACTCATAGTGACTAGTTTTTAGAACGATGGAAAATATGCCATATATATGTAACCTTACCCAATCTTCAAGAGAGGTTTGATCACACAAATTTTGAAGCTCCCAAGTCTTCCCGTGTTCTCTCAATTGCTAGTGTCAATAAGAGCTCAATAAGTAATTTTGCATAGATTCCCTTTGAAAGTTAAGTATTTATGAACATTGATTTTAAATATTTGGTGAGAGTACTTGGTTTCTTTGGTCTTCCATTATCACATCTTTACAAGTTTTATTTTCATATAAATTGTCAGTTTTGTAAAACTTTCTCATATAGCCAGCATTAAAAGTCTCAATTGCACTTATAAGTCGAGCTACTAAAATTGCTGATAGATTCACCTTAGAAGTGGGTATAATTATTTCTTATATGCTTGAATGTTATATTTTCCTAACAAGAGGTTTATTTGTGCTTTTAATAGAAAAAAACATGTTACCCTTGCATATAAACCGTTTTGAAATTGTAAGAGTTGTTGACCATAAGTTCCAAAGTGCTTGGACAGGTGTTGTGATTGAGAGTCTCATGAGACTCTTTATTGTAGATGTTGTTTGGTTGACCATAGTGGGATTTTTAATTCCAGGGGAACAGTTTCCTCAGAAGAGTAGCAATCTAAAAAATTGATTGTGAACCACTATAAAAATTCTTAGTGCAATGGTGAATAATTTGAATTTTTTTTATTTTTAGACGCTGTGAATGCAATCAATTTCAATTTGGCCATAAGACATTTAATAAACCTACTCAACCCTCCTCTAGGTTTATCTCTTATAGGACTTTTCACCCCGAGACTAAAATTTTATAAATAAGAACCTCCTCCTCCTCCCCTCCCTTTTCCATTGGTGGAAGTCCCGCCAAATTTCTTCTTCCTGGTGCAAATTATCTTCTAAAACAGGATCAAAGAAAGCAACCCGCTTTATAAAATACAAGAACCTCCTCTTTCCCTCCCTTTTGCATTGGTGGAAGCCCCACAAAATTTCTTTTTCCTGGTGCAAATGATCCTCTAAATCAGGATCAAAGGTTGTTATGAATCACGTTTACTTTTAAAAAACATAAACTAATATGATGATCATGAATACATATCCTCCATATAGCTGTATAGATTTAGGTTGATACCCAAGGAAACTCACGGAAACTGAAAAGCAATCATAAACATGAGTTAGATCTATTAGACTTTAGTTACAGTTCGATCTATTAACGGCAGCTCTAACGTTTCATTAGTAAAGAATGATCCTTCCGAGTCTTGAAAGAGAAAAAAGAAAATAGAAGTTGTGTACGATTAGCCATATTCTCTCTCTTTTTCTTTTAAAAATTCTGCGAACGTCAAAGTAAAGCTGTTTAAGTACTTAAAGTTACCAAGTGATTCATTACGTCGAGACAACTCCAACCGAAACAGGAGGCTTTTGGCCTTGATTTGCTGGCGTTTGTGAGTTTGAGCATAAATAGGGCTTGCCTGAGAGAATTAACAAACAAACTGACTTCCAAGTTGGGGAAGGAGCTTGACAGTTGACGGCCCTGTGATGGATCCTTCAGCCGTACAGACTGGTCATGAACAAAAGAAGGGCGACATCAATAGAGCTATGTTCAAGGCTGCCATGAGTGGCAACTGGACCGACGTCAAGAAAGAATTTCAGACGGACAAGAGTTCCCGGGAAGCAAAGATCACTAGCTCAGAGGACACAGTCGTGCACTTTGCAGTCATTGAAGGCCAGAGAGCGGTGGTCAAGGAACTCATCGATCTGCTACCGAGTAATGTCGAAAAGAAGGAAATCCTGTTGACTAGGAACAAGAGAGGGAGCACGCCTCTCCACCTCGCTGCAGCCCAGGGGGACTGGGTCTTGTGTGAATTTCTGGCCAGGGTATCTGCAGAGTCACTCATCGACGCCCGTAATAACGATGGTGAGACCCCCCTCTTCTTGGCTGCTCTCCATGGGAAGAAGGAAGCCTTCTTCGTCCTCCACACCGAGCTCAAGAAGGCTAATCAACTGAATCAAATTGGCCGATACATCAGAAGGAAAGATGGTAACACCATCCTTCATGTCGCCATCTCGGGGGAGCATTTCGGTCAGTAAATTATCTTCTTCTCCTTTCTTCAATATTGATGATATCTGTTGGTTGCATTGATCGATTCAGAGGAATGCAGTTAAGGTGTTTGGTGGATTTTGTGTTCCAACTTGAACAGATTTAGCATTCCAAATAATTAAGATGTACCAGGACGTGGAAAAGCAGGGGGAGAATGTGTTGGTTAATGTGTACAATGAGAAAGGCCAGTCGGCTCTGCACGTTCTTGCCAAAAGCCCTCACGCTTTCAGAAGTGGTTATCACCTTGGGACGGTTCAGCAGATCATCTACTATCGTGAGTATTTATTCAATATAAGATTAACCTAATTCCAGAAGTGAGAACTTTTATCTGCAAAATTTCAATTAAGTTGGACATTACCATCCTTTTTCCTTATGGTTTCCTGCACCTGACAGTTACATGGGTTGATCCCCTGGAGAAGAAGATAAACGACCAGAGTTTACAGCAGAGGCGATTACCAGGAGAAGATGACAAAACCATTTTTCCAGAGAATTACAACACATGCTGGAACATTTTCAAGTTAGTCCAGAACCAGTTTGAACCTAACGACAAATGCTGGAACTTTTTCAAGCTTGTCCAGAACCTGTTTCAAGCTAAAGGTAGTTAAATACAGTCCTTGCGTATTAGACATTACCTTACAAGTTTTGGTCAGTATAAATTTGCAGCAGAAATCATATTGTTTCAATCGCAATGTTTGCATCATCTTCCCAGGAAAAGGACGCAAAGGACGTAACAAATCGGACTCAGAGAATCCACCACCTACTCAACCAAATGGAGGTGTTAATTATCCAAATCCACTGTTTAACATTTACATATATGATATATAACCACATATAACAGAACCGAGATGTAAATGTGCAGGGAACGATGATAGAGAACAAGTTCAGAAGAAAAATACTGTCACCTATACTTCCCAGCAGTTGATTCCATCAAACTACGTTCCACTGTTTCGTTTCTTGTACCTTGTCATGCAGTTCACTTTGATTCTTCTGGGATTCGGTGGATACCTCTTAACTTACCTGTGATTAGTAATTATATCCTTCTATATTGATAAGTTTGTGAACAGAGTAGTGTCGTATGCAGGGTTTTGGAAAATAAAAAAGATTAGAGACAGGAAGCAAAGACACACCTGGGCAGTTCAGGTAATGAATGAGCTCGTACAAGGTGCTTCTGCTTGGGAGTATAATGCCGATGGTAAAGAACCAGAACCTTCGACGGCTGCATCTTGGCTGCCATCCGATTCGCCAGACCTTGCAGGGCCTGAAGGCAGTCTAAACACAACGGAGATGAATGACAAGTCTCAAGGTGAAGGGCACATTTTTTTCTTTTTCTCTATCAACATTAAATCAAAACAAAACTCCAATAATGAACAGAGCTTTGATAAATAAAGGCTGTTTTTAGCAACTTCAAAATTACAGGGATTCCAGGTATGGGTATGGAGAGTCAAAGCGCAAAGGATACGCGACAAAATGGAAGGCAAGCGCATCTTAAACAAGAAAGTCCGTCGGAAACCTCTACAGATCAGAAGACAGAAGATGGAGGTACTAGCATTCCCATTTCATTGCAAACTCCAATTGGCAACAACAAAATCGCTTACTTTGAACACACTTGCAGATAAATCAGAGACATCAATCTTAGTTGCATCAAAGAATGGAGTGGTGGAGATGGTGGAGAAGATACTCAGAGTCTTCCCAGTGGCTATTCAAGACGAAAACAAAGAAGGGAAGAATATAGTACTCTTAGCAGTGGAACACCGGCAACCTTATGTGTATGAACTCTTATGGAAGAAGTATATGAAGGAGAGTGTATTCCAGAAAGTAGACAACGGCGGAAACAGTGCACTCCACCTGGCTGCAGAACTCGGAAACAACCGACCATGGATCATCCCGGGTGCAGCTCTGCAAATGCAGTGGGAAATCAAGTGGTACAAGGTTTGTACAGATAAACTCGATCTTTAATTTGCTTAACTTAGTGTCCGTGCACCCTTAATGCCTTTCAGGAATTTAAACAAACAGTTTGTGAAATCGTCCATGCGATCACATTTCTTCATGCGCCTCAACAACGTGGGTGAAACCGCAAAGGAAATATTCACCAAGAAACATAGAGATCTGGTCACTGAAGGAGGGGACTGGCTCAACAGAACTTCGGAGTCATGCTCAGTCGTTGCAGCACTTATAGCGACAGTGGCTTTCGCTGCTGCTGTTACTGTACCTGGTGGGGTCAAAGAAGACAGGGGAACTCCCATCCTGGAAGGGAAGCCTGCATTCGACATTTTTGCCATCACTTCTCTGGTGGCACTGTGCCTCTCTGTCACTTCGCTCATAATGTTTCTAGCCATCCTGACCTCTCGTCACGCAGCAAGGGATTTTGAATGGAGTTTGCCAAGGAAGCTTATGATAGGCCTCACCACTCTCTTCTTCTCCATTGCAGCGATATTGTTGTCGTTCTGTGCGGGCCATTACTTCATACTGAGAAACCATTTGAGACATATAGCGTTTTCCATGTACGCCGTCTCCTGCTTGCCGGTGCTGCTCTTTGCATTTGCGCAGTTTCCCCTTTACTTTGATCTTGTAAGGGCTATATTGACTCCAGTGCCACACCGCACTTACAAGGAAACCGCTTACTAAGTTCTCCCTCCTGGTTTGAAACTTGAGTTTTCGTTGTTCTGGTCGTGTTTGCAGCCTGATATGGTTTTGTAACATGAGTATCTTTAATGGGATTGGCCTTAGCTTGAAACTTGAATGTGCCATTGTGCTTTTTGCCCTTGGCTGACTGCTTCCCTCTTTTCTTATTTCCTCTTCACTCTTCCCTGTTTCTTCTTCCTTCCTATTCCTCTTCCTATGGCTCTTTCCCCTCCAATCTCTCTTTTCCTTTTACCTGTTCTCTCTTTCCTCCTAACCTCCCATGGAAAAGTTAAAATCAAACACATTGAGAAGCAGCTGATGACGAGGAGACTAGTAGAAGAGAAATATAGAATATGCTTATATTGTGTTTCTATTGGGTTCTTAATGGATACCCTATCCTAAATACACCCATTAACGTTGATTTTAGTTAATATATATCCTATGTCACAGAAATAATGAAAATGTCTTTTACATACTTTACTCAAATAACAAAATACTCTTGTATATATTTTATGCATATAGTAAAAAATAAAAAAATAAAGAAATGCCCTTTCACATATAATATAATATAATATAATATAATATAATATAATAATGTAATAAAAAATGATAAAAGTATAGAAATACGGTAGACATATAATCATACGTTAAAATGATGAAAATGCCCATTCATATATTTTGCTCATACGATATAAATTAAAATGATAAAAAAAACCCTTTACATAGATTATGTATATACTACAAAATAAAATAACAATAATTCATGTTTAGACACTTCACCCATATATCATAATATAAATTAACAAAAATGCCCTTTCACATGCTTTATGCTATAATATAAAATAAAAATAAAAATACAAAAAGAATATGATATATATCATTTGTTAAAAATAACAAAAATACTCTTTCATTTCACATACTTTATCCATATAATATATTGTAAACGATAAAAATACCCATTTACACTTTACTCATATCAATAAAATAAAAAAAAAAAATCAAATGATAGAATTTTTTATAAAATACGTATTTTACTATAAAATTATTATAATACCCTTAAAGCAATATATGTTATCTAAACAATAAAATACATAAAATTACGGTCATAAGAAATATTTTTTGTTATAAAATACAAGAATATCTATAAATAATATGTCAAAAGAAATATCTATGAGCCTATTTTCTAACCCAATAAGTAGTTTTTGAATTTGATTTTTCTAGAGAGAAATATCAATAGTGAAAGTACTAAAGGTAATGTTGGAAGCTTGTTGCATTCATAAGCCTGAATTTTAATCTTAAAAATTTTCTTCTATTTTATCAGTTGCTATTTTTGGTTTACCCAAGTATCCTTTTTGTTTTCAAACTCTAGTGCAAGTCTCTACCTACACGATTCTTTTAAAGAATTTTGAGTTTATGCTATTTTATGTCTCAAATCAGTTTCCTATTTTGATACTTATAACAATGTTTAAGCATAACGGTCTATTTTTTTAAAACATCTCCAAGTTTTCTCATCTAGTCCCAACAAGTTGTCATTTGTCCTTGATTTATTTGCTTTTGCATACCTCTTCAATAAGGTTAGCACTTCATGAATTCCAATCGAATGTTTCAACTCATGATTGGCTTTAATTTGTTTTTGGTCTTGCAGGTTTTCAAATGGTTTCCCCTTTTTCTCATGTCAAAACTAGTCATTCTCATTAATCTATTGATTTTATGGGTACCACCTTCTTATTTTCTTTAAATTTAGAAACTCAATTTGAAAAATGAGTGTTGCATTGTGTGCCTCTTTCTGTCTTAAGTTTTTAAAATTTTCTACCAACAAATTAAAATTCACTAGCAAAAATGACTATGCCACCGAATTTAGAAATTCACTTGTAAAACTATTACATTTACCACCGAATTGCAAATTTGCTACCATACATCAACTTTTGCTAGTGAATTTTTAAATTTACTGGTAAAAGGAATTCCTAGGAAATTTTTTCCACTTGTGGGAAACGAATGGACTAGTGAATTCAACAATTTGCTATGAAAAATGACACTTTTCTCATAAATTTACAAATTTTCTGCCAAAAGTGCTTCTTGCAAAATTAATTTTCGATACTTCTCATAGCAAATTCTCCATTTTCCCACCAAATTGTTAAATTGACTAGGAAAAGGGCCATTTTCCCTAAACGGATGTAAAAATTTGTGACTAAAAGACCTTCTGCAAAAAATTGGAAATTTATACGAAAAGTGTCTGGCATTAATTTGGCTTGAAATACGTTTTGCAATGAATTTATAAATTTTTTAGGAGAAATGCTCTAGGACGAATTTGTGAAGTTATTAGATACCTTGCATTTAAAACATTTTTTTCATCGAATTTCCAATAACTTTGTTGAATTTGTAACACATTTCCTTTTTTTCCAAACATAGAATATTGTTAGTATAATAAATTACTTAATGTATTTTGACATATTAAATTAATTTACTTATATGTATATAAAAATATTTTGATAAAAAGTTATGTTTCATGTTAACTAAAAATAAAAAAAATCAAATCAAATTAATCAATAAGATATACATAAATTGATTATGTATCAACATAATTATTACTAAAATTTCAAAAAATAAACTCTATAGTAAATATAATTAATTGGTGGTATAAATTTAATTTTTTTATCAATTTAAAAAATAATCTAATTGTCGTAGTCTGAGAATGCATAGATTTTTTAAAATAAAAAATGAAATAAGATGTATAAATAAAATTTATGAAATATTAAAGAATATTAAAAATATTTAAAAAAATTAATATTTTCATTATTGAATTGAATAGTGCATTCTATTTACATGACTTTACTAATTATATTTATATAAAAAAATCAATATAAACTTAGCCAATATGAAATTAAAATTAATAGTAAAAATAGTGTTGAAGTGATTTGCTCGTATTTATCAGATTTCATGTTCATTATTAATTAAATATAGAATATATTCATATAGGGTTTAGGGTTTAGGGTTTAGTGTTGTTCATTTCACAAGACGGATCATGAGATTCATAACCCATCAACTTGCTAGTCGACGCAGTTGGCAACTGGACCTGGCTTACACCTCAATGTAACTTGAAAGCCAATTGCTGCTACCTTAAGAGGAAGCAAAATGGAATGTAGGTATATTACTTTGCATGGAGGCCATTCGCTTTCTCTTTTTCTTTTCGAAGTTCTATCTGCCTTCGTAGAAGCATAAAGGCCATAAATTAAAGAGGAGCAAATAAAGAGAAATCTATCTGCCTGGGTGATTCATTACGTCGAGGCAACTCCACTCCAAAGCCTTACAGCTTTGCTTTTCTCGACGTTGGCTTTTGAGCAACGTGAAACTGCATTTGACACATGCATGAGAATCCGTGAGAAGCACACCAGACCCTTCAAATATAATCCTATCCCAGGGTGGTAGGAACACACATCAGTGATATTGAAGTCCATCTTTCCCAACCGACAAAAAATCTAGCTAATGAGGATTATTGAATCTTAAGGGCTTCTCACCTTATAACCAGAAATGGGAATTGTCGATGTGATCCAGTGGCCTTTTTACTACCGTTTGCTTTACCCAAAGTTTCACAGTTCACTTAGGATAAATAGGGCTGAACTGAGAAAAGAAAAACGAAGTTGGCAAACGTTGCTACGTTTCACTTGACAGAAACCCAGCCCCATGGATTCTCTAGGTGTCCCTTCACCGCCTATTGAACAGAAGAGCTACGTCCAGAGAGTTATGTTCAAGGCTGCCATGAGTGGCAACTGGGACGTCGTCCAGAATGAATTTCGAAGCGACCCAAGTTCTCGAGTGGCAAAGATCACGAGCTCAGAAGACACAGTCCTGCATTTTGCAGTTATAGAAGGCCGCAAAACAGTGGTCAAGGCTCTCGTCAATCTGCTACAGGGTAATAGCGAAAAGGAGAAGATCCTGTCGACTATGAACAAGAGAGGGAATACACCTCTCCACCTGGCGGCAGCCCTGGGGGACGGAGAATTGTGTGATTTTCTGGCGAGTCTGCCTGACGACCCACATATCTCAGATGCAATCGAAGCTCGTAATGAACATGGTGAGACCCCCCTCTTCTTGGCTGCTCTCCATGGGAAAAAGGAAGCCTTCTTCGTCCTCCACGCCAAGATAAGGAAGTCTATCAGTCAGTATCACAGTAGGAACGACGGTAACACTATCCTTCATGTTGCCATCTTGGGGGAGCATTTCGGTAAGTACCTAATCTCCTTTTTCTTTCCTCAAGGTGCTTACAAGGTGTTTGATGGATTTCCTGATAAAAATTGAGCAGATTTGGCGTACCAAATAATTCATATATATCGGAAGGAGGAAGAAACACATGGGAACAACACTTTGGTTAATAGACACAACGAAAAAGGGCAGTCTGCTCTACACTTTCTTGCCAAATGCCCCCACGCCTTCAGAAGTGGCTATCACCTTGGGACGATCGAGCAGATCATCTACCATCGTGAGTATATATTGGAGTCCTAGTTTTTGTTAGGGAAAAAACTATTAGGTATCAAAGCAGGTACTCGTATGTGAACCTCCACAAGGAGTATTAAGGAATAGTCCCACATGGATTAGTGAGAACAAAGATATTGAGTTTATTAGTCGGGAAAGAGGTTTCCTAAGATGACTAGTAATTTTGGGATAAGCCTTGACCCAACTTCACAATTTTATGCTGAGTTCATTATTATCGTTAATTCCATATCTTAACAAGTGGTTCTTGTATAAGACAGTGACATGGGCTGATTTTCTTGAGGTGGATTAGTCGTTTAATGGCAGCAATTTCCACCCGCTCCGATCACCGGGACATGACATTGTATCCATATTTCCAGAGAATTATAGCACCTGTTTGGACATGTTTAAGCTTTCCCAGAAACCTTTTGAGGCCATGGGTACGTAATAAGTGAAACCCTAATTAGTACCTTTCAGTTCTAGCTCGGTCACGATTTGCAGAACAAGTCATGTTTCAGTCATAAATTTATCATCTTCCCAGGAAAAGGAGGCAACACAAGGGATGGAGAGAATCCAGCAGCTTCTCAATCAAACGGAGGTGCTGATCTTCCCACACGACTATTTAACATTCACATATATCATCACATGTAACAGTACCAAAATGTAAATAAATTGTGCAGGAAAAACTGGCCATGGAACAGAAGAAGAAAACAAAAACAAAGCCACATATTTCGCCCATCAATTGATTCCACCAAATTATATTCAACTGTTTCGTTTCCTGGAGCTTATCATGATGACCATTTTGACTCTTCTTGGATTAGGTGTGTAACTCGTAACTTATCAATGATTTACTCTTGTTTCGTTGTAATTTTGTACGTTTATTGAGTGGGTAGTGCTGCATGCAGGGTTCTGGAAAATGAAAAAATTGAAAGATAAGAAGCAAAGACATACCTGGGCAATTCAGGTAATGGTGGAGCTTGTAGAAGGTGCTTCTGCTTGGGAGTATGATGCAGATGGTAAAAGACCTGATCAGTCATCGATAAGCTCTAGGCTGCACAATTTTCCTGACTTTCCCTCTCATTTCAGCGATCTAAGCGCTGAGGAATTTCAAGGTACATGTACTGTGATAACTTTAAATTATTATCAAAGTAACTCTAATAATTTACAGATCTTTGATAAATCGAGGCTGTTTTTTGCAACTTTGAACATTCCTGGGATATCAGGTTCGCCGATGGAGAGTCCAACAGCACAAGAGATGGGCCAAAACAGGAACCAAGAGCATCTTATACAGCAAAATCCGTTCGAAACCTCTAAAGACCAGAAGACAGACGATGGAGGTACTGGCATTCAGTCTTTAAAAACCTCATGAACTCGCAACAACAGAACTCTTTAACTTTGAATAATCTTTTTAGATGAATCAGAGACATCAATCTTAGTTGCAGCAAAGAATGGAGTGGTGGAGATGGTGGAGAAGATACTGAAGGTCTTCCCAGTGGCTATTCAGGACGAAAACAAAGAGGGAAAGAATATCGTACTCTTAGCAGTGGAGCACCGGCAACCCTTTGTGTATCAACAAATATGGAAGAAGTTCATGAAGGAAACTGTGTTCCAGAAAATAGACAACGATGGGAACAGTGCACTGCACCTAGCTGCAGCACTTGGAAAGAACCGGCCATGGATCATTCCCGGTGCAGCTCTGCAAATGCAGTGGGAAATCAAGTGGTTCAAGGTTTGTGCAGCGAAACCTCAATCATTAATTTGCTTATCTTTTAGTTTCAGTGCGCTCTTAATGCCTTTCAGAAATTTAAACAAGCAGTTTGTGAAATCGTCCATGCAACCACATTTCTTCATGCGCCTCAACAACAAGGGACGAACAGCCAAAGAAATCTTCACCGAGACTCATAGAGAATTAGTCAAAGAAGGAGGGGAATGGCTGAATAACACTTCCAAGTCATGCTCAGTCGTTGCTGCACTTATAGCCTCAGTGGCCTTTGCTGCAGCTGTTACTGTACCTGGTGGGGTTAGAAAAGACGAAGGAACTCCACTACTTGAAGGCAGACTAGGATTCGATATGTTTGCCATATCTTCTCTGGCTGCTCTATGCCTCTCTGTCACCTCGCTCATGACGTTTCTAGCCATCCTCACCTCTCGTCACGTCGCAAGGGATTTCGAATGGAGCTTGCCACAAAAGCTTATGATAGGCCTCACCTCACTCTTCTTCTCCATTGCAGCCATATTGCTGTCCTTCTGTGCATGCCATTACTTCATACTGAGAAACCATCTGAAGCAGCAAGCGTTTTCCATGTACGCTGTCTCCTGCTTGCCGGTGATAATCTTTGCATTTGCTCAGTTTCCTCTTTACTTCGATCTTGTGAAGGCTATATTGACGCCGGTACCACACCGGACTTATAGGGAGACTGCTTACTAGGTTCTAAAGATGAATTTTCGTTGTTCTGCTCCATTGTACTGTTATGTGATTGATTGTAATCTCTATTTGTATCTGCATTAATTTATATCATTCGTTCACAAGCGTATTTTGAATGGCACAGGTATTAAAGATTTGAGTTTAATTTCAATCTTTTTAGAAGAGAATCATCATTTTCTTTAATTACTGATTTGATTTGGGATAGCCTTCTCGGTTGAAGGGTCTCATGTGTCTCTCACTTGCTAAATCGCAAGTAATGCCTACTAAAAGTGAAAGTATTAGTAGAAGGTTTAGGTATATTACCCATTGTGAAAAAAAGAGAGAGAGTTATTCGTCCCTGTCCTGCAGTGTTATGGTTAGTATAATTAACATAACTCAAACCTATCTCTGAACTCTTATTACAACTATGCCACACCATTCTCACTAATCCCACATGGTAATAGAATTTGAATGATTGAAATATAATTGTCCCTGACTCTTCTCTTTATTTTTTCTCACTTTCTAAGTTATATAACAAAAATACCCATAATTAACATAACTCAAACCTATCTTGGAACTCTTATTACAACTATGCCACCACTCTCACTAATCCCTTTCAAGCTAAATAATTTTGTTCTGAATTTTTATGGTGAAATATAGTTTTGAGGAGAAATTATTAATTATTGTTGGTTAAATTCATTTTATGTCGATAGTTACTTTTTTGTGGGTTATTTCTAGTGAAATTTCTCAACAAACAATTTCACTGATAATACTTTTCTGGATAAAAAAAACAGGCTTTTTTTGGTTACCAAATATTTTGTTGAAAAAGTCAAATTTCTTGTAGTGAAATGCAGATGGCAACTAGCCAATCTCTAAGTTGAAACTCCTCAAATATAGTCCTAAATGTGCAGTTGTCTTCATCCAATAGGTGAAGTCTCCCAGTGGATGGGTAGATGACCCTGGCTAATCACCTACTTGGTGATGGTATGGAGCTTCCATTGGTTTTGGGAGAAGCCCAAAGTGGGTGATAGAGAAGATTTTTTGGGTAATAGAGTCTAGAGATTCAATTTTTTGGGTAATAGAGTCTTAGAATTGCCTAAACTATTGGGATGCCCATGAAAAATGAGAGAAAAAATTCACTACGTAGGAAGAGTAAAGTGTGAAAGTTTTATAGCTGCTTCCTATTTAAGGAAGCAAAAGGGGAAAAAAACAAGCATTCGTCTGCATGAACATTGCGGTAATTTGAAGGTATTTCTTTTCTCTTTCTCTTTTTCTTTTAAAAGTTCTATCGTCTCTATCGAAGAATAAAGGCAGGCAATAAATAAAGGGAAGTCATTCAATCTTAAAGAGACACCCGGGGAAATGAGAGACCGTCGTTGAAGTCTCTTCTAACCACCGAAGCAGTGGGCAGTGATGGAACTTGAACCTTCAGGATCAATATTTATGACAAAAGGTAAAGATCGATGGAGATGGTCCAATGATGCTTCCCTTTTGTGGGGCCACGGGATGGTACCTGGATAACGTATTGAGTTCTATAAGTAGGGCTGGTGCGAATGGAAAAACAAGCTGAGCAGCAAGTTGGGAAACCTGCTTGAAAGTTGACGCCCCAGTCATGGATACTTCAGCTGTTCAGCCAGTTGAGATCCCAGTCATGCTCAGTTCTTCTGTTCCAGAGATAGTTCCCATCAAAGTCGATGCTGCTGATTCAAAGGGTGACCTCACGAGACGTATATTCAAGGCTGCGAAGAGCGGCATCTGGAATACCCTCATCGACGAATTTCTAGAAGATAATAGTATCCTAAAGAAAAAGATCACCAGTTCGGATGACACAGCCTTGCACATTCTAGTCATCGAAGGCTACAAAAAGGAAGTTCAGCGTCTCATCGAGGGGTTGCCAGATGGAGAACACAAACAGGATATCATGATGATGAAGAACAAGAGAGGGGACACCCCTCTTCACCTAGCAGCATTCCAGGGGGCTCGGGACCTGTGTGGCCTCCTGTTGGGCGAAGATGAATCATTTGTCCAAAAAGCATTGGGAGCTCGTAATGAAGACGGCGAGACCCCCCTCTTCTTGGCTGCTCTCCATGGGAAGAGGGACGCCTTCCTCGTCCTCTACCACAAGCTTAATGAAAAGGTTAAAGAAGAGCAATCAATTAGTGAGTACCACAGTAGGAACGATGGAAACACTATCCTTCATGTTGCCATCATGGGGGAGCATTTCGGTGAGTACGTAACCTCCTTTCCCTTTCTTCGATGATAACTATGTTGAGATCCTTACAAGGTGTTTCTTCGATTTTGTTATCAAAATTGAGCAGATTTGGCGCTCCAAATAATTAAAATATATCGGGACGAACAAGAAAAAGGGACGAAGGGGTTGACTAATAGGAACAATGTGAAAGGGGAGACGCCTCTGCACATTCTTGCCGAATGCTCCCACGCCTTCAGAAGTGGTTATCACCTCGGGATGGTTGATAATATCATCTACTATCGTGAGTCTGAGCTCTACTATTTGGGTTTACTGTTTTAAATTTGGTGAAGAGAAATGTAGAAAATGAATATGCTTTTACCATGCCTGGTCGTTATTCATTAATACCATCAGTTCAATCTTACTTAACGTTTTCTTGTCTAAGGCAGTTGCAAGGGTTGACCCTCTCAAGCCGAACAATTTCCACCCGCCCAAACCAGTGAAAGAGGACAGGAAATCAAATGTTCCAGAGAATTACAGCACTTGTATCGACATGCTTAAGTTTGCCAGAAGAGCTGTGGGGGACGTGGGTATGTAATTAATGCAGTCCTTATTAGTACCTTCCAAGTTTAGCACAGCCTACATTTGCAGCAATTATCAAGACTTGATGAGAAATTAACAGTTTTTGCAGTGAATTACGACGCATTGAAGAAGTGGTTGATGATTAAATTAGGCAGAGGTAAATATATACAACCCTTACTACCTCAATAACAGTTTTGGTCAGTATAGATTTGCAAATTTTATCATCTTCTCAGGTGAAAAAAGCAAAGGAAACAACAACGCGGACCCAGAGAAAGGGAAAAAGGAAAAGGAAAATAGAACCACTAATTTTGCATATCATCAAAATATTCCACTAAACTACGTTTCACTGTTTCGTTTATTGGAGCTTGTCCTGTTGACCTCTTTAACTATTCTGGGTTTAGGTGTGTACCTCTAACTTATCAGTGAGATAATTTGTTTCCTTCTAATTTTCTACGTCTGTTGAGTGAATAGCAATGCTGCACGCAGGGTTCTGGAAAATTAAAAAATTGAAAGATAGGAAGCAGAGACACGCCTGGGCACTTCAGGTAATGAACGAGCTTGTAGAAGATGCTTCTGATTGGGAGTATAATGCCGATGGTAAAAGACCAGAGGGACAATTAGCTCCCGACGATTCATATCCAAGCTTTTCTAATCTGCCCGATAATAGCCCAGAGCAGCCAGGTAAAAGTCATGTTAAAATTCGTTCCCGAGTAGGTTTCTCGACTCCCCAAACGGAGAAGGCAATAAGGGATGCCTTACAATTTCAGGTTCAACGGCACAATACAGTATGGGAAAATATGGAAACGAGGAACAGAACAATGGAGTAAAAGAACCGGAAGCATCTAATGTGGGTTACGATCTAAAACTGACCATCCAAGAAAACATGAATCGTTTGGAAATAATTGTAACCCCAGATGCAGCAAAGACTGGAGCAAAAGAGAGAGTGCAAAAGATTCTCGACCTCTTCAAAGTGGGTATTCGAGACGTGCCTCAAACTAATTTGGACGAACATATATCAGAGACACCGATCTTAGTTGCAGCAAGGACTGGAGCCAAAGAGATAGTGGAAAAGATTCTCGATATCTTCCCAGTGGCTATTCGAGACGCAAGTAAAGATGGAAAGAATATAGTACTCTTAGCGGTGGAACATCGGCAGCCTGTAGTGTTTCAATTCTTGACCGAGCTATGCCTTAACAAAAGCAAGTTTCAGAGCTATTTCCTGAAAGTAGATAACGACGGAAATAGTGCACTCCACCTTGCAGCAACACTTGGAAAGAACCGACCATGGATCATACCTGGTGCAGCTCTGCAAATGCAATGGGAGATCAAGTGGTACAAGGTCTGGACAAAAGATTACCTCAATATTTTTTTGCTTCCTGATTAATGTTCGCCAACTCCCCTAGATTAGTACTAACGTATTTTCTGTAATTTAAACAAACAGTTGGTGAAATCGTCCATGCAATCACATTCCTTCGTGAAAGTCAACAAAAAGGGACAAACAGCCAAGGAAATCTTCACCGAGACGCACAGAGAACTAGTCAGAGAAGGAGGCGACTGGCTGATCAATACTTCCCAGTCATGCTCAGTCGTTGCTGCACTTATAGCCACAGTGGCCTTTGCTGCAGCCGTTACTGTACCTGGCGGGAATAAAGAAAATAAAGGAACTCCCAACCTGGAAGGCAGGCCTGCATTCGACATGTTTGCCATATCTTCTCTGATGGCACTTTGCCTCTCTGTCACCTCGCTGATAACGTTTCTAGCCATCCTCACCTCTCGTCACGTAGCGAAGGATTTCGAATGGAGTCTGCCAATAAAGCTTATACTTGGTCTCAACTCTCTGTTCTTCTCCATAGCTGCGATACTGCTTTCCTTCGGTGCGGCCCATTATTTCTTACTGAGAAACGATCTGAAGCAGTTAGTGATTTACGTGTACGCTGTCCCTTGCTTGCCAGTGGCGCTCTTTGCATTTGCCCAGTTTTCCTTGTTCTTTGATCTCATCAAGGCTGTACTTACCCGTGTGCCACACCGGACCTACAGGGAAATTGTTTACTGAATGCTCGCTTCTTAGTTTTCGAGTTTGAGTTTTTTATTTTTTAACAGATTGTTTGTGTCTGTTTTCTTAGTTTTTTTTTTAACTGATGTTTGTGTGGGAACATTATTTCTCTCTGTTTGATTTGCTTCGACTATGATCCTTTCTATATATATACTCTGGCTTTCTCACATTGCCTTGCAAATGTTCATAACAATGTTAACTTTAATCTCACTGTTTGGAGAAAAGTAGTGTTGAGAGATATTTCTGTAATTGGGTGTTTTTTCATAGAATCTTATTTTCAAGGCTGTAAAGGGAGCAGGGCACAAGTGTTTTTGTTTTTTTTTTTTATCATTGCTTTGTGTTATAAATACTAGAGCAGAGGGAACCCTAACCATCCTCCTCTAAAATTTCATTCAAGGTCTCTCTTCTCTGATTTGTCTCTTGTGGTTCTAAGTTCATAAAATTTCACATTTGGTATAAGAGCAGGCACAATGCATGTATTGGAATCCAAAGGGGGAGACTAACAAAAAGGACCATCCAATGCCCAAGTGAAAGTCATCACTAAGGTGAAAAGGGTTACCTAGTCCAAAGTGGGAGCTGCCATAGAGGGACGATCCTGAGATGGAGAAGGAGAAGATGATGTAGAAGAAGAGAAGAAAAAGGAGAATAAGAAGAATAGAAAAGAAGATAAGTTTTCTCGATGTTTTCCCATCCCAGCACCCTTTTTTCTTGGAGTTTGCACCTTTATTCTAAAATTTTTATATTTTAAATTATATATTAACATAAAGGCTTTTGAGTCTAGTTTCTGACAAAAAATAATTCTTGCAATCAATTTTTTTTACGAAGAGAAATCATTATCCTAAATAACAAATGTCAGACTATGGGACAATTTCAAACGACAATAGAAAGTTTCAACTTTCGAGATAATTTGTGCCCACCAAGAATAGGAACTTGTATAAAAAATTATATGTCAAAAGAAAGTTCTACAGTACTATTTTCTATCCCAAGAAATGGTTTCTGAATGCGATTTTTTCATGGAGAGATATATGTGAAAATCAATTAATTGTATAGACCTCCTCTCGATTAAACTCTTGAATTTCTAGTTGATTCATAAGCAATTGAATGTTACATCCCTTATACAATCTTTTTCCAACAAATAAAAAAAAACACAATTTTTTTTCAAAAAATGCCTATAGAGGAGATGAATTGTCATTTCTCGTGTGTTTACAATGGCTTAGGAAAGGATTTAAAATTTGAATTTATCTTTGGCCCATTTTTACATGACTTTGAGTGATGAACTTTTAAGGAGCTTACTGGTGGGAAGGATCTTCTCTTCTCTATATGAGGAGCTTACTTGTGGGAGATTTGCTTGCTCACGTGTGTTGATGTGGAAGCTTGAAGTGGGTCCCTTTAGTGAGATACTGTAGGTGGCTTGCTTTATAATTTTCTTGGAAGGAAGAGAGGACTCATTGGGTCCGTCTTTGCATGGATTTTAACTAGCTTGTTTGCAATGGAATAGTGGAGTTGTCAACATGGGTGGTTGTCTTCAAATCCACCTCAAACGAAATTGAGAGGACGACCAAACATTCAGCTTGCTACTAATGAGTCTGAGGTGAGTGTGCGAAAGATGTTTTGTAGAAATATCAACAAAACTATTTTTGAAAAAACCTTACTGACTAAAAAACCTAATGTAGTAGGAATTCACTGAAACTATTGTTGAAGAAGCAATATCAAGTAGTTTAACACAAGTCTAATGTAAAGCATATCTCACAAGTTTCATTGAGTCTAAGGTGAATCTCATGTGAGACAAGTCTCACAAGAGAAATAAACTCAAAGAAAAAAAATGGAATTTAGGAGGTTGTTTCCCATTTACACTTTCTTTTTATGTTTATACTTTTGGGTGTAATTGTGAATGGGAATTTTATTTTTAGTAAGATTCAAGTTGCATTCCTTAATGATAGGACATGGTGTAAGAGAGCATAATACCTCTATCATATTTTTCCTCACATATCAACATGGTATCAGAGCAGACAAGGATTTGACATAGAAAGGGAGAGGGAGAAGGAGAAGAAAAGGGGGAAGAAGAACAATTTTTTTTACATTTGTCTTCTTCTTTCATTGTTTCTTTTATGTGGGATTTTGCACTATCTTACCACACTTTTCATATAACAAATTATATATAACGAGAAAGACCTTTGAGACTAGTTTCTAACACAAAAAAAAAAATTACAATAAAATTTTTATATAAAAAAATTCATTGACATTTGAAGCAGCAATGATCAGGCTGCAGAAAATTTTCAAGCAGCTACAACAAAATAAAGCTCAGTGAGTCTATTTTCTAAACCAAAAAATAGTTTCCCAATCCAATATTTCTTGAGAAAGATATCATTATTGGGATAGTTAAAGGTCAGACAAGAAGTATGTAGTTTGTAAAAAATTGATTCTTTAATACCCATTCCTCTTTTTCTGGTCTCCACATTTTTTGTGAAATTTACAATTCCAGTCCTTGTTCATGAATGGTTATTTTGATGTTTAATTAAGAGTTTATAAATTCAAAATATATGTATATATGTGTGTGTGTGTATATATATATATATATATATAGTTAAGTTTCCTTCTACATCTTCTTTCCATCTTCATGTAATTTTATGAGTTAAGTTTCCTTTTGACAAAATTTGAAAATTTATAATTAGGAAGTCTTGTTTTCTCATTGTAAATTCCAAATATATTTATACTAAATCTCCCTAATTTCATAATTCCTTTCTTGAATATTTTCTTTTCAAGTTGGTCAAGTTGTGAAAAAAAGTAATTGTTTTATATGAGAATTCTACTTTTAAAATTTTAATTATTATATTCCATCTTAAAACTTTCCTTATTAGAGTTTTTTAAGTTTTCAAATCATATATATTGATAGAGGAATTATTTTTATCTACCGTTTGAGTCAAACCTAATCAAATTTTATTTATCTATTGGTCTAAAAGCACCTCTTTCTTTTTTCGAAGTATGAAGAACCGCACTGTGCACCTCCTTTTGTTTGAAATATGGAGTTGTTATTTTTTTGTTCACACCCTTAATTCTTCAAAGTAATTTATTTAATTTGTGTTTTTAAATCACTTTAGAGCAATGACTAAAGAGCAACTACCTACAAAGATCAGGAATACACCCAACATCCAACTTCAATTCTTTTATTCTTTTTACCCAAGTGGTATTTTGAGCTACCCTTTAAAAGCGAGTATATTCTTTTCCTTGCCCAGAAATGGGCTAGATCACCTTTAAATTTAAGCGGCCTTTTTTAGATTGGAGTAAGAGTTTTGTAATTGGACTAAGGTGATTTTTCTTCTTTCACCATTATTTTGTGCAAGCCTGTTGTCTTGGCAAAGAACAAAGACATCTCAGCTTCAGGGGGTGAAGTAGAAGCAAAAGTATAAGTAAGAGTTAATTCACAATGAAGAATTTGACAAGTTGTGGTAATCAATTTTTATGTGACCAGAATATCCAAGTTATGTGGGAGAACAAGATGACAACAAGATGAAGAGTACAAGAAATAAATGAATAAGAATAAGATAAATCAGGGCAACCAGAAATCAGAATTTTTTAAAGACAAACAAGATTGGGATTTCTTTCCAGCCACACGAGTTTCTTGACCAAGAGTGTTTTGCAAGCTGAAATTACAAACTCCGTTTTGTGAGGGAGTGTCGAAGAAGTCATATCAAGGAGTCTAAGAAAAGTCTCATGCAAAACATATCTCACAAGTTTTTTTTGAGTCTAATTGCATCTCTTGTAAGATAAGTCACACAAGAGAAGCAAACACAAAGAAAAAAGTAGAATTTAGGCAGATGATTCCTTGTTATGCTTTGTCTATTTATGTTAGTTTAACAAGTTATATTTTGGGTGTGATTGCGAACATTGGGAAAATTTATTTTTAGCAGGATTCAAATTGTATTCCTTTGTAAAAAAGACATGATGTAAGAGAGCATAGAACTTCTTTTATATTTTTCCTCGCATATCAACACGTTGCAAATCATTCTCATGGGGCTTGTTTGACCCATAGGGTGGGTTGCATACTCAAAATCTAGAAGTTGTTACATGTAGACTTCTTCTTGAATTGTGTTACGTAAGAATGCATTGTTTGCATCAAATTGTAAAAGGGACCAATTACAACATAGAGCAAGAGTAAGGACTACTCGAATAGACTGAGAGCTTACTACATGACTAACATTTTGATCATAGTCAATTCAAAGAAGTTGATGGTGTCTTTGAGAAACTAAACAAACTTTGCACTGTTGAATAATTAAACTATATTATATTTTGTTCAAAATATCCTTCTAGAACCAACTATATGGATATCTGGGTTCTTATGAACCAGGTCTCTTGTGTATTTTTTAGCAGAGCATGGTAGTACTCCTTTTGCATAGCTGAGCAGTAATGAGGAATAGTAAGAGCATGCTTGTAGGACAATGTGTGAGTAAGTGCATGGGTTTTACTATTGGCTCAACTCATTATAGGGTGCGTGTTAATTGGTTTTTCTTTTTCAATTGTTTTGCTACAGGGTTAACTCCTTTTTTAGTTTCAAATTTTTTTGTTGCATTGGCTCTACTCCCTTCATTTCCTCTTCTTATTCGGTGGGCTCTATTCCTACCTATGGGGTTGAATCACGTAGGCTTTTATATCCTATATCCTTAGTGTTCCAACTTTTATGTTGAAGGGCCCAACTCCTTTGTAAGTTTAAAAGTTATGTTTCCTATAGTAAACTCCTTTGCACCTTTGGATCTCCATTCCTCCTGTCAAAGAGGTCGACTCCTATGTATTTGGTCAATCCCTTTTTTCCTTCTATTGTTCAACTTTTCATTTTTCAAGCTAAAGTAGTTGTCTCCTCTACTTGGGACAACTCCTTGTGTGGATTTTTTACTCTTGCCTTTTAGGCTTGTTGTCTACACTCAACGGTATTCTTTTTCTTTCTTGTCTAGTTAAATAGAAATACTAGGTTGTTTTTATAGTTTGTTTTTACATGAGCTACTTATCCTTGTGTATGGATCACTCACATGGTCTTCTACTAATCAAACAAATGGGTTACAAGAAATTTTTGTTATGGGCTTTTTTAGCTACACAACATACTTAATATACATCATTAGTAACTAAAAATAATACTAAGTTAGCCTCGCTTATAACCAAATAAGTGGAGATCAAGTATGGAAAACTCTTAGCTATTACTATTCCATGTAGAAAATGATAAACATACAATTAGGTAAGATTAACCAAATATTTAATCGAGTAAAAAATTATGTTTCATTTTATTTTCTTTAATAAAGGATGAATAAAAGATTTTTAAATAGATACATTTCAAAGTACTCATTCGATCATTTAAAATTAAAACCCTTGCCTGTAAATACAAGTCATTCTCCAAGAAATGAGATGGTTGTTGTGAGAGAAGTGAATTGCGGTGAGCAGTAGCAACTGTCACAACTCAATTAGAGTAGGATTACAAAGCATACAACAAGCAACAATTTTACTACAACTCCATCATACTTCCTTGACCATCAAATATGTTAGAGTTGAAAGTACACTCACCACATGTCACACAATAACAACATAGAAATTCAAATCACTAACTGCATTAAGGAGACTCAAATCTAGTCGTTGGTTCAACTATAGGACATTATTCGTAAAAGATCAAGTTAGAGGACCAAATAGGATATAGGACCCTACACAACTAATTTTTTTTGTATAGACCTCTTTCAAACAGCAGCCTTTTGTATATCAACAATATGTAATCAACATTACAAGCTAGTCAAGTTTGTTTTTTAGTGTCACCCTTGTTTTGGATTGGATGTCACCCACAGGCATTATGGGTGAACCTGTTATGCCCCATTGTTATGGATCTATCCACCGGATGATATCCTCTTGGTTCCTTGTTGGAATACGTTCGGAATGAAGAGTTGGAGTTCTCGGAATCCCGGATCTTACACAAGGATTCGTAGGCAAGCCACCTTAAACCGTAGGGAGACATGGAACCGTGGGAAGACATGGAGAGGAAAATGAGGATAACCAAGCTTGTGAAGGGAAGATCACCCTAGACCTCGTTAGGGAGAATACGACCTTACTATAATTTAATTGATCAAAAGCTTCCTTACATTCTGACTACCTTCCTTCTTATAACAAGAAGGCCCATGACGTACATACACTTCCCAAGCAATGCTCTTTCCCACGACGTCCCTACATTTCCCAAGCCATTCCCATGACGTCCATTCATTTCCCACCATGACATTTACTCTTCCCCAAAGCATACACTTCCCAAGCTATGACTTTAACCTCCCTAACCATGACGAGCCCCACACACATAACTGAAAATTACATTAGACCCAACCCTTAATCTTAACTTGAAAGTGACACCACTTAAGTCCTACGTCTAGCATTGACTCTAGATGCTATGGAGTCCATAACATTACACTCTTCCTGGAGAATGAGCTTGCCCACAAGTTCAAAGGTGTGATAGACAGCACGGAAGGTTGAAACGGTTCTTCATTAGTAAATCCATGCCATTCATAAAAAAAAGGGAGATATGTATTATCATGGGAAACAAGTCAAGAAACTTAAAAAACAACTCCAAGGATTTGCTTTAAAACAACACTTGACATTGCAAATTGAATGGAAGGCAATGGGAAAAGTTTGTCCAAGCCGGCATTTTCTTGATAATGGTTGTAGAGAATATGATATTAGGATTTAGGAGAGAATATGAGAGAAGATGGAAGAACTGGAGCTGAATTAGTTTTGTGTCAAGAGGAAAATCACAAGCTTAGCGTCTCTATATGACCATCCTCTCTAAATACATGGTAATAGAATTTGAATGATCAAAATATAATTATCCTTAACTCTTCTTTGTATTTACCTCACTTCTAAGTTATATAACCAAAATACCCTTAATTAACATAACTTAAACCTATCTCAAAACTCTTATTACAACTATGCCACAACACTCACACTAATCCCACATGGTAATAGAATTTGAATTATCAAAATATAATTGTCCTTAATTCTTCTCTGTATTTACCTCACTTCTAGGTTATACCCTTAATTAACATAACTTAAACCTATCTCGGAACTCTTATTACAACTATGCCACACCACTCTCACTAATCCCACATGGTAATAGAATTTGAATGATCAAAATATAATTGTCCCTGACTCTTCTATTTATTTTTCTCACTTCTAAGTTATATAACAAAAATACCCATAATTAACATAACTCAAACCTATCTTGGAACTCTTATTACAACTATGACACCACTCTCACTAATTCCTTTCAAGCTAAACCATATATCTCAAACTACCCCATCATGCTACGTCACGGGACACAAAAAACATTTGTGTAAAACTTTGGTTACCAATCACCAAGTTGATTTGCTGATTTTATGTAAGTATTTAAATGACTTCAAACATCAGAAAATCATATAGAAAATGACAATCAATTTCAATGTGTTGTCCACTTGTAGGAAAAAGACCTACCTTCAATGAATATAGCTATTAGATTGTCACAATGTATCTCCATTGACTTGTTAATTGTACACAAAATTAAGATAGAGAAGATGGCCATAACTTTGTACTTGGTTTTGCACTATTTCAAGCATTAAGTAATGTTTCTTAATCTTCTAAGTGTTACGATTACCTTCTATATGTGTAGTAGACATTGGTTGATCTCCTATCACACTTTGATCTCACATAATCAGCATAAGAGGGAGGAGGGAGAGGAGAAATTATTTTGAGAAGTAATTTTAAAAAATTAAATTAATTCTTGAAGATATAATTTTGTTCTGAATTTTTATGGTGAAATATAGTTTTTCAGAGAAATTATTAATTATTGTTGATGAAATTTATTTTCGGTCGATAGTTACTCTTTTTTGGGTTATTTCTAGTGAAAATTCTCAACAAACAATTCACTGATAATACTTTTCTAGATTAAAAAATAGGCTTTTTTGGCCAAAAGTTTTGTTGAAAAAGTCAAAATTCTTGTAGTGAAATGCAAATGACGGCTAGCAAATCTCTAAGTCGAAACTCCTCAAAGATAGTCCCAAATGTGCAGTTGTCTTCATCCAATAGGTGCAGTCTCCCAGTTGATGGCTAGATGCCCCTAGCTAATCATCTACTTGGCGATGGTACGGAGCTTCCTTTTAGGGGTGGCTTCGAACCGAACCGACTCGCGAGCGGCTCGAGCTCGGCTCGGTTCGATTCAGTATCTCTCGAGCTCAAGCCGAGCATAAGATCTGGAATCGGCTAGTATAAATTAATGAGCCGACTTCGACCAAATCTAGGTTCGGCTCGACGACTCGTGAGCCGGCTGGTTAACGAGCTGAGTCAGGAGCGGGAGCGGGAGCAGGGGAGCAGGGGAATGCAAATGGGAGCAAGACCGAGAGCGTGAGCGAGAGCGAGGGGCAAATATTCTTCCTCCCCTCGTCACCGCCAAGCCCCTCCCCTCCGCTGTTGTCGCCGTCTCTGTCGCCATCGACAATTGCTCGTCGGCCGCTTCTGTTGTCGGTCGTTCGATTTCTTCCTCCCCTCGCCTTCACCTCTGTTTTCATCACCGTCGCTTCCGTTACGGTTGCTTCCCTCATCGTCGCATCTGTCACGGCTGCTTCCCTCGTCATTGCTTCCGTCATGGGTGCTTCCCTCCCCGTCACTTCCATCACCGCCGCCTCTGTTGTAGCCGTCATCGCCGACAGCACCGGCGCCGTAACCCCCCTGCACGCGAGAAGATGATTTCGCACGTGCAAGATCATAAAGTGAAAAAAAAAACTTTTTCCTTGAACTCTCCTTCCTCATGGTTCTTGAAGAAATTGAAAATATATTTTAGTAGAAATAAGTTTCTAGGGACTATTAGTGTCTCATGTTTTTTGTAAACATTTTTCTAATTGAAAATTCTTAATAAAAAATCATATAATTTTCTAAGTAAGATTTTCTTGCCAAGATGGGCTAGAAATTTTTTGAATAAGTATTTGACAATTGATGTTGTAATACTTTTAGCATGAGGCAATTTTTATTGTAATTTTATGTTTAACATTTTATTTGATTAAAAATTTATCAATAAGTATAGTAATATATTCGATTGATTATTAATTTTTATTTATTCCCCTAGAAGAGGCAATAAGAGGTCCATTTAACTTTCCTAAGAAAATTTTAAAATATTTATTATAATTTTCTAATAAGTCACTAATAGTAATAAGATTTTATTTAAAGTTTTTTTGGAAATATGTATCATAGGAAAAACATTTCTAGTTTTTCCTAGAATATAAGTTTCAACCAGGGGCACTATGGAGGCCAGTAAATTTATGGCCAGATTCAAAAATTACAAAACAAGCTAGACAACATTTTGATAAAAAAAGATTAATATTGGTGCGTTTTAATCCATTATTAAAATTCAATACTAAACCTCCCCTATCATTCTTTTTTTAAAATGTATGCATAATTTTATAGATAATTTATTTGACATATATTTTATATAGAGTATTAAATTTAGGTTAAGCTCAAATTCGGGTAGAGCTCAAGTTCGAGCTCAGTTAAAATTATCAGGCTCAAATTCGATTACAATTTTATGTTCGAGCCTAGGGTCGGCTTGAGCTCGAGTTCAAAATATTTAAATAAAGCTCGACTTGAACAAAGTTCGGATTCAGCTGGATTCGATGCCACCCTTATGCCCAATTTTAAGTAGAGGTCATTCCCAATTTTATGTAAAATGTATGCATAATTTTATATACAATTTATTGGACATATATTTTTTGAAAAGTTTTAAATGTATGTTGAAATTCGAGCTCGGCTAAAATTATTAGGTTCGAATTCGAAATATTTAAATCAAGCTCGGCTCGAACATAGGCATGTTCGGACTCGGCTTGGCTCGATGCCACCCCTACTTCCTTTGGTTGTGGGAGAAGCCCAATGTGGGTGATAGAGAAGATCTCTCATGAGTCTAGAAATCCAATTTTTTGGGTAATAGAGTCTCAGAATTGCCTAAACTCAAAGGTGAGTTGAGTCAACATCCTCACCATGCATACCTTGGAAGGAATTTGGAACTCATCAGTGGTGGCTTCATGGAGAAGAGAGTTAACTTCCTCCATCATAATCTCTTGACACTTTTCCTCAATGTCGTCAGTTTCACTGTTGGTCTCATTTGGCTAAGCTGTAAATCAAAGATAGGGCGAATGGAAACTATGCCTCCATGTCACCCTACTGACATATTCTATTCCCTCCCTCATAGGGTGACCAAGAATCAATTGAACTTTCCTAAGTATAGTAGTTATATAATCCATAAGGTTGTGTTTGGAACATAAAAAGTATAGAGAAAAGAAAAAGAAGAGAAGAGAAAGAGAAAAGAAAATAAAAGGTTTTTTTTTTCCTTGTTGGGATGCCCATGAAAAATGAGAGAGAACATGGAAGAGAAATATAGTTTTTCTTGTTTGGATACAAAATTTTCTCTCATGTTTCTATTTCTTTCTCTGTAAATTCTATCATTTTGTGAGAGAAAATTTATTAACTTTTTCTCTCTTATTTTCTTTTCGTTCAATGATTCTCTGCTACCAAACAACAAAAATTACTTTCTGTTTTTTTTTTCTTTTCTTTTTAGTGAGTTCCAAATACCATCTACATTATATACTCCAAGGTCTAACTTGTGACCGTCCTTGATCCAACAAAAAAGAATGCTATCAGCAAAACTGATCTTCTTGGCTCTCTTGAACTAACTTGACGTTAAGCTTCATTATGTAGAAATTCACTAACACCACTAGTCACTGGTTCTAAGAGTAAAGTGTGAAAGTTTTATAGCTGCTTCCTCTTTAAGGAAGCAAAAGGGGGGGAAAAAAAGCAATCATTCGTGTGCATGAACATTGCGGTAATTTGAAGGTTTTTCTTTTCTCTTTTTCTTTTTCTTTTTCTTTTAAAAGTTCTATCGTCTCTGTCGCAGAATACTGGCAGGCAATAAATAAAGGGAAGTCGTTCAGTCTTAAAGAGACACCGGGTGATTGATTAGGTCACCAGCTTTGTTTATTCGGAGCAGGCTTTTGGGAAATGGGAGAAGTTGAACCGAAGCAGTGGGCACTGAGGGAACTTGAACCTTGAGGACCTCTCACCATATTCATGACAAAAGGTAAAGATCGATGGAGATGGTCCAATGATGCTTCCCTTTAGTGGGGCCATGGGATGGTACCTGGGTAACGTATTGAACTCTATAAATAGGGCTGGAGCGAAAGGAAAAACAAGCTGAGCTTGGGAAACCTGCTTGAAAGTTGACGCCCCAGTCATGGATACTTCAGCTGTTCAGCCAGTTGACATCCCAGTCATGCTCAGTTCTTCTGTTCCTGAGATAGTTCCCATCAAAGTCGATGCTGCTGATTCAAAGGGCGACCTCACGAGACGTATATTCAAGGCTGCGAAGAGCGGCATCTGGAATACCCTCATCGACGAATTTATAAAAGATAATAGTACCCTAAAGAAAAAGATCACCAGTTCGGATGAAACAGCGTTGCACATTCTAGTCATCGAAGGCTACAAAAAGGAAGTCCAGCGTCTCATCCAGGAGTTGCCAGATGGAAAAGACAAAGAGGAGATCATGTTGATGAAGAACAACAGAGGGGACACCCCTCTTCACCTAGCAGCATTCCAGGGGGATTGGGACCTGTGTGGCCTCCTGTTGGGCGAAGGTGAATCATTTGTCCAAAAAGCATTCGGAGCTCGTAATGAAGACCTCGAGACCCCCCTCTTCTTGGCTGCTCTCCATGGGAAGAGAGACGCCTTCTTCGTCCTCTACCACAAGCTTCAAGAAAAGCTTAAAGAAGAGCAATCAATAAGTGAGTACGACAGAAGGAACGATGGTAACACTATCCTTCATGTTGCCATCATGGGGGAGCATTTCGGTGAGTACGTAACCTCCTTTTCCTTTCTTCGATGATAACTACGTTGCGATCCTTACAGGTCGTTTCTTCGAGTTTGTTATCAAAATTGTGCAGATTTGGCGTTCCAAATAATTCATATATATCGGAAGGAACAGGCAAAAGGGACGAAGGGGTTGGCTAATAGGATCAATGAGAAAGGGGAGTCGCCTCTGCACATTCTTGCCAAATGCTCCCACTCCTTCAGAAGTGGTTATCACCTCGGGATGGTTGATAATATCATCTACCATCGTGAGTCTGTTGCTCTACTATTTGCGTTTACTGTTTTAAGTTAGGTGAAGAGAAATGTAGAAAATGAATATGCTTTTACCATGCCTGGTCGTTATTCATTAATACCGTCAGTTCAATCTTACTTAACATTTTTTTGTCTAAGGCAGTTGCATGGGCTGACCCTCTGAAGCACAGCAATATCCACCCGCCCAAACCAGTGAAAGAGGGCGGGAAATCAAATCTTCCAGAGAACTACAGCACTTGTATCCTCATGTTTAAGCTTGCCCTGAGACCTGTTGGGGACGTGGGTATGTAATGCAGTCCTTATAAGTACCTTCAAAGTTTAGCTCAGCCTACATTTGCAGCAATTATCAAGACATGACGAGAAATTAACCATTTTTCCAGTGAATTACGACGCATGGAAGAAGTGGTTGAAGACTAGATTAGACCGAGGTATTTATATACAATCCTTGTTACCTTAATGACAGTTTTGGTCAGTACAGATTTGCAAATTTTATCATCTTCTCAGGACAAAAAAGCAAAGGAAACAACAACGCGGACCCAGAGAAGCAAAGCGGAGGTGATGATCATTCTTTCGACTGTTTAACATTTACATATCTGATACCTCACTTCATATATAACAGAATTGAAATGTAAAAATATGAGCAGGGAAAGCAAAAGGTCCAAAGAAAGAGGAAAAGAAAAATAGAACCACTCATTTTGCATATCATCAAAAGATTCCACAAAACTACGTTCCACTGTTTCGTTTATTGGAGTATGTCCTGATGATCTCTTTAACTATTCTGGGTTTAGGTGTGTACCTCTGACTTATCAGTGACATAATTTGTTTCCTTCGAATTTTCTACGTATGTAGAGTGAATAGTAATGCTGCACGCAGGGTTCTGGAAAATGAAAAAATTGAAAGATAGGAAGCAGAGACACACCTGGGCTATTCAGGTAATGGACGAGCTTGTAGAAGATGCTTCTGCTTGGGAGTATAATGCCGATGGTAAAAGACCAGAGGGACCATTAGCTACCCCCGAGTCATTTCCGAGCTCCCTCCAAGACAGTATGGGAAAAGATGGAAGCGGGGAACAGAAAAATGAAGTAAAAGAACCGGAAGCATCGAATGAGGGTCACGATCTAAAACTGACCATCCGTGGAAAAAAGAATCATTTGGAAATAATTGTAAACCCAGATGGGCTACAGCTTGGGGGACCTCAAAGTAATTTGGACGAACTTAAATCAGAGACACCGATCTTAGTTGCAGCAATGACTGGAGCAAAAGAGATAGTGGCAAAGATTCTCGACATCTTCCCCGTGGCTATTCGAGACGTAAGTAAAGATGGAAAAAATATAGTACTCTTAGCGGTGGAACATCGGCAGCCTTTTGTGTTTCAATTCTTGACTGACCTATGCCTTAAGAAAAGCCAGTTTGAGAGCGATTTCCAGAAAGTAGATAACGACGGAAATAGTGCACTCCACCTTGCAGCAACACTTGGAAAGAACCGACCATGGATCATACCTGGTGCAGCTCTGCAAATGCAATGGGAGATCAAGTGGTACAAGGTCTGCACAAAAAATTACCTCAAAATTTTTTTGCTTCCTGATTAATGTTCGCCAACTCCCCTAGATCTGTACTAACGTATTTTCTGTAATTTAAACAAACAGTTGGTGAAATCGTCCATGCAATCACATTCTTTCGTGCGCGTCAACAAAAAGGGACAAACAGCCAAGGAAATCTTCACCGAGACGCACAGAGAACTAGTCAGAGAAGGGGGCGACTGGTTGATCAATACTTCCCAGTCATGCTCAGTCGTTGCTGCACTTATAGCCACAGTGGCCTTTGCTGCAGCCGTTACTGTACCTGGCGGGAATAAAGATGATCAAGGAACTCCCAACCTGGAAGGCAGGCCCGCATTCGACATGTTTGCCATATCTTCTCTGATGGCACTTTGCCTCTCTGTCACCTCGCTGATAATGTTTCTAGCCATCCTCACCTCTCGTCACGTCGCGAAGGATTTTGAATGGAGTCTGCCAAGAAAGCTTATACTTGGTCTCACCTCTCTGTTCTTCTCCATAGCTGCGATACTGCTTTCCTTCTGTGCGGCCCATTATTTCTTACTGAGAAACCATCTGAAGCAGTTAGTGATTTACGTGTACGCTGTCCCTTGCTTGCCAGTGGCGCTCTTTGCATTTGCCCAGTTTCCTTTGTTCTTTGATCTCATCAAGGCTGTACTTACCCGTGTGCCACACCGGACCTACAGGGAAACAGTTTACTGAATGCTCGCTTCTTAGTTTCCGAGTTTGAGTTTTCCATTTTTTAACAGATTGTTTGTGTCTGTTTTCTTAGTTTTTTTTTAACTGATGTTTGTGTCGGAACATTATTTCTCTCTGTTTGTTTTGCTTCGACTATGATCCTTTCTATATGTATACTCTGGCTTTCTCACATTGCCTTGTAAATGTTTTTAACAATGTTAACTTTAATCTCACTGTTTGGAGAAAAGTAGTGTTGAGAGATATTTCTGTAATTGGGTGTTTTTTGTAACTTTGGAGAGGTTACTTCTATTTTCATATTTTAAATTATATATTAACGGAAAGATTTTTGAGTCTAGTTTCCAACAAAAAATAATTTTTGCAATCAGTTTTTTACAAAGAGAAATCATTATCTGAAATAACAAATGTCAGATTATGGGACAATTTCAAACGACAATAGAAAGTTTCAACTTTCGGGATAATTTGTGCCCACCAAGAATAGGAACTTGTATAAAAAATTATATGTCAAAAGAAAGTTCTACAGTACTATTTTCTATCCCAAGAAATGGTTCCTGAATGCGATTTTTTCATGGAGAGATATATGTGAGAATCACTTAATTGTATAGACCTCCTCTAGATTAAACTCTTGAATTTCTAGTTGATTCATAAGCAATTGAATGTTACATCCCTTATACAATCTTTTCCAACAAATAAAAAAAAACATAAAAAAGTTTTTCAAAAATGCCTATAGAGGAGATGAATTGCCTTATCTCACGTGCTTACAATTATTTAGGAAAAGATTTAAATTTTGAATTTATCTTTGGCCCATTTTTACATGACTTTGAGTGATGAACTTTTAAGAGTGTGTTTTGTTTGAAAGGATCTTCTCTTCTCTATATGAGGAGCTTACTCGTGGAAGATTTGCTTGCTCACGTGTGTTGATGTGAAAGCTTGAAGTGGGTCCCTCTAGTGAGATATTGTAGGTAGGGGTGGCTTCGAACCAAGCCAGCTCGCGAGCAGCTCGAGTTTGGCTCGGTGTTGTCTCGGTTCGATTCATTATATATCGAGTTCGAGCTCAGAAATAGGTTCATTTAGATTTACGAGCCGAGCTCGAGCCGAGCCAGGTTCGGCTTGTCAGCTCGCAAACCGGCTCATTAATTTAACGAGCGGCGATTCAGGAATCGGGGGAAGTTAGGAAACTTTTTGGGAAAGAGAGTCCCGTCTCTTCCCTTCCGTCCTGGCGCCTGGGAAACCCATACTTCTCTGCCATTTTCATGCGGTTTCAGCATGATTTTCTCGCGGAAATCACTGTCCGTCGGCGGGTATTCATGGGAAACGGGGGATTTTGGTCTTCAAATCCCTCGTTCTCCCTCTCCCTCTCTGATTCCTCAATCTCTGTCAAAGGCTTCAATTTTTTCGTCTTCCTCTTCTATCTTCTTCCTCTTCGATTTCTTCATTCGAAGTTCTTCCTCACCGATACACAAAAGCCACGGTCTGACGGGAGGTAAGATTTTTATTTAATGTTTTATTTTTTTTGCGTCGCCGACCTAACCCTACAAAACCTCTAACTCTCGCTTCATTTCAGCAGTGATCCTTCTATAAGTGTTGATTTTTTTTTTCATTTTTATCTTCTGTACGTTTTCTTCCTCTGCGATTTCGGTGTTGATTTTTGTTTTTCATTTTTATCTTCTGTACGTTTTCTTCCTTTGCGATTTCGGTGTTGAATTTTTTTTTTCGTTTTTATCTTCTGTGCGTTTTCTTCCTCTGTGACTTCAGTATTGGTTTTTTTTTTTCATTTTTATCTTCTATAAGTCTAGTTAACCTTTGGTTGACAGGACTCTGGGGTTCATTGTATATGTTCCAGATAAAGTTAAATACATCATTTTAATCATTTTTTACCTTTTTTCCTCAATCAATAAGTTTATCTCGTATCCATTTTCTATCATGTGGTTTTTTGTAAGCATGAAGAGAGTTTAGCAGACCATGTAGTTGATTATTATCTTATTACTCACAGGCCTAAACTTTGACCTTCCAATTTCCACCTATATTGCTATCAGCGGTATTGGTTTTAAATGCATAAAACTTTTGTTCTCTCTTAAGAATTTGTTTAAGCTGAAAAAGGATCTTTCATCCTTTGCTCGACATTGCATTCTGTACTGTTGTCATTCATATGTTGTCCTACATTTGGTATCCTATACGATTTTCCTGTGGACAAAGTCTCAAAGCCCTTCTTCTAGTCACAATATGTGGATTATCAACATTTTCAATGTACAGTGCACATCTACCTTTGCTAGTTCACTACTTATATTGATCTTTGTTCTTAGAGATTATGTCCATATTAATTATATTTTATCTGGTAGTGGACTTTTTTATCCAAAATGCAATGATTAGTCTTTATCTTTTTTCTGCAGCTTCTATTGTGACTTGGTTTTTTTTTTTTTTTCAATAACTTGAGAGAATTAAAATTATGATAACATGCTCTTTGAAGCAATTGTGTAGACAAAAATCATGTCCTAACTGCAAAACTGTAAAAAAATACCTATCTGGTGTGATCAAAGCCTGTTCTTTCTTCATGTGTCTTTTTCTTATTCCTATGGAACTCTTCCTATTCCTAAATATAATATTGTGGTCCATAAAACAACCATAAATTGTTGATCACCAAAATAAAACTGTTTTTATGCGTATGGAACTCAACCCAATTTTGTTATGTTAGACTAGTAACAAGTCTCGTAAGCATGTATTCATCATACATATTAGATCAGAACATTTCGGAATACAGTACAAATTTTTTATTTTTAGACCCAATATTTCGTTGAATTGATACGTTAGATACAGACGGATGTAAATTATCTCTCTTTTTTGCAATCGATTTTTATCCTTCCTCTTCGATTTCTTCATCCAAAGTTTTTCCTCACTGACGAGATGAAAGCGACTGTCCGACGGGAGGTAAGATTTTTATTTAATGTTCTATTTTTTTCGTCGCCGACCTAACCCTACAAAATTTCTAACTCTCGTTTCGTTTCAGTAGTGCTCCTTCATTCTTGGAAAGACTTTTGGAGATATCCCTGAACGGTGAACACACTTTTTGTTTATATAAGTGTTGATTTTTTTTTTCATTTTTATCATTAATTTCTTGGTATTGAGGTTGAATTTCATCAAAATATTAGAAGAGAATGTTGGTGTGCTTATTTCCTTCTCTTAGAAGTTAATAAATTTATATATAAAAAAAGGATCGGTATATTGGACTGGAAACTATTGGGTGTAGGGCTACAAGCTCAAAGAGACCCTGCTGCATTGAAAGACAAGGGTCGTTCCCGATTGTCACAACGTCACGTACCTTCCTCTAAGAATAGACAAGTATCTTAAATTATGTGTAGTATCTTTGTTGTTTGGATAGCTTTCTTTTCTTTATGTTTTTAATTTGTAATTTTTTTTTTTTGTAGAAGTAAGAATGTCAACACCTCCTCAATTGACATCAATAATTAACACTAGTTCTAGTGTGGCCATAAATAGTGACTCAACTCCACCAGAGTCACTACCCTCTGTCATAGAAATGGGCCCAAATGAAATTACCACAAATGAGGATGAAGGTGACTCTATCCATACTTCAAAAAGATAAAAAAAGTTTCATGTGTGGTTAGAATTCAAAGAAGTATCACTTAATGGTACAAAAAAGGCTCAGTGTGTTCATTGTAATATCAATTTGAGTGTTATTAGTAGTGGAGTGACCACACATATGAGTCGACATTTAAAATGTTGCACTAGTAGAAAAGTGGCATGAGAAAACAAAAAACCTTAAACTTTCAACCAGTGGGAACGGGGTCTAATGTTGATCAGAGTCCATCTGGACTTCCTCTTATGGATTTTGGAGGAAAATATGATCAAGCTAAAATGAGAGTACTCATTGCTCATTGGATTCTTATGCATGAACATCCATTCATGATAGTAGAAGAGGAGGGATTTAATTTTGTAATGAAGATGGCAAATATGAATTATGAGAAAATATCCCGTAAGACCATTAAGAAGGTGTGTATGGAGGTGTATGAGGCAGAGAAAAAGAAATTGAAAATTTTGTTAAAAGAGATTAACAAGATTAGTCTTACCACGGTTCTTTGGAAGTCCCAAAATCAAAATATTGAATACATGGTCATTACTGGGCATTTTATTGACAGTAATTTGAAGCTACAAAAATAAGTCTTGAGTTATGTGCATGTTCCTCCTCGTCGTGGCGTTGATATAGTAGGTGTTATTTACAAGTGTTTGAAAGAGTGGGAGATCGAAAATAAAGTTTTTAGTATTTCAGTTGATTATGCTGCATATAATGATGTTTGTATCAGAGTTTTGAAACAAGATTTTTCAAGGAAAAAAAATTTGGTGTGGTGGAAAGTTGTTTCATGTGCGTTGTTGTACTTATATTTTGAGCTTATTAGTCCAAGATGGTCTTGTTCAAATTAAGGATATCATTGATAATGTGCGTGAAAGTGTCAAATTCATAAATCTGTCTGAGGCTAGACTACACACTTTTTCTGAAATTGTACAACAATTAGAAGTTGGTGAAAAGAGGTTGGTTATTGATTGTCCAACTCGTTGGAACTCCACTTATGACATGTTGTCTTCTGCATTAAAATTCAAAGATGCATTCTCTAGATTTAAAATTAGAGAACCAACTTATGATTGTTTGCCAAGTTTTGATTAATGGGAAAAGGTTGACATGGTGTATGAGATTCTAGAAGTTTTTAATGTAGTTACTAATATAATTTCTGGGTGTGACTACCCTACTTCTAATTAGTACCTTAGTGAAGTATATAGGGTAAAAGAAGTTCTGGATTTTCATTCTACAAATGAAAATGTTTTCATTAGGACAATGGTTAGTAGAATGAAAGAGAAATTTGAGAAGTACTGGGGTGAATGCAATTTATTGATGGATGTTGCTTCATTTTTGGATCCAAGGGTCAAATTAAAGTTGATCGAAATGTGTTTTCCAATGATATATTCTAAGGAGGAAGCTACAATGAATATAAATTTAGTTCGACACACCTTATATGAGATCTACGATGAATATATATCCTTATATAATGTGGATATTAGAAATGAAGAGATTGTTTCAAGTACTAGCTCTATGGGTGTTTCCACAAGTCGTAGGCCTTCATCAAGTTCAAGTTGCTCAAAGTTAATGACTTATATGAAACAAAAGGATGTAGTTAATTCACCAAGGTCAGAATTGGAAATTTATCTTGAAGAATGTGTATATAGTTGTGAGGGAACTTCACAATATGATTTTGATGTTTTAAAATGGTGGAAAGTGAATCATATAAAATTTTGGGTATTATCTAAGATGGCAGCATACATCCTTGTAATTCTCATATCCACATTAGCTTCAGAGTCTACATTTAGTACTGGTGGTAGAGTAATAGACTCATATCGTTCTTCCTTGGCACCAAATACAATTCAAACTTTGATTTGAGGCAGTGATTGGGTTCGAATTCTTCACGGTGTAAAGAAAAATCAAAAGGTGAATTTCTTTGATTAATTATTTATTATGATATTTTTTAGTTTTATTTATTAAAATTTTGTTTTATGATTACAGCGTGAGAAGAAGAGTGTAGAGATAATGCTACCCGCTACATGATTTTTCATGTTTCTCTCATCATGGTAATTTTAATATTTTTAACAACATTAAGTAACTAGTAGTGGAAGAGTATTTTTTTATCTGACAATAACTAATTTTATTTTTTTGTTTTTGTCATAGGTGGAGATTTTGCTCATGCAGGTACGTATATTATTTTCTAGCATTAAGAGAAACAACTATAGTTTGTAAATTTATAATGATTTATAGTTTTTATTTGGTTGATTGTAAATTGATAGTGATATTTCATTTAATTTTGTTGTGTTTGATTATTGTATGGAGTTTATTTATAATATTATGCAGTGTATGGAGTGTTTAGACTATTTTATGGAGTGTATAAACAATTTCATGGAGTTTATTTATAATGTTATGCAATGTATGGAGTGTTTATGGAGTGTTTATGCAGGTATTATGTATATTGATTATGCCCAATTTTAAGTAGAGGTCATGCCAAATTTTATACAGGTATTATATACATAGATTATGCTCAATTTTAAGAAGAGGTTATGCCCAATCTTATACATGTATTATATATATATATATAGGTTATGCCTAATTTTATGTAGAGGTCATGCCCAATTTTATGTAAAATGTATGCATAATTTTATATACAATTTATTTTATATATATTTTTTGAAATTTTTAAATGTATGTTGAGGCTCGAGCTTGGCTCAAACTCAATTAAAATTTTTGGGCTCGAGCTCGATAACAATTTTAGGCTCGAGACGAGGATCAGCTCGAAATATTTAAATCAAGCTTGGCTCGAACATAGGCAGGTTCGGGCTTGGCTCAGCTCAATGCCACCCCTAATTGTAGGTGGCTTGCTTTGTAAATTTTCTTGGATGGAAGAGAGGACTCATTGGGTCCGTCTTAGCATGGATTTTAACTAGCTTGTTTGTAATGGAATACTGGAGTTGTCAACATGCATGGTTGTCTTCGAATCCACCTCAAACGAAATTGAGAGGTCAACCATACGTTCAGCTTGCTACTAATGAGTCTGAGGTGTGTGTGCGAAAGATGATTGGTAGAAATATCAACGAGTTTTTCAATAGTACAAATTTAGATTTCTCTCAGATAAAGTGATAGTCAATACCAATGTGTTGGCTGCAAGAATGACAAACAGATTGTTATAGAGATACATAGCATTGGGATTATAACATAATAACAAAGGATTAGAAGATGAAATATGTAATTTTTTAGTAATTGTAGCCAGGTTACTTCAACACAAGTGGAAGTCATGGCTCTATACTCAACTTTCGTAGTGCAAAGAAACTATGGGTTATTTTTTGCAGACCAAGAAAAAATGATAGTGCTAAGGAAAATATCATAACTTGTAATGGATTGCCATGTTAGGGGACAACCTCCCCAATCAGTTTTGGAAAAGGAAAGAAAATTAATAGAAGTTGGTCTTATAAAGACAATGCGGTAACCTTAAGTGCCTTTTAGATACCTAAGAATGCATTTGACTAGAGTAAAATGAAAATTTCTTGGTGCATGTATATATTGAAAAATTATGTTAATATAATACCTGGTCTTATAAGGGTATGATATTGGATAGCTCCTACAGTTATGCAATTACGTGTGGGTTAGATTAAAGCCAGCTATGAAAGTTTATTTTTATGTTAGTTGTCAATAGAGTGGAAATTGATGTTCAAGATTCCATGCCAGCTCTATGTAGATTATTTTTAAAATGTTCTTGTTGAGAAAGAAATGTTGTTGATCCCAGAAAAATGTTTCATGTAATTGGTTTTGAAATTCGGTCATTAGGTTTTTAATATTACTATTAAGAATAATATCGACTACAAAGAGCAGTAAATATAAAGAAGTACAAGGAAACATTACTAGCTAAAAAGCCTAATGTAGTAGGAAATCACTGAAACTATTGTTGAAGAAGCCATATGAGGCAGTTTAACACAAGTCTTATGTAAAGCATATCTAACAAGTTTCATTGAGTTTAAGGTGAATCTCATGCGAGACAAGTCTCACAAGAGAAATAAACTCAAAGAAAAAATTGAAATTTAGGAGGTTGTTTCCCATTTAAACTTTCTTTTTATGTTTATACTTTTGGGTGTAATTGCGAATTGCAATTTTATTTTTAGTAAGATTCAAGTTGCATTCCTTAATGATAGGACATGATGTAAGAGAGTATAATACCTCTGTCATATTTTTCCTCACATATCAACATCGTATCAGAGAAGGCAAGGATTTGTCATAGAAAGGGAGAGGAAGAAGGAGAAGAAAAGAAGGAAGGAGAAGCACAAATTGTTTTTTTTTTTTTCATTTGTCTTCTTCTTTCTTTGTTCCTTTTTTGTGAGATTTTGCACTATCATACCACACTTTTCATATAGAAAATTATATATATCGAGAAAGACCTTTGAGACTAGTTTCTAACACAAAAAGAATTTTTACATTCAAAGTTTAATTTATAAAAAAATTCAATGACATCTGAAGTAGCAATGATCAGGCAGTAGAAAATTTTCAAGCAGAAACAAGAAACTTCAATGTTTGTCAAAGTAAAGCTCAATGAGTCTATTTTCTAATCCGAAAAATAGTTTCCCAATCCAATTTTTCTAGAGAAAGATATCATTATTGGGATCGTCGAAGGTCAGACATGAAGTATGTAGTTTGTAAAATTTTGATTCTTTAAATCTCATTCCTCTTTTTCTGGTCTCCACATTTTTTGAGAAATTTCCAATTCCAGTCCTTGTTCATGAATGGTTATTTTGATGTTTAATTAAGAGTTTAGAAATTCAAATATATATATATATATATGTGTGTGTGTGTTTGTGTGTGTGTGTGTGTGTGTGTGTGTGTGTGTGTGTGTGTGTGTGTGTGTGTGTGTGTGTGTGTGTGTGTATGTGTGTGTGTGTGTGTGTGTGTGTGTGTGTGTGTATGTATATATGTAATATATATATTTATATTTAGTTACGTTTCCTTCTACATCTTCTTCCCATCTTCATATAATTTTTTGAGTTCAGTTTCCTTTTGACAAAGTCTGAAAATTTTGAATTAGAAAGCCTTGTTTTCTCATTCTAAATTCCAAATATATTTATCCTAAATCTCCCTAATTTCATAATTCCTTTCTTGAATATTTTCTTTTCAAGTTGGTCAAGTTGTGTTAAAAGTAATTTTTTATATTTGAATTCTACTTTAAAAAATTTAATTATTATATTCCATCTTAAAACTTTCCTTATTAGAGTTTTTTAAGTTTTCTAATCATATATATTCATACAGGAATTATTTTATCTCCCGCTTGAGTCAAACCTAATCAATTTTTATTTATCTATTGGTCTAAAAGCACCTCTTTCGTATTTCGAAGTTTGAAGAACCACATTGTGCGCCTCCTTCTGTTTGAAATATGGAGTTGTTATTTTTTTGTTCACACCCTCAATTCTTCAAAGTAGTTTCTTCAATTTGTGTTTTTAAAATCACTGTAGAGCAATGCCTAAAGATCAACTACCTGCAAAGATCAGGAATACGCCCAACATCCAACTTACTTCAATTCTTTTATTCTTTTTACCCAAGTGGTATTTTGAGCTATCCTTTAAAAGTGGTATTTTGAGCTATTCTTTTCCTTGCCCATAAATGGGCTACATCACCTTTAAATTTTAGTGGGCTTTTAGATTGGAGTAAGAGTTTTGTATTCGAGTGAGGTGATTTTTTTTCTTTCACTCTTATTTTGTGCAAGCTTGTTGTCTTGGCAAAGAACAAAGACATCTCAGCTTCAAGGGGTGAAGTAGAAGCAAAAGTATAAGTAAGAGTTAATTAGCAATGAAGAATTTGACAAGTTGTGGTAATAAATTTTTATGTGACCAGAATATCCAAGTTAAGTGGGAGAATAAGATGACAACAAAATGAAGAGTACACGAAATAAATGAATAAGAATAGGATAAATCAAGACAATCAAAAATCAGAATTTTTTACAGTCAAACAAGATCGGAATTTCTTTCCATCCACACAAGTTTCTTGACCAAGAGTGTTTTGCAAGTTGAAATTACAAACCCCGTCTTGAGGGGGAGTGTCAAAGAAGTCATATCAGGGAGTCTAAGACAAGTCTCATGCAAAGCATATCTCACAAGTTTCATTGAGTCTAAGGGGAATCTCTTGTAAGATAAGTCACACAAGAGAAGCAAGCACAAAGAAAAAGTAGAATTTAGGCAAATGATTCCTAGTTATGCTTTTTCTATTTATGTTAGTTTAGCAAGTTATATTTTGGGTGTGACTGGGAACATTGGAAAACTTTATTTTTAGTAGGATTCAAATTGTATTCCTTTATAAAAGGACGTGAAGTAAGAGAGCATAGCATTTCTTTTATATTTGTCCTCGCATATCAACACGTAGCATATAATTCTTGTGGGGCTTGTTTGACCCCATAGGGTAGGTTGCATTCTCAAAATCTAGAAGTTATTACATGTAGACTTCTTCTGGAATTATGTTCTGTAAGAAGGTATTGTTGGCATCAAATTGTAAAAGGGGCCAGTTATAACATAGAGCAAGAGCAAGGACTACTCGAATAGACTGAAAGCTTACTATAGGACTAAAATTTTTATCATACTCAATTCCAAGAAGTTGATGGTGTCTTTGAGAAACTAAACAAGCTTTGTAGTTTTGAATAATTCCATATATATTATATTTTGTTCAAAATATCCATCTAGAACCAACTATATGCATATTTGGGTTCTTATGAACAAGGTCTCTTGTGTATTTTTTAGCAGAGCATGGTAGTACTCCTTTTGCATAGCTGAGTAGTAGTGAGGAATAGTAAGATCATACTTGTAGGACAATGTGTGAGTGTTAATTGGTTTTTCTTTTTCAATTGTTTTGCTATAGGGTTAACTCCTTTTTAGTTTCAAAGTTTTTTGTTGCATTGGCTCAACTCCCTTCATTTCCTCTTCTTATTCAATGGGCTCAATTCCTACCTATGGGGTTGACTCTTGTACGCTTCTATATCCTATATCCTTACTGTTCTAGCTTTTATGTTGAAGGGGCCAACTCCTTTCTAAGTTTAGAAGTTATGTTTCCTATAGTAAACTCCTTTGCACCTTTGGATCTCCATTCCTCCTATCACAGAGGCCGACTCCTATGTATTTGGTCAATCCCTTTTTTCCTTCTATTGTTCAACTTTTCATTTTTCAAGATGATGTAGTTGTCTCCTCTACTTGGGATAACTCCTTGTGTGCATTTTACTCTTGCCTTTTAGGCTTGCTGTCTACACTCAATAGTACTCTTTATCTTTCTTGTCTAGTCAAATAGAAATACTAGGCCATTTATATAGTTTGTTTTTTACATGAGTTACTTATCCTTATGTATGGATCACTCACATGGTCTTCTACTAATCAAACGGATGGGTTACAAGAAATTTTTGTTGTGGGCTTTTTGAGCTACACAACAAATTTAATATATAACATTAGTAACTAAAAATAATACTAAGTTACCCTCGCTCATAACCAAGTAAGTGGTGATCAAGTATGGAAAACTCTTACCTATTTCTATTCCATTTAGAAAATGATAAATATATAATTAGATAAGATTATTCAAATATTTAATCGATTAAAATTTTATGTTTCATTTTATTTTCTTTAATAAATGATAAATAAAAGATATTTAAATGGATAAATTTCAAAGTACTCATTCGATGATCATTTAAAACTAAAACCCTTACCTGTAAATACAAGTCATTCTCCAAGAAATGAGATGGTTGTTGTGAGAGAAGTGAATTGCACGAAGATTTTAATGCACAAAAAAAAAAATTCACTATAGTTGGGCTGAATTTCAAAAGACTCGGAGAGCAATAGCAACTATCACAACTCAATTAGAGTAGGATTACAAATCATACAACAAGCAACACTTTTACTACAACTCCATCATACTTCCTTTGGTCCTCTATTTTTTATGGTGAAATATAGTTTTTCAGAGAAATTATTAATTATTATTGATGAAATCCATTTTCTGTCGATAGTTATTCTTTTTTGGGTTATTTCTAGTGAAAATTCTCAACAAACAAATTCACTGATAATAGTTTCTTAGGTTAAAAAATAGGCTTTTTTGGCCAAACGTTTTGTTGAAAACAGTCGAATTTCTTGTAGTGAAATGCAGATGACAACTAACCAATCTCTAAGTTGAAACTCCTCAAATATAGTCCTAAATGTGCAGTTGTCTTCATCCAATAGGTGCAATTTCCCCCTGGATGGCTAGATGCCCTTGGCTAATCACCTACTTGGAGATGGTATGGAGCTTCCTTTGGTTGTGGGAGAAGCCCAAAGTGTGTGATAGAGAAGATCACTCATGAATCTAGTGATTCAAGTTTTTGGGTAATAGAATCTCAAATTTGCCTAAACTCATAGGTGAGTTGAGTAAACATCCTCCCCATGCATACCTTGGAAGGAATCTGGAACTCATCAGTGGTGGCTTCATGGAGAATGGAGTTAACTTCCTCCATCATAATCTCTTGACACTTTTCCTCAATGTCGTCGTCACTATCACTATCACTTTCACTTTTGGTCTCATCTGGCTAAGCTATAAATCAAAGATACGGCGAAGGGTAACTATGCCTCCATGTCACCCTACCAACATAATCTATTCCCTCCCTCATAGGGTGAATCCATAAGGTTGTGTTTGGAACATAGAAAGTATAGAGAAAAGAAAAAGAAGAGAAGCGAAAGAGAAAGAGAAAATAAAAGAAGTTTTTTTTTTCTTGTTGGGATGCCCATAAAAAACTGAGAGAAAAAATGGAAGAGAAATGCAGTTTCTCATGTTTGGATACACGTGAAAAATAAAAATAAAAAAAATAAACAGAAAATTAGTAATATCTTAAAACTTTGATGATTAAAATTTTCTCTCATGTTTCTTTTTCTTTTTATTTTCTCCCTAAATTCTATCATTTTGTGAGAGAAAATTTATTAACTGTTTGCTCTCTTATTTTCTTTTTATTTAATGATTCACTGCTGCTAAACAGTAGAAAATATATTTTCTTTTCGCTTTTCTTTTCTTTTATTTTCTTTTCTTTTTAGTGGGTTCAAACATGTCCTAATTTGAAGGTATTTCCTTTCTCTTTTTCTTTTTCTTTTAAAAGTTCGATCGCCGCTGTCGAAGAATAAGGGCACGCAATCAATAAAGGGAAGTCATTCAGTCTTTGAAGTCTCTTCTAACCACCGAAGCAGTGGGCAGTGAGGGAACTTGAACCTTGAGGATCTCTCACCATATTTATGACAAAAGGTAAAGATCGATGGAGATGGTCCAATGATGCTTCCCTTTTGTGGAACCACGGCTCTATAAATAGGGCTTGTGCGAAAGGAAAAACAAGCTGAGCTGCCAGTTGGGAAACCTGCTTGAAAGTTGACGCCCCAGTGATGGATACTTCAGCTGTTCAGCCAGTTGAGATCCAAGCCATGCACAGTTCATCTGTTCATGAGATAGTTCCCAACCAAGTCGAGGCTCCTGATTCAAACGGCGACCTCACGAGACGTATATTCAGGGCTGCCAAGAGCGGCATCTGGACGACCCTCATCGACGAATTTCTAGAAGATAAGAGTATCCTAAAGAAAAAGATCACCAGTTCGGATGACACTGCCTTGCACATTCTAGTCATCGAAGGCTACAAAAAGGAAGTCCAGAGTCTCATCGAGGGGTTGCCAGATGGAGAACACAAAGAGGAGATCATGATGATGAAGAACAAGAGAGGGGACACCCCTCTTCACCTAGCAGCATTCCAGGGGGATCGGGACCTGTGTGGCCTCCTGTTGGGCGAAGATGAATCATTTGTCCAAAAAGCATTCGGAGCTCGTAATGAAGACGGCGAGACCCCCCTCTTCTTGGCTGCTCTCCATGGGAAGAGGGATGCCTTCCTCGTCCTCTACCACAAGCTTAATGAAAAGGTTAAAGAAGAGCAATCAATTAGTAAGTACCACAGTAGGAACGGTGGTAACACTATCCTTCATGTTGCCATCATGGGGGAGCATTTCGGTGAGTACGTAACCTCCTTTTCCTTTCTTCGATGATAACTATGTTGCGATCCTTGCAAGGTGTTTCTTCGATTTTTTTTTATCAAAATTGAGCAGATTTGGCGCTGCAAATAATTAAAATATATCGGAAGGAACAAGCAAAATGGAGGAACGGGTTGGCTAATAGGAACAATGAGAAAGGGGAAACGCCTCTGCACATTCTTGCCGAATGCTCCCACGCCTTCAGAAGTGGTTATCACCTCGGGATGGTTGATAATATCATCTACTATCGTGAGTCTGGGGCTCTACTATTTGCGTTTACTGCTTGAAGTTAGGTGAAGAGAAATGTAGAAAATGAATATGCTTTTACCATGCCTGGTCATTATTCATTAATACCATCAGTTCAATCTTAACGTTTTCTTGTCTAAGGCAGTTGCAAAGGCTGACCCTCTGAACCCGAACAATTTCCACCCGCCCGAACCAGTGAAAGAGGACGGGAAATCAAATGTTCCAGAGAATTACAGCACATGTATCGACTTGCTTAAGTTTGCCCGTAGAGCTTTGGAGGACGTGGGTATGTAATTAATGCAGCCCTTATTAGTACCTTCCAAGTTTAGCTCAGCCTATATTTGCAGCAATTATCATGACATGATGAGAAATTAACCATTTTTCCAGTGGATTACGACGCATTGAAGAAGAGGTTGATGATTAAATTAGGCAGAGGTAAATATATACAACCCTTATTACCTCAATGACAGTTTTGGTTAGTATAGATTTGCAAATTTTATCTTCTTCTCAGGTGGAAACAACAACGCGGACCCAGTGAAAGGGAAAAAGGAAAAGGAAAATAGAACCACTAATTTTGCATATCATCAAAATATTCCACTAAACTACGTTTCACTGTTTCGTTTAATGGAGCTTGTCCTGAGGACCTCTTTAACTATTCTGGGTTTAGGTGTGTACCTCTAACTTATCAGTGACATAATTTGTTTCCTTCTAATATTCTACGTCTGTTGATTGAATAGCTATGCTGCACGCAGGGTTCAGGAAAATTAAGAAATTGAAAGATAGGAAGCAGAGACACGCCTGGGCACTTCAGGTAATGAACGAGCTTGTAGAAGATGCTTCTGCTTGGGAGTATAATGCCGATGGTAAAAGACCAGAGGGACAATTAGCTCCCGACAATTCATATCCGAGAATTTCTAATCCGCCGGTTAATAGCACAGAGCAGCAAGGTAAAATTCCGTTATAATTCGTTCCCGAGTTGGTTGATCCACTCCCAAACGGAACAGGCAATAAGGGATGCCTTGCAATTTCAGGTTCAACTGCACAATACAGTATGGGAAAAGGTGGAAGCGGGGAACAGAACAATGAAGTAAAACAACCGGAAGCATCTAATGTGGGTCACGATCTAAAACTGACCATCCAAGAAAACAAGCATCGTTTGGAAATAACTGTAACCCCAGATGCAGCAAAGACTGGAGCAAAAGAGAGAGTGCAAAATATTCTCGATCTCTTCAAAGTCGGTATTCGAGAGGTGCCTCAAACTAATTTGGACGAACTTAAATCAGAGACACCGATCTTAGTTGCTGCAAGGACTGGAGCCAAAGAGATAGTGGAAAAGATTCTCGACATCTTCCCAGGGGCTATTCGAGACGTAAGTAAAGATGGCAAGAATATAGTACTCTTAGTGGTGGAACATCGGCAACCTTTAGTGTTTCAATTCTTGACCGAGCTATGCCTTAAGAAAAGCAAATTTCAGAGCGATTTCCTGAAAGTAGATAACGACGGAAATAGTGCACTCCACCTTGCAGCAACACTTGGAAAGAACCGACCATGGATCATACCTGGTGCAGCTCTGCAAATGCAATGGGAGATCAAGTGGTACAAGGTCTGCACAATATTTTTTTGCTTCCAGATTAATGTTCGCCTACTCCCCTAGATTAGTACTAACGTATTTTCTGTAATTTAAACAAACAGTTGGTGAAATCGTCCATGCAATCACATTCCTTCGTGAAAGTCAACAAAAAGGGACAAACAGCCAAGGAAATCTTCACCGAGACGCACAGAGAACTAGTCAGAGAAGGAGGCGACTGGCTGATCAATACTTCCCAGTCATGCTCAGTCGTTGCTGCACTTATAGCCACAGTGGCCTTTGCTGCAGCCGTTACTGTACCTGGCGGGAATAAAGAAAATCAAGGAACTCCCAACCTGGAAGGCAGGCCCGCATTCGACATGTTTGCCATATCTTCTCTGCTGGCACTTTGCCTCTCTGTCACCTCGCTGATAATGTTTCTAGCCATCCTCACCTCTCGTCACGTAGCGAGGGATTTCGAATGGAGTCTGCCAAGAAAGCTTATACTTGGTCTCACCTCTCTGTTCTTCTCCATAGCTGCGATACTTCTTTCCTTCTGTGCGGCCCATTATTTCTTACTGAGAAACCATCTGAAGCAGTTAGTGATTTACGTGTACGCTGTCCCTTGCTTGCCTGTGGCGCTCTTTGCATTTGCCCAGTTTCCCTTGTTCTTTGATCTCATCAAGGCTGTACTTACCCGTGTGCCACACCGGACCTACAGGGAAACTGTTTACTGAATGCTCGCTTCTTAGTTTTCGAGTTTGAGTTTTCCATTTTTTAACAGATTGTTTTGTGTCAGTTTTCTTGGTTTTTTTTAACAGATGTTCGTTCCATAAACAAGTCTCTCTGTTTGATTTGCTTCGACTATGGTCCTTTCTATATGTATACTGTGGCTTTCTCACATTGCCTTGCAAATGTTCCGCTAGAAATCTCTAACTAAATCACGTACAGAGTAATCCATTTCAAGCTTTTCAGTTCATGTTAATAACAATGTTAACATTAATCTCACTGTTTGGAGAGATATTTTTGTAATTGGGTGTTTTTTGTAACTTTGGAGAGGATACTTCTATTTTCTCTCCTTAAACTGTTTTTTTTCTGCTTAATATAAGTAGAACAGAGAAAGAATGATGTAATTTTAGGAAAGTATTTTCTCATATAATCTTATTTCCATGGCTGTAGAGGGAGCAAGGGCACCAGTGACTTTTATCATTGTTTTGGTCTCTTCTGTTAGAAGATGTAATTTCTATTTATTTATATTTTTAACAAAGTATATTCTCATGGAATCTTATTTTCACGGTTGTAAAGAGAGTAGGGGCACAGGTGTTTTTTTTTTTTTTTTTTTTGTATCATTGCTTTGTGTTATAAATAGTAGAGAAGAGGGAAACCCTAACAATCCTCCTCTAAAATTTCACGTGAATTATTTTTTTAAGGTCGCTCTTCTCTGATTTGTCTCTTCTGGTTCTTCTATGTTCATGAAATTTCACATTTGGTATAAGAGCAGGCACAATGCATGTATTAGAATCCAAAGGGGGGAGAGCAACAAAAAGGACTATCCAATTCCCAAGTGAAAGTCGTCACTATGGTGAAAAGGGTTACCTAATCCAAAGTGGGAGCTACCATAGAGGGACGATCTTGAGATTGAGAAGGAGAAGATGATGTAGAAGAAGAATAAGAAGAATAGAAAAGAAGATAAGTTTTCTCGATGTTTCCCCATCCCAACATCCGTTTTTCTTGGAGTTCGCACCTTTATTCTAAAATTTTCATATTTTAAATTATATATTAACGGAAAGGTTTTTGAGTCTAGTTTCCAACGAAAAATAATTTTTGCAATCAAAGTTTTTTACAAAGAGAAATCATTATCTGAAATAACAAATGTCAGACTATGGGACAATTTCAAACGACAATAGAAAGTTTCAACTTTCAGGATAATTTGTGCCCACCAAGAACATGAACTTATATAAAAGATTATATGTCAAAAGAAAGTTCTACAATACTATTTTCTATCCCAAGAAATGGTTTCTGAATGCGATTTTTTCATGGAGAGATATATGTGAAAATCACTTAATTGTATAGACCTCCTCTAGATTAAACTCTTGATTTTCAAGTTGATTCATAAGCAATTGAATGTTACATCCCTTATACAATCTTTTCCAACAAATAAAAAAAACATATAAAAGTTTTTCAAAAATGCCTATAGAGGAGATGAATTGCCTTATCTCATGTGTTTACAATTATTTAGGAAAAGATTTAAATTTTGAATTTATGTTTGACCCATTTTTACATGACTTTGACTGATGAACTTTTAAGAGTGTGATTTTCTAAGTTATATAACAAAAATACCCTTATTTAACAAAACTTAAACCTATCTCGGAACTCTTATTACAACTATGCCACACCACTCTCACTAATCCCACATGGTAATAGAATTTGAATGACCAAAATATAATTGTCCCTGATTCTTCTCTTCATTTTTTCTCACTTCTAAGTTATCTAACCAAAATACCTTTAATTAATATAACTCAAACTATCTTGGAACTCTTATTACAACTATGCCACCACTCTCACTAATCCCTTTCAAGCTAAACCATATATCTCAAACTACCCCATCATGCTACAGCTAAGGGACACAAAAACAAAATTGTGTAAAGCTTTGGTTACCAAATATTTTGTGGAAAAAGTCAAATTTCTTGTAGTGAAATGCAGATGGCAACTAGCCAATCTCTCAGTTGAAACTCCTCAAAGATAGTCCTAAATGTGCAGTTGTCTTCATCCAATAGGTGCAATGTCCCAGTGGATGGCTAGATGCCCCTGGCTAATCACCTACTTGGCGATGGTATGGAGCTTCCTTTGGTTGTGGGAGAAGCCCAAAGTGGGTGATAGAGAAGATCACTCATGAGTCTAGAGATTCAATTTTTTGGGTAATAGTCTCAAAATTGCCTAAACTCATAAGTGAGTTGAGTAAACATCCTCACCATGCATACCTTGGAAAGAATCTGGAATTCATCAGTGGTGGCTTCATAGAGAAGAGTGTTAACTTCCTCCATCATATAATCTCTTGACACTTTTCCTCAATCTCGTCGTCATTATCATTATCACTTTCACTGTTGGTCTCATCTGGCTAAGCTGTAAATCAAAGATACGGCGAAGGGTAACTATGCCTCCATATCACTCAACCGACATGTTCTATTCCCTCCCTCGTATGGTGACCAAGAATCAATTGAACTCTCCTGAGTAAAGCAAATATATAAGGTTCATTATGTAGAAATTCAGTAACACGACTAGTCACTTGGTTCTAAGAGTAAAGTGTGAGAGTTTTATAGCTGCTTCCTCTTTAAGGAAGCAAAAAGGGGAAAAAAACAATCATTCGTGTGCATGATTATTGCCGTAGTTGGAAGGTTTTTCTTTTCTCTTTTTCTTTTTCTTTTAAAAGTTCGATACAGTCTTAAAGAGAGACCGTCGTTGAAGTCTCTTCTAACCACCGAAACAGTGGGCCGTGAGGGAACTTGAACCTTGAGGATCTCTCACCATATCAAAAGGTAAAGATCGATGGAGATGGTCCAATGATGCTTCTTCCCTTTTGTGGAACCACGGGGATGGTATCTGGGTAACGTATTGAGCTCTATAAATAGGGCTGGTGTGAAAGGAAAAACAAGCTGAGCTTGGGAAACCTGCTTGAAAGTTGACGCCAGTTAAGATCCCAGTCATGCACAGTTCATCTGTTCATGAGATAGTTCCCAACCAAGACGATTCAAACAGCGACCTCACGAGACGTATATTCAAGGCTGCCAAGAGCGGCATCTGGAATACCCTCATCGACGAATTTATAAAAGATAATAGTACCCTAAAGAAAAAGATCACCAGTTCGGATGAAACAGCGTTGCACATTCTAGTCATCGAAGGCTACAAAAAGGAAGTCCAGCGTCTCATCCAGGAGTTGCCAGATGGAAAAGACAAAGAGGAGATCATGTTGATGAAGAACAACAGAGGGGACACCCCTCTTCACCTAGCAGCATTCCAGGGGGATTGGGACCTGTGTGGCCTCCTGTTGGGCGAAGGTGAATCATTTGTCCAAAAAGCATTCGGAGCTCGTAATGAAGACCTCGAGACCCCCCTCTTCTTGGCTGCTCTCCATGGGAAGAGAGACGCCTTCTCCGTCCTCTACCACAAGCTTCAAGAAAAGCTTAAAGAAGAGAAATCAATAAGTGAGTACGACAGAAGGAACGATGGTAACACTATCCTTCATGTTGCCATCATGGGGGAGCATTTCGGTGAGTACGTAACCTCCTTTTCCTTTCTTCGATGATCACTATGTTGCGATCCTTACAGGGTGTTTCTTTGATTTTGTTATCAAAATTGAGCAGATTTGGCGTTCCAAATAATTCATATATATCGGAAGGAACATGCAAAAGGGACGAAGGGGTTGGCTAATAGGATCAATGAGAAAGGGGAGACGCCTCTGCACATTCTTGCCGAATGCTCCCACGCCTTCAGAAGTGGTTATCACCTCGGGATGGTTGATAATATCATCTACTATCGTGAGTCTGGGGCTCTACTATTTGCGTTTACTGTTTTAAGTTAGGTGAAGAGAAATGTAGAAAATGAATATGCTTTTACCATGCCTGGTCGTTGTTCATTAATACCATCAGTTCAATCTTACTTAACGTTTTCTTGTCTAAGGCAGTTGCAAGGGCTGACCCTCTCAAGCCGAACAATTTCCACCCGCCCAAACCAGTGAAAGAGGACAGGAAATCAAATGTTCCAGAGAATTACAGCACTTGTATCGACATGCTTAAGTTTGCCCGGAGAGATTTGGGGGACGTGGGTATGTAATTAATGCAGTCCTTATTAGTACCTTCCAAGTTTAGCTCAGCCTACATTTGCAGCAATTATCAAGACATGATGAGAAATTAACCATTTTTCCAGTGAATTACGACGCATTGAAGAAGTGGTTGATTTGCAAATTTTATCATCTTCTCAGGTGAAAAAAGCAAAGGAAACAACAACGCGGACCCAGAGAAAGGGAAAAAGGAAAAGGAAAATAGAACCACTAATTTTGCATATCATCAATATATTCCACTAAACTACGTTTCACTGTTTCTTTTATTGGAGCTTGTCCTGAGGACCACTTTCACTATTCTGGGTTTAGGTATGTACCTCTAACTTATCAGTGACATAATTTGTTTCCTTCTAATTTTCTACGTCTGTTGAGTGAATAGCAATGCTGCACGCAGGGTTCAGGAACATTAAGAAATTGAAAGATAGGAAGAAGAGACACGCCTGGGCACTTCAGGTAATGAACGAGCTTGTAGAAGATGCTTCTGCTTGGGAGTATAATGCCGATGGTAAAAGACCAGAGGGACAAATAGCTCCCGACGATTCATATCCGAGCATTTCTAATCCGCCCGCTAATAGCACAGAGCAGCAAGGTAAAAGTCCTGTTAAAATTCGTTCCCGAGTAGGTTGCTCCACCCCCAAACGGAGCAGGTAATATGGGATGCCTTGCAATTTCAGGTTCAATGGCACAATACAATGTGGGAAAAGATGGAAGCGAAGAACAGAACAATGTAGTAAAAGAACCGGAAGCATCTAATGAGGGTCACGATCTAAAACTGACCATTCAAGAAAACGAGAATCGTTTGGAAATAATTGTAACCCCAGATGCAGAAAAGACTGGAGCAAAAGAGAGAGTGCAAAAGATTCTCGACCTCTTCAAAGTCGGTATTCGAGACGTGCCTCAAACTAATTTGGACGAACTTAAATCAGAGACACCGATCTTAGTTGCTGCAAGGACTGGAGCCAAAGAGATAGTGGAAAAGATTCTCGACATCTATCCAGCGGCTATTCGAGACGTAAGTAAAGATGGCAAGAATATAGTACTCTTAGCGGTGGAACATCGGCAGCCTGTAGTGTTTCAATTCTTGACCGAGCTATGCCTTAAGAAAAGCAAATTTCAGAGCGATTTCCTGAAAGTAGATAACGACGGAAATAGTGCACTCCACCTTGCAGCAACACTTGGAAAGAACCGACCATGGGTCATACCTGGTGCAGCTCTGCAAATGCAATGGGAGATCAGGTGGTACAAGGTCTGCACAAAAGATTACCTCAATATTTTTTTGCTTCCTTATTAATGTTCGCCAACTCCCCTAGATTAGTACTAACGTATTTTCTGTAATTCAAACAAACAGTTGGTGAAATCTTCCATGCAATCACATTCCTTCGTGAAAATCAACAAAAAGGGACAAACAGCCAAGAAAATCTTCACCGAGACGCACAGAGAACTAGTCAGAGAAGGAGGCGACTGGCTGATGAAAACTTCCCAGTCTTGCTCAGTCGTTGCCACACTTATAGCCACAGTGGCCTTTGCTGCAGCCGTTACTGTACCTGGCGGGATTAAAGAAGATCAAGGCACTCCCACCCTGGAAGGCAGGCCCGCATTCGACATGTTTGCCATATCTTCTCTGATGGCACTTTGCCTCTCTGTCACCTCGCTGATAATGTTTCTAGCCATCCTCACCTCTCGTCACGTAGCGAAGGATTTCGAATGGAGTCTTCCAAGAAAGCTTATCATTGGTCTCACCTCTCTGTTCTTCTCCATAGCTGCGATACTGCTTTCCTTCTGTGCGGCCCATTATTTCATACTGAGAAGCCATCTGAAGCAGTTAGTGATTTACGTGTACGCAGTCCCTTGCTTGCCAGTGGCGTTCTTTGCATTTGCCCAGTTTTCCTTGTTCTTTGATCTCATCAAGGCTGTACATACTCCTGTGCCACACCGGACCTACAGGGAAACTGTTTACTGAATGCTCGCTTCTTAGTTTTCGAGTTTGAGTTTTTTATTTTTTAACAGATTGTTTGCGTCTGTTTTTAAACAAGTCTCTCTGTTTGATTTGCTTCGACTATGATCTTTTCTATATGTATACTGTGGCTTTCTCACATTGCCTTGCAAATGTTCCGCTAGAAATCTCTAACTAAATCACGTACAGAGTAATCCATTTCAAGCTTTTCAGTTCATGTTCATAACAATGTTAACATTAATCTCACTGTTTGGAGAGATATTTTTGTAATTGGGTGTTTTTTGTAACTTTGGAGAGGTTACTTCTATTTTCTCTCCTTTACTGCTTTTTTTTCTGCTTAATATTAATAGAACAGAGAAAGAATGACTGGTTATTACACTCAAAAATTATTACTTTTCCTTCTTCTCTCCTTCTCTCATTCAATTTCTCTTCTTCTCATCTTTCTCATATATTGAGGATGTAATTTTTACAAACTTTGGTCTTTAGGAAAGTATTTTCTCATATAATCTTATTTCCATGGCTGTAAAGGGAGCAAGGCCACCAATGACTTTTATCATTGTTTTGGTCTCTTCTGTCAAAAGATGTAATTTCTATTTATTTAGATTTTTAACAAAGTATTTTCTCATAGAATCTTATTTTCAAGGCTATAAGGGGAGCAGCGGCACAAGTGTCTTGACCTAGCTCATCATTCATAAGATCAAAAACAATTTCCAGTCACACAAGTTTCTTGACCAAGAGTTTTTTTGTAAGCTGAAATTACAAACTCCATCTTGAGGGGGAGCGCTGAAGAAGTCATAGCAAGGAGTCTAGGACAAGTCTTTTGCCAAACATATCTCACAAGTTTCATTGAGTCTAAGGTGAATCTCATGTAAGATAAGTCTCACAAGAGAAGCAAGCACAAAGAAAAAATGAGAATTTAGGAAGATGTTTCCTTAGTTATGTTTTGTCACTTTATGTTAGTTTAGCAAGTTATATTTTGGGTGTGATTGCGAACATGGGGAAAGTTAATTTTAGTAGGATTCAAATTGTATTCCTTTATAAATGACATGATGTAAGAGAGCATAACACTTCTTTAATATTTTCCTCGTATATCAACACCAAGCATATCATTGTCGTGGGCTTGTTTGACCCCATAGGGTAGGTTGCATTCTCAAAACCTAGAAGTTGTCACATGTAGACTTCTTCGTGAATTGTCTTATGTAAGAATGCATTGTAGGCATTAAATTGTGAATGGGGCAATTATAATGTAGAGCAAGAGTAAGAAATACTCGAATAGATTGAGAGCTTACTACAGGACTAAAATTTTGTCATAGTCAATTCCAAGAAGTTGATAGTGTCTTTGAGAAAGTAAACAAGCTTTGTACCATCTATATTGTATTTTGTTCAAAATATCCATCTAGAACCAACTATATGCATATCTGGGTTCTTAGGAACAAGGTCTCTTGTGTCTTTTTTAGGAGAGCATGGTGGTACGCCTTTTGCATAGCTGAGTACTAATTAGGAATAGTAAGAGCATGCTTGTAGGACAATGTGTGAGTAAGAGCATGGTCTTTACTATTGGCTCAAGTCATTATAGGGTGAGTGTTAATCAGCTTTTATGTTCATTGGGCCAACTTCTTTCTAAGTTTAAAAGTTATGTTTCCTATGGTAAACTCCTTTGCGCCTTGGGATCTTCATTCCTCCTAGCAAAGAGATCGACTCCTATGTATTTGGTCAATCCTACTTGGGACAACTCCTTGTGTGCATTTTACTCCTGCCTTTTAGGCTTGTTGTCTACACTATCTTTCTCGTCTAGTAAAATAGAACTTCTAGGCCATTTATATAGTTTTTTTTTTTTTACATGAGCCACTTATCTTTATGTATGGATCATTTACATGGTCTTCTACTAATCAAACAGATGGGTTATTATAAATTTCTATTGTGGGCTTTTTTAGCTACACGATTTACTTAATATACATCATTAGTAACTAAAAATAATACTAAGTTACCCTCGCTTATAACCAAGTAAGCGGAGATCAAGTATGGAATAAGTCTTACCTATTTCTATTCCATGTAGAAAATGATAAATATACAATTAGGTAAAATTATCAAAATATTTAATGGAGTAAAATTTATGTTTCATTTTTTTGTTTAATAAATGATCAATAAAATATTTTTAAATGGATAAATTTCAAAGTACACATTCAATCATTCAAAACTAAAACCTTTGCTTGTAAATAAAGGTCATTCTCCAAGAAAGAGATGGTTGTTGTGAGAGAAGTGAATTGCTAAGGAATTGTAATCCCCCCCCCCCCCAAAAAAAAAAATATAACTCTATAGTTGGGCTGAATTTCAGAAGACTCAGAAAGCAATAGCAACTATCACAACACAATTAGAGAAGGATTACAAAGCATACAACAAGCAACACTTTTACTACAATTTCATTGTACTTCCTTGACCATCAAACATGTTTGAGATGAAAGTACACTCATCACATGTCACACAATAAGAACATAGAAATTCAAATCACTAACCGGATTAAGGAGACTCAAATCTAGTCGTCGGTTCAACTATAGGACAAGCAAAGATTATTCGTAAAGATCAAGTTAGAGGACCAAATAGGATATAGGACCCTACACACCTAATTTTTTTATAAATCTAGTTACAGTTAAACTTCTTTCAAACAACACCCTTTTGTACATCAACAATATGTAATCAACACAACTAGTCAGTCAAGTTGGTTTATTAGTGTTACCCTTGTTTTGGACAGGATGCCACCCGGAAGGCATTATGAGTGAACCCCATCTTTACCCTACAAGATGAGATGAACCCTTTCACATCCTTCCATGCTAGGTGACATGGAAAACCTTCCTCGTTGAACCCCTTTCATTTAAAACTTTGTAGAAGGTTAGAAATTGGTTGGCTAATTAGCTTAACTATTTATTTTTCTTAATAAAATAAAAAAATAAACTATTGCTTAAGGCTAGCTATTGAAGTAATTTTGTTGATTACTTGCAGAATTTATACCATGAGTGAAAATGGTGTCTTCATTATTTTACTATCAGGTATTGCTATAAAGATAATTTTTATATTTTATATTATAACATATTCATGACATATTTACAAGGGAATTTTTTTCATTTCTTTTGTAACATATGATATTTATGTCCTTAATTGAAATCTGCCAGGTTTTTAAAACGGTTTCCATTAGGAACCAGATGTAAACCTAATAAGGTTATTGGATTCTAAATAGATAACTAGTAGGTTTTTCAAGGTCTTGGGTATGGTTTGAATATTTAGGAAACATTCTTATAGAACTTTATTTAATGCATCTAGCAATTTTGGAGAATTCATAATTTTTGCATAGTCGGAATGTTTTATTCCAAGAGAAAGTAAAAATTATAAATTAAGATAAATCAAGAAACCTAGCAAATTATGATTAGACTCAAAATTATGGATATTTTGATTCCCATAAATGGTACTACAAATAAATATTTTAAAATTATTTTTGTGAAAATTAATTTTTATAAATTTATATTTAAAATTTTTCAGGAATTGGGCCTGATAGACCCCATGTTGGGTGTCATGTATGCATCAAACTCAGTCATTGGGGGATGCCTTATCTAGCTAGAAATCGAATTTGAGTGGAAAGTTTGTGATTGAGGAGGAATCTTCCTTAGAGTCAAATAAGTTGATAGGCCACTAAACTCTAGATAAGAGCTATAATTATTTTATTTTTATAAATCTAAAATTTTTAATTTATTTTAAAAATTTTTAATTAATATTAAGAAAACAATTGGTGTCAGAGCCAATTTATAATAAATTTTTAGTTTTACAAGTTTTAGTGGAGAAAAGAAATAATTTATTTCAATATGGATAAGTTTGATTAGTTTGGGTTTAACATTTGAATTTAAGCCAATTTATTATTATTATTATTATTATTATTATTATTATTATTGTGTTTAATCTATGTAAGTTTTAAAAAATGGCTGAAGTAACTCGGTGAGGTCAATTCCAAATTCCGTTAAGTATTTGCCAGTGTGACGAGTGTTGGTCGTGGTGTGCCATGGGGGAGGGAGGGTCAGCCATGGCCTCCCAGGTTGAAACTATCCAATTCAATTTAAAATGGTCTAGTTCAACCTTTAAAAGCTCAGTTCAGTTTATCTAAAATCCGGTTTTAGATTTTTAAGCCAATTTATATTATAATTATCTCATTTTAAATCCACTAAACTACAAATCAAGCTACTTAAAACTAGTTCAGTTAGTATATGAATGCTAGAAAATATTGGTTTAGCCCTTACATAGTTTGGTTTTGACCAAAAGTTTTGGGTTTTGGTTCAATGAAAAAACCATATATTTTTTTTATTTTGAGTCAATTAATTAAAATTTCAACAAAAACTAGCCCAAAGACAATTCCATTCAACATTGGGCCAATAACCATAGAAAATTTATTTTCTTAGATTAGTTTTGTATGAACCGGTTTGGTTCAGGTTAGAAAAATAATTTCCTTACCAAATGTTGGGTTTTTGGTTTGAGTAAAGAACAAAAATTTACCCTAGATTTGCTTAAGACACTTGAGATGGTTTCGTAATGAACAAGACAGGTTTAGTCTCAGAGAAGCCTCTCATAGACTTGTGTCCCGTTCCAAATCTCTTGTGTTTTGGTTCAAGGAAAGAATTGAAATTTTAATTAATATGCAATTTCATATATTTATATTCTCTGATATAGATGTTGATAGTTAATACTAATTAACCAAGCCACATGATGGATGCCACACAGGGAGAGCCCATATGACCAGTGGCACATAAAGTAAATATCCAACCAACTGTTCTCTTCTCTTTTCCGATGACCCGGGTTTCTCGACCATCTGCTCGGAATTCGAGCACCCTCCCACCCTCAGCTCTCTATCAACCCTCTCCCCAGTCCCTCTTTTGACTTGACCGTCACGCTACACTGCAATAATAGCAAGGGTTCCCCAAATCTTCCCTGTTTCGAAGTGCTACTCTCTCTCTCTCTCTCTTCTCAGTTCTCAGTATCTACAGACATTCAAGCTACATAGTCTTCCACTGATCCCCCTCTCCACAGGCTTTCTTTATCTTCGGCCAGTCTATGGCCCTCCGTTTCTCCTCTGCAACTTCTCTTTTCGGTCTTCTCTTTTTCCTTTTCTGTATAACCAACAAAGCGCTGCGGCTGCACCCACAAGAACAGCGACAGCACCCACAACCAGGAGAACCGGGTGTCTACTCGCAGAAGCTCCTGATTCGGAGGCCACTCGGTGGGCCTGGGTCTTCCCCTCCCACCTGCCGATCCAAGTGCGGAAAGTGCTCACCTTGTAAACCTGTCCACGTCCCTATTCAGCCCGGCAGAAGCATGCCGCTTGAGTACTACCCGGAAGCTTGGCGCTGCAAATGCGGGAATCGGCTCTTCATGCCCTGAGAAGGAAACCCAATTCCGGCGATTATATACTGCGTTGGTGTATGTAACTTTTTTCTCTTTTTCTTTTGTTATTTAAGCTTGATAAAGAAAAGAAAAATGTAATTGTAGCAGAGATTTGTCATCTGTCATCTTGTCTGCTTTTTCCTCCTTTTCTTTCATTAATTTTTTTGGGGGTTATGTAAATTAATGGAGGAGAGTTTAAGAGTTAAGCGCGGAAGAAGAAAAACTCTGTAATCTGCATGGCAGAGCTGTTTGAGAAGAAAACTGAAATCAAGGGATTTGTTTCTCTTTTCTTCATTTTTATCTCTGCGTGGATTTTAATAAATTCACTCTTTGTTCTCTTAATCTGTTTTTTTTTTTTTCATTTCTAGTGCAGAATGGGATTCGACCGATTCAACTTTGCAGCCATTTTCATTCGAATCTAGCTTCCTACTGGCGTCCATTTCTTAAGCTTTTCTCCTAATAACAAAAACAAAACATGAGCTAATTTGCTGAGAATATAACTGTAATCTTCAATCTCCTTGAGGCCACTTTGGTGCAATTTCATCATGGAAATGGACGGACAGAAATACAAGCGGGGAACTCTGACAGTGGTCCATAGGAGTTCACGGCTTAATTTTTCATGTACATGTCTTGTACACATCACTGGATACATTTCGCCGGTACCTTACTTTTACAACTTTCTTTGTCAGTCGTCTCCTAGCTTGGAAACGCGGGCATTGTCCCTTGACATGAAGAGTAGATAACTGCATTTTTAAGATTTTTTGAACGAACTCGTCAAATTTATTTTCCGATCAACCTCCACATTCAGAATGGTTTTATATTACTTCCGTTGATGATTGCTTCAAGAAAGATTTTTTTTTCCCAGAAGAAGGCTTTAACTTCGGCTATATTAGACTGGGTAATCGGTCGATCGAACCAGGTTCGTCAGACTCACTGAAATTTTACCCAAACAGGGGACTGTAAAGAAGACCGCCGTTTTTTGACCGCCGGAAAGAAGTTTCCGAATTAAGTGCCCGTTTGGTAAGTTTGCCGAATTTGACGAAAGTGAAAACCTTTCATCTGTTTCGTAAATCTTTTATTCTTTTTAGTGAAAAATAAGAGATGAAAAAGTTATTTTTTTTTTTTTTTTGGGTAGGTCAAGGACTGGAAAAGCAGAAGTCGGGGAATCCTGCAAAGAAAAAAATATTTACAGTCCGTTCCAATTTCCAAACAATATTATTCTGAAAAGCTCCAACAACAACGCGGCCCTGCACGAACCAGTCTCTTCACTAGATTTGACATAATATTATAGTAAATTCTTTTTCCTTTCTTTTTGTAAATTTTTTCTTTCCTCGTCTGATTAGTCTTCACATCGACCTGTATCTCCTCCGATCATGTTTTCCTTAAAAAATAAACAGTAATGGCGGCCAAATACGATACTCATCTTGGTCAAATGATAACAGTGATTTTACCCTCTGATGGGTTGCTTTTGGAGGACAAACGAGGGGGCTGCAATAGGCCTGCAAGGGTCCTAGTTTCACATTTGGTCCGGTCCCATCTTTGTCTCACTCATTGTCTCTTACACTCTTTCTTTATGTGAAATGCTGACTCCATTTCAGTCCCATCATGTCTGAAATAGTATTTTTAAGAGGGGTTCGTAAGTTTGAAATGGAAGCGAGTCAACATAAGTTGTTGGAGCTGTTGGCAGAGGGCAACTGGCAACAGAGACACAGGAGAGCTGCAGCTCTAAATGAAGATAGAAGACCAGGAGCTATTGAAATTTGAATGAAGTTTCCTTTGAAGCGGAAGATGTGGGATTTTCCTCAAGTGTCATCGATGACGTTTCGGAGAAACCATCGAGAGGAGATTCATAGTCGTTTCGTTGATGCATGATGAACTTCGACCTACGCGGAATGCTCTTGTTCTCTTCTTTATAATCATACAGGTAGAGGACAGTCATGTAGGACCCAGAAGTTCTCTTTTACTTTGAGAGATTTGGTTTACTGTAAGAAATTCAGTAACAGAAGCCACCTAAGCTACTGTTTTTTATCATCAGCTCAGTTATTTCTAAGGGAGTAACAGACAGAGATGATAGGGCAAATCAACCTTTTGCACCGGAAGAAAACACGAAGCTCCATTAGACACCAGAAAAGCCAACACAAGGACAAGTATGGAAGGCCCTTGTTGAAGGGCGAAGAGACATGCTGACCCTCACAAATGGTGGCAGATTAGACGTTTCGGTTCTGAGAAAATTGGGTAAGAATGAATGGTTAAAAAAGTCTCCAATGGGTCACCATGAATTCCCTAATGATTCTGAGTTCTTCTGCATTCGATTTCTATACTTATCTGGTTCTGGAAGTGAATAGTTTCAGGCAGTAACCGAAGGAAAGAGAGAAGAAACTTCTTTCACGGCCCAAGACTGATGATACCGGTACAGCTAATTGATGTCAAGCGTTATCAAATTTGTTCTGATATTGAATTCTAAAGCAGCAAACAAGATTCATATTGTTGCAAACTAGAGAACGTATTGAATATAATTTTTATTTAGAAGGAAAGTAACGTTAGTAGAGAAGATTTCTCGCCGCACCATCTTCCTTCTGATAAGCATCTCTGAAAGGTGAAGAAAAGGGGGAAAACAGAACAAAAGAGAGAGAGAGAGAGAGAAGAGTAAAAATTTCGTTCTAGTCTGTAAGTCTGCAGGCTAGAAAGTCTGAGAGAACAAAAGACGACAAGCAGCTTCACTGCATCTGCACGTCCCTGGTTAATGACAGGTAGGGAAGATTTTTACAGCTCAAAAGTATGGGACGGTCTCTTGAGAAGTCATTTTAGGGAGAACATTGGAAGAATATATGATCAGAATGTTGAGAGGTCATTTTCATGTAAAATAAACTTTCATGAGCATTTTTCTACTGTATTGGTTAACATTTCAAGATATTTCCAGTAAAAAATTTAAAAATTTTCTACTGAATTGGATTTTTTAAATATTTAAAAAAAACCGCTTGACATTAAGAGGTCTCTTCCTGGACTATTCTTATTGATGTGATCATGTGAAGACTTGAGGCAAAAGACTTTGATGTTTATTTTAAGATTATAAAGAGAGAAATATTAGAGAAAGTCTCATAAACTCAAAAAAGATTAAAAAAATAGGTTTGGGCGGGTCTAAACTCCTTTCTATCTCTTCAATTTATAGATTATAAGTATTATTTGAAAGAAAATCTTATCTTAACTTGAATTCTTAAGTTGTCTCTGGAACTGAGAGAGCGGAGAGAAAAGTTTTTCTCTTGTTTGGATGCCTATGGAAAATGAGAGAGAAAATAGAAGAAAAATGTAGTTTCTCGTATTTGGATACAAGTTAAAAAAAATAATAAATAAATAATATTTTAATTTTTTATGATTAAAATTTTCTCTCTAGTTTCCATTTCTTTCATTTTCTCACCAAATTTCATCTTTTTTGTGAAATTTTATTAACTAAGAGATAATGTGATTTTTTTAATTATTTTCTTTTCTCTCGGTGATTCTCTGATGCCAAACAACAGAAAATAACATTTTCCCCCTTTGTTTTTTCTTTTCTTTTCTAATTCCAAACATGCCCTTACTTTCATTATAACTTTCACATTGATGTTTGCTATGAGAGTTACTTAAACTAAGAGATCAACACATCTAAGTCATCCCCCTACTTTCTTCTAATTTCTATTTTACCCTTTTAATTACATTAAAATACTCAAAGTTCCTAAGTATGTGATGATAAACACTATTTTATCCCAAAGTTATTAAAGTAATTCCTTCTTTTATCTCTCTTACATCTAAATTACAACATGACCCATAGATTGGCTCCTCAAAAGAAAATCTTTAATTTTATTTTTATTTTTGTCGTTTAGACGGTAAAAAATACAGTATTAAAAATAATAATAAAATACTCATAAATATTTTAAAAATAATTAAATTATAAATATTCAATGCATAGAAATCTATACAAAAATGTACATATATGCATCTCACATGTTGAGATCACATAGAATTTATCTATGCTCATACTCCTTTCTTAGACACCTCATCAACTCCTTATTCTTGTGGTCAGTTCATTTGATTACTCTTTATTGGTAGTCATCGATTTCATTAATTATGATTATTTGTTTCTTTGACATAAATTTATACCAAATTGATCGTAAAAGACAATTCTAGAGTTGTATGGGTATATTTAGTAATTGTGCATTTTGTTTAAAAGAGTGGGCATCCCTAACATTGTACAAAGTGAAATATATATTATAAACTCTTGAACAAACAGTCACATTCTAATCAAACAATTTAAATCAATAATATGATATAGGATCTCACTAACGAAATTTTGTTAGACAACAAAGACGCAAGACTTGTATCCATGCCAATATGGTGGTATTAAGGTCTTGATCAATCAACCCTATTTTCTTACACTAGACTATATGACCCTCTTGACAACAAAAAAGTATTCTCGATGTTTCCCTATTAGTAAGGACTGCCCATGAACCCTTGCTCTAAAATATTCCACTAATATACTCTATTAGCTGACATTAACAACTCTGAGGAGATTCTAACTCTTGTTGATTTTAGGATCCCATGTTAATTAGATTAGGTCAAGGTAATCAAAGAGAAGAAGAAACGAAAAAAGAGGAAGAGAGAAGGCAGAAGAGAGAAAGAGAGATGAGAAAGGGACGACTTGCTTGATAGGAGAGAAGGGGAAGTGGGGAATGAGAGGATTAAGATTTTGAGAGCTTACCCTAATCCTCCCCCTTAACTTTATTTATATGTGTAAAAGAGTAACAATTACGTCAAATACCCTTTACCTTAAATAGGGTGGAATAAGGACAAGAACTTTTACATCAATGCCACTATAGATAAATTATATTTTTTAACAACTCTGTTTAAGTCAAGTATAATACCCACCTCCTACCGAGATTATACAACTAGAGTATAGCTCTAGCGGGCCTATCCTTTCTACATTGAGGTTTTAGAACATCTCTAGAAGAAATCAACAAGAGATAAAAGAAAAAAGGAAAATTTACCCATTTTTGAATGGGAGAAAGAGTGTTCTCCTTGTGAGACCAAGTTTCCAATCCATTGATCACAAGAGAATAAATGTTGGAGTTTGAGAAAGCTAGAGTGTTGAATGATATTGAGAGAGGTTAAAGAATATGCAAGAATACATCTCTTTTTCTCTTAAAAGTGGGTTTATATGGAAATTTCAAGTAAAAGCTTCTTTGAATACTTGAGATTTCAAAGAAATGTTTATTTTATGTTGAAAAATATGTTTGGTGGCCTATTTATGTGATTCCCAATTAACCATTATGTGCCCATTTTCAAAAATCTGACAAATTTGTTGATCGGTCACTGGAAATGTATGATTGATCAACTATGTGTAATAGTTATACTCTTTTGATTTCTTTGGCTTGTTGATCAATCATAGCATATAGCATTGATCAACATGTTTTCAAACTTTCAAAAAACCTGATTGATCAATTAACTCTATTTGATTTATCGATCTTGCTTTATACTTAGCTATGAAGAATTTTGAACGATCAATCATGCTATAGAGTATGATTGATCATATTTTATAATCTTATTTGGCAGGATTTTGTTTGATCGATCATGCATGTTTGGATGATCAATCATGCTTTATATTGCTTACTAGTTTGCATTCTAGATGAAAAGTCAATCTCAATGTAATAATCAATTATGTCAGTTGCTAGTTTTTTGAAATAACTTCTAAGCATGAAGAAAAATATCATAATGGATTGTAGCAAGTTTAAAACATGGTTATGCATTGGTTAAGGATGATTTTTAAAGCATTTATGCCCTAAAGCTTCAAAGCTCTTGTTTACCTTGGGATTGAGATTCAATTAACTAACCATGTATATGGCTAGAGTTGTTGAAATGATTCTAATTGACTTGACTGAACTCTCCAAATCTTCAATTTTCTTGAAGGTGCTTTTTCAAGATAACTTAACTCTTCTGGCTTGAGCTCTTTTGATGAATTCGTCGATTCTTTCAAAAAAACAATTAATTTGTCTCTTAAAGAAGTTAAATATGAAATGTTTAATTTACAACTATTAGTACATTATGTTAAGTTTTGTTATCATCAAAATGTGGATGAGGATCAACTTAGGTCGACAAAGTTTAGTTGAGCATTTTATATTTTATACATAATATTATGAATTGTTACTTGTTGCAATAATATTTTTTTAAATCATATATTCATATTATGCACAACATTAGTTTCTTTCTATGTTAAACTCTAGATCTACATTATGTTCAAAATTACTTGCATATTACCTAGCATTAGTTTTGTATTTAACTAGATATTAATTTCAAATTAGGTTTCTGAGTTTCAAATATGTAATAATTAGTATCTTGCTTGGCCAAAGTTAAGGTCCAATTATTCTTCCCTCGTCTCCCCACCCTAAGGTAAATAATAATAATAATAATAATAATAATAATAATAATCAACTTGTAACACAGAACATCAAAATAAAGTTCATGCTCCCCTGATGGCTCTGATGGCTCTGATAGAAAAAATATTTCCTCGTTGGATAGATTCCATTCCCTAACACTCCAAAAACTAAAACAAAATAACCTTGCAATAAATAACATCAAAATAAAGTCCATGCAACCGTCATCGTAAATTCCCAAATGGGTCTGTTGCAAAAAAATTATCCCCGTAGTATGGACACTACTATAACATACACCATAATATCAAAATAAGTAAAATGGTTGGATCTTATTGTACCAAAACCAATCTTACATGCACCATATATTTCTTTCATGCAACCATACAACATGCATAAGATTCATTAACAAATTATATGATTATCAATTTATAGTTGTTTACTTGTTAACTACTTAGTTGATCACGTAATTACATCAATACTTAATTATTAATTAACTAATCAATATTTATTAATAGGTCATTCGTCATTAATTAAATATTTTTCTATTCTTACTTATTAATTCACATAATTATATAATGATTAACGTTATTTAATTTATTATTGAAACACATATTTACATTAATTTATTAACTACTAATTAAAAGTTAAAGTAATCTTTAATTAACAATTATACACTATTAATAATTATAAATTTTAGTAATCAAGTACAAAAATTAATTACTCAATGCTTAATTATTTAAAGCTTTAGTAATTAATTATTAATTACTACCCTAAATTGAATTATATTATTTTAGTATTTATAATTAAGACGATAATTTCTCATAGAATATACAATCATCATTCATTAATTGAAAAGCTCCCCCCACCCCTAGCAGCTAGACTTCGCGATCGTCGCCCCTCTGCAACCTGCCCGGCCCACCCCTAGCACTGACTTTCCCTCTAGCTTTCCTAAGTCCACCCACCTTGCCTCTCGACAACCACAAAACACCATTTCCCTACAACAATCAAAGGTAGGAGCCCAATGGAAGGGGAGATGAATGAGGAGAGGAAGAAAGAAAAAGAGTTTTGTTTGAAACCCTTAACACTTGTTCTAACAAATTCAAATTTCACAAGAACATATTGTCGGAACAAATTTCTGAATCTAGGTCAGCCTCTCTCCAAATTACTTTTTGAGAATTTTGATTATATTAAAAATTCTCAAAGTTCCTAATTCCAATGATCAAGATTAATATTTACTGTTGGCGTGAGCTGTTTGAACTTCCTTTCAGAAGAGGAAATCTTCCGTATTATGGCGTGATTGTAGGAAACGAATTATTTCCTTGATCCTGTGATTTTAATCCTTGATTTTAGGATCTAAATTGATCCTAAATCAACATGTAATACATTATAAATTGTCTCCTAAACAGAGAAGAATATAAGTCAAAAAATATTGAAAGTGTTTGTGTCTCAGTTTCACTTATCTGTGTCTTAATTCAACATTTACCTTTAAGCTATTAAAGTAATTCACCTTGTATCTTTCTTACCCCCAAATTAGCAAATCCACTATAGACGGGTTCCTCACATACTTCTTTTATGTTGGAGATATAGAAGACGGGCATAAGGCCCATAGACTAAGGAGAAGGCCCATAGGGCCACATACAATTCTGGCAAGATGGTAAATAAATGGTCATCAAATAGAGATAACATTGATGTAATTAGATTAAAGTTCTAGGGTTAAAACCCTAAACCCTAAGTTCATGGGTATTATTATAAAACAATAGTTTCATTAACTTATAAATAGAGCTTCAGGGGGAGGATTAGGACATCAAGTCCATAACCTCTTTTCCTCTGGTTTTCTCGTAATGGGTTTTTCTCCTTTTTTCTTTATGAGTTAAATCCATAGAGTCCTGAAAATCAACATTTTACAACGTATTGTACACACTTAAGACTCATTCCTCCACATCATCCTACTCTATTCAAGAAGTTCATAGGTCTCTTTGATTTCTTCCCAATATGCCAGTATTCTCCTAAAAGTTTTCGAACTAGGACACTCTATTGTAGAGTCTTATCTTCTTGAAAAATTTTGATAATAGGGAAACTCTCCAACTAATCCCTAGTTTTAGTCATGTCATTTACCCAACATGCATCAACACATGGTTAGTGAATTCATGTTGCTTGCCGGATTTGTTGCATACAACTCGTGTTAAGTTTTTCACTCTTGTAGGTGAATTAATTAAAGTAATATTATATGATTAAATAAAAAAAGGTATTTTTTAACTTAAAATACTTATTATTTTGGTATTTAAGTAGATAACAATTTTTTCTCTTAATCAAATATTTATCCATGACTTCTTCTAACTTCTTAAGGCAAAAGATGATCTCAATTCTGAAACTCTAATTAACCAATTGAAAATATGTATAACTAGAAAGTCGTCTTTATGATCGAAAAACTTATAGGAAACAAGCAACACTTTGTTTTAAAACAAAAGTATCCGCCATTGAAGGTAACAAAGTTCTAGCTCCATATGATTTGGGTATGAGTGAGCCTCGGAACTATGAAGATCGTGTAAAAATAAGGTAATGTGCTATAAACCAAAGTTCCGTAGAATCGAATATATGTGACATCAAAAGTATAACTTTAAATTGCATATTATTCCTCGAAAAGAAACTTGGTGATTTACTTTCTAATGCAAAAAAAAATTGTTGATCCAATTTTTCTAATAGAAAAGTTACTCTGATACCAATATTATAAACATGTACCGATTTGAGAGAGAGACAATAATTTGTTGATCTAGTTGTAAGACATTTTCATACATCTAGATTCTAGCTATAGTAGTCACACCCCACTAGATTCAAATTAGTACCTTTTGTGAGAGAGAGAATTTGTCAAAATTAACAAACCCATGTCTTTAAAACCAATTATGTACCTGGATTTGAACGACCAGTTGATTCTGATTTAACCTGGTTCCTCTTCTAGTTTGAAGATTGTAAGGCCTATAAAAGAGTCAAAACCCAATTAATCAGGCTGATTTTAGCAATTCTGTCAAATAATTGTATTAACAGGCACTAACAGAGAAGAGCCTCTACCTTTCTCGGAATCACAGGATCACAAAAACTCAATCGAAGAGGGGTCTTAAGTAAGCTTTTGTAATAGTTAGAGACAAAACTAACAAAAAATTTAGAAATTTCATGCTGGCCAATTGATGATTATTTAATGACTCGTCTACAATCCTACCCTTTGCTTGCTGACAGGCGACTGGCCGAGAATTGATGGTTTTACCAGATGAGTCCAAAGCCGTGGGGCAGCGACCTTGTTCCAGAACGCACGGTCCTGGAGGAACCCACGACGTGCGGTTGCGCGCTCTGGTTTTGCAATGCTCTACTTTAAATGCGACATCGTGTTTCTAGCCACAGAGCAGAAACAGTAACTGGCAGTGTAGCTTTAGAAGCTTTTATTTTGGAAGAGACGACTCAGTCCCCTCAACTATTTTTTTTTTCTGTCTTTTATTTATGTTTTAATACTGTTTTATCCCACAAAGATAGTCATAAGATAATCGTTGATCAGACCACAAAGATAACTATTAATCATGATCAGGCTGAGATAACTTTTCGTTTTTCGTATTGGATCAGCCTTTATCAGAAGAACTACAACTAAATAAACAATGGTGGTGGCTATTCCCACTTATGAAAAGCCCTCCTGTTTCAATGCCTGAAGTATACGCTCCCGAGGGAAGAAGACTGGAATCTAAGCATAAAAGAGGGAAAATTTCGGAACAAAGAGGAAGGAACAAGACGTGAAGCAATCGTCGTTGCCGACGATGGAATAATCAGTCAAAAGTTCTCACTGGTTTTCACAAGAAACAGGATTGAAGTGGCGTGAAACATAGCCAATGTGGTTCTGTACAAATTGAATGATGACGAAAGACGTCTCTGGACATAAATAAGTTCAACCAATTCGAACTCCACATCTCTCACCATTAAGGCGGTCCAACAAACTCCTTACTCCCCATTTCCCTACTCACCCCTCTTCTTCAATTTCAACTGCTTCGTCTTCCTTCCTTCGGCCAACCAACTAATTATAAATTACCTTATCCCTATCTATCCAACCAACTTGCGAAACCTCTCCAGTCGGCGAACCAGGGAAAGAATATAACCCTTTGTGAGATTTCCCTGTTCTCCGCCTCGGAGAGAGAGACTCAGACAAATCGACCGACCCCTTTTGTTCTCTTTTGGAGATTTTGAAGATGGAGCGGGAAGGAGGGAAAGGGAGCAGGGTGAAGGTGAAGGGCATCATGTCGTCGGTGTCGTCGATGCCGGTGGCGCCGCCGGGTAAGACGTATCCGTTGTCGATGCTGGACCACGCGATGCGGCTGCACCATATCAGGGCGGTGTTCTACTACCGGTCGGACCCGGCGGAGCCGAGCTGCCCGGTAGAGAGGGAAAGACTCAAGGACTCTCTCACCGAGACGCTCTCCTTCTACGTGCCCATGACGGGGAGGCTGAGACTGCAAGAGAACGGCAACTGGGAGGTCAAGTGCACGGACGCCGGAGTGAGGGTGGTGGAGACGAGCGTGGGATGTACCTTGGAAGAGTGGCTTCGAACGGTCACCCCGGAGGAGGAGAAGGAGGTGACTTACTGGTTGGAGATGCCCGAGGATCCTTCCATCTGGTCTCCCTATTATATCCAGGTAAACCGCAACTAAGCACAGGTGCTACTGCCCTTTGAGCTCTCATACGCCATTAAAAACAGTAAACATGTCAAGAATTCATGAAATCCTCCCATTTAATCTTTCTCAAGCCTTGTGAAGAAAAACAAAGTTGATCCCACTGACCCCTGAAACTAGTTGAATTCAATCTTGCTTTACAGACCAATTCAATCTAGTTGAAGCTTCCGAAAATTTGAAATTAGATGTTTAGGTGTTCGCCCAGGAGAACCTAAACACATGCTTAGGTTGATCATTAATAACAAAATCCTAATTAGGTGTTACTTTATTTATTCATTTATTAAAGGAGATAAAACCAAAGTCTTTATCCCTCTTAAAGCTTTACTGTTGACCAATATAACTAGTGTTTATTAGATGTAAAAGATCTAGGTAAAAAGGAACTCGTCCACATGTGTGGTTCATCAACATTTTGCTTCACAGAATAAATGATCCATCTCTGCAAACTGATCTGATCAATGTTCGATTCTGCAGATCAACGAGTTCGAAGGCGGAGGGATTGCCATCGGATTGAGCTGCACCCACATGCATGCTGACCCTACCTGCGCCACCCTCTTCGTCAAGTCATGGAGCGACGTCCACCGCGGCGGCGCCATTACCCACCCGCCCTTCTTCCACCCTCCGGGCCTCCGCGGCCGACCAACGCCCAATACGGACACTAAGTCCGCCAAGCACTACGAGGCCAAATCCAAGGCAGAGGCACGATCTCCATCCACCAACATTAAGATGTCCACTGCGACGTTTCGATTCTCTGAGGAGACCGTTAAGAAACTCCTAGCGGAGATCCACCCGCACTGCACGGAAGCTACGCCGTTCGACGCGCTGGCAGCGCTTTTCTGGGTTTGCGCCAGTAGAGCCAAAGGGCTCGCCGCTTCGAAGACTCGCAGTCTATCCGTTGGCTTTGATATCCGGAAGCTTCTGCATGCTCCTCTTCCGCATGGGTTCTACGGCAATGCTCTGCATTTCTCGAATGTGGTGATGGATGGGAGTGAGATGGAAGAGAAGGGGTTCGGACGTGCCGCCGGCATCCTCCGCCGCCACTTATCCGGCTTGGATGAGGAAGAATACTGGTCGGCGATAGACTGGATGGAATCACAGAAGGATGCAGATGGCAAGTTTGCGGCTCCTTTTAGGATGTACGGACCGGAACTGACAGTACTGAACATGGAGCATGCGCTTGCTTATGAAGCAATGTTCGACAAGGGTGTCAAGCCGGTGCTGGTCAGCTACCGAATAGGGAACGTCGACGGCGAAGGACTCGTCATGGTTCTGCCGTCTCCGGAGGAGGGGATAGGCAAGACGGTGACGGTGACACTGCCGACTCATGAGATTAAGAAACTAGTCGAGGATGAGGAGATACTACCCCTCAAATCCCATCTTCTTGTTGTTGATAAATACTGATTATTTGCGGATTGTGAACAATCCAAAAGTTATTCAAATCGTTGAATTAATGAATGGATTAACTCAAGTCCAGGTTGGGTCTCCCGAGTTAAAAAGGTGGAGTCGAGGTGAGTGAGGGAAACTCGCTAGGAATAATAGGAAGGGTCCCACTCCCCGCCAGATATTCCCCGCTCCTTCTCGAATAGACCGTATGATATCATAAGTTGACTTAGTGAGTCGAGCATCCATGATCTAAACCGCTAAAAGAGACCCGCGCAGACCCAATTTGACAAGAATGCCCGAGCCCCTCTTTGCCCAACTACGAGACCATATTTAAAGGTAACGTTTTATCTGTTCCTATCAAACGCAGTAACATTCCTGGTGCCAACATCAAATAACGCCGTAACGCCCCTCGTTCAATTTAAAACTTCAAAGCTCTGTGTCAAAACTGTCGCTGGATCGCAGGTCACTGAGAACTAAGCGAGGTCGAGGTCATTTATGTCATTTCAGTCTTTGACCATGTCAGCCAACAGTCTACCATGTTTCCTCAAGGCCCACCACTGGGGGCATTTCCGTCCCGGAATCTGAAAAAGTGGGGGTAGTTTAGCAATTTAAGGAAAAGAAAGGGTGATGTCGCTACACGAGGTCTGAATATTAAATGAAAAGCGTCGACGTGGCAGCTCGGGGTGCAGCACGGTTCGATAAAAGCCCCCAACGAAGCGCAGACGCCGCGGACGCCCCCTGTATTACTGAAAAATAATAAGAAAGAAAAGCAGCGACAAAGAAATGAGTCACTGAAGACAGAGAAGCAGAAAAAGGGCTGACGGAGTCTAGAAGAGGGAGAGCGAAAGGAGAGCTGAGGCGAGCTCTCTTCTGCAGGATCAGTGGATCACGATACTCAGCAGTCAGTACTCTGTCTTGCGGAAGAAAGCGCTTCAGCTTCTGTGGATAGAATCAGAGGAGGATCTTAATTTCCCACCTCCTCTCACTGCTCCGAGGATTGGTGAGCCAAGTAGCTGTAACTTCTAAGTTTCTGTTGAGTTTCTTGCCTGATTCGCAAGCGGAAGAGTCTTTGTCGCCGAAATCTAGCGAAATGGCGACGGAGGAGACAGCGCTGCGGTCGCCACTCGACAAGCCTCTGAAGGATCTCACCGAGGAAGATATTTCGCAGCTCACTCGAGAAGACTGCCGGAGATTTCTCAAACAGAAAGGTTTGTTTCCGCTTACTCCCTATTTTCTGGCATCGGGGAAACCGGGCTGTTTTTTTTTTCTTTCTTTTTTTGCTTCTTTTTCTTTTTACAGCAACAGAAAGAATAAAGTTTAAGAGTGCTTGTGCCACGTGTTGATTTTGGATAGGTATGAGGCGTCCGTCGTGGAACAAATCTCAGGCGATCCAGCAGGTCATCTCTCTCAAAACGCTGCTCGAAGCCCGGCCGGAACCGGATAATCCCGCGCACGTGAGCATCCTTGGAAAAGAAATTCTCTTGATGTCTTTGTTTCCGCTTTTCGTTTTTCTAAATCCTGTGAGCTGTGGTTACTCCATTACTTTGCTTCAATTGTTTTGCAGTCGTTTTTCCCTCAAAATTATCTCGTGTTTGCAGGCTGCTTCGCCTTCTTCTCCGCCACCGAGAGTTCCAGCAAGCGTCGAACCGCAAAATCCTGTTTCCGCAAGCGAATCCATTTCTGGTCGATGCAAAGATATCACACAGTCGACTTTTCACGGCGACGCTCTGTCCGCTCCTCCGGCCTGCGATGAAGTTCTTCAGAGGTACCTGTTTCTTTCACTTTTTAACCTCCATTATTCTCTTTGCTTTCCGAAACTTCTCGCCGGCCGACTGTTGCTTTACCTTTCCTAACCGGAGCATTCCGGTTGTCGGTGCTCTGAACTAAGGTGCTCGACACTCCATGAGGTGTGCTCGACTAAATGTTAAGTGGTCGCTATTCTTAGGTGTCCTTTACTCTGCGAATATCGTACGGTTGAAGAAGCGCGTGTACGAATCGAATGCGTACACGCGATTAGATTGGTACGCGCAGTAAGAGTGGTAACTGTCTGCCAAGATGGGCCCTGTAGCCTGTATGCGACCTGGGGAAGAGGAACTTTAAATTCGATGTGACTTTGCAACTTGAACACTTGCGTAATTACATAGGTGATACGTTACGGTGGAAAGAAAGACTCGGTAGGTTTCACCATTAGTGTTATTGCCTGTTTTTCCTAAACGAGGAAGTAATCTGCTGTTTCATCGATTTTTTTTTTTATTACTCGAGGGTTTGGTTTAGTAAAACGATTCAGCAATTCGATAGGAAGTGCTTTAAAAGTGTGCCCTTCTAGTCAGATGGTACACGTCATGTGGTCGATGATACATGATTTTAACAAATATATGCGAAAATTGTGGTTAAATAGTTAGATTCCTGTTGTTGGTGTGATATCTTTAGGGTTTAGGGGCTAAGGGATTGCGCCTGTGCAGGGAACAATGCCTGATTTCCACTTAGGGGGGGTTAGTGCACATGACTTAGGACATGATCTTCATGCGCATTACGCAGTTCATGTCCTGATGTCGTTAGGGGGCGCCGAAATTCATGTCATGTACATGAATATACATGAATCACGAGTTCATGTCTCAAGAGTAACGGGCGGAAAGTGCTTTCCGCCCGATTTTGAGAGTCATCTACATGACTCTTGCGCAGGCTCTCTCTCGGCGAGCGGGGCTGTCTCTCGGGGGGCTCTCTTTCGCACACCCTCTCTGCCGTTTCATTTCCACAACCCTCTCTCGGTGTTGCCGCAACCCTCTTTCGTTCCGCAACTGTCTCTCGTTCCCGCAACCCTCTCTCGGTGTTGCCGCAGCCCTCTCTCGTTCCGTCGCCGGCCGTCGCCGTTGCCTACTAGCCTGTCCCTGTCGCCATCGTCGTTGCCCGCCGTCGTCGCTGGCCATCGCCGTCGCCTACTAGCCCGTCCCCGTCGCCATCGTCGTTGCCCTTTGGCTCGCAGCTGAGGAAGACGACGATGGTTTAATTATTTTTATTTATAAATTAATTATTTTTATTTATAAATTAATTATTTTTATTTATAAATAATTATTTTTATTTATAATTAATTATTTTTATTTATTTAATATATTTATTTTACAGTTACTATATTAAAATAGTGATTTAATAGTCATAATTAAAATATTGTTAAAATAAATATTTGATAAATTATTTTTGGCATAATTATCCGATTGCTATAGTTAATTAAACCAATAGTTTTAAATTTTGTGATAATATATTAATAATTAATAATACCTAAAATATATTATGTACAAATATATAGTGTGTTAAAGTTATGATTAGATCATTTTTTTCTCTTAAATTATTCATTTTTAGGTTAAAGTATATCATATGTTATTAATAAATTAATAACTCAACGTATTACTTTCGTTTTTGTTATTTATAATGTTATTTATTTATTATTTGTAATTAATCATGTAGTTATTTCATTGGCTCATGTAATTACCATATTAATGTACAATAAAATATCTAATTCAATTAATAAATATATTAGTATATTTAATTATACATTAAATAATTTATTCATGTAGTAATAATAGTTGTTTTACCTAATTTGGGGTTTAAGGATTATGTTGTAATTAAGTGCACTGTAAAGGTTTAGAAATTCTCTTGTTTTTTATGTTTTTCTCATGTTGGGGCACTAACACTGGAAACTGTTTTCCAGTGCACATGAAGTCATCAACACTAACACTAAGGGGGGGTTAGTGCCCCAAAGTGGATTCTTGAAGATCAAGTCATGTCCAACATGAAGATCATGTCATGTCATGTACATGAAGATCAAGTAAGAATTTGTGTTAGTGTTGACGACTTCATGTGCACTGGAAAACAGTTTCCAGTGTTAGTGCCCCAACATGAGAAAAACATAAAAAACAAGAGAATTTCTAAACCTTTACAGTGCACTCAATTACAACATAATCCTTAAACCCCAAATTAGGTAAAACAACCATTATTACTACACGAATAAGTTATTGAAAGTATAATTAAATATACTAATATATTTATTAATTAAATTAGATATTTTATTGTACATTAATATGGTAATTACACGAGCCAGTGAAATACGTATATGATTAATTACAAATAATAAATAAATAACATTATAAATAAAAAAACAAAAGTAATACATTAAGTTATTAATTTATTAATAACATATGATATATTTTAACCTAAAAATGAATAATTTAAGAGAAAAAATTGATCTAATCATAACTTTAACACACTATATATTTGTACATAATATATTTTATGTATTATTAATTAATAATATATTATCACAAAATTTAAAACAATTGGTTTAATTAACTATAACAATCGGATAATTATGCCAAAATAAGTTATCAAATATTTATTTTAATAATATTTTAATTATAACTATTAAATCACTATTTTAATATAGTAATTGTAAAATAAAAATAATTATTTTATAAATAAAAATAATTATCTTATAAATAAAAATTATAAAATAATAATTTTTATGAAGATAGTTTAATTTTTCCTAACTTAGGAAAAATTAAACATCTTCGTCTTCCTCAGCAGCGAGCCAGCGGGGCGATGGCGACGGGGCCGGGAAAGGCAATGGCCGGCGACGGCGGCGGGGGGCAATGCCGACAGAGGCGGCGCTCCGACGGTACGCCGAGAGGGAGAAGAGAGGGAGGCCGAGAAGCTCTGCAAATGTTTGACCTCCCGTGCTTTGCGGGAATGAGAGAGGGCTGCGGAAATGAGAGAGGGAGCAGAGAATGAGAGAGGGTTGCGGGAATGGAGACGAGAGAGGGCTGCGGAAATGAGAGTGGGAGCAGAGAATGAGAGAGGGTTGCGGGAATGGAGACGAGAGAGGACTGCGGGAACGGAGAACGGAGACGAGAGAGGGCTGCGGGAACGGAGAACGGAGACGAGAGAGGGCTGCGGGAACGGAGACGAGAGAGGGCTGCGGGAAAGGAGACGAGAGAGGGAGCAGAGAAAGAGAGAGGGCTGCCGGAATGCAACGGCAGAGAGGGTGTGCGGCAGAGAGATCCCCGAGAGACAGCCCCGCGCGAGAGTCATGTACATGATTCTCAAAATTGGGCGGAAAGCACTTTCCGCCCTTTACTCTTGAGACATGAACTCTTGATTCATGTATATTCATGTACATGACATGAATTTGGGCGTTCCCTAACGACATCAGGACATGACCTGCGTAATGCGCATGAAGATCATGTCCTGAGTCATGTGCACTAACCCCCCCAAATTCTTACCTGATCTTCATGTACATGACATGACATGATCTTCATGTTGGACATGACTTGATCTTCAAGAATCCACTTTGGGGCACTAACCCCCCCTTAGCTTGTGCAAGTTAGCGTTTCCAATTTTCCATTGAGCATTGAAAGATCACGGGATTGGCTCCAAGGAATTATTTTTTTCGATTTTTCTAAGAAAAGACATTCAAAAAGTACCAGGGACATTACATAAATGAAGCTGATGGTTACCTTTGGGGCGTCCTTTTGTTAAACTATGAGGGTAGGAGACACCTAACACATGTTCCTTGTCTCTACATTAACACTGGTACCTTGTTATTGTTACATGAGTTGGGGATATTCAACTTGGACTGGTTTGAGAGCTGTAAGCCAGTAATCCTTTAGTAAAAGAGTGAAATGGGCCCACAGGGTCACCAGGTTTGGTGATTTGGTGATTACCCGTCCGAGTGGCGACAGAAGGGGACCTACTTTTGGAAGTCGGGTGACGCTTCGATTGAGGTTTCATGATATCATATGGCGGTCGCCTGCTCCCTACTAGGCGAAAGCGTGATATAGTTCGTGATTCTTGTCAGAGTCACCATAGGTGGGCAGTAAAAAACGACAGCTTCGACTTTGCTGGGAGCTTCGTTTATTTACTTTTCTGCACACGAGTTTACTCTGCTGCTGTGACAAAAGCAACAGGATGAAAAGTGTTGTTGTTGAAATATAAAAGAAATGATCGGTAAAATAGTACATGTTTATGGTGGACTGGATTGATCTTCGGAAATTTGATATCTGGAAAAGAAAAGCAGGTTTATTCTAGTGGAAATTCGAGTGGTTGGTCTACATTGTCTGAGAAGCGATGCTTTAGAGCTGGGGTGTAGACGGGACAGAAGACGGATGAAGATTACTACCAGACGTTTTTGCGTGGTGTTTTTTTCATTTTGAGTGGGGGATAGGTGGGTTCCCACCGGTCAGCCATCATCTTACCCAATTAAACATTTAAGATGCCAGAAAACAACTATTTCTCGAACAATCTTAGTGGCTCTATTTGCGTTGTTACCTGTCGAGTTAGTGATCTATTTATCTTCTCTATGATGATGACTGATATGATCATTTACGTACCAACAGCGACAAGGCGTGCCTTGCAGCTTTTGGGTCGTAGGGCAGGCTCAAATACTCGACGGCGGGGACCACCCGAGTTTTTTATATGTTTGTATATGTTCGTTTATGATCGTAAATGCGTTACCCAAACGGTTGGCAAAAGCCAAAATCTATTTTTCAGATGAAGATCTGTTTTGCTGTTACTTGAGTTTTTTTACTGTTGCTTCATGAATCTTTGAAGCATTGTTTTAGAACGTTAATTTTAATATTTTGCGTCTCGGTTTCGTGACTTTTGGTTCCGTGCCAAGGCCTCCTTTAGTTTTGGTTTTTATATTAACGAGGAGTCATATTCTCCCCTCGTTTGAAATCACTGGCCACGAAGAAAAGTAGCCATTCGCCACTAAGGAGACATGTAGTATAAAAGTACCACATGTCGGTTTCGAGTTGAGCTCGGGGATGGGTTAATCGATAAAATTATAAACCATATAAAAAACATTCGGAAATCATTTTAAACAGTAAAGAGGATTATGCTTTTCACATGTATTGATCCAGTCTGTTTTCCACTTTTGTAAACTCTTCCGAGGGCCTCAACAGATCTTCTGCTGCAAACGACCCGGCAACTGCAGGTCAGATGACGATTTTCTACTGTGGAAAGGTGAACGTCTACGAGGGGGTGTCGTCCGAGAAGGTACGCTAGCGATTTAACTTTTCATGATTCGGGTACACCGTGGGTCCATCTATGAGAGGCCGATCTGGTCGCGGCTGAACATCCGATGTACGTTTTGATCGTATTTTGGCAGGCGCGAGCCATGATGCTTCTCGCTGGAAGCCCTGATTGCCCGCTGCCGATTGAAATGGCCCCTGCTGTTCGCTCTGTTGGGTTTCAGCAACTAGGTGACTGTGCTGGGTCAGCTTCGCCGCTTTTTGCTACTGCGACGTCTCGCGGTATGCCAGCTGGTAAGGGCTGTGATATGGGCTACGGTGATAAAGCAATATACTTTCAGTTTACTGTTGAAGATATTTTCAGTGATAGCTGATGGTGGACTTGTTTTTTCAATTGCTTTTGTGAGCAGGGACGGTATCTCATTTCCCTCGAGAAATCACGGAAGAGAAAAAAATCTCGCGGGAAGCTGAACTAGGTTAAGTACCGCAACCAAGCTGCCTTTATTAAACCGAAAGCATCAAACACCCTCATGCCACTCTGGAAATATCTCCAACATTTATGATTTTACAAGAAACTTGGGGTTGGCAGCCCGGTTGTCTTTCATATCTGATTCTGTTTGGGAACTTCTGTCAACCAAAGCCACCTCCTGGTCCCTGCCGTAGTTGTTGAGAAAAAAGGAAAGGGGGCAAGTAAGGTTCTCCTTCATTTGTTGAGCTGAAAAGCTGTTGCGGACAGGACTACCAACGAGATTACTACTATGATAACTCTGTTCCATTGATGGAATGGATATTTCTGGCATTAGCAAGCTGTCTAATGACTTAATTGCACGATACTCTTATTTTCATTTTCTTTTCTACTTCAATTATAATTTAAAAGAAATGCCCGCTGGAAAGCGCGTTTTTGTTGTTTCAGCGCTTTTACCTCCTTTGTGTGAGTTTTACAGGTTTAAAATTTTTTAATGTGACAATTGAAACGTATTTTATGTTTCTCATTTCCTTATTCTTGACAGAGGGACCCACTGGCAGAAAAGCGTCTTTACAACGATACCTTGAGAAGCGGAAAGATAGGTTGGTGAAGTTTTGACTCAGAGATTTTGAAAATTGGTGGGATCACTCAGGCCTATTTCCACGGCCTTTGACATGTGACAAGTGTGGTCCCCGCCGTGCATGTTACATGAGTAGGTTGGCTCTGACAGTGCCTATGGGCGATGGTACCATCGAGTGGGCCCCGTCTGTTCCTTATCAAGTTTACTCAGAAGATTGTTTTGAACAAATCATTGATCTTTATCCGTACCCATTTTCAGGGGCAGATTCAAAGGGAAGAGAAGGTGTAGTGTGACAACTTCTGGCATGGAAATGTATTTGAGCCAACAAGTCAGAAGTCAGGCCTCGAATGATCATTCAAGCAGAAGTGGCACATGCTCCCCCACACAGCCAAGACCGCCTCACACACCTACACGGTGCGGCTCTGTTGAGAATCACGTAAAGAACCTCCATCTAATTGTTGATCTCAATGATGATGGTAAAGACTCTTTTCCCGGTTGCCCCCTTCGTTAGCTTATACTGTGGAAGGATATCTTAAAGTTAATTTTTTATTCTGTTTAACGCTAGGAACTTTGAAGTCTGTTCGCGGTTAATAGCTTCTTTAATTTTCCTTTCCCAATAAACTGTTAGATGTATCAATGATGAATCACCAAACAAATTGTTGCCATGTGCTTAGTAGGGTGGTTCATTGAAATAGAGAGAAAGCTGGCCGGATTGGTTGTTTGGAAGGGGAAGGCCATTGGTGAATTATGAGGCCTTGCTGGATTCCATTAACTAACTTGAAATCTCATAAATGCTTGCTTTAAAAGAATAATTCTTATTGTACAACTGTCATTATATCGTAATAATGCTTTTCAACCACCTGTTTATGTTGCTTCCTTGAAATAAAAACCACTTGTATCATTCCTATAAATACATCTTTGATGACATGGATTGTTGTCTTGTTTTGTTGGTTGAAAAGAGAGAAGTTTAGACTGTAGCCCCAATGTTCATAATAATTTTGAATAAAGTAAAAATGTTCCCCAAAGAATAAACCGCAAAAGAAAATAGGAAGGAAAATTTCTTGGACATAACTTTGACCATGATCATACCCTCATGTGTGCACATGCTTAGCTGGTGTATGTTGGGCTAAATGGTACACTAACGAAAAAGAAAGAAGTAAAACGAAAAGAAGACAAGAATGTAGACTAAAAGTGTAGACTAAGGTATTCTTTCTTTCTCCACCATCTCCATGCCTATTATTGTATGTATATCCCACAAATTTAAAGAAAATCGGGTGCCTTTGATGTACCTTGGAATGCATTTAACAACTTTCAAGTGTGACTTTTGTGGTTGCTCTATGAATTGACTAACCATCCCATCTCTTTACATAATATCTAAGTGAGTAGTTGTCAGATAGCACAGATTGCCCATTATCTTCTTGTAGTAGGTGGGGCTCTCTTTTGCTCCATGTGCTTACTTGGTGAGCTTGAGTTTCTCTTCCATGGACTTGTAAATAAAATTATAATCCGACATCTTGAACCTTTGTAGTATATTGCAAGCATACATTTGTTGAGACACAAAAATGCTCTCCTCTGTCTGAGTCACCTCAAGTCCAAGAAACTAAGATACAAGTGCCATATCTATAATAGTGAAATATTGCACCATGGCTTCCCTAAACTCCTTAAATAAGGTTGGGCTGCCACCTTGATAAGAACTCTACTAGTGCAAGGTCCTTATCTTTTCTATAAGTGCATGGAAGAGTTTAAAGAGAGTGGTTAAGAGGGTGGGAATAAGAGAGAAGGGAGAAAGAGAAGTAACATAGAGCTAGTAGGAACAGAGAGGGGAAAGAGAGGCAAGAGAGATTTTGGAATAGCTTTGATTGACTTTTTCTTCAACCAACAACACTTCATACTTTTTTCAGTGATGCATTCTTTAGGAAACTCCTCAATCGATTAGAGTTCTATAATTGTATAATTTAAGAAGAGATCCTAAGAGATTGAGAGATTATAGGAATTTAAAAGACTACTTCAATCAAAAAAATTTCTTTCTATTCTAACAAGATTCCATCTTCAAGAGAGGCAAGTTTGACAATTCCTTTGACTAGTCCATTTTTACCTTTATGCCTTCGAGTTCCTCTTTTCTAGAAGGTGTTGATATTTTCTTAATTTTTTGGTGGAGCCACTTTCTATTTTGTTTACTTCTTCTTTTCTTCCTCGTCTTTGTTTCTTCTCTTCTTCCTTTCCTCTTTCTTAGGGGTGAACTTTTTAGGTCTCTATCACTTTTGGTGTAGTCCTGCGGTGCCCAACCTTAGGTATGGGTGTTGGGGTCGCCCAACCTAGTATGAGATTGGTATATGGGCCTAGCTTTTCACGTTCTATTAGTTCTGGTGCTTTTGATGTGTTGGGTAGGTACCTAATATTCAGTAGTAGAGCACGCACCATGTCACATGTTTGAATCCTAGGCGGTGACCTATGGAAAGGGCTACTTGGTGCAAGAGTGAAAGTAGTCCCAAAGGTGAAAAGCGCTCTCTAGTCTTGAGTGGGGCGCCAAGGACATTGGTGTTGAAGCATGGTGTATTATTATGGTCCTCTGGGTCCCAATGTATGTCGGGTTGGGCCAGCTTAGTAGGTGATAGGTTTAAAAGCCTATTTTTTCGCTTTCCTTCAGCTCTGGAGCTTTTGGTGTATTGACAAGGTACTTGACACACTTGTGATAATCATATGCTTATAAACATATATACAACATATTATGAATCTCTCCCTGTTTTGGCATACAGAGTTTTTATGTGGGCGTTTTTCAAACCTTCTCTACAAAAAATACTCTAATCCAAGTGTTCCAAGCTTGCAAGGTTTGTTTCATCACATAGAGCGTCTTCTTCTATTTTTACTCCTTGTGCTCCTGCCTGGTGAATATAAACCTCTTCTTTAAGTATTGCCATTAAGGAATGCAAATGGGACATCCCTTTGATGAATATTCCATCTCTTCTAAGCCGCCAATGTGAGGATCATCAACATAATGTCAAGTCCGTCAACTAGGGCCAGGATTTCAAAATAGTTTATACCCAACTTCTATTGGTTGCTCATCACCACCAAGTGCAACTTGAGTTTGTCAACTCTTCCATATGACCTATGCAAAGTCTCATATGCCAATATTCACCAATGGACTTCTTCTGTGGAGGAAGAGTGGTGAGAGCCCATGTGTCGTTCTTTTCGATTGATGCCATCTCTTGATGCATGGGGTTGATGCACCCCTTGTCTTTTGTAGCTTCCTCGTATGTTTGAGGGTCACAATTTACAAAAAAGGCCAAATTTACGATTTGTTCGTCAATGGTTTCAGTATCTTTATTGGTAACACAGTCCTACTAGTGTGTCGGAAGCACTTTCAATTGAATGTGTTGGCCTAAGGCGGAAATTGGAATTGTAGTTGTTTGTAGAGGCATTTTATCAATTGGACGAGCTGGTTGTTGAGGCACCTGTTGGTTGTAAACATGTGGTGCTTTTGTCTATTACTTGGGACTGGTCTCTTGGTCTAGTTCAGGCCTAATGAATGTCTTAGATTTGCTAGACTCATCTGAAAATGGACACAAGCAACTACCTCACCTCATAATTGATTACATTTTTGAGACGCTTTGTTGAACACTTGTTCAATGCATAAACGCCACAAGCAATTACCTCCACCCAAAACACAGGACATTTATTTTTCTGCTTGCAACAAACCATCTCCATGATTGTGTGGTTCTTCCTCTCTACTTCACTGTTATGCTGAAGAGTGAGCGAAGCTGTCATTTAAAGTTAAATCCGACATTGATGGAAATAGGGTTGCAAGATCTGGTCTGTGTGCAAGGTCTTGATCACATTACCACTTTGCTTCTTTACATAGGATTTAAATTAATTAAATATGAGTGTCCAAATTTCGTTGTGTAGTCATCAATAAATGTAATCAATACGTGTTCCCTAACGTAAATGAACCTAAATGGGATCATACAAGTCTGAGGGTATCAATTCAAGACGTGTTGTTGCATGCCAAATGTGCCCAAATGGAAAGATGGTCAACTATGCTTTCCAAGTACACATGTATCATTGCTAGATCTATACGCATGAACATGAGACATGCCCCGAACTATATTCTTACACTTTAGCAGTGTTAAATTATAAAAAAGTATGTCCAAAATGGTAATGCTATAGCCATGAATCTTCATGCACTATACTAGTTAAGCATGTGTCATATGAAACTTAAAGAGAGTATAGGTGGCCAAAATTCATGAGTACCTTTGTGAGCAACCCATACTTTATTGTCTCAGATTGTACATAACTCCCTTTGCTGTCTCGATTATGCTGTCTCTTTTATTGGAAATAGGCTATCATTGCTGAATGTAACTTCCATCGTCATAGAACTGACCGGTGATGTAAAACAATCCTCTTGCCCTATCATGTGATCGCTATAGCTTTTATCTAAGAGCTACAATTGTTCTTCTTTGCCAATGCAACCTAGCTATCTTGGCATCATGAGTGATCTCATCTTTCTTCAAACTAGGGTCATCTTATTTGAATAGCCCAAATTCTTTGCAATTAAAGCATTTTATATGGGTTTATCTTTTTTCTTGCACTTGTGATCCATAGAACTCTGCTTCTCACACTTGTGTTTACTGCCCTTTATTTCAGAGTTATTGGGTAACCTAGCCTTATTGCTCTTCAAAGTCAATTGACATTGTATAGGCATGTAGCATACTAAGTACAGAATGAAGTGTCATCTTATTCAAGTCTTTAAATTCGTCAATACCAACTTTAGGTTGACTTGTTCATAGTTCTAAGGGCCTTCTCCTCTAATTGGGTTTTGTTGAGGGTCTTTGCATGGTCGACCATTTGGTCAACTAATACTATAAGTCTTTTAAAATACTCAAAGACATTCTGAATTAAGTCCTTATCTTTTTCAATGTCATCTCCCTTGAAGATCTTATAAAATACGTTTTAGGCGTCCTAGGATGTTTGTGGCCTATGTACCTTGTGTAAGATGTTCTTCTCTGTCACTTGCATTGTGAAATACAGGGCCTTCATATCATTCTTCTTCATTTCCTTCTATTTCTTCTATTCATCTAAAGTTTGTGGTATGTCTTTCTCTGGCCCTTTGTAACCTTGCCCTTCCTCGTCTAATTAGGCCTTCATATCATTCTTCTTCGTTTCCTTCTAATTCTTCTATTCATCTAAAGTTTGTGGTATGCCTTTATCTGGCTCTTTGTAACCATTCCCCTCCTCATCTAATTTGTCTTGAGAAGCTAGTGGTCGTCATGGTAGTCTTATTGGCACGACACAAATCTAAGCAACAGAAATTCTTCCTAAACGTATGTAATTTAGGACCAGATGGTTGACCATGCATAGGAATTTCCTCCCAATTGTCCCGATCTGGTACCAGGTTTTTGGGCGTAACCTTGACTTGCTCGTGCCCTAACATGTGTATACAAACTTAGCAGATTGGTGCAGCAACAAAAAAGAAAAAAGCAAAGCTAAAAGAAGACAAGAACTTGAAGATGAAGGAGAGATTTTCTCCATAGGGTTCAGTTGAATTTAGGACCCCATGATTGAAACCTTGAGCAAGATGAGAGAAGGAGAAGAAATCAGCCAAGAACAATCAGCCAACTCATGGCTCTCAAAAAATTCTCCAAAAAATCACAAAACCAAGTAGAGTTCTTCAAACAACTCGGTTAATGGAGAAGCTTAGCAATAAAGTTACGTAATTAGATTTCTGAAATCTAATGGATAAAAAACCACTCATAATAGGCTCAAGAACACTTTTCTTCAACAGGAAAATCTTGTTCCCACAAATTTATAATTTTTTATGCATGAAATCTCAACATACACTGATTTTCATTTAAGAACTTGCAAATCGATAAAATTGCATTGGTAAACTTCTTCTAATCCGAGATGCATAATTCTCAATAATTTCACAAGATGAAGACAACAATAAGATCATCTCAGAGCCATCTTCTAAAGATCTGAAAACCAAGAGCATGAAGTAATAATTACAAGAATGAAAAACTTATCTCACATGCTTCAATCTTGCTTCACAAAGATCCTTCTATGAGTAGCTTTGATCCTAACTTCTTAGAGCATTCTTTTGACGTGGGCATCCTAAATTTGATGCTCTGATGCCATGTTGAATTTAGGACCCTATGATTGAAACCTCGAGCAAGATGAGAGAGGGAGAAGAAAAAGAGCAAAGAGAGAGAGAAAGCTCAGGTACAGAGTGGAGAAAAGAGAGAGAAAGACTTTAGGCTAGAAATAGATTCTTCCACGAGTTAAGAAGTGGAGAGCTTCATTAAACCCTTCAACCATGACCCTTATTTATATTATTTCCATTGCATATGAAAGGAAACTTCAGAGGTAAGCTAGGATCCTTAATTACATCAATCATGATTATCCAAATCTACATAAATCAAGGGAAGATTAATCAATTACATTAATTAAGGAAGATTGCTAAATCTTCCTACTCATTTGAGTAGGATTCTTGCTCGTGTGGTCATGGTGGGTCCCACCTTGTAACAGTTATAATTGTACTCTTTATTGCTTCCCTAACTCAGATAGCTCATAGAGACTTTTTTGTATAGACTATTGTTGAAGCACATTTTGCTCTATTTTCTGTGTGGAACTAAAACATTGAACCTAGGCACTTTTTCTTGGGAATGAAGCATCCCATTTCAAGGAATTTTAAGCACAACTAGGAAACCTAATATTCCTACTTCAAATAAAATTCTAACTAGGGCATGGGTCATGATTTCCAACAAAAACACTTGTGATGTTACACCAGGTTCTCTTGAAAGGTTGAAGCTAGTGTTTTGAAACCACCAAAAATGAAAAAAAGAAAAGAGAGTTAAGTTCAAGGGATAAAACTGAAAATGTTTTTTGGCTTTTGTGAAAACTGGCCTGCGTATTACCACCAATGACTGCCAAGTTTTAATGGCAATTGATTAACAAAAAAATACCTTCCTAGTTGACATGGTTTTTCCTTCAGTAGATTAGAGCTCATTGTTGATGCTGTGTGCAAACAAAATTAACTGGGAAAGAAAAATTACTAGTTTGAAATTATGTTTGTTGCTGTTCAAAGAAAAAATTTATGTTTGTTGGACTTTATAAATCTAGCAGGACGTTTTACATGCCTCTTAAATACTTCCGTTGGGCAGAGTTAATGCCCATGGTCATGAGTTGAGAATCTTCTATATGAACCAATTAACACAGATGTGCTACATGAATTCTGGAAACCCATGGAAATTCCAAATTTCGAATGTAGTTTTAGTTTTAGTGTTAAAGTAGTTGGAAATTAGAGGATCTAAAATCTATTTATGTAAAATTTGTTGGCAAATCCAGAGAATGTGAATCCGGTACAGTTTGAGAACCAAGTTCTGCACTATGTGATGCTTCCACTATCCAGGTTCACTTTGGTTTGAAGTGAATGATCTCTTTCATCGGGGAATAATCCATCCTATTGGCTGCACTCGATCTGCCCTTCAAGGTGGTGGCAGGCAGAAAAGACAGATTCCCTTTTCTGTTCTTGTTTTCATTCTTTTGTCACATTTCCTCTGGAGCCCAGTGGGTCAAGGGTCTATCATTTACAAGTAAGAGGAAATTGAGGAATATTTAGCTTACAAATAATTGATGCTTGGTGGCTTTGTTTTTGGTTCGATTTGGGTTTTTCCGGATGCTTGCATGTGTCAAGCTCATTGATGGTGCTGCCCTTCTTATTTTAAGCTTTTAACATGCAGAACAACTGATATAGCATATTGAATAAAAAGGTAGGCAATCACTATCAATTTGGAGGCCTGGGTGAAGGTTAAAAGTTTGTTTTCTGGAGCTGTTCTTGATAAGGCTCTTCACTGTTTTGTATTTGATTGAGCTCTTTTTTGAAAGGCATAGCTGAAACTGAATGAATGAATTTTTTCCTTTACATTTTTCTTGTATTGTACAGGTTACGATGATGTGTTTTCATCTTCATTTTGCTTTTTTTTTTCTGACTATCACCGACCCGTAGCATTAATGGTTTTAACAAATGAAATATAACTCCCATTTGTTTATTTGCCCCTGCAGATGTGCAAGAAGCTTGATTTTTGGCCACAATCACTTTATTTTGCAAGGGAAGACTATCATTACGAAAGCAGAACCATGCGGTTAGTTTGGAATCAACAATAGGAACTGCCTTCGTGTCGTTATTTTTCTCAAACCCTAGAGCATAGAAGGTATGGATCAGGAACCTAAGAACACAAAACTTCAGGATAATGATCTCACTACCCTTAATGAGCAGTTCAGATGCCTAATGACTCTTGAAATTGGGTCAGGTCTCATTCGAGTTTTTGATGGTACGAGTAGCAGATGCCAAATCTTCGAACAACTGAACATCTCTTGCATGCTCATCACTTAAAATTATTTGGACTCTGAATATTAAGGCTTTTGAGTATGAAGTTTAAATTGTCATGGAAATTCAAATGGTCTCAGTTAAAAGATTAACGAAATATGTGATCAAAGAGAATTAATATAGCAACATAACGACGCCAGCATTTTTTTTGTTTTTTTTGGAGAAATCTTCCGTTCTGCATTTAAGTAGCAGAGAGGACGGGGGATTATAAACCACAAGCAAATATGTGGTCTTAACATGAGTGACACAACACTTATGGCTTGAAATTGGATACTTGGTTGTAAGAAAACTAAAATTTCAAAATTTATAATAAATTAAGGCTATATTCATTGATTGGTTTTTTGAAGTATCTGACATGCTGTTATTGAGACCTGAGATGGTGATGGTCATCTATTTTAGGCTGTTAAATTTATAGGAAATATCATTAATTTATATTCAAATCCTTATTTTTAACCTTCTTTTGTTAGACATGATTCATCTTATTTCCTAGCATTTGTCAATGTTATTTACAACCTCAACTGTACTCGACTCAATGGTATCAGTCATTAATAAGTGGAACCGGGTGTATCTTGGCCAACACAGGCCTTCAATTTTGGTTCAAGGTTATTGGATGAGAGGAACGCGTGGTAGGGAGTCCTGCCTGCAAGCAGCTCGTCTCTCTTATTCCTAGTCCGTGCTCTTTTGAATGGGTCCGGTACTTCGCGTTTCGAGGCTTTAATAATGTCGTTAGCAGCTCCCAATTCCCGTTCTCCCATACTCGTTGTTCTGAAGGCATAGGATATGCTTAACTGGCAGTAGTCATGCATAATTTATTAGATCTTCTCGTATCAAGTTATTTCTACTAGTGACTGGTTCTACATAGTTTATTAGCAATCATTATAACTAAACTTTGAGTTATCTAACCACCTCTAGTTGCTTTGCAATATTTACCCATGAAGTGGTTCCTAATAAAGAAGAAACAACCTCTACCTTCCAACCTGAAAAATCAATTGAGTCCTCGCCCTTGATCTCCGGCTTGTAGAGCTTCCAATTCACACCGAAACTGAAATTGAATGAGGCTCATAGCAGATAATGGAAGAAGGCTTTCAAGAAATCGATTCAATTCTTGAACGAACCCAGAGTATACATTTTGGGAAGAAAGAACCAACCAGATGTAAAAACTCAAGGATAACAATGGCAGAACAAAGTTGTTAGTCTACGAGGAGGATCACTCATTGTGAACCTTCGAGTACTGACCTCCCCTGAGGCATCCTTCACTGATGCTGGAACCCCATGGAAAAGAAAATGAGAATTCGTTTCTCCTTTTTAGGGAATAATAATTGCCCATGTCCCAACCAAGACTAGTGGTTAGGCCTGGCATTGGGTTATGTCGTCGTCAATGCTTGTCCTTGTCAAAGACACTGGGTCCTCAGAAATCTTACACCGTATGGATACCCATGTTTCTTTGTATAGGCCCATTGGGATTAATTTTAATTAAATCGAAATTATAAGAGCGAAAGAGAATCGTGCTTGCATGATACGAAAAACAAATTAGATTATAAATAAATAAAATTTTAAGTTATCTCATTTTATTTTTATAATTAAATATTATCTTCATACACAATTATAATCTAATGGATAAAAATTAAAAATGTAAATATAAAGCCTCTGGTCGCCTTTTCTTTTCCTTGCCAAGATCTCCCTTAAACCCTAGAACCTCTTCTGTGAACACGAGCTCTTCCACCTCAAGGGTTTTACTTGCCGAGAGTCGGAGACTAGTCTTGTAACTCAAACCATGGCGGAGGTGAAGATGCAAAACCCAGAAATTGGAGGCGATAAACCAGAAGAAACCGATACTGTAACAAACATGGGACTCGAGAATCCGGAACATGATAGCAATGAAGAACCAATGGATGCTTCGAATCACAGTACCAAACGGGCGAGAGAAGACGTCGAGGTGGCAGGAGACGATGAGGTTCCGAAGAAACAGAAGTCTGATCAGTCGGTCGAGGGGAAAAAGCTTGAAGATTCGAAGGAAGATAATGAAGCGAAAAAGGGTGAAGAAAGAGAGGGGAAGGAAGTAGATGGTAAGGAGGATGAGTTTGTTTCCGTTACTCTTGGACCAAAAACTTTTGGGTCGTCAGTCGAAATGTTCGAGTATTTCTTCAAGCTACTGCATTCTTGGCCTCCCAACCTGAATGTCAACAAGGTACTTTTTTTTTCCGATAGTTATTTTTCGTTCTGTATCTGCATATGTCTTACTTTAGATTCCGTGCTTCTTCAGCATCTTATAATGAATTGAGAATGTAGTTTTGTGAAGTTTTGATAGGGGAGGAGTTCAAAACAAAAGAATCCGAATCAGTTATCCTCCTTAGTCTTTCGGTTTGGAAACTCGTCTCGGTAGTCCTGGCTTCTTTAGGAACACTGACATGTGGTTTTAAATGTTTGCTTCTAAACTACTTAGAAGCAGAGCACCATGAAATATGTAGCGAGTTGAATACGTATTCCACTCGGAAGCAGCTGCTCTCATGGAAAGCAGCAATAAAATCAATTTCTTACATCTTCTCTACAAACTTCGTCTCATATTGACTCAATGATAGTACATTTGTTTTGGTTTGCATTGGAAGGAAATTAGATCCGTGTCATGGAAGTGCTATCAAAGATCTTCTGTACTCTCTTTACGTGGTGTTTGGAAATTTTGTTGATGTTGATAGCTTCAGCATATAATTGATTACCGACACTAGGCACTGATCTCAACAATGTTTTTTGTTATACAACTTTTAATTTGTTGTACTGGCTGATCATTCTTCAAACAGGAATGAGGACACTGAATAAACATTTTTTATGCATGAAACTGACGATTGATGAAATTGATAGTGTTTTAGCAGTTACTTCCAACCCTTATTAGAAACACTGTTTTCTGTAACAATCTTGTGAAACTGAGGATCTATAAAATTGAGTGTGTTTTAGCAGGTACTTCCAACCCTTATTAGAAACACTGGTTCCTGTAACAGATACAGGCTGATATGTTCTTCGTTTGAATATCTAAAGGGATGAAACTATTTGAGTATCTGGCCTATGGAAGCTTTTTTTATAGCAAGGGTATGCAAATCAGTCTTGTGTGACATATTGTGTGCCCAGAATCCAAGATGTCTCCAATGAGACAAGACAGCAGTCTTATTTTTGTTTTTCACTAACACTAACAAATTGTAAAAGATCTCCTTTTTTAAGAAAAAGTGTAAGGAATCTGAAAAATATAAAACTTATGAATTAAAAATGAATTTGGCTTGGATATAGTATTTTTACTAGGTTTATCAAATATTTTAGCGAAATTTAAAGAAAAATTAAGAGACAAGTTGAGAAGTACTCATCCTTTTCATCTAATCAATTTCTTTTTTATCTACAAATACTTGGTGGTTTGTTAAAATTGTAACTAATGATCTGCTGACCAGTTTTTTTGTCATCATTTTTGTATTATGTGATTTTAATTGCATGAGTCCATGTGATTAAAATACTTTGAATAGATCAGCCTTGATCATCTAGTTGGAAATAGATCCGTGGGTATTAGTAATTGGGCGATTTGAAAAAAATCTTTGAAATTTGAATTGTTTTATTAATGTCTTTATAATCTTGTATCTTGTATGATGAGACATGTTTTAGTGCAAGCATATACTTGTTCTGAGAAGCTTGTAAGAAACATTATTTTAAACTTAATTAGGCATGAAAAGTTCATGTTAGCATCGTATAATATATCTTTAAGTTAGTTTTTTTTAATGCAGTAAGTTAAATTATCTAAAATAAAAAACTCCAAATGGTAAAACATCTAAATAAGTCTTATATTCTACAGTAGGTTACTGTTCTGTTTTGGGTTTGAGTTGCCTCATTTCCTCGTAAGACCCCCTGAGCCATCCTTGACCTTGCCAAATACCAGATGCTCGTTGGGTGTTTTTTTTTTTCTGTCACATTTCTAATGCAGGTCCTCATCAAGCTCTATTTTTGCTTCTATTTCTTTGACTGATTGCTTATTGTATTTCAACCGAGTATGAAATGTTTATTGAGAGCTAGGCCTTTTAAATGTCTTTGGAATTTTAAATAGATATGTTCCTGTAAAAATCCAGATTCCGTTGAAGCAAGAGTAGAAAATTGAGAGAAAAAAAGAGAAAAGGAGAAAGGAGAAGAAATTTTTTTGAAGAGCCTGAAAGGTTTCATTGGGAATTGTGCTCAAATTCCCAGACTTCTTAAATAGGTGTTTTGGGTTACAAATTAAAAAAATGCCCCTATACACTTAATAAACCTTAATCTCTTTATATCTCCCTAACTCCATGTCCTATATACATGAAAATTTAACCATTGGTATAATTTAACATGCAGAACAAGATTACATAAAGAAAATTAACCACTGTAGTGGTAAAATGACAAAAATACCCTTGGATGTATTTTCTAACACTCCTCAAGCTGGACATATATATCCAGGAGTCCTAGTTTGTTGCAAAATTATATAAATTTTTCTGTGCAGGAGGCATTCTCGTCTCCTCATTGGAAGCATGCTATGGTTGTTGCTTTAATCAAAAGCCTCATATTTTTCCTTAAGAAGGTAAATCCAAGCACACCTACTAAAATCATCAATAAAGGAAATAAAATACCTATGACCAAACTGACTAGTCACAGGACAAGGACCCTAGATGTCTGAGTGTACAATCTCAAATAGATAGTTAGTTTTACTATACGAGACTAGAAATAAACTTCTGTGATGTTTGCCCAGTTGACACGACTTGCACTGAAAAGAAGAACTAGACGAAAAGTTTGGAAAGACTTGAGTCAGTTTTGTTGCAAACGGATGACCTAGCCACAAGTGCCACTGTAGAGGAGAATTTACGGCATGTAACACCTGAATATTATTCTGCCAAGGGTAGCCCTTCTCTCTCACGAGCGGAACCAATTGTCTTCCTCGTTGCGAGATCCTGAAAAACACAATGAGTAGGATAAAAATGTGAGGGAACAACTCATTGACTTGGCTAGCTAACTAACTGACGACAAATTTAGAGAAAACTAGGGAACAAAAAGCACTGGCTGAGGAGACAAAGAAAGTAGGAGTAACATTGCCTACTCCTTTAACAAGAGAGGTAGAACCTACAAGATTAACTTGTTTGACACACAGCCTTTTTTAAATCGGAAAACAATGACTATATACCTGACATGTGTTTGGAGGCTCCTGAATCAAGAACCCAGGATGGTGACGAGTAAACATGATAAGTTGTCATACCTGAGTCAACACTGGTAAAACTAGAAACTGGGATGGAAGCATGAGTTACAGATGCTGAGATCGAAGCAACAAAGACTCGGACATGCGCTGAGCAATCTACTGCTGTTGTTGTATCAATTGTTGCATCTCATCTGGAGCACCCAGTGTAACCGACATAGAAGAATCTAAACTCCCACTTCCACTATCAGGAGTTGTAGAATTAGCCCATGCAGGCTTTATTAACTTAACCCTGTCAGAATAATGATTATTTCTGCCACAATGAACACATTTCCTTTCTGATTTTTACGTCCTCTACCTCTGCTAGTGTCTTCTCCACCTCGGCATCTACCTCTACCTCTAGAGGAGTGTTTAGGGGCTAATGTAGTGTTGGAAGCATTAAGAATAGTACCATCCATTATCTTACTTCTTTTACCTGTTCCAGGTACAATATTCTTCTCAACCCTCATAATCCAATTAAAAGTGGTAAAGAGAGTAGGGATTTCATCTGAAGCTAACACCTAGGCTTTAATAACATCAAATTCAACACTTAAATCATCCAAAATTTTTACAAGAAACAGTTGATTTTACTGTTTTCTCAACTCATTTTCATCGTAGTAAGTAGTTGATATACATTGATGTCCTGCCATATGCCAAGGAATGCACTATAATATTCTGTAACAATTTGATTTCCTCTTTTCAACCCAAAAAAATCTGTATACAGCTCATAAACTCAAGTGAGATTACTCTCCCTTGCATGTAAAGATTTTGGAGACAGCCACATAACCTTTTTTGTCTCATAGTTCATCATTTGATTTCTAAGAGTAGAATCAATATTATTAACAATCCAGGTCATAAACTTAATATGCTATGCCTCCCAATCATCACCTGGAGGCACTGAAAGATTATTTTGGATAAACTTCAACTTATTTCTACCCTTAAGATATATTTTGACAAACTTAACCCAATTATGATAATTTGGCCCTATCAATTTTTCCAAAATAATCATGATGGTATCCTTTCCATCAAACCCAAAATTTACTCTAGCCAGGGTATAAACTTCTCCTGTCTCAACCATAATACTGATATGTGCTCACAAAATAACCAATTTAAGCTTCTAGACAATTTCCAGATTTATCACCAACGTGGGCTCCACTCACAAAATTAAGGTTAGGGCACATAAATAGGATATGTGCACTTCAACAATCTAATAACCAGCAATTCACAATTATTTCAACCAATATCATGCAAAAGTGGTAGCAATTAGGGCTGACATCATCACTTGGGTGATGACATAGATGTCCAACACTGAGTTGGGTGACGCAGATCTCAAAAAACCGAATTAGGAACCCAATTAGGGCAATCAAAGTGTAGAGAATTCTTCAATGATTCATAAAGACTAGTAACCCTAAGGTTATGGCATAAGGTTATGGTAGAGAAAAGAAGAAAAAAACTTAACTTTGATGAACCAGTATCAAAACCCTGTAATTTTTCTCCTTCCAGTAGGTCATCCTCTTCAAAAATGGCAAGAATCTGTAGTAGAATGCTTCCAACAACAATCTACTGCTCCATGTAAAAATCCAGATTTGGGTGAAGGAAGAGGAGAAAAAGGAGACAAGAGGAAGAAAGTTGAAGAGTCTGAAAGGCTTCGTTTGGGAATTGTGCACGAATTCCCAGACTTCTTAAATTAGGTGTTTTGAATTACAAAAATGCCCTTATACACTTAATAAACCTTAATCTCCTTATATCTCCATAACTACACATTTTATGTACATGAAAATTTAACCACTAATATAATTTAACATGCAGAACAAGATTACATAAAAAAAATTAACCACTGTAGTGGTAAAATGACCAAAATACCCATGGATGTATTTTCTAACAGTTCCTTTTGTACTGAGGTAGGGCAATAGACATGACTTAATTTATTTGCTATTGTTGTGTCTTTGACATTTCTTTTTTAACCTATAATTTAACCTCTATGTTGTTTTGAAGCAAGGTGAGCATAACATAGTGTAATCAAGAATAAAAGTTTCAACAAAGATAAATTTAATGAAAATTTTCATTAGAAATGAAGTTAGAAAAGGAAGATACTGTTATTGTTTGACCACGTGGGTTCAATAAGCACCAAAACCTGCACTGGAATCTCACATTCTCTTACAAGAGTTTGGATTTGTTGCTCCAAATGAAGTAACAATTTGGTAGTCCTTGTCAATCACATGGAGGACATATTGGGAGTTGTATCTCATGTGAATGATATTTGGGTCTGCTCATTCACCGTGTAATTTGTAGGGAATAGAGTTTGGGGCACTAGCTTTAAGAAAGCATGGGGGTAAGCTAATCATTAAATCCTTCCGTATATTTGTTTTAGACATAATATCTTGTGAATCCCACCCTGAAAACAGTAGTCTTTGCCTTGTAACCATCTGCAAAAACCTTGAGACAGATTTTGGATTGTGATACTTGTAGGATTTTGGCTTCTCTTACATTCTGTATTGTAGAGAAAGCATAATGATAAATAACTGATAAATAACTGATACATATTGGTTGACATCAATTTTTTATTTTGATTAGTAGTTTTGTACATGATTTGGTTGTTTCTGAGGCGAATGCTGAAACTTATCTTGTTATGCACAGTACGAGTACATGGTGTTGGTGGACTTGCTCAGTAAGGGCCACACAAGTCCAGAGGAGAAGATCGGTGGAGGGATAAGCTCATTCCAGATACGTTACCATCCCATGTGGAAAAGCCGGTGTTTCTTTCTTCTGAGGGAAGATGGATTTGTTGATGATTTCAGCTTTCGGAAGTGTGTTGATAAGATACTACCCTTGCCAGAACACATGAAGGTACCCAACTCAAAACATAGCGAAGAGAGGAAATCTCATGGTGGTGGCCGGGGTGGCCGTGGTGGGGGTGGACGTGGAGGGCGAGGTGGCCGTGGCCGTGGTAATGGAGGTTCTAGAAAATAGTTCAAGAGAATATTGTTTAAAATCTTATCTTGATGAGATGGAAGCAAATAGAAATAGTTGCTTCCCCTACCTACTACTGCAAAATTTTGATTGCTATGAGTTAAACGACTTTTAAACTTGTTGTCACTGGATCAAGTTTGAAGAGGATCAGTCAAGTCAGCTGCTCAGCTCTCAAAAGTCCTATCTTTTCCTTGTAAGCAACCTAACAAGAGGCCAATTACCTTGATATGTGACCTTGAATTCTGCAATCTTTTCCTTGTAAGCAACCTAAAGAGATATATTCCCTATCAAGACCCTACGTGATTTAGACAACCGAAGAAATTAAAGTCTTGTCTTACTAGAATGCATTTGAAAAGCGAAAAAAAAAAAACAAAATGGTCTCTAATGTGTAAGTTGCTCCTTATTGACTTAGGAAAGGTTGAGCAGCAGCATTCACTGAACCATCATCTATGGATTCCATTGGCATTTATGAGGAAAGCATCACATTCCGTAAGAGATGTCCACTTTGTTTGGTGAAGTTTTATATTTTTTACCTTTAGAGGTGGACATGGATTTGATTAGAAAGCTCTCACCAAATCTTCATAATTAACCAAACCTCCCAAAGAAAAATCCCATTTGGGCACCGATATCATATGGGTTTTCTAGGTTCGAGTTCGAGTCTCCTTAGGCTTGGGCATCTCACAGAGTACCCATGGAAGCAACCATCCCAGGAAGAGTGACAGAACCAAGCCTTTCACTTGGATCTTTTCCCCACTAAGAAATTCCCTCGTTTTCATGGCATCATCAGATGTCACCTCCTCCACGCGGGTCACATTCCATGCCAGAACAGAACGACGGCGACCGAATGCCCTGTCCACCATCCCTTTCAGAGATTTCATTTCCGACCTTCCCCCTTTCACTTTAGCCGCACATGTTGGCTCTGGATTCCCACTCAGGGATATATGCACTGGTGTGCAAATCCCAAAAAAAAAAAAATTCACTTTCCTCATCTTTCGAAACGCAATTTCTTCAATTGGGCCATGTTTGAGATTCAAACGGTATTAACTGCTTTTAGGAATTCTTCTGTTAATTCTACTTAACACTGGTTTTGGGCATCTCCTTGAGCAAGACTCATGGTGGGGAAGGAATATTTTTCTCATTCAAGAAACATATTTGTGAGTCAAGAATCAGGTAGAGTCTATATTAACTGCATTTGATCAATGAGGAAGGTTCCGGTGCAATCGACTGGTCAAGCTCAGAGTTCTTTTATAATTTAAACTACTGGGAAATTTGAGCCAAGTCCAGTTTTGAGAGAATTAGACCAAGTGCTCTTCACCGGCATAAGAGTAAATGAAAAAAAAACACAAGCAATTGACGTGATAAACACGTTAGAACCAGTTCAACTCTCTAATTCACTTTCACTCTGAATCCACTTTCACTTGTCATTTCACTCAACACTCACCATTGAGACTAAACTAATTCAGTTGGATTTAAATAATAATCTTCTTTAGAGCGAAACGGAATATATCGAAAAACACTTTCTAGTAAATTAAGTTGAAAATGCTACAAAAACTTTTTCATGATTTCAATTTATTCGTCTACCATTCCTTAACCACAAAGAGCAGTATCTCCCATTTGACTGCAAATCTCCCAATCTTATCCATCTCTCGGGTAGCTTTTATCTTAAACGCTTTCAAGATGCTAAATCAATGAAAGGATGTTTATTCCTCCAGAACCAGCAAGCAGTTTCTCATCCCTGATAAGGATTGAACCAGGGCACAGGCATATTCTGTTACCTCTGCAACACGCCAAAGCTTCTGGGTTTTGAAAATGGCGTCGCTGCCTCGGTGGCCTTCTTGATCATGAATTCCTGATACTTGAGAGCGATGAGAATCGATTACAGGAACTTCTCAAAGTCAAGATTCCGGTACTTTCTGATCTGGCCCGAGAAGATGTTACAGATGAAGATGATCGATCACTCTCACCAGTGTTCGGTCGACACATTCTTTGTATCTCGACAGCCACAAATTGGGGAGAGGCAGAAAATCTCGAACTCAATCAGATTTCGTTGTGTGAGGTGGCTTTGACAAGATCCTCCACGTACCAATCACAATTACGTACGTTATAGGAACTGCATGGCCATGCAAAATTACCACCTTCAAACCCTACCCCCTTCACTTATTAAAAATGCTAAAATTATTAATCTTACCCTTTAATAGATAAAAATTTACTTAATTAGAATTAAAAAAATTATTCTAAACACCCCTTTATAAAAAATATAAATATATTTAAAATATTTTATTTTCTAGGCAGAAAAATAATTATCATAGCCTAATTTTTTAATTAGATAATTACTAGTATGGTAACGTGTGACAGATTTTCCTAATGTTTAAAGATGATTTTGTCTCCTTTATGTGGGTGCTACACATTTGGAGGGTTGCTTCAAAGCGATCATTAATGAGATGGGAAATGCCTTGTAATATAATCCAAGGGAGCCAAAAGCCTTGATTGCAGAGAACAGGCGGCGAGAGCCGAGAGGCTACAAGACTCAGACAGTGGAGACGACGTCTCGAGAATTTCAATTTTTTTCTCAACGCTCTCTTCCCCATGCTCCCCCGCCCATCCCCAACCTCTTTTTCCGTTTCGCTTCTCCTGCTCCTTGAATTAACGACACCAACCGGCCCTTCCTTTTGGTGGGTCGACCTTGACCCTCGTAAATGAATCGCATTCGTCAAGACATTGCTTGCTGTCTTAATTAATTCGTAACTGCTGTAGAGTTACCGGGTCAAAAACGAGCACCAGACATGTGGGTGTGGCCTGTGATCCCTAATATCTCCTCTCCCCTTTTCACTGAACCCAGATTCCCTTCAGTTTTCTCCGACGATTGACCAGAAAAAGTTATTTTGATTTTTGACTGTATCATGAGTCGTGATAGTGGAAGATAACTGAATATAAGTTGAAGCAAAAATGGGGCGGTGCCCACCTCCTAATCCAACTCTGAAGAACTAAAAAAAAAAAACTACCGACGGCATTCTATGAAGAACTAAAAAACTCAGCTTCATTCTTATACAAACAGACGCTTGTATGGTAAGGGACCCTTTTCAAATAAGATCAAATCAACCTGCCTTTCCATTCGAAATGGCCAAATCCTTCTCTCTGCGGCCTGTGTTCACTGAACTTCCACTTTGAGGATGGTAAAGGTATTGTGTACAACTTTGGTGCTTTTTTTCTTCAGAGGTAGAGCATCTATTCCCCTATTCCCTGTTCACATTATGTGCAGAAAGTACTAGTGATAGGAATCTAGGTGGCTTTTGTTACATAAAAACTCGTGTGGAATTAACTTGTTCACCCTAACTTATAACATGTCAATTATAACACACCCACCAAGGAATACTTTCAAGAAACAAGTAAAGTTTGAAGGTTTATACTGATCATTTTTGGTTTTAATAACCAACAGTAATTTATTGATCGATTTTAAACGGGTTGACAAAGATCAAGTGTTCGCGTTTTTTTGTTTTATTATTTTCTCGGTTTATATCAGGTACCTTAAATTTCGATATATATTGGTTGTTTGGAGGGGGAGAACCTCACCTATCTTTATCTGTCTCAATAAAAAAATCAAGCAAGATAGTTAATATTCAACATAGGTCACCTGGAATCACCTTACCTTGGATTAGGCTCACTAAATATTTTATACATGCCTAAATGATCATTACATCAGATGACCTATGTTGGATGTAAGATGCAAGTCAGCAGCTCTCATTGATAATTGTTTATGACTATATTACCACCCCATATATATGGGAATTATATAATATAAAACTTTATTGTATACTTAAGCTTATCATCTACAGTTATCCATATCCATCTGAGTTTGACTTGTCCAGCTAAAGAAAATAAAATTGGACACATGGCTAGGAGAGATATGAGTCAGTTTTGGCCTTCTCCATTTAATTTGATGAGAAGTTGAGTGTGAGATAAAACTTTCAAGTTAACAATATTCTATGATACCAACCATGGTAGTGCATAGTAGTGATTTTTTCACTGTTTACTCTCTCTATCAATGGTGTTAAGGTGGTGATGATCTTTTGTGACAAGTGTCTCTAATGGAAGCTTATAAAGTGTGGCATGTCACTATTATGCTTGACAGTGCCAATCAATAGGCAATAAATAGTCTAGGCAACATTTTAATATCTGTTAATGGCCTAATAGTGACCTTTTGTTCTCCCTGTTTTTATGATTTAAAGGATTTCCTCAGTTTGTATGAAAAAAGAGCATTATCCTCATGAATTCCAGAAGAAAAACTGAGACCAAAAAGTGGTTACAGATCACAGGTTCTCCCTTATCCTTAATTTCTGGCTATTCTAAATTATGCAGATAAAAGAAAGTTAGTGTAGCACATACCCATGTTGTGGGTCCTTATGGATTTTTTAATAGAATTGCTGAAATCATAACAACAAACAAAAAGCCCCACTCTCTCTCTCTCTCTCTCTCTCTCATATCTTCACATAGAAGAAAACAGAGCCACTCACTGAGATGTGCATCAGTTAATAAAAGAATCTCTCTTCTGTATTCTAACCTCTTCTTCCTCTGCCAGACTCTGCAACTCAATTTGCCCCTACCAAAATGCCATAAATGCCACATGGGTCCCCCGAGCTTTCCATTTATTGTCAGCCAACAGTAGTCAAACAATAAGGGAGGTCGGAAGTGAGAAGAGAATCCAATTTTTTTTCAACTTGTTTCAAGGATATGATTCCTCTACCTCTCTCCCTCTTTTGTATATTCTCAGCCAAATCATTCATAAGAATGATAGAGGAGAACAAGTCTTACGCACCCTGATCTAATTTTCCTTTTTCTTGGCAAAGCGGTGAAGCTCAAAGAACAGGGAGAAATGGAATTTCGATAGGGATAGAAGAATGGAATAGAAAAGAAGGAAAAGAAACTCATGGAAACATGTGGGATTTGTCTCTTATGTCTTCAAGTCAATTTTTGGAGTCTGGACCTTTCTTTCATTTTGGACCCTCCCTATTTAAATCAGGCTGTTGCTGCATCCTCTCTTTGTTCCATTCTTACACCAAATTCTCTCTCTTTCTCTCTCTGTCCAGTCTTTCCCCAAAGTACAGATCCAACTTGATTTGAAAAAAAAATAAGTGGGGGAAGAGAGATGGTGAGATTTGCTGCACTTCCCTTTTCTCCTTTGATCCTCTATTGGGTCCCTTTGGTTTCGTATTATGTCTCTTTGGCTTATTTAAATTTTGCATTACAGCAAAGCTTCTCTTTTCATGATCTGCTTGTAGGAAGAAGGTGTAGGAGCAGAGACATGGACGGGCTATGTGGATTGGAGAGGCAGACCAGCTTTGAGAAGCCGCCATGGGGGCATGCTTGCAGCTTCCTTTGTTTTGGGTACTCATCTCATCTCTGAAACAGAAATGAAGCAGAAGTATACAAATGAAAATTTAACAATATCCAAATCGAACGAACTGTTTTTCTCCCATTTCATTTGATTCTCAATGCTCCCATCCCTCTTCAATTCTCAACTCCCAAAATTTGCTTCAAAATCGCTGATGATCATGCAAACAAAACGATGACTCCAATAGCATTTCAGGGAATGATTTCAATCTTTAAAGGGTCTTCATTTACAAATTCTCTGTCCATTTGATACATGATGCAGGCGTGGAGGTGCTAGAGAACCTAGCTTTTCTGGCAAACGCAAGCAACCTGGTCACCTACTTGTCCAAATTTATGCATTTCTCCCCGGCGAGATCAGCCAACACCGTCACAAATTTCATGGGGACAGCCTTTCTTCTTGCACTCCTCGGAGGATTCCTCTCCGATGCATTCCTCACCACTTACTACATGTACCTGATAAGCGCTTCGGTTGAGTTCCTGGTAAATTCTCTACTCCACAGCTACAGACCTTCCAGTCTCTTCCAGATTTCCCCACATCCCCCTCGCCGGGAGATTCCCCGTTGCAAACATCCACTTCTGTTTTTCCGCCTGTCTTTCACTGTTTGCACTATTATGCATGGCTTTCCCTCACTTTTCAGTGTTTTACCCCAAAGCAAATAAAACAAAAGTTTGCGAAGCGATTTTCCTTTCGGAACAATCTGTCCTGAAACATTGAACGTGAACCCACCTCTGTACTCGATGTGGTAGGACGAGGGACGGCTTTTTCAGGCACACGAGACACGGCTGGTAGTTCCAATGGGCTGATAGCTTCGTGAGCATGACTGGTTTCAAGAACAGGGCATGCCACATGAGAGTCCGGTCCCTCCGGGTCCCTCAGGAGAAGCGATGGGGAAGAGTCATAGCATCATGAAATCGTTTTTAGTGGAATCAACGGGGACTTTTGCTTTTGGGCAGTTTCAAATCTCAACCACTCTTATGTATACGTTCACGTGGGCTTACCCATCCAGCGGCACTCACCTTTTCGTGGGAGTGGGAGGACGACGAGAAGCCCCAAATATCTCCATCATTGGACTGCTTTTATTATGGGACAGTTTCCCATCTTTTCTGTCGCATCTTGCATTTTGATCCGATGCTTGAACTTCTTTATCTCTTCGTTTGCTTTTGCTGTTCTGGAATCTGGGTTGTGTCGAGCATCAAGAATTCAAGATTCTTTCTAATGGGAGTTTGTTAATTTTTTGACGGCTGTGTTCAGGGTCTAGTGATACTGACAGTGCAAGCTCACCTGCCGTCACTTAAGCCACCTCCATGCAGCTCTGCAGCTTCGGGGCTTCCATGCCAGGAACCTGGTGGTGGGAAGGCGGCAATGCTGTTTTTGGGGCTTTATCTCGTGGCCTTGGGCGTTGGGTGTATAAAGGGTTCGTTGCCGGCACACGGGGCGGAGCAATTCGACGAGAAAACGCCACAGGGGAGGAACCAGAGGTCCACCTTCTTCAGCTACTTTGTGTTTTGTCTCTCCTGTGGAGCTCTGATTGCCGTCACCCTCGTCGTCTGGGTTGAGGATAACAAGGGATGGGAATGGGGTTTCGGAATCTCAACGGGGACGATTCTGCTTTCGGTTCCTCTGTTTCTCTATGGCTCTGCAACTTACAGGAACAAGATTCCTAATGGAAGTCCTTTGACGACGATGTCTAAGGTAAGAAAGTTTTGGTTTGATGGTTATTTGATCTTGGCTGATGATCCAAAATGTAATTTCTAGTTTCTACCTTGTATGCTAATTGAGACCGCCGCCGTTCACTTCGGTATCGGGTACCGGAAAATGAATCTTACAGGTTCTTATTGGGTCAATCTGGAACAGCTGCATCAACTGGGGAAGTACGCGAAATGCAGTGGTGAGCATGGCCACAAGCCCCGTCAATCCATCCAGAGCCTTCTCCGACAAGGAAGAAACAGAGAAATGCCCAGAAAAGGATGCAATTGAACTACCAACTGATTCGCTCAGATTCCTCAATAGAGCACTGGAGACGAAACCCACTTGTTCAAGGCTCCACTGCACTGCAGCAGAAGTGGAAGAAGTAAAAATAGTCATGAAAATCATCCCCATCTTTGCTTGTACCATAATGCTCAATTGCTGCCTCGCACAGCTCTCCACCTTCTCAGTGCAACAAGCGGCCACCATGAACACCAAATTGGGTTCACTGACCGTCCCCCCGGCATCCCTTCCCGTCTTCCCTGTCGTCTTCATCATGATCCTTGCACCGATTTACGATCAAATTATAGTACCCTTTGCTCGCAAACAGACAAAAACTGAAATGGGGATCACACATTTACAGAGAATTGGAACTGGGTTGGTGCTCTCCATCATCGCAATGGCGGTCGCCGCGCTAGTGGAGATCAAAAGAAAACGGGTCGCTTCCCGATCAGGCCTGCTCGACTCCAGTCAGTCCTTGCCAGTTACTTTCTTCTGGATCGCCTTTCAATACCTGTTCTTAGGTTCAGCCGATCTTTTCACACTGGCAGGACTGATGGAGTTCTTCTTCACAGAGGCCCCTGCGAGCATGAGATCCTTAGCAACTTCGCTCTCATTTGCGTCTCTGGCTATGGGTTATTATCTCAGTTCAGTACTCGTCTCCGTGGTCAACAGAGCCACTGGTGATCGGCCTTGGCTGTCTGGTAGCAACTTGAATCGCTACCATCTTGAGAGATTTTACTGGTTGATGTGTGTATTGAGCATACTCAATTTCCTGCACTACCTCCTCTGGGCAACCCGCTACAAGTACAGGTCACTGGGCAACAAGACCTATAAGGAGAGGAGATGTTGCCATTTTCCTTCACCAGATAACAACTTTCACGAGATGATTTTGCGCCTGGTTCATCTGTTATGAGCTTCTGTAACAATTGTCGGACTTATAACCTCTGTAGAGGATATCCGAATGTAAAGAATTGAAAGGAAATACCCAGTGAGTAGTTTAACAGTTCATTACAGAACTCACTTGTCTGTACCCAAAGACAAAAAATCTGTTTGTTTCAAAAGAAAGGTGCCAGAGTCACGATCAAAATGTTAACTCGTCGATCTCCTTTTGATCTCTTTCTTTTCTCCCAGCTCTTACTTTCCTTTTTCCTCTTTCGCTCTTTCCTCCCTCCATAAATGGTGAATGTCACAACCGAAAGGGGCACTGTACAGATGGGGTTAGTGGCACTTCAACATTCCTTTTCCTATCACATTCTTAGTTGGTCTCTCTTTCTCTAAATAGCTTTCATTCATGGATATTATAACAAAAAAGTTAATGCCTAGCAGCGATCAACAATAGAGTGGGTGAACTACCAGTTAGCAGCAGTAAACAGAGTCTTACCTGCCACCATCTCTGTAAATTAAGATGCAAGTAGCTTGTGACCAATAATCCCCACAAGAACATCTCCCGTCCTTGAAATGGTGAAATCTCCCTATCAAATACATTGGGTATCACCTTGGTAGCATCATGTCAATCTCCACAAATCCCAAGATAATTCATAACCCTTATAGCTAATCCTTCTCTAGATAAAATAAATTCTGTAAAAGTTGGAAAACATTCACATTTAAGTGATCAGAATTGCATATTTGGCATTCCTCAAATGGCTATTACAAACTGAGATCAATGGAAAGTCTCCAGAATGAACAATTTTCATGGTTTTCAAGTCCTCCGCATTTCTTATATCAGATGGAATTTCTTTTTTCTCATGTTTTTCAATCCACTGTTTCTCTTTGGTTCTGCTCCCATTCCCAATCCACATACTACTTTTTTTATGTTTCTCTTGCTCCTAGTTCCTTCCTGACCCTTTCAAAATTGTGAAGATCAAAAAAAAAATACTCCATAGAGGGTCACATGAAGCGTTTCTTCCACAACTCGGGCAACAGACCTAAAATTACAACAAGTATTGAGCTAAATACAGAACTATCAGAGCCAATGGCAGTAAAGTAATCCTCTAAAACTGTCTGCCCAACAGCAGGAGTTAATCAATCAAAACTGCCAGGTACAGACGCACAAGAGTCATGGTTTCCTGTCAAGGTGCAGGATTTCACCAATGACATTATGACATTTGATTCAATTGAATAAAAAATATGGGTACAGAAATGTGAATACATCGAAAAGGGGTATCAGGGGCCATTTTAGAAACATAATTTATGTGACAAAAAGAAAAGGAATGACCAAAAAACAAATAGATATCGTAGGCAAATAGATATTTTTAGGGGTTAGGGTTAAAAAGACTGGAGCACAGGGAAATAGATATCCTCCGTGAGTCTCAGTTACAGAAAGTAATACCGTAGGCAAAGACCTGAGATGAGCATTGTAGCATAAACACTAAAATCCGTGAAGGCTGCATTGAGGGCTTTCTGCACCATCAATCCAACCTCCAACGCCTTACCAACATTATCTGCCCAGTCATCTTCCTGCCCGGTAGTTTTACTTTCTTCAGTCAGTTCACTGCCTCCTTTCTCCAAAAGTATCAATCCCAGCACAATAGTTATGTCAGTTAAGAGAAGGAAAACAAGAGGCTGATGAGTTAAGAAGCTTGTTGGAACAAGAGGATCAGTTGTGGTTTGACTTGTCATTGCCACTATAAGTGCAAAGATGACATCACAAAATTGTCGAATGCTCTCAGTTGCTGAAATGGACAAGCTAAGCCGGTTGGGAGAAAAAGTTTTAGCTAGATAGGACCCCAGGCTGCTCTTATTGAACAAATTCACATTCTCGGAATAGGACTGAGATCTCTGCAACACGAAGAAAGGATCTGTAGGCTTCTCAAAAGCAGCTTCCGGCCGGGCAGCTTCAGAAAGGCTATAACTGGGCTGAACAGGAAGTGAGCTAGTTCTTTGATGTTGGTGAACTCCAGTGGTGGGTCCTGTTGGTTTCCAAACAGTATCAGTGCTTATCACAGCTTTCGGTGCCACAGAAGTGCTAGGGACATCATCCTCCCCAGAGGAACTATCTGCAAATATTGAAAAGGCTGGATGAGAAGCAGACCAAGGTAAATGAACTTAAAATAAAAATGAAGGATGCTTGTAAAAGATATATGGAAAAGTTTATTTAACACCTCCCTACATAAAGGTTTCCGTGGCCATAGGAACTTCAAATCATAAGGAAGGCCAAGCAAGAAATTACAATTGTTCCTTTCCCGAAGTAAAGATTCCACACACTGGCAAGATATCTCACTTACCAGGTGAGATATCATGGATTTCAGAGGGTCTGACAAGGTACAATGGGTCCTTCTCAGTAGGCCACTTGTATTGTATAATTTCATATTCCCATAACATACCTCACTTAATACGTGAGATGTCTCAGATCACATACTAGATTTTGCGCCAACCGGTATGCAACCTGAATCGAGCAGTGCAAGTGAAACCCTGTCCAAAGTAGTTTGATGATGCTACATATACTTCAACTTTGTGAAAATGTAAAATAAGAGAGAACAAAAAAGAGAAATTGAAGAAGAAAATAAGGGACGAGAAGAAGAAAAGAGAGACTTCTTGAGAAGGGTCTCATTAGGGGTCAAGCTTGACCCCCTTTTCTATTTATTAAGTGAGGAATGGTCAAAGTACAAAGATGCCCTTACATACTTAGAACACTTAAACCGTTATATCTCCCAAAGCACATAATCAAAATATAGAAAACCAAACCTACTGACATAATTAAACATGTAGAATAAGATAATGTAGACTTCAGAAACATCTTCTAATGAAAAATGACCAACATACCCCTCAATAGCATTTCTAACACTCCCCCTCAAATTGGAGCATATATGTCCATAAGGCCCAACTTGTGGTAGCATATCACAAACTTGCGTTTACCCAAAGTTTCAGTAAACACATCTCCAATTTAATCACTAGACCGAACATAAGGTGAGACGACCTCTTTCCTCATTAATACATCCCTAATATGGCACAAATCTCGAGGAACCTCCCCTTCTAAGGTGATGTATTTTCAATGAAGAAAAAAAACACAAGGTAGAAGCTTCCAACTACAATTCACTGTTCTGATGAATAAAGAGAGAAATTGAAGAAGAAAAGAGGGGAGAAGAAGAGGAGAAGAGAGACATCTTGAGAAGAGTCTCAACCCCCTCTTCTATTTATTGAGGATTGATCAAAGTACAAAAATGCCCTTACATACTTATTACACTTATGCCCTTATATCTCTCAATGTAAATAATCAAGAAACTAAGCCTAGTGACATAATTAAACATATAGAGTAAGATAATGTAGACTTCAGAAACATCTGCAGATGTGAAAAGACTAAAATACCCTTAATTAGCTTTTCTAACAAACTTCAAAAATTAGTTTCAAGATTTTTTCCTCTTTTTTTTTTACAGTCTTGTATGGCCCAAACTGGGGTAGAGGCACCAAGTTGGGTTCCTAGTGTGAGATCAGTCAAGAGTTTAGTTTCTACGTTCCCTCAGCTATGGAGCTTTTAGTTTATTGGTCAAGCACTTAATATGTGGTATTAAAAGAGACTACATCCCATGTTCAAATCCCATAAACACTACCTATGAAAGGGCTACCTGATGCCAAAGTGAGAGTCATCAGAAAGTGGAAATGGGTTACATGTTACAAAATGAAAGCTAACATAGAGGGGACCTCGAGGATATCAACATGGAAAAGTGGTAAATTGTAATGGTCCTATGGGGTTCAACTTGGGGTACGGGTATCAGGTTGGTTCAGCCTAGTATGAAATGGATTCAGTAGTTCAACTTTCCACATTCCATGCTCCGAAACATTTGGAGTATTGACCACATACCAAACATAATGACATTTGCAAAATATTCTCTTGAAGTAAAAATATAATCTTCCACAACCAACTACGGAATCATCTATAAGTTTCAAGAAAATTTTCAGTTTCTAATAAAAATCACTGAAGTTAATAATTTTAGCAAAACATGGAGTTTTCTAAGCTACCAAATTCTCTAGTAACAAGGTACCCAGCAACACATAAAATAAAGTAATAAGAAAGACAACCTCATAAAAATAAAAATAAAGAAGTCGCTGCAAATGATTGATTTGAATTTTCTTATCCTCAATTGACAAGACTATTCTCACTCCACACTTGGATGAAGAAGCAGTACTGACTGCTGATTACAGTAGTTACAGATAGGAAAAGATACAAAGAAGAATCTTCCGGGATCACATTTTTCTTTTCCATTTCAAGATGATTTGAATAGTGCTTTAAAATAAACCAATATGAACAATATTGCAGCTGATGTCGCATGATTGAGGACTTCAGAGATATCATCGTCATTCCACCATGTATGGATATTAACTGCTTAATCATCAAGTAGCATGGGTTCATTGAGAACGCCCCACAGGATGCATTATTGGACTTAAATAGAGAGATAGAGAGAGAGAGAGTGATAGCAGACATAACTAGGCAGGATCGTGCTCCTATTTGATACAGAAACGATATATCATGATCTCCAAAAACACCGCTGTATGATTTCATCATGCACCTACAGTCACATGGAACCAACCTGGACCTAAAGATAAAAGCCATACGTAACGCTTTTAACAACAGATGAAAATACAAAATAAAGAGAAATAAAGAGAGTATGGAATATGTAAATGACCGTCCAGTCTGTATAAAGAAGAGATGCGATACGGGATCTTAACTAGATCCACGGAACCGGACATAATAAAAGCTAGAAAATAATATGAAGAAGCGATTAATTATTTTAGGGCAAGACAAGCGGAATACAACGCACCGCTGGCGGGAACACGAACAGTTTTCGGAAGAGACTGCGAGTGTGTAAAAGCGTCGAATCGTCCGGCGATAAAGGCGAGGCGATCGGCTCCCCGCTCGGCGAGTCCCCTCCTCCGGGCCTCCCTGGCGTCGCTCTCCATTGATCGATCCCCTTCGTTTCAAATTTCAGGGATTTAAAAGAGAACAAGAGAGACGGAGAATTGGCAAAGTCCCATGGCCGGGCACAACCCCACTGCTTAGGGGTCAGTGCACATGACTCAAGACATGACATTCAAGTGCATTACACAGTTCATGTCCTGATATCGTTAGGAGGCGCCAAAATTCATGTCATGTACATGAATATACATGAACCAAAAGTTCATATGTAAAGAGTAACGGGTGGAAAGTGTTTTCCGCCCGATTTTGAGAATCATCCACTTGATTCTCTCATGCGGGCTCTCTCTGGCTCGACCGTCTCTGTTTTATTTTTTCATTTCGATCGTTTCATTCCCGCACATAGCGACTCTCATTCCCGCAGCCCTCGATCGTCTCCGTGAAGCCCAAGCTCTCTGCTGCTCGTTCTCTCGTCTCCGCCGTCTCTCTCCGGTCTCCCTCTCTCCACCCAAGTACAGAATGAAGGGTGTTTTTCAGATAAATGACAAAGAAGCCCAAATTATTCCAAAGGAGTAATTAATAAAAACAATTCGAAGATATAAGATGTAAACTACATGTAAATCATGGTGTTAGGACTGAGAATCAAGAACCCACTCTAGTCCCCAATAACTCACTCCGGTTGAGCTCGAACCAATGTAGGTTTGAGCTTGGTTTGACTTTAAAACTTTAAACTTGAGTTTAAGTTCAACGTAAGCCTTAGAATTGAACTCCAATTAGAGTTCAATATTTCGACATGAGTTCAAGCTCGAGCAGGGTTCAAACTCATTGTACATTTAAAACTAAAAAAAAAATTATATAAATCAATTAAATGAATTTGATGATGAGCTTAGTACCATTGAATTATACATTGTTTGTAGATGAATATAAGACTTTGTAACAAACTCAACTAATGTACAATTGCTAGTTTATTAAACCTAATAGATAAAATAAATTTATTCATCTCTAGAGTTTTTTTTATTGGCAAACAATAACACTAAATGCAGAAGGACCCTAAAGGGTTGAACAATTGATCTTCTTTGAAGTTTGAGGTAAATAAAAGCAATCATCAACCAACTAAATAGTCAAATAACGAGAACTAGTATAAAGGGTATATTCGTATAAAACTTTATGGTAACAAGTTGGCTCATTAGCTAACAAGCTGAGATTCTCAAACTTAGTTTGTTATACTTGACAAGTTTTATTCCAAATTTGAGCTAAGTTGAGTTAAAATAAAAATTGTATCAAGTATTCAAGCTGAACTATGAGGGGGGGTTAGTCCACAATGAAGTGGAATGAATTCTCCTCACATTACCTAATTCATCCCACTTATGGCGTTAGTCCAAAATGACTTGAATTGAAGTGAGATAACACCATTTCATCTCCTGGCAAAAACGACAGAAAACTGATTCCGCCCTTTTTTTCAAATCATCCACTTACCGCGAGCGACGGCGTCGCTTCTCCCCCCCCCCCCCCCCCCGAAACTAAAAATCCTGCTCATTCCCTCTTCTCCCCTCTTCTCGCTCAGCCTTCGTCTCCCGACGAATTTTTTCGCCCGACTTCTTCTCTCTTTTTCGCTGTCTCTGCTCCTCTCGCATTTGTCTGATGGTTGCAAGGGGGCATTACAGATGTATCTGTCAATTTGGGTATTTATTCATGTTTTTAGTTAAATGTTTGGTTTTTATACACGATCTACTTTGAGGATTAAATAAAACAAATGAAGATTGTAGAATTTCTATTAGAAATTTGGAGAAGGTATTTTGAAAACTCAAAGCCCATTGTGCATTGGATCGAGTGAAACGGTTTTTGTGCATTAACTTTCTTCAACAAAGGTTCATTGCCAACTAAATTGTACACATCATAAGTAAAGTAAAAAAAGTTTGATATCTTCCTGTTGAACTTGTATTTTACACTTTTGAGGGCAGTTTTTGCCTCCTGTATTCTTTCTTTCCCTAGATCATGATTGCAAGGGCCTCTCTTGTTTGTCCCAAAATATTGAACACGGTTGCAACTATATTAGATGGTGTTAGGCCGGCCTCTGCCATCTGATCACCCGGTGATCCATGGTCGATGTACTTATCAGGTAAAACCAATGGTCTCCACTGCATGGGGGAGCCACATTGTTAGTAGACATCAAGTACAAAGAGAAATATTGCATTGCATAGGAAGAATATGGGCATGTTACCTTTACAGAACCATCAAGAAGTCCGTCAAGAACCATGAACTGAACAACATGGGAACCAAACCCACCAAAGGATCCTTCTTCTTCTACAGTAATCAAAACCTCATGTGATTTAGCTAAGCTGCGAACAAGAGCTTGATCTAATGGCTTGCAGAAGCCTGTGTCTGCAACTGTGATTTGTAAACCATGTTGTTTAACAAGAGATGCCGCAGCCAAACAATTTTGCACTGCTGTTCCATAGCCCAAAAGAGCCACTCATTCACCCTCTATCAAAATTCTCCCTCTCCCAACCTGTTGCAGATTCTATATTAGATGACACTAAGACGTACAAAACTAAAAATGTTACATGAGAAGTACAAGAAAAAGCTTTCACCTCTAAGGGAATTCCCTTGTTTCCTGGAGGCAATTCGACTCCTACCCCGTTCCCTCTTGGATTTGTAGATAGCTTTTTACATAGTGATTAAGTTAACAATAAGATGGTCTCATGACCAGGTTCATTGCCAACTAAATTGTACACATCATAAGTAAAGTAAAAAAAGTTTGATATCTTCCTGTTGAACTTGTATTTTACACTTTTGAGGGCAGTTTTTGCCTCCTGTATTCTTTCTTTCCCTAGATCATGATTGCAAGGGCCTCTCTTGTTTGTCCCAAAATATTGAACACGGTTGCAGCTATATTAGATGGTGTTAGGCCGGCCTCTGCCATCTGATCACCCGGTGATCCATGGTCGATGTACTTATCAGGTAAAACCAATGGTCTCCACTGCATGGGGGAGCCACATTGTTAGTAGACATCAAGTACAAAGAGAAATATTGCATTGCATAGGAAGAATATGGGCATGTTACCTTTACAGAACCATCAAGAAGTCCGTCAAGAACCATGAACTGAACAACATGGGAACCAAACCCACCAAAGGATCCTTCTTCTTCTACAGTAATCAAAACCTCATGTGATTTAGCTAAGCTGCGAACAAGAGCTTGATCTAATGGCTTGCAGAAGCGTGCGTCTGCAACTGTGATTTGTAAACCATGTTGTTTAACAAGAGATGTCGCAGCCAAACAATTTTGCACTGCTGTTCCATAGCCCAAAAGAGCCACTCATTCACCCTCTATCAAAATTCTCCCTCTCCCAACCTGTTGCAAATTCTATATTAGATGACACTAAGACGTACGAAACTAAAAATGTTACATGAAAAGTACAAGAAAAAGCTTTCACCTCTAAGGGAATTCCCTTGTTTCCTGGAGGCAATTCGACTCCTACCCCGTTCCCTCTTGGATTTGTAGATAGCTTTTTACATAGTGATTAAGTTAACAATAAGATGGTCTCATGACCAGATTCTCTAGTTTGAACAGTGAAACTTCAGAAGTGAAAGCCAGAATATGTGTTGGTCATGATAACAACCAGAATGATTGAAGTCTAGATTGAACAATTCCCACCTAAGCCTGTTGAGACAGTGGTTGAACTATGACCAGTGCCAAAGCAATCATATTCACTCTCTGAACGTTTTGTGAATCCAGCTAAACCATTCGTCTGTCTTATTCAACATCTTATCACGTCTTCTAGTAAGAAGTTTGTGAGGGTATGACTGCAATTAGTATGTTAATTTATATTGAATTGTAATCAATTAATTGGTTAATTATCCAATTGTTAAAATTAATTAAACCATTATGTTTATTTATTATATTCCCTTATGCTATTTTTTAATTTTTAATAATTTTATATAATATATTCTAGTCACGTAATTAGTATATTAATTTATAATGACTTGTAATCGTTAATTGGTTAATTATCCAATTTCTATAATTAATTAAACCATTAGGTTTATTTATTATATTCCCTTATGTTATTTTTTAATTTTTATTAATTTTATATAATTTATTCATGTCACACGTAATTATTGTTTTAATTTATAATAAACTATAATCATTAATTGGTTTAACTATCCAATTTTTATAATTAATTAAACCATTATGTTTATTTATTATATTTCCTTATGTTATTTTTAAAAATTTTATTAATTTTATATAATTTATTGTAGTCACACATAATTATTTTTTTAATTTATAATAAACTATAATCATTTATTTAGAAATGGACACTGAAATCTGTTTTCCAAGCACTAACACTGGAATCTGTTTTCCAGCCACTTCAACTAGCCTAGACTAACACCCAAACATGAGTTGAAGTGGAAGCAATTCATCTTACTTCAATTCAATTTTCCACTTCATTTCCACTTCATTGTGGACTAACCCCCCCCTGAGTGACTAGCAAGTCAATTTAGCTCGGTGCCACCCCTAGACTTACAGTTTCACCACTCAGAATCAAGAGCAGACTTAAATTTCAATCCCACCCAGGATAGTTTATTCAACATTAAAAAATAACCAAAGATTATTTAAGATATTTTTTATAATTTAAACATTAAACTATCGATATTAAGAGATACAATTATTTTTTATATTTAATTATGTAATTCAGCCAAGAAATTTGAGTTTACTACAAAAATAATGATTCTAAGAATTTGATCTGTTAGCAAACATTCTGCAGTTATAATGAAGAGGATCTTGCTCTCAAGGATGAATGGGATTGAAACATCTGGAGATCAAAAGTAGAAGTAGTATTATATTAAGGTTTTTGGATGGATGCTCGAAAAGGGGTTAAAAACATCTTTTGGGATTTCTTTCAATTTTTTCCTAAATTGAACATTCTGTATTTACAGAGTCATATAATGTAGTTTTATAATATATTATCAAAATAAGATCTTGTTTTCCCTTTCATAAATTTTTTCGTAGTAATTTATTTTTGGGTAGAGCTACGTTTTTTAAAATTTGAGGTGAAAAAACCAGAGGGGTTCTTAACTTCTTCCGAATTCTTACACCCACAAATCCATTTGAAGGCAACTCCAATTCTCCACCCGAAGTCCCGATTCCTGCCTTCGTTCAAACTCTCCCGCTTCCCGATATATGTTATCGGTGTAAATACCCCGCATTCCTGCCGTCAGGATTCGGGATTTCGAGCTTGAATAAACCAGGTGAAACGTGATGAAGGGCGGCCGGAAGAAGAGCGAACCTCCGGCGGACCGAGAAGAAGAAGCCGAGGCTTCCCAGCCGGAGGCCGTGGAGGAGCAAGAAGGGGATGAAGGAGTCGGTGAAGGTGAAGTGGGGGCGACTGAGGTCGAGCTGCCGAAGCTAGCTGAAGGCTTTTACGAGATCGAAGAAATTCGGAGAAAGAGAATTCGCAAGGTAAATGGAGGAAAAGCTATTGTTTGTTTTATTGTTTTCTGGACATTTGGTGTTGCCTGTTCTTCGGTTTGTTTCGATTGCTGATTTATTCTCGTTTGTCTTGTGGTTGTGCTTTGGATTCCCAACAGGGGAAAACTCAATATCTCATCAAATGGTAGGTACGCAGAAACCCTAATCTCTACTGCTATCCTTCTTCACTTTCCCTGCTGAGGTATGAAATGCGGTTTGCTGGGACAGGCGTGGGTGGCCGGAGAGCGCTAACACATGGGAACCTTATGAGAATCTTAAATCGTGTATAGATGTAATTGAAGCTTTCGAAGAGAGGTATTTATGGTTCTTCTCCTCATTCATCCATCCGATATTTTCCGCACCTTCATCGTCATTTTCTCTTTCCCGGTTCATGGAAGAATGACACTTTTTGTGTTCTGCACTCCGAAGCCTCGGTTCCAAATCCACCCGCAAACGCAAGCGCAAGTCTGGTGGTCCTCACGTTCAATCCAAAAAGAAATGTGGTACTTCCAAATCAGAAGAAGCTGCAGAGAGGGTATCGACAGAGGGAAAACCAGCTTTTACTGAGGAACGGAAAGTGAGCCCAGCTGAGGTGGATCCTGAGAATGTTCAAGGACACGAATCCAATGAACAAACACCAGGAGGAGGTAATGCTACCGAGGAGAATAATGGTGACATTTCCATTCTTCTACCTGAAACTAGGCCTTTCGAAGAAGATGGATCTTCTGCAGATGGGGGTCTGAAGCGTGAAATAGTTCTAAGTGGCCGTTTTACTGGAGCCAGAAAGAGGAAATCTGGTTCGGTGAGAAGGTTCATACAGGATTCAGCCTCTAGTGATCCTGATGGTACAGCCCTGAATGCCGGTACAAAGACAGTGAATGGTAAACATGACAATTTGGGAACGGGAGATGGTGAATCAGTTAGCCGGGAATCAGGAGATCAGAATAACATTTTCGAAGGCACACCTAGTAACCCTTCTATTAGCAAGATTATTAAAACTATTGGATATGCTGCTTCCATCACCGATGATGTTGAAGATGTGTTAGTAACATTTATGGCTTTGAGGTTAGTTTGATGGTGAACGGCCCCATTTTGCATCATGTTCATTCATGGCTCTTTTTTGCTCTGTTATCATTTTTTGTGTAGCATTATTATGACTGAGTGCTTCTGAAATCATCACATATGCTTATAGTTAATTCATTAGCTTTTGACTGACATGATTGTTTTTAAACTTGAGAAGTGAAAATTGTACCTGTTCAGTTTACTGGAGGTGATCTTTTAGCTGCCCTCTGACCAAATTTATTGAACAAGTCCATAATGTGTGAATGGGGGTTTGAGAAGAAGATATAAGTGCTCTTTCTTGAGGAGTGTTTCCAGTCACATGCTAAGAGAGCTATTGGTCACAGTTCTTAATTTCTATATGACCAGCAAAGCTATCCAATTTGAGAAAGTGTATATCGGTGAAAATGGATGTGCTCAGATCATGATATTTGTCAGCCACTCATAGTGACTCATCCTATGGGCTGTGTTCTGCTAAACCCACATCTGACCTGTCCATACACTGCACTGATAAAGCCATCCCCTTGCCTCTAGTGGGTTGGGTTGGATAGGTTTTTGCCAACTTGCAATCCCCTTCATTTCACTAAAACCTTTGTAACATCTCAATTAAATCACACAGACAAATCATAAAGAATAAAAGTAAGTTACACCACCAGTTAAGAAACTTTTGAGAGTTCACTCTCATGTGTTTCTTCCACTGATACCCAACCCTCCCATCATTATATAAAGGCTTTGATGGTGGTGATGGTTGTTCTTTCATTGATATGAAATATTGTAGTTTAGCGATTCCAACTTAGCAGACATTTTTAGCAACACTAATTTATCCAAGGTTGCGATCTAATAATTTTATTGCTCAATCTTTAGGTTAAATTTCTGCATTGCAAATTTTGAAGTGTCTCTTTTACCATTTTAATTATGTTTAGAGATTCTTTAAAATTAAGTTATAAACTACGTAGTTTTGCAGTGTAAGATCTCCAGATCAACATACTTCACAAAATTCAATGAAGATAAAAGAATTGATTCCCACCATTTTTTGTTGAGGGTTTCTAGTGTAATGTCCTAGCTTTTTCTCTTGAGTTAACCTTATGACAAAATTTCTTAGATACTGTACCATTCCTATAGACTCCTGGTAATACCACAAAAATCATTGTGGTAATCTAAAATATTCCTGAATTTTGTGTCCTTGTCTGATTAGAGGATTAAGAGGGGAAATTGGTGGCTTCCTCACTCAAAATATCTGTGTGCTGGAGGGGATAGTCATCGGAAATGTGGGTCTGGGAAATGATTAATCAAAGGCTCAAACACAAGCAACAACACGATTGCAGGCCCCATGAAATTTTTAGCAGACTAATTCAACTAGAATAAAAGTAAAATTCCCTTGTCTTTTGGGTCTTTTTGCGTTTTATGGACTATATAGCTTGTGGCAGCTTTAGCAATCGCTTTTTTCTCTGTATATTCTACTATGAATTTATTTTCTGTCTCATTATGAATTTTCTGTGTAGTACATATTGGACTTTTTATGAAAAGAATACCTTCAAGGTCCTTGTGATGAAAATTTGATTCCATCTTTTAGTAAAGTTGTTGTTAGTTGTTCTTGTCATTTCTTAATCAAATGTTGTATTACTTTTTTGGCATGGAGATATATTTCCAGCGTGGGCCAATTGTTGCTTATAATTTGATTCTGGAACTTATTCATATTCTACAAAGGGAATGACTTGTTATCGTTAACTTTCAGAGAAGGATTTTTCTTGGTTGGACTATTTTGGTGTTTTTTGCAAGGGGATTTACTTGAGACCCAATATGCTAAGTAGATGATTGGTCATGTATTGCATATGATGATTTCTGACTCTTTTGTACCTCTACTTGCCATCCACAGGTCTGATGGGAAAGAGGTGGCGGTGGATAACAAGTATTTGAAGGCTAACTATCCACAGCTGGTATGCCTCCATTTGCTTTATTCATATACTTTGCTTAGGCAGGTGCTACCAACTTCAAATCCTCAAAAAAACTGAAAACTTTTATTTACTTACGTTGCAGTTGATTAGCTTCTATGAACAGCACCTTCGCTATAGTCCGACATGAGAAGACTGTAGTCCCAGTATAATACATGATGGGTGGGTTTGATTATTGCAGTAAAATCTTTATTGCCTTTCAATATACTTTTGAATTCCTCTTAGATGCCGAGCCTAGGTTTGGTGCACTGGGAAGGATCCTTTTTTGCTTAGGGTATAGAATTTTCTGTTGTCCACTACTTACTAACAGAGCCACATTTCCTAACCTTTGCATGATTTGTAACTTTTGGGACATAACATGAATACCATGATATTCTGACGGATGGATGTATATTGTTTGTTAAAGTAACAGAAAAAAAAGTTTGGTGGGAAGCTCGTTATGTGACATTTATCTCGCTTTCCATACCTCGTGCATTCATTGAAATGCTATCTTACAGGAATATGAACACAACACAATAGAAGTTTTATGTCTTGTATGGGTCAGTCTTGGCCTGCTTTATGCGGCTTCCGTTCAAGTTATAGGAACCCATTTCGGCTCTGATGAAATCTGTGTTGGGTCATCTCTGTCAAGTAGCGTTTCTCAGGTCGAACAGAGGGTGAGTTGATGACTTGCCCTCTCCCAAATCTAGGCTCAGCCAGTCAGTCATTTGAGCCATTTTGAAAGAAACGTAGTTTCTTTCATCCAGCTTTCTTAGGACTTGACAGAGCTTTTATTAAAGTTCAGATGTCTGGGGATTCTTTATTTGGATTTCATGTGTGCTATTTGTTTTCCCTATAATGTCAGATACTGTAAAGAGGGTGCTTCGTTCACTATGACGCAACATTGGCTGAGCCAATGAAAACGTCAGATTTGCAGTTTCGAAATCCTTTCCAGTGGCAACTATTGTCCCAAGAAAAAGAAAAATATATAGAAAACAGTGTTCTTGCTCAGAAAAAGGGTTCGTTGAAGTTTGCCAGACGAAAACGTCAGGTTTGCAGTTTCGAAATCCTTCACAGTGCTTGCTCAGAAAAAAAGGGTTAAATCTGAAGTTTGCCATCTGGGAGAAGTTTCGGGAATGAAGCATGAAAGCAAGAGCAGCCTTATCCCACTCAAGAGTTACAGAGCACTTCGTAAATAGAAATATAAAGGAAATAATAGTCTTTGTCAACGAAAATTTAAGAAATTTATAGAACATCGACTGAAATAGATTTTAAGAAATAGACCAAATCATCATGAAAAATCATTTTTAATGGCAGTTGTCAGTAAAATCGAAGTAATTATTTAGGCACAAGATATGACTAAATAGATTAGATATATAATAATTATTATTATAATAAAAAAAATTATTTACATATTACGTTGGGTATATATAATGATGATCCATGAATTTGGGTCAAGTTTGAAATTATACCCAATCCCATCTGTTTTAATTTGCAGATAAGATTGATCAGAATTGAGAGAGAGAGAAAGAGACGCCATTGAAGCGGGGCTTCTTTGCTTGTGAAAAGAAAGCCAAGAATAATGAATTGAAGAAGCTTATCCACAAACACCTGGTGGGCAGCAGCAGCAGCATCCGCACGTCCGTTCGGATGGCGATGCATGGCAACGACATCGTTTTCCCAGTGACCTCTCTGGTTCCGTGTGCTTGCAGTTGCGGGCTCCCTGTACTGCCATGAAAACAATCCATCTCCGCCACTTGCCACGGACAGAAGGAATGTTGGGCGGTTTCCTGTTTCGGATTTGGATTTAGATATTTACTGGATCCGGAATTATATTCGGATCCGCTCGAACAAAGAGATGCTATCGTTCCGTTCGGTAGCTACGTCCCAATAGGTCCGGGATCGGACTCGGATTTTACGGGTCGGATAAAATTAAAAATAATTATCAACCAACTACGCTGAAGCGAGTTTTTTTTAATCGAACACGAAAGGTTGGGAAAAAACAAACAAAAAAAGGAGTCGAGGTTACACGTAGCGCGATCCTTTCTCGCCCGGGCCCACCTCTGCCAACTCAGAGACGTGGCGAGTTTCTTTTGGCTTTCCTACCGCGCGGAGAGAAAAGAAAATTTTGAAAAGTCGTCGCCAGACAGGCGTATGAAGCGAGGCGACGGGGGAATCCGAGGCGCGAGAGAGCGGTGCAACGGGAACCGTCCATATGTCAAGTGGATCTCACAAGTGGACAGATGAGGAAAGCTACCGCTTTGTCCGAATCCGGCGGAGTAGATCGGTTGGACGGACAGATTGTGCTGCCACGTTGTGGGCCCCATAAAGCAACGTAGTTGTCAAATCTACGGTCGGCTTCCGATGAGATAAGAGGGAAGAGGACTGCCGCGCGAGGCACGAAACCGCGAAAAAGATGGACGGTGACATGACCTATCCACATGGTGGACCCACTTTGCATAAATTAGTAATCCATCTTAAAATTTGATAAAATTACGTATTTCTGATTAAATATTTTACTTTTATTAAATTAAAATATTACAATTATTTAAAAAAATATCGTGGTTCACCTTTTCTTGTCCCTATTGAATCAGGATCGTCACGAACCAGAGGCTACGAGGAGGTGACCAAAGATTTTTTATTGCTCGTATCTCACAGAAATTACAAGCAGCGAAAGCTCAATCTGGAAGAGAAAAAAAAAAAAAAAACGGGAGACTTCATCGTGCTGTTCGCAAATTTTCAACACTGCCAGAACCAGAAGGCTTGGTCCTCAAGTGGGTACGCGTAATTACACGAATTTGCAGGCGGGTCTGCGCAGGTGCCCTGTTCAAGCTTGGGAAAATGGTGGGGGGAAGAAAAGGATAGTAGAGTCCTGCTCACATTATCTGCTTCTTCCTCTTCTGCGTGAGAGAGATCCGAGTGATCGGTAGGATCCAGCAGAGACGAGTGCCCGCCGTCTGTGTAGTGCGGGCTATCAGAATCGAAAACGACACTGTCAGCTGAGCTCAGGTCTTCTTGTTTACACACGACTAGAGGAACAACCTGCTGCTTTGCTGAACTAACTGGGTTCTTTACTGGTTCATCATCTGGCCGTGAGTCGGGCGTTTGAGTGGCTAGTTCAGATGTTTCGGAGTTTTCTATCGTTTTTTCCTCCTTGGTTAGGAGCTTATCTGCAAGGTCATTGACCTGTTGGAGATTCACAAGTTCTCAAAGTAAGAATCTGCTAAAGATATCAAGGTAGAACTGATAAAAGCCTGTAAAACAAAAGTTAACTATAGATTACCTCTGTTTTCAGTTTCTCCTTCTCTTGGAGGAGGTTCTCATAGTCAATCTTCAGACCGTTGTAACTGGTTTTCAAGGCTTCATAGTCCTTCTCAAGTTGCTTCGTCTTCCACCGGGCTCGTCTGTTTTGAAACCATATTGCAACTTGTCGGGGCTGTAGGCCTAAATCCTTTGCAAGCTGAATTTTTCTATCTGGTTCAAGCTTATTCTCCACCTCAAAATTCCTCTCTAGGAACTGAACTTGATCTGCTGTCAGCCGCCTCTTCTTCTCCGGCTGGTGAAAACCATCATCTACATCATCGGCGGTTTCCTCTTGATCAAATGACTGAAAGAATGTTCTTTCCGGCACCTTCCCGCAGGGATCTTCAAAGTTCACCATTGTCCTGGTGCCTGTATGGAGATATCTCGAAGTTAAAAGGAAGTACACATGGAGATAGCTCTAAGATAAAAAGCACATTTACATATAATACGATATCATCTTTACTTTCCTGAGTTTCCGTTGATTATAAAACTGAACTGAATAGACAGAAACCACATCAAACTGCTTCTGATTTTGGTTCAGATATCTGAGGTAAAAGGTAACTCGTGACCAAAACTGTATTGGAATCAGATAATTCCATATGGTAATGGCTTCCAAGGGATAGATCATCTAAAATTTCAGGGTCTTTCCTTTAACTCAGAAATTTTGAATCAAGACTAGTGCAGAAACTGATACAATTCACCCAGACGCACAGACATCCAAAACTGGGAAAAGAGACGATGATATATTGGTGACAGAAAACAGACAAAGCATTCATTTTGCAAGATCCAGATCAAACCAAATAAACAAACATGAACGAAATCTCCTTACAGAAATTCAGACTAATCTATAACTAAAATAAGACCTCCACATGCACTTCCGATGAGGGTGTTCTCCATCAGATACCAAAGCAAATCACTTAGTACCAAACGAAAGATTAGATCCACATTCTCCTGCTAGAAGCAGAACCGATTTGACGAAACAGCTAGACGTGAAGTAATAGAAATGTCAACTCGAATTACGTAACGATCGATTCACGTTTTCTGAAAATCGAAATGATCAAGAGGCAGCAATCAAATAGACATAAATAAGCCCTGCTTATGAAGCATAATCCGGATTTTAGAGTGCAACATATTGTTGAAATACTGTAAGAAGCTACTTTAACGCGACTCTAAATTGGAGTCAAATTGGTTAACCGAAAAAAAGAAACGCGGATAAACGATTACTAAACAGGAAAGACAGAGAAAGAAACAAATTCAACAAGAGAAGAAAGTAATAACCATGAAACGGGATACCAGATGAAAAGAAAAAGAAAATTTACCATCATGAATAGCAGAAGAAGAGGAGCCCGAAGCGAGAAGGGCCTCGAGAGCTTGCGCAGAGCAAGGAATTCCTTGGTTTTGGAACAACATGTTCATATTGGAAGCCCCGTAAACTCTCCCACCCGCCATAATCTCGAACAGCGGCTCCGCAAAAGAAGAACCTCAAAAGAATATACCTCTAACCTGACTCCCCGCCAAAATGATGGCAGCCATGCCCTCGCCGGATCTCCGTGAGTGTTTCTCTACGACTTATGGCGGAAGAAGCTGGTGATGAGGATAGCGGAGATGTGAGAGGTCTGTGTGCAAGGATAAGTAACACCCATCACTAGTCAGAACAAGAGTTCACACTGGCTACTTATCAAAGAAGTGAAGAGGGAAGAAGAGAAGGGTAGTTCGAAGTGGAAGCTTTGTTCCTCGGTGGTGGTCGGAGAGCTCGAGGCGGAAATATATACCCGCCGAGAAGCGGGGGAGTGGACATGATGAACACTGAAATGACATAGTTACCCTTTTTTTCTTTTCATTAATGTTTATTAGTGAAATAATGGATTAATTGAGACTTAATTGACAACTCAGTGGTCTAATTAATAGACATTTTTAATCTATTTATTTATTGACTAATTAATATGTAAATAACCAATTGAAATTATTTACATATGAAAAATAGGTAAAATTATATATACGCTTTTTTGTTCATTAAATAATGTATGAATAAATATAATTAAAATATTGATAAAAATATAAAGCTGATAATTAAGGTGAAAAATTGGAAAGAGATGCAATATTTTCTTGCATTCCATATATTAATTAACTGCTTAGTGATAATAAAAATAATATAATAATATAATAATAGATAAATAAAAAAAATATTGAAGGAAAAAGAGAAGGGTATTTAAGGGAAAGAAATGAGATGAGAACAACGTGGGAGGAGGAGAGAGAAAGAGGAAGAAAACAAAGGCGAGGGCGTCCAATCAAGGGGTCCCTTTCAGTGAAGGCTCGGAATTTGGGGCGGAGGGGATAGAGGGGATGAGTCATCCCTTCTTTTTTGAACTAGAGTGGCTCAGGCTTCTCTGTCACCGGGCCCCGCTTGCCTTTTTCTCTCGTCATCCACTTCCCTCCACTTAACAAGCGTCGACTCCGCGCCGACTCCACCAGCCCAACCGTGTTTTGTGGTCTCTGACCCTCTGTGAATGGGTCCCGTTGGGGACAAAAGTTTGGCTTCTTCTCCAGCTGGCTGTGGAGGCGGCTGGAGCCGTGGATGGTTCGAATTCGCTTGGTGCCGCCTTGAACCACTGGATTTAGACGTTTTGGTAAGAAAATGGATAGACAAATGTCTGACGAGTTGAATCGGTTGAGTCAGATTGAGACTCGTGATCATCCTACAAACCAAGTTATTTCTACTAATTAAACCACGAGAATTGAGATTAAGGATTAAAAATGGTAGAGAAAAGGCATTTTCTATCCAATAATTTACAATCATAAAGACATTGTTAGGAAACTGCATGGAGATCACTACAAATGATGATTCCCATGTTCAAATCTCTCTAACACCAACAAAATCAAAATTCAACAAGTACCACTTCTGGGAGAAAATTCACTCTAAAGCTGGAATTGATGATCCAATGCTCCTTCGTAATTTTTCCACTGAGCATTCGGGAAATCATGAATCAGAAACTCTATTTTCTTTGAAATGGACAGCCATATTCCTGCTGTTGTTCTGATCATTTCCCGCTGGATTTCCTGGTGTAACTGAGAGACCTATATTTTCAGAGCATCGCCTCCATTTTTTAGTGGCTTCTGAAGTTCCCGACTGTCTTTTTAATCAAACAGATCTGTTATGGACATGAACTTTGAAGGAAATGAATTGGGTTCCCTTCGTTTACAGGACGAAGCGTCTTCCCTGTCCCTTGCCTTCTGAAATCTTTAAAGAAATTCTATTACAGACTCCTAGCTCCTCTTTCTGAAGAATGTGATTATAACCTGAAATATAACGAAATCGCTTATGTACCCATTATTCTCCCTTGTCATTACTCTGCGATTCAAACCTCTTGTTACTGAACGAGCTGGATCTGGACCTTATCTTGAATCGATCATCGTCGCCTCCGATTTCCGAATCTCCATCAATATACTGGTCGATGTCATCTTCACTCTCGCTCCCGAACCCATCAACGAACTTCAAATTTTCTCCGGGATACCTCTCTCGGAATGCCCCCACCTCAGCCTCTAATGCTTTGATCACCCTTTGTCGCTTACTGAGAAGCTTCTTCAATACCTGGAGGGCTTCTTGGTCGTATTCGGCCTGCTCCTCCATCATCCTTTGGTACTGCAGGGCATTCATTTGCACCGCGGCTTTCTCCTCCTGCAACCGGGTGATCATGGCCATGGCCTGGTTCGCCGCCACGGTGGAGGCGCTTCTCTCTTGTTCCAGCTCCGCGCACATCCCAAGCAGGGTTTTACGGTCGAGGCGGACCTGCCGTTTCAGCCGGTGGAGCAAACACTCCCCGTCTGTCTTGCCTCCCTTGAACGATTCAGTGCCAATGTCGTTTCTCTTCATGGAGAGTCGCTTCCGGAGCATCGATAGACGGGGGCTCGGTGTGGCCGACACCCTGGGAGCATCCTGAAGAGGTTTTCCCCGAATCCGGATTGCTCCTCTGTTGACGCTGATCGTCAGATTTACGTCGCTCGGGTCGAACGTCGAGGCTTCTGCTGCGAGGTTAATTTTGTAATTAAAAAAATTAAAGCATTTAAATAATTATTTAACTATTAATTATATATTTTCTGTTTCCTGTTTTTACTATTACCGAAAATTACATTTTAATTACAAAGATTGGATAGAAGAGAAGCTTAGTGTCTGACCGTTATTAAAATTATCTCGCAGCCCGGATCCAGCGAAACCGCTGAGCTGACCCAGAGAGAGGTCATTAGGTCGGTTCAACTCTCCCGAACCCAAACCCGGGTAACCAGTCTCCTTCAAACCGGAAACCATTGGCCCTCTTCCACCACCCCGATCCGCCGAATCCGACGGCTGTAACAAGCACACTTGCTCGTCGCAGCCGTCGGATGCAGTTTTGTCCAAGATCACGGCGCATCTCTTCATCTTGGTTGGCCCGGTCGCGTCGTCGGTCTCCGAGGGCACCGCGCTGGATGACTCGTCCTCCTCCTCCGCCACCTCCGCCACCTCTGACTCCGTGTCCGACGTCAGCCTCAGCCCCTGGTATCTCACCTGCGCAAAGGGGTGGAAACCGCTGGCCTCCCCGTCCACGGCCATCGTCGAGGGCATTGTGGTCGGCGTCTCGGGGCCGTCTCCGGTGCCGGAGAGCATGCGGAGCAGCCCGGGGACAAAGGAGGATTTGATCCTCAGCTGCTCCCCGCAGCAGGAGCACGTGTGCGCCCCGGCGGTTCCTGCACGCGGGCGGTGCTGAATCTTCAGGTGGTCGTCGTCGAAGTCGGCGCCGAGGATGTCAACGAGGTTGCGGTAAGTGTCGGAGGTGGTCCGGTTATCGGTGATCGCGAAAGAGAGAAGGCAGCCTTTGCACATTCTGCTGACGTTGGCGAGGCGGCGGTGGACGTGGCAGTAGGCGAGGAAGGAGACCTCGAGGGCGTGGGAGTCGCAGATGTTGTCCTGGTAATAGAGGTCCGGGTCGTGGCGGGTGAAGAGGTGGTCGATCTTGGTGCAGAAGAGGCAGGGAACTTTGAGGCCGAAGAACCTGGCGAACCCTTGGGAGAAGAAGGAGATGAAGCCGTCGAGAAAGAGGAGAATGATCAAGAAGCATTCCAGAAAGGCGTAGACCACCCACGCCGGGAACCTCCCGAAGTTGTCACGGATGAGGTCTACGAGGCTCGCCATGGATGATCCGAAAATGAGATGGAACTAAGTTGAGACGAACGATCGAATTCCCTGAAACAACTTCAGAGGTCGTCGTCGTGGGAAGAAGTAATCATCTTGAAACGTGACAGAAGAGAAACTGGGAGGAAGACGAGGCCGGAGGGAAATTTACGAAGATGGAGAAGATCATGATCTTGATCAGAGGAGGAGAGAGCCAAGATCATGATCTGTGAGCGTTAGAGAAAGGGAATGGTTTTGGTTGGCAATGTTCCAATAAAAGCGGGGATTTGGAGGCCCAGAGTTTGACAGGATCGCCCTATTTGTTCGTTAATGGCGTCGAAATAACTGTCAGGTAGAGTCTTCCATGAAAGGGATGAAAGGGAGCCCTATATTGTTAAGGTAAGAAGTTGGATATATTTATGCATGGCATGCACGTAGGTTAAAATAGGTCAACTTTCTGGAAATTAGCAAAAAGAAAATCCTCCTTTCAAAGTTACCATTAGAAGAAACATGAAATGTTAATGTTGAAAGTACATTACTTAGCTTGTCCGGAATTGTTGAAGAATTGGAACATCTAGGAATTTTAATTCCTGTTGAGTGCAAAAGAAATCAATGGTCATTTCGAATTCCAGGAAAAAACCAATTGTTGATCTCCTGCTTCTGGAATTTAAGTTCCATATATTTCATCTTTGTGTCTCTATCCTTAATAGAGAGGAAGGGGAGGGGAATGAGGGTTCCTTCGCATGATCCTTTCTCGATTTTTTTTTTCAGTCAAAAGATTTTTACTTTCAAAAGCATATATTTTTGGTAGTTGCAATAATAAAATTTTACTTTCAGCTTTCTTTTGCTTTGATACTTAATCAGGGCTAGCAACTTGAACCAATTATTGTTCCACGACTTCACATGCCCTAGCACAATAAAAACAAAAGAAAACTTCTTATCCATTTATTCAAACACCTTTCATTAAACTGAACCAATCTGTATATGCTTATTTTAGGAGAATACTGTGACTCCTTGACATCTGAAATCAAATGATACGAATATACTTTTTTGGATTTGATTTTGAAAGACAGTAAACAGTTAAATATTATGTAAATATGACTCACAGATTAATATTTAATGTTGTTGTAAATTAATTATGCACTTATGTTGTAAAACATTCAGAAAATTTAACAAACGTAATTAAATTAGATAATTCGGAGTATTGTACAAGAGAATTGGTATGCTGTTACAAAATTAAGTAACAAAAGTTCCTATAACTATCAAACCTTTGACTTAATGAATTCTTCTCAAGTCCGGAGAAACGTGTCGTTTTCGGCTAAAACCAAAAGACAAGAATTGACACATTATATATGATAAGCTTCCGGCGCGCTTCACACCGAATAATTGGCTCAATATATCTAATCTCGGACTGAGGTCTCAAGGCATCTAGTGCACCATCTATACAAAATATCATTAATTTTCTGGCAAGGGCTTTAAGAGAACATACATGAGCATATGATTTTGTTGTGTAGATCCAAAACTGGAATATTGAAAAGATAATTCTTCCGATTACCATTAACATAAAATACCGCCTTCCCAACCACCACCACGAACGTGAGGCCTCGTTCTTCTGCTCTTTTCCGCATTTTTCACATAAGATGGTGAAAAGAAACGATATTTCCTGTTATTGCTGCTACCCTTTTCTTAACAATATAAAGACGATGGACAATAAAATTCAAGTCTCTCTAACTTGACTACATACAAAAAGCAGCAGCAGCAACCGCCAGTATCACAGCTCCAGACAAAAGAATGACTGATCTCTCCCACATACCAAAACTCCTCTTTTCTAAGACATCTACAGACTGAAAACAGCAGGCAGAATCAGGAAGCGTTAACAACAAGATCAGGTGGGAATTGTATGGAGAAGTAGATTACAAAAAATAGTCGGGAGTTTTGCGAGTAGTGTCAGGCTCAATTTGCCGTGGAGCTGGGTCAAACTGGAGGAAGTTCTGCTCCATAGTTTCCCCGATCTCAAGTATGGCCGCCATGTTCCCACAACGATAACAATAGTTTGGAGCACTAAATACCGTCACAACATTCTTATCCTGTAAAATGAAGAAATGGCGGGAGTTTCACATTCAGCCCAGTGGATGAAAATAATATTTCAGTTAAAGAAGGTTGCAGTTAGACATGAATACAGGTTCTACACTTTTGGAAATTAAATAAAGAGGCAGTAAAAATGCAAATGCAATTCTGCAAACACCATAAATAGAATAAAGAAGTGTGCTTCCTTAGGCAAGCATACAATCCATACAAGACCAATACACACCTGACACCAGTTGTAGCCTTCCATGACAAGCTGATGGGCTCTGGCAACAAGCGTGAGACCATTAGTATGATTAAACTGCGCAGCAATATCTTGTCCAAAGGTGTAACCTGCGCCCCTAGGAGATATGCCCCACCCACATCGGTCATCTGGGTCAGACCACAAAAGGTCACACATTGGACCTTCATGCGGAACCTATATGAGTCAAATGTTGAAAAAATGCACCAATTTAGGGACAACATAGAGAAAATGAAGAAGCTCATGGCAAACAAAACAAGAAGCTCTCTGAGTGAGAAGAAATTAATTGAAGAGCAACATTCTTATAACTAAAATAGAAGCTTCTCACAGATAGAACGAAACTGTTGCAGCAAAAAGACTGGAATCCATACCTCCTGAATGCGATCAAGGGCACGGATGTTATCTAATGTATCCAATGATGGGGAAAGTCCCCCGTGAAGACAAAAGACCTACATTAGACATGATAACAGTCAAAGCTAGTACTAATCAAAATCAAAGTCAGAAGTCATAGATGAAAATTTTTGGACCTGACTCTCAATAAGGGCTGTAAGCGGGAGATAATCAAAAAGGTCTGTAAAGTACTTCCAAACATTTGCATTTCCGTACTTCCTCAAGCACTCATCATAAAATCCATACCTGTAACCATCACCCAAAAAGTTAATAACTCAAAACAACCTCTGATGGAAGAGGTGGCAAAAATGCAGGTGCTACACAGCTATTGTAATAGTAAAATCCCCAGAAGGAATATCTTAACGAGACCTGAGCATCAAAATTGAGTTTTGCTTGAAATAGGACAGAGACATCATGCAATACAGATAAACATCATGTAGACATGATACTTCCAAATTGAGAAGCTACAATCAAATCCCAATAAAATTGGCAACTCGATGCTCTACGCTCAAAGATCCAGGTGAAATTTAGTTTAAATAACTTGAACATAGAAACAAGTGGCAGGACCTATGGTTAAATCCTTTCCTTTTCCTCTCCTGACCAAGATACTGTCATATGTTCCTTACTCCTCTCAGAGAAAGTCATATGTTTTTTCCTCTTTACATCTCCAATACATGCCATTTCTAATCCTTCTGTAGATTTCGTAGAAGAAGAATTGCAAAAGCAAGAATTTATGAAATGTCTCAGAAGAGTCACGAATTATACAGCAAAAATACACATAAGTATAAGCTGCAATTTCTTCTATAATGTACATCAGCAATGTGGTGTCAACAAAGAACTTATGAAGTGCTTGTATTTAGCCACTACTGTAATGATAAGTACAGGCACAGGCAAAAAAGCCAGTAACCTTTCAAGACTCAATCATAGGTTCTTCTCTCCATCGGAACAATAGGGCCGTTATGCTCAGTACTAAACTTGTTGAAGAGATGAAATATAACTAAGGTATATCTTTTTGATCAGAGGTTGAATCGATCATCAGAAGAAGAATTAGGCCAAAAATGAGGATACATTCTGGGAAAATGAAACTTCCATGGAAGAGAAGCAAATGAAACGCTTTCATAAAAATTCTCGTCGAATCGAGAATGAAGTTTTCATTCTGTACATGCCAAATCATGAATTAGTAACTGCATCCAATCTCCAAAAAGTCCCAATTGTTTTGAACTTTCGATTTTTTGAATGGGATATTTACGGAAAAAGTAACCAAATAAAAAAGTGTACCTACAAGGCTTAGCCTATTGCCTAACCATGTGATATAGGTTGAGCAAATCCTTTTACCCCTAGAGAAAGAAATAAAAAGTACAATCTCAGCTATCTGTGGCACTTCAGGGCACAAGGCACCCCCCACTGTACTTACTAGGACGGGAAACAAGTTTCTGAAAGGAAGTCATCTTAGAAGGCATTAGGTCAATCTGTATGAAAGACACCAAATTATTTCAAAATTTTCAATAACAAGCTACAGCTACTCAGCAAATATTAAGTTCTTGATTGTTTTGCCATTTTCAGCTAAATCATACCACATCAGAATAGAAACTCAAAAGCTGATTAACGGTTCCAAAAGAACAGTAAAATATGTATTACTCCTTAATACCGCCAAGAAACAACTATTAAACTCACTTTTTGCACCAAAGAACAGACAAAGACCAAATAAACAAAATAACAACGAAAAAATTCTTTTTTATGAAACAATAGAGAATAATTTTTTTTATAATGTCAAACGATTACATTTCATCATCCTTTAAACCAAAAAACAAATTCATTTCATTTGAAACTGAACAAGAGTATCCAAAAGCAGCAAATCCTAAAATGTTCTCATATGCAAAGCCTGTAACTATATGATAGTTCAGAAAGTGTAGTCCTCATGCTACAACTATCAGGTACAATAAAAACATGACTGAATTTTAGAATCATCACATCCATCATCATCATCACCAGACTATCATCCCAACTCATAGGGATCAGCTTCACAAAACCTACTCCATTTTGCAGGTTTTCAGTATGAAAATAGCATTAAACAAAGACATAATGTTCTAGTAGCATTAAAACATGAACCACCAGAATTTTGTTTTGTTATAAAAAGCAATTCTCAGGACCATGGCTGAGTGAAGGGAAGATCGTACACTTGAGTTATTTGCCGGCTCTCATGGTTTCCTCTCAGAATAGTAATCCTATCTCTATATCTGACTTTCAATGCCACAAGCAGTGTGACAGTCTCCACTGAGTAATAACCACGATCTGCAAAATTACGAATATGAACTGATAAAATCATTATGCAATATGAAATTTCTAACAATCTTAACAAAAGTGTAGCCTATAAGAGAAGACAACAAATGCAATACGCTTCCCTATTTTTTGCTACTAAAAAAAACAGTAACACCATCATAAAGAAGAGATAGAAAATGAAAAATCCAAAACTACTTTAAAAGTTAATGATTTACATAAAAAGAAAGGACAGAAGAATACATAAAACACATATCGAACAAAAAGTACAATTTCACCAGATTTTGGTACAATGTCCTCAAGCACATACATTTTTTTGAAGAACGTCCAGCTCATGCATTTAGTAAAGTTGTTCAGAAAGCTGAAACCTCTAAACTTTATATTTCTCATAGACGATGACATAGTTTTGCAGAATAAGAAACAAATAAAAGACATGATTACAATGCAAATAACTTACAAAGATAGTACCTGCATATGGCATGCTGCTGTACTAAAGAAGAAGAAGGGAGAGATCTAGCAGATTAAGGATTGATTTAGTAATGTTCCATACAAATTTTATCCTCTACTTTGTAATTAAATTTCTGTCTACCATTTGTTCATTCTTGTATAATGTCATTAAAAAAATTATGCTCTTGTATGATAATTCCTGTTACGTAATTCAAGTAAGAAACAATCTCCTTTGTTACATGCTCCTAGAAAAGTATCTTGACATGGATCCGACCAATAAAGTTCTCGACAAGCAACTGTAAAACAATAATCTACATAACAGAGATTATCATTGTTGATAAATCCACTTATCAGCCGTAAAAAGCACTTGGGGATACTTTTTCTCTAACATTCAAAAATAAAACAGAATGATCAGTATTCTAGTCTCAATCTGGCCCCATCTCATGGGAAAAAACGACAGTTTGTTTCTGGTTCTATCGACACAGTCATAAACAGATCAATCAACTGGTTTGCTTATGTTTAGAAATTGATATATTCCCAACTTGGGAAATTGATCTTTAAAACTAGCAGAACAGAGGAGACAAATAATCAAAGAACGAATATGGACTTGGCGATTTCCACCAAAAATTTCAGGGTAGGTTAGATTTTCAGATTTTCAGACTGATATTTAATATTTTAATAGTTACCAAGGTTTCTAAACTTTATTGATAAAGAAGGGGAATGTTACAAACAAAGGCATCCCTATAGAGGTTATACAACAGGAATATAATTACCCACAACAAGACATTTAAGGTTGAGTTCCGTCCTGAGAAAGAGAATCAGTAAGGTATCTTGCTAGCAAAGCAAGGAATGTGACACCAAGAACTGACCACTGATCAGCTGAGGTCATGGGTTTCATTTAGGATGTTCAGAAACAATTAATCATAACATACAATTATCAGACTGAGATTCTAGAGAAACAGACAACGATATTCTAGAGAAACCGTACTTTTTTTGGAATAGGGAATTTTACCAAGCAAAAGCCATCATTACAACCAGTATCCCAAAGCCAAAGGAGTAAGCCTTATCAGCAAATACAACTAAGCGAGAGAAAAAAGAAACAACTACTAAGGTTTACAAGATAATGAAAAAGTGTTCAGATGGATAATAAACAATTAAATAAGTGAGGGAAGAACCCTTTCAAGAGTAGCCTCACTTTAATTATTTGAAACTAATTTCTTGGTTACACCTCTTCTACACAGACAAATGCTTATCCATGACTACCAAGTATTGCTGGACACTGCCAATGTACCAATTCCTATGAAAACTTTCTTTTGTATCAGTTGCTTTTGTTGCATGCCATGTTTCAGTATGCTCAAACAGATTTAAACTTACAAAAAAATTTAAAGGACTTGCTCAATCTAATGTACATTCAGAAGGGGGAGCCACCATCGTCGGGTCCACGTCAAGAAGTATGTGCAAAAAATTATCATGACAGTAGGTAACTCAATCAAGACACACAAATGCAATCCAAGTATGAATTCAGTCGACAGTTTTAACAATAAAATCTATCAATAAAACATATTGACATATACCACACTCCAAACCCAGGAGACATTTGAACTCAAACCTCAAACTAGACAGTATTTCCCACTCCCCTCCCCGGAAAAAACAAAACATAAAAAATCAAGCGGTTATATAACTCGCCTCTGGTGACAGCGCCTACCAAAGAACCAAGCACATTTCCGTAATACTGTTGAAGCCATCACGTACAAAGCCCTAACGGACAAATGACTAGTCAATACCGACAACGAAAATGATCGTGCTCAGAACCATAATCCGATTACTACAAGTTGATCAACGTATGCCTCGAGTAAAAAAAAAGTTATATAATCCTAATGACTAAATTGAAAGGCATAGAAACTCAATTACCAGCGTCCTGGATAGACTAACATCCAAAACAATCAGAAGACAGTAAGAATAACCATGACAAACAGATAAACCGATCGTCAAACAACTACCCGAAATCACGAAAAAGTAAAAAAAAAAAAAAAAAAAAAACCAAATACTGAAAGCCAAAAAATGTATTTAAAAAAAAATCAACATCAACTGACCTACGTAATCCCCCATAAAGAGGTAATTAGTATCGGGGGCATTGCCGCCTATACGAAAAAGCTCGATAAGATCGTGAAACTGCCCGTGAATGTCTCCGCAGACCGTGACGGGGCACTTGACCGGCTGAACGTTCCATTCCTCGACAAGGATCGCCCGCGCCTGCTCGCACAGAGTCTTCACCTCCGCCTCCGGCAAGAATTTGCATTCCATCAGATGCTCGATGTGACGGTCCAGATCCGCGTGCGACGGCATCTTTCACCAGAATCCACGTTCCAGATCTGCCAACCACGACCAACGAGACGAAACACACGAAGCCGAAAATCGGATCAGAACACAAATCTAAACATCATCGAAAACGCCAAAGCCACGGCTAGGTTTTCCCGCCCTGCTTAGATCGTCAAGGCATCCACATAAGATCAATCAATTCTCCTCTCCTCTTCCGAGTCCAGGTGCTTCTCCAAAACTTCCTAGGGTTAGTCTCTGGAACAGAGGAGTAACCGAGAGCCGATGCTTCTCTCGAACGAAGAGAGAGAGAGAGAGAGAGAGAGAGAGGGAGAGAGGCCACGAAATGGAAAGAAAATAGAACGAAAAAAATATTAATAAAAAAAGAAAATTGTTCGGATACAAAATAACGAAGCATGAACTGGAGATAAATGAAATGAGAGTGAAATGCAAATGGAATGATGCGTGGAGTTCTTTTCCTCGCTGGCACCGGTGGCTCCACCAAGTCAAAGCTGCGTACCGGATTTACACGTGTTACTTCGCTAACCTCAGCCGCTTTGGAGTATCTCCGTGGACACGCTAGTGGCTACCTAGGAAAAGTCCTTGCGTTTACTGTCAACTGTGACTGAAAGGTAAATTGTGAGAGATTAATTACCGATATATTAACAAATATTTGACTCCTCCCTCCAAACCTCTAATTTTTTTATAGGAAATGTATGAAAGTTTGATTTGGAAGATTTAAATAAATTTTGAGTTTTTCTAGTGAAAGAAAGGTAAAATCAAAGGTGAGTTCAACAATAATGATGTATAAGTAATTTTGATATTCAAATATTGGTAAGACAGAGAAGCTAATTAAAACGTCTCTTAAAGATAAGCAGGCAAATTCCGGAAAAACGTAAAACCCGGTAACTAGTCTCGTCAAGCCATGCCGCGCCTTATCATGAAAAAAAAAACGACTGAAACTCTGAACTCTGAACTCTTTAAGGGTCAATAGTAGGCCACGTCTTTGGAACGTGGGAACGAAGAACAGCTGAAAAGAAGATGGGCATCGTCTAGATTCCGTGCGCTTCCGAGACGGAAAAGACAAAAGAGATAAAGGCAACAGCATGCCGACTATGGACCACGTCACTGTAAACTTCATCCAGGGAACGTAACACAGAGAGTACTGTCATTTGAGAAAAAGAGTGCTGGGAGGGAATAGGTAATCTGTTTGTGAGCTCAGAGAGAGATAGAGAGAGAGAGAATGCTGAAGGCTATGGTGAGTGTACCTTACAATGCGGCGGTGCGGACGATGCTGACGTTGCTGGAGAAGAACCTGCTCCCGGATTTGGTGGTAAGAAAGCTTACGAGGCTTCTCCTTGCTGGACGACTCCGTTCAGGCTACCTTCCTTCTGCAGAACTCCAGCTCTCCACTCTCATGGAATTCGTTCATTGTTAGTCTCATTTCGTTTTATTTTATTTTATTTTTCCTTCTCTTACGTTCTATCTTCTTTCTGGGTTTTTTCATTTTTTTAATTTTTTTAATTTTTATATGGTTGATAATTTTTGTTAACTGGTTTATCTGGAACTATTGGTGGTAAAGATATGACGAATGTCATGTATTCTTTATATCTATTTTGAAGTGGGCTAGATATTTACAAAGGAAGAAATGTAAATAGATTAGTGTGTGTGCTCAAAGTATACTGATATCCCTCTCATGTGCAACTAATGAATAAAGTAATTAACCAAATGGAAGAATTTCGTTGTTGCTTGTTTTAATTTTTAAAATCTTTTACTTTACTATCGTAACAATATTTTAGGAATATTGTGATTACTTTTTAGTGTATGTAGGGTGTAAAAAATAAGAGAAAATGAGAAAATAGAGAAGACAGAGAGAAGAAAAAAGGTGTGAAAAGAAATTTCTTGAAGTGCTGCTGTGTGCAGCACACATCTCAGAGCTCAAAATTCGACCTCAGAGTGGTTTGGGGACAAAATAAAAGAGAAAATGAGATCTGGGAGAGAGCAGCATTGCTGTATGGAGAACGTGCTAGAAAAACACGGTCTTCCCTCTTTTTAATTAGAGTTAAAGTGATATTTTACAAGCGGACAAAAATATCCCTCAATAATCAAAATTAAGTATCTCCTAAAATACATGTCTAAATTGAATGAAAATTGAACCGTATAGATAAAATAAGACATTGTCTATCTAAATCATACTATAAGAGAAGAATGTTTTGTAAGAAATGACCAAAATACCCCCAAATTGGTATTTAAATACTCCCCTTCAAGCTGGAGACTTGATATTAAACAATCTTAGCTTGTCACTGATGGATGTATGTTCACATTTTCCGAAAGGCTTAATAAATATATCTCCCAACTGGTCTGCAGACTTCACATAAAGAGTTATCATATTTGCTTGCATAACTGCATCTCTAAAGAAGTAGCAATCAACCTTATATGTTTAGTCATCTCATGGAGTATAAAATTGTTGGTCAAAGTCATAGGGTCAGCTAACTTAAAACCAAATTGAAGAAGAACATACTTAATCCACATAAGCTCAATAACTGTGCAAACCATTGCTTGATACTTGGCCTTTGCACTAGATCTAGCCACAACTGTTTCTTTCTTACTTTTCCATCTTACCAAATTACCTCAAAAAAAGCAACAGTTGACGTAGAACATCTATCTATCTTACACCAATGGAACCTTCAATTCGTCCTCTCCTCCACCAATGGAACCTGAAATTCCTGAACAGGCAGTGTCCTCCCCTGTCATCAATACATACCAAAGAAGACAGAGACGCCTGGAGAAAGAGATTAACAAAGGAAGTAAGTCCTCGGCCATTCAAACGCCTGAGAGGATGACAGTCCTCAACCCCCGACTCCCTCACCTGGTAGACCCGATCATCTGGTGGAAGAACTTCAGGTCGAGCGACCTAAATATGATGACGAGACATGGCAACAATTGATAAGTCTCACGCGAACTTTTGGAGCAGTATACAGAGGTTATTTGCCTGGAGACAATACCTCGGCGGGAGTTCAAACCCTTAATTCTAGATGATTGTGCTATCTTGGAACGTAAGGGGTATTGGTGGCTTTCGGAAGAAGGAGATGATCTCAAACTTTCTCACCCAATTCAAACCTTCTATGGTGATCTTACAAGAGACAAAGTGTCAGGAGATGTCGGACACTATCGTTAAGGAGATTTGGTCAAATCATACTATTAAATGGGCGGTTGTTAACACTCTAGGCCATTCCGGGGGGATCCTTGTGGCCTGGGACTCTTCTCTTTTGGACTCCCTTCAAGTGGTTGAAGGTCGCTTCTCCGTTGGTATCCAGTTCAGGGACCTCTCCTCTGGTAGGATATGGTGTATAGGGGGAGTGTACGGGCCAAACAGATACCGTGAGAGGACTCTCTTTTGGGAAGAATTATGTGAGTTATATCAATCTTGGAGGCTCCCATGAATTTTTGTAGGTGACTTCAATGCAATCCGGTACTGCAATGAGAAGAAACCCTCTGCCACTCGTATTTCTGCATCTATGAGAGGTTTTTCTAATTTCATCGGTAGTTGTGTTTGGATGAAATCTCATTATCCGGGAAAAGTTACACATGGACGAAGAGCCAACAACAACCGATTTTATCAAAGCTGGACCGTTTCTTGGCTTGTCCTGCTTGGCTGCAACTCTTTGGAAATGTCTTGGGGCGTGTTCTTAATAAGGTAGGGTCAGATTATTGACCAATCATGGTAACTACCTCTTTTGAGAAATGGGGTCCTTCCCCTTTTAGGTTCGAGAACTCGTGGCTGTCTGCGGAAAATTTCTATTCTCTTATTGATGGTTAGTGGTCGGAAGCCCCAAGTTTAGGTTGACGAGATTGGGCCTTCCCTTTGAAGCTTTGTTTTTTAAAAAGCAAAATCAAGGAGTGGGCCACCTGTCACCGTGTCATGTTGGCTGATGAAAAGACCTCCCTTCTTGCTCAGATAGCGGATTTGGACCTTGCGGAGGAGCACATGTACTTGACTTTGGAGGAATATTCCTCCTGAATCTCTCTCAACTCTAAACTCGATTCTATCCTTCGTCAAGAGAAAATCCAATGGAAGCGGCGAGCTAGATTTAAATGGTTGAAGGAAGGAGATGCCAATTCTAAATTCTTCCATGTTGTGGCTTTGGCTAAACGTAGGTCCAATCGAATTACCTCATTATGTATTAATAATGAGGTAACGTCGTGTCGGACTGACATCACTAATGTGTTGTTGAAGTATTTTACAAATCTATACTCGGAAGAATCCTACAATAGGCCCAAATTACAGCACATAAGATTCTCTCAGTTATCTCCAGATGCTGCATCTTTATTAGAGCTTCCTTTCTCGGCCGTGGAAATTGAGCGTGCTGTCCTAGGCATGAAATGTGATAGAGCACCAGGCCCTGATGGTTTCAATGGTGATTTTCTTAAGAGATTTTGGCCCTTGCTCAAGGAGGACATCTTAGAAATGATTCACGGTTTTTTCAGAAATGGGGTCACCCTCCACAGTATTGGTGCGTCATTTATTGCATTGGTCCCCAAGAAGGTTAATGTTGAGAGGCTGGAGGATTTCCGACCAATCAGTCTCGTCTCTAGCGCCTACAAAGTCATTGCTAGAATTCTGGCTTTTCGCCTAAAAGCTTGCCTTCCAACCGTCATACACAGAGGGCAAGGTGCTTTCCTTAAAGGAAGAGAGATTCTAGACTCCACTATGGTTGCACATGAGCTTATTGACCACTTCCAGAGGAATGAGGAGCCCAGAATTGTGTTGAAAGTTGATTTAGAGAAAGCGTTTGATAGAGTTAATTGGATTCTCCTTGACGAGATCATGGATCGGATGGGTTTTGGTGACAGATGGAGATTTTGGATCAGGAGTTGTGTCGGATCGGCCACATGTTCTCTTCTTTTAAATGGCACAGTTTGTGGGTTTTTCAAAGGGTCTAGAGGTATTAGACAAGGCGACCTGCTCTCCCCCCTCCTGTTCAACATGATCGGGGAATTCCTCTCTTCTATGTTTTATTCTGCAGTTAGCCTTGGATGGCTTCTTCCAATCAGCCCTCAACAAGCATTTAATATTCCTATCCTCCAGTATGCAGATGATACTATCATATTTGGGATTGGTAACATTGAGGGAGCAAGGAAGATTAAAGCGATTTTGGGTCTTTTCGAGATAGCATCTGGCCAAAAAGTCAATTGGGAAAAGACCTCTCTAATGGGGCTTAACATTAGTCCTGAGCTTCTTGCAGAAATGGTTAGTTTGTTCGGTTGTTCAACAAGCAATCTACCGTCCACATATCTTGGTCTGCCGTTATTCAACGGCCGCATCGGGAAAAGGCTTTGGACTCCGGTGGTTGAGAGGATTGAATCCAGGTTGGCAACTTGGAAAGGGAGGTTGCTTAGTAAGGCAAGGAGGCTCACACTTCTCAAATCTTGCATTGCAGGTATCCCAAATTATTCTCTATCATTTATGCCCTGTCCTGCATCCATATGTAAGACAATAGATAATCTGAAAAGAAGGTTCTTATGGCGAGGATCGAGTGCTACCTTTAAATATCACTTGGTCAAATGGGATGAAGTTTGTCTGCCAAAAAATTTGAGCGGCCTGGAGATTCGAAAAACCAAAGAAATGAACCAAGCTTTGCTCCTTAAATGGCTATAGAAAATCAATACTCAATCCTCAAACCTTTGGAAGGAAATGGTTATCGCCAAGCTTGGAGGTATGACTCCTTGGTGGATATCAGGGGGAAATCGGAGAGGTCTATCTCCAATTTGGAGAAAACTATACTTACTTGTGCCAAATTTTTCAGTTGCCTGCAGATTCTATGCTGGAAATGGTAGATCTCTCAAAATTTGGGATGATTTATGGTTGGGGCAGGAGCCGCTACAGATTGCCTTCAGAAGTTTGTTTCTCATATCCACTCATAGGAATATATCAGTTGCCGATGCTTTCGAGGAGGGTGGTATGCACTTCCATCCTAGAAGAGGACTCTCGGATTCCAAGGCTTTAGAAGCCAGCCGATTGATGGATTCAGTATCTACTTTAAAAATTCGTCCTTTGGTGGCAGATATACTCGTTTGGTGGTCAAAGAAAAAAGGCATCTTCTCAGTATCATCTGCCTTCAGTTTCATCAATAGTTGGAATACTTCTCAATAGAACCACGCGGTCTCCTTTGTTTGGCGTCTTTGTGCTCCTCCAAAGATTAGATTCTTTATGTGGAGTGCTTGCCTCGGCAAGATTCTCTTGGCTAACGTGCTTAGAAGCAGAGGTCACCCCTCAGTAGATCCCTTTTGCCCTCTCTGCAATACCGAAGCTGAGTCCACTAGTCACATTTTGCTTCTATGCGTCTTCTCTTGGAAGGTGTGGACATCCATTCTCAACAGGATGGAGATTCAATTTTGTATGGCGGCCGATTTGATGTCATTCAGTAAATCTCTACTTGGTATGTACCTTCCTGATCTCGGCAAGGTGATGTTATCGGCTTGTGCTAGCTTTATATCGTGGGGTTTATGGAATGAGCACAATCGCAGAAGGTTTGAAGGAAAAATCGAATTTGCAGATCGGGTGGTGGATCGAGTGGTTGGACATATTTCCTCCTGGCCCCTGACAAAGAAGTCTTTCTCCTCATTTGTGGCTCCTGTCCGTGATAACTGGTTTAATTTGGCTAGGCTGCACTTGAAGACAAATGCCCGGATTATGCAGGAATGAACCCCTCCTGATCCTGGTTACCTTAAGTTGAACTTTGATGGTTCTTCTTTTGGTAACCCTGGACTCTCAGGGTTCGGCGGGGTTATCTCGGATCACCTAGGTAACCAGCTTTATTCATATGCCGGCCCTCTAGGTATCTCAGACTCTACCTTGGCAGAGCTTCACATCCTCCTCAATGGGCTTCGAGTTTTTCGAGATAAGTGCTCCAACCCTCTCCATATCGAAGGGGATTTGAAGGTGGTCATTGGTTGGTGCGATCGTGCATCCCCTCCCCCGTGGCATCATTGGGACTTTTTTTGGGAGATTATTGAAAGTTGTTCTTTATTATCTTGTATTTGGTCTCACATTCCGAGATCTACAAATTCGGCAGCTGATGCGCTTGCTAAAAGCAGAGCTACTCTACAATCCATGGTTGTTAGGGACATACTCTCCTCTTTGTAATTTTTGTAATTCTCTTGTTTATATATACACACATCCTTTTCAAAAAAAATTTATCTATCTTACACCCAGCATAATCGATATTAGAATACCCAAGGACATCAACTTTCCCATTATGAGTATACAAAAGACCTTTTCCAGGTGCACCCTACAAATACTTTAAAATCCTCCGAGCAACTTCTAAATGGACTTTTTGAGGATTTTTCATGAACGGCCTCACAACTCTGATGAGAAATGAGATATCCGGCCTGGTAACTGTAGTATAAATCAGTTTACCTACTAATTGTTTTTATTGAGTTTTATCCTTTAGTGTAGGACTCTGGGTATCATACAAATTCTGATCAACTTCCATGGAGGTGTTTACTGGTTTAATACCTAATAAACCACTCCTGTGGTATATCAATATATATTTTCTCTGAGAAAGAACAATATCTCATTTGTTTTTTTTTATGAAAATGATAATTTTACCAAGGAGAGGAGGGGAACTACATTACATTGTGGGGGAGGGGAGGACTCGACAAGGAAAGCTTGGTGGGAGGCACCCCGATAGCTAAAGAGTCAGCAACAAGTTGGCTGAATGGTAAACATGAGTCCAAGTACAAAAAAGGGAAGATACAATATCCATAATCATGTGATAAGTTATCCAATGACGCCATGGTGGTTCAGCAGTAGAGGAGCACCGTCGGATCACATTCTAAGAGTTGTCCTCAATGATGATGGGCCCGTTGAGGTGGATTGTAAAGAGCTTGAGGTCTTGGAGGAGAGCAAAGAGCTCCGCCTCGGTGGAGTTGGCTAAACCCAAAGGACCCGCAAAGGATAAGAGGGTGGCTCCTTGAGAATTCTTGAAGACACCCCCAACTCTAGCAATGCTTGGACAGCCTGGGGCACACCCATCGAAGTTGAATTTGATGAAAGTAGGAGGGGGAGGCATCCAGGCAATGTTGGGAGGGGCACACGCAGGGACTGAAAGGCTGGCAAAGATGTGCCAATTGTGATGAAGAGAGGTACCCATGAGGCCAACATATTCCTTCTTGGTATGAAGCGATGTGGAGATCTGACAGTGAGGGGGATGCAAAGTTCTTTGGCAGATTGTGATTTGTGCACAAAAAGCCTTTGATTTCGTTCCTTCCAAATGGTCCAAGGAATGTGGGCAAGATAGGCTGAGAAAAGAAGTTTTCCCAACTTGGGAAGTCGAGTTCCAAGGATGATTTGGCCCATGGCAGTGAGGTTGCTTGGAAGGCAGAAAGAGATGTGATTTTGTTCAAGATGGTGGACTAGATATACCAGGCATAAGGTAGTGTAGGAGAAGATGAGGTATGGTTTCGAGTTGCATAAGGTGTATTAAGGAATAGTCCCACATGGATTAGTTGGCAGAAGACGTTTCCTAAGTGGCTAGTCATTTTGGGATGGGCTTTAGACCTAATTTAACATGGTATCAGAGCCAAGTTCTACACCAAATTATCACCAGAGACGGCATGGATCGCGGCTTCTGCACGCAAAATCAAGAGCGGAAGCAATTTATGTTCACCATCTTCACCCTTGCTGAACAACTTTAAATCATTGTTCCAATGCTCATGCAAAGACCTGACATCAGAATCCAGGAAACGAGGGACGATTGCAGCATCCACCCAGCCTCCTTTGGTCCACTCACATCACTGACATCAGCCTTGGGAACATTCACATAGGACCAGCTTGAGCATGAAACTGCTTGGTCGCTCGGTTCCCTCCTGTCCAGACTCTCTTTCAGCCAATCCGAGATTTTAACAAGCAGTCGGGCAAGCTAGGCTATCTCGTTATCAGAAATAGGCTTCCGCATCCAATCTCCTTTGTATTTAACATCAACCCAGCTGTGTTTACCAAATCCAGGGTGCTTGGGGGTGGATACTTTCTCACAACTAGGCTGGCCGCACATCGGTTCAGGGGCAACTGATTTAGAGTTACCATTGTCGATATTACCAAACAGGCAATTCATTTGTGCTTTTAGAGAATCTAACGTCAATTTAACAAGGTGCATAATTGGGTTGCCTGATGGTTACCTTGTCTTCTTGGAATGTCAGCCGTGAGAATGTTGTTCCTCATAGCACACCAGAAAAAGAATTTAATTTTTAGGGGAGTAGAGAGTGACCAAGCCAAGTTGGATGTGTGGGGAGATCCATTTGTGGACCAGCCACCAAGCGAGTGGTATGCAGAGGAGACCAAAAAAAGCCCACTGTTCTCGAAGCGCCAAATGATTCTATGCTGGGTATGCTCCCTAACTGGAGCCTGCCGAAGGTGGAGAAGCTGGTCATGAGGCATGATTCATCGTCAGAGAGGCCTCTTCGGAAGTGCATGTTCCAACTCCCAGTGTCGGTCCACATCTTAGCAATGGATGCATCCTTCCTCACACTGATTTGAAGTAGGGGAGCAAAGTCATCACATAGGGGGCTTGACCCGATCCACCAATCATACCAGAACCTAAAAGAGGCACTATTGCCAATGTAAAATCTGACTCCCTTTGCCCAATGTTGGAGCAGCGGAAAATAGGAGCACCAAAGAGGGTGAGGTGAGTTCTTCTTCTGCCCATAATCCACCAAGGACAATTCAGATTCAATTTGGTAGCAACCATGAGTCTCCAGATAGTGTTTGTATTGGAATTGAAGAGCTAGAACCATTTTAAGAGGAGGGCTGTGTTCATACATTTGGTTGTACGTATGCTTATGCCACCAATGAACTATGGTTGGCAGTCATCTTTCCAGGATACGAGGTGATACTTGAAAGCTTCACTGTTTCCTCACAAGAGAAAGCACTGCTTAATGGCATCAATTTGATTGCAAACTGAAATTGGGCATCTCAAGAAGGATAAGAAATAGTTGGGAATGCTTGCAATACAAGATTTGAGGAGATTGATTCTTCCAGCTTTGGAGAGAAGAAGACTCTGCCAGGTGGCGAGATCTCCAACCGCTCTTAACAAGGAGCCAAAGGTGTTTACTTGGCCTACGGCTGAATAGGGGAAGCCCCAGATAGATAATAGGAAGAGTGCCAATTCCACACCCGAGGAAGGATGCCATCTGTTGAAGTAGATCATCATCAATGTGGACTCCAATGATGGACGTTTTCCTCCAATTAACTTTTTGTCCGAGGTGATTTAAAATAGACTAAGGAGCGCTTTGATTTTTTTAACTTCATCCAATGTACCCACTCCAAAGAGAATTGTATCATCTGCGAATTACAGGAAAGGAATATCATATTCTTGATGGGGCGAGGTGGAAAGCAACCAGCTCGTCTTTGGCCACCTTGGTTAGAGCAGAAAGGTATTCTGTCATAATGTTGAAAAGGAGGGGAGAGAGAGGATCTCCCTGCCTGATTCCCCTGGAGCCCTGGAAGTTGAGGAGGAGTGAGTTTCGAGCGGAGGATACGCAACTACATATCCAGAATCTCCATTTGCTCCCGAATCCCATGCGGTCAAGAATCTCATCCAGGAGTTTCCAATTGACCCAATCAAAGGCTTTCTCATATCCAGTTTGAGAGTGAACTTGGGTCTTCCAATGCTTGAGAAATGATGGAGAATTTCATGTGTCGCCATGGTGGAGTCAAGTATGGAGTGAATTTTTATGACAAGGGGAAGAGAGGCTTTTAGTTTTCTGGCAAGGAGTCTGGCTAGGATCTTATAGGGGCTGGAAATCAAGTTGATGGGTCGGTAATTTGCTGGCTGTTCAAGGATGTTCTTCTTCCGGATCAAGGAGATGAAAGAGGCTCCAATGCTCTTGTATGTAATGCCATTATGGTAGAAGTCCTGGACGAAGGCTTGAATATCCTCTTTGAGAGAGAGCCAACGACGGTGAAAGAACTCACCGTTGAATCCATCAGGGCCGAAAGCACGGTCAGAAGCAATGCTGAGGGTAGCTTTTTCGATTTCCAAGGTAGAGAAAGGTAATTCGATTGGTCAATACCTTGTTTGTTACAAGCAACTTCAATGCCAAATAAGTACTAGAGAGAGCCCAAATCCTTTGTCTAGAAATGTGTGACCAGATATTGTTTAACTTTTGTAATACCATTAAGATCATCGCTAGATAGCACAATATCGTCTACATAGACAATAAAAACCACCACATCTGTCTTCCTTTTAACTAGGAACATGAAATGATCACCATGGCTCCTATAGAACCAATATCACAATACTAAACTTTTTAGATTAGGTCCGTGGACTCTGTTTAAGTCCATTAATAGCCTTTTGCAACTTACATACCTTTCCTGTCTCTCCTGAGCAACATGCCTAGGAGGTTCCATTCATTCCCAGACAACCTCTATATACACTTCCTCACCCACTAAGAGCCGAGTTCTAATCCTCCCAAACATATATTTTGGCAGGAACCTTTGAATTGGTATCCACCACGACCCAGTTTCCCGACATGTCCCTCAAAGCATGGTTAAAGAATGACCACGAGCCAGTCTCGTCCAGCAGCAACGTGTACTGGGCATGCTTGATCATATCCGGGAACAAGAGCACGTCCGAGAAGTCAACTGTCAATGTAGTCCCGTTTCCTTGTGTTGACCCCCTCCCGACCGTTGTATCTCACCCTCATCCCCTGCACACAGTTCCGGTCCACCACGGCTTCAAAACTGCTCACTTTTGAAATATCAATAGTTTTAGACTCCTACGATTATGTACTCATATTGTGCAATCAGATATACTTGTGGTGCATATGAAATGAGATCATATTGGTCAATCAGCTATCCTGTGCACATCAAAAGACATAGGATTTACTGTACCATGTGTTGCAGCAAATCTCTGGATCCTGCCAATCATGTAGCCGGTTGTGAATGAGCCCCATACATGATGGGCCTGGTTCCATTGATTCCCAGACAGGTGATCAGCCCAGTCCAAAGATTTGCTGGGAATATAGTCAAGGAGACATTGCTACCTATGGAACTGTGAAGGAAATTTCACTGATAAACTATTTGTTCTCCTATGCCTTCGTTTCTTTATGATCTCTTCACAACTAATGCCATTGTTCTCATGTCATCTGATCCTTCTAACAAATTGCTATTTTGCTTCTACAGCTCTACTAGATATGCCAATAGCTGTGGAGACTGATAAAGCCAAAGCTCAACATTATGAGCTACCTACTCCATTTTTTAAGTTAGTGCTTGGAAGGAATCTCAAATACAGGTAACTTGCTGTCAGAAGGAAACCCTGCTTTTTAATTAATATTATGATATTTGGTTCACAATAATGCAGCACTATTTCAGGAAAGTCATAACGTTATTCTGAATACTGACAATACTGTTCTGAGTGCTGCAGTAACTCATTTTTGAGTTATGATTGGTTTGAAAATTCAAGGGCTGTAAGGAAGAATTGCTATCTTTAAAAGAATTAGTCACTTCATAGTCAAAAAATATGCTCCTTATGTGGGAGTCATACTTCTGTTTTCTGAAATAGATGTAACTAATTATAGAACAACTCCTCGTTCTGTTTCGTCAGAAAATCCAAAATATCAATTGAGAATTCCTCCTAACTCACTGTTGGTAATTGTATTTAAATGACTTTCTGGCACTAAATTTGCAACTGCATTAGTTACATGAATTAGGTCTCTTGAACTAAAAAGATTTGAGCTGACAAAGATGATACCTATATTCTCCATAGTTAACAATTACTGTCTTGCTTCCTAGATTGTTTGACAACTGATAACATGACCTTGAACAATTGTCTTTGTAACTCCACTTGTATGGCCAATCACGGACTTGCAATATTTTTTGGACAATATTTGTGGGAGCTTGGATTAATTGTGATTCTAATGGACACTATTCTCCTCGTCTATCCAGACAAAAGAATTTCTGTGTAGAGATATCCGTGTCAGTAAAAAAAATTCTCCATCTTAGCAACTATCACATTGAGCTGAAGTGAGGTGAATATGAACTTATGCAGCTCTTGTTACTTCCATGACGGATCTACCACATTGGACGATGCTGAAAAAGCCATGCTAGAGCTTTACTGTGAAAGAGCTCAAATTAAAGATGGTCAAACCATCCTTGATGTTGGATGTGGATGGGGGTCACTTTCCTTGTACATTGCTGCGAAGTACCAAAATTGCAGAGTTACTGGGGTTTGCAACTCAACAACACAAAAAGCTTTTATAGAAGAGCAGTGCAGGTAGGCTGCTTGGATTTGTTTTAGATTTATCTCTTTTTTGTGGCTCATGTGAAGTTCTGGATTACATCTTCAGGGACCACCAGTTGTTGAATGTCGACATCATTGTTGCAGATATCAGCAAATTTGAAATGGAGGCCACCTTTGATCGAATCTTTTCTATAGAAATGTTTGAAGTATTTAACCTCACATTTTTCATCCTAATGCTGTCTGAAAGGTTCGCATATGCACGTGTAAAATGTATTTTTTGTTCCTGCAGCACATGAAGAACTATAAAGAACTTCTAAAGAAGATATCATCGTGGATGAAACCAGATTCCCTTCTCTTTATCCACCACTTCTGCCACAAAACTTTTGCTTATCACTATGAGGTGTAGTTGGTTCAATTCCTTGTAAATGCTAGGTATATCTGCTGCTTTAACAGTGGGATCCTCATCAACATTATCGCAAGAGGATTTTCTCAAAAAACATTATAACAAGAGGAAACTTTTGCTACCATTTGTTACATTGTTAAAGAAATAAGTATATTTTAGTCTGTTCAATCTGATCGACCTATGAACTGCTAGCCTCTTGGTTCCAGTTCAACTAGGATCCCCTTGCCTTTGATGTCAGAATATGTAATTAGTGAAGTTGGCTTCTTTGTATAACTGTTGTTGAACATGCCTCTTGGTAGATTCTCTTCTCAGTGTTATTATATCTAAGTGCTGATAATTGGTTGGCGACCTAGTTACACTTTGGACCATTATAGGCTTCAAGTACTAGGTACACCACTTTTGCATTAAAAAAAGGTCCTATGTATTAGGCGCCACATTTGCAGTGGAAAATTGAAAATGCATTATAAAAGTAGATAAGGTTTGAGTTAAAGCAGAGGAAAATAGATAGGTGAAGATGAAGAAGGAGAAGGAAAAAGAGAGAGGAAGAATGGGGAGAAGAAAAACAGTGTGAGAAAGGCTACTTGATTAGAGGGAAAGAAATCAACCCCTGATCTTGTCCATTATTTAAGTGAGAGGGAACAAAAAGATAGAAATGCCCCTCTCCTACATTCTTGCATAATACACTTAAATAAAGCAGAAAAAGAAAAGAAAAAGACCAGATATTAAGATACTCTTGTAGTCTAGTTCCTAACAAGATACCTGGCCACTAAGAGACAGAATTCGATAGATAAAAGTACCAAAATGCCCCTGTACTATATTTTTTAACATTCCCCCTCAAGCTAGAGCATAAATAACTAACAGATCCAGTTTGTAACAAAGTATCATATGCTCAAGTCTCCCAAGGGGTTTAGTGAAGATGTCTTCTAGTTGTTCAGACCATTGGACATAAGGAGTAAGAATCTTTCCTTGCCAGACAGTATAGTGAATAAAATGACAATCCACTTCAGTGTTTTGTCCTTTCATGAAACACTGGACTATTGGCTGTGAATATAGCAGCATGATTGTCACATTTCATAACTATAGGCTCATTAACTAGGAAACCCATTTCCACCCGAACAGATTTTATCCACATGAGTTCACTAATTGTATGTGCTATGACTCTATATTCCGCCTCTACACTTGATCTAGACACAACACTCTGTATCTTACTTCTTTAGCTCCTTGGGCAGTAACAGCATGATAAATAACTCAATGAGTAGTACTAACCATTAACCTGACAGTTATGGCAGGAAAAGTGGGAAAAATCTTAACTTCATAAACTCAACAGGACAAATTTCGAAGAAAAACCATCTTGGAGTGATTGAATCTTGAGAAGAAAGAAAAAATCTGCACTAAGGAACTCCGAAGCCGAAACTATTGCTCTGATACCATGTTAAAACAGAGGAAAATATATAGGAGAAGATGAAGAAGGAAAAAGAGAGAGAATGGGGAGATAAAAACCAACGTGACAAAGGCTGCTTGATTAGAGGGAAAGAGATCAACCCCTAATTTTATCTATTAACTTAAATTAAAGGGACTAAAAAGACAGAAATGCTTCTCTCCTTATTCTTACGTAATACATTTAAACAAAGCAGAAAAAGAAAAGAAAAACACCAGGTATTAAGATACTTTGTAGGCTAGTTCCTTACAAGATACCTGGCCACTTGGAGACGGAATTGCATATGTAAAAGTACCAAAGTACCCCTGTACCATATTTTCTAATAGTTTGCTTAACCACTCTAGTAAACTAACCCTGCAAACCAGTACAACTGGTTGAAGAAGATGCTCTATTTTATCATAGATTGACCTTATTGTTTCAACCCATGGTCTTTCTCTTCGTGGAATTATAATCTTCAAATTCTATTTTGATCTCTGACTGTGATTTTAACCCCAGAAATTTTTCATAATCAGGACATAAATGAAGATGACTGGATTACTAGATATTTCTTTACAGGAGGGACCATGCCTTCTGCAAACTTACTCCTATATTTCCAGGTCAGTTTTTAGTTATCAGAACGTATCTAATGATCTTTTTAGTTTTTAAGTTTATGTTTTGGGATGATACTATCTCTTCTAGTATCTTTAATAGGATCATAAATTCACTGGCACTGAGTTTATGCATTTACATGTCTAGATCAACAACTAAAATAGTGCCAGCATGTTTAGGTTTCCTGAAAAAAATGTCCTATTAAGGTAACCTCTACAGTTGAATGTTACTTGTTTATTATTTACATGCAGGAAGATGTTGCTGTTGTCGACCATTGGCTTGTGAATGGGAAGCATTATGCACAAACCAGGTATGCGTGAGCTTTTATGCTTCCACTTTTTGTTTTTTCGATTTTTCTTAGTGAAAGTGAAACTGTTTTGTCGACCTAGTGGAATACCATTCATTGCTGTAGTTGTACATACACTTCAGGTGTCCATTCCTAAAGTGGATAGTTACAAAAATCGTGTTTTGATCATCTACAGAATGTTGTCTTACCTGTGTACTTGAGCTAGATGACTTTCTCTTTCCATCCTATATCATTTGCCTACTGCTGAACTGTCTTGGGTATCTCCTTGCTTGATGGAAATCAAAAGAAGTCTTCTGATTATAGGAGTTTATATTACTAGTAGCAAGAATTCTGAACGGTGATTATAATGTGGGTTATCACAAATATTGCAGCGAAGAGTGGCTTAAAAGATTGGATCAGAACCTTGACATCATAAAGCCAATAATGGAGTCAACATATGGGAAGGATTCAGCCACCAAGTGGACTGTCTATTGGCGCACATTCTTCATTGCTGTTGCAGAACTCTTTGGGTACAACAATGGTGAGGAATGGATGGTTACTCATTTACTCTTTAAGAAGAAGTAGCTCCTTGCATTTCGCTGGGATTTGGTAGTGATCTGCAACGTACCCGCACAACGGCGGCCTCCGCCGGAGCTGCACTTTCCATTATCATTTTACACACCGGTGGGCAAGGTGGTAAAATGCAGAAAAAAATTCTGGTCAATAACTTTGGAGAAGCCGATAATGAAATCCGGTGACGGTTCTTTTTAACAGTCTTTTTAAGGTATTATAAAATAATATATCATAATCTTTTTAATATATTAAAAAAATATATAATATTTATTTAAATTTATAGAAAATATCTACGGTTCGAGGAATGAAAATAAACGGGCGAAACCGCTACCAGACCGTGACAATTTATAAACGAGGAATTTACGTTTTCTTGCTTTGTTTTCCAAGTGTGATTTGGTCATTTTGTACGCGATGTTTTTTGTCAGGTATTGAAATTCGCAGCGGATTCCGAATTCCGACCGCCGCGCAGATCCCTCTAATGAATTGTTTTCCCTAGATTTAAGCAAAGCATAGGCGGGCGGGATTTCCGCCTGTCGTGAAAACTTGTAAGGAGGAGTACGTGAGGCACTCTTTTCTACAATAAACTACGGGATTGCCACTCCTTTGACGGTTTCGGTAGTTGTTCCTCCCCTGTAATTTACCAATAAACCTTACGAATTTCTGTAATAATCTAATAGTTATTAAATTTATTTATTCTTTGAATTTATATTATATTGAGAAATTAGTCACATTACTATCCAGCAAAAAAGTGGGGATATTATTGTAATATAATCAGATAAGAGGAGGGGACCGAAAAAGATTCACTGTCAGTGGTAATCAAGGGTGTTTTCGTAAATTTATGCTATAATGACGTTCATATTATACGAAAAACAAAGAAGATAATTAATTAGTACCGTGCACTGTCGTGTTTATTTGTAGACTAGAGAGAAGGAGAGGGGAGAAGAAGCAAAAGGGCCTTTGAAGCTCGGGTTGTGGAGACCACGAAATGCCCCCACACAGACAGACAAGCTGACAGGCTCATTTACAAGTTACATTAGAAAAAATAAACAATATAGGGTTCTGCAAAGAGGAAAAATTATTCTCTCCGACGATCTTCTCAACTCTTGCTGGGGGTATTCCGCCTCCGATCTCTGTGAATAATTCGGTGAAGACTTCGATCTGGATTAAACTCGCAACCTGATTGCCTGCCGCGGGGTTTCGACGTTTCGGATGAGTTAGGACCGTTTCCGAAATGGTAAGTGCTTACCTGATCTAATTTCTCGTCGGAAGTGTTTTGTTCTTGGTCTGGAATGTTTCGAGTGTTGAGCTGGAGTAGGGTTTAGGATCATGTTTGTATCATTCGTTTTCTCCATTTGTTCCATGTCTGGTTCTTGGACTTCTTTTTATGACCGGAGACTTCTGATGATACTTGGACTTCTATTTAGCTATTCTACCTCTTCAAACAAAAAGAGTCCTAGACCAATCATAAAATTGTAAACAAGCATATATATTTTATCTCTACATTCTTTCCAGCGCATTGAGAAACTCAACTATTATTTTCTTTGCTCTAAATAGCTAACGACCCAAAAAACAGAAAACACGGAAATAACTGTGCTTGTTTCATCACTTCATAACACGTGATGCTTTGTCTTCCACGTGTGCGCACCTCAGGAGACGTTTTTATTAGTGGGGAAACTTGTTGGAGGTACGTAGTAACAGTAGGCTCTTTTGGTCAAGTATCGGTGTATTTCAAACTGTAACAGTAACGCATATCTATTTGTTATGTGGCTAATCCGTTTGCGCGGGCAAGTTTTTACTGTGCACCTGTAAACACAAAGGTTCTGCTGTTAACCTGAAATTCATTTATTAGAATGCTTGGTAACCTTTGACATGTGCTCTCAGGATATCTCAGTACCCTACTGATTTCTCAAGGAAGAGGTTATGATAAATTTAGGAGATTATTTCACGATATTATCATATTTATCTTTGGTAAATTATTTGGAATTGTTGAACGATTTGCACTTTACATGTCATATTCTTTCATTCTCCTCATCTTTTAATTTGGGAATCAGAAGTTTATTTGCTGATTATGTTTGGTTGATGTGTTTGAAAAAGTAATTTTATTTTGTCTGCAGTGCTTCAATTGATGTTGTCTTTTACAATAGTTGTTGTTTGCCTTTCGACCATTCATTATAATTTCTAAATAGCTATGGTTCACCCTTCAATCATTAATTGTAATATCTAAGTTACCTGCTTTTCAACTGACACTTGGTATCTCAGGTTGCTCCTGTCAACATAGTTATCGGTTCTCATGTGTGGGTTGAAGATCCAGTATTGGCCTGGGTTGATGGAGAAGTTGTTAAAATCAATGGTCAGGATGTCCATGTGGATACAGCCCATGGAAAAATGGTATATATTGATCGTTTAATTCTTTCTGTTGTTATATGGTTGCTATTTAACTCATAATTGCTGCTGTCTTATGTTGTTGAAGAATGTTGGGTTATATTTATGCTTTGGAAAACATAGTTCAGATGTAAAATTAGTTTCCAGGGAAGGAGCTGCTATTCTGTTTTCTACTTTTTAGAATTTTTCTCAGTTTGATGCTTATTTTACTTTTTTTTTCCAAATTAGTTCCCAGGAAGGACTTGCTGTCTGTGTTCTACTGTTTAGAATTTTCCCAGTTGATCTTTACTTATTTGATTTATTTCATGTGTTTCTTTGTCTCTTTCTTGTCTTACTATCACTAGTAAACTATGTATGCAAAAAGTTCCTGTCAGCATAAATCATAGAATGTCCTAGTAAACACCCAAGATAGATTTGATCTCAATTCCAGAAAAGATAAATTTGATTACGATCCGCTGACGCATACTACTTAACTGACTAGTAGTATCATTTGTATAGTTAATTTTGTTGAGTCAAACTGATTGGGGGACATCCACAGGTTGTTGCAAATCTTTCTAAGGTTTTCCCAAAGGATACTGAAGCTCCAGCTGGAGGTGTTGATGACATGACAAAACTTTCTTATTTGCATGAGCCTGGAGTTCTTCAAAACTTAGCCACTAGATATGAGTTGAATGAAATCTATGTAAGAAACTTTAGCTTTCCTTGATGATATTTATATTAATGTAATGAGGTGCTCATTTCTTTTTTATTTCTAAATTTTGTAGACATATACTGGTAATATCTTAATTGCCATTAACCCATTTCAAAGACTGCCCCATTTGTACGATACTCATATGATGGAGCAATACAAAGGAGCAACATTTGGGGAGCTGAGTCCTCATGTTTTTGCAATTGCAGATGTTGCATACAGGTGACTTCTTATCCTACCATAAAAATAAAGTGTTGATAGGGTGTGTAGATTGTTTACGTATTGGTGCTAAACGACTTCAAATGTTTTCATTTAGTAACTCTATTGTAACTTGGGGTCTTTATGTAATTTTTTCTTCAGTTTTATATATACATATAAGATAGGTCAAGCTTAGGAAGGAATTCATAATTGCTTTAAATTTAAGGAATAATAAAGTTGGATGTTTCCTCTAAAGGGTGGGTAACATAAATTTCAATAACATGTCAGATGGTTATGGGGATTCACCTTCCTAGATTCGGCAAGTTAATTCTCTTGGCATGCCTTGCGCATGTCCCATGGTGTTTATGGCTTGATCGAAACAACCGCATATTCAATTCAAAAGCTTGTACCCTAGATAATACATCTTCTTATGCAGTGGGCCTGATCTCCAGCCGATTACATACCAGAAAGGAATTTGCCTCTCTATCGGGTGTTTTCCTTCGTGAAAATTGGAGTTTGATGGCTTATATGACGGGCCCTCGCGGGATTCTTGTTATGGCTACTTGGGATCCTCCCCCACGCGACTGCATCAAAATCATGGCAGTGCTTTAGGCTGTCTTGGGCCGGCAGGAGTAGGTGGTGTTTTCAAAGACAACTGTGGAGTTTCTATTCTCTCCTATGTTGGGCCGGTGGGCATCGCCAACTCAATCACTGATGAAGTGAGTGCTCTTCTTTTTGGCCTTCAAATCTTCAAGGACTGTCTTCATGGTAAACTGCTTATTGAAGGAGACTCCAAAGTTGTCATCTGCTGGTGCTCAAAAGAAAGCTCCCCTCTTGGCGCCATTGACCTATCACTGATTGTATTGCTGACATTGTGTCCTCAATTTATTTTAATTGGAATCTCATTCCTAGGTCAGCCAATTCCTTGGCTAAATTCGAAACCTCCCAACAATTTCTCATTGTTTGGGAAGACTTCCCCCTTGTAATCTTGCTCGTTTGAGTTTTTGATTTAATAAAATTCAGCATCATTTGAAGAATTTAGCACATGGCATGATAAATCCTAACCTCAGACTCCTTAATCCAAAGGGGTACCCACATCCAGGACCCACTCTGCATTTTCTGTAAGGATTGCCCAGAAACTGCCAACCACATTCTCCTCTCTTGTCAGTTTGCCCATTCGGTCTAGACCTCCCTTATAAATAAAAGTGGTTTCCAATATTGTGTTGCGGCTAATTTACCAAATACTATCCCCTCAATCAATAAGTCCAGACTTCCAAAGTCAGGAAAAGTGATTATATCATGTTGTATTGGTCATATCATTTGGGCTCTTTGGAAAGAATGTAATACAAGGAAATTCAAATTCAAATCTTCCCTATTGAGGTTCTGACATAAGAAATCTTTGGCCAAGTAACTATTTGGCTCCTCAACAGAAAAGAATTTAGAAGTTTTAGTGACACCAACTTCAGGGGAAACTGGCAGATAATCGCTGGTCTCTCCCAGCCCTCGCGCCCCCCGATCATGGCCATTGGACCCCGCCTCTGATCGGCTACTTTAAGCTTAATTTTGATGGTAATGCTCTCGGTTGCCCAGGTCCAGTGGGTTTCGGTGGTGTTATCCACAAAGCAAATGGTGACCTCCTCTTCTCCTATGCAGGTCCCCTTGGCAACTCTGACTCTACATCAGCGGAACTTTCGTGTCTGTTACATGGTATCAAAATCTTCTCAAGTCACCTCTCAGGTCCTCTCTGCATTGAAGGCGACTCAAAGGTGGTCATCAGCTAGTCCGTGAATTCCATCAGGCCCCCATGGCGTCACTAGGATATGTTTTTGGAATTATGTAATTTATTTTCTCTTTTAAACTGTAACTGGAAACACATTCCCCGCTTTGCTAATCACTTGGCAGATGCCCAGGCCAAAGCGGGCATTTCACTCCAATGCCTTGTTGTGGAGGTAGGCCCCCAGACCTAGGTTTGTTTGTTCGTTTTCCTTTTTTATCAATACACACTCTCTTCAAAAAAAAAAAAAAATCAACATCATTTCAATTTTTTTTATTTTTTTATCTCTTGTTCAATTTTGATATAATTTGAACAAGTATGTAGGGAGATATAAGGGTTTTAAGTGCTTTTAAGTGAGAAGGGGCATTTCTGTAATTTTTATTTTAGAACTCTATAACAAGCCTGGGGGTTGAGCTTGAACCCCAACTAGAGCCCTTCTAGAGTCTAAATTTTCCCATATTTTCTCTCTTTCTCTCTCTCTCTCTGTCTCAAAAAACCTAAAGTTCACTCTTTTACAACTTATATATGGAAAAATACCAAATAAGGCAACTCTTTTGGTTGAAAACACTGACAATGCAATGCTTCAAATGAGATGACTTACTATTATAGATTGATTTGGTTTTTATTTTATCGCCAATCCCTAAGCCTTTTATACTAAGATCTGATAATTGGGTCTATAAGTAAGTCCTAAGTTTTCTGGCATCGAATTATGACTTCATGACCATGTTGAACTATTTTTGTTTGTTAGCGTTTGTACCTGTTGCATGGAGTATGTCTTTTTTTTTTTGGTGTTATCATACTAATGTGCACTCTGTGGCATATATACAGGGCAATGATTAATGAAGGGAAGAGCAACGCTATTCTTGTAAGTGGAGAAAGTGGAGCTGGTAAAACTGAAACTACAAAAGTGCTTATGAGATATTTGGCATACTTGGGCGGGCGTTCTGGCATAGAAGGAAGGACAGTTGAACAACAAGTTCTTGAAGTATGATGAAATAGCTGACTTGTCCTTGAGTTCTTTGGTTTCTGTTTTGAGCATTTAATCCTTTTCTTCTTGCTTTTCTTGACCAAAAAACTGAAATTATTGATGCATTTTTTTTGCTTGTTTTTTAAATTGGCAGTCCAATCCTGTTCTTGAAGCCTTTGGTAATGCAAAAACAGTTAGAAACAACAATTCAAGGTTAGTTTTATTTGGTCTCTTTAAATTAATCATCCATGAAACCTTTTGATCTTTTTTTTTGGATAACAACGAGACAAAGGAATCCATTGAAGAAGCTCCAGAGGGAGCAAAGAGTACTAAAAGTGAAAAGTGATTGCACTAATGCAAACAAGAAGCTATGAAGTGGGGTTTTCAAAGGGGGAAGAGACGATTCCATATCGAGGTGCCACTTGGAGACCCTTCCTTATCTAAAGCCTCTGCTATTGTGTTGGCACTTCTAGGGTGTGCTGACAAATGACATTCAGTTTTTTACGTAGGTATTCAATTTCATCAAAATATATTAAGAAGTGGCCAGGAGAGGGGGCAGTTCTTTGTTTTGCTTGCAGAGTCCCCGTTTGTTTACTAGAGGGACTAAAATTCTTCCTCTATATAGTCGAAGGCCCTGGTGTAAGGCTATTAACTCTGCCATGGTTGCATCCTCATGATTCAAAGTAAATACACAAAAAGGATGTCACCTAAGGAGTTTCTATCTGCCACCCCCAACTGGGCCTAGATTGCCCCACGAACTGCCTTCAAAGTTTAACTTTAGCTACCCTCTGTGAAGAGGAGAGCAAGAACCAAGCCTTCCGGTTGTTTTTTCAATGTAGAAGCGGCAAGATATGTACTAAAAGGTCTCCATTCTGTGCATGCTCAAGCTTAGAAATGTGGCAAGTAAGTGAGAATCATGGGGCTCAGATCAATACTTAACAACTCATACTTTATATGTTGCCCCTCTAGGTAATTTAGTTCTGGTGAAGTGATGGGATGTCATTGGTGTTAGGAATTAGATGCCCTAATTCCAAACTAATGAGGGCAATAATAATAATCGCGGAAGAAGAAAAAAGGCAAACACGAAAAATACAACAAGATTTATATAAGTTCGCCTCAAGGTGAGACTACGCCCTGTCTTTCGCTGCTGCAGTAATCCACTATGAAGATTAAATAGTTTACAAAGAGAAATCGCACACACTTATAGGTGGTTTTCTGTAACTTCTCTCGGGCTGCAACTCAAGGTCCTTCTTCGTGATGATGATTTTTTTCTGTTGAAAAAGATGTATATATTGAGAATTACAAAGAATCGAGGAGCAAATCCCTAACAACAAGAGATTGAAAGGTTGCTCCCAACTTGGCTAACACATCTGCTGTCGAGTTAGCAGATCTCGGAATGTGAGACCAAATACAAGGAAATTGAGAATTCGTGATGATGATAAAACCCTAATAGCAGCCCCCCCCCCCCCCCCCCCCCCCCCCCCCCCCAAATTATAAAGAGAAAACTAGGGCAACCGCTTTACAAGAGTGAAACTTCCAAATTGCCCTTAATGAAACAACAATCAATATATCGTGGACTCAATGTAGGGGTACTAACTCAGCGTAAGACGTTGATTAGGCTCCACAACTTAACAATTGGGTGTCTTTTGTTCCAGTTATTTTCTATTTTAATTAGCTTTATATCTGAAGTAGTTTTAGGGAGGAGTTTGGTCCTTTCATGGAGTTTAGGAATCAATTTCTGACTCCAAATGTGGTGCCAGCTCTATCACCTTTTTCTTCTTTTATCCTTTTCTATTTTTCTTTTCTTTTTCTTGTTCCTTCTTCTATCTTCTCCTTTTTTTTTTTAATAATGTTGAGCATAATTACAAGGTGGGGGGATGTCCCATACAGTAAGAGATTGCAGGGAGGTTCCAAGTTTAGCTAATCTATCAGCTGAGGAATTGGTTAATTTAGGAATATGATTCCAAGTACAAGAAATGGTAGATACAATATCGGAAATAGAAGAAAGGGTGGGCCAATAATGCCAAGGGTGAGAAGCCAAGCTAGAGCACCAACTAATAACAACTTTGAAGTGTCATTCAATGAGCAATTTTGCATGCAGACGGTCCTTGAAAATTTTTACTCCATGGAGAAGGGTAGTTAGTTTAGCGGTGTTGGAATCTGCAATACCAACCGGCCGCGCATAGAATAGAATGGTTTCTCTTTTGTGATTTCTGAAAACTCCCCTCGCACTTGCCAGCCCGGGACACCCCAAAGCACTATCGTCAAAAATTAGTTTGATGCAATCACTAGGAGGAGGCACCCATTCAGCCATGGTGGGCACCCTTTGCGAACCCACCATTTGAGCCAGAAGACTCCAATTCCAGCAAAGGGAGATACCTGCTTGGGGGGCAAACTCCTACCTGTTGTGCTGCCAACTACAGATCATACCCACAATGCAAGAGACAATGCTTTCTAGGTTGCTGAATTTGAGATTGAACCGCCGGTTGTTTCCCTCAAGCCAAAGAGACCACGAGATATGAGCGAGACAAGCAGAGAGAAGCAGTTTACCGATTCTAGGCAGTCGAATCCCCAAAACCATCTGGATAGTGCTAAAAAGATGTGAAGGCCCAACTGGATTCCAATTTTCTGAAAGATGACCATCCAAACTCTCCAAGAGTAGCTGCAGTGAAGGAGAACATGCTGAACAGACTCCTCACAAATGCTGCATATAGGGCAGGAACTATCAGGAGCGGTAAACGCCCGCTTGTGGAGGTTATCCGCAGTGAGGATTTGCTCTCTAATGGCAGTCCATAAGAAGAACTTTATCTTGTTTGGGGCCAAGAGTCTCCAGGCAAAATTGGCCTTGTGTTCTAGCACGCTAGGGTCATCTTTCCTAACGTGGAGTAAGTTGAGGCAAATGAGAAGATACCGTTTATACTTGGCTTCCAAATCAACTTTTCGTGAATCCGGTCTCCAGTGGTGACACTACTGAGGTTGGATAAGAGCGAGCAGAAGGCAATAGCTTCCTCATCATTCAAACCCCTACAAAAGATAAACTGATTATTCCCCGTTTCAGCCACCAAGCAGAACAAATCCACAACAATCCTAGATAGCCCAAAGTAATCCTCAATGAGGGGGAAGGAGCCGCACCACTCATCAGTCCAGAAGAGGATGTCACGACCTTGAATGTAGGGAGCAACTTGTACACAAATTTCCATATCAAGGACAAACAGCAAGGAGCGCCTCCCTCTCTCCACCAATGACCAGTGAGCTGAAGAGAGAATCTCACCATATTCCTCCACAAGCCGCTATGCTTGGAATTGAGATTCCAGATTCATTTAAGGAGAGGAGGGCACAATTCATGTCTTTAGTAGGTTGGATGCCCAGACCACCCCTAAACCGAGGGAGATAGACTTCCTTCCAACTGACAAGATGATATCTGAATGTGTCATCGAAAAACTCATTTTTCTTTTTCAAAACTTCTTTTGTACTGATTTTATCATGGTATCAGAGCAGTTGGTCCAAAGCGGATTCAAGTATTATCTCTCTTCCTGGTATCTCTTCTATGTACCAGAGGACTCAATTTCACCTCTTCTATGTACTAGAAGCTGTGGGTTTATGGTTTATTGTGCTGCATAACCGATGGGATAGTCAAGCTGCTATTTTCATTACAAAAAATCTAGTATTTCATGAGAAGTCAAAACCTATAGAAGCACTTTACTTGGGATGTAGTGATTAGCGACAAAAATGTTACCCCTTATGTAAACTCAGTTGTTCAACTTGGTGATGTCTTTATAAAACCTCTAGAGAAACACGAGTTTGAAACAATTTTTGACAAGTTGGGTTTTCATGATATTTATGGTCTAGCTAGAGATAGGAGGGATGGGGGTGTTTTAGTTCAGGGGTATTATTATCCTTTTATATGTGTATGTGTGGTGAAATGGCCAGATGACATTGGGTGTCTTTTGTTTCAGTTATTTGCTGTTTTAATTAGCTTTATATGTAAAGTAGGTCTAGAGGGGCAATTTGGTCCATTCATATCATTTTCACTTAAGAAGTAGCATAATAAAATAGGGTTAGGAGTCAATTTCTGGTGTTGCCTCTGGCACCTTTCTTCTTTTTCTCTTCTTGTCTATTTTTCTTACCTCTTTGTTTCTTCCTATATCTTCTCCATTTCTTCTAGTTTTTCTTCTTCAAGACCTCTTCGTACAGATTTTATCACATGTTATTTCATTACAGGGAGCACTGTAACAGTGAAGTCTTCAAAGTCCTTGATTTTTTTATCCTAGTTTATATTTTAGATAGAAAGTTCATGGTTTTCGGCTTTTTGAATTATAAAGGCCTTTGCATTGCCTTGATATCTGCACATTTTACAAGTAAGGTTGGCAGTTTGCCTGAAACTTGAACTAAGATGAAATGTTGAAGTGCGCATAATTTGTTTAGTGTGTCAAAATACCTTACTGCCTTTAGCTTTTGATGTCCAATGAAGTCGTTTCGGTAAATTTGTGGAGATCCAATTTGACAAGAATGGGAGAATCTCGGGTGCTGCTATCAGAACTTATCTGTTGGAAAGATCTCGTGTCTGCCAAATATCAGATCCAGAAAGGAACTACCATTGCTTTTACCTCCTTTGTGCTGCACCACCTGAGGTATTTTTATCCCTTGAACTTTTCTGGGCCTTCTTCTTCTATCTTCTTTGCTTAGGACATTTATGTTACCATCATATTCTTAAGTATAGCTACTCTCAACATCTGACTTTATAGGCATTGCAAAAATAATGACTTACATAAATATCAGATAGTAGTCTTTCTTTATATTCTTACTTTCTCATTAGCATGTCCAGTTAGAATTCAATTCAAATGTACTTTTTGTAAAAAAATGTCTCATGGATCTCACTACAAAAGATCCTCACATCATTTTCTACCTGAGATAATCCATCTTGTGCTTGTTGAACTTGATGATGCCTTTTTAACTGCATTTACATGTTCAAAGATTTTATAAGGTACTAGTTACATATAATTGTTGAAGGTGTTTGATAGAATTCCAAGGGAGGAAATTGGGAAAAGAACAACTTAGCATCTAAATTGAAAGCTGTCATGAATAAGTTTCTTGGTCTTCCCAATAACAAACTTCCTAACCATCCAAAATTTACAGGATATTGCCATGTACAAGTTGGGGAACCCTAGATCATTCCATTACCTTAACCAATCTAATTGCCATGAACTGGATGGTGTAAATGATGCTCATGAGTATCTTGCTACAAGGAGCGCTATGGACATAGTTGGAATCAGTGAGCAAGAGCAGGTCAGTTTTCCTTTTGACTTGCCGAAGTTTTCTTTTGAGATTCTTTGTGGTCCACCTTTCTGACTGCAGGTCCTTGTGTTAAAATAATTAATCAGGAGTCCATTTTCAGAGTTGTGGCAGCAATTCTTCACCTAGGCAATGTTGAATTTGCCAAAGGGAAGGAGATAGATTCCTCTGTGGTCAGGGATGAGAAATCTCGGTTTCATCTTAATATGACAGCTGAACTCCTTAGGTACGTATTGTTTAACTTGAATTGAATTGTTCATAGGAACCTATTAGTAACACCTAATATGGTTCTTTGTCTCTCAAAACGCGCATGCACACACACATACACTCAAAAAAATAAAAAATAAATATATTCAACATATACAAAACATGTGATTCAAATCTTTTCGGTGGCTAATTAAATTGTGTTTGAATATCTACTATTAGGTGCGATGCCCAAAGTCTGGAAGACGCAATGATTAAACGAGTGATGGTCACCCCAGAAGAAGTTATTACCAGAACTCTTGATCCTCAAACAGCGTTAAGCAGCAGAGATGCTTTAGCCAAAACCATATACTCTCGCCTATTTGATTGGTAATGAGGATACTCTGGGTGTGGAAATTTGTTCTATTGCATTTTTAGTTCCTTTTGGGTAAGATAGTTTTAGATTATGTCTGCTGACCTTGTATGTAATAAGAAGTAAATTTTGTGTACAGGCTGGTGGACAAGATCAATGTATCAATTGGTCAGGACCCAAACTCAAAGTCACTTATTGGAGTTCTTGATATTTATGGGTTTGAGAGTTTCAAGTGCAATAGGTAGGTGGTAATTGAAGGAGACCATCTACCTGAATTGTCTGTACCAGAAGCATACATGGTAAAAAACATGGATGATCTGTTTGCATATCTGCACCATCCCTTGTTGGGGACATCTGAAAATTGCTTGCCAGCCATATGGTGATTGGGACATGGAATCCTATTGTTGTTAGTCATGTTCAATTTTGTGCAACATTATTTATCAAAATTGTTGCGACAAAGTGGGTCATGATCAGTGCCAAATTTGGCAGCTGATCAACTTGCAAAGAATGGAAATTTCCATCCACATCTTCTTGTTAATTTTCGTATGGCTGATTCTTAGCATGGAGCTGTCTTTTATGTGCTTCTTTTGGGTAACTTTTTCTTCTTTAATAAAATTCCTGCCAGTACAAAAAAAAAAAAAAAAAAAAAAAGAGTATCATGACTGACACCAAGGGGATTCTGAAATAAGTCGGCATCACCTTGTTTTAACACTTCATAAAAAATTGGTTGCACTGAGAGGGTTCCTTTCTGATGATAAGATACTCTGTGGAAAGCAAGTTTTCAGTTAATTCTGTGTAATTGTCCGCAAAATAGTTTCCAATTAGTTCCAGTCTCTTGTGTGGTGCTTATACTCTTTTTGGCATACAGTTTTGAGCAGTTCTGTATAAATTTCACAAATGAGAAGCTGCAACAACATTTTAACCAGGTGAGCCATCGTATGAGAAACAGTTTATTGTGCTAAGCGTCTTTTACTTTTATTTGTCAATTCTAATCGTTGAACCTTTGCACGTGCAGCATGTCTTTAAAATGGAACAGGAAGAGTACACAAAAGAGGAAATTAATTGGAGCTACATTGAGTTTGTAGACAACCAAGATGTTTTGGATATGATTGAGAAGGTCTCTTCTTATGTCTCTTGATTGTGAGAGCCTCGTTGATGTCCCCTTTCATATATTTATGTATCTATCCATCTATAACATATTTATACACATATGATCAAACTTCATTTAATCCAAAGATTGAATTATTTGACATCGTAATGTAGCACAGATAAGATATAATTGCTAGAAGTCATCATAAGTTCTTCCCACTTTCCATCAGTAGGAATATTTACTGATGGATGTGTGCAACACACCAATGGAATTTGTAGATCTACTGGATGGTGATGGCCAATATTGATGTTTACAATGAATGCTTATTTATATAATAGTTGTGGAAACGGAATCAGTTCTTTTTCCTATGAAGGTCTTTTTTTATATTTCCCCAATGCCTTCTTAATGGAGAATTTAAAGATTATCTATGAATATGCTCAGGATACAACTTTAAGCTTAAAATACTTAATATTTGTTTTTCTTGAATATTGATACCAAATGTTTGTCATAAGTTTCCAAAATATAAAGCTTAATTGTAACTGTAGACGTGAAGTAAGTTTTTGCAGTTTTTTGTAGCACATCAATGATCACTTGAAGGCCTTCTTATAACTTTTTTTTTTCTTTCTTGGGGTTTGTATCTTCCTTTCATGAAGGGGCTAATCTCCAAGATTTGTAGGCCATCTTTGGGTCTGAAAACCTTCATCTTCAGGTGACATATATTGGATTCTGCATTAGCTGAACACAAACTTCTCCATTCCTTCTGCATATTCGATAAGCTTGGTATGTTAAGGAATAGTCCCACATGGATTAATGAGTACAAAGATCTTGAGTTTATTAGTTAGGAAAGAGGTTTCCTAAGTTGGCTAGTCATTTTGGGATGGGCCTTGGACCCAACTTAACATGGTATTAGAGCAAGTACTCATATGTGAGCCTACACCTAAACTATCCACTTGTAGAGCCACAAAAGAGGGCCTACACCTAAACTATCTACTTGTAGAAACACAAAGAGGGCCTACACCTAAACTATCCACTTGTAAAGCTACAAAAAGAGGGCTTACACCTAAAACTATCCACTTGTATAGCCACAAAAAAAGGCCTACTCGTGAGGGGGAGTGTTAAGGAATAGTCCTATATGGATTAATGAATACAAAAATCTTTAGTTTATTAGTTAAGAAAGAGGTTTCCTAATTTTGGGATGAACCTTGGACCCAACTTAACATGTATCATTATCAAATTACACATAAGAAGGCCTTTAATCTGGTTAGCTAGCCTGTCCTTGATCAGATTTTGCAAGATGGGGTTTGAATACAGCTAGAGGAATTAGATAAGAAGTTGACTTGTTTACACCACTTTCTCCCTTGTCAGTGGCTCTACTAGTTGCTTCTTCAGAAGTTCCCATGGACTTAGGTAGAATGACCTTCTCTTGCTCCTCCTATTCAACGTTGTAGGTTTTGGATTTTCTCAGTCATATATTATGGATTTATTGGTTATAGTTATCTGGATAGAAGTTCTTTTTTCTTCTAGTTATACATACACACCTTTTTCTCAAAAAAAAAAATTGGGCCTAAGGGGGCAAAACAAAATCTATAGGTGAGGTTAGGTCATGGGTGTAAATAGGTAATAAATTGAACGGGTTAGGGATCTTCTGTTACTTGTTCTGTTTTACTACCCTTATTTCCTTACCCGTTTCAGTTGAAATGGAATAAGTTATTCCGTTATCCATCTGTTTACCCGATTACCTATGGGTAATCAGGTAATTGGGTAAATAAATGGATAAAAAAATCATAAAATTGTTAGAAAAAATCAAAATATTTGTACAGATAAATAAAATTAAAAAATATATAGTTGATATACATAAATGTTAGAAGATCCTACATGGTGAGTTCTTCCCACAATCCCTCCTTTCTCCTCATAGCAATGTTTATCTCCACATAGCGGGGTGAGGCATCCCTCTACATGGTGACCCCCCATTTTCTTTTCTTTACAATCAGCCACGTGAGAATGGTGAAGGCCTTGTCTCCCTTTTTTTCTTGATCTTTGTTTTAGATATTCAAAAGAAAAGGGTAGGGTAGTGCCTCCACCATGTTGGCAGGTGTGCTTAACAAAGGGTGATACCTGCCTCCCTCTTTAAACTTTAGATGAAAATGAAGACTAATTAAAATAATTTCATAGCTAATATATGTAAGTTGTCGAGTGATTTTTGACATGGAGGATAATGAGATTGGGTTAGGGGTTGGGGAGATAATATTAGGGTTTTTTAAGCTCTCATATTTGCTAAAATTAAAATTCTAAAATTGCCCTTGAATTTTTTCAGGTAATCAGGGAAGGAATAACCGTTATCTATATCCTTTCCATTTAATAAACGGTAAATGGGTAAAATTACTTATATCTTTAATTAGGTAAGGTTTGTTATTTTGTATTCTTTTGTAAGCGCCGAGACAGATGGGTAATCAGGTAAATGGATAAAATTGTCATCCTTAGTCAGGGAAAAAACTCTTATCTTCTCTACTACTATCACTAGGGACCATTGGCATGGCAGCTTCTAAGGTCTCCTGTCATGGCCAGGCACATGCTTTGATCAGTCTTGATGAGGACTGACTGAAATTTGAACTTTGGTGGGATCTCAAGGGGAACCTGATACTGCTGATGGAGGCGGCGCCCTAAGAGATATTTTGGAGGTGATTAAACTTGTCTGATCTCTTTGGGGTGATTGGCTTGATTGAGGTGGTGTGTAGGCACTATTTCTCTTAGTAAATTTGTTCTTTGGTGTGCTCATTGTTGAAGGCAACTTTGCAGTGGGTAATTACGTGGGCCTTTGGGCACTCCCCCTTCTTTGTACTTTCACCAGTTCTCCAATGAATCACGTATATCTCTACTCTATTTAATACCCCTTGGATTGCAAACTTCTATAAAGCCAACCCATCTAACTCTCTTTTGGGAATTGGGTTTCTTTAACAACACCTTTTTTTTTTTTTTTTTTTTTTGAAAAAGATGTATATATTAACAAAGAGAATTACAAAGAATCGAGAAGCAAATCCCTAACAACAAGAGATTGAAGGGTTGCTCCCAACTTGGATAATATATTTGCCGCCGAGTTAGCAAATCTTGGAATGTGAGACCAAATACAAGAAAATTGAGAGGCAATTTCAAGAATATCCCAAAAAGAGTCTCAATGGCGCCACTGGGGAGGGGGGGATATGCGATTACCAACCTTTGAGTCCCCCTCAATGTGAAGGGGACCACTACAATTATCTCTGAAAACGTGGAGCCCGTTGAGTAGACCTTCAGCCGTCGTTGAGTCAGCAATGCCTAACGGGCCAGCATACGAGAAACATTGAATTCTGGAGGGATCTAAGATAACTCCCCCAAAGCCAGCAATTCTGGGATTGCCAAGAGAAGAACCATAAAACATTAACTTCAAGAAACCATGCTCTAGGGGGTGTCCATTCTTGCATGACAGGGATCTTGGTACCAAAACGCATTGTTGCTATGTTATTCCAATTATCGCGAATAGAAGAATCAGCAAAGGAGGAGAAGGGCTTCATGATGAGCAGCCATGCTAAAATCTGGCCCGACACACGATCAACGACCCTAACCCCAGAGTCACTTCTAGCATCAAAACACCTGTGGTTGGGCTCATTCCAAAGCCCCCACGGGATGAAACCAATGCAAGCAGATATCATAAGCTTTCCAAGCCCAGGAAATGGAGTATCAATGAGCAACTTGCTAAAAGAGGTCAGATTTGTTGGAATACAGAATTGCAGCCCCGTCTTATTGAGGATGGAAGTCCACACATTCCACGAGAAAGAACACTGAAGCAAGATGTGACTAACAATTTCTACCTCAGAGTTGCAAAAAGGGCACAAAGGATCAATAGTTGGGTGTCCTCTTCTTTTGAGCACATCTTCCGTGAGTATCTTTCCTTGGCAAGCGCTCCATAAGAATTTTTTTATCTTTGGCGGGGCACAAAGACGCCATGTAAAGAAAATCTCACGATCCCTTTGATTTAGGTGTCAGCCATTGATATATCTGTAAGCAGAGGACACAAAGAATGTTCTTCTTTTGTCAGGCCACCAAATTAGCTTGTCTGCTGTTGAAGATCTCAATCTGAAAGAATACAAAGATTCCTTCAACTTGCTTGCCTCTAAAGCCTTAGTATCAAAAAGACTCCTTCTGGGGTGCAAGCTTAAACCATCCCCCTCGAAAGCATCTACAACCGATATCTCCCTAAGTAAAGATAGGAGGAAAGGATTCCTGAATAATGACTGTAAAGGCTCCTGATCCGCCCACCAATCCTCCCATAATTTTAAAGATCTGCCGTTTCCAACAAAGAATCTGATGGCTGAGGAGAATTTGGGGATAAGTAGATATAGTGAGCTCCAAATTAGAGATAGACATCTCTGATTGCCTCTTGAAGTCCACCATGGAGAAGGACAACCCAGCTTAACAGCACCTTGTTAGTGATACTTTTTGTGCTTTCCTCAGTTAGTGCTCTTTTTTCCTTTTTTTTGGTCTTTTGCTCTTCCTCTTTGTCATTTTCCTTTATATTTACAGTTTGTACTCCCTCTCAGGGTCACTTTGTTCTGTCTTTAGAGAGTAATTGCATTTCTTTGTCTTTTATAAAGGAGGAAAAAAAGAAGAAACCACCCTTTGAGGTTCTTGAAGGAAATAAAGAGGACTCGGAGAGTTAGAGGGAAGGAAATGCGTGACAATGTCGGACTCATTCAGGTCCAGGTTGATTCAAACCAATTTTGGCTGTTGCTGACCCTAGTTCAGATCAGAAAATTTTATGCTAAGCTTATCTGGGTTGGTCAGGCAATCTAATTCAAAGATGGCCAATATTTTCTGCCATTGCCTACATCTCAGGTTTCATGATTGTTCAGGTGGTAGTCAAAGTCATGCAACCTGTATACGGAAGGTTTTGACGCCAGCTGGAAGACGATCTCCCGGCAAAAGAAAAGGAATCCACATTTCCGTTTCAGCTACAGAAAACACAGAGTTACAATGGAGAAAGTCGCCCGGAGCTTCGGACAGGTGATGCGCATCTCCTCTGCTGTCGGATCGAAGATGTCCTTCATTTGTGTTCCGATGGAGGCTACTTCAAGCTTCGTCCTTCAGTTCCAGCGAATCACGAACAAAGCTAACCGAACCCGTGAACTTTGGACACGAGATTCAATTTTCTTCCTGTCGGTGAGCTCCTTTCGGGGACAAAGAGAGTGTCGCGTCGTCTATCGGCGTGGCTCAACAGTGCTCGCCAAGATCTATATTCCCGAGGCCACCAATTCGGGATTTGGTTGGAAGGAGTTCGAAGAAGCCATCCGAAGCCTCTCACTAGCGCAGACTCCGGTAGGGGAAGCCCCCAGATCCAGCAACACCACCCGAGCCTCCCCCCCCCCCCCCTTATAACCAAGCCCCACCAGCGACAAAACACTCCTCTAAGCCCAATTCTCCCCCAACCAGCCCTCCCCTTCCTTCGAAATTCCCTAACCCCTTAACCCAACCATGCAGAACCTCTTTACAAATCACCATATTCCTACACACCTTCTTCCTTCAGAAAAATCCAAAACCATCCAAATCCATCCCAACTTACTCCATAAAGGGCGACAATCTTTGACCCGCTCTATCCTAGTCCACACCTCTTCCAGTATCGTCAAATCCAGCATCCTTCAATGGCTGACCGATGAGCTTCACCTCCCCTACACACCCAGAATTTCTTGCCTTAACCCCCATTCCTAACTTGTTCACTTTGAAAACCCGGCAAGAGTCTTCTGTGGCCCTTGCTCTCACATCCCACACCCCCTTGGGCATCATCGGGATATCAGAATGGCTCCTCTCGACTCCTTCCAGTCAATTTGGGCAATGGGCTACAGTCACCATGAGGTCTTCACAAGCATCATCTTGGAGTTTGGTGCATCTCCTCCGTGTTTCACATTAGCTTCCCTTCAATCCCTTGTTGTTAGGGGTTTGCTCCCTTGAGTTTCTGTTTCTTTGTTCTCTTTTTTTAATAAAACCATCTTTCATAAAAATTAAAAAAAAAATAGAGTTGCTTGGAATTTGCATTGGGTTTTGAAAGATCTTAATCTTGTCAGATCGGAAGATGACTCTTAACTTTGGCCACTCATTTCGGGAAGGACCTGAACCCAACTTTAAAATGTTATAGCTATTAGTAGGAAGCTTTGGCTAGTTATTTTAGGATGCACTGCACCTAACTTTAACAATCTTCAAATAATTTAATGGAGCCTAAATTTTTTGTAAAATGAAAATACGAAAATAAACTAATCTAATAGATTTAAGAAATGGTACTATCATATTCTTCTCATTAATTTTATCACTTAACTATTGTACCTTATGTTGAAGTTTCCATTTTGCACCATTTTCGTTTTCTCAAATATTGACTTCTCTTATCTTTGTACAGAAACCTGGAGGTCTTATTTCACTTCTTGACGAAGCTTGGTAGGTTCCTATACTGCTGTTGGTCTAGGCCGTAGAATTCTTTTCAATGCTTTAATTTCTCTTGTTAACTCTCCTCTGACATGCCTGCTGTCCTCTTACAGCATGTTTCCCAGGTCAACACATGAAACATTTGCTCAGAAATTGTATCAAACATTTAAGAATGACAAGCGATTTAGTAAACCAAAACTTTCACGTACTGATTTTACCATTTGTCACTATGCTGGTGAGGTATGAACAAGTCTTCACTGTCCATTGCTTTATGTTTTATGCCATTAGTCCGCTGCAGTTGCTGTACAGTCTCCATATTATCTACAGGTAACATATCAAGCGGATCAGTTCCTTGACAAAAACAAAGATTATGTGGTGGCAGAACATCAAGGTTTACTGAATGCTTCCAAGTGCTCTTTTGTGGCAGGCCTGTTTCCTCCACTTGCTGTGGAGGCCTCCAAGGCTACCAAGTTTTCTTCCATTGGGTCACGTTTTAAGGTATATCCATAGTTTTTGGGACAATGTACGTTTCATTTAGTTGGAGCTATTTAGGGGCTGTTTCTATGATATATGATATGAAACAGTAAGTGTTCTGATTGTTTGGAATGATGTACAGCCTTTTGAAAATTTTCATTAATTATATTCAGTGACTGGTTATTTTCTATATTGACTTCTTCATGTTACTGTAATTGCATTTGTGGTGACTTCTTGCTCTCTACCCATGCTTTGTTTTTTGAGTAAAGACAGGTGCTGTGTTATTGTTTTGTTTTTCAATTGGTGGGTGACTGTTCTATAACTGCTTAATAGGGACCTTTTGATTACAGTATCTTTTTCATAAATTTTGATGTGGTAACAAATTTAAATTGCAGCAACAACTCCAATCTCTAATGGAGACCTTGAGTTCAACGGAGCCTCATTACATCAGATGTGTGAAGCCTAACAATGTTCTCAAGCCTGCCATATTTGAAAACTTTAACATTATCCAACAATTGCGTTGTGGTGTAAGTTCACTGTAAAGAACTGTATCAAAATAAATCAGCTTCATCTTTGTCAACAAGTGTTTTCATTTTTTAAATGCTTGTAGGGTGTTCTTGAGGCAATCCGGATAAGCTGTGCTGGATACCCAACTAGACGGACATTCTATGAGTTCCTACACCGTTTTGGTGTCCTCGCTCCAGAAGTTTTGGATGGAAAGTATGTATCAATTTTTTGCTTTTTTGGACAACCATGCCTCTGTGTATATGTGGTGCATTCAAAAACTATGGTTGTGAACATGGACTCCATATTTAAGTGTTGAAGCTACACATCTGATATTTGTGATATTTGCAGCTTTGATGAGAAGGTGGCCTGCCAAAAGATTCTTGATAAAATGGGTTTAAAAGGTTATCAGGTGATTATGAGCTTTGCAAACATTTCTGATGCTTTTGGTGCACCTAACGCAAGAAACAGCATAGTTGAGGGGTAAAAAAAGGAAAAAGCAAGAAGAGGTTTATATCAGAGGGGAAAAAAGCAAGAAAGGGTCACTGTGCTGATATACTATTCATTTCACATTTTTTTGTTGTCTGTGGTTGGCTTGAATAGATTGGGAAAACGAAGGTCTTCCTGAGAGCTGGACAGATGGCTGAATTGGATGCAAGAAGAGCAGAGGTTCTGGGAAGGGCAGCCAGAACTATTCAAAGACAAATCCGTACATATATTGCTCGGAAGGAGTTCTTTTGCCTGCGCAAGGCTGCCATTCATTTGCAATCCCGTTGGCGAGGTATTAAAGAGTAGTGATAGCTTTTCCCTGTTAGGAAGTTCCTATTAATATTATACTTGAGTCATGTAACCACTAAAACCTTTTATGAAACTATAGTATCTCCATCCAATCTGTTGTAACTGAACAAGTGACTCAGGCATCGAAGGCCTCTTTGTTGCTTCAGTAGGTACTTGATAAACTACTAATAGATTGGTCGGAAGCATGATAAAAGAGATCAGAAGAAGAAAAATGATGGCAAAATTAAACATTGTAAATATGTTTTAGTTTGTATTAGTGTTATATGGAACACACATGGAAACAGTAGTTTCAATAACAATTTTGTTCTGTTAATACCTGACTCCGATGAGGAGATATGGTAATTGTGCTCTGAAAGAACCAGAAAATGATGAGATATTATGACTGAGAATTCTTTGGAGGCTGCTCTGCAGCTTTGGAGGGATTCAGAAACTGCTTTTAACAGAAAAACATTTATGAAGAAACTCAAGTGCTACCATTTTGTAGGGAGACTTGCTTGCAAAATGTATGAGCATCTTAGACGGGAAGCAGCAGCTGTCAAGATTCAGAGAAATTTGCGCCGCCATCTTGCCCAAAAATCCTACTCAAATTTACGGTTGTCTGCCATTACTTTGCAAACTGGCTTAAGAGCAATGATTGCTCGCAATGAATTTCGGTTCAGAAAGCAAACTAAAGCTGCAACCATCATCCAGGTACTTTAGTGACACTAAACCTTTGATTCTAATACAATCTTCTGCTATCAACTATGACAAAATGGCCGTGCACACAATTTTATACATGGATGCACTATAATGCCAAAATAATAAAGTTTTGAAAGGTCATTCTAACAGCTTATACAAGTAGGGTCCCATGCACAGTTAGTAGAATGTCACTTCTTAGGTTTATGCAAGTTTAATGTTACAAGAATCCTCCTGGTTCTTTGACTGTTATTCTATGTTCCACTCATGTGGTTCCGTTAGAGCATCTGGCTGGGCACATACATCCACTGTTACTGATTGATTCATAGTTTATGCCGTATTTTCTCAATGTATCTTTCAAGTTAAATATCTACTTAGAAAAAAGTTCAATATCTACATCAGCTGAAAATTGATTCACCAATTTTCATTTTTTCAATATATTTAAGATATTTGAGAAGCCTTTCATCACTTTAAAAAAAAAAGGTTATTTGAGAAGCTACTGTTTGATTTGTTTGATTGCTGAATCACTTCCACCATTCAAAATGAGAAAGATTGAATCATTAAATCCTTCTATTGTGACAATGCAGGCTCAGTGGCGTAGTCATAGAGCTTATTCATATTACAAGCGTCTGCACATGGCCACCATCACTTTCCAGTGTGCTTGGAGGCAGAGACTTGCACGTAGAGAGCTCAGGAAGCTCAAAATGGTTTGCTCCTATATCTTAATTTGACTTTTTTTCCCTTATAGAGAAGCATTTGACTTTACTAAGTTCAGTGTTACTATTTAAAATATCTCAAGAGGTTAAATGTTTGTTGATAGCTGCTTTATATTTTTAGGCTGCCAGAGAAACTGGTGCTCTTAAAGAAGCGAAGGACAAGCTTGAAAAGCGTGTGGAAGAAATTACTTGGCGTTTGCAATTAGAGAAACGTTTAAGGGTAATTACTTTTAATTTAATACTGTTTGTAGTGGTGAATAGTGTAATCCTTATGCCTCTAATTCCTTGCTTTTACTTCAATTGCTGTGGTTGACTTTGGGAATCAGATTGATTTGGAAGAGGCAAAAGCCCAAGAAGTTGCTAAGTTGCAGGATGTTGTACATGCTTTGCAACTGCAAGTTGAAGAGGCTAATTCACAGCTGATTAAAGAAAGGGAGGCAACTAGGAAAGCAATTGAAGAAGCACCCACTATGATCAAAGAAACACCGGTCCTGATCCAGGACACAGAAAAAATTGATTCACTGACCTCTGAAGTCGAAAATCTTAAGGTAATGTTCAAGACTGTTTTGGATAGCATGCTTAACTGCACCAGATTGGCCTCAGGTTTGCTTCCCATGGTTCTTGGAAGTATAATCATATGAAATTGGCATCAACTCAAGACATGGTTTCACATTCATCTAGTGTACGATGTAAAATCCTTCTCATTCTAAGAAAAAGCAAATTAAATTTTACTTATATTATCTTTATGTGAAAATTGTATGTATTTTGTTGCTTGAATAACTAGGCATACAAAAAAGCTAGGCTGCATCACTATTGTTGGAAGATTTGAATGAGCTTCTTGGAGGTAGTATGATAATTGGCAGAGGGATATTCTTCATTTGCAAGTTTAGATGGAAGCAAATGCTGCTAAACAACCACAAATAGTCATTTTTCCTTAAAAAATAGAGGAAGTAGACATAATTGGAAACATACTTCTTTTATAGAAGTTGTGGTGGTGTCTTTAACGAGGCTTTCGTTTTGCTCTAAAAGTAAAGGTTGTCTAACAAAATCTAAAAGAGCAAATAAAGTCTTAATAAGTGAAAGAACTAGTGGATGGAATCTTATCCTTCGAAGAGCCCTTACGGATTTGGAAGCTTTATTGGTCTCAAACCTCCTCACTTGCCTCTCCAAAGTCAAAATCCGAGAGCATATGCCCGATACCCTCATCTGGACCCCACTAAAGGATCATTTTCTACGGCTTCTACCTACAACCTCCTTCGCAGCCCCAACCCCTCCCAACCGCATCACCTTGCGGCGATTGCCTGGTCATTGATTGCCTCGTCCCACGTGAAATTTTTTATCTGGTGTGTTTGCCAAGATAAGATACTCACATCCGATTCCCTCATCAAACGGGGCACCCTCGTACAGGACCCTTCCTGCCCTTTTTGTCAAAATAACCTAGAAACCGCTACCCATGTCCTCCTCCATTGCCACTTTGCACAAACCATTTGGGCTAGCTTGCTCAACAAAATTGGAATTAAATATTGTATACCACGAAATTTGCCATCAATGATCCTCCCCATCGCAAATACTCAAATCTCCCAAAACTTGGAAAAATGCTCATCTCCAATTGTGAGAGCCACATCTCTTGGACCCTCTGGAAAAAAATGAACAATCGAAAATTCCAATTCATGTTAAGTTGTGGAGCTTAATCAATGCCCTACACTGAGTCGGTATGTGGATTGACCTTCATGGTGAGGTCGCCTTGGGGGTCCCCCCCACCTCCTTGGGATGTGGGGGTGGAGCCCTTGCCTGGTCCATGATATATTAACTACTGTTTCATTAACGGCAGTCTGGGAATTTTACTCTTGTATCGCAGTTACCCTAATTTTCTCTTTATAATTGAGGGGCACCGCTATTAGGGTTTTATCATCACTGAGAAGGAGTTGGAGCTACAACCCGAGAGAGGTTAGAGAAAACACTTGTAAGTGTTCGATTTCTCTTGTAAACTATTTCATCTTTATAGTGGATTACTGCAGCGGGGGAAGACAGGAGTAGTCTCACCTTGAGGTGAACCTGTATAAATCTTGTGTTATTCTGTACTTGTTTTTCTTTCTTCTGCGATTATTATTATTGCTCTCATTAGTTTGGAATTAGGGCGTCTAATTCCTAACAAATGGTATCAGAGCTTTGGTTCGTGATTGAGAGCAATGGTTGACGGAAAAAGGATCGGCACTAGGAATCAACAAGTTCGATGGTATGATTTTGCATTCTGGAAGATGCAGATCGAAAACTATTTGTACAGTAAAAAACTGCATGCACCACTTCTGGATATGAAACTAGAAGGTATGAAAGATGTGTTGTGGAATCTCCTTGATAGATAGGTATTGGGAGTAGTCCGGTTAACACTGTCAAAGAACATTGCTCACAACCTGACATCAAAGAAAACCACTACAGGGATGATGAAGATTCTGTCTGACATGTATGAGAAGCCTTCCGCAAATAATAAGGTATATCTCATGAAAAAACTCTTCAATTTAAAGATGACGAAAAATACATCAGTGGCATCGCATTTGAATGAATTTAGCACGATTGTTAATCAATTGATCTTCATTCAAATTAAATTTGATGATGAGGTTTGTGCTTTAATTCTTTTGGTGTTTCTACCAAATTGTTGGGAGCCTATGAGGGATGCGGTCACCAACTCTATAGGCAACAGGAAGTTGATCTTTAATGATGTTTGGGATACCATTCTCTCGGAGGAAGTTCGTAAAAAAGACTCCGGAGAATTGTCGACATCTAATTCTGCCCTAAGTGTCGATACTAGAGGCAGGAACTTCGAGAGGAATTCCAACAAGGGCAACAATAGAGGGAAGTCAAGGAATGGAAGAAGCAAGTCCAAATTCAGAAGGAATGTGGAGTGCTGGAATTGTAGCAAGTCTGGTCACATAAAGAAGAATTGCAGAGCATCGAAGAAGGATGAAAAGAAAAGTGATGCTGCAAATGCGGTGACTGAAGAGGTACAAGATGTTTTACTTTTGTCGATTGATAGCCCTATTGACTCTTGGGTGTTAGATTTAGGAGCTTCTTTTCACACCACCGCACATCGTGAGATCATGGAGAATTATGTTGTTGGAGATCACATAAAGGTGTATCTTGCTGATGGAGAACCTTTGCATATTGTTGGTATAGGCAATGTCAAATGGGTCGGTGTGGAAAATTCATAAGGTGAGACATGAGAGGTTAGAGAGAAACACATGCAAGTGTGTGATTTCTCTTGTAAACTATTTCATCTTCATAGTGGATTACTGCAGCAGCAGAAGACAGGACGTAGTTTCACCTTGAGGCGAACCTGTATAAATCTTGTTGTTATTTTCCGTGCTTTTTTTTCCCTTCTTCTGCGTTTATTATTATTGCTCTTGTTAGTTTGGAATTAGAGCGTCTAATTCCTAACATAAGTGGCTGGCTGAGGGAGATGCCAACACAAAATTCTTCCATGCTATCGCCTTAGCCCGTTGGAGGACTAACCGGGTCACTTCTTTGTCCATTGACAATGAAGTTACCTCGAATAGGGCCTCTATTACTGACAAGCTTCTCAGTTTTTCCACAGATCTATACACGGAAGATTGCCACCACCCTCGGCTCCCTCACCTCCATTTCTCCTCAATCTCTCCTGCTTTGGCTGCCTTCATCGAGCTCCCCTTCTCAAACCTTGAGGTTGAGGATGCCATTATGGGCCTACCCCGTGATAGGGCCCTGGGCTTGAATGGCTCTAATGGCGAGTTCTACAAACTCTGTTGGCCTACTTTGAAGACGGGCATTCTCTCCATGGTTCACAACTTCTATGATCGGGGCATCACTTTTAAGAGTGTCAGAGTTTCCCTTATTACACTGGTGCCTAAGAAGGCCAATGTTGAGCACCTACGTGATTTCAGGCCGATAAGTCTTGTCTCTAGCCCATACAAGATCGTTGCCCGCATTTTGGCTCATCGTCTCAATGTTATTCTCTCCACCATCATCCACAGAGGTCAAAATGCTTTTATCCACGGTCAAGACATACTTGACTCCGCCATGGCTGCCTACGAGATTATTGATCACCTCTCCAAGCTGACTCTCTGCCGTTTCATCCTCAAACTCGACCTTGAAAAAACCTTTGATCGCGTGAGTTGGTCACTCCTTGATGATGTCTTGTAGCGCATGGGCTTTGGAGACCGATGGAGGTTTTGGATTCGTAGTTGCATCTCTTTGACCACTTACTTTCTACTTCTCAACGGCATTGTCTGTGGATTCTTTCATGGCTCCCGTGGCATCCGGCAAGGGGACCCCCTCTTCCCCTGCTCTTTAATCTTATCACCGAGTACCTGTCCTTCATGTTCTACTCGACCCGAAACCTTGGGTGGCTTTATGCTATCTCAGATCATAGCAACTTTGATATTTTGTTACTCTAATTTGCATATGACACTATTTGCTTCGGTTCTGGAACGCTTGAGCGAATCCACAATATCAAGGCTCTTCTTGGACTCTTTGATATCACTTTTGGTCAGAAGATCAATTGGAGCAAGATGACTCTTATGGGACTCCATATTGATCCCCCTCTTCTCCAACTTATGGCAAACACTCTGGGTACTTGATCACGGCTCTCCCTTCCTCCTACCTCGGCCGCCCTCTTATTGACTACAGTCCTCAGATGGGGCTTTGGGCCCCGGTGTTGAGAGGCTCAAGTGGAGGCTATCTTCTTGGAAAGGTAGGCTCCTCTCTAAAGTTGGCATATTGACTCTCCTCAACTATTGTTTGGCCGATATACCCAACTACTTCCTCTCATTTCTACCTTGCCCCGCCCGCCTCTATTTGTCGATGCATTGACATGATTAAGAGACGATTCCTGTGGTGAGGTACCCATACCGAGTTCCACTCTCACCTCGTCAGCTGGGAAGATGTCCATATGCTGAAGTTCATAGGCGGGTTGGGGATAAGACACACTAAGGAAATGGGATTGGCGCTTCTTTTTAAGTGGTTTTGGAAGCTCAATTCTAGCTCGACGGCCTTTTGGAAATCAATGGTGACTTCCAAGTTCCATCTTCTCGGGGCTAGATGGATTACTGATGGCAGCAGGCATCACCTCTCCCCCATTTGGAAAGTGATGTTCCATTTGTTCCCGGTCTTCCAATCCACTATTTGTTTCTTTGTTGACGATGGCTCCAGCCTTAACTTTTGGACTGACTGGTGGGCAGGTGATGGTCCCCTTGTTTCCTCCCTCCCCCCACTTATCCAACTCACCACTTGTCGTGATCTCTCTGTTGTTGATGCATGGGGGAATGGCTTCTGGGACCTTCATTTGAGGCGTGACCTCACTGACGAGGAAGCCACTACTATTTGTGATTTGATTGATGGTCTTGGCGTTGTTAAGCTTCGGGCTCATGTGGCAGACCGGACAATATGGCTCCCCAATGACATCGGTTGTTTCTTGGTTTCCTCAACTTACCGGCTCTTCCAAGGCCACCTGTCACCCACCCAGTCGCTATTGCTTGGTGTCTCATGGCCCCCCCTCAGGTGAGATTCTTCCTGTGGAGTGCATGTCACAACAATATCCTCACCGCTAACAATCTCCTTCAACGCAGCAACTCGTCCTTGGATCCTCTTTGCCCCTTTTGTGGGTTAGAGGAAGAAACTACTTGTCACATCCTCCTACTGTTATGGCTAGAGTAGCAGGTAGACGTAGAGGATAATTTAGGTAATTTTCTGAATGTTCTCTTAGGTGGCATTTATGTAATTTCATTCAAAACTTGGATTTTGCGTTGGTTGTGTAAGGGGGCATTCCTATTGTTTATAGGGGCGTCATTTGAATGGAAAGTAAGCATTGAGCATAGTTGTAAATGAGATTGGGTTCTCTCTCTCACGAGGCCTGAGATTGGATTCTCTCTCCCAACAAGGTCCAAGGTGCAAGCTTCCTTCGAAAGCTTGATTATCCCTCACCGTCATCACCTTCTCTTCCAAGCTCCTTCCCCCATCAAGCCTATTCCTCCACGTCCTCTCCAGATCTATCTTCCAGCCACGACCCTTCATATTCTCCCTGTCGAAGTTTGCCATCACTGTGACTGTTCATCTTCATCTCCATGTCTCCCTACGGGTTCAGTTGGTACCCTACCTACGAGCCCTTGTATCCGATCCGGAATTACAAGAACTTCAACCCATCGTCTCAAACGTATTACAATCAGGAACCCAGAGAATCAATTCACCCGACGCTCTTCTCTGCACCAATTGGATGGTGATTGCTCACATGTCCGCTCCCTCACTACCCCCCGGGTGGCTGTTTAGGCTGCCCCCTTGTCGGTCACTTCAAGCTCAACTTCTATGGCAACGCTTTCGTAATCTTGGGATGGCGGGTTTTGGTGTCAGTGGCAGCTATTTCTTTATATTATGGATTTTGTCTCCTCTGTCCCTTGTTCCTAGTCTCATGTTCTTAGATCAGTTAATTTGGCTACAGATTCCTGTGCTAAATTGGGTCCCTTCCTTCAATCTCTTGTTGTAAAGGGAGGCCTCCATTGATGTACTCTTTTTCTGCTTGAAATAAAATCAGCACTATGTAAAAAAAAAAAAAACTTGCAACTCAGCATAAACGAGCTTGCTGGATAGATCTTGCAGTTGCAACTAACATTCACTCTTTTTTCTCTAACATTTCAAATAACAGTGCAGTCTGATTTTGGACAGAAAACGGCAAGAGTAAATAAAAAACCATTTTAATTAGCATCTCATTTCAAACACCAAAATATGTTTTTTAAGACATTAATAAACTTGTTTAAACTGTACAGGATTTGTTGCTGGTGGAGCAGAAGGCATCAAATGAGGCAAAGCATACATATGCTGAAGCTCAGGTTAAGAATGGAGAACTGGTTCAAAAACTTGAAGATGCAGAGCGAAAAGTTGACCAGCTTCAGGATTCTGTGCAAAGGTTGTTCTCATTTCCAATAAACTAGTTTCTCACACTTCACACCAATCCCCTGAAAGAAAAAACTAAAGTGCAGTGTTTGATAAAATTTTCCTTTTCTGTCACTCAGGCTGGAGGAGAAACTCTCCAACCTGGAGTCTGAAAATCAAGTGCTTCGACAACAAGCCCTTATCATTTCTCCAACTGGGAAGGCTTTGGCTGCAAGGCAGAAAACAACTATCATACAGGTATATTTGCCCATACTTTCTCGATGAACATTTAACATGCGTTTTGGACACTTATTTTCTTCCTTTTGAATACACAGAGGACTCCTGAGAATGGAGCTTTACTTAATGGTGAAAAGGCAACACCAGTAAGTGGCTTCAGAAAAGTGGTATTTCTACTATCTCTTTCCTTAGATAAGAGTTAAAAGGTAATATTTTTCTTTGCATGTCAAACAATTTCAGGATTCGAGTCTAGTTGTAGCCAATCCAAAAGAACTTGAAACTGAAGAAAAGCCACAGAAATTTCTCAATGAGAAGCAGCAGGTAAGCATTTTAAGGTTTTTTACTTTGACATTGTTAATCAGTAACCCAATGGATTGCAATTCTGGTCAATTTAATGTTTCAGAATTTGTAAATTTGTATTTTTCATCTGCTCTCTTGTACAGGAAAACCAGGACTTGCTTATTAAGTGTATTTCACAAGACCTTGGATTCTCTGGAGGAAAGCCTATAGCTGCATCTCTAATATACAAGTCTCTTCTTCACTGGAGATCATTTGAGGTTGAAAGAACTAGTGTTTTTGACCGTATCATCCAGACAATAGGTTCAGCCGTTGAGGTACTGCAAGATTTTCAATTCCAAGCATTTCTTTTTCTCCATTCTGTTGGAAGTTTCTGTTGATGAGGAACACCTAGTTCCCCTAGACCTGGATCCTTCAATTTGATTCAATTGTTGCTGATGTTTGTCCTATCTTTTTTGCCTGAAGGCCCAAGAGAACAACAATGTACTGTCATATTGGTTATCCAACTCCTCCACCTTACTGTCACTTCTCCAACGTACTCTGAAGGCAAGTGGAGCAGCCACCATGACTCCACAAAGGCGGAGATCATCATCTGCATCTTTGTTTGGAAGAATGTCTCAAGTAATCAACAAAACATTGATTATGTTTACTTGATTTAATTTTCAAAAAAAATGTTGTTAGTTAATTTTACATACTTCCACAACTACTTACTTTCTTCATTTGTTTCCTGCTTTTCCTTAGGGACTTCGAGCATCGCCCCAGAGTGCTGGTCTTTCATTTCTTAATGGTCGACTAATGGGTGGGCTGGATGATTTGCGGCAAGTTGAAGCCAAGTATCCAGCCTTGCTATTCAAACAGCAACTCACAGCCTTTCTTGAAAAGATCTACGGAATGATAAGAGATAACCTCAAGAAGGAAATCTCACCTGTTTTGGGTTTGTGCATCCAGGTATTTTAATCTATTGTTTGGATAGATCTCCAACATCTTGTTGTTCATGAGTATCCTCAACTAAAAAATTTGTTGAATGATATAATTTCTGAAGCTCCTGTTGTCCAAATGTCTATCATTCTGAACCTATCTTTTTCACTATGGTGCAGGCTCCTAGGACATCCCGTGCAAGTTTAGTTAAGGGGTCTCGCTCGCATGCAAATGCTGTAGCTCAGCAAGCTTTAATTGCACATTGGCAGAGCATTGTGAAGAGATTCAACAATTACTTAAAAACATTGAGAACCAATTATGTGAGGGGCTTCGTTTTTTTATTTTCTCTTGATAACATTGTTGTCTTCTTCTAGCTACTCCTAGATTTGTGGAACATTGTCTTCATCAAATCTTAGATCCATGCACTGCCCTATTATTGTATATTTTAATAATATATGCATTTTCTCTGACCAATTCACTTGAATTTCCAGGCTCCCCCATTCTTAGTACGCAAAATTTTCACCCAGATATTCTCATTCATCAATGTGCAACTATTCAACAGGTTCGTTTGCCATTTCTCTTCTATTGTAGAGTTACTGTCAGTTCCAAAGAGAGTTTTTAATTAATGTTATTCATTGATGCTTTCATTTTTCCAGCCTCCTCCTACGGCGAGAATGTTGTTCTTTTAGTAATGGGGAGTATGTGAAGGCTGGATTGGCAGAGTTAGAACGGTGGTGCTATGAAGCAACTGAAGAAGTAACTATCATTGTACTCTAACATGCTCATTAGATTCTATATACTAAGAGTTGTTGTTTGTTCAGTATGCAGGTTCTGCTTGGGATGAGTTGAAGCATATCAGACAGGCTGTTGGATTCCTGGTAGACCCACTTTTCTTCTCAGTTTATCACATTCTTCTCTTTTTTATGGTGCAATGTTGTTTGTGTTTTGGCTTAAATGTCATTTTTATCTCTTCTCCAACAACCCCAGGTGATACATCAAAAACCAAAAAAGATACTCAATGAAATAACAAAGGACCTTTGTCCGGTAGGTGACTCAACTCAGCATAAGACTTGCTTTCAGTTCATAGTCAAGTTTGGTCTTCTTGTTAAGTATTTTCTCTGTTTTCAGGTGCTCAGCATACAACAGTTATACAGGATAAGTACAATGTACTGGGATGACAAGTATGGCACACATAGTGTGTCTTCAGATGTAAGTTAAGCCTCCATTTGCTAGCCTTCAGTTCCTTTGGTTTAAATGTTTCTTATACCCTGATTATGTCTCAATTAATAATGTTGTTTCTATGGAAATTTTTGCTTTATGTATGTATAAGGCAAAAAAAAAGTGAATTGTAATGAGGAAATTAATGCCAAACCTGAAATGGTTACTGCATCATGATTTTGTTCCTGAATCAGAAACTTGCTCATATCTCAACAGATGTTGAACTTTTTCATAGATTTTGTTTTTTTTTGTCTGTCTTTATCCCTTGATGGTTCTGATTGTTCTCTGCCTTACGAATGATTAATTAAGAAAAAAAAATTATTTGTGGCAGGTTATTTCAAATATGAGAATTCTGATGACCGAGGACTCAAACAATGCTGTCAGTAGTTCGTTCTTGTTAGATGATGATTCCAGGTAAGAATGAGACGGGTGCAGCAATCTGTTGCTGACGCTATAGTTGGTCCTAACTATTTGATCCATTAGAGAGAGAAGACCATTTTTATGACACTAAATGGGCAATCTTCAACCTAACCTCTGTAGAAGTACGCACACAATTATTTGTCCTTAGTATTTGATCTTTTAGAAAGAGACATTTCTATAGACCTTTTCTTAAGACGCTAAGTGGGCAGTAATGATTGAAGCTATTTAAAAGAGCAAACTGACCAACTAATTATTTAGCAATGTGGCTACTTACCTTCTGTATCGTGAATGTTTCACAGTAAATTGGTCACTTAACTATTTGATCTTGTTCTAATGCCTACATTCTCCTCTGATGCAGCATACCATTTACTGTGGACGATATCTCAAAATCAATGCAACAGATTGATGTCTCTGATATTGATCCTCCACCACTCATTCGTGAAAATTCAGGTTTTGTATTCTTATTACAACGTTCAGAGTGAATAGTATGATCATTCTTCTTCTAAAAACCAAAAGAAGGTCCTGATCTCATGCCTAGAGTCAGATCTCTCCATACCCCAACTTGTGCATATGTTCGCGTCTCCCTCTTTAGTATTGTTTATTTTTCCCTCCACGTCCATTAGTAGGTTTGGAGCCAAGTCTAGTTATACCTGCTTTGCTTTTATTCCTTATTTGGATTGATTGATTTTTATTTGTGTCCTATGGCACATAGGTCGTGTTAGAGGACATATGCCTTGTATTGTTTAAGAGGTCATATGCCCATAAGTAGATATGCACCGAGCCCTTTTGGTTAGTTATTTTCTGCTTTTGCTGGTTATCTTTGTACCCATTCAAATGATGTAATGCAAGAGAAGAGCCACTCGTCGAGGCTCACATATTTGTTGTATGTGACGTTGTATTTAATGTGTATATATTTATTTTATTCAAGCCATTTTTCTAATAAAATGTAGTGTTGGTAAAGTGGTACATAACTGAGTTTTTCTTTTCTTGACCTCTTGATGCTTCTGAAAATGGAGATCAACATTCACTTGACAAGGAGTACTGAGCTGTTTTGTATATATGTAATGGATTTATTCAAATCTCTTAACCTCTTTTGTGTATCAAGGTTCACTCTTTTGTAGCCTTCTGTAGCAATATTTTTTTGAATTTCAGGAAATTTTCTGAATTTTGGTGTGTTTTCTTTAGTTTTTGTCTTATATTCTTTTTGTTTCATTTTCAGTTATTGCAAAGTGATTTTGATGCTCTCTCGAGGGCAAATTCTTGTAAACTCGTAACGTTTAAAATTAGTAGTATATTTGATCCAATTCTACGCAATTTCGCTACTTCTTAGAAGCCGTCGCTTACAGCAGTCACAGAGAAGAATTGCCTCTCCACAAGAGAAATATGCAGGAGCATAAAAAAGAATGGGTTACTCTTGAAAAGGGTTATAGGCCAAACAGTTTCTTGCACTGTAAAAGGACTGGACCTAGCCAAATAAGCATCCATATGTGAAGGCTTAGGTCACAAAATCAATAATTTGGCTCCATTTAAAGCATTTGTGATATTTGTTTGTTTTTTTTTTTTTTTTTTTTGAAAAAGATGTATTAATAAAACAGGAAAAAATTACAAAGTTTGAGGAAGTATTTCTTTTACAACCAGCGAATATAGTGTAGCTCTTTGCCTGGCAAGTATATGTGTCGCCGAATTTGCGGATATCGGAATGTAGGTCTAACAACAAAAAATAATTGAGGTAATATCTAAAATTTTCTTAAAAGTATCCCCATGTCTCCATAGAGGAAAAGATACTTTTTTACACCATCCAATAACCATTTTTGAATCCCTTTCAACTTAGAGGAGCCCATTGCATTTATCTTTGAAAACACGAAGTCCGGAGAGGAGAGCTTGTAACTCAATAGTCATAGAGTCTGAAATACCAAGGGGGCCGGCATACGTGAAGAGCTGATTACCGGAATGATCTAAAATCACTCCTTCGTAACCAGAAATAGTAGGGTTACTAATAGATGAACCATCAAAATTTAGTTTGAGATAACCAGGAGCAAGAGGAGTCCACTCTTGCATAATTGGAAGTTTTTTTCCTATAAGATGTTATGTGTTATTGATGTGATATCTCATTTGCTTAGGTGGAACCTTTTGTAACACGTACCAATTCTTTGTTTACATGGTGCACGGGTGGCATTCCCTTCTAATCAATTTTGACATTGGCTCAAACATTTAATAATCATTTATTAAGCTTTGATAAAATTTCTGTGTTATGATTGTTGAAAGCTTTGGTTTTGACCATTAGTTAACTTGTAATCATATTCAATCATTTTTGGTTGGTTATTGATCAATGTCGAAGATCTAGATCGGTTATATAAATTTGAGTTCCTTCGTACATGAAGTATAAAAAAATGTACTTAATTTAAATGTGTTTATTTATAGATAACTTAATATGTTTATATATTCTTATAGTATTTTGATGTATTTTAATATTATTTATAAGTTGATTATAATTCGATCATAATTTATATATTATATTTTTATATAGATATTTATTTACTCAAATACTAGTAGGTTAACTAATAAATTTATTAGTACCAAAAATACCTTCATTTACCAAAAACGAGAGGGAGGCAGCAGATTGGTGAGCCTCTCATATGCTTCTCATTTTCGAGAATCTCCTTCCCGTCTAATTCGACCCAAAACGCTTTCCCTCTTTCTGAAGCTTAAACTCTACAGTCTACATTCTCTCCACTGCGAATCGAGAAATCTCTAGCTGATTTTGTGCGCCTGCTCTACAGGCCTCATTATCTTTTATCTTGGGCAGATGCCTGTTGTGGCCATTTTCTCTAAAACCTTACCTTAACGTTCTCTCTCTCCGGTTGGTATCTCTCCTCTCCTCTGTTTAGCTATCATCCCTATAGGCAAGCTATTATTTCTTTATTTCTTTTCCTCCAAAAATGTTTAATAGTGTATGAGCTTCTGTTTTTCTTCCCTAAAATCCGAACGTTTCCTTCTCCATAATTCTTGGCTTGCATTGTTTTTTTGTCTCTCTGTCACCCGTGTTGTATCATTTATAAGTTCGAAAGTCTTTGGTTTTTACTGGAAATTATTCTGTTTCTGAAATTGTCTGTATTCTTATTGCCAATTTGTTTCTCACTTATGTTTTATCTCGACTTGGATGCTTCCATTGAAATTAGTTATTTCTTTTCTCACTGATACATCTAAAGTTTTATGCCCCTTTACTCAGGAATATGTATGTCTTTTGGACTCTGAAAAGGGAGTAAGCACCTACAAAATGTCAGTTGGCTCCATCTGAGATGCCAACATAAAGTTATTAAAATATCCACACACAAAAAAATGAAGTTATTAAAGGGTGTAAAAACCTACAAATTGAGTTTTAAAGTTTCATTTTGCTATAAAGGTACAAGTTTAGTTCTTTTTTTTTTATTTTCTATTTGATGTTAGTTGTCTTTATTTTTCTTTTTAACCTAATAATATCTTTCTAGAGGATCAAGTATTTTACCGATGGTTATGATTTGAATTTTCTTCTATTTCATTTATTTTTAACTTCCATTGTCCGTCCATTGGACAGGCTGCCTTACTAGTTTATACAAAAATAAAGAACGGGCAAGAGAGTGAAGGTAAAGAAATTAAGAAATTAGAAGGACAAAGTTATTTACAGGGGAAAGAATGAATAATTATTCCCTTGGCCCGAACTAGTATTTGAAGGCGAGTAAAAAGGAATAAGCACAGTGAAACCAAAGATATCTTCTAATTTTTCTCATTGTGTTCTGGCTGTTTTGGGTTTTCTGATAGGGCCATCTTGGGTTTAAGCCATGAAGCTAGCAGGGTTGAAATACTTGGAGAATGCTCATGATGAGTCAATATGGGCAGTGACATGGGTACCCGCCACCGATGTCCGGCCGGCACTGCTGCTTACTGGATCACTCGATGAGACAGTGCGGCTGTGGCGCCCTGATGAGCTTACTCCACAGGGTACCAACACAGGCCACTGTCTCGGTGTTGTCTCCGTTGCTGCCCATCCCTCTGGTGTGATTGCTGCTTCAGCTTCTTTAGACAGCTTTGTCCGTGTTTTTGATGTGGACACAAATGCCACCATCTCCACTCTTGAGGCCCCGCCCTCAGAAGTCTGGAATATGCAATTTGATCCCAAGGCAAGTAGTTTTGTCTTTCTTTATTTCCAAAATTTGCCTCTTATTTTCATCTTTGGATTGGGAGGGGAATCTGATTTTGGTGCTTATCTTTCATAATTAGGTTTTGTTATGTGGATGAGCAAATTTCTTCATCAATAGTTTATGCTACAAGTTTTCTGGTTTTGCTTCTGATGAAATAAGATAAATGTAAGTGAAATCATCTATAGTACTGTGACACTGTCTTAGTGTGTATCAACTTCGAAGCCATCATTGCACACAAGGTAGAAACGTGAACTAAATGTGTAAGGCATAAAGGAGTCAACTGCTATTTGCTCTAGCTAACCAAACAATTTAGGATGGGGAATTGGCTATTATCACTTTGAAGTATTTAAAACCCAAGAGACCAGATATATTTATCCTTTCTTGCAGTAGACTTCCATGGAGTAAATGTGAAGAGATTGTTGAAGGGACAACAACAATCACCTCATTAACAATCTGGCAACAAAAATAAAAAATAAACACAACAACAACAACAACTTGATGTGCTTCATGCAATCAAAGAAAAACTGTTTTCATGAAGATGGAGATGATTTGTTTGCATTTTGTGTGCATAATTTATTCATGTAAAAAAAACAGAATCTTAGCACGAGAGCTTTTAGAAATGTTAAGCACATTTCTGTGTTTTTTGCGTGTCAAGTTTTTTACCAGAAGTAATGGCAGATATGCATATTTTATTCAGTCTTTCCTTAAAAGTGATTTTATTTTTGCACAAAATAAGAATTCGAAGATCCTCTTCCTTTGATCTTGGTTTTTGCCACAACAGTTACGTCTATGAGATTAGTGCCTGAAATCTCAACTTTTTTTTGAGAATAACTAATTAAAAGGTGTAAATTTAGTTGAATGAATTATGGTTTAGACTACAAACTGATTCTAGAAATTTTGGATCTTCTGCAGAACTATTCCACAATTTAAGGTTGCTATTATGTATTAAAGTTGTAGTGTATTTATTGATGAATGTGCTTGTAGAGGTATGAAGTCCATTGGCTCAAACAATGAGATGAGTGCTACATTACGGGTCTATTGTATATTTCTAAATCACTTTTTTTCTTTTTTTCTTTTTTTCTTTTTATTTCTCAGAAAGGATACTCTTTTCTATGATCATGAGGAAAATACTATGGTTCATTTACAGAGATTTTATCCAATAATAGCACTCTCTTTACACAAATTTAGCATTTGCTAGAATCATGAAGAATATTGAAGTTAAAAGTTCGTATCGTTTGCATGAGCATTAGTCTTTGATTGCTGAATTTAAGGTTGAAAAGGTACTTTACCTACTTACACTTCTTCATTAAAACCTTATTTCAAATATGTTTTGTCAGCCACGTGAATTTTTCTCCCCCATTCTTGTTTATTGTTCTCTAACTCTTTCTGAAGTCCACCTTCCTGATGTCTTTTTTCACTGCTGTGGTGCATGAAGTTTTAGGAGTCCACACATGGCTATAGGCTGAAGGCATTGTCAACTGGTGCAGTTCTCCTTTCTTGGATAAATTCTCCCTGCTAGAACTACTACACTCAGACCTCTATCCTACAGGGATATATATTGTAGTCTTACCAGACTGCAAAAATGTTTCTTTTGTACTTATTCTATTTTGTTTTACTACATAGTTTCTCATCTGGAAGTAACTCCAATAATTTCAAACAGATAATATGATCCTAAATGGGCTTGTCCTAAAATTTCAATTGGTTGTCAATGCATTCAGTGGTCAAGACAATTTGTTTTTCAGTCCATTTCACAACTCTCTTATGTGAGATATATTCTGTGTCAAGTATGCCAAAGCAGATCCTTTATGATTGGATGTCTCCAATATAATGATCATATGATGAGTCATTCTTCTTGGAAATAATGTACTTGGTGTAGGTTCTCTAATAATATTGGCTAGAACTTGGTGTAGGTTCTGTAATAATACTGGCTAGAACTTGGTGTAGGTTTTTTAATAATATTGGCTAGAACTAGAAAGTGAGCACCTTATTTCATTAATCTAGTAGTATGTGTAATATTCATCTGCAGAAAGTTATAGAAAAAAATAACTTTTGCATGGAGTAAGTTCCTACTATCTTTTTTTTCATGTGTGCTGAAGTGGCTGCAGTGTGCTGAACTTTCTTACATAGCAATTTTCTTGGTGAATCAACTGCCATGCTTTATGGAGCAAAATGTGAAAAAGCAGCATATATAGAAGATGAGGTTGACAGAGATGAGAGCATTGAAATGGGTGTGTGGCTAAACTAGTACAGACAAAATTATGAATGAACATTTTGAGAGCCACTGGGAGTGACATTAGTAGAGGAGGAGACAGAAGAGATGATGGGACAATTTGGTCGTTCTCAACAGGTATCAATTAGGACAACATTGAAAAGTGTTTTGCTGATATTTATTGGTTTGACAAGCAAATGAAGGCTGGAAATGGCATTGATGGAAGCTGTGAGGATAGATTTGAAGGTGACTTATTGTGGACCTAAAAATGAACTTAGCAAATGACAGATCAATTGGAGGATGATTGATGTAACTGATCTCAGCATAGCCAATACAAGACTATGATGATGATTATGTTATGGTCTGTGATGATGCAAGGAATAATTGTTATCTGATTTTATTTTATTTTTGTGACATTTGAGTATTTTGGTGGTTCTGGATTTTAAAAATTTGCTGCATTTTTGTGATATCAATGACTAATATCTTTTTTTTAATGATGCTGAATTTTATTAAAACAAAAGCTCAAACGAGCAGATTACAAGGGGATGAAGTTTTCCCAAACAATGAGAGATTGTTGGGAGGTTCTGAATTTTGCCAATTTATCAGCCAAGGAATTAGCTGATCTAGGAATGAGATTCCGATTACAATGAATTGAGGACACAATGTCAGCAATACAATCAGTGATAGGCTAGTGGCGCCAAGGGGGGGGAGGGGGGGGGGACTGTCTTTTGAACATCAGCTGATGACAATCTTTTAGTCTCCTTCAATAAGTTGCTTGCCATGAAGTCAGTCCTTGAAAATTTGGAGGCTGAATAGAAGAGCACTCACTTCAGCAATATTTGAGTCCGCAATGCCCACCGGCCCAGCATAAGAGAGAATAAAGTCTCCACTGTTATCTTTAAAAACACCACCTGCTCCAGCCGGCCTAGGATAACCTAAAGCACTGCCATCAAAATTGAATTTGATGCAGTCACAAAGGGAAGGATCCCAGGTGACCATATCAATGGCTAATATTTAACTATTGCTCTTTACATATCTTATTATAAAATTGATGGTAGAAATTTCTCTTCGGTTCTTTAGTAATGTTGTAGCTACATGATAGGTTCACTCCCAAAATATTTGTCTTACAGCAACTAGATTCAAAATTTTAGCTTTTGAGTGAAGAACCTGGATAGGTTTATTATGTGCAAGTGTTTGGGCTTAAGCCGTTGGTTGTTTCTTCTCTTAGACTATTCATCTATAATAGTTGGTGGCTATTTGATTCATTTAAAGTAAATTTTTTATTTGACCAAAATTAGTATGTGTTGTTTTGTGGTATCTACAAACAACAATTGTTTTACTAGAACCAAAAGATGTGTTTGTGGCTGTGATTCCATGTGTTACAGGTCATGGCAAATGAATAATTATATTCTTCTTATTTCAGGGAACTATTTTGGCAGTTGCTGGTGGAGGCAGTGCCTCGGTCAAGCTATGGGATACTGCCACTTGGCAACTGATAGCAACTTTGGTTGTACCACGTCCAGAAGTCCCCAAGCCCTCTGACAAGGTTGGCACTGGAAAATTTGTTCTTTCAGTTGCATGGAGCCCTGATGGAAAACGGTTAGCTTGTGGATGCATGGATGGTACAATTTCCGTCTTCGATGTAGGTCGTACCAAGTTCCTTCACCATCTAGAAGGGCATTTCATGCCAGTGAGATCACTTGTGTATTCTCCCGTGGAGCCTCGCCTGCTTTTCTCAGCATCCGATGATGCTCATATTCACATTTACGATGCAGAAGGGAAGACCCTCATAGGAGCCATGTCTGGCCATGCAAGCTGGGTTCTAAGTGTGGATGTCAGTCCAGATGGTGCAGCAGTTGCAACAGGATCCAGTGACCGGACTGTGCGGCTGTGGGACCTAAGCATGAGAGCTGCTGTGCAGACAATGAGTAACCACACTGACCAGGTCTGGGGTGTAGCTTTCCGTCCTCCGGGCGGGACAGGGGTGCGTGCTGGACGGCTCGCAAGTGTTTCTGATGATAAAAGCGTCTCTCTGTATGATTATTCCTAAAATTTTGGGACTGCATGAGAGACACCTTACTTTCAGATTTCTTAGCATCTTCTGAACTCTTTAATGGAGAACCTATACTCTCATTTTGTTTGCAAATGAGAAGGAAAGCCGTGCCACATGTTTTTATTCTTCTCTGCTATGCCTGCCAGGGGATTCGGTTGGGGTCAATGTTGTGTGAAATCTTTCAGTATTTTAAGCTAGGTCCTTCTCATTTTCCCCTCACTGCATTTTGTTGTTCTTTGGGCCAGAGCGGCTTAAAAACTCTCTTTTTCATGCATCATCTCGGTTATAATTTACTATTTATTTGGAAAACAAGAAAAATCATCCTGGTCTATGTTTATACATTAAAACATGGGTGTGTATTCAAATTTCACAGCCTAAGTAACTTGGGTTTCATTTGTCTCTATGTCCTCTGCATTCTCTGCTATTGATTAACCCTATCTCAGAGGGTTCAGTTGGGCTCAAGGTTTTTCATGCATCAACTCGGTTATAATTCACTTTTAGACAACTAACCCTATTTTTCTTTGTATCACTTATTCGTGTTTAGGGTGGTATCCTAAGAGCACCCATCCACAAAAGCTTCCCGACAAGATACAAACCTAAAGGCAGGCAGGTGAATAGGCTTTGTATACACAAATGACAATTTTAATATTTCTTTCCCAAAAAGTGTTTAAAATCCTTGTGATGATGCCTCTTTACTATCTACAGGCAAATCTATCATTTTTTAAAAAATATAAAATAATACTTATAATAAAAAATAAAAATAACTCTTATAATTTGCATAAATTGGAAATAACATTTACAACAAATAATAACAATAGTATTATTAGAACAAAGAGAATTTTTAGAAGGAATGTTTTATTTTTATTTTTTAAATTATGTACACGAAAAATCATTAAAAAAATTATGATAAATTATTATTTGGCAACAAGTAATTAAAATTAAAATTTTACTTTTAGACTAAAAAATATTAAAAACAATAAACCAATAATATCAACTTTCAATTATAAAAAATAAAAGATATAATAAAAACATATTATTATAAAAGTTACTTAATAATTAAAAATGCCTCCATTTCAAATAGCAATGCAAATCGACAATTTCTCTAAATCAGACAACACCATTTTTATCAGTTCATTCAAACATACTAAAATAACTCAAAAGTGAAAATTAATGATTTGAGATTGATATTTCAAATTATTTACGCGATTATTCTCACTGTAAATTATACTGGAAAACTCATCAATGAAATTACATAAATATTCGTCTTTATCCCGGCATCTTACTTGATAGAAAAAATATGAAATATCATCTTTAAATATTGTGTCAACAACTATCATGAATCACAATAAGCGTAGTAAACGTCTCTTGTGAATTCAAAAAATATATAAATGAAATCACTTTGAATAATATTTTTAAAAATTATTTACACTGATAGAATATGACAAAGAGGATTTTAACAATTCCCTCTCCATTTACCCTTTTTTTTTTGTTAAATTCAAATTAGACTTCTATGGAGGCTTGTAAAGCTCTTAAGTACATCTAATAAATAGCCATTCGATGAAAATGACCCAAGCTATAGATTAAAAACTTTATGAGATTTTCCAATATAAAATTTGGTTAAACTCATATCTTCATGTTATATTTTTATAATTTTTGAAGATCATGTTGTTTTATTTGTTTCCAAATAAAGATAAAAGTCATTGGAAAATTCCATGCGTTCGGCGGCCCCATAGGTGTCAAAAAACTAATTTTTGAAACCTAGATTATTGGGGTGAAAGAATTCAGCTTCGATGGCTGCTCTGTCCACCACAAATGGTGGTGGATCTGGGTTACTCTGATAAGATGTAAAGATCATAATCACAGAGTAAAACCAATCATTTCACTGGGAGTGGGAGATGTCCGGTCTTGCTCCCTTTCTCGGTAGACCCCATGAGGTATCTGGGTGTCGGATAGGTGGATTCCTTTTAATGAGGAATCATCCAATTCCTGTAGGCGCGTAGATGGACCTACATCCGAATAGCGGGATGACGTGGGTGGTAAAGAGACTCGGTAGGGAGTCTTGTCTTTGAAATTAATTACCACATCGCCATCGGTTGATTGGATGACATGATCAATATCCTGATTAATCAGGAGTCGTGGAGGAACAACCTGAGGAATAGTCCAGTTGGCTGGGAAATGAATTTCCTCCCAATTGATCATCCTTGGAGTGGCAACATTGGCACTCATCAGATCGGTTTCGATCAAAACAGTCTTACCCTGATCTGGTAAGTGTAATACCTTTGGGACTAAGGTATTCATGATTTTGAAATGAATCCTTGCTATGACAGCAATGGTTTCAGTTCCAGGAATAAAATTATATCCCTGTGTTAGAATCCTCAATTGGATAGATTCTAACAAATTTTTATCTGTTACTGGTAGGGTAAGGTTTGGATGGACATTAAAATAAACAGGTCCCCTACTGAGACTTGTTTCCACTATACCCATTAATGAGGGTTTCCAGTCCAAACAACGACCATCACGGAGTATGGCCTGCAGACATGTGTTCATCCCTAGTAAGGTCAAGGGTTTGAACGCAATCTGGATGCATCCAATATGCATATATTTTTTCTCAGTATCTGCAAGATACTTATTGAGATCTGTTAACTCTAATAATTTAAGAGTTGAATCTTGATTTTCAAGATTAATTGTTTGTTCCATGGTTTTAATTCCCATGGTACTCGAAAGGGTGAAAGTTCCTTTCTTGTAAATTGATGTAGGTTTAATGGACGAAATTGTCCAATCATTCAATTGTTGTTGAACTTTATATTCAACTAAAGATGCATTCTTTACTGATCCAGTACTCCTACTACTGGATGCCATGTTTTGACAAATTAAAACAAATTTAAAACAAAAGTAAACTAAATAAATTAACCTACAGCTACACTAAGAGTGGTAAAAGAGAACCAGAAGGAGGAATATCCTAGTATGAAGTAAACATATTATAAACTTATTATATGAGAATCATGAACGAAGCAAACTTTGATTCCTAATATCATAATTAATTTACTGTTCATCATCTTCTTGATCAGATACACGTCTGTCAACGATTTAAGAGTATAGCGGCCCTTCAACGCCTACGCCTATCCACGGCAACGGCAACACGGGCATACCTCAACGCGACTTGGGTGACGTCCCATATCATAACAAGAACGAAGATGAATAGGAAAAGTATTATAACATTACGACCAAGTTAACTCCCCTGATGATTAAGATATAAAAAATTTATCATAGTTCACTTCATACCTGGATATTCAAGGTTTAGCCTTCCATGGCTCTGATACCAATTACAGCGGGAAGAAGGAAGATTGACAGAAGGCAAGTAAAAGGCGAAACAGGCAAAGAATAACTTTAAAGCACTATTAATGTATTCACAATCTCATATAAAGTACTTACAGCAAACTCCAAAACAAAAGCACACGAGTAGGCAACCTTGAAGACAAAGGGGAAGGTTTTTCAAGTGATGCCTTACCTAAATAAACTAACTCCTTATATAGAAGGAGAGAACTAATGTGGATTTGAACATATTTTGAAATCCACCACTACTACACAAAGGAACCTCTATGATTGAGGCGGCTGTGAGTCATCCTCTCTATAATTGAGAGTCTTGGAAGAGTTATCTTCTGTATCTCCCTGATTGAGATTGGATAGAGACATTTGATGGGCTTGGTCCCAAAGCATCTTTTGTTGACGTAGAGCCTTAACTCTTATCCGATGCAGGCGGCTACTGGCGGCATCCCATGCGTGAGACTTTATGAAAAAGGGCCGACCAAATATACTGTAGGAGCCATGATTAATGTGACAAATAGGCCAGTTGTGGGCCGGAGGATAAGATTTCCTCTGTAGCTTTTGGACGGACTTGGCGGACGAATCTCTGGAACAGATTTATCTGTCATAGTCATATCCTGCAAAATTATTTCTTTTTAGATGTTGCTCTAAATGCCTGCAACATAAGATTAATATATTCTTCTGGATCCTCATCAGGTGGCTGATTATCCGGTAAAGAGTCTTGAGCATTATCATCTTGCTCAGTGATATTATAATCAATTTCTTCATCAGCTTCAGCAGCAGAAGGTTCTGACACAGACATGTTGTCGTCTGCTGGTTGAGAAGAGGTGCCTTCATTGCACTGGGTTACCATAGAATCCTTCATTGATTCTAATAATTTTGTCATAATATCTTTTTCCGATATATTCGGAATCAAACTCTTTAATTGAGTTTTGAAACTTGCAAATAAATTATCGGAGTCATAATGGACTTCCGGGACGCGATGCAATCCAAGATTGTTTTCATTTTGTATGATAGCATACTTAATTTCTGCAACTTTGGTATAAATATTGGGGAAATTTTTCCACCAACGAACATGAAATGTCTGTAATAACACTGGTAGGCTTTTATCATTAAAGCCTGTCGTACAATCCCATCTCCAAATCCATGGTAAAGAAAATACCATAAAGAAGATAAGATTGTCCCAATTCTTTGGGGGGTTTTCATAACCCAGAGCTTTAAGCTCAGGACTGGATTGAGTCCATTTGATAAAACAAGCCTTAATGGGCTCAGGTAATATTGAAATGGGTGGCCCAAATTTGTTCCACCATGCAAATACCCAACTGGGTAGAGGTAATGACCTCGAAAAGACATTCTTTTCCCATTGGAAAAACCAGGAATGCCGATGGGAGGGATTTTGGTAATAAAAGGTATTGTACCAAGAATCCATATAATCCCAATAATTAAATTCCTTATCATTAGGAAGATTAGCTGCTTTAGCCAAATCAAATTTTCCCCATGTTGAGGGATGCATGAATCTTTGAATTGTACATTTGTTGTACGCTCTTGGGCTATCCCATTTAGCCACATTAGTCAATGTATGATGCACTGATATAGAATTCAGATGAACCAAAATGGATTCAAAGGAATACCATCGTTTTCCTGCACGGATGGGACAGTAGGCTTCTCCAAGCCATTTCTGTAACATCTCTCAGGAATCCAATGTACCCTCAAGGTCCTCTTTATTGAGGAGTAAAACGATTTCCGTATCCGGAAGAGTAATATACTCTGGTTCGACTTCAAGTGTCTCTTTATATGACACTGGGGCTTTGCCCTTCTTGTCTGAGAAATTTCCTCTTTCTGGATTCTTTCGGCCTCGGCCTCTGGATTGTTGATTACCACGTCCTCTCATTGGGAGTGGATTGCCCCTTGCGGGGTTATACATGATTTTGACCCTGGAGAAATTCACTGGTTAGAAAATCAGGTAAGGAGTTTAATTCTCCTTTGATATGTTCTATATCAAAATCAAAGGCGCTTAATTCCGCCTGCTATCTGGCAAAGATTTGTTTGGAAGTAAGATTCTTCACATCCTTCTTAAGAATCGATTTTGCTACTGAACAATCAACTCTTAAAAGGAATTTATGATTTAATAAAACATCCTGGAATTTATGAATGTACTTAATTATTGCCAATATTTCTTGTTTAACAGTGGAATAATTAAGTTGTGCATCATGCCAGTTACCAGAGGTAAAGCGAACAAGTTCTTCTTTACCAGATGGATTTCTTTGTTTTAATATGCCACCATAGCCTATATGGGAAGCATCAGTCTCTACCACCTTCGGATAAGAAGGATTAGTGAGGTTAAGGCAAGGAAGTTGCTTGACCTTACTTTTGATTAATTGGACTGCCTGAGTATGTTTGGGAGTCCAAGGCTCAGGGTTCTTTCTGAGTCTTTTATGCAATATTGCGGAGTCTTGTGCAAGATGAGGATAATAATCTGCAATATAATTGAGACTTCCTAGAAATCTCTGAAGTTGAGTTTTCTCTAGTAGTTCATCCGGGAACTTAGAGGCAAACTCAATGCTTCGATCAATGGGAACTATTTTTCCCTTGTGAATATTGTGACCTAAAATCTAACAGAGGTCTGAAACAATTTCATTTTCGGTGCCGATATCACCAACCCATGTTTTCGAATAACTGATTTGAAAACATGTAAATGCTTAAAATGAGCATCAATAGATTCTGAATAAACAAGTATGTCATCAATATAAACAATGGTAAATTCAGAATAAGGAGCAAATATATCATTCATGATATTTTGAAATTCAGATGGAGCATTTTTCAAACCGAAAGGCATAACATTCCATTCAAAGTGACCAAAAGGGATAGTGAATGCAGTTTTATATTTATCCTTTTCATTGATTTGAATTTGCCAATATCCAGATTTCAAATCAAATTTGGAAAAGATTTTAGCAGAAAATAATCTGTCTAATAAATCTTTTTTGTTTGGGATAGGATAACGAATCCATCTCAAACAATCATCGAGTGGTTTATAATTAACCACTGATCTGGGAACACCTCGTTCATTTTCTGCATTTTTATTGACATAAAAAACAGTACAACTCCATGGGGAGTAAGATTTTCTAATTAATTTTTTATCCAACAGATTTTGGATTTCCTTTTTGCACAGGTCTAGTAATGCATGTTTCATTTGGCTAGGCCTTGCTTTGGTGGGAATGGTTCTTTCATTGAACCCATCAATATATGGTAAGGACACAATATATTTATGTCGATCCCAAAAAGCTGTAGGAATGTCACTACAAATTTCTTGGGTTAATAATTTTTGAAGAGAACTAATTTTCTCTTTGATCCCTAGAGTTTCCAAGTGCTGTTCCAGGGTTAACAATTGTAATTCTTTATGCAGGAAACTCAAATGATTTTCTTTTACACTTCTCAATTCAGAAATCTCATTGATAAAACTAAGTTGAGGAGGAGATTTGAAAGAGAAATATATAGGTTTATTATTAACCTGTCCATAGATTCCATGGTTGTCGATGCCTTTAATGGGCATTATTTTCTCCAAAAAAGGAGTTCCTAATATGACCTGTTGTGTCATATTTTTGACTAATAAAAAGTCAGTAATAATGCACTGATTATTAGTGTAGATGGAGGCATTATTAAGTTTATATTTAATGTGCATTTTGTCTCCATTAGCATTGGCTAAAGTTTGAGTTGTCTTCTCAAAATATTGGGTTGGAATTAACCCTTCCTGGATGCAGTTTAAGTCTGCTCCACTATCAATCAGAGCTGTCAGTTTAGGAATGACAAAGTTCTGATCAATAACCAAATTAATAACAGTATGCCATCTTTGATGGATGACTTTGGTCATTTGATTCAGAAAAGAAGCTTCAGATGTCTTTTCTGGAGGCAAATGTTTTTGTTCACATTTTTGTTCAAGCTTTTTATATAAAGATTTTAATTCTTTTAATTCTTGCTTGATTTCTTTAATTTCTCCTTGTAATGAGGAGATGGATATTGGTTGTTTTGAAGCGGTTTCTGCTTCATACCGACCAATAATTTCCTTCAAAGAATAGGGTTTTACTCCTTGGATGGGATAAACTATCTTTGAAGTACTTTGAATTTGATCAAGATATTATTTGATTAAATATCTCTTGGTTTGAGGATCTTCCTCTTGATCAATGTTCTCCAACATACTGGGTTGCATAGAAGTAAGAACATTAATTTGATGCATTTGAGCCACAGATTGTAGGTGTGAACAACTGCAATCTGGGTCATTTTCTGATGGACTGGATGAGGCATAATCAATATCATCCCCATAATCAGAAATTAAGAGAATTTTAGCCAACTGAATTCTTAATCCTTCATCAATTTGAAGTTGGTTCAATTTCTCTTTTGTTTTGCATCTATTTGAATAGTGGCCTAATTTACCACATTTGTAACAGACAATTTTCTTTTTGTCTGGAGGAGTCCTTCGAGGAGGACGTCTCCGAGGAGGAGTCCTTCGAGGAGGAGTCTTTTGATGAGACTGTCGTTTGGGATATCTCCTACTCTGGTGTGAGTAGGGTTCTAGCCTCTTAGAATGAGAGACTTTCCCTTTACCCTTCCTTTAATGGGAAGGTTGGGGTCCTGTGTCACAAGCAAATTGTTCACAGAATTCCCCAAGCTCACGCTTGCCAGAAAGATTTTGTTGCTTAAGCTGAGCCTGAAGTTTTAAATCATTACATAAGGCCAATCCTTCTTGGATAATAGCACTGGTGAGGAGGCCGTATGTATATTGGTGGTAGTTGATTGCACCACCTTCATTACCGATCCTCTTTCTTACTTTGCTAGCAAAAAGAGTAGGTAATCCGTCAATATATTTTGCTTTCCAATATTCATTATTGGCATCCGTTTTTTGCATAACTTTGGTGAGAAAAACATCTTTATACCACCTAAAATGACTAAGAGTTTTACACCTTAAGTTTTGCAAAACCTCTCTTCCCTTATTTGTTTGGGAAGTAAGTCTGCCAATAAAATGATGAACAATACAGGAGATTAAGGTATAAACTGCATCGTCCTCGCCAAGGTATGTGGGACCAGCTTCAGTTTTAATTACCTTTTTGGAATTATAAATTTCCTGATGTTGTTCATGGGTGAGGACATTATCCCACCAACCTTTGAGGATTCCCGAGAATCCAGTAGTTAACATTTCTGCTATTCCTTGATCGGAATTCTTATGCTGTCGACAGATGGTTGCATACATTAACATCCGTTGACAATGTTCCATTATCTGATATTCAGATAAGCCATCTATACTCCATTCATAGATGGTTCTCCCATCATAGGATTTTTTATCTAAATACAAATTTTCTTCATACGATAGGTCCTGAGGAGTAGGCCTATGGTAATATCGTTTGTTCTTTAGATCCCATGCCCGAGTAGATGATTTTGTAAAATCCAATTTTTGGATACTTGGTTGATCTTGAATCATTTCCTAAAGAATTGCTTCAGTCTGTCGGATATTAGTTAAACCCAAATCTACAGGATTAGGAGTTTGACTGATATCAGAATCAGGGTATGCTGAAGGAGTTAAATCTTCAGTATTATTTTGCGATAAAGATCCTTCATGAGAATCTTCATCCGAGGTTTCGTCAGCTTCCAAAACATGAAGAATTGGCAAGTGTTTTTGGATATGTTGACGAACCACATTAGCCTGTGCTTCCGGCGTCTTTTGGGCTTGTTTAATCTGCTCTTCAAATAGTTTCAGTTTGCCAAACCTTAATAACAATTCTTCGATAACCTCAAAATTGTTATCTAATTTAAAGTTTCTGACTGGAACCGGTGGTTTGATGAGTGGTTTATCATTCATCAACAATGGTAATTTTCGAGAAGATAAGTCATAAGGATTTTGACAATATTTCTCAGGTGAATCCTTTTCCAATAAATCTTCCATACGTGTCAGCTGTTGGCCGATAGTTTGGAGATTTAAATTAGTAAAGTTGTTTTGTCTTCTGATTTGACCCATAGGGTTTAGGGTAATTTCAGGATTGACAAAAGCAACTGCTTCGACAAATTCAGGGGCTTTTCCTGAAGGACTTGCAAATTCAAGTCGGATTGGATCAGTAGGAGGATGAACTGATCTGATATTGATGCCAGACATAAGATGCCATTCTTTCGTTAGGGTAGAAAGAGTGGGGGCATTGGAAGAAACTAAGGGTCGTTTCTCCGCTTGCTTGAGTCTGGTTTGCATGAACCAATCAACAAAGGATATAATAACCTTATTTGTTTCCAAATAAAGATAAAAGTCATTGGAAAATTCCATGCGTTCGGCGGCCCCATAGGTGTCAAAAAACCAAATTTTGAAACCTAGATTATTGGGGTGAAAGAATTCAGCTTTGATGGCTGCTCTGTCCACCACAAATGGTGGTGGATCTGGGTTACTCTGATAAGATGTAAAAATCATAATCACAGAGTAAAACCAGTAATTTCACTGGGAGTGGGAGATGTCCGGTCTTGCTCCCTTTCTCGGTAGACCCCATGAGGTATCTGGGTGTCGGATTTTAACAATTCCCTCTCCATTTACCCTTTTTTTTTTGTTAAATTCAAATTAGACTTCTATGGAGGCTTGTAAAGCTCTAAGTACATCTAATAAATAGCCATTCGATGAAAATGACCCAAGCTATAGATTAAAAACTTTATGAGATTTTCCAATATAAAATTTGGTTAAACTCATATCTTCATGTTATATTTTTATAATTTCTGAAGATCATGTTGTTTTGTGGGCATTTCTTCCAAATCTAAGCCTCCCACTTGTGGCTTTTTACTCAGCAAATTGATTCGGGATTTGGGAGAGTTAACTCGCTTTCGAAGGATGACATCGTCTTAAGTGACCCGACTTTGAATCGGTCAGACTCGGATTTCCTTGTACGAAAGTAGCCCGAGTTCGAGTCATAAAACCACGCCGGCCACCAGAGGAAGACCGACCCGACACCGAGTCTTGCGCGCAACTCTGCTCCCCATGTACCTTGGTCCCACTTCCACCTCGCGTGTAACCGCGAGGCATCATCCTTATGGCGCCTTTACATAAGTGAATGACCATGATTACGTTTCAGTTTTCACACTTTTTATTTTTAATACCCGTAGCCTAGGAGAGAAAAACCCAGAGAGAGAGATTAATCACCAGCTAGGGTTTTCGTTTCTCCGTCCTGAATCGATACCGAGAAATCAAGCTTGCGACTAGGAACTGCGTTTCTGATACATAAGTACGTCTGGTCTACAAAATTGTTCTGCCTTTTGGTAGACTTTTCTTTCCATCGCAACTTAGTCAGTACTTTCTCTGTGCATTTTCTGTGGATTCGTTGCTATAAAATGTAAGCCTGAAGTCTGTTTTTATTTCGACATCCTGACTTCTGGAACTGGAGCTGGACATTTTTCGGTCTAGACTAATTTTGACGTCAAATCTATTCCTTTATTTGTTTATTATATATATTTTGAAAGCTTACCTTTACATTTGATTCATTTTCTTATCTGTTGTTTAAGGTAGAGAAACTCTAGACGTGAGTAGGAGAGCTTTTTGTTGTCGATTACTAATCTGTGAGGGTAACTGTTAAAACTTTACTTTTTGTCGAACTTGTGAGATTTCGTGCTCTCAACTAATTTCAATATGGTGGTGTATATTATTTGGAGTTGATTTGGATTTTTTGGGTTCTGAACTTTTTGATGAATGAAGTGCTGTGGCCAAAGGAATTAACAAATTTCATATGCATTAGTCGACATCAGTACTGAAACTGTGGAAAATATGGACGTTTGACTATTCAATATCCTGGAAACATGGGCAACCTACATAGACAATACGGATGCAAGCTAGTCTAGAGTACATCTCTTTTAAATTCCTTTTTTAGGACTGCATTCGTTTTTTTACTGTTATAAGCCCATTTAAGGTGGATCTAATGTGATAAAAAGACAAGTTGCTTAAATTTTCTTATACGGCCTAGATTCAACAGGAATATGACTGCCTTGTCTTTTACATCCCTAGGTGAACCCTAATTTTGTATGCTGATTCCAAGTAGCTCAACAGGTGTCTTTTTATCTTCTGAAGTTGTATCTACTTGGTTTGTTGCATAGAGATAGCTTTGTGCAATGGTTTTGGTTTGATAGCTTAAGTGTTTGAGCAATGTATTGGTCTTCTACTTCTGAGCTATTTTGGCTTACTATTAGCCAATGTAGTACGCCTGCACCTTTTAGAAAAAAGGAAATATGTGTTATATTGTACTTGTTAGCTTGTGCAATTTTCTACTGAAATATAAGATTATGCTGTACACTTATTCTGGGTGCTTGGTGATGGCTGTTCTTAACATCCAAGATCTTAAGCTGGAGTTGTATAGGTGCTGCAATTTATGTTACAGGTTGCATTCGAGAAGTTCATTGACCTTGGTTTTTATGATTTTAGGACACTTCAATCGTATAGTGATGGGAATTGTGATGATTTGGCATAGTTTTGTTATTTGTGCATCATTTTTTTGTCTTTATTTTACGTTGTAGGGATACTGTCATCCAGACGTAGTATAATGTCTTTTATGCTTTCAATATTATGAAATTATCATGAAGGGATAAAATGTTTGAACTCTGACTAAGGAAAGAAAAACTTTGTTCAATTTTCAGCAATTAATTGGGCGTGTTTCTATAGTTGTCAGAGTCGGAGCCTTTGCTACTCAGTTCCGAACATGTCATTTGTTTTTTGTTTCACCCTACCAAATTAATTTAGGAATAATGTGGAGTATTTGAATGTGGTTTAAAGAACAAGTGCTCTGTTCTGAAGTTTGGTGATTTCATATTCGTTGAGTGATCCATTTAAAAAGATTTATGAATGCAAACAGGTCAATTCTATGGCTTCCACATTTGTTTTATTTGTTGTGTAGGCATTTTACTATGGAAATTGTTCTTTGGCTCATTAAATTATAAAGGTTTTTGATTTATTTGTGTCATGCTTCTTTTTCTGTATCTATTATTTCTGTTGTTGTAGTCTTTTTTTTTTTTTTTGTTATGCTATCCTTCCTGTTTTATTCCTCCTTTTTCTTTTTTATCATAATGCTGGGAAAATTTTGTTACCTTTGGGCTGAAATGTGGGTTTTTGCAGCTATTTGATCAGTGTTTGAGGCTGCTTGCCTCTTTTGAGGAATGGCTAATAATCAGCAAAGTGCACAGCAGGTGGTACAAAACATCTTCCTTTCATGTAAATATTTATCTTGATCACAACTATGATACGATTCTGATTGATTGCTTCATGCTGCAAATATTTGTAGCCCCTCAGGCCTCCAATGGTGGGATCTGCAGGTCCACTTCAAACCTTTGGTGCACCAATGTCTATGCAGGTAAATGCAGTAGTCCATATAAGAACTTACATTGAGTCTTCTTGCTTACCAATCGGTGATTGGTTGTTGTACTTCTAATGTAAATCATGATTGAAGGATATTGGCTATTTCGGTGCTACTTGCTGTATTAGCCATTTTTACCATTTTAATGAAATATGTTTGTAAATATTGCAGTTCAGACCCACGGGGCAAGCTCAGCCCGCACAACAGTTCTTGCCTGGAGCTTCCCAACAATTTCGACCACTTGGGCAAGCTGTCTCTGCTCAGGCACAACAATCCCAGTTCTCCCAGCCTATGCAGCAAATACCACCTCTGCCAGTTCACCCAGGACAGGGTCCACCTTCATCACAAGGAATGCCATTGTCTTACGGTCAGCCAAACCGACCCATCACATCTGGTTCTCCATCCCTCCCACCTCACCAGAGTACACAATCAGTTAATAGCCATGTGCCAGGCTTAGGAATGCCTCTCTCGTCCTCATATACTGTAAGTTGTTTGCACTACTTGTTTCATGGCTGATGTGATAGCTCGACCATAGCTGCCCTTTATATTCATTACTAATGTACTATGCTCTGGTTGTAGTTTGCAGCAGCTTCATATGGGCAGACTCATAATATCAATGTGCACTCCCCATATCAATCAATGTCACAAATACATACGTCGGCGACTTCAGTGGGTCCACAGCAATGGAGCCAGACTGCGACTCAGTTTGTCACGCCTGTACCACAACCTGGCCAGCAAACATCAGTTACAAACATTACTGCTCCTGTGAGAAATTTGTCCATTTTCTTTGATCTCTTTTTTTTGTGCAGACTTCTTCTTCTTCTTCTTCTTCATACCTTTGTTTTCCTTCATCAGTATAATCAAATCTGATGTTCACTGTTGGAAATTTCAGGCAACCAATGTTCACCTTAGTCTGCAGGCTTCATCTGATTGGCAGGAGCATACTGCTGCTGATGGAAGAAGGTATATGAATTATGATTTTTCTTTTTTTCTTGTATGACTTTGTTGAAGTCTTTGCCTGGGTATTGAATTAAAAGATGCAGAGTGATTTTGAGGACTTGTAACTTGTCCTGGGTTCCGTTGTGTGTGTGTGTGTGAGGGGTGGGGGGTGTATGAAGATCTGATCATATACTATGAGGATATTCAGAAAAGATACAGATGCTATCAGAGTAATGGGTCATGGGCAAGGGCATTGTAGATCCTCAATCCAAGATGTATTATCTCATGTTTTGTGGATCAAATGTGTGAAATGTAGAGATAATACCTCTTGTGCAGCCCCGTCCATGATCACAAACCTCTCTAGTGTGCAAATAAAGGTAAAAATTCCTCTGTTATTTTGTGACCAGTAGGGTCACCAAGGGTAAAATCTTCAGTTTAATCTATGCTCAATAGCAGAGGAGTGGTTGGAATATCTCTGCAGCCACTGCTCCTTTATCTTTGACATTTAGGGAGCCATGGTGCATGTTTGGCTTCAAAGTATGTGTTATATTCTCTTATGAATGTGGTCTAGCAATTCCTTTAATGGCCCTTCCCAAAGCATGGGTGGCTGGATAGTAGCGATTGAGCACTGGTTTGGTCAGTCTACTTTGAGAGAACCTTTGACAGAATATCTCACTCCAAGGGAGGTTTGACTGAGAAAATCATCCATTATATCCAATATGGCAGATTCTCTTTTCTCATTGCTTTCCAATGAAAAAAAGAAGGATTGCACCACTTGACAGATTTGGTCATAAAGGGCAAGGAAGTTAGGTTGGGGGAGATTCTCACCTGGGCTTCTTTTTCCAATTGGTTGGTTAAAACTGAACTTAGCCAGTTTAAAAAAGGGGGAACTTGGATGGTTGCTCTCAAGGGAATTAGGTCTCAGGTGGGGCAGTGGCATAATTAGGGATAGTGATGGTTGGATCTGCTTTGTCCGTTTTGAGGATATAAGCTCTACGGAGATTTTGTTGAAGGCCCTCCTCCATGTTCCCAAGTAAGATAGGATTTTCAGGTCAGGGCCCGGATGATGAAGAAAAACTGTGGGAGTTGTTCATTGGGTGGCTGGGTTTTCATCTTCCACTTGGTGACTTAGTAGTTATTTGACTAGATTCGGGACCACAGGTGTGCATATCTTCATAAGTGGCCGGTTAATTCATGTGGCATACCACTTCGTAAGCGATGGGCTATCCTGGCAACCCCTCTTGTTGGAGATACTATGTACCTAATCCCACCCAAGTGTGGCATTGTTTCAATATTGAGATATTGTTTCTTTTTGAGCCACTCTGGACTTCCTTTTGTCCCTGTTGTCCTCTTTCTTGGCATGAATAATTTTTTTTCATGCTTTTTCTGAGAAAAATATATTCAAAATCATTCCACTTGGAGTGCTGCTCTTCATCAAATAGTCACACTTCTGAATCATTGGTTTCTCTTGTAATGCCTTTTAGAGCTTTGTAATCAAAATTAAACTACACTAGTCAGCTGTTTAACATGGCTGAGTACAACAATTCTTCTGTAGAAAAGTGACTCTTCCTGTTGCTTGTGCTTGGTTCCAGAACTTTCGTTACACAGTTTTATACAAGACCTGGCAGGCCAAGTTAATGATTAACTCAGAATATTAAACATCCAGTTACCTTTGTTTTTCCATTTAGTATTTTGTGTCTGTTGGGGGAAAAAGGCATTTTTTGATCATCAAGTGTCAAGATTTCTCTATGCTCTCCTCTTTGTAATTTCTGTAATTCTCTTGTTTATATATATACACATCCTTTTCAAAAAAAAAAATGTGTCAAGATTTCTCTGATTCTAGTTTTCACATTGTTAATGCCATTTATCTTTCTATAAAAATGCTTCAGGTATTATTACAACAAAAAGACAAGACAGTCTAGCTGGGAGAAGCCTTTAGAACTAATGACACCCATTGAGGTGAGTCATTGGTGCCTTTCTATTTCCAATGAATTAGTTGTTCTGTCTCAGTGCCTTGACAATTAAATGGATGAATGGCTTCGGAGTCTGTTTAAACAAATGTATAGCATTATGTGGGTGTTGTTGACAGTTGAATCTGTACTTAATTGATCAAAATTGTTTTATGCGGATTCTCTGTTTCTTTGCATGTTTGTCTACTGGTTTGTAGAGATGTCATTTGGCACGTCAGGAGAAAAATACAACTGCTCTATATGCTCTCTTATGAAGGCGGGATTTCACTTTGCTCAAGGCAGGCAATTATTGCTATTTTACTTTTTATTTTCTCATCGTAAAGGGCCATTTCATATATATGCTTGTAATCTGCAATTTAGAATGGTCAGGTTATGATGGAAATTGCTGTGTATACTTTCATTGAACTGTCCATATCTACTGCTTTCATTAATCTTCTGGTTTACTTGTGCTTGCTGTTTAAACTGGAAGTGCACTCATCATGTTTATAAATTTTTTTGATTAAAATGATTTTGGAAATTTTAAATAGAAGCTTCATAAACTTGCTTTCATTTCAAGACCCTGATTATCGAATGTAGACCTGGCACTATACAATCCTTGTTTATTTCTTAAATCTGTCTGCAGAGGTTACGGGATTGTCCTCTGCTTTCCAGGCCTACCATTACTAGTCATGGCTTCTGCTAGTAACATGGGCATGATGGAGTTATTTCAAGTTGATTGCATGTACCTGAGTAGTTCGAGTGGTTCTTGGCCAAACAAAAGCTCCAGTTGGTTGTTCGTTTCACAGTCATCTTTCTAGGATCCTAGCTTTTCAAGGGTGTGGAATAGCCAATTCTTGATTTGTGAAGTCCTTGTTTTTCCATGTAGTAATTGTATGCTTCTTCATATGTTTGTTGTCTTCCGTGCAGCTCTTTACCTGCTGCTTTATCTCTTTGTGGTCTCATGTACTTAGATCAGCCAATACGGCTGCTGACTCTTGTGCTAAATTGGGTCCCTCACTTCAATCTTTTGTTATTAAGGGAGACCTCCCTTGATGTATTTTTTTGCTTTCCTTTGAAATAAAATCATCACCGTTTTAAAGAAAAAAGTCACGACATTGAAAAATAAAAAGTCATTGTGTAAAGGTGAGCCTCTGTCTGCTTTCATTGAGAAGTTTAGACATCATTTATTTTGTATTGTCTTACTTGTGGCTTTTCTGAATATGCAATTCTCGATGTGCCTATTGCGATATACTTCTGTTTACTTAGTCATATGTACACCTTACATTGCTCCAGAACTGAGATAATGTTTCTGTTTCTATTCTATTTGTTTGGACTGGTAATAGTTAGAAATGAACTTATCAACTGTTCAGTTCACCTCTTAGTTTCTAATTCGTGAAAATTGGCATATGAATCTTTCTTTTGACCCATTTATGCTTTTGCTATTGTATTTATACTTAGCAGATGTCAAATGTTTTATTTGTATAGCTTTAAAAACCTGTTGACAGGTACATCAATGTGGCACTCATTTCAGAGGTATGAGTGTATGTTAGTTACACATCATATTACCTGACTTGTAGTTAATCATGTATGTGACAAATGTTATATTTATATGGATGTTGATGTGCTATATTGTTTGAAGGAGCCATTTTAATATACTATTTTTATGATAGTTTATATCTTGTCATTACTCTAAGAAAAGTTGTTGTGCATTTTCTTCTAAGTTCTGTCATAATATAATCCCAGTGAAAATGTCAGTTTTTCCAGCAAGGCGTTTAATAATAAATCCAAATTTCACCAAGTGATACTTTTTTTCACCATTTGGCCCTCCCCATAGAAATCTTGGCAGACTTGGTATCCGAGATACAACCACTACGGATTCTGTTCTCCTCCTAAAATGGATCTGAAAATTCAATCTCTACCTGATCTGATTTGGAGAACTTTAGTAGCCACCAAAGCCAACAAACATTCGGGTTGATAGACTGAGGGGGGAAGACACTACCGACTATCCTCTGTTTGGAAAAAAAAATAACGATGTTACTTCCTAATTTCAAGAAAGCTGTTAAATGCTACGTTGGTAATGGGACCTCCACTAAATTTTGGTTCGATTGGTGGATTGGCCATTCTAGCCTTAGCATTAGCTATGAGTCTATCTCAATCCTAGCTAGAAATATTGATGCCTCTATCTCAGATCTTTGGTTTGAAACCGGGGGCTGGAATTTGAACCTCCGAAGAGCTCTCTCGAATACTGAAGCCATTCTGGCATCTAATCTCCTCTCAAGCATCTCCACAGCTAAACCCTGGATTAACCCTGATACATTGGTCCAGACCCCTTGTACAAAAGGTACCTTCTCAACCACTTCAGCTTACAACTTCCTCTGTAACCTCAATTAAAATCAGTCCAATCACCTTGTGGTCTCTGTCTGGAACCTACTTGCCCCACCACGCACAATTTTTTTATCTGGAACGCTTGTAGAAATAAAAATCTCACCTCAGACTCTTTAATTTGGCGTGGAACTACCGTCCAAGATCCCTCTTGTACCTTTTGCCAAAATGCTCCAGAAATGGCCAATCATATACTCTTATCTTGCCATTATGCCCATACTATATGGACCACCCTCTTAAATAAAATTGGGTTTTAGTACCGTGCCTATCAAAATCTGTCATCCATTATCTTCTCAATCACTAGTGCTAATCTCCCAAAGTTTGGTAAGATGCTTCTCTCATGTTGCATTGGGCATATCCTATGGGGATTATGGAAGGATAGAAACAGGAGAAACTTCAACTTTAAATCTTCCCCCTCCGAAATATTGATTGATAACATTACGGGTCATGTAACAATCTTGCTACTGAGCTGATAAAAATTCAGAAGTTTTAGCAGCTCCAATCTTAGAGAAAATTGGCAGCTAGTTGCTGGACTGTCTCAGCCTACCCGTTCCCTAGTAATGGCTATTTGGGCCCCTCCACCAACGGGTCACTTCAAGATAAACTTTGATGGAACCGCCTTTGGCTGCCCGGGTCTTGCAGGCTATAGCGGAGTTATCTACGATGCAAACAGCTATCTCCTCTTCTCCTTTGAGGGGCTGCTTGGAGTCTCCGACTCCACTACAACTGAACTCTCTGGATTGGTTAACGGAATTCAAGTATTTACAAGCCGGCTCACGGGCCCCCTCTACATTGAAGGGGACTCAAAGACGGTCATTGACTGGCGTGCAAAGTCTATCAGACTTCCATGGCGTCATTGGGATATGAATTCTGAGATTTGTAACTTAATTTCTTCTTTAAATTGTAATTGGAAGCACATTCCACGTTCTGCCAATCATTTGGCAGACACTCAGGCTAAGATAGATATTTCACTTCAACACCTTGTTGTGGAGGAAGGCCCGCCTAGCTAGGTTTGTTTGTACTTTACTCTATCTTTCAATAGCTTATACACCACATTTAAAAAAAAATGATAAATCCAGATTTCATTCAAGAGAAAAACTGATCCACACAGATTATGCTAGCAATCAGTTATACTTGTTTTATAAATAATCTACCTTTATTACTGTTTGGAGCCTGTATGAACTTTTTTTTTTTTGAAAGAGTGAATATTCAATAAATCAGTGAGAGAAATACAACCTATTGGGGTGGGCTGACCTCCACAACAAGGTGTTGGAGGGAAGATCCCTGTTTAGCGTGTAAGTCTACCAAATGATTGGCAGATCTTGGAGTGTGCGTCCATGTACAATTTAGACGAGAAATTATGTTACAAATTTCAAAATAAATGTCCCAATGAGGAGAATGAAGTCTCTGTATTTCTATGATCTTAGATAACTTGCAACAACTCATAGGCTTAAAATACATTGACTTCTTCTCAGAAAACAGCTAGACTACTTTCTCTCATGTGTGAATCATGGGCTGTATGATTCTGCATTGTTTCACCTGTTTGATGATTTCCCACATGCTAATGAAATTCTTTATGTTGAAGCTTATTTTTATATATATATATATATATTTTTTTTTGAAAATGTACTTTTGTATGATTTTGACCAGAGATGTCGTGCAGTTGTTGAATTTTAACCATTTTTTTTGAATGCTGAATTCTGTACGCTGGGCAGACCTGAACCTAAGACTTCACAGTAGAAACATCGCCTTTGCAGGAGTATCTTTTTCTGGACAAAACTATATACTGTCATATGACATGTACCGAGATATTTATGGAGCTATGGAAATTTAATTATCATGTTCACTAGCTGTGGAGAATTGTATTGCAGAAAGTTTGTGATGATCACTTTCTTAAAAAAAAAGTTGTCATGATGTATGTTCTTCATCTACATTATCGCCTTGAAAAATAAATATTTACACATTGCAGCTAATGTCAAGTTTACAGTCAAATAAATGGCTATTATAAAATTCTTATTTTTAAAGAAAAAATATTAAATATTAAATTTCTCTTAATTATATTTCAGAAAAAGTTCGCTTTAACTTTTAAATGTTTGGATCAGATTGGATGGTAGTAGCTTAAGGCTAATGTTTAGAATTGTACCAAGCCAGCTGATTCAATCAGTTGAGTCAAAATGACAACTTTGTCAACTAGCTACCACCAAATAGCGATTTCAGAATACAGCATGATTTCCTATACCAGTTTTTGATATTTCTATCGGCTTATGCTTTTGGACCTCACCGAGGATCTGTAATGTTAGAATAGAACAATCTTCATTGTATCAGCTAATGTGGAGGGCAATCTGGAAATGTTTGTGTTGTCTTGTCTGGTCCCTTTGGTCAGTGTGTAAGTCTATTGAGAAGAGTTGCAGGCCCTCCTCCAGGATCTTCTGCTCTATGTGGATAATCTTGCCTCCAAGTTGGGGGCAATTCCTTTTAAAAAAAGAAATGTTGGGGGCTATTCCTTTTAAAAAAGAAATATTGGGGGCAATTCAGAGGTCGTCCCAGCTGGGTTGTGTGGAGGAAATTTCCTCCTGAGTGTTTCTTGGTTTATTTCTTATGAGATTGAGGATCTAACTTATGGAGTTTCAGATTTCCTGGATTCACATCCTGATAAGCATCAGCTGTCTTGCTGACTCCTTGGCTAGGAGTTGGGCCTTCTTCCTATTCCTTGTTGTGGGGAGTATACTCCCTCTTTGTTTGGTTTTTACTATCTTGTTTTTGTATGCCTTCTGATTTTGAGTGTTTGTGCTCTTGTAGGTGAATTGTCTCCCTCTTGCATCTTTATCCTTTGGGGACATTGTAAATAAAATCCCCTTTCTTAGTATTAAAAAAAAATGCCAAAGTTGATTGACTGTTTTGATATGCTTGCTCTAAGTGACATCATTTGGATATATCTGGGTGTTCAATCTACTCCATACAGACACTCATGTTTTGAGAAGTATTTAGAGGCATTAATGTACCATATTAATCATATTCCTCACTTGTAGCTTGGGTGGTTTGATATTCTTTTTGTGCTAAAAAGAGGTTCTATTTTATTTTACAAGGATTGATGACACACTGAGGCCTTCTATATTTGTTGTTGCTTCTTTCTTGCTTTATGATGCAAACTGAACATTCTCTTAGTTCTTGGTTCTGTTTCTATGCAGCTTTTTAATTTTTTTTTAATGCATCTGCATTGTGAGGCACGAGTAGCAGGATATGATTCTTGTGATATGTTGTCTGCCATTTTTTTTATCTTCTTCTTTAATCTGGAAATATATATATATGTACGTGTGCCCTTCGTTATGACATGTATTGTTTGTGGTATCATGTTGAATAGTAAGCATTCAAGTGAGTGGTAGTTTTGTTATCCTCAAATCTGTGCTTTATGGATCTGCTTCTTCTTCTACTACAGAGGAAATGTTCTGCACTTGGTACGGTAATTCGCTTTCAATGGTATTCCAGAACAAAGTAGAATAACATAAACTGGATGTTACTACCTGCTTTAGAAAGAAGATTGTAGTGAAAGAAACAGATATGTGGACCGATGGAAATGCCCCTTTGCTTTTATGAAAGTTCTTCCAGCTTCACTCTTGTCACTTTAAGATTAAATTCCGAGGTTTTGTCTGTTTGGAAAAACAAAAGAAAAAGGGATAAAGAATCAAAGGTTTGAAAGTGTTTTCTGTTTTTCAATTCTGAGATGCTAGGAAAATGCCAAGTACTTGTTGTTCTTCTTATCTGCTAGTGGAAATGAGTTGGATTCTGGGTGAAGACAATTTCTGGCCCTTATATTTTTCTTGATTTGTAACTACTTTCCAGGTGAGCGTGTAGGTATGCTATTTTTAAGGGTTTTTATACATATAATTTTAAAGGAAACCATGAGAGGGATTTTCACTTTTATCTATATCACGTGCAAGCTTTTTACTTCCTTGGTTCAATGTAGTTTGGTCATTATGAGTATCTTGTTTAGTTTATTTTCCTACCTGTTTCTATGACAACTATTATATTTATCATTTTCTGTTTCCATCTGATTAATTTCTCTCATATATTACAGAGAGCAGATGCTTCAACTGTCTGGAAAGAATTTACAACGCCAGATGGAAAGAAGTGAGTGATTGTTATTAATATTTTCATTGTTTTACTTGTAATTTTATCTAGCTTCACCAGTAGACAGCTTGTTGAGCTTTTAGTGGTTAGCTATGACTTGTGGTCAATTTTATGGCTGGTGGTAAACTTAATTTTGTTGATTGGTCAGTTATTGACTGAACTTTCATATGAATTTTCACTTGGTAAGATGATCTTCCACAGTATAAATACAATATTTTATCTACTTGCTCTGGGTACACAGTGTTGGATTTGTCAATCCCCTGGTTAATCGAAATTAGTCTTAGGTTGTGAGAGTGTGTGTGAGTATTTTAATCAGTTTAGTATGTAAAACATTTTCAGGTACTACTACAACAAGGTTACAAAGCAATCCAAATGGGTGATACCTGAAGAGCTCAAGGTTTTTATGACTGCTTTATATTACAAAACCACTGCATTATCTTGTTTTACTTTAACCATAAAAATTCATGGTTTCTTCTTTCGACTCAGTTAGCTCGTGAACAAGCAGACAAAGCTGCTGCCCAGCTGACAAACACAGATACTCCTCCTGTTTCCATTGCTACTAGCATGGCTGCTCCAATTGAAGCACCACTACAATCTGATGCCACAAATGCTAATGGGCCTGTGTCCAGGGGAACTCCTAGCCCTGTTTTGGTTACCCCTGTTGTTACTAATCCTCCTGCTGTGGCCTCAGGATCACCCTCTGTTGCGGTTATAACCTCTTTGCCTCTGGGGACAACAAATTCAGTACCACTGGCGAGCTTTAATCCTCCTGTAACACCTCTTGCTGCAATGCCTGCTGCTGTTCCATCTAGTTTGGGAGTGCCTCCTGCAGCAGTGGATGCTACGACTGTGGGTACAAAGTATGGACGGTTTACTTAAATCTGTAATTCTTCAATTTGTAATGGTAGCATTTGAAACTAAATGTCCTGTGCTCTTTGTGCTTTTCTGAAGTAATATGGAGCCTGCAGCTACAATAGATGCTGCAAATGATTCAGAAGGAACTTCTTCTCAGGACTTGGAGGTAAAAATAAATTTGAACTTGATTCTATCAAAATTAATTCGTCTCCTATTTAAAATATGAAAAACCTTCTCTTCTTCTTCCTTGCTACTTCTAACAATCCTCTTCATCATCATCGGCGTCATCATCAGCATAGGTGTTGTTGTCATCATCATCGGCATCGTCATCATCATCATCATCATCATCTTCGTCATCAACATCATCATCATAATCGTTTTTTTCTTCTTCTTCTTCTTCTTTGTCTTCTTCATCTTATTTGTGCTAATCTTTTATTGTTGTTGGCACCGTTATTGTTGTGGTCATTGTCATTGTGGTCTTTATTTTCAGCATGGCCACAACTTACATTTTCATTCTGATGATTTAGTGGTGGTTATCTGTTTTTGCTGTTGAAATTTTCTTTTCATTTCTGTCATTGTCATTGTATGAAGAGTCCAGCAATCTGTTCTGGTTATTATTCTAGGCTGTATATGTCATTTTCTATGGAATATTATTGTAGGAAGCCAAAAGAGGCATGCCAGTTCCTGGGAAGGTTAATGTTACTCAGTTGGAGGAGAAAGCGGTTGAGGACGAACCCTTGATGTATGCTACTAAACAGGTATGGTGTTAACCTCCGCTTTTTTTAATTTTGATTAAGGTGTTTGAATTGTAAATTAAAATTTTTGTTATCAATTCAGGAAGCAAAGAATGCGTTCAAAGCTCTCCTTGAATCTTTGTATGTTGAATCTGATTGGACCTGGGAGCAAGTATGTCTATTTGTCTTTGATACTTGTCTTACTGTTTCAATTTCTTTTGGTTGTCTATTGAATTTTGACATGGAAAGACATTTTAGGCTATGAGGGTGATAATTAATGACAAAAGGTATGGTGCTTTGAAAACATTAGGGGAGCGGAAGCAAGCATTTAATGAGGTTAGTCTTCACAAGCCTGTGGAATAGCTTATTGTTTGTTTATTTATTTATTCAATGAGCTTTTTTTTTTTTTTTGCAATTCAGTATTTGGGCCAAAGGAAGAAGCTTGAGATAGAGGAAAGGCGGAACAAACAAAAGAAAGCTCGAGAAGACTTCACAAAAATGTTGGAGGTATGCTGTGTTCACTTGATTAGTCTTATTTTTTGCTGGGGTTGGGGGGGGGGGGGGGGGGGGTGAGGTGCTATTGACTTTACTGTTAACTGTATATATATATTTATTTGCACAGGAATGCAAAGAGCTCACTTCGACTACAAGATGGAGGTATATATCCTTTGATTTGTAATTAGAAATCTACTGATAATTTGTTAGAAAAACAGTTGCTGATCTAGCTCCTTGTTGGACGAGTTGATTGGCATTGGGCTTTGACAAAATCTTCTTACCATTAAAGACATTTCCTTTTAGTTGTTAGTCATCCTTCAAAAAAGGAGATTTACATTCTATTGCATGTCTAGGTTAACTTGAGATGATTGCGGCGAAGTTTTAAAACTTTGTTGGTCTTTGAGAGGGTTTCTTTTGTTAAAAATCATAGCTTTTATTGCAGATTGGAAATCTTGTTTTTCTCTTTTTGTTTATTTGTTTGTTTTGGTTCTTCTACTGATGTAGTGCTTGATTCTGTTTGGTAGAAAACTAGGGAGGGTGTATTTGTTGTCTTGGAGATATTTTTGACTTAGGCATTTAATTATTAAACGCATTGATATCCTGGAGGCATATATTGTGCTACTGTCTGAACTATCCAGTTGAGCTATCCTGTTGCAAGGCCAGAAATCAGCATGATGAATGCTTTTGAAATTGCTCTTAAGGCAGGAGTCTGTGCTACTGTAAGAGCTATATTTTACTGCTTTCTGTGGAGGCAAATTTGAAAAGGAAACATTTGGAAGTGTGTCTGAAAATTCTGATCCTGAGAAAGGCTCTGGACTTTTATGAACCGTTTATCATGAGTATATTCCCTTTTTTAATTCCCATTGGTTATGGTGGAAGATGCCCTATTTTGAACTGATCTGAGTTCAATATTGAAGTATTAAAAAGACAAAAATCTGGAAGGGCTGTGCTTGTTTTATTAGTTTTTCTTAACTGACTATAATGAAGTTTAATTCATTGTTATCATCTGCCTTCAGCAAAGCTGTAACGATGTTTGAGGGTGATGAGCGGTTCAATACTGTGGAGCGTGCCAGAGACAGGGAGGATCTTTTTGAAAGTTATTTGGTGGAGCTTGAGAAAAAGGTACGCTCCAATATCTTGTCTGCTTCAACAATTATTCTCTTCATTTCTGTTCTAAACTAAAAAATAAAGGCAAAAATAGAACCTCCTAAATATTAGTATTTTATGTATTATTTGGATTGTATTAAAACACGGTATCTATCTTCATTTTTTTTTATGTATTACTTGCTGGTCGTCATTTTTACTTTTTTACTTTTTGAAACTGATGACTTTATTAATGGAAAACAAAAGAATACAATTAAAGGAGCATTCCAGTTACAACAAGAGATTGTAGGGATGCTCCATTTTTGTCAAGAGAGTCAACCACAGAGTTGGCTGATCTCGGAATATGAGTCAAAATAAGGGAGAAAAGGGATGAAATATCCATAATGTCATGAAAGGTAGACCAATGACGCCAAGGGGGTTCTGAGAAGGAGGAAGAGCACCAACTAATGGTTTGGGCAATTCCTAGATCAGCCAATTCTTTGGCTGTTAAATTGGCAAAATTCAGAACCTCCCAACAATCTCTCATTGTTTGGGAAGGCTTCCCTTCTTTTAATCTGCTCGTTTGAGCTTTCATAATAAAATTCAGCATCATTTAAAAAAAAAAAAAACTAATGGTTTGGGCATCTCGCTCAATTGCTACATGGGTGGTTTTTTTGTGCGGGTTCAAATTTCACCGGGGTAAGGGGTGTTAATGTTAAAAAAAATAAAAAATCAGGGAGCAACTTTGATATCCAATGGCTTTTTTCTGTTGAGCAAGCTGAGAAGAGGAGTTCTTCTGCTTTGTGCTTTCTATGGTTATTTTTATTGTGAATTTAAAATATTTTTATAATTAAACATCACTTATTTTTGTTTTGTTTTGTGGGTCATGTTGCAGGAACGTGCAAAGGAACATGAGGAGCATAAGCGATGTGTAGCTGAATATAGAGCGTTTCTTGAATCATGTGATTTTATTAAAGTATGCTCAGAGGAATTTAGTCTTAGTTTAATAGTGAAAAGGAGTAAAAAAAAATGAAATGAAATGACTATTGCAAAGGGACTCTGTGACCACTAACAAAGCCTCTCAACACAATGGTTGAAATTGGATGATGAAGTCATCTCCAAGAATTTTTTAGTTGGAAAAGGTTCTCATTTTGAACCTTTTTTCTAGGAATTTTTGCTTGCACTTTGAGATTTCTGGTGCATTTTCATTTCACCTGCTTAGTGTTGTTCCATGTGTTGTGGTACAGAAATCAAATTTCATGTTTGTTCATTATTTCTGCTGCAGGTAAGTAGCCAGTGGCGGAAGGTGCAGGACCGATTGGATGATGATGACAGGTGGTCACGCCTTGAAAAGATTGATCGCTTCGAAATTTTCCAAGTAAGTTTTCTCATTTTACTCTTGGGCTCATTATAGTTATATTTTTCCCTTCTCACTTTTGATGTTTCTACAGGAATATATACGCGATTTAGAGAAGGAGGAAGAAGAGCAACGGAAATTACAGAAGGTAATTTGGTTCTGGTGTCTACTGTGATACTGCCAGCAATGGGAAGATAGATACTGTGTTTTAACTGATTGCACTGAAAGATCTTGGAGCATTGATTTTTATAAAAAAATATTATAATAAATTTCAGGAACAACTGAGGCGAGCTGAACGTAAAAACCGGGATGAGTTTCGCAAGCTGCTGGAAGAGCATATTGCTGTGGGAATTCTTGCTGCAAAAACGCACTGGCGTGATTACTGTATGAAGGTAATGGGGAGCTGTTTGTTTGTCTTTTCACCAGGCTTGTCACTTGATGGGGCAATATGTGGAGTTTTTTGCTTTGATATGTTGCTCTTTTTTCTAAAAAATGATTGAGTTATTCTTTCTTATCTTTTACTAGAAGATCGTTTTGGAGTCCTTTTAGCAGAATATGCATTTGATGTGTAATTGCAGACTCTGTATTTTTTTATTTTTTTTTGAATGATGTGTATAAACTATTAAAAGAAGAGTGAAGTGGCCTTCCTCCACAACAAGGTGTTGGAGTGAAATGCCCGCCTTATCCTGAATGTCTGCCAAATGATTGGCAGAACGAGGAATGTGCTTCCAAGTACAATTTAAAAGGAAAATTAAATTAAAAATTTCAGAGTACATGTCCTAGTGACGCCACGGATGTCTGATGGAGTTTCTGCCAAGGATTGAGATAGATTCATGGCTAAGCTTGAGGCTGGAGTGGCTAGTCCACCTATCAGACCAAAATTTTGTTGAGGTTCCATTGCCAACATAGCATTTGATTACTTTCTTGAGTAGTAAGACAATTTTTTCCAGGCAGGGGATAGACGAGAGTGTCTTTCCCCCTCCATCCACCAACCCAATTGCTTGTTAGCTTTTGTAGCTACTAAGGCTCTCCAGATTAGATCAGGGAAGAGGTTGAATTTCCAGATCCATTTAAGAGAAGAGCAGAGGTAGTACTGGCAGTATCACGAATACCCAATCCTCCAAGGAATTTCGGTTTGCAAACCTCTTCTCATTTTACTAAGTGATATTGTTTTTCACCATTCAGCCCTACCCACAAAAATCTTCTTTGTAGTACCTCAATTTTGTCTCTAATAGAAGCAGGACATCAAAACATAGACAAATAGTAGCTAGGGATTCCATGGAGGCAGGATTTTATTAGAACTAGTTTTCCAGCTTTGGAGAGGAATTTTTTTCTCTAGGATGCTACCCGCCCTTCCAGTCTCTCAATGACCGGGTGCCAAGAAGACTTGGAGGGTAGTCCAGGGGGCATGGGGAGCCCCAGATGAGTGCATGTAAACATCTCAATTTTGCATCCAAGATAGCTTGCCATGGAGTTCAACATGGCTAGATCAATGTCAAATCCAATAATATATGATTTTGACCTACTGACTTTTTGGCTAGATGAGATTTCAAACAGGTTAAGCAAGGCCTTAATGTGGTGTATTTGATTTAAAGAGCCTTCACATAAGAAGATGGTGTCATCCGCATATTGAAGTAGGGCTATATCTTGTGCAAGATTAGGGGAGACGGGATTGAGCCATCCTAATCTTTTAGCCAGTCGAACCATGGCAGAAAAATGCTCCCCAATAAGGGTGAAGATGAAATGAGAGAGTGGGTCTCCCTGCTTGATACCCAAAGTACCATTGAAGTACTCACATGGCTTGCCGATGACCAAAACAGAATATGAAGCTGTTAGTGCCTAGCCAAGTGTTCCCAACAGACTGGTCTGTTGGGAACACTTGGCTAGGCACTAACAAATTGGTATCAGAGCTGGGTGCCAGGTTCGGCGTTCGAATCCCCGGACCAGCAAGTGGGTGGGTGGGTGGGGGGGGGGGGGGATTAGGAATGTGAACAGTTGGTGACAGATTTCGGGGGCTACGCTAGCTTTTCGGGAAGTTCCTACTGGGCTGGTTTTTTGACCGGTCTGTTGGGAACACTTGGCTAGGCACTAACAAATTGGTATCAGAGCTGGGCGCCAGGTTCGGCGTTCGAATCCCCGGGCCAGCAAGTGAGGGGGGGGGGGGGGGGGGGGGGGGGGGGGGGGGGGGGGGGGGATTAGGAACGTGAACTGTTGGTGACAGATTTCGGGGGGTGCGCTAGATTTTCGGGAAGTTCCTACCGGGCCGGTTTTTTTAGACCGGTCTGTTGGGAACACTTGGCTAGGCACTAACAAATTGGTATCAGAGCTGGGCGCCAGGTTCGGCGTTTGAATCCCCGGACCAGTTAGTGGGGGGGATAAGGAATGTGAACAGTTGGTGACAGATTTCGGGGGGTATGCTAGCTTTTCGGGAAGTTCCTACCGGGCCGGTTTTTTGACCGGTCTGTTGGGAACACTTGGCTAGGCACTAACAGAAGTATTAGAAATGCAGCTTCTCATCCAAAATCTCCAACGGGTGGTGAAGCCCATTTCAATGAAGAGGTGGTCGATCAGCTACCAGTTGACTCGGTCAAAAGCTTTCTCGAAGTCTAGTTTATTGATAACTCTTGGTTGATTGGATTTTTCGAAAGAGTGAAGAAGTTCATGAGCTGCCATTGCTGAGTCCAGGATATTATTGCCTCGGATAAGGGCACTTTGGCATGGACTAATAACATGAGGGAGGATGGCCCTCAGCCGGTTTGAAAGAATTTGGCCTAAAATTTTGTATGTGTTGGTGGTTAGGCTGATAGGTCTGAAGTCTTGAGGGAAGGTTGAATTGGCTTTTTTTGGGATAAAGGCCCCGATGGATTTGTGGGTGATGCCAACTTGATGAAAATTGTTAACAAAGGCATGGACATCATTCCTGATTACTCCCCAAGATGTGTAGTAAAATTCTCCATTGAACCCATTTGGGTCGGGGGCTCGATCTTTCGACAGACCGAGTGTTGCTGCATCAATTTCTTCTGGTGAGAAAGGGCGCTCCAGAAGAGCAGCTTCTGAGGCAGAGATACGGTTGAACTCGAGCTGATCAAGAGTAGGACGGTTGAAACACTCCTTTGTATAGAGATCTGAAAAAAACTTCACAAGGACATTAGCAATGGAGACACTATCCGTTGTCTTCATGATGAATAGAGGATATATGGTTAGCTCTCCGACGAGTTGAGGCAACAACATGGAAGCATTTGGTATTTCTATCCCCGTCGGTCAGCCAACGAAATCTGGCCCGCTACTTCCAGTGAGTGGTTTCATTCTTAAGAAGATTTGAAAGATCAAAATTTAAATGATTTCGAAGAATAAGTTTAGAGGATGAGAGTGACCTTTGCTCTTCAAGGAGATCAAGCTCGAAGAGACGACACTGGATAAAATCTTTTTCAGATGCAGTAGCAACACAGAGGCATTGAGCCCATGATCGGATCTTTAGCTTAAGTGCTTTGAGCTTCAGGGAAAAGGACCATCCAAGATTTGGGTGGTGAGTGGACTCTTCCCACTAGGCTTTCAGTTGGGGGAGAAAAGAATTATTAAGAAGCCAGGAGTTTTCGAAATGGAAGCGTGTCCCCAGGCTAGGAGGTGAGTGTTGATTTGGATTGGCCAGTGGTCAGAGCCAATTTTGTTAAGAACTTGGCCGGAGGTGTTGGGGAAGAGATGCAACCAGTCATTATTTGCCAAAAAAGGGTCTAATTTGGATAGTATAGGGGGATTTTGTCCATTGGACCAAGTGAATTTTTTGCCAGACAAAGGTATTTCGAGAAGTTCTATGCTGCAAATGAGATCCGATAAAGGGGGGGCTTTTTTTGGAGCATTGGAAGGTGGCATTGAAATTCCCGACAGGGCAAATCCCATTGTTGAACTTGCATCAGTAACTCATCCCAAAATGTGGCTCTGTTGCCAAGATGTGATGGGCCATATATGCCTGCAAGGGCCCAATGAGTGCCCAAAGTCCTATCTCGGAACCGAATATAGAGAGAAAAGGCCAGAATTTGAGGATATGGCTTTAATCGAGTTGGTTCCAAATGACAAGAATGCCACCTGAGTGGCCAACCGCATCAACCGTTGCCCATTCAGGGTCCGAGTTGTACTAAAGACTCCGAGCAATAAAATTATCAAAATATTACAGCTTAGTTTCAGTGAGGATTACAATATTTGGTTTATAGTAAAAAATAGCTGCTTTGATAACGTCACGCTTAGAGCGCGAGCTGATTCCCTTGACATTCCAAGAGAAAACTACCATGCCATCTTGATGTTGAGAATATCCTTTTTCGAATAGCAGAAGAGGCCATGATAGTATTTGGAGAACTCCCATGTTAGGTCAAACATTTTCTTCAGCTCATGTGCAGGGACATTGTTGAGCATTCTTTCTGTAACGCCCAGCTTTCACCTCTTTTGCTGTTTTCTTTTTATTTTTTTTATTTTTGTCTTTGTTCTTGTGTGCTAAATCTCTTCTCTCAATAGCATTCTTGCATTTTTTTGTTGTAATAAATTTTCACATTTTCCAAAAAAAGAAATTTAAAGGTGGCTGCAGCAATAATATTTGTTCTGCTAAAGGCTCTTTGAGGCTTCTTAGCTATCTGAACAGCAAGTTAATCATATGGCTAAGAAACATCTTGTTGTTTTCTTATCATATTCAGGGTTGTTACCTGGAGCATGTTTCTGCTCATTTTGGTTGTGTATTTTCTATTATGATCTTATTCTGTGATAAAACTGATCAGCCATCATGCAAGAACTGTGGCTCTGAAAGAGCTGTATTTTTGTAGACAAGTTTTATGACACCTTTAAATGCTTTGTTTAAACTTTGTCATATTCTCTTCTTGATTTCTTGTTAGCAGGTTAAGGATTTACCTGCATATGAGGCAGTGGCATCTAACACCTCAGGTTCAACTCCAAAGGATTTGTTTGAAGATGTTGCCGAGGAATTAGAGAAACAGGTTAGTTTGTTATTTCTTATGTACACATCTTTATACACCTTTTCAGCACCTTATTTATGTTGGCTTATCCATTTTTTTCTAATGTTGATTTTTGTAGTATGTTTTTGTTTTCATTTATGATGGAAAAAAATTTCTTTAAGATAGCAATAGTTAGAGAAAGCCCCTTTGTTTTTGAAAATGGCGATTAACTTTTATAAACTAAAGCAAGCTTAGAGTACAGCGTAGAGTACAACATAGGATACAATCTAGACCAAATCTTGTTAGAGGGTTATAGGAGGTCCAAAGCAAACGGAAGATCTGGATACACCAGGTTTGCAAGGAGATCGGCAGCTAAGTTTACTGATCTAGGTACTTTACTCCAGGCCACTCCATACTCATATCTGAAATTTCATCAAATATCTACCTGAGATTCCATGGGGCAGATGCCTTTTTACTTGCCCAGCCAATAACCAAGCCTGAATCAATTTCTACTATTTACTGCCCTTCAAAGTTCTGCTGGAATTGTTTAAGTCTGGCCAAAAGAGCTTTGGATTCAGCTTCATTTGAATCACAGTTCCCAGCTGGACTGGAGAAGGCAAGAAGCACCTGTCCAGCACTATTACGAAGGACCCTGCCGATACCTACTGGTAACGGATTGCCTAAAGAGGAGCCATCAAAGTTGAGTTTAAGTCAATTAGCTGAGGGAGCTTGCCATTAATTACAACAGGGGGACTTGTGGGCTTCGAAAGGGATGATTTTTTGCCAGAATTTTCTTATTTATTACAGAGCATGAGAAAGGGGGGGCCCATGCAAACTACTGGCCACAGAAGAATGCTATGAATTGTTTTTTTAATCACCTCTCCTAGTATGCTGTTTGTGCCTTCAAATGTTCTGCTATTCCTTTCTATCCACAAGTGCCAAGGAATTGCCGGTATAGTTGCCTTCCATAAAGCTTTTTGATATAGTGGCAGAGGGCATGAATGCCACTGCTGGAGGAGCTGGTGGTTGGATGAAGTCATTGCACAATCTCCTTTTAATAGAGGACTGAAAATTTTGTCACCACTAACATTTGTTCTTTGGAGAAGGGTCATTAATTTAAAGAGTCTGAAGTTTACTGAATGGGAAAGGGAAATCTATGGGGTCACCTTGTTTGAGTCTATGGGGGCCTTGAAATGATCCATGAGCAGATTCATTAATCGAGAGTGTCCAAGCAGAAGGGGTACCTGTTTATCCATTTGCTCCAACTCTCTTGAAAGCTCACCTTCAACAAGACCAGTTGACTACTTTACTCTATGAAGGGGCATTCCCAGTGTCAAGCTTGATGATGACCTCATGACGACTGCTTCTCTTGAAGGAATGAAGAGGCTCAAGCATAGAGAAGGCTGATTCCAAGATGTGCCTTCATTGATGATAGTTTTCTGATTTTTTGCCTCCATTGATGAAAATTGCAACTTCGATCTCTACTTAGGTGAATGGAAGCTTGAAGTAGGCAGCAACAGAGGACCAGGGAGGTGAGGGGAAGGCTGCATGTCAAGTCTCTTTGAGAAGTCTAGAGTGCAGCTTAGCAATAGTAGATTGAAGTGTTCAATGCCATGGATTTATGACAGGTAACAGATCCGTTAATTTTCAAGGAAGTGAAGATGCCTCATGTTTTGTGGCCTCTGATTAGAATAACAGTTGAGTTGCATACCCTTATTTTAGCCATTTCAATTGGGTTCTTACGAACTTAACAGGTTCTTTTCATGTCAAAACCAGGTGGTAGTGACATGTAGACATCTTCATCAAGATCACCATGTAAGAACGCATTGTTGACATCGAGTTGGTGAAGATGCCAACCTTGAATAGCAGAAACACTGAGTAGGACACGGACAGTAACCAGCTTGGCAACTGGGGCGAACGTCTCTTGATAGTCAAGTCCTTCAATCTGGTTGTATCCTTTGGCGACTAGGCGAGCTTTGTAACGCTCAACGGTGCCATCAGATTTGAGCTTGACTTTGTATACCCATTTACATCCAATGGGTTTCTTGCCAGGTGGAAGAGATGTGAGTGTCCATGTCTGGTTAGCCTAAAGGGCTTGAATTTCATCATGCATTGCTTGACACCATTTAGGATCCTTCATGGCCTGTAAGAAACTAGTTGGTTCTTGTGTAATAGTTAATGAAGTGGTAAAAACTTTATGAGATGGGGATAAACAGGCATAAGAAAGAACGTGAGAGAGGTCATAAGGTGTACCTGATGTGGTGACCACGTTGGAGACAGAAGATTGTTCAGGTCGTGACAGTAGGGTTGCTTCCACAAGAAAATCGTGAAGGAAACTGGGTCGCTTAATGGGCCTGGTAGAGGGGCAACGAGTAGGAGGCAGTATGGTAGTAGGAGAAAGTATTTGGGGGGAAAAAGTATGATCAATATGGGAAATGTCAAGATTTGGTGACAGAGGAGGTGTGTCTGATAAAGGTATGTCTGGTAGAGGGTCATCATAAATAGTAGACATTATAGGAGGAAACATGAGACTCTTATTTGCAGCGGAAAAATGTTTAAGAGGGAATTCATTTTCAAAGAAGGTAACATCTCGGGAGATAAATACTTTATTGAGTTGGAGATCATAAACCCTATATCCCTTTTGTCCATAAGGGTACCCAAGAAAAATGCGACAGATGGCACGTGCATCAAATTTGGATGGTTTGTGGGCGTGAGAAGAGGCAAAACATAGACATCCAAAAACTCGTAAATGAGAGTAAGTGGGGATAATGTGAAATAACTGTTCATAAGGTGTTTTACCTTGCAAGACTGGGGTAGGTGTCCGATTTATGAGATAAGCAGCTGTTAAAATGGCATCTCCCCAAAATCGTTTAGGAAGGTGTGCTTGAAAAAGTAAGGCTTTGGTCATGTTTAGAAGGTGTCGATGTTTGCATTCAGCTATCCCGTTTTGTTGTGGGGTGTGAACACAACTGGTTTGGTGGATAATGCCATTGGACAAGTAGTAAGTGGCAAGAGTGAATTCAGGGCCATTATTACTACGCACAATTTTCACCTTGGAAGCAAATTGGGTTTCTACCATACTAATAAAATTTGTTAGGTGAGTTTGAGTTTCAGATTTGTGACACATCAAATAAATCCATTTGCATCTAGTAAAGTCATCAACTATAGTAAGGAAATATCGAGCCCCAGAAATCGATGCAACATGGTAACCCCCCCCCAGATATCAACATGCAATTTTTCAAAAGATGATGTGCTAGAAATTGTGCTCAAAGGAAATGACAATCTAGTTTGTTTAGCCAAGGGGCAAACTAGACAATTGTTTGAACTACAAGAATTTTTATTCAAAAATGGAAATGAGACAGATACTTGATGTGATGGATGTCTGAGACGTTGATGCCAAATACCAGATGGAGAATGTACGGAATAACATGATGATGGTTTTGGACGATCAAGGTATTAAAGACCTTGCCGTTCAGCTCCCGTCCCAATCATCTTCCCCGAGCGTAGGTCCTATATGGCACAAAAATGGGTAAAGAACACGGTGATGCAAAGAGAATGATGAAGAAGCTTGTTGATATAAATGAGGTTTAATTGGAAAATTGGGACACATAAAACATTGTGAAGAACCAAACTAGAAGAGAAAACGACTTGACCAACATGTGTGACATTAGCATGAGAACCATCTGGTAATTCCACTGTTTTGTTCGTAACAGCTCGCCAAGACGTAAGCAATGTATGACAGCAAACAATATGGTCAGTGGCACCACTATCTAGGATCCATGTGGCTTGCTTATTGGGAGAGGAAAAGTAAAGTGCTTTACCTGAAAGTTCATCGTGAGTAGAGGAATTACCCACATGATTTGCCATTGATGGCTTGTTGTGACTGAGCATTTATAATATTTGTTGGTATTGTTCCTGAGTAAAAGGAAAAGAGTTGGATATGTTCTTCTTCTTTGTGGGCTTAATGGATTCTACAAACTTGAGTCTTCGACAAAAATCAACGGTGTGACCCTTCAAATTGCAATAAGTGCATTTCAAATGTGCCCAACAACTTCCAGCATGGTGACCATCTTTGTGACATTTTGTACAGGTGAAGGAGCCACCTTTCTTGAATGAACTTCTGACAGCGAAAGCTGCTGCCTCAGGTTGAATGATGCTCCGTTTATCAGATACATCTTTTTGTCGTTCATGTCTGAGTACTAGAGAATAAACCTTGCCAATCTTAGGCAAAGGGTCCATTGTCAATATTTGTCCACGTACGGTAGTAAAAGATTCACTTAATCCCATGAGAAACTTGATGATTTTCTGTGTTTCTCGATAGGATAGTTCCTCTTTCATAGAACCACAACGACAGTGTGAGATAGGACAAATAGAATCTCTCTCATCCCACAGTCCTTTGAGTTTTGTAAAATATGAGCTAATAGACATATTATTCTGTACGCAATCATGTATTTCATTCTCAATGTGAAATAATTGGATGCTGTTTACCTGAGAAAAGCGGTCGCATAACTCATTCCAAACTGTTTGTGCTCCATCACAATAAAATACGCTTGCTGCAATATATCTAGAGATTGAACTCAATAACCAAGTTTTGACAAGGTTATCACAACGAATCCACTGTTGTAATTCATTGTCGGTATTGTTGTCTGGTCGTTGGAGAGATCCATCAACAAACCCAAATTTGTTTTTGACTGTGAGGGCCATAGTCATGGAATGACGCCATGTGCTGTAATTATCCTCAGTGAGAAGTTGTGGGACGAGAACCAACCCAGGCTGATCTGAATGGTGAAGATACAGTGGGTGATTTAGATTAGTAAAGTTGGATGTCATACTAGCGATATCCTTGTTAGAAGCTGGTGTGCGCAGACTGGGACTCTGGCTTCGGCTCAGGACTTCGAGCTAGACTCCTTAGGTCCGAGTTGACTCGGCAGAAAACTGGTTTGGCTCGGCTTGGCTCAGCTCAGTATATCGGCTTAAATGATATTGGCTCGGCTTAGCTCGGCTCGGCTCAAACTTTGGCTCGGACCATAAAGCATTGATTTAATTCAACGCATCAAAATGTAAATATTTCTTTCTCGTCTCTGTCTCTGTCTCTGCAAACAGAGAGCAACGAAAATTAAACTGGCCGTCGGAAGGCGCAGTAGTGGGACGGCACAAAATGTTGGAGCACGGTTTGCGAGCGTCGTCTGTGGCAGAGGAAGGCCGGAAGGCGTTGGCGGGGACGGCACAGTGGCCGGATCTAGGAGACCTTTGGTGGAGAATAAGAGAGCTCCTGTTTCGTCTCTTAACGATCGGCGCAGGTTTATCTCCGTCCATCGAACGAGGGTTTGGACCTCGACGAAAACGTCGCCGGAATCGGAAGCGGCAACGAGACAGAAGGGAAGAAAAAAAAATAGAAAGAGCGATCTCAAGATCGTCACTCTGATACCATGTAAAATTCTTTATTTCCGATGTTAAAAAATACATTCAGAATACGTTTTCATATAAGGGAATGAATCCCGTTTGAAATTAAAATTACAGATCCGTTATTGTCGGATCATGACCAGTTAATCTCGGATCGTAAGACCCCTCTCAAAAAAAAAAAAAAAAAAAACTGGGTTCTTTTCTTTTGATCAATCATCCTTGAAGAGGCATTCCGAATCATGGAAAGGATGTCTGACTTCTCTTCATCATGCTGAAAAAAGTTTCCGAACACCAGTCCTTTCTTTCTTATTTTTAAAGAAAGAACCAACCACTACTTACAACTCTACACACACACAGACACACACACAAAGAAAAAGAAAAAAGAAAAAGAAGAAAGAAAGGAAAAAAGAAAGAGAGAAAAGAAAACTGCAGAAAGGTTTGAGGCAGTGAAAATCTTGATTTTCAAATCTGCTACAAGCAGGAAGATCCAAGACTCATGATTACAATTAAGAAGGATTGAGCAGTGGTCAGAAATTCGTGTAGGATGTGCTCTACCTTGAAAGTTGGGAAACAGGTTGAACCAATCAGAGCCCACTGAAATTTCCAAGCTTGGACTTGATGAGTAGGGGGAGCCCATTGATATAAAGTGAATCTTGCTCTGAAGGGGGAATCTCCACCATCTGATAATTACTAATGAAAATAAGCAAATATCCTTAGTGGACATGACGGTGAGTAGTGGACCTCTTTAATATGACTGAATAATGAAGCATGGGATATTCCTAACAGAAGTGACCTGGGGCTTTTGTTCAGCTGTCATATTGGGGAGGGGGGTTATGTGTGGGACCATAAGCATTGCAAACATCTCAAAGAGCCCCTGAGTATCTGGGTTTGATGTTGGCACGTTAGGAATGATGACCCTGCCGCACATCAAGTAACTCAAGGCTGAAACATTTCCACAGCAGGAGAATTTCTCTCCAAGGCTCTGCGGAGTCAATGCTTCAAAATCCCAAGTGGCTCGATGCCAGATGTCTTTGATCAATGAATGATGGGTGGAAGCAAATATGGTTTCTGGAATGAGGATGGGTTCGCATGAAAACATTCAAAAGAATTGCTTGCAAGTAAAGATCTTAAGGATTTTTCACTGCTAAGTTGCTTTTTCTTTTAATAATAATGACTTATAATTTTCTAATCTCTTGTATGTTTTTGATGGGCAAAAGGGATGAATAGAACATGCCTTTCTTGTGAAAAAAAAGCGATTTGTACATAGTACTATAAAAATACACTACTTGCCATGTGGGTTTGACAGCTATGGACTAGCTGGTGCAAAATGCGGGTGAGATAAGGGCCATACTTTTCTAGGAGAGCTTGGACTCCAGTTGCATAAGATCATAATTAGCTTGCATTCAGCAAATTTCGAGTGTCTTTTTCCAGCTGTACTTTCGAAACTCTCTTTTTGAGGAAAAATAAAAATAATTCTGAAGTTTTTGACATAGTAATCAAAAGACCTCTTTAGATGAGAATGCCATTCTTATGATTTGTGTTCCATTTAAAAAAAAAAAAAGTCATTTTGGAAAAAAAAGAGAGATTAGAATGCTATTCTTATGATTTTTGTTCCATTGGTCACTTCATTTATATAGTTACACAGGCAACTTTTTTTTTTAAAGCACACTTAAGTACTACTATCTGAACTTCACTTGTGCTATGCTTATTAGAATTAGAATACTTATTACTGTGGAAATACTCTTCCTGAGTGACATATGTTGTATATACTGTTATCATTTTCTAGATGAACCTTTTTATGTTTCCCTTCTCAAGCTCTGGAAGGACCATCTTTGGCTTAATATACCAACTATGTAACATGATTTTTCATTATGTTGCCAAAACCCAGCATGATTTGAAAAATACATTACTCGATGTGCTGATAGACTCTAGTTTCCTTAAATTATCTGGTTTTTTATTGGGTATTTTGCCTATTCCTGACTTATTTAGTTTGGATTTTTCCTTGCATTTATTTACTTCTTACCTGTGGACTCACTTTTGTACCATACACTTCATGACAGTACCATGAGGACAAGGCCCAAATAAAAGATGCACTAAAGTTGGGGAAGGTAATTACCTTGATACTACTTTGCATATCAGACTTAATTTCAGTTTTTCTCATATTTTAATGTTCTTCAGATAAATATGTCATCGACATGGACGTTTTTAGATTTTAAAGCTGCAATCTCTGTGGATTCTGCTAGTCACAAAATCTCAGAGATCAACTTGAAGGTATGTTTATTTTTGCTGAATGCTGCATTTATTTTAGTCTGATCTATATTCCGGTATCTGAATCTGGATTTGTTTCAACCGGATGTCTTATTCATTGAGACCTCCGATGGGTTAACAATCATATATCTGTTATATGGGTCTATGGTGTAAGGAATGCAGCACGAGGTTTGGTTCTTGAGTATTGAACTTAAAAAACCATATACAGGATCAGAGTCTTTTTTTGTGGTGGTAAAAGGAGCTTGCTGATCAGGCATATGGTTACCACCACCAGAAGTTTGGATCCGAAATCCATTATTTTTGGGTTTTGGAATGATGTCATATTTTCTGAAAGCAAAAATTCTGGATTATCCGATAGGAGGCCCATTTACTACTGCATCTACTCTTGATCTCATCGTACTTATTTACTTCCCTTTTGAGGTGAAGTAATCTTGTTGCTTCAGCCTACATGAATTGTTTCTGCTATTATTTTTTTGCTTCTTTATTTGTTTGACGAGCTTAGTATGTCCTAGAGTGAGTTTCTATTACTAGAAATGTGAGAAGTTGTGTGAGATCTAATAGACAAGAATTATTTGAGAAGTGGATGTTGAGTGTTGTAATTCTCGTATACTATGGACACTTTAGGCAGAAGTATGGGGCTTTAGGTTTTATTTTTCAGGTATTTTTATGTTTTTTGAACCCAATTTCTTTTCAGATGGAAATTTTGGTATTTTTTCCTTTCTTAAATAAGTTTTTTGTTGATTTATTCTCTGCTCCATGGTTTCCAAGGCGACTATGACCTTGTTTCCAAGATGAAGATCACCTACATATTCTGATATTGCAGCTTGTATACAATGAGATGCTTGAACGGCTTAAAGAAAAGGAAGACAAAGAAGCTAAAAAGCGTCAGCGTCTTGTGGATGATTTCTCTGACCTTCTACACACCATCAAGGTATGGATTCTTCTTTCTTAGAAAATGTGAACATTACGGCAGATTTTTTATAATGTAAAATACAGCAGCTGAAGTTGCAAACAAAATATAATGTAAGCCAACAAGATGACTAGTTACCAATTAACAAGTGAATGTTTATTGACCCCTTATATTATTAGTTGAGTGAAGAGTGAGGCCAGTTGTAGAAAGGTCTGACTAAATGTCAAGCATCTTGGTAAAGAAGCTCCAATAATTTGCTATGGGTGTCATTCTTCTTTGAATACTTTAACTAATAGCCACTTATGGGATCTCCTTCTACTTAAGCGGGTCCTTGAACGTGGAGGGTGACTCCAAAGTCGTCATTGGCTGGTGTTCCACCGCCTCCTTCCCCCTTTGTTAGGGAGAGTAGAGAGAGAAGAATTGAAGGGGGAAAGAGAGAAAAAGTTGAGAAATTCTCAATTAACTCTCATTGGGGATGGTGCTCGACCCCCTCATCTCTTATCAAGTGAAAAAGTCAATATTACAGAATTGCCCCTAGACATTTAACATTACTCAAACTCATATATCTCCCAATATACATAATCAAATTACATGAAAATAAGTCTATGGATATATATATATATATATATATATATATATATATATATATATTGAAGTAAATGAGAAGATTTTATTGATAGAAAAAGAATACAAGCAGAGCTAGTCAGGTGTCCCTTCAACCCGGAGGGATTGAAGGGTGGCGCCTTATTTAGCCAAAGAGTCCGCCAAAGATAATGTATACTTCAGAAACAATGGCTGATGTGAAAAAATGAAACTACCCTTCAGTAGATTTTTTAACAATATACTTGGCAAACACAGGGTAACCTTTGCAAAAATCTGAGGCTTGGCTGTTTAGTTTTTGCATTATGTGCCTGAAGTAACTTTATTTTATGGTTTGACCTTTGTTACAGGAAATAACTGCATCTTCAACTTGGGAGGAGAGCAAGGGACTATTTGAGGATACCCAAGAATATAGGTACTTGTTGATATTGTGTTGGCTTTATCCTCAGGAGTTGTCATATTCTGATTGTTTAATCTGTTGTCTGTGTATATCCAGGTCCATTGGTGAAGAGAGTTTGAGGAAGGAGATTTTTGAGGAATATGTTAAGCACCTACAGGAAAAGACGAAAGAGAAGGAACGAAAGAGAGACGAGGAGAAGGTACTTGACCTGGTCTTCTATTCATCATTTAAATCTGTTGTAAAGCCAAGGAAAAATAAACCATCTTGAGTAACTCCTGTTGGAACTATCTCTTTCTTCATCTAGTCCTTTTCTAGATTGTGCTGGTTGGGTACATGAAACCTAGTAGACCTTGTTCTATGGGGTATATCAATGGAGTGATACTAGCTGTCAACCTATCTTATGCAATCTTTGCAGAGGCATGAGACTGGGAATAACGTGTATAAATAATTTTTGTAATTATTTGTCTAATACGTTTTTCTTTCTTTTCTGCTTACAGGCAAAGAAAGAGAAAGAAAGAGAAGAAAAAGAAAAGAGGAAAGACAAAGAGAGAAAGGAAAAGGAGAAAGAGCGGGACAAGGGGAGGGAGCGATTAAGAAAGGAAGAAACAGATATTGAAAATGTCAATTTGTCTGAGAGCAAGGATGAAAGGAAGAAGGACAAGGATAAGGAAAAAGAGAAAGATAGAAAGCACCGGAGGCGCCACCATGGTGAGGATGTTAGCTCTGACAAAGATGAGAAAGAGGAATATAAAAAGTCTCGAAGACATAGCAGTGATCGCAAGAAGTCAAGAAAGGTAAATTTCTCTTTTCTTTTGTTTTTTCTTTCTTTTATGAATTTTGGCTTCACGTAGACATGCCCAATGTTTTCCACTTGTAAGACAACACAGTTCCTGACATAAAAAAAGCTCGTGGTATTCTTTCATTTTGTTCATCATCAGAATTTTGACCTTAAATGATAATTGGCACACTGTAGGCACCTTATGTTTTTGGGCCTTAGGAAAAGGTTTTGCTTGGTTGGTCTACTAAAGATGTATGTGTGCTCCAATAACTTTTCTTTTGCCATGAACAGCATGGATACACAACTGAATCTGACAGTGAAAACCGGCATAAAAGGCATAAACGAGATAGAGATGGATCACGTAGGAATAATGATGATCTGGAAGATGGGGAGCTTGGAGAGGATGGAGAAATCCGTTGATCCTCCTGATTACTTGTTTCTAAGATTTCCTTTCCCGTTCCTTTTTTTGTTTGGCGCTGAAAGAAAGATGACTTTTGTTGGCATCTCTGCAGTTTGTTTCAACAATCTAGTGCAGAAAGTTTTTGGCTTTCAACCTTTTTGCAGCCGTAGCCAAGTCTGTATAAGGTTAGTAGAAGTAATGTATCAATAGTCCAGTGTTGTAGTATTTAATTCATGTTTCTTATGCACCGCATAGCCTAGTAAATCTTTTGAGTTCTCTCCAGTTGATGCGTTCACTTTTAGTCCAAATAATGGCCTGTGCTCTTCAAATTGGATGGATTTGGAGCTGACGACAGGATACTCGGTATGATTTCTTGTCACCCTTTGCAAACAGCTGGAGAAATAAAAAAACACCCAAGTAAACAAAATGTTATTTATGCTTCTACATCTAATTTTAAGAACCAGAGACAAATTTTTGCAGGAAAGAATCCGTTGGTGTAAAGGGATAATCCCATATTCTGGACGATTGTGATCTTAGGACAATTTTTCCAAGAAAGAATCCGTTGATGCAAGTAAACTAAAAGAACTCCCTCCCCATTTCATTCTCAGATGTAAATGATTTTTTTATTGTATTCGAAGCTTGGAAGAATTTATAAATGACTACATAGAAAACTATATTAAAATTATCCTTTTTTAATCCTTTCAATGACAAAACAAAATTCGTGGATAACAAGAAAAAAAGATAATTAAAATACTTGTGGATGAAAAAAGAAAAACTGATATCAACATGATCGGAACTAAGAAACTCCGAGCAGCTGTTGAAGAGTGTCATAGCCCGCAATCTCCGAAAGTTGTCTCCTCACCTCTTCTTTCAAATGTTGGAACATTCTTTATTATGCCTGCGCTTTAATTTACCTGCAAGCAAGAGACACAATAACTTCCGTTTCATTTAATGAGAATGACTTCAAGAGTATGATTTCTTTTAGCTGAAAACCAAGCTACTAGAACGATGAAACAACAGTAGCTGACAGAGGATTTCAGAAATTACAGAAGCTATAGCAAGGCTGCTTCATTGCTGGGTCGTCTTCTGCTGCAGGAGGTTCTACACCATATTTCATCTCACAGCTCATATCTTGAAAATCTACAACCAAAAACATAATGCGTCCGTCAGCTTTTCACATCTTTGTGCTTTTTTCTTCTTTCATTTTTCTGCTAGACATAAACACAAACACAAACACAAACACGTTTTCGTCTTTGCTTCAGAGAATCTGAAAAACAATCGGAATTTACAGTATTACGATTTGCTGGCGACAAGTACTGACGTTGAGACATGTCAAGATAAGGGGATTTCCAATGAAGCCATTGATTGATAAGAAGAAAACGATAAAAGAAGAGAAGAGAAGATTGTAATGCAATGAATGTGATATGATTGGTGTTTAGAGGAGAATGTGCAGTAAAGCTTCTGAAATGGTTCTCTTGTACCTTGAGTGGCGGACTTGTGGGTCCTTTCTACTTGGGCATGGCCTGCCAACTTGAGAGCATGGCCCTTTGAAATCTGGTACACCTTGCTGGACTCTAAATGATAATGATGATAGTAACCGCTAAATGAGTATTACAGGTTCTTTCATCTTTTTTACTGTTGTGGATGATAGATCGAGTGTGTTTCAATTGGATTTACCAAAGTTCTTTTTTGCTTTTATTAAGTCAAAACGTTTGAATGGACCTACTGGAGCTCTCGGTGGAGGGAATCCTGGCCAGGTGTGAATGAGCCCCATTCTCGATGGGTCTGGTTCTAGTCACTCGCTTGTCTGTATTCAGTAGCTACATTCATTTTATACAAAGGGTCTGTTTGGAAAAGAAAAAAAAGGAGAATCATTGAGAGAAAATAAATTTTCTTTCACAAAATGATGGAATTTGGGAAGAAAAGAAAAGAAATAAAAACTTGAGAGAATTTTAATCATCAAAATTTTAAAATTTACTAATTTTCTTTTATTTTTTACGTATATCCAAATAAGCTCTCTCATTTTCCATGGGCATCGAAACAAGAAAAAGAGGTTTATGTTATTTTCTTTTATTTTCCAAACATAACCTAATAGTGACATCTTACAAAAAAAACAAGAAATGTGCTACTCTCAGAAATACTAAAAACAGCTTCAAGATGATTTGGGAACTTACTTGGGACCATGGTGACTGGAATTCCAAACGAATCCTTGATGAACTTCTGAGAGGGAATCTTGCAAAGGTTGATACACATCCCCACACAGTTGCTACCCTCTAAAAACCTGAAGAAAAGTTATATTATTACCACAATAATCAGCTCATTAATCTTCATCATTAAACGCTTACTTCTGATGTTACCTGCATTTTTTTATATGGACCAGGCTTCTCTCTGTTCTTCCATCAACCTCTGATGCCTTCACCTTATGTAAAAAATTTCATCAAACAGTTTATTGAAACATTTTCATCCATAGTGATCAAGCGGGAAAGGGTTCAGGTCTGTGTTTTACCTCAGACGGCCCTATAAGCCAATAAAAGAATAAAGTGGTGCAGAGGGCAAAGAATTCCCTTGTTGCTTTCGATGGAGGAAGCAGTGTTCTGATCTGGTGTTCATGTAACAAAGAAATGCAAGCCAGAAAACATCATCTGTTATTCATATGATCAACCCAAGAAAAAAATAATCAAATTAGAGGTTTGTGATTTCCTCATCACATCACTCTTTTTTCATATTAAGAAGCAACTTGGAAAATCACCAGGGAGAAGATGTAGTCTGGAAAGGCTTTGTGGAGAGCTTCGAGGACTAGTTCTTGCTGTTCTGTTGTTTTGAAGTTTCTCCAGATCACAGAAGCAGCCTCCACTAAGCTCTCGTAACCTTCCTTACCACTTCGGATCCCTGAAAATTATAAGTTTTAATTGTCAAAAAAAGCAGCTCCATGAAAACTACAGAAGCAAGACGTGCTCGTGTTTGGAATTAAGAGAAGTGGGCACTGTAAAGTACCCGAAATGGAAGATGATAGCAGCAATTAATACACGAGGACTCCAAACATAAACTAGAATAAAAAAGAAGATAGCCCAGGAAGCATGGTAGATTACATGAGTGTCATCTCAATTGATCAATAACGAGCAGTCTGGAAAACAAAAACAAAACCAAAAAAGAAACTATGAATGCAGCGTTGAGTTCTATGGCTGCTGAATTCACGTTTAAAGTTATTGAAGCAGCTTACCGCAGAAAGAGAATTCGGAGGAAGAAGACATACCACTGGTGGTTTGGACACTCTGAGAGAGATGACGGATTGCGGTCCGGCTAAACCAGTCATCCTCGTAGACCGTCGCCGGCAGCGCAGCTTCCTCTTTAGGCTTCGCCATCACTGCCTGCACTCTCTGCAGTCCTTTTACCTCGTGAGACCTCTTGCAACCTGCAGCGACCGAGAATGAGACTCCATGCCTGAAAAGCGTCGCCTCCATTCCGGAATCACAGAGGAAGATAGAAAGGACGAGCCGTAAATGTGTAAGTTTGGTGAAGACGGAGAATATATATTTTCTCTTGTTGGGTTTTGATCAGTAGAAAGAAAGAAGCATTAAACCGAATCTTTGCCACCGACTTCGTCGTCTACCTCGTAGATGCTTTTGTCCGTACTCTGGACTATGCATCCATTCTTAGTTTTTCCAAATCTTCAAGTCATCGTCAGACCTTGTTAATTAAACCCAGGATCTATCACGGCCTGCAGTTTTCTTCGAACTATTCCAGTGATGATTTAAGTCCTGAATGAGACGTTTCTCGAAATTGTGGGTCGGCCATGCACAACTCAGCAGATTAGTTATATTTTTTAAGTAAGACCCTGCAGAAGGAAGTTGGAATATCGGATCTTCTCCATCTTGTCTGCCACAAGAAATCACAGTGGGGAGTCTGACGTGAAAGGGGGTCGGGCAAACAGCACAATCTACGACCAGAAACGCCTCCGGCATGCGAATAAAAACATTTTCTTCCGAACAGGGGACCGAATCTCTGGTTCCTGCCTACGGAGGAAACAGTGACTTTGCTGTAACCATGCACTCGTCCACGACTATTGATGAGGATTATGATGGAGAGTTGCACCGAAATGATTAAAATGAAGAAGCTAATCGCGGCTTAAGTGGGACGACCTGTATGTTTCGGAGCCAGAAATCCCGGAAGCCAGAACTGTTCATTTTAGCAGTATCGCAAGAGTAATCTGTTTCAGAGGTACGAGGTACGAGGATTTGCTATTCAGCAAGTTCCAATCCTTAATGAGAAAACTGCAGAAATTTACAGATTGTAGCTCTATTTATTACTCGAATGATTTGTATATATTTTTGGTATAAGATCAAAGTTTTTATCATTGCGTGTAAACATTTGCCTACATTAGATATGGGTAAAAAAGGCTTATTTCATACTCAACTGCCCACGTAAGAGGGGCATTTTTGTAATTTTCACATTGAACCTGGTTCAACTTGGGTTTGATCATTGATGGATGACCTAGGATGATGATAACATGATATCATAAAGTTGGAAATTTTTTTAAATTGAGAGATTAAGAGATAAGGGAAAAGGGAAGGGGTGGTGTGACAAAAACCCTTGTTCTCCCCCCATCTTTAGGCAAACAAGGGAGGGCAAAGGGCTCATCCCAAGTTGTAGGCCAAGGAGAAGAGGTGTTACATTGCAGACGATAGTAATCGACATACAGTTAACAAAGGTGTTTTACACCGATATGAGGGAGCTTAGATGCCATGTTCGAAATTCATCAAACAAGGGGAACTCCCCCTTGCCTTACTCCACTAAATTCGAGGATGAGATTGTCATTTAACCTTGTCGGAGTTGCTAGGGTGAAGTCCAAATTCTTGTACAGGTTTGGGGGTGGGACAAGTTTTTTTATCATAACCCATGAGGTTATTTTCAACATATACACCATTAAAAAAAATTCAATTTTTTTTAATTTTATTATATTTTATATGATTTTACATGTAAACAAGGTATGGATAAGATAGAAAATCAACCATGATATAAGAATGGGCTTAGAAAATTATTTTTTGACAACTTTATAGTTTTAAAGTTTAAACATTAAGTATAGGTGGGCTATTTGGGCTACACCCATTTAAAGCATATCGGGCTTTTTAATAGGCCCAGCAAGATTTGTCATGTAATATTTTATTTTAATCATCTACAGTTCTCTTCTGACTTCTCACAGACACTCTCACCTGCGTTTCTTTTTAACCAAGTCTTCTGTTATGAAACATCTTTAGAAAGAATCTGGCGTGCGTCTTATTTTATTATGTCTCACTGAAAACTAACCCAATTACATGGTGTCTGATCTGTGATTTACGGAAAGAGATCTCCTTTTAAGGCAGTGGAAATTTCTCAGAAGCTCCTCTCTTTAGCTCCACTGTGTTAGAAAAAAAGGCTCCTTTCAATTGTCAATTCCCTCTTCTCTGCTTTCTGTCTTCAAACCCTTTTTACTCTGCTCTCCGAACGGTTTCGATCGGTCTGCGCGTTGCGATCGGTCTCTTAAGTTGGCCGTCGGTAGGTCTCCTCATCTCCTCCTCTCTAGGTTGATTTACTGTTCCTACCTGCTGCCGATCTCCTGAACCTTATCCATCTCCGTCGGGCAGATGGAAAAGAGACTGGGAGAGGCACCCCGAGCAGCGATTTAGTTTCAAACAACCTTCTAGGTTATTTTGGTTCTCTTAATTTTTGGTGATTTTTGTACTTTTTCAGCATAAATAAGTTGGATTTTCCTTATTTTTTTATTTTTTTAAAAGATTAGATGTTATTTTTTTTAATATGGGAATGGAAGGTCTTTTAAATATCTGTTGTCGAACAAAATTTACTTATTTTATGGATTTTAAACTCAAACAGGCTCTTGCTTCCCGAAATAAACTTGCTTGCGTTTGTTTTGCTCCAAAAAGATGCATGCATTTGTTTTGCTTCCAAACACAATACATGCATTTATTTTACTTCCAAAAAAATGCAATTACATTTTAAGCAATTTGACGGTTGCCTTCTCTTGTACTGTTTGAAAGACCCTTTTGAATTGCTTTGAATTCCTTATTCATAGATATAAAGTTTCATACATACTTTTTTCTTCCTTTTATCATATTGTTACCATTCTAATGTACGTATGAAACTAATTTTTTTTGTTTCTGACTACTTTTGATTGTTGCTTGTTAGGCAGCTTTATTTATAGTAGACAATGGGGGCTTTTGTATCAAGATTCTGGTTTATGTTGTTTCCTGCCAAGGAATATAAGATTGTGGTTGTCGGGTTGGATAATGCGGGAAAGACTACAACACTGTACAAATTGCACCTTGGTGAGGTGGTAACAACGCATCCGACAGTCGGAAGCAATGTTGAAGAGGTTGTTTATAAGAACATTCGGTTTGAGGTAAGCAGTGAAACATCTCTATCTTTGTCTCTTTCCTTTATTGGCCAATGATGCGGTTTTAGGATCCACGTCATCTTGAATTTACTCTGCTTTAATTATGTTAGTGGTGCATAACCTGAATTATCTTAGGTGGAAATGGGCCCCAGGGTGCTTCCTCAAACAAGAGGAAAGTGTCACTGTGTTCAAGCACCTCTTGCTTTTGGTTCTTTATGACTACCCTGATATAGTTTGCAAAACAATACGACTGTACTTTCATAAGTGTTCTAGTACGTTACAGATTTTTCTCTGTAATCGAATATAGTATGCAAAACAATATGACTGTGCTGTCTTGCTAGCTAAAAAATTATTGCTTGAAGTGCTCTGGTTCATTCTAGGTGTTTCTGATTAACCGGGTACAATAATATGGTATAAAAAATCTACATCTTTCCTTTCTGGCCAGCTAAAAGTTTTTGCTTGAAGTGTTCTGGTTCATTCTAGGTGTTTCAGAGTAACCAAGTATAACGATATAATAATCAAAATTCTACGTCTTTCCTTTCTTGCAAGCTACCAACTCACGTGCACAATGGAGCACATAAAATAGCTAAAGACTATATTATGACTAAATGAATTAAAAATATTATACCTTTGAATATGCCAACAGATTGTACCTCCTCATAAACCTTAAATCATAAAGAATGAAATTAAAAATGCCAATTTATTTCTTTTTCTTTTGTAACTCCATATTGGAACATTGGTGTTCTAGGGTTTTCACTTCATATATCAATGTGGCCAGTCCTTAATTAAGAAGAATTCCAAAAGTTCTTTAAAGTTTTCTAGCTGTAAGAAGATTCTATTTTTTTTTTTTTAAATGGATTCTGATTAATTTAGTTACCGGTCACATATGGTGGAAGATTTTTTTTTTACAATTCACAATCATTTAACTTGTTTACTATAAGATGACTAATATTTAACATTATAAAATATTAATCCATATTTTTATCAAATTTAATTGAGATTGATTGATTAAAGATTATAAACAAAATATTATAACAATTTTTTTTTCTGGACGGGATACTTTCCAGATTCCATATCCGTTCCGTCCAATTTTTTAAGGCATTCGTGTTCCATTTGTTTGCCCGATTAACACTTGATAAACGGGTAAATAAATGAAATTCTTAAAATTAGAAGAAAAAAAACATAACAACATCTTTATAATGTCTGAAGACAGCAAAAAACCATATAAGAACATATATAACAAGGTCCCCTTACATAGGTATATAAGGAAATTATAATAATACCCTTACATAATTGGTAAACGGGTAAACAGTATGGAATAGTTATTATCCAATTCTGTTTCTTTTAATAAATGGTAAAATGGGTAAAATATCTGATTACATATGGGTAAGATTTTTTGTTCCGTTTCAATTTTTGTTTCCATTCCATTTAGTAAATGCAGACGAAAAATCGGATAATTGGATAAAACGCCCCTATATTCAAATGGGAATGAAATGATTTGAAAATCCCAAAGCCTATCTAGTGCTGGGAGGCAGTGAACCTTGTAGTTGGGAAGTCTTAGCTTCAGCAAGTGGTTGGACTCAACTTGTGGGCAGCTTCAGCAATCTAAGATCGCCCACATTTTACACTTCTAATGCACAAGCCCACAGACCATGGAGTCAGTCTTAGCACATGACCACAGCTGTCCAAAGAAGCAATACCGCGAGAAGCCTGCCTATTGAGCTCTGCATGCAATAGGAGCTTCAGGAGCTTCAAGTCTGTCTAAGTGGTTGGCTTCACTGGTTTTGTGAGTCTAAATGATGTGGAGTTGTGCAGAGATGTCTCTTGTCTTGTCTTGGTGTCTATGGTATGGCCCGAGATTAATTTGATCTTAATAATCTAATTACAGTAAGCGAACAATTAACTTGAAAATCAGATATTAACCTTACAAAACCTAAATTTCCAATTTAAATATAGTGGAATCAAATACTAAAAACAACACTAATCCTAGTAATGTAGTAGCATTTAAGTAATGAGAAACATGTAATTAATACCTTAAAAACGCCTTAAATGGAAGGCAATTGATGATTTTATTAGCCATAAATCCTCTTACTAACATTTGAGAAGATTTTACTAAGATATCTAATTTGCTTTGTTCCATAAAAAAAATCTAATTTGCTTAGATTTAATGTATTTTATTTAATGCCTTTTCGGAATAAGCCACTGACAAAGAGGGGCTTCTAGAACTAGTGGTGGGTACCTTAAAAACCCGAGGACAGGGCAGGGAGAAAAACTCGTTGGGTTTCAGGTCGGGACAGGTTTCTCCAAACCTGACCCATGGGGACGGGGCTGGGATATGAAAACTAGTTAGGTAGGGATGGGGTGGGGTGGGGTTAGCAGGATGGGTCTGGTTTATGGGGATAGGGCGGGGTCGGGTTGTGGTTGCAGGGACAGGTTATATTTGGGTTGGATTTCAAAAATATGATCCGACCTGACCCGTGCCCACCTCTACCTAGAACTTCTCTTGAAGAAACACGTGTCCTAAAATTTCTCATGTAAATCAAGAGGAGTGTGCCACCAACATAGAAGATGGCTCCTGAAATTTTTCTGGTAGAAATTCAACTAAAAGCAACAACTTGAATCTTGTTCACCACTTTTTACATCACTTTTTAGATAAATCAAGTAGCCAATAGAATAATTTCGCTTTTGACATCGTTTTAAGATCAAATCAAGTGGCCAATAGGAATTATTTGATGCTGTTGGGTGGCATATGTGAATGTCTTCAATAACTAATTTCTTCAGACTGTCATTATTTGTTGACTGCTATAACTGCTCGTCTTGTAACAATGAAAATTAAAAACTTGACCTTTATTCCTCCCTATTCGTGATATTTGTTTGAAGTTGTTGATTTTACATTTGGACTTGTAGTTTGAATAGGGACAAGGCTTTTGTGCAGGTGTCATAGAACTTTGATAGGTTTTGACCAATATGCAGTACGTAACTAACTGTATTTCCAGAAGAATTTTGTTACTTTACTCTCTAAAAAATGTGCTGGCAAAAAGAAAAGATTTTCATCTTGGAGTATATTAAGGGACGTTGCACAAATAATCATTGCATGATAATCTTGTAGAGATATATTAAGGGAGTAGTTTATGTCAGGTTCGATCTACGGCTGAGCTAACTTACTAGTGTTTTATTTTTGCTTTTATGTTTTTGTAATGTCACCTACCTGTTATTGTTGAAAGAAGAAATACAAAAGAGGAGACTCCTTAAGATCCAATAGGGAAAGGAAAATTCATAACCAATGAGGTGCAGGAGAGACCATTGTCAGCCAAGGAGTCTGAAATATTATTGGCAGCCCTGAAGGCGTCTGCTACTGTGAGATCATGAAAGAATTACAAATATCTTTAAGTTCCTCATAGATATATTTAAATCCTCATGGAGGACCTGAATCATTCTTCATTCAGTTGATCACTGCTACTGAATCCCTTTTACTACCAAAGAGGCTGAGAATTTCTGAGTCAACTTCCACCCGATCACTGTAGTCTATAGGGCTAATAGAACTGTGCTATTTTGGTCTCTGATTACCCACCTATCCCTGCAGAGCTTAGATTGTCCATAGAACAATCTTCAAAATTCAGTTTTAGCTGATTTGCAGGGGGGGGGGGGGGGGTACTCGACTTGAAAAGTAGCGACCTGCTGCCAATGACAGATCAAGGTTTGTTTATAATTGCTTCTCTATAAGAGCTCCTGTTGAGTATGCAGCCCTGTTATAAGTTTTATTATTTTGTTGCTTCCAAAGGAGCCCGGGGCCTGCTGCTATAGCTGATTCTGGAGAATTTGACTCATATGGAAGCTTCCAGCTGAGACTATGCAAGATAAAATCAGCAAAGGATGTTTGAGCCCAAATTTGTTAAAGGCTGCACCCCAAATTGAAAAGCCGAAAGTGCAGTGTAGCATAAGATGATCAAAAACGTTTTTTTAACATCCTCAGAACTTACTCATTGAATTCACCACATGACAGCATCTCTTTTGTGGCTCATTGGTGGCAAGAAATTTTTTGTGGGCAGTGGTCCAAGGGAACTGAAATGCTGTACCAAACAATTTTCATGAAAGAAAAGCATTGCAGTGACTTTCATCTGCAGGTTGTCCTGTTAGATGATTACATAGAGATGCTTTTGAAAACTGACCTGAAGATTCCAGCAACCGGATAATGTCATTGTTGAGCTCTGGTTTGAAATAGATGGCTTCCAGCTTGCTGAGCAATTCTGTGATATCAATAGCTTCCTTATCATTCAACCCCCTTCTGAATTGGCAATGCCATTCTGAATTCCGACCCCCCTTCCGCACTTTTTAATTTGATTATAAGCTGCCTTATTGAGCCATAGGCTGAGTAGCCGTGTATACTGATTTTTAATTAAAGTATTCCCTGGCCATAAGTCTTATCAGAAACCTGTATGCATCCCGTTTCTTACATGGAATCATTCATAATGAGTGGAATTCTGCCTTAAAGATTGATCAACAGATGCTGGAAGCTGTGTGAGCTGGTACAGTAGGAAACCATTGGATGCTGAATCCATATTTTGAGTTTAATACTAGTCATATTGGAGACTTTGCTGAATCAAATTGTGACAGCCACTTTGTTAGATGAGCAACATTCATTAGATTCAATTTCTTAGTTTCCAAGTCAAGTAACTAGTGGATAATTGAATTCCATCATGATCTCCCACTATAGAAATTTCTTTGCATGGTTTCCATTTTGTTGATCACACACTAGCTGACAAGGAATGTCTAGTTCGGCATGCCTGCTGAGGTTGACTTGTAACACAGCCCTTCCCACTAAAGATCACAGGCTGCCCTTCCATGAAAAAAGTTTTTTATCAAAACTTTCAGAGTCTGGGTTCGACAAAGCTTCATTTAGCCTCCCACACAAGGAAGCCCTAGATAACTTGAAGGAAATGAGAGAGACTTGCAGCCAAGCATTTTAGTGAGAGTTTCCCTTTTCTTGAGGGAAGTCGATACTCAGTTACCTGATTTGCCACTTCATGTAAGGATAATAGACTCTTGAGATTCGATATTTGGTCCGAAGACTCCTTGCAGAAACATACCGTACCATTATCAGCAGCAGAATTTTAAATCCAAACCTAGAAATCTACCATTCTGTGTAGCCATCTAAATAGGAGTTGATATCTTTCACCAATGACAGTGAACAAAAGGGGAGAGAAAGTGCTTAACCTCGTAGAGCTATTGAAATAGCATATAACTGCTCTGCCCATGATGATTGAAAATGTGGGAAAGAATACACAACTTTTGATCTATTTCCTCCACCTCTGATTAGCCATTGTCCATCTTAAAGTCTAGAAGTTCTCAGTTCTCACTTTATCAAAGGCTTTCTCCATGTTGGAAACTAACTTGCAAAGTCTGTCAATTGAAAAGGCGAATAACTATTTAGTCACTGGTGTGAATGCTAAGATGATATTTTGTTTGCTCTTGTTTTTCATCTGTTTTAGTCTGCTAATGCATATATGTTATCTAGGTTTGGGATCTGGGAGGGCAAGACCGGCTGAGGACATCTTGGGCAACGTATTACCGTGGAACACATGCTATTATCGCTGTGATTGATAGCACTGACCGGGCCAGAATTTCCATCATGAAAGATGAACTGTTCAGGCTTCTTCAGCATGAAGCGCTGGAGCAGGCAGTCATACTTGTATTTGCTAACAAGCAAGATCTTAAAGATGCAATGCCCCCAGCAGAGATCACTGATGCCCTTTCGCTCCATAGCATAAAAAATCAAGACTGGCACATCCAAGGTTGTTGTGCCCTCACCGGTGAGGGCTTATATGACGGTCTCGGGTGGATTGCCCAACGAGTGACTGGAAAGGCTACTTAGCAAAATGAACATGTTGAGGGGGTATTCAGCCTTTCATAGTGCCTCGTGTCGGTGTTTAAAATGGTGATACCGATTTTTTTTTTTTGGGGTGTATACGTACAGAATGGATTTACAGCAGAGTCATTTGGCTTCATTCAAGGAAACAATCGAAGCATTTCTTTCACAATTTGAACAGTACTCGTACAAGAAGAATACCAGGAAATCCAAAACAAAGAAGTATTCCTCGCGCAACATATATGCAAAGGTTTGATCCTGAGAATTATAGAAACCAACATTTGCAACCTTGGGATTCTTGGGGTCCTTCGAACCATCGATCCCACAATGGGTTCGCTGGGCCTACTGTCCTGCAACATAGATGAAGTTGCATATTAATGAACTAAATAATTAGTTAGGCCGTAAAGTTTCGACGATGAAGATAGATTGTTACTCTGGAAGCAGGGGGTCGGGTCTTGCTACTATTCTCACCACCGATCTGCCAAACAAACACTAAGAGAGATTTATTTCTGAAGAATCTAATATGGATAAAATATAAAGCTCTACAAGGTTTTCCTACGTACTCTTGGCATGCTGTAGAGACTTTTTCCGTCTTCTCTAGCTCCTCAATCTCTTCCTGCAAAATAAACAATAAATATATAAGTAGAGCAGCTTCTTCTTTACTTGGCTAGATAAACACACATCATACTGGGCGGCGGAATTATTCTAGATTTTAAAACTTGTAAATGATGATTGAAAGACCTGCAAATAGTTTTTTTTGGGAACGTAACTCCACAACAAAACATTTGCACCCATCGTATTTAGTAATGATATTGGTAAATCCCATCAGGACTTATGGCTATCTGAAAAGAACTGAATCAGTACCTAGAGATTATTAACAAGATTAAGTGCACAACAATAACCAACTCAAAATAAGAAATCACCGATTCTGTTTACGGGCTATGAAGTTATTTATTGAAAATTTTCAACCACAGCAAATTTGAAGACGAAAGGAAGCTCGTTGTAGAAACAAAGAAGAAAACTAAACTGACACCTTGTGTCAATGGCTTTGGACAGTATATAGGTCACACAATAAAAATCTTTCAGCAAGTTATAGCTACATAACGCGTGCCTACAGCCGCTGAGAATTGCTACAGGATCAATGGTTCGAAATCTAGAAAATTGAAACCCCTCTGCCTGATTGGAAAATGGATGTTAATGATCAATTTGTACGAGTCTAGCAAGAATAATATCCCTCGGGTTGATCTGTCAATTTATACTTGCACAACTGTTTTCATGTTATATTTGTTCGAAATTGCTAAAGAAAATGCTGTGAGACTAGCACGATAGACCAGAAAAGATGCCTTCAAAAAAGACACATTCCTAATCTTCCTTCGTTACTCCTAGGTAACCTGAATATCATATTCAGGGTTTGGTTCGCCTCCAGATAGCTTAACATGCAATATGCACCAAAGGTTGCAAGTTACAAAATTAAACTCCGGTATTAAGGATCCATAATCTTATCGTCCTTGTTTTAGAAGTAGTTATCTTGTTGGCCTTTGAAAAGCTATTGAATGCAATCATCCATAACTAGAAACTTGGTTCTGCCTTCCCCTAGATTTACTTGGAGGTCACAATCATCTATTATTTCCAAGGCCAAATCTTGTATTTGAACCCATACTGGAATGCTCCAACATATGGATCACAGAAATATAAGCTATAGTTTATCACCATTGTCTCTAAAGCTACTTTAAATGCATGATTAGCTTATCTGTAAGTAAATTTTGGCGGGAAGGAATATGGAATCATCTGAAAATAGGAAAAGACTTAAAAACTAACCAAATAACTCATCTAACACCTGAGACAGAGAATTGAACTCTTTAATAACTACAACAGAATCTTTGATAATAAATTAGAAAACAAGAAGATGCAAGGCTCACTGTAAGACATCATGGAGTATGTGCAACTCAGAGAAACAAAATCAAGGTTTCTTGAGATCTACCATAAAAAGAAATTGGAGCAAAAATAAAATGGAGAAGGAAGGTTCTTGTCAATTCCTGTTTCTCAACCACGAATAGTAAATATTCAATAATGCTTTTCAGCCATCATGGCCTGAAATATAGTCTTGACTGTAACTACTGATCTACTGTGGGCTGGTGAAGGGAGGATGATCGACATCCCTGAGAAGTATTCCTCTCCTTCAACATATTTTTAACTGCTGCTATGGTTGCTTCAGAAATGGTGTTTATGTCGGTTTGCCATATCAGTGATGCATAACTAAAATTTGGTTACACATACTGGATTTTGAAGCAACTGGTATGAGTTGTACTTGCCAATACAGCCAAAAGGTGAATGCCATGAGATCTAATACCAACACCGTGAGCCATGGTTTTTATGGAAATTGTGGTATGCAAGTAATCTGCAATTCTGCCCCTACCAAATTTAGGTTGGTCTTTCCCAGCCTGTGTTGTGGAGTTAATTTTTAACAGCTTCCTTAACTGTTAGAAATTGGATCTAATTTTTATCTTAGCCTTGATGTTCTGCGCCTTGCAGACTGGTACATGGATTTTCTAGAGATGGGAAAATGTGGCCAAGGTATGAAGGGAGGGTGCCAACCAGAAAATGAAAATCACCCAGATGTGAGATAGGATGATTCAGCAGGATAATAGACCCCACTGGGCTGAAAAGGAAGCTGTTCAATAATGTTTTCCTTCATGGAACAGGATCTTGGGGTTTGTAAGAGAGGTACACAGAATAATCATCCAGTCCTCAACTTTAATGGCATCATTTGAACACTTATTTAGCACAACTCCAGTTGGCCAATTCCTGTACATTTTAGACAAACCAATACACCCTATTTAGGCAGAGGGTAACTACACCTTCTTTTCTAGTTTCGTCTCTTATGAGAGAAAATCTAAGTTTTTCACAAAATTCAATTATAAAGGTCAAGTACACTTCATATAAATCCTTCAATGCCTTACCCAGATATCTCTCCAATGCAATTGGAGAAACAATTATCAGACTTACAGAGCAGAAACAGACTTTTTTCAGTTTTACTACAAGAACACCACACAGCCACACCCTAAAGAAAGTACATGAGCAGATGATAGTTACCTCAACTCTATAACTCTTTACTACTATTTAGCAATCTCAAGCTCCCCATACAGCAAGTAAGAAATGAAGTGGACAACATCCAACACGTACCTGACACTGACAGTCTTTCATGATCCCCTATATTAACCTAGGCAAGAAAATATTGGAACTGACATAACTCCATTCCTTCGGCTAGTCCTGAACAAGTCCAATGCTATTCACGCTGCTAACAGAATTTCTTCCATCACAGTAAATAACCACCTCCACAATTAGGGAACTAGCATCATGTCTTTACAAAAGGTTCCTAATTGTTGTTTGGGTCTTCCACAGATCTGATGATACCTTTGTCCTTGGTCCATATTTTTTTGCAAGAATCACATCTGAGAAACCTATTTCATCCCCTTACATAAAGGGGACATGATTATGCAAATATTAGTTGAAAGATACTCATTTATAAATGATTGAATTTCCTCAAAAGAAGTTGAGAACCCCAAACGATGTATCAAATAATAATGAAGCCCAGTCATCAACCATGGCAAGTGCACCAAGATACTCTGCATTCATGGGACACAAGCTAAACCAAAAGACTTTCTTTCTTTCTTTTTTATTGAGAAAAAGAAATTTTATTAAATAAAAGAGGAGCTAACAGGGGCTAGAGAAAAAAAAAATTATATTAAAGAAATAAGGAGCCAACAGGTGCTAGCAGCAAGACAACAGTCACCATGCAAACACGATACAGACAAAAATCAAATAAAACTCTCAGGAGTATTAATATCTATACTAGGCAGTGACATCCCCATTATAACATAGTTGTCTGCCAAAGAGTTGGCTGAATGAAGCACACAATCACTTTCTATGGTTCAACTGATATTAAGTTCTTCCATTTTTCCTTCAAATCAAGTAAAAATGTTCCAATTATAAAAGAAAGAGACCCACAGCATGATTCCTATTCAGCATTGACTCAAACATGTCGACATGATGTGATAAAGACAAACTCTATCACATCTTCTGACAAAAAAACATGGCTTTAGCTGTTACAGGTAGTAGAGATGAACCATAGGGAGATAAAAAGCTAGTAGAATAGTTTTTCTTCTATGGGAATCAACAAATCGAATTGGTACAAGATGGTTTTCAAGCCTTTCTATTCCTGTGAAACTTGTCAATTTAATGTTTTGGTTGCTAACACATAAAACACTATAATGTTCCAAACACAATCCTTATTCTAAGTCCTCTCTTTTAATATCTAATAATCAATTTGTTTCTTATTTTATATGGACTCCAGCAAAGCACCTAGACATCATCAGATGTGAAGGATACATGTAAGAAAGAGTAGTTGCATAATTTTTAAGCAACATTGAGCAGCATGCTAGATTATAAAAGAATAGACCAACAACCGTATCTACCAAGAAGTGAAGGTAACCATGACGGAACCTTTGTAACCAGGACATCCAAAGTGAGTGCGTATAAAAGCTTCATTCAGTTAACGTCTCAAACATTGAATCCATGGATGTATAGTTCCAGGTTGCCATGGGAGGATGGCTGAGAAAGATCAGTCAAAAGGCACCTAAGACACTGGAAATGAAAAAAAAAAGAAGAAAGAGAAATCATTGAAGATTCTTGACTCGCAAAAATCAGACAAGCCATATACTGTCTTTCGGTGCAATTCAGGTATTATATAGTCTTATTTTTACTGATTTTGGAGCAACACATCACGTATATTAGGCAAACCCTGCTTCTTGCCTCCATTTTGTGGCACTAACTCATTCTCACACCGTGGGAGAACAATAAAAGAAAATGACAACTTTCAGAGTCATAAAACAGACAAACTTCTGCTGCTTCCGATCACTGGATGGGACCAATATTTTTAGATATACGGAATTTAAATTATTTTACTACCGAAGACATCAGTTAGCTTCACCATCTTTTAATTGCTCACCAGTGAACGCAATCCTAAACGAGATAAATCAGAAAGGATGAACGAAAGCAAAAATCCACAACATTAGCCCCAATCAGTAACTCTGTTTGAATCAGTCCACTTGGAATACCACTAACTAAAAGAAACAGCGAGATGGAAAGTACGAAAAAAAGGACGTTCAGCAAAAAGTAGACGCAGTTCCTAGTCACTGAATCAACAACTGTTACACTAACAGCAGCATCAACAATCAATATGCTCAATAACTACCCGACGACCAAGAGTCAAAGGCGAGTCAACTGCACATATGCGAAAGAAAACAAAACTAACCTCCAAGAACCTCATTTCCTGCTCCAATCTTTTCAATTCAGCAAGAATCCGATGCTTGCCCCGCGTGTCTGAGGAAGCAACCTGGAGATCAACCGCCTCCGACGAAGTCACGGACTCCGCCGTCTCCATCACCGTTAACGAACCCGATACCACTTCCCGCCTCGCGTTCAAATCGAAGAACGAATCAAACGGATCTCTACAGCATTAATGAGCTCTCCCGAACGGCAATCAATAGCAGAATCCATCGTTAATTCATCGGCTTCTGGCGGAAGCAATCGACCACTCAGAAGGTACCGAAAAATCCTAGAAAACTGGAACCGATCCGAAAAGGAGAGAAAGGTGGAAGTTGCAAGTTTGTGCAGTTTTGTTTTCCTTTTACAGATTCAGGCCTGTTTCTCCCGGAGGAGTTTTAAAGGGAGGGAAAAAGGCGGAGGCATTTTTAGTTTTTGTTGAGATTTGTGGAAGCCGCATTTCTTTTTCTTTTTCTTTTTGATTTTTACTTCTTCTCTTTTGGATTCTTTTGTGGGTTTTGTCCCACCAGACATGATTCTGTGTTTTCTCAGCTTTTCTCTCTCTCTCTCTCTTTCTCTGTTCAATTTTTTCTTCCTCCTTTATTTGATTTGTTTTCGCTTTTGAATTGTAATGAACCGATGTGTCTTTTTATGATAAATTAAGATTCTCTGTTTTTCATTGGTTAAGGAACCGAACTTGTCAAATTAGATGGAGCTTCAAGTATGAACAGCTTCTCTTTTTGTCTAGTTGTGGGTGGGTCATGTGGGCTAATGGCCCCAATTGTAGAGTCCTATCCTTGAGAGAAAATGGGCAGACATGTCTACCACCTTGTCATGATGCGGAGCTTCAAATCATGGAAGCTTTTTAAATCGTTTATGTTATTATCGTGTCTCTTGGCCTAACTTAATCCAAATCAGTAGCGGGTCAAATGCGTACAAAAAAAGTGGTTGGCAATTTGGGCCATTTGTTATGAAAATAATCACCCATATCTATAAAGGCCCAGTGCAAGGTTTGACCAGGGCTTCTTCGACACCCAAGCTTACGTTACTAGGGGTTAGCATGATTCGAGTGGGGGACGGGTTTATGAATCCGAACCTTAACCAGATTTCAGATCCCAAAACCCGAACGAGAAAAGAGCTCACGATGGAGGGGGAAGTGGTCACGTCTACTGCTAACACCAGCATTATTAACCGAGACAGATCCACGCCTTCTGCAAAAGATCATTTATGTTGAGATCCTTTTGAAGAGGGGTCGGCTAATTATTTCGTCTATGGTAATGAAGGCAAGACTGCAGGAAATGCACATCATTATTTAAGTCTGCAAAAGCAGGGTGGGTTATCTGAACAACTGCATTTATTCTGACAGAAATAGTTCGACATAATATTTACGCATGTCCGGCAAGGAGTAAGATAATCCTCCAAATAAATTGTAGCCATATTTGTATAGCTCAAACTGGTCTAATTAATAAACTAGGAAGAAAACACGAAATTCTCCGGCGGCCGCCCCAACCCCACCTCACAGCTACTGTTGCGGGATTTAAAGGGAAGAAAAAATAGGGACACCGGGTAAGGTGGCACCTGCATCGACCACGAAAATGTTGCCTGTAACATAACTAGATGAGTCGTGAATGAGATACCGAACAAGGGATGTCAACGCAGGATCCGACGTGCCCCAAGTTCTCAAAGGCACAGTTCTCTCTGCAACCGTATTAAGCCAGTCTTTCTGCATAAGGCCTTCAGTGATCTCAGACTTGAACAAGCCAGGGGATATCGAATTCACTCTAATATTATAAACACCCAACTCCAGTGCCATGACCTGTCCAGTCCATAAACAATTTCTTCAAGACCCAATAAAACCTTAAAGAGCTACAGCAATCAGGTAGGGGGTACGATCATTTACCTTAGTCATTGCATTTAAACCGGTTTTAGACGCAGCATAGGCAACGCCTCCAGGTAAATGACCTCGATTAAGACCCGCAATAGATGAAATATTGATTACAGATCCTTTCACTTTTGCATTGTGCATTCTTCTGCACACAGATTTGGAAACTAGCCACGACCCAGTTACGTTGGTCTTCAAAACGTTATTCCACTCCTCTTCACTCACATCTAGTGGAGAATTCACATTGCCTAGAATAGACCATAAGACCGGATCAAGAGGCATATATTTTAAGTAAGGAGTTCTAGGGCCTGCTCCTACTATGACAGAACAAAAAATGAAGCTTTGAATTACACAAGAACTATCTATATTGATGCATCTTACAACTGATTGAGTATTTTAAGATTGTTCTAAACAAATAAAGATAATAACCAAGCAGAGACAAATGCACAAGACATCAACAAATCAACACATGGTTGGACTAATTTGACCAGCCAAGACTGAACATTCAATTCCAAAATGCAAGGATTTATAGTGGGAATATGAAATTTGTAATGCAAGAAACAGTAAATAACAATTTTTATGGTTATTTTGTATTAGAAGAGTTTTTCTTAACAAACACAATAAATAATCATAAAGGAAAAAAGACAAATAAAAAATTCCAATTCACAACACACGGTTGCTCTCATTTGACTAGCCACAACTGAACACTTAGTTCTAGTATGCCAGGATTTAGTGGCAATATGGAAATTGTAATGAAAGAAACAATAAAGTAAGGTTTTAAATGATCATTTATACAAAAAGAGGTTAAATAAAAAAACAAATATTAACTAAAAGAGAAAAGCCAAATCAAATTTCCCAGTCCTACTACCATCCATCTTACACAGCTTCCGACTGCATACCAGCAATCTGCTATGCTTTTCCATAAACTAGATATTCTAACAATGGTCTCACCAGACCAGACAACCACACTCTTAAAAAATTAGCAGGATAAAAGTCAAAAAGAAAATGAAGTCTGTTAAGTTAGGTCCAAGACACATCCCAAAATGACTAGCCAACTTAAGAAACCTCTTTTCCCAACTACTAAACTCATGATATTTGTACTTACTAATCCATGTAAGACTATTCTTTAACACTCTCCCTCACTTGTAGGCCCACTTTTGTGGTCCTACAAGTGGATAATTTAGGTGTAGGCCCTCTTTTAATGGCTCTACAAGTGGATAATTTTATGTGTAGGCCCTCTTTTATAGTTCTACAAGTTGATAGTTTTAGGTGTAAGCCCTCTTGTGTGACTCTACAAGTGGATAGTTTAGGTGTAAACCCTTTTTTTCTGGCTCAACAAGTAGATAGTTTAGGTGTAGGCCTTCTTTTGTGGCTCTACAAGTGGATAGTTTAGATGTAGGTCCACATATAAATACCCGCTCGGATACCATGTAAAGTTGAGTCCATAACCCATCCCAAAATGACTTAGCCAACTTAGAAGACCTCTTTTCCAGCTAATATATTCAATATCTTTGTACTCACTAATCCATGTGAGACTATTCCTTAACAAATTCAAAATTGAGATCCTAAGGAATACACAGAGGGATTGCGTACTTCAACATAACACCAGACAAAATCTAGCCCTCAAGTAGAGTTTAAACTTTGTTGTCCCTATGAAAGAAAAGTTAGTTGAAATGTTAAGCCAGAATTTCTTCAATTGATGCCTCATAGATCCATCTGATTGCCAACTAGTAAAGTATCATGCCTCTCATGTAACTATAGTTTCTAGCTAATGAAAGACAACCTGGAAAATTTCTTTTCTTCTTATTTGTCTGCCTCCAAAATGGAAAGCGTGAGCAGCGACAGAATTTATAGAGAATGTGGGCAATTATAAAATATGCCAAAAATATTAATAAAGAAGATTTTGTAAATTAATTTCACAATTTGACTAGAATATGACCATAATCATCTCACCTACTATAGGAAGGAAACTTCTTTTATTTAATGAAAAGTACTCTTTTTAAATATAATGAGAAGTATTACTTTCAAAATTTTGTACCACCATCCTCTTTCAGTTAAAGTCCACTTTGCAGTAATATCTTCAGGGTTAATTAGAGAACAACCAAGGCTCTCTGTGTATCAAATAAGAAATCGGTGGATTGTCGAGACAGATAAAACAAGTAAACAGAACTCACTTGACCACCAGAAGATACACACAGAACTGGGTGGAGTTGAGTGAGTGCTTTAGCAAAAAAGTAACCTCGGCCAAGCATTAATCGGGACACCTCCTCCTCACTCGAGTACAACAAAGCTTACAGCCACTTTCTGATATCCTTAGGGTATTTTGTCCTAGAGTTTCTTTTCTTTTTTTTTCTTCTTGAACTTGTGGTGTCTTTCATCAAAGAAATAAAAAATTTAGAGTTTCTTTTGCCCATGACTCATGTGTAATATGAACTTAAAAACCTGCAATTAGGCTGGAGAAGAATGGTAAACAGGAAATTGTGACCTCTTTCCTTAACACTACTGTATCAATATTTTCATCCCCAAGGACACAGGCAAAATCCATATACCACCTGCATCTATGGCTTAGAAGGAGAAAGGTCATCAATCCAAACTGTGGATTCTGTCAATCTCTTGCAAAAACTTTAGTGAAGCAAAAATTATGAGCAAGACATGCAGAGCGGGCTTTTCTGTTTTGGAGGAAGGGCTGCTGTGATGATTGCCTTGTCTTTAGAAATATTTCAGAAGGTAAATTACAAGATTCATTTGACAGGTCTCTAGCATTACACTCAGAGCTGATAAAGCTATGTGCATCCAATGAAGAAACGTAAACATGGATTTGGCACAATAAGATACTTTTCCCATAAAAGTTACCTGAACTGCAGAGTGGATTGAAGAAAATTGATTTTAAAAAAAAAAACAGAAGAAAATTGGTATGTTTAGGTACAGTAGAGAAAAAAACAAAGAAACAGGCTACCTATCTGCAATAAGGGCTTCCCATGTCAAATATGCTCTACATAACATCAGTTTTCTGGCCAATAAAATAAAAACGCTCACCAGAAGAAACAATAGGACCCATATCATTAGATTCCAACATTGGCTCAACATACAAAAACCATAATATCAAGAAAAAGGATGTTCTATAGTGAAAGCCAGAACCTTTGAGAGGAACTGTATATCAAATACTTTCCTATTGAGAAACAAAAAACAAAATTAGCATCAGATTCTAAGATCAGATAAACTTCTCAAAACCGCTTCCAGATCCGACAAATCCTGAAAACTGTCTTTTAAATGCTTCCAAACATGGGTACAAAAGGCAACAATAAAAACCCAAGCCCTTAAAAAAAGGTAAAATACAGAAGCACTTCACTTCTATAGCTTCAGACCCTAATATTATCCAATTATGGGAACAAACTCAAGTGTCTTAGATAAAGAATTTCAGAATTTACATACAGAATGGCTCCAATTCCAGCTTCCAAACCAACAGAAGTTAGAAATCTTACAGAAAGTTTTAAAATCATCATAAAGGACAAACAACATGGATCAAACAAGTCAATCGTAAATAACACCATTAAACATCGATACATCACAGTAAAATCGCAACCAAAACGAATCTGCTAAGAACAAAATAAAAAATCCGCAGCGAATATGACCGATGTATCATAAAATTAAAGCAAATACCCAAAGTATTCAAGTAGAGAGTAGTAGTACCTCTAACACCGGCATTATTAACCAACGCATCGATCCTTCCAAACGAGTCCCACGCCTTCTGCACAGCATCATCAATGACAGGTCCGTCTGCAGTCACGTCGAGCGCTACTGTTAAAGCAGATCCCCCAACTGAGCCATCGGAACTAGAAGAGGAAGAAGAAGGGTTCAACAGATTGATTTCGTCGCACAGAGACTTCAACTTATCGGTCCTTCGAGCCGCAGCGATGATCTTGCAGCCAGCCTTAGCGAGGTCCAAACAGAACTCTCGGCCGATACCGGCAGAAGCTCCGGTAACCATCACAACCTTTCCGTCTAATCTCTGCCACGGCGGCAGATACTTGTCCGCCATGAAATCTTCAGTGGATCTCTTCCCCGTAGGCTATAGCGATTACCGAATAGAAAGATGAAGAAGACTACGGCAAATGGAGGCAAACGGCGCAAAGCGCCTAGAAGTTTCCTGGACGTCTACTCAGTGAAAAGGACCATGCCCGTCCACCATACCTGAACCGACACAGCTCTAGGAAATTGTTTTTTTTTTTTAAATAGTATAATTAATTTTAATTTTTGTAAAAACAATATGTTATTAATTAAAGATTAGAGTCAATAGTAACTTTTAGGCCCCAAATTTAATATTAGGAAATGTTATAAATATTTTTTATGATACATATTTCTAAGAAAATTTTAAATAAAAATAAAATATCAAATACAAAATTACTATAAAAAATATATTGTATTTAAAATATTATAATATCAATTATTAAATATTTATTAAAAAAATTCATATGATTTTTTGACCCGCAAAAAAATCTTACCAGAAAAGTTATATAACTTTTTTATTAAGAATTTTCAAGTAAAAAAATATTAACAGGAATCATGAGAGGAAAATAAAATAAAATTAGTTATTAGTTTTTTTTATTTGGATGCCTCTGGAAAATAAGAAAGAAAACAGAGGGAAACGGAAAAGAAAATAAAAACCAACCTCCAAGAACCTCATTTCATGCTCCAATCTTTTCAATTCAGCAAGAATCCGATGCTTGCTCCGCGTGTCTGAGGAAGCAACCTGGAGATCAACCGCCGCCGACGAAGTCAAGGACTCCGCCGTCTCCATCACCTTTAACGAACCCGATACCACTTCCCGCCTCGCGTTCAAATCGAAGAACGACACAAACGGATCTCTACAGCATTAATGAACTCTCCCGAACGGCAAGCAATAGCAGAATCCATCGTTAATTCATCGGCTTCTAGCGAAGCAAACGACCGCTCAGAACGTACCGAAAAATCCTAGAAAACTGGAACCGATCAGAAAAGGAGAGAAAGGTGGAAGTTTCAAGTTTGTGCAGTTTTTGTTTTCCTTTTCCTAATTTTTAGAAAGTCAATACCTTCATCGTATAACTTTTCTTCTTAAAAGAGCGCATTTTAAACCAAGCCCGATGTGTCTTTTGATTATAAATTAAGATTCTTAGTTTTTCATTGGTTAAAGGAACCGAACTTGTCAAATAAGATGGGAGCTTCGAGTATGAACGGCTTCTCTTTTTGTCTAGTTGAGGGTGGGCCATGTGAGCTAATGGCTCCAATTGTAGAGTCCTAGCCTGTGGAGAAAATGGGCAGACATGTCTACCACCTTGTCATGATGCGGAGCTTCAAATCATGGGAGCTTTTTAAATCGTTTGTGTTATTATCGAGTCTCTTGGCCTAACTTAATCCAAAGGAGTAGCGGTCAAATGCATACAAAAAACAAAGTCATTCAGTTGTTGGCAATTTGGGCCATTTGTTATGAAAATAATCACCCAAATCTATAAAGGCCCAGTGCAATGTTTGACCGGGGCTTCTTCGAAACCTAAGCTTACGTTACTAGGGCTTAGCATGATTCGGGTGGAAGACGGGTTTATCAATCAGAACCTTAACCAGATTTCCGAACCCAAAACCCTAACGAGAAAAGAGCTGATGATGGAGGGGTAAGTGTGGTCACGTCTACAGCTACTCTGGTAGGTACTGAAACAAATTTAGAATCAACATAGGCTTCTTTCTAACACCAGCATTACTAACCAACACATGGATCCACGCCTTCTGCAAAAGAGCATCAATTGTGACTTCCGTTTGAAGAGGGTTTGGCAAATTATTTCGTCCATAGTAATGAAGGCAAGACTGCAGGAAATGGACATCATTATTTAACTCTACAAAAGCAGGGTGGGTTATCTGAACAATTGCATTTATTCTGACAGGAATAGTTCGACATAATATTTATGAAGATAATCCCCCAAAGAAATTGTAGCCATATTTGTATGGCTCAAACTGGTCTAATTAATATATTAGGAAGAAAACACGAATTTCTCCAGCAGCCGCCCCAACCCCACCTCACAGCTGCAGTTGTGAGTTTTAAAGGGAAGAAAAAATAGGGACACCAGGTAGGCTGGCACCTGCATCAACCACCAAAATGTTGCCTGTAACATAACTAGATGAGTCGTGAATGAGATACCGAACAAGGGATGTCAACGCAGGATCCGAAGTGCCCCAAGTTCTCAAAGGCACAGTTCTCTCTGCAATCGTATTAAGCCAGTCTTTCTGCATAAGGCCTTCAATGATCTCAGACTTGAACAAACCAGGGGATATCGAATTCACTCTAATATTATAAACACCCAACTCCAGTGCCATGACCTGTCCAGTCCATAAACAATTTCATCAAGACCCAATAAAACATTAAGAGCTACAGCAATCAGGCAGTGGATATGATCATTTACCTTAGTCATTGCATTTAAACCGGTTTTAGACGCAGCATAGGCAACGCCTCCAGGTAAATGACCTCGATTAAGACCTGCAATAGATGAAATATTGATTACAGATCCTTTCACTTTTGCATTGTGCACTCTTCTGAACACAGATTTGGAAACTAGCCACGACCCAGTTAAGTTGGTCTTCAAAACGTTATTCCACTCCTCACTCACATCTAGTGGAGAATTCACATTGCCTAGAATGGACCATCAGACCGGATCAAGAGGCCTATATTTTGAGGAGTTCAAGGGCCTGCTCCTACTATGACAGAACAAAAAATGAAGCTTTGAATTACACAAGAACTATCTATATTGATGCATCTTACAACTGATTGAGTATTTTAAGATTATTCTAAACAAATAACGATAATAACCAAGCAGAGATAAATGCACAAGACATCAACAAATCAACACATGGTTGGACTAATTTGACCAGCCAAGACTGAACATTCAGTTCCAAAATGCAAGGATTTATAGTGGGAATATGAAATTTGTAATGCAAGAAACAGTAAATAACAATTTTTATGGTTATTTTGTATTAGAAGAGTTTTTCTTAACAAACACAATAAATAATCATAAAGGAAAAAAGACAAATCAAAAATTCCAATTCACAACACACGGTTGCTCTCATTTGACTAGCCACAACTGAACACTTAGTTCTAGTATGCCAGGATTTAGCGGCAATATGGAAATTGTAATGAAAGAAACAATAAACGCATTAAATGATCATTTATACAAAAAGAGGTTAAATAAAAAAACAAATATTAACTAAAGGAGAAAAGCCAAATCAAATTTGCCACTCCTACAACCATCCATCTTACACAGCTTCAGACTGCATACCAGCAATCTGCTATGCTTTTCCACAAACTAGATATTCTAACAATGGTCTCACCAGACCAGACAACCACACCCTTAAAAAATTAGCAGGATAAGAGTCAAAAAGAAAATGAAGTCTGTTAAGTTAGGTCCAAGGCTTATCCATAATGACTAGCCAACTTAGGAAACTTCTTTTCCCAACTAAACTCAAGATCTTTATACTCACTAATCCATGTAAGATTATTCTTAAACACTCTCCCTCACTTGTAGGCCCTCTTTTGTGGTTCTACAAGTGGCTAATTTAGGTATAGGCCCTCTTTTTGTGGGTCTAAAAGTGGATAATTTTAGGTGTAGGCCCTCTTTTATGGCTCTACAAGTTGATAGTTTTAGGTGTAAGCCCTCTTTTGTGACTCTACAAGTGGATAGTTTAAGTGTAAGCCTTTTTTTGTGGCTCGACAAGTAGATAGTTTAGGTGTAGGCCCTCTTTTGAGACTCTACAAGTGGATAGTTTAGGTAAGCCCACATATAAATACCCGCTCTAATACCATATAAAGTTGAGTCCATGACCCATCCCAAAATGACTTAGCCAACTTAGAAAACCTCTTTCCCAATTAATATACTCAAGATCTTTGCACTCACAAATCCATGTGGGACTATTCCTTAACAAAGTCAAAATTGAGATCCCAAGGAATACACAGAGGGATTGCGTACTTCAGCATAACACCAAACAAAATCTAGCTCTCAAGTAGAGTTTAAGCTTTGATGTTTTTTTTTTTTTTTTGAAAAAGATGTATTTATATTAACAAGAGTTTAAACTTTGTTGTCCCTATGAAAGAAATGTCAGTTGAAATGTTATGCCAGAATTTCTTCAATTGATGCCTCATAGATCCATCTGACTGCCAACCAGGAAAGTATTATGCCTCTCATGTAACTGTAGTTTCTAGCTAATGAAAGACAGCCTCGAAATTTTCTTTTCTTCTTATTTGTCTGCTTCCAAAATGGAAAGCGGTGATCAGCGAGAGAATTTATAGAGAATGTGGGTAATTATAAAATATGCCAAAAATCTTAATAAAAGAAGATCTTGAAAATTAATTTCACAATTTGTCTAGAATAGGACCATAATCACCTCACCTACTATAGGAAGGAAACTCATTTTTTTAATGAAAAGTACATTTTAAAAAAAATATATAATGAAAAGTATTACTTTCAAAATTTTGTACCACACCATCCTCTTTCAGTATAAAGTCCACTTTGCAGTAATATCTTCAAGGTTAATTGGAGAACAACCAAGACTATTTGTGTATCAAATAAGAAATTGGTGGATTGTCGAGACAGATAAAGCCATTTGTTAAGGAAATAATTACCCAGATCTATACAGGCCCATTGCAAGGTTTGATCAGGGTTTTGTTCACCTCAAACTGGGAACCGGAAACCTAAGCTTATAGGGGTGGGCATGGATCGGGTTAGGGATGAGTTTATCAATCCAAACCCTAACCCGATTTCAGACCCAAAAACTCGAATTATCAAACCCAAACCTGACCAACTTAAACCCAAACTTAAAACCCAACCCATTTTGACCCCATTTTATATCTAAGAATGGTGGTGGTGGTGGTGGTGGTGGTGATGGTAGAGGAAAAACTCATGATGGAGAGGGAAGAGGTCACGTCTACCGCTACTCTGCTAGGTACAAGAACAAGTTTAGAATCAACATAGGCTTCTTTCTAACACCAGAATTATTAACCAACAAATGGATCCTTCCAAGCGCATCCCTGCCTTCGGCAAAAGATCATCAATGGTGAGTTCCTTTTGACGAGGGGTTGGCCAACTATTTCGTCCCTAGTAAAGAAGGCAATACATCATTATTTAACCCTTCAAAAGCAGGGTGGGTGATCAATTGCATTTATTCTGACAGGAATAATTCGACATAATGTTTAAGAATGTCTGGCAAGGAGTAAGATAATCGTCCAAATAAATTGTAGCCATATTTATATGGCTCAAACTGGTCTAATTATTAAACTAGGACGAAAACACGAATTTCTCCAGCAGCCGCCTTAACCCCACCTCACAGCTACTGTTGCGGGATTTAAAGAGAAGAATAAATAGGTACACCAGGTAAGGTGGTACCTGCATCGACCACGAAAATGTTGCCTGTAACATAACTAGATGAGTCGTGAATGAGATACCGAACAAGGGATGTCAACGCAGGATCCGAAGTGCCCAAATTTCTCAAAGGCACAATTTTCTCTACAACCGTATTAACCCAGACTTTCTGCAGAAGGCCTTCGGTGATCTCAGACTTGAACAAACCAGGGGATATCGAATTCACTCTAATATTATAAACACCCAACTCCATTGCCATGACCTGTCCAGTCCATAAACAGTTTCTTCAAAATCCAATAAAAACTTAAGAGCTACAGCAATCAGGCACGGTATATGATCACTTACCCTAGTCATTCCATTTAAACCGGTTTTAGATGCAGCATAGGCAACGCCTCCAGGTGAATGACCTCGTTCAAGACCCGATATAGATGAAATATTGATTACAGATCCTTTCACTTTTGCATTGTGCATTCTTCTGCACACAGATTTGGTAACTAGCCACGATCCAGTTAAGTTGGTCTTCAAAACGTTATTCCACTCCTCTTCACTCACAACCAGTGGAGAATTCACATTGCCTATAATGGACCATAAGACCGGATCAAGAGGCATATATTTTAAGTAAGGAGTTCAAGGCCTGCTCCTACTATTACAGAACAAAAAATGAAGCTTTCTTACACAAGAACTATCTACCTTCATGCATCTTACAACTGATTGAGTATTTGAAGATTATTCTAAACAAATAAAGATAATAACCAAGCAGAGATAAATGCACAAGACATCAACAAATCAACACATGGTTGGACTAATTTGACCAGACAAGACTGAACATTCAGTTACAAAATGCAAGGATTTATAGTGGGAAAATGAAATTTGTAATTCAATAAACAGTAAATAAGAATTTTTATGGTTATTTTTGTATTAGAAGAGTTTTTCTTAACAAACACAGTAAATAATAGTAAAGGAGAAAAGACAAATAAAAAACTCCAATTCACAACACACGGTTGCTCTCATTTGACTAGCCACAACTGAACACTTACTTCTAGTATGCCAGGATTTAGCGGCAATATGGAAATTGTAATGAAAGAAACAATAAACGCATTAAATGATCATTTATACAAAAAGAGGTTAAATAAAAAAAATATATTAACTAAAGGAGAAAAGCCAAATCAAATTTCCCAGTCCTACTACCATCCATCTTACACAGCTTCCGACTGCATACCAGCAATCTGCTATGCTTTTCCATAAACTAGATATTCTAACAATGGTCTCACCAGACCAGACAACCACACCCATAAAAAACTAGCAGGATAAAAGTCAAAAAGAAAATGATGTCTATTAAGTTAAGTCCAAGCACATCCCAAAATGACTAGCCAACTTAGGAAACCACTTTTCCCAACTAACAAACTCAAGATTTTTGTACTCATTAATCCATGTAAGACTATTCCTTAACACTCGCCCTCCCTTGTAGGCCCTCTTTTGTGGCTCTACAAGTAGATCATTTAGGTGTAAACCCTCTTTTTGTGGCCCTACAAGTGGATAATTTTAGGAGTAGGCCCTCTTTTGTGGTTGTACAAGTTGATAATTTTAGGTGTAAGCCCTCTTTTGTGTCTCTACAAATGGATAGTTTAGGTGTAAGCCCTTTTTTGTGACTCTACAAGTAGATAGTTTAAGTGTAGGCCCTCTTTTGTGGCTCTACAAGTGGATAGTTTAGATGTAGGCGCACATATGAATACCTGCTTTGATACCATGTGAAGTTGGATCCATGGCCCATCCCAAAATGACTAGGCAACTTAGGAAACCTGTTTCCCAACTAATATACTCAAGATCCTTGTATTCATTAATCCATGTTGGACTATTCCTTAACAAAGTCAAAATTGAGATCCTTAGGAATACACAGAGGGATTGCGTACTTCAGCATAACACCAGACAAAATCTAGCCCTCAAGTAGAGTTTAAACTTTGTTGTCCCTATGAAAGAAATGTTAGGCCAGAATTTCTTCAGTTGATGCCTCATAGATCCATCTGATTGCCAACCAGCAAAGTATTATGCCTCTCATGTAACTATAGTTTCTAGCTAATTAAAGACAGCCTGGAAATTTTCTTTTCTTCTTATTTGTCTGCCTCCAAAATGGAAAGCAGTGAGCAGCGAGAAAATTTATAGAGATTGTGGAAAATACGCCAAAAATCTAAATAAAAAAGATCTAGTAATTAATTTCAAAATTTGTCTAGAATATGACCATAATCATCTCCCCTACTATAGGAAGGAAACTCCTTTTTTTTAATGAAAAGTACATTTTTTTATTGAAATATAATGAAAAGTATTACTTTCAAAATTTTGTACCACTCTATCCTCTTTTAGTATACAGTCCACTTTGCAGTAATATCTTCAGGGTTAATTGGAGAACAATCAAGGCTTTCTATGTATCAAATAAGAAATTGGCTGATTGCCGAGACGGATAAAGCAAGTAAACAGAACTCGCTTGACCACCAGAAGATACACACAGAACTGGGTGGAGTTGAGTGAGTGCTCTAGCAAAAACTATGGGTAGAATAAGTGTAAGTCTAATCTTCTAGTAACCTCGGCCAAGCATTAATCAGGACACCTCCTCCTCAATTGAGTACAACAAAGCTTAAAGCCACTTTCTGATATCCTATGGGTATTTTTTCCTAGCGTTTCTTTTCTTTTTTTTTCTTCTTGAACTTGCGGTGTCTTTCATCAAAGAAATAAAAATCATAGAAATTCTTTTGCCCATGACTCATATGTAATATGAACTTAAAAACCTGCAATTAGGCTGGAGAAGAATGGTAAACAGAGGAAATTGTGACCTTTCCTTAAAACTACCGTATCAATATTTTCATCCCCAAGGACCCAGGCAATATTCATATTCCACTTGCATCTATGGCTTAGGAGGAGAAAGGTCATCAATCCAAACTGTGGATTCAGTCAATCTCTTGCAAAAACTTTAGTGAAGCAAAAATTATGAGCAAGACATGCAGAGCGGGCTTTTCTGTTTTGGAGGAAGGGCTGCAGTGATGATTGCCTTGTCTTTAGAAATATTTCAGTAGGTAAATTACAAGATCCATTTGACAGGTCTCTAGCATTACACTCAGAGCTGATAAAGCTATGTGCATCCAATGAAGAAACGTAAACATGGATTTGGCACAATAAGATACTTTTTCACATAAAAGTTACCTGAACTGCAGAGTGGATTGAAGAAATTGATTTTTTAAAAAAAAAAACAGAAGAAAATTGGTATGTTTAGGTACAGTAGAGAAAAAAAAAGAAACAGGCTACCTATCTGCAATAAGGTCTTCCCATGTCAAATATACTCTACATAACATCAGTTTTCTGGCTAAGAATCAAATAAAATAAAAACACTCAACAGCAGAAACAATAGGACCCATATCATTAGATTCCAACATTGGCTCAACAGGCAAAAACCATAATACCAAGACAAAGGATGTTCTATAGTAAAAGCCTGAATGTTATGCACGCAATAACATTATTATTTTAATATTTTTTCTTTAATTTACTTTATTTTATTTCAGTTTTAAGCCACAGGGGTATTTTTGGAATATTTCATTTATAGGGGTATTTTTGTAATATTTTATCTTAAACCTTGTAAGGGTGAACCCTATTTAAGGGGTAAGAGTAATGAGAAAGACAAGCATTGATTTAGTTTAAACAGGGTTTTGAGTTCTCCTCAACGAGCTCAGGGGTGTGCGTTCTCCTTAATGAACCTAGGTTTTTCAAGTTTCCTTTTGGCTTGATTTTCATATTCCTCTTCTTCCTCCCTACGAATCCACGTGTCAGATCCGGGCCCATAACAACTGGTATCAAAGCGGGAACACAATGATGAATTTTTCAACCAGAGAGGAAATACTTGTCATACTCTAGGATTTGCAGACAACAACAAGTAAGATGTATCAATATGTGCGCACCGTAGGTGAGCTGCAACAGGAGACGCATCAATCTTCCATTAAAATATTAGAGGAATTGTCTATTGGGAGGCATCTCGATGCCGCCGCAGAAACGAAGGTCATAAGACCTAAAATCTCCGAGCACGAAAATTTCACAGAACGAAAGACAGCAGACGCTGTCTCGGACGGGAATCCTCAACTTGTTGCTGCGATAGATAAAATCGTTGTCGCAGGCGCTGGAGACGCTGTCTCGGACGGGCAGGAGACGCAAGAAATCAGCGAGCCCTCTGTCTCTCCAGCGGCGGCGAAATCCGAAATTGGGGACTCAGAAATTCCTTCGTCGAAAAATCCGGAATGGGGCACGGCATCAAACATTTTCTCACGAGAAGACATACGTCTTCCACAAGCGACTCACACCACTCCGAGACACCTCCCTCTCGGAAAATCGACAAGCGGAGAAGCCCCAAAGGGGTGCTGTTCGCCATCGGAAAAAGCCCAGCAGGCGACCAACAGCAACGCCTTTCCGCCGGGGTCCGTTGTTCCAGCAGCCGGCATGGCGAGGAGAGAAAAGAAGAAAGGGCGATGGGAGAAATGGGAGCTAGAACGCCTCTCAGACCATGAGACAGAAAATCCCCCATCGGAGAAGCCACGACGTCCTCCTGCTCTTCACCACCAGAAACTGAGGAGGCTCTGTCGGCGCTATTGGCATCAATACCGGTGGGATTTGACTTCCGGCCACCACCTCCAACTCGCAATCCACCTCTCGGCAGAACAGAGGGAACCCAATTCCCAAATTTTTCGGGTTAAGTATCGCCAACCTCAATTTTGGATTCAATCTTTCGCTATGTCTCCCATAAAAATATTTTTTGCACAGGGGCATGGGATGTATTCTATTGTGGTGAATGAATACAGGAGCAGTGTGGCGGATACAGGTCAATTTTACAGCAGTAACAGTCCATTTAAAAAAGATGTGTTAATTTTTTTGGATAAATTGTATGATGCTCGACCATTGTTTGTCGTAATTCGTCAGCCTAGTTTGACTTTTACTGATGAAGTTGTGAAGAAAATAATTGGCGAGTATGGAAACATTACAAGTGCTGTAATAATGAGTAAAGGAGACGGGAAATCCAAATGTTTTGGATTTGTTAACTTTGGGCATGCTTCTCATCTCATGGATCAAATCACAATCACTGAAGATGTCAGTGATTACTTGTGGTACATGACCACTGTTCAGATCGAAAAGAGCAATCCCATCTTCAACAAGGAAGTGACACTGAGGGTGAACTCCAGTGGACATGTCCTCCATGTATTCGTAAACGGTAAATTTGTTGGCTACCAGATGGGCTGATCCATGGGGCCCTATCGTAGAGCCACTTATTGTTGGCAATGCAACCTCAATCCAGACATTGGAAGGGAGGGTGGAAGAACTATGCAAGTAGAAGTTGTAGAGCTGGGCTTTATCAACAATCCAAGATTGGGATGGAGTAACAGATAATTCTTTATCCAAGCAAGATCAAGGCATGATACAAATGGTCGCTGCACTTGTAACTGCTGGTGCCCATGCTGGGGCTGTGACAGCTCCCACTTCACAAAATTGGTCCGAGGTGCAGCTGCTTGTGATGCTTGTGACGTTCCATTCATTGTTGCTGCTTGAAAATCGTCACGCTATTCACAATTCAGAACTGCAGGTGCAGCAACAGCCAACAACAAATGTCCTCGGTGGCCTCACACTGGGCTACAAGTTTGTCATAATTCCAATTTTTTCCAGTGCAGTAGCCATCTACGTGGGTTTCAGTCTTGCTGCCATATATGGACTTTCTATGGCAGTTTTGGGAATGCTTAGCACAATTACAACCGGGATTGCGCTTGACACCTATGGACTCAAGGGGGAGGAAGATCATGTAGCTTGCGTGGTTGACCTGCTTGGCCATGGTGGGTACCCTACAGCAGCAACCAAAGTGATGGAGGATTACACTGGCCGGACTGGTTGCTGGCCCAGTATATCATCCACGGTTTTTACTGCTACCTACAAACCAGTGATGCACATACCATCAATTCTGGATCAATTTACTGTAGTGGGTTTACTCACAGCTAGCGCCAATCTGGGTGCATTACATCAAGGGAAAATCTTGCAAGCTTACATCAAGAGAGATTTTAACTGCCCCCATTCACGCTGCTTTTCAGAAGCTGAGGTTCTCACTGAAATTTGTGCACAGCTGTTGATGGCTTACTCGCACGAATATGCTTGTGAGGCTCATGTTGCAGCTCTCTATTATGGGACAAACAATACAGGAAGTGGAAAACATATGCAAATGATTTCAGGCCAACTATTCTCAGTACCAATTGAACATGATCTGGGTCCAAGCCTGGGAGTTGCTAATGTCCCAGGAATTGGACTTATTTACACTGAATTAGTCAACGCCTTAACCAGTACTGCTGCAGCTGCGTGTGGATTTCACAAGGATATGCAGAGTGATCCAAGGGCAGTAGTTTATGCCAAGAAAAGAGATGGTACACTGACAGAACTTGGGCGGACAACAAGTCAATACATTTCAGTCCTCCATTTTTTTTCACTTTTCGCATTAGTGGGTTCATTCTCACATGGGGGTCCGAAGATTATGGTGGAACGTCTTGTTGGCCAGTCATGGTCTTGCCAGAACGGAGCAGGTGATAGTTCAGATTGTTGTTTGGTTGCTTAACCGTATGGTGGTCTGCTAACGCAAGAAACGATGCCAGAGTGTCAAAAAAAAAAAAAAAAAAAAAAATTGATTCTCTGATTCCATGCTCCATTTTTGTAGTTCAGAGGCTAACACAGATACCGCGGTTGATACTTGAGGAGACGTCGGCACAGGCAAGCAGACCCTACCTTCGAGCTTGAGGACAAACTCTTTCTTCCAGGGGGGGTGTAATGTTATGCACGCAATAACATTATTATTTTAATAGTTTTTCTTTAATTTACTTTATTTTATTTCAGTTTTAAGCCACGGGGGTATTTTTGGAATATTTAATTTGTATGGGTATTTTTGTAATATTTTATCTTAAACCTTGTAAGGGTGAACCCTATTTAAGGGGTAAGAGTAATGAGAAAGACAAGTATTGATTTAGGTTAAACAGGGCTTTGAGTTCTTCTCAATGAGCTCAGGGGTGTGCGTTTTCCCTAATGTACCTAGGGTTTTTAAGCTTCCCTTTGGTTTGATTTTCGTCTTCCTCTTCTTCCTCCCTACTAATCCATGTGTCAGATCCGGGACCATAACATTGAACCTTTGAGAAGAACTGTATATCAAATACTTTCCTATTGAGAAACAAAAAACAAAATTAGCATCAAATTCTAAGACCAGATAAACTTCTCAAAACCGTTTCCAGATCCGACAAATCCTGAAAACTGTCTTCTAAATGCTTCCAAACATGTGTACAAAGGGCAACAATAAAAACCCGAGCCCTTAAAAAGGTAAAATACTGAAGCACTTCACTTCTATAGCTTCAGACCCTAATATTATCCAATTATGGGAACAAACTCAAGTGTCATAGATAAAGAATTTCAGAATTTACATACAGAATGGCTCCAATTCCAGCTTCCAAACCAACAGAAGTTAGAAATCTTACAGAAAGTTTTAAAATCCTCATAAAGGACAAACAACACGGATCAAACAAGTCAATCGTAAATAACACCATTAAACATCGATACATCACAGTAAAATCGCAACCAAAACGAATCTGCTCAGAACAAAATAAACAATCCGCAGCGAATATGACCGATGTATCATAAAATTAAAGCAAATACCCAAAGTATTCAAGTAGAGAGTAGTAGTACCTCTAACACCGGCATTACTAACCAACACATCGATCCTTCCAAACGCGTCCCACGCCTTCTGCACAGCATCATCAATGACAGGTCCGTCTGCAGTCACGTCGAGTGCTACTGTGAAAGCGGATCCCCCAACTGAGCCATCGGAACTAGAAGAGGCAGAAGAAGGGTTCAACAGATTGATTTCCTCGCACAGAGACTTCAACTTATCGGTCCTTCGAGCCGCAGCGACGATCTTGCAGCCAGCCTTAGCGAGGTCCAAACAGAACTCTCGACCGATACCGGCAGAAGCTCCGGTAACCATCACAACCTTTCCGTCTAATGTCTGCCACGGCGGCAGAGACATGTCCGCCATGAAATCTTCAGTGATCTCTTCCCCGTAGGCAGTAACGATTACCGAATAGAAAGATGAAGAAGACTACGGCAAATGGAGGCAACTGGCGCCAAGGGCCTAGAAGTTTCCTGGACGGTTGGACGTCTAATCAGTGAAAAGGACCATGCGCCGTTCACCATACCTGGACCGACACAGCCCCAGGAAATTGGAAGATTTTCAAAATAGTATAATTAATTTTATTTTTTGTAAAAATATGTTATTAATTAAAGAATAAAATTATAATTTTAAATTAGTTTATTTTTAAAAAATTTATTTAATTATTATCTTAATTTATTTCTCGATAATTTTTAAATGTATTCCAAAGAATTTCTAAGGATGCATGAAAGGCTGCAAAAACCTTTTTAGGAGAATATTAATTTTTTATCAAGTATTTAGGGTTTAAAAATACATTGGCATCCACTTGTTTAATGTAAGATATCGTCTTCAAAGGTAACTCAAATGAAATAATGATACAAATAACTTCCATATAAATTTTATAAATAATTTTTTTAAATAAAATAACTTATTTAATACTTTATTTATGGTTAAAGGAATTATCAAATACAAAGTTGCTATAAAAAATTATATTGTATTGGAAATATTGTAACATCAATTATTATATACTTATTAAAAAAAATTCATATGGTTTTTCGACCCATCTTGGCAAAAAAAATCTTACCAGAAAATTTATATAATATTTTTAGTAAGAATTTACAAGTAGAAAGTGTTAACGGGAAATATGTGACACTAAGGGTATGTTAGGAACCCGCAGCAAAAAAAATAAAATAAAATAAAAATAAATTAAAATAAGTTTTTTTTTCTTGTTTGGAAGCCCATGGAAAATAAGAGAGAAACATGGTTTCTCTCGTTTGGATGCACAAGGAAAATAGAAAAGAAAATAAAAATAATTTTTTATTTAATTCAACCAAATTGGAAAAGTATTTGGTCAAGCTTATGATAGATAACTGTTTGATCATATGTAACTTATTTCTTAGCACCCAAAGGTATCAATCAGTTTGTCTAGGGATCATTGTTACTTGAATTGTAATCATTTTTTATTTTTCGATCCATCGGATATTGTGTATCCTAAATTTAACATTTATCTATCGTAGTTTACTCGTAATGCACATCCAAAGAAAAAGCATGCACCTCTTGTCAGAGGTGATTCTGATCCACCTCTCTTGATTGGGTTGGTTTTCCGCATTTAAAACGACCAGTATTTTAGGTTGTATTGGCTAACCTCTTGACACCTCTCCCCTATCGACATCCGATTCCACTCACAACACAGCAATCACTACCTCCATTTTGATCCTTACATAAACCAACAACGAAGGCCCCACGCTTGAAAAAGTAAAACTCGAAATCTTCACAGACAGGCTGCTTTTTTAGATTGATCCATCCATTCATGGCTACACATGAAGAATTAAAATAATAATTATTGGGACCACTGTGTTGGTCTTGTGTTAAGTACAAGAAAGGGTTGAGCTTTCCTCTGGGTTTGATAGGAAGGCACCCCATGTTGTCAATAATTATGATTACCTGACTTGTAGGAATTGGAGCAAGAACTGGCGGGATTTGGACACGTAGTGAGAGTTCCTTGTTGATGAGTTTTTCATGTAATTCATCAAAATAATTTTGCATATCACTACCATTGATAATATCAACAAGTGGTTCGTAATAATCGTAGTGTCCATCCAATTTTTTCTCAGTGAAATCCTCTGCATCTATACGCTTTCCTAGGCCCGCAAGTTCATTAGTTTGTGTTTTAAATAACTACATATACTCGAAAATTGTTTGAGATCCCTTAGTGGCATGTTGGAGTTGGCATGTTGGAGTTATTCGATGATCTGCTTGATGTGACTGCGCGAAGGCCTGACATAAGTACTGACCAACATAGTTTAGGCTTCTTGAGAGGTCCTTGATTGAGTGATAAGTTAAATGAGAGATATGAGAGAGCTAATAAGAACACAAAAAATAGTTTGTCTTGACAAAGCCATGTATGATATTAGGGATAGGGAGCGGTGATATTATCGACTATCTTTGTGGTTCAATGCGCACAATAAGAACCATCAACGAATTTGAAGAGATCATAACCAATAAGAATAACTCCCATCTAAAGTTTCCAACAATGATAATTGGTGGATGTTGAGCACTGTAAGAGGTTTGGTTGGGTCATGGGCATTAAGAATAGTGGTTTGAGTATCTTCAAGAGCCATGAGTATAAAGTTAAATGGGGCTTTGAGAAGTAGGTTTTTTTTTCGCATGTGTGAGCTAAACAAAGCACGTACGGGGGGGAGCCATGAGTACCAAGTTAAATGGGGCTTTGAGAAGTAGGTTTTTTTTCCGCACGTGTGAGCTAAACAACGCACATAAATGGGGGGGAGTTCGAAAAAACTTATTTATAAAAACAACGACGATCTCAACTTATTTGCAAAACTACCGAACTTACCTGTCCACTGTACATGTGGAAAGTCAAAGGCAACACGTAAGCGTATTGCCATGTCATCAGTGTAACGTGAATAAATTAAAACATAAGCCGCCATGTCATTATCCCGTCACATCATCTGCCACGTAACATGCCATGTCATTATATATTACCTTCTTTTTGCCTTGTCATCTAGAGCCACGTAAGCACCCACCACGTCAACCGAAACATATGTTTTTCATTCTAATCTCTTCCACGATCTTTCTCCTTGCCTCTCATCTCAGCCCCTCTCCTCTTGTCGCTCCCCTGCTGCCTCCGCTCCCCTTTGAGAAGAACTGTATATCAAATACTTTCCTATTGAGAAACAAAAAACAAAATTAGCATCAGATTCTAAGATCAAATAAACTTCTCAAAACCGCTTCCAAATCCGACAAATCTTGAAAACTGTCTTCTAAATGCTTCCAAACATGTGTACAAATGGCAACAATAAAAACCCGAGCCCTTAAAAAGGTAAAATACAGAAGCACTTCACTTCTATAGCTTGAGACCCTAATAATATCCAAGTATGGGAACAAACTCAAGTGTCTTAGATAAAGGATTTCAGAATTTACATACAGAATGGCTCCAATTCCAGCTTCCAAACCAACAGAAGTTAGAAATCTTACAGCAAGTTTTAAAATCATCATAAAGGACAAACAACACGGATCAGACAAGTCAATCATAAATAACACCATTAAACATCGATACATCACAGTAAAATCGCAACCAAAACGAATCTGCTAAGAACAAAATAAAAAATCCACAGCGAATATGACCGATGTATCATAAAATTAAAGCAAATACCCAAAGTATTCAACTAGAGAGTAGTAGTACCTCTAACACCAGCATTACTAACCAACGCATCGATCCTTCCCAACACGTCCCACGCCTTCTGCACAGCATCATCAATGACAGGTTCGTCTGCAGTCACGTAGAGCGCTATTGTGAAAGCAGATCCCCCAACTGAGCCATCAGAACTAGAAGAGGGAGAAGAAGGGTTCAACAGATTGATTTCTTCGCACAGAGACTTCAACTTATCGGTCCTTCGGGCTGCAGGGATGATCTTGCAGTTGAAAATAATACTTCACTTTCAATCTTAATTTCTCATTAACATCATTGGTTTAAATAGCTGTTTTACATAATATACATGGAAGAATTACGAGTGATTAACGGGATTACACAATCACCGGATTTACAGAATATTTACATGATATCTCCTTAAGGGAAGAAATCTCAGAGTAAATCTTAACACTCCCCCTCAAGTTGGTGCATAGATATCACTCATGCCCAACTTGTCAAGACATTTGTTAAAAGCTCGGTAAGACACTGCCTTGGTTAGCACATCGGCAAGTTGATCCTCAGATCGAACATGAGTGACTTCAATGATTCTTGCTTCTAACTTTTCTTTAATAAAGTGTCTATCAACTTCAACATGTTTAGTTCTATCATGCTGGACTGGGTTGTGGGCAATCGCACAAGCTACTTTATTGTCACAATATAATTTCATATGACTTGTCTGCTCAATATGTAGTTCTTGTATCATATTTTTGATCCATAATAATTCACATATTGCCTTGGCCATTCCCCTGTATTCGGCTTTAGCTGACGATCTAGCCACCACCTCTTGTTTCTTACTTCTCTAAGTGACCAAATTTCCACCTACAAATGTAAAGTATCCAGATATAGACCGTCGATCTTCTATTGACCCAGCCTAATCGGCATCGATGTAACCTTCAATTTTCAAAGTCACCTCCCTTTTTAAATAAAATTCCTTGGAGATGATTTTAAGTAGCGCAGGATAAGGTTGACGGCATTCATATGTTCTTCACTTGGAGAATGCATAAATTGACTAACCACACTTAGTACATAAGCTAAGTCTGGTCGGGTATGTGCTAGATACATTAACCTCCCAACTAGTCTTTGATAACGCTCCTTGTTAGCAAGGACTTGATCTGAATGTGTTCCCAGTTTCAGATTTTCTTCCATAGGAGTACTGACTGGACTACATGTTGTCATACCAGTTTCCTTCAATAAATCCAAAGCATATTTTCGTTGAGATAGAAAAATTCCTTCCTTGGATCTGGAAACTTCAATGCCAAGAAAATATTTTAAGTAGCTAAGATCCTTCATTTCAAATTCTCTAGCAAGACGACTTTGCAATGATTTGTTTTCTTCTGGATCATTCTCATTTACTATCATATCATCAACATATACAATAAGAGTTGTGATGGCCTCCTTGTTATATTTCAGGAAGAGAGTATGATCTGAGTTGCTTTGCTTGTATCTGATAGATTTCATAAAATTCGTAAACCTTCTAAACCACGCCCTCGGGGACTACTTCAAACCATATAGGGATTTCCTCAGTTTACATACTTGTTTGCATCCTTTGTTTTGCATAATGCATTCAGAAGGTAATTTCATATATACTTCTTCTTGGAGATCTCCGTGAAAAAATGCATTTTTTACATCAAACTGATATAAGGGCCAGTCAAGATTCACAGCCAGAGATAGTAAAATCCGAACAGTGTTGATTTTGGCCACTAGTGTGAATGTCTCTATATAATGGATCCCGTAGGTTTGAGTATATCCTTTGGCGATGAGCCTTGCTTTGAACCTTTCAATGGTGCCATCGGCTTTATATTTAATGGTAAATACCCACCTGCATCCAACTGGTGTCTTTCCTACAAGTAGGTCAACCACTTCCCATGTTGATTTCTTTTGGAGGGACCTCATTTCTTCATTCAAGGCTTCTTTCCATTTAGGATCTTTCAAGGCTTCCTGCACACTATTAGGAATAGATATAGCATATAATTTATTCACAATACTTCATTTGCCTTTGACAATCTATGATAAGACACAAAATTATGCATGGGATACTGAGATTTAGAGGTGAGAAGAGGTTCATAATTGACTCTAGGTTTTCCTCTTGTGGTTTGATGAGGTAGCATTCTTAGTTGAGTTTCGGAACTTACCTGAGGTTCAGACAAGGACTCGAACTCAGAAGGCAATTGATCCATTGGTACATTATGAAGGGAGGAAGATGGCGACAGGGACTCTGGTTGCATCACTTCCATCTTGTCTTGTCTTTCTCCATCCTGTGAATCATTTTCATTTGTATCATTTTGATGTCCACAACTATAACCGAAATATTGACCACTTGTATTATCCAAGATATCCAAATGATGATTAAGGGTCTTCAATTCAATCATGTTCTCCCCCTGTAATGAAGACTCAGGAGTAGAATAATACATGTTTTCTTCGTGAAATACCACATCAAGAGTGACATACAATTTGCGAGATGGAGGATGATAACAATAATAACTTTTCTGATGTTGAGCATAACCAACAAAAACACACTTGAGAGCTCGGGGTTCCAATTTATGTCTCAATGACTTATGGAGGTGAACAATGACTACACACCAAAAAACTCTAGGTGGCAGATTCGGCACAAGAAGTGAACTTATGATTTTATAAAGAACACTCAAAGGAGTCTTAAATTGTAACACACTCGAGGGTATTCGATTGGGTAAGCTGCAGTTGTGATGGTTTCACCCCAATAACTAGCCGAGATATGAGCTTCAAACAAGGAAGCACGAACAACCTCAAGAAGGTGGCGGTTCTTTCGCTCTGCAACCCCATTTTGCTGAGGGTGTACGGACAAGTAGTTTGATGAGTAATACCATGATCATCTAGATATTCTTTGAAACTTTGATTCACAAATTCTCCACCATTGTCACTTCGAAGAGTTCGTATTGTAGAATGATACTGAGTGACTATCATTATGTGAAATTGTTTGAACAACGAACCAACTTCACTTTTTTACTTCATTAAACAAAATAAAAACATGGTATTAAGCGAGACCAGGTTGCTCGGCAAAATAATAACACAGACCTAAGTTTAAGCGAAAAATAAAAACTTTTTATTGTACCTCTTCTTCGTCGAGACGCAACTTCTTCGTCTCGACAGTGCGTTTCTTCCCCTTAGCCGGCGCCTATTGGGCTAACGGTTTCTGTTGAGGTCCGAGCAGTAGCTCGACTATGGTCGTCGGCGGCCTGCAGAACGCCGGAACAGCTCTGTTTCACGGCGAGTCATCAATCGGCGAAAGCTTTCTAATGGAAGCCGAGCTGTGGCTCAGCTACGGTCGTCGACGGCCTATAGAACATCCGAACAACTCTATTTCGCGGCGAGTCATCAGTCGGCAAAGCTTTCTGATGGAAGGTCTGAGCAGTGGCTCGGCTACGGTCGGCGGAGGCCTGCGGAACTTCCGAACAGCTCTATTTTGCGGCGAAACAGAGTTTAGATTACGGAACAGAGCTTTCACTCTACTCTTCGGCGACGAGAAGGAGAAGGAGATGATTCTCCCGCTCTGATACCAAGTCGAAAATTATACTTCACTTTCAATCTTAATTTCTCATTAGCATCATCGGCTTAAATAGCCGTTTTACAGAATATACATGGAAGAATTATGAGTGATTAACGAAATTACACAATCACCGGATTTACGGAATATTTACATGATTTCTCCTTAAGGGAAAAAATCTCAGAGTAAATCTTAACACTTGCAGCCAGCCTTAGCGAGGTCCAAACAGAACTCTCGGTCGATACCGGCAGAAGCTCCGGTAACCATCACAACCTTTCCGTCTAATCTCTGCCACGGCGGCAGATACTTGTCCGCCATGAAATCTTCAGTGGATCTCTTCCTCATAGGCTATAGCGATTACCGAATAGAAAGATGAAGAAGAGTACGACTAATGGAGGCAAATGGCGCAAAGCGCCTAGAAGTTTTCGGGACAACTGGACGTCTACACAGTGAAAAGGACCATGCGCCGTCCACCATACCTGAACCAACACAGCTCAAGGAAATTGATTTTTTTTTAAATAGTATAATTAATTTTAATTTCTGTAAAAAAATATGTTATTAATTAAAGATTAGAGTCAATAGTAACTTTTAGACCCCAAATTTAACCGTAGGAAAAGTTATAAATATTTTCTATGATACATATTTCCAAGAAACTTTTAAATAAAATCTTATTAATGCCTGACCAAGAAATTATACAGAAAATTTTAGAAATTTCCAAGGAAAATTAAATTAACATGTTAGTGCCTTTTTCATGGAAATAAATAAAAGGTAACAATCAATCTCATAAGTTACCATACTTATATGATAAAACTTCAGAAAAACTAAAATATCAAATACAAAATTAATATAAAATTAATATTTTATTTAAAATATTATAGCATCAATTATCAAATACTTAGTAAAAAAAATTATATGGTTTTTCGACCCATCTTTGGCAAACAACTCTTACTAGAAAAGTTATATAATTTTTTATTAAGAATTTTCAAGTAGAAAAGTATTAACAGGAATCATAAGACACTAAAATTCTTACCAGAAAATTTATATAATTTTTTTATACAAAATTTTCAAGTAGAAAAGTATTAACAGGAAACATGAGACACAAGGGTTAGCTTGATTCCAAAGTTTGACCAAGGCTTCTTCGAAACCAAGCTTACGTTACTAGGGGTTAGCTTGATTCCGGTGGAGGACGGGTTTATCAATCCTAACCTTAACCAGATTTCCGAACCCAAAACCCGAACGAGAAAAGAGCTGAAGATGGAGAGGGAAGTTGTCACGTCTATAGCTACTCTGGTAGGTACTGAAACAAGTTTAGAATCAACATAGGCTTCTTTCTAACACCAGCATTATTAACCAACACATGGATCTACGCCTTCTGCAAAAGAGCATCAATGGTGAGTTCCGTTTCAAGAGGGTTTGGCAAATTATTTCGTCCATAGTAACGAAGGCAAGACTGCAGGAAATGCACATCATTATTTAACTCTGCAAAAGCAGGGTGGGTGATCTGAACAATTGCATTTATTCTGACAGGAATAGTTCGACATAATATTTATGAAGATAATCCTCCAAATAAATTGTAACCATATTTGTATGGCTCAAACTGGTCTAATTAATATATTAGGAAGAAAACACGAATTTCTCCAGCGGCCGCCCCAACCCCACCTCACAGCTGCAGTTGCGAGATTTAAAGGGAAGAAAAAATAGGGACACCAGGTAAGGTGGCACCTGCATCAACCACGAAAATGTTGCCTGTAACATAACTAGATGAGTCGTGAATGAGATACCGAACAAGGGATGTCAACGCAGGATCCGAAGTGCCCCAAGTTCTCAAAGGCACAGTTCTCTCTGCAACCGTATTAAGCCAGTCTTTCTGCATAAGGCCTTCAGTGATCTCAGACTTGAACAAACCAGGGGATATTATAAACACACAACTCCAGTGCCATGACCTGTCCAGTCCATAAACAATTTCTTCAAGACCAAATAAAACATTAAGAGCTACAGCAATCAGGCAGTGGATATGATCATTTACCTTAGTCATTGCATTTAAACCGGTTTTAGATGCAGCATAGGCAACGCCTCCAGGTAAATGACCTCGATTAAAGACCCGCAATAGATGAAATATTGATTACAGATCCTTTCACTTTTGCATTGTGCATTCTTCTGCACACAGATTTGGAAACTAGCCACGACCCAGTTAAGTTGGTCTTCAAAACGTTATTCAGACTCCTCCTCACTCACATCTAGTGGAGAATTCACATTGCCTAGAATGGACCATCAGACCGGATCAAGAGGCCTATATTTTGAGGAGTTCAAGGGCCTGCTCCTACTATGACAGAACAAAAAATGAAGCTTTGAATTACACAAGAACTATCTATATTGATGCATTTTACAACTTATTGAGTATTTTAAGATTATTCTAAACAAACAAAGATAATAACCAAGCAGAGATAAATGCACAAGACATCAAAAAATCAACACATGGTTGGACTAATTTGACCAGCCAAGACTGAACATTCAGTTCCAAAATGCAAGGATTTATAGTGGGACTATGAAATTTGTAATGCAAGAAACAGTAAATAACAATTTTTTTGGTTATTTTGTATTAGAAGAGTTTTTCTTAACAAAAACAGTAAATAATCATAAAGGAGAAAAGCCAAATCAAAAATTCCAATTCACAACACACGGTTGCACTCATTTGACTAGCCAAAACTGAACACTTAGTTCTAGTATGCCAGGATTTAGCGGCAATATGGAAATTGTAATGAAAGAAACAATCAAGTAAGGTTTAAAATGATCATTTATACAAAAAGAGGTTAAATAAAAAAACAAATATTAACTAAAGGAGGAAAGCCAAATCAAATTTGCCAGTCCTACAACCATCTATCTTACACAGCTTCCGAATGCATACCAGCAATCTGAGATGCTTTTCCATAAACTAGATATTCTAACAATGGTCTCACCAGACCAGACAACCACACCCTTAAAAAACTAGCAGGATAAAAGTCAAAAAGAAAATGAAGTCTGTTAAGTTAGGTCCAAGGCCCATCCATAATGACTGGCCAACTTAGGAAACTTCTTTTCCCAACTAAACACAAGATCTTTGTACTCACTAATCCATGTAAGATTATTCTTTAACACTCTCCCTCACTTGTAGGCCCTCTTTTGTGGTTCTACAAGTGGCTAATTTAGGTATAGGCCCTCTTTTTGTGGGTCTAAAAGTGGATAATTTTAGGTGTAGGCCCTCTTTTGTGGCTCTACAAGTTGATAGTTTTAGGTGTAAGCCCTCTTTTGTGACTCTACAAGTGGATAGTTTAAGTGTAAGCCCTTTTTTGTGGCTCTACAAGTAGATAGTTTAGGTGTAGGCCCTCTTTTGAGACTCTACAAGTGGATAATTTAGATAGGCCCACATATAAATACCCGCTCTAATACCTTGTAAAGTTGAGTCCATGGCCCATCCCAAAATAACTTAGCCAACTTAGGAAACCTCTTTCCCAACTAATATACTCAAGATCTTTGTACTCCATGTGGGACTATTCCTTAACAAAGTCAAAATTGAGAACCCAAGGAATACACAGAGGGATTGCGTACTTCAGCATAACACCAGACAAAATCTAGCCCTCAAGTAGAGTTTAAACTTTGTTGTTTTTTTTTTTGTTTTTTTTTTTGAAAAAGATGTATTTATATTAACAAGAGTTTAAACTTTGTTGTCCCTATGAAAGAAATGTCAGTTGAAATGTTATGCCAGAATTTCTTCAATTGATGCCTCATAGATCCATCTGATTGGCAACCAGGACGATATTATGTCTCTCATGTAACTGTAGTTTCTAGCTAATGAAAGACAGCCTGGAAATTTTCTTTTCTACTTATTTGTCTGCCTCCAAAATGGAAAGCGGTGATCAGCGAGAGAATTTATAGAGAAAGTGGGTAATTATAAAATATGCAAAAAATCTTAATAAAGAAGATCTTGAAATTTAATTTCACAATTTGTCTAGAATATGACCATAATCACCTACCTACTATAGGAAGGAAACTCATTCTTTTTAATGAAAAGTACATTTTAAAAAAAATATATAATGAAAAGTATTACTTTCAAAATTTTGTACCACACCATCCTCTTTCAGTATAAAGTCCACTTTGCAGTAATATCTTCAAGGTTAATTGGAGGACAACCAAGACTCTCTATGTGTCAAATAAGAAATTGGTGGATTGTCGAGACGGATAAAGTCATTTGTTACGGAAATAATTACCCAAATCTATACAGGCCCATTGCAAGGTTTGACCAGGGTTTTGTTCACCTCAAACCGGGAACCAGAAACCTAAGCATATAGGGGTGGGCATGGGTCGGGTTAGGGATGAGTTTATCAATCCAAACCCTAACCTGATTTCTGACCCAAAAACTCGAATTGTCAAACCCAACCCTGACCAACTTAAACCCAGACTTAAAACCCAACCCATTTTGACCCCATTTTATATCTAAGAATGGTGGGGCGGTGGTGGTGGTAGAGGAAAGCTCATGATGGAGAGGGAAGAGGTCACGTCTACTGGTAGGTTCAGGAACAAGTTTAGAATCAACATAGGCTTCTTTCTAACACCAGCACTATTAACCAACAAATGGATCCTTCCAAGCGCATCCATGCCTTCGGCAAAAGATCATCAATGGTGAGTTCCTTTTGAAGAGGGGCTGGCCAACTATTTCGTCCCTAGTAAAGAAGGCAAGACTGCAGGAAATGTACATCATTATTTAACTCTTCAAAAGCAGGGTGGGTGATCAATTGCATTTATTCTGACAGGAATAGTTCGACATAATGTTTAAGAATGTCTGACAAGGAGTAAGATAATCCTTCAAATAAATTGTAGCCATATTTGTACGGTTCAAACTGGTCTAATTATTATACTAGGGCGAAAACACGAATCTCTCCAGCAGCCGCTCCAACCCCACCTCACAGCTACTGTTGCGGGATTTAAAGGGAAGAATAAATAGGGACACCAGGTAAGGTGGAACCTGCATCGACCACAAAAATGTTGCCTGTAACATAACTAGATGAGTCGTGAATGAGATACCGAACAAGGGATGTCAACGCAGGATCCGAAGTGCCCAAATTTCTCAAAGGCACAATTTTCTCTGCAACCGTATTAAGCCAGACTTTCTGCATAAGGCCTTCAGTGATCTCAGACTTGAACAAACCAGGGGATATCGAATTCACTCTAATATTATAAACACCCAACTCCATTGCCATGACCTGTCCAGTCCATAAACAGTTTCTTCAAAACCCAATAAAAACTGAAGAGCTACAGCAATCAGGCAGGGTAGATGATCATTTACCCTAGTCATTCCATTTAAACCGGTTTTAGATGCAGCATAGGCAATGCCTCCAGGTAAATGACCTCATCCAAGACCCACAGCAGATGAAATATTGATTACAGATCCTTTCACTTTTGCATTGTGCATTCTTCTGCACACAGATTTGGTAACTAGCCATGACCCAGTTAAGTTGGTCTTCAAAACGTTATTCCACTCCTCTTCACTCACATCCAGTGGAGAATTCACATTGCCTATAATGGACCATAAGACCGGATCAAGAGGCATATATTTTAAGTAAGGAGTTCAAGGCCTGCTCCTACTATTACAGAACAAAAAATGAAGCTTTCAAGTACGCAAGAACTATCTACATTCATGCATCTTACAACTGATTGAGTATTTGAAGATTATTCTAAACAAATACAGATAATAACCAAGCAGAGATAAATGCACAAGACATCAACAAATCAACACATGGTTGGACTAATTTGACCAGCCAAGACTGAACATTCAGTTCCAAAATGCAAGGATTTATAGTGGGAATATGAAATTTGTAATGCAATAAACAGTAAATAACAATTTTTATGGTTATTTTGTATTAGAAGAGCTTTTCTTAACAAACACAGTAAATAATAGTAAAGGAGAAAAGCCGAATAAAAAACTCCAATTCACAACACACGGTTGCTCTCATTTGACTAGCCACAACTGAAAACTTACTTCTAGTATGCCAGGATTTAGCGGCAATATAGAAATTGAATTGAAAGAAACAATAAATGCTTTAAATGATCATTTATACAAAAAGAGTTTAAATAAAAAAAAAATGAACTAAAGGAGAAAAGCCAAATCAAATTTCCCAGTCCTACTATCTTACACAGCATCCGACTGCATACCAGCAATCTGCTATGCTTTTCCATAAACTAGATATTCTAACAATGGTCTCACCAGACCAAACAACCACACCCTTAAAAAACTAGCAGGATAAAAGTCAAAAAGAAAATGAAGTCTGTTAAGTTAAGTCTAAGCCCATCCCAAAATGACTAGCCAACTTAGGAAACCACTTTTCCCATAGGAAACCACTTTTCCCAAGTAATAAACTCAAGATATTTGTACTCATTAATCCATGTAAGACTATTCCTTAACACTCCCCCTCACTTGTAGGCCCTGTTTTGTGGCTCTACAAGTGGATAATTTAGGTATAAGTCCTCTTTTTGTGGCCTTACAAGTGGTTAATTTTAGGTGTAGGCCCTCTTTTGTGGCTTTACAAGTTGATAATTTTAGGTGTAAGCCCTCTTTTGTGTCTCTACAAATGGATAGTTTAGGTGTAAGCCCTTTTTTTGTGACTCTACAAGTGGATAGTTTAGGTGTAGGCCCTCTTTTGTGGCTCTACAAGTGGATAGTTTAGATGTAGGCGCACATATGAATACCCGCTTTGATACCATGTGAAGTTGGATCCATGGCCCATCCCAAAATGACTAGGCAACTTAGGAAACTTCTTTCCCAACTAATATACTCAAGATCTTTGTACTCATTAATCCATGTGGGACTATTCCTTAACAAAGTCAAAATTGAGATCCTTAGGAATACATAGAGGGATTGCGTACTTCAACAAAACACCAGACAAAATCTAGCCCTCAAGTAGAGTTTAAACTTTGTTGTCCCTATGAAAGAAATGTTAGGCCAGAATTTCTTCAGTTGATGCCTCATAGATCCAAATGATTGCCAACCAGCAAAGTATTATGCCTCTCATGTAACTATAGTTTCTAGCTAATGAAAGACAGCCAGGAAATTTTCTTTTCTTCTTATTTGCCTGCCTCCAAAATGGAAAGCAGTGAGCAGCGAGAGAATTTATAGAGAATGTGGAAAATACGCCAAAAATCATAATAAAGAAGATCTAGTAAATTAAGTTCACAATTTGTCTAGAATACGACCATAATCATCTCTCCTACTATAGGAAGGAAACTCCTTTTTTTTTTAATGAAAAGTATATTTTTTTTTAAAATATAATGAAAAGTATTACTTTCAAAATTTTGTACCACTCCATCCTCTTTCAGTATAAAGTCCACTTTGCAGTAATATCTTCAGGGTTAATTGGAGAACAACCAAGGCTTTCTATGTATCAAATAAGAAATTGGCTGATTGTCGAGACGGATAAACCAAGTAAACAGAACTCACTTGACCACCAGAAGATACACACACAGAACTGGGTGGAGTTGAGTGAGTGCTCTAGCAAAAACTATGGGTAGAATAAGTGTAAGCCTAATCATCTAGTAACCTCGGCCAAGCATTAATCAGGACACCTCCTCCTCACTTGAGTACAACAAAGCTTACAGCCACTTTCTGATATCCTAAGGGTATTTTGTCCTATCGTTTCTTTTCTTTTTTTTCCTTCTTGAACTTGCGGTGTCTTTCATCGAAGAAATAAAAATCATAGAGATTCTTTTACCCATGACTCATGTGTAATATGAACTTTTTTACCTGCAATTAGGCTGGAGAAGAATGGTAAACAGAGGAAATTGTGACCTTTCCTTGTCTTTAGAAATATTTCAGAAGGTAAATTACAAGATCCATTTGACAGGTCTCTAGCATTACACTCAGAGCAGATAATGCTATGTGCATCCAATGAAACAACGTAAACATGAATTTGGCACAATAAGATACTTTTTCAAATAAAAGTTACTTGAACCGAAGTGTGGATTGAAGAAATTGAATTTTTTTTTAAAACAGAAGAAAATTGGTATATTTAGGTACTGTAGAGAAAAAAAAAAAAAAAAACAGGCTACCTATCTGCAATAAGGTCTTTCCATGTCAAATATACTCTACATAACATCAGTTTTCTGGCTAAGAATCAAATAAAATAAAATAAATCAACAGCAAAAACAATAGGACCCATATCATTAGATTCCAACATTGGCTCAACATGCAAAAACTATAATAGCAACAAAAAGGATGTTCTATAGTGAAAGCCTGAATGTTGTGCACGCAATAACATTATTATTTTAATATTTTTTGTTTAATTTACTTCATTTTATTTCAGTTTTAAGCCACGGGTATTTTTGTAATATTTTATCTTAAACCTTGTAAGGCTGAACCCTATTTAAGGGGTAAGAGTAATGAGAAAGACAAACATTGATTTAGGTTAAACAGGGTTTTGAGTTCTCCTCAACAAGCGCAGGGTGTGCGTTCTCCTTAATGAACCTAGGGTTTTCAAGCTTCCCTTTGGCTTGATTTTCGTATTACTCTTCTTCCACCCTACGAATCCACGTATCAGATCCGGGCCCATAACAACTGGTATCAAAGCGGGAACACTAATGGATTCTTCAACCCGAGAGGAAATACTTGTCATACTCCAGGATTTGCAGACAACAACAGGTAAGATGTATCAATATGTGCGCACCGAGGTGAGCTGCAACAAGAGATGCATCAATCTTCCATTAAAAAGTTAGAGGAATTGTCTATTGGGAGGCATCACGATGCCGCCGCAGAAATGAAGGTCATAAGACCTAAAATCTCCAAGCACGAAAATTTCACAGAACGAAAGATAGCAAACGCTGTCTCGGATGGGAATCCTCAACTCGTTGCTGCCATAGATAAAATCATTGTGGCAGGCGCTGGAGACTCTGTCTCGGACAGGCAGGAGACGCAAGAAATCAGAGAGCCCTCTGTCTCACCAGCGGTGGCGAAATCCGAAATTGGAGACTCAGAAATTCCTTCGTCGGAAAATCCGGAATGGGGTTGGGCATAAAACACTTTCTCACGAGAAGACATACGACTTCCACAGGCGACTCACACCACTCCGAGACACCTCCCTCTCAGAAAATCGACAAGCAGAGAAGCTCCAAAGGGGTGCTATTCGCCATCGGAAAAAGCCCAGTGGGCGACCAACCGCAACGCCTTTTCGCCGGGGTCTGTCGTTCCAGTAGCCGGCATGGCAAGGAGAGAAAAGAAGAAAGGGCGATGGGAGAAATGGGAGCTAGAACACCTCACAGACCATGAGACAGAAAATCCCCCATCGGAGAAGCCACAACGTCCTCCTGCTCTTCGCCACAGGAAACTAAGGAGGCTCTGTCGTCGCCATCGGAATCAAGTCCGGTGGGATTTGACTTCCGGCCACCACCTCCAACTCGCAATCCACCTCTCGGCAGAACAAAGGGAACCCAATTCCCAAATTTTTCGGGTTAAGTATCGCCAACCTCAATTTTGGATTCAATCTTTCGCTATGTCTCCCGTAAAAATATTTTTTGCACAAGGGCATGGGATGTATTCTATTGTGGTGAATGAATACAGCAGCAGTGTGGCGGATTCGGTTTTACAGCAATAACAGTCCATTTAAAAAAGATGTATTAATTTTTTCGGATGAATTGTATGATGCTCAACCATTGTTTGTCGTAATTCGTCAACCTGGTTTGACTTTTAGTGATGAAGTTGTGAAGAAAATAATTGGCGAGTATGGAAACATTACAAGTGCTGTAATAATGAGTGAAGGAGACGGGAAATCCAAATGTTTTGGATTTGTTAACTTTAGGCATGTTTCTCATCTCATGGATCAAATCACAATCACTGGAGATGTCAGTGATTACTTGTGGTACATGACCACTATTCAGATCGAAAAGAGCGATCCCATCTTCAACAAGGAAGTGACACTGAGGGTGAACTCCAGTGGACATGTCCTCCATGTATTCATAAACGGAAAATTTGTTGGCTACCAGATGGGCCTGCGTATGAAAAAGTCAATTTTTTTTTGGAGGCTCCTATTCGTATTACACTAAAACAAATCACTTGACTCTGCTTTGTGCCACTGTTGGCTTGGCCAACTACAATGCTGCTTGTGTGAACATACTCGGCACTAATTTTTTTACAAAGTGGAGAGTTTTTGTTGATCCATGGGGCCCTATCCTAGAGCCACTTATTGTTGGCAATGCAACCTCAATCCAGACATTGGAAGGGACGGTGAAATAACTACGTAAGGAGAAGTTGCAAAGCTGGGCTTTATCAACAATCCAAGATTGGGATGGAGTATCAGATAGTTCTTTATCCAAGCAAGATCAAGGCATGATACAAATGGTAGCTGCACTTGTAGCTGTTGGTGCACATTTGGGGCTGTGACAGCTCCCACTTCACAAAATTGGTCTGAGGTGCAGCTGCTTGTGATGCTTGTGACGTTCCATTCCTTGTTGCTGCTTGAAATTCGTCACACTATTCACAATTCAGAACTGCAGGTGCAGCAGCAGCCAGCAACAAATGGCCTCGGTGGCCTCACACTGGGCTACAAGTCTGTCATAATTCCAATTTTTGCCAGTGCAGTAGCCATCTACGTGGGTTTCAGTCTTGCTGCCATAAATGGACTTTTTGTGGCAGTTTTGGGAATGCTTAGCAAAATTATAACCGGGCTTGCGCTTGACACCAACGGACTCAAGGGGGAGGAAGATCATGTAGCTTGCGTGGTTGACCTGCTTGGCCATGGTGGATACCTTGCAGCAGCAACCAAAGTGATGGAGGATTACACTGGCCGGACTGCTTGCTAGCCCAGCATATCATCCACGGTTTTTACTGCTACCTACAAACTAGTGATGCACATACCATCAATTCTGGATCAATTTACTGTAGTGGGTTTACTCACAGTTAGCGCCAATCTGGGTCCATTAAATCAAGGGAAACTCTTGCAAGCTTACATCAAGAGAGATTTTAACTGCCCCCATTCACGATGCTTTTTAGAAGCTGAGGTTCTCACTGAAATTTGTGCACAGTTGTTGATGGCTTACTTGCATGAATATGCTTGTGAGGCTCATGTTGCGGTTCTCTATTATGGGACAAACAATACAGGAAGTGGAAAACAGATGCAAATGATTTCAGGCCAACTATACTCAGTACCAATTGAACATGATCAGGGTCCAAGCCTGGGAGTTGCTAATGTCCCAGGAATTGGACTTATTTACACTGAATTAGTCAACGCCATAACCAGTACTGCTGCAGCTGCGTGTGGATTTCACAAGGATATGCAGAGTGATTCGAGGGCAGTAGTTTATGCCAAGAAAAGAGATGGTACACTGACAGAACTAGGGCGGACAACAAGTCAATACATTTCAGTCCTCCATTTTTTTTCACTTTTCGCATTAGTGGGTTCAATCACACATGGGGATCCGAAGATTATGGTGGAATGTCTTGTTGGCCAGTCATGGTCTTGCCAGAATGGAGCAAGTGATAGTTCAGACTGTTGTTTGGTTGCTAAACCGTATGGTGGTCTGCTACCGCAAGAAATGATGCCAGATGGTCAAAAAAAAAAAAAACAATTGATTCTCTGATTGGATGCTCCAGTTTTGTAGTCCAAAGGCTAACACAGATACCGCGATTGATACTTGAGGAGACATCGGCACGGGCAAGCAGACCCTACCTTCGAGCTTGAAGACAAACTCTTTCTTCCAGGGGGGTGTAATGTTATGCACGCAATAACATTATTATTTTAATAGTTTTTCTTTAATTTACTTTATTTTATTTCAGTTTTAAGGAGTATTATTGGAATATTTAATTTATAGGGGTATTTTTGTAATATTTTATCTTAAACCTTGTAAGGGTGAACCCTATTTAAGGGGTAAGAGTAATGAGAAAGACAAACATTGATTTAGGTTAAACAGGCTTTGAGTTCTCCTCAACGAGCTCAGGGGTGTGCGTTCTCCCTAATGTACCTAAGGTTTTTAAGCTTCCCTTTGGCTTGATTTTCGTCTTCCTCTTCTTCCTCCCTACGAATCCATGTGTCAGATCCGGGACCATAACACTGAACCTTGAGAAGAACTATATATCAAATACTTTCCTATTGAGAAACAATAAACAAAATTAGCATCAAATTCTAAGATCAGATAAACTTCTCAAAACCGTTTCCAGATCCGACAAATCCTGAAAACTGTCTTCTAAATGCTTCCAAACATGTGTACAAAGGGCAACAATAAAAACCAGAGCCCATAAAAAGGTAAAATACTGAAGCACTTCACTTCTATAGCTTCGGACCCTAATATTATCCAATTATGGGAACAAACTCAAGTGTCATAGATAAAGAATTTCAGAATTTACATACAGAATGGCTCTAATTCCAGCTTCCAAACCAACAGAAGTTAGAAATCTTACAGAAAGTTTTAAAATCATCATAAAGGACAACAACACGGATCAAACAAGTCAATCGTAAATAACACCATTAAACATCGATACATCACAGTAAAATCGCAACCAAAACGAATCTGCTAAGAACAAAATAAACGATCCGCAGCGAATATGACCGATGTATCATAAAATTAAAGCAAATACCCAAAGTATTCAAGTAGAGAGTAGTAGTACCTCTAACACCGGCATTACTAACCAACACATCGATCCTTCCAAACGCGTCCCACGCCTTCTGCACAGCATCATCAATGACAGGTCCGTCTGCAGTCACGTCGAGTGCTACTGTGAAAGCGGATCCCCCAACTGAGCCATCGGAACTAGAAGAGGCAGAAGAAGGGTTCAACAGATTGATTTCCTCGCACAGAGACTTCAACTTACGGTCCTTCGAGCCGCAGCGACGATCTTGCAGCCAGCCTTAGCGAGGTCCAAACAGAACTCTCGACCGATACCGGCAGAAGCTCCGGTAACCATCACAACCATTCCGTCTAATGTCTGCCACGGCGGCAGAGACATGTCCGCCATGAAATCTTCAGTGATCTCTTCCCCGTAGGCAGTAACGATTACCGAATAGAAAGATGAAGAAGACTACGGCAAATGGAGGCAACTGGCGCCAAGGGCCTAGAAGTTTCCTGGACGGTTGGACGTCTAATCAGTGAAAAGGACCATGCGCCGTTCACCATAGCTGGACCGACACAGCCAAAGGAAATTGGAAAATTTTTAAAATAGTATAATTAATTTTATTTTTTGTAAAAATATGTTATTAATTAAAGAATAAAATTATAATTTTAAATTAGTTTATTTTTAAAAAATTTATTTAATTATTATCTTAATTTATTTCTCGATAATTTTTAAATGTATTCCATAGAATTTCTAAGGATGCATGAAAGGCAGCAAAAACCTTTTTAGGAGAATATTAATTTTTTATCAAGTATTTAGGGTTTAAAATTTAAGGTTTAAAATTTAAGGTTTAAAATTTAGGGTTTAAAAATACATTCGCATCCACTTGTTTAATGTAAGATATCGTCTTCAAAGGTAACTCAAATGAAATAATGATACAAATAACTTCCATATAAATTTTATAAATAAAACTTTTAAATAAAATAACTAATTTAATACTTAATTTATGGTTAAAGGAATTATTAAATACAAAATTGCTATAAAAAATTATATTGTATTGGAAATATTGTCACATCAATTATTAAATACTTATTCAAAAAATATTCATATGGTTTTTCGACCCATCTTGGCAAAAAGAAATCTTACCAAAAAATTTATATGATATTTTTAGTAAGAATTTACAAGTAGAAAGTGTTAACGGGAAATATGTGACACAAAGGGTATGTTAGGAACCCCTAGCAAAATAAAATAAATTAAAATAAGTTTTTTTTCTTGTTTGGATGCCCATGGAAAATAAGAGGGAAACATGGTTTCTCTCGTTTGGATGCACAAGGAAAACAGGAAAGAAAATAAAAATAATTTTTTATTTAATTCAACCAAGTTGGAAAAGTATTTGGTCAAGCTTATGATAGATAACTATTTGATCATATGTAACTTATTTCTTAGCACCCAAAGGTATCAATCAGTTTATCTAGGGATCACTGTTACTTGAATTGTAATCATTTTTTATTTTTCTATATTGTGTATCCTAAATTTAACATTTATCTATCGTAGTTTACTCGTAATGCACATCCAAAGAAAAAGCATGCACCTCTTGTCAGAGGTAGTTCTAGTCCACCTCTCTTGATTAGGTTGGTTTTCCGCATTTAAAATGACTAGTCTTTTAAGTTGTATTGGCCAACCTCTTGACACCTCTCCCCTATCGACATCCGATTCCACTCACAACACAGCAATCACTACCTCCATTTTGATCCTTACATAAACCAACAATGAAGGCCCCACGCTTGAAAAAGTAAAACTCGCAATCTTCATAGACAGACTGCTTTTTTAGATTGATCCATCCATTCATGGCTACATGTGAAGAATTAAAATAATAATTATTGGGACCACTGTGTTGGTCTTGTGTTAAGTACAGGAAAGGGTTGAGCTTTCCTCGGGGTTTGATAGGAAGGTACCCCATGTTGTCAATAATTACGATTACATGACTTGTAGGAATTGGAACAAGAATTGGCGGGATTTGGACACGTAGCGAGAGTTCCTTGTTGATGAGTTTTTCATGTAATTCATCAAAATAATTTTGCATGTCACGACCATTCATAATATCAACAAGTGGTTTGTAATCATCGTCGAGTCCATCCAAAATTTTCTCAGTAAAATCCTCTGCATCCATATGTTTTCCTAGGCCTGCAAGTTCATTAGTGTGTGTTTTAAATAACTACATATACTCGAAAATTGTTTGAGATCACTTAGTGGCATGTTGGCGTTGTTCCTTGATCTGCTTGGTGTGACCGCGCGAAGGCTTGACATAAGTACTGGCCAACGTATTTTAGGCTTCATGAGAGGTCCTTGATTGAGTGATAAGCTGAATGAGAGATATGAGAGAGCTAATAAGAACACAAAAAATAGTTTGTCTTGACAAAGTCATGTATGATATTAGGGATTGGGAGCGGCGATATTATCGACTATCTTTGTGGTTCAATGTGCACAATAAGAACCATCAACAAACTTGAAGAGATCATAACCAATAAGAATAACTCTCATCTAAAGTTTCCAACAAAAATAATTGGTGGATGTGAGTTTGAAAGAATTGTGAATGTTGAGCACTGTAAGAGGTTTGGTTGGGTCATGGGCATTAAGAATAGTGGTTTGAGTATCTTAAGGAGTCATGAGTACAAAGACTTTGAGAAGTAGTTTTTTTTTTCGCACGTGTGAGCTTGCACTAGCTCTATAAAAACAGCGCACACAAGGGGGGGGGGGGATGACTTATTTATGAAAACAACGACGATCTCAACTTATTTGCAAAACTACCAAACTTTGACCGGTCCACTATACATGTGGACAGTCAAAGGCGACACATAAGCTTTGATCGCTTACATGTTGCCATGTCATCGGTGTAACGTGAATAAATTAAAACATAAGTCGCCATGTCATTAACCCGTCACATCATCTACCACGTCATTATATATTACCTTCTTTTTGCCATGTCATCTAGTGCCACGTAAGCACCCACCACGTCAGCCCTCACATATGTTTTTCATTCTAATATCTTCCACGATCTTTCTCCTAGGCCTCTCGTCTCGGCCCCTCTCCTCTCGTTGCTCCCCTATTACCGCCGCTCGGCCTTGGCCGTTCCCCTGCTGCCGCTGCTCTGCCTCGCCCTCGCCCTCGACGCCCCCCTCTTAATCGCTCTCTCTTCGCCTCAACCCAGACTCTCTTTTTTCTTCTCCGTTCCCCTCTGTTCATCCTCTCGCTGCCCCTTTCTCAAAACCGAAAACTTATCATTTCATCTCTTCATCACCCCCTCTCTCAAAACCGAAAACTATCATTTCATCTCTTCGTCGCCCCCTCTCTCAAAACCGAACCCTATAATTTCCTCTCAGTGCCCCCTCTCTTAATACCCTATTATTTCACTCTCTCGCCGCCCCTTCTCTCAAAACCGAAGCCCTACTCACCCTCCAAACCCCAATTTGAATTTGAGAAGCCGATTTAGCAGGGTGATTTTTTAGGGCGTTTGTTAATTGAATCTAATTACTATGTTTAATTATAATGTTGATTTGAATTTAGGTGTTCAATTACTGTACTTTTTTGTGATTTACTGTTTAATTTTTGATTTTATATTAATGAAATTTATGTCAATTGCAAATAAATTTGGACATAGGTGTGTTTTTGCATTTTTAGGACTTAGGTGAATTTGGACTTAGGTGTATTTTTGCATTGTTAGGACTAGTCATCTGTTATAGAATTAGTTCGATTAATTTTTAAATGTTGTAGAATGTTGTTGAATAATTTTGAAGTGTTATGGAATGATTTCGCCATGTGGTGAGGATATTCGGATGTTATACATAACCACCACATGGTATTTTTTTTGTCTATGTTTTATTGAGTCTCCATGTATCCCTAGGGATGGGTAGAGAATCTGATTAAGAGTAGGTTGGGTCCATTTTCAAACTAGGCTGAGTTGCCTGCACGGGCGTCCATTAGCCAACGAAGCCCGACCCCCATCACTGACGAGGTACGGTTCGTAGTGACTACGAAGTCATATGGGGCTCTACCAGGGGTGTTCGGTGAATTTGGACTTAGGTGTGTTTTTGCATTGTTATGACTAATCATAAAAATTAAAACTTAGATAATTTTTTGCATAAATAAACTCTTACTAATGTATGTAGTTTTTATAGATAATATGGGGTCAGTTGTTGGGTTCTTCTGTCGATACAATGGAAAATTGAAGGAGAAGTCTGGATATTTTGATAGTTATGATGGAGGTGAATCACAAATGAAAAGGATTACAGTTTCGACTAAGTTTAGCGAATTCTTAGTAATGATGTACAGATTCACGGGGTGGGATGGTGATAGTCATCAAATATTTATTAAGGCCAAAATTCCATCTTCTGAAGGGGTTTTTGTTATCTCAAAGGTGGAAAATGATAATGATTTGATTGAATTATTTGAGATGGCTTCAAGTAATCGATCTATGGTTGAGATTTTCTTAGAAAAGGTCCTAAGACAAAGGGCCCATGGAAGGAAAAGTACGAGGAATCGAAACTTTATTGGTGACACATCTTGTCCCCAAGAACAAGAATTACCACGTACATAGGAGTAAATATTTATGTTCGTATATTTATGATATGAATTGTTAAATTTACATGACTTGTTTTTAAGTACAAACGATTATCTATATAGGTTTAATACACAAGGGCGTGAAGTGGGGTTTTTGAACCCCTTGTCTATTGCATCACTGTCTGAGTGTGGAACGTCTTCTCCCTTGTAAGTTTTGTACCCTTTCGTTGTTGAATATGTGATATTTATGTTATCCCTACTCGGATTTTTATGTTTATTGTTGTGTTTATCCAGGGTGGTTAATGATGATGATAGTGATAGTTTTAGTGATTATGATATTGGTTCAGAAGATAGTGAAGGGGATGGGGATGAGATATTCGAAGCTGGGGTTCATAGAAATAGAGTTGAAACAACAGATTTAATTGGGTACCCGGATATATATGAAGATGTCTGGGAGGTTAATACTAAATGTATCAAATATGATTCTAGAATAATAAATGTTTTAGACTCAACATCAAATAATATCAGCGTGGGTCAAATATTTGAGGATATGTCCCAAATGGTAGATTTTTTGCGAAAATACTCGATTGAAAGACATGTTAAGTATAAGACATTAAGGTCTAGCAGTTGTGAGTATAAAATTAAATGTGGTGAAGATGGATGTCCTTGGAGTGTTTCTACATCATGTGATCAAATGATTGGTCAATTTAAGATAAGAAAGTATGGTGGAGATCACACTTGTGTTAATAGTATTATTCGTGAAGATAATCCAGTGTGTACATCATCTTTCATTTGTAAGTTATTATGCCAACAGTGAGAACGAAATTTACTTTGAGTCCTAATGATATTCAACATATCATGAAAGATAAGTATCATATCTCTGTCGAGTATGCGAAAGCATGAAGAGCAAAATGCAAGGCTATAAAAGTAATTTATGGTGATTGGGATGAATCACATAATCTTTTGTCATGTTTAAGAGTGTGTTTTGGGCATTTGGGCCATCCATTGCTGGATTCCAATACTGTAGGCCCCTTATTAGTGTTGATGGAACAAATTTATATGGGAAGTATCCTCATTGTCACTAGAAAAAAATTATATTAAGATAATGGAAAAACGTTTTGAAGAAAAACCTCCAACATGCCCCACATATTGTTTCGTGGAAAGTGCAACAGATCAAACATTATAAAAAGGAAACAACTGTGTTAAGAACAGTGATGTTCAATCACCTCGGAGAACTCCTGATTTGAAATTGTATCAATAGATATTATCTCTGTCTTATTCAAATTCAGTATCTCAAGGGTGACACCCGTGGTCCTTTTGCCAGTTTTATATGCTTCTGCAGCCTTTCCAATGCCTGAAAGCAAAATCCAAGTCTCTATAAATAGGACACAGCCCAATACATCAATAACAAAAATTCTTAACCACTTATGGGATAACATGTTTTTACCTACAACTTGAACAAGCCTATACATATCTTGCTTTTGGCCAGCGCCAGATATTCTTATTCTCACAAAAGCACCAACAACCTTCTCTTGGAATGTCTCCATATCTTCAAGTAAATCTTCCATCAGATTGCGTCTCAAGTAAATCAGGGTAATATTGTGAACATCAATAGCGGCATAATCATCAAGATTACTTTGTGGCATCCTCTCTTCCACCTTTTTCCCCTTTCTCCTTCTTTTGTCAATCCTTGTGCCATCAATATTACCATCAGTCTCCATCGGAATAGCCTCAGTATCAGTGATACCATCCTGGCCTACAGCTGCCTCAGAAGTATCCTCCTTCATAAGAAAGTGGGATTCAAGAAGTTTCAGCATTTCAAAATGTCCAACACGAGCTTTCCCAAAGAGATTCATAAGCCTCAAGTCACATATTATTTGACTTTTCCGACGTGGATCACGAAGTTTGTTTTGTTTGATGTACTCCAGCAAAAGAGCTTGGACATCATACTGAGACAGGACTGAAGTATCTCCATTTTTCATGTGTGAGACAAACTCCAAAAGACCTGGTGAAGCCCACTGACTGTCCTCAGGCAGAGGAAATCGTTCCACTTCAACAACTTTTGGTGCACTAGGAAGACTCTTGTCAGTTGGGATTGATCGAGATCGTTTCTTTGTCTTCTTTTTTGAAGTCCTATTGCCCTCAACTTGTCCAGATAAGCTATCAGAGCTGGAACCAGGGTCATTCTTAGCATCATAAAGCTCATCAGAGGAATCATTATTACGAGCTGAAGCACCAGATGATTTTGAAGGATTTTTTGGTCTAGAAAGCTCTTCAAATGTCAATGATAGTTTTCGTTTCAGATCTAACCAATATTCCTTGAACAAATACTCCCAGCTGCTTTTGTCATCAAAATTAACAGCATCCTGCATGCACATAAACCAACAAAAGTTCAAACTCTAGATAGACTACATTCTCAAACATTGAAAGAAGACAAGATTAGCAACAAGTAACCTTCTGATGTACTACCAACACAAAATTTCACAGACCACTGAATGGTCCTGGAGAAATATAAATAAACAGCAGAAATAGCCTGATTCACCAACCACAGAGCATATAGGAATTATATTGACATCCTAAACAATATCCTCATAAAACATAATGGATCAAGAAGAGGGCAAGTTGAATCAAATACCGTCTCCTTATTTTCCTGCTCATTTTTTTCAATCAGCATTACTGTTCTCATACAAGTTTCACAAAATCCTTTATTTCCTCTTATGCAGAAAAAGCCAGCCTCTTTGATACACCCCTTGCACAATGAAAATGTACAAGTATAGCACATGTATTGGGAAGCCTTTGCGCAGTTACTACATATATGCCAACCTGAAAAATATCACAGGAATAAACACAAAATTTCTGAATTAGACAAATTTCACATATAAAGTTTAGGGGCTAAGAAAGAAACAAATAAATAAATGGAGAAAAACATAAGCCACAAGAAAACAAAAACAAGCTGCTAGGGAAGGACATTCACCGTGCAGTCAGAAGCTCATAAAAAAACCCCAACCGAAATTGAGATGCAGGAAAGAAAGATAGCAGATAACAAAATGAACACAGAACAATGCATCCATAGCAAGCACCAAAAATTGCAGGATCTCATCCATGCAAAAGTCCATCCAGAAGTAACTAACCTTCTATGCTTGATCTCCTTAACAAAATAAGGACCTAATAAAACCCCCTAGTTATTCATCAAAAAAATAAAATAAAACCCCCTAGTCAAACATGAAATTTTGTATTAGAATCACACACTACCTACGTACCACCCACTCTAATCAAGAGCTTTCATCATCCAGTACTAAGAATATCAATTAGTCACCTCACAATGGTTTCTGAAAATGAAATTCTCCAACCTTCAGAAAATCTACTGATCCAGATAACCCAAATGTAAGCATTTGGAGCAGTCACAAGGACAGTGCTATCAACTCTGGAAAAGAATAAAATCTTCACTTTACTTATAAAATAACATAAAGTTCAGAGCAACTGCATCTTTCGCCTTCTTTACATCCATCAATCAAAAGTTTCAATGTTTTACCTCCCCCAAAGAAGCCAACTGTATCTACATCTCTTAAGACAAACAACAAAAACCTAAACACTTTGTCACCAACACATTTTGTTGATTGCTACTACTCTTGATGGGAACAATGATTTTTTTCCTCTAGCTTTTGCTATTGTTGAATCAAAAAATAAAGACAGTTGGGAATGGTTTTTAGCTTGTCTAGATCATTTTGTTATTAAAGGAAAAAACCATTTACTCTGATTTCAGATCGTCAAAAGGGTTTAATAAGGGTGGTCCAGAGAAAATTTCTACCTTCAGAATGTTTTCATCGTTTTTGCGTGCATCATTTAGTTGCCAATTTCAAGAAGACGTTCAAAAATGAGACATTGAATGCTCTCATATGGTCAGCAGCAAGGAAGGCAAATATTATTGAATTTGATCATACGATGGAGTTGATTGAGCAACAAAGTGAGAGAGAGAAAGAATTATTGACAGAAGGACAAATGAGACCTGAGTTTTGGTCATTGGCACACGATGGCAATGTTTGCTTTGGTGTGTTGACCACCATTATATCTGAGAGCTTTAATAATGTTCTAAGAGGTGCAAGAAGGCTTCCAATTCAAGCATTGGTGGCAACAACTTTTCATAGATTGAATAAATATTTTGTGGAAAGACATGAATTTGCAAGTAAGATGACATCGTTCTGTACTTCCTCAGTTGATGTTTCTCTAAAAAATAAGAGGGATACAGCAAGAGCAAGTCGTGTACATCAGTACACGAATAATATGTACGAAAATTCTATAGATGATGAAAGATTGTATCAGGTTGATTTGGCAAATATGACATGTACATGCAACCATTTTCAAATGGAACAAATTCCTTGTACCCATGCCATTGCAGTGTGTGCAAAAATTAATTATGATTTTAATCAATTGTGTGGTCGTTGGTATACAATAGAGACATATAGAGGAACATATGCAATTGGATTCTATCCTCATAAAGATAAACTCTATTGGCCTAATACGGGTGTTCGAGTTGTTCCACCAATTGCAAGGAAGCAACCAGGTCGTACACATTCAGTTCGTATATGTACATAAATGGATAAAAGAGAACGTGGTACCTATTTTTATGGTACATGTAAACAATCCGGGCATAACTCTAGAAAATGTCGAAACCCGCCGGTTAAGCCCCCCCTTCGATAAACACTCCAGGAAGTAGCAATCCAAGGTGAACATTTTTATTACTCATAAAATTTAAGTATTACTATTGATAACCGTTGTTTATATTTTGGTGTTCTATATGTATTAATCAGTCATTTTAAAATTTTATATTTTGTAGCCATTCTTAGTGGAAGTTATGGTTAGTGCCCATTTGGTAACCCTTGTTTGAAGATGAGGGCACATCAGTGGTTGAGTTTCCTGATGATTCACCATTCATGTAAAGACGGGTAATAATTCTATCATTTCATTTTTATTTTTTGTTTCATTTCAATATATAGAGTACTTAGTTGAATGCATTAAGGTTTATTTTTCCTCGTTTCATGTAGCTTCAAGATTTGATCTCCTCATCTAGAAATAATCAATCAAAAGCTTGGATGGGTCCTCCGGATTTGTTTGTAGAACTTGTCCAACAGGTAAGAACTTGTCAACTTTTGAGATAATTCACTTTTAAACAGTTACATCCAATGTCTTTTCAAATCAGGTCAAACTGCTTCTTGAAATGCCTGTAAAGAAATGTGGTCTTAATGCTTGTAAGGTTTGTATTGTTTCAGGAAATGTTGGCTAGTGTTTTTTTAGCGTTAAAAATGAGAACAAATCAAAGTGGATACCAAAAGGTTGTCTTTGTGTTTTCAGTTTAATGAATTTCAGAAACTCCACAACTTCGTTTGTTTGGTAGGAAATATAAGTATATTCCCTTGAATTTGATCCTTTTAAGTCACCATGGATGAAAACCGTCTTGAGAAAATGGCTAAACATCAAAACTAGAGCCGATGAGTTTCATTGCGATAACATTGTAAAAAGTGAGTACTCTCTCTCCCTCTTTTTGTAATGGAAGTCGCGCTAGTTTTATGGTCCCTCACTTTCATGCGTCAATGTGCTTTTCCTTTTTCAGAATAGAGAAGGAAGAGTTGTTCCGACAAAGACCGATACGTTTATCTAAATGAAGAAATTTCAAGAAAGGCCCTTTGTTATAATCAGACAAAAGAGTGGAATGAGAATTTTAATATTTTTTGATATTTTGATGTAAAATTATTTATTAATATTCGATTTTCCATTGATCATATTTAGAGTTTTCAAATTAAGAAAAAAAGATTGAAAACTGTGGGCAGATTGGTAATGGGTGGATAGACTCGTAGACAGACCAGGATGACTTTGTAGATTATGCACGGAGTCATGCAATGATATCAGATGAGAGTTACAGGGAGATTTTAATTTTTCTCTTATTGATGAAACTACTCGGCTGAAGGATGACTCTAATGATGAGGAAAATGAGCATTATAATGATGAATGAGCTAGGTACCTTTGGCTATTGAGACTTGAGACAACTTTTAAACTTGTTGAATGCATAATATTATCTTGCCAAATAAATTTTATGTTGGGTTTGCTTTACAGCTTGAGTCTATTTGGTTCGTCTTCTATGACGTTTGTTAGAAAAACTGGATGTGCTATAACTTGGTTCAAGAAATGTAATTTCAGTCTTTTGAAGCCATGTCAAATATGTTGGGACGCCATGACTCCCATTAACGATCTGTTTGACGTCATTGTATAATATTTACTTTCTCTTGTACCTTGACCACAATTTAACATTTTTTGTTTCAATGCTTCTATCATATTTTAAATATTCATATAGTGTTTAGTTAATAAATATTTTAAATTAATAATAAAAGGTGTTGTAAGATTTTTAATTAACTAATGCATTTTTTAATAATTTATTATTTATTAAATAAGGTCATAAAAAGTATACAAATAAATTGTATTTTTAAACTCAAAAATATATTTGTTGTATTTTTTTATTTTTAAATATTTTAAATCCATAGTAAATGGGAAAGAGTTAGATTTTTTCAATTTATAAATATTTTAAATTTCTAAATATTATTATTTTTTAAATAAGGTGATAAAAGTATACAAATAATTTTTATTTTTAAACTCTAAAATAAATTTTTTGCATATTTTTTTAGTTTATAAATATTTTAAATCGATAATATATGGGTAAAACTTAAGAGTAAGATTTTTTAAATTTATAAATATTTTAAATCCATAATAAATGGGTAAGAGCTAGATTTTTTCTATTTATAAATATTTAAATTTGTAAATATTATTATTTTTTAAATAAGGTGATAAAAATATAAAAATAAATTGTATTTTTAAACTCTAAAATAAATTTTTTTATTTTTTTTAATTTATGAATATTTTAAATCGATAATATGTCTATAAGACTTAAGAGTAAGATTTTTTCTCTTTATAAATATTTTAAATATAATTATTTTACTTATTTTATTTTATTTTTAAAATATAAAGCAATAAAAAGTGTAACAATTATTTTTAATTAATAAATATTTTAATTGATATTAAATGGTGTTAAATAAGTAAGAGTTATTTTTTAATTGTTTATTAAAAAAAAAATTTTTTTTATTTTAGATATAAGGTAATAAAAAGTGTATTTGATTTTTTTATTTTTTTTAAATTATTCAAAATTTTATCATGTAATGACGTGTCAGATGATGTGGCAACCTTTGTGTTCATATGCAGTTTCGCACTGATGATGGGGTGACACATAAGCAGTCAAAGCTTACGTGTCACCATTGACTGTCTACATTTACAATGGACCGGTCAAAGTTCAGTAATTTTGCAAATAAGTTGAGGTGGTTGTTTTTATAAATAAATTTTTGAAACTGGTATTTTGGTAAAAAAACCCTCCATTTTACCCATCGGATTGTTTTGATCTCCTTGCTCTAACGAACTACTTTGAATCAAACAGGAAGCATTACCCATTCTATCTGTCGATGAGAATGGTTACAGAAAAAGTAAGGACCAAGAGAAAGGGATTACAGGGATCTAACTTAACAACAGAAACTTCGTAACCCAGATTTGTTGAGAACAAGCAGCCACCAAATTTTCTTCACATATGCATGGGTACTCCCCCTTGTCTTGAACAGCAGCAAAAAAGAATTCAAGGTAGAGAGGACCTGAAACTCCCTTCCTTTTCACCTCAAGTTGAAGAAAACGAAAAGCCCGATTCGCACAACGCTCACACCCACTTTTAATCCCTTTCGTCTTCTCTCGATTCAAGCAGTCGTTCATGTCATCTGGACCTCTCCCCTGCCTGTCTTCGGCATTGTCGAAGGGAACTCCTCCACGTCGAACACGGAATTGTGCTTCGAGTTCTCGAACCTCTCCCCATCTCCCCAAAGAGCGTACGCCTCCTCGCCGTGGATGGCATCGTCTCCGACTTGCATGTCCTCGTCAGAGAGGCGGAGGGGCACTATCAATCTAATCAGAAGGCAGATCAAGCTGGTCATGACGACGTTGACCGTGACAATGAAGAGAATCCCACCGAGTTGGAGACCCATTTGGCGGAATCCTGCCGAGGTCCTGCCGGTTTGTAGCCCGTAAGCCAAGCCAATGTACTTGGGGCTGTCGCCGAAAAAGAGGTGGTTGAGCCTTGGCTCGGCGAAGAATCCGGTGAGAATGCCGCCTAGGCTGCCGGCGACGGCGTGGGTGTGAAACACCGCCATGGTGTCGTCCACCTGCATCAGGAACTTGATATTCTTGTGTAGGACCATCATGGTGTACCATGGGATGCTTCCGGACATCACGCCCATGATTATAGCTGCCCAACCTTGCACCAGTCCTGATCTCACGGATAACCCATTTTTCCAATCCGTCAATCTCAACTTGAAGACTATAAAAGTCGTTTAAAAGGCTCATTAACTTTTTCAGTTTACCTGCTGCTGGAGTGATGCAAACGAGGCCGGTGATCATGCCCTGTACTGCACCGATGACGGACGGCTTGCCGAAGAAGAGGATGTCGAGAAAGAGCCAGACAAGGAGGCTGGTGGCGGCGCAGACGTGAGTGTTGATAACGGCTAGAGAGGCGTCAATATTGGCAAAATAAGGATCTCCGCCATTGAATCCTGTCCAACCCATCCAAAGCAGGCCGGCGCCGGCAAGCATGAGAATGATATTGTTCGGCGGGAATCTCTCCCTGTCCTTGGTCAGCCTCGGACCTACCTGTTTGTTTTGGTATTCAACAAGTATTAGAGAGTAATAAATAATTCGCGGAGTTTATTTGAACCGGACCCATCTGGCCCTAGACCGGACCTAATCCGTCTCTCACCATGCATGCAGCTTGAAGCTTGTGAGGTTCTTACCCAGTATGCAGCCGTGAATCCGGCAATGCCAGACGAGAGGTGGATGACGTATCCACCGGAGTAATCCATGACTCCGGCCTTGTAGAGGAACCCGTCCGGACACCAGAGACTGAAAGCTCCAATGGTGTAAGAGAAAGTAAGCCACAACGGAACAAATAGCATCCAAGCATGGAAGTTCATCCTCCCCAGGAGAGCGCCGGCGATGAGGATCAACGTGATGGCCGCAAAACAGAACTGGAAAAACACCATGGTGGCAGTGGGGAACATACCAGCGAAAGCCTGGCCGAGGAGGAATTTCTGGTCAAGGGCGACATCGGGGCGGCCCCAAAAGTGGACCAGCTTCTTTCCGAAGGACATCTGGTAGCCCCACCCCACCCAGCAGACGAGGACGGCAGCGAAGGCGTAAAGAGCCATGAACGCCGAATTGACGGCCCATTTCTTCTTCACGATGGAGCCGTAGAGGATGACCAACCCTGGCACGCTCTGTAGACCTACTAGCGTCGCTGCCACCATCTGCCATGCGTTGTCTCCCTTGTTCATCCATTCGGGGCTTGCCTCGGACGGGGCGAGGTTGGAAGGAAGGTGGAAGACGGGCGTAGCCATTGTTACAGAGACAGACAGAAAACAGATCGGAGGTGATGGTGGTGGCGCCTGCTGGCTCAATGTTCTTGATATATAAATCTTCTCTAATGAAAGTAGTCATGGTCTGCTTGCAGTTGTATATATAGTATAAACTTGGGACATTTACCAAAATTTATTTAGCTTAAATTTAATTTGACAATTAAATTTGAAAGCTGGGTATTTATTTAATTAATTTTTTTTCGAATATTTTGATAAATGTGATATCGTCTACGTTATTTCTTTTCTCGCCGGAGAGCTGAGTTGCCGTTGGCCAATTCCACCAAATTTGGCCCTTACTGTGCGGTCATCGAACATTTTTGAGCAACAGGATCTAATCCGTGTAAATTTCTCGACGGCCTAGGACTCACTGAGCTGCCAATTTTGTCTTCTTCACAGTTTTGGCGGAATCTTCAACGTTTAAATCGATGGAATCCAAAATTGTCTTCGGTTTGCCACCCCAATTGATACCAACAATGCTTCTTTCTCTTCTCCAAATGCGGAAACTGTTTCAGTAACTGTTCACAGCTTGGCCGTACTGATCTGTGACCATGCTTTCTTTCTAAGCAAATTCCTAGAGATTGGAGTTCTATAATACTGAAAAAGGTGTCTTCTTTGATCGTTTCATTCATCATATCATAATCGAACAGTTGTTCTAAAAGGCGAGGATGACTATGTCATTAAATAATAAATTATGAAATACTCTGGAGGATTGAGCAATATTCATATTAGAGCTTCTTGAGAAGGCGCTGACTTTCATTTAATAATTCGGGAAGATCGATCGAAAGCTTTAAGGATGAGCAATCCTTTCTGGGCGACGTTTCTCTCTCTGGTCAGAACAGTTCAGTTTCATTGCTGTCCTCAGCTGACCCTTTAAATTTTCAGATATTTCCACAAGAACCATCTAAAAAAACAAAAACATCTTATTCAGTATAGTTCTTGATTGGAATCATGAGGTTTCGATTACATCCTGATACTTCTACTATGCGTTCTTCTCCTAATTACAGAATAGCTAACAACTCGCGTTAACGCTATGCAAACCACCTCATGAGCGGCCCCGGAGGAGGCATAATCTTCCCGGCGGCTCGGGAGGACAAATATCAGGCGGGTTCTTGGGGGCAGAATTTCTGGTGTCTCTGGCGGCACGACATCTGGTGGAGGTTTGGGTCTGGCAGGAGCCGGCCGTAAAGGAATAGGCGGTTCAGGAGACTCCGGTCCATGGCCCGGAAACGGAGTTCGAGGTACGGTGTTAGGGACATTTTCCGGCGAGACAGATCTGACTTCTGGCTCTGTTTGAATACCTGTGATCTCATCTGGGGCAGTTTCGGGTATGGACGGCCGTATCTCCGGTGGCATTCAAATTCCAGGAACCTCCGGCGGACTCGTCGCTATTCGGAGTGGGTACGACGGTCTACCGGAACGGGAGAGCGAGAGGAACTTGGCGCTTCGGTGGTGACCATTGTTCTTGCGTGATGAAACTGGCAGCCATTTTGAGGAGCGAGACTGTGAAATCGAACACAGAGATATTGATCTCTTCAGATGATTGAGGGTGGAGAAAGAGAAAGCCATTTTCATTTCACGGTCACTCTTTCGATTCTTTTTTCCCGGCATTCTGTGCCGTTTTGATCTTAAAATTCTTGTTGTTGGTAATGGAAAGAGAAAGGATTCCTTAGCTCGACACGTGTTCAACTCGTCATCTTAATATACCGCGTGGCTGTAAGTTGGGAGCGGTAAGAGTCGTAAGACCATTTGTTTGTTTATTATCATTTTGAAATATTTTAAAATATAATTTTTTCGAAAATTTAAACTTTAGAAAACATTAAAACTTAAAAAATAAGTTTTTCATTATTTAATAAAAATTAAGTTCTTATTGTTTACTTCTTATTTTTAATCTTATTTTAATATTTATAAAAATTAATATATTTCTATGCAGGCCAAAATAAAATTCATAAATAATTTTTATTTTATTTTCTTATTTTTTTAATATTTTAAAAAATTTACCTATTTTAGGAGGTTATTAGTTTTTTGTTTTTTCCAATTTTTAGGAGACAAAACGAGGTACTAGTCATGAGCAGGGTCCCACAATGTCACATTGGTGGGATTCTCGGGTCCCACACAATGTTTCCTTCGCAAATCGCAGCTCCTTGTTTGCTTCCGTGGAAGGGTACTGATTGAGCAGCAGACTGCTGCTAGCAACCACAAGTCCTTCCCCGCTTTGTTAGCCACATTTCCTCTCATCTTCTCTATTTTCTGCTGCTCTTGTTCTCTTTCAATCTTCATCTTCTGTACTTGAGTTGCATTTCATAGACTTCTCAGTCGTTCTAGGGAAAAAGGATTCAACTGGTAAGTTCAGTTCACTTGTTTTTGTATTTTTTGCGGGATGTGGAATCATTTCTCTGTGGATTTAGAAAGTTTGGGCTTTCAGCTCCTGTTTCCGTCTTGTTTTTTCTCAGTGATCTCGGTTGGGGTGGAAAAATCTTTGAATTTCGCTTATCCTGTTTCAGCTCGCATTTCAAGTTCTACTGATTGTAGAATATGCTTTAACGTTTTTTTTTGTTTCATCTCTTATTTTCACTTACTGCTGCTACGGAACTGCTCGCTAAACTCTGGTTTCAGTGTACTGTTTTGCTCGCTCCATTTTTGGGTAATTGGGTTTATTTAGGCAGCAGAGTTCAGAACAAGTGCTCTAGCCCCTAAGTTTATGCTCTAGAAATACTGGCTTTGGGGTTCGCCCATTATGTAGACTGCCTTCTGGTGTTGATCATGAAGAAACCCTTGACCCCAATTGCAGAGATGAAATGAGTTCGCCTATAACTTTTTGTTTTGTCGATCCTTCTTCAACATATTTCTTACTAATTCTTCGGTCGAGTAACAAAAAGAATCGTTTATGCGCTCGTGACCACTTTTTTCCATTTGTGGGTGCTTGTAGATGTTCAGAAATGTAAGTGGAGTTACTAGCTAAAATTTTCCATTTCTTTTTTTCGCTCGCTCACCAAACAGTTGAAAGAAGACAACGTATTGCTTTTCTGATTTTCCCCCTCCGTCACTAAATGGCGTCATCCGTGTTCAATGGTGCTGAGACTCTCACTCTTATCCGCGGGAAGCATTCGAACAAGCTTGGTTTTTTGCAGTCTGATTTCCAAGGAAGATGTTTTTCCCAGATGGGTTTGGTTTCCTACGGTGGGTATTCTAGGGGGAGGACCCTAGCTCCCAAATGCAGTTTGTCATCCTCGAGGCCAGCTTCTCAGCCTAGGTTCATACAACATAAAAAGGAAGCCTTTTGGTTTTATAGGTTTCTCTCCATAGTTTATGACCATATAATAAATCCCGGACACTGGACTGAGGACATGAGAGACGACGCTCTTGAGCCAGCTGATCTCAGTGATCGAGATATGATAGTGGTTGATGTAGGAGGTGGGACTGGCTTCACTACTTTGGGAATTGTCAAGCATGTTGATGCAAAGAATGTCACTATTCTTGACCAATCCCCCCACCAGCTTGCCAAGGCCAAGCGGAAGGAGGAACTCAAGGACTGCAAATTTATTGAAGGTGATGCTGAAGATCTTCCTTTCCCAACTGACTATGCAGATAGATACGTATCCGCTGGAAGGTAATTTATGTGTTACTTGATTTCTGAATTTGGTAGGATTCTTTACCATGTTTATCTGTTTAGTGGATCTTGATGCCAATTTTTCCTCAATGATCTGTTTGTTGGCGAGGTTCAGGTTCAGTTATTTGTAGTTTAAGATATGACTATATCATTCATTTTACCTTTGGTTATGAGCAAATAACCTAAGTATTTGAAAGTGAAAGAGACCTCCTTTTCCAGAGGCAGTCTTACCCTTTTTCTCTCCCCTGATTAATTCCAATAAACATTTTTTGAACTGCTATTGTCTAGTTGTTCAGGTTACTATGTGATTATTCGTTTTACTCATTTTAATTTTAGGTTAATTTCTCTTATCCCCCTGAATTTCACAAATCATTGCACCCAACCACTCTCTTATTTGATTATTTGACAAAGAGATGACAAATCTACTCTCACTTTAATTTATTTTACAATGATTTTTTTCAAAATTTTAAAATTAAAATAAGAAGGGGGTGGACCTCTTCCCCTCCTTCCCTCCTGCTGTCAAGAGGAAGAGAGGAGGATGGGCCCTTTCCCCTGAACCATGGCAGGCAGCGACCCGCCACTGTGCAGGGGGAGAGGGGAGGATAGGCCCTTCCTCGTCTATATTCTCTGTAACCTTCTCTGTTTACTGAAAAGGAGGAGGACAGGACCTTCCCCCTCCCTCTGCATGGTGTGGGCAACTTTTGCTTAGTCTCCCTTGTGGTTTTGAGTCCTAAGGTATTACGAGCATATATGTTCGGTCTCCCCCCCTCAGCTTGCATGTCAGAAGGTCTGCAGACTGCTGCCATTCTGGCCGGTATCCACCCATTTCACTCCCAGATGAGGAAGTCGTGGCCTCCTCCCTTCCTCCCAGAGTAGGAGGGAGGGAGGGTTTTTTTTTTCATTTGTTGTTAATTTTTTTAATAAAATAAGTAATGATTTTATTGGTGAATATTAATAATGGTAGATTTATCAACTTTTTGAAAAAAAATCAAATAAAGGGAAAGTGTAATGATTTTTTAATCCAAGAGTGTGAGAGTAATTTACAAATTTGTGAAGGTTTTGATAATCTCAACCCTTGTTATTTCTATTATTGTGCAAGATTAACACAATTTAGGAAGACACACAAAAAGGAAATTTATTAAACTTGATTTTCATGCTTAATCCCCAAACCAGAACTTTTCTAGGCTGCGTTAACCTAGGCTGGTGGACTCATTGTATTGTCAAAACCTGAGTTTGATATATGATATCTGTTATTCTGAAGAAAGTCTTTAAAAGGAATTTCTCTTCATTTCCCACTTTAAGTTTTCCATTTTACTAAAAACCGATATGAATGTGCTTTGCAAGAAGATCAGACCATCTTTATTCTTGGAAGCAAATTCAATCAGCGAAAAGAAAATAGTAAATGTGAAAGCTAGTGAGTGTAGGGACCCCTCATTGCCCCCTTTTTTCGAGTGTAATGAGTGCTTTATTCTCACGGATGCAGTGTGCATGTACATCAGTAAGGCTTTTCAGTCATAAGCGTTCACTGAAACTTTTGTTTGGATCTGTGTTCTCAGCATTGAGTACTGGCCGGACCCTCAAAGGGGGATCAGGGAAGCTTACAGGGTCTTGAAGCTTGGTGGTAAAGCCTGTCTAATTGGTCCTGTATACCCAACATATTGGTTGTCACGCTTCTTTGCTGATGTCTGGATGCTCTTTCCAAAGGAAGAAGAATACATAGAATGGTTTGAAAAAGCTGGATTTAAAGATGTGAAGCTCAAAAGGATTGGCCCCAAATGGTATCGTGGGGCTCGTCGACATGGCCTCATCATGGGCTGCTCAGTGACAGGTGTGAAAAAGGCATCAGGGGATTCTCCTTTGCAGGTAGGCATATTTATTCGTTCAGGAGTTAATTTGCTTCATGTATTGAAAGCATTTTCTAGATGGAATTTCCTTATATGGTTTTGCTTGGTTTCTCTCATGGTTTTGAGTTCTAAGGTATTTTGAGCTTGATTGGCTTTTAAAATGTTGAAAAATAGTACATTTTCGAAGTCTATTTCTAGCAAATTTGACTAGTAAATCCCTAGTTGATGCAGATGTGACATTATCAGGTTTACTGAAACCAACTTAATAAGGGTTTGATTGCAAGTTGCTTGACATCTTGTTAGTCTCATAAGAAGAAGTTAGACTGTCTATTAGTATGATACATGACGTACAATCTACCATCGGTTTCAGCCACTTAACTTCCTAGAAATATGTAAATCTTTGGTATGGTAACCAATGCTGCATGGTGATCTTAGATGTTCTACTCTAAGGTATATATGAAGACATAGAAGAACCAATCAGTTGCAACATGAAGACATTTTTCTCCCGAAAACATTTGACAATTTACTTCTAAACCCTTGGATCTAGTATTCGGCATCCTCTTCCTTTTTGTTTTAAGGTTTACTTGTGGTGGATCATGATCTCTGCTCTCCTAGCAAAGAGGTTACTGTGATCGGATTTGGATGACATTGTCTGTGTAATCCAATTCTCTTATCATTTGAGAAAACATTTTGGAGCATCCACCTTATTGCAACATCCATCACTTGGTTAAATTATATTAAATTTAATGGCAGGAGCTCAGTAGACCGGGTAACAGTCAATCCTCGTACTACACAAATAATTAACTCATGCCAATATATTCAAAGATGTCTATCCCGATACTTGGAACAATGGTTGCTCTGTGTCCTCCAGTTTGTCTTCTTAGCAAATAGTTCACTAATGACCACAGCCATATTTATTTACAAATTCACATATTCGAATGCTGCTGCTAATGTTACTAAATCTAGCTTGCTTAACACTCCTACAACAACCATCTCTGGGTGCATTCTTACACTATTATATGAAATTTAAGATGCAGGAATTGAGAAGGCTATGACTATCAGTTTTCATAACAGAAGAATTGAACCTTACCAATACACCTCAAAAAAGGAAGAGACAAATGAAATTACTTTGATCTCCTTAACAACTGGAAACCCATGAGCTTTGAAAGGCTACCATTAGTATCTCCATGGAACATATTGAATACTGATCTAAGAAACAAATACAATGCTTACGAGGTAGAGTAGGAAGAAGGTTTATATTGGTTGATGGGTCCAAAACCAGCTAAGCAGAAGTGTAGGTATTTGTTCATTTTTTACAATGACAGTTACATTCTTCCTCCCCAATCCAAGAATTATCTGTAAGAACTGAATAAGCTCCGTGAAATTTGCATTTTTCTTCCATCAATGCTAATGATCTCTTTTTCTGGGTGCATTCACAGCTTGGTCCCAAAACTGAGGACGTGAGCAAGCCCGTGAACCCATTTGTGTTCCTCCTGCGCCTCATCCTCGGTGCCATGGCTGCTACCTATTATGTGCTGGTGCCCATTTACATGTGGCTCAAAGATCAAGTAGTTCCCAAAGGCAGGCCAATCTGAAAGCAGAAGATCAGAGAAAGCTGAATAGATGAACCAAAGCCAAAAAGGGCAGGCTCTGGTCTTCCCACCATTTTCATTCCGGTGTAACCGCAAGAAACAGCTTTTGTTAAGCCATCTCTGTAGCGTTCATCTTGTTCAAGTCACTTCTACTGATGACACTCCAGTTACATCTTCTAGGAATTATGTTTCAAGCAGCAGTATCATGTGTCTTGTGAGATATGCAATCTCAGCCCAATGTTATCTTGATCCGAAGACGGCCAAGCTCAGCTTCACCACTAAGATCAACCTTCTAAAAACACTCTTTTGTAAACATTTCTGTAGAGTCGATTTAAAAAACAAGTAAAAAAAACAAAAAAATTAAAATTTTGACTCCTTCGTCGTTCACCGACTCAGTCTATGAACTCTGTCTCCATCTCGTTCCACCAAAACCCATCGAATTCAATCCCAGCTTAATTTAAAGAGACGGAGCCACCTTGACTGGTGGCAGACGCTGTGAATTAAGTCCAGACCGGGGTTCTTAAAGAAGCAGAAGGAAAGAGATACGAGTAGGCGGATGCGCTCGTCTTACGTCCAGCTTATGTGGCTTTTCCAGATGTTGGGTCCAGGAATATACCGTATCAAGATTCTTTAATTATTTTTTTATAAAAATAATTCATTTTTTAATTTTTAATCTTATCTTGTTTGATAATTTTTAAATATATATATATATATATATTTTACCGGTTTATTAGCAAGTGATTGGGCATATAATTTATTTAAACATTTGTGAGAAGACCCTTTTTGTAGTCCGGCCCGGTTTTATAATACCAACTCCGTCAACCGGTAATTTAACTGTCCGTTGGGTCATATATATCAGCCCAGGGTCAGACCCGGTTTTACATGCGCATGTGGACGGTGAATTTTAGACCAGGCAATTGGAATTTTTTGAAAAAACGGGAAAAGCAATTCCGGTGCATCGACAGACTCAGTAGATAAAAAAAGCCAGAAATAAATAACTACAGAGACCAAAAAGAAGAACCGAAGAAGCCATCCCCTGTTCTCCTTTCCGTTTATTTATCCTTACCTTGGTTAACACGCGAGAATTAAACTCCTGGGAGCAATTCAATTGGAAAAAAGAAGCTTAAAAATGGACATTTGACTGTCGCTTTTTTCTTCCTATTTATTAGACAAATAATTCGCCCTACAAAAGGCCCTTAGAGGACAGGCTTCTGTGCATCTTCATCCTCTTTCGGAGTCTCCTCGTCTTCCTGCTCTCTTTTCCCTGCAACTCTGCGAATTCGTTTCCACTTTTCTTTTTTTCTCGTCGTTGTGCAGTCATGGCTGATGGTTTGACTAGAGAACAGACGGAGGAGTTTCAGGAAGCCTTTTGTTTGTTCGATAAGGACGGTGATGGTAATAATACTCTGCTCGGTGACTGCCTTCTATTTGTTTAGTTTTTCCTTTTTGCTTTTTGATAAAAACCGATGGGTCTGTGATCGTGGGTGGAATCGCGGAAAGATGGATTTTGTTTGTTCGAGGTTTGGAAGCACTGGGTATGTTTACTATGAAGAGATTTATGGTGTAAAATGAATTGGCTTTTGCTTGGAGATGATAAAATTCTTTTTGGGTTTGTTGGGGTTGATGGCTTTGTCATGTTTTCACCTCATCGAATTCTTTTCTTTCTTTTTTGTTGATGTTTGAGGATAGAATAGGAGTTTTTATTGGACTTCTCTTTGGAGGTTTTGATTTTTGTTACTTTGCTGATATGGGTATTTCGTTTCGTTGCAGGTCGCATCACTATTGATGAACTAGCCACTGTTATCCGTTCGTTGGGTCAGACCCCGACAGAAGAAGAGCTCCATGATATGATTCGGGAGGTCGATGTCGATGGTAATGGAACCATCGAGTTTGGAGAGTTTCTGCATCTCATGGCGAGAAAAATGAAGGTACAGAGAGAACAGAAACCCTCCGTGTGAAATATGAATGCCATAAACCAGCTCTATAAGATTATTGTCCGACAGGTAGCGTTGGTGTGCATGGAGTTTCAAAATTTTCAAACGAAACGTCCGAAGTCTTTAACTGCTGAAAACGTTGATTTGGGTTTTTCATCAAATTAGCGATCTGTTGATTGGGCAGTTGTTTGCTTCTATCCTGTCAAGGAAAAACCTACTCCTTTTGACTTTTGTTTTTTTTTTTTTAATTTCTTGCAGGAGACTGACGCGGAGGAGGAGCTGAAAGAAGCCTTCAAAGTGTTTGACAAGGATCAGAATGGTTTTATCTCTGCTAATGAGGTAAACTTACTAGTTTTTCATGACAGAAAGAAGAATCTGTTCTTCTTTGAAGGAGGGGATGAAACTCCTCCACAAAGTGCAATTATTGAGGCCTCTTATATCTATTTCTCTTAGGTGGCTGGTTGACTTCTGTGTTCAGTCATGAACAATTACAGGAATTAATCAATCTTCCTTGTTGAAAATTAAACTCATAAATGGGTTTTCGTTCAAGAGCTTTTTGAGATTGACTTGAACCATTTTATTGCAGTTGAGGCATGTGATGATCAATCTTGGGGAGAAACTGACTGATGAAGAGGTGGAGCAGATGATTAGGGAGGCTGACATGGATGGTGATGGGCAGGTCAACTATGAAGAGTTTGTGAGGATGATGATGACTGTTTAGATCAGATCCCTGCAACAAAATTCAGATAGAATCACCATTCCATTTCATTCCCTTTTTTACTTTGTAGATTGATCTAGTCACTGTATCTTTGATAGTCTGAATCCCACATTACCAGTTGAAGTTGTATTATCTTGTAATTTTGGAATCCATCAAAGAAATACACAACTAGGAAAGATATCTATATCTTTATTCATTTTCATTTCAGTTTTCAGAGGAATCATGAGCGTTCAATACTTTTCTCATCAACTTGGCAATCCGCAACTTCTGTAAACAATTGATACGATACTGATATATTTTTATATTTGATCTTTTTTTTGTAATCTGTTGTAGTAGACATTTAATATGGTACGAATTTGTAGTATATCAATATATTGTTTTGGATGATACGCGATACTGATCCGAGCACCCAAGAAGACTTCAAGCATCACCAACAGTCTTGTTCACAGCAGTGGTTTCGTGCCTCTGTAATAAGCCGACAACAGTGATGACTTCCCTAAGATTTGGTGGTTTAGACTTCACCGAGATGCTTCTTTTGATTGCAGAATCGTTGCACATGGAGGAGATTTTCTCATTCGTTACTGCCTCCTCCCGACGTTCCCTTTTTTATGCTCTGGGTGTTAGAACTTTTGTTTCTGCAATGGAGACCTTTATGACCAGTTCGTCCTCGCTAGGGTGGCTTCCTTCTTGCCCCGAGGTTTCGTTTTCACGGCAACGGGTTGAAGGAAGGTTTGACTCGGAAAGAAGTCTTCTATGGTAGGTTCCCAGGACAGTGGCATCGAAACGAAACCTGTCTGCTCTTCTGATTTTAATTTAACATGCGAGCAGGAGATTCCTGAACGAAATTGAAGTGGAGGCGTAAAATAGTATAAAAAAAGAATTGAAGGGTTCCCTTGTATAATTAATCTTCCTCTTGCACAGAATCCTTCTTCTCTGCTTCCTCGTCTTCTTCGTCTGTTTTCCCTGCACCTGCAAGTTGGGAGTCCATTTTCCCTTTTTCCCGTCTCTTAGGCAGTTATGCGGAAGTTTGACATGTGAACCACGATTATTGGATGCTCATTTGTGAACTCAGATGAGGATAGTGATGGTAACGATACTCTGCTCATTTTACATTAGATATTAGACTGTTCATCTTCTTTGTGTTTTATTTTTTCACAAGTAAAGTTTATTTACTTGTCTGTTTGTCTTCAATTATCCCAATGGTAATGTTGATAAAATTATCAAATTCTATCAGCTCTTATCTTTATCTCTATCACCCGAAACATCTTACTAGCCACGAAATCCAATTCTTGTTTCAAAAGTCTCAAAGTTTTCTCTTGATTACTTGCAATATATTTTGTAGAATTGTCGTCCCAACAACACAAGGTCCACACAATTACATACTGAAAGAGCTAACAAGCTACCCATTCAGCAACAAATTAGAATTCAGGTTTTATCACATACACTAGCTAGTTGCTGCTTGCATGTCTTCCACAACTTTGCAATCACCACATAAAGCACAGTTAGGAATAATACATGTGAAAACACTCAAGACACGATGGATTATTTAAAGACCCACGACATACCTCAATGCAGAGAAGACAATTGGTTGTGAAGTTGAGATTTCTACACAAGCCACACAAGTTATTCACCAAACAGAGAAACGAGATAGCTAATATACTACCAGTTCAGCCCTAGGCTGGAACTGGTTCACGCACAGCGCCATTGCCGGAGGAGATCAAACCCTCATAGTACTCAACCAAGACTTTCCACCCACCAGGGCACATAAATCCATCTGGAGGGTTCTCTTTGTTCTTTGCAAGGGTACGCATCTGGAGAGAAAAAAATTGTTCAACCTGACTGTCCATATCAAACATAAAGTAGCTAACAAAAAAAGAAACAACATGGACAGGAGAGGATTACCTTTGTCCCAGATATGAACAGGAAATCCTGGGGCCTGGCTGGATCAAAGAAGGCCATTTTCATTTTGGTCTTGTCATAAGCAGCTACCTGTGTTGATACGCCGATGCGAATACAATATCAATCTAAATGAGATTGTGAAAAAAAAAAATTTAAGTGCCTGGGCAAGTGAAATTACCCTGAAAGGGAGGATATTAAGCCTCTCGAGTCCTGGGGCCATACTGAGTACCATTTTCCCATGATCAGCATTATAGATGTCTCGCTTTTCAGTGGGATGGCCCATGCCAGCTGGGTCTCTGCCAACAATATAGAAGTTTGCCCCTGCGTTTATCCGTGCCTTTGCATGCCACTGAACCTCAGTAGGGCCAGCATAATGCATGGGAGATGGGAAGATTGCAACAACTGTTGTCTCTGGGTTCAGCACACCCTCTTCAAGCACCTGAAATATTTTTCAGTAGAAAACTATATGTCATGAATGGCATAAGAATCATTTGTTAATATAAGATGAGGTGAAAATTTTGTTCTGTGCAAGTTGATGAAATTCTGACAAGTTCCTGCGTAAAGGTGCCTGTTTGTCCACACCCAGTTTTTGTCGGAACACGAGCTTTCTGTTTCTAATAATTCAGTCAAACTTGTTTCAGTGTTAAGAGACTCAACATAGTCTAAGTGTGGTTACAGGAATAACTGTTTGATATCCTATTATGTGGTGCCATTTGTGGAGTTCCAGTAGACAAAAGATCTTCAAATATTATGATTTAAAAAAAAAAAAGACAAAAAGACACAGATAAATAGTTAAATTTTAACATGAAATGGTACATAACTTAAAAGGATGGCCAGGTTTTCAGTCCTACCAATACTTGGATCAAAGCCAATTCAGGGTGGACATAGTTCATGTGAACTGATATTGTTCTTTTCCCAAGTATTTGAGTAGAAGAAAATTTTCAAATGAAGTGTTCTTACCAACCTTCTCATGTTGCTTCATTCTCCAACTCAGGGGTATGTCATCTGCTTTTGTGTAGCCTCCCAAGGGGTGAAGCAAGAGGACCGGGTTCTTGTATCCCATCTCAAGAAGTCGCCTACGGGTATCAGTCATAAGCAAAGCATGCCCATTGTGCACAGGGTTGCGGAGCTGGAAAGCAAATACTGCATCAGCATTACGCCTAGTAAATTCTTCCCGGAGTTCAGCAGGAGAGAGCCGGTATTGATCGAGACCATCATTGTACTTTATTGATTCTATAACCTCTAAGTCACCGCCAATAAACCAGTCTCCAGCATGTGTTATTGTTTCTTCAACATATGGTAAGCCTGAAGCAGTGGTTCCCCATGTTCGGGCTATTCTTTCTTCTTTATTGTGCTTGTAAATCTCAATGCTGCAATGATCAAGCATAAAAAAGAAAACTACTAGATTTTTATCAAGATCTTGGTGATAAGAAAGTGCATAATTTCTTCTTTATTTGTTTGAGCTAGTTGATTATCTTGGAAAGAAGTTTAAAATTCACTACTAGAAGCTAATGACAGTGATATCAACATGTACAGGCACTCTTAAATGGAAATGAATTCCTTTCAAAGTGCAGTACCAATGACAATGTGAGCTCTTGGCGTATAGATCATCTCGATTATGGCCAACACCATTCCGCCAGACATACGTACCATTGCATTTTTCGATGATTGTCAAAGCCCTCTATCAATGCCAGGAAACAAATGGAGAGAACTATAGAAAGAACGTTGACTACAGTCTGTCTTAACAAAAAGTGTTTTGAGAAACAAAGTATTTGACGATATGTTAAAAAGAAAGTTCTTATGCAACAACAAACCATCCAACCAAGTTCTTAAAGTAGCATAATGTCCAGTAGCTAAGTAAAGTCAGGCTTCTACAGAAACACCAGGATGACATAGAAAAATTGACAACTTCTTCAAAAGAAATAAACTCATTTCACCAGGTACAGCCATCTTCAGCTAAGAAATCTACTCTTAAGAACTCTCCAGTCAAAGTTTTCACGATACAATGACTACTAAAGCCCCAAGGAGCACTGTACAACGAATACCACAGGAGAAACTCAGTTGTGCCTAGTGTTAGTCATTAAAAAAAGCATACAAAAAAATAGAAACCGAAATTCTATTCCTAAAAACAAGGGAAGTCGGAACCTTCAGCATTCCTAAAAGTTTGCCTCCATATCTCAATCTGTATAGACATATATCATGAATGAAAAGAAAATCATATAAAAGTGGCCTTTGACCTTACTCTCTCAAAATCGCGATTGGTTGATCGCGAGAATCAACAAGGGCGACTTTGCTGGCCTCCCCGATTTCCCGCTTCTGGGCATCGTCAATGGCCAGAACAATCGGCACCGACATGTTGACGCGTGAACCGTCATCCAGCAGGAGTGAGTTAAAATGAAGTGTTTGGAGGAACTCGGATTCTCTCATGAATCCGGATAGGGGACTAGCCCATCCTTCGCTGAGTACATGCACCCATTCAAGGTCGATCCTAGATAGCTTGATGCGCGGCACAGACAACGCTTCCCGGCGCTTCTGGTCCCGCAGCGGCTTGTCCACCACAAGGTCCACCAGCTTTCCCCCATCCGGCTCGATCAAACCCGCCGAAACCCAGAAGCTCTTCCCACCCCAATTTGCTTTCTTCCCCAAAACGGGAACCCTGACGGCCGAATTGAAATGGGTCTTCGAGGTCGGGTTCTGCAGAGCCGGAGCTCTGCACAGAAAGTTGCTTATGGACGCCATTATTGGCTGCGGTTAGAGCTCCTTGTGCCAAGGGATTATAAATGTCAAGCTGAGGGCCATTCCAGGAATAAAATATTTGAATTTCGGTTGGCGTGACATGGCGTCAGCAGACACAAGTCTCGCCTCTTCGAGGAGCCAAGCTTAAATCAAGAAAAAAAGACAAATACAGACCCAGATTTCTATCAGACAAACGAAGGACAAGAAGGGTATGCATCACTGGAAATCGAGAAACTCAATAGATGAACCTGGACACGTTTTCAATTTTTAGTTCCTAATAGTTTTTTATTTCTTCCGAGTAAGAATTGGACTAGTGTTTGTTGCTATCTGAATCGTCTCATGCTGTGAAGCTTCCTACCACCACTATAGAATTCAAAAATGGCGCACTCAACAGGAAAAAGGAAGTGCTGAAGAGTTTTTTTGCAACCTAACAATCGTAATGACGTCCACAATCATCGTAGTTGTCGCTGAAGCCTGATGGCAATGAAAATGGTAAAATCCTTTTGATCCAGGAGAGCTTTTCGTGTCTGCATGTCGGCCCACATCGTCTCCGAAATTCCTGTGTGTGTCAAAAGTGGACGAATTTGATTAGAAAAAGTCGAATTTAGAACTCGGAAGAGTTTTGCAGGGTAGGCTGATTAGTTTCAATAATTGCCAATCGTTCGTAATTGATTTAGGAAAGTTTTTACTTTTTATTGGTTGATTGTTAGGTGTGGATGAACGCCATGTACCTTACAGTTTTAGGTTTCCTTTGACAAGCTGCCAATGGTTCTAAGGGAAGCCCCTCTCCATAACTACAATTATATGAGCTCTGAAAAAAATCTTATTTATTGGTACACGTTTATTATCTTTTATTTATAATAAACAAATAAAATTAGTATATTAATTTACCGAGACGGGCAACCATGGTATTAACCGACACAAACCCAAAATCGTATGGAAAAGAAAAATATTTCATTGACTTCATTAACTTATTATAATAAAAGTACGTGAACCTTTATTTATAATAGAGGAACATAGTAAAGTCCAATTACAATAAAACTAACTTTGTCCCTATTACACCAAAACTCTAACACTTAAGGATAAGTATTAATATAATTAAATAACTCATATAAATAGAAGACAAACATAACTCAAACTATAACTCTTTGACGTGACCATAAGATAAAGATGTCAGCTTGTGGTTATCTTTATAAGTCCTTCTTGATCTTCCAACCGGCTTGTGGTTATTTTTTTGAGTCTTTCTTAATCTTCCAACTTATGTGATAAGGGACATCGTGATAATCATGGTGGGTTCTACTTTTTATGTGTTTGGCCAATCTTGTGGGTTCCTTGGTCGTGTGACCCATCTTATAATACTTTTAGATATGTGGGTTTTTCTTTGTCGTGTGGGCTTGAACCCATTTTCCAACAACACCGATGTGCAAAACTATCATCATATTATCTCCAATTACTCTTCATATTAATAATAGGGAATTTTACTAAATAACCATTTTCTTAACAAATATAACCATCTTTCAAACTTAATATGAAAATACCTAACTTTGATTGGTCAACTACAAGTGTATAATTTAAGATGACATGTCAGCTTTGACCGTGGTGTCATGTCATCATGCCACATCAGTACCCAAATGAATTAACACCATGTCACCTAACATGTTATCACATCGACACATCATCAAACATGTGTACGATATGCCATCATGACATATCATCACATGCCATATCAGCACTCCACGTCAACACACTTTTTTTTTCTCTTATTTTTCTTTCATTATTGATTTAAGTTTTTTTTCTAATTTTAAAATATTTTAAAAATCTTACACATTTCATTACCTTCTATTAAATATAATAAAAATATATATAATTGTTATTAATTATATAAAAATAATTTGCTTATGTAATCAATACCTTACATTATCAATTTAAGATATTATTTAATTTAATACAATATTTTGTAAAAAATAATTTAGTTTTTAAAAATCTTATTTATCGGTACTTATTTTATTATCTTCTTTTTTATAATATAAATATTATATTTGAATATTGATCAATTAAAAATCATATTCTAATTTATTTAACACATTTTATTATTGATTTAAGATATTTTTAAAATTTTAAAATATTTGAAAATTTTATTTATGTTTTTAAAAACCTGGTATGTATATATGTGTTTTATTACCTTCTATTTATTTTAATAAAACTTAAAATTTAATATTAATTAATTAAAAAGTATTCTCTAATCTATTTAACACATTTTGTTAGCGATATAAGATATTTAATTTTTTTTAAATATTTTAAATTTATTTTAGTTCTCAAAAATCTTATTTATTGGTACAGTTTTATTACTTTCTATTTATAATAAACAAATAAATTTAGTATATTAATTAATTAAAAATCATAATTTTATAATAAAAGGTAATAAAACGTGTAATGACAAATAATATTTTTGAAAACTAAAATATTTTTAAATTATAAAATATTTTAAATCGATAATAAAATGTGTTAATTACTTTAAAAATAAATAAATAATATATTTTTTATATTTGGTTACAATAAATGGAAGGTAATGAAATACGTACCAATAAATAACGTTCTTAAAAACTAAAATAAAATTTTTAACTATTTTAAAATTAAAAATATCTTGAATCAACAGTGAAAGGGTTAGATAGGTAAGAATATGATTTTAAATTAATTTATATACAAATTTATATTTTTCTGATATAAAAAGGGTTATAAAATATTAACAACAAATAAGTTTTCAAAAACTAAATTAAAAATTTGAAAAATATTTTATTAAATTAAATAATATCTTAAATCGACAATGTAAGGTATTAATTACATTAGAAAATCATTTTTAAATAATAAAAATATATATTTAATTATATTAAATAGAAGATAATGAAATATATAAGATTTTTAAAGCCATAAATTAATTTTTTAAAATATTTTAAAATGATAAAAGAACTTAAATCAATAATAAAAAGAAAATGGCAGAAAAAAAGGTATGCTAACATAGTGCATTGATGACATGTCAAAGTGACATGTTGTACACATGTTTGAATTTGTGTTGATGTGATGATGTGTCAAGTGACATGGTGTTCATCCATTTGTTTGTTGTTATAGCTTGATCATGTGGCACCACGTAAATGGTCGAAGTTGACGTGTCGTCTTCGTCTATACGCATTTGCAATTGAACGTTCAAAGTTGGGTATTTTTTATATTAAGTTTAGAATTTGGTTAATTTTATTAATATTTATTAAAAATAAGTAATTTAGTAAAATTCCCGATGCGATAATTCCAAGATTCCTAGACGACTTCACCTAGGCATACAATAGAGTAATTTTCTAATATTCTTACCTTGCAACCCCAACTTACTCTATAATGAAGTTGGTTTTTCAACTTTGTCCCAATAATCCCCATTATAGTAGTTTACTACTATAAATACATAAAATTAACAAAAAAATAATAAAAAAATAGTAAAAATTTGTAATTATACATTCTAAATCCCAACCCATCCCCACCTCAAATATGAGCAAGGTTTTATACTTCACCCACCACACCCCCACGAGATCAAACAATAATTCATCCCCACAAACAAGGAGAATTCTTGGGTTCTTCAAAATTTGGGTTGGTTTGATCAAGTGTGAATTTGTCCTATGAGTGATTTTTTTTTTACTTGACATATTTATTTAATTGGACCAATCCTGAGTTATCATGGGTTGGTTACGGGTTTATTCGCATTACTCGATTAATAAATGGGTTAGATTCGGGTTCGAAACAAAGCTCAATAAGTCTATTTTTATAAAGAGTAAAAATATAACACTTGTTTTTTAATATTTATTTATTAAAATAACTTGTTTACAATAAAATTCATTTATAAAATTTATATCCTTTGATTTTAGATAAATATATTATAATATTATATATTTTATTAATATTTGAAGAGGTTAATCTGAATAGGACCTGAACTCGGGTCAAGTTGGGTATAGGTCTACATTTTAAAGCTGTTTAATAAACGGGTCAAGGTCAATCCATTTAACAATAAGTTTTGATTGAGCTAACCTGAACCCAACCCACTGCAACCCTTTAGTTTGGCCCCTCAACTCAATTTGCCTCTTTGAAACACTGAGTGCACTCAACAGAATCACGAGTTGACTCACCTGACTTGCCTAGAATAGAAGGGTGAAGGGGAAGGACGTGACGCTGCTCAAAATTACCTCTTCCAGCTCTGGAAGTTTTAAATGCGCCTTCCACCATAGCTGGCAAAGCATGGCCACTCTTCATTGGACCTTCCAAGCAAGGAGACTCACAAAAAGTTGGCTCGAACATAGAGAAAACCATTCCCAGCTCTCCGTTTCTGAGCAAAGACAAAAACCCAAAAAAGAAAGAAGGAAAACGAAGGCCACAAAGAGAAAAACGACGTGACCAAACGTAAGGACTTTTCCTTTTAGCAGTTCTTACTCATATGTCGAAGCACCGTAAATGAAGACCCACCAGGTTATCTTTTGGGCGAGGCCTTTGTTTGGCAACTAAAATCGCCCTTTGCTAAGCAAAGGGATGAAAAGAGAATGGAATTGTTCCCCACGCGTGCTTCTGCTTGCGTTATAAAAAAACTGAAACATGAATCTCTCATCACGGAGATATATTACTATTCACACTCCACAGTGCTCACTGATAAAACTATGAGCGGAAAGTTTCCAAACCCATGATGGGTCTCAATTCCCAACATGCTCATGCTTCATCAAAACTTGTTTAATGATGTGGAATGTCTCAAAACAGGTTTTCTGAATGCACTCAGGATTCATGGATCAACTCAAAGAAAATTATTTCTTGCTTTGGCTGTTTAATATTTAGAGGAATAATGGTCTTCATGATGCTTACAGCTGAAGTGGTAGTGAGGTGATGGACCCCCCCTTACTCTCTGTTCGGATATTCGTTTTGTTTCTCTCTTGGATTAGATAATTTTTTTGGGGGGTTATGATCATTTAAACCCAATTTCAAGGTTATTATTGGATTGGAAAAAACTGAAGATCATTTGGTTGATTCCCATGATTTCATGGGGCTGCTGATGTGATAACCCAAGAGGGTAGGATTCATTCATGAAAATAATCATAGCTAATTATGAAGCACAAGAACCGCTGCTGAAGACATTCATGAAACCAAAGAGGTACATTCAAACTATAAGCATAATGCGGTTGCTTTTGAATGATAAGATTCTTCTCTGTATTACCCAATGGGAAGTACCAAAAGAGTTCTTTGATGGGTACTTCCACTCTCTCCAAGGGTAAAAGAAGGTTCTGCCTTTATAGAATTGAATTTTTGAATCTTTGGATCAATGGAAGCTGATGGGTGGAGGTAGCTGTTACTGTTGCTGGTACAAAGGAAGTGAAGAGATCCAACGAAGGGTCATTTGACCACTCAATTATTAGAAGTGTTGTCACACAGGTTGGGAGCAAAAGGGCGGTGGGGATGAAGGGTCAAACCATGAGAGCCAGCAGATTTAAGGGTAGGATTCTAAAGAAGCCTGACTACAAAGGGGATTTTGGTGGGATCAAGAAAAGAGGAACCGGAGGAAGGCTTTAATGAGAAAAGGTGGAACCTTTATATCCATTCAGTCTCCCTTTATACATGTAGAAAGTGGAGGCCACTCTCTCTCTCTCTCCCTTTCCTCTCAAATCCTCGGCTTTGGAGGCAGATGGGAATCAACAGTGTGCCCACGTCCCCACGCTTTTTCCTTTTTTTTATTTTTTGGTTTCTTTAATGTTACTCTCATGGCTCAAATATGCCTCTTCTTTGTCTTCCTGAGCGTGAACAAAACGCTAGAAAACAAAACCGGCTCATGCATCCAAGAATTCGCGATGGGTTGGGATATTGTCAGCAGCGGAGAAGATCCGAAGAGGTTATTTGATTCATGGGTTGCGCTTCGGAAGAAGTACTCGATTTATCGAAAGGAGAAATAGCAATCTCATTTCAGTCGAGTCGACCGTTACTTTTCTGGACACATGAGATTTTGCAGGGGAGAGAGAGGGAGGTCATTGAAATCTCTGCACACAAGGACTGCAAGTTCGAATTATTCTTCTTCGGTGTATGATTGCTTTTACATCTTGCAGTCCTTTTGGACGGTCTGTGTTTCTCTCTGCAATTAATTTAAGCATTATCTGTAGACGGGAGACCCTGGCTGTGCATTTATTTATTTCGCGTTTCTGGGGTTGCTGCGCAGACGGACGGGGAATGGGTAGGGAGAGAGAGGCGACAGGACCCACTCATGGCTTTGAAGAGATGTCACTAAAAAGCCCGTCTTGGAAGCCTTTTACACGTGATAAAGAAACCAACAAAGGCATTTGCATGCGTCTATGTGCTTCATCTGCTGACCCTCCGCTGTATCCATCTCCCTTCCATGCTTTTCGCCACCTCTCCCGTTGCAACTGCACTGTCTGTTGCTCAAATAAATACTTGGATTTTTTTGGCTTTTCGGTATTACTCATTTTGGTGAGCTTGGGTTATACTTATCTTGGTAAGTTATCAGGTTTTGGTATCCGTATCTATGTTTAGTTTCTTACTACCGAAGCAGTTTTTCCTCTTCTTCTTGGTTTCCGGGGAGTTCTATCTTTTCTGTGTTGTTTGAATTTCTCGGTTCACGGTCGGTGATTTTGAGCTGAATGATAGGGGAGAAATTTCGGATTTTGAGTTCTTTGTGTAGGTTGCATGGTGGGTTTTTCTGTTTCTGAGCTGCAATTTAGCCCGCAATTCTCGGTTTGGGATTTAAAATGCTATTTGTCATTTCTCCTTACCTTTTCACAAGTATCTGAGAAATTTATGGTGGACTGGAAACATGGATACTCTAGTTTCTGCGCTATACCTGAACTCTCCTTCCACGGATTCTTAGCAGATGAAACAAAGGAAAAACAAATGAGTAAAAGAGAAGTTATGGAAAGATTGGATTTTGGTTTTCGACAGGCTACGCTTCCAACTAGCTTTTTCCCGTTCCCCTTCAATGCTTTTGTTATCTTACTGTGGTTTTTGGTATTAGTAACGCGTATGAGGCCTCTGCAATGAAGTTTTCTTGCTGACATTTGTTTCTTCTCTTTTCCACGTTTTCGGTTTTCCAGTACATGCAACAGGGCCATTTGAGAAGACTGAAAGTGACGAAGCGGGTGACAAACAGAAGTATTTTATAGACACAACTTTTTCTTTTTGGTTTGAGCAGTATTTCGACCACCATGCCCATAAGGCAAATGAAAGAAAGCTCCGAGAGGCATCTTGTGATAAAATCCCCAGCTCTCAGCTCCATGAACGCAGCTGAAAAACCAAAAAAAACTGTTCAAAATGGCAAAGGTCCACCTGAAGACCCCCAAATTTCTATTCCATCTCCCGCGACAAGGAATAAAAGTAGAAGGAAGAGGAGAAATGGGGCCAAATCCAATGGCCAGGGTGACGTTTTAATGCGCCAGGATCCAGGTGTTTGCTCCAATAGTTCGATGATCCTCCCTGCAACGGTAATTCAAAATAGTTATTCGGAGGTTGGAGATACAGCGTGTCAAATGGAGATGACTTATCCTTCTTCTAGCAAGTCCCTTAGGTTTCCACCAAGGCCGGGGCAGGGACAAGCTGGAGTAAAATGTGTAGTAAAAGCTAACCATTTTTTAGCAGAACTGCCGAGCAAAGATTTAAACCAGTACGATGTAAGCCTGCATCATTTGTGTTCCATTTATGTTTTTTGTTTTTAATGTTATGTGAATTTAATTACTCGTCTGAGTTTTCATAACAAGAAGGAACTCTGTTGATGCAACTGGTGCAGTAGGATGGCAATTGGCCCTTAACTCTTAGGGTATAATTTTTCTCTCGCAGGTCACTATAACACCTGAGGTAGCGTCAAAAACTGTCAATAGAGCTATCATTTCAGAGCTCGTCAGGCTATACAGAGAGTCGGATTTGGGCATGAGATTACCTGCCTATGATGGAAGAAGGAATCTCTACACAGCTGGGGAGCTTCCTTTTGTTTCGAGGGAGTTCAACATCAAAATTGTGGATGAAGACGATGGAGTAAATGGTCCAAAGTAAGTATTTTGTAAGTTAATTACCATATTGCTGATACGCGTACTCCACCTTCTTGAGTCTTCTATATACTGTTTCTGTTGACTACTAGCAAGAATGAACGGGTTCAATCTAAATGAAGTTCTTCATATAATTATTTTGTTTCATTTTTCTGCCCCTGTTAATTCTCTAGTCCAGAAATAAACTGGTTCCATTTATTCATTATATTTTTAGGAGGGAGAGAGAATACAAAGTGTTGATCAGATTTATTGCTCGAGCAGACATGCATCACTTGAGTCAATTTCTTGCTGGAATACATGGGGAAGCCCCAGTAGAAGCTCTTAAGATTCTTGACACTGTCTTGAGAGAACTATCTGCCAAAAGGTTTGTTCTTGAAATCTGGTGTGTTCTTTGCATATTCTTCATCTTCCTAATGACTGCAATGAACACTTCAATTCTTACTTATACTGTAATCATTATAACCGTATCCAACTATGTGGAGGTCGAGTGAGTCTCACTTATACTGAATTGCTGAATTGTAAGGTATTGTCCTGTTGGGAGATCCTTCTTTTCACCTGATATTAGGACACCTCAGCGGCTTGGTGATGGTCTTGAATTATGGTGTGGGTTTTATCAGAGCATAAGGCCTACACAGATGGGCTTATCGCTTAATATAGGTAATTGCTCATCACTAAACTGTTTCAATTATAATTGTATTGCTTCTAGTGTTTAGTTTCTCTAATTGCTTGCGTCTAACCATCTAACAGATATGTCTTCAACTGCATTTATTGAGCCCCTCCCTGTCATTGATTTTGTTGCTCAACTTCTCTCCAAGGATGTTTTGTCAAGGCCACTATCTGATTCTGACCGGACAAAGGTATCACTTAATAATAATCACTAATTCATGTATACCAAGTTTGATTGGTGTGAATAATAAAAGGGATTTCTGTTATTGCACTGGAAAAATGTTGGTCAGGTAAAAAAGGCCCTCAGAGGAGTGAAGGTTGAAGTGACACACCGTGTGAATGTTAGAAGAAAATATCGAGTTGCAGGATTGACATCACAGCCCACAAGAGAGCTTGTGTAGGATTCTGTCTTGTTAATGCTAGACTTCATTGAAAGAGTTCTCAGAATGATATTGTTCATACTTCCGTTTGAATTTTCAGGTTTCCTGTTGATGATCACTCAAACCTCAAATCAGTTGTTGAATACTTCCGTGAGATGTATGGTTTCAATATCCAGTACACTCATCTTCCATGCCTTCAAGTTGGAAACCAAAAGAAGGCTAGCTATCTTCCAATGGAGGTACTAATTTGGCATTTAACATCCTCATAGAGATGATTAAATTAGGTGGATTCATATCTAAGATGCCAACCCAGAGGTTTTGATTTGCTGCTAGGCCTGCAAAATTGTGAGGGGACAGCGGTATACTAAAAGGTTGAATGAAAAACAAATTACTTCTCTCTTGAAAGTTACTTGCCAGAGGCCAAAAGATCGAGAAAATGACATTTTACAGGTTTGCAAAAGTATTTCTTAGTCTTATGTCATTTCAGTTGCTTACTCTGACATCAACTCTGTGTCCTATCCTTATGGTCGTTTATGCATTTGTATGTTTTCTTGAGTGTGCACAAGGGCTTAATTTGAAGCAAGAGTCTCACCTACTTAATTATCTTTTTAATTTACTTGACAGAAACAAAAGCAAGGGAAGCCTTTTTTTCTTCTATCTGCTACTGATACCTTTATATAGTACAAGTATTCCTTGCATCTCTTGCACTTTATTGGTGTGGCTTCTGCTGTAAAAAATTTCTACTATATAGTCCTTGACCCAAACCAACCCACATTTTAAATGCTGGATCTCACTTAACTCTCTGGAAGACTCGATGTTACATTAGTAATTATTCTTGTCTGGAGTAGGAAATACCAGATGTTACCCGCGGTTAGGTTTGTTATATGGTAAATCATGTCCTGGCAGAAAAGATTCTGGATGTCTTAATTTTTTTTCCCTGTCTTTTCTTAATTGTAGTGCTTCAGGTTCATTATCGCTATCTATTTGAAAAATGAAATTCATTAGTGTTATTTGCAAAGGGTTACATTCTCTAAATTCTTTGTATTCAAGTATTAAGCATCATTTGATCTTTTCAAGTTACTGGTCTGACGCACTGCATCATCTTCACAGCTAGTAATATAAGCATTCTAAGGGTGTTACACAAACTGTGCATGTACATTTGGATGGTTTCATACTTTATCTGCTTAAAAGTTTCAATGTTTATTAATATTGAAATTAGAATGATACAGAGATATCAGATACAATCGAGATGCTTCATCTGATGGCTCATAAGAGAGATATCATGTTAAATTTAAATGACATATAGAAGATTAGCATGATCCCTGCACAAGGACGACTCACAGATATCTGGAAATGGTTCAAATTTTTTATATTAAATAAAAAATGGTTACAAATATTAGCATTTTCCAGCTTCTGTCTCATTTAAATATTTTCATTTGAGCAGACCGTTCAGCATAACGCTTATGATCACGATCCATATGCAAAGGAGTTTGGTATCAAAATCAGTGAAAAGCTAGCATCTGTGGAGGCTAGGGTTCTTCCTGCTCCTTGGGTAACTTCAGCTTAGACTTTGATTTTATATTTTATACGTATGTATTTTTATTATTTACTCTTATGACTTTGATTTTATTATTTGACCATGTTATATCTAATATCTATTTGTGGCTCTCTTTTGTGTAGCTTAAATATCATGATACAGGGAAAGAAAAAGATTGCCTGCCTCAAGTTGGTCAGTGGAATATGAGGAACAAGGTACAGCATTAATATCTTCATTTGGAAATTCTGAAAGGACAGAGACCGTATTATATTATCATCTTGTGGACTCAAACTTCCTCATTACCTCTTACATGCAGAAAATGATCAATGGAAGCACTGTCAGTCGGTGGGCATGCATCAGTTTCTCACGTAGTGTTCAGGAGAGTGCTGCTCGTGCTTTCTGTAGTGAGCTTGTTCAGATGTGCCAAGTGTCTGGCATGGTGAAGCCTTAATATCTTCAGTGTCAATCATGGGTTCTCTTTATTATATTTTTTTATATCATTTTCCCAACCAGCACTTACTAGAATTGTAAACTTGGTATTCATGGATTATTGCTGTAGGAATTTAATACTGAACCTGTGATCCCAATCTACTCTGCAAAACCAGAACATGTGGAGAAGGCCTTGAAGCATGTTTTCAATGCGTCCCTTAATAAGTTAAAAGGAAAAGAGTTAGAGCTACTTTTGGCCATTCTGCCTGATAATAATGGGCCTCTGTATGGTAGGTTGAGTTTCTCAAGCACAGATGATGGGTTTTTTGTTTATATGATTCCTTTTAATTCAAGGGTTTCTTTTATAAAATTATTTGAGACCTTATACAATGTTTTTAAATGCATTTTCAGGTGATCTGAAACGAATTTGTGAAACTGAGCTTGGTTTAATATCTCAATGCTGTCTGACGCAACATGTCTTCAAAAAGAGAACAGAATATCTGGCTAATGTCTCCCTCAAAATCAATGTCAAGGTGAGTTAAGATTTTGGAATTGCTTATCCACTTTTCTTGTCCGAGAAGAACGGTTGATCCAATTTGTCTACTCTTTGGGCATGTTGGATGGAGATTGGTATTTTCTTTCATGAAGACAGGATGTTTGATTGCTATCACACAGCATGTCTAGGGAGCCAACTTCATTTTGGTGGTTGGACTATCCTTGTTATCTGAGAGATGAATTTCTATCTCAGTTGTTGACAACCTTGCTTAACCATTAGTCTAAATGTTACTGGTCTAAGACAAGAATTTTTATGTGCGGAGCATTGGTTCTGTTCAACAAAGCCGGATGCTTCATGGTGGTCTCAATGTTGCTTTGACATGTATCCAGTTCCCAGTCAAGAGTTCTTAGGAGAAGTCTAAAGATATCACATTAAACTCACTTCAATCACTGACATAGCCATTCATCAGTTAGTGATGAAAGCTGTCTTGTAACTTTGTTCTAAAAGCAAACCTCTGAAGTCTGCTGATGACCTTATCCACAGCTGTTAGTGACCCCGTAACTTTGATGACATTAAAGACATTTTGCAGCCATTGATGCTTGATAGCAATATATGTTTTCATGGTTTCATAAGGTAATTTTTTACTTTAGTTCATTCTGGAAACTAATAACTTGTGTGCTTTATATGATTTTTGTGTCCTTTTTGCAGATGGGAGGAAGAAACACTGTTCTTTTGGATGCTATCAGCTGGAGGATACCTGTTGTTAGTGATATGCCAACTATTATATTTGGCGCAGATGTGACCCACCCTGAGAATGGAGAAGAGTCCAGCCCTTCAATTGCAGCTGTACTTACCTTACACCACCTCAAACAATGGTGCTCCTCAGTGTCAGTGCTCCCTTTTCAGATACTTATGAAATTCGGCTTCTGATGTAGGTAGTGGCCTCCCAGGACTGGCCAGAAGTAACAAAATATGCAGGATTGGTTTGTGCTCAGGCTCACAGACAGGAACTCATACAGGATTTATTCAAGACTTGGCATGATCCAGTTCGGGGAACAATTAGCGGTGGCATGATACGGTATTAGAGATCTTCTTGTTACCTTTCATAGATTTTGAATGATAAAAAACCCATATGATTTCTCATGACTCTGAATGATTTGGCTACAGCATGCTGTCTAAGCATATAATTACTTAAATTCCTTATGTATACATATGAATTTTGTTGTCTGCTGCTTTTCTTTTCTGAAAAATGTTTATGTTAGAAGTCAGGGGTATTTCAATAATTCACGTGTGGGTAATTCAGTAATATTATTGTCAGGCTGTCCAAATTATTAGTTTATGGTTGGTGTGGTAGAAATTGTAATTTTCTGATGGCTTTAAATCTTTTTATTCATTGATGTATAAGTCCATTTCTGAAGAGCATTTCTATCCTGTACTTATGTATCACTTAAGTGAGATTAATAAAAGAGAATGGGGGTTGACTTTTCTCCTCTCTCAAGTAGGCTGCTCAACACTGTCCTCTCTTCTTCATTCTTCTTCTTCTTTCTTCTTCTTTCTTCTTAATTCTTCTTCTTCTTTCTTCTTCTTTCTTCTTAATTCTTCTTCAATCTATCTATTTTACATGGTATCAGAGTATTCCAGTCCGTAAATTGAAGCCTAAAGTTAGAGTTTCTTCCTTCCTGAAGCGTATGACCGCTCTCCAGGCTGGACTTTTCAATTGCTTTTGTTGATAGAACTCACAGGTTAGTTCTTCAAGTAGGCTGATCAACGCAGTCCTCTCTTCTTCATTCTTCTTCTTTCTTCTTCGATCTATCTGTTTTACTTGGTATCAGAGTATTCCTATTCGTAAATCGAAGCCTGAAGTCAGAGTTTCTTCCTTCTTGAAGCCTATGACCTCTCTCCAGGTTGGACTTATCAATTGCTTTTGCTGATAGAACTTAAAGGTTAATTCTTTATCAACTTTTATGCCTTAACCTAAGGGTTAATTGCTTCTGTTGATAGAACTCACAGGTTAGTTCTTCGAGTAGGCTGATCAATGCTGTCCTCTCTTCTTCATTCTTCTTCTTTCTTCTTCAATCTATCTGTTTTACATGGTATCAGAGTATTTTGTTTCGTAAAGCGATGCCTAAAGTCAGAGTTTCTTCCTTCTTGAAGTCTACGACCTCTCTCTAGGTTGGACTTACCAATTGCTTTTGCTGACAGAACTTAAAGGTTAATTCTTTATCAACTTTTATACCTTAACCTAAGGGTTAATGATGTGTGCTGCTGTCTATGCAGTTATTATGTGCTCTTTTTTATCCTATAAGGATATAAGGAAGTCGTGAAAAGCACTCTGGAGGTTTTGTGCCTGTGTCACTTAGTCTGGGACACAAGTGTCTATGCAGACCTAATTGGACTCTTATATGGTGTTGTTCTTGATTAATTACTGCAATTGGTTTTCATAGAAGATTGTTGAGTATCAAATCTGATTTTTATGGAGGTCGGCCCTCCCCAGTATGTTGTATATTTTCTTTGTTGTTTTTTTTAATTTTCACACATTTTCCCAAAAAAAAAAGTTTTTTTTTTTATAAACCCAATGGTTGGTTTTGGATATGAGAGAGGAGGCTTATACCATTTGGATGCTGTTTGAGTCAATCAATAGACACCTTTTCTATTGTGACACCTTGCTTGTGGCATCTATGACAATGACATCCATCTCTTTGAAGTTATATCAGTTCTGTCCTACCTTACCTTTTAAATTTATCTTTTCAATGACGATCGTGCCAATGTGGAAGGTACCAAAAAAGTTATTTTCCATTGAATAACAACCATAGTCAAATTCCATCTGAATTAGTACATGCAGATGTTTGAAGTCCTTGTAGGTCTTCCAATTTGTTTGACTTTCAACAATTTTTTAACATTTATCTATGATTGTAGTAGAGTCACCTGGTATATCTCCTTGGGGAGAAATTTGAAGTTTTTGATGTATTTGTCAACTTTTTCAATGAAATAAATGTAAAGGACTATGGACACTACCTATCTCCACATTGGTGTATGATATTGTCCACTTTGGGCCTAAGCCCTCGTGGATTTGCTCTTGGGTTGTATCCCCAAAAGGCTTCATACCAATAGAGATAGTGTCCACACTTATATATCCATGATCCTCCCCACTGCTAACCAATGTGGGACTTTGGTCGTATACCCAACATTCCTCCCCTCGAACAAAGGACCACCGAGCCTCCCCTCAAACAATCATCCATCCGTCCACTCTCTACCAACCCGGATTTTCCACTCCAATGTGTTGGAAGCACACGCCTTACATGGAGTACCACCTGTCTCGAGAGCATGCTCTATCCAGATCAACTCCTCTTCACTGTGTTGGGACCAGGACACGTCCATGAAGAATCCGAAGCACACCACATGTCCAATAGAGCACATCCACGGATCCTTTTGCGATCTAATTCGAGGCCCGCCACCTTCGTTCGGCATTCAGAGGATTCGTCCACCATGGCTAACTTCAGGGCATAACTCTGATACCATTTGTAAAAGACTATGGACACTACCTATCTTCACATTGGTATGATATTGTCTACTTTGGGCCTAAGCCCTCATGGATTTCCTCATACCAATAGAAATAGTGTCCACACTTATATATGCATGATCCTCCCCACACTTATATATGCATGATCCTCCCCACTTCTAACCAATGTGGGACTTTGGTCGTATACTCAACAATAAAAACTCAATTTGATGCTTCCATTTGTATTTTCTATTCACATAATGGTCTTGAGTTCATGAACCATAAGTTTTCTTCATTTTGTACTTCTCATGAGATCGTTCATTAGTCGTTATATTTGTATACCTCGCAAAAAAATGGGTGGTGGAATGTAAAAATCGACATTTGTTGGAAGATAGTGTTTTGTTCCAGATGAATGTCCCAAAGTTGTATTAGGAAGATGTTCTCACATCGTGTTTCTTGATTAACAAAATGCCCTCTTTGGTACTAGGAGGAAAAATTCCTATAAAAGTGCTTAAGTGAGGTTGTTCTTTGTTTGGTTCACTGTGTTTTTGTTCATTCTGTTGGTCGACAAAAAGATAAATTATTTCCTCGTGCTAAAAAAAACTATAAATGTTTTTATCCTATTAATAGAAGAACTTATATTTCAGCATATTTGACATTTTTTGAAACTACACCACCCCTTTTCCATGCCTCATCTGAGTCTATCTCCTCACGTAATGGTTTTTGAGTCTCCTATACTTCTTCTAGTTATGGATAGTCCCACTGTGCCCTTCCACTTCTATTCAAGATAAACCTTTTCAGGTATATCAATGCAAATAGGTACGCAAGCGACAGTCCAACAATGAGGTACAACATCTAGCTTCAAATATAGCTCCCTTTGATACGTTTGGACCATCTTCCTCCAAGCCTGTGAATCCTATCTTTTGATGATTTGGATCATCTTTTTGCTAAAAGAAAAGGTACACGCTATCCTATATCCAAATATGTATCTTTGCATTGTCTATCTCTAACATTCAGGTCATTTGCAACTTCACTGTCCGATGTTTCTATCTCTACTAAAGTGCAGCATGCCTTGTGCTTTCCTAAGTGGAAGAAAACTATGGATGATGAGACAGATGCCTTGTAGACTCCACAAACTCGGACCTTTGTTGATTTTCTCTATGGATGCCACTATTGTTGGTTATCATTGGGTGTATACCACTAAATATAATGTTGATGGGATAGTTGAAAAGTATAAGGTGCAATTGGTGGCTAAGGTTTATACCCAAACATATGGAGTGGCTCACATGAGTACTATTGTTCGTATCTTGATATTTGTTGTAGTAATTAAGGGTTGCCCTCTATTTCAGCTAGATAGTAAAAATGCATTCGTATATGGCGATTTGTAGGAGGAAGTCTTTATGGAGCAACCTTTTGGGTATGTTATTCGGGGGGAGAATAGGAGGGTTTATAAGCTACATAAATCCATTTATGGTTTGAAATGAAGTCCAAGAGCCTGGTTTGATAAAGTTACTAAACTTGTCACAACTTTTGGATTTTTAAGAAGTCATTATGATCATTCTTTATTTGTTTTTCATTAAGCATTTGCGATTGTGACTTGTGGTGTATGTAGACAATATTGTGCACTTTGGAAGTGTTACTAAGGGGATTGAAGAAGTAAAAGTATATTTAAGCAAACACTTTCAAACGAAGAATCTTGCATCCTATAAGTATTGGGGATTGAGGTGACCACAAGTAAGCGAGACGTAGTATTGTTATAAAGGAAATACATTATTGGAATGTTGCATGAGTATGAGTTATTAAGAGCTAAATCACTAGATATTTTTGTGGAGGTTGGTTAGAATTTTTAGGGTGATCCTTTACTGAAAGACCGGACTGTTTATAGAAGATTGGTTGTACAACTGATATATGGGACTGTAACAAGGCCTGACATTGTTTTTCCTATCCGTGTAGTAAGCTAGTTTATGGAGTCTCCTCGTAAAGTTCATCTTGAAGCAGCCTAGAGAATATTTTAACGGTATTTGAAGGGATCCCTGAGCAAAGGGCTATTCTATACACCTCAAGATCACCTCAATAGAGAAGGATATGCAAATGCAGATTATGCTGGATCTAAATTGGACAGAAAATTCACCACAGATTTTTGTATTTGTTAAAGGCAACCTCATTAGTTGGAAGAGTAAAAAGTAGAACTTAGTGGCACATTCTACTGAAGAGGTAGATTATCGGGCAATGGCTCATACCATGAGCGAAATTATGTGGATTCAACTAGTCTTGAAGGAATTTAAATTTGCCTTTGAAGACCCTATGGTGCGTAGATGTGACAATTAAAGAACCACCTTTATTGCCAGTAATCCTCTTTTCTATGAGAGAACAAATCATATACAAGCTGATCTTCACTTTGTGCAAGATGCATTAATAACTGGCATAGTTACCCTTATGTTAGGACCATAGAGCAGATTGGTGATATTTCTATAAAGCCTCTTGGAAGGGAGACTTCGGTAATTTTTGTACCAAGCTGGGATTACTTGACATACATGCTCCAGCTTAAAGGGTAGTATTAGAAGTCAGTGGTATTTTAGTAATTTCATGTGTAGGTAGTTCAATTATATTATAGTCAAGGCTGTCCGGATTATTAGTTTTAATTTTCTGATTGCTTTAAGTCTTTTTATTAATTGATGTATAATTCCCCTATTGAGGTGCATTTCCATCCAGTTGTAAAGTATCACTTTAGTGAGATTAATAAAAGAGAATAGGGTTCCGCCCCCCCCCCCCCCCCCCCCAAATTGAGTAGGCTACTTAATTTTCCATTCTTCTTCTCATTTCTTCTTAATTCTTCTTTAATCTATATATTTTGCAGTTTTTACATAATTTTCCACAAAAAGTTTACATTCTTTGAAATGATAAAGATGGTTGTGCCAATGATAAAGATGGTTGTGCCAAATTGAGGATTCTTGCTTCTTGGGATTTGCTAAGATTGGAAATATCTTTCAAATTCCAGTATTTTGTAATTTAGGCACCATCTACCTTACAATCGTCATGTTCCTGATTCTGTTTCCTTACTGCAGGGATCTATTGATTTCATTTCGGAAGGCGACAGGGCAAAAGCCCCTGAGAATTATATTCTACAGGTTGACATGCTTATTCAACTTGTGCTCTGTATGCACATATATATAATACATAAAATAAAGTAAAATATTAGTGTGCCCATTAAACTGTATGATTTCTCATGGGAGAACCTTGTGAACAGAGATGGTGTAAGTGAAGGGCAGTTTTATCATGTTCTACTATATGAATTGGATGCGATTCGGAAGGTAAGGCACATATTATTACAAATTTCGTTATTAATTGCTTCACTGTTACTGATGTTTCAAAATGTTTTTGGAATGTCATGAATGCGGATCTTAACTGAGAATAAGTGGTTTATACAGGCTTGTGCATCTCTTGAGCCAAATTATCAACCCCCAGTTACTTTTGTTGTGGTTCAAAAACGTCACCACACAAGACTCTTTGCTAGCAACCATAAGGACCGAAGCAGTACAGACAGGAGTGGGAACATCCTACCAGGTAAACTTTAGTCCAGTAATAATTCAATTTTTACTGTGAGCTGGTTTATGAAATATCGTTTCATAACCTGGTATGGGGATTATGTATATGTGAAAAAGGGTTTTGTTTCACAGGCACAGTGGTTGATTCTAAAATCTGTCATCCAACAGAGTTTGATTTCTATCTCTGCAGCCATGCTGGAATTCAGGTGATCTAATTTTCCTTAAGCTTTTGGGACTAGAAAGAGTCATTCCTGTCCAGTCCTATTTGTGAGTGAAATGGAGGGGAAATTTGCCTCACCTTGAGACGAACGTTTAGTAAGGACTTTTCAGTTCATAGTAATTTTTTCATACCTAAAAACTAGTATAATGGTTTAAATAATCTCAATTTTTCGTAAAGTTCATACTGAGAGATGTGCTACCTTGGACTCAGTGTTCACTGATGTAACTCAAAAATAAAAAAAATATATAAAAGAAAAAAATGAGTGTCAGATATTGGCTAGGGTTTTTTATAAGAAAACCCTTCAATAACTCTTTACAAAAAAAAAAAAAAAAAATCCCTTCACGAACTGGAGATCTGTTGCAACTATTTGGGGATTGTACTGTGCTGACCTGATAAAATAATTAGTTTTTGCTTGTAAATAATTTCCCTTTGAGTTCCTTTTCCCTCTTCTTTGAGATGTTTGTTTCTCAATTTGCAATTGTCACCTCTGTACTCTTTCGCCCTCAGGAGCTTTCTTCTTTTGTGTTTTTGTTTTGAGTGTAATAGTTTTGTGTACTGGCAACATATGTATAGCTTGTCATGATTATTGCTAGTCTTTTAATAGGTGTTTGGAGAAATGCAAGATGACACAGTTTTCCTTCAACATTATTGTCCATTGTCTTAAAAGCAAATGCACTTCGGATATTCAATTTAAGCTAGTACTAAGTTATTTCTGAAATTAATGTACATTTAATACCCTACTGATATTACATCTAATAGAACATATTTTGAGGCAATTAAAGTTTCTTTCCTGAAGATATATCTTGCTTCTTATTTTCTTTTTAAAGTAGTTTCTGTGTGCTGTGGCAGGGCACAAGTCGACCAGCTCATTACCATGTTTTATGGGATGAAAACAATTTCACTGCAGATGGAATCCAGTCTTTGACGAATAACCTCTGTTATACGTATGTATAAGTCTTCATTAATCTCTTTTTCATTTTTGTTTATATCATGAAGCCAGATGAGACAGATGAATTTGATTGATATTGGACTCAGAAATTACCCCATTAGTGGGGCAATATTTATGGTCAACAGGACTGCACATTTGATTGATAGCTGAATGACCCCTTATGTCTTCTCTTCTCCTAGTCTTTGTTCCTTTTACCGTGTTTTCACTAGGAATTGTCACTTTCATGCTTTGCTTTTCACATGCTAATTATTAATTTGCAGGTATGCGAGGTGTACGAGATCTGTCTCTGTAGGTGTGTATCAGTGCTTAATGTTTGCATCACTTAAGATTCTAGTTGAGATTGCATTATCTCATTCTAAAACTGAGCTCTGTAGGAGCCGATTACTAGAAATTTTGCTATATCATAGTGGTGGATTAACCCGTAATCATATTAGTTTCGTTTAAGAAACTTTGTTATATCGTAGATGTGGATCAACCCAGTAATCGTAGTAGTTTCGTGTAATGTCCAAGGAGTCCTAAAGTGCTGCACTTTCACAAATTCAAGCCAACCACATGAAGACTTTTTATACCACTCTTTGCAGAAAACAATACCCTATAGATAGTTTTGTTCTCAATATGGAACCGTTTTTGCAAATACTGGCTCCTTCATGCATTTATGTGCATTACCACTACAGCCAACATACTCTTAAAATTGTGATGCATTGGTTTTACTATTGTGGTGCAGTTCCTCCAGTATATTATGCGCATTTAGCAGCATTTCGAGCTCGCTTCTACATGGAACCTGATCTCCCAGAAAACAGCTCACTGGTTGGAGGCATGAATCCATCGTCACGCACCCCACATCCAGTGGAGTCAGGTGTGCGGCCTTTGCCGGCACTCAAGGAAAATGTGAAGAAAGTGATGTTTTATTGTTAAGATGATGGTGAGGCCATTATCAATTCGATTTGTTTTCTGTAATCTCTCTGTGCATGTGTTGTAGAAGCTCATAGGGGCTGGCCTCCTGTTTTTGGGTCATTGATCTCATGAGATTAGTGCATGTATAGTTTCGTTATGTGGTAGCCCATTTTTTTTCTCAATGCAGCCTCTGCCCTGTATTCTATTTTGATGTTGAGATTCACTGAGAGGGTTCACAGAATCTCCATCTGCGTTCCTTTTGTTTTGGGGAGGTACCAGGTTTTTCCGTGTACACATTAAAGGAATATGGTAAGAGGCCGTGCTGATCTTTAATGAATTAAATGTCTGTTTCTCTCTCTGTTCTTTCCTTGAAGCTAAATTTATTAAAACGACGGATGTATTGAAGAGGGAAGGCTTAAAAACATTGAGGGAAATCGGAGAAAGTCAAGTTTTTGCTTTGAATTAACTGTCATTGGAAAAGAAAAACTAGTCTTACTTTGAAAAACAGGGAGAAGAAAGCAGCCGTGTGGTGTCAGCAACGAAATAGTCAGAAACTTGGATGTTTTCTCGAGTAGTGGATGTAAGATCAGCAACCTGGATGGAGAGTTCTTTTCTCTATTAAAAAAACAGGGAGGCACTGAGCCAAATCGATTTGCGCTTAAGTTGGCATAAAAAAACTTGGTTTACTTCAGGTTTTCTTTAAGTTCAAATTTGGAATGAAGTTCGATTAGTATAATAAGTCAAACTCGAGATTCTTCAAAGATTGGTTAGTTATTATATTTTTTACCCAAATATCTCTCATTACTTCTTTCTTTAGTTGGTTCATGATTGATCTTATTTCCCTCAAACTTCGAAGATGACCAACTGTTCAACCCTTTTAGGTCGATGTTGTTGTTCGCCGGCCAATAAAATACTCTATTGATGAAGAAATTTGTTCTTCTATTAGGTTTATTAAGTTGGCTATTGTACATCGGTATGCTTCTTTACGAAGTTTTAGGTTTCTTTGCAATATAGCATGTAGTTTTCAATGTATATAATCTTGAAAATTTTGAGCTCAAATTTGAAGTTATCAAAATTAAGTCAAGCTCAAACCTGCACAAGTTCAAGTTTAGCTTGATACCACCCCCTACATGTAAGACCTCTTTGGTTCACATGTTCCTTTTTAAGTGACTTTTTTCATGTCCCTTGTGGTTGAGGTTGGAAAAACTCGTCCTTGCCCTAAATTCTCATAAGTTTTTATGTCAAACCGACTTACATATAAGTCTATACCGATAAAATAGATTAAGTATTTGTCATTATTATGGGGGTATATTTATTTATTTTAAACAAGAATTAGTGTTACTTAATGGCAATTAAAAGTATGATTATATATGTTGATAATTTCATGATATTAGAGGATTTGCAGGGCATTTACTTAATGACTCACTTCCTCCCCAAGAGCAGCTCTTCTCATTCTACAACAAGAAGGAAAAGAAAAAAAAAATCGATCTTTCTCTTCTAAGAAATCATAACCAGGTTTAGTGTCCAAATGAGAAAATTCGACGATTTTCGACTCATAATATTTGATCAAAGCAGGTTGCAAATGCCTTAAGTTGGATGAAGCTTTAATTAAGTTATCTTAAATTTCATAATAAATCTGTTCTACATTTTTTTTTTTAAATTCTTTGTGACTTCATATTTGATGTCTATTTAGTCTCTCAATTGATAATTGTATGGATTTGAATCAAACACCATGTATTAAGAGATGAAAAATTTATAAATCTGATAAAAACATATTTAAGATGACTTGATTTAAACAATCACTTGGCACTCCAAAACCTAATCTAATCACCTTCTTCAACCTTATCATTCCCATGAAGTCTAATGAACTCTTTCCTCTTTCTTGGGTTTTGTTTAAAATTGTATCTAAAATCTTCTAGGTCAAGCTGGAGACAGATAAGCACGAGTGATGACTATATTGGCAAGAGATGAAGAAATTCCTGCGCGAAAAAGACCTCCATTATGCTGTCTTCTTTCTTCTTAGATTAGACTGGTATGACAGCAGAAATTCTTCTGTGACAAAAGAGAGATTATGGCTAAATTAAGTGTTGATCTTCATAGTTAGAGACAGACAACATAAAAAATGTTTTTGGGTTTTGTTTTTCTCTTCTTTCTTTTCTGAATATCAATGGCCGCACAGGAACGAGTCCCTGAAGCTTATCACATCTGGAAAAAAATCAGATTTCAAAGAGATAGAAGACAGAAGAAAAGGACAAGGACAAAAAATTATCACATTTCCTCCTTTCAGCACCGATGTCTGTCTCCTTTATCTATTCTGCAACCAATCTAATTTTAATCCATAAAAGACCTCAACCGTATTCTACACAGCACTGCTTCTGTGTTCTGTAAAGCAGAAATGCAGAAAAATAAATCTCACCAAACTGTCTATGTCCAGTACACTGTCATCATTCTGAGTTACTTGATGCTTATTTGAAAGCAAAATTTCATCCTTACAGCTTAAAATCAACTTCACTGAGACATTTGCAAGTCAATCTAGCAGTCCTTGCCAATGGAACGCAACAAATTTCTAAGCAGCAGATACTGCAAGTAATTACAGAATTATCTGAGGAAGAAGGAATAGACAAAGAGTACGAGGACTGCACCTGTGTCTTACTTACCAAACAGATACGATCATTCAACGTCTGCAAGATGGTAGAATCCCCAGAATAGAAAACTCAGAATCTCTCCTTTTTCGTCGTCACACTTTCTTCCAAAACCCCACGTCAGTGGTTTGCTGTATCATGGTCAAGAGAGACGGAGAGCTTCCACTTCATGCGAAGGGGGGATGAAAAGCCGGACGTGACGTGCTACCTTGTATCTTTGATGAAACGATGAAACCAGATGCCACTGAATCAAACTGGGTGACGTTAGGGTTTCGTTTTTACCTGCAGAAAAAAAGGTTTTCAGAATAGAGAACGCAGAAACGATAGCGGGACCACCGGGAGGGTGGTCCTTCACCTGGTCCAAGGGCGGTGGGCAAATTCAAGAAAGAGCCACGGGAAGAGAGGAACTGCAGATTTGAGTCTTGGAGGGAAGATGAGCTTGTTCAAGCGTAGTAAAAAAACGGAGAGAAAAAAGTTGCACGAGTTTGGCCATTGCTGTTTGAGCTTCGAGAATTCAAAACCTGACTTTAAGATGCAGATTTTTTTATCAAACAGAACGTAGAATTTCTCCTTTGGAGAGAAAGAGAGAGAGAGAGAGAGATGGCTGAGCTAACTTTGTTTTAGGTGAGACCCTTTATGGATTATACTCATAGAGGCCTGAGAGAGAGATTGAAACACACAGCTGAAATGGAATAGTCCCTAGAAAAAACCATTAAAGCTGCAATTCTACTTACCAAAGCAAGAGAGAACCAACTAAGCTTTCTCCGTTCCACCGTTTTCCTTGCACTTGACACAAAAAAAAAAAAAAAAAAAAAACAACACGGAACCATCTGTCTTCACTGAGGTTTTGTAGAGAAAACTTGGCCTTCATGAGTGCGCCTTGAACATGGCATGTGGTGAAACAGTACCTATCTGATGATCGTAGCCTAGGCTGTAAAAGGAACTTAACACAGTTAGGTCAGTCAGGTTCCAGCCTGCCAGTGAACATCGATCTTTTAAACCATGACTTTTAGCCGATTCATTTGAAAAAAAATGGGGTTTACAATGGACCTTATTCAAATCTCTGTATCATCTTAGTTTATTATATATGGTAGATCTTCAGTCTATTGTATCTCTGCACCATTGATCACATCAATGGCAGGAATGTTCGACCGTTCAATGTATCTCCAAGTGGGTGTACTTCACAGCTGAAACAATTTCTTAAAGAGCACGGTTGGGTAACCTATAAGACAAAGTTATGAAATTTTGCATAACTTGAGAGAAATTGGATGAACTTACGAACTTTTCTGGGTTTACAGGAGACAGATTTAAGACCTGCACCAGACTCACAGGGAAATAGCTCTTTATCTTCAAGTAGAATTCCCTGGCATTCGATGAAAAATCTCTTGTTTCACTTAAACTTCTCTCTTTTACTTCTTCGTTTTTTCTCAAATGCAGTGAGTTTTCTTTTAGATACATCTGTTTATATATGTTTCTACCCTGATTCATAAACATTTTCCCTATCTTATTGAGTAAAAAAATTTCAGTCGCATCAGTTCTCTCTTTCTTCTGCTTCATATTTGTTATAGGAAATGGTGCATTTTCAGAAAGAAACGGGACGATTACTTACAGTGTACTCCGAATCTGCTGCCGGTCTGAAATATCTTCAATAAGACAGTTTCTGTTGTTGAGTCTGTGGCTATGACTTGTCTTAAGAAACTACAATATACGCGCTTCCTGTACATTTCTGTCTTCAGATGGCTCGATTGAATCAAAGAAATATCATAAACCAGTTCAAGGTATATTCTAGGAAGCCATGAATTTCAAACATTAGAAAGCTTTCGACAAATATATGAGTATAATCAAACCTGCAACTTAGAATCTTAAGATGCATTTCCAAAGCAAGTGTAGATTGAAACATTACTCGGAGAGAAGAAGAACTAGAGACCAAACGTTAGTTTATGCCAGTGAATGAGAAACTGGAAGATGCATGTTTAATTAACTAAGAAGTCATAGGGGTCAGATATGCATGGAAGAGAAAATGAAAAGAGGTGATTAAGAAAACTGATAAAGACGACAAAAGAAACAAAGAAAAAGAAAAAGAAAAAGAAACACTAATATTGATCATGTTCAAAAAGAGATAAACAAAGAAGAAGATGAAATCAATAGTCATGAGAAGATGTTTAGTCCGGTCAAGCAGGGTAAGCAGAAGCAAGAAGTTGAGATGGAGTGCGATGATGAGTAGGAAAAGAAATGGAAAAATTGATATCTGCAAGCAATCCATGGAGGAAAAATTAAAAACATCAAATATGAAACAGAAATCTAAAAGAAGAAGAAGAGAAGCAGATGAAGAAGAAAAAGAGGATAACACAGACATCCATGAATCTTCACGTTTATGGTATCATAAAAGATAGATATGCACCAAAGTTCAGGCGATAAGCGATTCTACAACATCGTTACAGGGCTATGGAATCAGAATTTTGCTTTCCTTCCCGTTTCATCAACAAACCAAGTCTACCCAAAGAAAGAATAAATCCGAACCCATCAAGGCAAGACAAGATCTGGAAAGCACAGAACAACGTTAACAGGCGCAGTCAACGATCTCACCAAACTAAATTTTCCCATAACAGATCAAGGAACAACACCTTAGAAATCCATGACACTTTAAAGAACAAAACCGGAAGTATAACGAAGATCAAATCGATAGAAAATCACAAACCCTTGTACCTTCTTAATCGCCATGAACCGAAACAACAACCCGCGAATCGAAATTCAATATGCTCCCATTGAACAGGTGAAACTGCCGCATGATCTGGTTTTTTTTTCTAGGCGAAGTTATACGGCCAGATCATGCTGGCAGCTTCAACTGCTAGTGGTGCAGTACCAATCAGGGAGAAAGAGCCGTCGCTGCGCTTGTCCTTCCTCCTCATCCTCCACGATCTCCTCCATCAAGAGAGGGTATAGAGAGGGAGGTGGAGATGAATAAATAGAGGTTGTTAATGAAAGCAACAGCATTGCTCTTTTTTTTTTTTTTTTTTTTTTGCAGCAGTAATATTACAAAACGATCCCTACTGTAAAAGCTGTGGTCCCAAAAGTAAGGAAAATTGAATATTGTCATACCCAGGCCACTACCATGCAGGCTCTTGAAGGTTTCCAAATTTACAAAGGGCTTTTATTAACTTTAAAGGTGGACGAAGGGACCCCTTTCATACATCTCCACTTCTCCCTCTAAACAGCATATGCTCTCTCACTCAGAAAACCAGGGGGACCATCTTTGATAACCTTTTAAGAGGTGAAGAGGTTCACAAAAAGAAAAGGGGACAGAAGGGCATCTTAACCTAACAAAGATCATGTGATCCTCTCCCTTTCTCTATCCTTCATATGTGATCAGTATTTACTCCCTTCCTTATATACCCTTTTTCCATGCACAGGGCTCAATCCCTTTTTGTTCTATCTCAACATTTACTCATCACCTGTTCTCTTCCCCATTTCTTCTGTCTCCGTCTCTGCTTAAAAAAAGGGCTCTCAGCCTGTATTGGGTAAAATGCAGAAGTTAGCTTCCCACCAACTCCCTTTTCTCTCACATTTGATTGCGAGATCTTGACTGCTTCAATGAAACTTTACTCTGATTAACTCCTTTCTTGCGCATTTCATCAAACACTGAACCATCTCTTGTTTCTTTCTCTTTTGTAAATGTTATGGTCGTTCTTAACCAGTTCAACTGGCCCCATGGAGACGAACTGATGAGCTTATTTTAGTCTCTCTCTCTTACGCAATCCATATGCCCACTACTACGTGGTCATTTTGTTGCCATATGAGATTCATTAAGAAATATAAACTTACTGCAATTAGTCAACTCGATTAGGCTCGCACAACTGGAGAACCCTTTCGGGAAGGTATTAAACAAAAATATAAATGCACAGGTTGTTTGAATTAGGTGAGGGTTGGGAGTTATTTAAAACAAGTGAAAGGATTCCATAAATGGAATCTTGAGTTAAAAAATAGGGCGAGACTCTGAGTGTCCAGTGAACTAAAAGAAGCAGTTTGAAGAACAAGTGACCTAATGTTCTTCTCAGGTTGAGGTAGGTGACGAAGACTGTTTGTTGTAGAATCACTATCTCATAGAAACTGCTGCCCTGCAATGACAGCTTTAGTTGTTTACTACGTAGACGTAAATCTCTACAACACCCAAGGTTTTCTAGAACTGGGTACATGGTATTAATCGACAGTGCTCGGATTTTATGCTCTGTTGAAGCACCTCTAATGGCGCTTTTCTATTAGTGATACAAGAAAACTACAGAAACGCAAACAAGTTAGGATTATCTAGAACTGGGTGCATGGTATTAATCGACATTCCTCGTATTTTATGCTCTGTTGAAGCACCTCTAATGGCGCTTTGCTATTAGTGATACAAGTTAGGTGCAACCAGCGCTTGGAAGAAGTATCAAGAAAACGTCCGTTGTGAAACAATGGGGAGGAGAACGGGTTCAGATATAAATAAATTGCAGAAAAATTTACGAACGAGAAGATATTAAATTATCTTAATTAAAATCATTAATCAAATTTTAGCTACTAATCAACCCATCCCCACCCAACCCGACCAGCGAGGAAACAGCGTAGTTAGCACAGAAGGCCGGCCCAATTTGATAAGATCCGACGGATATATCGTACATAAGATCCGAGTAAATAATTGTTCCCCAACCGAATCTGGTATATTGGCGGAGCAGAGTTCCGGACCCCGAAGCGTCGAAGATCCGGAGAACAATGAAGAACAGGTTGAAGAATGCCCAGATAAATGCGACGCTCCTCGGTTTGGACGCAGAGATCAGCATCTCCTGCTAGATACAGCCAAAAAGTAGAAGTGAAATAATAATAAACAAACGAGTACAAAGTAATGTCGGTGAATGTTAGCACATGCATGAGAGACAAGAACTTACAGGGATTTTGCATCTCTTTGGATCGTCTGCTGGTGATCTCCTACCGGCGAGAATATCTCTACGGTGCCATCTTTAAGGGAAAGAGTGAGGCTGTCACAGCATGACCTAGCAAAGCTTGTCCCCGTTTTTTCAGAAAGATACTACTGAATATTTTCTTTCAGGACAATGAGAGCTAGATCATGCTGGCAGCTTCACTTGTTCCCTTAGGCACTCCTTTCAAATATCCAACGTGCTGTCCTCCATGTGAAGCTGTTTTCTTCCGACGAGTAAAGGAAGAACGGGGGAGAAACACATGGTGCAGGGCTTTTTTAAGCAGGGGAGACACTTCGAGAGCAGTGATGATTTGATCCTGGGCTGCCCGCTGCCGTGAAGAAAGAACTAGAAGAGGAAGTGCTAATCCCTGCTATGGAACCTAGCAGATCGAATACAAAGACAATGACAAGAAAATCACATGAGATGAATGAGATTTCCCAACAGAGTTCTGAACTCCAGATTGAGAGATCCAAAGTGGATAAAAGATGGGTCTGAGAGGAAAACAAGAAACGAAGGAAGAGAGGCCAAAAAATCGATAAGCACCGAGAAAGAAGGAACCAATGTACTCCGCATACTTCCCACATTTGGGTGGGTGTAATTTATAAGAAGAGCAGATGCATCGTCCAAGGGAGGGCCGGTGTTCCGAAAGGGACTTGAGATGGGGAAAGCGAAGGGAGAGAGTGACACGCAGGTAGGCGTGGTAGGGGATGAAAGGGCTAAGTCTGACTAAGGCGGCACGGCAGCGGTGGGGGTCGCCAGAGATTGGTGCAGGAGAAGACCGTACACCAGGTTTCTCTCTCTTTTCCGGAGCAATTATTGGATTGTAGTATTGATACTCTCGATGCAAGGATTGAGGCAATTTAATGGCCTTAAAGCAGTCCCTCCGTCCAAAGCCCCATCGCTGGGTTTTGTTTTCTTCCTCCTAGTTACTTCCTAGGGTGGCTGGACTGCCTGCATCTGCTTCTGCTTCGTCTGCTTCTGTTGCTGCTGCATGAGCCTCCCCACCTGCTCTCTCCCCGTGCCAAAGCCAGAGTAATCCAACTGGCTGAAACTGGACAATTGGGAGGAGGGAGAGAGTAAAGTACCAGCCAGGCAATGGACTGGACCATCGACAGAGATCACTACTGAGACAACAACATGATACCGAACAACCGCACTCTGCTACTGTTCTTTTGAATTTCCATGCAACAACACTTCAAATCACATCACTGCATTTGATAGAAAATGAACAGTGACGAAGAACAGAGAGAAGAGCTACCCAAGTTCTTTGTAGCTCTATGAAACCCAACGCAAACCCAGCTCTTCACCTATGAAACCCGCCCTATGGATCTTCATGCCTGCTGTGGTGAAACAGACGCGTGTGATGATATTCTTTTAAGGGTTTTGGCCAGAAACGAGGTCAAACGTAGGCTCAAGATTGGATGTTCTAAATAGGTTTTTACCTACATTATCTTCGGTCAAGATCGCAGACTAAAAGGATTTCAAATATGCTTTGGGTTCAGGGCCTCAAAAACACACGAGAGAATCTTGTTGAAAGTTGAAAATTAAACCTCTCGAAATCCGTCCCTGGGATCTATGTAGGAGTCATAAACAGTTGATCCATCCACTCTTGATATGAATCCGATGTTGTAGATGTGGTTTTTTATACGTTTTTTTTTTGTTTGATTTGCGTTTGATTGTCAAATTTTTTATGTTTTTGAATTTTGCACGCGTCTAGGACTGTAAACCCAGAATCTAGAATAGGATTTCACCAACTTTGAGTCGATTTCTGAAAGCTTCTTAAATTCCAAAACGATTTGATCTTCCGTTATCTAAGTTTTAACCAATAAACTAGACAAAAACTCCTTTTTCTTTTGGAGATTGTATAGGTTGGGCATATGAACGATTTGCCCAGAACAGTTCTATCCCTTACGACCAACGAATGAAAGTGCGTTTCAATCGTCTTCAAATTTACGCCATTCGTACAGACCTCGCAACGGAGACGTTTTTGTTAGTTAGTGACTGGATTTTTGCTTCAACTTCTCTCAGGTCTCATCAAATGAAATCCGTTTCTTTACGTTTATATATTGAATAATTGCGGAATAAATGGTCAAGATTTCAAGATCAAGATCAAGATCATGACCGAGACTATAAAGTTGTTCACGCATCATTGTCATCAACGACTAAGAGATCGAGGCGGTGAATACCCTAGACAGCGCGGTACCAGAAAGAATGAACATGTTTTACGGAGTGGTCCTGCCTTTGGTGGTCCATTTCAGCTGCTTCACCTAGCACTCTTCACAGAATGAATACTGAAAATGCACTCTCTCTCTCTTTATGATTTTGGCATGCAGGGTTGTTGTTTTCTTCAGGTTGCAGATTCGGGGAAGTTCGGGAAATGAACAATTCACGAAGTAAAATTTCTGGAACGAAGGATTACAGCCATGGACTGAACGTTGCCATCCTACACGATAATGTGAATAATAAGATGTAATTGAAATGAATTTTCTTTCAACAATCTACTGTCAACTAGCAGACGAACAAAGATGAAAATAAATCACAATTGACTACTCGGATGCTGCTAAAGATCAGCTCTAGAATTCCTCCAATGGGTACATTACTATAGGTTACAAGGTTACAATTTTGACTGCCTCTTAGGTTAACTAAAAAATTATACAGGCCTGTGTTGGAAGATGATCTGAGCACCGTCTCCGTGCAGGAAATTGTTCTTTTTCTTCTTTTTACATTCCGTGGTCAGATCGGCCTCCAGCTCAAAAGTCTCTATACAAGGTTGGAGGTGCACCGATTCCTTTTATTATTTAATCAGAAATTAACGAATCTCTGTTTGGGGCAAACCTGCAAAATTGTGGGTCTCCTACAAACTACTGACTGATGCTAGAGCTGCTTTCGCTCTCGAAATCTGGTAGAGAAGAAACAGCATTCTGTAACTTGTCATAAATATGAATGGCTGTTGGGCGCTCTGCAGGGTTTGGCTTCGTACAGTGGTAGAAGAGATCAACCAAAATTTTAAGGGCTTCAGTGTCCGGCTCCGATAGCCCGGTTGGTGACACTGAACCAGTCATAGCTGGCTCATCGGACAACACCAATGTGTCAAGTTCAGCAGGAAGTGGAGGACGCTGCTTTGTCTGCAGACCATCCAAATTATGGTTAGAAGCACTCGAACACATTCCGGTGATGAAAAGCAACTAGAGTCACAGTGGTGAATCAAACCAGCCTGAGAGACTTGTGGTCCATGATGCCACCTCCCACTGGCAGGCTATTCCTTAAAGTCTTTCAACTTTCCAGTCTATCTAAAGTATTCGCATTTAATTTCATAAAAAACTTTGAGAAGGACTAACCTCAATGAGGTGCTTCAATTCAGCTGGAGGAAAGGAAGCATAAGGTATTTGCAGCGTTAACAACTCCAGAACGAGACAACCAAATGACCAAATATCAACTTCCTGCACCAAACATATGTTAATGGGAGATTAAAAAACAAAAAAAAGAAAAAAACTCAGGGAAGTCATTGAATATTAAGCACATGAAGAACTTCAGAAAAAAAATTTATTAAAATGTCCAAGCAACCAGTCCACGTGCTGCTCCTTACTTCCTGCTATAGAAGAGCATAGGAAGAATAATTCCCAACAAAACATAATGTGCAATAATAGATTAGTTTAGAAAAATAAATGGATGAGGGGTTTTTAGTATTAGGCATTGGGTTCAAGTCTCACTATGGGGGTTCTTCTAAAACCCAAACAAAAAATAACGCAACCATAAAGTACCTAGTTTAAACAAGAATGGGTTAAGAGGATGGTATCAGTTCAGCAAACATAACTTGCCTCCATTCACAATCAGATAAAACTTACAACACAAACAAAATACAACAAAACACATTTTAATCAGCAAATGCTAGTAATTGTAATGTAAATAAAAATTCCATTGCTAGAACTATAGAAAACACTTAAAACACCTCCGTAGTGAACCTCATCTGGAAATCCTAAAAAAGTGACCTCAAGGACTTCAGCTACAAACCCATGCTTAACACCCGCAAAGAAAGGTATATATGAGAGAGAAAAGGTAAACTTGCATAGTGGGTAATATACTGAAGAGCATCCATTCTAACCACTTTTAAGTCAAAAAATTCGAGCTCTCAGCCAAGACACATGCTTTAAGCACATGTTACTATAATAATAAAGAATTAAAGAAAAAACTTACCAGTCCATATCTGCTCCGTGTATGCATAGCCTGCAGCACCTCCGGAGCCATCCAGTTAGGTGTTCCAACACAAGCATCAGGTGGATGAACACCATAGTGACGAATACAGCATGTATGTGAAGTGGATTGAAGAGGCACAGCTCTGTCAAAATCACAGAGCTTGACAACAGGCATTCCATCACTTCTTTTCGTATCCAAATCAATTAGGATATTTTCAGATTTGATGTCACGATGAATAATGAGCTTTGAATGCAGTTCTACCAACGCACAGGCAACATCTCTAGCAATAGATATTGCCAGCTTAACTGGGACATGCTTCTCACCCGTTTTTGATAATTTCTCCAAATAACCCTATTCGGAAGCAGTTCAGAAGAAAGATCAGACATCTAAGAGAAATTGTCACAAAAAGTGGATGGGACACCGAGAGATAAGGAGACTTGAAGACCAAACAGAAAAGAAAATTCAGTTATGGAGACAACTCACCTTCAGGGAACCCCCTTCAATGTACTCCATCATTAGTGTGAATTGCAATAGTCGACTCACTTTATTTCCCTCCTCTGAAGATACCCACTTTGAAGACAGTCGGTGTCCATATATGTCCACAATGCAACTGTGGTTCCTTAAGGCACCTAACATCCTAACTTCTCCTAAGCAAGAATATTCGAATTCCAATTTTTTCTCCAATGAAGCCCCCAGTGCTTTAAAAGTACGCACCTGCATCATGCAAGATAGAACACAGACGCTCAAGCAGCAGCAACTTGGCATCGGATGACAAAAAAAAACTAAAAAGACATTATTCTACCTTTGCAGCAGCTATACGTTTGCCAAACTTGCACTTGATGACACAACTTGATGTCGATTTATCAGCTTCCTCACCTACTGAAACAGTAGGAAAGGTACATGCAGTGGTCTCAAAATGTTCACCCACCACATCAACATGAACCCAAGTAAATGGAATATACCTGATAACCAAAGAAATATGTTCATCACTATATCAGTGTACTATCACCATTACTAAACAAATGGTTCTCAACATGGTGCCTTGCAAAATGAAATATGAAGCCTCCAAATATTATATCGATACTTACCATACAAATAACATTATTTTTATTTATTTTTGAATAGAAGATAATATCATTTTGAATCCATAATACTGAAGCTAATCCTATCCACAATGTTCTACAATGAGCATTTGGTTGATATATACCAGCACTCTCAAGTAAGTGCTTACATACATCCAACAAGAGAATGAATGCAAGGGAACCTAGTAAATAACTGGAGTTTACAGAAGAAACAGTAACTTACCGGCAAAAATATTCTGGATCTGTCTCTTCCCTTATATCAGTTGGATGACAAGCATCAACGATCATGCGCACCCAAGAGTCTCCTTTCTTCAATAGAATGGAATTCCAAGCATGAGGCATGTAGTCCAGATATCCTCTTACAAGTTCACAAGGAATAGGTGGATCTGCCCGGTCACATAAATACTACAAAAGATTTCAGAAATTCTATCAGTCACATCTTAATGCTATCATAAATTAATAGAGCCTGAAATAGAATCTGCCAAGAAAGAATTACAAAGCATAGCCCAACAAAAGAGACTCACTTTCATTAGCAATGCCCTGTGTCTGCACACACCAAAACGTAGAGTTCCTATTGGGACAATATTTGAATTGCGAGCCTCCTTAATGAATCGCAAAGATTTGTTGCACAGGTCAGAAATCTGATCAGAGCTAGTTTCACAATCATAGTTATCATCATGACTAGAGCATGTGCAAATAAAAGGTTTTTGAACATTTGAACCGGCAACAGCTCTACGCATCCTTGCAACAGCATCAGCCCTGTCGCTGCCACCAAAAAAATCTGAAACAAAAAGAGCCAGCACTGAAGCCCGTAGCAAGTCATCAATGAAAGATTCTTTTCTTTCTTCATATGAGCTGTGTGACTGCTTCAAACTGGAGACCAGCATATGAGCAGATAATGCTAATGCATCCAGCTCCTCATCCCTTTCCCTAAACAAACCAACTTATCATGTTAAGAAGTTGAGAAAACCAAAACCATGCACAAAGTTGTCAAAACAGGTTCAGTGCAGCAAATTCCATGATCCATTCAACATATTATGTGACTCACTGAAACCCAACATTAAAAAAACACAATATTAAAACATGGAAATGTTGATCATTTTGAAAGGATAAAAAGAAAAGGGAACACCAGTAATTAAATCAGCCTTGAAAATATGCACACCCAAAACAAGAGGATTCACTAACCTGTCCACAAGAATAACTTCACGTGACTCAAAGGACAAATATTGCTCATAGTTCTGCAGGGGCATGAAGGGGCAATCACGACCAGCATCATAAAACCCATCAGGTAGGTGGTCATTAAAGCCACAAACTGATTCCTCACTGTATTTGCTAGATAAATAGTAACTTTCATCAATAGGTCTCTTACACTTGCTGGGTTTGGGATTGTCAAGAGCCCTGTCTGAATGCCTTTTTGGTTTTAGATTGTTAGATGATGCCTCTGGCAAGGCAGTCGCATCCAGCTCTACATTGTTATCTATGGGAGTGTCTTCAGTTTGGCAACCTTCCTCATTGCATTTGAAACCAAACTCTTTACTCGATATCACAGAACCTGATCTACTATCTAGGTTATCCCTAGCATGATTGAGCACCCCCTGAGAATCAGTTTCTCCTGAATTTTTATCTGCAGCTACATCTTCTTTTCTCACTATTGATTGTTCACTACACTGTCTGACCACCTTATCTTGGATACTTTCTGCTTCACACTTTCTGCTGTTGTTTAAACACTCCTGGCGAGCCCTTCTCTGACGAGCCCATCCTTTTTTCAGCCTCCGAGAAATAGAACACCTACTATTACTTGATGAGATGTCAGATGATATAGTTCTCGAAGGCATGCCATGTCCACCTATTATTAGGTCAGAATTAGCACAAATTACATTGAAAATAAGAAGAATCATAAAAGTAACCATGAGTGACACATGTAGATCCTTCACCTTCATGAGAAGAACTTTGATCAGCATCAGGAATTGTTACATCAAATGCATCCACTTCAATAAGAGAAGAGATTATCTCTTCCGAACATGCAGTGTCTTTCCCATTCCCTTCCAAATTGCAGCAGATCCACGAAGGAATTTGACAATTGACAAGCTTATTGTACTGAAATATACAGGACAATTAAGTGAATAACAAACAAGGAATTTGACAATTGACAAGTTAGGGGTCACCACAAGACATAAATACGAAGACAAAATAAAAAAACATGAAAATATAATGCATCATATATTATCTTTATTATCCCACAACTTTGCATCTGATAATCCCTTGGCCCATTTCAGTTTTTTTTTTCTGTCAATTTGGACCATTCCCAGAGAGTTCTAGACTGATTGACTGAATCTCTGCCTGTCGAACTGAAATTGTTTTACCCACTTTCTTTTTTCTCTAAGATCCAGCATACATTAATCTGGTATTCATTAATCATGTCTGAAGGATTGTTTTTTTTTTTTTTTACTGAAGGATGAGAAAGAGACTCATTCAAAGAGGGGGAAGAAACAAACAACAGCCCTCACAGATCGAGGGGGCAGGTCAGAAACAGGAGAAAGAAAATTAGACCCGACAAAGCAGCTAAAACAGATACACAATCAAAGACAAAAAGCCCAAGGCCTAACAACTAAACCAGGGATTAAAATCCCTTCTCTAGCAAAGCTGTCAGCAGTTGAATTTGCACTGCATGGAGTGTGAAGCCAAGTAACAGAGGAATTGAGCCAAATCAACCCTTCTTCCATGTGAGCCAGAGACTCCTAGGGGGGTTACCTGCCGCTTGCACCACGTAATTATTAGAGAAGTCACCTTCAATTATAGTAGGGCAGCTGAAACGCTAATGGGCAAGGCAGATGCCATTAAAAAGAGCATGAGCTTCTGCAGCAAGAGAGTCTCACCAAGTGGTCTGGAATATGAAAGGATTATATTCCCATCATGATATCAGACAACCCCACCAAACTCAGCAGGCCCCAGGCGACCCTTCACACAACCATCAAAATTCAGGCTCACCTATCTACAATGCTACTATAGAAGAGGAGATTTCAGAGATGAAACCTCAAGATACTTGGGAGTTTACCTATTGGCTATCAATTTGTAAATGGATGTACATTGTGAAAAATCATCCTGACAGCTCCATTGCAAAACATAAAGTGAAAAATCATCCTGACAGCTCCACTGCAAAACATAAAGTGAAATTTGCTGCATGCTGGTTTTACACAAATGTTGATGTAAACTTTTTTAAACTTTTTCTCCTGTAGCAAAGCTGAATTCCCTGTGTCCTAGTACCACTGGCTATTTTCAGGGATTGGTCTGCTTACCAACTTGAAGTAAAAATACGTGCTTAAATGGGAGAATGGATGGAAGAAATTTTTATAGAGCAAACCCCAGGATTTGTTACTCCAGGGGAGTCCGCCAAAGTTTATAAACTCAATAAAGCAATATGAATTGAACCAATCTCTAAGGGAATTCATCTTTATCAAAAAAAAAAAAAAAATCTCCAAGGGAATTGTTTTAAAACTTAGTGAATCATATTAAAATATGAATGTAAAAGAAGTTGTGTTGACCATTTTAATTTTGCATTACATTGGAGCACTGGATCCATACTTCTGATAATTAGATGATATTATCTCCTTGGGAGATGATTTAGAAAGTATTACTAACATAAAAACTACACAGCAAGACATTTTGAAACTAAAGATCTTGCCTTTTTTGATATATTCTCAGGATTGAAGTGCCTAGGTCTAAAGAAGGGGCCAATCTTTCCAATGGAAGTATTTTTTTGAATCTCATTACCTAAAGGAAATATGTTTTGGATGTTTTGAAGAACCAGGAACGTTAAGATGCAACCTGAGTGACACACTATTAGATCTCAAAGAAGGCACAAGAAGAGTGGTTTTTGGAAGATTCTACAGGGTATAAGCAATATATCTGTAAATTGATTTATCTACAACAAACAAGCTAGACATCTCCTTTGTCGTTGGGGCTGCTATGTGAGTCAACCATTCAAAAGCTATTATAAGGATTTTGAGTTATCTGAAGAAAACACAAAATACAAATGTCACATGCATTAACATTGTTACTTACTCTGATGTCAATAGGAAGGTTATCCATCAAACAGAAAAGATGGACTGTACTTATTATACAATGGCAGGTAGGAATTTGGTGACTTCGAGAAGTAAATGTCGTTGTTAGATCAACGGCAGAAACGGAATATTGAGTGATGGCTCAAGCTATATGTGAAATGTTTGGATAATAGGTCTATTGACTGATTTTGGTGTGAAGATAGATCAACCAGTCCCTCTTTACTGTGATAATTACACAACATCTCATGTTGCTAATAATCCATTATATCATGAAAGGACAAAACATACTGAGGTTTACTGCCATTTTATTTGATAAAAAATTAAAGCCAAATATATCTTTACTCCTTATGTGTCATCCAAATATCAACTGATTGAAATCCTTACAAACCTCTCAGAAACAAGTAACTTTAAGATGCCTGCAACAAGCTGGGAATGATTGATATCCATACTCCAGATTGAGTGGGCAGTTTTAAAGATAAAGTTTCATATAATTTTTTGTATCTTGTGATTATTCTTGAATTTAGGGACCTAAGAGCAATCCCAGGAATATATGATTTGTTTGTAATACTGTATGAAGAATAAAGGCAAACTCATCCTTTCAAGTATAAAAAGGTTTCTTTATTCATAAGAGAATTAATCAAGTAAAAGATGGTCCTCAGTGTTACAGGACATATACTATGTTTTACCATAGAACTTCATTCACAAATCCATAATTTATCTTCAAAATCAATTCAATCTTGTATTCGTTCAAACTTATAAGGGCATCTTTATTTTTCTTATTTTTTTTCTTATAATTGCTTTACATCCATTACAAACATTGCCAACACAGCAGTAGTTAAAATAAGAGCATAAAAAGAGAGAAAAGGCACTCAGCCTGTTTTGGGGCATTATGAAATCCTTTATGGTTTCATATAATTATGTGAATGCTTCTAAAGTGGCAAAGATGCCAAGGCATATAAATGAATTTTTTTTGTTTGGATGCTGATTACACATGTACACCATGACCAACATGAACTCAAGACCCTCAAAAGAACCTCCCTCCCCTCCCCTCCTCCCAAATGGAAAACAGCATTTCTTTACATTTATTGACTTCAGGGGGCAGGTGGATTAGCAATTTTTTGATTGACAGTTTCAAGTGTCATGGATCCCCACATGACCTTCTACCACAAGCACACTCAATTTACCTCAAACCAATGAAAAAAAATAGCATTTAGACAATAGAAAAGTTCAGTCACAGGTGAACAAGACATGAATAGAAGAAGAGGAGAAAGAAACATAAACAGTAAATAACATATAGTAAGTTGACAGCTACCTGAAGATTCAAGTTGCTTAGGGCATGCATAGAATTAAGTTTGAGAGATCCCAATGTGCTCAGCCTATTATGGGATAAGTCAAGAGTCTCAAGCATTTTCAGAGAAGAAACAGCAGAAGGCAGATCCACCAATTTATTATTAGCCAGTCTCAATGATCTCAAGACACTCAATAGAGCTATTTCATCAGGTAAACTTTTCAGCTTGTTAAATGACAGATCAAGATCCTCAAGTTTATTAAGGGATCCAATTTCTGGAGGAAGGTATCTGCAAAATAAATAAAATTTATATTAATATAGGAAATATGTAAGTAACACCATTTTCCATCACTACATGCTGCAAGGTCTTTAAAGAACTGTTCATCTCTCTCTTTGCAGCCAAAATCCATAGCGAGACAAACAGGAAACAGAAAAGGATACTAAAAGAGCTTTAACCAGTAACAGAGGCTAAAATCTCAAAAATTGCAAACTGAACTTTTCTAGAGAATAACTTGTTAGAGGACAACTCTTATATTAAATCAAGCTTATCAGATCTAACTAATTCTAAGAAAAAAAGACTTGATATATAAATAGAACTGTGTTCTGAGTCAGATCATATCACAACATGGGACCATACCAAAACTCAATGCTTCAGCCTGTGGAGAGGCTGCCCATTATAGTGATCTACTCTTCAGAGACAGTGTGTCTTTAACAACCATTGACAACTTTTATCTGGTCAAAATGCAAATTGAATATTTCAATGGGAGTTCCTTCACCCTCCTCTTAAAGTTGGATCAAGGTTATCCCAAATTGACTAGCCAAGTTAAAAACCTCTTCCCAACTATTAAGTACTAGATCTTTTTACTCTTTAATCTATGTGGGACTATTTTTAACACTCACTCTCATGCAGATGGCCTTGTTATGGCTCCTACACATGGACAATTTTTTTGGGTGGAAGCTCACGTAAAAATAACTGCACCAAACCATGTAAATGCAAGCTCAAGGTTCATTTCAAAATGACTAGACAAGTTACGAAACCCTATCCCAACTAATAAGAACAAGATCTTTCTACTCTTCAAACCATGTAGGACTATTCTTCAAACAATATGGGACTATTCTTCAAACGATGTGGGACTCCCCAATCCCTATATAGATTTCCTTCACCAACCAAACCAAAACACAACTTTGTCACCTCATATTTACTAATTAAAACAATCATCACTACGGAAAGGAGAGGGGTATGCAAGACAGAAATGTATACCAATGCTATATTGATATAAAGTGTATGCTCATGATAATGTACTTACTCAAAATGGAGAAGCCTTCTCTGTGCTGATTTAGAGAAGATTAAGGCATATCCTCCAACAATGAGCACAACACAATAAATAAATAAATAAATAATCGCGTTCAAAAATGTCATTTTCCTACTTCACACGATAGTTTGAATTTTGCAGTACTTCAACAGAATGCACTACACCGAGAACCCTCTACGAGTTCTTTTTTTTTCTGAAGCCGACCCCAGCCAGTCAAGAAGATGGAGCAACCCAGCCAAGTGTGAAGCAAGAGTTGGTTCCATCGCAATGTATCCCAACTTTTTCTTGTTCCAGCCATTCACGGAAAGACAATTACTCTAGAAAATTGTGTAAAGACCTAAGAGGAGCAATAAACTTAATAGGCTGCTAAATTACCGAATAGAAAAATGGCAAAGAGAAAGTTTCGTCAGGATCTTCAAACTCGCAATCCCCGTCAATAGGGAGAACTCTGACAATCTCGGAGGCACCTTCCGCAGCTCCAACTCCTTCAAAGACTTCAATTTCAAAAAGGGAATCTCTGAAATACCTGGAGACGAAACCTTCACCTGCAAGCACTCAAGCTCCGCCAAAACCCCCACCTCCATGGGAAAAACATTAATCTCATTGGCGAAGAACTTGAGCGTCCGCAGGCCGGAGAACCCCCCGATCGCCCTAGGTATCAAGTTGAAACTATTCTTGTAAATATACATCGCATTGACGTTTTCTTTCGGGCGATTAATGAGAGGAAGCTCCATGATTTCCTCCGAGACATCAACCTCAGTCTCGCTATCTCCGTCCGACTTGACGGCAAGATGCTGCGGCGTATCCGCGCCGTCCATTCCGGCGGAGGAATTCGTCGGGAATTAGAGACCAGGGGGTGGCAAATAATCATGGAAGGGAAACAAGCAAAACCCTAGTAGAGGGAAAGGGCTTTGCTGCTTTGAGGAGGTTCTACTTTCTACGGGCCCGCTTTGGGCTTTGATATAATAACAAAGCAGGTAGGGAAGCAGCCGGGACGAAGGGGATAATTACTTTGAAAAATCCTAAATGATTTGCTTGATGACGGAGGAAAGAGTAAATTAGAACGCGTCTTATGACTGAATTGACTGGATGGGACTCAGCAATGGTAGTCCCAAAACTGATCTTTTAGGAGCATTAGTACCCCGTTGTTTCTAAAAAGGTATATATCTCTTTGAAAAAATGAGACATGGTGGTCATTCTCTCTCCCCATGTTTCCTTCGCTTTTTTTCCCCTCCACCTCCCTTTTCTCTTCCTCCTCCTTTCTCACTCTAATCCTTAAGCCTTCTCTACTATCCATGTGAAAGAGAGAAGGGGGAGGAGTCCCTCCCTCGTTCCCCCCTTTGTCTATTAGGATTGAGGACCCACCAAATAAGAAGGAGAAGGGCCAACATGTTATGGTCCTGGGTTAAGTATTTATATCTTTCGTTCCTAACAGGTCGGTCTTTTTGGTAGTATTAACTAGGTGTTTAATATTTGGTATCACAGCGGGCTCCCACCTCGCGAGTTCGATTTCCCGGGGCGCACAAAAGCCAAATTAAAATACTGGTAGGTCCTTGTGTTAAGCCCTGGGTCAGGTCAGTGTTGTTGTGCGGGCACAAAAGCTGGATTAAAATATTAGTAGGTCGCGTCTAGGTATTATTGCGGTCGGGCTAGTGTTGTTGCGCCACCGTGGTCGTCGGCTCACGAAGGTGGGGTGTGATGTTATGGTCCTGAGTTAAGTACCTATGTCTTTCACTCCTAACAAGCCGGTCTTTTGGGTAGTATTGACTAGGTACTTAACACAACACCCCCCTAATTACAGGTGGAGTGAGTACAAGTCGGGTTGGGATTAAATTTTTGAAAACCTAGACCTAACCCCAAACCCTAACTAAAAAACGAGGTTGGAAATCCAACCCCATCTCTACTTAGTCTTTGTAATCCGGATTCATCCCCACTTAGGCCTATATGACCTATTAAATTTTTGTAGAAAGAAAAAATATGAGAAATTAGAGTTTACATATCTCTCTCCCTAATTTATAACTTAAATAATATAAAAATTACATCTATATCATTTTTTGCATGTAAACCCTAGGAATTTAGTTTCTAGTTAGAAAACATTTTCCTGAAAAATAGGTAGAACCTATTTTACACCTTTTAGCACTCCCCCTTGAGCAAGACCATAGAACTTCAATTTATTACATAATTTGCCTCAGAATCCTATAATGGTGAATAATTAGACACTCCCTTTAGCAAAATGATAGTAATCATCAAGAGGTCACACTTGCCAGAGTCCATAGAGGATTCCCTCTGTTAATGAATTCCACATGAATATTTTAGTCTATGATTCGCGTCTCCTAAAATTCCCTGTTTCAGCTTTCTCATCCACTTTTCCCTCTTTGTTTGTTCCTGAATCTGAAAAACGAAGCCAAAAACGAAGATGATAGATTACAGGTGAGAGATTATATCAGGCTTTCTTTTCTAGTTTCAACTGGAAATTTGGCTGAGTTGCTAATGATAGCGAGGTTCTGTGCTTGGTTTTTATCTCAGATCTGAAGCCGAATGTCAGCTGCAGCTTGTGGAACGAGAAGATGCCTTCGAAGCCATCGATAAATGTAATTTCGACTTCTTTGTTCACCTTTTATCATATGTGGATCTCGTTGTAAATTCTTCTACAGTTCGATTTATCGATCCAGTCTTGAATTGAAAAGTTACTCGTTTAGATGTATAATTTGTATTTCTGTTTTCTGGTACATTTAGTTTCGTTTTATAGGATTTTACTTCGATTTTCGAAAATCTTGCGGCTACAATTAGATTTCTTGTTTTTCCTTTGGCCGATACAAGCAGAAATTCTGTAATCAGTATATGAGAAATTCCTTGTTTTTCATCATGGAGTTCTGTTTTACCGCAGTGATATCTCAAGGCATAAACGCTGGAGACATAAAAAAGCTTCAAGATGCAGAGGTTTGATGATGCAAACGAAGAAAGTACGCTATTTCACGGTTTTGAAGTCATTATATTCTGTTATTTTCAAACATCAATGTTTGGTTTTTCTTACAGAGTTTGACAAGCATGAAGGGTTTGTCGGAGGCAAAAGTCGACAAGATATGCGAGGCCGCTGAGAAGATCGTGGTACGAACTCCGTTCATTCCTGAATACCGACTAATCTGAATTTCTACATCCTCACCAAATATTAAGCCTGAAATAATTTTCTGGCAATGTATTTTCGTCCTCAGAATTTCGGATACGTGACTGGAAGCGACGTTTTGCTTAGAGTAAGCTCTAATTTGTGGCGACTTAGCTGTTGAAGTCACGACAGGATCTAGTTTGGCGAAAAATAAGCTTATGATCGGAGCCGCATGCTGGAGTCCATTAGCTTCTTGCCCGAGGCATGGGATTGCGTGACTCCGTTTAAGCGCTCAACGAGGTTGCGTTACTAACTGCAATTGCTCCTGTGTCTGTGGACAGCGGAAATCGGTGATCCGAATCACCACAGGCAGCCAAGCCCTCGACGAACTCTTAGGAGGTAAAGTTTTGAACGACGAAACTATTGAAATATTTTCAATCCTTGTCTACATCTTAGGAGGTGGGATCGAGACGCTGCAAATAACGGAAGCCTTCGGAGAATTTAGGTCGGACATAGCTACCTGTACAAAATATTATTCATCCGATTTTGAATTTGGATGCTAATCAGTACTTCTTTTACTTGTTACCTTGAATTTGCCATTTATTTTAGTTATTGCTTATCATTTTCTACTTCTCATCGTCAGATCGGGGAAGACGCAGCTAGCACATACTCTTTGCGTGTCGACACAGGTAAAACAATCTTTGCGCGACTCCTGCTGTCCTTAATGCTGGCCCGATAAAAGTCAGCATTTCATAATTTGGCGGGTAACAGGAAAAACCAAGGGGCCATAAATACCCCCAAAATAGCTACATACATATCAATCACTACTTTTCCAACGTGTAATATTTTCAATTCAAAATTATAGTAGATTGGATCCACTGTTAGAAACTTAGAATTGCTCGCGAAGGTCGGACTCTGCACCCGACTGGGGCAATAGTAATCTAGATTGATTGGCTGACACCTTCTGCAGCTTCCACTAAGCATGCGCGGAGGAAATGGAAAAGTTGCATATATCGACACGGAGGGAACTTTGTATCCTTTTCGGAATTCTGTTTCCAGTCTTTTCTCAACACTGCAATCGACAGCCTCAATCTTAGCTGATAATTTGGGTAAAGAACATCCGCTTCTCCGTTGATAATGGCCCTACCTGTTCATCACCATTCAGCACGTAACGGAAAGGACAGGGCCTCAATACACTGCTCGTAGGATGACCGAAACTAAGCCGATTCTGAAATGCTTAAATGATGTTGCCCAGCATTGTGACGATTCATTTGGTTTCTACTCCTTAACTTGCCTGCCGACCAGATTGTTGAGCACGGTCGAGTCTTGTCCACACGTGCGAGCAGGACATGAAAGACATTCGTGATTTTAATTTACCCTTTGGCGTAGGCTACACTCAAGGGAAAATTAAAATCTCCCTCCGTTCGATTTCCTTTTCTCTCTTCGTGGTGTGTCTTCGGGAAACAAAGAGCAAAAGAGAAAATCGGGGCTTTGACGCTGTTGCTGGAAATATAGAAACGTGGGACTCAAGCTGCCGCCGGAAGAGCGAGGTCGTCACTGTTGCTGCCCAGAAACAGCAGCTCGGGACCGTTCTCGCCGTTGCTGGAAGAGAGGTTGTTGTGCCTCGCCGTTGCTGGAAGAAAGGTTGTTGTGTGTTGCCGGAAGAGAGGCTGTTGTGCCTCGCCGTTGCCGGAAGAAAGGTTGTTGTGTGTTGCCGGAAGAGAGGCTGTTGTGCCTCGTCGTTGCCGAAAGAGGAGGCTGAGAAGGACAACACCATTTCTGCAGAGAACGGGCTCTGTTGGTCGACGCTGCAGAGAAGGGTCTCTGCTGGCTGTATAAAAGGTGAAAAGAAAGATACTGGTCCCACTTGTATTGTGATTCCTTTGATTGAAGAAATAAAAATCCTCTGCAGCTCCCGTGGACGTAAGCAATTTGTCGAACCACGTAAAATTTTGTGCCGTGTGATTACCTGTCTTTTTATTGTCATTGGTTTTTTCATAACAACTGGTATCAGAGCAAAGGTTTGGCTGAGGGAAAAATGATGGCTGGAGACGAAGTGAAGGTATCGGAGATCGAGAAGTTTGATGGCAAGGACTATGGATTCTGGAGGATGCAGATAGAGGACTACCTCCATGGGAGAAAACTCCATCTTCCACTGTTGGGGAAGAAACCGGAAAAAATGGAGGAAGACGATTGGAATCAGTTGGATCGACAGGTTCTGGGGATTATTCGGCTAACCCTGTCGAGATCCGTTGCACACAACGTTAGTAAGGTAAAGACGACTATGGGTCTCTTAGAGGTCTTGTCAGGTATGTATGAAAAGCCTTCAGCGAATAATAAAGTTTATTTGATGAAAAAGTTATTCAATTTGAAGATGATAGAAGGTACATCTGTTGCACAATATTTGAATGTTTTTAATACTATCACAAATCAATTATCATATGTTGAAATTGAATTTGACGATGAGATACGTGCACTGATACTATTGGCTTCATTGCCAAATAGTTGGGAAGCCATGAGAATGGTTGTGAGTAATTTTGCCAGTAAATCAAAGTTGAAATATGATGATATTCGTGATTTGATTTTGGCTGAGGAGGTACGCAAGAAGGATTCAGGCGAGACTTCGGGTTCGAGTTTCGCATTGAATGTTGATTCTCGGTGGAGATCACATGACAGGAACTCAAAGAGAAACAGATCAAAGTCAAAGTACAGGGGCAAGAGTCAGTCAAGGCCTGGTTAGCAAGCAAATTGCTGGAACTGTGGCAAAGCTGGCCACTTAAAGAGAAACTGTAAAAGCCCTAAGAAAATCGAGAATGATAGTGCAAATGCAGTAACTGAAGAAGTACAAGATGTGAGAGTGGTTCCGTCCACTCTTGGAAGCGCTAGCTTTCCGTACCTAACAGATCGGTCTTTTGGGCATATTGGCTAGCCGTTGTCATGGTATCAGAGCTGGGCACGCCACGTCCCGCGTTCGAATCCTGTGAGAAAGCGGTCAAGAATGAGCGGGGTGGGTGTCAGAGTGGTTCCGTCCACTCTTGTAGGCGGTAGCTTTCCGCACCTAATAGATCGGTCTGTTGGGTTGTATTGGCTAGCCGCTAACATGGTATCAGAGCTAGGCACGCCACGTCCCGCGTTCGAATCCCGTGAGAGGAGGTCAAGAATGGGCGGGGTGGGTGTGAGAGTGGTTCCATCCACTCTCACACAAGATGCATTATTACTTGTAGTTCATAGTCCAGTTGATGACTGGATACTGGATTCAGGGGCTTCATTCCATATATCCTACCATCAGGAGATAATGCAAAACTATGTTGCAGGTGACTTTGGGAAAGTATATCTGGCTGATGGAGAGGCCTTGAACGTGGTATGGATGGGAGACATTGACATTGCACTTCCTAACAAGAACAAATGGACCTTGCAAAAGGTCAGGCACATTCCTGAATTGAAGAAGAACCTCATTTTTGTTGGGCAACTTGATGACTATGGCCATTCAGTGGTGTTCTCAGATAACACCTGGAAGGTCACCAAAGGAGCATCGGTACTGGCTCGGGGTAAGAAAATCGGTACACTCTATTCGACTACTGGTTTGATTAATACTATTGCTACTACCGTTGCAGAAAGTACAACAGATTTATGGCATTGCAGGCTTGGCCATACGAGTCAGAGGGGTATGACAGAACTGTTGTCTAGAGGCAAGCTACCAGAACTAAAATCAGTTGATCTCAGTATGTGTGAGAGTTGCATTATGGGGAAACAGAAGAAGGTCAGTTTTTTAAAGGGTGGCAGAACACTGAAGAAAGAAAAACTAGACCTTGTGCACATAGATGTGTGGGGACCTTCCCCAGTGGCATCCCTTAGAGGTTTTCGTTACTATGTCACGTTCATTGATGATCATAGTAGGAAGGTATGGGTTTATTTTTTGAAGCATAAATCTGAGGTATTCAATGTGTTCAAAATTTGGATGGCCATGGTTGAAACAGAGACAAACTTGAAACTGAAATGTTTGAGGTCTGATAATGGCGGTGAGTATATTGATGGCGGGTTCAAAGAATATTGTGTAGCTCAAGGTATCAGAATGGAGAAAACCATTCCTAGGACACCACAACAAAATGGAGTTGCTGAACGTATGAACAGAACCATCAATGAGCGTGCTAGAAGCATGAGGTTGCACGCTGGATTACCACCTACTTTCTGAGGCAGATGCAGTCAATATTGCAGTTTACTTGCTCAACAGAGGACCATCAGTTCCGTTGGAGTGTGGATTGCCAGAGGAGGCCTGGAGCGGGAAAGAGGTCAAATTTTCTCATCTTAAACTTTTTAGTTGTCTTTCTTATGTTCTTGTTGATTCTAATGCTCGTAGTAAACTTGAGGCCAAGTCAAAGAAATGTTATCTTATTGGCTATGGAAACGAGGCATTTGGCTATCGTTTCTGGGATGATCAGGGTCGAAAGATTATAAGAAGCAGGAATGTGATTTTCAATGAGAAAATTGTATACAAGGACAAGTCCAGTACAGTTGCTGAAGCAGCTCCTCAGGAGTCCGAGTTCGTGGGATTGGATGACCTACCAGAGGCCACAGTGCAGTGCAGAGATGCGAGTGACGGGGAGAGTGGGTCCAGTGCACCCACTCCTATTATTCCTCAGTCAGATCCAGAGTTGTCCACTCCTGTAGCTGCAGTTCGCAAGTCAGTTAGGACTATTCGGCCTCCACAACGTTTCTCACCTATTTTGAATTATATTTTGCTGACAGATGGTGGAGAACCGCAGAGTTATGAAGAAACCTTGCAAGATGAAAATTCTAGCAAGTGGGAGTTGGCAATGAAGGAAGAGATGGATTCCTTGTTAGAAAATCAGACATGGGAGTTGACTGAACTTCCACCAGGGAAGAAGGCATTGCACAACAAGTGGGTGTACCGAGTGAAAACTGAGCATGATGACAGTAAGAGGTACAAGGCTAGACTTGTTGTAAAGGGCTTTCAGTAGAAGCAGGGTATTGATTACTTTGAGATTTTCTCTCCTGTGGTGAAGATCACAACCATCAGGTTAGTACAGTCCATGGTTGCTACTGAAGGTTTATGTCTTGAGCAGTTAGATGTGAAAACAACTTTTCTTCATGGAGACCTTGAAGAAAACATTTACATGCACCAACCTGAGGGGTTTGCAATACAGGGAAAGGAAGGTTCAGTTTGCAAACTGAAGAAGAGCTTGTATGGCCTGAAGCAAGCTCCTAGACAGTGGTACAAGAAATTTGACAGCTTTATGTCCAGTACAGGTTACATCAGATGTCAGGCAGATCACTGTTGTTATGTCAGGTATTTTGACAATTCTTACATCATTCTGTTACTGTATGTGGATGACATGCTTATTGCAGGGGCTAGTATTGATGAGATCAATAATCTGAAGAAGCAGATGTCAGAGCACTTTGCAATGAAGGATTTGGGAGCTGCGAAGCAAATCCTTGGTATGAGAATTGTCAGGGACAGAGTCAGAGGCACGTTGAGACTCTCGCAGGCTGAGTATGTGAAAAAGGTACTCAGCAAGTTCAATATGGATAAGGCCAAACCAGTTGGCACACCCTTGTGCAGTCACTTCAGACTCAGCAAGGATCAGTCACCTAAATCAGAGGAGGAACTAAATTTCATGAGTAAGGTTCCTTGTGCCTCAGCCATTGGTTCACTTATGTATGCTATGGTTTGCACTAGACCGGATATTGCCCATGCAGTGGGAGTTGTGAGTAGATACACAAGTAACCCAGGAAAACAACATTGGGAAGCTGTGAAGTGGATTCTGAGGTACTTAAAAGGCTCCTCAGATACGTGTTTGTGTTTCTTAGGAAAAAGCTTACAAGTGAGGGGCTATGTTGATATTGATCTAGCTGGAGATATTGATAGCAGAAAAAGTACAACAAGGTTTGTTTACACTCTGGGTGGTACTGCAGTTTCATGGGGTTCAAATCTACAGAAAATAGTTTCTTTGTCTACCACAGAAGCTGAGTACATTGCAGCATCAGAAGCTGCAAAGGAGATAATCTGGCTACAGGGCTTCTTGGAGGAATTGGGCAAGAAAAATCAGAAGGGCACTCTCTACAGCGATAGGCAGAGTGCCATATTCCTTGCCAAGAACCCAACACTTCATTCCAGGATAAAACACATTCAGATCAGGTATCATTTTATACGATCATTGTTAGATGATGGACAGTTGGTACTTGAGAAAATTTGTGGAAGTAGGAACCCTGTTGATATGTTGACAAAGGGTGTTACACTTGAGAAACTGAAGTTGTGCGTAACTTCAGTTGGTCTTCTAGCATGAAGACAAGAGTAGTGAGTTGCAGAGGTAGTGGATATCATGTTTGAGGAAGAGGGTGATACAGTGGGTGTACCAGTCTCCAAGTGGGAGAATTGTTGAGCACGGTGGAATTTGGTCCACACGTGCAAGCAGAAAATGAAAGGCATTCGTGATTTTAATTTGCCCTTTGGCGTAGGCTACACTAAAGGGAAAATTAAAATCTCCCTCCGTTCGATTTCCTTTTCTCTCTTCGTGGTGTGTCTTCGGGAAACAGAGAGCAAAAGAGAAAATCGGGGCTTTGACACTGTTGCTAGAAATACAGCAACGCGGTACTCAAACTGCCACCGGAAGAGCGAGGTCGTCACTGTTGCTGCCCAGAAACAGCAGCTCAGGACCGTTCTCGTTGTTGCTGGAAGAGAGGCTGTTGTGCCTCGCCGTTGCTAGAAGAAAGGCTGTTGTGTGTTGCCGGAAGAGAGGTTGTTGTGCCTCGTCGTTGCCGGAAGAGGAGGCCGAGAAGGATAACACCATTTCTGCAGAGAACGGGATATGTTGGTCGACGCTGCGGAGAAGGGTCTCTGCTGGCTATATAAAAGGTGAAAAGAAAGATACTGGTCTCACTTGTATTGTGATTCTTTTGATTGAAGAAATAAAAATCCTCTGCAGCTCCCGTGGATGTAGGCAATTTGCCGAACCAAGTAAAATTTTGTGTCATGTGATTACTTGTCTCTTTATTGTCATCGGTTTTTTCATAACACAGATCGAATCATTCCGATTGCAAAGAGATTTGGGATGGATGCAGGAGCTGTCCTCGAGCATTATAATCGAGCATAGTAAAAAGATTTGGGCTAAGCTTTACTGGGAAATTCTTTGAATTAACCTGCTCCGGGTTTGCTTTTGAACAAGAACATTTAGAGGACGCTAAAGTTGCTTATTGTATCTCAACGAATTGCTTTTTTTCTTTCAAACGAGAAGATCCTCTATGCACGGGCATACACTTACGAGCATCAACACAACTTGCTTCTGGGCCTCGCAGCAAAAATGTCCTAAGAACCTTTCAAACTATTGGTGAGTATTAAACGTGGCCAGCAGAAAAGGCTTCAAATTCGCCCAAGCAAACAAGAAACGTTGTCGGCAGAGACGTTTAACACTTAGATCCACTTGCAGATCGTGGACTCCGTCATTGCTCTCTTTCGTGTGGATTTCACTGGCAGAGGCGAGCTCGCAGAGAGTCAGGTGCGCCTTAATTAACAAAGACACCGAAACCCTTTTTCTTTTACAAGCAGCCCGTCGAGCCCGAGGACTCCCTACGTTAAAACTACTGATAAATTATGCAGCAAAAGCTGGCGCAGATGCTGTCTCGGATAACAAAGATAGCCGAAGAGTTCAATGTTGCGGTTTACATGACAAACCAAGGTTTGACAGAGCAATAAACTCTCCAGGGTCTTCTCCAACAAAGGAAGACACCCAGTTTTGTTACGTAGAGTAGAAACGGGACAAAGCCGGTTCCCGAGCCAACTCTCATTTTAGATATAATGAAACATATACCGAAGCTTTCCACTGTTTGATCTTGTGATGCAGTCATTGCGGATACTGGAGGCGGAGTCTTCATATCAGACCCGAAGAAGCCGGCGGGAGGCCACGTACTGGCACACACGTCCACAGTTCGGCTCATGTTTAGGAAAGGCAAAGGTGAACAGCGCGTTTGCAAGGTCTTCGACGCTCCAAGTCTCCCTGAAGCAGAAGCTATATCCTCATTTCCCTTCTCTCAATTCTTTCAATTAATAGCTCACATTATCAGCTTCTCAAATGTGATTTCCAGACTCATTTGGCTGATTATAAGTTGGATTTGCTGGTTTGTTGTTATCTCATGCAGACCAGCAAATCCATACTTATCCTCGAATTTCAGTTAGGACAGAGCAGCAAACTGGTTTTTGGTTTGATAGGGCTTCCAGGCTGACTGATTACTCGATTCGTTTCCCTTAACGCAAACACGTCTTCCAGATTACTCCAGGAGGCATTGCCGACGCAAAAGATTGAAGATGGTAGATCGTCAAATTTTAGGCATACTGTAGCAGCACTAGACTTACTACATCATACTCCCTGTTTCAATTACGTCTACTAGCACCAAGGAGAGTGCCGGAACTATCAGCACAAAGGTCAGACTTTGGCTGGACTATGTAGTTTATTACCGACTGCTTTAATATAAGATTCTCTGTGTAGCAGATATGGTAAATCCAAACTCATATCCCGTTTATTGACCAGAGTCAAGAATTCTGTTATCTTAAAAGTGCACTAATGAAGATAAATACATGGAACAAATAGTCATGCTTAAAAAGCGACTGGAAATCGTCGAAATATGTCATTATCATCTCGAGTTTTGTCCATGTGAAAATGCTTCAAGAGTCTCATGGTGCGGTAAAATAAGGTAGAACAAGACTGTTAAGGGAAACCATACATAAGTTGACTCAAGTTAGTAACCTGAGGACCAGTTAGCCGCACTCCCGACTCTAGGCATGACCGGTTCTTTCTTAGATTGTGCATCAACGGTGAAGTCGGCGCCACAGACCTCGCCTTTGCTGTCAACCCTTGGCACAGGCTTCACCTTACTCAGTGGGTGCTCAAAGCTCTGCAGGCCTCCTGAAGATGTGAAGAAACATCCTGGGAACACACAAACAAAGTTCATGTAATTTTTTTCTGTTTGTAGTTTCTTAGTTTATTTTTTCGGAAACTCATTCTGCTTGTTAACATTTTGTGAGATAAGAGGTATTGAAGTGTAAATCCCTCATAATCTAAATTCAGCACAAACACCATAGATTTCATTTTATTTTTTATTTTAAGAATGTAAACACCAGAAAAGAAAATTTTCCATTTGTACATTTTTTCCTATTTTGCACACACATTAAAAAGTACCTTTTGGAAAAGGTGCGTATGAATTTCCACAGCCCTTCTTTATTATCTCAATATCATCAGAGAGCAGAAGACTGTCTTCTGAATTGGTCCCCCAGAAAAAAGGAACACCCCCATCAGCATCCTGAGTCCATGAACCAAAAGAATGTTAAGAACAAACAATGAGGCAAAAAATGAAACAGAACAGTAGCATATGTCCAGTTAGCGAATATTGAGAACTAGTATCACCCAAATAGTGATCCAAAAGGGTTTTGAGACTGAATCACAACACTGTTTGCTTGGACCGGCTTTGTATCCTAATATAGTTGATTTCTTCATAAAACCTCACAATTCCTATGTTTTGATAGAACCACAAACATCTCTTGAATGCTGCTGGAGTTTTGTAAAAAAAAATAATAATAATCATCCACATACATTGTTGGGTTGGTTCAAATAAGCCACTAGTCTGAATATTGTTGAAATGTACAACTCCTTTCAGTAAAGCAAGTACAATGAGCATTAAGAAACTGATTTTGTATTAGCAATGCACACAAGACATGAAAACTGAAAACCCTTTCAACGGTGCTTGAAACAGTTGGAAAGAAAAAAATTGCACAGTTTACTTACAGCAGCAATAAAGACAGCTTTTGAAGAACTGTCAAAGAGAACAAATGCGAACTTTCCATGGAGATCCCTCACAACGTGGTCAGCAGGATAAGGCCCTCTGTCCCTCAAAGTCCGGTAAGCTTCTATTACTATGCTAACTTCCGTAGCGTTCTTGCTTAATCCATACTGCTGTTTCAAAAGAGGAATGTTTTCGATATGCCCATGGAAGAGGCAGAATATGTCATCCACAACTGCAAACAATCTGAAAATAGAGAACAAGAAACATGAGTTCTCCGCAGACGGTTTATTTCTCATAGGGTATGTTTGGAACCCATGGAAAAGTAAAGAAAAGAAAATGAGAATTTGACAGTTATTATTCCCAAAAATAGTTAGTGATAAGGAGAATTTGATCGTTATCTCATTTTTAATAACTATTTTTTGGAATAATAATGGTCAAATTCTCATTTTTATCTTTTCGTTTACCCTTAGAGAATTATAGTAAAAGTACTAATTAACCAAAGAGTAGTATACCATGACATTTTGAAAACATTGTGAGAATGATGCAAAGAGAAGTTGTGTAAGAAGGGTCTTAGGGCTTAAAATTCTAATTCATTGTGAGGAGAAATTACAAGCAAAAGGTGGGAATGATGAGGCCAAAGGATGGTTTTGCACAAACTTCCCTTGATCCAAAACCACTATGATGTTCCATAACCAGAACCTCTAGAATTATTAAGGCAGATAAAGACAGAAACCGTATAAACCAATGAGATAGATCTTGTGAATGATAAATTTCCATGATTAAAGAATAATCAAACATATAAGTCCAACAGCGTCTGATTACAGATGGGAGCAAAAGAACAACAGACAAAGGTTAAAATATTGTCATCAGTGATTCTCATTCTGAAAAGAGATTACGACAGAAACAAATGCACGTATCTGATTTAGACCTCCATCTTTCCCAAATTAAACTCAGAAATTGCCAAAGAAAACATATAAAAACACTTTTTTTTTGTTTTTGTTTTAGTCGCATTCTAAATATAATAGAACAAAGGGAGAAGATCGGTAAGATCCTAACACAAAATGGAAAGAAATATCTAAATTTCTCTGCCGGATGCCAAAAACTTGAAATAAAAAAGTAAAATTTATGTAAAAATTGAACAATGGATAAAGAGATTGATTTGAGAACATAATCCTCTTACCTCGGAAGAAGCGGGTTTTGCTTTTCCGTAGCGTAAGCCATTGAACCAGAAGATCCAAGATTCATCGTTACAGCTCCTGGATTCAGAGAAGAAAAATGATCCGTCAGAGATCCACCCGCCTCGGCTTTAGGCGTCTTCAGCCCTTCTGGGTACTTCGCCACCGACTTGTCAAAGATCGCCAACATCTTCTCGTTCAACCAGACCACAACAACTCACCCTTGCAGAAAAAAATGAAGGTATGTGCGCTAACGAAGAAGAGAACTCTAGATTTTATAACTTTTGAGATTTTCGCACTAATTATTGAAAAAACTCAAATTAGAGAATGTCCCTTTTTCCTAAACTACCCTTATCATGGCACTCTTCTTAGGAAGAAGAATACGACTATTTAGCATATGCCGAGGCTCGATGATCGGAGGATACAATGGCAATTTCGTTATAATCGGCTAAAATTTCGAGGATGTTTTGACCGAGAACCTTCGTGCTTATCCAAAAGCCCCGATCGCGGCGACAGTGACTGTGCAAAACCCATTAAATAAGAGGGAAGAGGAGAGAGGAGTGGGTAAGAGAAACGCAGGTCAATGATTTATTACACGTATCCAGATCATTTTCTTAACCAAAAATAAAAAATAAAATACAGGATACCATCCGATCATGATCTCACTCATCAAATCAACGGCTGTCTTAGCTATTGGATCATGATTGAATGGTTAAGATATCAACAACTGAGTGGCCCCCACAAATCAGGAATAAGTCAATGGATAAAGGTTCAAACCGGGAACCGGCTTATTCTAATCAAATGGATAAGCAGGCTGAGTAAGGTCTTAATCACCAGAAATCTCCACAAGAACAAGTACCATTCTCAAAATGATGGAACCTATTACTGTCTCTGACCACAATTTCTCGTTCATATAGCTTTGACACAAGCTTGGTGAATTGATGACAGTCACCACAAACGCGAAGGTTCTTTGTGATTCGAATAGGGGTACCCTTGTTGGTGTTGATCAGGCCAAATGCAATGGCAAGCCTCTCACTGTGTCCAGAAAGCCTCTTCACCTTCTCCTCCTCGCTTAAATCATGCAAAACATACTTCGTATCAGCCACATACCCACCTTCAGTTTGCAGTTTCTTTGTGATTTCACCCAATTTGGAATAGATTTCTGTCGTCTGGGGATGGGATCGGTCCTTGACGACGAAAGAATGGACCTTGTTTCCCACTTCAGTCCAACTACAAGCTGGACTTTTCTTTAGTCCCCTTTTCTTCATTGTTAGGCGTATCTCTTCCACTTCTCCCCATCCTTCTTTGGCTGCAAAGAAGTTTGATGCAAGCACGTAGTTTCCTGGGTTCTCTGGGTCTAACTCGAGGAGCTTCTGGGCAGCAACTTCTCCAATTTCATGATTTGAATGGACACGGCAAGCCCCAAGAAGAGCACACCATATCTCAGTAGTTGGAGCTATTGGCATGTTTCTGATAAACTCATAAGCTTCGTTTACACAGGCAGAGCGACCAAGAAGATCAACTACACTGGCATAGTGCTCTGGCCATGGCTCTAAATTGTGTTTACTTTTCATTATTTCCAGATATCTTTTCCCTTCTTCGATCAAGCCCGAGTGACTGCAGGCATAGAGAAGAGCTAAGAAGGTTATGTGGTCAGGTGCCAAGCCTGTTTCCTCCATTCGGTTGAACAAATTGATGGCTTCCTTGCCTCGACCATGCATCCCACAAGCATTTATCATACTAGTCCAGGAAACCGTATCTTTACAGTTGATCCCCTCAAACACTTTATAGGCATTATCTACATTCCCACAGCTTGAATACATATCTACAAGTGAACTACAAATAGATCCATCCATGACAAAGCAATGTCTGATTACAAATCCATGTATCTCTTTTCCTTTTCTAAGAGCAGATAAATTGGATACAGCTGATAAAAGACTCACTAGAGTTACCGAGTCAGACTGTACACCGGTTTCTACCATCTGATGAAACACATTAAGAGACTCGCTGGCGAACCCATTGTGAACTAAACAAGATATCATGCTTGTCCATGATACAACATCTCTAGTAACCATTCCTTCAAATAGTCTACATGCTTCCTTAACCTTCCCACATTCGCCGTATACGTCTAACAGAGAATTCTGTAACACAAGATCAAACAAGCCATGCCTAATAACATATGCATGAATTTCCTTCACATGAGAAACACACTTCAAACCACTTAGAGCAATTAGAATGCTTCCTATCATCATGGAATCCACTTTCATCCCCTCCCTCTGTACCTCCCTAAACAGCTGCAAGGCCTCAAAATAAGAACTGTTCTGTGCATGTGTGGCTATGAATGTGGTCCAAGTTATGAAATCCTTTGTGGGTATTTTAAGGAAAATGCGTCCAGCATAGTTTACATAAGAACACTTACCATACATGTCTATCAGTGTGTTTGCAACCTGCAAATCAGAATCGAATCCGTGTTTTACAGCAAATGCATGAGCCTCCATTCCATTCAAGACTTTCCCAAGTCGACCTGATGCCGAAGCAATACTTATAACTGAAACCTGGTCAGGTCTGTGACCCATTCTCTGAGCATCATGGAAAAACCCAAGGGCTTCTGTATAAAAACCATTTTGTACATAGCTAGATAGCATTGAATTCCATGATACCTTATCCTTCTCATCCATTTTTTCGAATACTCGAACTGCCTCACCCATTTGACCGGCTTTAGAATACATAACAACCAAAGCATTGGCTTCGAAAATATGAAGTTCTCTACCAGATTTTAAAAGAGAAGCATGAATCTCCATTCCCAATTTTACCAAGGAGAGTTCTGCACAAGCTTCAAGAACACTCACAACTGTGTAGGAGTTCACCGAAGTTCCAATTTTCTGCATTTCTCTAAACAGCTGCAAGACCTCAACATATTGCCCATGTTGCAAGAGGGCTGACATAATTGAATTCCACGAGACAACATCACCTTTTTCATTCATCCCATCAAAGAGCTTCATCGCCTCACTGATGCAGTTACACTTGGCATACATGGCAACAAGAGAATTAATAACAAAAACTACTGAAACGAACCCTGACTTAATTGCAAAACCATGAATTTCTGTCCCAAGATCAAGATCTTGAACTGCCCCACAAGACTTGAGTATCAACGGGAACGTACATGAATCTACACCAACTCCAGTTTCCCGGATTTCCCTATATAATTCTATAGCTCCCAGAGGCCTTCCATTTGAGGCATAAGCTCCAATGAGAGCATTCCAAGTGAAAACAGTTTTCTGAGACATTTCATCGAATAAATATTGAGCCTGAGGAAGGTAACCACATTTTCCATACATAAACACAAGCTTTGTACTCAAAAATTCTCTGTCAAGAGCGGCACCGGAAGAGACAACACGAGCATGGATTTGTTGCCCTTGGAATACTGCCTTTTGGGCAGCACAGAGGTCCAAAATTGATCCATAAGCTTCTTCCAAAGAGGAACGATAAGAATCTGTGCTATTTTGGTCCGTTAGAAGATCACTGACAGAATTGAAAGCTTGCTTGAGGGTCCCCTGTCCGCAAATTTCCCTCAGAGAGGCGGCGGATTTTTGTGAGAGTCTAATGATTTTCGGAGGATTATTTATGTGGGTGTTGGCTGAGGAGGGAAGGCAATGAGAGTGGTGGAGCACTCTGGCCATGGCGGCACTTGAACACTAAGCTTGTAGCTTCTTATTCAAGAAGACTCTTCGAACTTCCTTATGTTGTAAAAAGAATTCAACTAATAAGAGTATAAGAGCTGACTATTTGTTCTGCTCTAATTTCCAGGAATATCATCGATGGATTTGCTTCACTGGCAGACGGGGATTCCAATTTCTTACCGGTGGTTAGGTGAAGTTTATGAATCTTTATATGAACGTCAAATTGTATACTTTGGATTATTTTTTTTCTTCATTGAATGCGCTCTTCTTCTCCTGTTTTCCTCTACCTCCATCCATCTCTAATGCTTTGGCCTGTTCATCTCTAAGTCCTTGCTTTATCTTCAGAGGGAATATTATCTTTTCAGGTTCGAAGGCATCTAAGGAGAAAGCAGCAGGGTAATTCTGTTAAAAGATGGTCATGTTATCTTTAAGAAAGAAGGAAATTGAGGCTTGGGTAACTGTGAATTCTGAATTACTAATTTTTGTCTTGAAGCACCGAAAGTCTCAAGCAGCAGCACTCCAAACCTTTTTCCATGGAGGTAAAAGCTAATCTCCTTCTCTCAATTTCATCATTTTTTCATGACTTTGGGTGAGTTGGATTGGATTTGTCGGGCTGGGCGAGCTGAGTTGAGGGATGGGGCTTGACCTTTACCTGATTCGGCTGATTTTATTCAAATTTTCATTTGTCCGAGTTGAGTCCTGAGTTTGAATAAAACAACCCTTTTGAAGGCTGGAATCTTGAACATGGAAGCACCAATTAGTGATTAGATGTTATTTGAGGCATGCATAACTGCCATGTTGAGAATATAATTAACAGTAAATAATTATTGACCATAAAGATGAAGAGGGGTTAAAACAAACAATTTTATGTGATATGGTTTCAAAAAAACTGCAATTGGAACAGCTCTCTACTCATTTCAGAAATTCCTGCAAAACACGTTCAGGAGGAACGAAGATCCTTGATGAAACGTATGCGAAAACATGCTTCCTAGATCTTTCTTTATAAAAATAAATAAATAGATGCAGATGAAGGATGGAAGAGATAAAAGATTTGCTTCCTAGATCTTTGCTTATAAAACTATCGAGGACTGCAGGGATGCAAACCTTGATTGAACCCAGAGAGGATAATGAAACAATTGCTTGTAACAATTATATTGAAGAGGGGTCTTTGCACACAGCGGTTCGTTCCTCTGCAGCAAAGGTGTGCAACGGATGCGAATCCACACCCATACAGACGGGAAAAGGGAATAATTAACAGAAACAAACAGGACACAATCACCACAACCAACTCCACTGAAATCCTTTCAACCTTTCTTCCTCGCTCTATACATGTTTACAAATGTTAGTTGACGACGACCTATATACACCAAAACTGGTAAAAATCTTAGTGGAGCGAAGACCTTCCCTGTGCTCCTGCACCAACAAAATGATGCTCCTTGCTCCCACAACTATGGTCAACCGAGCTGTCCGCATACCCACAAGGGTTGAATGTTTTGTCCATGTACCAGCCTAAGGGAGGTTGTCTGCTTACCAGCACCGTAACTGAAGGGAAAAAGGGTTTCAATGGATGTCAGTATATCTTGGTCAGCCCATCCCTCTATTGTACTTTCGAGTGTCTTTGTTGCATAATGGTGAAACACCCTTTCTGTCAAGAAACAACCATACCCAGGTACCCAATTTTCCTTATGGGACGAAAGACTTGAAATAGTGATTACCCACTATCATCATAATTATCCTCCATGATTGAATGAGCCCTTCAAACTCTCCTCTGGAAGAGTCCAGGACATCAGATTCCCACCTGAATCCCCACTCAACAACTGCCTCAGGTCATTTGTAAGGTGCAAAGCTGTGACCGCATGCATATGCCACTTGAGCACCTTATACAGGACCAACCTGTATTCAGGACCCTGGCCAACCTGCCCCAAATTCCCTGTACCATGATTGCCCAACTTGCTTCTGCCACTCGCTTCATCATCTGTGTGATGGACCATGTGCCACACCTTGATCGCTCCACTCTGGTGGCCTGTTACATACCAGTTTGTCTCCCACCAATCGGAAAAAGTTGTACTCGTAACTGAGAGAATGAAGTCTGATGGCAACTGTGAAGTGTTCACAACAGCCAAACAATCCCCATTGATGCTCCAAATAGCAAGAACCACCCCAGCCGCGGTCACAATTTCCCCTGTCAAGTCATTAACATAAATGGCTGATATAGGAGCAGGAAATTCTGGGAGCTGCTTCACAAAGACCAAGCTGCTTAGATCCCACAGGATCACAGTACAGTCATCAGATCCACTCACAATTAAGGTGTAAGGCTGACTAACATAGAGACAAGTGACCTTGGCTGTGTGGGCACAGAGGGCTCGCTGCAAATTCAAGCGTCTCTGCCCACGGGTCCCATTCCCATCCTCAGTGATCCGCCACACAGACACCAACCCATCATCACCACCTGTAACCAAAATTTGCCCATCTTGGCTGATTCCAGTGCAGTGGATTTGGTTTCCTAGATGTAAATTCTCATGGGTGGAGAGGAGTTTATCTTGGTCATAACTCAAAAATCTCAAGCTGCGGTCAGGGAAACCCCATGCAATATACTTACTATAAGTGATAGGTTTTAGCAAGTTGTTTGGACCTGCAACAAGGACCTTGTCACTGAAAGTCCCAATCTGTGAGATGGATGAAGAGGTTCGGCGAATTATATGCGGCTGCAGGTGATTAGAATGACGAAGTGGATGAGGAAGCTTCCTGTCTGATCGTCTCTTTACATGAGGCTTCCGAAATAGCTGCTTCGGGGTCTGTCCAAAGTGATTAATTTGGGCCAAAATGGAAGCCTTCATAGCTGGATCTGAAACTGCATCTATATCTACATTACCTTCATATGTGTAATGATAGAAAACATTTACAGCTTCTTCAGCAGCCTGTATTTTCACAAAGAATCATTCCAAGTAAGCAGCCAACCTCACAAACAAGGTATTGCAGACACCAGAAACATCAAATTGGGAAGACTAGATTTATTTCCAGAACTGGGAGAAGGAAACAAAGGTGAACTATTAGTAGGTTAGGCTCACCGTTTGGCAGGATGAACAATTTACCATTTACTTCAGCAGTTTTATGCCATAAATTGCTTCCTTAAGTCTATAGCAAATGGTGAGAATCGTAGGCAAGTAACTAATTATTCTGGGAACTCCATAAATGGAGGTTCAGCTGATACTTACATGCTTAAAGTCCACAGATATCCTTAGGTATTCACAATGTCAAAAACACAAGGAATCGCCCAATGGATATAATTGAAAATGAGAATAAATCAAAATACTTATAATACTCACCTTCCCTCGCTGCTTATAACCAAATATAAGATCAATCCAGTGATGCAAATTTTCAGAAACATAATCAGATTCCAAAGCTTCTCGGTGTTTTTTAATAAACTCCCTGGGACTTCCCTTGGCCCATGGAGGCAGCAGAACATCACCAACCTGGAAAAATGAAACCATAAGACTCCCCAAAACATTACGTGATCAACTAAGTTAATATATAAACTGAAATCTTTTAAAACAAAACACAACCTTCTCTCCTGATTGTTTTATACCCAAGTCAAGATTGAACTGATTTTCCAAAAACTCTGGCATGTAAAAGAATTCAGGAATCAATTCCTTCACATCAGAAGTGTTACCCTTCCCTGCTGCACTTGACCATGTATCTCGCACACTGTTGAAAAGACGGTCCGCGTGGTCAAATTGACCTCCTTGTAGTTTCAGGTTCTCTGTACTAAATGGTGGCAGGCGTAAAAGGTAGAAAAGCACTATCCCAGCACTTGAATAATGCGAACCATAGTGAAACTTTGGAACATCAGGATCATCCCAGCTCTCGTATCTGAGATATGAACATTAGCCAAACTTTGTGAATACATGTGATGAGCCAGATCCAAATTAAGTTTTCTTATGAATGGTGATAATTATAAGGAACAAAAAAATACAAGACCTTCATCACCCAACAAAAGAAAAACAATGGACCAAAAAAAAAAAAAAAAAAAACGCACACTAAAAGAGCTGGGGGTAAACAAAAAGGAAGTAACAATAGATGCTTCAAAAAGAGAATAACTTGGAGAAAAAGAAAGGAAACCTTTTCTTGAACTCTTCCTCTCCCTCAGGTGTCTGGCATCCCATTGGTTTATCAAGCTTACGGAATGTTTTCGGGTTTGTCAAGTCAAGAACTTTACTCTCATAATCTGCAAGGATCCATGGAAATACTGGATACTGGGTAAGATCACTATATCCACGTCCAGCAAGTGTGTTGAGATGCATGAGGTACTGGAAGTTGCTAATTTCACCATTTTGCCATCGTTTTGAAAATGACTTAGCCATGATCTTAAATAGACGACTACCTTCATTACTTTCTTGCTTGGATGATCCTGAAATAGTTATGTCTAACCTGTAGCATGAAGTATGTTCACAACCTTTAGCTCCTCAAAATTTTCAATTTTCCAACTTCAAAGAAAAAGAAGGGAGGCACAATAAATTTGAAAAGGAGGAAATCAGAAAATATTTGAGACCCTAAACTTTTGTCAAATATCATTTCACATTAACAAATTTCAAAACAAAAAATACTGGCAGTTTGACAAATAACTGACTGGGTTCTAATTTCGACAACAACCATAAAATCAAGAATTGTATCACACGGAGGCATACTCATTAAATGGAAAAAATGTTGGGCAATCCAGGATCAAGCAAACATGTTGGGCACTAGAAGCTTACCTTCAAACAGAAGCTGTCATACATTTCAGATATAAAAAAATGGAACAGTCCATGCATTATGTCAATGGTGAAGTTGCATAGTAGCTGTGGATTTGAAACAGAATCTCCCCAACCCACCACCAAAGTGGACTTTATACTCCTAACACATATATCAAGGAGAGCCAGGAAAAACCAAAACAAAACCCATCTTTTTCTTTTAATCCTCTAACCAACAATAGGCACAAGACAGCATAGAAGAAACTCAATGGTTCAATTTGGCTACAAGCATGTAACGAAGATTAGCTAGTGTATTAGATTCTTAAAACTTGAAAAGAATGATCTTAATGGTCCCTCAAAAAGGATGTCAATTAAAGGTGGAGAAAGCACAAGACTCATATCTACTGGAATGAGAGGGTAAGGAACCTCTGTTTGCCATGCCCCAAAATTAGGTTACCAACCATAGTTGGACCCAGATGAAACATGCAATTGGCATTATGAATGCTGCAAAGTAGAGATAGCCAAAGCAAATGCTTTACAAGTAAAGAAAAGAAATAAATGGGATACAGAGACACAAAGGATGAAAATGCATACATTCTGTTCCGTGGAAGATTCATAGCAATCAAAGTTCTGAACACTTCATCCCTTTCTTTCTTGTGGAAAACCAGAAGATCATTACACCCATCCATGCTAAATATCTCAATTGCAACAGGACGGAGCTGGTAGTCTCGTTTCAGAAGCTCATGAACACTATCAAGTTTCCACATGCGCCACAAATGAAGCATATTACCACTACTGCAAACCTTCTCTTTTCCCCATGCTCCACCATTGTATTCCCAAGCTCTTCCCCCAATGGAGGTTTTAACACCTTCACTCCATGAAGGAGGTGGAGATTTTGACTGGAATTCAGAGCTGCCAGTAACATCTTTTTTGACACCCAAAGCTTGATCAATCACAGAGAGTTCATCCTCACACTGCTTTTCACATATGCATCCTGAGTTGTCAATATAATAATTTTCTATGACATATAGACACAGTTCCCCTATGAGAAATATACCATCATGCTTGTCAAGACCAACAACTCTTTCACAGTTATACTTAAACCTAATCTTCTCAAGAGGCTCCAAATAAGGCCTAATAAGATATTCCCCGTTATCAAGAAGCTCCTTCTCTGGCTTATCTTCAACAGGTTTCACTTCATCAGTTCTCACAGAAGAAGATTGCCAAGGAAAACCAAGATCAGATTTTGCATGCATGCTATCAGTCATTTGAAAAGAAGCAACGCTAGACTTCACCCCAAATTCAAGAGCTGAGTGAAGACTTGCTTCATTTACACTGCTGCATCTGTCATCATTCAACCCAATTCGAGCAGAAGTTGAATCACCATCCTTAAAACCTTCAGCTTCTTGGAATGAAGAGTCATCAAATTCGGGTCCATCAAAAGAGTTCTGCTTGGATGCATCTGCCAGGAGATGAAGAAATGAACCAGAACATGTTTCAGGATTACTCTCATTTTTCTCATTAACCAGCTCGGAGTTTACCCAATCAAATTGTTTGCTAAGAATGCTTTGTATAGTATCAATTTTTAAAGTGCAACGCTCAAGCTTTTTGCGCATACGGTAGGGGCCTTCAATAGGACATAGTTGCCACTCCTCTTCAACACTCGAGGAATTGTTTCTCATTGGAAATAGTCCTCGCTCGTGCACAAGTTGCTGGAGATGTGTTTGCCACTCACTCTCTGCATGTAGGACCCACCCATATTTATCCTGACGAACGACTCTGAGCTCTGTAGACATGGCATCACGAACCAACTCCAGCGCATACCTACGCTCATTGATTTGTTCCCAGTGTCTCAAGTCTAACTTAGCAGCATCTCTTGATCTCCTACTCATCTCTCTTTTTCTGCGGCCTTCCATGCCCTTTATTCTCACACCAGGAAACTTTGCAGAACCAGAGATATACTGGACCCACATGATGGCAGCACACTGCTCCAGCACTTTATTTATGGCCTGTTCAGAAGACTGGAGCCATTCAAAAAAATTTGAGCTATTACCAGTCAGAAGCTTATCAAAGCCTCCATGTAAGACATCCAACTGTTGCCCTTGGTTCGGTTTGGAGACAAGTAACTCCTCAAGTGATGCACGGCGGTGCAAGAGTAGATACTTGATTATCTCTATTGCCATATTCTGTGCACTTCTCCGTGCATCCCACAGAAGTGATATCAAGTTTATGCAAAGACAGCAAATGAGATCTGTATCAAGATTGCTTGGGCAGAGTACAAGCCTCTTGTTTGCAATTAATAGCTGCAAAATAGTACAGATATTTACTCCTGATTCATCCTCTGAAGAATTAATGGGTGGACCCATCTTCCTGGCCTCGATCTGCAACCCCAAACATGAAAGGAAATCATCTTCTCCAATTGTGCTTAAAAAAGAAGGCAGGAAACAGTACAATATCATGCGATTTGTATTCTTCAGAAGTGCCTGTACATAGGTATCAAGCTGGCGACTTCCTCTTTTTATGGATAATAGGCCTTTCCCAATAGGGGTCACTTCTTCAATCCGACCATCTTTGTTGACAAGCTGTAACATAGACAGCAAAAATTCCAAGGTTCTGAGTACCCCCCCAGGCTGCGGGAAAGCTCCCATATATACACGGTCCACAATCATCCAGCAGAGATTATCCAAATTAACAGACCAGCGATTCTTATCAAGTTTTTTCTCCTCTTCCTCATCATCACGCAGGAGGCGCCTTTCTAGAAAATTCATCAATCTACTGAGGCAAAGACCCTGAAAGACTAGTGCTGATTCGGCATCTACATATAATGGAATGTTTTCAAGAACCAACTCCACAATTGGTGCTGCTTTTATATACTCGGTAACAATATCAGCAAGAACTTCCGCTATGAAATCCAAGACAGCAGTGGCAGCTGAGGCACATGGGCCACCACCATAGCCTGATTCCTCTGTTTCAATTAAAAGCTTAGGAGTTATAGCAAAAAACTTATTGGCAGGAGAGGGTCCATGGGAGCCGGACTTCAAATCTGGAGTTGCATCAAGTTCAGATTGAGAAGCTGAAGAACCCACCAAAGGAGTAGCAGATATTTGAGTTTTCACTTCGCCACTCTTGCCAGCATTGCTGCCAAGCCACGATGTCATTGCAACCACTGGAGGTGTAGAAGGGGTTAGAACTAGCTTAGAGTCGGATTTCTCAGAAATAATAGGAGAATCAGGGACAACCACTGATGCTGAACTAAGGGAATCTGTCATTGGAAAGGCATCTGTAGTCTCACTGATGTTATTATAGTGACCAAACTCATGGGCACTGGAGGTCACAGAGGGGATCTTTTCAAGACCATCAAAATCAGTACTAGGAACAATCTGGCCCCGCATTCCTATTAAGGGCTCACTTGATTGCTGAGGAGGTGTGCCACATAGTTTGTTACATTCTTCCGCCAAGTCGTTATGGGATCCACCCATATCCTCAGAGCTAGTGCTTTTCTGTGCTGCAGGGAAGCTTCCAATGCTTATTGAAGTTTTTGAAGACTGTTCATGTTCTAGAGGTAAGCTGGAGAATGTGTGTTGAGAGCTGTGAGTATCATCAGAATCCTGCAGGTTCTTCTCATCAGGTACCCTTACAAGGCCTTTCGCCATCTTAACTGCACATGTAGCCCTGAAATGCAAACAACAAAGCCAGTTATGACAGAAAGACAGTTTTCAGAGGCAACATAGATTAACACTGACAAGGCACACTAGAGGAACCATTCATAACAAATTAGGAGATCCAAAGTATCAAGGGCCAAAATGGAAAGTACAAGTGACTTGTGATGTTTGGATGTTAGATGGATTCACTTAAAGTACGCAGAGGATACCATTTTTTTGTTTTTCTCTGATACTATAAATACTACCAGATAAAGTGAAAAAGTCTAGAATGAGGTAGAAGGAGAATAGACATTATTCATGGTTAGTTAATGTATATAGAGCAACCACCTGGCTCAAAGACAACAAAGTAATAATTTAAAAGAAACCCACAGTATTTAGACCATTTTTATTAGTGTCCCCAAAAGCAGTAAGTCTTAAAGCCAGAAAGACATTGTGAAACAAACCTTACACAAGAAAAATACTGGTCCACACAGCTTTCAAGGAATTCAAATCTCCGGCATACAGCAGAGAAAAGTGGACACATTTTTGCAAGATCCACCATAAAACGCAACACTGAAGTAGCAGTAGCTGGAGCTGTTGCCTCCCCACCCATCAACCGTGCTGCATAAGTCTTATGCATTAGAGCTTCTCCTTGTAGCTCTCCTGTCATGTCTGTTGTACCTTCCACAAGCTCAGCCACAAGGGTCCCACCAAATTGTGAAAGATTACCTGCTTGGTGGGCCATCATACACTGCATACTCAATCTATCAAATGTAGACTTTGCCATAGCAATCACAGATTCCAGCAGTTCCACAAACTTCAACTCTCCATAGCTTCCGTCACTTTGCATTAGGGCATGGAAGTCTAGCATCCGAACTTCGGGTAGTCTTGGATAAACAGGCTTGCCAAATATTAAACAGAAAAGAATGTAGTATATTTCAGGAGAATCATAAAAGCTTGGTAAAGTACGAGTCAAGCCTTGGTAGCCCCCACTGCTTCTAAATTTAAGTGAAAATGTTGGAGATGAAGCAAGACAAACCCCAAGAAGTGTCATAACCCATCTCATACTAGTCGGATGAACAGCTTCATCAAGAAAATATGTGATTAACTTAGACGAAACAATCTTATGCCATTGTTCAAGCAATTCTTCTGAAGTTATTGTAACCTGCAAATCAATCAGCATTTCCAGTAACATATTTCTCACTATAACATGTTTCCCCATTGATTCCCGAGTTACTTGTTGGCGAGATGTCAACTCTGGAGGATCAAATGTCATAATTACAAATCTCACAACATGTTCCAACTCTGAAGTTAAGAAACCATCCTCCAGAATGACTCCAAGCAATATTATCAGTTTTTCTATAACAGGGACCTCCACATCACCCCTCTGCAGAGTTACAAGCAAATGTTGAACAAGATTGATCCGACGTAAGACTGTAAGGTTATGATTCCTGTACCAGTGCATAGAAACCAAGCGCTCAAGAAACCCCAGAAGTTGCACTTGAATTTGAACTGGAGCTATTACCCACAATGTCCAATCGAGTAAGACATGTTCAACCATATCTGCATTAGAAAGAACAATGCAGTTTGAAGTTTCTACTGCCGGCAAATCTACATTCTCAAGCTCCGAAACGTGACTGAATGAATCTTTCTGTACAGAAAAATCATCCAGATCCCCATGGGACCCAACTGATGACACTTCCTCAGAAAATTTTGACATGTCTTCATAGCTGCTCTCATGTGAAATGTCAACAGGAGAAGTGATAGCAGGAGCAATTGGTAACTTCTGTGGTTCTGGTAAAGAAGCTTCACATGCTGCAATCTGGAAAAAGATTTCAAGACACTGGTGGTCAAACAATGACATTCTACGATGCAGGAAGAGTGCAAGCAAATGATAACCTCTGTAGGCTTGCATATCGTGCACATTTTGAGGGCTCTGATGAAGTGCACAAGCAAGTAGGGCCAGAGACATGTGCAGCATATCCTTAGTCTCAGAAGCCTCAACCAATGCTAATACAACAGCCATCCCACCAATAGTCCGAATGCTATCTCCAATCACACGTTGACCACAGATGTAAATATCCCCATGAAGACGGCCAAAGCGTGGAATCCCTATAAGAGGAAAAGGACAAGAAACAGCAATTCAAAAAACACTTCTCTGATTTCAAAAGACGAAAGGAAATATTTAATTACAGAAACAAATCCTGGAAAAAAGAAAAATAAAAAAAACTCACCACCAATGGTAGAAGCAGCAGCTGACAATGGGTCTACGAGATTGAGCATTGATAAAATCCCAGATGCCCGAAAGGCTTCGGAAGATGTTCCATCAAAAGCAAATATAAGCTTTTTCCCAGAGAGCTGTGATGACAGGTTGGTTAGTCTCTCTAACTCCCAAACAATCCCACTACCATCTGCTTTAGAGCTGCTCCCCATTTTGCTGGGAACTTCAACCTTTTGCCCATTAGAAGCCGCAGCTAGCTCAATTTCCAGTGCATCCAAGATAGCCATGCTGCCACCACCACATGCTTGGTTGGGCACAAACTGCAGAAGATCTGTATCTTGGAAAAGTCCTCTATACCCTCGACCAAGAATGTACATGAAGCATATACTACCTGACGTGAGCACTTCGTCAAACAGATAGCAGCACCTAAGCCTCCAGGACAGTTCAGTATTTTTTGCACATGAAACTGGGGTACCTAGGGCAACTTGTAGTGGCTTTCCTACTGGGGATGGGGAGTAACCCATTTTGCCAGTATGTCTCAGCTTTCCATTGAGATAGACATAAGCTACACTAGCCTGAAAAAGTCCTGCAAGGGCATTAGGCTTGCTATGAACAACTGCAAGGTGTTGCCACCTACCTTCTTCAAGTTCAAGACCTGAGAAAGAAAGTGAGCAGGAGTTGCTAGTCGCAAGAGTTAGCACTCCATCTTCCTGAAGGTAAAGTTCAGCATAAAACATATTCTCCTCATCAGATGCACCAACAGAGAATATTCGAAGAACATTAGGCCTGGAAGACTGTTGCACTCCAGGTGGAGGCTTCCGTTTAGAAGGGCCCACCTTGCAGAGTTGTTCAGCTTCCTTTGTTGCACGGTTTTTAAGAAGATTACGAAATTGGAACCAACAAACAAACGAATAACCAGCAGCAGGAGGCCATGTTCTCTCCCCTAAAGATACTTGTACAGATGCATGACCAATTCTGCACATGTCCATCTCTACAAATGGTGCTAGAGAAATATTCTCAGAAGTCATGCCTTCCATCTGAACTAATCTCTCCATCATATCTATGAGAACTCGACCTGAACGTGTCAGCCTCATTTGCAGAATGTATCTGACAAGTATTCGGAGCTCAGAAGAAGATAGCCTGCAAAAGCAAGCTGCCACTTAGTATTCTCTTCAAGCAAGTAAATAAACATTTAATTGTTGAACAGATAATAGAATGTATGCATCCCACCTATATGCACCAAGCACCTTCACAATTTTTAAGGCATGTACGAGTAATGGGGAAGTACCCGCAAGAAATGGTTGAATAGTCTCCAAAAGAAGTCCAACACAACCTATTTTACAAGAAAATAAAAAATAAACAGGCAATTATTTGAAACTTAAAAGAAAAGAAACCGAAGTTGACAAGATAGCATGTTGCATACCTACAGAAGTCAAATTTTCCTGATTGAAAGGACCCGCTTGTGCAAGCTTCTCAATGAAATTTAGTACTTCAAGTTGAACCTTTGGAGTAAAGAGTAATAAACAACGTATTAACATTAGCACAGCACTGGCATTATATACACGTTCCCTGTCTGGTCTACAAGAACCCAAAGGAGAACTTAGGGGGAAAAAGGAGGACCCTGCTTGAATGATATCAGATGACTGGACACTTTCATCATGCAAGGCAGAGGAAGGAGGGACAACAATTTCCAGAGCAAGCTCCAGCAGTAATTGGATAACTTGCTTTTCACAATCCACACAAAGCAAGCCTGACTCACAGAGAAGATCATAAAACGTCTGGGATGATAAGTTTGTATGAAGCTCTAACCGGTTAACGGGATTATTGCATACTCCAGCAGTCACAACACGAAAAATAAAACTAAAGACTTTCAAGTGAACCATTAAAGGATACTCCTCCATGTCTCCTTCAATACTGTGGAAACTATTGAGTGTTGTGACTAGAAGGGAAAATCCAGTAGCTTCTCCAAAGACCCTCTGTGCTTGATGATTAACTCCAAGAATTCGCCATAAGGCCCCCAAAACATCACATTTTGCTTCATTGTGAAGTTTGTGCTGAGATCCAGAAATACTAGTCACCATGCCACTTTTTAGAACTTCAATCAAAGAACCCAATTCCTCTGGGTGAACCTAATATTAACAGATTACAGAGATCAGTATATTACTCATAGAAGAAAGGAGATTTTTTTTTTAAATGATAGAAGAATGGAAATATTGAAAATTCAAACATGTAAATTTAATTAAAACTATGTCAAATAATAAAATGTCCGCATTGGAAATATATATTGTATATATATATATATACATAAACATATAAATATATGCTTTCTCAAGTAATTTGTAGTTCTGTAAAGAATAATATCACCTACCAATGCCTGACTGACAGTGTGCACCTTGAAGTGAATACTGCTCACAAACAAATAATCCAAATAGTGTATCTCAATATAGTCCATTCATTCAATCTTATTAAGTGAAGGGTTGTTTCTTTGTTATGTAAACTGAAGAATTACGGATTGAGCAGTTACAAATTATGCTCGATAATTCCCTTCTTTTCCTATCTCATGTTCTGCCTTCCTTCTCAGACTCTCTCTCTCTCTCTCTCTCTCTCTCTCTCTCCTATTCTCTCTCCTCTCTCTGGTTTCTAACCTCTAAAACAGAAGCCTTTCCCTTCCTTTTCTTGTTTTTTGCCAGAATCTTGTAGAATATGGAACATTAAAACTTTGATACACTTGAATTTGATGCCAAACCCTTTTTAAAGGTCTAGTATACAGCCATATCGGCCGTACTCATACTTAGATTCATTCCTTTAAATACAGTACAGACAAGATGCTAGAATATTAGGATTGTTATTATTTCTGCGGAGAAAACATTTATTTGCGCTGATGTTAATATTGGCAGATGTCACATGGTAGAATGAAAAGAATGATCAAATTTTGTGTTGAAGAGAAGATATGGAAGGCTCTTACATGACTCTCAAAGTAAGAAGACTCACAGAGCCAAAATTAATATGATAGAATCTTACAAGAGTTTCACAGAAGAATCTCAGTTGAAAGGTGTTTTAATTATGTTAGTCTTCTATTTATTTTGAGTTGTTTAATTATACTAGGACTTATCTTTAAGTGTTAGACTTTGGACATAATTGGGACAAGGACAGTTTAATTGTAGTTGGATTCTACTACTTTCCTCTATTATAAATAAGAGCTCAAGTACTCAGATTACAAGAAGTAAATGAAGTTTTTTTTTTTTCCAAAAATTCAACATGGTATCAAAGCAAGTTCTGTGAGTTGACTCAGTCAACCCACAGAGATAATGTAATCCTTTTTTTATTTATCATCTCTAGTAGTTTATGTTCATATTCTATCTTTTTTTTTTTCTATTTTCAGTGCCAATACCCGTTGTTTTCTTGGCGTTCTTACCTCCATCTGAGTTTTTCATACTAAAAATTATATATTGATAGAAAGATTTCTGAGTCTACTTTTCACCGCAAAACGAATTTTGGCAATCAAAGTTTTCTACAAAGTGAAATCGATATTTGAAGCAACAAAGGTCAGACTACAAGAGAGGTTTGAGCAGCAACAGAAAGCTTCAACTTTCGAGGCATCTTATGCCATCAAGAATGAAACTTTATAGGGAGAATAATATATCCAAAGAAAGATCTTTAAATCCATTTTCTTACCTATTCAACCAATTCTCAATCTGAGTTTTTATATGGAGAATAGATCTTGGAAGAGTCAATGGTTATGCTGGTCATAGAAGAAATAATACTCAGTTCGGCCAAATTACAAATTCACCAACTCTATCAGCTTCATTTTCTCAAAAGAAGTATATTTTATGAAGAGAAGTTATACTTGGATGAAAGATATTAAAATCTAGTTTCAGAAGGAGAAATTTTCATGTGTATCTGATCTATATTTAAGGAGATATTTGCATTTGCAGTCGGCAAGGGTTAAAATATAGAATAAAGAGAATCAAAAGGTCATAAAAGATTCAAAAACGAATATTTTTATGCCATTTAGATATCAAATTAAAGATATTTGAATCTAGTTTCTTGATCAACAAACAGTTTGTGATTCTGACTTATATTTTTGGATACATTGATACCAGAAGTATCAAAGGTCAATTCTGCCGAAAATCTCTCATTTTTCCCTATTATCTCTCCAGGCATTGATATGATTTGAGTTTCTTTTTTCTCATAAAATTCGAGTTTTTTAGCCAAATTTGTCTTCTAATAAGAGAGAATGGTCCAACTTAATCACTCCATGATGTGCTCATTCAAGATATGCAATATCTTGCATCAATGTTGTTTTCAAATTTTGTGTTTTTGTTACTTGGTTGTATATATTCCGCATAGTTAATTCCAAAAAATTGTGATCTCCCCAAAATAGTTATACTTGGTCAAGTTTATTAAGTTTTACCATTATAGTCTCCCCTAGTTCTCCAAAAAGAAAAAAAAGAAGAAAAAAAAGGTCACTTTGGAAGTATGAGTGTTGCATAGTCACCTCCTTCTAGTTAAAGTTGATTTATTCAAGTATTTCTTCAGTTTACCATCTTGTGTTTTTTTCACTTCAGAGCAATGCCTAGACCCACTACCTAAAAAGTATAGGAGCGTGCCCAAAATCTAACTTGAGTCAAGTCTTTTATTCTTCACCCAAGAGGTGACTTATGTTTGAGCTACCCTTAAAAAGTGAATAGTCTCTTTTTTAAGCCCTAAAATTAGGCTAGTTTTCCGCTTTTTAAAATTGATCGAGTGTGTTTTTGACTGGTGTATGGAGCTTTGTCGTATGATTAGGAGTGATTTTCTTCTCCCATATTGTGTTTTGTCCAAGTTGAGTCTCTATGTCCTTATTATCCCTAACCTGAGGGGGAGAAGTAGAAGAAGAAGTACAAGAAAGAGGTATTTTGTTCCACATGTTGTGGTAATTTTTATGTGACCAAAATATTCAAGAAAGGGGAAGCACAAAAGATGAAATTTTTGTATCTATGAAGAATTTTTTGCGGCAAAGAAAATTGAAGAACAAAAATTCTTTTCACTACAAGCTGAAGTTATAAACTCCAACTTGTAATTGGACTCTAGTATTTTCCTCTATTATAAATAGGGGTTCATGTACTCGGATTACAACGAGTAAATGAAGTTTTTCTCTTTTCCGTAAATTCAACACTATATCTGATATACAAGCAATCAACTAACTGCATGATCACAAGCTACTCAAATTTAGTTGTAAAACATAGGGCTACATGGACAGATCAAGCAATCTAGATGCAAAAAATGCTCAATTAGTAGTCACAATTTTTCTTTTAAAAAAAAGAAAAAAGAAAAATGTATATGAAGGGAATATCTCATAGACAGACCCAAGCAATTAAAAGCATGACCTGGACCTATATAAGGTTAGACACACAAACTATGGCCATTTGCATGACTCAAACTACTAGGTAATCAAAGAAAACACTCATTTACTAGTGAAAATTGACAGTAAAATGCTGCTAAAAATGTAAAGGAGCAAAGGTTTATACCTGAGAAGTGTCTTCAATTATCAAGCATGATAACATCCTGAGAGCACCTGTACGGTGAATATCAGAGGCTAAAAATGGGAGAATAATGGTAACACCATTTACAGAGCGGAGAAATACTTGGTTAGCTTCAGATTTCTTTATCAAAGAAACAAGACAATCCCATGCAACAGCTATTGTTCCCTTGTCTTCAAAAACAGGGAACTTGTCTGAACCAGATCCCACCAGTTTTGGCGATGAAATAATTGCATCCTTGTCCTCCATGTGTTTCTGGAAACTGTCTGAGCTAGAGTTCCTTTCCAAAAGTCCAGAATTACTCTGATTCTGCTCTGAACCCAAGAGAAACTTATGCATCTTGAGATCATCAAGCAGGACCTCCAGAACACCTACCTCTCGTAATACCTTCTTGTATTGCTGATCAAAGGATAACAGTTTCACGAAAAAGGAAAGGATTGTATGCTTCAACTCGGTATTTATAGGCCGATGCAACAGAAAGCATAGAGTAAGCAATTCCTGATCAGGTACACAGTTCACAACTGTTACAGCATATTCAAGGATTTTTAGGATTATCTCCTGAAGTGATGGAGGAAACTGAGCCATATTGTGGATGAAGAGTGGCACTGTCCTTAACTGTTGACACAACTGGTAGTTGTCAAGGTGACTCGAAAATATTTTGAACATTCTATTCAGTACCTCTGCTTGCACTTCTACATTATTTGCCTTGAGAAAAATGTCCTGTAACATCTGAATTGCTTCAAGATCTCGCACCTTTGTGTTTCCCTTCTCCCATATTTCTTCATTAATCTTATCAGAAGACGAACGATTTCTGCCATGCATAATAATCTTACCAGCAGCTGTTTTAGAGACCCTACTGCCAACTGTCGTAGTGGATTCCATGGGACCTGTTTGTGCAAGAGTTACAAGAACATCAAGTAGTCTGGAGAGTGATGGAGAAAAATGTAGGGCAGAGGTATCTCCTTTTCCAGCAAGATTTTCTTGTGCTACACTGTAATTTGTGTGGAACTCATCTGAAATGGAGGGTTTTAATAAGGATTGTGATTGGATAGGTTGAACAACCTGGCTTTTTTGTGGGGAAGAAAGTATCAATGCAAACTGAACAAGGAACTGATAACCATGAGCATTATGGATATCCTCCCTAAGCCTGACACCACCAGCCTCTACAAACAAAAATTGAGAAAACTTTCCAGTCAGCTGCAAATCTAGATTGAAGCAGTTTCATACAATCAACAAACCTGTATCTAAAAGAGCAATGTCATCAAAACTTCATCATGTCAAGATGGTTAAGAGCAGAATGAATATGCAGTCATGCAAGTAGAAGGATTTCAATTACTACCACTGCTTACCAGGCCTGTATGATAATTCCACACATTCAAGTAACAAGTCAACTATGCCCATGGTGTATGCAGAGTCACCAGCATCAGGGTCGAAACTTTTCACAGCCATTAGAAGGACTTTGATCTGAAATGAGTGAAACAAGAGTAAGGGACATGTCCAACTGAAAAACACTAAACACAAATATCATTTGGTAAGTGTGACATGGGGATACAAGATGATGCTTGTGGATATATTTTGCTGTGCTTCCATTGTCATTGACCAGCAGCAGACCAAGTATCTGCGAGAAATGAAAGATGTCAGATAAATTACTAGAACAAATCTAACAAGCTGCTGTTTATTTGAAAAAAAGAGACGAGCTACTATTTAGGATCCTGGTCACACATATCGCGAAGAACATCTCTGCAATCATAACTTACCTGCATGGCATGACGATGAAGCTGGATGGCATGCAAAGCCACAAGACCCTCTCTAAACCGAGGGAAAACGATCAAAGATCCATCTACAACCATCTGAAACAGAACCTGCAGCGAGTCATCCTCAATCAAACTTTGTGGAGCTGAAGAATGGCTTGACAATGCTTTCATAATGTGCACCAGACTCCCTTCAACCTGCATCAACAGAGCATTTCAATACTAAAATACAGCAGACAATTACATTTAATCAATAATTCTTACAGATTAGAGAGGCATATTAAATAATCATATTAGAACATACTGACTTGCCATTTAATGGTGAATGTACACAAGAAATTTCTAAGCAGGCCCTTAGAAACAGGCCAGAAGAAACTTTTAGCAAATCCCCTCAGATCACTAGATAACTTTTTAAGTTCCTTAGCTTATGGAAAGCACCCAAACTCATCAAACTCTTACCAGATGTCATTCTCCACAAGATAATGATTTTACGAATGTCTGGAGAAGAAAACACCATTCCTTAAACTCTAAGAACACAAAATTATATTAACAATGGGTGGGTGCGTGGGTGTGTGTGGTGGTGGTGGGGGAGTAGTGGGGGGGATATGTTCAGAACACAATCATGTTGGAATTAGAATCAGACTTCAAGGTAATCCAATCTCATTTTTAAGCAATATGAGAGAATTTTACCATAAGTTTGTAGTTTGAACCTTTTGATGGTCATCTTTATACAGTGATATGATCTCCAAAACCATAAGGAGGAATTCTGAGAAAGCCTCTCTCAATTCAAACCCGATTTCTTTCCTTTACACTTCTCATACCTACTGAGACTTGAACACCAGACCCCAAGTTAAGAAACTTGGTTTCTTTCCTCCCGTCTCTTTCTCTCTTCCAAATCTGTCCTCTGTCTCTCAATTCTCCCTATTTACATCCTTTTTGCAGCAATTGAGTCAAAAATGTGGTAACTAACTAGATAGAGGTTGGAAATAAGCACAATGTTACAATGACAATAAGGGTAAATAAGGATGCATTTTATACTATAGTAAGTGAGAGGTCTAGTGAGGCAATCAGAGATTGCTATATTTAGGTACTTGCGTAAGTGACAGGTCTAGACATGAGACAATCAGAGTGTGCTATATTTAGGTACTTGCGTAAAGGTATCCAAATTCCTTTTCAATCAACAAAAAAAGAAGACTAAGAGGAATAACGTAGCACTGGTTTCTACTCTTAATCCACAGGGAGCCACACCTCAAGTCGACGAACATGAGCAGAATGGTCCTCTACTTTTGACTCGTCTGAGTTTGAAACTTGTCTTTGATTGGCCTCAGCAGGGAGTAGAAAGGCATTGAGGATATGTATTAGACTGCATAAGATGCCAGAGTCTAAAAGAGGTTGCTTGTCAATTGGCTGTAGAAAAAGAAAGAGGTAGAGAAAAAGAAAAAAAAAAAAAAAAAAGAAGAAAAGTTAGACATAAAAAGTCTGCCAAAATAGAAATCAGACTCGGTAGAAATGCTAAAAATAATTTTTTTTAACTCCAGAATATTTATCTTCAATTCTGAAAGGCCAGGCATACCCCAGAGACAAGTACTTCTACTGCATACAACAAATTTGAACCAGGACTAATGCCTTCCTGCATAGATGGATAGAGTTACCCATGATTAAAAGATGTAACCAAGTCCGAAGAGGCACAGGTTTGCAGGAAAATTTAAGAGGAGAGCTATAAAGATGGGGGGGAAAACCTTTGTGACTTCTGAAAAAAATCTCAGGAGTTTTGTAACATCCAAAGATCTTGTTTTGCTAGAGATTTTTAACTTCTCAACATCTGTCACAAATGCTCTCCCCACAACAAAAGAGAATATGTGGATTTCAACTAACCTGCAAAATTATGAGTGGCAAGAAGTTAGCTTACTTGAAATACATGTAAAATTGGCAGCCAGATTTAAAGAATAAAAACATTTATAAATGAAAGGAGAAAAACTCAAAAAAATGCCTGCATAATTCCCACAACATACAACTAGCAAAAGGTCAACTTTTATGTCTTTCAGATGAGCCATTCCTTGCTTTCTGCCACCAGACAAGCCCCCCCAGCAGATCCTTATTCATGAAAATAATCTCACGCCACATTATCTACCATTGTATAAAGTTGTCTTATTCCCATTATCCTTTCCTCTACAATTTTTTTTCTATACTGTCCTCTAAAGTCACTTTTTTTTGTTGTGGATTGGGACTTAGGCTCAATGGCCCTTTTTTTGTATCATTTACCAATGTGTGCATTTGCACTTTCATTGTTATCTGTAGGCCTTGCATTTGTAATTTTTTAATCCTTTTTCTCTCTTAATGAATTTTCACAGTTCTCAAAAAAATATATTTATGTTCAAGTAGAAACATATCACAGGTATAGGCCCATAAGAAATGGGAAATTGAGATCCTTAATATTCGATGCAGCTACAAATATGGTAGAAGCTATCAATTTGCAAGCTCAGAGAAGCCATGCGACTAACAATGAAAAAAGAGAAGCAGTCTCCTTTTAAACCGGTTAGCCTGTGGTATAAATTTGTTGCTGCTTAGACTATGCTCTTGACAGTTTAGAGGAACTAACAACTTGTCAGTCATCAAGATTATCAAAAAATTAAAGAGTAAATAAATTTCTAAAAAATGTGTCATATACTTCTTGCATTACAAAGACACATTACAAATTGAAGCCTTGGTCTACCAGAGAATAGTCGTTAAAGGACAGAGCAATGGAAAATATAGTTTTTGGCCTCGTGGCCCAGCATCTTGCAGCAAAATATTCTGCACAGCCATAGACTGGTATCGGTGTTTGCATTTCATGATGTTGAAGCGCCTTTTAGCTTTTGTTATACCATTGTAGAACCATTTTCAGCTTTGGGAAAGAGCAAGATTGAACATTTGTTAACAATCCAAGTGGAACTGCTCTCTTTTTCTTTTGAGTTGGTTTTGGGCTTCCATGTGGAAAAGCTGTTTCTGTCATGTTCAAAGATCTACCTGCTTCTTAGTGTTTGAACTACAGATCTACGCTCACCAGTTTTTTTATTGAATTAAAATGACCCAAGGATAATAGCCCACACAATTTTTTCCTTTTTTTTCAAAAAATACTCCACAAATCATTTATTTTCTTGTCATTCTGACATCTTAAAATAAAAATAAAAAATAAAAAATCCTTCCATGTTAATCTGTTGGCCATAATTTGGTATGTGTACTTCTGCATGTGGGTTGTATCAATATGTAGTGCAATTGCACTTCTGGTCTCCGTGCATGCTCTGAACTGGTGCACCAACATACTAATTGTCCAAAGAACCAAAAGAGAGAATTTGAGTAAGCAGTTTATTTTCTTAGGAGAAACTGTAAAACTTACGTGGTAACTAAATGAGCTATATTAGCTTGCTGCTTCACTAGTCTACAAAAAATTTCTACAGCCATGTTTAAGGCCGCTTCTTTCTCCTGCATACAAGAATTTGTAAAACCATCACAACCTAGAACCACATAATGAACAAAAAAAATAGTATGGCAACAGAAATATACACAAGCTGAATACCTTTTCGGAACCGGAAGAACGGAACTCGTCCCAAAATCTCTTAAAGTCCAACTCCAGTTCATGCTTGTCTCTGCTGTCAAAAATATATACCAATAAGAACAGGTAAATTGAGAAAGTGTTTAACCATCATCCTCAAATGAGAGAATGTAATCAGCTCTAACAGCATTATATCTTAACTGACAGAAAATCCAAGTACTACAGAGAGGTAAATAATAATAATAACTCAAAAAGAAAAAGGCATAAGCAGAATGAGATGGACTACAAAACTAAGGATCAACTGATGCATTCTAAATACTAATGCAAACTCAGACCATCCAAATGAGATACCACCCACTACGATGTGTCTGTCCAACACACGAAGCTTTATACATCAATTGTTAAAACAAAGAAACATGAAAGAAGAAGAAGAAGAAGAAGAAGAAGAAGAAGAAGAAGAAGAAGGTGATACAGCATTGACACAAACACATTTGTGGCAAGCTTCTTGCCTCATTTCATAAGCCATCTATGGAGAGTTTACAGGGACTTTAGGCAACAAATGAAAATGGCACAAAACTATGAGCACTACACTGTACTGTGACCCAAAATAAAGCAAACATTAGGAAAAAAGACAAACACAAACCACCTCCAGAAGCACTGAAATCAACTTTTCAAGTGGAGCAAATTTCATTTCTAGGAAATCTTTCAACAGCGATGCTAGCCACTTAAGCCACTAAAGTTAGCATACTTCGCAATGACAGATTTAGAAGCCTTTCAAATAGAATTGTGACAGACATCACTCCTTCAGGACAAACATATTCTAAGGTCCACTTTAGACCAACCATGGGATAACAAAAAGAAGTTGAAGCAGTCATTCTTCAGTACAAGGATTTGTTTTTGCAATACATGGCCAATTAATAGGTGTCAGGATCCAATAAGAATATCAACAGCCTACTGGAAACAGGAGTCATTGGTTTCAGATATACTTTCAATCATTTCTCACTCCTAAGACTACTTTGTATACCAAGGATATTACATGGTATGAGCTTCAAAATTTATGAAAAGAGTAAAGGGTAGCTTGTAATGCCGGTTATCAATGTTTCGATTTAGCATTGCAACAGCATTTCGATTGAAACGTATAGACAGAGAAAGAGAACACTTCCAAGTTTTCAACCACAAAGTTATATCCATCTGGCTGTCAAATTTGTTTGATTCAATTTTCCAAGCACGTAAAGACTTAATGGGTGACAAAAGACGAAACAGAATCAAACGTTATCCTATTGAGGAAAAAAAAATTGAAAAAAAAAAAAAAAAAATTTTCTTCAATCCGCAAAGCCGTGCTCAATCAGTTTTTCCATCAGAAAAACATCGTCGTAAATGTCCAAGTAAATCAGTTTTGAATTCATTACACCAGTCTAGCACATATACGAAGATCGGTCAAGAAATGGCGGACCTGGACGGCGACGAAGACTCGAAATCATTCCTGGCAGAAAGGGGTGACCCTCCAGCAGAAGTGGCAGTCGGCGACGGGGAAGCGGGTTGAGAGAGGCCAACCTTCTCCTTGATCTCTTTAAGCAATGAAGCCCATTTCATTGTTTTCCGAGATGACTGAAACATGTGAGGATCTCGTCATCCGAATCTCCTCGCAACACTCATTCCCAAGCCTAATGAATACAAATTCCTTCCAACATCCACCACAACTGGATCGATGAACCTGAAGACGAAACAGGATCGTCCAAATGGAGCAAGATCTGATTTTTCTTTTTCCTTCTCTCTTTTGCTGCAATGCTCTCTCTCCACCCAGCTGAATTTTCCAAAAGAAACTTAACACTTGTAACAGTTTTTCTTTGCTTTGGATTATTAAAAAAATTTGTGCCCTAAAAACATGAAAGATTGTTTAAAAGAAAGGAAATTGAAGACGCGGTTTCTGATGGGAGAAAAAGAAGGCCTGCCGAGCTTCGGACGGTCCTCTCATCGCGCCTGCAATGACGCTATATCCCCTCCGCGCCGGTGCCACGTCATCTCCCGACCTTCTGCCACGAGGCTTGTCCGGATCACATCCTCGTCGTGTGCCCCACGACCATTCGCTGATTCCTTCGAGCGGCCGATTGGTTCTTCCCAGTCCCCTCTTTCCTTCACCAAAACGACCGAAATATTGACCGCAATATCACGAGGATGAACGCTCCGTCGTCTGTGAAAAGACAAGACTACCCCGTTTTATAAAAGTCACCGGTCGACTTTCTTGGTGGAATTACTGGTGCAAAACTCGCCCTTTTGTCCCGCATGTGGACCCACATTAAAGCTACTTTCTTACGTCCCCACAGACCCAAGATCTTTGAGTCTCGCACACACGCGTGAAAAGCCCAAATAAATTTAATTCTTTTTTTAGAAGAAAATCTTTTAAAACTAACAACTATCTGGAAATTACCTAAAGAAGGAAAACGGGCAAAACTAATTGAAAATAAAATAAAATAAAAATTAATTTTTACCAAAAATATATTATATTTATTAAAATAAATAAAAAATATTTATTAAAAAAATTAAAAAATCAAAGTTGGGTGAAAACAAGGATGGACCACCAAACGTAGTTTCTGACCAAAGAATCCAAGCAGTAAAATGGGGGTTTGGTTGGTATTTGTACTTATCTACGTGTAAAGTAACGATCGTACACTTAACCTTTTTTAGGTTTCGTAGTCCCCAAGAAAGTCTTGGTATAACTACCACTCCGGTTCTTTTAATGCAGATCGCTTTTAAACTGACCCGAGTGGGTTTTTACCCAACCGGAGAAAAGCCGTAAGTGGTGGCATCATAGTAAATTTGTAGAGATCCGTGGCATTTTTCAGATTGGTAAAGATACTTTCGGTGGTTCATTGAATTTTGGCGGTCCAGACCGGGTTTAGACGAAGTGCAATAAATTAAAAGATTATGAGATTTTAATCAGTCATTAAATTATGGCGATGGTGACTAATTATCTTGTTTTATATGCCTCAATTTTAATTCTTTTAAAATTAATTTTTTTTATTTTTAATGTATTATTTTTTCTTTTTTTCTTTTTTAACTTTGACTTGATACATGGAAATTTGGCGCAAATTATTTAGAATTTAGATATAAAAATAAATAATATTATCATTAATTTTATTGATAAATATTTAAGAGCCGAAACATAATGTTTTGTTTATAAAACTGGGTGACAGATAATCGGGTAAGTTTATTCAAATGCATGAACAGGTAGAGAGTTTTCTTCGATATTATTTTATAATTAATTAGATAAAGCAAATAATTAGGTAAAATTATCACCACCTTGCATGCAGTTGGAGAAAATCCAAATTTTGCATCATGCAGCACATACAATTTGTGTAACGAAATTCATGTATTGATTTATGTCCGAAATTGGCCAATTCTTGTATTTTCGTTAGTGGAGTTTAAACGACACAATTGATCCGTGCACGTACCCGTCACCCGAAGTGACAAAGGAGAAAGGTAACGAAGACCACATGCCCCCACCCCAAGTGTAAGGTGGTCCCCACATCGTGCTCGTTCAAACGTGACTAGACGCGGGAGATACGCATGGAAGAGCGGGTTTGACTTTTGAACATTTTAAATATAAACCCATATCTCTCTCTCTCTCTCTCTCTCTCTCTCTCTCTCTCTCTCTCTCTCTCTCTCGTTTGATTGGGCTTGGGAATTGAGACTTGAGAGGGAGGGAGATTTGGTGAGACTCAGCGTAGACTCCTTTTTACACGTTCATAAATTCGGGATTGGAAAGAAATATTATGTTATTATCTGAAACATTTTGTACTGATGTAAGAAAACAAGACCTTGAACAAATTATTTTATTTATTTAATAATTATTATTAATTCAAATATTAGATTTTTAAAATCCTAAAATCGACAAAAAAAACTAAACGAAATGATCGAAACATAAAAATTTATGTGAGTATTTTTGGTATTTTATTTTTTATTATAAAAAATACACCCTTAAATTGAAACTCGAACTACAATTTACAGGTCTATTATATAGACCCCTTCGTAACAAATACATCAAAAAATACAACCAATAAATGGAGACATGGTATGGTGGGTTAGGAGTTGAAGGAGAATACGGTGGAGTCATGCCTGCCCATTGACCCACTCTACCTCCACTAGTAGTTTCTAGGGTTAGTCGATTAAATTAATGAATTCATCTTTGGATTCAAGAAGGGACAAGGATTATTAACTGATTATGAAGGATTTTTTAATGCTTTTAATTCCTTGAAGGTTCATGTTTGAACATCATGAGCTGTGTATGATGGTGAAAGATTGGAGTAGTTGGTTTCTAAAAGAAGAATTAGATGAATGTGTAATGATTTTAGGATAATTTTAAATATAGCCATCTTTGAATTAGTAGTTCTTGACCCTGACCATCTAGATGCTTATTTTCTATTCATCACGGCTCTCACTATTATAAAGGGTAAAAATATGTATGAGCGTATGTGTGTGTGATATGCTAGAAACTATTGCATGATTTGAATCCTTTCTTGTGCATGAAGGGAAATTATGTCTGGCCCCCATTAACTTTTTTTTTATTTTTATTTTTTAATAAGTATGTATTTTAAAATAAATAACATATTAATAATTGTATGTTTTTGTCATGTTATAGTAATTGGAAGGTTATAATTGTCCATTCGTGCTTAATCATATGGTTGTATATGGAGACATCTCATAAGGTTATATTTGAAAACTTGAAGAAGTCAATTCATAATTTTTTGCATAGAGGATTGAAATTTACAAAATTTGTCTCAGTCTTAAAATCGGGGAAGGTGAATTAGGTACATATTCCACTTTTGTCGAAGAGTGCAAAGATTGCCTAGTCAAGGATAAGGAGGGGAGGAGGGGAGCCTGTCCCTATTGTGCCAACAAATGTAACGAAAGTGGAACCCATTGTAACTAATTTTTATTTTTTATTTAAAATAAATAAAAATTAAAAATCAAAGGAGATTAGTCAATTTATCTTTTTCCATAAATTACACCAATCTCAAGGTCATATTTGTCAATTATAGAACCTGAGGTGAAAATAAGCAATATAAATTAATCAACATATTTAAAAATATAAAATATTTAAATATTAACCTGGGAATAAATATGCTCAATAAAAAGATATTTGTAGTTCCAAATAGCTTTGATATTAAACATAATGTAATTCTCAAAAGTCTATGCCTCATTTTCAATTTCTCGTCTTCATCCCCTTCTTGTTCTAGCTATTAAAGCCGATTCATATTAGTAAATCCTAAACCTTAAACCCTAAATCAATGTCGATGGGGTCTGTTTCTACACAATTACTTGGGTAATTTTTTGAATATTTAAATTTAGAAGATAAATTATTCATTATATTTTTAAAATATACTTTTTATGATCGAAAAGGATAAAACGTAAGTACATGTAGCAAAATCTTATCTCCTAAACCCAAGTAGAGGGATGATAATCTCTCTAATTTGATCTCATAGAAAGGAGAGGATAACACTCTTACTAGAGACTATGTAATTCCTTTATTTATTTATCACTTGACCATGATAGTTGACGGTCTAAGACATAATTTGGTCAGATACTAATTGGCTGTAACTCTGGACGTCAAAACGAGACAAGATCAAGCGCCGCTTGCGAGATTACAGCAGCAATGGAGCTTGTATCTGTAGAAGACCCATGAGCCACCATTCTTGAAACCTCGGTTTGAACATTCCGCATCACAAGCAGCCGGACTGCAAACAGTGAAGTCGCTGCAATCGGCGATGCACGTCACGTCCCCCTTTGCACCTTCAACTGCAACAAATTCCCATGCAAAAACCAGATAAAATGGGGAAGAAAAGAGAGAGAAAGAAAAAACCCATAGAAGAAAGCAAAGTTACAAAAGAAAAAGAAATTTTCATCTATTAGCACATATACGAGGAAAACAACAAAGAGTTTAGATTGGAAATGAGATCTTCTTTCCTTTCTTTTGGCTTCCGTTTTCTCGAATTAAAACAGACCAGGAGAAAGAGAAGAGAGAGAACTTCAGTGGAGCTTACGATGAAGGATCATACGGAGCAAGTAATCCTAATCTAACTCTTTAACTCCCCTTTAATACTGAAACATCTAGTGATAAATCCGACGATAAAATACACTTCAAGTAAGAGATTTACAGTGAAATGAAGCCAAGATGACTGCAGCAGCCAGCAGGATGGCGATGGAGCTTTGCTTGTTGAACCTCATTGCAGCCATTTGAGATCTTCACGTGAAGGAAAAGAAAGGTTGGCACTACATTTATAAGTTCTTTCGCCACTAGATTCGTTCTCGGTTCTCTGAAATCTTTGAATCTGGATTCCAAGAGACTCTTCGCATGCAAATATTTACTTTTCTGATTCTGGAACGATTTAATTTCCATATACATGCGATTTTGAAATATATGCTGTCGTGGAAAGGCCTTAACATTTATTTTGAGAGAAAAGAATCCATTCTTGCCTCCTTGCGTGCACTGAAAAAATTCCATCGCAGGTTGAGCAGCGTTTCAGAATGGGAATGTCCGATTGATGCAAGTAGCAAGAAATTTATGGATGAAAAGCCAAAATGACGTTGTGGGAAGGTAATGTGATTGCATGCTTCATGCTTCTAGCTTCTTTTGTAGGGAAAATGAAGTTGTAGCAAGGTAATTGCATACTTGTATCTTCTTATGTAGGAAATAGCACTCAAAAGAATTCAAATTAATCAAAATAACTCCATTGAAATAAATTTGGACCATTGCCTACCTCCTTGCAATAACCACTTCATTAGATGTCACACAAAATAAAGAATTTAAAATAGTACCTGTAGGCTTAGGTTCGAGCCCAATAATTACCGTCTTTGAAAGATATTTATGTCTTTTAATGCATCGAATTAGGGCGATCTATTCCCAAGATACAATTGACATTTGGATTCTTAACAATGATCTTAATTAAAAATTCACATGAATTTGAGAAGACTTTTTCTAAATACTCATATTAAAAAAGGAGGAGAAACTCAAACACACTTTTGAAAGAGAGAGAGAGAGAGAGAGAGAGAGAGAAAGAGAGAGAGCATTATTGGACGTGTTCTTCTCTCTCTAATCGAGTTTATTTACAGGCTTCACAATGAGTTATGGTTAGAGTACAATCAAATTTGACTCGGTCAAAGAAAGCGGAGACCAACTTCCTAATATGGTAAACACTTTCCTATTGTGCTTAGGAAATTGTTAATCCTAGTATAACATGTTTATATTGTTTTTGAATTGGTTTCAAATTTTGAAAATTCAAGGTACAAACAATCAATAAACTATAACTTTCGATGATAGGTGTTTTTTGAATTTTAATTTTCATCGAGTTGGCATTTCGCTACTCATACAAATCATAAGTGAATGAGTCTTGAATTTGGACTTTACATATAGGTTTTGAGAATACCAATCAAGTCCTCTATGTGATTTTCATTGGGGGTAACACGTTACATCCATGCATAGGTATCTTATTTTGAAAGTATCTCTTAAAGAACAAACCCCTCTCTATTAGACTATGACCTCACAATAACACTCACATTCATGATATCTCCAAGGGCATAGTGGGTTGTTATACCCTACTACAATAGCCTCAATATCATTAAGGTATTACACCATCCTCATGTCTCGTGTAGTTATGGGCTTGCTTCACAAAGTTGGGATGTGAACAAATTTACTTAGATTTGGTGTTCATGTTAAGATCAGCTTATTTTTCCCATTGAACATTCTTTATGGGATATTCAATCATAGGTTTGTCAGAGTTGGGTGGTTCCGGTCTACCTGGATTACTTGGTCCACTGATGGGTTAGGTACTTGACTTTCCGCACCTTAAACGGTTAGTTTTTTCGGGTTGTATTGGCTAAGTATCTGACTAAGAAATCTGAAGTTAAGTGAGTTTGGACGAGAGTAGTCCTAGGATGGGTGACCTCCTGGGAAGTTGCTAGGCGTTTGACATAGTATCAGAGCACCACGTTCCGCATTTGAATCCCACAGGGAGCAGTAAGGAGCAGGAACGGTGGGTGTCAGAGCTAGGTGGTTCCGGTCCACCGGGTTAGGTTTCGATTGCCCTTGGTCCACTGATAGGTTAGGTACTTGGCTTTCCGCACCTTAAACGACTAGTTTTTTTCGGGTTGTATTGGCTAGGTATCTTACTAAAAACTCTGAAGTTAAGCGAGCCTGAGCGAGAGTAGTCCTAGGATGGGTGACTTCCTGGGAAGTTGCTAGGCATTATTAGAGTTGTGCACGCCACGTCCCGCGTTCGAATCCCGTGAGAGGCAGTCAAGAATGGGCGGGGTGGGTGTCAGAGTGGTTTCGTCCACTCTTGTAGGCGGTTAGTTTCCGCACGTAACAGATCTGTTGGGTTGTATTGGCTAACCGCTGTCAAAGTTGGGTTGCCATTAACTGTGACTCAAGAAATAGGCTTTAATCTCATTGCCCTTGAAGTTGACTGGACTTGTCCTCTTAACAAGCTCTTGGTCAAATGATCTACAAATTCTCCACTCATCTAATATAACTTAAAGTTATAACTTCAGTAGATGTGAGCTTATTTAAGATTTTATTTCAAAGTTCGATGTGCTTAGATAACTTTGAATTGTAATTTTTTAGATTGTACCTATGTTATTGTCACTCGATTGCCACAATTTATTGAAATAGCAAGAATAGACTTATCTATCATGAGTATATATGATACTAGACCTCTACATCATTTTGCTTTTCCACCAACTAACTCTATCCTACCATCTCAGTCTCCATATTGGAACTAGTAACCAAGATCTACTTGGAAGATTGTCAAGCAATAACACTACCACATAGTGTAAATACAAAACCACCAGTTGCCTTTATTGATATCAGAATCAAATATCCAATTAGCATTACTATACCTTTCAAGTATGGTATGAAAGTCATAATAGAGTATTCAATAGCTAATGGTACCTTTCCAATATTTTAAAAGCCTCTCAATAGCATCCCAATGAGATTTATCAAGATTATTCGTGTACTTAATCAATCATCCTACCGAATAGGAAATAATGTCTGGTCTAGTACAATTTGATAAATACATAAGACTTCCAATGCAGTGAGAGTACCTTATTTGTTAAGACTACCTCAACCATTTTTTTTTCATTTTATGATAGACCCATCTGATGTATTAATTAGTTTATATTTCTCATAGCTGAATAGTTTTAATACCTTTTCCACATAATGAGATTGACTCGAAGCAGTCTCATATTCATACTTATAAGTCTTGCTGAAATTACATTTGTCAATTCTAATTCTTTCACATCAAATTATCACTTGAAAATTTCTTTCACTTCTAGACTTTTGACATATTTATTATAAAAAATAAAAAAAAAGTCATCTACATAATACTAAAACACCAATCAAATATTTTTAGATTTACACATTTATCAAAATCACATAAGACCATTACCCTATTAAATTTTCATGCTACAACCTAAGAGCTTGTTTTAATCGATATAGATTTGATTCGCTTACAAACTTTATTCTCTTGACCAAAAACTACAAAACCTTTTAGTTGCTCCATATAAATCTTTTTTCTCTATCTTGCCATTGAGAAAGGTAGCTTTTACATCCAATTGACGAATTCTAGCTTATATGATGCAACTAGTAGTATAACCACTCAAACTGTAGTGATTCTAGAAAGTCTTAAAATATCAATTCATTCTCTTTGACTAAAACTTTTAGCAACTAATTTAGCTTTGCATATTTTAGTAAACCCATCATAATTATATTTTCTTTTGAAAATCCATTTCCACCCAGTTGGCCTACATCCAAGAGCAAAGTCAGTCAATTCCCAGGTATTATGTTAAAGGGTTGAATCTATTTAACTTTTAATGACTTCCTCTCATAATGGCTTCCACATTTAAAGGCTTCCTGTATGAGTAATGTGTACAAATTATCTTCTAGGTTCTTCTCTATCCTAGATCTCTTTATCCTCCTAAGTTCAGTTTGTAGGTCTACTTTGGTATCATTTATTCTAGGATCTCGAAGTCTCTCATACTTTTAATCTCCTCTCCTCTTTCATAGGAAACACATTCTAAAAAACTATTGCATCGCCCGATTATTTAGTAATATTTATAGAAATATCATGCAAATTTGAATGTACTACCAAGAATCAATATACATTATTATTTTTCGCATGTCATATGAAAGTTGCATAAAAAAAATTCAAACTTAACTTTGTCAACTTGCATGAGTTAATTTTTGTTTTCGTAAGACATCCCAACATAACTTATATGGTGTTTTATTACTGCTCTTAAATGGGATAGATTGAGTACTAGCAATTATACATGTTGAAAGTAGAGCTTCTCCCCACAATTTTTAGGTATGTAAGGTCTCACAAGATAAATCAAGAGGAGGAAGAAGAAGGGGGAAGGTTGGTAAATAGGTTATCAAATTTACAAGCTTAATTTGAATTTTACCGTACCACAATCAAACCAATGACATATAAGAAAATTTAATTCCAAATTCTATCAATCAACTCTACATAGAATTTTACAGTGGTTCACAATAAATATTTTAGATTGTTACTCCATTCCTAGAGAGCCCTTGCTATGAAATTAAACTATCTACTAAAACTCAGCCAAATCGCATCTACAACCAAAAAGCAACCGGGTTTACAACATCAACTTAACACTTGGGACTTACAACTAAAAACTACTTGGTTCAAGCACCTAGACCCATTTAAGGGATTTCAAACAACTCTCAGTTTATACAAGTTTTGATTAGTTTACAAATGCAAAAGATATTTGTTTAGCTAGTTAAAACACAATAGAGCCTCTTGATAGGCAGATATTATAATCAAAATCAAAAGCATGATTGCACCCAATCCTAAGGTGAATTTACCAACAAGTATGCAGCTATAATTATGAATAGAACTTAAAAATAAATGCATTCAAAAACTCTGTTTAAGCTGACTATATAGGAAGTTTTGTGAATCAAACAATCAATGTGAAAATCAAGGCTTATTATGATGTAAAAATAGGTGATCAAACTTCCCCGAATCAAAAACCAATTATTCTGAATTGATATTAAAGTCAGCGCATAGAAATACTTGAGTTTGAATGAAAAACTTTGTCATAAACACCTCTTCTTGATTTCTCAATGGCACTAAAATTTGTAAATTACTCTGGGAGCATTTGGGATACTTGGAATTTGGGTAGACAAGGATATCTCAAGGTTTGGGACGAGTTTGATATACATCGTGCAACTTCCAACGTTCTAAAAACTAGCTACTATAAATTGATAAGAATATTTTAGGACATACAAACGATTTTCAAAACCATATTTTATAAGTTTAGTCAAATATTTTGGAGTCCTTCATTCATTTACTTTAGGCATATATCATGCTTAGAACCTAAGTGGTATACATTATAAAATAATATGATTGATCATTCATTTAGCCGCATGGTCAATCATCTTATATGTAGCAAAAACCTCAGCATAAAACATGATCGATCAATGTCTATAGGAATAGCATATTAGATAGAATACTATTAGACAAACTTATATTGTATGACCTGTCAACCTCCTTGGACATGATTGATCATGTAGAGTTACAAAGTATGATCGAACAACCTCTATCATGCAAGTGTATAAAGCATGATCAATCAATACCGTAACCTCATGCCCAACCATTTTATTGTTGCAAAGTTGGCAAATGAGTTTATCAATGGTATAATCGATCATAAAGCTATAGAAACTCAAAATATAGTAGTCGGGGGAAGATTGATAGATGATTGAAAATGTCGAATTGATTAATTAACCACCTTATGCACATTTTTGTAGAACAGTATTTAGATAATTAGTTGGGATTTGCTACTAATTGAACAATAGACATCAGTAACCAGCCCATCTAATATGGCAGAATTCTGAAACTACCCAGATTTTAATTACAAAAACAAGAGCGAATTCAGAATCTAAATGGATTAAAATGTAACTAAGATTTGAAAATATGGTCACCTTAAGATTGTTATGGGAGAAATCACCCTTTTCAACCATAAGATGTTTGGGTTGAAAAGGGTGGGTAACAAATCCAACTTTACATCTCATGCAGTGACAGGAAACCAAAAGGCTAAAAACAGAAATCACTGGATTTAGTTCTTCTGATAAAATACATGTAACTGCTATCAAGATACAACATGCAGTGACACAAAACTAAGTTTCAAAACTGAGATCACTGATTCATGTTTTTAGAGACATCAGGGGGCTATTGGATAACCTCCTACTAACAGAACACATTATTTGCAAGAAAAAACAGAGAAACGGAAGTAGATTATTTACTCTGCAACCTCTCACCTGCCCACTGATTTTTCATCATAATCGCATCATCGGCATTATCAACTCATAGTCACCACTGAAGATCACCCGAAGTATTATCCTTTGGTTTACAGGCCCTTATCAACAGCCAGTAGTGAAGATCAAAGCAACAGTATCAGATGCTATGATTACCATAGAGACCCAGGATCTTGTCAATTATGACTTTGATGAAACCCTCTTAGCCTCAACTCCTTTTGGTATAGCAACCTTTGAGCTACAAAATTTTATTGATTGGGAAGACCGTTTACATCTGCTGACACATGATCATTTCCACTAGTTTCTCTCTCCTCAACTGTACCAACATCCGCTTGAGTTACAGCACCAGCCACATCTTCCTCAGTCTGAGATTTTACTTCAATTTTTCGGATGGTGAGAAGCTCCTGTCTTCCATGGGAAGAAACATCCTCAACCAAGGGAACATATTTCCCTTCAATAAACCCCATCGGATTCAGAGTACTCATGAAACGATATGTGACTCCCTGCTTTGGCTGCAGGTTCCTTGCTAAGTTGGTTTTAGAGATGGAAATCTTGCTCTCAATGAGCTTATCTTTGAGGTCTTTTCTTGCCAATGGAGTGAACTGGTGATCCAATGATCGGGCAGCAGCTAACCAAGCAAGGACAATAACAAGTAATATGCCTCCAAGATATGGTGTTGAGTTTGAAAGAGATCCAAATGTTAAAATGAGAAATTGTTGTATCAAGGCACCCCCAGATTTTCCTAAAGGATTGCACACAACATCAATTGCAGCTTTGCCTTTAACCTAGCAAAGAAAGTGTTGATCCATTAGCTAGATAAGCTAGAATAGCACATCTCACACCTACCAACCTTCAAAGATTCAGCAGTTAGACATCAAAGTGTAAAGAATTAGACCTTAATAAATCAAAATGCCTAAAAAGATATAAGAATCTCCTATCTGACATGAAGAGTTCCTAAGCATTGATCAGGTGTATATGTTGCAGGGGACTGTAAAAATTATTGGGACGCCAATATGACTACATAATTATCAATCAAGTTTGGAGTTTAGCTGCTATCTGCAATGATGAAAACCTATGCAGATGTAAATCAAACATGTAATTTAGACAGGGGAAAACTTTTATTAGAGTTAGTGTACCACCGTGATGCATGACATGTCAGACTATGTTATGCCATGTTAGGTCATAATGCCAGCTTATGTGCTACTTTTATACATATCACTGCTTTTTTTTCTCTCTATTTGAGAAACATATACATATCACTAGTTCCTTGTCTATGACCTTAAAAAGAACAAATAAAATGATAAAAAATGATGGGTTTAACTGAGAGGTACCTTGGTATCTTCATCTAGAGGGATGTAAGCCATCTCTTTGCAGGGATCAAATAGGCTGTACTTGGCACTCTTGCTGAATATGTTCTGAATTGCCCCCACATAAACTGCTGCAAGAAGTGGAGTTAACCCTAGCTTTGCCAGCAGTGGAGCCAGAGGATCACTAAATAGTACAAGAGAGAAAAATCCAACTCCAGTAATTAGCAAAACTGTTGGTGTGATGGCAGCAGCTACACCCCATCCATATTTACGAAAGATGACTCGACTCAGCAGCATCATGATGAATGTAGCAATTCCAGTGCAGGTTGAGAAGTCACCCATAAATGAAGAATATTCATTTGGGCTGGGGAACTGCCAGAAGCAAATTCTTTTTTGAATCAGAAAGAAAGTTTTTCAGCTTTATAAAAACAGCATATGAAGTTCAACTGGACAAATTTGAACATAATTCCAAAAAAGCTAGGAAAAAGATGGACGCAAAGAACTTAAAATCCCCATACAAATTCAATTGTGGGTGTATTGAATGGGCAAGACAGAGAGAGAAAAAGTGAGACAAGAGTTTTGTCATGTCTCCCAGCCTAGAAAATGGCAAAAATTTAGTTGGCAACATGGCTATCATATTAATGCTATTGTTTTAGCTTAGCATAACAAGTCTTTGGTCAATAACACAGGTTGCCAATCTGGAATAAGGAAAAACCTGTAGATTATTCAGATACAAAGTAAAAAATATAGCATCAAATTACCTGTGCCTTAAGCTTGGATTTCCATGTGACTTCAACAAGGTTGATACTGATTCCATAAGCCACCACTAATGTGGCAAGATCTCTAACATATCTTGAAGATAACAAGAACTTCATGCTTTCCATCATTGTCATCTTTGCCTTCTCCTGCAACATACAGAATAAGAGGCCAATGTAAACTAGAAGCCATAAAGGACAACATGAAGTTGTAATCAGACTAATAGTCCAGTTGTAACTAGCTTGAGCTCAAGGTCCAACTTGACTCAAGCATTCACTGTATGGAGCTTTACAAGATTTTATCCATGTTAAGGGATTCAGACCCGGACATGATCCTCAGCACATTCAAAATTATAATTGATCTACCTTCTTCTTACGACCTTCAGGCTTGGGAATTGATGGATCACTCAGAACAAACTTGTTTACTGCCCAGTAGATAACACAAATTAAAAGGCCTAGCAGCACGACAATGGTCATCATCCCTTTCAAAGAGAGTGCCCAGCCATCCACCCCCGCACCCAGATTTTTGCGCAAGTTAGAGAAGTACTTTACAGTACGGCCTGAGAAAACAAGAGCGACATTTGCTCCAAGACCAAATAACGGGTAGAACTGTGATGCTTCATCTACAGTAGTAATCTACAAAGGGAAAACCACAAAAAGAAGTTAATCTTTTTTTTTTTTTTTTTTTTAACGATGAAAAAGAAGAAGAAGTTAATCTTGTATAACTCCAATCTATTTCAAAGCTGCTTAATAAACAAATCATTGACATGGACAATACAAAGGTTCACATGTCAATATAAAATGCATCAAATGAATCAAAATACAATGAGTAGGATTTCAATACTAAGTAAGACAAATTATAATACAATGTTGAAAACATCCAAGCTCAACATTGCTAAACATGAGAATAAAAAAGGTAATAACATCCACAGGATAAGAAACAGAACTTGGTAATAAGCCCATTAAGGAAGGAATAGTTTGTCCTCCAAACAACCATAAATTGATGAAGCTAATTGACTAACACTGCAACATGATTGGGGGGAAAGTTTAGATAACAACTTTACAACAGGGCTACAGGATGAGTAACATTTGAGTCTTCAGGTAACTATACCACCAGAGGGTTTTGCAGCTACTTTTCAGGATCTTGTTCACAGGATCTGAGGATAAATGTATTTTCTTTCGTGAAACAAAGGAAATTTTACAGTGATCACCTTATTAACACACCCACAGTGAAGTTTGTACTGACTGGAGTCGATTAAACATTTAGTGATTCTAAGCAATAGGCAATAATTCAGAGGTGGTACATGAATAGTAGACACAAGCACAATAACTGAGGAAAATAATTTCCATAGCTATAACTAAGCCAAAAGAGCACGATAAATGCCATAATTAAGTTAAAGGTGATAAATAATTATCTGAAACAACTAAAGATATGTATAATACTGAATAAAACTGAGGCTCACCGATCAAAACACCAACCAAAATCATACCCAACGATGAGATAAAAATAACGAATAAAAAGCTCTTGTCAGTACCAAAGTCACCATTCACCTGGTTAGCAAAACCCCAGAAAAGCAGAGACACCACAACACTTCCCCAGAGCTCGGACATGACATAAAAGAGACAAAAACTCCATATCCTCAGAATCGCAATCGGCCCAAGGAAGCTGGGGCCGAGAATTTCCAACAGCCGGTCCGCCAGACCGATCGGGTGAATCAGATCTCTACACGGATACAGAACAAACGCAAACGCCCCAAAAAATGCAATAAAAGGGAACATACACGAATAGAAAAGCATCTCCTTGGAGAGAACATTGGACAGCTTCGTGTACAGGAGCATGAATCCTATAGCCATGGGCAAATTGACCCACGTCTTCAAGAAAGGGATAATCTCTGCGCTGCTACCCTTAGCCGTGATAACAAGAACATCTTTAGTGTCTCGGAGAATAGTATAGTTAAAAAGAATGCAGAAAAACATGAGACCAAGGGGAACCACTTTCTTAAAGGTATTAACTTCCACGCCCAAGATTTTGGCGGGAATTGGTTTGGAAGCAGAAATTTCTGCTGCAGAAGACGACCCAGAATTGCAAACCGGGTGTAACCGGCGTTTCAATGAAATGGGATTCAGCCTTCGGAAAGAGGACACAGAAGAAGGGGGAGCTGACAACGGATTGAATTTGGGAGCAAGAAACCCGACATGGGCTCGATTCAAGCGAGGTGTCAGATACCTCTTGCATAAAGGAAGGTGGAGAGAAGGAGGGGAGGTGCGGAGAAGAGCTTCCATGAAGAGTTTGAAATCGTCGGTAAAGACTCAGAAAACGAAAGACAAGTACCCCAAAATCCGTAAGAATCGAGCACAATTGCAAGAGAACTCCGACTGAGATTATCTGCAGGTAGAACGGAGAACACGAGAACACAGAAGTGACAAAAGGAGGAGAGAAAAATATCTGTGACTGTGAAGTGGGAAGAGCGACACTTCATGTTTCTTTCTAACAAACAGGCAGAAGACTGTAAAAACAGAATAAATTAATTCAAAAGCGCCTTATTCGAGGACATGTGGTACCGAATTATATCTCAGCTTGATCTTCCTAGAATAAGGACAGGATTTTGAGCATTATTAGCACCAGAGAGTGCCAGACATGAATAAAAATCCATGTTCATAAATCATAAGCGATATGACTGTCACTGACTCTCTGCTCTATCCAATTATTTCTTACTTTTTTTATTTTTATTTTGAAGTTTCACGAAGAGAAAATTAAACTTCATTAAAGAGTGAAAATAACTTATTAATAAACTCGGATAATAATATTAAAATGTAATATTCACATACTTGCGTCTGCCGGGAGTCGAACCCGGGTCTATTGCTTGGAAGGCAATTATCCTAACCGTTGGACTACAAACGCGGATGTGAATGTAACTGAAGAAGTAAAAATAACACAGTTTTTCTCTGCTTCTTTTATGGCAGATGTAGATTCTCTATTGCCTTCTCTTTATCATGGGTTCATTAATACAAGTTTATAAGACACTCAGTTATCCACTTTCAAAAGTTTCCTTGACTCTGGGTGTTTTCTGTTTTTCTACTTTTCTTTGAATGATTTCTGCGTTCTGCTACTGTTGCACATATGTCTCTGTGTTGGCTATTTACAAATCTTTCACCTTGCTTCACATTCTTTTATGGCAGATGTAGATTCTCTATTGCCTTCTCTTTATCATGGGTTCATTAATACAAGTTTATAAGACACTCAGTTATCCACTTTCAAAAGTTTCCTTGACTCTGGGTGTTTTCTGTTTTTCTACTTTTCTTTGAATGATTTCTGTGTTCTGCTACTGTTGCACATATGTCTCTGTGTTGGCTATTTACAAATCTTTCACCTTGCTTCACATTCTTTTATGGTCAGAGTTTTGTTATAGTATGGTTTTGTCCCTTTTAATGTGGATGACTACTTTTGGAGGGTTGAGGTACTCACTTTGATACAGAGGATTGAATTCTAAGCTAGTCATTTGTTACGAATTCTCATTCAGTTCAGCTCTCTTGATCAGTTCCTGTGATCAGTTTTGGAAAATAATCTCTTTGGAACAGTTGAACTGGCAAGGATTGAATTCCTTCAAGGCTCATGAGGGCTAGCAACTTTGAGAAGATTTAAGTCAGCTACAAGTTTTAAAAGTTGATGATATGCTGCCAATTGGGTGGAACTCCAACTTGGAGAGGAAAAACTTGCAGTTGGGTCACACATGGCCTGGAGTTGAATGAGAATCACCCATGGCCTGTGTTCTCATTGAATTATGGTGGATCTGATTCAATTGGGAGGAGATGATTAAGTCGAAAGAGGGCGAGTTTGACAGAGAGGTGAAGTGGTGGTTGCAGGGGTGTTTTTGCTGCTACTGTCCCACAATTTATCCGAAAATTGAGAAAGTTAAATTTAAAAAAATTCCCTGGTTTGTATCTTGGAGTTATCTCTAATCAGTTCTAGAATTAATTATTTCAATTGGGAAGAAATTTTTGAAAATAAAATCTACGAACTAAAAGGCCAAGCCTTAATTTGATCAGTTTCATCTTTGATGTCAAATGGAATAAGTAAGATCTTCAAACAAGATCCCATGGAGTTAATATTTTCTTTTAGGATCCTTGATGTCTTTGGAATTTCTAAAAGACATCCATTACTGCAACTATGTAATTTTTTTCAGGAAGCTATCAGGCAAATTGAGTTCTTGTGGCAGGAAAGAATATTTTCTTGCAACAAACACCTCATTTGGGTCTTTTGAGCCTTCTTATTCTGTCTTGGCATTTTAAGATGTTGCCTACTAGCATTGCATATAAAGCACCAAAATTAACCCTCGACCATATATCCCCATTTTTGCTGCATTTTGGATACATTGTTGGAGTTTTCTCTAGTATATGGCATTTAATATTAGGAATTAGACGCCCTAATTCCAAGCTAACGAGAGCAATAACAATAAACGCAGAAGAAGGAAAAAACAAGCACGAGAGACTATGTCTTGTCTTCTGCCGTAAAAGTAATCCACTATGAAGATGAAATAGTTTACATGAGAAATCACACACATTCACAGGTGTTTTTCTCTAACCTCTCTCAGACTGCAACTCAAGATCCTTCTCCGTGATGATAAAACCCTAATAGGGGCACCCCCAAATATAAAAGAAAAATTAGGGCAACCGTAATACAAGAGTAGAATCCCCAAATTACTCTTATTGAAACAACAGTCAATATATTGTGGACCTTTCGGGGGCTCCCCGCCCCCTTTCCAATCCCCACGACGACCTTACCGTGAAGGGTGATTCGCGTACCAATTCAGCGTAAGGCGTTGATTAGGCTCCACAACTTAGCAGTTAATTATTAACTTTTTCTTTACTGGCACTGTCATTTTTCTTCTTTCAAATTTTCTATTGCATCTTGATTTATTTTTCTCTTTATATCCTCTATTTTGAACTTCAAACAACTTATAATTTGAAAAAGGCTTATGGCAGAGATGTTAGAGTTTGCTATCTAACTACCCTAATTCTTGATCTCTTCAATCAATGTGCTGCAACACATGAAGCCAGTTTATAGGTAAACATACTATTTTGTTATTAATGTTTCAGGCAAATTCACTATATCGTGGTTCTGAGGAGACCGATTGCTCTGTAGATTTTAGCATCAAATTTTGTTGCTTTCCAGCTTTTTCTTTTTTCCTGTATTTATTTATTTATTTTTGGGTAAGGGGTATTAAAAACTCTAGTCTCACATACAATTAAAATTAAAATTAACTAATTAACATTCTAATTAGGATTTATTCACACTAAGCGTCTTGATGCTTCTTATTTCAAAAGAAAAAAAAAAAGAAAAGTATCTGGCTACTACCTGCATATTGTGATGAAAGTGGTAAGAACATGGGTGAAACAGATGCTGAGGGTGATATCTTCCATACATACAGCTTTGTTAATTTTATAATCGCAAATTGTGATATGCGAACTATCGTATCAACATATCCAATATCCTGGATGATCTCATATGGTCTGTTTGACTTAAGAGTTTGGTTGAAATCAGGTCATGTCTAGCCTGAGAAGGATAGTTTGATCCAAGCTTGTGCAATTTCCCCTAGCATCACTTCAAAGCTTAAACTGGTTAATCTTTTCTTTCTTTAAAAGATGAAATCCTTTACGTAAGAAAGGATGGGCAATTCTATGAAGTTGCAGGAACTTTCCTCAATTTGTTACTCTAGGTTCTTGACTGGATGGATCTTCAGGAAGATTCAAAGAGTCATATTATTGGGAGTACCTACTTGCCTTTGAAGAATTGATTTTTACATACTTGATGCATTTTTTAAAGAAATAGTACTGAATAGGTAGTTGTCTACTGTGGCTTGTGATGAGTCTCTATCTGTGACTGATGGAGCATGAATAACCAGACTTCCATGAGTTGCTCTAGTTATGTTTCATAAGGAAAAAAAGTGCGAATGAATAACCAGACTATGGCATCATAACTGTGTATTTTAATACTCTGTTTGTGTATTCTATTTCTTTGGATGTGTATTTGCCCGCTGTGAGGGTTTGTATCCAGTACGTGTATTTGCCCGCTGTGAAGGTTTGTATTCGGTACGTAGACTGAATAGAACAACAACTTTGTGGTTGTGTATGCAAATTTTTATTCAACATTTTTTCCTCCATTTGTTATAATACATATCCATTTACTGACACTTTGTATCCGATATTGGAGTCGATGAGGCTTGCTTGTCATTAAATAGTTGCCTAGGCATTGGTACTTCATCTTTTATTGCAGAAATGCGTGTACCTGGCATGGTTTTGTGCACGAAAGCAAATGCTTCTGCATTTATCCATAAATTACCCACAGAAATGGGCAAGTCTTACTGTGTGACGAACAGATAGGAGAAGATTGTAACAACAGTAATTTGGGAGAAGATTACAGATGGTATATTTGGAATTTTTTTCTTTTTCTGCTAGACAGTGGGACCATATCTTCATATATAGCTCATGTTTCATCTACTGGGGTTTTAGAGACTTTGGATGAGTGATTATCATTAATATTTTTGGAGGGTTCATTTGAGACTAACCTTGGACTACTGAAAGCAGTATGATGTCTCAAACCCTGACAGCCTTTTAAAGGTTAATATGGAATACACTTCTTGCTTTCTTGGAAGTATATAACACAAAAACCAGATTCTACTGGAAGGTGGTCTGTACAAATTTACTGAGACTCTGGACCAAGGAAAAAGGTAAAACAAATGTTAAATGACACAAGACCATTATTTGCAGGTTGATCAAGGAAGTGACCCCCCAGAAAGTAAAAGCTGAAGCAACGGAAAAGAGGGATTATTTGCATATCAGCCCTAAAAGGTGATGGATTACATGACTTCTGCAAAGCAGTTCAACAAAACTGAAGATATGAATTAAATGTCTTTTCATGAATCTAATTATCTTTTGTATGGGTTGAAACTTTGAGATCTTATGAGAAGGGAGAGCTTTTGAAGAGCATACACCAGGTCGGGATGGTATAGAAGAGTTTTAAATTTGCGAATGAAGAGGGTAGTCTGTTTGTGCAGTGAAATTTCATGGGGTCCAGATGATTCTTTCAGTGAATAGTACATACTCCTTTTACAGAGTTATTTCCCATGTGTCTCTCTAACCAAAATCCATATTCATTTTTTGTTTTGTTTTTGCGAGCGTGGGTGGAGAGGTTGGTCTTCATGATCGCTGAAACAGTGGATCATGGCCAAGCGATTAAGCTTGCTTTTAATGGAACTTGATGTTCTTTGTGTTTTTAGTTTTAGAGACTGACCATTGTTTGTTGTATGTTTTAGGAATATGGAGAGACTGGCACTCTGGTTAGAGCACATGCCTCTTCCACTTGCAAGATTGATCAGGCCTTTGAGGCAACTCTGTAAATCCTAGTTCAGGCAAAGCTGCACACCACTGCTGTGTAAAGATTTCAGGCTTTGATTGCTCTGCCCACATGTTTGATCTTCCCCTTCAAAATGCGTCTGAAAATTATTCTTAATTTTTTTCCAAAAATATTTTGAACACAATTAATTAAACATATTAAAATTCAGTTAATTGATTAAATCGTGGAAAATCCTTCAGTTAATTCTACAAAATGCCCTTCCACATCATAGTCAACTTCTGAATAATTTAGTTATATTTATTTCGAGACAAAGCTTTAATGGAGATTAAAGATCAGTGCTGGTACACGAAGAGTTTTAATTCAAATTGATGTTTTTCAGGCCGTCAACGGAAAACAAATAATGCTCATAAATGGGTTTCATTAAATAGATCCAATCTTTCAGTTTTCCATTTTTCAAAAAAGAAAAAGGAAAAAAAAAAAAAAAAAAGGAAAGAACTAAGAAGAGCGATTCACCTAATTCTTCATCGCTTTCCAGTCTCTTGAAACACGGCCATGGACTACTTTCTGGCTGTCTTATACGTAGAGGTCCCCGCATGCAAAATAAAAAAAAGAAAGAACCTACGAAGAAAAACGGAGAGAAGCAACAAGTTAGATCAGCCTCTCACTGCGTTTTTCTACAGCTTTGTTGAACAGAAAGACGACCATGAACTGGTAGGGAGAGAGATCGAAGCCGTTCAAGCTGTGGAAGAGCGCAAAGAGAGCTACTCGTGGAGACACCCCACCAGCAGCCGCGATCGGAACATGGATCAGAGAGGAGAAAATTGCTGAGAAATGGAGAGAGGAAAGGTATTCATAGAGAGGAACAGAGCAGTTTTCTGAGAATTTTTGTTCCTTACAAAGAGGATAATTTGGGTTAGGGTGGTTGGTCAGTGTGCTGCTATCTTCCCCAAAGCCCTCCCGGCTACATCTCTTCTCCTTTGAAGAAACGGCTTCTTTAATCATGAAAAAGGATGGACTGAAAGTAGGTTCCATCCTCCTCAGCTCAAGTAAATTATTAGGATAGAGAATCGAAATAAAGCTTAATATGAGAATTAAAGATCAGCATTACCTGTAGAGGCCTGCTGTCTGATCATTTCTGCTAAATCGTATGCACGGCTTTCATTTCTCCGTTGTTTTCTCCATGAATGGCGGTCTTTGGGGAAGTCGAGATCAGCAAGTCTCTTATAACGACACAGCCATGAATTTTCTGGTTCACGCCTCTAGCTTGATTGGCGTCGCAAATTCATTCTCTAACAAATATCATTTGCTAGAATCCCAGAGAGTAAAAGAATAGGAATAGAAACATGGAATATTGTGATATATAAGTACGTTGGAACTACCCGGACGTTCAGATAATGAAACAAGAAACACAAAGAAGCAAGTTGATCGAGTGTTTGGTTCAGCCTCTCCCTGCGTTTTTCCACAGCTTTGTTGAACGGCAAAAGGACCACGAGCGAGTCGGACGAGAGATGCCGTTCAAGAAAGCTGTGGAAGAGCGCAAAGAGAACCGCTTACGAAGACATCTTACAGCAGCTAGCCACGATCAGAATATGGATCAGAGAAGAGAAAATTGCAGAGCAGAAGACTGTTTTCGGGAGAGAATTGGATTGCATGGACGATGGAGAGAGGAAAGTAAGGTATTTACAGAGAGGGAAGGGAGCAGATTCTGTAACTAATTCCGAGAAGATGGTTCTGTCATAACTGAAAACCCCTAAACTAGCTCTTCCATCTTCCCAATCGTCTGCTCTGTGCTTCCTGCTTGTGCAAGCATGGCGCATAATCTCGTCACTCGTTGGGGTTGGATTCAATTGACTCAAATCCAAGGTTTATCTAAAACGTGGGTTTATTTTCCTATTTATTATTTAAATTAATTTTTTTCGAATATTTAGTTTATTTTGAGTGGACGGATTAGGAACTAACCCTAATCTCGAAAGTCTGATCTCAGTTTACATTCTGAACCTAAGCGCACGTTGTGCATGGCTTTCGTTTTTCCGCACTTCGATCTCATAATGAGTGGCGGCCTTTAGCGAACTGGAGATCCGGAGAACCTTAAAATGACGCAGCCATGATTTTTCTAGGTCTGGGATTTACTAAATAGGCTTTTCACATTCAATGACAAATATCTTCATCTAGATTTCCAGAAAGTAAAAAACACGAAAAGGGGTTCGAGAGTACCCAACAGAAAAATGTTGATATTTACTCACTATTGGCATCTTGAGGTGATGAAACAAGGCAGGAAGAAGAACATAAGAAGCTGTCTTAAACCAGCCTCTCCCTGCGTTTTTCCACAGCTTTGTTGAACGGCAGAAAGATCACGAGCAGGTGATCAGGAGATACGCCGTTCAAGAAAGCTGATGGAAGAGCGCAAAAAGAGTCACTCATGAAGACGCCCACCAGCAGCCACGATCGTGGATCGGAGAAGAGAAAATTGCAGAACAGATGGAAGGATGAGAGGCTTTTATAGAGAGGAAGAAAGCAGTTTTTGTAACTGAAATCCATGTAGAACGTTCGGCCAAAACTGAAAAGCCGGGAACTACCGCTTCCATTTTTCTCTCTTGTTCAGGAACGTCTCTTCCCTGTGTATGGAAACACGATTCATAACTGTATCTCCTTTCCTTGTAACTGCTAAGTATTGGATCATCTATGAACTCTCCTCCGGTCTGTATAAATCTATATGCCATGTTAAGAGAAATAGTATGTTCTAGGGAATTTTACCAAAATACAGGTTTGAAACAACTTATTTATAAAAATAACGAAGATTTTAACTTATTTGCAAAACTAACGAACTTTGACCGGTCCACTGTATATGTGAATAGTCAAAGGCGACACGTAAGCTTTGACTGCTTACGCGTTGCCCCATCATCAGAGCGATACTATAGATAAACACATAGGTTGCCACGTCATTATCATCTGCCATGTCATTACATGATAAAATTTTGAATAAATTTTAAAAAAAATTAAAAATCAAATACATTTTTTATTACCTTATATCTAAAATAAAAAATTATTAAAAATTTTAATAAACAATTAAAAAAATAACTCTTACTTATTTAACACCATTTAATATCAATTAGAATATTTATTAATTAAAAAAAATTATTGTTACACTTTTTATTACTTTATATTTTAAAAAATAAAATAAAATAAGTAAAATAATTAGATTTAAAATATTTATAAAGAAAAAAAATCTTACTCTTAAGTCTTACCCACATATTATCGATTTAAAATATTTAAAAATTAAAAAAATATACAAAAAGTTATTTTAGAAAGGGTAATAAAATCTCTTACAGAAAGACAAACGACTCGTGAGCGGAAAAAGAACGGAGACACAGAGGGACAAAAAGGGTGGTAGATTATCATCTGGGTCTCTTAGATTTTCGAGTTTTAGTCGCTTGTAGGTGGATTCGGTCCAAAAAATCCTAATTCGGTGAATTAAGAGATTTTCCTCACATCCGCATTCTAGTTTTCTCCACTTGCATTTTCCTTTTCGCGTCAACACTCACTCTAGACGAGCGACTCATGAGCGGAAAAAGAACGGAGACACAAAGGGACAAAAAGGGAGGTAGATTATCGTCTGGGTCTCTCAGATTTTCGAGTTTTAGTCGCTTGTAGGTGGATTCGGTCCAAAAAATCCTAATTCTGCGAATTAAGAGATTTTCCTCACATCCGCATTCTAGTTTTCTCCACTTGCATTTTCCTTTTCGTGTCAACACTCACTCTAGACGAGCGACTCATGAGCGGAAAAAGAACGGAGACACAAAGGGACAAAAAGGGAGGTAGATTATCGTCTGGGTCTCTCAGATTTTCGAGTTTTAGTCGCTTGTAGGTGGATTCGGTCCAAAAAATCCTAATTCGGCGAATTAAGAGATTTTCCTCACATCCGCATTCTAGTTTTCTCCACTTGCATTTTCCTTTCCGCGTCACCGCTCACTCTGGTTCGGTTTCTTTTCCCCGTTCTGATCTTCGACAGAATCGGTGGTGGAGCAAAAGGGTAGTTTGCGTGTGCAGTAGCTGTAGAAGAGGAACTATTTCCGTCCTAGAAACTACCTCTCATCAAATGGGCCATTTCTTCATTTTTAAATTGTATTTTTAAACTCTAAAATAACTTTTTGTATATATTTTTAATTTATAAATATTTTAAATCGATAATATGTGGGTAAGATTTAAGAGTGATATTTTTTTTATTTATAAATATTTTAAATCTAATTATTTTACTTATTTTATTTTATTTTTTTAAATATAAAGTAATAAAATGTGTAATTATAATTTTTTAATTAATAAAATTTTTAATTGATGGTGTTAAATAAGTAAGAGTTATTTTTTTAATTGTTTATTAAAATTTTTAATAATTTTTTATTTAGATATAAGCTAATAAAAAGTGTATTTGATTTTTGAATTTTTAAAAAAATTATTCAAAATTTTATCATGTAATGATGTGGCAGATGACGTGTCAATAATAATGATGTGGCAGCCTATGTGTTTATCTACAATATCGCTTTGATGACGGGGCGACGCGTAAGCAGTCAAAGCTTACTGTCGCCTTTGATTGTCCACATATACAGTGGACCGGTCAAAGTTCGGAGGTTTTGCAAATAAGTTTAGGTCTTCGTTATTTTTATAAATAAGTTGTTTCAAATTGGTATTTTGGTAAAATTCCCTATGTTCTATAGTAAAATAGTGTATTCAAAATTAAGGGAAAAATGATACTTCCAAGTGAGTTAAACTACATAAGCATTTTATTATGATTTGTTGAAACCAGTGCGCTCAAACCTTTTAAGAAAACAACCACACGGACTGACCTGATCGATATAAATATCTCAACATGATTTTATATGGTTGACATATGAATTCATTTTGAATAAAAAAGTATATATTTGTGATATGTGTCATGATAGGTCGGTCAGTATAAACCATTGTGTAGCACCTAGTAACCTCCTCCCCAAGGCCATGGGCTAACCTTATCCTAGTTGTAGCACCTTATGCTAAGACCTTTCTATGTGCATAGTTGCCCTACATTTGGCTCAAATCAACCAACCTAACTAGTGAATTAATATGCCAACAAAGTTCTTAAAGACATATAGATAGGCATATCAAATAATCATTCAAAATGTCATAGGCAACCTCTAGTGAAGGTTTTCTTAGCCAATGCACCAAAGGGTTCATGAGAATAGGGGTTAATGACTTCAAAACCCTTGAATCCTACGAAGTCCATGAATGGAAGAGTAAGTCTCGAGAAACTTTACAGTTACCGACAGACACTGGTACGAATAGAAGACGCTCAGCTTCAAAATTCTCGCAGGCCTCTTGTTAACCTTAAAGAAATCAAACGGTCAACAATGGCGTTTGCCTCTCTGCGTGTGGCCGCGCTACAAAACGACTCGACTGTCTGTCAAACAACAGTCCCAATCGTGAGACGCGTCTCACAATAAAGTATTGGTAAAATAAGTTCTCTTCACTTTCTCAGCTGACCGCTGGGTCTTTATTTGTAGGAAATGGAAGGGGAAGGGGGCTTTTTGGCGCTCTTTCCACTTGGAGAACAAGGGCGATTCTCGAGATTCTCTTCCTCCTTTATTCCTACAACAAAGCCTATTTTTGATTTCTACTTTCTATTGTTCGTTGCTGCTTCTGCTTGCAGGAATGGCGTCCGGGAAGGAGTTGGAAGTAATCAAGGTGCGCTCCTTTCTCTTTTTGCTCTTTCTCTCTTGCTTTGCTGCTAATTGAAGTGGATTTGATGGTGCCTGTTTCATGAACTATTTTTTCCAGCGCGCAAAAGTGCTCATGGTTGGGGCAGGAGGCATTGGTTGCGAGCTTCTCAAGACTCTCGCTCTCTCCGGATTCCAAGATATTCATATCGTAAGTGGACTTTTCCTTTTTTGAGTAATTTCGTTATGTTTCGAGGTTCTTCAGTGGTGAAGATAAAAACGCTTTGGTTAATTCAGTCTGTTATCTTCGAAGTTTTAAATTTTTTGCTCTCATATGTTTTTTGATGATTAATAAGGTGGTTATTTTCTATATCTGTTTCTTAAGAGTTTTTTGTTCGGGTCAGCTTTATATAAGTTCGTCTCTGCCTCTCAGCTTTCGATAAATTGGGTGTTTCATCTAGGCTCTCACTTCTTCGTTTATTGAAGATATTTCAAAAGTTTGTTAAAGAGGCTTTTTCATTTTAATTTTAATTTTTCAATATGACTATTGCAAGGGTTTGTAAGGACTCCTCCTTTTTAGCCATTTGCAATCTGGTTCTGATTGGATTTCTGTTCTTAAAGCTTCATGAAGTAAAAGGTGCTCTTTGCACTTGTGAAGCTTCCACATTAATTTTCTCATTTTGTCATCGTGCTTATTTTTGCAGATTGACATGGACACAATAGAAGTGAGTAACCTAAATAGACAATTTTTGTTTCGCCAATCCCATGTAGGACAATCAAAGGCAAAAGTAAGTGAATCCTGTCATGTTGTATCATGCCCTTTGTATCTGTGTTAAGTAGGCTTTGTTAATAAATTAAATCTTTTTATCCAGGTTGCTCGAGATGCTGTATTGAAATTTAGGCCCCACATAAACATCACTGCATACCATGCTAATGTCAAGGACCCTGACTTCAATGTTGAATTTTTTAAGCAATTCAATGTGGTTTTGAATGGCCTTGACAATTTGGATGCCAGACGACATGTGAACCGTCTTTGCTTGGCCGCTGATGTCCCTTTGGTTGAAAGTGGGACAACTGGCTTCTTGGGACAGGTTTTTCTTGTTTGTTTCTCCTTAGTGACATATTGTTAATGTTTTTGTTTAATAATGATTTTCCCTTTCATGGTTGGAACATGGCTTTGATACGAATGCTGATGTTTAACTTTACCATTCAAAGAAAATAAAATTTCAACTTTTCAAGAGGATAGCCAAAAGTATATTCACTTTCTACAGAATTGGGTGTCTAAATCAATGTGGAATAAAAAATTTGTAGTTTTCATTTATTCTGCCTTGTCACGGTTAATGCGATTTTCCTTCTTTTTTTCTGTGGGGGTGGGGTGGCTAGCTTTGGTCTGCCATTAAAATTGCATGCTAGTGTTGTTTTATTTCTTCTGCTCAGAAGGCAAGAAAAATGGGCAAATGGGACATGTGAAGTCTTATTAGTGGAATTACTAGAGCAATATTTTTTCCTGTAGTTCTGGGATTCTATTTTCATTCTAAGGGATTGGAAATTGAATTCTAGAAGGGGAGGAAAACATGTTGTTATTTTTCCTTTCAAATATTTTGTGCTCTTTCTCACAAATTATGACCTTATTATGTAGAATTTTGACATAACTTCCCTTGTGACTAGCTTTTCTTTGTGTCATTCTCATATAAAATGACTAGCATATCTTTTAAACCTATTTTCAATACTTGCCATATTGAATGACAGAAATACGTGTTATTAAAACATGGAAACACAGCATCATTTAAAAAAAAAAAAAAAAAGCGTGGAAACACCTTTTTCATCTATTTCTTTTCTTACATATGATGTAATATAGCAAAAATATTCTTATGTCTGTTTTTTTGAAATTTAAAGGGAGAAAGTACTTGTGGCCCACTTTTTTCTTTTCTTTGAATGATTTATATGTCCTTTTATCATATATTTGCATTAGTTGTTGCCAAAAAAATTAATATCCCATTTAAACCATTTTAAATTTTTATAAAATGACGAATATTTCCATTTAACATATATCCATACATTTTGTATCAGTACTATTGGTATGAAAGGACAAAGGATATAAACTTTGATTATGTGAAAAGATGACTAGTACTCCAAAAACCTCACTAGCTTGTGTTCTGTATTTTATAGAATTCTAGAATTTGCTTTTTTATCTATTTAATGGCAGCAAACTTTGTATGCAATCCCTAGCAAAAGAGGGTGTCTCCCACTGGCAAATCATGTTGGGCAATGTCTCTCCTTGTTAGTGAGGCCTGAGTTGTCCTCCCCCTCTACCTCTAGGGCTAGGGCCTCTATTCATCTGTAGCTCTAATTATTTTATTCTTTAATTTAAAGTACACAAATATTTGAAAAAAAAGCTACTGAATTCTTTATCATGAAAAAACGTATTGTGGAAAATTTTAATCTAGCCATGGAATTCTGGTAGAGATATTCCTGTACTCCCATTCTAAACATGCTTCTGCCTTCTCAAGTCGAAGAAGATATGGCTTATCAGGTTTTGATTAGTTTAAGTTCTGGATATGGTTTGGTTGAGTTGTATGAATTCTGACTGGTCCCTTTATAGTAGTAGAAAGAAACATTTATGAATGTGATAAAATCTTTAAGGAAAGATTACTAGGTTAATGCTGCATTTCTTATTTGAAAAGAGGAACTCCCCTTTATGCAGAAGATACTTAACCTGTCAAGTGTGTTTTTTAATTTTTAAATTTTTAAATTTTTTTGAATGATGATAGTTTTATTTCTTTGATTGATGATAGTTTTATCTTTTGAAGCAAATCCATGCTAGCCACACAATCAAAGTTGTTTATTTTTATTTTTTTAGTTTCTCTTTGGATTAAAGAAACACTCGTTGGGTATCAAGCGCTATATATTTTTTGTAGAAGTTTATTTAAAGCAACAAATTCAAAAACAATAAAGAACACAGAAAATTTCCGGGGTGTCTTTTCTCTAGCATCTTTGTTTTTTATTCAGAATTTGCCGCTTCCTCCAGTGCCATTCTTCTGATTTATCACCATTATGATTTCAATAATCTTTTGTTGTTTTTTCTTTTGAGTAGTAAGAGCAAGAGTGATTTTTGTTTGGTGGATCTTCTGGTTAAAGTCAGATGATATGAACCATTGATCTGAAACTAGACAAGCACTGAATGGCCAAATATCAAACCTGTATTAGTTGGACTTGGTATTGTTCAGTAATAACAATACAGAGTTGGCTTAACTTGAGCATTATAATTGTGATTATGTTTGGCTCTTGTACATTTTCTTACTGGATAAGTAATTGGAGCTACTTTTACTAGCCTCACTCTTTTTATTGTTGGTTGAACTTTGATTGGGCCAATTGATCCTGGATCCTTAAAAAGACACCCTTAGCTAGTTCTCCTGTTAAAATCTATGCTCTGGACCATTAATCTGAAGCTAGATGAGAACTGAATGACCAAAAATCAATTCTGTATTAGTTGAACTTGGTATTGGTGAGTAATAACAAGACAGACTTGGCTTAATTTGAGTTTTACGTTTATGGGTACTATTGGCTCTTGTACATCTTCTCACTGGATAAGTAATTGGAATTCAGACTTTTACTGGCATCACTCTATTTATTGTGGTTGATAATGGATAACTTTGATTGGGCCAATTGATATTGGATCCTTAAAGACACCCTCAGCTATCCTAAGAGTGCATAAAGAGTTGTTTTTTTTTTTTTTTTTGAAAGCAATTTTTATTCCAAAAGATTGAAGGCAAGGTGATATGAGACTAAGCAGAGAGTCCCTTACAAACAGGGATTGGAAGGTCACCCTCTCTTTTGCTAAAGATTCAGCCAAACAATTAGCTGATCCAAGAGCATGGCTCCAAGTACAAACAACCTCCAAGGAGAAGTCCATGATCTCATGAAATATCTGCCTGTGTCGTCAAGCAGGGTCTAAACACTTTGAGCACCACTTGGTCGCTATTTTTGAGTCATCCTAAATACAAAGAGAGCCACCAATGCAGGAAATGAAGATTTTGATACCATGATTGAAGGCCTGAAATTCAGCAGTATTGGAGTCAGATACACCCTGAGGCCCTGCACATGAAGCTATCACCAATCCATCATGAAGGCAAAAAGATCCTTCATAGCTTGCAGGTCCTGGGTGGCCTTCTCATTGATAGTAAATCATAACATTTTGATTTGTTCAAATTATTTTGTAGCGTAGCTATCTATATTGAGTTCCTAACTATAGCATTTTGATTTGTTCAAATTATTTTGTAATGTAAGCTATCTATATTGAAGTCTCTATCTTAGTGGGATGCATTTATTTGTTTAAGTTGTTCTGATGATATTTGTTATTTTATTATCCCTTGCATGTGAAGCTATCACCAACCCATCATCAAGGCAAAAGTACCGATAGCTAGCATGACCTGGGTTGCCTTGTTCAGTGATATTAAACTGTAACATATTGATTTGTTTAATATATTTTGCAATATCGCTACTGAATTGATTAGTTCCCTAATTATTTAAGGTATTCTGATGATAATTGTTTGTTTTTTATTCCTTTTGGAACATGAGCTGATTTTTTTTTTTTTTTTTTTTGTTGTTGTTTATGATGAGCAGGTCACTGTACATGTGAAGGGTAAGACAGAGTGCTACGAGTGCCAGCCCAAGCCTGCCCCAAAGACATACCCTGTCTGTACCATCACAAGTACTCCATCCAAGGTTATTGTCATGTTTTTCTTGTTATATTTTTATATATTTTAATATTTCCTATGAGTAGTCATGTTTCTGACCTGCATTTATTTATAAATTTTCTTTGAAATGGTTTTTTGTTGATATTTTGAATCACTCAGTTTCCTTCATATTGTATAATTTCCAATTGTTAAATGGATAGATATTTTGACTATTAAGGGAATGAACAAGTTGGTAAGTCTTTCAAAAAACAACTTGGTAAGCATTGTTTCAGAATTTGAGAATGCTGATCTAAAATTTTCTATCTATGCAACAGCTATTATTAAATGTGAAAAGTACTTACTTGCCCATCCAACAGCGGTTAAATCTTTATTAATGCTGGAATATTTGCTCATAGCTTTTTCTCGTTTTTGATTTCTGATCACTTTTTCACTTAGCTCTGTGTTGGGTGTTTGTAAGATTTCTAAGTATTTAAGCTTAATGATCAATGTCATCTTTCCTCAAATCGACTAGGTGGTCTAATGTAGTTATGTAAGATTAGTGTTGAGAAGTCCTTTGGAACAGATCATATGATTGAGGGTGGCTGCAATCATTTAGTTGAGCGTTAGATGGTTTTCTGCTTAGCTTGATTTCTTTTCTTGGTTTCTGGACATAATTTTATTCTTGCTAAAAGCTAGAACCTTCCTGCATATGTTGATTCTTTGAGGCTTCTTTTCTACCTTGGTTTAGGTTTTGTTCTGTCATCTATCTTTTAGCTTTGGGAATTATTGCTCATGGTTGAGGCCATCTGGTTGGGGTTTTGGCTGTTCTAGATTTAGGTAATTTTTTGCTATTATATCATAAATCTTCAGTATTTCCTGTCCTGCTGAGGTCATCAAAGTTTCTTACAAAAGTGTTGATTTTTAATTTTTTTTAACCTGATGATGACACACACACAATACACACCTTTTCCCATGTAATTTGAATCTGAGACCTGACACTAAAAACCTTCCCATGTGGCCATTGAGCCAAAGGCCCATCTGGCTTGTGATCATTTCTGGCCTTATTCTAAATCTGGATTTTGATCTCATAGGCATAGCAGATCTCAGTCTGGAGTGGGATCCTTGCAGTCATTATACTATACAAGGAAAAATCACCCAGAACAATACATTGATGGATTCAATCACACTAAACCATGGATGTTTGGCAGCATTCTAGTGTTTCTAATCTTCTCACTTATCACATTCTTCATTAGTAAACCATGCCACTCATAAGAAAGTAGATATCTATTATCATGGGAAGCAAGTAACTCAAAAAGCAACACTAAGAGAAACATTTGTTGAGGTGGATTCTTTGAATCAGTGGCATTTGGAATTTTTACTCTAACTGAAAGTTTTCCTTTAAAGCAGCACTCAACATTGTCAATCGTATGTAGGTAATGTGAAAAATTTGTTCTGGCTAGCACTTTCTTTGTAACGGTTGTAGAAAATAATGAGACTAGGGTTTAGAGAGGAGAGAAGAGAAGATGGAAGATAAGCAAAAGAATCAGTATTGTGTCAAGAGGAATTCGCAAGCTTGCATCTCTAATTGACCTTGTTATGTAATTAGATGGTATTACAATTTATTTTTGAAAGATGAACATGGGTATAAAATTTGGATAATAAAAGTTACAATATTGCCCTTGAATTTTATCTTTGTTTTTCTCACTTCTAAGTTATATAACCAAAATATCCATAATTAAGATAACTTGGTCAAAACCTATCTTAGAATTCTTATTACAGCTATCACTGTTGGTACTCTCCCTCAAGCTAGAGCATGTATCTCAATCAAACCCAGCTTGTTACAACGGAGGACAAACTTATTTTTGCATAAAGCTCTGGTGGATACATCACCAAGTTAGTTTACTGACTTTACATAAGGAGTTGAAATGACGCTAGACACGGACAAAGTCGCAATTAACTTTAATGTGGTTGTCCACTTGTAGAAAACAGGGTTACTTGTCATGAATATAGTTGCCTGGTTGTCACATGATGTCCTCTTTGGCTGGGTAATTGTTAGCAAAATTCAGATAGGAGAGATTTCATTCCCATTAACTCTGATGTAGTATGACTCATAGCTTTATACTCGGCCTCTGCACTATTTTATGCAATGACTAATTGTTTCTTATTTTTCCAAGCTCTAAGATTACCTCCGGTAAACGTGCAATAACTATTTTGATCTCCTATCACACTTTGATCTCACATGATCAGCATAGAGAAATTAGACATGTGATGGTAGCTGTGAGACGTATAAATTGGACATTTTCTTCAGGCTTCATTTAACATAGTACATGATACACAGAATTAGACTTCTGTGGCTTTTAAAGATATACTGATTGATAACACCTATTGTAAATGGAATACTTGGCCTTGTAACTGTAGCATAAAGTAACTTCATTGTGTTTTATCATTTGGTTGTGGACTCAATTTGTCACGAAGATCAAAGTTGGCTTTTGTAGGTCTATATCTACAAGCTTTGCACCTAACAACCATGCCTCAGACAACATGTTAGTAATTTACTTTTGTTATGATAATAAATTATGTTTCTTGCATTGCTCAACATCAATGCCAAGGAAGTACTGTGTTGCTTAATAAATTCACTCGCTGTTAAAAAAAAAAAGGAAGTACTGTGTTGCTTAATAAACTCACTCGCTGTTCAAAAAAAAAAGTACTGCTTTACCTGGATCTTTTGCTTGAAAGTTCTTTAGGTATGCCTTTTGTCTTTTCAACATGATGTGTGTGACTGCCAGGCAACACAATATCATCAACATAAACAATCGGTATTTCCTTGGAAGGACATAATGTAAACAATTCCTTTAGCTCTTTGTAGGACAAACACAAAGTGATTAACATGATTCCTTCAAAATCCAAATTCCATGACCACCTTGTTGAACTTTTCAAGCTAGGCTATTAGACTCTTCTTAAAACCAGAGGTAAACTTGAATAACTTGCAGACTTTACCTGTCTTCCATGAGCAATAAATCTTGGTGGTTGTTTCATATACTCTTCCTCTATAAGATTACCATAGAGGAAGACGTTTTTCATATTGGGTTGTCTTAAATCACTCACTATATTCCCTGCCAATATAAGGATGCTAATAGAACTTAATCCACCCACAAGAGAAAATATATCGGGATAATCAAAGCCGTATTTTTGCATGTATCCTTTTGCAACTAACTTGGTTTAAAAACAACCAACTATTTCTGTGCTAGGAGGATCACAAAATACACAAGTATTCCTGGATTGCAAAACTTGCAGTTTCTCTTCCATAGGCCCCATTTTGACTTTGAGTTCGACATTAGATCTAGATACAAAGGGATGATAAGATGGGGACAAATTTATGAAAGGAAACAAATGTGGAAATGGGAGACCTTGTGGAATATAAAAAAGGTCAGTGTCAGCAAAAACATTATCAAATGAATCTCCTTGTGAAGTTGATGATGGTGGTGGTGGAGCTATAAAAGGGTCTTCAATGGCCACATGTTTCTTCTTTTGGCACATGTATACTTTTAGGATTTTCTGTGTCTCATCATGTGGCTGTTGCTCATATGTCAAAGGAAGAGGAAGGGGAACTGAAGAAGAAGACTCTAAATATTTTGTTAGACTTTGAAAAGTATGGTACATTCAAAGAATTTATCATCTTTTGATGTGATGGGACAAATATATTTATATATATATATAGATATACATCATTTTTGAACTAGAGAATTGCTCAAAACTGCGCACTTGAGGACACGGGAAGACAATTTATCAACAAATTGCAAATTTATATACAATGTAAGTGCACCTCAAAACTCGAGGAGGAAGAGGGAAAAATGTCCAACCTGGCTTTAATACATGAATTGGAACATGACTTTCAGAACAGAGGAAGTTGTACAGTTCATCAAGCTGCTCATAGAAAGAACTGCTTTACCCTAAAACTGTTTAGGAACTTTCATTTGAAAGAAGGTGTTGGTAACATCAAATAAATGCTTATGCTTGCCCTTCAGTTACGTCATTCTGTTGTGGAATATAGGAGCATGAGCTCTGGTGGAGCATGCCACAAGATGAGTAAAAATAGAAAATTTGTTATCATATATTTCAAAGCATTATCAGTATGCAATGCAGAAATTTGAGAAGAAAATTGAACATTGTTTCACTATAAAAAAATTGGCATACATCATAGATCTCAGTCTTTCTTTAAATGAGTAAATAAATAGGTGGTTTTGCTACAGACTGTCATAATCAGTAACTAACTTATGCTACAGCTGTAATAGTAATCCTTCTTGTCTGTCATTTATTCTGTTATGCTATTTGCATCGATGGTTTTTGAGATTTTTTCACTGTGTATTGAACCTTCAGGAGAGGAGTCTTAGCTTTGTTTACTTATACTTTCTCCTGTGCTTTAGGGTTCTGGTTCAAGTTCATTCAAGTAAAATGGGGCACAAATTTCAGTCGTCTGTCATTTGGTGAGCTTGACAGACAAGGCCAAGAATCCTTTATGCTTAGTAGCTCCATTAAACTGACCTATAAAATCTGAAGGATTCTTGGATTTTCTCATGGAGATAATTGGTAGATTTCATCTTTGAATTTTCTCTTTTCTTCTATGATGCATAATTTTGCCACATCTAATCATCTTTAAGAATAGTGGTAATGAATGGCCTGCTGCCAGCTAAGGTACAGCGAATAAAAATAAAATAGTGACAACAGTGAAGAGGGACTTTTCTGAAAGAACAACAAACAGTGCAGATAACTGATAGATTTCATCCTTGAATTTTTTCGTTTCTTCTATGATGCATAAATTTGCCACATCTAATCATCTTAAGAATAGTGGTAATGAATGGCTTGCTGCCAGCTAAGATATAGAAAATAAATAAAAAATAGTAACAACAGTGAAGAGGGACTTTTCTGAAAGAACAACAAACAATGCAGATATGGTAGATTTCATCTTTGAATTTTTTGTTTTCTTCTATGATGAATAATTTTGCCACATCTAATTATTTTAAGAATAGTGGTAATGAATGACCTGCTGCCAGATAAGGGTAAAGCAAAGAAAAATAAAGTAGTCACAGCAGTGAAAAGGGACTTTTCTGAAAGAACAACAAACAGCGGATACTCAAATGGAAAAAGTTGATATGTTCTTTTGAAGTAAATAAAAATAAAGTAGTTCCAACTGTAAAGATTCTCTGAAAGAACAACAAACAGCAGTGGTTTCAAATTAGAAAAAGATGGTATGTTTTTTATATTGCATTGTTTTTTCTTGCTTCTCAATAAAGGAAGTATATGATACGACATTCTCTCTTTTTTCATGGGTACCTTGAAAAGAGGCCCTCTAGCCTTCTACTACCTTTTTTGTTTCTCATGTTTAGTACTGGCATTGGGTAGGCATCACTTTTTATGTTTATGGACATTACATTAGATTAATTTCCATCAGAAGCATCATGGTGGTTAATTTTGTGGAGTCACAGTGTATGCCAGCATATTTGCTGATAGAATTCTATAATGAAAATTGGGCCAAACGAGAAAAATTGTGCTTTTTGTTGGCCTTAATATAGGATTCTTGGCTGTGTGATATTGAACGGTGGGCTGGGTATTTAAGAATTACTATTCTTATAGAAGTCCATAAATAGTTTTCTTTTGACTATTATATTAGTTTAAGTAAGCAATCTGTTTGTTTTTCAATTTTGATTTTCAGTTTGTTCACTGCATTGTGTGGGCCAAGGACCTTCTCTTTTCAAAGTTATTTGGAGATAGAAATGAGGATAATGATCTCAATGTGCGGTCTACTGATGCTGCTGATTCGTCAAAACAAACTGATGATGTATTTGAAAGAAGATCAGATGAAGATCTTGACCAATATGGGCGAAGAGTATACAATCATGTTTTTGGATACAATATAGAGATGGCTTTAGCTAATGAGGAAACATGGAAGAACAGAAACAGACCAAAGCCCATTTATGTCAAAGATGTCCTTCCTCAGAAACAGACTGAACAAAACGGAATTGCAGATCAGAATTGTGGGGCTGAAAATTCACAGATATCAGTAATGTCTTCACTGAGCTTGAAGAATCCACAGGATGTATGGAGCCTTTTTGAGAATACACGGGTCTTTCTGGAGGCATTGAAACAATTCTTTGAGAAGAGGGAAAAGGTGCAGTAATCATGCTTTCTTCAGTAACTTTTCTCACAAGGGTGATGGCAGTGGGAATTTGCTCTGTTTAAGCAGTTCAATAGCTGCCATTAGAACCTAGGAATCCGCTGATACCTTTGATTTGATGATACTTCCTCTGTATTATTTGTTTTCTTTTCTCATCCTTGGAGTTTCTATCTTTACTTGGTATCTTTCTTTTTGCGTTTGTCTCCAGGAAGTTGGGAGTCTCACTTTTGACAAAGATGACCAGTTAGCTGTGGAATTTGTTACTGCTGCTGCAAACATAAGAGCAGCTTCATTTAATATTCCTTTACATAGCCTTTTTGAGTCAAAGGGTATTGCTGGTAATATTGTGCATGCTGTTGCAACCACGAATGCTATAATTGCAGGCTTAATTGTGATTGAAGCAATCAAGGTGCTTCAAAATGACGATGATAATTATAGGTGAGGGCCTTGTTTATGTAGGTGCTTCAAAATTGATGCTGATAATCAAGGTGCTTCCGCTCTAACTTATGTTACACATGCTTTATTTTCTTTAATGGCCTGCCCCTTAGACTGATAAACGTGTCGGTGTTTTGCATCTTTGACTTCTCTTACTTGTTGAATATTTTGAACTTTAATGGCAAATTAATGAGGACCAAAACGCCCTCAGTTTTTTGTTGCTTTGTTCTCTATTCAATTTGTGCCTCTTAGTTATTGCACTTATCATAATTAAATATCCCAGTTATTATTTTGCAAACTGGAAAGGGCCATCTGAGTGTACTCAAATGGTCGAAATATTGTTTTCAGTTAAGCCAGTGCTCAAAAGTATTCCATCTCAAACCTAATGGTTATCCATATAGAACTGAATCCAGCTTCAAGATGGTGCCATGACTTAACACGTGGTTAAATCACTTGAGATTCAGGATCAAGTGATAAAAAACAGTACTTAATACGTAAATTTGCAATTGTAAAAATTTACAAACCGTAGAAGTGATGAAGATCCCTAGTCCTAATTCAGGAAAGCCTGTAATTTATGTCCTTTCTGGAGCATATTATTATTGTTTTACTTTTGACAAGTCTTTTTACTTTCTGTCCTGTAGTGGTTGAGACATTCCAACCATGTGCTCAAAAGTTCCTCTGTTATATGGATTGCAAGATCCTTAGTGGGTTGGTTACTGTCATACCTCACTGGTGTCTCATGGATATCATTTTTTTTCTCTGCAATCAATTTAGGCTTGATCTTTGTTTCCAAAAAAGTTTTCCCTAATTTAATCAGGCTTTTTATACAGAATGACGTATTGTGTGGAACATCCTTTAAAAAAAATGCTTCTGATGCCAGTGGAGCCATTTGAGCCTAACAGATCTTGTTATGTCTGTTCTGAGGTATCAAAATACTATCTTAACAAAATTTTAGGTATCTCTATGACATAGAAATTGTTAATTTGCGGTATCTGGTTGAAACAGACACCCCTCTCACTGGAGGTTAATACTAATCACTCAAAGCTGCGGGACTTTGTCGAGAAAGTTGTCAAAAAGAAGCTTGGCATGAACTCCCCTTTGATTATGGTTGGCGCAACCTTACTCTATGAGGTTGGAGATGATCTTGATGAAGCCATGGTCGCAAATTATGAGGCGAACCTAGAAAAAGTATCAAGAGAGTTCTACTTGCATTTTATATTTACCCTTTTCTGTTTCATGTTGGCTCTTTAGTCCCAAAGTGCTACTTAGAATTTTGTGTTTATATTTTTGTAGGTGTTAGCTGAACTTCCGGTACCAGTTATCAGTGGGACTGTGGTTAATGTTGAAGATCTTCAACAAGAACTAACATGCAACATTAACATCAAGCACAGGTCTTTTCTTTTCCACTTTGTCTGCCCTTAGCTGTGCAACTTTTTACTAACGTTCTTCCTCTTAAAGAATCTCATTAAAATTGCAAGGACGTTAAAAAAAGATTTATTTGGTTTTAACTTGCAAAATTAGATGCAAGATATATCTGGTTTTGCACTGTTTCACTTTTTCATGTATATCTTACGCTTTGTGGCTAACTGACTCAAGCATGATGGTGCAGTAGCAATTTGGGTCTTGTAGTTTAAAGTTATTTTCTTTATATCTTACGCTTTGTGGCTAACTGACTCAAGCATGATGGTGCAGTAACAATTTGGGTCTTGTAGTTTAAAGTTATTTCTTTTAAGGCATAATAAATGTTTTAATAAAAATTACACTATTTACAAAAAAAAAAGTTTGTGGAGTTTTATCGTTCTCAAATAAACAAAAAGTTGTGTTTTTTAACAAGAAAAGTAGTAGTGCTGTTTTAGTCACATGGTCAAGTGGAATCTCTTTCTCAATAGCCATTTAAAAAAGTCTACCCAGGTTCTGGGTTTCAACATTCAAAAAGAAAGGGCATGACAATTGTTGTGAAGTTTTACCATTCACAACTGAAAACAGTAGTGCTGTTTTAGTCCCATGTTCAAGTAGAATCTTTCTTGACCGCCATGTAAGTGTATAAATCAACATATATCAGTATGTTTGAAGCATTCCTCTGATTGGGAGATTGCAAAGTGAATGATAAATTATTTAAGGCACAAATAAAATCTTTTATTGCCTTGAAATCTTGTAGGGAAGAATTTGATGAGAATGAACCAGATGAAATGATTCTGGCTGGCCGGAGCCTGCCTCCGGCTGAGAAAGATAACAATTCTGTTAGCAATGGAGGAGAGAGCACATCAGATGCTACTGGAGTGTTGAAGACAGAGGAGGACTTGGATGAGATAGAATTAGTTGCAACCTCAGAAGTGTCTGTGATCGGAAGTAAGAGAAAACTATCTGAATTATCCAATGCAGATGATAGGGAAGTCGTTTCAACTGTTTCTTCTGTGCATATATTAGCAAATCAGATGGAAGAAATAAATGATGATGAAGATGATGTGGTTATGTTAGATGAGAATCCTGTTCAGTCTAAGAAGAAACGATTAGACTAAGGTTTCCTTACTGCTCTAATTGATTTTAGAGGTTTGCTCGCGTTCTAATTTGTACAAATAGTTGATATCATTTTTTTTTTGTCCATGTAACTTAGCAAAACGGTAGATGTCTGCTTAAGTTGTTGGTCGGTAGGAATTTCTTTTGAATATTCACCTGTTCTGTAGAAAAGTAGGAGATCACTTTGCTTGAAACCTATAGGAAACACATATTGTTACAATCTTTAACTCTTGAGTTCTCTTGATTTCCATTATCAAATTATGTAATCTGTTTCGAACGAAAGTATGATGATGTAATGCCACTGATCAGTAGTTTTGATTGTCTTTGTTGATGATCATTTGTAAGCAACAAGAGATGAATTTTATTGAACAGTTGACAAATCATACAGGATGAACAATTCCAAATACTTCTGTCGCATGACTCGGAATCTAATCAATTCTTAGCTTTGCTGAGTTTCTTATACAAGTCGTCCCCAAGAATTCCTCGAGAAGGGAATGTCGAGCAAGCGAATAAGAATCACTTCTAGATGGATGTCCGTTTTTTATACAAAATGGGGAAAAATCGATGATCACATAGAGGCTACAAAACTCTATTTTTGTGGATCTCTGCAGTCCAGGCATGCGCATTTAAGAGCCGCATTGGTTGCTGCTGAGTGATCTCCGGCAAGAGCTCTGAGGGAGAGGCACTCCCTGTCTCTCCAAATACTTCCTCTTCTTAGCATCAGGGATTTCCGGTTTCTTGAGATCCTCTACACATTTAGCGTCGGTGACGCATGTAAAAGATTGGGACTTGCCAGAGAAGTACCTCGACAGCCCTCTTCTCCTGGAGAGACAAAAACACGAGCAGGAACAGAACTCGTTAAAACACACACACACAAGCACAGATGAACGGAATTTCTTTCAGAAAAGGAGCATTGGTGCGACTAGAGGTCTTACTTTTGGGGAAGATGGCTTCGAAGAGAACCCATGTTGAAAGTCTTCAATTCGTCCATCTCTATAAAAACTCTAGTGGGAGGAATCCATCTCTTTATGGGGATGGAGAGGGGGAGAAATGGACGAATTCATGTGGAAGAGAGGTCCGCCAGTCGTGGGTCTTTAAAAAACCGTTGGGAGGAACGGTTATGGAGGTTAACGGTCGGAACTCTTCCTTCCCCTTTTTTTAAGGATATGGATTTGAACGCCCAGCGAGACGTTGAGATTGAAATACTGGGAATTGCTATACAACCAGTAAATTGAAAGAAACTGTTTTTATGCATAGCTTCAGAAATCAGAAAAACTCACCATCTTCCATCCTCCATCCTCCATCCTCCATGCTTAACTTCATCGTGTTGATTCTCAACCCATCTCTTTCCGATGTACGATTCACTCTTTTGCTTCTATCTGAAAAAATGGCTTCTATGGAAAAACTTTCTGGTTGGAGGGACAATTGAAGGATGATCGCCTTATCTACTGTCAGCGTTCGACAGTTTCTGTATAATCAGCGAACGGGGTTTCCGCTTTCAAAGATACAATTGAAGTCGCCGATCTAAAACGGAGACCTGTTTGTGATATATTGGTTGTGTGTAAATCATCATTTATGAAAGAGCTGCTAGGCATCTGCTTCTATTGAAGTCACCTGCTTGAAATGCAAGCAGTTGGCTCCGACCTGGGGATAGTTTCCAGTTCTAAAGCTCTGATCGGAGATCCAAGCAGACTGACAAGATGAGTAATTGGAAAAGAGAAGTTGCAGACAAAAGCTTTGATCTACATACTGTACATTGTTTACAAACCCAAACATTATCTTTCGCATTGAGCACAAGATGGGTAATTGGAGAAGAAAAGTTGCAAAAGTGATCTTGTTTGCTGGAATTCTCCCATTAGATTTTTATTTTTTTGGTGGGTTTATAGATGTGCTAGATAAATATATTGTCCATTAGTAACCTTCTGGTTCATTCTCCGATCTTCTCTCTTCTGATGAACGACATAATTTTCTTTCATTGTCGACAAGCTCTATCCTAACATGATTTCAAGCATTCCACTCCGGTTTTTACGATTCACCAAATAAACCAAGCAAGACGATTTAATTTACGTCACAGAAAGGTGTGATGAAAGGCGATTAAAGAAGACAAATAACTACTCTGAAAATTAGAAATGCGTATATAAGAAGATACCTGAGATTAACACCATTGGAAGTGAGATACTCTCGGAACCAGTACCACTCAGTTCAATTATTCTTTTTGAAAAGATTAACAACACTTATTCAACTTATTCACAGCTTATTACTCGGTTATTACTTTAGAAAATAAAACACATGATGGTCTTAACTTTTTTATCTTATCTTCATATCATTCCCCATTTACCTTTTATTATTTGACACCCTTTCTCCTATCATCCTTTATTTGATTCTCGTTTACCCCCTTTGGCCAACCCTTTTGGTGCATCATCGTCTTGTGAATGACAGACATTACCCACTTTAGTGATTTATTACCACTACATTTTTTCAAAAACATTTGAGGTTGATTTTGACTTATGTTGTATTACCCATTTCTACCTTTTGAGAGTATGTGTCCGGTTTCATACTTATCCTTGTGACACCATGATGGAGGAGATTATTACTACATCTATGTTATCTATTTCAAGTTGGGATCACAGTCATTACATCCTAGCTTGAAGAGGAGTGTCGGAAGATATAATATAATTAGAGTGTCATTGATATAATTAGTTTATGTTTTTTTATCTTTTCTTCACTCTTAATAAAGTAAAGAGTATAATTATAATATTAATACTTTTAATATCTAAAGATATAGTTTAAGGGGTATTACCCTATTTTCCTTCTCTTTTATCCAAATTTGTCACTTTTCCTCTCTTCCACCTAAAACCTTTTCTCGACAACTTTTTTTTTTTTTTTTTTCTCACCCTAATACTACTATGATTATACATTATGAAATTCTAAGTTTCAACACTATCCAAGCATTAATAAATGCTATATTTCTAGTTTAAATAATTTTTTTATTGGATTTGATTATTATGAATGCAAGTGACTGAACCAAATGGCCAATAGGTTCAAGTTGATTTATAGTCAAATTTATAAGTTTCGGATGATGAAGATAAAGTGTCCACATGTCATTGTTGTGTTTGAGAAGTTTCAATTTGATTTTTGTGCATTTTATGGTATTCGATATACCTCTTATTGATATAGATAAACATATTCGCTTCAATTCCATTCTGCTCAAAGTAAGTGTTACTGGGTAGACTGTATTTTTTTTTTTTTTTTTTCATTTTGTGCATGGGACATGTTTTCCACTGGTACAAGAATAGCAAAAAACCAGAGTGGATAGATCAGAGATGTCTTCTATGGTTAAACGGACCTTTTCGTTCTCTGGTAGCGTTTGATATTCCAATCCAGTGGCGACTAGACACACCACCCAGTACGTAAAGTGAATAGTTTTCGTCAGTTACAGAGCCGTTAATAAGAATGCGTCCCTCTCTGGAATTTAAAAGATCAAAGAGATCAGAAAGAACTCTGCTTCCATTGCCAGACAATCTGCTGCAACGATTTTCACTCGAGGCATTTTGTGGGTCTTTTCTTTTCTTCATTTCTGGATAATCAGTGTTCTACACATTTTGCATTTCCTTTTCCGATGAAAGATCTTGTTGAATCTGTAATCTGCTGCTTTAAAACCTGAAAATGGTTCTCTGGTTTGCAGGGTTTTCTGGGTGAACTGGGATCAATGGAGACAGGTACTTCTTTGGGTTTGTGTTACCTGTTCACTACTGTTTATTTTGATTACTTAAATCTCAAATAATTAGTTTGATCAGTGGTTTTTTTCTTCTGCAAGAAACTTTTCATATCCCTGCATATGAAATTTACATGGTTTTCCCCCAGAGAATCATGTTACAGCATTTACTTCAATTTGGTTAATGCAGGTTTTGCTTATTAGACCTGAATTAATGGTCACTTTTCTCTTCTTGACTACTACCATTTATTTTTTGTTCATTACATGGACAGACACAAAAGAACTTCAAATCAATCCGTTTATGCAATTATTCTTGATTGATTTTTAAGATTACAAAATGAGCTTTCTTCCCTGATTGATTTGTTTTTTTTTTTTTTTTTTGACTGCCAGACAATAAAGAGTTGCAGCAACAACATCAGACAGATGAACGGCGGTGTTCATTGCTGGGACTGAGTAGCCATGTCGCCGACGACGGAGGCCTCTATGATAAGCCATTGCCTTGCTTTCATTGTGGAATTGGATGGTTCTGGTGAGCTTTTATGGGCATCAAACACTGACTCTAATTTCGTTTTGATGGACTCTTGGAAGCTACTTTTCTTCTTCTCTACTCCTTTTTCTACTTGAAAAGAGAAAAAATAGTTTATAAATTTAAAAAATTAACTTGGAGGAGAAGTAAATCCAAAACACGCTGCAAGAAAATAGTTTTTCCCAATGAACTGAAACTGGGTGATAACTATTGACTTCGAATGCAGTTTTGTTGCAGGATTCATATTTCCGCTCTTCTGGTACTATGCCACCATTCTCTATTTGAGAAGTTATTACCTAAAAGATCCCAGAGAAAGAGAGGGCCTTGCAGCATCAGCCATTGCTGTATGTAACTACATATTTGCTGTTTTCCTGCTGTAATCAGTTTGAGTATTTCTTTTGTTTCTCACCTTCTCTTTCTGTTTCTTGAAAATTTTGCAGGCTTTGATATGCTCTGTGATGGTTCTGATTTTGATGATTGCAGTATATTATCTCTAGTCTACTCTAATGGATAAATGTAATCAAACTGATAAAAGAAAAATGAGGAAGACCTCGAATCATACAGGGGAGGGGGGTAGTAAAGGCTCACTTCAGTCATCAAAATGAAGGCCTTTCGGTCTCCCATTATTGATTCCCCAAAGCTTTCCCTTTATTTTCTCAATGTTGTTCGTTGTATGACTCTCAAGTCTATATTATACACAGCATAACTGATTTACTGAGAAAAGTTGAATGAGACAGAAAAGCTTCCAGTGATTGTAAAGTAGGATGAGAAATTTCAGAGTTATGCAAAAATCAAGAGAGGATTAATTCACAACGTTGAGAACAGAAGCCATCCATGGCCACTAGGATTTTCATACTGTAATTCATTCATCAAACAGTAATGTATTGCTTGATCCACAATGAGCAAACCAAATGAGAAAATGTGACTCCGTTAGTAGTAACGGTATTGTTAGTAACTACATAATACACCAATTAAATCAGTCTCATAATGCACTCACCAGATCGATATGACACTCCTCTACAAACAACCTTAAACATGAGGCATACAAGTTTCTTCCTCAAGCATCTTTAAAAGTCAATTGTGTTTTGGAGTTTCTCTATCAATAGGCACCATCACTTCACAGGCTGCTTCCATGGGCATGGAGGAATTCCTCAGCTCCTCAAGCTGCAAAGAAGCTACTTTGAGTATAAGCAAACATGAGCAACTAAATTATTTGAGAGATAAAAGGTCAAGACTATGCAACAGTTTTTGGGCGAACATGATCTTTAGCTGAACTACCAAAAAGATATTTCTTTTTTTTTTCTTTTGATTGTTGAACATCGTACACAAGACCTTAAACTAGAAATCTCCCCATGCAGTCATGCAGCCAAAAGGCCCAAACCACAAAACATGCTAAATGGGAGTAGTCATTAGCCACTTCACCTCACTGAAGATCTCACATGGTTGCATTATTTTTTTTATAAAGGCTGAATTTTTTATGGAAAATGAAGGCTGAAATATTATTACTTTACTATTTTACCATTCCAGCATATAATTATTCCTTGGGTCATTTTTAACAAAGTTGATCATTTATCTCTTTCATGTCCATGCTAATTTCTGGAAGTGATAATAGTAGGAAACCTGTAAATTACAGTTTAAGGCCATATGATATTCTAAATAATTATTCCAAATATGTATAGAATTTCTTGCTACACTAGTACCTCACGACAAGCTTCCTGATGAGCTGCCAAAAGCTCATCGTACTTCATCTGCAAATCTGACTTTTCAGCCTGTAGCCTTTCATATTCAGATAAAGTTGGACCACCTAATTTGTTCTGGACAAACCTGTCAGGCACATCATAGATGTTTAATTCTATCCAACAGCACATCTCACAGAAAGAATATCTAAGATGACATTCATGATTAATTATGAATGATAATTTCTTAAGTAAAAAAGCATTTATTTTGCCTCAAAGAACTCGCAAATAATCAAACGGTGCACTTGTCCTACAATTTTACAGGGTTTAGTGAAGAACATAACCATAGTCTAGCATTCAACCAAGAACATACTCAACTGCAGATGAAGGTTTGTCATTCTCCTCATATAGAGCAACGAGAACTACAAGATTGCAAAACAATGACTTAATACCTCAATATGCACAAAAAGAGGAAGTAATATAACTACATCAGAGAAACCAACGCTCTGAAGATAAGATAGAGAACAACCTTTGGTGAGAGCATCAAGTACCCCACTAGACTCTAGATACTTCCTAAAAGCCTCCTTCTTTGCTTCCTTTTCCTGCATCAGAAGTAAATGGTAAATGCCACTTGGAATATGTAAAGGGTCATTTAGCAACTTGCAGAAGCACTTGAGAAACCGACTATTTGACACAGAAAAAGAAATTCATTACCAATCTAATGTTGCATTTTTCAAGCTCTTCAGTACAAATCCACCAGCATAGTTTGGTCTTTTCATTAGAGGCAGTTTCACACTTCTCCCATGGCAAATAAAATATAAAGCTAAGTGAAACTCAGTCAAAATGAAATCACTGTTACTCATGGTTGACAGATACTAAGAAAATGGTGAAAAAGCCAAAGTGCATTGGTACTTGTGCACTAAAACAAATTTCAGTTTTTGCTGATGGAGTCTATTATAATTTGTATAGAACTTTGCATCTCAAATTTAAGTATTACTTCCCCTCTCTGATTTTTTTTTAAATTTTTTTATAATGGCTCTATGATTGAAAGTCTGCAGAATAAATTATAACTTGCCTCACTGATTGAATATTCCTGGATATATGACTTTTTCCAGAAAAGATTCTATAGATGTTGTTAGAGTCATGGAAAGAAACATAGACTTCATCTTCTAAATAATACAGCAACAGTCATAAACGTAGTATAGGCATACCTCCCACTTCACTATTTGAACAAAGACAACCCAGATCCCAAAAAATGTAAAACATCAAGTTGGTAAGCATTTCCAGTAACAGAAGAAAAGTGATTATTTTTAATGATAAGAGGAAAAAGAAGAGAGACAGAGAGAGAAAGAGAAGAGTAATAAGCAAAAAAAACAACTTCAGTGACATAGAAAAGGCAAACAAGAAATGGTTTCATCTGTGTCAAGAAGAGGACAAATAAAAGGAAAGTAAATGATAATGAAGCAAAAGAAAAATTACTATATCCTAAGCTAAAAACATCTCCAACTCAGACTAGACAATAGAAGCACAATCACCACCTATAAAGAAGAAGATAAAGGAGAAATATAGAACAAAAAAAACAAAGCAAATAAGAACATTTTATGTTGCTTTAAAGATAATTACCATCTTTATGGCATCAACAAGATCCACTAGAAAGGAGAGGAGTCAAAAGTTCCTATTTTCCACTAGTACAATTTGCTGTCCTTTTATGATTTGTTGGAGATAAAAAGCTGCCATGGACATAAGAGATGGCAAAAAGTGTCCTGCAGAGAATGTAGAGTCCCTGCAAAATGAAGCCTCCATTTAGTACCTATATTACCTTGTTACCTGGATTGGAAAATTTTCTGATAGTGTCAACTGATGAAAATTATAGAAATTAGTTACAAGACAGTTTTGAGGTTATTCAAGACATAAGTGCATTGGAATAAATTTTAATTAAGGTTAAAAAGATACACTTTTTCTACTTACAAAAATAAAAATAAAAATTATAACCCCTTACTGTATCTTTACTTAAAGTGAGACGGAAACCATTTTTTTAAGTTACTCAACTCTACAACTGAAAATGTGATACACAGAAACAACTTCTCCCACAAAATGCAAATCAAATACAGGTGTGGTCAAGGTTGTCTCTCATTCTTTGGAACCAAAGTACGCAATCAGATATACTGAACCCAGGTAAAGTTTTTAACATTAAATCACACAACAATCTTGGCAAACCACTAATAACACTTCAGAGATGTAAGTTTCCTGTGAAGAGCATAAAAAAGCCAAGGCTGGTAATTGCAGACAGAAGGCTAGGATAACATAGACAAAGTTGTAAGAGACTGCCATTTGTTTTCCGGATGATACATTTATACATTTCGTTGTCTGTAACAAACAAAAACAGAAGCAACTCAGACTCGTGCTCCTAGCAACTCTTTCTTCAAACAACGAAAGGAATTATCTGATCTGCCTAAAAAAACTAAAACTAAAAAAAGATCTATTTTATAGGCCACATCTGTGTGCAGAATGCAGATCAAGCATGAAATCCACCCTGACAAGTAACACACGAGAGAGAAGCATATACTACTATCAAAATCCTGAAATTTCAGCTCCATGCTCATATCTATCCATTCAATGACCCAGATCCACTTACCAAACAAAAGCTTATGGCACCGAAAAGGAGAAAAAGAAAAGCAGAGCCTGCCATGGATGAGAAAGCAACCAACTTTGTTTTGGTAGGAGACAAAGGCGGCATTAGAGACATGTCTCATCCAATCTATGTTTGAAAAGAAGCAAAAAGAAAAACGAAGGAAAGCGCTTGCCTGGCGATCTTCGTCGTCGTAATGGTAGGAAAAGGAGCGCTCTGTGGTGATAGCAAGAAACTGAAAACCGCAAGGAACAGTAAGCTCGTCTAGGAGATGTCTCTTCCTTCGTCTCCAAGATTGAACGAAGCACTCGCTGGGGGACTCAATAGTAGGCCAGCAGACTGTCCACCGAACCGGTGGCTTGACTGGTTCTGCTCACCCAGTAATAATTTCTGATTTTTTTCATGTCAGTTTAGATTTCTTGTAAGTAAAGCAACGGAGCCAGAAAGATTTGGAATGAGGAACAAAATATAAACAATTGTTAAAATATTTCACATAGTTGTAATTATTTTAAAAAATTTCATCAAAGCATATTTGATAAAAAATAATGTGTAACCTAATATGAAATAAGTTTACATTAAAAGTTTTTATATTTCACCATTGCCAAAAGCTTTTAGTAATATTGACTAAATATCTCACAATTAACCAAAAAAATTAAGATAAGGGGTGAAAGTATCTATTTTTCTCTCTCTTGAAAAGCCTTACAACAGAGGCAGGACTATCCAGGCAATTTTCTTTTACCTTGTTCACCAGAGGCAGGACTATCCAGGCAATTTTCTTTTACCTTGTTCACCAGAGGCAGGACTATCAAGGCCATTTTCTTTTACCTTGTTCACCAGAGGCAGGACTATCCAGACCTTTTTCTTGTATGGAACCTTCTCCCTTATTTTCTGCCTGCCTAAATGGCCTTTTAATTACTTTACTTTCCTTGCATTTTATTATTCTTTTTCCATTGCATAAACTCTACAAGGAAATGGTACAAGAATTTTCTTTGGAGTTATACTACACAATTGACATTGCTGAGGATGAAATAACATATTCTACTCTATGTAGAGCAGTTGATGGAAAGTAAATCAAGAAAAATTAAGCATTGATTTAAAAAGTGAGAAATCAAAACTAAATGTAGATTATCTAAATGAACTAAAAGAAAGAAAAAACAAAAAGTAGAAGACGACAATTAGTCGTGACTCGAAATACAGGCATAATACTATACATGTATTTTTGCAAAAGAAATATAGTTTGCATTATCAAACTAGAAGAAAAAAAATTGCTTAACTAACATTTCTAATGATCTCAAAATCTAAACTTAACAATTCATCTCATCTAACCATTGGCATATATTTTTGTCAGAAAAACATAAACTAATTTTAAATAAAACTGCACAACAATCTTACTAATGATATTCTCAAGCCTACTGGAACTGGAAGTTTCACAACCCCAGTATACTAAACCTACAAGAAAGTACTGAGCTATGTTACAAGTGACAAACAAGGCATTGCACTTCCACAATTCTAATGAATGTTTAAATCAAATATTGAACAAGACTGTAACTGCAATTTTCACATCTTGTAATTCAGCTAAAATGGGAGCTTGTAAGCTGCATGAAACAATGGGTGATATTTGGATCCAACAACTGATCTGAGAGTGGCTGGTATGCTGCTCATGTGATTTCTGATTTTTTTTTTTTAGAGAAAGGTGTGAATGTATTACTAGAAAAAGTACAAATACATACCTTACTGTACAAGGCCTTCCTCCTCAATAAGATATTGAAGGAAAACACCTAATTTAGCCTGATTATCCACTAAGTGATTAGTAGATCTAGGAATACAATTCCAGCTATATTGCAATTAAGAAATTAAATTACAGATATCCTCAAAAAAATCCTAGTGCCTCCAAGGAGGTTTAGAAGACTTCTTGCACCAATTGATGACAACTTTTGAATCACCTTCGATGTAAAGAGGACCTACCATCCGTTGATGAAAAAAATTTAATCCATTATATAAACCAAATAACTCGGTAATTGTCGAGTCCGATTCGCCAAATGGCCTGTAAAATGAGAGGAGAAGGTTTCCTTTATCATCATGGATGACCCCACCATATCCAGCAGGCCCAGGCCAGCCCAGAGCACTTCCATCGAAATTTAATTTGAAATGGCCCAGCAGAGGAGGAAACCAAGTTTTCATGGCTGGAGGGCGAGGAAGGTGAGACATTTCCGCTAAAAGTTGCCATGTGATTTCTGATTGCTAATCATATTTCTTTGGACCTCATCATAGCTTCAAGGTAATGAAATTTTTTTAGTAATCAACTAGCTATTACCAGCAATGAGAAATCCTAGTAATCACCATCAATGACCTGCGATGAGATTTTGAAAACATGAAAGCTAATAATAGGAATGTCAAAGCCTAAATCTAATTCTTACATTGACATAATGTTATAAACTGGTTTAAATGATATTGCATTCTATATATATATAATAAACTATATGAAACATGGATTTGTGTAAAACTGCAATCAGCAATAAGCTGTTGTCTCCTCTGCCTATCGCTTTTTATCGGGATAGGTTTTACAACTAAAATAGTATTCCTGGTTTCAAACTTCTGACCATGACAAGTTGGCTTTGAAAAACATGGAGCAAAGATCAGAGTTCAGTTTTTCATCACATATCAAATTGTCCCAGGAAATACAGCTTAATCAGGATGTAGCTTGACACTTAAATTATGGAAGAAAGCTACCAACTGGATTGTGCGTCCTTTCTCTCTTTCTGTCTTTCCCTTTTTATATAAGATATTCTGACAGCACAAGCATTTGTGGCAAAAGACAAGGAAATTGACACCCGTGGATCATCATGAGCTAACCAGAAACCATCATTGCAGCCTCCTCAACTCTCCATTATGAAACTTACAAGCTTGTTGCAATAAAATAGAAAAGTCCTGCTCATTAGATCCCCCAAATACATTTCTCACACTTCAAACTATCATTTTCACATAAAATCAAAATAAAAAACACTGATCATGCAGGTACAATTAGTTCATCTGTTCCATCTATTTACGAAGAGGCCCTATTGACAACTCCTGGATTAGGGAGTTAATACAGTAGTGTGCACATCATTTTAGTCATATAAGCTTGAGAGTCCTGAATAACAACCAAAAATATTACAAGAAAAAACCTCATAAACTCATAGTAGTCAATAAAAAACTTAACCAACACCTGCTAAAACTAGCATTCTCTGTTCTGCTAAAAGGCTGGTTGTTTGGGATGACATTTGTAGTGATGTTCCTTGTCCTGTACTCATTTTTCTCACATTTCAAGTTCATCACTTGATGCCATTTAGCAAGCCTTAAATCCCTAAGGCATATGCCATCACACGTTCTCATATTAGACAGTTTTGAGAGACAGAAGTATGAACTGCCAGGAAGTGTGAAAACGTGGGGGGGAGGGAGGGGAAATTCCACTTTCAATTCATACAGTAAAAAAAATTCTCTGAAATTGCATTTTCCCAACAGAGAGTATAAATAAAGAAATGCATGTTTAAATCATTGAGCTCAATTCAGTGAGTCCACAACATTCTTTCTCATGTTCTTAGATGGATTCTAATCCATAAACCACATTATCATCATCCCCCCTCCAATATCCTGTTATGTATCACTAGCTCACTTACCTGATCTGTGTAGTTTCTCCCCCTGATACCTATTGCAACATCGTTAATTGTTTGGTCCATATATTGGTTATCAATATTACCTATATTTTATCATAACCATCTTAGCCTTGCCTGACTGTTTTGAGGTCAATTACCAAAGGGATGACCTTTACTGCTCTTTCCAGCAGAAAACTGGCAATTTGCAGGCATCTCCAATTGCCAGAAATCTCATGGACAGATAGGAAGTATTGCAACAGAAGAGATTTTTTACCAATGAAACCCAAGATGTAGTCTCCACTTTAACTATCCAGATTTTCTAATATTATGAGTAGCATCTTGCTTAATCTCTTCTTACTTTTGGATGATCAAGCCTAGATATCGAGAAGGGTCTCTGTACAGTATACCTCTGAGCTGTTAACACACATTGGGTTCATAATCTCTGTATGTGTACTAAAGCTGTGGCCCATGTATTTACTCTTAAATTGTATGACTTTCAAACCCTATAATTCAGTGTTTCCCTCCATTTATCTACTTTTTCTCCACACCATCCATAAAATTCATAAATGAAGCCACATAAAGAGAAAAAAAAGAAAAATTATTAAGAGACTCTTGAGTATGGCAATTAGTTCATTGTAGAAAAGTAAAAAAAATTACAATTTTACAGGCTTAAGCTAATTCTTTACCATTGCGGTGGTTTCCCTACATCTCTTTTCTGATACTTCCACCAAAATCTCCCAAAACTTGTTAAAATCATTTTGTTCTTGGTATGATTGCCAAATAATTACTCCTTGCATTGAGCATACTTCTCAACTTCAATTTCTTGTTAAAGAATCTAGTTTACAATATTAGGCCAGTTTCTGATAGGTAAATTTCCACACCTCAATTGGTGATGCCATTTGGCCCATAGCCTTTCCTTTCCACACACAATTGCATGTATTCGTAAATATTGATTGTTGGAGTTCCATGTAGAAGTGCAGCTTTATGAATCTCAGTTAGACTCTAAAATAGGGAAACTAAGGACATCAACAAAACTTACTTGAGGTGGCGTACGACCAAAAAGTATACGGAGGGATCTTGTGTTAGCCAAAGGATGCTCTGCTGGCAGCTCAAATACAATTTGAGCACAAAATGTGGGCATAATGAATTCCGTGCACAAAACGCGGGCATGTTGCACAGGTTACCACAAGAGGCAAATACAGCATGTAGTGAAACATAAAAGTCATAGATTTCATAGATTTAAATTACCTACAACAGCAATAGCTCAAGGGTCCCTTCAGTGCCAATTCTCATTCGATTTCAAATTCTACCAAAAAACCACAGAGATCAAAGAAAAGAAAAAAGAATTACACATCCATAACAGAGGAAAACTCTGACAGGTGGCAACAGGATGGCCAAGGTCACTTCCTTGAGTTTAAATTAGCTTTAAAATATGTGAGGTCTTCCACTTCCACGAACGTTCATGGCCAAGATCTCTTTCTAGCTGCAAGATATGTTCTCGGCCCAGACCCTGTAGTAGAGAGAGTGAGAGGAGAAAGAGGAGAGGAGAGGAGAGGAGAAGAGAAGAGAGGGAAGAGAGGGAGAGAGAGAGAGGTAACTGTTAGACGGCATGCATTGGAAGAAGCTGCATTGATCGCAGGAACAGGAGTAAGAGGGTGTCAAGAGGAGCAGCATTTGGAGATGGCTTTAGATTAGGTCAAAGCTCGACATTTTTCCAACATATGGTTTTCTGCCCCATCTTGGCTGGAAAACCTTAGCTGGAAAATTATATGATTTTCCGGGTAAGAATTTCCAGGTAAATACCTTTTTTCCAGAAAACATGAGGGCACCAATGGTCGGTGAAAACGTATTTCTACCTAGAAATACATTTCCAATGTTTCCTAGAAAAGGTACTGACAAAACCTTAGTCTTGCACAAGGTTGAATGAAACCAGATCTGCAGCAGATCAAATAAGAAGCCAATGAACTTGTTCAAGCAAAACACATTAAATATTCAATAAAACCTATGCTTCTGAAGATCTTGTCACATTCACATAGTCAAAGTGCCACAAGAAAATCTCAAATTGATGGCTTGAAATCAAATCAAATTTTCCTAACCTCCACCACCACAAAGAACTGATACTCAGCCAATATGTTTCTAAGAATCTGAGAGGCAGCTCAATAACTTTGAATGGTCATAACAAACATTATTTTTATTGAAAATGGTGTGAATTGTATTAAGAAGAAAGAAGAATATACAATGATACATCCAAAGCCAACCTAGTTGGCAAAACAAAAAAAAAATTGGGGGTTTTGAATTGGAAATTTGTCCCTTGCAGTCATAGTCTGTAACGAAACACCATCACGAGCTAATTTATCCATTATGAAGTTTTCACTTCGAGGACTATTGCTTCCAAGAAATGTGAACGTGTCAATAAATGTCACAGACCTCAATATCTCATTATATTACCAAAGCAATCACCAATGAGGTAGCTTCAGAAACCAAATGATAGTCAAGGAAGAATCCCGCTACTAAGGGGTGAAAGAGGACACTCTCAATCCACTTAGGAGAGAACGGAGTTGTCTCTACACTGTCCAAATGAAACACTATTTTATTAGGATCATCTGAAGCTCAACATGGAGAAAAAAGTAAGATTTCTCTCTATCTTCAATCAAGATGAGTGCATTTTCAGGAAAAAAATTACAAACTAGAATGAGAAAAAGTATCGACAACATTTCCCTGAAAACTCTGATATGTTACTGATAAGGAATACGAGATCTATCTTCTTGACCTCTGTGAGCTCTGATACAAGTCAACTGGCACATTTAAGTATCAGCAAGGATATGGCAAACAATGGAATAATCATTACTATGAAACTGCCAGCAATTGTAGTGAGGAATATGGTGCATCATCCATCTCAACAGAACTACATCCAGGCTGCTTGTTCAAACCCTTTCTTTTCATAAGATCTCTCACCTTGCCAGCCTGGTCCCATCTTCCATCTGAAGCATAGAAGTTCGATATCAACACATAATACCCTGGGTTTTCAGGGTAGAGCTCTAGTATCCTATTAACTGCTACCTCTCCAACTTCCAATCTAGAATGTATCCGACAACCATGAAGAAAGGCTCCCCAAATACTAACATCAGCTTCTATTGGCATCTTCATTATAAACTTTAATGCATCTTCGAGCCTTCCAGCTCGAGCTAGCAGATCCACCATACATACATAATGTTTCATTCTTGGGACAACATTATATAACTGACACATTCCATTAAAATATCCCAATCCTTCATCAACCATTCCTGTGTGACTACAAGCAGCTAATATGTTCATAAACGTTATATCATTGGGTAGCAAGTTTTCCTTCAACATTTCAGTAAAGAGAGCAAGAGAACCACCAGAATCTCCTTGCATTCCATACCCACCGACCATCGCACTCCATGTTACTGTGTTCTTCTTATACATCTCGTTAAAGACTCGTCGAGCTGACTCCACATCTCCACACTTGGCATAAAGATTTAGAAGAGCAGTCCCTACATAGATATTTGACAGAAACCCGCTCTTTGCAGCATAACCATGAAAAGAACTACTAATGGGCAGAGCTCCTAAATGAGCACAAGCTGAAATAACATTAACCAAAGTGACAGCATCTGGTAAGGTAGAAGATGATCTCAAGCGGTGAAACCATGACAGTGCTTCAATCGCATACCCATTTAGAGCAAATCCACCGATCATTGAGTTCCATGGAACCACATCCTCAGATAGATTGGACGAGAAAATAAAGTTGGCATATCCAACCATACCACATTTTGCATACATATCCACAAGAGCATTCCTTACTATAGCATCTTCAACTAATCCAAATTGAATGGCAAGCAAATGGACAACTCGACCCATTTTCACATTCCTTAACTGGGAACATGCAGAAAGAAGACCAGTTATAGTTACAGAATTGGGAACCATAGTTTCCCACTTCTTTTCTGTAAATAGCTCCATGGCCTCACTAGGATGGCCTCTTTGTGTATAGCCCAAAATCATTGCTGTCCATGAGACTAGATCAACAGCAGGCAATTCATTAAATACACAACGAGCATCAGAAATGTTCCCACATTTCACATACATATCCAACAAAGAAGTTCCTAGTAAAGAATTAAAGGAAACTCCAATCTTAATAATATAACCATGAACCCATTTCCCCTGATGCAGGGCACCTAGCTTCAAGCAGGCATAAAGAAGGATTCCTACTGTGAACTCATTGGGCTCAACTAATATCCATCTCCTTTCGTTAAATAAATTCAACCCTTCTTCCGCACAATCATTTTGCACGTAACCTGCAATCATGGAAGTCCATGAAACCACATCCTTCTCTGTGATTTCATTGAACACATCACGAGCAAATTCAATAGTTCCGCATTTAGCGTACATGTCAATAAGACCCGTTGAAACAAAACTATCAGGACTCCCCACTTTAAAAATAAGACAGTGGAGCTTCCTCCCTTCGTTCAAATCACGCAATTCTGAAGAAGCCTTCAAAATAATAGAAAAAATAACATTATCGTGCTCTGTGAAGCATTGTCTCATACACATATAGAATCTGATGACCTCCGGATAGGAATCGTTCAGAAAGTACCATCTGAGCATCACTTTCCAGCAATAAAGATCCGGGTTTTCTATACGATCAAATAACGTTCTCGCCTCTCCGATATCTCCAAAAGAACCATACAAGCTAACCAGTTTAGTAGCGAAAAGAAGATTTTCTGTAAGGCCATGAACCATGAGATGACCGTGAATAATTTTAAGAAAAGTTGGCTTATCGCAAAAACCCAAAAGAGAGTACCAGGAGTCCAAAGACATGAAAAGCATAGAATCCGTATTTGCTCCAATGGGTTGCGGTAGGTTCCTGGAGAATGTGCTGAAACATCTTGAATACCTGAAATTTTTTGTCACTGACGTTTGCCTCCAAGAGACAGGAATAAGTTTCATCATGGCTTTCACTACCGGTACTTCGACTCTTAGTGGTGATAAGAACTGACTTCAAGTTTCTCATGGCGGTACCTGTTTCGAGTGAGGAACAGGACCCAGCAGTTCAAATTCGAACTTCGTAGTCCTCCTTGGTCCCGCCAGAACTGGCAACACCAAGCTTGACACATAGCGGTCCACTGCAGCTTCATGCTTCGTTAGTACTCTTAAATGTGTGGTTGTCTGGTTGGCTTGCACTCCATTTCCAAGCTACAATTGTTACTCGGTAGAGAGTTCTGCAGTTCCACACTTGATAACGAAGCAAATGGGTCAGGGCTCGGCCCCAGCTTGGTCTGTATCATTTAATCTTGATGTCAAATCGAAGATCGAATTCGAGGTCAGGTTCATTGCTGATGGTCCAGTTCTCGAGCTACCTCGTTCACTACACCTTCAGCCCTTCCCTTTCAAGTATGTATAAGGAATAGGTCAACAAAGGTTGTTATAAGAAAGATTCATTGTCTCCCCCAAACTACTAATGCAATAGAAGAAAGCATGTGAAAATAAAAAAATGGTAATAGTATCCAAAGTACAAAAAGATAAAAAATGTTTCATGTTTGGTTTTAATTAAAAGAAATCTTTCTTCTAAATGGTGAAAGAAAAGCTTAATATTAGGGGTGGCTTTGAACCGAGCCGGCTCGCGAGCGGCTCGAGTTCGGTTCGATTCGTTATCTATTGAGCTTGAGCCGAGCTCGAGCGCCGAAATCGGCTCGTTTACCTTAATGAGCCGAGCTCGACCGAAGCCAGGTCCTCCTCCCGTCACCGCCGAGCCCCTCTTGTCGGCTGTTGTTGTCGTCGCAGCTGCTCATCGTCCGCCTCTGTGGCCGTCCGTTTGATTTCTTCCTCTCCACGTCATCACGTTTGTTTCCGTCACCGCCGCTTCTGTCGCTACCGCCTCCGTCGCAGCCGTCATCCCCGATGACAGGTCCTCCCCGGCGCCGTAACCCCCTTCCCTCCGCGTCGTCTCGGCGGAAAACCAGAACCTAAGTTCAGGGGAGAAATAATCTCCCCCCTCCCCCGTCGCAGCTGCTCGTCGTCCGCCTCTGTGGCCGTCCGTTCGATTTCTTCCTCTCCTAGTCGTCGCCTCTGTTTCCGCCACCGCCGCTTCCGTCGCCGCCGTTATCCCCGACGACAGGTCCTCCCCGGCGCCGTAACCCCTTTCCCTCCGCGTCGTCTCAATGGAAAACCAGAACCTAAGTTCAGGGGAGAAATTAGGGGAGAAATAATCTCCCCCCTCCCCCGTCGCAGCTGCTCGTCGTCCGCCTTTGTGGCTGTCTGTTCGATTTCTTCCTTTCCTCGCCATCGCCTCTGTTTCCGTCACCGCCGTTATCCCCGACGACAGGTCCTCCCCAGCGCCGTAATCCCCTTCCCTCCGCGTCGTCTCGGCGAAAAACCAGAACCTAAGTTCAGGGGAGAAATTAGGGGAGAAATAATCTCCCCCCTCCCCTGCGCGAAGATGATTTCGCACGTGCAAGATGATACAGTAAAAAATTTTTTTTTCCTTAAACTCTCTTCCTCATAGCTCTTGAAAAAAATTAAAATAAATTTTATATAAAATAAGTTTCTATGAACTATTAGTGTCTCATGTTTGTTTTAAACAATTTTCTAATTGAAAATTCTTATTAAAAATCATATATATTTTTTAAGTAAAATTTTCGTTCCAAGATGGGGTAGAAAACTGTATAGAAAATTTTTGAATAAGTATTTAACAGTTGATGTTGTAATACTTTTAGCATGAAACAATTTTCATTGTAATTTTGTGTTTGATATTTTATTTAATTAAAAATTTATCGATAAGTATAATAATATATTAGATTGATTATTAATCTTTATTTATTTCCCTAGAAGAGGCAATAAAAGGTCCATTTAACTTTCCTAAGAAAATTTTAAAATATTTCTTGTAATTTTCTAATAAGTCACTAATAGTAATAAGATTTTATTTAAAGGATTTTTACTTTTTATTTGGGTGATTGTAAATTGATAGTGATATTTCATTTAATTTTGTTGTGTTTGATTATTGTATGGAGTTTATGTATAATGTTATGAAGTGTATGGAGTGTTTAGACTATTTTATGGAGTGTATAAACAATTTTATAGAGTGTTTATGGAATGTATAAATAATTTTATGGAGTGTTTATGCAGGTATTATGTATATTGATTATGCCCAATTTTAAGTAGAGGTCATGCCAAATTTTATATAGGTATTATATATATAGATTATGCTCAATTTTAAGTAGAGGTTATGCCCAATTTTATACATGTATTATATATATAGGTTATGCCCAATTTTATGTAGAGGTCATGCCCGATTTTATGTAAAATGTATGCATAATTTTATATACATTTTATTCGATATATATTTTTTGAAAAGTTTCAAATGTATGTTGAGGCTCGAGCTCGGCTCGAAGCTCGGCTCGAAGCTCGACTCGAAATATTTAAATCAAGCTTGGCTCGAACATAGGCAGGTTCAGGCTCGACTCGGCAAAAAATGACAATGAAAAAATAAAAAAACTATAAACTCTCAACCAATAGGGTCTAATGTTGATCATAGTTTAGTATACCCTCCTCTTATGGATTTTGGAGGCAAATATGATATAGGTAAAATGAGAGTAGTCATTACTCATTGGTTTCTTATGCACGAGTATTCATTTAAGAAAGTAGAAGAGGGGAGGTTTAATTTTGTAATGAAGATGACAAATGTGAATTATGAAAAAATATCTCACAAAATTATTAAGGAGTGCATGTGAAGGTGTAGGAGGCAGAAGAAAAAATGAAAACTTTATTAAAAGAAATTAACAAGATTAGTTGTTGAAGAACAAATATGAAAGAGTCTTGCATGACTCTCACAACAAGAAGTCTCATAAAATCATAATCAATATGGTGGAGTCTAAGAGGAGTCTCATGGGAAGGAGGTCTCATGAAGAGGTTCAATTTAAAGGTGTTTTAATTATGTTGATATTTTATTTATGTTCAGTTGTTCAAATATTCTAGGGTTTGCCTTTTAGTGTTTGACTTCGAGTGTAATTGAAACAAAAAGTAGTTTAATTATAATTTGATTATTGTTGGAAGACAGGACCCAAACCCACACGACCAAGGAAGACCCACATATCAAAGTGTATTAGAGGATGGGCCCAAACTCATAAGACCAAGGAAGACCCATGGATCCAAGATAAATATAAGACATACTCAAGGCCCACAAATCAAGGAGAAGGCCCATAGGCCCATATATATTGATCGCAGGATGGTAAATAAAGGGTCATCTCATAGAGATGACATTCATGTAATTAAGTTAAAGTTCCAGGGTTAAAACCTTAAACCCTAAGTTCAAGGGTATTATTGTAATATTGTAGTTTTATAAATATATAAATAAAGCTTCAGGACTCCGACTATGGTTTCTCATATCTCATTCCCCGTTGGGTTTTTTTTTAGTTACTAGATATTATTATGTTTTTTTAATTTTATGTTTTTCTTTTGCTACTCTCTTCATGAGACCATGTTCATTGGATTTTTTTTTTATTTCCTATTATTACACTGTTATTTTTCTTTTTCTTGTATAAGAGACGTTTGTGATGCCGGGGAGAAAAAAAAAGGGAATTTTACCAAAATACCGATTAAAAATAACTTATTTATAATAATAACGAAGACCACAAAATATTTACAAAACTACCGAAGTTTGACCGGTCCACTGTATATGTAGACAGTCAAAGGTGACACGTAAGCTTTGACTGCTTACGTGTCGCTCCATCATCGGAGCGATGCTGTAGATGAACACATAGGCTGCCACATCATTATTATTGACATCTCATCTGCCACATCATTACATGATAAATTTTTGAATAAATTTAAAAAAAATTAAAAAATCAAATATACTTTTTATTACCTTATATCTAAAATAAAAAATTATTTTAAAAAAATTAATAAACAATTAAAAAATTAACTCTTACTTATTTAACACCATTTAATAACAATTAAAATATTTATTAATTAAAAAAATTATCGTTACACTTTTTATTTCTTCATATTTTAAAAAATAAAATAAAATAAGTAAATTAATTAGATTTAAAATATTTATAAATTAAAAAAATACAAAAACATTATTTTAGAGTTTAAAAATACAATTTATTTGTATATTTTTATCACCTTATTTACGAAATAATAATATTTACAATTTTTAAATATTTATAAATAGAAAAAATCTAACTCTTACCCATTTATTATGAATTTAAAATATTTATAAATTTTAAAAATCTTACTCTTAAGTCTTACCCATATATTATCTATTTAAAATATTTAAAATTTTAAAAAAATATACAAAAAAACTATTTTAGAGTTTAAAAATATAATTTATTTGTGTATTTTTATCACCTTATTTACAAAATAATAATATTTAGAAATTTAAAATATTTATAAATAAAAATAATCTAACTCTTACCCATTTACTATAGATTTAAAATATTTATAAATAATTTTTTTTTAGTCTTACCCATTATTATCTATTTAAAATATTTATAAATAGAAAAAAATTTACCCTTAAGTCTTACCCATATATTATCCATTTAAAATATTTATAAATTAAAAAATATATACAAAAAAGTTGTTTTAGTGTTTAAAAATATATTTTATTTGTATACTTTTTATCACCTTATTTACAAAATAATAAATTATTAAAAAAATATTATTTATTTAAAAATCTTACAAAATTTTACAATAATTTTACAATAATTTTAATTTGGCAAAATTTTCATTAACATAAAATCAGAAATTAAACAGTAAATCACAAAAAAATTAATACAGTAATTAAACACCTAAATTCAAATCAACATTATAATTAAATACAATAATTCAATTCAATTAACAAAAATCCTAAAAAAATCACCCCCCTAATTTTCGAGGGAAGGGGCGGCGAGAGGACGAACAAAGAGGAACAGAGAGGAAGAATGTTGGTGGCGAGAGGATGAACAGAGGAGAGATAAAAGGCTGAGACGAAGAGAGAGTGGTTGAGAGGGGGCGTTGAGGGCGAGGCCGAGCGGCGGCAGGGGCGAGGCCGAGGCAGAGGCAGGGGCAAGGCCGAGGCAGAGCAGCGGCAGGAGGCGAGCGGTGGCAGGGGCGAGGCCGAGGCAGAGCAACGGCAGCAGGGGCGAGGCCAAGCGGCGGCGGTAGCAGGGGAGGCGAGTGGCAGCAGGGGAGCGACGAGAGGAGAGCAGCCGACACGAGAGGAGAGGAGAAAATCGTGGAAGAGATTAGAATTAAAAACAAATGTGAGGGCTGATGTGGCGGGTGCTTACGTGGCCCAGATGACAGGGAAAAAAGAAAATAATTTATATTGACGTGGTAAATTATGTGGCAGATGACGTGTCAAAATTAATGACATGGCAGCCTACGATGGAGCGACACGTAAGCAGTCAAAGATTACGTGTCACCTTTGACTGTCCACATATACAGTAGACCGGTCAAAGTTCGGTAGTTTTGTAAATATTTTGTGGTCTTCCTTATTATTGTAAATAAGTTATTTTTAATCGGTATTTTGGTAAAATTCCAAAAAAAAAAACTTATCACGCTGTTTCTTCCTTTTGGAGTTCTGAAAGGAGTCCAGAGACGCAGTCGTCGCCGTGAAGCACCAGTCCAGCTTACCGTCCTTTGTCAAAGCCTTCCCGTCACCGCCGCTACTGATACCGATTGTTTTTTTTACGTTGAAGACGACGACTTCTCCCGATGAGGAAGTCGCCCAGCGTTCTCGCGAGCTGTTCGGCGCTATTGCCGTTTCTGTTTTTTCATTCCGCGTCGGCGTCGGGGAAGAAGATGTATCGTTTCTAACTCTGTTCGGCTGACGGGAAAGATGACCCACCGTCGCCGGAGAAGACGTTCTGCTGCCATTGCTGCTGCGTTTTTTTCCATCGTTCTCAGCCCGAGCCGAGCGGGGAAGACGACCCACCGTCGCCACCTTCATCATCAAAAGTGAAAGCGTCGTCCTCCTTGTCTCCAGAGTTTTTTCCGACGGCAGAGGACTCGACGATGTTGGCTGGTTTTTAAAACTTACGGGCGATGAGGCAGAGACCACCAGGGGAGAGAAGAGAGAACTGCCGGCGGTCGTCGACGTCGGAGAGGCCGAAAAGGGTCTGGGAAGATTTACTGCTGTTTTTCGGAAACTCCTTTGAGCTTCGGTTTGGAAAGTTTCCTCCCGATCTCTCTCTGGTTTACCGTCTCAGCGCGCGGGGAAGTTGGTTCCTAAGTTAGAAAATTTTCAGCGTCTTAGTTAGGAAATTTAATTGAGCGCCAAGTTAACCCAGCGCTGCCGAGACCCGAACTCGCCGAGTCAACTCGAACCAGCGAGCCCGCGTCCCAGCCGACCACTGTTTCAACACCATCTGACCGAGTCAACCCAAACCAACTCGGGCCGAGTCAACTCGGGTCCTGGTCAACTTGACTCGGGCCACTTATTTTCTGCCTCAATACGTGCCCAAGATTTAGGCGCGACTCGGTAAATTTGTTTTTTCTCTGGCTAGATTATTATTTTTGAAAAATTGACAGATTATTATTTGGTCAGCATAGTATTTGGAAAATATATGTGTATTGGATTATTTCATGGGTCAATTTGACAAGGATTATTTTGGGTCGTGTTAAATGGGCCTAAGCCAAACCCATTTAAGCTGCTGCTATTGTGTTTCTTTCGATGAGATAGTATTATTGAAGAAGAGGTAGCCTCATACCATTATTTATTTATGTCCTCGTCAAAAATATCAAATTTTTGTGGTTGGGAGTCCATGACGGAGGAACTTCATCTCCGTAAAAAATATCAGAATTCTTGTGGTTGGAAGTCCATGTCGGAGTAACATCATCCCCATCAAAAATATCAAATTTTTGTGGTTGGAAGTCCATGCCTTAGGAACTTCATCCCATCGTCAAAAATATCAAATTTTTGTGGTTGGAAGTCCATGACGGAGAAACTTCATGCCCGTAAAAAATATTAAATTTTCGTGGTTGGAAGTCCGTGACGGAGGAACTTATTGTCATATTTATGTTACTTTCCCATTAATATCATATATTACTCTACCACTTGAGAGTCGTTGTCCTATGGAGGGACACGGTGGTGGAGGTGGACACTTCAGAGCAATATCTTAGCGGCTAGGAGGGATTTACTCTCACTGATATTATACCAGCTGGGCCTCATGAATGAGAGCACCAGCGTGAGTGTGTGTTGGAAGATGAAGACATATTATACAAGAAAAATTTTATTTACCATTTACAGCAAGTTAGGAGTTCATGTTGTTCTCTCACCCCCAAGTTGAGGGGGAGTGTTGGAAGACAGGGCCCAAGCCCACACGACCAAGGAAGACCCACATATCAAAGTTTATTAGAAGATGGGCTCAAGTCCATAAGGTCAAGGAAGACCCATAGATCCAAGATAAATAGAAGACGAACTCAAAGGCCCACAGATCAAGGAGAAGACCTATAGACTCATATACATTGATGGCAGGATGGTAAATAAAGGGTCATCTCATAGAGATGATATTCATGTAATTAAGTTAAAGTTCCAGGGTTAAAATCCTAAACCCTAAACCCTAAGTTCAGGAGTATTATTGTAATATTGTAGTTTCATAAATCTATAAATAGAGCTTCATGGGGAGGGTAAGGAAGAATCAATTCCATAACCTTTCTTCCTCCAGTTTTCTCCCAATGAGTTTCTTTCCCTTTTTCTCCATGAGGTAAATTCATGGAGTCCTGAAAATCTACAATTATACTTCTTTCCACTAGAATAAATAGAGGCTCATTGTATCAGTTATAATCAAGTCTACGAAATCGAATATGTGGTTATTACTAGGCATTTCATCGATAATAATTGAAAGCTACAAAAACAAGTCTTACATTTTACATATGTTCTTCCTCCTCTTCGTAGTGTTAACATAACAAATGTTAATTATAAGTATTTGAAAGATTGAAAAAATGAAAATAAATTATCTACTATCTCAGTTGATAATGCTATGTATCATGATATTTGTTTGAGGTTTTAAAAGATAGGTTATTAAAAAAAAAAAAAATTGCTATGTGTTGGGAAGTTGTTTCCTGTGCATTATTGTGTTCATATTTTAAATTTATTAGTCAAAGATGGTCTTGGTGAAATTAATAATATCATTGAGAATGTGGTAAGCGTGTCAAATTCATTAATCATTCTGAGGCAATCAAGACTTTTCCTAAAATTATGCATCAATTACAACTAGGTGCAAACAAGTTGGTCATTGATTATCAACTCATTGGAACTCTACTTATGACATTTATCTTCTGCATTAAAATTCAAATACGTATTTCCTAAATTCTTAGATAGAGAGTCAACTTAATATTTTTGCCAAGTCTTATTGAAGGGGAAAAGGTTAAAATAGTGTGAAATATTCTAGAAGTATTTAAAGCAATGACTAATATCATTTATGGGAGCGACGACCTTACTTTTAATTTTTACCTTGTGTGAGATATATAGGGTGAAAAAGTTTGAATCTTCATTCTATGAATGACAATGGTTTCAGAAGGACAAGGTCAGTAAAATGAAAAGAAATTTTGAGAAGTATGGGGGTGAATGCAACTTGTTAATGGTTGTTGCTTCAATTTTGGATCCATGGGTCAAATTAAGGTTGATCAAAATATGTTTCCCAGAGACAAAATGTGTTTATCAAAGATATATTCTGAAAATGGAAGTTACATTGAATGCAAACTTAGTTCATAAACTTTATTTGAGAGTCCATGTAAGCTATGCAACATCCATCATATCCAACTCACCACAAGTCTAAAGGAATCTTAATAATTCAAGATTTCAAGAAAAGTTTCTTGTCAATTTGGAAAATAATATTTTAAAAAGTTTGTTATCACTTAGGAAGAAAATATATTCCTTTGAAAAGTTTGTTGTTCACATGTATAATTAATTAAGGTGTCTGTGTAACTATATAAAAGGATTCAATGAAAATAAAACATCATCAAGAGTTCAAAAAATAATTTACATGTTTTGCACTCTTTGTATTCACTACATGAGGTGCCTCTCACCTCTTCCCATCCCTTGCAGACTGGTCCCTTAAGTGGTATCAAAGCCCGACATCATGTTTTAAGGCTTTGATGACGAAGAAGATTACAAATAATCCGAAAACAACTTGAGGTAGTCCAAATGTGAAGGGGAACTTCTCAGCTAGGTAATAGACCATCAAGAAATGGATGATATCATTATGTTCCACATACAATAATACCCAAATATGTATTGCAGAGAATTGTTCAACGAGTTGGTTTGGTATGACATATGGAAAGAAAGGTTGTGTAGAGATTTCCAGAGAATCAATTTGATTGAAGGGGATTGCATCAGGGTCTATCATGATGAAGTTGAATGTGAAATGAAATCTGATACCCAACAAACAAGTTTTTTCCACAAGTTCTAGAAACCCAAGAAACAATGAAAACTTGTCAATAACGCTAGAAGAGTCCATGTGGGCTATGTGACATCCATCATCTCCAACTCTCTAGGAGTCTAAAGGAACCTTAATAATGCAATATTTCACAAAAATCGGTTTGTCCTATTAGAAAGGAAAATTAGTGTAGTAATATTTTTAAACAAATTGTCATATAGTAAGGGAATATATTTCTTTTAAGAGTTTGTTATCCATACGTAATTATTCAAGGCATCTATGTAACTATATAAATGGAAGCAAAACATCATAGAGAATTCAAAAAACATATTGCATGTTTTGCATTCTTTGCATTCACTACACAAGATGACTTTCTTCTCTTCCATGCTTTTGCAAACAAATCCCTTAACTAGTAACAAAGCCAAGGTAACATACTTCAAGAAGCTTAATGTTGTTGGTTAGCATGATGTTTGAAGTGGATAAAATTGATGAAAATTGGGAACTAATCGAAAGTGAGGAACAACAACAAGACTTAGTGGCTAAAGATGAAAATTTTGAACTAGAATCATAGTCTTCGGGGTTTAAAGAAGCAAGTTGAAATAAAAGTTTTTTTGACTTCAAACAATTTAGACGAAGAAAAAGACACGTTGAGTGCCAAATCATCATTAGAAGACGAAAATTCATCGTTTCTTTACAATAAAGTATTATCTGATTCAAGTGATAGTAATGATGAATGCAATATTGAGCATTGAGAAAAGTTAGTATTCTCTTAAGATGAAGTAAAATCAAAAGTCCTTTAATGTACGCTTTCCTAGAGACTACAAAAAGATACCTCTAAAGTTAAACAATTTTTTCCTAAAAAAATTGTATCTTTAAAATTTGTCTTCTAATCTTTTAGAACAAACTTCTTCTAGTCTCTTAATATGGCTACATCAAATTCAAAAATATTATTGTTAGAATATGGGCCCAAGCCTACACGATCAAAGAAGACCCACACATCCAAGAAATGTGGAAGATGGGCTCAAACCTATAACACTAATGAAGGCCCACATCTCCAAGAGATATGGAAGATGGACTCAAGCCCATAGAGCAATGAGAAGGCCATAGGCCCACAAGTGATGGCATGATAGTAAACAAAGTCATCTCATAAAAATGGTATTGATGTAATTACTTTAAGTTTTAGGGATATTATAATAATATTATAATCTTATTCATCTGTAAATTGAGCCTCAGGGGGAGGGTTAGTACACGAGTCTATAACCTCTTTCTTCCTCCAATTTTTCCCCCAATATTTCGTGTCTCCTTTTCTCCATGAGCTAATCCATGGAGTCCTAAAAAATCAAGATGGTATCAGAGCACTGATTTTCAGGACTCACAACTATGGTTTTTTAGAATTTCAAACTTGCTATTGCTTGGTGGATGATCGATTTGCTGATGGTATCTTGTTGGTTTACAACGTTGGTTTATTAGTTGCCTTCGATGGTTGCTACCTTGCTGCTGATGGTATCTTGTCTTTGACGGTTCTTTGCTATTGTTGCTGCTGAGTTGAAACAATTGTGCGTCTATCTATTTCGAGTTTATTGCTATCAACTTGGAACTATTGAAACTCTTTTATTTGAATTGATGCTTATGGCTAGAGAAGTTGAACTCGGATTCTTCTAATGTTATGCTCGGGACTAGAAATTGCTCTTTGGTGGATGAAACTTGTTGTGTATAGCACTGGTCCTCTCTTGGTACCGTCTGTGGTTGTTTCGTTTAGCCTATAACATTGTTGTAAACACATCTGCCTTGTTGGTGATTTGAGGCTTCGGGCAGAAAACTAAGTATGTTGACTCGAACTTGATACTACTTGAGTATTCGTGATACTATTTGATACAAAATCCTATAACCTTGTTGGCATCTTTCTTATTTCTGGAAGTTTTGCTCTGCTCAAATTCATCATGTTGGCTTCTTGAAAGATTGCCTTTTGAACCGAATATTTACAGCTATAAATTGCAAGCCAGATTGGTTTTTCCATTTCTGTTTCTCGTAATTTGCTGTTGCGTTGTCTGATTTCGTTCTCTGGCTTGCTGTTATTAATCTGAGCTTATTCATCTCGTTTACTACCCGTCTATACCGATATTCTGCTACTACCAGTTACCGGCTGTTAGGATGTCTACCAAAATAACAGTTTGAAAAAACTTATTTATGAAAACAATGACAGCATCAACTTATTTGTAAAAATACCGAACTTTGACCGGTCCACTGTACATGTGGATAGTCAAAGACAACACGTAAGCTTTGACTGCTTATGTGTCACCACGTCATCAGTGTGATACGCTAGATGAACACATCGGCTGACACGTCATCTGCCATGTCAGTTGCCATGTCATGATTAAATTTTGAATAAATTTTAAAAAATAAAAAAATCAAATACATTTTTTTTACCTTATATCTAAAATAATAAATTATTTAAAAATTTAAAGAACAATTAAAATTTTAACCTTATTTTAAACCATTTAATATCAATTAAAATATTTACACTTTTCATTACTTTATATTTTTAAAAATAAAATAAAATAAGTAAAATAATTAGATTTAAAATATTAAAAAAATTAAAATATTTATAAATAGAAAAAATCTTACTCAGTAAGTCTTACCCACATATTATCAATAATGAAAGGTATTAATTAGAATAGAAGAAGATTTTTAATAAATTTTAATTTTATTATAATTACATGGTAGCTGATGAGGCATGACAGTGACGTATCCAATGACATATCAGTAACTTGGTATTTGACGGTGATGTGGTAGCTTCTAATTTTGTATGCCGACGTAGCGGATGGTGTGGTACCACATCGACGCTAAATGCTCACCAATTACGTTTTAACTAGTGGAAGAGTGGACCAATCAACAAGTAAAAAACAGAGAGGTGCAGTATCATCATTACCTGCGTCACCAATTAAATTATTGAAAGAGAGAGAACCGTCGTCTTTTTCCGCGGAACTCCCCGATGCGCTGTTCGCCGACCGACGAAAGCTCCCCTAAATTATTGAGACGAAGGGACCACTCACTTTTCTCGTCTCCGTATTTCCATGGACGCCCATTCAATTATTAAGAGAGAGGAAGACACCATCCCTATCCCACTGACTTTTCTTGTCCATGTGTTTCATAGACACCATTAAATTATTGTAAGAGGGAGAGAGAGATAGAGTCACTAGTCATTGTTCTGTTTGACTCTAAACATGTGGAAAGAAACCCACTGAATTTTTTCCTCTCTGAATTATTGAGACACTCACTTTTCTCACTTTTCTCGTCTCTGTTTCTCCGTGGACGCCATTCAATTATTAAGAGAGAGAGGAACTCACTTTTCTCTTGTGGATGTTTTGATTCCACTACAAATAGAGAGAGGAAGAGGTGTTAAGCATTTTATCATCCTGACACTTTCTCGACCCGACCCAAATGGATCATGAGAGAAACGTAAAGGTGAAGGAAGCAGATTCTTTTTTTTTTTTTTTTGTTTTTTTATCTTTGGTGGCCGACAATATTTCTTCAAACGGGGCATCCAAAAGCGTGGATGATAGTAAAGGCCGACTGAGTATGAGCATGATCCACGCTTTTGGATGATAGTCGGTCTTTACTTATCATCCACTCTTTTGAATGCCCCATTTGAAGAAATATTGTCGGCCACCAAAGATTAAAAAAACAAAAGCATCTGCTTCCTTGACATTTACGTTTCTCTCATGATCCATTATTTACGTTTCTCTCATGATCTCTCATGATCCATTATTTACGTTTCTCTCGTGATCCATTATTGGCCTGCGTCAGATTTGGGTCGGGTCGGGAAAGTGTCTTCCTCTCTCTATTTGTAGTGGAATCAAAACATCCACAAGAGAAAAGTGAGTTCCTCTCTCTCTTAATAATTGAATGGCGTCCACGGAAAAACAGAGACGAGAAAAGTGATTGTCTCAATAATTTAGAGGTTTCGTTCATGATCTCCCTCTTTCAATAATTTAGACGTTTCTATTTTTCGGGGATGCTGATGGGTCAGGGTGGGGTTTTACTTTTTGGGTTTTCTTCCAGTTTCAGGGTCAAGGTTCAGGATAATTTTAATATCTTAAGTATTCTATTTTTTAGTAGAGAGTGGCTAAGATTTAAAGAATAATAGAAGGAGAAATTTTACAACCCTAAATCAATCAAAATTCTAACTTTTTTTTTTCTTTTTGTTGCCAATAACAGATCCTTTAAATTATTGAGACGAAGGGATCCACTCACTTTTCTGTTTTTCTGTTTTTCCATGGACGCCATTCAATTATTAAGAGAGAGAGAGAGAGAGAGAGGAAGTCACTTGTCTCTTGTGGATGTTTGATTCCACTACCTTTAAGAATTGGATTCAACCATCAGATTCTTTTTTTTTATCTTTGGTGGCCGACAATCTTTCTTCAAATGGGGCATCCAAAAGAGTGATGATTCCATAGAAGAGAACAAAGACTGCATTTGCATTCTTACAAGGCCCTTATCTCTAGTAAATACTTTCCCACCTCTATTTTTCTACTTAGAAATCGGTGTTCATTGTGATCTCATCCTGCATCGTTTAAAATTTCTTTTGCTGTTGGTGCTCTTCCTTATCATCACCGAGCCCAAGGAGTTTCTGCTTGATCACTCTCTCCTCTTTGCAACGGTGTCTGCAAAGCAACTTGTGTTTTTTATCCGTAAGTTCGTTTCTCTGTTCTCCATTTTGTGTTTTTGCTTTCTTTGTTTTATACATATCCGTAAGTTCGTCTCTCTGTTCTCCATTTTGTGTTTTTGCTTTCTTTGTTTTATACAGTTGTTACTAAAACAAACAAGACAAACATTAGAAAGAGGGATCAAGGATGGAGATGTTTTCGCTCGTTTTTGAACTTGGGAAGTGCTTATATGTTCCCTTGAAACGCCATTGTTGTTATTTCTTTCACTATGAGAAGAATGTCAATGAATTGAAAAGTGAAGCAGAGTCTCTGTGTACACGGAGAGATGATACAAATAGGCAGCTTGACGAGGAAAGAAGGTCCCAGAGATTGCCTTTACAAGCTGTGGAGGTTTGGAAGACAGATGTGGAGAAGGTTGTTGGGGACGTTGAGAGACTAACCGAGCAGATGAGTACAGAAGAGCACAAATGTCTGATGGGATGGTGTCCCAACTTGAGTTGGCGTTATCGTGTAGGTAAAAGTGCAGCCAAGAAAATGGATCAAGTTAAAAAGCTAAATAACGTTCGGAATGAGTTGGGTGTTGCATTAGCATCTGATGCTCCTCCCGCGGATGTTGTGGAAATTAGGGGGGATCCTATTGTGCCAAATGAGGTGGGCCAGACGGTTATGGAGCAGGTCATGAAAGCTTTGGAAGATGACAATATTAGATCCATTGGTATTCATGGCATGGGAGGCATCGGAAAAACTACCCTCGTTAGAGACATTAACAATCGTATGCAGAAGGAATCAACACTTTTCAATAAGGTTATTATGGTGATTGTCTCTCAAAATCCAGAGTTGAAAACCATCCAAGATCTCATCGCTGAACGTTTAGGAATGGAGCTTAAGAATAAGGAAATCAACTTAAGAGCACATCAGTTGTTCGAAGAGTTAAATAAGCAGAATAGAATTCTGATCATATTTGATGACGTATAGACAAAACTGGAGGTTGTCCAACTGGGCATCCCACGTAAAGATGAGCACAGATGTTGTAAAATTATTCTCACAACAAGGATCAGAGATGTATGTCGTCAAATGGGCACAGATGCAGAGTTCGAAATGAAGCCATTGTTGGACCCGGATTCATGGGTCCTCTTTGAATCAAAAATTGGAGATGTGATTTCAAAAAATCCTAAATTGAGACCTATTGGAGAGGATATTGTAAGGGAGTGCAAAGGCTCACCACTAGCAATTGTTACACTTGGTTCATTATTGGCGAAAAAGGAGGAGCAATATGTGTGGAAAGATGTGTTAAGGAGATTAAGAAGCTCAGATCCAACTGAGCTAGACGGTATTATGTCCCATGTGATTTCAGCCATTAAAGTAAGTTATGATTATCTACGTGATGAAGGAATGAAGTTTTGTTTCTTATTTTGTTCCCTTTTCCCAGAGGACGATAATATCAGCCTAGAGGATTTAAGAGTTTTTGGCATCGGAGAAGGTTTTCTACGCGGTGAAGGAGATTTGCTTCAGGCGAAAGTAAAATTAAGATCGTACATTAGAAGCCTCAAGGATTGTGGCCTATTGTTAGATGGCGATTACAGTAACCATGTGAAAATGCACGATGTGGTGCGGGACACAGCCCGCTATATTGCTTCAAAAGAAGGACATGGATTCATCGAAAAAACAAGAAAGAGCTTAAGAGATTGGCCAGAGCTAGAAAATGAAGAGCATTGCAAACAATTGTCTTTAATGCAAAATGGTAATATTGTGGCATTGCCAGACTCACCCAAGTTTCCACAACTCCGCACTTTATTCCTTACACACTGTATTGGAATAGAGCACATTCCAAACAATTTCTTCCTAGGAATGTCTACACTTGTAAATTTAGATCTTTTCGAGACAAGTTTGGTAACGTTGCCACAATCAATTTCATCTCTAACAAGCCTAAGAACTCTAAGACTATGACAACATTTTAGGCCTCGGTAAGCTACCATACCTAGTGCCAGAGTGGGTCATTTGTTTGATTCAAAAAGTTGAGTGCCTTCAATTGGAGTGGAGACCTGATTTGAAGAATGTTTTACAGTTGGACACTGTGAGTACATTGAAACACTTGAGAATCTCAAATTGTTCGGTTATACAACATATTGCAAACACAGAAGAAGCTCCACTTTCAGACTATGCCTTGGGAAGATTGGAAGTGCTACGACTTGTTAAGTTACCCAGTTTGGAAAAGATTTGCCAAGGGCTGCTACCAGAGAGGTTTGTCATGAACCTCAGGGTTCTAGATATCAAGGATTGTGGTAAACTTTTAAACGCCCTTCCCCATGATCATTTGCAAGCATTACAGTCATTGGAGAAATTGTATCTTCGAAATTGTGATGCAATGACGCATGTTGCCAGCACAACTGAAGAGCCAAGTAGATTAGAAAGAAATGCTTTGGAGCATCTTGTTGAGTTGTCGATTGAGGATATGCCTAATTTGCAAAGAATATGTGATGGGCCAGTTCCAGAAGGATTTATGAAGAAATTAAAACGGCTATGCCTCAGCAGGTGTGGGAAGTTAACAATTGACTTTTCTCGTGACCTAGTGCATTGCATAGACACCATAGAGCTGATTGAACTAGAGGGAATTTATGCAGTGGATAAAATATTTGACTTTTCTTCATATCTGACTTTGCCAAAACCATTGGAAAGATTGAAATCTTTATCACTTACCAATTTTAAAACTTTGACAGTGGTGTTCGGAGGTCCACGATCAACTCATTTCTTTCCCAATTTGGAGTCCTTCACCATTAAAAATTGTCCTGAACTAGTAAGCATATGGTCTTTTGATAATAATGTACCATCGGAAAGGTGTCATGAAGTTGGCGACCTATGCCAGTTGTCAAATGTGGTGAGCAACTCTGATGGGCTGGTACACTTGCACCATTCATTGACTCCTAAGTTGGCACTAAAGCCAGCAGTGTTCCCAAGCTTAAAGAATATTTACATCTCCAGTTGCCACAACTTGAATAAGCTCTTCTCATTGAGCATGGTCCGACATGGCCTCCAAAATTTGCAAGATATAAAGTTAAGTGACTGCGGCCAGTTGAAAGCAATCATAGCAAAGGAGGATGGAGAAAAAGAGGAGGTGGTTCCCTTGGAGAGTTTGTTTCCTCTATTAAGAACCCTCGTGATAAAGGACCTTCCTGAATTTTTGGGTTTTTGCAGTTGGGAGAGATTTCTTGGACCCAGTTCCTTGATAGATATGAGCATAAGAAACTGTCCAAAGCTGGGGAAACATCGTTCTCTGGAATCCTTGCAACAAAGGCAGATGCCTCTGGTACTTTTTGGAAACACATCGAACCTCTCACCTTATTTTCCAATGGTGTTAGGACCAGAATGTAATGTACAAGAACTACGGGTTGCTAATTTTAGTGAAATACGACATGTTTTCTGGTTGGAGAAAAGCGTTGCAGAAGTAGGCAGAATCACGTCCACATTCTCCCAATTGAAAGTTTTACATCTATTTCAACTACCAAAATTGGAAAGCATTTGCGTGGGTTCCCTACCTCTTGGCAGCTTCTTCCAAAATCTAAGGATGCTAAATCTTGTAGGTTGTAACAAATTGAGATACTTGTTACCTCTTGGTCTTGCCCAACAGTTGCGAAATCTGGATTGGTTGACTGTTGGGTCATGTGAGAGACTTAAGAAACTAATCTCATATGAGGAGGAGCCCGCAGGATGGACGATGAAAGAGGAGGTGCTTCCTCGGATGAACTATCTTGTCCTACTACACCTACCAGAGCTAACAAATCTCTACAGTGGGGAGAGTTTTCTTCAACTCCCATCATTGGAGTACATCCAAGTGGCTTACTGTAGCAAGCTAAAGCAGCTCTCGTTGGAACCCAATACCAGCCCCAGGCTTAGAGAGATATGTGGAGGAGAAAAATGGCTTCGAGGTTTGGAACAGGAGATGAATCAAGAGATGAAGAGCCATTTCAAGCCACTCTTCCGAGTGAGAGCAAGGTATGTAAGAATATTGGATTTGAGTATATTTTCATCATGTGTTTTATTACTTCATCTACAGTTTTGGAATATCAATTTTATCGATATGAGGTTTCTGTTATAGTGATTTTTTGGATGTCTTTCCTGTGATTAAAGTCGATACAAGGAAAGCAATTTGATGTTTCTTAATTTTCTTGAAATGTTTGTATTCATTTTGGGGTTTAAATTGATTAATACATTCATCAATATTTAATCATTGTTTATTTTGTGTATGTATTTGTCTTTTTTATTCAGTATGGAAGAAGCGTCGGAAACAGAAGAAGAAAATCAGGAATAAAGGAAAAGGTTACTCTTACTACTGCCAATTTGGAAAACCATAATAGGTGATGATCATGGCTTAATCCCTCTCTTTGTTAAAATCGTTAAATAATCGTTATTTACTCTTTCTTCAACTACACATTTCCATTTCTTGTGCAGGAAAAATGAAGAGGAAGATGAAAATGAATTGAGTATAAAATGATAATCAGCATGTAACAAAAAACGGAAGAAGAGCGGAGGACGATGATCAAAGCAGGTTGGGCTTTAGTACTCTCATGGACAGGCTTCGGAAAATAAAATAAAATAAAATAGAAAGGTTTCTAGACATTCATTCACCATTTGTCGACATTGATAGGAGTGAATATGGAGGGCAGAAATGTGCTCATATTTTAGGTTTTCTCGACTATGCCTTGTTTCAGACTTTTGTTGCTAAAATTTTAATATTGGGTTTGGAATGATGGATTTTTCTCAAATGCGCTTGATAATTATGTCTTGGAAATTCTGTGGCATTTTAGGATGCAGTTTGTGGGAATGTTGTGCTAATTGATGTTCTGGTGAATTATTTATTGAGAGGAAAAGGACCCACTCACGTTTTCTCATCCATGTATTTCATGGACGCCATTAAATTATTGAATAGAGTTTGTTGAAGTCTCTTAATGCACATGTAATAGTTCAATAGTTTATTCTTCCTTTTTTAATGGAATAATCAAGTCTTCTGTATACTATATATTGTATACATGTGCTATGTTGTATATGTCTTTGAATGTTTTAATAACAAATTAAAAAAATTATTTCAAAAAATACCCAACTTTGATGGGTCTAGTACTACGTTGGATAATCAAAAGAGACATGTTACCATTGATCGCCGATGTATTGCCTCATCATATGCCAAGTCGACAAACAAGTTAGAAGGTGTAACATCATCATAAATAGAGGCTCATTGTACTTAAATTATAACAAGGGTAGTTTAATTGTTATTGGGTTATACTTTTTTTCACTATTATAAATAGAGGCTCATTGTACTTAAATTATAACAAGTCAGTGAAGTATTTATTTTTTCTAAAAATTTTATAATTTAATTATCAAGTATTTACCCAAAATGATGATACTCACTCTGAAAGGAAGAGTACCTTGATACATAAGGTGTCCCTTTGTGGCTCACATGTTGTGAGTAGTCCATACTTGTAGACCAAACATGCTTACAGAAATCGGCTTAAGGGTCGAATGCATAGGTTGTATTTAGAGTGTATTCAATGGTGTCCATTTGTATTCAATGGCATCTGAGTCTAGAACTACTGAAAGAGCCATTGCATCTTCATATCTTAGTTTTTCATCTTACGACCATGTTCTTCAATAGAATGTTCATGTTCCTCGGCACAATATTGTACATTCCTCACTTGATCCTAATTTTAGGATAATGTCTCTTTAGTTTATCGCAATTCCTCCTCTGTATATGAAATCATTCGAAGAAAAAAGAAAAGAAGAAAAGAAGAAGAAAGAAAAAACAGGAGAAGAGAAAAAAGAGGAAAAGAAGGAAAAGAATGAAAAAGGAAAATAAAGAAAACGAGAAGAAGCGGAAAAGGAGAAGAAGGAAAAAGAAATGGAAATTAAGGAAAAGAAGGAAAAAAGGAAAAATATGAGAAGAAAAAAAGAAAAGGAAAAAATTGGAGGAGAAAAAAAGAAAAGGAAAAACAATGAACAATTAGATAGATTTTTTCAAATAGAATTACTGTGAGATAAAAATATCTAATTATTTCACATTAAAGAGTTTTTTTTAAAATAAATTAGGTAATACTAAATTAAAATAAAAAAAATTATTACTTTATTCGTTCATTAATTATTCTTGTAGCATACTTTCTAAGAAAAATCTCAACCATAGATCGATTATTTGAAGCCATTTCAAATAATTCAATCAAATCATTATCTTTCTCCACCTTTGAGGTAACAAAACCCCCGTAAAAAAATGGAATTTTGGCCTTAATAAACATTTGATGAGTATCACCATCCTACCCCGTGAATCTGTACATCATTACCAAGAACTCGCTAAACTTAGTCGAAACTGCAATCTTTTTCATTTGTGATTGACCTCCTTCATAACTATGAAAATATCCAGACTTCTCCTTCAATTTTCCATTGTATCGACAGAAGAACCCAACAATTGACGCCATATTATCTATAAAAACTACATACATTAGTAAGAGTTCATTTATGCACAAAATGATCTAAGTTTTAATTTTTATGATTAGTCCTAACAATGCAAAAACACACCTAAGTCCAAATTCACCAAACACCCCTGATAGAGCCCCATATGACTTCGCAGTCACTACGAACCGTACCTCGTTAGTGATGGGGGTCGGGTTTCATTGGCTAATGGACGCCCGTGCAAGCGACTCAGCCTAGTTTGAACCGGACTCAACCCACTTTCCATTACCCAACCTACTCTTAATCAGAATTTGTACCCATCCTAGTAACTAGGGCAAACATAAAAAAACAAAAAAAAAACAAAAAAAACCATGTGGTGGATATTTATAACACCCAAAGCTCCTCACCACATGGAATGATCATTCCATGACACTTCAAATTTATTTAACAACAACTAGCAACTAAAATTCCTGCAAATCTTATCTCAATAGAGTAAAATGCAACTGCATAAATTAGAAAATTAAACAAAATTAACTAAATTAAACCAGCAACTTCAGAAAATACAACATTCAATGGCATAGGAATCCATAAACTAAAATACAGCAAATTATACAGAAAATCCATAAACTAAAATTAAACTTTACTATAATTTTAAGTTATATGCAATTGACAAAAATTTCATTAACATAAATCAGAAATTAAACAGTAAATCACAAAAAAATAAATACATTAAGTAAACACCTAAATTCAAATCAACATTATAATTAGACACTGTAATTAGATTTAATTAACAAACGCCCTAAAAAATCATTTTGCTAAATCGGCTTCTGAAATTCAAATTCGGGTTTGGAGGGTGAGTAGGGCTTCGGTTTTGAGAGAAGGGGCGGCGAGAGAGTGAAATAATAGGGTATTAAGAGAGGGGGCGCTGAGGGGAAATTATAGGGTTCGGTTTTGAGAGAGGGGGCGACAAAGAGATGAAATGATAGTTTTCGGTTTTGAGAGAGGGGGCGACGAAGAGATGAAATGATAGTTTTCGGTTTTGAGAAAGGGGCGGCGGGAGGATGAACAGAGGGGAACGGAGAAGAAGAATGAGAGATGAGGCTGAGACGAAGTCTAGGTTGAGGTGAAAGAGAGAGCGGTTGAGAGGGGGGCGTCGAGGGCGAAGCCGAGGCCGAGCAGCGGCAGCAGGGGAGTGGTCGAGGCCGATCGGCGGCAGCGGGGAGCGGCGAGAGGAGAGGGGCCAAGACGAGAGGCGAGGAGAAAGATCGAGGATGAGATTAGAACGAAACACATAAGTGAGGGCTGACATGGCGGGCGCTTACGTAGCCCTAGATGACAGGGCAAAAGACAGTAATATATAATGATGTGGCAGATTACATGGCAGCTAATGTGTCGAGATTATAACCTGGCAACTTATGTTTTAATCTACTCACGTTACACTGATGATGTGGCAACACGTAAGCAGTCAAAGCTTACGTGTTGTATTTAACTGTCTACATGTACAGTGGTCCGGTCAAAGTTCGGTATTTTTGCAAATGAGTTAATACGTGTTGTCTTTATTTGTCTACATTTAAAATTCTCTTGTTTGATTTAATCTGGCTCATCTCCTTCGTTCGCCGAGTTAATGGTAGTTCAGCGAGTCTAGTCTGTTTCTAGCATATCTTCAAATTCTTTTTTTCGCTTGCTCCGTTGTAGAAACATTAGGGAAGCTGAGAGAGAGAGGGCCCTTTTTGAATTTAATCTGTCGAGTTAACTACATATCAAGCAACGAAGCTATGAATCAGTGAATTATCTACCCGGACAAGGTTAACTCAGTACCAGCGAGTCAACTCAAACCTAAGTCACTTGTTTTTTGCTTTGATTATATGGGTCCAAGTCCGGAGTTCTATACCGATTTCTTTCGAGACTCGGCTTGGTTCTTTTTAGGATTTTCATTGTTTGGTACGTGTTATTTGGGTCCAAGCCCAAATGGGAGGAAGTGAAATCAAAGTCCTTTGATGTACGTTTTCTCGAGACTATAAAAATATACTTATAAAGTTACGGGATTCTTACCTAACAGTTTTGCCTTTTAATCTTTTAGAACAAACAAGTAAAAAAGAAACAATTAAATTATCGAAAGAGAGAACCGTCGTCTTTTTCCGCGGAACTTCCCGATGCGCTGTGCGCCGCCCGACGAAAGCTCCTCTAAATTATTTAGACGAAGGGACCACTCACTTTTCTCGTCTCTGTATTTCCATGGACGCCCATTCAATTATTAAGAGAGAGGAAGACACAAACCTAGCCCACTGACTTTTCTTGTCCATGTATTTCATAGACACCATTAAATTATTGTAAGAGAGAGAGAGAGAGTCACTAGTCATTGTTCTGTTTGACTCTAAACATGTGGAAAGAAACCCACTGACTTTTCTCCTCTCTCAATTATTGAGACACTCACTTTTCTCGTCTCTGTTTTTCCGTGGACGCCATTCAATTATTAAGAGAGAGAGGAACTCACTTTTCTCTTGTGGATGTTTGATTCCTCTACAAATAGAGAGAGAAAGACACTTTCCCGAGCCGACCCAAATCTGACGCAGGCCAATAATGGATCATGAGAGAAACGTAAAGGTAAAGGAAGCAGATGCTTTTTTGTTTTTTGTTTTTTTGTAATCTTTGGTGGCCGACAATATTTCTTCAAATGGGGCATCCAAAAGCGTGGATGATCGTAAAGGCCCGACTGAGTATGAGCATGATCTCAGGTTATTATTCGCTAAAAGAGACTAACCAGTAGATCCTTAGAAGAGAGAACAAAGACTGCATTTGCATTCTTACCAGACCTTTCTCTCTACTAAATACTTTCCCACCTCTATTTTTCTCCTCAAAAATCGGTGTTCCTTGTCATCTCATCCTGCATCGTTTGAATTTCTTCTGCTATTCGTGCTCTTCCTTATCATCCTCAATCCACCAGTTCCCACTTATTCTATTTTATACTAGAGAGTAGCTATATTTAAAGTATAATACTAGGAACATTTTTACGACCTAAATCAATTAAAATACATAAAACTTTTTCAATTATTAAGAGAGAGAGAGAGGAACCCATTCACTTTTCTCCTCACTTTTCTCCTCACAACAAGGAATAGACGTGTATGTCGTCAAATGGGCACTGATGTAGAGTTCGAAATGAAGCCTTTGTCGGAGCGGGATTCATGGGTCCTCTTTGAATCAAAAATAGGAGATGTGATTTCAAAAAATCCTAAATTGAGACCTATTGGAAAGGATATTGTAATGGAGTGCAAAGGCTCACCACTAGCAATTGTTACACTTGGATCAACATTAACAAAACAGGAGGATCAAGATGTGTGGCAAGATGTGCTAAACAGATTAAGAAGCGCAGATCCAACTGAGTTAGACAGTATTATGTCCGGTGTGATTTCAGCCATTAAAGTCAGTTATGATTATCTACGTGATGAAGGAATGAAGTTTTGTTTCTTATTTTGTTCCCTTTTCCCAGAGGACGATAATATCAGCCTAGAGGATTTAAGAGTTTTTGGCATCGGAGAAGGTTTTCTACGCAGTGAAGGAGATTTGCTTCAGGCGGAAGTAAAATTAAGGTCGTACATTAGAAGCCTCAAGGATTGTGGCCTATTGTTAGATGGTGATGACATTAACCATGTGAAAATGCACGATGTGGTGCGGGACACAGCCCGCTATATTGCTTCAGAAAAAGGACATGGATTCATCGAAAAAACAAGAAAGGGCTTAAGAGATTGGCCAGAGCTAGAAAATGAAGAGCATTGCAAACAATTGTCTTTAATGCAAAATCGTAATATTGTGGCATTGCCAGACTCACCCAAGTTTCCACAACTCCGCACTTTATTCCTTACAGGCTGTTATGGAATAGAGCACATTCCAGACAATTTCTTCCTAGGAATGTCTACACTTGTAAATTTAGATCTTTACAACACTCTTATGGTAACGTTGCCACAATCAATTTCATCTCTAACAAGCCTAAGAACTCTAAGACTACCTAATCTTCATACATTGGATGTGTCCTCTCTTAGGATGTTGAAGAACCTTGAGATACTTATCAGCACGAATACGGTTACTGCTCTAGTAGAATTAGCAGAACTGACAAATTTGAAGGTTTTAGATCTACGATGTATGGATTTGGAATCGATACCGGCAAATGTCTTAAGTAAGCTACATCGCCTTGAAGAGTTATACTTGGACACTATGGCACATTGTCACGGAAAAAGGAATGACGGCACTGCTAGTTTGATTGAGCTAGCTTCCTTGAACTGCTTAACCGTACTGGAAGTGAATGTAAGTGAAGAAGAACTTTTGTGTCAAAACATCTCCAATCGGTTGAGTCAGTTGAAAGAATTCAAAATTATTTTTGGTGATCATATTCTAAGAGGTTATTTCAAATATGACAACATTTTAGGCCTCGGTAAGCTACCATACCTAGTGCCAGAGTGGGTCATTTGTTTGATTCAAAAAGTTGAGTGCCTTCAATTGGAGTGGAGACCTGATTTGAAGAATGTTTTACAGTTGGACACTGTGAGTACATTGAAACACTTGAGAATCTCAAATTGTTCGGTTATACAACATATTGCAAACACAGAAGAAGCTCCACTTTCAGACTATGCCTTGGGAAGATTGGAAGTGCTACGACTTGTTAAGTTACCCAGTTTGGAAAAGATTTGCCAAGGGCCGCTACCAGAGAGGTTTGTCATGAACCTCAGGGTTCTAGATATCAAGGATTGTGGTAAACTTTTAAACGCCCTTCCCCATGATCATTTGCAAGCATTACAGTCATTGGAGGAATTGTATCTTCAAAATTGTGATGCAATGATGCATGTTGCCAGCACAACTGAAGAGCCAAGTAGATTAGAAAGAAATGCTCTGGAGCATCTCGTTCGGTTGTTGCTTGAGGATATGCCTAATTTGCAAAGAATATGTGATGGGCCAGTTCCAGAAGGATTTATGAAGAAATTAAAACGGCTATGCCTCAAAAGGTGTGGGAAGTTAACAATTGACTTTTTTCGTGACCTAGTGCATTGCATAGAGACCATAGAGCTGATTGAACTAAAGGGAATTTATGCAGTGGATAAAATATTTGACTTTTCTTCATATCTGACTTTGCCAAATCCATTGGAAAGATTGAAATCTTTATCACTTACCAATGTTAAAACTTTGACAGTGGTGTTCGAAGGTCCACGACCAACTCATTTCCTTCCCAATTTGGAGTCCTTCACCATTGAAAATTGTCCTGAACTAGTAAGCATATGGTCTTTTGATAATAATGTACCATCGGAAAGGTGTCATGAAGTTGGCGACCTATGCCAGTTGTCAAATGTGGTGAGCAACTCTGATGGGCAGGTACACTTGCACCATTCATTGACTCCTAAGTTGGCACTAAGGCCAGCAGTGCTCCCAAACTTAGAGAATATTTCCATCTCCGGTTGCCACAACTTGAATAAGCTCTTCTCATTGAGCATGGTCCGACATGGCCTCCAAAATTTGAAAAATATAGAGTTAATTGATTGCGGCCAGTTGAAAGCAATCATTGAAAAGGAGGATGGAGAAAAAGAGGAGGTGGTTCCCTTGGAGAGCTTGTTTCCTCTATTAAGAATCCTCAAGATAAAGGACCTTCCTGAATTTTTGGGTTTTTGCAATTGGGATAGATTTCTTGGACCCAGTTCCTTGATATTGATGAGGATAAGAAACTGTCCAAAGCTGGGGAAACATCGTTCTCTGGAATCCTTGCAACAAAGGCAGATGCCTCTGGTACTTTTTGGAAACACATCGAACCTCTCACCTTATTTTCCAATGGTGTTAGTACCAGAATGTAATGTACAAAGCCTAAGGGTTGCTGATTTTAGTGAAATACGACATGTTTTTTGGTTGGAGAAAAGCGTTGCAGAAGCAGGCAGAATCACGTCCACATTCTCCAAGTTGGAAGATTTACATCTAAAAAAGCTACCAAAATTGGAAAGCATTTGCGTGGGTTCCCAACCTATTGGCAGCTTCTTCCAAAATCTAAGGGATCTATATGTTATTGATTGTAACAATTTGAGATACCTGTTACCTCTTGGTCTTGCCCAACAGTTGCGAAATCTGGAAACGTTGAAGGTTTAGTCATGTGAGAGCCTTGAGAAACTAATCTCATATGAGGAGGAGCCCGCAGGATGGACGATGAAAGAGGAGGTGCTTCCTCGGTTGAGATATCTAGATGTTTTTGATTGTAATAATTTGAGATACCTGTTACCTCTTGGTCTTGCCCAACAGTTGCGAAATCTGGAATCGTTGGAAGTTAAGTCTTGTGAGAGACTTGAGAAACTAATCTCATATAAGGAGGAGCCCGCAGGATGGACGATGAAAGAGGAGGTGCTTCCTCGGTTGAGAAATCTAACTGTTGTAGGTTGTAACAATTTGAGATACCTGTTACCTCTTGGTCTTGCCCAACAGTTGCGAAATCTGGAATGGTTGGAAGTTGTGTCATGTGAGAGACTTGAGAAACTAATCTCATATGAGGAGGAGCCCGCAGGATGGACGATGAAAGAGGAGGTGCTTCCTCGGTTGAGATTACTATTCCTACGACACCTACCAGAGTTGACGAGTCTCTACAGTGGGGAGAGTTTTCTTGTACTCCCATCATTGGAGCGCATCGAAGTGGCTTATTGTAGCAAGCTAAAGCAGCTCTCGTTGGAACCCAATAGCAGCCCCAAGCTTAATGAGATATGTGGAGGAGAAAAATGGCTTCGAGGTTTGGAACAGGAGATGAAACAGGAGATGAAGAGCCATTTCAAGCCACTCTTCCGAGTGGGAGCAAGGTATGTAAGAATATTGGATTTGAGTATATTTTCATCATGTGTTTTATTACTTCATCTACAGTTTTGGAATATCAATTTTATCGATATGAGGTTTCTGTTAGAGTGATTTTTTGGAAGTCTTTCCTGTGATTGGAGTCGATACAAAGAAAGCAATTTGATGTTTCTTAATTTTCTTGATCATATTTGATGACGTATGGACAGAACTGGAGGTTGTCAAACTGGGCATCCCAAGTAAAAATGAGCACAGATGTTGTAAAATCATTCTCACAACAAGGAATAGACGTGTATGTCATCAAATGGACACTGATGTAGAGTTTGAAATGAAGCCTTTGTCGGAGCTGGATTCATGGGTCCTCTTTGAATCAAAAATAGGAGATGTGATTTCAAAAAATCCTAAATTACGACTTATTGGAGAGGATATTGTAATGGAGTGCAAAGGCTCACCACTAGCAATTGTTACACTTGGATCAACATTAACAAAACAGGAGGAGCAATATGTGTGGAAAGATGTGTTAAGGAGATTAAGAAGCTCAGATCCAACTAAGCTAGACGGTATTATGTCCAATGTGTTTTCAGCCATTAAAGTCAGTTATGATTATCTAGGTGATAAAGGAATGAAGTTTTGTTTCTTATTTTGTTCCCTATTCCCAGAGGACCATAATATTGACCTGCAGGATTTAAGAGTTTTTGGCATCGGAGAAGGTTTTCTACGCGGTGAAGGAGATTTGCTTCAGGCGAAAGTAAAATTAAGGTCGTACATTAAAAGCCTCAAGGATTGTGGCCTATTGTTAGATGGCGATTACAGTAACCATGTGAAAATGCACGATGTGGTGCGGGACACAGCCCGCTATATTGCTTCAGAAAAAGGACATGGATTCATCGAAAAAACAAGAAAGGGTTTAACAGATTGGCCAAAGCTAGAAAATGAAGAGCATTGCAAACAATTGTCTTTAATAGAAAATGACGAAATTGCAGCATTGCCAGACTCACCCAAGTTTCCACAACTCCGCACTTTATTCCTTACAGGCTGTTTTGGAATAAAGCACATTCCAGACAATTTCTTCCTAGGAATGTCTACACTTGTAAATTTAGATCTTTACAGGACTCGTTTGGTAATGTTGCCACAATCAATTTCATCTCTAACAAGCCTAAGAACTCTAAGACTACCTAATCTTCATACATTGGATGTGTCCTCTCTTAGGATGTTGAAGAACCTTGAGATACTTATCAGCAGGAATATGGTTACTGCTCCAGTAGAATTAGCAGAACTGACAAATTTGAAGGTTTTAGATCTACGATGTATGTATTTGGAATCGATACCGGCAAATGTCTTAAGTAAGCTACATCGCCTTGAAGAGTTATACTTGGACACTATGGCACATTGTCACGGAAAAAGGAATGACGGCACTGCTAGTTTGATTGAGCTAGCTTCCTTGAACTGCTTAACCGTACTGAAAGTGAATGTAAGTGAAGAAGAACTTTTGTGTCAAAACATCTCCAATCGGTTGAGTCAGTTGAAAGAATTCAAAATTATTTTTGGTGATCATATTCTAAGAGGTTATTTCAAATATGACAACATTTTAGGCCTCGGTAAGCTACCATACCTAGTGCCAGAGTGGGTCATTTGTTTGATTCAAAAAGTTGAGTGCCTTCAATTGAAGTGGAGACCTGATTTGAAGAATGTTTTACAGTTGGACACTGTGAGTACATTGAAACACTTGAGAATCTCAAATTGTTCGGTTATACAACATATTGCAAACACAGAAGAAGCTCCACTTTCAGACTATGCCTTGGGAAGATTGGAAGTGCTACGACTTGTTAAGTTACCCAGTTTGGAAAAGATTTGCCAAGGGCCGCTACCAGAGAGGTTTCTCATGAACCTCAGGGTTCTAGATATCAAGGATTGTGGTAAACTTTTAAACGCCCTTCCCCATGATCATTTGCAAGCATTACAGTCATTGGAGGAATTGTATCTTCAAAATTGTGATGCAATGACGCATGTTGCCAGCACAACTGAAGAGCCAAGTAGATTAGAAAGAAATGCTCTGGAGCATCTTGTTGAGTTGTCGATTGAGGATATGCCTAATTTGCAAAGAATATGTGATGGGCCAGTTCCAGAAGGATTTATGAAGAAATTAAAACGGCTATGCCTCACCAGGTGTGGGAAGTTAACAATTGACTTTTCTCGTGACCTAGTGCATTGCATAGACACCATAGAGCTGATTGAACTAGAGGAAATTTATGCAGTGGATAAAATATTTGACTTTTCTTCATATCTGACTTTGCCAAATCCATTGGAAAGATTGAAATCTTTATCACTTACCAATGTTAAAACTTTGACAGTGGTGTTCGAAGGTCCACGACCAACTCATTTCCTTCCCAATTTGGAGTCCTTCACCATTAAAAATTGTCCTGAACTAGTAAGCATATGGTCTTTTGATAATAATGTACCATCGGAAAGGTGTCATGAAGTTGGCGACCTATGCCAGTTGTCAAATGTGGTGAGCAACTCTGATGGGCAGGTACACTTGCACCATTCATTGACTCCTAAGTTGGCACTAAGGCCAGCAGTGCTCCCAAACTTAGAGAATATTTCCATCTCCGGTTGCCACAACTTGAATAAGCTCTTCTCATTGAGCATGGTCCGACATGGCCTCCAAAATTTGAAAAATATAGAGTTAATTGATTGCGGCCAGTTGAAAGCAATCATTGCAAAGGAGGATGGAGAAAAAGAGGAGGTGGTTCCCTTGGAGAGCTTGTTTCCTCTATTAAGAATCCTCAAGATAAAGGACCTTCCTGAATTTTTGGGTTTTTGCAATTGGGATAGATTTCTTGGACCCAGTTCCTTGATATTGATGAGCATAAGAAACTGTCCAAAGCTGGGGAAACATCGTTCTCTGGAATCCTTGCAACAAAGGCAGATGCCTCTGGTACTTTTTGGAAACACATCGAACCTCTCACCTTATTTTCCAATGGTGTTAGGACCAGAATGTAATGTACAAGAACTACGGGTTGCTAATTTTAGTGAAATACGACATGTTTTCTGGTTGGAGAAAAGCGTTGCAGAAGTAGGCAGAATCACGTCCACATTCTCCCAATTGAAAGTTTTACATCTATTTCAACTACCAAAATTGGAAAGCATTTGCGTGGGTTCCCTACCTCTTGGCAGCTTCTTCCAAAATCTAAGGATGCTAAATCTTGTAGGTTGTAACAAATTGAGATACTTGTTACCTCTTGGTCTTGCCCAACAGTTGCGAAATCTGGATTGGTTGACTGTTGGGTCATGTGAGAGACTTAAGAAACTAATCTCATATGAGGAGGAGCCCGCAGGATGGACGATGAAAGAGGAGGTGCTTCCTCGGATGAACTATCTTGTCCTACTACACCTACCAGAGCTAACAAATCTCTACAGTGGGGAGAGTTTTCTTCAACTCCCATCATTGGAGTACATCCAAGTGGCTTACTGTAGCAAGCTAAAGCAGCTCTCGTTGGAACCCAATACCAGCCCCAGGCTTAGAGAGATATGTGGAGGAGAAAAATGGCTTCGAGGTTTGGAACAGGAGATGAATCAAGAGATGAAGAGCCATTTCAAGCCACTCTTCCGAGTGAGAGCAAGGTATGTAAGAATATTGGATTTGAGTATATTTTCATCATGTGTTTTATTACTTCATCTACAGTTTTGGAATATCAATTTTATCGATATGAGGTTTCTGTTATAGTGATTTTTTGGATGTCTTTCCTGTGATTAAAGTCGATACAAGGAAAGCAATTTGATGTTTCTTAATTTTCTTGAAATGTTTGTATTCATTTTGGGGTTTAAATTGATTAATACATTCATCAATATTTAATCATTGTTTATTTTGTGTATGTATTTGTCTTTTTTATTCAGTATGGAAGAAGCGTCGGAAACAGAAGAAGAAAATCAGGAATAAAGGAAAAGGTTACTCTTACTACTGCCAATTTGGAAAACCATAATAGGTGATGATCATGGCTTAATCCCTCTCTTTGTTAAAATCGTTAAATAATCGTTATTTACTCTTTCTTCAACTACACATTTCCATTTCTTGTGCAGGAAAAATGAAGAGGAAGATGAAAATGAATTGAGTATAAAATGATAATCAGCATGTAACAAAAAACGGAAGAAGAGCGGAGGACGATGATCAAAGCAGGTTGGGCTTTAGTACTCTCATGGACAGGCTTCGGAAAATAAAATAAAATAAAATAGAAAGGTTTCTAGACATTCATTCACCATTTGTCGACATTGATAGGAGTGAATATGGAGGGCAGAAATGTGCTCATATTTTAGGTTTTCTCGACTATGCCTTGTTTCAGACTTTTGTTGCTAAAATTTTAATATTGGGTTTGGAATGATGGATTTTTCTCAAATGCGCTTGATAATTATGTCTTGGAAATTCTGTGGCATTTTAGGATGCAGTTTGTGGGAATGTTGTGCTAATTGATGTTCTGGTGAATTATTTATTGAGAGGAAAAGGACCCACTCACGTTTTCTCATCCATGTATTTCATGGACGCCATTAAATTATTGAATAGAGTTTGTTGAAGTCTCTTAATGCACATGTAATAGTTCAATAGTTTATTCTTCCTTTTTTCAATATATAGTATACATGGGATTTGGCCTTATTTCGCTTTCCCAAAGCAGACAGTCACATCTCACCTGTTGGGAAGGCGATTGTAATCTTTTTCTTTGTACGGGTAGGATTCACCCTTCTTGCGGGACCCACCAGATCGTTGATTCCTATGGAAGTTCCGCCTATGCTGATTCCAAGAATCTTAAAAGTACATAATGAACCGAGGAAACCCTAGTCCCACAATCTTGGACCGGGAATTAATTGATACCCGGGTCCGGTCTATTATTTTGAAGTTCAGTTCTCAAACAAGCCTAAGAAATTTTTGTGGTTGGAAGTCCATGACGGAGGAACTTATTGTCATATTTATGTTACTTCCCCATTAATATCATATGTTACTCTACCACTTGAGAGTTACCACTTGAGAGTCGTTGTCCTATGGAGTGACACGGTGGTGGAGGAGGACACTTCAGAGAAATATCTTAGCGGCTAGGAGGGATTTACTCTCACTAATATTATACCAGCTGGGCCTCATGAACGAGAGCACCAACTTGAGGGGGAGTGTTGGAAGATGAAAACTTATTATACAAGTAATAGACTGGATCTGACCAGAAGAACTCCTCATCCCGTGCGTCGCATAGCTGAGAAAAAGACGACTTGATTCACTCTCGTAAGAACCGCTCCCGTATTCCATCTTTCCCCTGCACTTGTTCTTCTTTGCAGCTTTGAGTTTTCACTTATTAAGAAGAACGAACCGAAGCTCCGATGCAGTTGTTCTGATTCTGATCGATCGATATCCTCTTTCGGTGGTGGACAGATTCCGTTCTTGGCCGTGGATTCCAAGGTTTTCAAAGGAGAGCCCGGTAAATGAAAACGTGCCTTATAAGATAATTGTGGGTTTCAAATAAAAATATTTTTTATTAAAGAATAAGAAATAGTTATACGGATTTATCATTATTAAATATAAAATCCGTAAATTGACAAAAAAATAAAACGTTATGAATAAGCACAACCAAGCCGGAACCGAATTTGACAACCGGCCCATTAATTTAACGAGTGGCACGAGATTTGGAGGATTTGGGAGAGTCAAGATCGAAGCGCCGAGCGAAGCGAGGTAGAAAAAATTCTTCCTCCCCTCGTCACCGACGAGCCCCTTCGGCCGTTGTTGTGGCTGCCTTGTCATCGTCGACAGCTGCCTTGCCGAACGCCTTCTGCCTTTCCCTCGCCACCAATTCTGTGGCCGCCGCTCGATTTCTTCCCCTTCGTCTACCTTTAGCTTTGTTTCTGTCACCACCGTCTCCATCGTAACATATTATCCCCGACGAAAGTTCCTCGGCGGAAAACCAAAACCAATACCTAAGTTATGGTGAGAAATAATTTCTCTCCACCCTCCCATCACGAAGATAATTTCGCACGTACGAGATCATAAAGTTTGAATCTTCATTCTATGAATGACAATGGTTTCAGAAGGACAAGGTCAGTAAAATGAAAAGAAATTTTGAGAAGTATGGGGGTGAATGCAACTTGTTAATGGTTGTTGCTTCAATTTTGGATCCATGGGTCAAATTAAGGTTGATCAAAATATGTTTTCCAGAGACAAAATGTGTTTATCAAAGATATATTCTGAAAATGGAAGTTACATTGAATGCAAACTTAGTTCATAAACTTTATTTAAGAGTCCATGTAGGCTATGCAACATCCATCATATCCAACTCACCACAAGTCTAAAGGAATCTTAATAATTCAAGATTTCAAGAAAAGTTTCTTGTCAATTTGGAAAATAATATTTTAAAAAGTTTGTTATCACTTAGGAAGAAAATATATTCCTTTGAAAAGTTTGTTGTTCACATGTATAATTAATTAAGGTGTCTGTGTAACTATATAAAAGGATTCAATGAAAATAAAACATCATCAAGAGTTCAAAAAATAATTTACATGTTTTGCACTCTTTGTATTCACTACATGAGGTGCCTCTCACCTCTTCCCATCCCTTGCAGACTGGTCCCTTAAGTGGTATCAAAGCCCGACATCATGTTTTAAGGCTTTGATGACGAAGAAGATTACAAATAATCCGAAAACAACTTGAGGTAGTCCAAATGTGAAGGGGAACTTCTCAGCTAGGTAATAGACCATCAAGAAATGGATGATATCATTATGTTCCACATACAATAATACCCAAATATGTATTGCAGAGAATTGTTCAACGAGTTGCTTTGGTATGACATATGGAAAGAAAGGTTGTGTAGAGATTTCCAGAGAATCAATTTGATTGAAGGGGATTGCATCAGGGTCTATCATGATGAAGTTGAATGTGAAATGAAATCTGATACCCAACAAACAAGTTTTTTCCACAAGTTCTAGAAACCCAAGAAACAATGAAAACTTGTCAATAACGCTAGAAGAGTCCATGTGGGCTATGTGACATCCATCATCTCCAACTCTCTAGGAGTCTAAAGGAACCTTAATAATGCAATATTTCACAAAAATCGGTTTGTCCTATTAGAAAGGAAAATTAGTGTAGTAATATTTTTAAACAAATTGTCATATAGTAAGGGAATATATTTCTTTTAAGAGTTTGTTATCCATACGTAATTATTCAAGGCATCTATGTAACTATATAAATGGAAGCAAAACATCATAGAGAATTCAAAAAACATATTGCATGTTTTGCATTCTTTGCATTCACTACACAAGATGACTTTCTTCTCTTCCATGCTTTTGCAAACAAATCCCTTAACTAGTAACAAAGCCAAGGTAACATACTTCAAGAAGCTTAATGTTGTTGGTTAGCATGATGTTTGAAGTGGATAAAATTGATGAAAATTGGGAACTAATCGAAAGTGAGGAACAACAACAAGACTTAGTGGCTAAAGATGAAAATTTTGAACTAGAATCATAGTCTTCGGGGTTTAAAGAAGCAAGTTGAAATAAAAGTTTTTTTGACTTCAAACAATTTAGACGAAGAAAAAGACACGTTGAGTGCCAAATCATCATTAGAAGACGAAAATTCATCGTTTCTTTACAATAAAGTATTATCTGATTCAAGTGATAGTAATGATGAATGCAATATTGAGCATTGAGAAAAGTTAGTATTCTCTTAAGATGAAGTAAAATCAAAAGTCCTTTAATGTACGCTTTCCTAGAGACTACAAAAAGATACCTCTAAAGTTAAACAATTTTTTCCTAAAAAAATTGTATCTTTAAAATTTGTCTTCTAATCTTTTAGAACAAACTTCTTCTAGTCTCTTAATATGGCTACATCAAATTCAAAAATATTATTGTTAGAATATGGGCCCAAGCCTACACGATCAAAGAAGACCCACACATCCAAGAAATGTGGAAGATGGGCTCAAACCTATAACACTAATGAAGGCCCACATCTCCAAGAGATATGGAAGATGGACTCAAGCCCATAGAGCAATGAGAAGGCCATAGGCCCACAAGTGATGGCATGATAGTAAACAAAGTCATCTCATAAAAATGGTATTGATGTAATTACTTTAAGTTTTAGGGATATTATAATAATATTATAATCTTATTCATCTGTAAATTGAGCCTCAGGGGGAGGGTTAGTACACGAGTCTATAACCTCTTTCTTCCTCCAATTTTTCCCCCAATATTTCGTGTCTCCTTTTCTCCATGAGCTAATCCATGGAGTCCTAAAAAATCAAGATGGTATCAGAGCACTGATTTTCAGGACTCACAACTATGGTTTTTTAGAATTTCAAACTTGCTATTGCTTGGTGGATGATCGATTTGCTGATGGTATCTTGTTGGTTTACAACGTTGGTTTATTAGTTGCCTTCGATGGTTGCTACCTTGCTGCTGATGGTATCTTGTCTTTGACGGTTCTTTGCTATTGTTGCTGCTGAGTTGAAACAATTGTGCGTCTATCTATTTCGAGTTTATTGCTATCAACTTGGAACTATTGAAACTCTTTTATTTGAATTGATGCTTATGGCTAGAGAAGTTGAACTCGGATTCTTCTAATGTTATGCTCGGGACTAGAAATTGCTCTTTGGTGGATGAAACTTGTTGTGTATAGCACTGGTCCTCTCTTGGTACCGTCTGTGGTTGTTTCGTTTAGCCTATAACATTGTTGTAAACACATCTGCCTTGTTGGTGATTTGAGGCTTCGGGCAGAAAACTAAGTATGTTGACTCGAACTTGATACTACTTGAGTATTCGTGATACTATTTGATACAAAATCCTATAACCTTGTTGGCATCTTTCTTATTTCTGGAAGTTTTGCTCTGCTCAAATTCATCATGTTGGCTTCTTGAAAGATTGCCTTTTGAACCGAATATTTACAGCTATAAATTGCAAGCCAGATTGGTTTTTCCATTTCTGTTTCTCGTAATTTGCTGTTGCGTTGTCTGATTTCGTTCTCTGGCTTGCTGTTATTAATCTGAGCTTATTCATCTCGTTTACTACCCGTCTATACCGATATTCTGCTACTACCAGTTACCGGCTGTTAGGATGTCTACCAAAATAACAGTTTGAAAAAACTTATTTATGAAAACAATGACAGCATCAACTTATTTGTAAAAATACCGAACTTTGACCGGTCCACTGTACATGTGGATAGTCAAAGACAACACGTAAGCTTTGACTGCTTATGTGTCACCACGTCATCAGTGTGATACGCTAGATGAACACATCGGCTGACACGTCATCTGCCATGTCAGTTGCCATGTCATGATTAAATTTTGAATAAATTTTAAAAAATAAAAAAATCAAATACATTTTTTTTACCTTATATCTAAAATAATAAATTATTTAAAAATTTAAAGAACAATTAAAATTTTAACCTTATTTTAAACCATTTAATATCAATTAAAATATTTACACTTTTCATTACTTTATATTTTTAAAAATAAAATAAAATAAGTAAAATAATTAGATTTAAAATATTAAAAAAATTAAAATATTTATAAATAGAAAAAATCTTACTCAGTAAGTCTTACCCACATATTATCAATAATGAAAGGTATTAATTAGAATAGAAGAAGATTTTTAATAAATTTTAATTTTATTATAATTACATGGTAGCTGATGAGGCATGACAGTGACGTATCCAATGACATATCAGTAACTTGGTATTTGACGGTGATGTGGTAGCTTCTAATTTTGTATGCCGACGTAGCGGATGGTGTGGTACCACATCGACGCTAAATGCTCACCAATTACGTTTTAACTAGTGGAAGAGTGGACCAATCAACAAGTAAAAAACAGAGAGGTGCAGTATCATCATTACCTGCGTCACCAATTAAATTATTGAAAGAGAGAGAACCGTCGTCTTTTTCCGCGGAACTCCCCGATGCGCTGTTCGCCGACCGACGAAAGCTCCCCTAAATTATTGAGACGAAGGGACCACTCACTTTTCTCGTCTCCGTATTTCCATGGACGCCCATTCAATTATTAAGAGAGAGGAAGACACCATCCCTATCCCACTGACTTTTCTTGTCCATGTGTTTCATAGACACCATTAAATTATTGTAAGAGGGAGAGAGAGATAGAGTCACTAGTCATTGTTCTGTTTGACTCTAAACATGTGGAAAGAAACCCACTGAATTTTTTCCTCTCTGAATTATTGAGACACTCACTTTTCTCACTTTTCTCGTCTCTGTTTCTCCGTGGACGCCATTCAATTATTAAGAGAGAGAGGAACTCACTTTTCTCTTGTGGATGTTTTGATTCCACTACAAATAGAGAGAGGAAGAGGTGTTAAGCATTTTATCATCCTGACACTTTCTCGACCCGACCCAAATGGATCATGAGAGAAACGTAAAGGTGAAGGAAGCAGATTCTTTTTTTTTTTTTTTTGTTTTTTTATCTTTGGTGGCCGACAATATTTCTTCAAACGGGGCATCCAAAAGCGTGGATGATAGTAAAGGCCGACTGAGTATGAGCATGATCCACGCTTTTGGATGATAGTCGGTCTTTACTTATCATCCACTCTTTTGAATGCCCCATTTGAAGAAATATTGTCGGCCACCAAAGATTAAAAAAACAAAAGCATCTGCTTCCTTGACATTTACGTTTCTCTCATGATCCATTATTTACGTTTCTCTCATGATCTCTCATGATCCATTATTTACGTTTCTCTCGTGATCCATTATTGGCCTGCGTCAGATTTGGGTCGGGTCGGGAAAGTGTCTTCCTCTCTCTATTTGTAGTGGAATCAAAACATCCACAAGAGAAAAGTGAGTTCCTCTCTCTCTTAATAATTGAATGGCGTCCACGGAAAAACAGAGACGAGAAAAGTGATTGTCTCAATAATTTAGAGGTTTCGTTCATGATCTCCCTCTTTCAATAATTTAGACGTTTCTATTTTTCGGGGATGCTGATGGGTCAGGGTGGGGTTTTACTTTTTGGGTTTTCTTCCAGTTTCAGGGTCAAGGTTCAGGATAATTTCAATATCTTAAGTATTCTATTTTTTAGTAGAGAGTGGCTAAGATTTAAAGAATAATAGAAGGAGAAATTTTACAACCCTAAATCAATCAAAATTCTAACTTTTTTTTTTCTTTTTGTTGCCAATAACAGATCCTTTAAATTATTGAGACGAAGGGATCCACTCACTTTTCTGTTTTTCTGTTTTTCCATGGACGCCATTCAATTATTAAGAGAGAGAGAGAGAGAGAGAGGAAGTCACTTGTCTCTTGTGGATGTTTGATTCCACTACCTTTAAGAATTGGATTCAACCATCAGATTCTTTTTTTTTATCTTTGGTGGCCGACAATCTTTCTTCAAATGGGGCATCCAAAAGAGTGATGATTCCATAGAAGAGAACAAAGACTGCATTTGCATTCTTACAAGGCCCTTATCTCTAGTAAATACTTTCCCACCTCTATTTTTCTACTTAGAAATCGGTGTTCATTGTGATCTCATCCTGCATCGTTTAAAATTTCTTTTGCTGTTGGTGCTCTTCCTTATCATCACCGAGCCCAAGGAGTTTCTGCTTGATCACTCTCTCCTCTTTGCAACGGTGTCTGCAAAGCAACTTGTGTTTTTTATCCGTAAGTTCGTTTCTCTGTTCTCCATTTTGTGTTTTTGCTTTCTTTGTTTTATACATATCCGTAAGTTCGTCTCTCTGTTCTCCATTTTGTGTTTTTGCTTTCTTTGTTTTATACAGTTGTTACTAAAACAAACAAGACAAACATTAGAAAGAGGGATCAAGGATGGAGATGTTTTCGCTCGTTTTTGAACTTGGGAAGTGCTTATATGTTCCCTTGAAACGCCATTGTTGTTATTTCTTTCACTATGAGAAGAATGTCAATGAATTGAAAAGTGAAGCAGAGTCTCTGTGTACACGGAGAGATGATACAAATAGGCAGCTTGACGAGGAAAGAAGGTCCCAGAGATTGCCTTTACAAGCTGTGGAGGTTTGGAAGACAGATGTGGAGAAGGTTGTTGGGGACGTTGAGAGACTAACCGAGCAGATGAGTACAGAAGAGCACAAATGTCTGATGGGATGGTGTCCCAACTTGAGTTGGCGTTATCGTGTAGGTAAAAGTGCAGCCAAGAAAATGGATCAAGTTAAAAAGCTAAATAACGTTCGGAATGAGTTGGGTGTTGCATTAGCATCTGATGCTCCTCCCGCGGATGTTGTGGAAATTAGGGGGGATCCTATTGTGCCAAATGAGGTGGGCCAGACGGTTATGGAGCAGGTCATGAAAGCTTTGGAAGATGACAATATTAGATCCATTGGTATTCATGGCATGGGAGGCATCGGAAAAACTACCCTCGTTAGAGACATTAACAATCGTATGCAGAAGGAATCAACACTTTTCAATAAGGTTATTATGGTGATTGTCTCTCAAAATCCAGAGTTGAAAACCATCCAAGATCTCATCGCTGAACGTTTAGGAATGGAGCTTAAGAATAAGGAAATCAACTTAAGAGCACATCAGTTGTTCGAAGAGTTAAATAAGCAGAATAGAATTCTGATCATATTTGATGACGTATAGACAAAACTGGAGGTTGTCCAACTGGGCATCCCACGTAAAGATGAGCACAGATGTTGTAAAATTATTCTCACAACAAGGATCAGAGATGTATGTCGTCAAATGGGCACAGATGCAGAGTTCGAAATGAAGCCATTGTTGGACCCGGATTCATGGGTCCTCTTTGAATCAAAAATTGGAGATGTGATTTCAAAAAATCCTAAATTGAGACCTATTGGAGAGGATATTGTAAGGGAGTGCAAAGGCTCACCACTAGCAATTGTTACACTTGGTTCATTATTGGCGAAAAAGGAGGAGCAATATGTGTGGAAAGATGTGTTAAGGAGATTAAGAAGCTCAGATCCAACTGAGCTAGACGGTATTATGTCCCATGTGATTTCAGCCATTAAAGTAAGTTATGATTATCTACGTGATGAAGGAATGAAGTTTTGTTTCTTATTTTGTTCCCTTTTCCCAGAGGACGATAATATCAGCCTAGAGGATTTAAGAGTTTTTGGCATCGGAGAAGGTTTTCTACGCGGTGAAGGAGATTTGCTTCAGGCGAAAGTAAAATTAAGATCGTACATTAGAAGCCTCAAGGATTGTGGCCTATTGTTAGATGGCGATTACAGTAACCATGTGAAAATGCACGATGTGGTGCGGGACACAGCCCGCTATATTGCTTCAAAAGAAGGACATGGATTCATCGAAAAAACAAGAAAGAGCTTAAGAGATTGGCCAGAGCTAGAAAATGAAGAGCATTGCAAACAATTGTCTTTAATGCAAAATGGTAATATTGTGGCATTGCCAGACTCACCCAAGTTTCCACAACTCCGCACTTTATTCCTTACACACTGTATTGGAATAGAGCACATTCCAAACAATTTCTTCCTAGGAATGTCTACACTTGTAAATTTAGATCTTTTCGAGACAAGTTTGGTAACGTTGCCACAATCAATTTCATCTCTAACAAGCCTAAGAACTCTAAGACTATGACAACATTTTAGGCCTCGGTAAGCTACCATACCTAGTGCCAGAGTGGGTCATTTGTTTGATTCAAAAAGTTGAGTGCCTTCAATTGGAGTGGAGACCTGATTTGAAGAATGTTTTACAGTTGGACACTGTGAGTACATTGAAACACTTGAGAATCTCAAATTGTTCGGTTATACAACATATTGCAAACACAGAAGAAGCTCCACTTTCAGACTATGCCTTGGGAAGATTGGAAGTGCTACGACTTGTTAAGTTACCCAGTTTGGAAAAGATTTGCCAAGGGCTGCTACCAGAGAGGTTTGTCATGAACCTCAGGGTTCTAGATATCAAGGATTGTGGTAAACTTTTAAACGCCCTTCCCCATGATCATTTGCAAGCATTACAGTCATTGGAGAAATTGTATCTTCGAAATTGTGATGCAATGACGCATGTTGCCAGCACAACTGAAGAGCCAAGTAGATTAGAAAGAAATGCTTTGGAGCATCTTGTTGAGTTGTCGATTGAGGATATGCCTAATTTGCAAAGAATATGTGATGGGCCAGTTCCAGAAGGATTTATGAAGAAATTAAAACGGCTATGCCTCAGCAGGTGTGGGAAGTTAACAATTGACTTTTCTCGTGACCTAGTGCATTGCATAGACACCATAGAGCTGATTGAACTAGAGGGAATTTATGCAGTGGATAAAATATTTGACTTTTCTTCATATCTGACTTTGCCAAAACCATTGGAAAGATTGAAATCTTTATCACTTACCAATTTTAAAACTTTGACAGTGGTGTTCGGAGGTCCACGATCAACTCATTTCTTTCCCAATTTGGAGTCCTTCACCATTAAAAATTGTCCTGAACTAGTAAGCATATGGTCTTTTGATAATAATGTACCATCGGAAAGGTGTCATGAAGTTGGCGACCTATGCCAGTTGTCAAATGTGGTGAGCAACTCTGATGGGCTGGTACACTTGCACCATTCATTGACTCCTAAGTTGGCACTAAAGCCAGCAGTGTTCCCAAGCTTAAAGAATATTTACATCTCCAGTTGCCACAACTTGAATAAGCTCTTCTCATTGAGCATGGTCCGACATGGCCTCCAAAATTTGCAAGATATAAAGTTAAGTGACTGCGGCCAGTTGAAAGCAATCATAGCAAAGGAGGATGGAGAAAAAGAGGAGGTGGTTCCCTTGGAGAGTTTGTTTCCTCTATTAAGAACCCTCGTGATAAAGGACCTTCCTGAATTTTTGGGTTTTTGCAGTTGGGAGAGATTTCTTGGACCCAGTTCCTTGATAGATATGAGCATAAGAAACTGTCCAAAGCTGGGGAAACATCGTTCTCTGGAATCCTTGCAACAAAGGCAGATGCCTCTGGTACTTTTTGGAAACACATCGAACCTCTCACCTTATTTTCCAATGGTGTTAGTACCAGAATGTAATGTACAATATCTATGGGTTGCTGATTTGAGTGAAATACGATATGTTTTCTGGTTGGAGAAAAGCGTTGCAGAAGCAGGCAGAATCACGTCCACATTCTCCCAATTGATAGTTTTACATCTATATCAACTACCAAAATTGGAAAGCATTTGCGTGGGTTCCCTACCTCTTGGCAGCTTCTTCCAAAATCTAAGGATGCTAACTGTTGTAGGTTGTAACAAATTGAGATACTTGTTACCTCTTGGTCTTGCCCAACAGTTGCGAAATCTGGATTGGTTGAAAGTTGAATCTTGTGAGAGCCTTGAGAAACTAATCTCATATGAGGAGGAGCCCGCAGGATGGACGATGAAAGAGGTGGTGCTTCCTCGGTTGAGATCTGTAATCCTAGGACAACTACCAGAGTTGACGAGTCTCTATAATGAGGAGAGTTTTCTTCAACTCCCATCATTGGAGCGCATCGAAGTGGCTTATTGTAGCAAGCTAAAGCAGCTCTCGTTGGAACCCAATAGCAGCCCCAAGCTTAATGAGATATGTGGAGGAGAAAAATGGCTTCGAGGTTTGGAACAGGAGATGCATATGGAGATGAAGAGGCATTTCAAGCCTCTCTTCCGAGCGACAGCAAGGTATGTAAGAATATTGGATTTGAGTATATTTCCATCATGTGTTTCTTTACTTCATCTACAGTTTTGGAATATCAATTTTATCGATATGAGGTTTCTGTTAGAGTGATTTTATGGAAGTCTTTCCTGTGATTAAAGTCGATACAAAGAAAGCAATTTGATGTTTCTTAATTTTCTTGAAATGTTTGTATTCATTTTGGGGTTTAAATTGATTAATACATTCATCAATATTTAATCATTGTTTATTTTGTGTATGTAATTTGTCTTTTTTATTCAGGATGGAAGAAGCGTCGGAAACAGAAGAAGAAAATCAGGAATAAAGGAAAAGGTTACTCTTACTACTGCCAATTTGGAAAACCATAATAGGTGATGATCATGGCTTAATCCCTCTCTTTGTTAAAATCGTTAAATAATCGTTATTTACTCTTTCTTCAACTACACATTTCCATTTCTTGTGCAGGAAAAACGAAGAGGAAGATGAAAATGAATTGAGTATAAAATGATAATCAGCATGTAACAAAAAACGGAAAAAGAGCGGAGGACGATGATCAAAGCAGGTTGGGCTTTAGTACTCTCATGGACAGGCTTCGGAAAATAAAATAAAATAAAATAGAAAGGTTTCTAGACATTCATTCACCATTTGTCGACATTGATAGGAGTGAATATGGAGGGCAGAAATGTGCTCATATTTTAGGTTTTCTCGACTATGCCTTGTTTCAGACTTTTGTTGCTAAAATTTTAATATTGGGTTTGGAATGATGGATCTTTCTCAAATGCGCTTGATAATTATGTCTTGGAAATTCTCTGGCATTTTAGCATGCAGTTTGTGGGAATGTTGTGCTAATTGATGTTCCGGTGAATTATTTATTGAGAGGAAAAGGGAGCGAACGGGGAGAGCAACCAGACGAGAGGGAAAGAACGGGGAGCGCAGCGCAAACACCAGTCGCACTTGATCAACACGACGACGTTGCTCCAACTCCTATAATATATTTTAATGGACGCCATTCAATTATTAAGAGAGAGGAAGTCACCCGACCCGTCTAATTTATTGAGAGGAAAGGAACCCACTGACTTCTCTCGTCCATGTATTTCATGGACACCATTAAATTATTGCAAGAGAGAGAGTCCCAATTCATTATTCTGTAGATGTTTAACCCAATTCATTCTTCTGTAGATAAACATTAGAAAGAGGGATCAAGGATGCAGATATTTTCGCTCGTTTCAGAACTTGGGAAGTACTTCTATGTTTTCCTTAAACGCCATTGTGGTTATTTCTTTCACTATGAGAAGAATGTCAATGAATTGAGCAGTGAAGCAGAGCCTCTATGTACACAGAGAGATGATACAAATAGGCAGCTTGATGAGGAAAGAAGGTCCCAGAGATTGCCTTTACAAGCTGTGGAAGTCTGGAAGAGAGACGTAGATATTCAGGATATTCAGAGACTAACCGAGCGGATGAGTACAGAAGAGCACTATTGTCTGATGGGATGGTGTCCCAACTTGAGTTGGCGTTATCGTGTCGGTAAACGTGCAGCCAAGATAATGGATCAAAAGCTAAATAACGTTCGGAATGAGTTGGGTGTTTCATTAACATCTGATGCTCTTCCCCCGGATGTTGTGGAAATTAGGGGGGATCCTATTATGCCAAATGAGGTGGGCCAGACGGTTATGGAGCAGGTCATGAAAGCTTTGGAAGATGACAATATTAGACCCATTGGTATTTATGGTATGGGAGGTACCGGGAAAACTACCCTTGTTAGAGGCATTAACAATCGTATGCAGAATGAATCAACACTTTTCAATAAGGTTATCATGGTGATTGTCTCTCAAAATCCAGAGTTAAGAACCATCCAAGATCACATCGCAGAACGTTTAGGAACGGATCTTAAGAATAGGGAAATCAACTTAAGAGCACATCATTTGTTGGAAGGGTTAAATAAGCAGGATAGAATCCTGATCATATTTGATGATGTATGGACGGAACTAAAGGTTGTCCAACTGGGCATCCCACGTAAAAATGAGCACAGATGTTGTAAAATCATTCTCACAACAAGAAATAGACGTGTATGTCATCAAATGGGCACTAATGTACAGTTCGAAATGCAGCCTTTGTCGGAGCGGGATTCATGGGTCCTCTTTGAATCAAAAATTGGAGATGTGATTTCAAAAAATCCTAAATTGAGACCTATTGGAGAGGATATTGTGAGGGAGTGCAAAGGCTCACCACTAGCAATTGTTACACTTGGATCAACATTAACAGAACAGGAGGATCAATCTGTGTGGCAAGATGTGGTAAGGAGATTAACATGCTCAAAGCCAACCGAGCTGGACGGTATTATGTCCGGTGTGATTTCAGCCATTAAAGTCAGTTATGATTATCTAGGTGATGAAGGAATGAAGTTTTGTTTCTTATTTTGTTCCCTTTTCCCAGAGGATGATAATATCAGCCTATAGGATTTAAGAGTTTTTGGCATCGGAGAAGGTTTTTCTACTCGATGAAAGAGATTTGCTTCAGGCAAAAGTAAAATTAAGGTCGTACATTAGAAGCCTCAAGGATTATGGCCTATTGTTAGATAGCGATTACATTAACCATGTGAAAATGCACGATGTGGTGCGGGACACAGCCCGCTATATTGCTTCAAAAGAAGGACATGGATTCATCGAAAAAGCAAGAAAGGGCTTAAGAGATTGGCCAGAGCTAGAAAATGAAGAGCATTGCAAACAATTGTCTTTAATGCAAAATGGTAAAATTGTGGCATTGCCAGACTCACCCAAGTTTCCACAACTCCGCACTTTATTCCTTACAAGCTGTTATGGAATAGAGCACATTCCAGACAATTTCTTCTTAGGAATGTCTACACTTGTAAATTTAGATCTTTTAGGGACTAATTTGGAAACGTTGTCACAATCAATTTCCATCTCTAACAAGCCTAAGAACTCTAAGACTATCTGCACCTGGACTTGTTACATTGGATGTGTCCTCTCTTGGGATGTTGAAGAACCTTGAGATACTTATCAGCACGATTATGGTTACTGTTCCAGTCGAATTAGCAGAACTGACAAATTTGAAGGTTTTAGAACTAAAGCGTATGCATTTGGAATTCATACCGGCAAATCTCTTAAGTAAGTTACATCGCCTTGAAGAGTTATACTTGCACACTGGGCCAATTTATGAAAGAAGGAATGGCGACACTGCTAGTTTGATTGAGGTGGCTTCCTTGAATTGCTTAACCGTACAGGTAGTGAGAGTAAGAGAAGAAGAATTTTTGTGTCAAAACACCTCCAGTCGTTGGAGTCAGTTGCAAGAATTCCAAATTATTTTTGGTGATTTTTTTTCCAATCAGTTATCCCATATATGGCAACATTTTAGGCCTCGGTAAGCTACCATACCTAAACTTATTAGCTTTTTAGCAGATGGATGGTCAGTGCTCACCTATTACTTTTAACTATCCAGCATAAGAGTGGACCAATCAAAGTTGAGTATTTTCCTAAATAAGTTTCTAACTTGGTCATTTTCTTAAATAATTTTTTAATTGGGTAATTTTCTAAAACTTCCCTTTTTATTATATACATGTACAAGGTGGGTGTATATATATGGTATCAAATATTTAAATAAATTTTAGGAATTTCAATTATATGTGCATTATTTAAAACACTATTTTAAATGTATATTGAACTCAACCAGGTAAAAAAACAGAGAGGTATATATATGTCATCATCACCTATGTCACCAATTATTAAGAGAGAGTAAGTGTTAGAAATTCCTTTCGTAACACAATAGGCCGAGTATCAAATTCAGGCCCAAACATAGGAGGAGGAAAAAGACTTACCTCGGGTGGATCCAACAACTTCACAGGTGCGGTGACAATTGGTGCTTCACGGGGTTGAGTAATATCTCCAGTAAACGGCATGAGCGGGCATGGAGTGGTAGGAGGAAATGTAAATCCTGGAGGAGCCTCATGTGAGGAGTAGAAGGAAGTGTCTTCAAAGAAAGTCACATCCCCAGATACCATCAACCTTCAAAGGGTAGGATTATAACAAATATATCCTTTCTGAGTTCGAGAATACCCAAAAAAAAATACACCTCAGAGACTGATGATCAAGTTTACTTTTTTGTGATGAAGTATCATGAACAAAACATGTGCAACCTGTTGAATTTAGGACCACTTTTCCAATATTCCAAGCAAGGGAAGAGGAAAGAAAAAGGAGAAAAGGGGAAGAAGGCTCTTGGGTAGAGAGAAGAAGAGATGAGGAACAAGGTGTGTGCCAAGCAAAGAGAGAGAGATTTACTCAAGAGAGAATTGTAGAACTTGATTAATTCCGAATTACAACACCTCTTTTTATCGTAGAGGAGGTGATAGAGTCCTTATACAATTAACCTTTAAATCTCCTAATTACATTCCAACTCTAACTCTTTAAGATAAGTCTATCATGAAAGGATAACACAATCTAATAGAGTTCTAATATAAGTTGAACTATAACTCTTCTTCAAGAACATGGACATAACGGAGGAGGCCAACTCGTGGCCTTATCCTTGTGGATCCCACACGATCTTCCAGCTCATATTGATAAGATTCCAGCTCGTGGTATCTTTGTGGGTCCCACTTGATCTTCAAGTCTTCTAACTCATTTCAGCTTGTGCTTTTTATCTTCTTAACTCGTGCTAGCTTGGGTGAGGACTCTTCTTGGCATCCCACGTCCTCAAGGTGGGTCCCACCAGCACGTGCACCATGGTGGGTCCCACATTGCAACACAACCAAACACTTTAAGAGGAAGAGAAAAAGGATCTTCACCATGAAACAAAACAAAATACAGAGTTTGATTGCTAAGCACTAGTGAAGGTGACCAATTGATGAGAAAATTTGCTGTAAGAATAGCATGAGGCTAATCAAAGTAGGGTACCTTCATGGAGTAGAGTAGACCCCGAGCAACTTCAAGGATGTGATGATTCTTTCTTTCAGCAACACCATTTTTTGACGGGTATAGGCACATGATGTTTGATGAACAAACCCATTACCCTCACAAAATGATTTAAACTCATTAGACAAATATTCCTTAGCATTATCAGATCTATGGATTTGAATTTTCTTCCCAAATTGCTTCATTACCATTGCATGAAAGATTTTAAAAATAAAAAGGAATTTCTAATATTTCTAAATTATTAAAAAATATTTTAGTTAATTAAAATTGTTACAACACCTTTTATTATCAATTTAAAATATTTATTAACTAAAAAAATAAATGTATCGATAAATTTGTAGGTTTAAAGCCCTCGATGGAAGCATTGAAGCAAAAAATGTTAAATTATGGTCAAGGCACAAAGGAAAGTAAATGTTGTACAATGATGTCAAAGAGATCGTTAATGGGATCCATGGCGTCCCAACATATTTGACATGGGTTCGAAATACTGAAATTATATTTCTTGAACCAAGTTATAGCACACCCAGTTTTTGTAACAACCTTCAGAGGACGAACCAAATAGACTCAAACTGTAAAACAAACCCAACATAGAGGACAAACCTAATTTATTTAGCAAGATAAAATTATGCATTCAACAAGTTTAAAAGTTGTCTCAAGTCTCAGTAGCCAAAGGTACACCTAGCTCATTCATCATCATCCTTCTGCCAAGTAGTTTCATCAATAAGAGAAAAATTAAAATCTCCCAGTGACTCTCATCTGATATCATTACATGACTCCATGCATAATCTACAAAGCCATTCTGGTCCGTCTCCAAGTCTATCCACCCATTACCAATCTGCACACAGTTTTCAATCTTTTTTTCTTAATTTGAAAGCTCTAAATATGATCAATGGAAAGTCGTATATTAATAAATAATTTTACATCAAAATGTCAAAGAATGTTAAAATTCTCATTCTTCTTTTGTCTGATTATAACAAAGGGCCTTGCCTGAAATTTCTTCATTTAGATAAACGTATCGGTCTTGGTCGGAACAACTCTTCCTTCTCTGTTTTGAAAAAGGAAAAGCATATTGAGGCATGAAAGTGAGGGACCATGAAACTAGTGTGACTTCCATTACAAAAAAAGTTAAAGAGGGAGAGAGAGTACTCACTTTTACAGTGTTATCGCAATGAAACTCATCGGCTCTGGTTCTGATGTTTAGCCATTTTCTCAAGACAGTTTTCGTCCATGATGACTGAAAAGGATCAACTTCAATGAGGGGTTCAAAAACCCCACTTCAAGCCCTTGTGTATTAAACCTATATAGATAATAGTTTGTACTAAAAAACAAGTCATGTAAACTTAACAATTCATATCATAAATATACAAACATAAATACTTACTCCTGTGTACGTGGTAATTCTTGTTCTTGGGGACAGGATGTTTCACTAATAAAGTTTCGATTCCTCGTACCTTCCCTTCCATGGGCTCTTTGTCTTGGGACCTTTTCTAAGAAAGGGGGCGACGAAGAGATGAAATGATAGTTTTCGGTTTTGAGAGAGGGGCGGTGAGAGGATGAACAAAGGGGAACGGAGAAGAAGAATGAGAGATGAGGCTGAGACGAAGTCTGGGTTGAGGCGAAGAGAGAGCGGTTGAGAGGGGGGCGTCGAGGGCGAGGCTGAGGCCGAGCAGTGGCAGTAGGAGAGCGGTCGAGGCCGATCGGCGGCAGCAGGGGAGCGGCGAGAGGAGAGGGACCGAGACGAGAGGCGAGGAGAAAGATCGAGGAAGAGATTAGAACGAAAAACATAAGTGAGGGCTTACGTGGCCCTAGATGACAAGGCAAAAGACGGTAATATATAATGATGTGGCAGATTACATGGCAGCTGATGTGTCGGGATTATAACGTGGCAACTTATTTTTTAATCTACTCACGTTACATTGATGATGTGGTGACACATAAGCAGTCAAAGCTTATGTGTTGTATTTAACTGTCTACATGTACAGTGGACGGGTCAAAGTTCGGTATTTTTGCAAATAAGTTGATACGTGTTGTCTTTATTTGTCTACATTTAAAATTCTCTTGTTTGATTTAATCTGCCTCATCTCCTTTGTTGGCCGAGTTAATGGTAGTTCAACGAGTCTAGTCTGTTTCTAGCATATCTTCAAATTCTTTTTTTCGCTTGCTCCATTGCAGAAACATTAGGGAAGCTGAGAGAGAGAGGTCCCTATTTGAATTTAATTTGTCGGGTTAACTAAATATCAAGCAACGAAGCTATGAACCAGTGAATTATCTACCCGGACAAGGTTAACTCAGTACCAGCAAGTCAACTCAAACCTAAGTCAACTGACTCTGTCAACTTGCTTCTTGCTTCGATTATACGGGTCCAAGTCTGGAGTTCTATACCGATTTCTTTCAAGCTCAGCTGGGTCACTTTTTAGGATTTTCGTCATTTGGTACATGTTATTTGGGCCCAGACCCAATTGAGCATTAAGAAAAGTTAATATTTGCTTATGAGGAAATGAAATCAAAGTCCTTTGATGTACGTTTTCTTGGAGACTACAAAAAGATACTTATGAAGTTATGGGATTCTTACCTAAATTTTTTGCCTTTTAATTTTTTAGAACAAACTTCTTCCTGTCTCTTAATATGGCTACATCTAATTCAAAAATATTATAATAAAATATCAATTTATATATTAATTTAAAAAAATCTTCTTATATTCTAATTAACACATTTTTATTATTGATTTAAGATATTTTATAATTTAAAAACTCAGTAAACAAAATCATTTTTATTTTTTAAGATCTTATTTGTGGGTAAATGTTTATTACCTTATATTTATTATAAAAAAATAAAAAAAATTATATATTAATTATTAAAAAATATCTTCTAATTTAATTAACACCTTTCATTATTGATTTAAGATATTTTATAATTTAAAAATATTTTAAAAAATTGTTTCTTCATATTCTTCAAGATTTTTTAAAAATAAAATGATTTGTCAAGTCAAAGATTTTTTAAATCAATAATGAAAGGTGTTAATTAGAATAGAAGAAGATTTTTAATAATTAATATATAAATTTTAATTTTATTATAATTACATGGTAACTGACGAGGCATGACAGTGATGAATCCAATGACATGTCAGCAACTTGGTATTTGACGGTGATGTGGTAACTTCTAATTTTGTATGCCGACGTAGCAGATGGTGTGGTGCCACATCGACAGGAAAAGCTCACCAATTACTTTTAACTATCTAGTGGAAGAGTGGATCAATCAAAATTGAGTATTTTTCTAAATAAATTTTTTATTTGGTAATTTTTTTAAATAATTTTTTAATTGGGTAATTATCTAAAATTTCCCTTTTTATTATATATATGGTATCAACCTAGGTTAAACTATTTTAAACATATATTGTCCTCAACCTGGGTCAAACTCGAATTTGAACTCAACAAGTAAAACTCAAGAAGTAAAAAACAGACAGGTGCAATGATAGTTTTTGGTTTTGATAGAGAGGGCGACGAAGAGATGAAATGATAGTTTTCGGTTTTGAGAAAGGGGCAGCGAGAGGATGAACAGAGGGGAACGGAGAAGAAGAATGAGAGATGAGGTTGAGATGAAGTCTGGGTTGAGGCGAAGAGAGAGCGGTTGAGAGGGGGGTGTCGAGGGCGAGGCCGAGTAGCGGCAGCAGGGGAGCAGTCGAGGCCGATCGGCGGCAGCAGGGGAGCGGCGAGAGGAGAGGAGCCGAGACGAGAGGCGAGGAGAAAGATCGAGGAAGAGATTAGAACGAAAAACATAAGTGAGGGCTGACGTGGCGGGCGCTTACGTGGCCCTAGATGACAGGGCAAAAGACGGTAATATATAATGATGTGGCAGATTACATGGCAGTTGATGTGTCGGGATTATAACGTGGCAACTTATGTTTTAATATACTCACGTTACACTGATGATGTGGCGACACGTAAGCAATCAAAGTTTATGTGTTGTCTTTAACTGTCTACATGTACAATGGACCGGCCAAAGTTCGGTATTTTTGAAAATAAGTTGATATGTGTTGTCTTTAATTGTCTATATGTAAAATTCTCTTGTTTGATTTAATCTGGCTCATCTCCTTCATTGGCCGAGTTAATGGTAGTTTAACGAGTCTAATCTGTTTCTGGCATATCTTCAAATTCTTTTTTTCGCTTGCTCCGTTGTAGAAACATTAGGGAATCCGAGAGAGAGAGGGCCCTTTTTGAATTTAATCTGTCGAGTTAACTACATATCAAGCAACGAAGCTATGAATCAGTGAATTATCTACCCGGACAAGGTTAACTCAGTCCCAGCGAGTCAACTCAAACCTAAGTCACTTGTTTTTTGCTTTGATTATATGGGTCTAAGTTCGGAGTTCTATACCGATTTTTTTCGAGACTCGGCTTTGTTCTTGTTAGGATTTTCATTATTTGGTACGTGTTATTTGAGCCCTGGCCCAATATTCGCTCAGGAGGAAGTGAAATCAAAGTCCTTTGATGTACGTTTTCTCAAGACTACAAAAATATACTTATGAAGGATTCTTACCTAAAATTTGTGGCTTTTAATCTTTTAGAACAAACAAGTAAAAAAGAAACAATTAAATTATCGAAAGAGAGAGAACCGTCGTCTTTTTCCGCGGAACTTCCCGATGCGCTGTGCGCCGCCCGACGAAAGCTCCTCTAAATTATTGAGACGAAGGGACCACTCACTTTTCTCGTCTCTGTATTTCCATGGACGCCATTCAATTATTAAGAGAGAGGAAGACACCATCCCTATCCCACTGACTTTTCTTGTCCATTTATTTCATAGACACCATTATATTATTGTAAGAGAGGAGAGAGAGAGAGAGAGTCACTAGTCATTGTTCTGTTGTTCTGTTTGACTCTATACATGTGGAAAGAAACCCACTGACTTTTCTCCTCTCTGAATTATTGAGACACTCACTTTTCTCGTCTCTGTTTTTCCGTGGACGCCATTCAATTATTAAGAGAGGGAGGAACTCACATTTCTCTTGTGGATGTTTGATTCCACTACAAATAGAGAGAGAAAGACACTTTCCCGAGCCGACCCAAATCTGACGCAGGCCAATAATGGATCATGAGAGAAACGTAAAGGTAAAGGAAGCAGATGCTTTTTTGTTTTTTGTTTTTTTGTAATCTTTGGTGGCCGACAATATTTCTTCAAATGGGGCATCCAAAAGCGTGGATGATAGTAAAGGCCCGACTGAGTATGAGCATGATCTCAGGTATTCGCTAAAAGAGACTAACCAGTAGATCCTTAGAAGAGAGAACAAAGACTGCATTTGCATTCTTACCAGACCTTTCTCTCTACTAAATACTTTCCCACCTCTATTTTTCTCCTAAAAAATCGGTGTTCCTTGTCATCTCATCCTGCATCGTTTGAATTTCTTCTGCTATTCGTGCTCTTCCTTATCATCCTCAATCCACCAGTTCCCACTTATTCTATTTTATACTAGAGAGTAGCTATATTTAAAGTATAATACTAGCTCAACATTAACAAAACAGGAGGATCAATATGTGTGGCAAGATGTGGTAAGGAGATTAAGACACTCAAAGCCAACTGAGCTACACGGTATTATGTCCGGTGTGATTTCAGCCATTGAAGTCAGTTATAATTATCTACGTGATGAAGGAATGAAGTTTTGTTTCTTATTTTGTTCCCTTTTTCCCAGAGGACTATAATATCAGCCTACAGGATTTAAGAGTTTTTGGCATCGGAGAAGGTTTCCTACGCGATGAAAGAGATTTGCTTCAGGCGAAAGTAAAATTAAGGTCGTACATTAGAAGCCTCAAGGATTGTGGCCTATTGTTAGATGGTGATGACATTAACCATGTGAAAATGCACGATGTGGTGCGGGACACAGCCCGCTATATTGCTTCAAAAAAAGGACATGGATTCATCGAAAAAACAAGAAAGGGCTTAAGAGATTGGCCAGAGCTAGAAAATGAAGAGCATTGCAAACAATTGTCTTTAATGCAAAATGGTAATATTGTGGCATTGCTGGACTCACCCAAGTTTCCACAACTACGCACTTTATTCCTTACACACTGTTATGGAATAGAGCACATTCCAGACAATTTCTTCCTAGGAATGTCTACACTTGTAAATTTAGATCTTTACAACACTCTTTTGGTAACGTTGCCACAATCAATTTCATCTCTAACAAGCCTAAGAACTCTAAGACTACCTAATCATGATACATTGGATGTGTCCTCTCTTGGGATGTTGAAAAACCTTGACATACTTATCAGCACGAATAAGGTTATTGTTCCAATAGAATTAGCAGAACTGACAAATTTGAAGGTTTTAGATCTAAAATGTGTGCATTTGGAATTGATACCGACAAATGTCTTATGTAAGCTACATCGCCTTGAAGAGTTATACTTGGACACTATGGCACATTATCAAGGAAAAAGGAATGACGACACTTGCTATTTTGATTGAGGTAGCTTCCTTGAACTGCTTAACCGTACTGGAAGTGAATGTAAGAGAAGAAGAACTTTTGTGTCAAAACATCTCCAGTCGTTGGAGTCAGTTGCAAGAATTCAAAATTATTTTTAGTGATCATTTTCTTGTCGATTATACGGGTCCAAGTCTGGAGTTCTATACCGATTTCTTTCGAGCTCAGTTGGGTCACTTTTTAGGATTTTCATCATTTGGTATATGTTATTTGGGCCCAGACCCAATTGAGCATTAAGAAAAGTTAATATTCGATTATGAGGAAGTGAAATCAAAGTGCTTTGATGTACGTTTTCGTGGAGACTACAAAAAGATACTTATGAAGTTATGGGATTCTTACCTAAAATTTGTGTCTTTTAATCTTTTAGAACAAACTTTTTCCGGTCTCTTAATATGCTACATCTAATTCAAAAATATTATAATAAAATATCAATTTATATATTAATTTAAAAAAATCTTCTTATATTCTAATTAACACATTTTTATTATTGATTTAAGATATTTTATAATTTAAAAACTCAGTAAACAAAATCATTTTTCTTTTTTAAGATCTTATTTGTCGGTAAATAATTTTTTAATTGGGTAATTATCTAAAATTTCCCTTTTTTATTATATACGTGTACAAGGGTGTATGTTAATTAGAATAGAAGAAGATTTTTAATAATTAATATATAAATTTTAATTTTATTATAATTACATGGTAACTGACGAGGCATGACAGTGACGAATCCAATGACATGACAGTAAAAGCTCGCCAATTACTTTTAACTATCTAGTGGAAGAGTGGACCAATCAAAATTGAGTATTTTCCTAAATAAGTTTTTAACTTGGTAATTTTTTTAAATAATTTTTTAATTGGGTAATTATCTAAAATTTCCCTTTTTTATTATATACGTGTACAAGGGTGTATATATATGGTATCAACCAAGGTTAAACTATTTTAAACATATATTGTACTCAACCTGGGTCAAACTCGAATTTGAACTCAACGAGTAAAACTCAAGAAGTAAAAAACAGACAGGTGCAATGTCATCATTACCTGCGTCACCAATTAAATTTTTGAAAGAGAGAGAACCGTCGTCTTTTTCCGAGGAAATCCCCGATGCGCTGTGCGCCGACCGACGGAAGCTCCTCTAAATTATTGAGACGAAGGGACCCGTTCACTTTTCTCGTCTCCGTATTTCCATGGACGCCCATTCAATTATTAAGAGAGAGGAAGACACCATCCTTATCCCACTGACTTTTCTTGTCCATGTGTTTCATAGACACCATTAAATTATTGTCAGAGAGAGAGAGAGAGAGAATCACTAGTCATTGTTCTGTATGACTCGAAATATGTGGAAAGAAACCCACTGACTTTTCTCCTCTCTGAATTATTGAGACACTCACTTTTCTCGTCTCTGTTTTTCCAAATTATGGTCATTGTTCTGTTTGACTCGAAATATGTGGCTATTGAAACGACAAGTCCTCTTCCAAATGAATATCAAAACCCAACAAGGACTGCATTTGCGTTCTCTCTATTAAATGCTTTAACCTACTTTCCCTTGTATTCGATGGACACCATTAAATTATTGAAAGAGGGAGATGAATCCAACTCCTCTAAATTATTGAGACGAAGGACCCATTCACTTTTCTCGTCTCTGTTTTTCATGGACGCCATTCAATTAATAAGAGAGAGAGAGAGGAAACTCACTTTTCTCCTCACTTTCCCGACCCAACCAAATCTGACGCAAGCCAATAATAGATCATGAGAGAGAGCTCCTTTCCAGCTCCTCTAAATTATTGAGAGCAAGGGACCCACCGGCTTGGGATCTTCTTAGAAGAGAACAAAGACACTGCATTTGCATTCTTACAAGCCCTTCCTCTCTAGAAAATACTTTCCCACCTCTATTTTTCTGCTTAGAAATCGGTGTCCCTTGTCATCTCATCCTGCATCGTTTGAAATTTCTTCTGCTGCTGCTCTTCATTATCATCCTCAATCCACCGAGCCCAAGGACTTTCTCCTTGAGCACTTTCTCCTCTTTGCAACAGTGTCTACGAAGCTACTTGTGTTTTTTTATCCGTAAGTTGCTCTCTCTGTTCTCCTTTTTTTTTTTTTTTGCTTTCTTGTTTTATACAGTTGTTACTAAAACAACAAGATAAACATTAGACAGAGGGATCAAGGATGCAGATATTTTCGCTCGTTTCAGAACTTGGGAAGTACTTATATGTTTTCCTTAAACGCCATTGTGGTTATTTCTTTCACTATGAGAAGAATGTCAATGAATTGAGCAGTGAAGCAGAGCCTCTATGTACACAGAGAGATGATATAAATAGGAGGCTTGATGAGGAAAGAAGGTTGGGGAGATTGCCTTTAAACGCTGTGGAAGTCTGGAAGAGAGACGTAGATAAAGTTGTTCAGGATATTCAGAGACTAACCGAGCAGATGAGTACAGAAGAGCACTATTGTCTGATGGGATGGTGTCCCAACTTGAGTTGGCGTTATCGTGTCGGTAAAAGTGCAGCCAAGAAAATGGATCAAGTTAAAAAGCTAAAAAACGATGGGAATGAGTTCGGTGTTTCATTAACATATGAAGCTCCTACCCCGGATATTGTAGAAAGTAGGGGGAATCCTATTGTGCCAAATGAGGTGGCATCGATGGTTATGCAGCAGGTGATGGAAGCTTTGAACGATGACAATATTAGATCCATTGGTATTCATGGTATGGGAGGCATCGGAAAAACTACCCTCGTTAGAGACATTAACAATCGCATGAATGAATCAACACTTTTCAGTAAGGTTATTATGGTGACTGTCTCTCAAAATCCAGAGTTGAAAACCATCCAAGATCACATCGCTGAACGTTTAGGAACGAAGCTTGGGTATAGTGAAATCAACTTAAGAGCACATCAGTTGTTCGAAGAGTTAAATAAGCAGAATAGCATCCTGATCATATTTGATGACGTATGGACAGAACTGGAGGTTGTCAAACTGGGCATCCCAAGTAAAAATGAGCACAGATGTTGTAAAATCATTCTCACAACAAGGAATAGACGTGTATGTCATCAAATGGACACTGATGTAGAGTTTGAAATGAAGCCTTTGTCGGAGCTGGATTCATGGGTCCTCTTTGAATCAAAAATAGGAGATGTGATTTCAAAAAATCCTAAATTACGACTTATTGGAGAGGATATTGTAATGGAGTGCAAAGGCTCACCACTAGCAATTGTTACACTTGGATCAACATTAACAAAACAGGAGGAGCAATATGTGTGGAAAGATGTGTTAAGGAGATTAAGAAGCTCAGATCCAACTAAGCTAGACGGTATTATGTCCAATGTGTTTTCAGCCATTAAAGTCAGTTATGATTATCTAGGTGATAAAGGAATGAAGTTTTGTTTCTTATTTTGTTCCCTATTCCCAGAGGACCATAATATTGACCTGCAGGATTTAAGAGTTTTTGGCATCGGAGAAGGTTTTCTACGCGGTGAAGGAGATTTGCTTCAGGCGAAAGTAAAATTAAGGTCGTACATTAAAAGCCTCAAGGATTGTGGCCTATTGTTAGATGGCGATTACAGTAACCATGTGAAAATGCACGATGTGGTGCGGGACACAGCCCGCTATATTGCTTCAGAAAAAGGACATGGATTCATCGAAAAAACAAGAAAGGGTTTAACAGATTGGCCAAAGCTAGAAAATGAAGAGCATTGCAAACAATTGTCTTTAATAGAAAATGACGAAATTGCAGCATTGCCAGACTCACCCAAGTTTCCACAACTCCGCACTTTATTCCTTACAGGCTGTTTTGGAATAAAGCACATTCCAGACAATTTCTTCCTAGGAATGTCTACACTTGTAAATTTAGATCTTTACAGGACTCGTTTGGTAATGTTGCCACAATCAATTTCATCTCTAACAAGCCTAAGAACTCTAAGACTACCTAATCTTCATACATTGGATGTGTCCTCTCTTAGGATGTTGAAGAACCTTGAGATACTTATCAGCAGGAATATGGTTACTGCTCCAGTAGAATTAGCAGAACTGACAAATTTGAAGGTTTTAGATCTACGATGTATGTATTTGGAATCGATACCGGCAAATGTCTTAAGTAAGCTACATCGCCTTGAAGAGTTATACTTGGACACTATGGCACATTGTCACGGAAAAAGGAATGACGGCACTGCTAGTTTGATTGAGCTAGCTTCCTTGAACTGCTTAACCGTACTGAAAGTGAATGTAAGTGAAGAAGAACTTTTGTGTCAAAACATCTCCAATCGGTTGAGTCAGTTGAAAGAATTCAAAATTATTTTTGGTGATCATATTCTAAGAGGTTATTTCAAATATGACAACATTTTAGGCCTCGGTAAGCTACCATACCTAGTGCCAGAGTGGGTCATTTGTTTGATTCAAAAAGTTGAGTGCCTTCAATTGAAGTGGAGACCTGATTTGAAGAATGTTTTACAGTTGGACACTGTGAGTACATTGAAACACTTGAGAATCTCAAATTGTTCGGTTATACAACATATTGCAAACACAGAAGAAGCTCCACTTTCAGACTATGCCTTGGGAAGATTGGAAGTGCTACGACTTGTTAAGTTACCCAGTTTGGAAAAGATTTGCCAAGGGCCGCTACCAGAGAGGTTTCTCATGAACCTCAGGGTTCTAGATATCAAGGATTGTGGTAAACTTTTAAACGCCCTTCCCCATGATCATTTGCAAGCATTACAGTCATTGGAGGAATTGTATCTTCAAAATTGTGATGCAATGACGCATGTTGCCAGCACAACTGAAGAGCCAAGTAGATTAGAAAGAAATGCTCTGGAGCATCTTGTTGAGTTGTCGATTGAGGATATGCCTAATTTGCAAAGAATATGTGATGGGCCAGTTCCAGAAGGATTTATGAAGAAATTAAAACGGCTATGCCTCACCAGGTGTGGGAAGTTAACAATTGACTTTTCTCGTGACCTAGTGCATTGCATAGACACCATAGAGCTGATTGAACTAGAGGAAATTTATGCAGTGGATAAAATATTTGACTTTTCTTCATATCTGACTTTGCCAAATCCATTGGAAAGATTGAAATCTTTATCACTTACCAATGTTAAAACTTTGACAGTGGTGTTCGAAGGTCCACGACCAACTCATTTCCTTCCCAATTTGGAGTCCTTCACCATTAAAAATTGTCCTGAACTAGTAAGCATATGGTCTTTTGATAATAATGTACCATCGGAAAGGTGTCATGAAGTTGGCGACCTATGCCAGTTGTCAAATGTGGTGAGCAACTCTGATGGGCAGGTACACTTGCACCATTCATTGACTCCTAAGTTGGCACTAAGGCCAGCAGTGCTCCCAAACTTAGAGAATATTTCCATCTCCGGTTGCCACAACTTGAATAAGCTCTTCTCATTGAGCATGGTCCGACATGGCCTCCAAAATTTGAAAAATATAGAGTTAATTGATTGCGGCCAGTTGAAAGCAATCATTGCAAAGGAGGATGGAGAAAAAGAGGAGGTGGTTCCCTTGGAGAGCTTGTTTCCTCTATTAAGAATCCTCAAGATAAAGGACCTTCCTGAATTTTTGGGTTTTTGCAATTGGGATAGATTTCTTGGACCCAGTTCCTTGATATTGATGAGCATAAGAAACTGTCCAAAGCTGGGGAAACATCGTTCTCTGGAATCCTTGCAACAAAGGCAGATGCCTCTGGTACTTTTTGGAAACACATCGAACCTCTCACCTTATTTTCCAATGGTGTTAGGACCAGAATGTAATGTACAAGAACTACGGGTTGCTAATTTTAGTGAAATACGACATGTTTTCTGGTTGGAGAAAAGCGTTGCAGAAGTAGGCAGAATCACGTCCACATTCTCCCAATTGAAAGTTTTACATCTATTTCAACTACCAAAATTGGAAAGCATTTGCGTGGGTTCCCTACCTCTTGGCAGCTTCTTCCAAAATCTAAGGATGCTAAATCTTGTAGGTTGTAACAAATTGAGATACTTGTTACCTCTTGGTCTTGCCCAACAGTTGCGAAATCTGGATTGGTTGACTGTTGGGTCATGTGAGAGACTTAAGAAACTAATCTCATATGAGGAGGAGCCCGCAGGATGGACGATGAAAGAGGAGGTGCTTCCTCGGATGAACTATCTTGTCCTACTACACCTACCAGAGCTAACAAATCTCTACAGTGGGGAGAGTTTTCTTCAACTCCCATCATTGGAGTACATCCAAGTGGCTTACTGTAGCAAGCTAAAGCAGCTCTCGTTGGAACCCAATACCAGCCCCAGGCTTAGAGAGATATGTGGAGGAGAAAAATGGCTTCGAGGTTTGGAACAGGAGATGAATCAAGAGATGAAGAGCCATTTCAAGCCACTCTTCCGAGTGAGAGCAAGGTATGTAAGAATATTGGATTTGAGTATATTTTCATCATGTGTTTTATTACTTCATCTACAGTTTTGGAATATCAATTTTATCGATATGAGGTTTCTGTTATAGTGATTTTTTGGATGTCTTTCCTGTGATTAAAGTCGATACAAGGAAAGCAATTTGATGTTTCTTAATTTTCTTGAAATGTTTGTATTCATTTTGGGGTTTAAATTGATTAATACATTCATCAATATTTAATCATTGTTTATTTTGTGTATGTATTTGTCTTTTTTATTCAGTATGGAAGAAGCGTCGGAAACAGAAGAAGAAAATCAGGAATAAAGGAAAAGGTTACTCTTACTACTGCCAATTTGGAAAACCATAATAGGTGATGATCATGGCTTAATCCCTCTCTTTGTTAAAATCGTTAAATAATCGTTATTTACTCTTTCTTCAACTACACATTTCCATTTCTTGTGCAGGAAAAATGAAGAGGAAGATGAAAATGAATTGAGTATAAAATGATAATCAGCATGTAACAAAAAACGGAAGAAGAGCGGAGGACGATGATCAAAGCAGGTTGGGCTTTAGTACTCTCATGGACAGGCTTCGGAAAATAAAATAAAATAAAATAGAAAGGTTTCTAGACATTCATTCACCATTTGTCGACATTGATAGGAGTGAATATGGAGGGCAGAAATGTGCTCATATTTTAGGTTTTCTCGACTATGCCTTGTTTCAGACTTTTGTTGCTAAAATTTTAATATTGGGTTTGGAATGATGGATTTTTCTCAAATGCGCTTGATAATTATGTCTTGGAAATTCTCTGGCATTTTAGCATGCAGTTTGTGGGAATGTTGTGCTAATTGATGTTCTGGTGAATTATTTATTGAGAGGAAAAGGACCCACTCACGTTTGACTCTGTAAAGAAGATAAAGAACTTTTCCCAGCACATTTGGGAAATTCGCTGGGATTCTTCCAACGAATTTTGTACGAGCTTCAGAGGGATTAGGGCAGCACATCCTTGCTTGAAAGAAACTGTTACCATACATTAAAGAGGCGATCTAAGGAGACCTTATCAACAACACCAGAGAAGAGGAAGAAAACGAATCATAACAAAATCATGGAAAATTAAACAAAACAACGAATTTACCGTTTTTAACCTCCCTCGATAACGAAAGATGAATATGAAAAACTAAAGTAGTAGACTGGATCTGACCAGAAGAACTCCTCATCCCGTGCGTCGCATAGCTGAGAAAAAGACGACTTGATTCACTCTCGTAAGAACCGCTCCTGTATTCCATCTTTCCCCTGCACTTGTTCTTCTTTGCAGCTTTGAGTTTTCACTCTCTAATTAGGAAGAACGAACCGAAGCAAGGATGAAAAACTAAAGTAATAGACTGGATCTGACTAGAAGAACTCCTCATCCCTCGCCACCAATTCTGTGGCCGCCGCTCGATTTCTTCCCCTTAGTCTACCTTTAGCTTTGTTTCTGTCACCGCCGTCTCCATCGTAGCATATTATCCCCGACGAAAGTTCCTCGGCCGAAAACCAAAACCAATACCTAAGTTACGGTGAGAAATAATTTCTCTCCACCCTCCCGTTACGAAGATAATTTCGCACGTACGAGATCATAAAGTAAAAAAAAAAAAAATTCTTAAATTCTCCTTCCTCATTGCTTTTGAAGAAATTTAAAATACATTTTAGTAGAAATAAGTTTCTAGGGAGTATTAGTGTCTCAAGTTTTTTGTAAATATTTTTTTAATTGAAAAATCTTATTAAAAAAATCATATAACTTTCTAAGTAAGATTTTTCTACCAAGATGGGCGTATAGAAAATTTTTGAATAAGTATTTGACAATTGATGTTGTAATACTTTTAGCATGGGGCAATTTTCATAGTAATTTTGTGTTTGATATTTTATTTGATTAAAAATTTATCGATAAGTATAGTAATATATTATATTGATTATTAATTTTTATTTATTTCCCTATAAGAGGCAATAAGAGGTCCATTTAATTTTCCTAAGAAATTTTTAAAATATTTCTTGTAATTTTCTAATAACTCACTAATAGTAATAGGATTTTATTTAAAGGTTTTTTTGGAAATATGTATCATAGGAAAAAATATTTCTAGTTTTTCCTAGAATATAAATTTTCAACTAGGGGCACTAAGGACGCCATAGTAAATTTATGGTCAGATTCAAAAATTACAAAATAAGTTAGACAACATTTGGAATAAAAAAAATTATTATTGGTGCGTTCTAATCCACTATTGAAATTTGTTAGTGTTTGTAGGTTGTGTTAAGTATTTGGCTTTTCGCACCTAACAGACCGGTCTTTTGGGTTGTAATGATTAGGTGCTTACATGGTATCACAGCTGGGCACGCCACGTCCCACGTTCACATCCAGTTTGGCGCGGTGACTTTGCATTTGACGGGGTGAGTGTTAGTGTTTATAGGTTGTGTTAAGTATTTGGTTTTCCGCACCTAACGGATCGAACCCTAAGCCAACCATACAATCCTGAACCTCCCCTATCATTATTTTTTAAAAATGTATGCATAATTTTATATATAATTTATTTGACATATATTTTATATAGATTATTAAATGTAGGTTAAGCTCAAACTTGAACTCGGTTAAAATTATTAGGCTTGAGTTCGATTACAATTTTAGGTTCGAGGCTTGGGTCGGCCGAGCTCTAGTTCAAAATATTTAAATCAAGCTCGACCTGAACAAGGTTCGGACTCAGCTGGATTCAATACCACCCTTATGTCCAATTTTAAGTAGAGGTCATTCTCAATTTTATGTAAAATATATATATAATTTTATATACAATTTATTTGACATGTATTTTTTGAAAAGTTTTAAATGAAGTTAAAATTATTAGGCTCGAACTCGAGTTCGAAATATTTAAATCAAGCATACGGGCTCGGCAAGGCTTGATGCCACCCTACCGGCTATAACTCGTTTTTTCCTCTTTTTTAAATTATTAATAAATAATTTGCCTCCAATCACAGACCGCGAGTCCAGTGAAAGGCGTGGATTTGCCTTCGACGCCACGCTGATGCGAAATCTCGGCCTCCGTCCCGCTGTTCTTTCGGTTTTTGGCCTTATTTCGCTTTCGTAAAGCAGACAGTCACATCTCACCTGTTGGGATTTGGCCTTATTTCGCTTTCGCAAAGCAGACAGTCACATCTCACCTGTTGGGAAGGCGATTGTAATCTTTTTCTTTGTACGGGTAGGATTCACCCTTCTTGCGGGACCCACCAGATCGTTGATTCCTATGGAAGTTCCGCCTATGCTGATTCCAAGAATCTTAAAAGTACATAATGAACCGAGTAAACCCCAGTCCCACAATCTTGGACCGGGAATTAATTGATACCCGGGTCCGGTCTATTATTTTGAAGTTCAGTTCTCAAACAAGCCTAAGAATTGTGAATTGTGACCACACAAGTCATAGAAAAATGGTTTTTTTTTTGTTTTGGCTAAATTTTAAAGTGAATAAAAATAAATTTTATATTATTTTAATTAAAAATAAAAAAGTTCTAAGGTATATTATAATTTTTTTATCATTCACCTCTTATCTTATTTTTATTAATAAATTTTTTTTCTAGACATAAATATGTAATTAGTTTTAAATATTATTTTATAGCAATATAAATGCAAAAACCTGTCTAATATTTTTTAACGAATATTTTAATCAATAAATAAATAAATATTTTATTATTATTTTGGTTTGCCTACGGCGTTAGAAATGGGTTCTGGTCTGGACTTATTCTCTTATCCGTCTGAGATGAATCGAACCCGGTCAGGAAACCTGCAAGCTCCTTCGCGAGTGGGAGCCAACCCAAACCCGGGGCGAGAAGGCGCGAGCAACATCACCAACTAATGTCCGCACAGATGTCATTTTGGTAATTTCAAGAGAACGGCATCGAGGGTGGTCGGCAGAAAATGAAAATCAAACGGAGGAGAGGTGAATTGCGGAGGGGATGAGCCGTGGTAATTGAGAAAGAAAACGACCCGGTGGCTAGCTGCTCGCCTTCCTCGTCGCTGCCTTCAGGAATTGAAATTTGCTTAAAATTCGCGTTATTATTTCACTTGTAGAGATCATGCAAGTAAATTAAGGAACGGTCTATCGAGACAGCGAGCGCTTTTTTGTCTTTTGGCTACGGCTCCCACAGCTCTCCCCCAAGGCAAGTCTCTCCTTCTCCCTCTCTCTTTCTCTCTGTTGTCTATCCCGTTCCGTTGCCGGGAGTCCTTTAAGCGTAACCGGTCATTTCATGAGTTTGTATTTTTATTCTTTTATTGATTGCTTCCGTTTTGGGAAGAGTTGAGTTTGGGTCTGTTGCCGGGAGACTTCAACAAATCAATGAAGTTGTGGCGCTGCTTGTGAGTTTTCGTGCTTGGGGCGCGTCGTATTTGGGTTTTTTCGAGGACCCATGAATGAATTTTGTTTGTGAACGGAATCGGTGATCGGAATTCAGCGTTGAATTTGGATACTTGTGCGTGTCTGCGTTGCGGGTGGCAGTGGATTATTTGGTATCTGCGTTTGTTTGTAAGTGGTATGTATAAGTCTAAATTTTGTAGCTTCGTGATTGAAGTTTTTGGTATCTCATTAGTTGGTGATCCAGTCTTTTAGGATTATAGGCTATCATGGTTCGGGCTTACGAATGAATTCTCTGTTTGTATTTGAAGTTACTACTAGGATCTCTGCTACTCCGTCTCTGTTGTGCTGGTTCTTTCAGCCAGTTGGGTCTACCTCCCTCTACAGCCACTTTATTAATAGAATTCGAGTATGAGAAGAAGTTTGAGTTAAGGAACTAATTCGGATTTCTAAAGCTAATTAATTTTGTGTTTATACACAAACTTTAATTGAGTTCTAATCCTCCAATATTTGATGTTTTGATAACTCTAACACTCCACTCAAGCTGGCACTTATGGGTCATAGATGCCCAGCTTGTAACAATAGGATATGTGCTGACCCTTCCTGAGCCTCAAAGTATTGCATGTGTGAAGAAAAAAAATTGACCCATTTCTACTATAAAACAAAACTATAAAAGATTTGAGGTTTTAAGTCTCATGATGAAAATGAGAAGATAGTTTACTATTTAAATATAACTATTATTGCAGGTCAAATATGCTCCTTTCATTACAAATTCAAACAAGGAGCCACAAGTGGACTCATTCAAAATGTATAAGCTAAGTTTCCAGGCTTTAGCAAAAAATTGGCAGTTTTATGTTTCTCTTGTTTGAGTGACCTTAACAAATATTTGGTACATTTACCATTTCAGAATTTTTTTGTATTTCATTCTTTAGTCATAACTTAAGAGGTAAATTTCAATTCAATTTATGCATTTTTTTTTTTCTTTTTGAGTTTTGCTTGATTGAAAATTTCAAGCTATGTTTACAACTTGTTTAACCAGGGTCTTGGAGGGTTGTGGAAGAGCTGAGGAACCTTCAAAAATCAATACTGCATTGTTGGCAGTGATGGAAGAGAGTATGCAATCTTTTTTTGCCCATGATTTTCTTCTTTATCTGTATGGTTCTTTAATTTGGAAACACCATCTTATTCTCTTAGATGTATCAAACTAAATCCGTCCTTTTACTTACTTAGGTGAGTTATGCTGGCACTATGTAAGTGGGACCTGTTATATGTTATTTGTATCTAATGCTTGTGCTCCTTGTGGAGGAGCCTTTGTTAGTTTTCCTGTAAGGATGAAAAAATACAACACAAAGTAGACGAAATGCAAGTCCCAGAAAATTTCATCACAGCTTATTTGTGCAATAAAATTATGTTCCAAGATGTTCTCCAACTAAACTTGTCTACATCTACTGTATTGCAAGCTATTATTTTCAAACAATCTATTAAAACAGGATTACTAAGAAACTGGATAACTGTTTGGTGACACTATTCCCATAATATGCTGCTCAATATAGCTTTTGAAACGAAATCCCCTGATACCCATTTTCAGTAACCAGCTTGTGCAAAAGATATTTCTATACTTCACCATTTGAGCAAAGCTTATTATTCACTGGCATTCATAGTATGGCAGTTTGATACTTCTGTTATACCCTTCTACCTCTTAGCTGTCATCAATCCTAGATTATAAAAGTTTCATGCACGAGTTGTGGTTCAGCATTTCAATCATACTGTGTACCTACTTTTGTCAATGCGGTAAATAATACCTTTAAGCGCCAAGCTCTCATTTTCAGCTGATTCTACTCATGCTGGAGAGGAGGGTTTTTTTTGTTAGAAACTGAAAAGCATATCAGAGTTCATGTTCCTTAGTAGAAAATGTTATTATCATTAAGAAGTATAGAAATGGAAAGTAAATTATTTTCATTTAGCTCATAATTCTTTGTTTTTTAATGTTGTTCATATTTCTTATTATTATAAAATTGAGTGTCAATTTCAGAGTTTTCGGTAGTAGAAAATGTTATTATCATTGAGAAGTATAGAAATGGAAAGTAAAGTATTTTCATTCAGTTCATAATTCTTTGTTTTTTAATGTTGTTCATGTTTCTTATTATTATAAAACTGAGTGTCAATTTCTGTTTTAAGTCAATTCAATTTGTTGATCTTTTTTTTTTATATACATATATAGAACAAGCCTTGGGAAACAAGGACAGTGAAATAACATATCCCCTCATAAGAGATCCAGAAGAGTTTCAAGCAGGAATATATGACAAACCCCTTCCATGCTTTGGCTGTGGACTAGGATGGTTCTTGTGAGTCTCTCTCTCTCTCTCTCATCCCTTCAACTGCAGCAAAACCTCTGATATGCTGCTCGATACCTCTACAGGTTTCTTTTTGGATTTGCCTTCCCATTGATGTGGTACTACGCTACAATTCTCTACTTTGGAAACTACTACCGCAAGGATCCAAGAGAAAGAGCAGGCCTTGCTGCATGTGCAATAGCTGTAAGTGCCATCTTACTTGTCACACCTTCACACATCTCCATAGCACACTAAAGATGAAAAGGGTGGACAATGGAGACTACACTGGGTCTATTGCTGTAAATTATCTGTCACCCGAATAAAAACAGAAAGCATGGATAACGTGGTCTTATGCTTCGGATAGTTTTCTATCATCTTTTAACCATAAGAGGAAGCTGACCTTTTTGTCTGGTTGGAAGATGTTGTTTGCTCATGACCAAATATCACCCTAACTGTCCAAACAAAACTAGTTTCAGTACTCATTATTTAGGATTATTAAAGTTCTTTACCCAATGGATGGAAATCCAACGCACAGTGGCTTCAGTTCATCTACCTCGAAGATGTCAGTTGACTGCTCTTTTTAGATGTACTGTGTTATGTGATTTCTAGACTCTCTCTAAAAGGTACTTCTTGATGCAGTAAATTGATGGAATTACAAAATCACGTTAAAATTCAGAAGTAAACAATCAAAATCATAGTAAGTTAATAAATAAAATTGTGAAGGAACTAGCTTATGTGATACTAACCAGAATCTTTCTCTCTTCCCTCGCATTTCGGGAGCTGTTGATCACTGCAGGATCCAACTGCATCGTAATTTAAGATTATGCTCTTGTGGTCAATGTGAATAGTTTTGCTTTTTTTATTTCTTTGTAATAGGTATTCATCCGTCCCAAGACCATTAATTGATCATCTAATATGGCCGAAAAATTGCATCTTCTTACTCGAGAACCATTTTTAGCTCTTCTGTACTCACTGACGTCAATAAGAAATTCTAACTCTGATCTCTTAGCATTACTAGCGCATTTCATTGTTTTAGTGTGATTGTGTTTCATTTAAAAAAACAAATTAATTATACATAGGCATTTAAATCACAACAGGATTTCTTATGTAGTTTCACGACTCTTGCTAACAGAACGATGTTTTGCAGGCGTTAATATGTTCAGTGGTGGGGTTGATAACAGTTGCTGCAATTGTATTCTAAATCATTGAAATCGTTGGTGGACGCCTTCTGTAAATCTTGTATTCTATTGAGCAAAGAACTGAAGAGGTAAAAAGATCTTGTTCGTATGTATAAAGTACCAATAAAAGAGAACAGGAGCAGTTAAAATCTATTTTGTGCAGAAACTGTGTTTAATGCTATAGATCACTGATCTCAGTGTGGCCCAGAGCTCCAAATATGGAACAATTGCAACAGCTAATGGGGTAAATTAACACTAACATACAGTTTTTTCAGCAGTTCCTACTGACTATTTCCGTGCTGGGTTCCAACCATCATCTTCAATTCTAGATAGATATGGGTTCACATTCAATAGTTGGTTTTTAACTGTTAAAACCCAATGTAACCTTCTTCACCTCCCTTTTTTAAAGAGAGTATCCAACTAACAGGGACTGTTTGTTCCCGCCACCAGAGGAAATTTAAAAAAGAAAGAATTATTAACCTTTGACCAATTTCTTTATTTTACCAATTTTCATGTGTTTGTACCTTGTTAGTTTATTTTTTCACTAAAATCAGAACAAACATTAGAAGATTTTGGTCCAGCTATAAACTTTCTGTTTGCATTTTCCCCTATGATTCTATCTTGGCACAGTTCCATCCTAATTGTGCCTGCAAATAATTTGTTTTCATTCTATTCAATCGTTTTGAAATAAAAAAAGGAAATGCAGTTGTTCAAAAAAAAAAAAAAAAAAAAAAGATGAATCAAAATGCAATGCCTCAAACCACAGTGCTTTATAGCCAAGAAGGTTGTACAGTTGGTAAATCAACATCAAATGTTTCATGCATAAGTCCTCAATACTATCAGACACATAAAAAATCCTTATCACAAAATTGCCTCAACAAAGTAATACCTCTACGGCCTCAAGATAGAAAAAAAAGGAAATGACCACCGCCCCCAAAAGGAACAATCAAGGATAATCATTGATGTTCCACTCATCTGAGGCTGAACCCAGGATTGTATACCCAGTCCCATATGATGAAATGAAAAATTGTGATAGACCACTCACGCCAGTTTGCAAAAGTATATGGCTTTGGATATCAGGATTCTTACCTGGATGCTAAGTGAACAAGTTTCTTATCAATAATAAATCGGGAGCTTGATTCTATCTGCAACACCCAAAAAGTGAAATATGAACAAGTGCAGGCTATACTAGATCAAAGAAAGAGATATCAGGTTGACCTTAATACCATTTACCTTGTGCGTCAAAGTGTCCCGAACTTCAGCCTCATCATGGGTAACCCCTGACTCCTGTAAAGATTTCAGGACAAGCTTCTGAAGCTTTTTTATCTTCAGAGCATTGTCTGGATCCTGCAAGCATAGAATGACAAAATAAGCGTCAAACAAGGGCAATAGTTGTGTTATAGATGTACGTGTGTAAGCACTCTGACCAAATAGCTGGATGCCTTTTACACAAATAGACTTCATCTCACATACTGTTGTGTAGAACATTTTGCCAATTGATGAACAGGTGAATCATATCCTAGATCTGAATCATCCTGTGCAAAGACTTTGTTCTGAAGTAGCAACTATTACCCTGACAATCCTAATCCTGTTTGTGATAACTTTGAATATTCCATATATCCAAATGTTTTAAGAACTTAGTGCCTTGTCACAAAGAACAAAACTTCCAAGTAAATAATGTTCAAACACCAGCAATGCCATGCATTTAAATAATTCATTATAACATTCTCTTGTTTTAAGACGTAGCAAGCAAAGCCTATAAGATTACCAAATCTTGCTTCCAATGAGAAAGTCTAAAAGATTTGCTGATTACTATTAATATTATACTCCAACTTTAACGTTCATCAAAATGATTAAGTCTAAACAAACTGATCATTACCATTTAGATGATGATAATCCAACAGAAGGCATAAGAGCACATAATCCAATCTCTAGTTTAACAGAAAATTCTCCATGGCAGCACAGCTCAATGCTATGTTAGGAACATATCTTTACCCCAAAGAAATGCAATAATTTTTCATGTGACGAATTGTCTCCTTTACTATATGAAAAATGCAGCATAAACAACAGAATAAAGTTCAGTCTGTTGTGATATGGTACTCACAGATTTTAAAATTGAAACAATAAGCTTCTTCCACTTGATTTTCTTGTTTGTTTGACTATCACAAGGTGCCAAGGATTTCATGGATTTCTGCTTCTTCTGCAAACCTTCAGACCCGTTTTCTGCTTGAATGGCCTCAACATTGCCAAAATCATGCTCTGATGCATTTAGTTTCCTCTTTTTCTTTGACTGAATTTCTTTCTCCACCTCTAAGCTAGATATGACAGTTTCTTTTTGCTGATCAACTCCATTAGGTTCATCCATCTTCCCCGTGCCATCTTTCCTTATTTCTCCATTTTGACTGCCATCAACAAGAGCGGTTTCCTTTGGTACAGATTCTTCTGCTTCCGTGAGTTGTTTATTAGCTGCATGGAAAGCCCGGGCTTTTGCTCTATGTTTCTTGCCTTCAGCATGAAGCAGCAATGTTTGTTTACTTGTGGTGTTCGTATTACAAAGGCTGAGTAGTTTACAAGCCAATTAAAAACTAAGTAAGTTAACACTGAGATATGTTTAAACATCTGCCAGTCCACTGCAGTTTATACTAAGAAGTCAAGCAAGTTTCGGGACTTGCCTCGAAATTAAAGGAGTAAAGCTAAAAGCAAAGACCACATCAATTCATTGTCTTTAATGATCATAACAAGCTAGTTTCTTTCCCATTGATTTTTTTTCACTAAATTCCAATATACAGTATTAAAACATGGATAGATCTACAAGGATAACAGGCAAAAATTAAAATCTGCATCTTTCCAAGCTACCTACAAGCCCAATAGGGGGCGGGAATATAGCCTAATATTTCTATAAATATCAGAATTTTACTTGTTTTCACTTTTGGGCTTTGCGGGTTTACCATTTGAAGCCTTCAAATGACCTTTTGGAAAAGGAGAAGAGCTAAAAGGGAAGACCACATTACTCATTCTCTTCAATGATCATTTTTTTTTTTTTTGAGAGGGGCGTGGCGCGATTCGAACTCGCGACCTGACGCACCTGGTGTAAAGAGAATACCACTAGACCAAACGGCCTTAGGTTCTCTTCAATGATCATTACAAGCTAGTTTCTTTCATATTGGTTTTTGGATGAGTTTTCTCACTAAATCCCAATGTACAATTTATTAAGACATGAATAGATCTACAAGCATGACAGGCAAAAATTAAAAGCTGCATATTTCTAACCTACCTACAAGCCCAAGGGGGGTGGGAAGATAACCCAACATTTATTTCAACATCAGAATTTTGCTTGTTTTCACTTTTGGGCTTTGCTGGCTTACCATTTAAAGTCTTCACTTGACCTTTTGGGCCATACTTTTCCTGAAAAAGAAATATAATAAGAAACTCGTCTTCTATTTGGTCAATAGTAGAACAAGACCATATCTAATATCTTCAAGCAGACTTGACAAAGAAATAAACATTTGCAGATTCCATGTGTCCTAAATATTATCCAATTAAGAAAAAGTGAGTCACCATACATGCAATTGACTACAACATAGTAAAAAATGGGTCGGAGATGACAATGAATGCATCTGAGTCTCATGGGGAGAGTCTCAAAATGCACATTGAGAGAAATATTAAAAAGATAAATGGTCAGGTTGTGAAGAAATTATAATCAATTAAGAACAACGAACCGCTTCAGTCATGCACTGAGTGTGACTTTGGACACTTTGCTGGGTGAACATTTCCCCGCAGTCAATGCATGATAACTGCAATAAAAGGAAAGGAAAGGAAAGGAAAAGGATTAGCAAAATATCTCTAAACATATGAGAGCAATAGACATATCCGTAGGAGCGATGTTCCATGACGTAATACGTAACACTGCCTGAATTGTTTAATCAACTTACTTCCAATGCAATTCAAAGGTCATCGATTATTGCATCCTAGCAGCTTATACTAGCTCCCGACATCTCACAGATTCAAACAATGAAATAACCGAAGACATATAAAATTCGACAAAATGGTAGCATGGTTTTATAAATAAGTATAGCAGAAACTACTGGCAAGGCAATGTGATTTATACAAAGTTATAAGAGAAAGCAAATATTTGAGAATAACGGATTTCAAAAAATATCAAATAACCGGGATGGGAGAAGGCTAAAGAGAAGGTTTTTTTATAAATTTTTGGGCTGTGAAAAGCACCTTCGTTGCCGAGCAACCTCTGAAGTGATTTGGCAGCTTAGGCTTCTTCAAATTCTCACCACAGTCCTCGCACTGAAACCAGACCATCTTTGGCTCCTTTAGAGGAAAAAGGAAACCACAACGTTCAAAAGTAACGCAGAAGCAGGCGTATCAGAAATGAGAATCACGAAAGCTTCGCGCCCCTGAATCCAACGAAAGCGAAGGGGCCAGAGCGTTTACCCGTAGATGTCAATAGGGTTTTTCTCTCACAGGGTTTAGAACTTTCCGGTCTTCCAAGAGAAAATATGACTTGTTTTTAAGTTTTTAACCAACACGAGGAGGCCATATGCGCGACTTGCTGTTCTGATGAGCAAGGACGAGTTGAACCGCCCTTACTGACCCGCTCAACCCGTGAATGGTCCAATGGGTTGAGCTCGGGTTCCCCTAAGAAAACTGCACGAAAACTGGGACAAAATATAGTGTTAAGACTTTGAATCGGTCGGTACCTAGTTGGTTAGTAACTTCTGAGTCGAATTATGACTTTGGCAGACTTCCTCAAACTCAGAGAAGGTTGGGGCAAGACGCAGAGTTTGAAGGGTCGAGTTAGACCCCTGACCCAACTCATTTAGACTTAAATTTGGTGAATCGTAATGATAAACTGAACTGTTAAGGTCAATATTTGATTTTAAAAATTTAAGTTTATGACTTTATAATTTTAAAAGTCACAGGTTAATGTGTGGATTTTATAAGAAAAATAAAGATTTATTTGTAAATAAATAAAATAAAAGGAATACTCAACTTGAGTTGGTTTTTTTATTAATGAAAGTTAACATGGAAACACGGTAAGTCTTCATCGAGTGATAAAATAAAAACCATTTTAATATATAAATAAGCAAATAGATTCATAGAAATTATAATACATAATCAGGTCTATGTAGAACAAAATGATAACAAAATTATTAAAATTCTTGCGTTTGTATAACTATCAAAAACAAAAAAAAAATCACTTTAAATAAATTTATCTATACTTAAAATATTATTATAAAGTTTGGATCAATTAGAAAAACTTAAGTTCTATCAGATCAAACACTTATCCGGGGCTTATATATAAGAGTACCGGAGGAGTACTTAAGTTCAATCATCTAGGTTGTTAGTTTGAACTTGTTTCTTATTGCATTCCACTAAGGTAGAGGGAACTTTAGGAGGTTTTGGTGGTAGATGTCGAAGGGTGACTAATGGAACGATGAGTTGTCTTTTATTTTGGATAAATATCGTTAATTTTAATTAAAAACTGTATGAAGAGATATTATGAATGTTTGTGGTGAACTTCGTTTTTCTTTTTTATTGGCTCGATCAACATTGAATATTAACACCTTCTATTCTCTTCGAATTAGCAATTAAAAATTTATTATTGTTAATTGTTCTAAGTTGGATTGTATATTGCTTTAGGATATTATTTATTTGATTTTTTTACAATTTTTAATCATTTTAAAACTTTTTTTTTATATAACCCCTTGAACTGGGTTTTTTTTTTAGAGGGGTGTAGCACAATTCAAACTCACAACTTGACACACCTAATGTAAACTAAATAGAATACCACTAGACCAAACGACCTTAGGTCTAAAAACAGGTGAGTGGGTTAAAACCAGACCCAATTACTTCATCGAGTTAGGGATCGAATCAGGTTTGATAACATTACTTAAAGCAACATAGAAAGATTTATAAATAATAAAATACTCAGTGAAGATAAAAATACAAGTGGTTACAACCACTTTAATAATTTTTAGTTCATTTTGTATATTTTTAAATATTTATTATTGAAGTAGAAAATTCATTTTCCTACCACTTGAAATATAAGAGGGATCAAACAAATTTTTTTATTCTAAATTATTGCACAAGCTTCATAAATTTGAGTCTTTAGAATAAATTTTTTCTTGTGAGCGAGTTCTGACCGAGTTCCTTGGATTTACTTGGAGTGATCGAGTGGCCGAGTTCCTAAAAAGACTAGGTTGATTCGATTAATACAATTTTTTCAGTGCTCATGCTGATCCGATTTACCTTGGGTGCGCCAGAGCGAGGTACCGAGTTGCTTCTGAGCTTGTGAGTTAAGGTTGGCCTTGTTCTCTTTTGGAGAATGATTTGAAGGTTTTGGTTTGGTCTCGCTCGTTTCCATGCACGCTTCTCTTGTTGTCTTCACGAGCCACTTCAACGGCCACAGTCACCCACTAGGGAGAAGACTCAACAAGGGAGGGTTTTAGATCTCCATGGCTTCTCATACGCCTCTCGACGATGTAAGTTCTTCGACAGCGTCCACTATTTTAACTTTCAGTACGGATTGTCACTCATCATGTACTCGTGTGACATTTAGGAGGACGATTTTGGCCGCGATTTCCCTGGCAGCCACAGCGGCAGAAGACCTGGTATAGTTCATACTTTTAGCTTGGGATCTGTGCCTGTTGTTATACTTTGTTGGTTTTCTATTCTCTGAAATTTGGATGTTGCAGGCCGTAAAAGAAGTTTTGAAGATCTCGATGACGACGACGAAGATGTTTTTGGTTCTAAGAAGGTCCACTTTTACTTCGTTTGTATCTGAAACGAGAGTAGTTTATTAAAGCGCATTTTATCTTGCTGCTTTTTAATTCTCAGAAACTTCTGTAAGTTGGTTGGAACCCCTTTAGTGCATTCATTGTAGGCTGCGTTTGTAAAACTTGCTTGTGAAACAAGAGGTAGTTTTAGGATGGTCTGTTGGAACTGTTATTCTAACTGAAAGGAAAAAAAAGGTACGCATTTGAGGGAAGTGGAGTTTCAAGATGAGGTATTGTATACGGTTTTATGGTTCTTTGCCTCAGTCTCAGTGCTTAATGAGTATTAGTGGACTCAGCTTGGGATAGTCATTAGTAGAAACATGCCATGCTAGGTGAAAGGTGGTTGATCATGTGGAGAGGATCTAGGTGGTCTCCTCTGTCTCTTTATCATATCCCGTAATCTGATGACTTGAATTAGTGTTCTGATTTTCTATTGTCTTTTTCAAGAAGATGCAAAGGGTTTTCTGAAACCAAGATGAAAAATTAATAGTATGCCCTAATAAACAAATTTAAGTTGGTCTTTTTTTTAAAAAATAGAGTAAATTTTTAGAAATTTCAGAGTTATTTTTTGGGTGGCATGTGGATAGATTAATGACCCCATATGGTAAAATTATAAGTATCTGGAAAGCAAATATAGGTTGTATGCATGATAGCAGCCTTTTTAGCTTATGTGTGAAAGCTATAGGGCTGTGAGAGGATTGGTTGAATAGGGTTTATGCAAGAGTGTGGGAGGACAAATGCAGGGAGATGTTGAGGACTCAATAGCTAACCGAGTCATACAACGGAGGCGCACTGAGTTACAGAGTTAATAGCTTTCTTTCCATATTTTTTTAAATTCGTTTTTATGTATTATTTAAGTTAAATTGTCATAGGGGTAGAATTGTAATATTTAACCCTAAAACTAGAGGGGACGTCAAGCCTACTTAGAGGGCAAGGGAACGAGAAAAAAGGCAAGTCTTAAATTAGGTTAAACAGGGTTTAGAGTTATCCTTGACGAGCTCTTGGTTCCCTCTTGAATCTGAATATCTTTTCTCTCCTAGTTTGATTGCTGTTTTACATTGATCAATACCGAAGAAGAGAGGGGAGTTGCTGTCCCTTTTCCGAGTTCAAACAGAGGCTTCAGCCTCCCTTCCATCATCAGCAGCAAGAGAGGGACTCTACCCTCCTTTCTGAGCAAGGGTTGAGGTTTCTCAATCCTCTTATCACGAGCAGCACCAGTAATAGTTCATCTCAGCCTCAAGGCCAGCAAGAAGAAGGTTAGGAACCCCTAATCCTTGATCCAAAGGTTATCCAAGTTAGAGGCTTTTCAGCCCCTAACACGAGCAGTAGCCAAGAGGGTTCCAAACCCTTTTTTCCGTGAGCAAAAGAGGAGTCTTTCCCCTCCTGTCCGAGCAGCAGCAGTAAGGGTTCTCTGCCTTTACCCAAAACAGCATCATAGATTCACAAAGGAGGCTGCTTTCCTCCTATCCGAGATCAACACAAAGAAAGGCTCTTTCTCCTTCCTTACCAAGACCAGCGGCTCTATTACAATGCTGGATTTACAAATCCCACGCCGAGTTACTCGATCCATGATTAGGGACCATAACAATTTGGTATTAGAGCGGGGTAACATGGGGGATACATCCAGCAATGAAGAACTTAGAAGCATGATAAAAAAGATTGAAGATGAACAGGCTGAAGTACGAGCAAGTTTGGAAAAAATTCTTGGTATGAACTTGCAACTCCATCGACGGACTAGCATGATGTCTGATCTCATGGCAGAGAGACACTCCATTCCAGACCCAAGGAGGGAGAATCATTCGCACAACCTAAGGGAGGAGCAGTTAGCTGGGCGCACTGCTGTCCAGGCACTGCAGAGTGGAGGTACAATGTCCAGGTACACAAAATTAGATTTTCTTACCTTTACTAGGTTAGTCGACCCTTTAATTTGGTTGCATAGATGCGATAATTTTTTTTCAAATCAAGGAACTGCTGAGTTTGACAAGGTGGGACTTGCCGCCTTCCACATGTTAGACGAGGCACAACTATGGTTTCACCAAGTGGAACTAGAAAGATTGGTGTTGGATTGGAATGAACACAATTTGATTTCGCCCTCCCGCCCACAACAACATCTTGGGAGATTTGGTCCTGTTGAGACAAACTGGGTCTGTTGAATTGTATCAAAAACAGTTCGAAGAAAAATTGGCTCGCGCTGGCCAGTTGGTACGAGTCGACCAGTACGTCCACTTATTTACAGCAAGCCTCACTAAATCTCTGAAGTTAGAGGTGAAACTTCATTCACCTTCAGATTTGGCTCGGGCAATGAATTTAGCTCGAGCAATGGAACAACGACAACGGCTTCAGCATCGTAGGCCAGTTTGGCAAGGGGAATGGAACATTACCTCCAATTGGCAAGGGCGACGAAATACTTCTCCTCAGGTGCCACATGCAGCATTACCACCTCCCAGAAACAATCCGAGTACTACTCTGTTAGCCGACATGCGCTCTAGTAATTCCCCACCTCAGTATATAAAAAAATTAACAAGTTCCGAGATGGTGGAACGGAGGTCCAAGAATCTGTGCTACAACTGTGATGAACCGTACAAGATAGGTCACCAATGTAAAAAGTTGTTCTGGCTCGAAGTGGATGAAACAGAGGATACAGAATATAGTGATGATCTTATTGAGGAGGAACCACCGGCAATCTCTTTGCATGCCATTACTGGGCAGAAATTTGCCAAAACTATGCAAGTCAGAGCTCGAGTCCTCGACCAGGAACTTGTGGGACTAGTGGATTCGGGACATACACACAATTTTCTTAGCTTGATAGCTGCTCAGCATCTTTAGTTATAGATCCTTCCACACCCAAAACCCACGGTTTCAGTGGCCAATGGGGAGAAGGTCCCTAGCTACGGGATCAACAAAGCGGTAAAATTTTCCATTGGTACTACTTTATTTCATTCAGAATTTTTTTTCATACCTTTGGCAGGATTTGATATGGTGTTAGGCATCAAATGGTTACAAACATTGGGACCCATACTGTGGGACTTCTCTGCTTTAACTATGAGTTTTGTATTGAGTGGTCGCCAAGTGCTATTACAGGGTAGTCAGGTGGACAAACCCCACCACCTTCATACCATACACACACAGGACCAACCGGACAACACTATTAAAAATCTTCTCGACGAGTTCTCCGACCTCTTCCATGAGCCTTCCGGATTGTCTCCCTTGAGACACTGTGACCATAGGATCTGTTTAAAACCAGGTTCTAATGTGGTGGTAGTTCGACCGTACCGGTATCCCCACCTACAGAAGGATCAAATCTAGCGACAGTGCCAGGCTATGTTACAACAGGGCCTTATTCGCAACAGTCGATCCCTTGTGTCTTCACCCGTCTTGCTCGTGAAGAAACATGATGGCACATGGAGATTTTGTATCGATTATAGGGAGTTAAATGCTCAGACCGTGAAGGATAAGTTTCCTATTCTGGTAGTGGAGGAGCTCCTGAATGAATTACATGGGTCGTGGGTCTTCACTAAACTGGATTTACGCTTTGGATATCATCAACTTCGTATGCACCCCTCCGACATTGAGAAGATAGCCTTTTGCACACATCACGACCATTTTGAGTTTGTGGTCATGCTGTTCGGATTATCAAATGCACCATCCACTTTTCAAGCACTGATGAATGATGTATTTAGCAACTATCTTCGGAAATTTCTTCCCCGGACTTGAAGAGCATTTAGCACATTTACAAATAGTTTTTGAATTGTTACGAGCCCATCAACTCTATTTGAAGAAATCTAAATGCTCTTTTGCGGCATCACATGTTACCTATCTTGGCCATATTATATCACATGCGGGGGTCACTGTTGATCCCGAGAAGTTTCAGGTAATTCATGATTGGCCACAACCTTAGTCTTGCTTAGCTTTGAGAGGATTTTTGGGCCTAGCCGGATACTACCGCAAATTCATTCAGAATTACGGTCCCTTGGCAGCACCATTGACCAGTCTCCTCAAGAAGAATTCCTTTAATTGGAATGAGGAGGCCACACAGTCCTTTGAGGCCCTCAAACGAGCTCTCACCTCCACTCCTGTCCTACAACTTCCCAATTTTGAGGACTTATTTTTGGTTGAGTGCGATGCGTCCGATGGGGGCATTGGGGCCGTCTTACAATAGCAGTCACACCCCATTGCATATTTCCGCAGGCAGTTGGCAGCACGTCATCACAAATTGGCAATGTATGAAAGAGAATTAATCGGGATGGTCAAGGCGGTCCAACACCGACGTCCTTACTTACGGGGCTGTGCATTTCTCATCCGTACTGATCATTATAGCCTTAAAATTCTTACTTGAACAACGCCTCACGACTTCGCCACAACATCACTGGATCAATAAATTGATAGGATTTGATTTTTCTGTTGAGTACCGTTTGGGGAGATTAAACAAGGTAGCGGATGCCTTGTCACGGCGTTTTGAACACCAACAGCTCATATATGCGATCAGCCAGCCTCGTTTCCTCATCCTAGACTTGGTGAGAGAAGTCCATGCCACTCTTCCTGTTCTACAGGAGCTACACAGAAAAATTACAGAGGGGACAATAGATTCTAAGTGGTCCATCCAGGATTCCCTTATTTGCTACAAACAGCGGATTTATCTTCCCCACACTTCCGAGTTGATTCCATCCATCTTCTCTGGCTACCATGACAACACACATGAAGGCATCTAGAAAACTTTGCAGCACATTCGAGTAGATTTTTATTGGCAAGCCATGAAGACCTCCATAGCCACATATGTCTCAGCATGTCAGGTATGTCAACGCAACAAAGCCGACCACTTAAGTCCAGCAGGTCTTCTACAACCTCTCACCCTCCCTACACAGGTATGGGCCGATATTTCGATGGACTTCGTTGAGGATTTTCCACAGTCAGTCGGAAAATCAGTATTATTTGTGGTGGTCGATCGGTTCTCCAAGTATACACATTTTATTCTTATGGCTCATCCATATACAACATCACGAGTGACAGACCTTCCTTGAGCATATTGTCCGCTTACATGACATTCCAGAATCTATTGTCAATGATCGGGACGCGGTATTTACCAACACTTTCTGGCAGGAACTTTTTCGTCTAAGCAGCACAAAGTTGAAATTTTCCTCTTCATATCATCCCCGGACAAATGGCCAAACCGAGGTGGTTAACCGCACCGTCGAAATGTATCTAAGGTGCCTTGTGGGTGATCGTCCGAAACACTGGGTTCAGTGGCTACCGTGGGCTGAATACTGTTACAACACTTCATTCCACTCCGCCTTGCAATCCACACCTTTCAGGGTTCTTATGGTAGGGATCCCCCCTCGGCTACTATCTTATACTTCGGGGTCCACCCGCGTGGACGCCATTGATCAGGCATTCAAGGATCGCGAACCAGGTATTACAAAATATTGCAGAATGCCTACGGTGAGCTCAGGTTCGCATGAAAGATGCTATGACAAGGGACACCGAGACGTCTCGTACAAGGTAGGGGATTACATTTGGTTACGCCTACAACTGTACCGCCAGCAGTCCATTGTCGGACCACCACGCCATAAGCTCTCACCCAAGTACTTTGGGCCTTTCTCCATTATTCGACGCGTGAGACTAGTGGTCTATCAACTACAACTTCCAGCCACGACCAAGCTGCATGATGTGTTTCATGTATCCCTCCTGAAACCATATACGGGATCACCGCCCACATCCACTCTGTTCCTTCCTCCAGTGGACAACGGACACGTCATTCTTACAACAGCCGCGGTGTTACATGCCCATTTAGTCAATGACCAGTGGGAGATTGTAGTCCAGTGGACAACTACAGAACCTGACGCAGCAAAATGGGAACACTTGGACACCTTCAAATAGGTCTACCTAGCTTACGAGCTTGAAGACAAGCTCTTTCTCCAAGGGGAGGCAGATGTTGAGGACTCAATAGCTAACCGAGTCATACAACGGAGGCACACTAAGTTACAAAGTTAATAGCTTTCTTTCCATATTGTTTTAAATTCGTTTTTTATGCATTATTTAAGTTAAATTGCCATAGGGGCAGAATTGTAATATTTAACCCTAAAACTAGGGGGGACATCAAGCCTACTTAGAGGGCAAGGGAATGAGAAAAAAAGCAAGTCTTAAATTAGGTTAAACATGGTTTGGAGTTCTCCTTGACGAACTCTAGGGTTCAGAGGTCTCCTGGATGAGCTCTAGGTCCAGGTTCCGAATCTGAATATCTTTTCTCTCCTAGTTTGATTGCTGTTTTACATTGATCCATACCGAAGAAGAGAGGGGAGTTGCTGTCCCTTTTCCGAACAGAGGCTTCAGCCTCCCTTCCATCACCAGCAGCAAGAGAGGGACTTTACCCTCCTTTCCGAGCAAGGGTTGAGGTTTCTCAATCCTCTTATCACGAGCAGCACCAGTAATAGTTCATCTCAGCCTCAAGGCCAGCAAGAAGAAGGTCAGGAACCCCTAATCCTTGATCCAAAGGTTATCCAAGTTAAAGGCTTTTCAGCCCCTAACACGAGCAGTAGCCAAGAGGGTTCCAAACCCTCTTTTCCGTGAGCAAAAGGGGAGTCTTTCCCCTCCCGTCCGAGCAGCAGCAGTAAGGGCTCTCTGCCCTTACCCAAAACAACAGCATAGACTCACAAAGGAGGCTGCTTTCCTCCTATCCGAGATCAACACAAAGAAAGGCTCTTTCTCTTTCCTTACCGAGACCTGCTGCTCTATTACAATGCTGGATTCACAAATCCCACGCCAAGTTATTCGATCCATGACTAGGGACCATAACAGGAGAGAGATTGAGAAGAGGCTCAAAGAAGACAAGTTTGGGTTTGCATATGTTACTCAATCAAAAACTTTTCTTTAAAGAGGTTCTTACATAGGGGTTAGGGGTGGGCACGGGTCGGGTCGGGTTTGGGTTTACCAACACTCGAATCTGAACCTGATCCTTGAACCCGAAAAACCCCGATTCATCAAACCCGAATTCGACCTGATCACCATCCTCGTAACCCCGTCTCTGCCCCGCCCCTGCAAACCTGAATTAAACTTGACCCGTTCCCACCCCATCCCTGTAAAACTCGACTCGTCTCAATCTCATTTTATATATTTGTCTCATATGTGGGTTGGGTTCGGGAAAACCCGTTCTTGAGCTAAAACCCAACGGTTTTTCTTCTGCCCCGTCCCTAACTCGCGGGGTGAAATTACAAACCCGAACCCGAGTTTCTTTGGGTTGGGTTGGGTCGGGTCGGGTTCCCCATAAAACCTAACCCAATGCCCAACACTAATAGGTGTGGACACGGGTCAGGTTGGGTCAGGGTTGGGTCCAATAGCCGAATCCGAACCCTATCCCCGACCCGAAAACCGAACCCAAAAAAAACGAACCCGACCTGATCACCGTCTTCATAACCCCGTCCCCGCCCCATCCCCGTAAACCCGAATTAAACCCGATCCGTCCCCGCCCCATCCCTGTAAAACCTGACCCGTCTTAACCTCGTTTTATATCTTTGTATCATATGTGGGTCGGGTTTGGGAAAACCATCCCCCCACTCAAAACCCGATAGGCTTTTCTTCCCCGCCCCATCGCCGACCCGCGGGGTGAAATTACAAACCAGAACCCACATTTTTCGGGTCGAGTCGGGTTGGGTTCCTCGTAAAACCCGACCCGATGCCCACCCCTATTCTGACATCTGCTATCTTTGCTGAATTCAAAGTCGAATTCCTAAACCTCCTAACTTGACTTAATGTAATATTTAAAGTTAAAAGTCCATTGGGGATTTACTTACCTTTCTTAAGCTTAAAAAACCTAATTAGAGACTGACTCGATATGATTTTTAATTGGAAACTTACTAAAGCATTCACCCTTCTTTGGCTTCCTATGGTTCCTATCACTTCACTCCCTTCAATTGAACCTTATAGTCAAGGTTGGAAATTGGGAAATCGATGAAGAAAATCATCTTCAAGTTCCTACTTTGTCTCTTCTCTGGGCCTCATGTCCACTGCACAATTATCTTAGTTCGTAGATGGTTGCTATGGCAAATTTGTCTTGTATACTGGATGGGCAGCAACTGTGGAATCAAGTCATTGTTGTCTGTCTAACGTCAGTAGATTCCTCTTTCAGCTTTGAATAGAAAAAAATAGCTATATGGTCAGTGGCTGGTGGAAGATTTTTTTTTGTTGTTTGCGGAAGTTAATCTGCTTAAGACAGTTGATTATTTTTCTGAAAAGCTAATATTTGGGAAACATTTTTGACTCCATCAAGTGAGTTTGTCATAATATCACCCAGAGTATAGCGGGGTCACTGGGGGATCTTTTAAAAAAAAAAAGAGTTTGAGAATGCATATGAAAATTTATTTGGCTTTCTGGATTGCATTAATCATATACTTATTTGACCAATAAAATTTGTTGATTGGCTAAATTCTGTAGTATATTCTCTTGTTCTGTATGAAATGAGTTGGTACTTCATCCAAGTAGCAAAAACATTTTATTTTCTTTTTGGAATGTGAATCAGAAGGGAGAAGGAAATATTCCTGGTGGTGCTACTGGAATGATATTGTCTCTTCGTGAGAGGTATTTAAGATCTACAAGAAACATATTTTCTTGCTTTTATCACAAATCTGACAAACATAAATACATTATCTATTCTGTTTGCCATTTTCTTCATATTTTTCTTGCAGCCTTCAGAACTGTACAGACAGTCTTGCAACTTGTGAGGTATGTTATCCCATCAATTGCTTGCTATAATCTGTATCTTCTGTTTATTATCTCTTTCTCATTTTTTGTTATATTATATGGCCTGGCATTTTTTTTGAGTAAAAAGGTGTGAATATAATATGGCCTGGCATATGAAAAGGTTATTTCAATGTTGAGCATGGTTACTGTTTTCATTGTGATGTTGACAATGTATCAAGTTTTGCTGCCATTACTATTAATGATACGACTCTGGAGCATAGTTCTCATGGATTTTTTGGTGGAAACATGTGTTTTTTTATGGAAATGAAGCTTTCCATGGGAACTTTGGCTAATGGTGCTGTTCTGAAACTGGAGTAAACATAAGCCCAAGAAACAAATTATGAATTTAGGAAATAACATGATTTTATGAGACATCTCTGAAGATGCAATCATTCAATTGATTTTTTGTTCTTGTTTCATGACTCGTTTTTTTTGCTGTTAGATCCAGCATAGACCTGGTCCCTTGTCAGGGTCTCCTCCCCCATTCTCACTGCCAACGGGGAGGGACCCCTCCCTCCATGCTGGTGCTCTATACTTCTGGTTGCCGGCAAAAGGGGCTCCCTCCCCTGCCCGTTGACAGTACAAACAGAGAGGTTGGGAAGAAGGGAGGCTCCACCCTGCTCTTCCCCATTCCTTATGTCGGCAGTGGAGGGATCCCTGCCTCCCTTTCCACACTTTGGAGGGAAAGAGCAAAGGCCCCTCTGCTTGCAGAAAGAAGATGGAGGCGCTGCCCCACCCCTCTGGTTTTAGTTTTAAACGATATGATGTCATCCTGGTACTACCACAAGCTTTTAAGGTTGAATAGATTGAACTGACAACCATCTTTCCAGGTCGTTGGCCTCTCTAGTTCTAATAACATTCATTGTTTTCACTAAAATGATGGGGCTGGTCATAGAAATTGGTAGAGTTGTTCATCTTTCTTCTTGAAGATCTCTCTTCTCTTCCTGTGCGCATAAATTTCTTTGAATCTATACCTGTACCCCGTTTTCTTAGGTGCAATAATTTATAACTCTCTTTTGTAAGTGCACACTTTTCTCTTTTCCATGTTTGATATACTTGTGTATGATTGCATACACTAGCATTGGATTGCTATCCGATTTTTATATCACATTTTTTGTTGGTAGTTATTTGAGTCAATTCATAACTTTTTTTTTTTTTTTTCAGAAAGAGCTTGAAACAACTAAGTCAGAAATTCAAAAATGGCGCTTAGCCTTTCAAAATGAATCAGCTATATCTCCTGGCGCAACACTAGGTAGAATACATTTAATAGTTATCCATTTTTATTATTCTATGTTATCTTTTACTGAATTTCTTTGTTGAACATGCTTGCACACACATGTGGAAATATGTATAGCGTTTTTACATTTTTTTCTGAAACTCATAATGTATTATTTCGGTGTAGAACCTGGGTTGGTGTTGGATTCTCTTCGGTATTTAAAATCTTCTGAAGAGTCATTAAGGGAACAGGTTGGTTGCTTCTTATTTTTTAATGATTAGAAGTAATTTTCTGCACGATATATATAAAAAACATCACAAATAAATTTGGAGGCATTTGCTTCATTAAAATTCATGTATCAAGTTTATTTTCTTTTTCAGCTGGAGAAAGCAAAGAAAAAGGAAGCTGCATTTATTGTGACATTTGCAAAAAGAGATCAAGAGATTGCAGAATTGAAGGTATGAGTTTGTCTACTGGATAAGTAAAGTTAATCACAAACGGTGAACTTTATGCTTTTCCTGAAAGACCATCTTTGACTTACTATATGAATCTTCAAACTGAATTACTTTGTTGCATTCTGTTACTTGGTTATTAGGTGAAGTTTGATGTGGCATGTAAAGTAAAAAGATTTATTTTACTGTTTTTATTACTTTTTATTTTTTGAAAAAGTGTTTTTAATAGCTTGTAATTGGACAAAAATGTCAATTAACCGAGATGGTGAGGAGCGACTGTAGAATGCTTGACAACCAGCACGACGGAAGGATCAAGATGTTGATGATAATTGACTGCAGGTCGCCATGTGACCAGCGTGACGGGAGACTAGGATGATATTCGTGGCTCCAGTAATCTTGTTGGAAAACAAGACCTGTCATGGGAAGCGACTGATCGTCGAGACGGAATGAAACAGAATGTCGCCGTTGTCTTTGATGACACCTGTGTTGCTGTTCCTGCAAATGTTTCAATCCTTCCTAACCAGAAGGAATCGATTGGTGTATCGTGAGTTATTAGAACTCCCATGATCGCCGGAGGTGCTTCTGATGGAGCAACTGCTACTACTAGAGAAGAAGATGATGCATGAGGATGGCAGACAGGGAATCGACACAAATTTAGCAGACGGCGAGCTCGCGGAATTAAGGAAGTTGTTAACCTGGCGGCCACCTTCCGAGTCAGAAATACTGACTTCTCCTTCTTGCGTGCCTCTGATTGTGCTGGCTAGATGGTTCACATCTTCTCTTCGACGGGAGGTAAACGATACTTCGTTTCCATCCCGTTCATTGCCTGCAATGCTTTCATCACCCAGTTTGACACTCGTATGCAAAATTCGATGCGGGCCTCCAAGGAGCTCTGGACCGGAAGCATTGTCTTCCGAATTTCTGTGCATATGTACATAAGAGCTCAGGAATGCAAGATTACTCAATGCAGTGACAGACTGATAATGGGGAGAATCAATTCCCAGAGTCATCTAACTCTGGTTTTGGATGGGAACAGTTCAAATCGTGCATCAACTGCATTTCTGGTATCCATGCTGCCAACCCCCCTAAAAAATCTCAAGCCAATCCCTTCCTGCCTTTGCCAACCCCAACATTTGCGCACCTCAACCCCCACACCTCACCTCCACCCACCCCAGCTCCTCCACCCGCTGCAAAAACCCCCACCGCCCTCCAACCACTTGATCCATCCTCTGTTTACTTGGACTCCCGTCATCTCAGCACTGGAACAGAACTGCTCTCTCACTCACTCATCATCAAAATTCACCAGCCCACCTTTGATATCCTGCCAATCCTTTCTTGGCTAACCAATACCCATCGAATCACCTACCAACCCAACCATTCCTATCTGAATGACCAAAATTGGCTTATCCATCTCTGAAATCGAACTGATGCAGACCTAGCTCTGCACATTCCTCTCACCCCAGACTCGCCTATCTTCAAAATTTGCTGCCGACCCCCCTTCCACCCAGAACTACTCCTTGGTCAATGGATTTACATCCTTGGCCTCCCTGCTAAACTTTGGCGGATGGATATCTTTCGTCGGATTGCTGAAAGATTTGGGCATTTCATGATGTTGCATGATGATACCTCCCGAATGTCTCGCCTTGACATGGCTCGTCTTTTCATCATTCCCACACAGCCAAATTCTGGATCTTCTCTCCTCAAGATCACCATTGATCCCCATGTTTTTTGGATTCTGGTCTTCTTCTTGGGCTCGGACCTTGGCTCCACCCCGACAACCGGTGATGGGAGTGCTAGGGGAAACCCGGGTCCGATTGGGTTTGGTGGTGTTATAGAGATGCCTCTGGTACTATTTTGTTCTCCTATGCTGGCCCAATGGGTGATTCGGATTCTACTGCTGCTGAACTCTTGGCCTTATAGCATGGGCTAGCTACTTTTAGTGAACATCTCCACGGCCCTCTCATTGTAGAAGGTGATTCCAGTGTTGTCATCCATTGGTGCTCCACTGCTGCTACTCCCCCTTGGAGACATTGGCATATTTATCACCGTGTTTCTGACTTTGCTGCCAACCTTACCTGTACTTGGTTGTTCAGCCAATTCTTTGGCTGACGGTTCGGCTAAACACGGGACCTCCCTCCTTTCTCTGGTTGTTCCAGGAGGCCCCCGTTTAGTGTAATTTTTCTCTTGTTTAATACATTCTCACTTTTATAAAAAAAAAAGCTTATACTTGGACAACATTTTTCCATTCCAATGCCATGGCTTCTTGATCTTTCTTAGGCATATTTAATGTCTTTATCTTTGTTAATTTTCAGTCTGCAGTTCGGGATCTGAAGGCACAATTGAGACCACCGTCAATGCAGGTATTCTCATTTCTGGCTTATGCTCTGTATGGTGGGATTGTTAAAAGTGAATTATATTTATGAAAAAGCAGAGAGGAAAGTAAGAAGGAAAGGATGAGACTCCTTTCTTGAAACTGGTGAGAATTTTATGCTGATAGAGGAAGGAATACAGAGAGCACATGTGAGGTAAGAGAAAAGGAAGAGAGGAAACATACAAAAATAAGTCCAACCCAAGTAGCTCTTAGAGGATTAATTATGTTAAGGAAAGGAAAGATAGGATCTGTTGAGCTTGTTCCTCAGGACAGTCAATCTCCCTATCTATGACTATTAAATTTGAGTAGTAGCACAATACAAAGTGGACAAATAACATGACTCTAACTTGTAACTTTTTTTTTTTTTTTGAGAAAAGGACAAATGCTTTTATTAGTAACAATTAGTGATACAAGAATCAAGTGACAATGTGGACAACCCCTAAGTTACAGTGACAGATGTCTCCAAAAGCTAGTTCTCTTCAGTATACTACTAACTCTTAACTTAGTGGTTCCCATTTCTAACTTTCATATCAACTAATAACTCAAATATGGTGAACATAGTGCCACTATACTTTCTAAATACAATATAATTTACTATTTTTCTGTAAACTGGATTCTACAAGAAATATTTCATCTGATTTCTGTTATCGGTTTTAAAGATGTGGCTGTTGATCTAAACTGAATCAACTAGTTCTCTCGAAAGTAGTAGTTTTCATGTATGTATTCAAGCAAATACTTGCTCAATATATGGTTTATGGTATTAATGCTTGCTGGACTTGGGTACCTTTTTAATTTCAAAAGGAAAACAAATGTAAAATGCTAAATAACCTTAATATGATAAGGCACCTCAAAATGAGAGAAAGGAATGAGGCTGCGCACTGCTCTTATATATATATATATATATTTGTGTAGGTGTGTGTGGGGATATGTGTGTGTGTGTCTATATATAATGTATATATACATATTACTAGAAAATGAGGTAGAGATCAGGTGTGACTATTTGCTTAGTATTAAAAAAATTAATTAACTGTGACAATTAACTTTTCTCACTCTTTATCCCCATATAAAATGCTCTAGCTTCGTAAAGTGATTTGTGGTCTATTCTATTTTGGGTAGGTTTTGTTTGAAGCAGTATTGGTATCCATTCCACAGAACTTTGATTGGCAATTTTTGCGAACTTCCTCTTGCTATCCTTTTCAATTTATGACGAATTCTTTTAGAAGTGCTCTTAATTTAAATCAGAGGCGTGGTAGTTTTTTGTGATTAACATAAACTGTTAAATTTGATTGCTATAGATAATTGCATTCTCCTTGTGAGCCTGCAGTTTTCTTTCCCTTTCTTCCGCAATTTTCGACACTTTTCTCTCAAATTTGTGCCATTACATCTTTACACACTGAATTTTTTGTATTTCCTGATCATGCTTTCAGTATGGTCTTTTATACTTCTGTGCTACTGACTATGCCCTTTTTTTTCTTTTTCTTTTTTGTGGTCACTGGCCTTGTATAGGCAAGGAGGTTATTGCTTGATCCAGCAATACATGAAGAGTTTACTCGTTTAAAGGTAAGCATCTGTGTTTCCAACAAAACAGTTGAGTATGATTTGTGATTTATGTTATGGTTTTTGACTGTCAATAATCAAGTTTACTGATCCTAATTCTATCTGTTTATTGTTATGTTTAGAATTTAGTTGAAGAAAAAGACAAAAAACTGAAGGAGTTGCAAGACAATATTGCTGCTGTGAACTTTACTCCATCAAGTAAGATGGGTAAGATGCTCATGGCAAAATGTAGGACCTTACAACAGGAGAATGAGGAAATTGGCCAGTTGCATTCTGAAGGAAAGGTATTGTTTGTTTTCATTTGATCAAATTTAGTGCAAATATTCTCTCCCTTGAGTCTTGTAGCCTGGTGGCTTTGTTTTCCTTTTAATAAAATCATCCTTTATCAAAAAATGAATTAAATTTGAGGAAATTAGCTTTTCCCAATTTACCAATGTATTGGAAGTGGGATATGAAATATCTCTGTTTATTGTTTTTATGTTTATTATAACAATGAGAAAGAGGATTCCATTAAGAAAGCTCCCGATGGAGATAGATACGACAAGAGAAAACACAGCAAAGAAAAAGGAAAAGGAAAGGGGATTCAAAGGGGAGAGAGGTTCCAGCAGCAAGGTGCTGCCATGGAACCTCTTCCGTAGCCAAGGAATCCTAGTTTTATGGTCATGTGCCATTATCAGTGTCTTTTTACCTTTTCTTCCTTAATTGTACTTTCCTTTTGGAGAAATGAAGATCTGTTACCAGCTTTTCTTTAATGACAGTGGTTTCAGAAAAATCCTAGTTTCACTATCAATTGAAATAATCAATTATGTATTATTAAATATGGATAGAAATACAGATTTCTTTGGTTTTATTTGATTTGAATGCACAAATACTTGGGTTGAGCTGATCTCATAAATGCTTAAGATTTGTTTTTATATTGTTGGTTGTTTATTTGTTTGTTTGTTTGGTTTTATGGATCTCCTAAAATTTGTTTTGAAAAGGGAACATTGCAAGGAGAATACTAAACTGTGGGTTATTGTTCTTTGTTTAACTTATTGGGTTTAAAAATAATTTATTGCATGTCAGTTTGGTCCTATAATGATGGGTGCTGTTGAATTCAAGCCAGAGCTTATGTAGCTCTTTTAGTCAAGCAGGGAGCTGTCTTATGAAGAAGTTTTTAAAGCATATATAAGCTGATTTTCCCAACCCTATTATTTCCTTTCTAATAACTCTCTCTCTCTCTCTGTTTCTTCCCCACCACCTCCCCATGTCTGAGTGCTTATCTAGTAACTTGTTTGCTGAAATGTGGAATTGTAGATTCATGAATTGTCGATGAAGCTTGCTCTGCAAAAATCTCAGAATGCAGAGCTGAGAACTCAATTTGAAGGTTAGTGTCATGCATAGTTAGTGGATGTGTGAGTCAGAAAGAAGAAATTAAATTGAAAATTGGTAAGTGTAGGAAGAATGATTCACTCATTAAAAACATTTTTTTAAGTAATGTTTTTTCAATGTGGAATGTCCTTGCAATATGGTAAGAGAAAATTGAACTATTGTATTTTACAGATTACTAGTCCTTTATCTCAATATATTTTATATTTTAAGTTTTTGTTTTGTTAAAGTTGGATTTTGGTCCATTTCAAAATGCCTACGAGAAGTTAGGAAGCCTTTGTCCAACTAAAAATCATAGGATCTTTCCTGGCATTAATCTGTGTGAGATTATTCCCACTAACACTCCTTACATCTGGCCTTGCACAAATGATTAATGGCCCTGAGACATGAACAACAGAATTGGGCATAAATCAGGCCTAATAGAACAGATTTTGTGCTTTGTTTTCTTGTTCAAGTTGGATCCAGGTCTATCCAAAATAACTAGTTGAGTTAGGCAGCATTTTTCCAACTTATAACCACATGATTTTTCCTGACATGAATCTATGTGGAATTTTTTTTATTAACATCTTTAATTTAATATTTAATGTAGGAGTCATGCACTCTCTTCATTTAGTACATTTAATTGAAAATCACTTTCATTTTCTTACTAGTTTTCGGGGGTTGCCAGTTCATCTATTTTATCTTTCGTAAAATATTCTTAGAAGTTTCTGACCCCATTTTCGTGCATTGGTTTTCCTATCTTGGTTGTATTTTTGAAATCCAATCCCCATTTCCTCTTTGTTTTTCTAATAGGTTCTTTATTATGTTTGTTTCTTGTGTCTCAATTGGTTTATGAAGGGCTTTTGTAATGCCATCTAGGGTGTTAGTAGGATGACAGAGATGATTTCCAGAGCTTGTGACTAGGCTTCCCATAAATCTTTACTTGAGGTGCGCACTATTCTAAATTGTTTTTGCTTTTACTGTGCAGGACTATGTAAGTACATGGAAGGATTGATAAATGATATGGAAAAATCAAATGAGAAGGTATATTTTTTATCTGTGGCTTCTTTAAATCTAGAATGTTTTGGCGGGTTAAGAACTTAACTCAATAATGATATGCAAACAGCACAGTCTTAGGTGGTAAATGATTTGTTTTGCAAAAAAGAGCTAGGTCTATTCTCATAGTATCAAGAACGTCCAAGATTTCCTCTGGGGTCTGCAGAGGTTAATCCGTCTTGTTTGTGATAGGACATGATGCTAGTATAGGCAATCTGCAATTTTTTCAAGTCTTGCATAAGTGGTCTGGATAGAAAAACTTCTGGTCTCTGTAATGGGTTTGCTTGCCAAAATCCCTTCTTTAACAAATTGAGGCTCGGATTGATTTTTCCAACATCTTGGAGTTAAAAATTTTGTAATCTCTGTTACAGGGGCTTATTTTGCAACAAAAGATGGCTGAGAAAGATTCTGAATTGACTAAACTAAAAGAAAAGCTGGTCCAGAAAGTAGTAGCTGAAGGAGGAAAATATTTGGTTATTGATAAGAAAGCTATAGACGAAGAGGCTATAGTGGAGATAGAACTTGAAGTCTAACAATCTCAAGGAAGGGTCCCACCATTGTATCTTTTACATTGATTTTATTTCTAATATGTCAAAACTGTGAATATAGCGTTTTGGTTCATTTAAGAAGAATAAACTTTAAAATGTTTCCTTGTCTATTTTGCTGGGAGATGTACCGATTATGCCACAAATTTTGAAGAATCAGTAGGTTTGCTCAACTCTACTTGCTTCCTCCTCAGGCTTCACTTGCAGGCATATAGAATAGCCTATAAATAAAAGCTGATTTGCCCATACTTTTAAAGCTTTATTGTATTTTCTAAGGAAAGAAAGATTATTTCCAGAAGGGTGAAAAAGGATTTTACATTAGAAAGAAAAGTAATAGGAAGAACAAATAGGTTATATTTTTTTACAGTTATTTTGATAATTGATTATGGCAAATGATATGGAGAGATGCATCTATCAAACTGATAGGGCCATCCTTTCAACACACTTGGGGTGAAAATAATTTCACATTTATTAAACCCTAATAATTCTTCATCTGTCTTTTGAGTGAATAGTACACTTGTCTATAGTATTGCTGATTCACTTGTCTAAGCTCACTGTCAGAGAGCCTCAATTGAGGCTTAGACCCCGCACTAACGGTTGATAAAAAACCTTTGTTTCAACCTAGATCTTGCAACAAAGGTAGTTAGAGAGGTTCAGCTCCGGCCTAGAAACCTTTGAAGGTGGCGATGAAGCCACTGGTTGGCATCCCTTAAGAGTATAAGGGATGCTTCTTCATTTTCACATCTACTATGGGAAGACAAAGGAAAAGTAAATGACCTCAACACCACACAATGACAAAGATGTTCTTACCTTTCTTTTTTTAATGTTGATTACAGAAGTACGCTTACATAAAAAGAAAAAATCGAACAGCTCGAAGGCACCTCATAGGTTTGAAATTCCAGTTTACTATGAAAGAACTAGTTTTACAAATATTTTGGGACTATTTACAAGAAATTCATTACGGATAGATAAATATGTCAATCACGGAAAATCTGCATGAACTCTTCTTTGAACAGAAGAAATAGAATTTTATTATTTCTAAGAATATAGACTTTCGTTATCAGAATACCGTTTGAGACCCATTCCAAAAGAACCCACATTTCCATAATCTTCAGCAATTCAACTCAAACCCAATGACAATCCTCTCTAGCTAGTTTCTTACGTCAACAAGTAATTGATGAAACCACAAAAGAGCGCACGATCGGACAGAAAAACTAAAAGAGAAAAAGATGGAAAGAGAGCCATAAAACTGTATGCAAGTGTCCATGTTTCATACTGTTGTTTTACAAGCATTTTCCCATTAGCTGCTAAATCCCACAGTAAAGAGTGAGATCCGCCCACCACTGTTACCAGAAACAAGAAAACTCAGCAAGATCAAACTTGAAGTGCCTAGAGTGACTACCAATTTCCAACTAGTGATCATAGCATTTAAAAACTGCTAAAAACACAAGTGGGTGGGTTCCCTATCAGCCAATGTTTTGAGATCCATCTCTCATCACCAAGACACCGTGTTGTATTTTATTTAACAATACGAAAATAAAAATGTGAACATAATATATTAAATGAAATAAAACAAACTACAAATATATCATATTGGCTGCACTTAACTGTTGGGCTAGACAGGTCAGTCCACCTACTCAAACGGCAAGGTCGGTTCCCACAACATTGGTTCCAGCCCCATCTGAATCAAGCCAAACATGCTGCATCTCAACATGGTCTTATACCAGCTTTAGTGCTTTTAACTACTGACTTCAGTATACTTGCATCAGTTTGGATCTGACACATGAATTCCGTGACGCTTGAAGAATTCCCGAAATCCATATGCACTGACATCATAGTTGAACTAGAGAGAAAAAAAAATCAACAAAAATATATATCCACTACATGAACCTGCACAACTGCTACTACTTGCCATGAATATTAATAATCAGGACTACAAAAATGAGCCAGATATGGTACAGTTTACCAATTTAACCATCTTTTGACATGAAGAGGCATTAAGTTTGAGAGTGTCCAGATCTCGTGACCCACAAAAAGAAAAATTGTAGCACTTCTCTTACAGTATGAAAGGCAATGTCATGATTGAAATGCAAACTCAAGTAAAGATCTAACGAAGTCCAGAAATGATTGAAAAAAACATCAGAACTTACAGGTAAAACTTTGACAGAGTACTTTGTAATATTAGGATCTGCCACCCTGCCTTGGTTGGCTGCCTGCACATGAAATAAAAAAAAGCTTCTCAAATAGCCAACATCAAAGTATTCTTTCTAGGATAAAGCTCCTATCTTCTTTATTAAAAAACGGACAATGCATGAAAAAATTTACAGGATTGCCAAGTAATCAAATATTTAGACAACACAGTTCAATTTACAGAGTCAACTTTCAAAAAGCAACCAAGAGAAAAGCTAACACAATATTTATTCATATGCCGGCTGAACAGGGTTAAAGTTACTCATACTGGTTAGGTATGGCTTAACTGCCTATTTCAAAATTTGATTCCGTTACCAGAATGTAATAGAAATTTTAGAGTCCAGATTAATGGTAAAAAAAAAAAAAAAGATTCTAGATTAATATACTTCCTGTACCTTATTGAAGTAGAATCAGTATATGTCGAAGAACATGGCTGTGCATAAAGAACTCACCTGTCCTGGGCTGTGAAATATTTCAATGAAAGGATAATCTTTCTTCTGGCGTGTTATACAAAATCCTGGATATTTAGGGCACTCAACCTGAGAGCACAGCATGTAGAACATTCAGGTAAGACAAATGAAGAACATGAAATAAGTCAGTACGGGCAATTTGATTGCATACAATTGAAATTTTGGAAATTGCTTAAACATTAACAATTGTACAAGAGAACATAAGCAATGGGCATACACGGACAAACTTTATTTGTGGATAGAACTCAGCAGCTGCTTCCTCCAATACTTGATCAAGGTGTCTAGTATAAGTACACCTGCCAAAGAACTGAGTTAATTCCCATTATGCAAAGAGAAAATTATGCACGTATTCAGGTATACATTTGAAAAGAATAAGAAACACGCTGAATACAAGAAACTAGACATGGAAAAGTTACTTGATTGTAAAAGCAACGACTACTGGGCGACCTTCATGCAGGATTTGGACAAACTGCCGCTCAGATGTAAAAGGAATAACCCGTGATGGTCCAAGATCCTTCGGATAACCAGTGTGATACCTTCGATCAATGCAGAAACCAGTTCTTATGTCAGTTAGAGGAACAACTGAAAACAGCATATCTAAAAAATAAGTTTATAACAAAACGACTAAGTGGACAACATGTAACAGGACCAACAAGCATACTGTTTCATGAATATATTAACAGGAAGCATAAGGCACATCTCTCCAGGTGTATGCATGATGAAAATAAGGAACTTCTAGCAGAGCTAACCATACTATATTATGCAGAATAAGAGATGAAAGAGTCATCCGTCAATGCAATTGCATTTGGTGATTTCCAGAGGTCTCTCAATTCTTTCTGTGAAAGGAGCTTTTAGAGCAGAAAACCCCAAGATATGAGCATACAAAGACTCATCAGTCATTTCATTCTACGTGACCTCAGATCTGCTAAAAAATGATTAATTATTTATAATCCCATTTCTAACTTATTCTTTGTCATATTTTCTCAATTTCCACATGATCTTACATTTTGTGCATAGTTAGTGATTTATGTATTTATGTGTAGCAAAAGGCCAGCATACCAAGAAGCCATTCAGCTATCTAAAAGGATGTAAGATATAAAACACCCAGAAAGTGTGGGAAGAAAAGAATGATAAGCAGAACCATTTAAAAAGCAGTTATATGTGTAAACAAAAAGGTGGACAAGAACCTCTTAGCAGAAAGAAGACATCACAAAAACTGAAGATAAGAATAAGTTCAGTGCTCTGACCTGCATGTTGAGTGAAGGTGACTGACCATCCTACCCAAAAATGATGCCTCATCCATCTCTATTCTGAAACTCTAACAAAAGTGGATTTGTGCTTTCAGAATTGCCCACAAAAACATATGCATTATAAACATGAATATAAAGTATGAAATGCAAGGGAGGAGAGATTAGCAACACAAAGAATGAACTCAGCTCGATACATGAGACAAGACGAGTGGTCATGGTATTAGCAAGAATACATTTATTGGCAAAATTCGGAACTTTCCAACAATCTCTCATTGTTTGGGAAGACTTCCCTCCTTTGTAAATTGCTCTTTTGAGCTTTTGTCTTAATAAAAATCAGCATCATTTAAAAAAAAAAAGAATACAGTTGCAGTGAAAATTTGAAGGTAAGTGCACTATACTCAAGCAAGTGTCAAGTTCTAGAGATAAGGAGCAAGCATTTGAAAATGAATCTATTTATACAAGCAATCCATACCTGAGGTAATCACCCTGACATTTCATTACTGATGAATCCAGATTAAGATTCAGATTTCTATGCTGATAATTTACATTTTCATTTTGAAATTAAGAAATTTTGAAACACCAGAATCATTTTTCCTGTCTTTGTTGTGTGGTCCTAGCACCAAATCACAAGCAATTTGAATGATTGCTATCTTAGCTCATAGGGGGTGGAAAACTTCACTGAAGCATCCCTCCCACATCATTTATGACATACCGAATTTCCTCAGTCCAAAAGCATTTGGGTTCCAATCAAATTCTTATTGTTATAGTACTGGTCAACAAGAAAAGAAGGATTCAAAATAGCACGGTGAAAGAAAGAAAGGTGCTTTTGGCTACTTTTTTTTTTTGGTGCCCAAGGAAGTATGTACTCCCACTTCCCCATGCTTATGTCCAAGGTCAAAACTCTTACCACCTTCTCCTACATTTCTTTTGCAAAACGGAATTCTTTTTCTCTGGAAAGTCTAGAGGACTCTACCTAATGGCTGCTAAGCCAAGAATAAATGTAAAGGGTAGACATCCGTACATTTTTTTGAGTGCTCAGCCAGAACTTAATTTAGGCAAAAACAAACTTCTCTAAGAATATGGAGCAAACACAAATTTTTTTTTAAAGAGTGTGCGATGTCATTAAGCCCAAAGGCAAAACAATAACCAACAAAAAACCATCAAGGAGGAGGATCCTTATAATGAGAGATGGGCGGGTGGCCCCTCCCTAGCAAGAGAATAAGCGACACTAAATAGCTGATTTAGAAATATGAATCCAACTACATACTACGTTCTTAGACCAATTCAACTTCAGTCCAACTTACTGGAAGAAATAGGGTTTGAGGAAGATGGCACCAAAATAACGAGAAAACCTTAAAGCATTTACACTATCCCAAAAGGAACCTACTTTCGTCAAATACCTCCAAGTTCTTTAGAAAACAACTTTTAGAGCTTCCAATCGGCTATCAGGAGTTTCGCATAAGCAACTGTTGGAAACAAAGCAGATTAAAAAAAAAAAAAAAAAAAAAAAAAAAAAACAATACTCAAGTTAACTTTTAACTTGGATCTCTTTCAACAAAAACCATTGTCGTTAATTTATAAGAATTTGTAAGAGATAAAAATCAAACCACTGGCAAAAGTCGGGCAAAAATGACATGGCGCTGGTGTAAACATACACTGACACTAAAAAAATTAAACAAACAAATGCCGCCCTTTTTTGCGACAAGTATGGAGCCTCAAAATCTCAGAGCTTAGGCAGTGCCGAAGTGGGATGTTTGCTGCGCAATATTTGAATAGAGTTCTCGCTATCTACAATTACAACGTCACAGGTACCAGCGACGTGGTAGCCTACGTGGAAACAGTTTCACATTACTGATGATAAGCTGAAATAATAGCTGCTATATAAGTTGTTTTTCTAAACTAGTTACAGAGAATTTCCGGTCTATTAACCCTTTCCTATGTGGAGTAGTTTCCTGGTGGGGCACTACTGCTTTTGTGAGATTCAGAAACAGGGATAGGATAAAGAATCAGAAAAAAATAAAAGCAAAAGCAAGGATTTGAAAGATTAGAGAACACAAATGATTAAGGATTTCTTACGTAGCAGAGATCAAGGAGACTGAGATGAGGCACTGATGGACTCTTGGCACCAGACGCAGAACGCCAAAAAAAATAAATGGGAAAGAGTAAGAATATAAAGATGAAGCATCTGGGCGGTGGTGAAGAGGAGGTTGTCGTGATTCGTGCAGGGGGTCGTCCGTGACGGGAGAGGAGACGGGCACCAGACCACCATTCTACTTAGGTATAATTTGACGAAAATGCCCCCACTTATAAAAGCAAAATTGATACCCTTTGTGCGCTCTATCCGCGCATCTTCTCTCCCGCTCGATTCCTCGAGTCCGGACTCTCTCTCTCTCGCCTAAAACCCTCCCCTGCCAAGTCCCATGCTCCACCTACGTCGGAAGCTTGCTATAGAACAGGTACGCATCTTTTCTCTCTTCGTTTTGCTCTTCTGATTTCAATTATTTTATATTTGTTGCCCGAATTACACACAGCTGTTAGTTTCTTAATCTTTCTCTGCGTAGTGTCTTATCCGTGTTAGAGGTATGGTCGAACCGAAGGTCCATGTTCTTTAATTATATTAAAATTAGGATTCTTTTGACTCTGAGCTTCTGCACTGAATCTTAAATTGAGTTTTTACCTTTTGGATCGTCCTATGTAAATGTGGCGTCAACAGCACTCTCAGCAAAGTACTGATTATGTAGTTAGGAGGATTTAAAATTTCTTGAACCAGCAAAAGGGAGGTATATGCTGTGGGTAATTGACTTACACACTCAGTTCATACTTCTTTTTTCTCTCTCCCCACTGTATGCCAATTTCGAGTTACTTGTGTCCTCTATTTGCAGCGGTTCATTGTCTCTATTCTAAATCTACAATTTATTTCATAACATCTTAGGGTACTCATTCCTTCTGTTATTTACTTAATTTTAAGGTTAAATTCACTCCACTTCTCTGTTTGAGTACTATGATCCAATGTATGCAACTTTTAGGAAAGGACACTTGTATTGGTGTGAGAGCTGAAAAGAAAAGGTTTATATGAAGTTGCAAATGCTTTCGTTGCTTAAAATTGAATGTTTGTGAAAGTCCTATAGAGCTGTTCTTTTTTAAAACAGACATTCAATATTTACAAGTGGTATAAACTAGTCGTCTTCAAATGTGACTAGGTATCCTGGCCAAGAATGCAGTCAATAGCAAACGACATTCTCCATTTAAGGAATTGGTTAGCAGGAGATGGAGATTTTCAGGACTAGCGTCTTAACCTATATCTTTACTCCTGGGTAGCAATTGTTGTAGCCATTTAAAGTTATATAATTTTACAGTATAAAAAATTCTTTAAGAAAAGGAACGATTTGTCTTTGGTAGTCCGTTTCTAGAAGGTCAACAAGAGTGTAATGGACCACATTGTCTCTGAAGGGACCATAGAGGCTTTCAAATGATTTCACGTCCTTAAATCAGTGCAAAGGGAGTTGTTCTGGGTGCTTGTTTGAGCTCTGGCACAATTGTCTCTATTGGAGCTTCAGCATTGAGGTTCCTGGTACCTGTCCTACTTCAGAGGCCTGCTCCTGCACCCATCAGATAATTAGGATTCTTTATGTCTTCACTTTGTTTTTCTAATGCTGATGTCAACAATGGCATGTCAGTTCTTTTAATTACCATCTTGTTACACGGTACATCATGAAGGATCAATTGTTCTTTTTTTGGAAAAATCAAGGAACATGCAATATGACAATCCAACTTTTTTTTTTTTTTTTAAATGAGCAATCAATCCAATTTATTAATTCAGAAATTCTTGTGCAATGAATTGAATGTTAATTTAAGAGTTCTGAAGTGACAAAAACGACAAAGCTAAAGAGAAATGGGAGATGGTTTATGTGTGTCGTATATTAAGCTGAATGAACAAACTGGGTATGGCTACAACTATTTATAGACAAAACAAAAGATATAGATTATAATAGATATATGATACTCCGGGAAGTTGGAACTTCCCAAATATGAGTTTGTAAAATCTGGGAAATTTATGCTATTCTTCACACATCCCCTTCAAGATGGCATTTAGAGATTATGGATGCCTGACTTGTCAACTAAATATTAAAGTTGTACTGTTTCGAGTAACTTGGTAAATAAAAAGGCTAGTTGTCACTTGTAGGCACATGAGCAATTTCTATAAGTCTGCATTGAATCGTCTCACAAACAAGATGACAATCAAGCTCGATATGCTTATTCTATTCACGGAGAACAAGATTCAAAGTGATAAGAAGAGCTGCTTGATTGTCACAAAAGAGAATAGTTGGTTTGTCTAGGGGACCTCTAGGTGAAATAGAAGATATGTGAACCATATGAGTTCACAACTTGCTGATACCATAGCTCTATACTCAGCTTTTGCTGATGATTGAGAAATTGTACCTTTTTTTTATTATTGGATCAAAATATTTCACATACAATTCATACACTTTTTACAAATTGCTTTCTTGAGAGAGATTAGGGGCGAGTGTACTCTACATAGCTTTAGAGGTTTTGCAACTCATAATTTGATCATTAAAGCTAGGCTTCATGCTATTCACTAACCAGGTCATAACTTGATTATCTTCAGCCTCCTAATCCTCAGTTATAGAGTTAGAAGGATCTTCTTTAAGGTTTTTGCCTTTCTTTTTTCTTCAAAAACATGAATACAGATCTGGACCAGTTTACATGATTTTATCCATTTAGTTTCACTGAAGTAATTTAAATTGAATGAGACTCTTTACTCTCTGAACCCTCAATTGGTTTAATAGGAGCAACAGTTTTTACAGAATCAGCCATTATACTGCTCAACAATCCCAAACACAACTTCTACTCAATGCTGGGATGGCAAACTCAGCAAGGAAAACCTTATTTCCTTCTTAACTTGTGCACATCAAGTGGGCTCTACACACTGAAAATTAGGGCATAAAATCAATTTCACACACCTTCTGACAACTCTTGTCTTTTCAAAACCATACAAGGAGACTTTAATCCAAATATTCAGCAAGTAAACCAATCAAAACATTAACTAATTCCAGATTTTTAGGGCTGAGGCAAACATAGGGATGATGACACAGGTAGTATTTCAGGGCAGAACTCAGAAATGAACCCTCTTTGGGCAGTAATAGCATGATAAGTAACTCAATGAGCAGTAGTAACCACTAACCTCACGGTTATGGCAGGGAAAGTAGGAAAGATCTAACTTTTATTAACTCAAGAAGACAAATTTCGAAGAACAACCTTCTTGGAGTGATTGAATCTTGAGAAGAAAGAAAAACCTTTGCACTGAGGAACTTGATACTTGGAACTATTGCTCTGAGACCATGTTAAAACAAAGGAAAATAGATAGGAGAAGATGAAGAAGTAGGAAGAAGAGAGGAAGGATGGGGATATCAAAAGCAGCATAAAAAAGGCTGTTCGATTAGGGGATGAGTTCGATCCCTAATCTTCTCTATTAACTTAAGTGAAAGGGGTTAAAAAGACAGAAATTCTCCTCTCCTACATTCTTACATAATACACTTGAAAGCAAAGTAGAAAAAGAAAAGAAAAAGACCATAAGATACTCTTGTAGGCTAGTTCCTAACTACATACCTGGCCGCTCAGAGACAAAATTACATAGGTAAAAGTGCCAAAATACCCTGTATACTATTTTCTAACAAATTTGAATTATAATTTTATAATTTATGAAAGCTTATAATTTAAATAATTTCATGTAAATTGTAAAATTTACAATTTTATTCTAATATTACTCTTAATTATTTTTTTGGAATGTTGGTTGTCTTTATTTCTTAGGAATCGAATGATCAAAGAAGGAATCAGCCCTCAAGCTGCAATTCAAAAGGAATTTCCTATCACTAAAGAGCTCCAATAAACTCCCTCCTTGGCCAACTTCATAGATACATTATCGGATATAAAATATTAATTATGTTGAAAATAAAGTTATAATTAGGGAAAAGAAATTAATGTTGATTTGATTAGTTTAAATTATATAAATTTATTTTATCTACGCCATTTTATTTTAATTTTATTAGAACACAACTATATATTTTTTAAGTTATTGTATTACATAAATATTACATAATTTGATAGCAATTGTTTTAGATGAGTTGTTAATATTTCTTATAATTATAAATGATATTTGATGACATGATAGAGTATACTAATTTCGTTGAGATAATATTTAAGTTCATTATTAATAATTTCAATTATTTATACTAACAATGTTAAGGAATAGTCCCACATGGATTAGTGAGTACAAAGATCTTGAGTTTATTAGTTGGGAAAGAGGTTTCCTAAGTTGACTAGTCATTTTGGGATAGGGCCTTGGACCCAATTTAACATGGTATCAGAGTCGGTACTCATATGTGGGCCTGCACCTAAAAACTATCTACTTGTAGAGCCACAAAAGAGGGCCTACACCTAAAACTATCCACTTGTAGAACCACAAAAAAAGGCCTACACTTAAACTACCTACTCCTAAATTATCCACTTGTAGAGCCACAAAAGATGGTCTACACGTGAGGGGGAGTGTTAAGGAATAGTCCCACATGGATTAGTGAGTACAAAGATTTTGAGTTTATTAGTTGGGAAAGAGGTTTCCTAAGTTGACTAGTCCTTTTGGGATAGGGCCTTGGACCCAATTTAACAAACAACATAATTCTGTACTTGGAAAAGGGAATAATAATTCTTGATGTTGCACTAACTTTTGAATCATATATACAAAAGATATTTGTTTTAGAAAGTCATTTTTAGTAACAAAATTTCCAGAAATTCAATTCTAAACACACTGACCCCCCTTGTTTGATTTGATTTCATTACTCTTACTCTTTGAAAATTTTCCATTTTAGTTGATTCTTTTTTCTTACTCTTTCTTGTTGCCTTTACTTTTGTCTTCTTTCACTTTCTCATACCAAACTGGACCTCAGGTTGCATTTTGTTTTGCAGTTTATAGAACCATAGAGCCCAATGCCCCAATGCACTGCTAACATTTCATGTTTTCTGATCTTGCTAGAGTGCGCTGAGGGTATTCACACAGAAAGAAAAGTTCAGTGAATTTTGGTAGTGGAAAAAGAAAACAAATGCCAAAAATGAGAGGAAAGACCTGCTAAGGAGGCCAAAAAGAAGAGCCATGGACTGTTAATGGGAGAAGTAGTTCAAAATTCGTCAAACTTTGGGTCTAGAGATAAACATATGGTAATTATCCCCTTGATTGCTTGGTAGGGTATTACTTAGAGGCAATTGAGATTGAAAGGACTTCACAACTTAGTCCAAAGATGAAGACAGCCAAAAGCACAAGGAATGAGAAATAACCAAAGGAGGATCAGGCATAGAAGAATTAATAGAAGAAACAGATAGAAACTTTGCCAATTTTTCCATGGAATGGAGCTAAATCTGATACCAGCGTTTCAGCTGATGATTTGGTTGAGAACTTCTTTCAAGTGACAGAGGCTGATGGGAAAACTTGATCCTATGAAAAGAGGAAGGAAACAAAAATCAAGATAAGTGAGTAACAACCAGGGGGACAGAAAGAGAGAGAGGTTGCAAGAGTTATAGTGAGCAAACATAGTGCTTTTGTTTTCTTTGAGTGCTGGAGGGAGAATACGTTTTGAGGGCTTGAAGCTGAAACAGCTACAAGATCTAGTCATAGGCAACGAGGAGGAAGCTGAAAGTGGGAGTTACTTGTGTTCAAGGAGGGATAGATAGCACAGGAATATCAATGGAAGAAGAGGGTTCATCTTTGGCTGATTTTGCACGGCATGAAGACAGAACTGTTGCAGTTTCAGATGATAACATCAAAGAGGATCTCATTGGAGTGATAGAAGATGAAAATACGACAAAACCTGGTCCTAGAAAAAGAGGAAGAAAGCCGAAGGCAGGAAAAATGAATAATAATGTGGGAAAGGCTGCAGAAGTCACAGTGGAAGAAAAAGATATGACCATGGCCGATTTTGCATTAGAAAGAAGTGTGCCTATTGCTACAGTTTCGTCTGGTCACATAATGGAGCATATCAGAGGGGTAGTAGCTGTAAGTGCAATGAAGTCTAGTCCTAAGAAAAGAGGAAGAAAGCCGAAGGCAGGAAAAATGAATAATGTGGGAAAGGCTGCTGAAGTCACAGTGGAAGAAAAAGATGTGACCATGGCTGATTTTGCATTAGAAAGAAGCGTGCCTGTTGCTACAGTTTCGACTGGTCACTTAGTGGAGCATATCAGAGGGATAGAAGCTGTAAGTGCAACGAAGTCTAGTCCTAAGAAAAGAGGAAGAAAGCCGAAAGCAAAAGGAATACTTAATGATAATGGAGGATTAGAGAGCAGAGAAGTACTTAGAGAAGACGAAAATCCTAGTATGGCTGATAGCGCATCAAATGCAGGTAAATCTGATGCTAGATTTTTCTTTGATTGCTCCGAACAAAATCACTTTAATGGCATTAAAGCTGGAAGTGCAGCAAAACCTCTTCCTAAGAAAAGAGGAAGAAAGCCAAAAGCAACAGGTATGAATAGCAACCAAGGAAGGTTAGACCTCATGGAAGTAATAATGCCATCAGATCCAGAAATGGTTGCTTTTGCATCAAATAGTGGCAAAGAGGCAGGGTGCAATTATTCAGAAGGTAATCACCTTAGAGAGGTTGAAGTTGAAAGTGCAGCAAAACCTGGTCCTAGAAAAAGAGGAAGAAAGCCAAAAGTGAAAGGGACAAATAACGACAAAGTAGGGTCAGAAGAAAAGGTCCAGGAAGTACTAACAGGAAAGGAAGATCCGAGATTGGCTGATTTTACATTTGGAGGCCAATCTGGCATTATTGGTTTGTTCGATTATTTGAAGGAGAACCCTTGTAGTCAAACTGAAACTGTCATTGCATCAAAACCTAGTACTAAGAAAAGAGGCAGAAAGCCAAAATCAAGAGAAATGAAGAATGGAGATGGAGACTCCACAGGATTAGTAATAGAAGAAGTTGATCCGAATTTGGCAGATTTGGTATCAAATAGAGGCAAACATGGGGTAAGGGTTTCATTGTTTGATTATGCGGTGGAGAGTCACTTTGAAGCTCTCAGAAGAATCTCTTCTCTTTGTAAAATAGTAGAGGAAGACATTTTTGAGGCAAGTGTAGCTAAGCATCTATCAGCTTCAATCACTTTCTTGGAGTGAGTTTCTCCTTTTATAATTTATTTTCTATTTATTTACTTTTTTTAAGTGAATTGCTTTAACCTTATGTTGTACATATTAATGGAGTTTCATTCTCCATTTATGTTCTCCTTGTTTTTTACTTCTTAATTAGAACCTGCTAGACAATTTTGTTGACTTTGTCAGACAATGGAAAGATTTCTGCTACGAACCAAAAAATATCAGGTTCAGTTATGAAACTGGAGGTGCGCAAGGGACGCATTACATTGATGGGACAACCTTGCCTCAGTTTTCTTCTGTAAGTGTGCCTGAGGTAGGTTTGAGACAATGGCTGTTTAAGCGTAGAACACATATTTAATAAAGTGTTAAAAATTCCTGCATATATTTTTGCATTCTTCAATGGTTTCCAAGGGTTGTTTCTCTTTTATGATCGTCATTTGATTAACTTGTTTGTAAATTACACAGATGGTGACACAATCTTGCAGTTCTAGCACTTTGACTTATAGGTATGTGAGATTTTCATGTTGTTGTTTTGGAGACTGTTGATGTTAAAAAATATTTTATTAAACCTCTTGTGCCTCAGTTTGAACTTAATCTAGTTTTATGTATTTCTGCATTAAACAGGGTCAATGTTGTTTGCCATCTCTTATTGTTGATGTTTCTGGAATTATTGTTCCAAGAAAGGACCATTTCAATATTTCATTCTCTATAAAAGCTATTGCAACTTCTAAATAACACTAAATTTTTTCCCTTAAAACTTAGGGGTTTTTAAAATTTCATGTTGTTTTTGATATCTTCCATATGATGCTTTAGGATGTCTTTAAACTTTTTTTTTTTTTTTTTGGTTTACTCAGTGCATCAAACTAATACTGTTACAGCAATGATTTCATTTTGCACGTTGGAGGGCCAGTTTGGGCATTGGATTGGTGTCCTATAGCTCAAGTGGTTGACCATCATATTAAATGCCAGGTATGTTGAAGATTAAATGAATATAATTGTAATATTATTTACGTGTTTGTACTTTGAATTTGGTAGATTGTTTTTATCTGAACTTTTTTTATTATTCTAAGCTTTCCACATGGTTGACATGTTCTAGAGTCTGACTCTCCGTTCAGTGTCCAGCTATGATAATTTTAGCTAGCTTTTATTCTATATTATGGGGCAACATTTCTAAGTTGCAGGTCCTGTCCTTTTGTTTGTCAGTATCTTGCAGTTGCTGCCCATCCCCCTGATTGTTCATATCATAAGGTGGGTGAACCACTGACAGGCAGAGGCCTCATTCAAATATGGTGCATTTTAACTGTTGATGACGAATTATCTGTATCTGAGACCCCAAGGAATGGTAGAAAGAGAATGTTGAGAAGTGGATATCTGGATGTTCTTCAACCTAACCCTATATTGGCCAAAGACATGTCAAGATTGTCCATTGTGAGTGACTTGGTGGTGCCTACCAAGCAAGATGCAGCCCTTGGAGTTGTTCATGGTGACTTGGAGGGAAAAAGTAAATCAGAATTTTCTGTTTCATTTCAGGAGAATTGCTTGAAAGCGGACACAGTATTGAGGGATTTCACAGAGAATAATTATGCAATCATACAATCTAATGAGAACAAAGAACCTTCTAATGACCCTAAGCAATCAAAGGACATCTCTGTTCAGGATGAGATTAGCGCCATAAATTATTCTGTTCCAGTGGATGTATCTTTGCCAAGGCTTGTTTTAGGTCTGGCACACAATGGGAGAGTCACATGGGATGCAAAGTGGAAGCCACAGACTGTGGAGGATTCAAAAGACAAACATCGTATGGGTTATCTTGCCGTCTTGTTAGGCAATGGTTCCTTGGAAGTGTATGTTATTATCCTTTCAGTTGTTATTGAAGTTACTTTTATTCTTTAGTAAATTCTTTTTTCATATTTTTTACTTATCAAATTCTTTATAGTCGTATTCAAATTGCTAATTCTTTTTACAATAAGATGCATACCATTTTTGTTTCACAGTATCAAATTCAGAGTGTCCTTGGTGCAGATAACTAGGCCTCCCATCACATTACTACCTATGTGCATATTATACCGAGCTTAAAAGTAAATTCGAAATAACCCATTTATTGACCTAATTTTACTTGTCCAAAAGGGATAAAAAAGTGGAGGTTGGGAGAGAAGGATGTCATGGTCTACTAGAATAATAAGAGAGTATGCAGGTTGTTGATTTGTTTTTGGTTGGCAGATATCGACATTTGTGAGATATTCTGTGTATTTTTGTGTGTATGTGATTCATTGTAAGTGGTGTAAGGCATTTGGTTTTGTTGCAGTAGACATCCAAGAAGTGGACTATGAGTGAATAACATCCTTTCCTTCATATAATTTGCATTATCTCATCTATTCCCAAGTTTGACAACTTTTTTTGCTGTATCGTTTTAAAATTGAATGCAATAGTTCTTGTAGACACTGAAAAGCCTTGCAACTTATCATAAATCATGGGATTTATGCATGAGTGTGAAACTATTTTTTCTTTTTTCAAATGGATGAGTATGAATCTATTGTAGTACACATTCAGTAAATATTATTTGTCAATGATGTTGAAGTTTCTTCCTTAATTCCACTTGTTGGGAGTCATGTAACCTTCTATATCCCTTGTAATATGGCTCATATGTTTGTGGCTTTTATTGAGATTATGTAAAAATCTTACATTACTTTCTTCAACTCTTTAAGTAGTACAAGGACATTTACAATCTTATAATTGCATGCAGATGGGAAGTTCCATTTCCTAATGTTGTTAAGACCTTGTATGCTTCTCATAAAAAAGAGGGTACAGATCCTCGTTTCGTGAAACTGCTGCCAGTGTTTAAATGCTCAAAGATAAACCGTGGTGGCCACCAAAGGTAAGGAGTAATTTTATAGTAAGATTGGCCTCACATGAATTAGTTACCAATTGATCCTTTTTCAGACAAGACCAAGTTACAAACTAACTTGCAATGATAGACTATTTAACTGTAAAATGGGTTCAAAAGTGGATCCCCCCCCCCCCCCCCCAACACACACACACAGTCCCATGTATGTTATGCAGACTCATTTAGATGTCAAGTTTAATGTCTAAGATTTTATTTATTCTTGACTATTTTCCTGCTTCTATGAAGTCATAATTAATATTCCTCGTAGTCTATTTTTTAATTATTTATTAAACAATAAATTGAAGATTATATCAAACTACTGAATATAAGTAAATCAATGGCAGTTTCACAAACCCCCCCCCCCCCCCCCCCCCCCCCCCTCAACACACACACATACAGAGAGAGTCCACGTATGTTATGCAGACTCATTTAGATGTCAAGTTTAATGTCTAAGATTTTATTTATTCTTGACTATTTTCCTGCTTCTATGAAGTCATAATTAATATTCCTCGTAGTCTATTTTTTAATTATTTATTAAACAATAAATTGAAGATTATATCAAACTACTGAATATAAGTAAATCAATGGCAGTTTCTAATATTTATAAGATTACTGTTTAAAAAAAAATATTTATAAGATTACCATTCTGCTGCCCCTTCTAGTTATAAATTTAGGTGCAAGGCCTGTGTGTGCAACTGGGTGCATCAAACACTGGGAATGACATAGTTTTGATCCTTTTCTCAATAAGATTTTCTCATTTATAGTCAATAAATTTTTGGTGATTAATTTGCCCCCTTTACCTGTACCAATTATCAAATCATGAATTCATTAACCTATTGTTTGACAGCATTCCTCTTACTGTAGAGTGGTCATCTTCAGCTCCTCATACTCTATTATTAGCTGGGTTCCATGATGGTACGGTAAGAGTTTATCCAAATTTGTTGATTGATCCATGATCCTTTGTACAATTGACATGTGTCTTTTTGAATCTTTTACTGTACTGACAAATTTGTAGCAAAATGGATGTGGATATTTATCTACAGGCATGAAGGATTGATATGTTTCAATTTTATATTGTTTAGGTTGCATTATGGAAGTTCATAGCAAGTGCAACTCTGGAGTATCAAGGTATGGATGTCTCACTTTCCAGACCTGTAATTTGCATATAATGTGATTTTTTAGTGCCACTGTCATCTGCAAAGGCTTTTCTATTGGATATATGTATGCATAAGTTGTCTAGGTTTAACATGACAAGTTGGATCTATTTCGAAAATATAAAAACTTGATATGTTGGATCTATTTCGAAATTATAAAAACATGATAAGTTGGATAACACTCTGGAATCTGCTAATTAGCTGTCTTATGAATGGTATGATTTTGTGTATAGTTCCTCCCAGCGAAGATAGTTGAATAGAACCTGCAGTTGGTGGTCTAGCTACATGTAGCTACATAAATTGATTCAAGCAGATGTTTTTCATTGGAAGTAGAGCTATGGCAAAACTGTATCAGTCCTCTCTTCTTCATCCTGATTTCATGGCACCTCCTTACGGAAATGCTAGGAATGTGGAGCACTTACCTCTGAGACTTTTTGTGGAGAATGTATACCTTGAAATTTAATAGAAATTAATCTGAGGCATGAGGAATGCTGTCACTGCTTATGATTTAGGTCAAGAATCTTTTTTTTTTTAATTTTTTTGAGAAGAACTATTTTTCTTCTCCTGTTGATTTCAGTTCTTTCAATGGGCAGATACAAGGCCTTTGCTTTGCTTCACGGCAGATAATGTTCCTATAAGAGCTCTTGCTTGGGGCCCTGCGGAAAGGTTGGTGGTTCTTTATTATTGCAGATTTTTTGGATCAACATTTGCTTCATGCATTCTCTTTCCAAAATCATTTTTCCTTTGGTAGATATTGTCCTCATATGTTGCATTGCCTTCTTAAAACTACTTTACTCCCATAACATTTCTGAAGGAAGCATTTTTATATACCGACTTCTCGGCCAAAGTTGTGCTCTCTTCCCTTGTGGTTGAATTGTCTGAAATGGCATATAATGGCATGCAGGAATGAAGATGGTGCAAATTTGATTGTGACGGGTGGGCATGAAGGTTTACGGTTTTGGGACTTACGGTAAATATGTTGTCCTTCTATGTTTCTGTTAGAGTTTCTTGGAAGGTGCTGCAAGAGACTATGTTTTTCTGTTTAATTGGTAAATTGCCTCTTATTGCATCTATGTGCAATTTCTGTATGATTTCTTGGTAAATGTATCCTTTTCTTTTGCAGTGATCCTTACCGGCCTCTGTGGGACCTCAATCCAATAAGAAGGGCTGTATTAAGCATAGATTGGCTGCAAGATCCTGGGTATTACTTTGTTTCTTCCTTCAGAATTATACTTGCTCTGATCTCATGTTCCTAATTGCTATTTCTTTTCTTTATCCCATTTGTGTATGTTCTTTTTTATTCTCGTGTGGGAGGGGTTTTGTTTGCTTTCATGGCGAGTACTGATTTTTTTTTTTTTCTCTCCCTAGATGTCTCCTTTTAGCTTTTGATGATGGCACTCTGAGGATTCTTAGCATGTGCCAGGCAGTGAATGACACACCTGTGAGTGGAAAACCTTACCGTGGGAGCAGCCAGCAAGGATTGCATTTTTATTGCCATTCTACATTTCCGATCTGGAGTCTTCACATGTCAAGACATACAGGTACAGTTATGTTGATGACATGCTTATTTTAGAAGGGAACTCTCTTTATTGTTTAATAACCATACTAGCAGTACTTCTAAGGAAGTGCAGTCCATTCTCCTTCCCTCCCTCCCTAAAAAAGTGAAGATTGGTGGTAGTATCCCCAAACAGCTACGTGCACTCCTACCTGTCATGGCTGTAGAATAGGAAGGCAAAAATGGGATGAAATACCAGGTACTGAGAGAGGATGCATCAAAGTTGAGCTTAATGAAGCCCATCTCAGGCGGAGACCAAATTGCTGATGGAGGGGACTTCACCAGTCAGGAGAGAGCGGCAATTTGCAGCCAGTTACTTCTGAGGTAGTTGAATGTATGTCTTCAAAAAACTCCAAATAGGCAAGCTGGGATATAATAAGGTTGAGGATCCGGTTAAAAACCACTCTCCAAAGGGCTGAAACATTCTGAAATTGTTTTTGATTTCTCTCATACCTCATGACCCCCTCTGGATGAATGCAAAGTAAGCCTTGAGCAAGCTGATAAGATCACCGAGGTTGCTGGGAATGCACAGAGACATATTAAAGACCATGAAGAAGGAATTCCGGATTTGCCAAGAAGACCTGCATTGCACGAGAAGGGCTGCACAAAAGGCATGCCATGGAATGAATAAGGGATCCCCGTCGGGCAAGGTTGGTTTTGGTTAAAATCCTGCTATGGAGGGCACTCTAAAGAAAGAATTGGACTTTTGGAGGGGTGGAGAGGGTCCAAAAAGCAGCAGCCTAATGGTTCATGTATCCCGGTGATGGTAGCATATTGTAGCAGGAAGATACAGTGAAATTACCGTCAGAATCAGGACACCAGATCATCCTATTAACACTGGATTGTTTGATGCAATATTCATCAAGGAGGAGAGTCATGTTACTGAAATTCATAGCGTCCTCATCAGTTAATGCCCTTCGGAATTGGATGCTCCAGTTTATGGATTGCCTGTTATTGCTAGTGATGAAGCTGACCAGGCAAACGTTCTGATTTCTGGCAATGGTATAGAGCCGAGGGTAGACAATCTTCAGGGGTTCATCGAGTAACCATCTATCATGCCAAAATCCTATGCCAACTCCACTGCCAGTGTATAGGCAAATACTTTGAGTGAATAATTTGAACCGGAGATTTGTTTGAAAATTATCTTATTTAGATACGTAAACTATAAATCTAGATCAAAGCTCCAACCAGGAAGTTCTGTCTGTAAATTGCCATTCTAAGATAAATCTTTTATTGGGACCATAAGGCTGTCCGATGGATAATCCCCTCCATTGTGGGACCCTTGTGCATGTGGCCTTCCAAATGCTGCCTTATGGACCTCTAACATTTGTTGATCTGTATATTTGCTTGGGGATCAGAGACACATCTAACGGATGGTCCTCTCCATGTGCTTCTAGTGCATCTGTAATTCCAAATGCATAGGCACCAAAAGATCGACCATTGAGTATAGTTGCTCTGTTGTTGTCCATCTTATATGTTCACATCTTTTACTTCTTAATGCTTTTCATAACTTTACATTTGGAAATATGGTGGCATTGTTATTTATATGTGTTTATTGGCCCAAATTTTCTGTTCTAAGCAAGATATAATTGAAATTCAGGTGTAGTTGCATACTGTGTTGCAGATGGTTCAGCTCTCTGTTTTCAGGTACATTACTGTCTTCTTTTTTCAATTGTTTTGCTTTATGATAGTCCTAGCGGACCTGAGGTAAAATTTTGCAGCTAGTCAGGATCTAAAGGCAGTCTGTGATGCTTGGCTTCTCTTGATAATCTGTCTTTTGATTTAATTGGTCTTCTTTTTTTATTCTTTTCTATTTTGTTTCTTTTGCATGGCCTGAAATTAGCTTCCAAGAAAAGCAGTGGAGAAAGATCCAGCTAGACATCGAGCACAAGTTTTTCTGTGTGGGTCCATTACTGAAGAGGACTCGATATTGACAGTCAACACCCCTATGTCTGGAAGCTCACTCACAATGAGGAAGCCTTCTTGTGGATCAAAGGAAACTCCTAGGAGTGCCCAAGCCAAAATAACAGATCCTCAATCAGCAGGTAAGTTTTAGAACTGCAAATCACTTGTATGGACATTGTAAATGATAGAGATTGAGTTCTTCAATGTTTAATAAGTTCTCTTTATCAGCTACGGTTGCCCCCGACAGTGAACCTGTTATTGCCACCCATGAATCTCATGTTGCTTCTGAAGGCAAAAGGTTGTCAAGTCACTCGCCAGATGAGACAACTTCTGATGGGGAAATTCCAGCAAAGTCAAAGATGAGTGATGGTGTGGAGAAACCCGTGAAACCCGTGGCTGAATTTGAAACTTTCCCTTCCAAAAATGTTGCCATGCACCGAATTAGATGGAATACGAACAAAGGTAGTGAGAAATGGCTGTGTTATGGAGGAGCAGCCGGGTTTGTTCGTTGCCAAGAGCTCAGCCTGAAGGCTGCTCAACGCAAAAGATAACGGTTATACTTTTAAGTTGATTCCTTCTTCATTTATTCTTTTTTAATTCTAAAGTTTGTTTTTAAATTCATTGCGTACATTAAGTTGGTGTAAATACCCAATAGCAGACTTGGAAATGTGTATTTTCGTTAGTTGACTAACATTGAGTGGAAATGATTTTTTTCATATAATTAAAGAGTTTATTTTACTAGTGTTGTTCTGTGAGATCGTCTCTCTTCATTGTTAGACTTTTCAAGATGTTGATTAAAAATTGGAGGCAAAAGAGGCCTAGAAAATTGCAAATCAGAGCTTAGTCTAAATACCTCGACCAAGGAGCAAAATTCATGGATGGACAATCTATTACTGGCAATAACCAGGCCGATTTTTAGATGACCAAACCGAACAGGTACTTTTAAAGAAGGAAACTTGAGGTACACGAACCAGTTTCAAACTAACAAGAGTCAGATTGACAGGTAAGGAATCATAGCAGACTGCACAAAACCAGCAACGAAGTATGCTGCAGAATCCAAATGGCTGCTCACGTGTCGAGTCAATCTTATGACAAAGATGAAAGGAAGGCGAGTAAGAAGGCGGGACAAAAAATGTTCAAGGTGCACACCCCCTCCAGTTGGGCTCCAGTGCTTAGTTTAAACTTGCTAATAGGTTTTCTTGTTCCAGCTCAATGGAACCCAACATCGTATACTTAAAACTGTAAATAATCTGATCATTCAAAAATACAATACCCAAAATTTCTGTCTGAACATCTGGACCAAGTTACTAAGTCACCTAGGAAGTAAAAAGCTATTTTAGTTGCATCTACCCAAGGAAGTTCATAATCACCAAATGGAGTACAAGATTGCAGAGCACAAAATCTGCAAAAGCACGTTCTGGTGGCAAATCCTGAAATCAATTGCCAACATAAGTGATCATTTCGTATACAAATACTAAACATGAGAAAGATCTAAATAAGAAAGAAGACCCTCAAACAAGAAGCTAAGCAATTTTAAATGTGAAGGTATTCGTGATTCATGAAGAAGAGAAAAAACAATGGGTGAGTATGTCCTAAAACTTGCATGCAAACGTGCGCGCATGTGTGTGTGTGTGTGTGTGAGAGAGAGAGAGAGAGACCTTGAATTCCTTGTTCTCTTTGTTCACTTGAATGCGGAGACAAACTGCACCATGAGACAAAAATTTCAAGTCTTACCAAACTGAAAAAAAGTGAACCACTGATTACAATGAAGTCCAGACAGGCATAATGTCACTACCTGCAAGCACAGCAGTGCCAATGCAAGAGAGAACTCCTGAGAGAAATGAATTGAACGGAAATGATCCAACAATGGCCATATAAGCCACCTGTTACCATAACAAATCCAATACGTTTCTCATTAATGAGTATTGCCCATTAGTATCAAAAGAAAAGATATAAGTCCATAGAAGATCCTGTAGCAGGGTGGGGCCAAGTTCTAGCTTTCAATGCAAATACATCTAGAGAAAAAGGAATAGAAGTAAACAGTCACACTTTCTTTACAAACTTCCACATTGACAGGATTCAGCAAAGTTAGGTTGGGAACCTGTCCCGCTATTTAAATTTTGATACTCGTTTTATCAACAGATTTTCATGTTTCACCATCTTATTTCAGTCAATTATCTATCCATGTTTTAATAACTAAGACAACTGATGCTTCAGTATTTGAAGCAGAATTGGTACAAGAAAAAACAGTAATATTCACAAAATTGATTTCCTCAATTGACTGAACTCCTTGAACATCTAAAGGAATGGACAAATAGTTTGTAGGGCTACTTGGACACATAAAAGGAATTGCCGGTCTAAAACATACAGATATGGATATAGATAGACACAAATTCCTTATTACCAATAGGTTAACAGAAATTAAATTATAAAAACTAAGATTACAACTAGACTAAGAGGAATTAAATTGAAAGTTAAGTATCTCAGGGCCATAAAAGCAGGCAATAAACAGCTCAACATGGACACAAAATAAAAAAGAAGTCTTCTATTAAATTACCTGGATCACTGCAGTAAGGACCGCAAAAATCACATAAAGATCTATGATCTGTAGAAGGAACATGGCACTGACATTAAGAGAGAGAAATAGGTAGAGAGAGATAGAGAGAGAAATGAGTGACGGATATATATATATATATATATATATATATATATAGAGAGAGAGAGAGAGAGAGAGAGAGAGAGACCTTAAGATTAGTAGGTGTAGCAGAATAGGCTGAGCGCAGAGATTGAACCAGCACTTGAGCATCTTTGGCTGTAGATTTCGCCATTATTCTCAACTTTGTCTCTCCCTATTCTTGACTAATGCTTGTGAAGCTATCTGTCATTAAACATTATTTTTTTTCTACATCACTCAACAATTCTTTTTTATAACACTGTCCATTTTTCTTTTCATTTATACCAATCAAATACCTAGAACATTAAAGGAATTAAATGATGGACATTTAAGACATACGAAAAAAAAAAAACAAATAACACCCACTAAAATGGCCTTGTGTCAAAATAAATATCAAGTCCCAGAGAATATACATGAATGGGATAAAATATAGCATCAACAAGCAGCAAGAAGCCAGAGTAGTCAAAAACAGAACTATAACTAAAATTCAAGTAACAGAACACCTATATGATGTAAAAAGATCTGTTGCAAGTTGCTTCCATGATTGCTTAGAAACTGATAACTGCACTAGGAAAATCTAACAAGTACAGAGTGTATAAAGGTTAATAAATTGGATATTTTTTAATGAATCTTGACCTTTGTGGAAACAAATAATTAAAAAAAGCTCCCCAGCAGAAAATAATGTACAGGCAGGCAGTAGAATACTCAATCAAGGACTTGAGTACAAGCAAACAATTCATGAACTCTGATTCATCACCCAAGAGATTTTATGCCATGGAATCCCCTCTAAACAAAAAGAAGTCCTTCACATTCAGCCACCGAAAAGCTTAGTGGTCAAGACACCACATGAGCTAGTCCATCTTGCTAATATCATATGCACCACGTTCAACTCAAATTTCCATAAACTAAAAACTTTAGATAAGCATTATGTGATTGACTAAGAACGATGAGAGCTACCTAAATTTTTCTTACAGTCAAAGAGGAAACAATTAACAATAAACCCAAGTCAAAACAGTAATGTCACTCTAAAGTTGTTTTACAAAGCAAAATAATTACTTTTATAACAGAATAGTAAATAAACGATAACAACACATCACACAGACGTAAAGTGCACGAAGAAAGTTGTGCCACCTAAGGGAAGAGAAAGTGAATAAAGTGAAATGACACCCTTTTGCAGGGCAATTCACATTCACTCATTTCGGCTCAAATGGGTGAAGTGATTACCCTGCAAGAAGTGAACTTTGCCGCCATTTCCAAGTGCACCAACTCTCTGGGTTACTTCTTCTGGGAAGTAACAATATATTTGACTCCTTGAATTCCAATTAATTTGATCAGTTACAGTATGAACCAGAGTAACAAGTACTGAAAACAACTATCTTGAGATCAAAGGAAGAATCAAATTGATTGACAACAGATTTGCTTGTCAATGACTGAAAACTAAAAAAATCAACACAAAGATAATTCAACGTTGCATTGAGAGGCCATTGATCCAATCATAAATGGTTCCCTTCACACATCAGAATTAAGAAAAGCATCACAAAAAAACAACCCTATTCCCAACAAGGCATTTTTTCGGCATTTGGCCGACTTGAACGAGTCCTTAAGACACCGGAAGAAATGCCTCCGACTCTTTCATAAATAGCAAAAGGAAGAGACGACTAAATTCAGAATTAAAAACAAAATTACATCAGCGCTAATAGCGGCGGATAAGAAGCCTACGACGATGAAGACGATGCGATTTCTTACCCCGGATTTCGATTTCGATCCAGGAATGCGCTTCCGAATTCCAAATCTTTCCTCTAAGCTGTTTTGCTCTCCCAAACTGACTAGGGCATAGAACCGATGAGGATCTCAAAGAAGTTAAACCGGTATTTTTCAATTAAGGGCTCAAATGTTTAAGAATTACCAGAGAGGACAAAAGGTTAGGTAAAAGAGGTAAAGCTAATTAACTAATTAATTATTAAAAATAAAGTAATGTGTGAGACAAATAAAATAAATATAATAAATTCTAGAGTGACCCCCTTCCACATTTTAATTTAATAAAAATATAATATATAAAAGGTGAAACTAACTACATTATTTTATCGCCTTGTAACTTTCTCCCTAAAAATCCAACAAAATAAAGACAAAATCCTTTAAAAAAATCAATTTTCATAAGGTATATACTCTTATATCATAAGGCTCGAAAAAAATTAATAAAAATCTTAAGCCAAGTGCTTTTTATTTTTAATGATTATTTTTTATATATTTAATTTTTAAATATTAAAGATATTTCTAGACACATAAATTAACATTGTTTGACATTTGTGTAATGTAACAAAGCAAGAACAACCAACTGTCAATTTTAGGGTTAATCATAACTATAGTTCCACTAATACAAGTAATTACAATTATGCCACTATGGCAATTGGGTTACATGTACATAGTTAGATACACTAGTCACAACTCCATCTTATTGTAATTACACAGATATGAGGCATAATTGGGTCATGTCCATTGTCTTCATTATCTTCAATATGCTCCCTCAAACTCATGTTGCGACTGTCATTTGCTTTTCAAGAATTTATGTTTCTCTCCCCAAACCTTTAGTGAAGATGTTAGTGACTTGGTCTCTGATAAGAACAAAAACTAACATATTCTATTTATCTTCCATTGTTTGTCCAGCAAAATGGCAGTTTATTTCAATATGTTTAGTTCTATCATGAAAAATTAGATTAATAATAATGATCAGGACACTCTTATAATTATAAAATATCTGGCTAGTATCATCAACACCCGTGATGCTGCATTTGGTTATCTTGTAACAAATCCAAATTGCCAACAATGGCCAAGACACTCTTATTACACAGAATATCTAGCAAGTATCATAAAATCCAAACTACTTCAAAAATTGTCATTACAAGTGCTCAATATTTGCCACAATACATCATAGCTTTTTTGTTTTTGCTCTTCCATGACACCAAATTAGGCCCAATTATATACAAAAACCTGAAACTAAATAATGAGTATGTAGATTCCTTTCCCAACCTAAATCGGAGTATGCAATAATATCTGACAAGATGCAAATTTCTTGAAATTATTAATGAACATAATACCATGCACCATGGATCCTTTGGCATATGTCAGAATCCTCTTGATTGGATCTCAATATTCAATGAATCGTACTGTTTATATACTAACAAACTTGATTAACAACAATGTTAAATTTGGTCTAGTAAGGGCCAAATACTAAAGAAGTTGAACTTCCATTACTTTTAGGAAATTGAAATGGAATACTTAAAAAGTCTTTTGTGTTTCATAGAATGAATTGTAATCATTGGTATCAATTTGGCTTTCTCAATTATCTCCATGAAATAGTCTATTTGAAGGTAATCTCCCTTTTTGTTTAATCATTTTTCAATCCCCAAAAATATTGAAGAGGCCCCAAATCCTTCTTATGAAAATATTGATCGATAATGAGAAGTTGTTTGATGAAGGCAAAGTCACTTCATGTGATAATGATATCATCCAGATATAATGAAACCCACACAAATTGAATGAGTTTGTTCACCTTTACTATTAAAGTTGACTTCTTTTAAATTCTAATATTAATATTATGTTTGTTCACAATCTTAACTACTATTTAATGTTTAAAATCAATTTCAAAGTTAATGTACATACACAAACATTCAAATCCGCAAAGAACACAACTTTTATAGCGGTTCTATATTATATTTTGGAACGCTAATCTAACTCCCAAGGTGTTTTTCACCTTGGAGTTTTACTACTATATTTTGGTTTCTAAACGCCACTTGTAAGAAATTATCGCAATGGCCAATTATGATATTACCCATCCTAGGACTTACACTACTCAATTGGCCACACCAACCAACTTATATAAGAATACATCAGATAGATAGATTTATAGCAACAAATCCTTCACACCAGGCCTAAACCCAAAAATGAGATTTTCAACATTGTATGCCCACACGAGGACTTAACGACCCAACATAAGCAATAACAACAAGACTGTTCAACCTTTTTTCCTCAAGAATAAAACAACAAACTAAGCAACAAATTAAATCAAAGGATTTTATAACAACTACTCCTTAGCAACATAGGATTCTCTTAATCGAGTTAAGATGAGGGCGGTTTTGCCTTGCCAAGGCTTGACCCATTTTACAAGAGTTACTGGCATACTCGTTAGCTCAAAACAAATGTCTCTCTAATAGATAAATTTTACAATTCAAACACAATGAATAGATACACAAATCCACAATACTTATTCTATATAATAGCAACTCAATATTTCCTTAATGATTTGATTTTCGAAATTTAAATCTCAAGTGGAAATCAAATTGATTCCGAAATAGGGGGGTAGTGAATAAAGAATAGCTCAATATAAACAATGATATCAAAGTATAAGCTTACAAGTAGTAATGTGAACTTAACACTTATTTTCAAAGTTTAATGACTCAAGTTTAATGTACTCAACCAAGTTCTACAAGAATATATCAAAAAATAATCATGTGGAAACTTGGATTTTGTAATGCATCTCAAAATTTAGCCCTGACCAATCAATATACTAGAATGCATGAATGATTTTAAATACAAATGCAAAGATTCTAGTACAAGATTTGTTATTATAAGAGTACAAAATACTTAGCTCTATGAAAGCTGGCTACTTGATAACTCAAATCTAATCTTTAAGGGGGGGTTAATCCACAATAAAGTGGAAATGAAGTGGAAAATTGAATTGAAGTGAAATGAATTGCTTCCACTTCAACTCATGTTTGGGTGTTAGTATAGACGAGTTCAAGTGGCTGAAAAACAGATTCCAGTGTTAGTGCCCCCAAATGAAAAATATGATATAAAAAAGAGAATAAGTAACATTTTATAATATACTTAAATAGAACATATACCTAAACATATAATTAACAAAAATAAGCGTGGTTACTACACTTATAAGTGATTTAACGTGTAGTATTAGAATATATTAATATCCTAATTAATGAAAAATTATATTATATTACTTAATGATTATAATTTATTATAAATTAAAACAATAATTATGGTTTAATTAATTATAAAAATTGGATAATTAAACCAATTAATAATTATAGTTTATTATAAATTAATATACTAATTACGTGTGACTAGAATAAATTATTTAAAATAAATAAAAAAGTTAAAAATAACATAAGTGAATATAATAAATAAATAAATTATTCTGTAATAACATAAAATATAGTTAGATTCCAGTGTTAGTGCCCCCAAATGAAAAATATGATATAAAAAAGAGAATAAGTAATATTTTATAATATACTTAAATAGAACATATACCTAAACATATAATTAACAAAAATAAGCGTGGTTACTACACTTATAAGTGATTTAACGTGTAGTGTTAGAATATATTAATATCCTAATTAATGAAAAATTATATTATATTACTTAATGATTATAATTTATTATAAATTAAAACAATAATTATGGTTTAATTAATTATAACAATTGGATAATTAAACCAATTAATGATTATAGTTTATTATAAATTAATATACTAATTACGTGTGACTAGAATAAATTATTTAAAATAAATAAATTTTTAAAAATAACATAAGTGAATATAATAAATAAATAAATTATTCTGTAATAACATAAGATATAGTTTAACATTAAAACTCACTATTTTAATAAAAAATAAATAAATACATAATAAATAAATAAATATATTAATTTATCAATAACATAATATACATTTTAAATATTATTAATTAATAATATATTTAAAAAATGAAAAACTAATGGTTTAATTAATTGGATAATTAAACCAATTATGACGATGTTTAATTTTTCCAAACAGGAAAAATTAAACATCGTCTTCGTCTTCCTCTGCGGCGGGCTGGGCAACGGCGACGGCAGCAGGCAACGGCGACGGAGGCGACGCTCCGACGATGCACCGAGAGGGAGAAAATAGGGAGGCCGAGAGAGAAGAGAAGCCAGGAGGCCGAGGGGCTCTGGCCTCCCGTGCTCTGCGACGGAGGTCGAGAGAGGGAGGAAGGAAGGTCGACGGGGGGGAGGCGGAAAGAGAGGGAGGCCGAGGGGCTCTGGCCTTCCGTGCTCTGCGACGGAGGTCGAGAGAGGGAGGAAGGAAGGCCGACGGGGGGGTGGGGGGGGGGGGGGGGGGGGGAAAGAGAGGGAGGCCGAATAGGGGGGCAGAGGGAGGCTGACGAGAGGGAGAGCAGAATAGGGGGGGGAGGGGGGCGGGGAAGCAATGTGCGTCGCGCGTGGAAAGCTGATGATTCGCAAAATAGTAGAAAACAGTCCCCCGTTTTTTCCTGAGCCAATGAAATGGTGTTATCTCACTTCAATTCAAGTCATTCTGGACTAACGCTATAAGTGGGATGAACTAAGTAATGCGGGGGGAATTCATTCCACTTCATTGTGGACTAACCCCCCCTAAATTGATTTCAAAACATGAGTGTTTGGGAGCAATTGCTTTAGGCCCGAAAAAATGACTTTAATAGTTGAGTTCTCAATGTTAAAAAATGGAATCCTTGAGCTCAGAAATGGATGTTTTGTGCTTTTCAAATCTCCACTAAAAATTATGGTAAAATGCTTATAGTATCACGATGAACTATTGATCACATAGATCACTTTCCAATTTTGGAGACATATCTTGGTCGAATAAAAACATTAGATCTTGTTCTACAACTATTATGGAATGTGCCATTTGAACGGTTTGACCAGGTAGGACAACCTTCATTTGACACCTATTTTTCTTGATACCTACATGCATTTTGCTTGTTCGATCATATAGGCAAATGATTACAACCTAAGTCTTTTCTCCCCTATAGTTCAACCATATCATAATGGAATGATTGCCTTCAGTGACACTTTAACTAACTGCTCACATATTTTGCATGTGTTCTCCAATCAATTAGGTTTTGATTGATTGACCATGGTAAATTACTTTTATGTATTTTCTTTTAAGGCATCCAATCAATAGGTCGAATATGCACTTACCCAAACTTTTCTTTCTCATCTCTAACCGGTCGAGTCCTATTTGAATGGATGGACTCAGCTCAGTTGCACAGGTTTTTTGGATAGTATGGTCGTTGTACTTTTTGGTATGAACTGCTTGTTTCCCTTATTGTAAGGGTCACATAGTCTTTCATCAACCAATCGAATGGATAGATTACTAGAAATTTTCGCTTTTTGAGTTGCAAGACATAGTTAATACAAATTACAAGTAAGTATTTGTTATCATCAGAATTGTTTCAATGGGGATCTTGAGACCAAAAAAAAAAATATATAAAAATACATTGTTGAACCTTAATTAACAATTTATCTTTCCAGACAACATTTATGTGAGTCTTATAATCAGGTTTCTTCTAATATAAACATTCAAAATGTTAATATTATTCTAAAATGGTGTAAGAAACCTATTGATGCTATGCATTGCAGTATGAAGGTTTCAATTACAAATATTTGGGCAATTTACTAGTAAATATCATGGATAATGTTGTTTCAGTTGTGTCTATGCTTCTTTTCAACTACAAATATTTACGTTATTATTTGTAGAGTAAAAGCAACAAGAAATAACATTGAGTTAGCTTATGATATTCTACAAAATTGTTGGGGGCACTTGCCTTCGACTCTTTGTTCCTTAAAAAAATATGAGATGGCATGAAAATTAGGTTGGCATGACAATGGATGGTGAGTTGAGAAATTGATAAAAGATTATATTTGAAAGTAGGGATGTAAAAAACTTTTAAAAGATGCAAAGGAAGTATGCAACATAATGTTACTTATGTGCTTGATTTTGTGGGAGGTATCATCACGAGTTATAACACTACTAGTACCGATATAAGGAATGAAATAGTAAAACTTATCTGGGTTATTGTTGATATGGTGTAAAACACCACTATCAACAATCCGTCTCTTGTCAATAGGAAAGGTAATCGTATTATCGAACACTTACTTTTAAGAATCTAGACATTGAGAAGTAGGGAGATAAAGCATAGTAATTATTTACTCATTATATTTTTTAAATACAATTAATTATTTTTCATGAATAATTTTTTTTTCTCTTAATGGATGCTTATATTTCTAATGGATTAATATTGGAGAATGGTTATTCATATATCAAAGCAGCATCATTTCGTTGAAATAAGAAACCAATTTTGTCATTTTTATAAAGTGGCCTTGCTTGAACCTTCAAATGGTGAATCAGGACAATATAAAGCTTAAATAAGTACTTGCAGCAATCCTTGGACTGGTCTATCGAACATGGGTGGAATGCAGACAAATACTTGAATTTTCAAATTTCAAACACTGATACAGGTGTTGTTTTAGGCAGGTCCCATTTTGTTGCTTAAGTTTATATGCTGGATATAGAATTGATAGGATTTAGCTTATGATAATCTTGGGCTTTATGTAATTAGAATGATTAGTCCATTTAAAGTAACAACAAGACGTGACTAAAAAAATAAAGAAATCCAACAAATGGCAATGTAGAAGCAATTGGGTATACAAATTGAAGCATTGGCTGATCCAACTTAGAATTGGTCGATCCAAGTTAAGAGGGAAACTGTAATTACATGGCTTGGAGAAAGGACAGTGGGAAAATAAGAGGATTGCTTGCTTAAAATTAGTGGAAACATGGAACAAGACTGCAAAGGAGGAAAAGGAACAAATTGATAAGAATAAAGAGCACAAATACAATTTCGTGTCCTGCTACATTTCCTCAAATGAAAGAAAGTAAAAGAATCTCCATATACATTTGCAGTTCTCAAAAGAAAAAGTGACAACATGGAAATCTAATTTGAAATTGCTTGTAGAAATGTGAAATAAAAGTGAACAAGAGATATAAAATCCCGAGGCAAAACAAACCCCCCACAGATTGACATTGTCCAGTTATAAAAGCCATAGGCTCAAGAAAAACCATAAATAAAAATAAAGGTTTACTTCCGGTGTCAAAACAAGAGAAGTTGCACTTCCTTAATGACCTGGATCACCAAATGTTTCACCATCCACAAGACCATAAGCTGATTTCCTTGAACGTATTTGGTCTTGTGGTGTGGGCTGCTCACAAAAAGATGAGGACGGCATTAGAACCAAAGCAGGTGATTAGGAAGCATAATGCTTTTTAATGAAAGAAACGGCCCAAAAATTAATATGTGGAGGTTCAATGGCTATGCTCTATCATGATTTGTGCAAAAAAGTTTCTCTTCTTTCATGCGTGAGTCAACAAAAGAAAGTAATACAAAACATTGTGTCTTAGGCAGTGGGAAAACAAACAAACTGCTGACAACTGAGGAGGAAAAATGGCAATAAGAAATTTGGAAAGGCAGGAGTAAATATCACTTACTTGCAATTTTGGTGGAAGTGCCTCAGAATCTTCAGGTGTTTTCTCGGTTTTTCCACCTTGCTGCTATGATAATTAAAATCATTATACACCAACACCAACTATTAACTTCATTAAGGGCACTCAATTAAATAGTGGCTAGATAAAAATCTGGGAAAACAAATTTTCAATACCTTCTCCAATGCCCAATCAGCTGAGTCAAAGTAAGCCCTTTCATTATCCTGAAGCATAAATGACTAAATTGTTATGCTCTCAGTTTGTATGCATACAAAATTTCAGAAGCAAAGTACAAAAGAATTTTCAACATCTCACTGGTTTGTGAACAATGCTCATATTCAAAGATAAATAGATTACATAATTCAAAATTTATTTGGTAGGGAAAAATAAATCCAGGTAAATGCCATAAATAAGCAACATAATCAGACAGAAAAATAAAACAAATTGGGAGAATATTGATTACCTTGCTTATAAGTGGGGGCTTCTTGGGTAGCATCCCACCATACTTCTTCTTGATTGCTTCCTCCTGTAGAACATAGATTTGCATATGCTTTTAGTGCATTATTAATGGCCCTGGAAGCATGGAGGAAACAAATCGTAGAATGACTTATCTTAGTTAGAAATAATAGCCAATTACCTCCTCTTCAAATGAAGGCATTGCATTTTCCCCATTTTCTGTGCTCATGCTTTGAAGTACTTCGTGTAGATTATTTTATAGCTGCAAATGTAGAATCGGTTTTCTTATTGAGCTTTAACAACGACATATAGCAATAAAGAAAATAGAAATTTAACTAAAAAAAGGGGAACTTGTTGAATAAGACAGTAAAAGAAAAGAAAACCCCCCACTTTGATGATTTGAATAGAAAGCTTCAGCCTGATCTTTTTATCAGTCATTCATCATAAGGTCGATATCATTGTAGAGAAATGATTCACAAACATGGATCCTGCCTCTACAGAGCTACAGATCCCCACCGTTGAAAATTGCATTAAGAATTGCAAAGGCTGACTTTTTTACAAGCCATGGCCCAACTCTTCATAGAATCAATTCATTATGTTTGGACAGAAACAGAAAATCAAAGACTTGAATCAAATAAAATGTGATTTTCACCGTGATTATACATCATCAAACAACAAGAAAATAAGCAGATTACAAAATGCGAAATTCTACCCATAAAAAGTATTTGATACAAAAAATCGAAAAAGGAAAAGAGCTAAAAGAAAAACTTACATTATGAGGCGTTGAGATGAAGTAGTTGACACTAGAGAAGATGGAGAAAAATAATCGACGAAATGGAGTAGGAAAAGATGCGAAGCTCTTTATACTTGAATCATTCACCATTCGTGCCACCGAAGAAAATTGACCTCTATTTCATCCACAGAGAGAGCTGCACCTGCTGTATCTCTTTGAATGGGTCCGCGAGAAATTCTCTAAGCTCAAAGTGGGAAAAAATGGACTCTGGCCTGCAACTGAAAATATTTAAAGGCTAAATATAGGAGAGGGAAAAGAGTCAAATTCGGTTGTACTTAATATTTTTTTTATACAATTTAATTAAAATATCATTTACCTCAATATTTTTCCAATGAATAAATGTTTTCGTGTGATGGCATAAACAGTCCCTAAGTAGAAAACTATGCATGGGAAAGAAAAAAATAATTAAAATTAAAAAAAAATTCCAACTATTTAATTTTTCAAAAAAAATAATTTGATCTCACTCCTTTCATTTTCCTTCCTCATAAATCGCCATGGAATTTTGATATCATGCCCCACCACACATTTCCCCATCCTCAGCCAACATCAAAACCAGGTGTTAGAGCTCGATCGCTCTCTTACGCTGATCATTTCGAGACGCATGCAGCTGCTTATAGATTGCAGTGAAAGTATTTCGATTATTACACTCACCCATGAATGACTGATAAAAACAGGGAGGATCTGCCTTATGTGTCAGACCCATGGTAAAATCATTCTCCTTTTCAATCTCCATTTTTGCAGTATCTTCTCCTTGATCAAGATGGTGGTCATTTTCAGTTCTGGTTAGGTATGGCTGGTCCCAGTGATTGAGATGTTCCTTTTTCAAAGAGGCATCATTATGCGCTCTGCATCAGCTCAAACCACTGCCGCAATAAACAAGAAAGCAGCAAAAGTTAATTTCATTTACAACAGAACTATATGAGACACCGTGCTTCTCAGATTATTGTTGCTTGTCATTGATAAAATCTTGAGAGTAAGTGAACAATTAAGTACCTGTCTCACTAAGTCGGACAGGGTCCTTGGAAGAGCTTCTATGTTGTTCAAAACAATGTAGTAGGGGAAAGGAAATGAATCCAGATACATAGAAAACGGAGAAGAAGCACCACTTCCAAATGAAACCACCTATAAAATGAAGAGTAAATCTGAAAAAAAAAAACTTTTGCATGAAAATCTATTCCAGCTATCACTCGAGCAAAGATAAATATTTACCTGAAGGTCAACTATAGAACTATCCAGAATTATGAAGGCTACCATGCGCTTCTTTCTTAAAGCATCCCAGACATAAGTCTTCACATTTTCCAACTGCATACAAACAAAGCCTAGTTAGAGAGAGAGAGAGAGAGAGAGGGAGAGAGCATTAGTGAATCAAAATATTAAAAAAAAAGAAGGAAAAAGCTTTTACTGAACCACAATTCAAAAGTAGTGAGAAAAGACAGGTTTAAAAGAAGAGGAAGATCAGTAGGTACTTGCTCATGGAAATGACCATCCCCTATGATCAAAATAAGCTGCTGGAGTGGGTCTTGTCCGGAGGGAAGGCGTGCACCGGCAGCAGAAGCATCAAGTTTGTTGTTTAAAAACTTGAGCAGATCAGCAATTGGAGCATCTGCTATCTTGTTTTCTTGCTTGAAACCCAAACTCCCAATCATCTGGTTCAGGAACAATGTTAATCAGCACAAAAGATATAACCTAAGATAACCAAGGAAACTTTCAACTGTGTTGCTATTTCAAGACTTCGAAGCTTTTACTGCAGTATTGACACACTTACATCCATATCTTTGTTTTTTCCCCTCCATAACACCCACAAGCAGTGAAGAACTGACTAAAATTAAACGTAGAAAGCTAAACATACCTTGATGCCTGCTTCACTTGTAAAAGGTGTATGAAAATCGTGTAAGACTCTTATATTTCCCCTCTGACCAAAGCTTACAGCTGCTAACTGCCCTACTTCAAGTTGAGACATGGCACGACATACTGTAATCAAGGCTTGCCTTGCAAACTCGCCACAACTATTTTCTGACATACTGCGAGAGTCGTCAACAGCAACCACAACTTGATAATCCCGCTTGTTGGGACGTGTCCGCCTCAGCCATATCTTGTCTTTTCGGAAATGGCTTGCAATATAAGGAATTACCTAATGACAAGGTCAACCAAGGTTCAAAACAAAAACTTAATAAGTCCGACAAAACATTAATTATTAACAATTCAACACTGAAACCAGGTGTGAAACAATACTATTTCCTCACCTTCTTCATATTTATTCTTTTACCAGTCTTGTAATCTCCTTGAAGCTTGCTCGCTAGGGTGGGTTCCATAACCAAACGTAGTTGCTCCGCCAATTCCTGCGACAGTCTTAAAGTGTCCAACTCGTACCTTCTCCAATCAGAAGTCGAATCACCCTCTACAGTTCTTTCCATATTGTCTCCTGTACCCAACTCGTCATCATTCACCGAAAGATTAGACATCTGCAATATTTCACCCTTCGAGAAATTGCCTAGAGAAACCAAATCTCCTTTCCTATTTTCTTGAAGTTCATCAACTTGCACTGCTTCTTCCACCAAAGCTGAATCATTTCTCTGTCCGACAGAATCCTTCATTTTTTCACTGATAGTTTGTCCAAAGGAAGGTGTGCATTTCTTCATTTGGTGTCTTTCAGCATCCTCCTTTTCAATCTCCATTTTTACAGGATCTTCTCCTTGTTCAAGATGGTGTTCATCTTCAGTTTTGGACTTGCTGCCTGTAACATCCTTTTCGATCTGGTTAGGCATGGCTGGTCCCAGTGCTTGAGATGTTCCTTTTTCCAACTCGGACACATACCTGTATTCCTCTGCCATCTCATCCTCCACTTCGTCAGGAACTTCTGGCTTCTGCTCCATTGACTCAGAAGACACTCTAATTCTTTCTTTCCATTCCTCAAGTGCATCTCCAAGACTTCTGTAAGGATTGGGATGTGTTCTTTGAACGGATGAAACATCATTCACTGGAGATTGAACCTTTTGCTGATTGTTTGTCACATCCCCTCTTTCACTCGAATCAAACATGGCTATCTCTGTTTCAGGGACAAAATTTGGCTGCAAACCTCTAGAAGGAGCTAGCCCATTTGTCAGATCACTACTATTAGACCAATGCATTTCTAGTGCTTGAATTGAATCTGCAATTTGAGCACTATCGACAGGATCTGAATGATCCACACTTGAGGAAAGATCACGCAGTGGTTCATCCATGCCCTTCTGTTCTTCCTCAATATCCATTTCAGATTTTTCCATCTGATCATTGTGAGGATCAACACCCCCAACATCTCCATCTGCAGTTTCTTCTCCCATTTGTTCATCAATCTGATCATTCTTTCCATCTTCATCACCAATGTCCTTCACATCATCATTAATGCCACCTTCCAGAGTATCCTCTTCAGGCTCATCCATATTCATATCATCTTTAAAATCTTGAGACTGCTCATCAATATCTATCCCAGAGGGACCCTCAAAAGCTTCTGGCTTGTCCATCTTCATTTCTTCCATATTTTCATTAGAGGGGACTTCCTCATCAACATCAGCATTTAAATTTTCTCCAGGTCGATCAGACTCATCATCCTTCGGTTGGTCAACCTCAGGTGCAAAATCATCTTTAGCTCTCAGTTCTCTCAAACTTGAATCTTTTTCTCTCACAGATGGGCCTGCTTCATATTTTTCTTGAGATTTATCAGGATCTCCATCTTCCTTGTCCCAAAGTTTTTCGTCGATTTTTTCCTGACCATCTAAGCCTTCACCCATTACAGAGTCCAGGTTAATATCCTCAGCATCTTCTTGACCTTCATCATCTCCAGAGTCCTCGCTAACACTAAATGTATCCCCGTTAAAATCCTCCTCCATTTCTATGCCTTTGTCCTTCTTGCCTGGTACTTCATTAGGGGCTTCTGCATGTTCACCCGGCTGTGGTAAAAAAGAGGGAAAGATAAAGTTAGAAGACAGTCAATATGAGAACAGTAACTTTATGGACATTTTTCTTACTTGGCACCTTTCTATCACTCCACTAGGTTATTGTAGTACAAAAATAAAATAATACCTTTTCAGATGTTCCAAGAAGTTGATCTTCATCGTCTATTTGATCACTCACATCATTGAAGCCTTCACCTTCCCCCATACCAGTTCCACTAGCGGGTTGGGTTTTGCCACCATCACTATCATCTAGTTCATGAGACTCAGGAGTACCAAATCCTTCCAAATAGATGGATGCAAACACACTTGCAAGCATTTCAGTCATTTCTGAGACCTGCATGAAGATGATAAGAATAAAGCTTGAGTAGATAATTAAAATACTATTCTTAAATTAACAAAAAAATTAAAATGTATTGATATAAAATATGCTTATAATACAAAGACTACAGTAGCAAAGCATATTGAAAAAAGAAAAAAAGTAACAAAGGAGGTTACTTACTGTCTTATGCATAATAACAAACTCAGAAAGGAGGTCCTCTCCTAAGATTAAAATAAGATCTAGTAACATGTAAAGATCCGCTAGGTACATTTCAATGGATGAGCATAAAGTAGGCTGGGTGAAACCACAATCATTTATGAGTTTGCGCTGCAGAAAACAAAAATCAAGAGATCAACAAATAGTCGACCAAAAAAATTATGTAATGAGCATATACTAGTTCTTGATTTTATTTTATTTTCACTTAATTTAGTAATGAGCATATATTAATGAAATATTATGAAATATATACCGCAGATATAATTGTCGTCTCCACCAAATCATATATGATGTCCAGATGAAGATTCTCAAAGCACGATTTCCATGATTTCATGCTCTCAGCCAATGATTCTTCAAAACAGAAGTTTTGACTAGTAAATGAGCCTAGCTTCTCCAATGCACTCAGGATTTGCTCAAATGCTCTAACAAATGATTCCTTCACACTCTCAAAGCAGATCAGTGAAGAATCTTCTTCAGAAATATGCTTCTCCTGGGCCACCTCTAACTTAAATGCTTCCATCATCAGCTTCCCCTGAAAAAGGTAATGAGTTGATCCTTTAGCTACTTTCTCAAACTTTATTACACAATAATGCAAGTACCATACCTTATTTATTAGGCTTGCATACTGGCCGAGCCAACAGCTTTTCACACATCTTGGTTCAATACCTCGTTCAAAGAGGTTGTCAATAACCTTCCCAATCTCATCTATAAGTCCAAAATTTTCTACTACTAATTGCTCCATTTGTGCTGACACAACAAAAGGAGAAGCACAAGTGTCTGAAGTGGTTAATGTTCCTAAACCACCAAGAAGATAGCAATCAAGAGCTTCCTGTTGGATAAAAGAGTGTTTCTTCATTAGGAGGTGGCCAAACAACAAGTATAGGGCATTATTGACAATCCAAGAGAAACTAATCACCTTAGATTTCTGAAGCTTAGTAATTGATTTATCAATCTCCAACAGAATGCTGTGCGCTTCCAACTTAACACTATCGCATGAATCCGAATGAGTATCTTGGACAGTTTTCAACAATAAAGATGCATCCTTTGACATGCCATGCAGGCTGTCCAAAAGTTGCTGCAAAATTGGACAAATAAAGATATAATCAATGCTTCGGGTGGTGAAAATAGAGCAAGCTTCATAACCCACCACAACAAAATAAAGTTACCTTCTGATCCCACATGCATTTCAGAATCGCATGCTGGTTTGAAGTTACTGAACATCTTACACCAGTTAAGGAGCTGAAATCTCTTAAACAAATGGTTTGTTTTCTCAACTTTTCTAACTGGCTAGCAAACCCATAACCAAGATATCTTTGATCTTGCTGAATCATAACCAAGTGCTCGAGAAAAGAAGCTGAAGAATCAACCTATAAAACATATGATAACCTTTGATTAAATAACTGCCTGTTTCCATTATAATATCACTATATCAAGAAAAAATACCTGCTCTCGAGGTAAGTCTTTGTGAGATTTAAAGCGGTTTTCCCATGTCTGCTCCACCATTGAGATACTTCGGTAATAGTAGAAGTTTGCAATGCCCCAGCTCCAATCAAGCTTTTCATCAATGGAAGAAGTCTTTAGGAAATTTGAGGATCCACACAACAATAAGTGGGTTACCTCATAGAATGGCTGAAGATAGAAGCTTGCAACTCGGTTGGATCCAGGGTCCACCTATTGACCAAAACAATAATCAATAAAAGAAGGAAGAAAAGGTTAGCAAACATTACTGCTTCAATGATCCACACAAAAATTATTGCAAGGGGAGGTTTCCCTTGATGTAATTTTCTCTTGTTTGCAATATCACCTTTTCGCAAAAAAGAAAGTTGTAATAAAAATCGCAAAACTTTCAAAATAATAGAAGTAGACACTTTATACCTCATATTTCTTCAATAAGTGCTTTGATAAGCCACAATCTTCTTGTAAAACCTTAAGAAGGTGTCTCCACATGTTCTTTTTCTTGAGATTCCGAGTTTCATGTTTCATCAAATGAGCACACTCCATGACACTTCTGCAAATTCTTCCATATGACATGCAACCAGCAACCAATACTCCAATACACCTCTCACACGCTGACTTTGACTCTATGTATTGTCTGATAAGATTTGTTGCCACTGTAAAAGAGCAAAAAAATTTTACCATTGATCAGCTAGAAGATAAGGAACCGAACCACATTTTCTAAGTCAGACCAAGATGACACAGAAAGTAAAGGGTGAACCTTCAGAGTGCAAGCCTGTACAAGTACTATCAAGTTTCTTTCTCCAGTCACCATTCCAGGACGGTCTGAAAGGGTTAAAAAGAATAAGCAACTTCATAGTAGCTACTACAATGAAGAGAAATCATCACTAGCCCACAAATAGATAAAACAGCTGACCTTTCAGAGTCACCTAAATGAGTTAAATTAATCACATCTGAGGACATTTCAGCTTTATCATCAACACCATCCAGAAGCTTTGGCTTAAGCAAGGTCGGAAGTTCAGCAATGCTCCTTTGCATTTCATCTTGTTTAAGGACATCCAAAACAGGTTGTTGCAGAGTAGTCTAAACCATGTGGTTTAAGATTGATCAGATTTAAGTCACAAAGTGAGTTGAAAAAACCTTAATGAAGATTGCTACGTTATATTAGCCGTGAAAGTTCTAAGCACAGATCTCAAAAACGAAAAAGCATGAAAAATTATTCAATTGAAAGGAGAAGAAGATCATGGAAAAGATATCTTTAGGTCTAGCAGATTAATAGAAAAATACCAGGAAATTACTAAATAATATTGAATATTTTAATGTACGTAAAAGTTTTACATCTGTCATTGGGTAATAAGCCTCTTATAGTAGCTAGTAATTTTGGGATCAAGCTGGACCCAGTTTTAATAAATGACTGAACAAAAACATGACCGTTCAAGGCACTATAAACATCAACATCAAGAAGAACAAAAACACTTACAAGGGGTCCTATCAAAATGAAACTCATGTTATTAAATAAACCAATCTGTTATTTCAACAAACTGAGCAAGCACAACTTAGAGAGAACCGAAAACACCAAACTGAGGCCAGACTTATTCCTCAAATCTTCACAGGCAAGTAAACAAAAACTGGACAACTTATTCTGCAAAATACTGTCCATATTATTAGCACCAAATACTATACAGAAGAAGCAAAAAATCTAACCCCTAGAGGATAAAGAAAATCACAACCAGCAAATGTAACACTAAGAATAAGTTTTCAAACACCGTCAGAATGAAATGTTTTAAGAGAAAGTGCGAATGTGTGTGTTACCCTTTACATAAGCAACTTAGAAAAAAAAAATTATCTTCTTGAAACTGAAACGCATTCCTTACATTGAATTTCTCTACAAGCTTCCAAAGTTTCTGATGAAAGCTTTTAGAGTAATGGCATGGATCTTCCCATCCACTAAGCTTAGAGAGTTCTTTTAGATCTTTTTCAATATCTCTTCTGCTCCTCTCTATGTAATCTGAAATTCTGAAATAAGCAACAACACTTGGATAGTTATTCCATGAACTTGTACAAGAACTAGATCAGTAAATTCTTCGGCTGATAGATTAGTTAAACTTGGAACCTCCCTGCAATCTCCCATTGTATGGGACGGTCCCCCCACCATGTAAATTTGCTCTTTGCAGCTTTTTAATATAACTTAGCACTATTTAAAAAAAAAAAACACTTGTACAAGAATTAACCTCTACAAGACACAGTTGACAAAATAAAAGATAAAAGAGAAGCAAGAACTTACAAAGGTAAGAATTGCACATAATACCCAAAAGCATTGTATAAAATCTTCAACTTGTCCATAAGAAGGGGGCTGAAGTATCAAAATTAAGAAACAATCACATATATAAGAAAAAGAAGATATAAACCGAATGGAAGAAGTTTTGTTGCAAGCTTCCTCTTGAGATGAAAGTAATTGAGGCAGGAACCAGGATGCAAATGTTACCATGATGAAACATTCAAAATTAAGCTAGTTTTGAACTGGCCATAGAAAGAAAGTATAAGCTCCAATCTTTTCTTGAATTCCCCAACACTGGATTTCTCAATAATAAACTCCTTTAAGCTGCAGTTCAAATTGACAGACATTTGAGAAGACTCTGGAGGACACAAATTAATAAGATAAAACACAGAGGAAAGCAACATGCCTTTCAAATGTGGATAATTTGTAGCTGTCTAAGTCACCACCAGAAATCTCACGATGAAGAACCGAGTGCAAGGGAAACCATAGCTGCATATTACATATTGACAAAATTAAAAGTTGAAAAATGAAAACATAAAATAGAACCATTAGAGCTTAATAAAAGGAGAAAAAAGGGAAAATAGAGGACAAGCAAAAAGATACTACAGGATAGAGGAGCTAACCTTCTCTGCATTACCCTCATACTCTGCCAGTATTCCATCCAGTAGAGCAGGCCAGCAGTCAACCTCAAGTCTTCTCCAGGAACTCACAAGAACGGAAATTGCTTGCAATTGATCTAGAAGAAAATGTTGTCAGATTTGGAGCCAGAAGGAACGCAAGTAAAACACAACATATCAAGAAGAACTGCTCACCGGAAATAGACAATTTTGAACCACTTTCTTGTAAAAACTGCACTCTGTTAACTAAAAGTTGTAGCCCCAAAAGAGCCTTCAAATAGCAGATTTCTCATATAAGAAACACAAACTTCCTCAGAAATTAAAAAACCATGATATCACAAAAAAGATGGGAACACAATTTAGCATTTGGGGGGAAAAAAGTAAAAAGAACAGAAAAAGACAGATGACCAGCTACCTTTGCAATAGGAGTATCTGATGGAAGAGACAAGAGCACTTCAATTATATTATGTATCTTTTGGATTTCTGGGTGTTCTGGCCAATCATTTAGAAGAGATACAACCCGTTGTTGAAGGGCGATAAGGGGCTTTACCATTTTAGATAGTACTGGAGCATTTGGGTGCTGGAAGTCAGAAGGAAAAAAAGTTTCGAATGATCATGAGAGCAACAACTAATTTTTTCTTTCATTTACAATTTGACAGACAATAAAAATCAAAACAAACGAAAAAGACAACTAATTGACTTGGAATATATCAATGTTAATAAATATTACCTTATAAAAGTTGTAAATATAAACTGATAGATTGGATGGACAAAATTTTTGGTAGTACTCCACACAGACACGGAATAGGTGTTCAGGCAAGAGATTCATATCCAGGTGAGTGGACAAAACATCTGGCAATCCTGCAGGTGAAAAGATGAAACTTTAAAAAAAAATTCACTGAAAAGGTAATCAACATACAAACAACCAAGGTAGCATCTTATTAAATAGTCACCTTTAACAATGCCTCTGCTTATTTCATAAGAATATATAAAGGACCGTAATTTGTCTTCATCAGTAATGTGAAACTTTCCAGGCTAAAACCAGAAAGTAAAGAATCAGATACTAACTTGCAGAATCTGAAACAATATACCACATTAACAAAACAGCAAATATTTACATGTTCAACAAGATTATTTGACCCAAACAGCTGATTATGAACACAAACTATTCTCTTTGATACCGAATCCTCGATGTCCATCCAATCTTCCTCAGGGCTTTCATCCTTTGCCTGGACATTCTGAAATAAATCAAGACAATCACTGGAAAAAAATCACAAACAAAGCTTCATAACAAAAGTATACCACAGCATCAGGCTCCTGTCCCCTCAAAGCTTCTTGCCACTCGTATGATAAAGTCCCATCTGAAGCAAAATCCCTCAATCCAGATACATCAATTTCCAAAATTTCTTCCACCTTAAATGCACGGGACCTGAACTTGAATTGTTGTGACTCATAATCCCTTTTGGTCCTTATCTTGGATTTCAAGTTAAACCAAATATTGGAAAAGCACTTGAATATCTCGTCCACGAACTATAGAAAACAACAACAAAGTCAAAGATTGAAAAAGGGCAAGAATGCTCCGTAAAATTAAGTCCTCTGCACCACAACAGATTAGGTTCTTCAGATAGTTTACCAAGAATGAAGCTTTATCCATAAGTGAGGAAGTATTTAAAAAATGTGATACGCGTTCAAGAAGAATGAGAAGGATTGCAGTTTCCTGTCATAAAATAGTTTGAAAAGAAAATGTGTCAAAATAAGCACATAAACAACTAATCAGGAGTCACAGACTAGAAAAACAAGTAGAAAAGTCATAACCACATTATCAGAGCTTGTATCTTGGGAAATAGAAACCAGCTTCTTCAACAAGTTCACATCCATCGCCAAAACATGCTCTGAAACATCTTGAACACAGGACGGAAACTCAGGTTGCATAGTATGAACCCCAATTGAAATGGGCTTTGCAGTGTACCCCCTTGGAAATCGTACTAATGAAATGACAGTGCCCTACAACAGAAGGCGCACAAATTTGAATTTAAAAAGAAACCAGAAATGCAACTCGTTTTGCCAATACAAAAAAAAACAAAAAACAAAAAACAGAGACCATGCACTCACCACAATCTGGTCAACTTTGTTTTGCTGTACATGAAACAGGAACTGTTTCTGTTGAGCACTTGAAATAACCAAAGCCAAGCCTAACTTCATTTCAAATACTGCAACTTGAACAGGCTGAATTACATCATTAAATGAGGCATATTCTTCTGATAAACGACTTACAAAGGAGGTCGATGTATCCTGAAAAATCAGAGTTGTTTTCAAGATTATGAGACAGAAATTGTAAAAGAGACAGAAAAGTAATATTCTGAGATGGATCACAGCTACAAGAGAGGAAATATACTACAGATATTTCCTACGGATTCCACAGGAAAAATATCTACCTGCCAGTTACAAGCTTCGTCTATCAGTTGAGTAAAATTTCCATCAACTGAATCATCCCCATATTCAAACCTTTTAGCCAATACCAAAGAAGATTTCACCCATTTCAAAAAATCGGCACAATCACGTTTTATTTTCTCATACTTTGCAGGTTCAGGGCGATATACAAGCTGCAAGGAAGAACAAACTTGATATGAATCATTTAGGTAATCCAATCAGGAAATTCCAGAAATCATCTCCCTGGGATAGGAATTCAGAGAAAAGACTCATAAAGGCAAGTCATGCTTTTAATAATTAATACTCTTTCCAACAACAAAAATAAGGTATTGAGAGCATCAAATGCAACAAACAAACTTAAGTCAGAATATCCATAGTGAAATTTATTTATTGCACAACCTTTGCTTCTAGCCTTTTCTGCTCCCTTTCAAGATTTTCAAGTGTTGACATAAGTTGGCTCTGGCTTTCTCCTGCGGAGTTCATTCCAGCTAGAAGAGCACATTCTTCTCTCACCTATAGGACAAAAAAAATTGTCTGATGAAATTATCATACTAAATTTCATAGAAAGGATAAAAAAGGAAAGAACAAATTGACTAGAATAGTCAACATATCCTGTGAACATACACTAGAAAACCCTGGTGCCACACTCTCATATTGTACTCAACAAAATGAAATTTATCTCAAGCAAATAAATATAGACACTTCATACCTCAAGCTCAAGCTTAATCATGGAGATCCTTTCTTGTAACTGGAAGTACTTAATCCAATATTTCAAGGTGGGATCAAAGTCATTTGAGTCATATTGGTTTCGCAAGAGATGAAATCGTAACTCCCCGAGGTGTAACCAAGCCTTACCAAGGTGGTAGACAAAACCTATGAAGGAAACAAAAAACCTATTTGTTAGTAGAGAGAACCCCAAAAATACATTAGTTTAACTTAATGAAGAAAAATGTTCTTTTAATTGAATTTCAAATGAGAAAAAATAGATATTGAAAGTCAAAGGAGGAATTTCCGTTCAACATCTTGCTGCAACTAGGGGTTCCTTTTAGCTATTCACTCTGTCACTACGTATTTTTTGAATTTTTTTAAAGGCAATGGACAAACAAATCAAGGAGAGGCACCCCTTACAATTAAGGATTGGAGGTTACCCCCTCTTCAGCTAAAGCATTAGCAACATCATTGATTAATCTAGGGACTTGACTCCAATCACAAACTACAACTCTGGACAAGTCTTGAATTTCAAAAAAAGAGGACCAATGGCACCTAGGAGATACTTCTTGCCAGAGCACCAGTTGATGACACACTCCACATGAAGCTTCCCATGAAAACCCTCGCAGAATATTATAAGCCCATTCCTAAAAGCTTGAAGCTTAGCAGAGGAGTCAGAGATACCAAGGGACCAGCAAAAGAAACAAATGTCTCAGCATTGGATTTTTCTAAAAACATCCCCGAAACTGAAAGAACTAGGATTGACAAAGGAGGATCATTGAAATTTAACTTGAGAGAGTTTGGCAACCAAAATTCCAATTACTTGTATTGAGCATACCCTTAATCTCCTCAAAGTCTTCAAGTGACCAAAGCAAAGAGACAACATGAGACTTAATTTTCTCAGCAACGGCAGTCCAAGTAGAGGAACTTTGATTGTAGCATATTTGGTTTCTTTTCCCACCAGATCCCCCAAGGAATAAAAGCTAGGCATGCCAAAAGCATGGTTCTGCCCAATAACAGCAGGGAAAACCAGAGTAAACAGAGATTTAGTCGTAAAGAAAGTGGGATGAAATAAGCATATCAAAAAGGCTAATGAAATAGCTCCTAATGTGTCAAGAATCTGCAGAGGTATCAACTTGACAGCACAGCAAACAGGAAGTGCTTGACAGAATTGAGCCACGCCTAATTAAGTTCACTCATCAAAATTGCCACCATGAAGTACACTACATTAAAAAAGTTTGGGGGGCCAGAATGAGACCAAGCGGAAGAGACAGTAAATCAAGTAGAAGGAACTCCAGTAACCAACTTCTCATAACAAGAGGCGACAGTAGATTGACCATCAGCCAAAGGACACCAATCATCTTATCTGCCTGAGTGCTCTTACTATATGTTCGTTACAACTCCTGACAAGGCTGCAAATCTCTAAAGCTTCATCATCATTAAAATCCGGCCTGAAATGTGGACTCCAATTGATGCTCTGAAGACTATCATTCTCAATGACGCTGGAAAGAGAGGCATTCTGATTTCTGGCCAGACTATATAGAGCCTAGATTTTTCAGAGATGCATTTAGAATCCAAAGATCAGACCAGAGATGAAACTTACTCCGGTTGCTAGCTGAGAAATGGATGTTCGGATTGAAGTGATAGAAAGTATGGTGAATATACCTCCACATAATGGATAAGCGTCTGAGAGAACCTCCTCCAAACCATCATTTGCTTCCATCTTCTTAGTGACAAAAGAAACCCATGGAAGAGTTGGATGGCCATTGAGTCTCCAACACCATTTAGTGAGAAGGCCTACATTAGTTTCTATAATTCTTCAAATTTCCAAAACACCCTCCATGACAGGCATACAAATATCATTCCACTTAACCAGGTGATATTTAAACCCATCTGAAGATCCTCTCCAGAAGAAGTTCCTCACAAGCTTCTCCACGCAATTAGCAACACTAACAGGGCAGTAAAAGGAGAGAATATGCTGGAATACCAACGAAACATGATTGAATATGCTGGAATCCATAGAGATATCAAGTCCTCCAGTGAGAAGAGGGAATCCCAAATAAATACCAGGAAGAGAACTGGAACTATACCCCAACTGAGCGCCATGGAGTCAAGAATAGATAGATGGAAATTAAAACCATATAACGTAGTCTTTTGCCCCGACATCAACTCAAAGATGTTTACCAAAGCTTTGATACGAAGAATCTGCTCCATTATACCATCACCAGAGATAACAGTATCATCTACAAATTGGATGATAGAGTTATCCATCATGTCATCCATAAAATTGAGCCAATTCCATTCCCTTGCTAGTTTGAACAGACTTGGGAGACCCTCAGCAAATATATTAAACAAAAGAGGAAAGAATGGATTCCCTTGATAGAGACATCATGAGCTCTTGAAATAACTGCTTGCACTACCATTTATGGGAACCAAGTACATCTCAGAAGAAATAAACTATTAGTCCAATTTCTCCATTTGTTCCCAAAGCACATGTTAAACAGTAAGGAATCAAGATATCAAAAGCCTTCTTGAAGTCAAGCTTTAGCATGCTTCTTGGGGAATTATTGCGCTTGAAACAATTAACAACTTCATGAACTGCCATAGCAGCATCTGAGATGAAATTAACTACATAAACAAGCTTTGCTCCTTACTATGATCTGAGGCAGGATGACTTTCAGCCTATTAGCCAAAATTCTTAAAATGATATGTAAGAACGAGAGATCCAGCTAATAGGTCAGAAGTCTGAGACTTTGTCCACATTTTTTTTTGAGATTTAATTTCTCCTTTTTTTTCTTTTTATTGTATTTCTTCTTGTAATTAGTCTTGTACATACTCTTTTGCTAAAGATGAAATCTCTATCCATGTCACGAGTAAGAGAACTTGCCTAAATACACAATTACATAAAATGGAGATAATTAATGTTTAGCTCCAACTTTTACCTTGATCAATGCTTTCAGTGTATAGTTCTCTCAGCAAAGGTTTAACACTCAAATCAACCAAAGAGGCCAACCCACTATGGTTCGAGGACTTGATGAGCAGCTCCAACAAGGAAAGTTCTTCTGGCTGCAACCCAGGAAAACAAACAGTTACAACAGAAAAAGGAACCTCCATAGATTTTATGTATGTAGTAAGCAATACCAGAAATATATTATTGCAGTGACATCATTATGTTTCTCTTGTATTGACCATTTCAGGCAGCTCATGGAAACATTGCAATTTGCATAAGCAGTTTTGAGGATGTGTGCGGGCTTTTAATAGATCAACACAAGAAACCGACTACTTACATCCCATGTATTACAAAGAACTGAAACTCAAGTTAGGACCAATGCCATGATGGCCATCGGCAAGCACCTAAAGTTGATAGGGACTAACAACACCAGCCATCCCCACACATAAAATTTGGGGAAGCTCACCAAAATGTTAGGTTTGTTTTTTAAATAAAATTCAATCAGGCATGCATTTTGTGCACATAGCCTTTGACCATCACAAAAGGAAGACCATGAAGGAATAACCTAAACATTCATCATGTAGACCATCTCTACCGCAACTACAGTGCCCCACTCTCATTGTCTCCCTATGCCTTCCCACTCCCTCACTCCTGAGTCTTTAGGTTTTCTTTCATAAAAAATATTTTGAAGTTCTTTTAATGAGGAAGAACATACCATAATGCCATTCTTATCAAAGGACTTGAAGATTCTCTCAATCGCTTGAAATTTGTCAGCTTCAAAAGCTTTCTTGTGTGAGAATATAATCTGAGATAAACGAAGAAGTTAAAAATTTTAATTAAGGAATAAGACAAGCTTAAGGTTAAATTCATAAAAACTTGACTTTACAAGAGTTATACCTGCTTGAAAAGAGTCCAACACAGAGATAGAAGAATGACAGAAATATCCCCATCAAAAGGAGCATCTTGCCAAAGATTACCAGAGGAAACTCTAAGCTTCAAACAGTGGAAACGATAATCCTTGATGGGATACACACTTCCACTAGATTGAGCATACAATGGAACAAGAAGAAGAAGAAGATATACACCAGTATAAGTAACTTTGTTTCAATAAAATTCTCAGCACTTCTCAAAAAACAAAAAAAACAAAAAAAGGAACAACAATGTGATATACTACATGTGCTTAAAAAATAAAAATAAAGATAAAAGGAATATAAAATAACTGTCATATTTAAAATGAGATGAGAAAACTCGACAAGATAATAGTGTGCAACCAGAACAGGCTTAAATGGGAAAAATATTTATGCTAATCACTGAATCCAATTAAAAATAATAATAATAATGCAAATTATTACTGCTATCACAGTGCAGACAATGAATTTTTTGACATTAGGCTATGATTGAGCATTCAAGAATGAAGGTAGTAACAAGTGAAAGACATTGTCGAAGTTCACCAGAGTTGTAGTGGCTAACACATAACATGACAGGTTAGTTACTGGACTGGCAGTTAGATGGACACTACAAGATCCTTACTCCAAACCTGCTCTTTTCTACTCTGTTTTATTTGCAGTAATCTTTAATAGTCACTGACACATGGCAAGTGCACATCCAGCCCAAAATTTTGTGAACAGCCCCAATTGGGCCAATAATATACGTGTTGACCAGCCAATCAAATTTATTTGAAAATGGTGGAAGGACCCAACAGCATGAACCAAAAACACTATAATCCATAAAAACAGAATCAAGACACATTAGTTAGCATGTTGCTGGCAATTATACTGGACAAATAAGGGTCACAGATTTATAAATACATTTCAGAATAGATGTTCAATTATCAATGGCACAAAGCAGTCTCCGCAAGATAATGAACATTTTTCATACAACCATGTCATCCCCTAATTAGTAGGATGGTTAGATTTATCTGCATGACATTTTCTAAAAGTGATGCATCCAGCTGGGACACCCTCAAATGATGGTCAACATCACTGACAACTTGGATACCAGCAAATTGAAATATACCGTAGGCAGGGTTTTTTATGGGCACTTAACATGAGCCAAGTTCCTGCCACTAAACTTTTTTCAGACAATTTCATCATGCCAGTATAGGTCAACAGAAAACTAACAATCTTACTGGATCAACTCACAGAATGGAAAGAAAAACCAATGTCTCAAAAATGTGGACTTACAGAATCTGATTGACAGTTACTGCTATTGTAGGCTTAAATAGAATAGAAGGTACCGCAGCTTGCTTAGAGTTCAATTCAGCTAACTTCTGCAAGTAGAGCAAGAAAAAGGCGAAGATGCTTTAGAATCTTTCAAAAACCATAATAGCTATCTAAAGGAAAACATCATAGAACGAATAAGTTACCGCAAAGTGTTTCTGACTATGGATCCACAATGAAGAGTGCCATTTAAACCACATTTCACAAACAAAGCTGGGCAGTGTTGCACCCACTCCTGAAACAAGAACAAAACACAATGAGAATCACAAAGAACAGAAACAGAAATAATGAGCAGGAGATACTTCATGAGTCATCCCCACTTGGACATGAATCGACAGAAGGAATTGCATCCAGTATCCACACAATTTTCTGATGTGATAAGAAGTCTGTTGGTGGTCTCGACGTGAAAGTCAGAGAAAAATCAAGGGCATACTTCAAACGCTTAGAGACATTGGATAGAACCTGCCAGTTGAAAAAGAAATTGTATCACCAAGATATCATTTGTCATTGATGCCATTCCCCCAAAACAAAGAACAGGAGTGTCTTTCAAAGATACTGTCATGCTGAGAACAGCCACACGATTTATTTATAAAACAATAACTATAAACGAGAGTTAATCTTACCAGCTCCACTCTCTCTCCAGGGTTGATTAAGATGCTTTGTAATAGTACTTGAAGTAGTTGCAGATCAAGGGCAAAACTCTTCCTCTCAAGTAAGGGGAGAGTCTCCAACCAACAATCTACTGCTGGATCACTATACAAGATCATCGGCCCAAATGCACAACAAACTGATGCAGCATTATCTTCTTGAGTATTCTCTTTGACCACTGCTAAAACCCCTTCGAGATTATGCTTTTTATACTGAAGCATCTACAAGCAACAGATCCAGAATTCAAGCAAGAACAAGTCAACAATAAAGTCTGTACTCCTAAAATATTTGTCTGTGCTTAAGTTATATTTTTTATTTTTTAAATGTTCTTTTCTTATGTAAATTCTCTACTTAGGTTATAACTCAATAAATGAAACTGACAAAGCTTTTAAACATATTACACTAGAAAAAACAGTGAGAAATTGCATGAAATAGAGTTGAGATAGAGAGAGAGATGAAGAGGGAGTAAGGACAGAGACCAGAATTGAGGAGACGTGATTCCGGATTAGAGGAGAAAAGCACGACCACTAATCTTTTCATAATAACTCAAGTGATGGATAGAGGAAAAGACACCTCTACCCCTATATACACCTTATATTTCCTTATACACAAGTCCAAAACTCATGTAAATTGGACAATAGGCACTCCTAAACTCCCTGAATCCAATGACACTCTTCTAGATACAATCAGAATATTGTGAAATGACGAAACCACTCTCTAGTACATTTAACAAAAACGAAAAAAAAAAAAAAAGACCACAAAGTACAGCTAGGTCCCTGCCCCACATATGTGTGGAAGCTCCAATTTTGACTCAAGAACAGTATTTCATGAAAAACCATCAAGAAGTATTTCAACCAAAAAAATCATTAACCTTTATCGACACAGAGCTTTCCATGTCAAGGGACCAAAAGAGGACATCTCAAACTTAGTTTTGCAGTACACCTTCGTTCCCAAAGATTTTTTGTTGTTGAGAAAGAGTGCAAACAGAGTAAAAGCCAGTCTAATTTACAAACCAAAGATAAGGCAGAAGACAAAGACCCTAAACTAGAGTAGTTAAAAACTGACAACTAAGACATTGACCACAAGCCAGGTCAAGTGGAACATCCACCATTTTTGAAGAAATTCAGAACCAAGGAACTCATGCTTAGTGATGCTTCAAAATAGCATGTCTGGTAATTAGTCAGCTGAGAGAAATAAAGCAATACAATCACAAAAAATAGCATGTTTGCATGACTTGCAAACATGATCTAAAAAGCATTTTCACCAGAATACAGTCATGAACAAGCTCTACAGGTAGATTCAGGAGGATTCAATATAAATGCTTTAAAAAAGTTGATTACAGATGCATGCTCCTCCTTCCCCTTTGTAAGACTTTCACTCAAGTCCTCATACTTAAAACCTCCCATGTGACTAGTAAGAGTCAAAGGCCCAAGTCAGCAGAAGGTTCAATATTTAAGCACTTCTTCCCTTGAGTGATTTTGTCCTACTGTATTTTATCAGTCCCTTTGTTCTAGGAATTTCATAAACAAATCCTACACACATTATTCCCACAAAGTAGCATCAGTGGCATAGGGATCCAAAGAAAAAAGTAAACCTGAGATATCTCCTCCAACTGATTAACAACAGCACCAGCATCTTGACAACTCTGAGTGGTAATATAAGAAGACATGCAAACACCTGCAAAAGCACACGCACATACACATCATATGAATTATACAACTTCATGAAGAAGGTAAGCTTTAACCAATAGAAGAACAGGAGAAATCCCAACAGATGCCAGAGAACAGAACAGATACCTTGCAGTGCTAGGTGTTTTAGTTCCACATTAGTTGATAGAATAATGGCAATCAAGTCACGACTTTCTGAAAAAAATTAATTAAATTACTTTTCAGCTGATGCCTATACATATTTGCTTCATGATAAAACATCTACTTATAAATTTAATGCACATAAGTTACCGTAACACATTTTATTCCATGATCTCATTCTCAGAGGCCACACAGAATCGCAAAATATTAGGAGTTCCTGCATTTTAGAATATGCACCAGCAGAAGTTGGCATAATTGGATGACCTCCATGTAACCAAAGCAAGGACTTCGATGAACTAAAGTTCCAAACAGAGTTCTCCAGATTCCTGATCTCCATCTACAACAATAACGACAATTAACCTAATGAATTTGAAATTGATTGAACACCACCAAGAACTCAATTCATTTCAATTTGTTTATAGTTGTTCCAGACAGTCTTTCTTTAACTGCCAAACTTGAACAGAAAAAAAATAAAGAAACAAGAACTAGAACAGGACAAAAACTCAACAAACAAACAGAATGTTACAGCAATAGAATTCCTTCATCTAGTGAAATTATGTTTACAATTTTCTGTCATAACAAAGGATATAGGAAGCTGCTGATTGAGGGAGACTTTAAAGTGGTCATCAGCTGGTGCTTTGGTTCAGCCTCCCCCCCTGGCAGCATTGGCCAATTACTTCATCTATTGCAAATATTGTACCTTCCATTTGTTGTACTTGGAATCACATTCCTATGTCAGCCAATTCTGTGGCTGATAGGCTAACTAAATTTGGAACCTCCCAGCAATCTCTCATTGTTTGGGAGAGTTCCCCTTCTTTGTGATCTTGCTCTTTTGAGCCTTTTAATATAACTCAGCATTATTTCAAAAAAAAAAAAAAAAAAACAAAGGTTATAGGAAGAGAGCTTCACAGAGAGATCTATGCATTTTGGTAATTATTGTAAAAGATCCTTTTTGTAGGGAAGCTTTTAGAAGCCTTACATTTCACATCATACTCTTATTATACTGTTTATTGAATGTTGATTACACACACATACCCCTGTTATCCCACTAACCCAAAGGTCCAAGCCACTTACGGTACATTTTTAAACGAGGAAAAAGGAAAATGAAAAAAAAAATGAAGGGCAGAAACAAATATCTTAATAACATTGACATTTTAGACATGAGTATCATTGCCACCTTTTAATATATTGTCTCAGAATGTGTCAAAATCACTTTCAAAGTGCTGAAGGTATCGAAAAGGTATAAGATTGAGAAAAAAAGGTTACCAAGAAAGAGTCAATGGCACCCAGTATAACATCCGCAACACCATGGAAAGTATCAACACAATCAACATGTATATCGCGTAATTTGACCACTTGCTTCTTCAGATAATGCCAAGATATCACCATCATTTCTCTCTCCTCAACTTTCCGCGAGTCACCTGAGCTAGGACCTCTGACTTTAATGTATGCAGCTGAGCTCCATGTGGCTTGGCCTACAACCTTACCATCATTACTTCTGCAAGAAACAGAAGCATCCCAACACATTCTGTGTTGTTCAATAAGCTCACCAAATATCTGCTGCAGTAGATCAAAGCCAGCAGATTCTACAATGACATTAAGCACTTCCTGTTCCACCTTTCTCAGGGATTTAAACACTGGCAATATAGCCAAGTACAACTTTTCACTGAATGCAAAGTTATCTTCTCTGCACCACTGTTGCAAAGCATGCCTTAGCAAAGCCACAGAACGGATTGAATTTCCCAGAAGCATTTTTTGAGTTGTCAGTTCATCTTTCGTTGCAGCTAATTCTACCAACTCCAATGAAAGCAGAGGATATGGTTGCCTTTCAATGTCAATTTGGAGATTCAAAGCAATCTCTTTCCAGAAATTAATGACATGTTTCCATATTATGTGATCTCTTTCATGATCAAGAATGGTACCTAAACAATCAAAAAATGAGCAGAAGGGTTCTAGTTTTGAACCATACAATTTGAACCATGATAAGTACAACGTGAGATCGCTTTCAGTAGCTTGTTCCAATACCCAGCTAGCTGCAACAAAGAGCTTCTTATTCAAAACATTAATGTATTCTGAGCTTGTTAAATTCGATATAATCATGTTCAACCTCTGAGGTTCCAAGAAAGGATAAAGATGATGGTATAGCACATTAACAGGAAGCAATGCCAGCAAGTGTTGATGTTCACTAGTCTGTAAAATTTCCTTGTTTCTAATGGCAACATTATAAGCAGCACATTGAGCTCCCAAAAATTCCACATAAGTACAGTTTTGTTTGACACAGGCCTCCTTCGAGTACCAAAGAAAACATCTCAACTTACGTGGCATTGGCCATCCTCCAGGCAGAAATATCGAACATCCTTCTGAGTCATGTCCTGGAAGTTTAAATTTTAACAAGATGTTTTCTTTCACAAAGTTAACAATACCCGCTCCCTCAGCCCCACCTAGAGAAGAAAGATATATGTGCTCCCAACTTTTATGCAGAGCCCAAGTAAGCTTATTACCAACCACTAGAAGCTGTTGGAATAGCTGAACCCAATAGTTAAGCTCCAAAAGAGTAACACTCACCCCGATAAGTGAACCTTGATCTCTGGCATATATATGAGCTTTAGCCATTGCATCAATCAAACTCCTAACTGGAATACCAGAAACAACTAAAAATCTCTTCAGTTCCTGTTCCTCAGCTTCCTCACATTTACAACTATCAAGTGCCCAATGAGGTGGCATCATATACACTTCCACTCCTCTATTACGCATTGCCCTTGAAATTTCACCATACTTAGGATTGACAGTAATGAACAGTTGAAATTTTGGGTGGGCCTGAAGAACCACAGGCTTACCATCTACAAGACCACACTCATTCACTGTGATTGACCCAGTTGGCTCCACCAAGGAGTTGATTCTGTCAAGAACAGTGGGATTGCAAAGATTTGCATTCTCCAAGAGAACCCATTCACCACACTCAATAGCCTTGACTAATCCTCCTATTACCCACTCAAATTTAGCCTGAAAGGACTGGATCTTATCATTTTCTTTCAACTTTAAAATAATCTTCAGGGATTTATCTAAGTCTATACATGACCATGACAAAGGCAAGGGATACTCTTCAATATCAAGCTTCAGTTGTTCAATGATCTCAACCAACTCTTCTAGCAAAATGTGAGGCCTACTTTTCCAGTTCTCTGCAAATGCTGAATGAAAATCTGAAACAGATGTACTGTAATTTATTTGAGATAAAAACATAAACCATCGAGAAATCAAACCCCTGCAGCCTCTTGTTAATGTTTCACTTGAATATTCTGAAAGCAGACTACAATACTCGTTTACACAGTCCTCAACTTGACCAATCACTGCACGAAAATGACGAAAGGCATTATACTGCTCAAAGCATCCAAGCAATTCGGAGATATCTGTTCCCGATGAAAGATTTAACTCATGCAAGGTGTTTCCAGTCAGTTGGGCAAGTAATCTGATCATTGAAGTTTTCCCAGATGATGAAGGACCCACCACAATGCACAACCACTGGTGCTGTACACAATGAAGTGCAGTCTCCAAACTATGCCTAATATGGGGCAGCATATTGAGCTGGCTTTTCATCATTTTGGTCGGTTGAAAATGATTTCTTTTGCTAAAGGCAGAGCCAACGATTACGTATTGAGGATTAATTTTAATTTGAGGATAAGGATTTATCAATGGCCTCCTCCCAAAGACCTCCTGATAGAGACGCAGAACTTCTCTCCGATCAATCACTGAACGCATCCTTTGAACGTATAGTGTATTCAGAAAGCAATCAGATTTAGATTTCTCAGGTGCACCTAAAAATTCAAATGATAGAAAAGGGTCATCCCAGTACAAATGTAAAAGTTTTGAAAGCAAAGCCTATGAAAGATAAAGCAACCATCTGACCTTCAATCATCTGACATGATCTAATAACATCTCGAAGATTGAACTCCCAAGGAGAGCCGTCCAGGCCATACTTACGAAGCACCATAGTTTCCTCGTATAACCGGGCATTAAAGCAAATCAGCTTCAAAAGCAATGATCTTGGAATTGATGGGTAAAGTGAACTGCATATGGAAAGGTAGTCATGCTCACTTAATTCATCCACATAGACCTGCAAAGTAACAATTGAACTTCAGAACCTCATTAATGACAGCATCCAGTGCTATGGAACAAAATGAACATTAACTCTAGTTTTTATCCGTAAAGCCAATGTTTTTCCACTAAACCTATAACATAATCTTGATTAAGAAACAAACCTTTGTGAAGCGATTGAGGAAGGACTTAGGTAAGCCTTTTCGCCCACCACCCTGAGAAGGAGGATTTTGACAGGCAAAAACTCTGAAGGATGCTGGACACTTAAAAGTGACCCCGAGTTCTGGAATGTAAACCTCAGTCCTGTGGTCTAAAATAGCATTTAAACCCTGCAAATAACATTCAGTAAACAGTAAGTTAACATGAACAGGTAAAACCATGGAAAGGAAAACGAGAAACAAAAGGAAAACCTCCAAAACAGACTGAGGAGCCAAATTAAGTTCATCCAAGAGAACCCAACTTCCATTCTTTAGAGCCTAACATAACAAACAAAATGATGAAAAGTTTAATTAGTTTCTTCAACGAGCTTTCACAAATGTATTTTAAAAGCAATGAAAAAGTAAATTCATTAAGAAAGATCAAATAAAAGCAGGAAATACATGGGAAAGAAGTTAACCTGCAGAAGGATTCCATCAGACCAAGCAAATTCCATCCCGTCCACACTCTCACTTTCAACAGGCAAGTCTGACCCCAACAGATCCATGATATCCGTCTATACAGAACAAACATTTATTAGAACAAAGCAAACAAATTTCTATGAGGTGGTATCAGAAAACATTAGTCACAAGCATATAAAAATACTAGAACCTGTTCAGATAGGTTTATCCGCACAACAGCATTGCCTGAAGATTCAGCAAGTGCAACAACCAAACTTGTTTTGCCAACACCAGGACTACCTTCTAATAGGACTGTAAAACAAAAAACAACTCAAGCTCTACAGAAGACCAGAAAACCCAAATTTTCAGAAGTAGAAGAAGAAGATTTGGACAACTTGATCCAAAAAGAAGCTAGACAAAATAACCACTATTAGAGCATACAGACCAGGCTTTGGTAGTTGCAATGCCCGTAGTACCCGCAAGGCATTCCGACATGTGGTTGGTGCCATAAACTGAAATCCACCCTGCTTGCATGGCTTATCACCTGAATACACAGATGTATAGCAGTATAAAGCAATTTACACTTCACAATCTCAAGACATTGAAATGAATGGTATCCCAATCAAGTAATACAAGAGTGGATTGATAGCCGCCTCCTATTGGTTTTTTTGAAGTTGAATTTTAGTAGCAGTTATTCATGAACATAAATATTGCAACATGCTCTTTTAGGGCCTACTGAAAGATGCAATTCCCTGGAGACGAAGAGTAATCCTGTGGCATCTAAAGCATTTTATTGATGAGTTCATTGTTACATTACAACTCAAGTGATCAGGAAGTGTATCCCTAGAGCAGCAAACCAAGTTTCCGATAGTGTAACCAAGAGTCAAGTTCCTAGATCTTTGTGCTATTGAAGGGGTCACTTCGCCCCAGGGACATGAGCTCTTTCTTCTCTCCCCTCAAAAATATTGCTTCATTAGTTAACAAATACTTTCTTTGAGTAAATAATTAATTAATGAACACTTGCAACAGTTAAAAAAAAGAAAGAGAAATGTTTTCAAAAGAAGAAGAAACATTTCAGAAAGAAGACAAAGAAGGAAAAGCATGGTTACGATGAGTATTATACTAACATAGAATAGTCATAAAAGAAAATGGAGTACCTTTAGAAATATAGAATGGAGTGATACCAAATAAATGATCTGATCCATTGCAAAGGGAGGTTCCTGCAATCTTTTCTGAATGACCCCAGCCATAATTTTCAATTTCAGAGAGCCGTAAATCAATAAGAGGCAACTTCACCTAGAAAAAGACAGTTACTGATCAGCTTCCTATGCAGGAATGTTTTTTTTATGAGCCAGTTGAGCTATGAAAAATGATAACACAACAGTACACATATGTATTGATAGAAGATAAGAACAAAGAAATAACTAAGTTGCTTGACAAGTTATTGATTTTAAGTTAGTACCCAACTTTATGCTAGCCAGGAATATTTCTATAACTTGGTGGCTAAGACACATTATTAATAAAAAAGTGATATATAGAGGACCTTCTATAACTCATTGTGTTTTTCAGGACTGTTTATCTGCAAGCCAACCCATCTGTAGCAAAAGCAGCAGCCACCAACCCATTATGACACACCAGGCTTGGTTACTCCAGTTGTGACAACATTAGGTTCCATCCTTCAAGTCCATGTCTGACTTATAATGTGAATGGTGTTAATTTAATAACCATCACCGTACATCCTATCCAGAGAAAGATGTTTGAGTCCTTTTTTTTTATTCTTGTCAAATGAACTAAGCATGTAAAAAAGGTTTCTCACTTTCATCGACTTTGTTAATAATATGAATAGTTATTCCAGAGCTACCAAGCTTCTTTTTTTTTCTTTTTTTTTTTTAAATGATCTTTTTTAGAAAAATTGCTTTCAATTTTAAATTAGTTTGTCCCATGGAGAGTATCCAATATAATGCTCGTTTGGCAGATAAATCCAAAGAATATTTGTGTTATAAAATCTACTTAGGGGTATTTTGGTCATTTTAATTCAGTATGTGTTACAGATTTTTATGTCATCTAACTGTACAAGTCTATAGTTTGAATTTCATGTGTTTTGAGTATGTAGAATGGGAAATATAAGGAGTCAAGTTATTAACTATAAGGACAATTGTGTCAGTTCTTTCTGGAGCTCTTACTCCCATCTCTTTTTCTCCTTTCTCACTCTCTCTCTATTTCATCTTCAGTTTTCACTTTTTCTAATTTGTCTTTCTAGTTTCATCTTCTGTGTCAAAAGAGGCATATTGCACTAAATTCACATGCCTACACACCATGCCAAATGATGTGCTCAAAGAGAAGAAAAGATTCCTGAATTTTGTTTGCTTCTTGCTGGAATATAATCTCACCTTTCTCAAATAAAATAAAATAAAATAAAAGAGAAAACGAACACTTATTTGATGTAGCAAGAGCGCTACTACCCAAATGAATGCCTCAAGCGTTAGTTTCACCATATGTTGCCTTCGTTAATTGCCACCACAGTAACAGGATGTGTCTATTACGCACTGAAATACCTACTTCAAACCAATTTCTTGGTAACAATCCCTTTCCCCAGACTCCATGTGTTTGATGGTGTCTCCTTCGTACATTGTTTGATCCATAGTGATAAGAAGCTTGACCTTCATACACTTCGTGTTTTTTTGTGATATTCAGGATATCACGTTTATTGCGCTCCTCATCTTACAAAATTCTATTGATGTCACCTTCTATGAAGATACTCTTTTAAAAAATTACAGTGTCTTCAATAAAAACTAGGTCCCCTCAAGTAGTCTCCAGGGGTACTATTACCATTGAAAAGAGAATCACTTCTTTGCCACCACTGAAGGTTAATGCATGACGATAAAAGCAGCAAGGAACTCCACAATCACATAATAAAATGGCCGCCTTTGTATTTAAGAGTTTTGTGGTAGATTACCAAGTGCTTGTGAGGAAAACTGGAAGTGTTTTGATGCTTAGGGCAGTATATTTGGATGACAGTATCATCAATGGAAGATACATGAGGGAAATTAGAAAAGCAAAGGCTCATTTGCACAATCACTTACACAATGTAATCTAGATCGCATCTATTAAATTATTCTCCACTCTCAAACGCAACACAAAAACAGGGGAATTAATTTAGTCCACATTACACAGCTGAACTACTTAGCAGGCATACATCATCAATTAGCTTATCTAAAATCTTCCTCAACCTTCATGAAAAATGAAAAATTAAGCCACTAAATCAAATAAACATCCACTAGGTGAAACATGATATAATAACACTGGCACACAAAAATCACCTGCAATTGCTCGATGAGATATGATAAACATCTCTCTCTCAACTTGCTTGCCTCTGGTCGAGAAATACCAGTACCTTTATATACCATGAAATTGTCAAAAACAAGGTTAAACACAGAAAATAGAAAATATAACGATGTGCTCAATTCCCATATTCAGTATGACATACAGCAGGTTGCCTATCATGATTTATTTATTTTTATAAATATGGATTTATATTAACAAGAGAAAATTTACAAAGGAAGCCTATCATGTATTTCACCAAAAAATTAAAGAATGCAAGCTACAGAAAGCATTTTTATGGATCAAACAGAGATATTAATAACTTAGACCCGTTCCATACAATAATTTAAAAGGTAATGGCAAGAAATGATTCTGGAATGCTTTGCATAGCAAGTACCAGTTACAGGGACATTTTTAATGTAATGTGGCACTTGTAAAGAAAGGTTTCGTACATATTCCTAAAAAAAAAAAATGACCTTGAAAATCACAGTTCTACTTAATTATGAGAAAGTGGAGTATTCCTCTAAATTATCTCCGGGAAATGTTTAAGGAACTGGACTTATGCTATTTATGTAAAGAAATGCGTATTTTCATGAGAAAGTAAGAAATCGCATAGAAATGATTTACAAAAGATTCAAGCTTGATTTGCAGTTGAAAAAAGAGAATTTCTCACAAAACATTTTTCAGAAGATTTTTTTTTAAATTAGTGAGTAGCTTGTATTGATCTCTCAAGGCAAGCTTAGAATACAACAACATAAAGAGTAAAACATAAGGTACAAATAGGCCTAAACCAATGGAAAGTCCAAAGCAGAAACAATCTTAGATACACCAGCTTTTGCAACTATCTGCCACTGAATTAGCAGATCTAAAAATCTTTATCCCAGCAATGCACCATTTAGACTTGACCAGCCAAAAACATGCTGCAGCCTCCAAAAGATGGGGGACTTCCTCCTTGACCAGCCAATAGCTAGGGCAGAATCACCATCCACACACACACTCAACAAAAAAAAAAAAAAAAGCTGGGCCTGGATTGCAAATAGAGGAACCATCAAATTTTTTTTTTTTTAAATGATGCTGATTTTTATTAAGACAAAAGCTCAAAAGAGCATATTACAAAGGAAGGAATTCCTCCCATACAATGAGAGATTGTTGGGAAGTTCCGAATTTAGCCAATTTATCAGCCAAATAGTTGGTCGATCTAGGAATGAGATTCCAATTACAATGCAAAGAAGATACAATGTCAGCAATAATATCTGTGATGGGCTAGTGGCGCCAAGGGGGGAGGCTGTCTTTGGAACACCAACTAATAACCGTCTTCGAGTCGCCTTCAATGATTAACTTGCAATGGAGACGATCTCTGAAGATTTGGAGGCCAAACAACAGAGCACTAACTTCAGCAGTATTAGAATTGGCAATGCCCACCGGGCCCGCATAAGAAAGAATGGGGTCTCCATTGTGACCTATGAATATACTACCTGCTCCTGCTGGACCAGGACATCCAATAGCACTACCATCAAAAGTCAGCTTTGTGCAGTCTCTGGGGGGAGAATCCCAGATAACCATTCTAGGAGCTCTGCTAGGGCCAGACATGTGAGCGAACAAATTCCAATTTTCCTGAAGGGAAACCCCTGAAAGAGTGGCAAAATCCTTCTTTGTATGAAGCCAGCTCGAGATAAGGCCGACGGCATGAGAAGTCGTGTTATCTGAGGTATTAGCTTTGGAGTTGAATCTTCGGTTGTTCCGCTCGAGCCAAATGCACCAAGGAACATGCGCAAGATAGGCTGAAAGAATTAACTTGCCCAGCCGAGGAAGGAGAATCCCTCGAACCATCTAAAAAGTGCCAAAGAGGTCCTGATGTAGCCCCAATTGGAGTCCGATTTTTTGAAATATCTTCATCCAAACTTGCCACGAAAATCCAGTGTAAGAGGACATGTTGGACTGTCTCTTCACACTCACCGCATAGGGGACAAGAAAGATCGGGGGAAGTGAAGCCTCTTCTGTGAAGGTTGTCTAAAGTAAGAATCTGTTATCTGATGGTTGACCACACACGAAGAACTTGATTTTGCTTGGCGCTGAGAGTTTCCACGCCAAATTTGCCTTGTGCTCATGAGGACTATAGTCTTGCTTTCTGATATGAGAGTAAGCTGAAGTGACAGTGAATCGACCATTATTACTGGGCTTCCAAATCAGCTCATCAATTGAGTGCTCCCGAATAATAGTACTATTGTGTTTAGTAAGGAGAGAACAAAAAGCCAACGATTCCTCATCATTTAATCCCCGACGAAACTGAAGACTCCACGAGTGATCACTCCATGAATCAGCAACAGAGCAAGAATGGTTTTTTGCCATCCTATGCAGCCCCGGAAAGTCCTCTGAGAGAGATCGGGGGCCACACCATTCGTACGACCAGAAGAGAAGGGTCCTTCCGTTGCCCATGTGAAATGTGGTAGCATCTCTGAATACTGGAAGGAGCTTGAAAACTGATTTCCATATCGGGGATAGGAGGGAAGCAGCGCCACCCTCTCTCCACCATGCACCCGAAAACTGAAGGTAGAATTTCACCATATTCTTCCATAAACTGTTGTGCTTTTTGTTGAAATTCCAAATCCATTTGAGCATAAGAGTTTTGTTCATTTCTTTTGTAGGCCGGATGCCCAATCCTCCCCTATTATGGGGCATGCAAATATCCTTCCAACTGACAAGATGGTATCTAAAGGTATCTTCTGAACCCTTCCAAAGAAATCATCGACGGATGGTATCAATTTTGGAGCAAACGGAGGCCAGACAGTGCATGAATGATAACAGATAATTTGGAAGCCCCGCCAGACAAGACTTGAGGAGAGTGAGACGCCCCGCTGTTGATAAGAGTTTACCCCTCCAAGTGGCTAGCCTCTTTTCAAATTTCTCAATGAGGGGGGACCATAGTGAAGCCGAAGGCCGAGAATCAAAAAGTGGGAGCCCAAGATACGTAGCTGGCATATTTCCCACAGAGCATCCCAGATAGTCCGCCATATTCCGAAGTCCAGCTAGATCAATATGATAGCTAAAGAGAGTGGTTTTTCCCCAGTTTATGCTCTGACCAGAAGCCAATTCAATAATCCCAGCACAACACGTAATTTTCTGATCTGATCCATAGTACCAACCCCGAAGCAAATAGTATCATCTGCAACTGGAGAATCGGAATATCAAAGGTTGTGCAATCAGTGTGGTAGGAGCCATCCCATGTTCTTGGCCGAGTAGATCAAGGAGGATAGGTATTCTGCCACCACATTGAAGAGCAGGGGGGAGAGGGGGTCGCCCTGTCTGATTCCTCTAGTTCCCTTAAAATACCCGCAAATTGTGTCATTGAGAAGGACTGAGTAGCTTGCGGAGGAGATGCAGCTTTGGATCCAGAAGCGTCATTTTTTTTCTGAATCCCATCTTCCCCAGGAGGGTATCCAGAAACTTCCAGTTAACTCTGTCAAATGTCATTTCGAAGTCAAGCTTGAGGATGAATCTGAGGAGCTTTCGGACCTTGAAATAATGACTAAGTTCATGACATGCCATGGTTGAATCAAGAATGTTTCTTCCCTTAAACAAAGCACTCTGACCATGGTGAATGGCAATAAGGAGGATTGCCCTCAGACGACTAGCAAGGAGGCGCGCAATAACCTTATATGCACAGGTAGTGAGACTGATCGGCCGGAAGGTCGATGGGAGCTCTGCCCCATCTTTTTTAGGGATGAGGGCGATGAAAGAGGCTCCAATACTCCTATATCTGATGTCATACTGATAAAAGGAGCGGGCCATACTGGAAATGTCTTCTCTGATGAAAGGTCAACAACGACGATAAAATTCCCCATTGAATCCATCCGGACCAGGAGCCCGATCCAAAGGAAGACCAAGGGCTACAATTTCAATTTCCCGCGTAGAGAAGGGGAGCTCGATGAGACTAGTTGCAGCTGATGGAATAACCTGAAGGTTAACCCTTTGGAAGAAGGGCCGAAGTGGCTAGTGATCCGAGTATAAATCTGCAAAAAAATTCACCAGTGAGTCAGAAATAATGGCTCGGTCCGAGGTAGCCTCACCGTTGAAGCTGAGCGTGGCAATGTGGTTGGCCCTTCTTCGTGCAGAAGCGACTACATGGAAGAATTTTGTATTAGCATCCCTATCGGAGAGCCATTTGAATCTTGCAAGTTGCCCAGTGCACTAACTCGTTGTGGGCGAAGGACTGCAATTGCCCTTGAAGGGCGTACCTCGACAAGACTTCCGAAGAAGAGAGACCTCTGACTTCCTCCTCCGAGTCGAGAATGGCTATCTGAGCAAGAACATCGGTTCTCACAATTGAGGAGAAGGCCTTCTTTTTTTGAAGCCCAAGACCTCAGTAGCGGGTTTAGCATCTTAAGCTTGATTGGGAAGGCCCACCTTCTCGGTCCTTCAACGGTCATATTCTCCCAAAAGGATTGGAGAGATAGATCATAAGAGGAGTCCGCCATCCAATTATTGTTGAACCTGAAAGAGGGGGGATTGGGAGGGGGGGAAGACGACTCTATTGAGCACTTTGCCAGAGACGTTACTGTAGAGCTGAAGCCAATCTCGTCCAGGTCCCAGCTGCCAATAAAATCAGTAAATAGCCTCATGGAGGTAGTGATTCTCCGGGACAACGGGGATTTCTCATGGCAAAAGCGAGTGACATTGAAGTCACCCACAAGCATCAGAGGAATAGGCCACTTCTGACAAGTCCTCGATAGATCCTCCCAAAATAAGTGGCGCTCATGGTGTCTGGTAGGGCCGTAGACACCAACTAGGCACCAAATGTTCCCCGAACCTTTGTCTCGCAGCTTGATGCCAAGGGAGTAAGAGCCACTGCAACGGTCAAGCACCTCAGTAATACTGGTGTCCCACATCAGTAGGATACCGCCTGCCGATCCCACTGCATTCACTAAAGCCCAGCCGGGCTCCTTTAGATGCCACAACTCGCAGATGTATCCAAGGGGTAGAGAAACCACCTTGGTTTCTTGAAGAACAACAACATTTGCCTTGGTAGAGGCAAGGAGGTCCTGGATGGAGGCGCGGCGACGCAAGGACACAATTCCACGGACATTCCATGAGAGAATAATCATTGATCATTTTTCATCTTTTATGACTTCTCAGATGAGTGGTTATCTCCCAGGAGAGGCTCCGCGAAGACGGTGCCCATCACCTTGGCAAGTTCCACTATCGGGGCCCAGGTTTCTAGGTCATATTTGTGTTGATATGACTGAAGAGTTGCCAAAAGCACCTGAGCTCGTTCACCCGGCTCTGGAATGATGAAATCCCCCGCCTCTGGGTTGCAGGGGTATCGAATGGTGGTACTAGGTCCTCCCTGTAGAACCTGTCTCTGCTGCCCTCTAGCTCGACGCTGGTAGGAACCGTCAAAATTTAGCTTTAGCCAAACTGAAGGAGGGGACTGCCATGACACTACAGGTGGCTTGTGAGAGCTAAAATGAATTACCTTAATCTAGAACTTCTGAACATCTGACCATGGGAAAGGAGGTAACCCATATAAAGTATCGGCCACAACGGGGTGCTGCACACAGCCTTCTCTACAACTCCCCCGAAAGAGCTGTTTCAGTCCTTAAAAGTTCTGCTATTCCTTTCAGCCCATAACTGCCAAGGAACTGCTGCTAGAGCTGCCACCAAAGGGCCCTACAATAGGTTGGCAAAGGACAGGTGGACCACTGTTGAAGAAACTGGCCAAAGGTACTGGGCTTGCACAATCAAATGCCGAAATTCAGGAAGAAGGCATTCCAGACTGCTGTGCTGAAATTGCAGTGTAGCAATATGTGGCTGCAGCTTTCTACTTCCCCGCATAACTTACATAGTGAATTCACAATCATCTGTGCTCTTTTAGCTAGCTCAACACAGATAAGAATTTTCTCATATGATGCTGTCCACAAGAACTGCAGTACTTTCCTGGGGTCAATTAGTTCCCATCCCAAGCTAGCAGCCACGTCCTCATCAGAGACAAGTGGGAACTGGCTTTTGTAGAAAGAGATGCAAGTGAGAATACCCCAGATGGCAGTGGATCCAAACTATTTCATCTGCTCCTCGGGCTGAAACATAATGACATTCCAGAAGCTGAAGGAGAGATGAGGAATTCAGTAGCTTCAGCTTCTTCCGGGGTTTTCCTAAAATGAAAGTTCCAGCTCTATCCTTGCTCTTAAACTTTGGAGTCCAGGACTGAGGTAGTCTTGGATTGACTATTCAAGGTTGAATACCTTGCGTTCATTCAAAAGAATAATGAAACACGTTACAACATTAAACAGGGGAAAGGGAACATTGAACGAGGGATTTTCTCCAAAACATTAGAAAATACCAATCTATGCATTTGTCTTCACAAGCCTTGCATCATGGCCTCAGAGCTTTTATTTCTTCTATGGAAACTCCCAAATGATTAGCCAAGTTAGGAGGACATTTCCAAATAATAATCATAGGATTGTCTTAAAACTTATCTAGGTGGAACTATTCCCACTAACTGCCCCTCATGTCCAAGTTTACACAGTTGGCCAACAGTTCTGAGACATGGACAACACAAAGGGGCTATAAACTACATAGAGCACAAATTGGGCCCAATAAATAGACCTGCTCTGGTACCATATTAAAGTTGGATCTAGCGCCATCCCAATGATTAATTATGTTAGGTGGTCATTTCCTAACACTTAAGACTTATCTATATGGGACTATTCCCACTAACATTCCAATTACTTCATCACCCTGAGTCTAACTCAATGTACAAGGTTGTATCTAGTATCTAGCAAATTTTGGATATGATAGCTTCATTTCAGGTTACATGGCAGTACATACATCGATCAGTAAATTCAGCACCAAACTCTATGACAAAGGGGTGATAGTTTTTTTTTTTTAATTAGCTTATTTAAATAGTATGGGCTTCAAGCCTCACTTTGTACTTTTTTTGTTTTTTCTTTCAATATAATTTCACCACCACTAAAAAAAGGGTTCTAAAACTTCGGTGGGGTCAATGTGGACTGGGTTCATTAAGAGCAGAGTTGAGGTTTTAGCTTATTCTAGCAGGTGATACCCTTCCTAGAAAATTACAGAAACATGTGTACACATCAGGAATATAGCAATAGAGGATACACATTAAGAATATATTTCATGCCTATGCAACCATGCAACATAAAAAAATATGGGAACATATATAGAAGAAAAGAGGTTACCCAAACTAAGACCATCCAGTAAAACAAGAAAGGCGCCATGCAGAAATGCAGAATCTGAACCAAGGCTGCCTTCAGTGGCATTAATGAAAGCAACCCAAGCCAAGAGGTCTCTCACAGTCAGAACTCTCCCCGTTTGCAACTGATCAAACCACTGTCACAAAAAAACAAGATAACACAGCAAAATAAGCACTGCATTTCCTAATAAATCAATAAAACGTGACAATAACACCAAAAATTAAGATGTTACATACTTCCCAGAATTTCAGCATACAATCAATGAGGTAAGAGAGTTCCGGTTTGTCCAATCTGCACAAGAAAAATGACATATAAAAGCTAAGGACAAAATGCCTTATCAAATGAAAAAGTGAGGACGACATACCTCTTCAAAGCTATCGCTTTAAGCTCATCTAGCTCACTGACAGGTGGAACCCAAATCTGAGTGAACCTATTCCGAAGTGCCGGTGACAGTTCCTTCTTCCCATAATCACCACCGGGATTCATTGTTGCTAGAACAAAAAAGTTTGAATGCGCTGAAATCTCCTCCAACTCAGTCCCCCCTTTCTCAGCTAAAGTCTGAATAAGCACACAAACAAAATTAAAGAAAAGGGTAGAATTGTCTATTCCTTTTTTATAAAAAAAAATCATGAATTAGAAAGAAAAAAAAAGCAGATATTAGCACAGACAGCAAGCCAAACGAAACATCTGGGAAAAAATAACCCACCAGTTTTCTTTCAGGCTCCAGAACACTATTTAGCCTTTCCAGCACGCTATCATCAGCCAAGGAGATCTCATCAATTAGAAAGAGGTCACCATTCTTCATTGCTTGCACAAGGGGTCCATCCTGCCACACAAATATGGTCTGCCACTTATGCTGCACCTCCATCAGGTTAGACAGCAGTTTATCAAAAGCATCAAGATGCTCCTGTTTGACTTTTCTGTGTGAAACCAGTGATTGTTTATAACTACTACTAATGTTTTTCAGGTAGGCTATGGTTGAAGAAGCATGCTCAATTTCAGAAGATACAGCCTGCAGCCAAACAAGAGCAATAGAAAAAGCAAATAACTCAAAAGATATTGAAAACAGATGGCTGAATTTTTTAGGGTCAGAAAAGAAAACTGCATTACAGAAAATATCCAGTTAATACTATGTCAAAAAAATCACATACGTCATTCCCTGGAAAATGCACAAAAACCTCTGACTCCATTAGCTGTTCAACAAGATTTTTGAATTCTGCCAGCAATCTTGACCTATCCCGTACAGGATAGTACCCCTGGATAACATATTACATATGAGTATAATTATCTTTCACAAATCCAATCAGGATAAGAAATAGACAAGAAAAGCAAATTTTAAAGTTGGCCAACCCCTATAAAGTCAGAGGTCTCTGTGTATTGATGACAGTTTAGGATGTGCAACTTTGACCCCAATGCCGTGCTTAGAAACTGGCAAATAGTCGTCTTCCCTCCACCAGTTTCACCAACAAGAAGAACAGGCTCTCGCAATATGTAACAACGTGCAACAAGAAAACAAAGCCTCCACATACTTCTACTACAGATGATACTGTAAATTGTGATTCAAGTAATGAGGGAAAAAATTAATAATATTTGAAAAAAGCGCAGAATAGAAAAGTAAAATAGGCACTAAGAAAGGCTTGGTTTTTGCATTTCTCTACTTTATGTGGTACATGGGAGAGAAAATGAAAACAATCAGTAGTCTTACTTCTCAAGCTTTCTCATTGCTCCCAAAACTTTCTGCAAATCCAAAATAGAGTCACACCCCGATATTGCCTGCATTATGAGAAGCAGAAAAAGATTCGCCATGGGTTACACTAGGAACAAGTTTTGAATATGTCATTGAAAACAAAGGAAAATTTTCAGCAGAAAAACTAGAATTATAAACAAAAAACTAACACAATCCAGCAAATTTCAGAGACTGGAAACCATAAACAGTGGCAATCAACCAGATGGCATAAATTCACCAAATACCAATATATATACAAGTTGGAACCTTTCGTCACCTTGAGTTTCGCACATGCTCACACCCTAGCCTCCATTTCCTACCTATGCAAGTTAGAGAATTAGACTCACTATGTTCATGTGTAGTGACTGGTCTGGTTTGTTGAGTTGCCGCAGGTAAAATGTCAACTGTATTACCCTAGCTTCTAAGTCATTGAGGGGTAGTTTCATCATTTCATAATCATAACATGTTAAAAAGGTTATGCTCGTTTCCCCCTCTGGTTTCGCTCACTACCGATAGTTTTCAATCTCTCCTCTCTACACCATGCTGTAAATAGAAACCAGTCCCTTCTTTCTCCTTTCTAATGAAGGAAAACACACAGTATAGGAACCTAAAATTGTACCAATGCACATGAAATGTCATTCTAGAAACATAACATGGATAATGATATGAAGAAAGACACCCAATTCAAATGCCCAAGCTTATTGTACAGAGGCCGAAACCCACATTATTATGCTATGTTGTGGAACATTTCATAACCTATGTGGAAATAAACTTACGGTGTTGTGAAACATTTCACAACCGATGTGGAACGTTCCTCAACACCACCCATCATTTGTGGGTTTACATTGTGACTCCAACCAATTTGGAATGTAACAAAATACTCCCCATCATTTGTCGATTGACTTTGTGACTCAGACCTCTTCATCATTTTGGATGTATATGCCTTGTAAGCCCTATAAAAGATTGTTGTCTCCTTAAGCCGTGAAATTTATTTCTCTAGAATATTCTCAGACTCAAAAAGGGTATAAATGTTTCAGCCTAGTCTCACAAAAAAATTTATGCTTCTATGACGTAGCTTCTTTTGAGAATACTCTTTATTGTTCAGATGAAGTGAGTGGAAAATTGATCCTGCTCTTACATCAATCTCTCCAGTTTTGTTGCTAGCCACCATTGCCAAGGGAACAAGAAACAATATCACATCTTACTTTTTTTTTATGGAATATGTGAATATTATAAACAGAGAAGAAATACAACCCATAGAGAGGGGCCACCCTCCACAATAAGGCTTTGGAGAGAGGGAGGATCCCCATTTAGCATGAGAATCCGCCAAGTGGTTGGCAGATCTAGGAAGGTGGATCCATATACAATTCAGGTAAGAAGATATATTACAAATTTCAAAGAAAACATCTCAATGCCGCCGTACAAGGGGGGGCTCAGTGCTTGTGGAATCGGAGATACCCAAAGGACCAGTGAAAGAGAAGAGGAGGCTATTATTTTTATCGTGGATAACTCCACCAAATCCAATGGGCCCCATGCAGCCTAAAACACTGCCATCGAAATTAAGCTTGAAGTGATAGGGGGAGGGGACCACATTGTCATATTTGGGGCACGAGAGATGGCAGCAATCAGGCGCCAGTTTCCTCGGAAGTCAAAACTACTGAGGTGGAGGAATTCTTTCTTCATGAGGCCCTCAATGTGTTGGCAAACAGAAGCAAGACATAGTATGAATGATAAAAAATAGTTTGAGAGACAAGCAACACAAGAGTTAAGGATAAAAAGTCTACAAGGTTTAGAGAGCAATCTTCGTTTCCAAATGGTGAGCCGCCTCCCAAGCTTCTCAATCATCAAGATCTAGAAATTCTTATGAAGCCGGCAATCAAACAAAGGCATTTCGAGGTAGGTGGTAAGAGGGGAGGTTAATGTACATCCCAAGTAATCGACCATAGATCGAAGTTCATCAAAATTGATATTATATCCCATCAGCGTGGTTTTTTGCCAATTGATTTTCTACCTGAGTATAATCTCAAACCATCCAAGAAGAGCTTTAATGTTCTTAATGTGCTAAAAAATCCTTTCTCCAAAATCAATGGTATCATTAGCAAATTGAAGAAGAGGCACATCAAAAGCGCTCTGATTACGTACAGGACTAGGCCACCCAGCGGATCTCGTCAAGTATATCAGGGAAGATAGATATTCGGCAATCACATTTAAGAGTAAAGGGGACAAGGGGTTGCCTTGTTCGATGCCTCTAGTGCCTAAGAAAAATCCACAAATAGTGCCATGAAGGAGGAGGGAATAGGAAGCCGAAGAAATGCAGCTTTTGACCCAGAAATGCCTACAATGTCTGAAACCCATGCATCCTAGAATGGTAGTGGAGAAGGACATGGGTGGTGGATTTTGGGGTACTGCAGCTGAGGGGACAAGTTGCATCTGGAACATGAGTCCCCCGCCTAATGAGTGCATCGGAGGTGAAAATTTTGTTTCTACAGGCACACCAGGTCAAGAAGTTGGCACGAGGAAGAGCAAGAAGAGACCAGGCCAAAGCAATAGGGTGGCGAGTCTAAGAGGTGTTGGGGACATTCAGTAGATTGTCGGCTGACGCCACAGTGAAGGAACCTTTAGGGCAAGGGGTCCAAATAAGAGTGGGATGTGGCCGTAGATTTTAACATGGGCAAGACAGGAAAGGAGGTTGGAGGTCGTCAGGGCTTCAGAGTCCGTGAGGGTTCTGCGGTGGAGGTTCCATCCGCTAAAACAAGACCAGATGTTCGCAATGGAAGCATAGGGGAGGCTTGAGAGGCTCGAGATGGAGCTGAATTTTTTGTCCAACAACTTATCCCCCAACCACCAATCCGTCCAAAATTTTGTAAGATGCCTATTCCCCAGGCAACTCTTAACCGCCTCCGAGAATTTGGGGAGTAGGAGGGCGATTTTCCTCCAAATAGGCAACAACATATAACAGCAGCCGCCATCAATCCACCAACCAAATGTCTTATTGGCCTTGGCAGCGACTAGGGCTTTCTAGATCAAATCAGAAGACAAGTTGAATCCCCATATCCATTTGATGAGGTAAGCAAAGTTGGTATTTGCAATGTTTCTTATGCCAAACCCAACGAGATGCATAGGTTGGCAGACGTCAGACCACTTAACAAGATGATATGTTCTTTCCCCATTGGGCCCACCCCAACGAAAACGCCACTTGAGGCCTTCTAACCAATTTCTGACAGAAGCAGTAGAATGAAAAAAGGGAAAGAAAATAAATGGAAATACTATGAAGGCGAGATTTGATGAGGGTGATCCCTTGGGATCCACAGAAGTGCCCGCAAGATTTTTTGTTGACCAATAGGGAGTAAAAAACATTGGAGATGCAGCTTCGCATCCAGAAACGCCAACGAGTACCGGATCCCAGTTGACCAAAAAGGTGGTCAAGCAACTTCCAGTTAACACGATCAAACGCCTTTTCGAAGTCAAGTTTTAAGACCTCTGGGAAGGGTGGCCCGCTTGAAGGAATCAAGGAACTTGTGAACTACCATTGCAGAGTCCAGAATGTTACGGCCTTCGACGAAAGTGCTCTAGCAGGGGTGAATGACTTGCAGGAGGACCGCACAACGGCGATTAGCCAGGATCCGAGCAATGACCTTGTATGTACTGGTGGTGAGGCTTATTGGCATGAAGTCGCAAGGGTGCTCAGTGTTGACCTTCTTAGGAATCAAGGCAATGAAGGAGGCACTAATGGCACGATGAGTGATCCCACAACGATGGAAGTTGTTGACGAAGGCAAAAACGTCGTTGTGGATGATCTCCCAGTGATGGCGGTAGAACTCCCCTTTGAAGCCATCTGGGCCTGGGGCACGGTCTGTCGGCATCCCGAGAGCAGCCGGGTCAATTTCCGTGGGGGTAAAGAGGAGCTCAAGCTGATCAACATCCTAGCTGGCAATGCAGTGGTGTTGTAGTTGATGCAGAATAGGTTGGTTGTATGTTTCCTCTGTGTAAAGATTTGAGAAAAACTTAACAAGGACATTAGTGATAGAGAGACTATCTGTAATCATTGGATCCCTACTATTTAGAGAGGTGATACAATTAGCTCTCCTTCTACTCGAGGAGATGGGAATGGAAAATTTTGGTGTTTCCATCTCCATCGATCAGCCGGTGGAATCTGGCCTGCTGCTTCCAATGAATGGCTTCACTGTAAATGATATCATGAAAATCACGATTAAGTTGGTTTCAAAGAGTTAGCTCAGGGGTCGAGAGGTGTTGAATCAAGACTCTACTACTACTGGTCAAAAAATTAGCAAGGTAACTTAAACTACACAGCATGTGCCTCCAAGAGATGGTCTAATTGCAGCACAGACATTTCTTCATTGTGAATTTGAAGACAACAATAAATAACTTTTCTTCCTAATACCCAATTGGTAATGATGGCAGAATCACCGACACACAGTAGCGCAAAATGATTTGGGTATAAGAGGAACCCCTAAAGGAGAGGGGGAAGTTCTGTTTCCATCAAGTCACAATGACAAAGTGGAACACTGTACCAAGTCTTTTTGAAATTGGTGAGCAGGATTTATTGATAATGCAGAGCAAGCTTAGGTTACAACAACATAGAGCACAACGTAGGATAAAATTTGGCCTAAGTCAGTCGGATGGAAGGCCCAAAGCAGAGACTAGGAATTTTTATCCTAGCAACCACCAGTCAGAACTTAAGTCAGATATCTAATAAAAAATATGGCACAACCTCCAAGGGGTGGGGAACTTCACTTCACCATCCAACAACTAGAGCAGAATCACCTTCCACCAACAGAGGCCCACAAAATTGTGCTTAAATAATCTGATTCCTGTATGTCACCCGTTTGCCTCTGCTTCATTTGAATCACAACCATCCTGCAGGCCCCACCAGAGTCATGGAAAGTGCCCTTGCCCCTAAAGGCCCCTTACAACCCAAGCTGCCATCATCATAACCGAGCTGAAACCATCCTTGATTGGGTACGAAAGGTGGACAGAGTACAGCAAATCATCCTAGAAGTATATTACAAAAGCCAATTCTCATGCCCACCTGAAGTGGGCAGCTGGTTGGGTGTTCAGATTGAACCCAGTTGTATCCAAAAATGACTAGTCACTTCAAAAGCCTATCGTTCAACCTTATGTACCAACAAAATTGTCTTACACTTATAAAGGTGGGATTAATTCCAACTAACATTGAGATGTGAAAAACTACTAAAACAAAAGAGAGGGATGATGCGTCTTCTGAATGACAACACCAACATAGCAAGATTTTCCTTCAGAAATTCATAGTTAAGCATATTTCCTGCTCCTCAGGAGACAGCAACAACAGAAAGCTTTTGAATAAGATTACCTGATACCCCAAAAGGGACCACAACTGGCTATTTCCAAGAGAAAGGAGCAAGATGAGGGAAAGCAGAAGAGAAGAAAACAGTGAAGAAGAAATATTTCAACACTTTTTCTTTTTAATTACGTAACATATGAGTTATATAGAAGGAAAATGCCCTTCACAAAATTGGGAAGTAAAAAAACAAAATTAGAACCTAGAACATTGAGTTCCCATTTTATACAATAACACAGCAAATGACACCAGAATCTTTAACATACAAGGAACAGGAAAGTACAGCTGCAAACAGATAAACTGGGAAGTTATTATATTAGCAACGAAGTTAAATAATTTCAAGGTGGACATAAACAACAAAAGATATGTTCATACTTCTAAACTACATTAAATCTGAATGCACATCAATTAGCCACAAAACACATATCTAGTAAATAGAAACTATAGTTGCATACATACAAATAGTAAGTGAATGAGGAAACAACTTGCATAGAAAAAGTGAACAAAGGACATAAGCAGTAAGAGATATGAATATGCACTTCAATTATGATTTCAGAAATAGAACAGGAAGATGCTAGAAACAAGAAAGCATATTCACAATATAGATAATCAATAAGTACATTGTAGGAAATTAAATAGCAATAGGAAAGAAAGAAAGAAAAGAATATAAGACAAGAGAGATTAAAAACAAAGGACATGCTCATACTAATCTCCATAGAATATTTGTGCAGAGCATTTTCATTTCAGATCGTGCAGGGAATTACCAGAAATAAGAGAGAACAGTTATATATGGATAGAAGGAGGCTATGTAAGCTGTAAAAAATAAGAGCATAGGGAAAAAGAGATAAAACAGACCGGTGTATATAGCTCATCTCTGTCTGGCATAGCTCTAGATTTTTTCTGAAAAACATGCTTTTGCAGAATTTCTCTGACAACATTCTTCTCACTTTCATCTCGCAACCTCTCAGCCAGAAGGTAGTAACCATCCCTCACCAAATCTTCCTCAGTGAAGGATTCAAACTTCCTACAACGATCAGCCCACCGAAATAGATCCCGTGGGGTCATGAAGCCATGTTTTCCAGCAAAGACTTTACTACTCTGCCGGTGCAAATGCAAGTCTTTCATAACCCCAACCATTTTCACTGCACGGCTTCTAGGTATTTGGCATCTCCCTTCCAATATTGCAACCAATTCATCTTCTGGAATTTCATCAACATGAATTTCCAAAAATCTGTTTCTAAAAGCTCGGGAGAGCACTTTTCGTCCAGCATATAAAGTTGGAGGATTTTGAGTGGCAAAAAGCATAAAATTTGGGTGAGCTGGAATAGTCTCTAAAAGCTCAGGAACAAAAAGCTCTCTGTTGTCATCTAATAGTCTGTTCAAAGCCTCCAGCACATCTGATGGAGCTAAATTAAGCTCATCTAAAACAATCCAATGGCCATTGCGAACAGCTTTAACCAATGCACCTTCTTGAAATTTGAGCTTCCCCTGAGAATCTGGAATGTATGTACCAAAATATTCCTGCAGGTCTGTGTGTTCATGATTATTTATTCGAACAAATTCATGGCCTGTAACTGCAGCAAGATAATGGACAAGACTTGTCTTCCCACTAGAAGTGGGACCTTGTAAAAGAACAGGATATCTTTTAATGAAAACTGCGCGTGCAAGGTTTGTCAGGTGTTTCTCAATGCTCTTTGTTAAAACATAATTCTTTGGAAAAACATCAGCATATTCCTTATCAATGTAGTAATCAAAGCGAACATCCTGGGGCTTTTTCCCACCTAACAAATCATCTATGATCCACTTGCTCATCAATTTGGCACTGGGACCATCTAATGATGTAAGAAAGAACATACAAAACCCATCATAGAGAGCTTTATCAAAACCAAAACTGCTTTTTGCCTTCCTTAGATAAGCCAAAGCACGAGCAAGAGACCTTAGACTGAACTGTGGTTTCTGATAAGCTCCATCCTGCAGCTTCTTCTCTGACTCCACCTTGGCTTTCTTGTAGAATCTTACAATGCTGTCCACAACAGTTCTCTTGCCATGAACTGTATCCATGTAGCAACCAACAAAGAGAGTCAAATCTTCATCACTCAGAACATCATCTACAAAGTATTCCGAAAATCTGCTTCTTATAGAATGTGGCAAATCTTTCTTCCCAGCATCTGTAGCAGGATTCATGCAAGCAAATAAACGAAAATTAGGATGACGGATAATATTATCCACTTCACCCTTTTCTGACAAGCAAAGAGTACCCCCCTCCCCTAGAAGTCCAACAATTCTCTGCAAGGTCTCTGGTGGAGCCAAATTTATTTCATCAAGTAAAATCCATTGACCATTTCTTATAGCAGTTACCAGAGCGCCCTCAACAAAAGAAAATGGAACCACAGAGCCACGTATCTGATTTAGTGCTGCATCAACACGTGCAGCAAAAGCCTCCCAACGGTTCAGGATCTCATCTCCTAGAGGCCTCTTTCTCTTGATTCCACGTCCAGATTCATGCCATTCCTGAACTTTCTTCTTATGCAGATTGAAAACAGCCTGAAATTGAAGTAATAGCTCTTTCCACTTCCTCCCACTCAAATATTTTGCAACCTTACCGAGAATAGTCTCATTTACCTAAAATTACAATTAGTAAATAAAAGTTAATCAGGTGACATAACAGAACAGAAATCAACTGATTATAATGTGCTTAAGTTCAATATATAAAATGTTAATTACACACAATCACACCCCCTTACCCCTGGTGAGACTTTTTTTTTTATGAAAATGGGAATTTTATTAAGAAAAGAAATAGATACAAAGGCTATCAGGGCAATCTCTCAACAAAGAGAGTTTGAAGGGAGATTTGAACTCATGGCCTCACACTTAAAACCCAATGTAACCACTGAGCCAAAGCTTAAGCCACTGCTTAAGTTCACTAGTACCAAAAAAAGAAAGAAAGAAGAAAAAGGAAAAAAAAAGCAAGAAAGAAAGGAGGAAGTGGTACTGTCTTTCCCATGATATTTTACCTTCTTAGAGTAGGACCTACAAAAGAGGTCCTTAAATTCTTCATAAAGTGTGATGCATATAAACCGTGCATCAGTGGGCATAAAACCACCCAACAAGTTAGCCGCATCGGTCTGCTGGCTCAAGTTCTGCAAGAACATAAAAAAAATAATGTAAAGTCAAGCAGCATTTGGTATCAAGCCACGTGGAAGTAAAAAAAAATCCAGTATAAAACCATACCACGACTGTAAGATGTTGCCCGAGTCTTGCAGCCAGACTTTGTACAAGTGTAGTTTTACCAGTACCAGTTTCCCCGACAAGTAGAACTGGCTCATTAAACTTAATGGAACATGCTATACGCTCAAGATTTTGTACCGAACTGCAGATTTCAACAAACTCCTTTGACTGGACATGGCAGCACTGATAAGGAAAGAATGCCACATGTTATAAATCTAGCAAGCAAACAGTAAGCTAGAGACATTTTATGCAATAGAAGACACGAATATCACATGGTATAGACTAAAAGTAAATATTAAGTAAAAAAGTAAATTGTAATGGCATACACTTTCAGCTGCTTGCACATACTTCATTGTGACACGTCCAACTTGTAAATCGAATCGCAAGCTCTGCAATTTAGGTACAGATATGAAGTATATGCTAAAAACAAAAAATAAAAAAAGAAAGACACCATTGAGGCACAACCAAAACCTGAATGGTAGGTTTATTGACTGAGTACAAATTTTCAGTTTCCATTGCTGGCAGACCCCATATTTTTGCAATTTCTTTCATAAGAGACAGCCGGTGATCAAAAGAAGCAGTGGAAGCCGCAAAAATGTCCACAGCCTGAAATGAAGGCTCACTAATTAGTCCACAAAGAAAAGAAAGGAATAGAAAGAACAGGGGAACAGGCTGAACCATTTAAACAATCAGATGTTCACCTCTAGATAAATACTTTTACAATGTGAAGGTAATAAAGAGTGCCCAGAAAACCTATAACCTGAACCTGTAATTCTCCTGCACCATTTTATGAGATCCCTGCCAACAAAATCCACAAACAGTAAGGATAACAGAACGTATGCTGGTGTCTTACTGAAAGACATTGTTTGTCATCTGCATAACAATAATAAGAAGAAGAAGCAGACCCAACTACAGCAAAAATATTACCTCAACGAGAACCTGCTGAGAACAGCAAAGGAGTCAGACATGTCAACCTGTAAAGGTCCCAGCTGGCACAAAGCCATAAAGTTGATCCTTTTATAGGTATCTACCAAGCAAATGGGTCATCATAAGTGAAAGCTCCACAAAAGCAAAATAAAAATATAACTGTAATGTAAAGATTGAGATTAGATGCAAGGGAGAAGAGAGAAAAGATAAGAACGAAAGGAGAAAACAGGAGAAGAAAATCAACCTAGAGGCTGCTCTAATTAGGGGGAGAATTTGCCCCTAACCTAATTTATATCACTTAAGTTAAGAAGGGACAAAATGGCTAAAATCTACATGAGCACAAGAACACATAATACACCACATATAAAGGCATAAAATGAAGAGAATATAGACCAAACTTATGGACTAATTTCCTATATTGCTATCTGACAACTAGAAGCAGCTATCACATAAGTAGAAATACCAAAAATACCCCTACTCTCATTTTCTAAGAGCAACAAAATGAAAAAGCTAACTAAGTAGTACCTATGAGCTTCTGAGATACCAGCTCCAAGTCTGCAAAACATGTTTTTATAATATCCAACAAATCTTCATCAGTTGGGCTCTCCACTCTTACTTTTCTCCACTGTGACCCCAAGAGTATTTTACCTAAACATCAAAAGAAATAAAAGCTCAGGGTGACCACATAATAAGAATAAATTGATGACCATCAAGAAGATCTAGACTTATTTTGTCAGCGAGGCTTTTGGCCATTGGTTGACCGCTTCAGGAGGAAACATGAATAAGCCCATAAATACCTTCTGGATAATGATAGATATCATGCTTTGAAGTTGATGCAGTAGCAAACAACCGAAAGCTCTCGGCCACTTGGATTGCCTGGAAAAACTCCAGCTGTTTCAGTCGGGCATACAATACTTGGGAGGGAACTTAAATTAAATACATAGAAGTAAATAAATAAGTAAATAGCTTATAGAATCCTTCGGTTGCATTAACATTGAACTGAACCATGGAACACTGAGAGCAAATGAGTCAGAGAAGAGGATGAGAAAAAGAAAAAAATTGACAATAAAAGATTAAACAAGCACAAGTTGGAAAGCAGAAAGAAAACAATCAGCCAAGTTCTATAAAGGGGTCAATTTTCTTAATGTTTTTAAAATCTTAAATTGATCAGTACCAAAATTACAAGGCTGACAACAAGAATAATGGTAATTATACTAAAGCAGGAATACAGCTCCTTTACCAACAATGTTCCACCCCAAAAATACTATTTTTCAGACGAAACTATTTCTCAGTAACCTACTGTTTCACAGTTATAATTCATGCTTGTAAGTTTTATTTAGTTGAAAAACCAGTCCAGGGGTATTTTGGTCATTTCAATTGATCGGTAGATTTATTATTCTATGTAATCTTGTTCCTCATGTTGAATTATGTCTATGGTTCAAGTTTCATGTACATAGGACATAGAGAATGGGAGATATAAGGAGATAAGGCATCTTGTTTAAGGGCATTTTTTGTAATTTATGAAGACCCACTTAATTAAATAGAGAGGGGGTCGAGCACGACCCCTGACGAGCTCTAATTTTGAACTTCTCTCAATTCTCTCCTTTCTCTCTCCCTTCTCTCCTCTCTTCAACTTTTCAGAGTTTAATTGTGACTTTAGGTATGGGGTGATGATAGAGCAATGACAACCAGAAAGTAGAACAACAAGAAGATAGCAAAGCAAAGAGACTTACAAGACCAGAAAGGCGACAATTCCAACGACAAAATTTCCGGCAACGATGGTCTCACATTGATCCAGTGAAGAAAATGCAAATTGGGATACCAGAAGCATGCTAGAAGTTGATGGGAATGGTGAACAAGAGAAACCAACAGAGAGCATGCACCCGAACAAGAGGAATCAGAAAACTTCTGGCAGAATGAATGAGGACAAATTGCATAGAGTTTTCAATCTCGGATACACCTCCTTCATCTTGGATATTATCTCAAAGGAGGAGAAGGTATACACTTTAAAAGTTACTAAGAGAAAACAAGGAACCTGAGGAGTGCATTCAGTATTACCTTACCCGCACTATGAATTTTGCTTCCTAGATGAGAAAGATAATTGACAAGGGAACCCCACCAAGCAAAGGGAATGAATTCTGAACAGGTTTCTCCCGTTTAACATTTGGGATTGCATAACACTCTAAACCTTCTATTTCTAAAAAAAAAACATTAACCTTCTTCCTCTAAGGCAACTAAGGTAAGTGATCTACATCTTCAAGTTGTTGTCCGTAAAGTGTCCGTACATTGGGGGCTGTCATTGGGTATATATGATGTAGAAGGATCTATTTAAAGGTGTAAAACTTGTCTTGTGGCTATACCCAAATTTATGGTGTGGGTGCGTTTAAAACTTTCTCCGTTGTAGCATGGTTATCCTTTGTTTAGGTTCTTGTTTTAGTGGCAGTGATGCAAGGTTGGCCATTACTTTAATTGGACATTGAAAATGTATTATTATATGGTAACCTAGATGAGGAAGTGTATCTCAAGCAAACTCCTGAGTATGTTGCTTAGGTGGAGATTGAGAAGGTATGTAAGTTGAATAAGGCCATGTATGATCTTAATATGTAAGTTAAATAAGGCCATTTATGGTCTTAAACAAAGTCCCAAAGCATGCTTCGACAATTGTAGGTAGGTAGTTATGGTACTGGGTTTTCTAGAAGTCATTGTGATCATTCCTTATTTCTTTTGAAAAGACATACTGGAATTGTGGTGCTACTTGCCTATGTGGATGATAGTACTCTCAGGTAATACCAACAAGGATTTAAAGAGGTGAAAGTGTATCTTGCTAAATATTTTCAAACTAAAGACTTAGGGTCACTAAGGTATTTTCTGGGCATTGAAGTTGACAAAATTGAAACAGGAATAGTGTTAACTCAACGAATATGATACAAGACTATGGGCTACTAGGGCAAAACCTGTAGAAACTCCTATGGAGGTCGACCATAATCTCCATGAAAATGACAATGCAAAACTCAAGGACAACACCATATTATTTATCCTATCACAACACAACCAGATATATCATTTGCAATTAGTATGGTCAGCCAATTTATGCTATGTCCCATAAGAATCATTTGGAGGCAATTCAAAGGATTTTACAACATTTAAAAGGAGCACCAAGGAAAGGCTTATTGCATGAACCCCATGGTTACTTAAAGATTGAGGACTACGCAAATGCAGAATATGCAGGATCAAATTGGATAGAAAATCCACTACAGAATTTATTTATTTTTTGATAAAAGTGATAATTTATTAAAGGCAACAAAGAAAACAACAAGCTAGAGGGGACCTCCCGTAACAACTAGAGATTGGAGGGAGGCCCCTTGCTTAGCAAGGCTACCAGCTAAGAAGTTAGCTAAGCAGGGAACATGGGACCAGCTAACGCTTTACTGTACAAAATTAAGTCTCGGACAGAGGATCTCTTCTGAGCAGAACCAATTCCCCAAGGATTCCAAGAAAGAATGATCATTGATCAGACCGTTTGTTGACTCCAAAGTTGCGATTGACCCCAAGAAGGGGCCCTTGGTAAATGACACCCATAATCTCCACAAGCCTCATCATCTGATTCTAGGTATCTTCGTCCTATATGTGCTGCTCAGATTGAAGTGCAGCAATGAAAGCCTGTGAGTTTTCGTCAAGCAATGGCAAAATAAGCCTCCCTGTCTCCGGATCCGTAGGGTATTGAGTAGGCGGGTTGCTGGATTCGCCTGGTTGAAACCGCCTTTCCGGGTGAGAGCAAGGATCCTACCTCGTCACTAATAAGTGATTACTCTAGAAGGAGAAGGGAAGTTTTATGGCGCTCTACTAAAGCCCCAGTTCAACCTAGAAGGAGCCAGCACGTGGGTACTGGATTCGATATCAAATTCCGGGTTAGTGAAATGGGGAGGTAAGTGCGGACTAGGCGTACTGTGTTGGACTAAGGAACTGTGTCGGAAGGGGATGAGGGGATGGACATTTCTGGATTAGTTTGGGGGTTTTGGGAAAACAAGTGCTTGGTGAGGCTAGAAAGGGTATATCAGTTGCTGGATATTTTCAGAGGGGATTGGTTGTTTCTAACAGTGTCAAGAAATGCACTGTTGGATGAGTCGGTGATGACTTTTGGGGACAGTTGACCCATAATCTTGGTCAGCACAAAAACTGGCATTGGGATTAATGATGTTAGTTGGGGGCTCCTTCCCATGCATCAGAATCAGGACGTAGTCAGAATGGTGGAATGCCAAGTGATTTTCAAAAAAACCACAATGGGCAGTACGGTTGGCAGAGGAAGTGTTTAGGTAGGGAGCCAAAGTCATTAATATGGGATCAAGTTCGACAGTCTAGGCATTTGCCAAAGGATAGGTGGGCCATTTGAATTTGAAGAGACGTGCTTTGGTTTGACAAACCCAGATAGGAAGGTTCTGATTGGTTAAATTCAGAGGTGAAGGGGGATGGTCACTACACAATGGACAAAACAAGTGAGAATGGTGCTGGTCCTCCACTGAGGTAACTTAGGCCGCCGGAAAAACACCTAGGTCAGAACCCAAGAAGCAGATTCAAAGCCAGAAGACATGGGAGCCAATGGTGATTTTGATGAGTGAGGAATGGGAGGAAATGAGGAAGAGACTCACCATGTTGAGTAAGGCCATTCAAGCAGTGTCATCATGCAACATCACGAACCGACCAAAGTGGTCTGCAATCTGAAGAAAAACTTCCATTTGCAAAAGTTCGAGACCAAGGATGTCCAAGGAGAAGCTTGGGATAAAAAGGTGTTCGGCTGCAGATTTTGTTGACTGGCCAGTCAGGGTTGATTGGGATGCCCAGAGCAAGCTCCATATCCTTGTGGTTGCAAAAGTCAATGAGCCAATTATGGTTATTCAGGTAAGAGTGGGTACGACGATAAGTGAGCTGAACAGTATTGGTTACCCAAGAGATAGTAGGGTAGATGTCAGTAGTTGGTTGACGTGTGGATACGATGAGGGAGAGAGAGCAATTCACTCCTGGTATTAAGATGGTGGGTGGCCCAATTGATGGTTGATCAAGTGGTTGGTGAGTGGTGGGGGATTTTATACTAGGGGTCGAGAGGTGTAGAAGCGGAGCATTTGTGGTTGGGTGTCTAGGACGGGAGTTCAGTAATGGGGGGAAGGGGGTATTTTGAGGGTGGACAAGGGAATTGGCAGAAGGAGGAGAAAAAAACCAAAGGATGTTTGATCTCCCAACCGAAGCCATAGTTAGATGCCTCTGGAATATAGACCCTTCCCATGACCGTCCGATCCCAGCATTGGGTGATTTTGCATTCTTTGGTTCCCTTGTACATAAACACCAAGAGGTGGAAGACAATGCTCCAATCCACAGTTCCTTGGAGATCCTTTCCAAAGGCTGAGAGAGAATGATAGAATCAAACTGGATAATAAAGGCTTCACAAGCAACAAGGGAATGGAGGTCCAACAAAGGGTTGGACCAAAAACCCTACACCTCACTCAGCTACTATTGAGGTTTCTTGTACTGCCATACGGGTCTCATTTCTACCTGGATACACTCTAGAAAGGAATTTTGGCACCTCTTGTGCCCCTCCACACCAACTGGAAGGTGATTGCTCAGATGTCTACTCCCCCACATCCCCTCGGATGTCCTTCTCTACTGTCAATTCGCTCATGCCGTCTAGGCCAGCCTCCTCAACAGAATCTGGATCCAAATCTGCATTCCCCAAAGCTTGTCATCCATGATCCTCACCATCACAAACTCCTGGCTCCCGAAGCTTGGAAAGATGCTCATATCAAGTTGTGTGGGCCGCATCCCCTGGGCACTCTGGAAATGAAAGGAATGAAGATTCCAATTTGAAACCCCCTCTGGACGTACTTGTGGAAAACATTGTTGGACATGTCTCCTCCTGGCTTCTAACAAAGAAGGATTTTATTCACCTCAATAGCACTGATTGTAGAGGGAACTGGCACCTGATCGCCACGCTTGCAGGGCCTTCTAGCCCCCCCCCCCCCATCAAGACTATGCCCCACACACACACACACACTCTGATCACTTCAAGATGAACTTTGATGGATGGAAGTGCATTTGGCTGCCCTGGTCTTGCGGGGTTCGGCGGGGTTATTCATGATGAAAATAGTCGTCTCCTATACTCCTTTACGGGCCCTCTTGGTATCACTTACTCCACTACCACAGAACTCACTAGGCTGCTTCAAGGCCTTTTAGTCTTCTAGGACCCACTCTTTGGGCTCCTCATCATCAAAGAAGACTTCAAGATCGTCATCGATTGGTGCGCCAAGAAAATTTGACCCTCCTAGCGGCATTGGGATATCTATTTTGAAATTTGTAATATAACTTCCAATCTAAATTGTACATGAATCCATACCCCCAAATCTGCAAATCACTGGCAGATTTTCAAGGAAAACGAGGTTCTTCCCTCCAACACCTTGTTGTGGAAGACGGCCCATCGTGCTAGGTTGTATTCTTCTCTTCTTGAATAAATATTTACACATTTTTCCTCCAAAAAAGAAGGAAGGCCTCCCTTAATGTTTCTTTTTCTTTCTTGAATTAATATTATCACCATTTCAAAAAAAAAAAATGAAGGATCGCTTGTTCCCAATGATAGAGGAAATACAAACCACCTGACCGAAGCGGTTAGAGGATCGAGAGATGGAGAAAGAAGTTGCTCTAACCTAAAAGGTGGTTGCAGACTCATCAAGTCCTCACAGATCACGTACTCGCCTTCTTCAGGTTGCTCGCCGCTCGACCCTTTGCCATCCCAATAGCACCTCCCCAACCTGAGGATCTTCATCAACAAGCCCAAGTTCATCCAAGGATCTTCGACTTCCACTCGCACCGAGAATCAAAGGATTTTCCAGTCGAGTTGGTTCTCTTATTTCTCCGCAAGGATCATTAGCAATCTGTCTCCCCCCTCCATTCCAAGCTTCGAAATTCCTCGTTGCTTCTCTCCTTTCTCCGCTCTCCTCTCTCCATCTCTCTAATATGGCATCTTTGCCATTCTGATAATCCACTACTGAATATTGTGTTTATGTTGGTGGAAACTTGTGAGTTGGAAGAATAAAAAACAAAATGCAGCGGTCCACTCAAGCATAGATACTTAGTACACACCAATGGTTCATTCTGTTAATGAACTTATTGGATTAAATCAATACTACAATAGTCGAGTTTTCATACTACAAAACCCATGACTATACACTTGATAATCGCGTTGTAATCTTCATTACTAGCAAACCTATGTTTCATGAACGAACAAAACATGTAGAGGTTGATTGTCATTTCATACGTAATGTTGTGATGAGTAAAGCAATCTTCATTACTAGCAAACCTATGTTTCATGAACGAACAAAACATGTAGAGGTTGATTGTCATTTCATAAGTAATGTTGTGATGAGTAGAGCAATAGCTACACCTTATATTAGGTCTGCTAATAAGTTCACTAAATCCTGGGACAATAAAGAGTTTAGGGTTTTTTTATAACAAGTTGGGGCTTCTGGATATATACGCACTATCTTGAGGGGGAATATTCAAATCTATTTAATGGTATTCTGGTTATTTCCTTTTTCTGGTATACATATCTGGAGATAAATAGAGGTTATGTTTTTCATCAAAAAAAAAAAAAAAAACTAGATGTTATGTTTCGTGTTAGGAACCTATGGTCCAAGTTTGGTGAGATCTAGAGTTGGATTTATTAAATTACAGGGAAGAGGTTATGAGGAGTACTATCGCGATCTTGTAACAGATTTCACTTAAGTTAATAAAGAGAAGGGCTCAAAAATCTCCTTCAACAAGAGCTGCATTCACACACTCTTCCTTCTCTCTTCGCTCTAGTTTCTGTTTCTCTCTCTTTCTTCTCCAATTTCTTACTTTTTACACCTACAACGAAATTATTAAGGTAACAAAAGGCAACTTCATTCTCAATTCAGAAAAGGACAGGTAAAGTACTAAGAACGTTACCTCCCCATGCCCGGTCACATATGAGCCGGCACCTTCAAGAAGCGGTAACAAGAGAGAATGTAAATCAGGTGGTGCTTTGTCTATGTCTTCAATCACAACCCAAAATCCATTTAGAAGTGCCTGTCAAGAAGTTTAGATAAAAGTTCCAATGTCTGAAAAACATAAAATGGGCATAAGATATTTGATCAAGCAAAGTTATCCTGTGCAAAGAACAAACCTGTGTAAGAGAGCCAGGCTGCCACCTGAACTCACCAGGTTGCTCACCACAAATATAATTTCCTATCAGTGCTTTGGTATCCATCTGTTCATCCATGTACAGGAAAAGAACTGTAAAAAAAAAAAAAGTGAGAATCTTAAACAATTACTAATCCTGCCACATAATTGTGGAGTTTGAGAAGTCCCCACAAAAAATATGGCATTGAATATCATCGAGTCATTCTTTTCTTTTATGACAGATGTACAAAGAATTAAATTAAAAAGATAATAAATAGACTGCATACGTCAAAGATATCATCAAAGTACATGAAGAGCAGGAGGAGGTTCCTCCCTGAGGCCCAGCTGATCATGAGGAGTTGAAACCCACTCCACCATCACAGCAAAGCAACAAATGAAACAATAGAAAAAAAAATTAAGGATATAGAAATAAATTCTATCTAGATTTATTTTTGAATCACCTACATTGTCACTTACTTTCTTCCATGCCTTAACACCTTGATCTTGGAAGAAAGATGCTCTAGTGAGGAGCAGACTAGACAATCTTGGTCATCTCTCCATTATGGAGACATATTCATAAAAAGAATTCTTTATTTGTATCTCATATTCAGTTTCATGTTGGCTGTGGTTCCTCATTTGTTTTTGGACTGATCATTGGCTTCTTGATACGCCTCTTAAAGTTAAGTACCGGTTGTTCCTTCTTGCTCAAAATCAGTATGCTAAGGTATCGGATATACTTAAAAATGGTAGTTTCAGGAATATTGACTGGAGTCATCATTTCCGACGAGACTTAAATGATGTTGAGGAACAGTTGGGCTCAGGTAGCTTTACATCATTCGGTTTCTCTCCCTAAGATGGATAAATGGTCTCCTCTTGGTTCTCATCTTATAAAATTAAATTTTAATGGTTCACCTTTGGGAAATCTGGGCCTTCAGGTGTTGATGGAGTCTTTAGATACTCTTCCAACCACATTGATGGACTCCTTTTCAGGGCCTATTGGTATCTTCTTCAGCTGAGCTTTCTTTCTATTAGGCAAGGCCTTCGCATTTTTCATGATAAATTTCAAGGCCACCTTCATATTGAGGGAGATTCTGTAAGTGTGATTAGTAGGTGTGATAACACGAAATCTTCACCCTAGCAGCATTGGCATTGTTTCTATCAGATTCAAGATTTAGCTCGTCTTTTTGTTTGTAAATGGAGTTTAATTCCTTGATCAGCTAATAGTTTAGCTGATTCTTTAACAAAGGATGATCCCTTCAATCTCTCATTGTCAGAGATTTCCCTTCTTGATGTTTGTTTTTTGTGGTTGCCTTTTGTCTTAATTAAATCGCATTTTCTCTCAAAAAACAAAATCCAATTGCTTAAGATGCGAACAAGGAAAAAACATCAACGACATGAAAATGTAAAAATAAAATACCTCGGTTTCCACTAGCTTCAGCCAATTTGTTGATGAGTGATGTCTTCCCAGAACCACTAGGTCCATGCAGAAGTATAGACCATTTTTGACTCAAAGCCAAACAGACAATCTCAAAGCTTTTTTTCAGGGAAGAAGTAATAACAAACTGACACTTCTCAGGTTTTGTGTCACTTCAAAAATATAAACACATATACTAAGTTTAGACAGAGAAATATGTACTGAGACACTCAAATTATTCAATAGAGACAGATATGAGAGCAAATACCATGTGACCTTCTTGGAGACCTTTGGTGACCGAGTCTCTTGAGAATGTAAGGAATCGACCAGCAAAGGCTTTTCTTCAAAAGAAACCATATCATAATCTAGTCCATCAGGAAACACTTTGATTTCATGTTCAGTGAAATCAAGATATACACTAGCCTTTTCTACTGCCACATCTTGACAGAAATCTTCCCACCTGTGAACATAAAAAAGAATGACACCTACTATTGCAACTGCAAGTTCAAGTTCTAAAATTGTTCAAAGAAGAAGGTGGCAAAGGAGAGAAAAAAAAAAAAAGTAAAAAAAAACTAACCGGGTGCAGCAAATAAGAGCTGTTTCTGGTTCAAAACCAAAACTAGAAATGGCCCTGTCACTCATTTTTAGAGCAACAGATAGTATCTGCACTGCACACCATTTTATATCCAAAAAAAATTTCAATAGCACTGAATTGCCACCTAAATCAATATTTGGAGATAGATGCACCAAGTCCAAGAAACATGACCAATTCCAGATTTCCGAAAACACCTTCGGCTCCATTTGAAGGAAACGGAACGATACACGAACAGCATCTAATAAATGGATCATCTCCTGGAGACACAATGCAAAAAGAAACTCTGACTGCACAATCTTAAAAATTATAAAGATTTAGTAAAAGAACAACAATGATAATTTAGTTCAAGAAAAATAAAAGGAAAAATTCCTATAAACAAGATGAGAATATTACCAATATATTATAATTCGCAAGTCTAATAATTTGATTGAATTTGATGACACTAATTCATTAACAAGCAACCTTATTGAATCTGATGACACTAATGCATCACTAGCAATCTTACTTTTTCAATATATATTTTCTAACAATTAATATTGTTCTTAAAAATAAATTACTATAGTTTAAAATAAAATTACTTAAAAATTCTAATTTGCTAAAAACATAAATTAGCCCATCCAAAAACATTAATAAACCTAAGTAGCACAAGACATAATAGCAATATAAATTAGACAGACACACATTACCTCTATGTTATTCTAGTATTCAATGTGAGCATGATCTAACCAAGCTGATCAAGTCACCAAAAACTCTTTATCCGTGTAGAAATCTCATTTCCCTGACAAGCAATGCGAAATTGAAACCACACTTTCTTTCTTTTTTTAATTGTCCCTAGATCATATTTGACATATTTTAAAAATGTTAGTTGTTCAGTCTCGTCAGTACCCAATTTGACGTAGTCCAATTGAACCCAATTAAATTGGGCTTAACATCAACCAGGGTTAGGCAACATCTAATGCCATAAAACTTCAAATTTTGTCAACACCTCATGAGGCAGACGATAGGGAATGACAACTTTGTCCAATCAGCCACCTTATCGCTTGACCTGCTCGTTTATAAGCACATATGTAAAAAATCTCCAAATGTATAAGAATTCAAGTAAACTTGTCCTCAGGGTAGGAATAACAAGGTGTTTTCAGATGTTCACCATACATTTGTAAGTTTTACTTTTCCTAAATTTTTATCGTGATTAACATTTCCTTCTCCCATTCAATGTCCCATTTCTGTCTCTATTAAAGTGCAAACTATTGCCAAAGACAATGTTCGTGAGATAGAAATTTAAAAATAAACAAGCAAACATGATAGATTTATATCAGACAATCTCAACCAAGATATAAAGGTTAAGAACTATTGAGACTAACCTTCTCTCGAGGACAAGAAGATGCAGACATTGTTAGAATGCGTTGGAAAGGACTAGGAGCAAAACTGAAATAACTTAATACAGACCTGTGACAAGTGAGCAGGATAAATTATCCACTTAATAAATGAATCGCATATTAGATATGTCAACTGCACAAGCTACGATAGGAAATAACCAAACAGGTGGAAGACAATTACACGAGCAGTAAAAATTTAAGAGGTTTAAAAGCAAAAACAAGTTGGACCAGAATATTGTAACTTTTAGGGAAATCAAAATCTAGAGTAACATGATTTAGTAGAGAAACATCAAGTAACATCTGAATTCAATAAGTCTCCATTCAGGTAGATATTGTATAGTGGAAAGCAATCCTACAAAGCAATATGACTCAAATAGAGATTGGAAATATCATCCTCATGAATTGGCGAACTTGCCATCTGGATTTGAACCAGCATGGATAAAAAACTACCATAATTCGACTGGAATAAGTCTCACATGCAGGTAGGTATCGTAGAGTCAAAAGCAATCCCCCGAAGTAGTTTGACTAAAAAAGATAAGTGATGTTTCCCTCAAGTCGCTACTTCAAAAATAGATAGAACATCCTAACAACAGAGTCGGAAACAACATTCTCATGAGTTAACTCGACTTGAACCAGTATAGACTAAGACTGATAAAACTCAGTTGCCCGGAAGATTAAATTCTAGGTTTACATATGGTTCAGAATTAGCATCCATTGTAACATCCATACGTCATTCAATTGCCAGAACGACAACAACACGACATCTCATTTTCAGACTTTTCAATCTGGAGTTCAGAAACTCACCGCAATAAGAAGGGCGCCAAATCGAGAGCCCTACACAAAGCTAATGATACAATTTCATGAAGCTTCAAAGCCCTTCCACTCCTTCGATAGAACTCCACTACGCGAACTTCGTCTTCGCCAACCTCTGCCGAGCCATCCTCATCAACCGAGTTCGACTTCAAATCAGGAACACGTCGAAGTAAATCCACAGACTTCTCGACAATTTTTCGTCCAAGAGGGCGAAAGCAGCCAAACAAAGGTATCGTATAAGCCGGGTGAAGAAACGGCTCGGCGAGATAATTCACAAAATCCTCTTCCGTCAAATCGTCGGCCTGGAGAAAACAGAATTGAAACAAATGAATTCGATAACGAAATAAGGCTAGAGGAAGTAATATACTTAAAACAAACTCAATTTGTTTTCGGACCCTCTGAAGAAGAGACTGAAATATGGGATTCTGTTCAAGCCTGGGGCAACGAGAGAGGAATCTCTCAAGCGCAGATTTGCACGTGAAACTCCCGTCTAGAGACATTTTCTCTGAACTAGAAAAGACGAGCTGCGAGCAAAAACCCTTCAAAAACACGGGAACGAGTTCGAAGGAGGAAAAGGAAGATGGCGCGTCGACACGAAGGGTTTTAGGGGTTTAAACGATATATAGCAGTGCCGATGAACTTCACTCGCCTGACGGCATAGGTCTTTATAGCCCGGTCCGGTCCTGACCCCATTATTTATCCTTTCGAGATGCAACCGGTCTGACTCTTGCTGCTCCAGTTCCAACACGGCGGGAGATTTGGAAGTCAGGCTTCAAGGACGCGCGAAACTTGGGAAGAGCCGGTACGAAGGAAAAACTCTGACGAACTAGTGGATATAGATTATGGATACTACTTACAGCTCCGAGTCTCAAGTTGGGGGCCTTTTTCCGTAATTTATTGCTGTAGAGGCTATTACACATTATTGACCGATAAATTATTTTATAAATCATCTGTGATTATTAAATCAGCGTTTTGTAAATGGGCAAAATAATTTCTTGTTTGACTCGGGTGTATATCTCACCGCACGTTCACTTATAATTTAATGAGTATTTGTTGTTCGCTTTAAAAGGTTTAGATTTATAGGATATTTGTATCTTTAACATGTTTCAAACATACATATCCATATTTAAAATATTTTATGATCAATTAGAAATCTCTTTATTATCAAATTCCAAACCTTTAGGGTTGAACTAGTAGAATTTCCCAAACTTGGACAACGAAACATTTGTGTTCGTTTGTGGTGTATGAATAAATTTTCTTTACTTATATTTTTTATTGTTTTTTATTTTTTCCACACATAAAATCTAAAATTTTTATTTTTTTGTGGTCTATTTTGCCTTTATCTTCTTGTTTACGAGAGAATCGGAAAGTGAAAACTCAAAGTTTTGATTTAAGAAAAAAAATGTACATCTAAAATGGAATGGAAATACACAAATGTAGAGAAAGATAATTTCAATAGTCTTTGTAACTTTTAGAGACTGCAAACTCTATTAGTTTTTATATATTAGGTTGTGCAATGATCGGGAAAAGGGGGAGGCAGGGGATTTTTAACTGAGCTTTCACTCCCAATCCATAAATCATTTCTTACAAAAACATAACCCGTTACGCATGATTAACGGATAAATCACTTTACAAATCATCTGTCATTGTTAGGTCAGTTTTTTGTACATGGGCAAAATAATGGCTTGTTTGACTCCGGTAAATATCCCACCGCACGTTTACTTGAGAATTTAATGAGCATTTGTTGTTCGCTTTAAAAGGTTTTGATCCATAGGGCATTTGCATATTTAACATATTTCAAGCATGCATATCCATATTTAAAACATGTAAGGATCAGTTAAAAATCCCTTCCTTATCAAATTCCAAACAATTAGGGTTGAACTAGTGGAATTTCCCAAACTTGGACAACAAAACTTTTGTGTTCGTTTATGGTGTGTGAATAAATTTTCTTTACTTACATTAGTTATTGTTTTTATTTTTTTCCATACATAAACTCTAAAATTTTCACTTTTTTGTGATCTATTTTGCTTTTATTTTCTTGTTTATGAGAGAATCAGAAAGTGAAAACTCAAAGTTTTGATTTAAGAAAAAAATTTACATCTAAAATGGAATGAAAATGCAAAAATGTAAACATAGATAATTCAAAAAACTCTCTGTAACTTTTAAGGACTGCAAACTCTTTTAGTTTTTATATATTAGGTTTTGCAATGATCGGGAAAAGGTGATGCAGCAAAATTACTCATCTGATTACAACAGAATTTATATTGATTTCTCGGATCTCATCTGATTTTTTTAATTGGATTTCAAATCTGATTTTTTGGAGGACTTTTTCCTCTTGATTTTACTGAAAAATTCCTCCTCCTAGAACAGCTAATGTCAACAATCCCTGTGCATATAGATCTCTAATACCCAACTTATCAAATAAGTTGTAGAAATTTTTGTTGTATACTGTTTTTGTAAGTATGTTTGCTAACTAGACTTCATATTTAATAAACAAAAATCGAATTATCTTGGCCTCAAGGTTTTGTTTAATAATATCTACTTTCACATGTTTATTCCGATCATATTGAACCGGATTATGCAAAATATCAATAGTCGTCTTATTATCGCTTAATAAGTCCATCTCACAACTTGGGCCAAAACCAATTTCAGTTAATAATCTTTGAAGCCAGAGAAACTCAAAAAAACCCTTAGTCATCCCACGAAACTCAATTTCTACATTTGATAACGTTACCGCCTTATGCTTCTTACTTCTCCATGTGACTAAGTTCCCTCTAACATGTAAAATAGTCTGAGGTGGATCTTTTATCCTAAATATTTTATTACTCAATTACCATTTGTATAACCTTCAACCCTTAGGTGATGGTTTATTGAGAAGGTGATGGTTTATTGAGAACACGAGTCATTTTTCCCATGGGAGGACTTTAGGTATCGAATAATTTGACTCACAACATTCATATTATTTTCACTCGAACAATGCATGAATTGGTTTACTACACTTACTCGAACACTTCTGCGTCGAAAGGCACTTTTTGTCTCCCACTTTCGGAGAAGACAACAACTCCCCACAGCAGGAGCTTCCAAAAATCGGTTCCCGAGAGGAAAGGAGACGGGAATTTTTCTCCCTACGTCATCACCAAACGACCTCTGGCTATTCTCGCTTTGATACCGTGTAAGTTTTCACCAAAAAAAAACTTTCTTTTCATTTTATTTCATCTTTCGTACATTTACAACATTCTTATTTATACATAGAATTACAATCGGATTTCCTCTGATTTCTCGTATCTGATTTCAGCTTTGATTTTCTGAATGACTTTATTCCTCTTGATTTTACAGAATAATTCCTCCTCTACAACAGCTCATGTCAACATACATTGCATCAACCAGCTAACAAAACTATGATTGAAAAGAGCAAATCAACACATTTAGCAACTACAAATCATAACCAATCAGCTGGATTGCGATTATCTACAAGTTACAAAATATTTCATTTTATAAGTGAAGGGGGTTAATTAGTTGAGTTTATGGTTGGAACACAGGCCATGACCAAGGGAGAGGAAGGTATGACTCTTTTCTTTGTCTGTGGCCACGGATGGAGAGATTGAGCTCTCTCATTTTGAACATTGTTTATTGAAACTTTACCCAGGTCATAAGTTTTGTATCACGGTCTATCACAAAACAATGAAGTTTGAACTATTGTTTGGTTTTATTCTTCAACCATCTTATCATAATAGTTGTTGGACAAAGCATAATAGATAATAAGAAAATCTTTGACGATTGAGATTAGGTAATAACATCTAACCAATCCCAAATGCCATCAACAATGATTTGCAGCACTGGAAAATTTTTCTGATAAGATACCCAGATCAAAACTGTTTCAAAGCTTGATAATGCTTAAGGTTGGATTTATAATCAGTGAAATTAAAAACTACTCGAGTCTGATTAAGGAGCCTGACTCCATGGCCCAATGGATAAGGCGCTGGTCTACGGAACCAGAGATTCTGGGTTCGATCCCCAGTGGAGTCGTTGCGCGCTTTTCGTCATTATTTTTCTTTGCTCTCACCCGTGTCTCATTCTAATAAGGAAATCTCTCGCATGCTTGAATGATGAATCGTCGTCCTCCAAATTTTCTTTCCTCTATATTTTTTGAAAAGAAACTGGTTTTCTGCTCCTATATCGGCTCTTCCCTGCCGGTGACTTCTGTTCTCCTTTCTGCCCGGACGGGCGAGATTGCTTTCTCCTCTATCTACCCGAAAACAGCTTCGCCACTTTTTTATTTCTCTGACGTTAACAGATTTCCAAACTGTTCTACTTTCTACTCCACCCGATAACATCAGATATCTCACGTCTCTCCTTCGAGAAAATCCTCTTTTAATAAGGAAATCTAATAAGGAAATCTCTCGCATGCTTGAATGATGAATCGTCGTCCTCCAAATTTTCTTTCCTCTATATTTTTTTAAAAGAAACTGGTTTTCTGCTCCTATATCGGCTCTTCCCTGCCGGTGACTTCTGTTCTCCTTTCTGCCCGGACGGGCGAGATTGCTTTCTCCTCTATCTACCCGAAAACAGCTTCGCCAATTTTTTATTTCTCTGACGTTAACAGATTTCCAAACTGTTCTACTTTCTACTCCACCCGATAACATCAGATATCTCACGTCTCTCCTTCGAGAAAATCCTCTTTTAATAAGGAAATCTAATAAGGAAATCTCTCGCATGCTTGAATGATGAATCGTCGTCCTCCAAATTTTCTTTCCTCTATATTTTTTTAAAAGAAACTGGTTTTCTGCTCCTATATCGGCTCTTCCCTGCCGGTGACTTCTGTTCTCCTTTCTGCCCGGACGGGCGAGATTGCTTTCTCCTCTATCTACCCGAAAACAGCTTCGCCAATTTTTTATTTCTCTGACGTTAACAGATTTCCAAACTGTTCTACTTTCTACTCCACCCGATAACATCAGATATCTCACGTCTCTCCTTCGAGAAAATCCTCTTTTAAATTATTCCACACTACTACTGATTAGTAATCAGCACGGCTCCAAATTTGAAGGCGCAAATTTTGTTGGCTCTAATAAGGATTTCTTGGCGTGGTGTCTTCTACAGATTGACAACTTCTGGTTACATTCCAAATACGTTTGCTCGAAGGTAAGATAAATGAAGAGGTTTCTTTTTTCCAAATAATGCATCCTTTCAGATGAGTTCGAATTGTTTCTGCAAGGTTGGAAGGATGGATGAGTCTTTAGTGCTTCGTTTGACGTTTTAGATTACGATATCTGCTCTTTCGATCATTTTGATTGATGGGTTTCGTAGTGGTGAAGTTCTTTACCTCGAATATCCCCTCTTGTTGGAATTTCATATTTAATTTGGTTTTATTATTTAAATAAAATCATATTTAACTTGTGATTTTGGCGAATCAATTCATAAACCGAGCCAATGCACTCAATTTTGGAAACTCTGTGTAGGGTTGTCCTAATCCGATTTGATTTTTTAAAGTCTAATTGCTTAAGGAGTGCACGAATCATTCAGTTTTGGAAGTCACTGAGTTAGTGTAGGGGGTGGAATCACAACCTTTGTTTTAACTTAGGAGATTTGATTGTATCCATAATTTCAAAGTATAATTGTTTAAGGAGTTCACATTTTCATTTAATTTTGATTAGGGGCAGAATCAGGCTCTTAGTCTAACCTCAATGTGCCCACATTCTATCTCGCATGGATTAGTAAAGCAAACAGTAAGGAAGAGTGGTGACGATGATACAGAGAAACGCAAAGAAGTAGCAAAAACGATTACAGATTGTGTGCTAAAAAAGTTGAAGAAGGTTTCAATGGAACTGTAAAGTTTCAACAACTTTGCTGGCAATTTCGTACAGAGGAGAGAATCTGAAAATCTGGTTGTCGGAAGCGTGGGCTATTCCTAAAATTCCAGCAATTCCCGGACAAGAATACGCCCAAGTAGCCAGTTACAGTACAGAGATGCCTTTATTAGAAAGCGGAGAAAAGAACTCCCGTGTGGTTTTCTTGCTTCTGTTTGCTGGCTGACAATGGCCAACAGAGTACTGTTGTGATGACTGCTCCTTTCCCTGTCTCTCCTCTCTCTGCTCATTGGATGTTTGTTTTTATTCCCATACTAATAAACCAACCCCTCCGCAGAAGCTTGCGGGAAGTGTCTTTACTCTTTCCGTGTCTGGATCGAAAAGAAAATGGAAAAAGAAATCCCCTCTCCGCCTCCACTCCACCTCCATTATAAACAATCATTGCCTCCTCTTTGTGTCTCCACTTAATAATCTCATTCCGCATATTCGAAAAGTGGCATAACGTAACCACTACACCTCTCTCCCTAATGGAGGAGGATAGAGAGAAGCCCCCCGGGTCACCGCCCTTCTGGGAGCCACAGGCGACTCGTCGGCGGGACTTCAAATTGTGGGTGTTTGCTGTTTTTTTTGTGTTGATTCTTTCTCTGCTTTATTTCTATCTGCCTCCTTTTTTTGCTAATGTGGCGCGGATTTTTCGAGCCTATCACGTTAAGAAGAGCTGGGATGCCTTGAATCTGTTCTTGGTTTTTTTCGCGATCGTGTGTGGGTTCTTGAGTAGGAACCCGGCCGGCAACGGTGGGTCTGGTGAGGTTGCTTACGCGGCTGTCACCCCGACGGCTGTCGAAAATAATGGGGGTTTGGACAAATCGACACCTCGGTCGGAATCTCGGCCGCGGAGTCCCGGGATTGCGATCCCCAAATGGTTCCAGCAGTATAACTACAGTTATGGGTACAATGTCATCCAGACGACGGAGGAGACGGAAGGAAGTTTGAGATGTAGGCCACTAAGGAGGAGTAGCAGTTCGTATCCGGATCTGAGGCAGGAGGAATGGGCGACGGAGAATCGCCGGAGATTTCATGATGATACAGAGGTGGCCGCCCGGCCTCGATCGGCCCATCGTCGTCGCCAGCATGGCAATCTTAATGAGGTCAATGACAGCAAACTCGCGGAGCCTGAGGGTGTCATTTCCGATAACGGTATCGCCTCCGCGACGATGGTGACTCCACCGGAAGATCATAAAGCTGCCGAAGACTCACTTCCCCAGGTGCCGGACGTTTCCCCCCCTCAGAGAAGTCGATTGAGAGAAAGTAGCTCTTATCCCGATTTAAGGAAGGAGGAACTGAGAGGGTCGGAAACCGGACGACTATCTTGGGACGACAGTGAGGTCAGCAGCCAAAGACGATCGGAGCATCGCAGGCACCGTCGACGGAGATCATACGGTGGAGATTTCGTCGGTAATCATCGGGACGTCCCAACGATCTTCGTCGATAAGCACGTCCTTCATCAGTCGGGAAGCGGCGTCTCGCCACCGTCATCCTCGCCACAACCGCCAAAGCCGAAGAGCAGTCACAAGTTCGAAGCGCTTTCTCGCGTAGCCAAGTCCAAGTCCGAGTCATACGTGAGAGAAACCAGGAAGAAACCCCCTCCGCCTCCGCCGCCTCCACCCCCGAGAGCCGATCACAAGAAGTCCGACAAGACAAGGACGCGAGGAGCTGCGAAAGACATCGCGACGGCATTGGCTTCTTTCTACAATCAGAAAAAACTCAAGAAACACAAGAACAGAATTTCTAATTCTTCTTCAGGGTCAGACGAGGCACCAACTGCGCCTTCATATCCCCCACCACCGCCGCCGCCGCCGCCGCCACCGGCGACGTCTGTTTTTTATAATTGGTTCTCTCAAAAGAAATTGCACAAAGCTAAGAAAAACCATGCCATCAAAACATCCTCTCTGACACCACCACCGCCGCCGCCACCGCCGCCACCTCCGCGGCCGTCGAGAAACGAGGCACCGCAGCCAGAGTTTTCAAGAAGCAAACATTTTGATCACATGAGGACACAAGGTTCCCTGAGCAGAGGTGGCCAGTCACCTCTGGTATCGGTGGCGCCGCGGTCTCCGCCTTCCCGTCCGCCAAGAAACGTGGTACCCCGACCGGAGTTTTCGAGAAGCGGACATTTCGATCACCTGATGGCAGGAGATTATCTGAGCAGCGGTGGCCAGTCGCCGCTGGTACCGGTGGCGCCGCCGCCTCCGCCGCCGTTTCAGATGAAGGATGTGAAATTCAAACGTAAGGGTGATTTCGTGAGGGTCCGGAGCCTTCTCGGCGAGGTTTCGGATTCGGAGGCGGGTGATATTTCGGACCGAGAATTCGCGGAAGATCGGAACGTGTCGTTGTTCTGCCCGAGTCCGACCGTTGATTTGAAGGCCGACACGTTCATTGCGCGGTTCCGGGCAGGTCTGAGGCTGGAGAAGCTGAATTCGCTTAGAGAGAAGGAGGTGGGACCCGGTTCCGGCCCGAGTTAGAGATTTGCTAATATAAAAAAGGGAGTGTGCCACGTGTAAAGTGAGATCAGGGTGGTCCGGCAAATGATCTAACGATGAGCAGGCCCGGCCCACACTTTTAAAGGAAATAATGGGTTTTCATTTTTTTGATTTGATGACGATAGGGCGTGAAGAAGCTTGGGTAGATGGGAGAGGTTGTTGCTTGTCATTTTTATTTTATTTTATTATTATTATTTTTATATTGTGACCATACGTGAAGAGGAGGTATTTCAATGCCTCGTATTTAGAGAAAAGAAAAAAAAAAGAAAATTTCGTTTATTCTTTTTGTAATATAATATAGATTTGGAAAATATTTGTTTTTCTTGTAATTTTCTTTAAAAAAAAAAAAAAAAAAAAAAAAACTCTGGTTCCGTTTGTATCGAGTGGAAAGGTCTTAATCAAATGCTTGCTTGGGGAAGAGGAAAATGCAGAATATTTTTTTTGTTAGAATGGCATCATTGTCGCAAGAGGTGGGGCCAGAAGCTTTTCCCCCGCGTTTCCTCGAACGTGTGGTTCTTATTATTTATTATTTTTTAATAATGCAATCGTGGATTGTCGCCGATTCGCCGGAACAAGAGTTTTACGCTACGTTTTGCGGAAGATTAGTTGGTACGGGCGTCAGCCTCCGCAATTTCTTGATCCTTGACTAAACTAAAATTTTTATCCACGAATGCTAGCCGTTGGATTCAACTGATTACAGCGTTCAGACGGGCTCACAGACTTTTTTTGTTTGGTGGGATGCCTCTTAAAGAAAAAGTGTCTACATTATTGTGAGTTGAGTTTGAACGTTTGACTTGGTGCCACCCCTACCAACAATCACTCCCTATTCAAGACCCTGTACAAGTGTATGTCTAATGGATACATTAGACCTCAATATCCAATTAGTACTCACAAAATATCATACAAACATGTTTCAAGTATCTAATTTCATGAATTTTTTGCATTCGTTTATGATACCATACATAACATATGAAACCGTTACAAATACATATGCTTTCCTGTTTGGTCTCATGACTTTACAAAAAAAAATCAGATCCATGCTTTCGACAATTACAATGAAACCGGTTACAGGTTGACATTTAATTAGTAAATTAGCTATGTTGTCCTTTGCACAAATTTGATTCACAACAACCTCTTGTTTCTACAACATATCTCAGACTTAAGGCCTATTTCTCGTCAATGTGTTTGAGATGTGGAGTGACATTTCAAATCCTTTGTGATATTAGTCTCTCCACATGTTTCACTTTATGAAGGCTTTGAAGAAATTTCTAAAGATATCCCTAGTAGTTATGCTTATAGCCACCTATGGAACCAGATTAGACAAGGAAGACTGCAAAAATACCCATAAAGATGAGATGAGAGAAGGACTTCACTTGGATACTGAAATTCAGGAATGCATATCAAATCACGGTCCAGCCTCATGTTCCCTGGAGGAGAGAACCCTACATGAGCTTATCTTTCACTATTTTCTGACTGACCCGACTGCCAAACAACCGATGGTTGAAATACAAAATCAACTGGGTCATCCAGTGGTCTATCAATTTCTTAGGGTTCCAGTCTGAGTCTTCGAACATCGATTTTGCACTTTGTTCAATTCTTTTTTACTCTTTCTAAATGGTTGGCTTTTTAGTTTTTGCTTTACAGGTAGAAAAAAGAAAAAAAAGTAGAAAACTAAATTCATGAAAAATGGACAAATTCCAGAAAACAATCTAAACAATGCCCAAGGTACACCACCCTTCTTGAGTAAATTACAAAAATATGTGAGATGTAGTGTACATGAATATAGATTACTGTACACTGACAAAATCAGAAGAAGAACGAATTGTAATTGTTTCTTCTCTTGTCGTGTACTTAAAACCTTAAATGAACTCTTTCAACAGCCCTATACCTTCTAATTACCTACAGCTAAAGCAGCTCTAGCTTCATGTAGTTCTCTACTAAGATACAGGTTACAACAAAGGATAATGGAAGCTGAAAGCCTGAGAACCCAATTACCTTCAGACATTGGCACACTAAGTGAGTGATTTCCCTGCCCACTCTCGTTCTCGGCGCTTTAGCTTTGCTTGCGTCTTATTGAACTTCTCTTTACCCTTCTCCAAAAGTGGATCATGCACTAGATACTCGTTAGGGTCATCCTTCCGGGACATGGCATCCTGCATAGCAAACGTTCTCTCTCATGGGTATCTCATGGGTATCTCAGAAAGGATCAGTATATGGTGTTTTAAGAAATTTCACTCAATGTAACATTCCAAAAAGTTATGGAAAGAAAAAATGACCAATGCATGCAAATATAAATTTTAGGCACCTTGTTAGAAGGGTCAGACAAAAACTTCAACTTATTGGAAAACCATCCAGATTCACCCTCCTCATCGCCAACACCAGGTTCACTATTTTGGACTGTATTTGAAGAAAGGGCCTTCTTAAAATTCTGCAGCCTTGCTAGTGTCTGACATGAAATAAAAAAGAATCACAACAGTAAAACAGTAAGGCCCAGACTTTGACACCGAACACCTTTTTAAAAAAAATAAAGGAACTCACACACAACCAAAACATACAGGAAGAAGCACAAATATTAGTTTAAAAAGTACTCAATGGCAAAATACACTGGTGCACTACGGCCATTAGGTCAGTAAGTTGTTTTGGAGATCCCACCTTCGGATGATAACAAAGGCATTATCCCATTTTAAATGTAACCCCATAAAAAATAAAAATAAAAACATTTTAAATGTACCATTTCTACAGAGGCATAAGAAAAAGGTTTACTTGCACAATGGCAAGAACTTACCAAGTTATTCGAGGGGGTGCAAGAAACAAATTCACAAACACAAATAAATAAATAAAGAGATCAGAAAAGAGAACTAGCTTAAATTTTCAAACAGAGTACCTCTTCTTCACGTCCCTGCACTCTGCGTTTCCTCTGTTTGTGCATGTATCTTTCTTGCTCAGCTTGGCCCAAAAGCTGCAAGTCTCCATCAGCTTTAGCCATTTGCTCAGCTCTAGCTTCTGATCCAATGCCCTTTTTCTTTAAAGAGAGCTTCTCCTTCTTGGGTATGCTTTCAAGATCTTCACTCTTGACCCTGGCCACCATAAAACAATTAAAAAACCAAGTGATAACCTTCAAGACAAAAATCATCAAATGAGGCTAAATCTGCAAAAGACTCTTCCAAGACTTCATTGAGTATAACTATAAAGATTAAAATTGTTCAAATCTACATAAACTAAATCAGCAGATAGCCCATATCGCTTTGCACCTATCATGGATGATTGAAGTGCCTGCATTCAATAGAACCCCTTATTCTATGTTGTTCACAAGGTTTGAACGAAAAGATATCTTCCAAATCACCAAAACTCAGAGATTATAGCACGAATTATATCCTCATCATTTATCTTTTAGCAGTATTCAGAATAAACAGATTACTCTTGAGAGTTCCACAATCAAATTAGTGGCATAAGCATCATAAGCACTATCCAGTAAGCAGTAAAAGAAACAGTCTCAAGCTTAGAAACTAATCCCTAAAGCATGAAGCTTACTGGACCATTTAATAAGAAACGAGTATTAGAATTCTGCTTTTGAACTACCAAAACAGATAAACCTTTTCATAATGCCTTTACTCAAGACAGCAGACTCCAATACAAAGCAATTGAAAGGTCACAGCTGGGATGGGAACTCAATGTCAGTAAAATTGACTGGAAACAGTTTTGGTGAAGCTAGTATTTGGCCATCAGAGACACTTCAGCTGGCATCTTCACTGACTGATTACTCATATTAACACTCAGAAGATAAGATAAGAAACGATAAAAACTATGACCAAAATGTATACCTTGGAGGAGAGCTTCTTCGTTCCTTCAAACTTTTTTTTTCTGCATTAAAAGTATAAATAAAGCCACTTAGAATAATATCTAAACAGGAGACTGTTTTTCCATGTGATATACCAAACAATCAAGAATATTTTAAATAGATAACGCATGCCTCCATTTTGGAAACCAGGTTCTGCAAGTCATTGAAGAATTTATGTGTGATATAACAAGATATACACATCCAAACACCAAAGATTAAATCCAAATAAAAATAACAACAAAAAAAGAAACCAACAGGAAAAAGTTAAGTTAAGATCCATTTAGATGAATTGCTAAGCACATATACTGATGCATATCACGTTCATAATGCATATGGGAACCATGTTTACTGTTTTACATCACTTTATTAAAAATGAAGTGTGTAATGGATCATGTAAAGCCCCAATTTGTAAAGAGTTTCAAACAGTAGTCCACAAAATTCGGGCTTGCAATGCAACAAAGGCCATTGACTCGGGGGGGTGGGGTGGGCAAAGAGAGAGAGAGAGAGAGACTGACTAGAATGAGGGTGTTCGCTTTACATAAAGATAATCATTTCATATGTTAGGAACACCTCACACACTCCATGCTCAGTCTTTGTGATTGAGATGCATTTCTTGTGATTTATGACCATAATCTATTACAAAGAGGTGGCACAAATGCAATTTTTATGATTTAGGGTTTTTGAATGGTAACTAAGAGCATATTGAGTTCTGGGCACATTAGAAAGGGAGTTCCATGAGCATAAAAATGGGGATTTTGTGTTCACAGGCAAGCTGAGTTGCCAGCAGGGGTACAGTGAGCACAAGGAATAGCAAATATACATAGAAAATGGAGTTATCCAAATCATATAAAGGAAGGAGTTGACATTTACAGAAAGAAGAGTTGTTATCACAGATACAAGTCATAGAAAATTTGAGAAGATACAATCTTCCCACCATCAATAACATGGATGGCTAGAGTTTGCTCTGTTCCCTAAAGAAGAAATACACATGATGTGGAACTTTGGCATGCATGGCATGCTAAAAAAAACTCAGATCAATCAAATCAAGATAAGTTTTGTCTAGAAAACCTTAATTGGCATATAGAGGAAGAGGCACTACATGTACAGTGCAGACTTTATAATCCTAAATGCCATGACCTACAACATCTATGTCTCAGGCATTGCCTATAATTTAACCCCAACAATTCAAGGTAAAGGTAAAACAAATACCTGTAGACGATTTTTCCACAGTAGGGATGTCACCAAGCTCCTTCCGCTTTTTCAGAATTTGTAAGCGCATGCGCTCATCAAATTTGGCCTCATCTTCATCATCAGTGAGGTCATTAATATCAGAAAGAATAGTATCTGCTTCTTTCTCCCCAGCATCTCTTTTAGTTAGAGCCTCTCTAAAGAATCTCTGCATATCCTTCACTTCCGACAAGTTCTACACATAGAACATGTACTGATATACTTTTGAAACATTTGAACAATTACAGTCTGATAGAAACTGGACTATGCTCTGCATGGAAATCAGAAATACCCACTTTGCCTATTCAAGAGATAATCAACACCAAATGTACAAACATGCATCAATGTTAATGTGGTGATGAGCAGCCTCACAAATGGATGATAGCTCCCCTACCATTTATTGAACTGATTAAGATCATAGTGTGAGAAGGAATAAGGTATGTTTATGTTATGTTTGCATAGTTTTCCCTCAAGTTTGGACTCAAAGATGGGTCACTTGTCTTTACATTCTCGAATAAATGATACTTTATTTTTGCTACTTTCCTTGGTACTTTCCTTGGAAAGATTCTCAGCATATGATTAATCTTCAACAGCATCACAACAGACTCAAATGTCATAAAGTTGGAACAGGGAAATGATAAATGTATTATTCTGCATTAGCATGGCTTTAGGTACTGAGACTTGCCAATCAACAAACAAAAGAGAATGCAGGCAGCACTTAAAAGTCCAGAATCAAGGAAGGCTTTATGGAGAAGGCAGGAACAGGCTAAGTGCTTAAGTATAAGAAATTCTTGCTCCTTGGGAGACATATGGAGATTGACAATCTTCCAGTGTTTTCATACTTAACTACAATGGGGATTCCTATCTTTTCAATCCATAGCTCCTTATGCCCTGTTAGTCTAAATTATAATGGAAGAGCAGCAGTAGCAAAAAATAAAAACATAAAAATTCCTCAAATAGGCCAAAAATATGTCCGACCAACCATCAAAGGAAAGTTTTCAGGGAGCAGCTGTTCAGCTTTCTTTTTTTCCCCCAAATACTGACCATAGAAACAGACAGTCAATTAACCCTGTGACCTGTGAGTCTAGAACCCAAGATTCTACATTAAGAAACCTCTGAAAATGAACCAAAGATATTATCCAAATATCCTAACTTTCTCAGAAACTAACCCCGTAACTCAGTTTATTTCTGAAAACCTCTGTTCCAAATTTGACCTCCACCAGCAAGTGCATGCTGAAAAAAGCAGTTTGAATGTCCCTTGGACATTATTAGGACATTCTCTTGTTTGCTGAAGCTTTAATTCTCAGCCTTGAGTAACCTCTATCAAGGAGGACATGTGCAGTACATGCCTGAAGTGGAAAAGTCTTCGAAAAACAGAAGAAACTAACTTCTTCGACCCATCTGATCAAATCCTACTAACTTAGACTAACACTTTGCAACCTCCTTTACACAGCTTTTTAAACTCCTTGCATGAAAAACTAAATCAATTGACCTGATTGAGCAAAAAATGAAGTCCGACATCAAAGCTTAACCTTCAAGGAAATTATAAATCCATGTTACTTTTAGCTACTTCTAGCAAAACTAGGCATACTTAAAACTATAGCATTTGGATGAGTTCCATGCCAGCCCTGAGACAAGTCTAATCAAGTGGAACTCGAGATTTTTAAGCAGGCCAGATTCCTTAAAAAGTCTCCAAGTCTCATTCAAAGAGTAGAGTAGAGTAGAGTACAGGATTAGTAACAATGTGGCAGTGACATCCCAAAATATCAGAAATTTACATGAGCCCGCTAAATTGGTATAACATGATAAAATCACATTAGGTGTTTGTGTCGTCACCTGTTCCTTTTCTGATGGTTCTTTCAGGAGACGTGGATCATTTAGCACATCATGACTGCTTTTAATTTTCTCTTTCACAGTTGCTAGCTCTTTCTCTTCTTCTTCGGCTTCTTCTCCAAAAGAAAGCAAATTCAGCTTCCTAAAAGAGCACAAAAAGCAACCCTTCTTTCATGTGTTGTCTTACATATAAAACTACCTTCAAACAACCATTAAAGAGAATCATTAAAAAATAATCTGCATCTTATTGCGGTGCGAACAAGATGGACCCTACCTTACACCATATATCTCGAGCCATCTAATGGATCCTGACATATACTGCCAGTTGCTCAAACTTTGATTAGACCAAACAAAAATAACCATCCGATCTGTGGCAGAAAAAATAGATGTTTGTTCAAACAAGATTTTTCACACTAGCAACTGGAGGGTTAGAAAAATAGATTCATGATCCACCCACTGATTTGATAATCGAATCCATGTCCCGATCATCCATCTTTCAAATGTGAAGAGTTCGCACCACAATATGATGAGAAAAACTCCTATCAACTCTTGACAGATGACAAGGTCACCCAGTACAAAGGTAAAAGTAAAACTTACTTCACGCCTTTCTTCTTTTGATCTTTCCCCTCAACATCATCAGCCAAAGATGAAGACGATAACTTCCCAGATACCTTTCTTGTAACAATATCATCAAAAGGATTCCATAGTACCTGAAGGATAGATTTTAGTAGATCAATGGCACCAAAGAGAACAAAGCAACTGCATCAGATAAGATCCCTGAATCATTATAGCTAAGGGTCTGACATGAAACTAAAGCATGCCCATCAAATTCCTCAAAAACCTTAAAAAAATCTATAATTACCGAAACTAGTAATTGTTTTCAAGGAAAGGAAGGAGAAAACCTCCAGAGTAGGTTACATGTGATTACTGAAAACATATTTGGCTGTATACGGATAAAAAAAGAAACCAAAAATGCAGAATTATGCACTAAGCTAGAGTTAGATTTTAGTTATTCTATTTCTCTACATCAAAATGCAGAAGTTCCTTAAGTTGCTTTTTCCTCATTCTACATCTGATTTTGAATGTTAGTAGTAGTATTAGTAGTAATAGTTGTGGCAGTAGTAGTAGTAATTTAGTATTGGTATTAGTATTATCATGGAAGAAATGTTGTATATGTCGTAATAACAGTAGTGTAGCAAAAATACCTCAACTGAGAGAATTCTGGGAGGAGGGTCCAATGGCCTGTCATTCTTATCAGTCTCTACCTCACCTAAATGTAGAAGATTAAATACTGAATCCCCAGTAACCTGCATTTTGTATGAAAAAAAAATTACAGGAAATAAAATATAAATTACCCTCCAAACAGTAGCAGAATTCTTCTTTATTTTTTTAAATGAGCAGAGTTCTCTTATATTAAAAAATGAAACAGATTGTCAGTTAATTACCTTTCCAAATATGGTATTCTTCTTATCAAGCCAATCACAGCGGTCCAAAGTTATAAAGAACTGACTACCATTTGAATCAGGGGACCCAGCGTTAGCCGATGCTACCAAACCCCTATGCTTGAATCTTAGGCGGGAATGGAATTCATCAGGAAATACACCGCCATATATACTTTCACCACCTGCAATTACAAAATACAGGACAGTTTCAACTGTCAACATATGCTAATGGTGAAATACATTAGCCTGGAAAACCAATAAGTTCCAATGTCAGCTATCATACGACTGCTAATTAATCAGTAGTCAATGTGAGCCCCAACAAAAAGCATGTTTGAACATATAGCGGTGTTTAACAATCAGGAAAACAATACAACTTCTCAACATTCTCCACGCTAAAAATGGGAAACTTTGAAATTATCATGTTAACAGTTGAACACTGTAACACTTTTTATAAAATTTTCCTACTAAAAAATAATAATTAGTACCTTAAAATTTTTCTTTCAAGAAAAAGCTTCATCCACATTACCTATCTATAAAATCATCCACTAATGGCAGCTTAATCTCAAGCGAGTCTGTTTTTTTCAATGCTTTCTCTTTTTATGGTAAACCAAAGAGTAAACTCAAGTGTGTCCTTTTTTCTCGAGGAAAAAAATAAAAAAGCTTCAAAGATCAAGCACCGTCTATATTTTTCAATCTTGATAAAATAGGAAATAAAATTTGACAAATTTCAACTACCATGTAAATAAATTTGTTAGTCTAAATCTTCAAACTCCTAGGGAGAAGGAAGTTAAGGGTTTTTCGTCATCGGTACCACTTCCCGAGCCGGTGGGATCGCCTCCTTGGACAAGAAAAGATTTGATGACTCGATGAAAGACGGTATTGTCGTAGTAGCATTCGAGGCAGAGCTGCACAAAATTTCTGACAGTTTTGGGAGCTTCTTTCGGCCAGAGCTCAATGTCTAGGGGCCCATACGTGGTGTGCAGCACCACTTTTCCTCTCGTCGGAGGCTCCAACACGTAGACGGAAGACATCCCAGCTTTCGGTTATGCGGCAGAAAACCGATCAAGGTCCTCAGTTTTAAGAAATCTGTAACAGGGAAGACGAGCTTAAGAAATTGGGGCTCCTCTCTTCAGAGCCCTACTGCCTTCTCCGTTGGCAAAACCTCTTGGTGTACTTGAAAAGCAGATTGTAATTTTTGCTAGCTCATATATATATAGTACAAACTGTAGAAGGAATTTATTAATAAAATAATCTAGAGTAAGATAAATTTTCTTTATTAATTTAAAAATTATGAAAATTTAAACTAAAGTTATTTATTTAATTAAATACATAAAATAAATACTTAATCAAAGCCTTACTTTTATAATATTTAAATTCTCTCTCATGATTATTAATATAATATAATATTAAATATCATAAAATCATATAAATACAAAAACATAGAATTTTTTATAAAATTTTACCAAAAATAACCTATGCTGAAATTTTAATTTAATGATAATGTAACATTGACATATTATCTCTGTAAATTTTTAAACTTAATATAAAAATAAAAAAGCTACATGTTTGTAAAAGGGCACAATTCATATATAAATTTACCAAAATATTTTTATCGTCGATATTAATATATTAAATATTTATCTTGGGAACACAATATAAGGCTAATTTCAGTTATATGTGTTGATAAAATTTGTAAAAAGTTTTCTCATTATATTAGATTCATTGTTCAATATTCAACAAAAGTGGAAGTCGAAGTAAACACATCGACATAAAGTATTTGGCCATAAGAGAACGTATTAAAGAAAAGAAAGTGGTCATTGAGCACGTCAGCACTGACTTAATGATCACAGATCCTTTGACTAAGGGCATTCCACGGTTTAAATTCAAAGATCATGTTGTGAATATGTGACTTGGTTCCATTATGTAATTTTTTCATTGTATGAACAATGTTATTTCAGTGAAATTCTTAATTAATGTGATGTTTTTTTTTTCTAATATTTATGTGCTCTTTCATTTTGAGAAAATTTATCTGTGTTGGACCAAGAGTAAACATATGGTTTATTCTTAAAGTATAAGAAATAAATACATAGTAATACATGGAAGATAATATTCGTCATTAGATGACCTATCGCCATGATTCATGTATTTATTACTTAAATTCAGATTATCGATGGGTTTAAGATTATATTAGAAGTTTGGACCAAGTGGAGAATGTTAACCGTTTATTATGAGAAACGATTTTCTCATAATCGTGGTCTCAACTTCTGGCAGTTGCAACTCCTTCAGTAACACGAAACCATGAACAACCTTGATGGGAGGTTGGCTTTAGATTGTTGTTTTTGGGTCCCCTGTCTCGTCACTCAAGCCCTTTCAGTTTTAGCCATCGCCGAGAGTGTTCAAAGATCGGAAGCGCCGAACAGAGAATAGAGAGAAGGAATCTGAAACGTATGAAAGGAGGTATAATTTTGCTTCCGTTTAAAATTATATGATGAATTTCATATTGTTAGAAATTCATGTTTAGGCTTACAATTCACTCTTTCCATATGGATGACAAAGATTCGTTAAATCTCTTAATTTTAAAGTTCACATTTTTGGACTAACAAAGAGACATTTATGGTCGAATTCTTTTACTCTTGTTTTTCTCCATATTATTTATCTTAATTAATTGTCACATTAAAATCGAAACAATATTAGAAGTTTATTGAAACATACAATAATCATATCATATAAAAGTTTCTTCATATGCCATGGACGGATTTACAGATAAAAAACAAGCATCAGCAGCAGCCATCACCTCCCATGAATTCCTCGAGACACGTCTTTGCAGGAAAATGATTTGAGTACCGGTTCAACCGAGTCGGTTACAACAGAACAAGAGGAAATCAGGAACAACCACTCTTTTCTTACACTCCATTTTTGTTCAATTCAACTTCCACTGCAACAAACCCAGAAAGTTTCTAACATGGAGATCAGGAGCGAAGATGAAGAAAATCAGCCACGGAAGTGGAGCAATAACAATGTCATTGTCACCGTCTACGTCCAGCCGCCGACGTCATGCTGGAGGACGACGGTCACCGATCGGAACGGGACAGACCGGAAGAAGTTCGATTGGAAGCCGGAGAAATCAAGACCGGGGTGCAACAGGAAGGAGCAGCTGCTCGCCTACTCGCAGCAGTTGAGGTCGTCTGGCTTGAACGAGAACCAGAAGACCGGTGGGAGATGGAGACTTAAAAGCAAGAAGGTGAGCAGCCTTTTTAAGGTCCAATGGATGCGTTAAACAATAGATGCTTTTCATGGGTGTTGTCCAAATGAGATAACGGTGATGCAAACCGCAGGAAAAGAGGTACAGATCTTCTGGTCTGAAGCCGTGCGGTTGGTTCCAGCATCTTGTCTTTCCAGTGAGAAGAAGGTGGAGATACGAGAAGATCGAGTGCGAAGAGGAGAAGAAGAGTTCCAAATCCAACTGGAAGGCATGGCTCAATTAATTCTCCTTTTTTTTCTAACCTATCGACATTCACTTTTTACCAGCGTTGATCCGCCATTAAAATCCAACACTCCATTTCTTCCCAAATATCAGAAGCTCTAACTCGGGGAAAGTATTTGTGATTGTTTGCAGAGGAGACTGAAGAAGAAACTGAAACTGCTGTCTTGGACTTGGAGGTGCAACAGAGCCTAGCGCTCGGGAAAGCTCTGTTGGACTTTGCAATGGAAGAAAAAGGTAGAACAGCTGCAGTGACAGATTGTGGGATTTCTTAACGAAGCATACCAGATCCAGATATCCGCTACTGGGGAAGATTTTTTTTTTTTTTCTTTAATGGGATCAGGATTTTGATATAGAAGCAATACTGTTACCGAAAAAGATTTGAATTTCCATGTATTGAGTATCTGTTCATAGCTGATATGTTTAACCTGTAACCTGGTGCAAGCAAGTATCAAGAATATTTAACTGTCCAAATCCTAAATTTTGCCTATACAAGGTAGAAGAAAAAGGTGAAAAAAATAATTTTTTATCAACCAGTGACTGAAAGATTTGAGAAAACCCTTCTGCTAGGTGATCATCTTCTTTAAATGATGATGAATATTGATAAAAAAAAAAAAAAAAACCTTCCGAAGTGTAATCTACTGCTTTAATTCCATATAAAAAGTAAGAGAAAATGAGAAAGACAGAAGAGAGAGAGAAAGGTTCAAGAATGAGATGTTCGAGCTTGCAGGAAGTCCAGGGAGTCCAATTTATGAAACAGAAATACAAATCAAAGAGGCCAGTAATGACAATTGATGCTAGAGGGCTTGCAAAAAAGATAGCGTAGGAGGTTGATTTGCCATAATACATGAGGTCAAAACTGCATCCATGTCTCATTGAGAAATGCTGCTCCATGCTGCCATTTCTGATCTAGGCTATCTGGCATATTATCACAGTAGAAGTAAGTGCGATGGACAAGCTAACCACCTCAAGAGTTCAGAGGCATTTTGTTCTGTGGATCAGGTTTCTCCCATCTCCTGTTTTTTCTTTTTGAGAGAGAAGGTGTTTTAAGATGAAAAACATGGAAAGAGCAAAAGTATTTTGTACAAGGAAAAAGGAAAGTAAACGAGACCTAGAAAGCAGGGACTGCCTAACAAGTCATTGTTCTGAAACAATAGTTCCTATTTCCAAGCGAAAAAAGTTAAATATAAAAACATGTCCATCAACAAATTCTAAAAGGCTCCAGGTCCTCGGGTACCAGCAGCAAGCATGACCAAAACTGAGAAAATGGCTGCTGGCTGGGATTAGAACCCAACACCATAAATAGTAGAAACTACATCTCCGGACATACACACAACCCTCATGAACCCAGAGCATTCTTCTTTTCCTCCATAAGCTTCAGCTCTTCGAGCAAGCCTTCCAACTTCGCCAACTTATCCAATTGTTCCGGTTTTAAGTTGTCTTGCTCTGTTTTCTGTAATGCCTCTGTGAGTCGAATCTGCACCATAAACAGAAATCTGTTGAATGAAGATCAAGTTCACTTTGGTTCCTTTTTATATATATATATATCTATATACAACTGTAGTTTTCTATTGGCAACAAAATTTGAGAGTAGTGTTTCAGAAAGTTGAAGTCATTTATGAGGAACATCAATGTTACACAGAATTATTTACCAAGTTTAAAGGCTACCCCTGAAACTATTAAGGCTGAGCCAAAAATTACTGCAAAAGGATAAAATATACCTTCTTTTTTAGTGCCCGGATTTTCTTATCAAGATCTAAAGCAGGATCCCCAGAGTTTGGAATCTCAGTCGAGTGTGCTGATGAATCTATCGCAGTAGGTGTTTCGGAAACAGCTAAATTATTCATCTGATGCTCAATGGCTTCCGCAGCCTCCAATCTGGAACCCACACCTTCACCGAGATCAACTTCACCAGATGCCTCTTCATTCAGGTCCTTTCCCTTTTCAAGGGCAGCCTGTTCAGTAATTAACAATAACTTTTTTTAAATGAGGGAAAAATACAAGCCAGAGAGCCAAGAAAAGAAAGATACTACAGTGAATGGGCCACATGCAGTAGAATAATGTTTAACAGCTTTTTCCAATACAGTTTAAGATGTTCCGTACAGGAAAAATTACGTCAATATTTTTTTTTGTGTTGATTACAGAAACACAACACTCTTGCCTGGAGAGACTTAAACCCAAAACTGGAAATTCCCCCTCTCATTCCCCACAATGTGGCTGTTGAGGGAAAGGTCCTATCGCACAAAACAATGTCAATATTCATCACAAATTAAGATTATACTAACTCTGAGAAATGAAGAACATAAAATTAAACAGCAGAGATGAAAGTAACTGATGCTTAACAAAGAAAAGTCACCTGGTTCATGGTTCCACTTGGTATAGTTACTATCCAAGCTACATATGTCAACTCTCTCATCAAACTATACTTTTTCCATACAAGAGTACTGTGGATATCCTTTTTTTAGTAGCTAAGTTTTTATTCAAACAAAAGGAAAAAAAATAAAAATAACAGGCCAGTTCAACGGCAGTTAAGGAGGTCAGCAAGCCGAGTTAAATGGGGAAGCTCCCGCACTAAATGCAAACATGGGACCAAGATTAAAACACAGTCCAGGTTCAGAGGCCAGTTCATCAGCAGCTAAGGGTGACAGCAGGCTGGGTTAAATAGGAAAACAGCCCCACTAAATGCAAGGATTGGGCCAAACTTAAAACCCCATGCAGGATGGCACACATGAAAGCAGGTCTTGGACTCATGATTTCTCTGACCATGCTCTCCAAGGTTTTATTACTTAGATACCCCTCCAATATTTTTTTTGAAAAGGGCTTAAAGTTTTTCAATCATTCTGGGAATACTGAAGGAACAATTATATATACATAAAAAAACCTGTCCTTTCCCCCTTCAAAATCAGCAGATAAGGAAAGAAAAAAATGAAGGAGAAGACTCAAAGAAGAGCCAAGAAGAGATTTGCGCCATGAATCAGTGATCTCCTGGGGGTTTTCTAGTAAGACGTATTGGATCTGAGCCTCACTAGACCTGGACCTTTGTAAAAGAACTCAGGGACTTCGGGAAGAAAACTCTTTCGCTACTCATGGTAGCAATCCTCAATTTATTTCATGCATTTCAACCACACTCAGAATTTCATAAACTGGTTAGATAGCCAAGTAGATAGAGAGATAGATGGGTATGACATATATGCTTGGTTAATATAAATTTCTGTGGGAAAATTAGCCATAAATATGATAACAGATATGCATGTCCAATTGATAACTAGTTGATTAAGCATAAAATATGCCAGTTCCAATCCTTCTTACAAACGGATTTCACTTGTCATATGTATCCTGTTCCCAGTACATGATGTATCTCTTCTTTTTACCCGTAGTCTGAACCTTTCCAATTTTCTCTATTTAATATCCTTTTCTTTGACAGATTTGAGAATTGAGATTAAAACAGGATGAAAAAGAACAAAGGAGCTCTGAAGGGAAGGTACAATGAAACAAAGGTAAAAAGTGACTAAAATCATGAGTAGAAAAGAATAGTAAATAACACCAACACAGGAACAAGAGGGGCAGAGCCAACAAATAGCTGGAGCAGAAGATTCCCATTCATTGGAGGGAGCAAAGCCAAAAAGGTTGGCTTCATGAGGAATATGCACCCGTAATTGATGTCAAGAATCTCAAAAAATTAAAATAATAAAAGAAAAGGTCCAGCCACCATGGAGGCTGGGAATGATCAGAATATCTGTTCCACTACCTTTGGTAGCATCTACAATATCAGTGCTTTCATACAAGCACGGTTGGGAGAGTGATTGAATCTCGCAAAGGGTTTTCTTTTTTTCAACATATGGAAGTACGTTGTCTCGGACAATGAAAAGGATCTTAAAGTAGAAAGATTATCCATGTAAATAGTACTAGTTTCAATCGCTCCACAGATGAACACTAATGTGCTGTTCACTTCTACTGGAATTTTTTAATATTATTCTGTAATCTGACATTACATATGCACAGTTCACCTTTCTTAACCTACAGTAATATCAACACTGCTGAGAAATAACGTTACAAACCATTCTCTCCCCCAATGAGGGTAATAGTGTTTAAAAAACATAACGCTAATTTTTTTAATACTTAAAAAAAAAACTACGCATACCTCATTATAAGTTATTCTTGAAAATCACAAAAATAGCACACACAGCACATGAAGGCCTTCTCAGTGAAGATAACTTGGACCATATAGAATAAGCTTAGTTAAAGACCAATATTTTGCCAGCCCCTTAGGCTGAATAATGGGAGTACTAAAAATACTCAAACGACTACAAAAGCTCCACTAAAACAAACTAAATTAGATAGATATCCCAAAACCAAACACTACAGATCTCAAACCACGTTTTTGTTTGAATGATGAACAAATTTTGTTACAACAGCAAACAAAACAAAAGGAATACAATAACTAAGGGAGGGAAAAATCCTGCAAACCGTCAAGTCAACTATTATCCACGTCAGTGCCACAGGTTTCCACTTGTGCTGAAAAAATGAGCATTATCCTTCGAAGCGATAACTTACTAGAAATTCGATCAGTACCTGCTGCTTCTTTTCCTTCTTCCTTTCATTCCTCTTGGCTGCTTTAGTCTTGGGCTTGGCATCGAGAACCGGATCATAACCCGGGGGCACCTCCTGTACTGAGTTTTTCTTTAACTGCGAAACAAAAAACAAACAGTTTGATGAACAAAACGAAGCGATACTACCAAGAGTATCAACAACCCATGAAAAAAGACCAAGCTGAGGAAAACATAGCGACCGAGGAGTCAGTACCAGAGATCCTTTGGATTGATAGATAGCGACCTCGTCTTGAGGGACGTAGCCAGCTCGAATACGTATAGGTTTTCGAAGAGTACCGTCGGGCCTCCTCGTGGGAGCTAAAATCCTCTCCCCCTCCTTTAGGGTTCTGCCCATAAGGGCAACCTGCTGTTCCTCGGTTATACTGCCCATGGAATAAATCCTTCCTCTCAGAATGGCTGTACAAGGAGGATCATTGTTCGGGGCTTCCTCGGAGAGACGCAGGAAATTAGGGCATCCGTTTCATCTTCGATTTGAAGTTCGATAGTTCGAAGCAGAACAGACTTCCCCAGATTTAAAAAAAAAAAAAAAAAAAAAGGTGGGCTTTCGCTTTTTTCGAAGAAAATTGCGAACTTGGGCTATTTGTAGCCTAGCACGGAGACAGGAGAGAGTGGAGCTACGTACTTTCCCCTGCTTATACGTCATTGAAAACTAACCAGGATTTTGGAATCCGGTATTTTGGTAAATATCCTTTTTATTTTATATAAAATTACATAATTAAATATTTAATTAAAAAAAGTTAAAAGACAGCCAGTCCTCTGGACAAAGGGCCGATTATCCCTCTTAAAGAAGGATCGTTTGATTCCTTAATTGTTCTTGACTAATTTGTCATTAGTTTCCTAAATTATTATAGAATTTAATTCTAAAATTAATTTAAAAAATAATTTAATTTCTATCTTAATAAACCCGACCCATCCCCGATCCATACCTATCTCGTTTTATATCCCCAACCTGAAACCAAATGGATTTGTTCTTCGTCCTACCCACAACCCACTGGGTGAAACTTGAAATCGGAACCTAGGGTTTTTGGGTTGAGTTCCTTATGAAACCTGACCTAATACCCACCCTACAACTGAATATAAGAGTTATAAGAGGATACAAGAGAACAATTAAGGTGCTTTTGCACTATGCAACAAAAAACTTAACATGAGATTTGTACTCTCATTCATGGGTTCAAATCCTACAAAACTCTTCAACTAAGATATTATCTAGATATCAAATGGGACCATATCATTTCAGATATTTAGATGTTAAGATATCTATGACAAAGGCTATAGCTCGGTTAGGTAGAGTACCTCGTTAGACGTGTACCCATTTTTTTAGGGGATTTTCTCATGCAATCAACAAAATTGATCTTATTGAGAAATCAAAGATGTTTTGGAAGATGTTGATTTCTAGGGCCAACACATAGACACGAGAGATCTCAAGGGAAGGAGCGAAGGATAAACTCTAGCTCTTGGGAGAGAGGATAGAAGAAACCAAGGGAGAGAAAGAAGAGGAAAAGAGAAAGAGGTGTAATGACTACAATACCATTAGGGTTACATGCTTCGAAAGGAAAAAAATATTAAAAGGACGTACACTAGTTTGTATATTTATAATTCTATGTTATCTTTATGAAACGTTCTCTTATTTACTAGGTTACATATGTCGATATCTTTTAGTAAAAAAAATAATGGAGTTGACCCCGACTAGTAGTTGATCCCTTAGCATAGGAGTCAACACACACAAGCAGAAAATGAAGGAAAAAGAATAAAAGGTGTTGACCATGTTGAAGAAGCCAAATTATGGAATCTAAGACGAGTCTCATGTAAAATATATCTCATAAGCTTCATGGAGTTTAAGGTGAATCTCATACAAGAAAAGTTTCATAAGAGAAGCAAACTCAAAGGAAAAAAAAAAACTAGAATCAAAGATGATGTTTCCTAGTTGTATTTTGTGTCTTTTATGTTTAATTAGTAAGTTGTATTTTGGGTGTATTTGGGTAACTAGAAAAGTATAGTTAGTTTGTAATTATGAAACTTTTTTATTATTATTAAATAAGAGTATTGTAAGGGAGAAGAATCAACATGTGATTCTCCATCCCCAATTTCTCTTCCTTCAACATGCCATTGTCTTTCTCTTCTCCCTTTTTCTCTTTTTCTCTTCTTCCTCTATCACATGTCCTGTCAAACATGCCCACCTCACTAAATTTAACATAGTATTAGAGCAGGCAAACTTCTAAGATTGAGAAGAAAAGTAAATGGAGAAACAAAGAGGAAGAAGAAAAAAAGAAAAAGACAATTTTTTTTCTTTCCCAACAACCATTTTTGTCTTTGGAATTTTCTTATTGTAACACAATTTTCATGTTTCATATTATATATTTTTAGAAAGATATTTGAGTTTAGTTTCCAAATAAAAAAGAATTGTTTTAATCAGAGTTTTATACAAGCAAAAATTAACATTTGAAGCAATAAAGCTCAAACAACATGAAGAATTCATGCCGTAGCAGAAAGCTTTATTTTTTGAAACATTTTGCACCTTGAAGAATGAGAATTTATATAGAGAATTATATCTAAAAAATATCTATAAGTCTATTTTTCTAACCTATTGAATTGTTGATCAAATTTGATGTTTCTAGAGAGAAATATCAATATTAGAAGAACTAAAGATCACACTAGTAGCTTGTTTGTGTGCGGGAATCTGAATTTTTAGACAATTCTTTCCTTCACTGTTTTGAGTAGCTACTTTTATTTTTTTCAAGTCTCCTATTTTATTCAAACTCTAGTAAAAGTTTTTACAAACATGAATCCTTTTTGCTACTTTTCTAAGTTGTTTTATCCCTTTTTGAATCAAGATTGGTAACTTTCATTAATTTATTAATTTGATGAAGGCCTCCTTATTATTTGGAAGTATGAGTTTTGCATTGTGCACTTCTTTTCATTTGAAGTGTGAGTATTGTTATTTCTTTTTTACTGACATCCTTGAGTTCATGTAAGACCTCTAGTATTTATTTAATTTTTAATTATTTTTTATCACTACAAAACAATACCTATTTACCCACTACTTGCAAAGAACAAGAGTGCGTCCAACATCCAGTGTGAGTTAAGTTTTTTTTCACCTAAATGATTATTTTTTTCTTATCTACCCTTAAATTGTGATTATTTCTTATCTCTTTTTTTCGTGCCCTAAAACTTGAAAGTTCTTTGAAAGTGATCAGATTATTTTTTAAACATTGACCCTTTTTTACTAGTGTATGGAGTTTGCTATTCGACTAGGAATAATTTTTGTCCTTCATATTTATTTTGTCCAATTCAAGTCTTTTTTGCGATTTTTATCCCTAGCTCCAGGGGGAGAAATAAAAAGAAGAAATACAAGAAAGAAAGGTCTTATGGAAAGGAGATCTCACAATTAAAGCAAAGTCAAAGAAGAAGAGGAGTTTTGATGATAACAAAACTTAGCCAAATTGAGAAGATGCAAAATGCTCCTCAGGACTAACATTTGCTTGGACTAGTTCAGAATTTTAGAAAACTCTCCCCAAAACCAACTGATGTCCATTTCTAAACATCACAATTTGTTCCTCAAAAAGGAAAATTTGTTTGCAGGTTATTGCTAGACACAATTCTAACCATCTCTAAACCTATGCACAAATATGAATAGATGTACATGTCAAACACACCCAACAATAGAGCTATGCTAAATGCAACCTTAAGTCATTAATGGCTTAATGTGACTCACCTTCATTTGTTGTTCGAAAACATGAACTACCAGAAAATGATTATGCAATTTAAGCTATTTTTTTTGTTAATTTTAGTCTGGTCCAACTTTGGCAATCTATGATAGAAACTAAGGGATGCATGTGTCACTTTGAAACCTTTCCAAAAGACCCAAAAGATGAAGATGATTTGAAGGAAGAAATTACTAACCTATAGTCTCAATATAGAAGCCAAAATGTGGGACAATATGTAGAGTGGAATAGTTCATTTAACATGACTAATTGTTTCTAGATTAAAAAAATTATACTTTGTATTTGACGTCTTAATTTAATAAAAAATTATCGAATAAACATAGTAATATATCAGAGTGATTAATAATTTCCATATATTTCCTTGGAAAATGCACTAATAACTATAAGAAAATTTTAAAAATTTTCATGTAATTTTTTATGAAGGCTCTAATAGGTATTTTATAGTAAAGGTTTCTTGGAATTGTAAATCTAAGGAAAATCATTTTTAAATTTTCCTCAAATATAAATTTCCAACGAGGAACACTTAGGTAAAATATTTGAGGCATTTTATTGTAAGAATCTCAAATAGATTTAGAATTAAAAAGAAATTATATTTAAGGGAATTTTACTGTGCAACCAATATTTTGAATTAATTACACAAATAACAACTTTTGAACTTAATATCACAAATACCTATCTTTGACCGGTCAATTGCACATTTGTATAGTCAAAACTGACATGTAAGCTTTGACCGCTTACATGGTGACACAACATCATGCCACATTAGCACTCGAAGAGGCTGGGCACCACATCATCGTCCGCATAGGATGACATGTCAGCATGCCTTGTAAGCATCCACATCAGCCAAGCCTCTGCCATCTATTTATTGTAATAAAATATAAACTTTATATATTAGCGAATAAAAAAATATAATTATATATATAAAAGTGTCGTTTAAATTTTAAAAATATTAAATTTTTTTTTAAGTTTTTAAAAATCTTATTGGTCAGTACGTGTTTTATTACCTTTTATTTATTTTAAAATATGAATTATATATATTAACTAATGAAATCGACAATTAAAGGTATTAAATAGATTAGAATATAATTTCTAATTGGTTAATACATAAAATTTTTTATTTATTAAAAATAGAAGGAAATAAAACACGTACAGACAAATAAGATTTTTTAAAACTTAAATAATTTTTTAAAACATTTTAAAAATTTTATTTTATTTATATATAATCGTATGATTATTTTATTAGTTAATATATAAAATTTTATATTTTAATAGAGTGAAATGGAAGGTAATAAAACATGTATCAATAAATTAAATTTTTTTTTAAAAAATAATTTTTTAAATATTGTAAATATGAAAATATATTAAATCGATAATGAAAGGTATTAAATAGATTGGAATATAATTTTTATTTAGTTATGATATAAAATATAATTTATTTAAATAAATAAAAGGTAATAAAACACGTTACACAAGTAAGATTTTTAAAAACTTAAATAATATTTTTCTAATATTTTTAAAATTTAACTACGTTTTTTCAATATATAATAAAATTTTATTTATTAGTTAATATATAAATTTATATTTTATTACAATAAATAGGCGGTGGCGGATTGGATGATGTGGATTCTTACAACGCATTTGATAACGTGGTGTATTGACGTATCATCCCTATGTGGTTGATGGCGTGACATTCAGATGATATGATAGATGACAAGGCATTGGACTTTGTGTGGTAATGTGGCATAACGACATAACACCGTGTGAGTAGTTCCGCATGAGTAGTTGACGGGTCAAAGTTGGATATTTGTGATATTAAGTTCAAAATTTGGTTATTTGTTTTAAAAAAATGGGTAGTATAATAAAATTCCCTATATTTAATCACTTAGAACAAAGCTAAACCCAATTTTAACATTTCCAATTGGGGTGTAATTCCAAGCAATGGGGTCCATTCCTGATCATCTTGTTACATTATTAATAATCAAAATCCACTTGGGAAGTTTGCATCTTAGTTGATATGTCTGTGATTTTATACATATATAAACTAGAAAATGGAGAAGAAAACAAAAAGAAAAAAAAAATCCCCATTTTGAACTAGGTATCCGCAGCAAACCCCCTTACAAAATACATCAATAATACAAAGAGCATCATCGTCGTCTCTCTTGATGCATCAATCTGGTTCATCAAGGAACCATTCTTCGTGGCACTAACCTTCCCCCGCTACTGTACCCATTTGGAATTCTTGCTCCACCATCATCTGTTGAAGAAGACCGGTATTGCGAATTTCCCTGGAGAGGACTACTGATTCCTTGCTGCAAACCATGAAATTTAACAGAGGCAGTAGTGGTCGGAAAATTGAACCAGTATTTTAAGTGCTAGAAAGAATTGTCCTAAAGAAGAAAAGAAAACTTACCCTAGAACGAGGATTGGAGGGGGGTGTACCAGACCGCGCGCCTGTAACATAGCCACTCCCACCAGCGCTGAAGGTGCCGCCGTTGAGACTCAGGTTTATGTCTTCATAACCGTTCCCCAGTTTTCTTAACCTGTTCAGCTCCGGCAAAACGACAGTCACGAGGTCCGGCCGGTCTTTTCTTCTCAGCTCCGCGCACTTGAGAGCCAGCTTTGCGTACCCTAATGCCTCCTCGACCGGCCAGTCCGGCACCGTGTGGTCCAACATCTCGGCGAAGGTTCCCTTATCGATGGCACGCTCGACATGATGCGTTAGACCCATGGGCGGCTTCGCGGTGATGATCTGCAGCAGCATGATGCCCAATGAGTAGATGTCGGATTTTATCCCCAGCATTCCCGTCTGCTGGTACTCGGGATCTATGTAGCAAAACGTCCCCGCTGTGGATGTCATCCGGTATTGGGTGACGGAGTCGGCGACCGACGGCGGGACCAGTCTGGCTAGGCCGACGTCGCTGATCTTGCTTACGTAGTTGCGGTCGAGGAGGATGTTGGCGGGCTTGAGGTCTCGGTGGACCAGTGGCTCCGGCTTGGCCTGGTGAAGGAACAGTAATCCGGTGGCGATCTCCGCCGCAATCTTGAACCGGATTCTCCATGGGATCGGAGGGCTGTTTCCCCGGCGGAACAACCGGTCGTCCAAGCTTCCGTAGTCCATATATTCGTAAACAAGGCATCCATATTCTGGGCAAGCACCCAGCAGTAAGACCATGTTTGGATGCCTGATGCAGCTCAGAATCTCAACCTACGTAAATGAATCCACCACAAATTAAAATCGCTTTCGTAAATTCTCAATGTTTGTTTCTGAATTCTACTTCTATTGTTCTGTCACTGTAAAATACGTTACCTCTTGCTGGAATTGCTTCCTGCCCTGAGCTGCGTCGGGTCTCAACACTTTAATGGCGACTGGCGTGTGATCAAGAGTTGCTCCATAAACTGGGCCATAGCCTCCTTCGCCGATTTTTAGCGACTCAGCGAAGAAATTCGTCGCGACTTCGATCTCTTCAATGGTGTACTTTCTATATCGAACATCATTGTTGTTCAAAGCATCTAAGGCTTTCTTCTTCTCCTCCGCTGCAAGCTTTGCCTTCATCTCAGCATTTTTCCTCCTCTGCGCCTCCATTTCTGCCAGTCTCTGTGCTGCCTCGGCAGCTTCAATGGCTGCTCTGCATTTGACCTTCTCCACCTCGGCTATAGCCAAGGCGGCCTCCTCTGCCATCCGAGCTTCTTCGAACTTCCGGGCTTCTTCCATCTTCCATTGGTGATACTGGTTTGCCTAGAAAGGGATTTAAGTGGAACTTTCTTTCAGTGAATATCTCTCTTTGTTTCTTCTTTTTAACAAAGAAATTGCAACGTGACGAAAAGCATAACTGAAGGCCGAGATTGTTGAGATTTCAGGTGATTTAATGAGATGATTCCATTCACCTTCTGTTTGGCGGAGACAGCTTCTTGCATAGCGGTGCTGTACAGATCCATGGTGTTCTTCAGCTCCCTCTTTAGCCTTTTCATTTCAGCCTCCACATCTTTCTGAATCAGATAAGATCACAGGCATTGCAGGCAGTTCATTGTTTTTGTACAAGACGACAAAGATAGAGAAAGGGAAAGAGAGATGTTACCATGGACTGAATAGAGAAAGAGGATCGAGGGCTATCGCTGGAAGTGATGGAGAAATCCAGCCCTTCGGCGGAGAAGTCGGCAGACTGGAAGCCGGAGTATGAAGGGAAATCGAGGCTGTCCGAGATGGAGTCTCGGCCGTAGGGAGTTCTGGCGGAGCGAAGGAATGCATCCATGTCCACGCCCCCACCCCCGCCCCCGCCCCCACCTGGCGGAGCATTCCTCAGCGATGGTTGCGGCCTTGAGGGAGTCTTCGTGAAGTCACTTAACCTATCCGGGTTTCTCCTATCTAAATACACAGGGGCCGGGCCCCTCCAACTCGCCACCGCCGACGACGCTGCTGCCGCTGCCGCTGCCGCCGGCGCGGCCATCCCTCTCGCAAAGGGAGTCCTGTCTTGTTGCAACAGAGATCCAATTAACGGAATTACGAATGAATTTTATCGGATCTTCTCCAGTAGCTGAACTTACTTCACTACATCATCCGCCTCGAACTGAGAGGGAGCAACAGGTGGTGGCGGTGCTGGAGTCGGTGCTGGCCGTGGGGCTGGCGCAGGGACAGGCCGACTCGCTGACCGGACTGTCATCACCTTCCCTTTTGCAATCACGTAGACAGTGCAGAAGTCCGGTGCAGTTCTGCCCAATGTACTTGGTACGTCAAGATTCTTGAATTTCCTGCGTTTACAGGGGAAAGAAGAAGGAAAATAAAGTGTCTGAGATGAAGGAGAAAGAAAACTGAAAACCATAGAAGCATCGTTGATTGAAGACGAGCATTCATAAGAGCAACCTAATGAATGCATTTCTGCCAGAGGCACCCACGACGACGTTGTGGAGGCAGCTAGAGTTTATATAATCGACGATGGCCTTGGAGACGTCCGTGTCTTCCAGAACAACCTCTGTTACTGTAACCTGAAAGCATTACCAGAAAATCCTCTTGAGTTCTCAGTTTTTAAGGATTTTTACAGCTACCAAATCCATGCCACATTACTGTCTGGTAAAGATCATATTGCGGAGAGGCATTTGTGGATTAAAAATATTTATGAGTAGCTTGCCTCAGACAATTCTCCAGTGCCACCCCTGCTCCAAAGTATGTGTAAAATAAGGTATCAAGAGTCTCATTCGTGGCTTAGAAGCCGTATACTCTTACCCCTTTACGAGCGCAAAACCCACGGAAGGGAAGGTAGAGCTGCTGCATCTCGGCTTCGATTTGCTCGCTGTTCGCATCGGCATTTGTTTCCGTCATGGAGAAACTGGCTGCAGGTGGACAGCCGCCGAAGAAGAAGGACAGAAGGAGACGGTTAAGAATGGAGAAGGTGAAGAAACGACTACGATAATGGATCAAATGATAACAAAAACGAAAAAGAAGGAGAGAGGTACCTACGGGCAATGGCATTTTTGTTTCGGACATGGATGAGGATGATGTTGGGATTGTTAAGGAGGAGATGATCGACGGCCCACTTGACGGCGTGTTGGCTGTTCTTATTCCTGTCAATCGCAACCGCCGTCGTGCGGATCACCGGAAGCCGTTCCTCTGCCGACTGGTTATAAGAACCCATTCCAACTTCCTCTTCTCACAGCCGATTCAATCCTGCGTCTTTTGGGTCAAATTTGATTTTGCTTTCCTTCGCCGCTCCCTCTGGAAACTGGTAAAAAAAGGATGAAATGAATAAACACAGGAGGGACGTCGGAGAAGAGAGTTTCTGCATCCGCGAAGCTCCTTTTCCTCTCTCTCTCTCTCTCTTGCTGGACGAGCTGATAAGCTGCCTTTGTAAACCAGAACAGCGACTCCTTACGTGAATCGGGTCTTCGTCTCCGGTGGAAACATCGAGACAACGATCCGCGATTTCGTTCTTGTTTGGAAGGTCAAATCCGTTTCTCAGCTCTTATTCTCTCTCCAGATCTCCCCTTCCTGCTCCGATCATGGCTCCCCTTCTGCAACGTGTCGTGTATTCCCCTCGGCTTTTGACTTAATCAAACCGTTTAGGGAAGCTCATGAAAGTCTCACCCCAATCTTTTGTGAACATCAACTCCATTATTTTTTCAGCATTTTTACTTAAAATAATTTGGTTAAATTAATTAATTCATTTAACCAAATTGTTTATAAATCTGTGCTTCTTATTTTGTTTTTCTCATCATTTCTTATTGGAACCTCACCTAATATTTGGAGAATGCTGGTTGTAGGTTCCATTCTTGAAATGGTGTGATTCGAATAATCCCATATGGTATTAGAACAGGTATTCATATGTGGACCTCTATCCAAATTATCCACATATAAGAGTTCAAAAGGTTTACACGAGAGGGAGAGTGTTAAAAAATAGTCCCATATGGATTAGTGAGAAAAAATATGTTGAATTTATTAATTGGAAAAAAGATTTTCTAAGACAGACAATAAATCTCTTTGTTTTGACATGTTCAAGCATGATCCCTCAATCATGTAGCTCATGTAATTATATTATATTGGGTTGAGGTAATCCTTATTATTCTATATTTTTAATTAAAAAAATTATTCATATTGCACGAAATTATACCCTAGAGATGAAAAATAAGTATATTAGTTTAAATATGTATAAAAATAACTTCGTATATATTTAATTGAAAATACCCTTATTTTTTTCTATATATTGTGGAAAATATTTTAAACGACTTAGATATTTAGATCCCGACAAAAGAGAAGAGATAAGTTCGTCTGGAAAAAGGCTGTTACTCAATCATTACTCCATGTGATCACCGCGGGCCACGTGGCAACGCGGATTCCGGCACAGACCGACACGAAACTAAGGACGCCCGCCTTATGCGATTCTTACGTCATTTTCTCCTCTTCCAAACGCCGGCTCCCTTATTCCCTCGACAGCGACCTTTACAACCTTCGGATCTCCGAAGTGCCACGTCAGCTACCACCTGCATTGAGGCGGTGGGGGCACCTCTCGTACGTCACAAAGAATAACGAAGATGCCACTGCCGCCGCTTTGTTCGGAACCACGTGTCTTCAGAGGTCAACATTGACTGCACCTCGGCAATCATTTGTCTATAATTTCAAGGTTAATCCGTGATTATCTATTTATTTTTAAAACAAAAGATAGTGTTCATCGACCGTATCCACGTGGGTGGACGGGTCGGGTCTGAATCCAACCCCGAACCCCGCTCCTAAAACTTGAACCCAAAAAAATCTAAAACTAATCTGAAATATCAAACTTAACTTTAAGCTAGGGACGTTCTAGAATGCATCCGATCTGGGGGCGGAAAGGGGGATGGGGCCCGCTTATATTAACCAATAAAAAATGACACGTGCAACTAAACTAATAAAGAAGAGGAGGGTCGTGTAGCACACAACGGTAAGACACTTCCCCGCTGCTTCTTCTGATTTTGACCAAAAATTCAACCCTCGTTCTGGGTCGACTTAGAAGAAAGGAGTAGGGGTGAAGAAAGGCAAAGCGTGTCTGCAGGAGAAGGAAATGCCTCTACCGAGTAACCGCGTCGCGCTCGTTTTCCTTGAAGCTGCCTCGCCCGAGGGGCCGTGTTCACACAACCGCGGCGACGGGAGATATATAAGGGAGTGCCAACTGCCCACCATTTTTCAGCTCGTAAACTCGTCCGGTTCGACGACGTTCAACATTCAACATTCGCTCTCTGTTTCATCTCTTCCCTACTTTCGTTGTCAAACAAAGGTAGATTTTAACGGAGTTGGTTCGATTTGATTAATCGATTCAGTTCGTATTGGAAATCAGTCTGTGTGTTGGGTATATATGAAAATCAATCCGACGGAGGGAAACAATCTGTCACTCCCCTCCCAAGACGACTTCTCCTCCTTCTTCTCTTCCCTCGACGATTCTCTCTTGTTTGACTCCTTCATTCCGGCGATGCCACCCAGGAAGAAGCGGAAAGCCGAGGAGAAGTCGCCAGAGAGCAAGGTGAAAACTATTACCCATTTGGTGTCTTCGCTGCTGATGATGGACGAGGAGGAGAGGTCGCAGCAGTGTGAGTTGGAGAAGGCGGAGGAGTTACAGAAGAGTGTTTTGGATTCGACCCATAATTTGAAAACCGAGGCCATGTTACAGTATGATTCTCAATGCCAGGACCATTATTCGGAGACGCTGACGGAGACGAACCGGCTCAGGGCAAAACGGGGGAGGATGGCGGCGGTGGCGGCTACGACGGCTGCTGCAGCGGCGAAAGGGGGAGATGCGGCGTTGCAGCAGCAGCAGCAGAGGCGGCTGTGGGTTAAGAACCGGTCCCGGGCTTGGTGGGACGGCTGCAACCAGCCGGACTTCCCGGATTCGGAGTTCCGGCGTGCGTTCCGTATGGGGCGGGCGACGTTCGACATGATTTGCGACGAATTGACAGAAATTGTGGCAAAAGAGGATACCATGCTCCGGGCGGCGATTCCCGTCAGACAGCGGGTGGCGGTCTGTATTTGGCGGCTGGCCACCGGGGAGCCGCTCCGATTGGTTTCGAAGCGGTTCGGTCTGGGGATTTCCACCTGTCATAAGCTCGTTTTGGAGGTTTGTGCCGCCATTAAAACGCGTTTGATGCCCAAATTCCTTCAGTGGCCGGACAATGAGGGCATTGCCCAAATCAAGCAAGCATTCGAATCTCTTTCCGGTATACAGAATGTTGTAGGGTCGATGTACACAACACATGTCCCCATTATAGCCCCGAAGATAAGTGTAGCAGCTTATTTCAACAAGCGACACACAGATCGGAACCAGAAGACTTCTTATTCGATTACAGTACAGGGGATGGTGAATCCACAAGGGGTGTTCACGGACGTCTGTATCGGCTGGCCAGGATCGATGCCGGACGATCAGATATTGGAGAAGTCAGCACTGTACCAGCGGGCGGAGGGTGGCTTGCTGAATGGTATGTGGATTGTGGGGAGCTCCGGCTATCCGCTAATGGATTGGGTCTTGGTACCGTACACCCACCAGCATTTGACATGGACCCAGCACGCATTTAATGAGAAAATTGGGGAAATTCAGAAAGTTGCCAAGGGCGCGTTTGCCAGACTCAAGGGAAGGTGGTCATGCCTGCAGAAGCGGACGGAGGTGAAATTGCAGGACCTCCCGGTGGTCCTTGGGGCGTGCTGTGTGCTACACAATATCTGCGAGATTCGTGGCGAGGAGATGGACCCCGAGCTGAATTACGAGCTTGTCGACGATGAGATGGTTCCGGAGAGTGGACTCAGGTCGATGAGTTCGATGCAGGCGAGGGACAATATTGCTCACAATCTCTTGCACCATGGACTTGCGGGTACAACTTTCGTTTAACGTTTAAACGGTTATTGGTTTATTCTTTTTCTGCTTCTCCAATCCTGCTTCTTGGTTTTTTCTGTATAGTGGGAGAATTGTATGTGTGTTACACAATGACCTAATAACAATCAACAATTCAATTTTGGTGCTTCAATTCTGATGTTCTGAATACTACAATGTGATGTCTAATAATGACTCAATATAGAAATTCTTCCGCTGTCTGCTTTTCAACTGGCAGCTCTGCGACATGAGATTGTAAGTGTAGTGGTGGCAAAGGAGCTAGATTAACCTTAAAACATTTTGAATATTTAACTCTAAGATAAAGGCTGTTACTGGCTGTGAGTATTCAGATTAAGAAGCGGATTTGGGTACTGAGCAGTTACCTTCAACGAAATGATATGGGAGACGGATTTCTACCATTGAATGGTGAATGATGTCTGTTCAGTATGAAATCATTGATAAAGTAACTAATCACTGTCTTTATCATTATCATCAAACCTTGACTACATGAAAAGTATTCTCACTTGGTCTATAACGACAAAGGGAGAATGGAGTAAATGCTCCTTGAGTTAATTATGCATTCTACAAATTGTTAAATGATAGTAAAGTCTGAAATGAATTCAACTTTGTGCGTGCCTACTACACACTGTTCGGGACTGGGTCTCTCCTCTATGAGAACAACCATTTTGCTCATGTCTGAGGCTTTTTGTTTGAATGTTTGCGGAACTCTTTGACTGTAATCAACATCAAAGTATCTTCGTAAGAGAGCATGTTACTGAGGCAGACAACCCAAGTACCTGTGGCGGGAATCAAAACAGACTTTATAGCTCATCTTCCAGTAGGGACTGAATCTTTTATAAAAATAAAATAAAAAATCAAAGCTACTCACAGAAAGCATCTCTCCTATTAATGTCACTTTAAAAGAAAGGCATTCAAACAAAACTGTTTTCTTTAAAATGCCAATTTTCTTCAGTTTCTTAAACTTGTCTTAGCATCCTCAAGAAGGTGCTTGGGGGTTCCAATTCCTTGGAATAGGAAGCGCTTGTTCTCGAGTCATCGAGTTCTATATGATATCTCTTACTCTTGTTTTCCATCCATTAGTTATTCTCATTCATCAAATTTGAGGTACTTTCCACTCTCATGTTGTTAAGATAATTTGCAAACTGCTGTAATTGGAGGGCTTGTTCCCAAGCAATAAAGCCAACCAATGTTTAAAAAAAAAACAAAAAAACAAAAAAACAAAAACAAAAGCAAAATAGAGACTGTTCTGGTTAGTACACTAGCAGCTCAGGAAATTGATGGGTGATTGTATATGATCTCTACCTGTGTAAATATCACAGAAAAAGGAAATAAGAAGTTATGGAGAAGGTTGAGGGCTCCTCCTCAGCTCTCATGTATCTTAAAAAGGTCCCATGGATTGTGAATCATATCATTGCATTTATGAATCACTTAAAACCAGAAACTCTATGGCTGTGTATGTAATGTCATAGTTATTGTAATTTTTTAATTTTATGGTCCAGATAGTCATTGTAATTGTACTTAGGCATATTAGCCATTTAAAACTTTTTTTTGTTGTTATTGTTGTTTGTGTGAGAGAAAATGGGACTTCTGGGCCAGGATTCCTGGAATGTTACTCAATCCATCCAATTGTTTATATTGAGTATTTAGTTGGAAGATCATTATATGGAATTAGTTAGGTTCCAAAGTGTCATATTTGGTGATTGAGAAGTGACTGTGGTGCAAATTAAAGATAGTTTTGAAAGAGCAGCTAACTGTCCTAATCTAATCTACAGTCTTGCATTCATTTTATTCAAGGAGCCTTTTCACAATTTATAAAACAGGTATTAATAAGTTCATGGAGGAGTTTGAGAGTTTGAACTTTCTGTATTTGTAGTCATTATAATCACTTCTAACTCTGATGGACAGTCAAAGAATTGGGTTTTCGTGGAATTCTGCACAAGGAGATCTGTACTTATAAAGGGGAGGCCTATTGAATTTGACCACATGCATTAGTAACAATGAGATTTTATGTTGTATTTTATATTTTTTAGGACTCCTTGTCAACCTCCCACTGACATCTCTACTCTTTTTGCCTGCTTTTAACATGATGTCATGTGCTGAAGAACATTAATTTGGAAACTACATTGGTACTTGTCCTTCCACTCTCTGAGAAATGTAAATTGATTTTTATGTATAACACAAAAAGGTTGGCAGTTTCCCCATTTAAGTCAATTTTAATCCTTTTATAGTTTATTTATGTTTGGAAGCTCATGTGATCACAACAGCTACCTTGTGGGATGGATTAAAAACTCATGCTAGACCAAATTCATTAGTTGGAGTTATTATCTGATCAGGCAAGGATAGACCTTTACAATATCTAGAAAGACAAAAGTTATTATCTGGCTTCCTCTTATGCTTCTCTTCCCAAGGGGAACAACACCCTTCCCAACTCCCGGCGATGGCTTGGTGATTTTTCTGCCCCTCCCAAAAGATTAAGGCCTTCATGTGGCGTGTTCTCAACTTAAGGATGCTTTCTTGCACCAGCTATATCAGGGAGGATTCTGTCCACCTGTTGTCAATGCCGCCTTTGTGATAATGCCATGAAAAGTATAGATCAATTATCTTCTCGTTGCCCTTTTGCAGCTGAAGCTTGGAGGTCTTTCTATTAATAGGTTTGGCCTCTCATTATGCTTTCCTGCTACCCTTGCTGAGTTGCAGCTGAAGTTTTTTTAATGCCCATTCCCGGATATGGTAAAATTCTTAAGACTGGCTATCACATGGAGCTTATGGGTGGAGCACAATGAGAAGTTTTTCTTGTCTCACAGGTCCTCTCCTGTTGCTGCCACTGAAAAGATCAGGCATGTGGTTCCCTGTTGGGCTCAGCTTACTTTAAAGGCTATACAGGGGATTCCGTTAGATTAAATTGGAGGAATCTTGCTACTTGCTGTCCTAGGCCCATTCCTAGTGTTGTGAGAATTTCTCATCGCTGTTGATCAGTGAGGGGGATTCAATGGTTGACTCTTGGGGCAAGGACTCGGCTGATCCTTCTTTGTTACCCATTGCTGATATGGTTGTGGATATTCAAGTCATTGGGCTCACAGTCCTCACTTGGCAAACTCCATTTCGGTCTCTTGCAAAGGAAGTGACTTCTGATCAACATCTTGTTGTGAAAATGGCCCCTATTTGTAGCATTTTTTTTTTATTCTTTTAGCTTTTGCATCGTTTCTTTGGGCGTTCTGTCCCTTCTTTGTCTTCTCTTTTCTTTTGCTTAATAAATTTTGCATCATTCAACAAAAGTTTTATTTATACATCTCAAACAGTCTAACAGTTATCTTATTCAGCAAGATGATACTGAATTATTGATGTTGGTTCTATTCAAGTACTGTTTCAAAAATGTGTTTCTGTTCAGCTGATCAGTAATATGATTTTGTGCCTTAGTTTGCTCTTTAATAACCCTGCAACGGTAAGTTTATTATAAAATAATAGAATCGTTATTTACCATTTTAAATTAATTAAACAAGAGTCAATATCCAATGAATGTCCAATTATGTTTTATAGTTTAACTATAAGATTTATCCTTAAAATATGAATTTGACCCTCTCCTTTTCCTTCTGTTTCTTAGGGCTTTGTACCATTCCATTTTGACCATCTCAATGTTGGCAACTCAGACTTACTTTGATCTGCAGATTTTGTTTGACAATTTCAGTATATAGAATCTTCAGCTGAGACCTTTATCTGCAGGAAATGTTTTGGTATTGGTACCTTTTTTGACTTATTAGGATGCTCATGAGACAAATAGAGTGCTATACTGTTAGTATTATAATCGCAGTTTGAATCTCGTCTTAGTAAACTAAATGATTGCTTTCGTCTTCAGCACCAGCAGTCATTTGCCAAGGTCATGGCATATGAACTGCTCCCACAAAAATTTGTTTGAGGCAGTCCCTGTTGAATTCATTATGAAGCAGAATTTTTCAGCTTATATTAAGGTGACGGAAAGTACTTGACTACATGAGTCTGAAATCATGATTCTAAATATCTCCTAGGTCTGACATCCATTGGATCCAGTACTTCCCAGCCAAATTTGGTTTTGCATGGTCTGTTACTGCTATTGGCATGACATTTAAAACAAAATTGAACTGTTGTCTAGGTCTTAGGTGGTACTTCTGCAGCTTCAAGAAAGATGGAATGGGAAAAAATGTGTAAGAAGGCTCAGGTGGAAGGAGCAATTCTAGGTATTGCAGTTAGCATTGGGTGTTTTGACAGGAAAGATGAACTCACCATGAGTCAATGGAGAGAAATCATCTCACCACTAAGTCAAAGAAGTGACCGTGAAAATTCCTCCTGTCTGTGTTATAAACTGTTCTAAATTTACCATAAAACTTTGTACAGTCAGAAATTATCAGGTCCTACTGGAATGTCTGCTTGAGTCCCTTACCTTTTCTTTCTTTTTTCGTACTGTGCTCTATCTATGAATCAGGTTCCAGAAGGGAGTTATCACTCTCACGCAGTGAAAAGGAGGTTCTTAAATGCAAAGTGCAAAGCCAGCGTCCATAAAGGTGAAAGTGGGATTTCCTTGAGCAAAGCTAGTTCAGTTCAAAGCCAAAGCATTGATCTTAAATGTCATCAAAACCATTCTTCATACTCCAAGTATGTTTCCAAGAAGAACTCTTTTAGTAACCAAGAACACAAAAGAGAGAGCTAAAAGATAAAAATAGCTACTAGAATCATCAAATATGACTACTAAAGAAACTTATTGGAGCTTAAGAAAAAAGCAACAGATCACAATCTTACTGGTAACAGGTATGCAGTCTCTTATTACAACTCCACCGAGAAATTTAGTTTACACCAAGGAGGATCACACCATAAGAGAAGAACACAAATATGATAATGGAAGCAAGAGAAGGCAGTGATCTAGAAGGTGAACCTTCAGAGTAGAGATAGTAGTATGGATATGGGTAAGGAACATTTGGCGGTGTTGATGCAGAAGGCACTTTTGGACTCTTTTTCAATGGAGGTGGAGGACATCCCACTGAATATGTGTGGAGGGATTGTTCACTACCCTTCGGATCGTCGGCAGCTGAAAGGCTGTATGCAGATAATAGTAAGATCACCCATATCAACAGGTGCGTGGAAGTTACACTCCTTAGAGGAGAGATCAAATCATAGCCATGACCCATTTCTCTTCCAGTCAGGAGCTACCTTGGTTGCCTGAAACTTTGATTCCTGTTGGAGTTATGTAGGCGTGCCAGCCCTGATCTAGATGCTTGATGCTCTTCTCTAGTGCTCTAGAAGCCACTGATGGAATAGATTATTCAAAAAGATAATATGTGGAGTATATGGCTTGCTGTAAAGAAGGAACTAAAATACTTCCCAGGAATTGTTCTTATCAACTAAAGGGAAGGTGCTTCATACTTTACAGAAAAAACCAATGTGGAGATATTTAAAAAATGGGATGCCTGCATTGGTGGGAGAAAACAAGCCAAACATTGGGAGTATGTTGGATAGATGTAAAAATTGTGAAATGGTCTAGTCTAGGAGTGATGAAAGAGATTTTATTCTTGATTAACATCCTAAAGATTGGTATAATAGACTAACTGCTTTCTCCTGTCATTTGAGGATTCAATGAGGTTGTGAACTGTAAAACTTTCTTCAAATTTGGAAAAAGTGTTCTAAAAGATCCTGAATGATGCATTTACAGCTTGCCAGTTCCCACATATTGCTATAAGCCCGGGTTGAGTGGAAGCAAGCAGCTTGTCTAGAATTTATGATTCATACAGTAGATTTCTGAGGAAACTTAGTCTCTGCTTATAGAACCCAATATTTTTTCGACTTTTTGCTTTGCCAGATCTTTATTATTTTCTGTAAAAGTTAAAAGATAAAAAAGTTTTTTTCTTCCAACAGTAGAAAAAGAAAAGGATAGCAACCATCTGTATGAGCTTTTACAGGGAGACGACACAAGGTAAAATGGGTAAGCTGGGGTGTTCTATGAATTGTTATAATGAAGATATGCTTCACGGAGAAATGCTATTATTTTGCCGTCTGGCGAATCACAGAAACTTGCAGAGAACAAAAGTAAAAAGTGTGCAAGATTGAAAAGTGGGAGAATATTTCTGTGGCTCTTTTCTTATTTTTATTTCAATTTCTTGTTAAGAATCTGCAACTCCGTGTAGGCTATAAACGCTTTTGAGCAAACCAGTTGCATGAGACTCAGAGAAGAATCCCTCCTAAATTTTTTTTTTTTTTTCCTGTTTTGTGGACCCTGCAGCGCAAGTCTCTTTAACCATAGTGACGGGTCAGTTCCTCTCCGTGCATGAACAGAGAAAGGGTAGGAGATGTGTTTTCCCTTCTTTTGTTTTGGAATCGAAAAGCCTTAAAGAGCAAGAGTCTCCATAGGCTGGGACTGCAAATGTCGGACCATGTTGCAATGTGATTCCCGTATTCTGTATTTTGAAAACTTACTGGTATATTTTATCACTTTGTCATCAAAGTAGAAGAAAAAAAATTCCAATTCTCTTTAGAGTCTTTGATGTCATCTATTCATCTCGAGGAAGAACAAGAAAGCTTATGCAAAAGTTAATCCCTGCAGATATTTACAACAAAAACGCGTCTCTACCATGAACTCAACTTCACAAAAGTAAATTTGCAAACACGCCTTCTTCCTGAAGCTCAGACCTGCAACTCTAATCCAATTAACTGGAGAAAATACATGGCAAATATATCTCCATTTGATTAAGAACGTTAATAAAAAGTTGAATTATGGCTACAAGAATCATCATACGTAAGGAAAATATAGAGTTATTAACAAGAAAATATAGAGTAACACAGCAATTTACAGCCTGATCACCTCACTACTATATCTCTTCAGCAACAGGTTCATCTCATACCCAGAAGAGGGACTAAACAAGAAGAAGTTAAGATCCCAAGGAAGATCATGGAAGTGATGAAGAGTGACAACTGAGGAGGTGCACCTGAGGCATAGTAGTAGTAGTAAGGGTAGGAAGAGTAGCCACCCCTGGTGCCCATAGTGGGTGTTGACACAGAAGGAATGTTGTCACTGGGACTCTTAGTGGAAGGAGGTGGAGGAGTTGTAAAATAGTTGTAGGACGTCGGTGAAGGTGGAGGCGGCAGCGGCGGTGGCGGTGGCGGTGGCGACGAATGCTGCTCGACTTCGGCAGGTGGGTTCGGCGAGTAACTTACAGTTTGTGGAGGAGGGGAAGCACATACGGTAGGACATGTAGCACACTCACTAATGCAAAGTATGCCTGTCGATGGAAGCCCTCCGGTGGAGTCGTCGGCGATAGAACGGTCGACTACCAGTAGTGACACTGTGATCAGCCATGTCAAGAGGTTGATGGAGAGGGCACTTCTTCTCCGAGGGGAAACCAGGCCATGACCGTTCTCCATATCTCCTGCTACTTCATGAAGTTCTCTCTTACTACATAAAACCCCAGACTCATGGAGTCCCTTCGTTTTATATGAAGCTTTCCAGCTCCAGCCCATCAGCGAGATACTCTCCTGGTTTTGCTGTAAAGCTGGCGTTGCTTTCCCTTGAAATATTCTTCTTAACCAAAGGTGCTGACTTACTTTTCCATTAAAAAATCTCAGAGATGTCTAACAAGATTTTCTGAAGATAAACATTAACCAAAAGTTTGAAAAAAAAAAAAAAAAAAACTGATCATCCGTGAAGAGAAACGGGACCCATCATGACAAATAAACCAATTTGCAGCGAGGATTGAAAATTTCTTTGTTTCTTTCGGTGCTGGTGGTGCACGGAGATGGACTTTTTAGACAGAAAAGGTTGAGGAAGTCATCAACATGAGATCGTTTGTCGGATCTTCTTGATTTACGTGCCAATTTCATATGAAATTGAATTTGATGCATGTCCTAAAAAATATTAAGGGGGTAACTGAAAAACGGCGAAGTTTGAAACAAAATGATCAAATTCATGAAACAAAATGATCGTATCAAACGGCTAAGTTGAAATTTCTGACAGGTCCCATGTGATAAACAATTGCATTCTTTACAGAATCCTTCCCTTTTTTTAATCTCCAAAAGAGGATTAGGAGGAGTTCTTTTTCATGAAAAAGAATCCTAGGGGTAACGTGTGGGGACAGTAGTTCCACCCAGCTCCCTTTCTGCAAACACAATCCACCCTTTCTGACGAAAAAACGGAATCCCATCTGTTTGCTATGATTCCAAGTTTCTTCTGATTGTGCTTTCCTTGCTCCTTTTGGTCAAGTTGAATGCATGGGTCTACTCTGTCGATTCTTCTATGGAGTCTTATCATGAGAGGTATAAAGGAGAAGCTTCAACTAGCCCGATCAATCTCAACTGAGTCAATCTCAAAGTACCCGAGATGAAACACTGTACAGATTCGAGCAATCCTGATTTCCAGCACATTATGACCCTTACAATTCTCTCTTCGAAGTGGAATCCACCACCCCCACGTTGGACATTCAAAAGGAAAAAAGAAAAGCTAGTGTTTGAAAGAATCCTTCCCAATCCCAATAATTGATTTGGGTTACAACAGCTTCTTTAACGGATCAAACAGAAATCTTTGTATTTATTCAAGGATTCAGTCTCACATTTCCCTATTCCTTCTCTCCTTTGACTTCAATTTTAAATTTATCTTTTTCTTAGAAGCAATTTGAGAACTTTAATTGAACTAGAAAAGTTATTTAGATTTACAACCACTTGACATATCATAACTGTAGATTAGCCATTGCAACTGAATACATTTTGCTGAAAGTTAATAACATAAATAATTTTCCTTCAGAAAAAATTATTAACACTTGCTGAAATCAATCACATAACTGGAATTCATGAGGGAGTCAAAGGAGATCCTGCAAGGAAGGCCCTGAACAAAGTCAGGGCTTGTGATGGGGAAGTGAATGGGACTTCATGAGCAGCACCTCTGACTGTGGCAAAAGTGAGATATGTCACATTTCTGCCATCTCTTAGTGTACCAAATGACTGTGCCCATCCTCCCACCTGCATCACAATTTTGGGTTCAGCAGTTCTAATTCATAATCCATTTGCAGAAATGATACTTGGATGCTCTTAAAATGATTATTACAAGCCCTATAGATTTCAAGTTTAAGAGTTTAATACCTGCTGCTTGTCATACCATGGACCATACTGTGTAAACTCCTTGAGCTGCAAGCCTTTTGCAAGTTTATTGGTGATTATCCTTGTTTGAGTTAATGGGATTTTTGTATCTTGATCGCCACTGCAAGAACGATATCGGCAAATCATTGCTAAAAGAATTTATTTTGTTTATGAGGTTTTTTAAGGAAGGTTTTCTCAAACCTGTAAAGCATAACTGGGATGCCTTCATGGATTAGGTAAGCCACCACTGGTATGATATCCATGTCTACGTTATCTTCTTGGTACTCCAGAGGTCTGCCACATTTGTAACAAGGTCAGAGAGAGGGAGAGAGAGAGAGAGAGAGAGAGAGAGAGAGAGAGAGAGAGAGAGAGAGAAAGAGAGAGAAGAGAGACCCTAAACAAAAATCCCAGTGGTAGGGAAGGTGAGTAGTGTTGGCATGCAGGGCGACCTGCACTTGTGGAAGGTTAAGATAAGCAAATACCCTATCCCCAAGGCATGGATCACCATATTTTCTTCTGGCAAGCTGTTCAGAAACATTAAAAACCCCATCAATGTAAAGTTCGTAATACCTTTCAAGTTTTCATGACAGACTAGATCCACGGGTAGCATGAAACTTAAGCTGTGTTAAAAATTGCCATGAAAAGTAAACTTTGTACTCTATTGTTTAGCAACAGTAGCTGGTTTCTCTTCCAACTTAAACAGAAATCTGGTTACCTTAGCATGTATTTGTCCATGTTTGCCTCCGGAGATTGCTTGCTGAGCACCACTGGAAGAAAGACACCTAGGTAACAGGAGATCACCACGATCGATAACGTCGCCAATCTCGTATTCAACTCTGTTAAAAACATCATTGCATTCTTGGGACCATTTGTCGTGGTAATACTCTCTTAAGTATCTTGTATCATCACAAACAGTCTTCTCAAGCTCTAATGTCTTATCAGAAATGGCACCATGAGACCATAGATGATCGCCGGCCTTCACACTAATATCCAGATCTAGGAGTGGGTTCCCCAGCTGCAACAGAAGGGAATTTAAGGGAAAAGTTTGTCAATTACAGTGATAATGATACTAAGACTAGAATGGATTGGAGAATTACAGCAATCGCCTTGAGATTGATCATCTTGTTCGGTTGTTGTTTGTTGTATTGCAGTATAAGTGCTGCTAATTGAGGTATGTAGTGACCTGTATAAACATTTAACCACAGTGAGCCTAAAGATTTATGAACCAATCTCTGTTTATCATTAAAATTAACGAACAGAGATGAAACCTGCATAGCTCTCCCCAGTTAGGTATAATTCTGAGTCTTTGTACATAGGGAACTCTTCCAGCCAATTCAATATAAACCTCAAATTCTCTTCAGCTGAAAACATGAATAAGCTAAATTTTCTTTGATTTTGTTCTATAAGACAGGCTATTGTTGAGGAAAATGAAAGGGGTGCTTAGAAAGAAAAAAAACATGTAGAAGGAACTGACCAGTTTTAATATCATTCCAATTGATATAGTTTGAACTTGTGTTTGAGTAAGAAAACCCAACCCCAATTGGTGTCTCAACATATAACACGTTTGATTCTGTTCACAAACAGCATTAGAAAATGGGTGTCTTCATATGAAGAAGAATAATATCACAAGGGGAAAGATCTTAAAATATTACCCAGATTCCAAGAGTACTTATTCTGTACCAAGGCTCCATTGTCACCAGGCTGGAAAGGGCCATGCTCCATGAATGCTCCAAAACCCAGAGAAGAACAGCCAGGGCCTGATATTTCACATAAAACAGTGTTAATTCTTGAATTGATACTTAAAACTTAATTAAAGCCCAGAAGCTCAGACCTGAATTCATCAACTAGAGATCAGGTAATGAAGACAGAAGATAATATATCAGAAAAAGAAAGAGCAATGCCCACAAGCTGAAACATTATTCACCAACCAGCTCAGGTGATCAATTGAGCTCACTAACTACAGCTGTGTCTCAAAGATATCACTTAAGAAACTAAACTAAATGCAGCAGCTCAATATCAGTAGACTCCACCCTGAAAAATCCAAGAAAGAAAGAACTCGGAGATGAACAAACACTGAATTCACACAGAGTTACTAACCTCCATTGAGCCACAACGTCAGAGGCCGAGAGCAAGGATCGGCAACGTCTGCTTCAACAAAGTAGTAAAACAGAGCACGGCCATCGTGGGGATCAGTCACAATATACCCAGAGTGCTGGCTAAATTTAACATTCGGTGGCTGGCCCGGCAGAGCGGTAATGAGCTCAGAACAGGTCTCAGAGACAAAAGACGAGAAGAAGAAGAAGAAGAAGAAAGAGAGGAGCAGCCACCAAGCCATTTTTTCATGCAGAATTGAGAAGCACAGAAGATGTAATATAGAGACACAAGTGAACTAAAAGAAATGGTATTGGTAGTAGCGTTTGGTGGCTTCCTGAGCTCCGTTCAAACCAAAGAATGTTGTTGAGGACTGCAACATACTATTCTTTATTCGATTTTTTCATGCAAAACTGCCGGCAATCCTCGTGGGTCCTCCGGATGCAGTTTTTTACTTAACAAAACAGCAACTTTGGATCAAACTGCTCCAATACAGAAGAAAATCAATGGAGAAAAGTGATTTTTTTCTAAAACAAATGGATTTTTGCTGTAACTAGACGCAAAGGCACATGAACCACCCACATGCTTGACCGCTAATCAATAATTGAGTTTTTAAAAGAAACTGGATCATCATGCAAACCTATTATATAATGCCTAGAGATTCATTCATTAAACTCATCTTGATCCAACTCGTACTGGTTGACTGGAGTTAGAAAAATATTGCAGAAAGTGGGTTATTTACTCCAATTCAGATTTCGAAGCAGTTCTGCAGATCAAAGTCAATTGAAATGGTAAAAACTCTAGGACTGGATTTGCTTCTTGAACAGTTTACCAATAAAGGGATTGTTTACACCTTCCGAACAGTCGATGAATGGTTACCATGTTAGACATGATCTTATTAGTTCTTTAGAAGCTACAAATAAAACTTGTTTAGATATGATTCAAACTCCCACAAAATGGGGCTTTAGAAATTTACAGGAGATTTAACATGGTAACATTAATCTAATCTAAAGCTATTTTTAACCTCTGTCTTCATGCTGAGACGTGACTCAAAAAATCTCTGGGATACGTTAAACATAGGATTAATTAATAACATCCTTCAGAAAATTATGAAATTACGTTCACTTATTTCCTACATTATACTGAACTCGGTCACCCTTTTTTTTATTTGTAAATCAATAAACTCTGAAGTCGTCATAACCAAAAGGCAGAGAGTTTCAAGCCAAGTTTCCCGCTGATGATCAAGCCGTCGTTGGTGACGAAGGCCTCCAGAACGAGTCCTCGTATCTTCTCCGATACAAGAACGATGGAAGTGTTGGTATTCCCGAGAAAGAACTTGCAGGCTACAGAAGGCCAGCTAATTCCTCGAACATTCCACACACTGAAGCTCGTTGAAGAAGGATCAGGTACTGAAGCAATTAGACAAAGATTGCTCCATATCTCATAAAAACTTCGGTCCTGACACTGCCCCAGAAATCACTTTTCTTGAAGCTGTGAAAATTTTATCCACTGAAACACAGTATTAGAGATGAGAATATACTGGACATGGCGACTGGCGACGATGGCCGGCAGCCCCAGAAATCCTGTTTCTCATAAAAACCCATTTTTTCCTGTCTCTGTATTTTATTTTATTTTCACCCCATCTCCATCCCATCGGTTAACCTCTCTTTATAATATAGTGGAACTACATGCAGACCAATCCTGACCTGACCAGACCTTAAAACAGAAACAGGATCTAACTTTCTTGAAAGGATAGGGGTGGGGAGACTGGTTTTCCTTACCCCGAGTACTTCAGTCTTATTACCATATAACTCTTTATAATTTATATGGTTTAGAAATACAATTTTTTTAAAAAAAAACTCGAACTTGCAGTAAGGAATTTGAATATAAATGAAACTTGTCACTTCCCCTTTTAAGTATAGTACCAAACCAAAATGGGCACAATACCAGGAGAAGACCACAAGAACCAGCTCCCATTGCAAAAAGTGAATTAGCCTCCGATCCCTTCCAATGCTTTTATTACATCCTTTGAACTCAAAACAATAGGTTCATTATCTATCCACTACATCTAATCTTCAGGAACAATTGCATTTACAGAATTGAATGAACACTATTATCGTACAACCAAATCAGCTTCAAATAAATTATGTGGTCAAGATGAACCTCACCGTGAAGTTGACTAAATACCTATGTCAGTAGTAGTGTCTGCTGCAAAATTCAAAAGACGATGAGAAGATTATTGTCATAGCCATTAGCGTTTACAATGGGCCGCAGAGGGTCAACTCTCCACGAGCCATCCACAATGAACTTAATCTGCAAACATAAAACATTATGAAGGGTCTCAATACAGCAATATGCAAAGGAAAACATTATGACTGAAACTAAATGTAAACACAACTCACTTCATATTGACCTGGATACAACTTTATATTCAAGGAAAATATGCCGGAACTAGATCTATCCATCCTTCTCTGCAGTGTCCCACAAATAGATGCCAACCAATATCAGACATGCATAATATACTGAAGAAAGAAAAGACTATGCTTCTGAAAATAAAACTACCACTCTAAAGCCCTATCTAGTAGAGAAAATGGAGTCATTGGGTTCATTAATACAACACACGATATTATGGATCCAGCCATGGGATATCCATGAATATTTCAAGATGACTGAATTGGTGGTTCCTGCTCCAGTAACATGATATGATAACAATCATGAAGGGCACAGATGTCCCAAAAGTGGCACATATCCCCCCTCATGACAGGTGGCATCCCACAAAGTAGTTGTTCCTTATTACATTACAAGGTAAAAGCATAAAATTGTCATTAATAATTACAGCAATTATATGTCAGTAGTTGTTGGAAGTAATATTGGTGAGGTACAATGTCTACAAACTGAATCTGCAGAACTTACTTTGTGCTTGTCTCTTAAAGAGGCCTTAGTGTGTTAATGAAACAAGAACTGCTAATATTCCAACAAATCTCTAGAATTCAGTTAGCATCCCAGTTCATTTGCAACAAAATAGAAATCCTTCCCAGAGAATACAAAAACTGTGTTTCTTTTAGATTACAAGACAACATTTATAATAAAGAAGTGAAACCCTTTAAATAACAGATTGAGGTCAATACAATTCAGTATGAACAACTTCCACATCCAGATTTAGTCACATGATAGAAGCAAATGGCAACTACAAAGCAGAAGCTAGCATTGAGGAATAGCACTCAGCATCATTATCCTGGCCCTGATTGCTTACCCATGTGAAGAACTAGATAGCCTTAGACAATGAATATCTTGCGGTAGAAAAGTTTTAGGTGATTCTAAGAGGACAAACCTGACTAATCCAGCCATCAAAAGATCCAGTCAACAAAACCTCTGAGGCCGAATTGGGCCAAACAATGCATGCAGTCCTCAGCAGACATAAAACCTTTTGTGCATTATCAATCTTTTTCTGTTTCCCTTCAACTGCTCTCAGCGTGTCTCTGTGAACAGAAGATAGAAATGTCATTATGATAATAGAGAAATCTATTTTTCATGATACAGAGGGAAGCATACATTATCTTCAGTGCAATCTTGCCTTCCAATATGGCTAACTTTGCACGGGTAGACCGTAATTGATCTCTAGCTTTCATAATTTCATTTTGCTGGAACTCCACAGCATCAGAGAGTGACTCCCAATCTTCTAGATGATTCCCCAAAACCTAAAGGCACAAAAGCTTTCAATGCAAGCATGAATACATTGCACCCTTAGAATAATCTAAAAGTTGATACACTTCAAGCATTAAGGTTACAGAGCAAAAAATGTTAACTAAAATGATCTTGCAAAATTATTTTGAGTTCTATATGATAAAAAAAAAAGAGGCAAAGGTATTAGGACACTAGAAGAAGATTTTACACAATGGATTTATAGGATAAATCATTAAGTGCCAAGGAGAATGACTAATGACAAACTTCTGAAGTCCTTCAAGACCGTTTGGTGCCTTTTTTTATTTTGGAAAACGAACACAGTTAATCTAAGTAAACAAAAATGTTGAATTATGAAATGTTAAACAGTGATTAAAAAAAAAAACCAACAACAGACCTGCTCAACTCTGTGCCATTAAATCTTCCCGAGGAGATATGTCAAACCACTATTTTCTTTTTTCTTTTTCTTTTTCTTTTTTTGCAAAATTGTCAAGCCACTTATTGGTCAAATAGACTTACTTTTGCATAAAAAGGGTGCCCATCCAACTATGTGAGCCCTTCTACATCTCTTGCCATGTGATCTAGACCAAAGTTGGTATACAAGCCCAGTTATTTTTCCAACAGACTTACTTGTACATAATAAAACAGGAACCAAATAACAATTATTATCTTTCTTGGTCCTTTACTTTATGCCATGAGACCAGTGTTGCCCATATCATTAAAAATGTCATGTATCGGGCATGTCAGATTTTGAGGTGGATTATATGATGCCTAAAATGTGTTGGGTATTGAAACCACTTTTTTTAATTATTTCTTTTTCCTAAGACCTGAAATAGCACAATTCAGCAAAACATGTCAGCACATCATGTCAGATTTCAAGGGTCTCACTACCATATGTGATACAGACTGGGGATCCCTATGAGTCCTTCACAAGCATTAGTATTTGGGCCCATCTATGAATCTAATGGACCCACTCGTGCATGACAAAATGAGGCCCTCCAAATTTTTTGCAAGTGCAATCTCCAAAACTTTGTATCATAAGTTTTTCACTGAGGTTGGCATTTATTAGTCCACTGGACCTACACATGGGTCCACAAAGAGACTGGTGCTTTCAGGATGAAGCTTGTAAGCCCAAACTTCAGTGGACCTTTTCGGAGTCCATTTGGAATTGCTCTTTTTATTTTTTATGGATGAGTAGTTCATATCAAATATTAGGTCCATCATTGTAAGTCCATACTCATTAAAAGACATTCCAAATTCTAGAAGTGCAGAAAGAAAGACTTAGACTCTTGACACACTAAAGCCCCATTTGGTCAGTCATTGATAACATTGATTTCTTTTCACCAATGTTCAATCTAGTAAGATTTTCATTTGGTTTAATATATTAGCTTCACATAAGAGAATCTGTAACTTTTCATATCATTATACTACAACAAGATGATTAAAGATAGTCAGAAAGAAAGGTCATATGTTAATATTTCTGCACCCAATTCTCTCTCAATATTCTGTTTTTTCTTTTCTTTTAATCAGATATCGCCAAAATCAAGTTTAGGACTGACCTAGTCTAAAATTGATAGGATTTACCTAAGGTGGTGTGATTATAAAGAGCCAATAAGGATCTGAGAATGCACCTTAGGTGAAGCAACAGCATCTGAATCAGACCTGAGCAGGTTAAGTACAGAAGAAAGCTCTTGCTCCAACTGCTGAAGACGAGAATTTATCTGATATTGAAAATTTTGCTCATTTGATATTCTGAGATTTTTCCTTGAACCATTGACTTGATATGAACCTTCAGCTACCTCATATATCTTATCACTCATATCACCAAAGGGACTGCTCTGTGGCCTTCCATTTCCCATATTGAGTGGAAAAGTTTCAGCAGCTGCAGAATAACGAAGTTCAAGACAGACTTTAAAGGTATACATTAAAACTAAAACCTTGTGGTAGAAGTAAGCTACCTTCAAATTCACCCTCTAGATAGCCTGCCCTTTGAGAACTCCATTTTCTCCATAATTGCAACTTACTAGAGCTTCTTTTGGTACAGTAGTTGTCCATGAACGATCCATTTTGAAAATAAGCACCTTCTGAATCATTGAACAATTCTTCACTAGCTGTTAAGGGTGTGGACCAATCGCTTATACCAGTGCCTGCAGCCATCTTTTACAGGTAAAAAAAATTTAAACTTCATCTTTTGCATTGGAATAAGGGGAAATGAAAACATTGTTTCTTTGCTACTTTTTTTAATGCACAGCTAACAAAAGATACAAAATAGAAATGATCAACATGTAACCATAAATGCAGCAACGAATCCCATCACAATCGTGCTAACAATGACGGACAAGATCTATCTCTGTGGATTCAGAAGTTCTGCACTTGATTTTAAAACTTATTTCAGAATTGTTGAGCTCAAGACATAAAAAATTGATGGACTTTTCAGTTAAACTAAGACCAAAATATTTTCCAAGGTTAGAATACATTGCTATTGACCAAGGACAGAAAAATATTAGCATATAAAAGAAGGTAGAAGAAATAAGACATATCTCTCTTTTTCTTGTTTTAGATGTGGACATTGATAAGGGATTATCTTCCCTTTTGTATTTATCCTTATCCCTTTGGTTTAGGAGATAACATCTCCATGATTGTATTAATAATTTCTATTCTAAATTGTATAAATACCACTCTTAATCAATGCAAAGAAGTGATTCAATTCAGCATCTCATATGGTATCAGAGCAGATCGATTAATCCTTTGCATCTTCCATCTACCAATTTTTTTGTTCGAAATCCTCTCCGCCCGTCACTCCCTCTCTGCAATGCCCTCCAACAATTCAAGTTGAACCACTGGAAGTGATGGATTGAATCCCCGCCATCTCTTCCTCTTCCCTTTCTCCTCTGCTCATGTGACATCTTTGATCCACGCCGCATTGACGACCTCGTTATACCCAAAACCTCTGATTTCTCATATACCAAATGGCAGACACTTCAGGGATCTCTACCCAAGAAGATCAAACCATGGAAGAATGGCGTCTACCGCATTCCTCCGCCCCTCTTTGCCGCTAGTACGGTGGACCCATTGACTGTCTGCCGAGTCATGCTCACCGCCCATTTATCGTCCTCTTAGAGCTCCGGCCTTGAATGCTTCGCCGTCAAACATTGAATCCATCATCCTCACATCGGTGCCTCAACAGCTACCAGTGCCACGTCTCTCCCCAAGAACACTCGAAACACATCTCTTCTTTGGACAATGCACATCATCTTCCTCTCCTCCCTATTTGGCGTTCATTTCCTCGGGTTTGTGGCTGCGCTCTCTCACTCCATCCATGGCACCAAGGAGAGCCCCCCTCCCCCCTCCCCCCACACACACACACAGAGGAAATCTTCACAATCAAGGACTGCCTACTCACTATTTCTCAGTTTCAACTCACTACAAATCTCTCCCCAAATTCAAGTTTTTCCCTCTTGGCTCAAATTCGCCCTTATCAGATATGATCCCCTTGGATACGTTGATGGTTCCAAACCTTGTCCACCAAAAACCCTCACTGCAAATCTCTCCCCAAACTCAAGCATCTCCCTCTTGGCTCAAATTCGCTCTTATCAAGTATGATCCCCTTAGATATGTTGATGGCACCACATCCTGTCCACCCCCCCCTACCCACCTACACACACACAGAGGAAATCTTCACAATCAACGACTGCCTGCTCACTGTTTTTCAATTTCAACTCACTACAAATCTCTCCCCAAATTCAAGTTTTTCTCACTTGGCTCAAATTCGCCCTTATCGGATATGATCCCCTTGGATATGTTGATGGTTTCAAACCCTGTCCACCAAAAACCCTCACTGCAATTCTCTCCCCAAACGCAAGCATCTCCCTCTTGGCTCAAATTCTCTCTTATCAAGTATGATCCCCTTAGGAACGTTGATGGCTCCAAATCCAGTCCAACCCCCCCCCCCCCCCACACACACACACACACAGAGGAAATCTTCACAATCAACGACTGCCTGCTCACTATTTTTCAGTTTCAACTCACTACAAATCTCTCCCCAAATTCAGAACTTTTCCCTCTTGGCTCAAATTCGCCCTTATCGGATATGATCCCCTTGGATACGTTGATGGCTCCAAACCCTGTCCACCAAAAACCCTCACTGCAAATCTCTCCCCAAACGCAAGCATCTCCCTCTTGGCTCAAATTTGCTCTTATCAAGTATGATCCCCTTAGGTACGTTGATGGCTCCAAATCCAGTCCAACCCACCCACCCACACACACACACACACACAGAGGACATCTTCACAATCAACGACTGCCTGCTCACTATTTTTCAGTTTCAACTCACTACAAATCTCTCCCCAAATTCAAACTTTTCCCTCTTGGCTCAAATTCGCCCTTATCGGATATGATCCCCTTGGATACGTTGATGGCTCCAAACCTGTCCACCAAAAACCCTCATTGCAAATCTCTCCCCAAACTCAAGCATCTCCCTCTTGGCTCAAATTCGCTCTTATCAAGTATGATCCCCTTAGGTACTTTGGTTAATCCAAATATTGTCCCCCCCCCCCCCCCCCCCCCACACACACACACACACACAGAGGAAATCTTCACAATCAAGGACTGCCTACTCACTATTTCTCAGTTTCAACCAACTCACTACAAATCTCTCCCCAAATTCAAGTTTTTCCCTCTTGGCTCAAATTCGCCCTTATCGGATATGATCCCCTTGGATACGTTGATGGTTCCAAACCCTGTCCACCAAAAACCCTCACTGCAAATCTCTCCCCAAACTCAAACATCTCCCTCTTGGCTCAAATTCGCTCTTATCAAGTATGATCCCCATGGGTACGTTGATGGCTCCAAATCCTGTCCACCAAAAACCCTCATTGCAAATCTCTACCCAAATTCAAGCTTCTCACTCTTGGCCCAAATTCGTCCTTATCGGGTATGATCTCCTTACAAAGCCAGTGCCACGTTCACAAGTTCAGCTGCACAGAGACAAGATTGGCCTCTATAACTGTTGCCTATCTTAAGGGCCATGACAAGGAATTATATTCCCTTTGTATTTATCCTCATCCCTTCGGTTTAGGAGATAAGATCTCCATGATTGTCTGTATCTTTTCTATTCAAAATTGTATAAATACCACTCATCAATGCAAAGAAGTGGTTCAGTTCAGCATCTCATAGACACATCAAGATCATAACACAATCATGATTCACCACATTAGAGCATGTAAGAGACACACATACACTAGAAAATGTTGTTAAAAAATAGACCCTTGATAACTCGGATTTATACAAGAAAGGGTAAAATGGGAAACAACAGCCCAAAAGAGAGCATGGGGAAAGCATCGGGTCCCACAGATGGGGGACCACTGGACTCCAGCACCACTGTCCTTCCAAGGACAGTTCGTTGAGCATGGAATCAGCAGCAACGGAATAAGGAGAGGGGGAGGAAAGGAAAGGGGGTATAACAGAATTCTGGAATTAGGAGGACCTAGACCCTCGAAGGCTAGCGAGTATGTCTCTTCTCTCTGATGGGTTCCATCAAAAACAAAATTCAATTCAAAGCCTGAACAAGAAACCACAATTGGATTATTCTTTAGCATTCTTTGGGAAGCAAATTAAGGTGAAAGTTTACGAAGGCTCAAACAGATTATAACAGCCATTTTTAGTATTTTCATCTAAGGAGAAAAAAGAAAAGGTCGGGATGTAAATCAATAGCCAACACACCGCATTCAAACGCAATCCTCGCAGTTCATCATCTTTTTCTCTGGGTCCCACGGCAAAAGATTGGATTCTTTCTTTCTCCAATCGACTCAGTATCCCCTCGATTCCTGTGTCCTCCACATCTCTTTCCATTTCCCTACAGGAAACCGAAGTACCGACCCAAAAGAAATTAGCACTCATTCTCCATGTCCAAAATAAGAAACCAAAAGAGACAGGAATTTCCATTTCCCTTTCGTGCAAACAATACAAATAAGCAAAAAAAATGAGTATTGACTCTATATCCACTTAACAGGCAACCTACGTTAGACTGCTCGACGAAGCAGCAACCTCGGAAAAACCACTCCACCCACCACCGTCCAATCTCTGCTGAAAAATCCTCTCATCATCCTCGTCTTCCCCATCCAAGCCCCACCCCAACGCAAGCCAACCTCCCTCCGCTATAATACCCTCCACCAAATCCATCCTCCCCGCAGCAATCAACTCCTCCTTAGTAGGGAACCGCTCGGGTTTCGACGACCTCCTCATGAAATGAAAAATCTCTTCCTCCAAACGAACACCACTCCCGCTCTCCGACTCCCAAACCCGAGTCACCACAGACAAAGGCCGGGAACATCGAACGAGACCCAGAGAGACAACCAAGCGGGAGAGTCTAGGGTTTCCTGAACGGGACATTCCAAAGTTCGAACCCGAGCTTTTCATAAAGCAGAGGAGAGAATGCGAAGCGGCGGCAATCATTTTGCAGCATATCCGTAACGGAAAGAGTGAGACTTGTGCAGGGAAATTGAAAGAGGAACCGGAGGGGAAGAAGAGGAAGAAGAAAAGAATATCATATTAAAGCGGGAAAAGAGCCGAAACAGAAAAACCGATAAACCGAAGAACGAAAAGTCTCTCGGGTCGTCCATGTTAAATATCCTTTCCTTTAACCATCGGGCAAATTTCTTGCTCGTCGTCTCGTTCGTTTAGGTTCTTCAAAAACTCAGAGAACCACTTATCATGCGCAGTGTGGTGGTTTTTCAGTTATCCGCTAATCCTGCGCTCTGGGCACCTGTCGCGACGAGACTGCGACTGCGATATTTGAGAATAAAGCGCGGGAAAAAGTCGGGAAACGTCGCATTCTGCTTTGCCCACCCCACTAGTCAATGTCGAGACTAGGATCCAAACTCAGTATTAGGGATATGAATTTTTTATTTAATAATTATGTACATACCTAGGAGTTAGGACCATGGATTAGGTGAGACGACCCCCGGCTGGAGAGAAGGCTACAACACCCTTTGTTAGGTGTGAACCTCGGCTCAAGTTTGGTTAGATGGGGGACCTGACCTGATTTCAATAGAAGGCTACAACACTGTAGGTAACACAACTTAAATAACCTAGTTTGAGTTGGAATTTTGGGTGCTCGAGTAACCTCTCAAGTTTATGTCAGAAAATTAATTATGCTAAAGACATGGTTCAATAACCCGATGTCATGGTATTTAAAGTTCAGTCCAATTTAGTTGAGGACCCAAACTCAGTTGAATAAAACCTGGTTAATCCAATGTTTTACTCGTGTCGTACAAGTTTAGCCCAGGATCAAGCATTTCTCCCTAGTCACACCAAGTGTAGGTCAAGTTTGTTACAAGTCATACTTGTGATCATTTATCTACTTCGAATTGAATCGGGGAAACCAAAATCGATTCGGTTTGTTAGATTTGTGAGTTAACTCGGTGAGTCATTATCATAAAATGCCAAATAAAGTCGGTATCAATGTATACAAATCCAAATGTTGTGACAGGCCTAACTCTTAGATCCTCCCACCCATATTTGGAATGTCACAATTGCTATAATGCAGCCAAAAGGGAAGAAATAGGACCATGCAAGCAATTTATCATGTCTTTATTAACTATTTTTTTATGCTAGGAATATGTGATGAGCAAATATCCACATCAATGCTAATTTGAACTCCTTACGTTTGAATGCTTCATGTGGCTTAAGTATGCCAAGAAACAATTTATATCATGAGGTTTTGTTATGGTTTTGTTAGCTTCGAGTCTTTTGTAGGCTACAAGTGAACCATCAAGGTCTACTATATTTCATGATTTTCTTCTTTTTTTCTTCTCCTTGGACTGCCTTCTTATGGTTCATGTTTAACCTTTTGTTCACACTTGAAACTTTCGTAATGCAAGTCACATGTGGAACCATTCAAATCAATATCTTTCTTGTTTTTTTTTTTCTTCTCCTTGGACCACCTTCTCCCACTCCAAGCCTGGCCTTTTGTTCACACCAGCATGCATGTGTACCTCGTACCTTGCTCGAATGTTATCCTGTGTCACTTAAATTTTATTTTGAACTTTGGGACCCAAAATATATTAGTGGAGCTTGAAGTGGACTCTGTAGAATTTTATAAAAAAAATAGATTAGTATATTTAAATGGTTATACTTCTTATTCTTTAAGTGACACCCATACTAGAAATTGTTGAATCTAAGTTTTCCCTCTTCCAAACACCCCTTAGATTGTATAACCTGTAACATTAATCGTTTTATGCTTGTGTAATATTTGAAACATACATTTACATAGTATAACGAGTAATATTATGTTATGATTGTGAAACATTTGAAACATTTTGCCCTTTGCCATAAAGGAGGGCAAGAAGGCATTATCAGGGATCTAATATTTTTTTTGCCTCCAAAATCGGAGATAGGTCCAATGTTACACATTATATATGTAACATTAATGCATGCACCCCTAGTCGATTTGCTTAAAAAATAACAACAGAAATAGAAGTTTGGTGTAAGGGAGTACATATTGGATCAGCTGGGACACTAAGGAGGCCCAACATTAGGATGGAGGAGAGATGGGCTCTACCTGCCCTCCCCGACCATGTGAAACAATGAGTGATGGCTGCCCCCTTTTTTCTAAAAAACAAAGGGGGAAGTGACTTGCCCTATTTATGAACAAGCAAGGTGTTTGTTGGTCTCAAAGATCCTCATTAAGATAATTTTGATGATAATAAATACTTAAGTTACTAATGATGTGTATTATGTATATCTTGCATATAAAAAAATCTTCAAAGAAAATTTCTAGCAACATATTTGTTCAATCAACTCATACAAAACATGATAAGTAACTCATGTCGGAAAACACACTATTTGTCCCAACAATACCATTTGATTGGTCAAGAGAGTTAAGTACTACAAACAATGCAGAGTCATTGATCAGACATCCCTTGTTAGACTAGACAGAAGAGAAGAAAAGGCTTTGAGAGTCTGTTAGCCCTAACATCCGAACAACCAGTCCAATGAAAGCAAAAAAAATGATAAAACAAGGCCATGCAAAAAAAGTCGTTTGACTAGACTATCCATGTTTGAATAGCTTGAGAGAAAAAGGTATTGTAAGTACCCATTCAATCATCCCATTGACTACACTAAAGAAGAGAGAGGTAATTTATGAACCAACCAGATTGCCCCTGTCCAACCTATGGAAGAGAAAATATTCTATTTGAAATAGTCCACCTAAACAAAGCATCCCTTTTTTAGCTCAATTGTTCAATTTTTTAATGTTGAGAACTCAGTTATATAAGTCAATTTGGCCCTAGTTTAAGTCTCTCCTGACTCTTAAAGCTTCCAAAGTACACTCAAACTTTATATCTAATTTGGAGATTGGATTTGAGTCTCAAAAGGGCAATCCCCACAAAGTCAAGTATTTTCAAGTTTATACTTTTAATCTTTATAGTTAGCCTATTTTATGCCAGAATCTTTTGCTCTCACACTTTAAAATAAAAAAAATGAAAAATCATATTATTTTGTTGGGGGCATTTGAAGGGTTTTTTTTGTATTGCCTAGAACATTTTTGGGGTGCGTTACATGAATTCAAGTATCAACATGTATTTACATGGAAATATTATCAAACTCAGTCGAGTTCACTAAACTTATGTCTTCACACTTTGAAATCATTTATCAAAATTTAGATTACTACTCATGGCTTATACTAATCATTGTCTACATTGAATTGCTTTTATGTGTTGGGTTCCAATTGAAAAACCAATCAATTGTTCACATGAACTTTAAAATTTGAAATAAAGTCATTAAGGACCACTTGAGTTCTTATCATATAGAATATGTATTTTAGATTGGTGTATCTATTTATTGTGCTTGAGTTGTGAGATTTGTCAGTTGAAATACTATTAACAATAGGTTGAAATTCTAAGCAAATGACCCTTGCAATTTGGGTTTCTATACTCATCTTAATTTGATTGAGAGAAGTTGTGTATGTGGTTAGAGGTGAAGAGGCAGTAAAGTCTCTTCTACTGGAGGTAGGTTGTGGTAAAAATCTTTTTCTGGGGTCTAGACCTATTGTGATTTGTGAGTTGTTATTGAAAATTCGTAGGGTCTAGGCAGGATAACCTAGTCAGTTGTTGAAGATCGTATTGTAGGTTTAGGTAGGATAATAGTTTGTTATTGTAAACCTATATGAGGGTGAGCTTACATAAGTATGTTGTTGTGGTCAATCGAGTGGGATAAGTCCTTGTGTGTACAACATTATAATTGACCTTAGGCAATTTGTTGTAAGTGCCACTTCTCAACCTAAACATAGTCATGGAACTCTATAAGAATGGATTAGCCATCTAAGATAGGATATGAAACCACTAAATTTTTTTTATGTTCTTTGTGAATTGAATGTTTGCATATGTTTCTTTGATGTTGAAATTGATTATAAACATTGAAATTACAAATTAAAATTGTGAGCATACATAAGACTCAGATTAAAATAGAAAAAAATTAAATTTAGCAATAAGAGTCTATCTAGATTTGTTACTCACCAAATTTGATTGAGAAAAAAAACCTATATTTTGATTTCAAACATCCGTGCCAGATGCTTCGTAGGTTCGTAGATTCTTTTAACAATTTGATGGTGAATTGAGGAGAATCGCATACAGCAAAGTGATTATGCGAAGCTTTCAACCAACTGGTTGGACTATCCTCGTGGTAGGGGCGTCTCCGAATGTCGGCAACGTCAACACGGAGGTGCTATTTCTCGATGAAGGCAAACCCTGTTCTCTCATTTGGAATATGACTCACAAAGAATCGACAATTTATCGAAGGGACTTCACTGAAAGAGAGAAAACGACGAAAGCTTCCAAAAGAGGAAAAAAATTTATCTAGTCTCTTCTAACAACAGCAAAAATTTGTCTGGTTTCGTTGAAGGCAAACCAGGTTTTTCGATTCAATTATGAAAAGATCAGATTTGATTAATCGTCTCCAGTTCCGAACTTCCAACTGCCATTTGATCCAGAATGACCAGTGGAAAGAACCCACTGAGCTCACATCGTCACTGCTGACGCAACTGGTGTCTGGAAGACGGAGAGTCGTTGGGAGAAGAATCAGGAATTCACAAAAGTATATTTTGTTTATCGTCCACTCCCAATCGGGAATGTGTCGATCGCTTCTCTTTGGTAAAGGCAAATTCCGAACCCCAAAAGGAAAGAGCCCTGTGGAAAGATATCATAAAATAATAACTCAAATTGACATGTCGATGGAGTTATTGGATGCTTCCCCATTTCCCCTCATGAGGGAAACCCAGATTGTCGCGATGATTTTGAAGCAGCGAATCTTCAGACCCACATTCCCTTCTCTAGCCACCGCTAGAGAAGGGAATCCAAAGAGATCAGGACGTGGAATCCACCATTATTGATGACTGTATGATTGTTTCCACGAAAGTGGAGTTGCCGCGTTGCTCCCATTAATCTATTCATGCATGGAAGTGGAAAACATTACGTAACTACGTATCAGGCTTTGCTAGCAGAATTTTGGTTAGTTTAATGAAAAGCAAGATGCTGTGATGACTTTCTTGGGTTGCTTATCTTTAATCCTCTTCACTAGTCCGTCGACCGGAGAGAAAGAGAGAGAGAGAGGGGTGGGAGATGTTTCAGGAAATGTTTAGAACTACAAGATGCATTGGTCGTCTGTTGGGATCAATCATATTCTCTCTTCTTTTTCTTGTTCTGAATCAAAAAATTAAAACCCATATCAGAACCAATCTTTCTAGAGCGTGTGCCTTATATATATCACACAGAACCAGTCTCCTAGCCCCATTCAATCCATGTCTTGTGTATACTTTTCTTCATCACCTCTCTCTATGTCTTCTCTCTCTCTCTCCCTCTCTCCCTCTCTCTCTCTCTCTCATTCTGTCTTATGTAAACTTTTCTTCATCACCTCTCTCTCTAATCTCTCTCACTCTCTAGGGTTATCTTCTGTTTATTTGTGTATATTTATTTATGTGTAGGAGACTACGAGCTTGGTGACAGAAGAGAGCGAGCACACATGGTTCTTTCAGGCATGAAGGGAATGCTTGATGCTCTGCGTGCTCACTCTCTGTCTGTCACCTGCTTGCTTAGCTCTTAAATCTGTGTTTTGTACATGTGACTGGTGATAAGCTTGGTGACAGAAGAGAGTGAGCACAGATTGCTCTTTCTTGCATGGAGTTCATGCTTGAAGCCGTCTGTGCTCGCTCTCTATCTGTCACCCCCTTGCTTCAGTCGCATCTTAAGCAGGTTTTTCGATTCATCGATGTTTTATTTGTTCTGTTAAGAATTTTCAGAGAAAGGAAAGCTAGAGGAAGCAATCTACTTACAGATAGCAAGCTTGTCCTCGTCACAGTAGTTGCAGACGATATTGATTTATATATATATTTTCAGTGCTTACAGTGGTTTCATCCATTACAATCGAAATAAAAGTTGGGTAATATGTGATGTTGTCCTCATTTCCCTTTTCTGTAGCTTGACACGATAAAGAGAAATGAAGTGCAGTTGTTCATCTTCTTTTTCCAGAAAAGAAGCCTTTGTTGAAAAAAACGATCACTCCTTTCCTCTCTATCTGTCTCTCTGAAATTTCTTCACGCTCAAACAGGAAGAAGAACAGCTACTGATAATCACCAGACAAACCTCTCTTACTTGGCAAATTTATTGCCACACACGTTGCTGTTCTCCAAACTTCTTGCCAGCACGACAAGCTTATCTTTTGATCAAGAAACCTCTTTGAGTTGCCAACTCATCTCTTGATCAAGAAGCTTCATTTAATTGTCTTGGGTTAGAATTTATATGGATCAAGTTTATAATCCAACAACCTTGACATCCGTTTCCTGGCTCTCTCTTAGAAGCTTCTCCACTTCTCCAACTCAATATGAGGTGATCTGGAGTCATTTTCTGAGAAACCATCCTGGTTCAGAGAAATAATGCAGTTATCATGAAGCCATTGGCGTGGCCATATCATATATAGAGCAGTTTTTGCCATGGAAAAAATGACAGAAATCTAGTCATCTTCATTTTCTTCTTCCTGGTTGTAGTTGTCTCTGTCGTTCTCGCTTTGTATAATTCCTTGCCTGATAAGAGAAGGAGAACAAATTAAGCAGAAATCTAGGTAAGAATAATGGAAAGGAAAGATTACAGGAAAAAAATAATCATTCTCCAATGTGGGTAGTTCTCAGTTGCATACCTGAAGTATTGCTCCTTCACAATTAACGACTCGACTGGGCAGCAGCACGGCGGCTCCTCCTTCCTCTGTAACCTGATTCTTTCCAAATATGAAATCTTTTTGCAACCTAGAAGAGTCATATGGTCCGTCTTCTTCTCGAGATTGATGTTTTCGTGGACATGAAAAGACATTTCTTAGTAAAATTAAAGGTTTCAATTACAAATGTAGTTTCGTTTATAGTAAAAAAAAAGTTTCACAGTTTAAAATATTTGCAGAAAATAATTTTTTTTCTATGAAAAACATTTCCCAACTAAATTCAAATTTCATTGGTTGTGATGATTTTTACCAATGAATATTTTTTTTCATTGGTAAAAACCATCAAAATTTTGAGGTTGGAAGCATCATTAAAACACTTGATTTTGTCAATTTTTTTAGCTAAGTGGGGGAGGAAATTTTTTTCTTGAACTACTTTTTTCCTTAGAAAATACACACTAGTACAAAGTGAAGCATTTATTAAAATTATATTCTTATTTTCATTTTAACCAATTTAATAATAAAAATAAAAATAATGATATATTAACAAATTAGTAAGAAAAAAATTAATTAAATTATTACATAATATACAAATAAACTATATAAAAATAATTAAATTATAAGAATACTACATAAAAAAACAAAAAAAAAAATTTTAAAAATTAAATTACAATATTTACATAAAACTCTTTCACATCAATTTGGGGAAGAATATGTAGAATGACCAATCCCACACTCTGCTTGCACCTCATGAAAAAACTAACGCATCTCATTTTGGAGTTGACACTACATACCTTTCATCATATCCTCACACTCATCTCATAGAGACTTTAGGCACTCTTAAGTCAAGCGGTCAGAAACCTCAATTGCTCTTGAGTTTGATCTAACTCGTTCATGATCAAACGACTGAGATAGTTGTTTCACATGTTTTGCACCAAATGACTTTTCATATTGAATCAGTCGTGTATATATATATATATAGTTATAAGATATTAGATTTTGTGTCCGTTACACAAGCTCTATTTCTAGTACCATAAAAAACTCCCTACTTATTCAAGGTATAAACTCCCTTTTCAATTTGTTTCCCTATTTGAAATAATAAATGTTTTATTTTAAAAATTAAATGATAAAATGTGGTAAAAATTGAAAGAAAAGTGAAGTGAACTAGACTAATTTTCTTTTGAACCAAAATCGAGTCCTTTTGGGTATCCTAGCAGATTATCAATTTGGATATGGAACTATGCATCATAATATTGCTCAAGAGATCAACACATTGGATCTACACACGGTTGAACGCCGAAAAGCTAGTACCATCATATCAGGTCTACAAGCGATTTTTGTGTCAAAGTCAGTTTCTAAAACCTAATGAGCAAACCAGTGTGGTTATTCGGGCGAGTCATGCCAACTTGTCATCTACCTCTTGATGAACTGCGATATAGTGGTAGAAAATCGGCAACCATGATGTCTTTTTCTATGGTTTTTGACAAAATAGGAAGCAAAATTATCTAATTTTTATTTTCTTTCAAGTAGTTCCTTCAATTTTAAAGCAAATAGATGACATAACGAAAATGAAAGTTTCAAAAAGTTTTCTCCTATCGATTAAAAACTCGAAATTCTTAACCATTTCTTAATGGTTTGACATGAAATATGAGGTCAAATATTCAAAAGGAATCGATCAATCTATTAGATGAAACAATTTGAATAAGAAAACATAACAGACATGGGCAAAATAATTTGCATGAAAATTGATGAAAAAACAAGATTAAGTTAAAGATCAAACCTTCAGCTCTAATACCATGAAAGAATCTATACTAAAATCAAATGAAACACTAATCCTTAACTTTTCGAGGAATTCTTCATCAGTGGTTGTGAATGACTAACTTTTTCAACCTTTTCGGCCTTGATTCCGTAGGACCAAGTCAGAAAGATTGAGAAATAGAACCATCTGATTTGATTCGTTCTCAATAGCCATGAGATGATCATCTTGGAGTGATCCTTTTGTCGACGGATGCCCCTATTACACTTGTAGTCTCTGAAGGATGAGAACAACCATGTAACATCTACATCGATAATTCAAGTATTATATATGTCATTAGTCCGATCCTTTGTAGGAACTACCCTTTGTAGGAACTACCCATAATAAAAATAAAAAGTATAAAGAAATTTAAGTGGTTCAGCCCTGAGAGCCTAACTATAGACAAAAAGAGAGATTGAGAGATTTTATTGTATCATGATGATGCCTTACATCAATTACATGCCTATTTTAAGAATATAAAAATTCAAATTCTTACCAATGATTCAATTTTTTATTTATTTATGCAATCAATTACTTGATTTGTATAATCAAAGTAATCAAGAGATTTTCTCTTGGTTTTAGCAATAAAGACATGATTGAATTTTCTAATTTATTATATAAATTGACACAAATATAAAAAACTATTTCTCTCTTCACAAGAATTTTATATGAGAAAATATATAATATCATTTATAGGGATTGTTTTCTTTTCATGTATCAATGTTAAGAGTTAATTGAAGGAGTACTTTAACCCTATAAGTAAATATTTTTCTGATATTAAGACTTAAATCTAAAAGCCACTGGAGTATAAGTAATTAACAATAATTTACTAAAAGATACAAAAATATGAAATTTTATTTAAAAAAAAAAAAAAAAACCTTGGCGAGTTTACATCTTATTGTCAAGAACATCATACCAGAGAGGAGAAGGGCCTACCCTCAATTGCCACCACCATAAGATTTTTTTCTGGATCAGCGCTTATCTTTATCACTTGTAATCAGGTTTACTCCCATTATGCCCTGTGGAAACGGAACCAGTTTGCTAAGACTTCAGATGCTTTATCGTGAAGCATTGGAAACCCTTATCCAAGGGAGAAGAATCAAGAATGAAAGAAAGTATGTTTAATATATTACCCACTTCCCAAAATGGAATGTATCCTACTTTCTTTTTCTGTGAAAAGAAAAGCTTGTTTCCATGGAAGGATAACGCTTTTACAAAAGATAGAAACACTTTTAAACAGATACAGTTGGGTGTATAAGTAAGCTCAGAGCTTTCCAATTTGGCCCAATCCTGCAAATTCATTTGGGTTTTGCCTAGTTTAACAAGTTATGAAGTGGTTACGATGGGATAATTAATCTTCCAAAGCAAAAACTTTTGAGGTTTAATCTCTGGTACTTGATGGGAACTATCTATACTGGCTATGCAGCATCATGTGAAGCTTAGAGGCTTCAAAAATGGAGAAACAGGTATAAATTTTGACACAGTGTGAGCATTGCGCTGATAGGTTGATCATCTTGAAGCATTCTTTGAAGAAAAAACTGAAGTTCGTGTGAATGAAATAGAGTGACAAAGTCAAGCTCTTCGGTATTGGGCAAGCACACCTGATCACTGATCAAATTCCACTACTAAATTTCAGAAGCCTTTGAGGTTCCAAAAGGACCCAGTGAACGCCCTCTAGGCCAGACTAAATAAATTTATACAATGTAATTGTAATGCAAAAGCAATGCATGATTTTAATACCTCAGGTTTTTTAATTAAGTTTTCAGAGTTTCTGCTTGAGGTGACATGAATCAAATCAAAAGATTCTGGATTTCAGCTCTATATACAACATTCTTTACTGTTAAATATTGAAAAAAAATATCACATGCTCTCTCTCTGATGATAAGCCTTCTAATGGTGGGTACCTCTATGGTAGATTGGATATGGAGGAACCTGTGTGTATCAGAGAAAGGGAGAGGAGAGAGAGAGAGAGCGAGCGAGCGAGAGAGAGAGAGAGCATGTGATAACATTGAATGAGGTTTGTTGGATAGAAATGTAAGAGATGCTGTGATTGGATTAAGAGGTGATAAGCCTGAGGTGGGAGTTGTGGCAAGAAAGTTTAGAACTACAAGAAGCATTGGTAAGAGAAATGGGTGAGGTAAGAATAAATGAAACTGATTCCTATCAATGGAGCACCTGTCCTCTTTTCTTATAAAAATGTAATAACTGAATGGAATCCTTCAACCCCATTTATTCCAGTCAGAGCAAAATGCAACCCTCCCATTCCCAACTCCCTATATATACCTCTCCACTCCCATTCCTCTCCCACCCGCAATCACTCCTCCTCCTCCTTCTTCCTCGGTCTCTCCCAGTTGTTTGAGGGGTGGGTGTTATCTTTTGATTTATTCTGCTAATGTATGTAAGTGTACTTGCTTGGCTACACTCCGCTTGGTGACAGAAGAGAGTGAGCACACAGTGTTCTTTCTCGCATGAAGCTCATGCTTGAAGCTCTGCGTGCTCACTCTCTATCTGTCACCCACAGGCGCTCGGTGACAGAAGAGAGCGAGCACACAAGGTCTTTTCATGCATGGAGTTCATGCTGGAAGCTCTGCGTGCTCACTCTCTATCTGTCACCCGCCGGTGCTCGGTGACAGAAGAGAGCGAGCACACAAGGTTTTTTCATCCATGGAGTTCATGCTTGAATCTTTGCGTGCTCGCTCTCTCTCTGTCACCCACCTGCTTCGAGCAGGTACTTAAGACTGCAGTACTGTTGCTTTTCATTTAGTTGTTTTTCATTGGAAGTTCATCCATGAGGGTCCTGATCTCTGAGCTTCAACCACTGGGTACGTAAAGAACTCTTCACACACATCAACTAACTCTCTCTCCACCGTGAAAGGGATGTCAAACGCTCTTTTTCATCCATTTTCAGCATTCAAAACATTCATCACAGACAATGACTCAATGTTTTGCAGCTGCAGAAACTCGGAAGGACAGAGCCGTGTTCAAAGGAGTTGCGTATAAACCATCCTCCGCACGGCAAAAGGAAAGATTACTTCTGGGTCCTGATTGGTGAAAATCCAATTCTTCAGGCAGCAAAAGCTTCATCGTGGTGATACCAATACTGGGTTCTTGATGATCAAACCTTTTTTTCTACCAGACTAGCTACATATGGAGACCTGGGTTTAATTCCCAGTAAGAAGGATGCTTTCGTCCCACATTTAAGCCAGGCATTCGTTTTGATGGCCACTCTTGATATCCTTTTCTGGGTATTAATTGAAGCGAGAGTGATAATTGGTTTCTACAATATCCTTTATATATGGTGCTGGACGTAAATCTTGCAAATAATTTTTTTTGTTTAGTGTTCATATTACAGTTTCTTGTGATTGAACAAATGGACTTGAGCAGAATGAAGTAATTTTCTTTACTTTTTTTGGTTTTGAATTTCCAAGAATTGGTTTTTCTAAGTTTATGTGTCACTCTGCATTATTTCTTTTGTATGTACATTTTAATTTGTTTTTAAAAAATTTCCTGTTTACAACGGCAAGAGCCTCACATTATGCAAAAAAAAAGCCAAGTTCAAGCCTCACATTATGTAAAAAAAGCCAAGTTCAGCTGAGGCCCCGTTAGTGCCCTTAGTTGGAAATTTATATCCCAGGAAAAACTAAAAAGACTTAGGATACTCATTTCCAAGAAATCTTCAAATAAAATTCTATTAGAGAAATTACATGGAAATTTTTAAAAATTTCCAAGGAAAATTAAATGGACCCATTAGTGTTTTTTCTAGGGAAATAAATAAAAATTAATAATCAATCTCATATATTACCATACTTATTTGATAAATTTTCAGTAAAATAAAATATCAATTAAAAATTGTTACAAAAAATTGTCTTGTACTGAAAGTATTACAACATCAATTGTCAAATACTTATTCAAAAAAACTTTATATGATTTTTTGGCCCGTCTTGGCAGAAAAATCTTACCTGAAAAAATTATATGATTTAAATAATAGTAATTTCACTATTTCCAAATGGTTAATGTGATTAATACTCTAGTACAAATATGGTTGTGAATATGAGCGTGGCTGATTATATTTGCTATGTCACAGGTAAAAAATCTTACCTATTAACGAAAAAAATATGGGAGAACTTATTTCATTGTCGTATCACATACACAGAGTACTTTCCATGGCTCATGGCCTCTTTGTTAGAAAGATTAGACCAGGAAAAAGTGAAAATTAATATTGTTAAATGTGGTGTCTATCCTAGAGCACTTTAGGGTTAAACATGTACATATTTGATTTAGAACTTGATATTACAAAGAACTAATTAGTTATTAGACATTAATTATGATTATGAATATTTAATAAAATTAGATATTAATTAAGTAATATATACTAATTTTTAAAATTTACATGATTAAAAAAATAGTAATAATAAAAATCCACATTGTAATTTAAAACCAAATAATAAATATTAACTATGATTATAATTATGAGATTTCTTTAAAAATAAAAAACTATTAATACAATAAAAATCATGTTTAATGGTATTTCATTGAAATTAATACTACATATAATATTTAATTCAATAGTACAATATTATATCATGTTTATATTTAATTTATTAATATATATTATTACTACTGCTTCTACTTATTTCATATTACTTATTGATGTATTATAATATGATTAACTCTTAATATGCTAAAAAATGATTGATTAGTTACAACTTTTAAGAGATGATATGTCGAAAGTTGTACTTCTTACTCTTGCAATTATCTTCTCAAAACAACAAGAGTTATGAAGGAAAGGGATACAATCCCTCCCTTGGTTTTTGGAGAGGAGAGGGTGGACAACTTGTCTTTGTAACCTTATATTCATGATAACTAAATTTTGTGTTCAATTCTTCATTTTTAATGAAAAATTATTATCATATTAAATTAATATAATGTCTTATATTATAATAGATTATGCTACTAGGTTAATAGTATATTTAGATTAGATCTTATTATTAGATAAATAGTATGGTAAATAGTGCATATTTTATTTTTAAAAAAATTAATTTATTATAAAAAAAATCAATTTTTTGTAATTTCCTTTTGCTTATCTAGTTTTTTTCTATTTTAAACAACAATGATTTTACAAAAATAGGTGTATTTCCAATATTTTCTTATTCTTATGTATTTTATAAATATATATATATATATATATATCTAAAATAAATAAATAAAACTAAAATTTAATATTTTTAAAAAATTATATCTAAACTAAATAAAGGGAATTAAAAATAAATCTATTTTAGATTTTGTTTATAAGTTTTGTATCATCCGTACTGGGCGACACGGAAACTCTGGTCTTCCTCTACCGCTTCAATTCAATCATCAGCTTCTCTGCTTCGCTCAGCTATCTGCTCACCATTTTATCTGACTCGTCTAAAGTCCGAGCAAAGCTTCTCCCCTTCTCTCTTCTATTACCAAGAAATACAGTGACCGAGCGGCGGTCTTCGGTTTCATCCTCTGAGACCCCTGAAACGCGGTGCCGAAGTCTCCATGCCGAAGGGACTATCAAAACCAATCTCAAGCTTGCTCTACCTTCCTCTGACGGGCACTCAGTCGCCAAATTCGTGTCTTTAATTTGTCCTCGTTAGATTTTTTTTGTGTTTTTAATGTGGATTGTAAAGGACGTGTTATTTTTGTTTTTACATTTTCATGTATTTCTGGTCTGGGGTCGAATGTTATGGTCCGGACGGAGAGCGGGACGTTTAAGGTGGGGGATCTTTCGGTCAACAAGGATGGTTTTCGAATTGTTTCTGAGGACGGGGAAGAGAAGGTAAAGTAAATCCTTCTGGTTGTGATTTTTTCCAGTGATTGTTTGGGTTGGTTGTAGTTGACTCAACTTTTGAGTGTTGCAAAACTGTTAAGTGATTGGATCCTCTTGGTCTGGAAACAACTTTTTTCTCACGCGTACAAATGTATAATTCTTCGGTTTACTGAAGGTGTTGGTTTTAGTAGCATTAGAGAATAGTGATTAGCTTGTTACTGAGGGTAATGTAAGTTGCAAAGCTGTGTGGCTTGAAATTTTATCCTGAGCGTGAAATCTTTTCAAAATTTTTGTCACTGTTTTACGCAGAAGGTAGCGATGTTATATGTGCTTTAGCTACTGGGAGTGCCTAAGAAATCTTGAGTTCAGCTGTAAAATTTTAAGAGTTGAATTGAACTGCACTAAACTAATACTCTACTGAAACCTCTGTACATGTTGGTTGGCAGCCTCAAAATGATAGTCTATTTTTGTTCTTTTTGAAGAACAACAAAAGAAATTATTTTCTGGCTTGTGTATCTTAGGGGTTGTGGAGAGATTCCCGTTGTCAAAACCCTAAAATTATTTCTATGTCTCTTTATTCTCTAACATATTAAATGCAGGCTCCTTGATTCATCAACATCAGGCTCTTTAACTGTGTGTTTATTTCGAGGTGCAAATGTTCCTTTGTTACCTTTAACTGTCGTTGTAGAGTTCTTTATGTTCCTTTGTTACCTTTAACTGTCGTTGTAGAGTTCTTTATGTTCCTTTGTTACCTTTAACTGTCGTTGTAGAGTTCTTTGTTATATCACGCTACTTCCTTTCATGCTATTTTTTTGTACATTTTTTTCCTTTTCCTGCCCCTTGCATCTTCTTCTTAAATCTTAACCTTACATCTTTAAGGTCATCAGACAACTAGCTCACTTTAGCTGATATGGACACAATCAGAGTGGCCGGAAAGGGTAGTGGTGGAATTGTGCAACTGGTGCACCACAAGTTCACTGGGCAATTTTTTGCAATGGAGGTCTTATAAGGGTCACTCCCTAATCTTGCTTCAAGATCCCAATTAGTTTAATCTCGCGCTCTTTCTCTCTCTCTCTCTGCGCTCTGCACTGCTCTTCGTTTTTTCTTGCCATACTTACTAACACTTCTTTTTTCTGCATCAGCTGCCTGTCAGTGAACCTTACCTCTTTGTGTTAAGTGACTTCTCTCAATAAATATTAGTAACCTTCACTCTGCCAGTGGAATAGGCTGTGTTATGATGCATTTCATGTGTTTTTATTAGTTTTTTTTTTTTTTTTTGTGTGTGTGTTTGATATCTAACAAAGATGGACCTGTGACATATGTTAGAGTCATTTATAGTAAGCTACTCTTGTAATTATACTAGCGATGCTGAGTAATAAAATGGAAATAGTTTCTATGTTTAGACAATGACCTATAATCTGAGTTAGGCCCTTGATTTGTTTCCATTATCTTATTTTTTATTTGATTAACTGTTTGATTTGAAATGATTTTTCTCTGTTTTAAGAGGTCAATTGATCATTTTTTTCTGTTTTAAGAGGTCGATTGAAATGATAACAAATAGAGCATACTAACAAGTTGCATTCCGCCTACTCTTTTTTCCCTGTTTTTCCTTCTCTGAACGTGCCTTTTCTACCTTATCAAACATCTCCTAAAGTCAATGACAACCCTGCATAGAAGGGATGAGGTTATGATGCTGATGATGATGAGAGAACTAAGTGATATGATTGTTGAAGAAATGAGCTGTCTCTATGAATGCAACTCCTTTGGACCAAAAAGCTGTAGTAACTCATCATAGAATGTTAGCAGATCATGTAATGCTTGCCTTCTTTGTCAAATTATACTATCACATTATAACAAATGTAACTTTTGGAAGAAGAGAAGGATTTTGATGTAGTCTCCTTGGAATCTGCTGGTTATCCAGATGAATGTTCTTGAAAGTGTTCACAAACAGATTGCACAGGAACTCAAGATTAGCCAATCCTCACAGTCTCCATATATTGTGGTGTGGCACCAATCTTTCTATGATAATGGTGTCTTCTCTATAATCAAGGAGTACATGGATGGTGGGTCTCTTTTAGATTTTTTGAGGCATGTCAAAACAATTCCTGAGCCATATCTTGCTGTGATTGTAAGCAGGTCAGTTCTTCATGCACAAAGAAATATCATGTTTCATACTTGACTCTTTATGTGTGTCCAGCATTCAGTAGAATATGTAACATAAACCTTTGTATTTAAAGTGTCTGACTTGGTTAGTTTGTCAACAGGCAGTCAGAGCATATTTTTCTAATAGTATCAAAAGAAAGAAAACGTAGTATCTTATACGAGCCTTACAAGTGAAAGTTTGAGAGGTTCAGATCTTGGAACTTCCGAGACTATGGCCCATGATTTTGGGATCTTTGAGATCCTTATCACATGCACTACATTCATTCAGTTGTATGATCTCATTTTTTTGTATATATCGTGTTTACGGTAGGTTATTCACGTGCGTTGGTTAGGCCTCCCTAGAGCATTAATAGCATTTTTTTATTAAATTCAGGTTTTGCAGTTATTATTTCAATTGGATCTGGGATTCTCTCTTTGAAAGAGCTATTTTCTTCCTAAATGCAGGTTCTTAAGGGTTTGATATACCTCCATCATGAGAAACACATAATCCACAGTGACTTAAAACCGTCAAACCTCTTAATCAACCATACAGCAGAAGTTAACTGATTTTGGTGTGAGTGCCATATTTTCTAGTACCTCTGGCCAGCGTGATATCTTTGTTGGTACTTGCAGTTACATGTCTGTGAGTATTTCCATTTGTCATTCTAGTAAATGATTTTCTTGACAATTGTGACGAGGTTCTGTGAAGCCCCATAACAAGATGACTTGTATTGCCTTATGTTCTGTAGCTCTTTAGTGAGATTCTTGGCTGATCTACTGTCTAAACCTCTAGTAGCAACATATGCATTGTTCTATTGGAATAGGGTTCATGACCCCATTTATTATAAATTTTTTATTTGTAAAGCATCACTTCTATGGCATTGATTGCTGATGATCCCATTTTATTTTAATCAACTTTAATGTATAACCTAGTTCTTTATGTAGAAGTTTTTGTTTTGACAGCCAGAGCACATCAGTGGAGGCACATATGGGTTCCAGAGTGATTTTTGGAGCTTGGGCATAGTTTTGAATTGGAGTGTGCAAGTGGCTGCTTTTCACATATGCCACCACATGAACAGGGTCAATGGGTCTACTTTTATGAGCTTTTAGAAGCAATTGTTGATCAACCACCACCTTGCTATCCTTTAATCAATTTTCTCCAGAGTTCTGCTCTTTCATTTCAGCTTGGCGAGGAACAAAGCTAAGGTCTTTCAGCCGTTATATTTTAATTGTTCACAGACATGGTCTACCAAAAGCAAATTATGCAAGCAGAGAGGATCAAACATAGACAGAGAATCTACAAAGTTATATGAAATATGTATACAAAGTTGAGTTCTGGTTACTTAAAAAAAAAGTTAGGATCTAGGTTCACCCTTAAATGAGTAGCTCAAGTTAGGAAGGCCGTTTTTCGACGAATAACCATTGGACATTTTCAAACATTAACCTATGTGGGATTATTCCCTCCGATAGTCCCCCTCACATCTAGACCTATACAAATAGATGATGGGACTGAGACATGAACAACATAAATGCGTCATAAACTAGACCCACTAAAAAGACACCCTGCTATAATACCTTGTCAAAGTTGGGTATATGTCTATCTCCAAATGATATCCTGAAGTTAAGAAGTCTTTTTTTACTAATAACCACGGAATTTTTTGAAACTTATGTGAGATTATTTCCCACTAATGGTGTGTATGAACTTCTTGTTGTTGGATTTGTTGGCAAATATCGTTTGTTTTTTATAATTTTCTTTTAATTTTTCTTGTCCAATCAAATATTTATTTTTTGTCACTAACATGTAATCCTTATTTATGTCAGTGTGCAGAAGGACCCAGAAAAGAGAAAGTCAGCGCCAGGACTTCTGGTTTACCATCTTTCTCTGTCTGCTATTTCACTTATGTTTTTTTATCATACCCTAATCCTGTCCATTATATGTTTGTCCATATAAAAAAATATCCCTTTGTGAACATGTATGTGGACTTAGATATAAATCTCACAAGTTATTTCACCACCGCCGGGTCACCCTTGGCCACATTCTGAATACGTTCTTAGAAGTGGAGACATACTTTTCTCTGATGTTAGGTAAGTAGAGGATGGTGTTTCTGAACCAAGAACTTATAGCATGAACACACTCAACAATTCATCTACTTTTCCTTTATAATACTCAATACTTGAGCATCTTATGAGCTTCTTCAGAAGTGCAATTCTCTTGTATCTGGATGCTCAAATGTTTATTATGTTGTGTTATTGTCATACGCCTAAAATTGTGGTCAACAATGATTCCACCCTACAGAGAAGAGTTAAAAAGTTAGCTGGAGTCCCCTTGCACCATATTTTGTATGTTTAATACTTTCTTGCAGTACTAATTGGAGTTAGAGCAGAAATTTCTTTGCTTAGATCTTCACCCTAGCATCAAGAAGTTGATGACCTCTGAGGACTCTCTGAATATTCTGGGCTTCTTTTTTCTTATTGTTATAAAAGAAATAAAAGGAAAAGTGTGCTGTTGACTTTTTTTATGAGATGATAGAAAGAAGTTCCTGTCAAATCTTAGTTGGGGAAAGTCAAGGAGAACTTCAGGAAAGTTCTAAGCATGGGCCTCACGATTCTAAGGGCACGAGAAAATTCGCACTTAAGCTCAAGGATCTATGTGTCAACTTGGTCTTGAGGAAACTAGACTAGGGTGGTTAGTTGAACTATATGTGTAGTATGTGCTTGTCTTAAAAGGGAACTAGACCTTGCAGAACGCAGTAGTGTGGATTCAATTCCTTCTGCAGTCAAATCGATCAAAACCATCAATTACATATTTTTATGGAACTGCTTTTGTGTAACCCATTGGTTTATTTAATTGGTTCTTTTCATTAGCTTTAAAAGTACTGGATCGGGATCATCCTGGTGAAAGTTTGGTGTTGAATGCCGGTAGTTGTATTCTCAACAAATTTATGTTCTGGCTGTGAACTTGGGAAGTGTCCATTACTTTCATTTATCACAAAAGTTCCATCCTTCAGATGCATATTGGTGGAAACATAACAAGTTCAGATACACCATGACCACAGAAGATAAAATGATGTATTTGAAGCCTGTTTTGCACTTACAAATTAAGAAGAAAACATTTGGTTAATCGAGCAGTCCAATCTGCTGAGAATTTTGATGCCAGTACTTGTTCTTTAAGAGTAGAGGGGATTGCTTCTCCAAGTTATATGTGATGTCTGTCTATTTTTAATGTATTACTTCTTGTTAAAGCAGATAACTTTAATGAGAGATGGGTTCTTTTCCTCCAAAGTTTTGTTATTTCCAAATCCAGATGAATGTATTAGTTTTTTGCTTAGACTCTTTCCATTTTGATTGCATCAAATTTTTTTAGTAAGTTCAATAACTGATAATATTTATTTTGTTGGTTCTTTTGATATCAGTCATCAGCTTATTTTACCTTTTCTTGGAAAAGTTATGATCAAGATTCTTTTGTAAGTGCAGAAAATTTCCTGTCATAAGAATAACATCTTTATTCACTGGAAACTTTTTGCTTCACTTGAACTTCAGTGATAGTGAGATGATAGTGAGATGAACAATGCTGATACATGGATGCCTAACTAAAATATAATTCAGTACAAAAAGGTCAATTTGGCAATCCCACCTATAGACTTTTAAGATAGTGTGACTTTCTTAAGAAAAGAAGAAAAAGATACTATAAGGAGAGGTAGAAAAGGAAAAAAGAAAAGAATGGTTATGATAGGAGGCTGTGAAGTATGTATGCAGTCAAGCAGAGGAATCCAAATGCTTACCTCCATGAATTTGCCAGGTGAAAATCACAGGACAGATGGTTAGAAGTGTCAAAACAGAACTTAAGATTTATTTCTGAAAATCTGAGAAATAAATGTTACTGAGCAGATCCTCTGAGAGAAAAAAATGAATTAAAAAGGGAAGGATCCATCACTGCCAGCTTGGGGAGGGTACATCAAGTACTTAAGGTACATTGTTCACCATACCTGGTGTCTTTTGATTGATACCAACGATATTGGCAGGACAAATTTGCTGGGTCCAGTTGTTGGCAAGTTAATAGCTTAATTGAATCAGGAAGCTTCTAGTATGGAGATATTCTCAACCATTACTTGTTCATCACCTTTCTCAGAGTATTCCAAAACTGTTTCTTACACTGTCATGGCATTCTTAAGTTCCCTAAAGATGGTGATTCCATGAACATATTATCTTGCTTGAAAGTGGTTTACATGCAGGATTGCATCTCCAGTTCCGTAAAAACATTACTGGTTCAAAACTCACTTTACAGTGTTCATTTTAGAACAACTTTGATGGGTTGTTTTGGGTAGCCACGGGGATCAGATTCATGGGTGGGTCTCAAAATCTAGTTTCCTACATGGAAGAAGAAGATCCGAGGTCCGTAACACCAACATCATTTTCTCTGTAAAAGGCCATATTCATGTGGACGGATTGTGGTGAGATAAGTATCGCCACATTTGCCCACCTACTCTCAGTGGTTATCCTTGTTACAGCCATCAGGTGGTCCTCTCTTGGTGCCCATTTGTGTCCGGGTTCAAATCGGGAAAGATGCACAGTTCGGAGTCACAAAGAGGGAAGAGGACGGAAAGGTGTCGATCCTCTTATCGGGGGATTGACGCCACTGTCGGTTTGGCGGGGCACGTGTCGAAGCGGCGATGGTCTGGTACACGTCAATGTTCGCGCGATGGGGACACGTCCAGACACATCGATCCTGCTGTCTCTTTACCCCACCGCCTTTTCCCCATTCTCTCCCCTAGCTTTCTTCTTAATCTCCCAATCCCCCAACAGATCTCCACCCTCGATCACGCAGATCCCAAATCAACGGGGTGACACAAACACAATGGGCCCCACCATCATCTTATTAATATAAATCATAATTAATTATTTAAGGTACAAAAAGGGCAAGAATTATTAGACTCCAGGGGCATGGAAGTCAATTCACGACTTCGTCATAGACGGGTCCACTTTCGTAGTTCAGGCAGATGACCAAATCGGGCATCTGTGGGGCCCGGAGAGTCAAGATGCGCCACGTGTGCGGGTCGGATTCCTGGGAAAGAGGGGGAGAAGCTTCGTTGATCTGGATTTGGACTTGTTGTGGAAAAATAATTGAATAGGAAAACCAGAAAATGGTGCTTTTATTGATTCCCGCTGCCGGGCCCACATAAAAACCCTTATCATATCTTACAAAGCACGGAAAATGGGGAAATCTGGGGAGATATTTTTTCTCTCCGCCGGATGGAGGCCAGCGTCCCTCTCGGTCTTTTGATTTGGTGGGCCCGTGGAAGGATCGATGACGTAGAGGACATTTCAGATCTGGTATGGGCCCAGGGGACCAGAAACCATTCGAGCATCGCGCGACAGGTGGTATTTATTACGGCGGGACCACGGCGCCGTTAGCCTGGCGTGACGTGAAAAAAGGGCAGTGGGAGGGTGATTGAGTAATTTTACACGGGAATTAGAGATAATTGGGGAATTTGGAAAAAGGAGAGAAAAATGGTCTGAAAGGCACACGGGAATCGATAGGTGGAAATGCCTTTATCAGTGTCTTTGCTTCGAACACTTGTCGCCTGCTTTCTCTCTCTACCCATTTCTGCCTGCTTTCAACTCCCCTCACCAGTCTTCCCAACAAAAATCAACCCGAAGTAGAGATTACTCCTGGAGAGAGAGAGAGAGAGAGAGAGAGAGCGAGAGGGAGGGAGAGAGTGAGGGAGGAATAACTGAGGAGAGAGAGAAGAAGAAGCAGCTGGCTCAACCTCACTCCTCTCCCACTGGTAAGACTTCTTAATACCCCCATGTTTGTGGAGAGAGAGTGTTGGTCTGCTCAGATTTCTAGAAGTGGGGATGCTTTCCCTCAGATCCGGGGAACTCAGATGGAAAAAGCACTCCATCTTTTGCATTTTTCCTGTGATGAAACGACTTTCCTAGGTCCTTCTATCGTCTTTCTTTTCCGCTTCTGCTCTTCTCTTTCTTGTGCTTACAGATAAGCTCCTTGATTTTGATTTGCAGTCTCTCTGGATTCATTCACAAAAAGGTGCTCGAGTCGATCCTTATCTGCCGGAAACGCAGCTGAATTTTTTTATTTTTTTTTGATAAATTAAAGCAACCCTTGTGTTGTGTTGTAGAGATAAGCAGGCTCTGGGGCCTATTGGGAGAACATTTGGGTTCTCATGGAACTAGTGAGGGCAGTGCTAGAGATATGATTCAAGGATATGTGAATTCAGGAGAGTACAGTCACGGGCCAGGAGAAGATTTTGATGGAGGAGATGGCTCCAGCTGTTGCGATTCCGTTTAGTATAGGCAGCTCCAACGCTCCAATTGCACCTGGCATGGAAATCACCCGGCTTAAGCTCATTACGGACACTGCCGCCTCCCTCTTGGCGGAACCCGCCCCGGAGGGTTGCTCTCCTGGCGATCCACCCGAGGTTGAGGTTGTTGTACCGGAAGACGACCAAGGGTTGTTTCGTAGTTGGGTTGGCGGTAGCGAGGAGGTGGTGATTCAGGAAATCGAGGAAGATGATACCTTGTCTGTGGGGACTGAGCAAGTTCTTGATAGCTCCTGTTCGTTATCAGTGGTTAGTGATACTAGTAGCTTATGTGGGGAAGAAATCTTCGGTTTGGAAGGTGGCTTCGAAATAAGCACTCCCACCTCCATAGATATCGACAAGAGCATCGAAAATGTTCAGCTGATTTCGCGCGTTGATACGCCCTTGGACCCCATGATCGATCTCCTTGATGGGCCTGCACTACTGAATGGCTTAGAGCCGAAACCGTTGCCTTTCGCTGTTGAGCTGCCAAGGGAACATAGGATTGCAGCTGGCCCCAAAGTCTTTGAGTTTGATTGCTTACCACTTTGGGGTAGCATTTCGATCTGTGGGCGTAGACCTGAGATGGAAGACGCCATGGCGGCCATACCTCGATTCTCCAAAATACCTGTTGGGATGCTCACGGGCGATAGTGTGGTGGATAAAATGAACCAGAGTTTGAGTCACTTGAATGCCCATTTTTTCGGGGTATATGATGGCCATGGTGGAGCACAGGTATACCAACTGTGCCAGATTCTCTATTTTCTCTCATGATTTGATTTTGGATGTTGATCTTCATTAAATTCTTACACAGAGAACTATAAAACTAATTTAGCACTTTCCAAATTTAGTTTCTTCCTGCACTTGAACGGATTCTAATCCTACATGTTGTATTCAAGATAATTTTGACGTAGTCTGATGACTATGGATATATTATAGAGCTGATGCAAGTACGTTAAGAGGATATGTTCAGAGATACCAATTGCAACTCATATCAATGTCAAATAAATATGTAGGATGCCAATTGGAATTGGCAAGGTCAAAATTTTAAACCATCTGATAATAGATCATAATCTCCCATTTAGTAAATCTCATTTTAACTCTCATACATTTCAGCCCAATGGATGGGGCATTTTAACTAAGGCCCTGAAGTGGTGAACCCTGCAGTTATGGGCCTCAGGATCTTATTCCTTGAAGGGCTATATGTCAGACAACATTGATCCTTCAAATGAAGCTTGTAAGAGGAATACAAGGGTCATCCACGTGACAGCAAATGAATTTTGTTGATGTCTTTGCATTGTAAGCTTATTGAATCTCATCTTGTCGATAACTTCTGATTTTACTAATTGATCTCTTTCTATATGGGGTTACATGTCACTTATAGGTTGCGAACTACTGTAGAGAACGTGTACATTCTGCATTGATTAAGGAGATAGCAACTGCCAAAGAAGGTTGTTCAGAGGAAGTCAATTATGGAGATACCTGGCAGGCAAAGTGGGAAAGAGCTTTCATGAACTGTTTTCTCAAAGTTGATGCCGAGGTCGGAGGAAAGATTAGTCGAGGAAATGGTGTTGTCCCTGAGGGGGAGTTAGAACCTATTGCCCCAGAAACTGTTGGATCAACTGCTGTAGTTGGTATTGTTTGTTCATCCCACGTCATCGTTGCAAATTGTGGAGATTCAAGAGCTGTATTATGTCGTGGAAAAGAACCAGTACCATTATCCGTGGATCATAAAGTAAGCATGCATTCATGATTGTGTTTTTGTGTAAATTTAATTTTTAATTTTGGTCGTTAACATAGCTTAAAACCAATAATTTCGTGCACCTCAGCCAAATAGAGAAGATGAATATACACGGATTGAAGCTGCTGGAGGGAAGGTTATTCAGTGGAATGGATACCGAGTGTTTGGAGTGCTTGCTATGTCAAGGTCAATCGGTATGTTTCATTAGCTTTCTCTGATCAGGAATATATTGCAAAAATACCCTAATGCTAGTCAAAATTTCTTTTTGATTTCTCCCATTTTATCCCTTTACAATGATACCAATGTTGTATTAATAGTGATGAAATGAGATATCGTCACTCCTCGTTGCTGTCTCTACCTTTATCTTGGTAGCTTCTTTGTGAAAGTTGTCTTTTCATCTTCTTTCTTTCCTATTTACTGTTACGACCATGCAGATATCATCCAAAAAGAAAGAATAAGAACATTGCCATATGCATTTCAAACAAAAAATAAATAAATAATAAAGTTTTAATGTGGTGTGCTATGTAAGAATTGTGGAGGGAGGCCCCACCTTCTAGGTTATATTTTCTCTCTCATTTTCTTTAATAAATTCACTCATTCTATAAAAAAAAAAAAAAGAATAATTATTGAATCTTGACTTATTTATCTAGTTACGAGTTATTGTGAATGCTCTCCCTGGGAAATTTTGACTTCTCTGTCTAGTTTCTTGTTTTCCCTAGAGGCTCTCTAGTCTTGTTAGCTACTGTTGGTACTCTTGAAGCATAATAGGTGGATGATGATTTGGTAATCCATGAGACTGTCACTCACCATCTTGTTCAGGATGCCACTGAAAGAGAAGGGGAAAATTTTCTCTGTTTGACTTAGAATGCATCAGTATGAATAGCCTAAAGACATGGATGCTGTATTGTGTTTTCCACATTGGAAAAGCAGGAACAGTCTAACGACCTTTATTTACCCAGCAAGTGCAGTGCAGCCTTTTTGAGCAATTTTTGGATAATGTGATCATGCTGGACTTCCATTTGTTGTGCTGTGCTTCTGAGCTGGATCCACTACTATGGATCCAAATCCTGACCGCTCCTTAAAGGAGCAGTATGATAAGATGACATTGCCTTATTTGCAAGAAATTATAATTTGCAAATCACCATCTAAGATATAGCTATAGCTTGTGTTTCCAATAAAAAACTGGAGACCGCATGTGCTAGCAATCCAGTAATTCCCGTTGCAACTTGTGTCAGTCACTTCTCTTGCACTAACTTTGGCTTAAAACTGGATGGTTGTTGACAATTAAAGTAAGAAAAAGACCTAGTTATTGAACTCCTGGGAACTGTAAATAATATTTAATGCAATTTTTCTGTGGGTACAGGTGACAGGTATTTGAAACCATGGATCATTCCAGAACCAGAAATCATGTTTATCCCTCGAAAGAAAGAAGATGAATGCTTAATTCTAGCCAGCGATGGGCTATGGGATGTTATGACCAACGAAGAGGTCTGTGATGTGGCACGCAGGAGAATATTGTTATGGCACAAAAAGAATGGAACGAATATGACATCTTCCACTGAAAGAGGTGAAGGAATGGATCCTGCAGCCCAAGCGGCGGCCGAATGTCTCTCCAAACTTGCCTTACAGAAAGGAAGCAAAGACAACATCACAGTGATAGTGGTGGATTTGAAAGCACATAGGAGGTTCAAGAGCAAAAGCTGAGGGGTAAGACTGTCTTTCCAGATGGTTTTACTTAACAAAAATTGCATTTAATCCATATATGCTACCTTACCTTACCTAATTAATATGTCGCCTGGCCCATCTGTTTTTGTCATTTGGGTCCACTTAATAGTTGCTGAACGTGAAATGTTATTCTCAGTGTACTATAGTGTCTGCACCTTACTCAGCCTGCGTTGTTTAGTACTTGCAAAATACACATATTGTAAATTTTTAGGTGTCATAGAGATAAAAAGGTCAGTGAGGATTGAATCCTTCCTCTCAAGACTGAACACCCTCTTATTGTAATTTCTTTCCCCCCTCCCAAGTTAAAGGCTCTGTGAGGTGATTCCCCTTCTTTCTGTCTTTTACTTTGTATCTCTCTCATGCAATGCCTGATAGTAAAAATCATTAGAGGGATTATGAAAATGGGTTGCTGATCTCAAATTGCATAAGCTCTGCAACTTTTCCCTTGAGATAGGGCTAATCTCTGCATTCCAATAGAAATGCACTGCGCCATGCTCATAGTATCAGCGTTCTGTTAAGTCTGTACAAATAACCTAGGACCACTTCTGGATGCAGTTGTGCTCCTCTCTTGTATATGAAGGGTTCTTTGATTAATGGACCATTTTGGGCAATCTCATTTACCAGGCATTTATTATCCTTTGCTTCTGATATTGGATTAGCAGTTCTCGTACTGAATTTGAAACAAGTAAATGGACATTTGTTTTTTTCTTTTTCACTTGCATGTTTTTGGGCGATGGTAAGTGAAATGGACATTTTTCTTTTTGCTTTTTCGCTTTTGCGGGCATTACGGAACTGTGAAAACATGCCCAGGCCTGAATCTGGGTGTTTCTGTAGAAGGGTATCAACTTACAAGGGAACTGGAAAGAAAAAACCTTTTGACTGGTCCGAATCTGATCCCTTTCGTCAGTGTTGGGAATCGGCTTTTGGCTGCAGTCTGTCACAGCTTCTATAAGAAACAACCCAAGAAGCGAGGATGTTGTGGCTTTCTGAACAAAGAATTGAATTCTCTGACCAAGTCATGAAAGTAACGTTTGAAAAAAATGCCCGAACCAGAACTGATCAAGCCACCATTCTAATGGCCGTCTGGACTTCATGGATATTCATAAACTTTGAGAAAGCTCAAAGAATCATAGAATTTAAATTTTTTATTCAACCCACGTCAATCGTGTACAGGTCTCTGGTTCCTTGTGTCCTCCACAAATTTCACTAGGATTGCCAAACTGTTTTGGAAGAGAAGTGAAGCGGAAGGCTTAATCTTTTCATGGAAGTTAAACTAGAAGAAGCCATGAGGGCCAGCCATCGACCTGAACGCTAGAAATATCAGTATTTCCGGTCACTCAATATGATTAACCTTAATATATCTCAGATGAATTTCACAATTTGAATTACGCAAGTCGATAATGAAAGAGAATATTTCAGACTACAAAATACAAGATGTTTAATGCGGAATTCAATTCTAAATAACTCTTTCCATCATACCACTCAGTGCTAGAAAACCAAGAGCTGATAATCCCGTTGCCTGCTTCCCCTTCTAGGTTTCCATCTAATTGGTCATTGTTAGAAGCTCCCGAGGACCATCGATCAACCAGCTTAAATCCAAACTGCAATGCAGCTGAAAGTATAGATACTTCATCAACCCTCCGAACTACATGGCATAAGATCAGAGCCGGCTGTGATTCTCCATTTGCTCCATCAGATATTAATGCCCTTGCGGTTTGGAACAGAGGAGAGATTGCTTCAGCTACGTATGTAACATCTGTACCTATGATTACTTCAAAACCATTGGGATGCAATTCCTTGATGGCGTCTATCTGCTCTCTATTGCCCCATTCTAACCTCTTGGTTACCAGTCTTTCCATAAGCATTGGTTCAAGATTCAGGGATACATTCTGGTTTAGCAGTTCAATCGCTTTCAGATCCCCATCAGTCGCAACCACGAGATCAGCGGATTGTACAGCCAGCATGGAACAGACACCTGCAGAACCGCAGCCTAACTCAAGTACACTCTTTTTGGAAACGATTTTTGAAGGGTTTTCTGCCAACAATATGGACATCAAACGAGCTGATTCCCACAGCATTAGGCCTGTCGATCTGCAGGTGTGCTGGAATTCCTTGGGAAGAGCTTTTATTGTGAAACAAATGTTCTTCAAGTTGATGTCCATTAGCTGCTGAAGAGGATGTGTGAAAATAATTAAGTGACAACTGAAAGGTAAATTCATTAGAAAAAAAAAAAAAAAAAAACCAAGTTGGTAGGGTATAATGAAAGAATAATGACAGGATATAACAAGACAGTATTAGTAAGTTTCTTGAGATTCAGTTTATTGCTATGGAAGATTCATGATATTCAGCTTATCATAGGGTGAGAAAAACAACCTCATCGGTGGATTGCGAAAGGCCAAACATATCAAAGACGATGCTTTCTGATATGTCTATTTCAACACCATTTGAAGTTTCCTTGGCATCTGCATTTCTCATCAGAGATCGACTACTTTCTGGAGTTTGGGTTTCCATGACTTTTTTAGCATTTGGACTAGCAGAAGATTTCAGGCCATCAAGAGAAAACACAGCTTGTATCCACCTCCTTAAAATGAATGGAACAATTATATTAGGCAAATATATAATTTGGTCCACATTCCTAGATGAAAACAAGTCATGGCAATACACAAGCAACATAAAGGTTTAAACAGGTTCCCAAGCCAATGTACCGTTGATAACCAACTGAATATTTTTCACTTTACAGAAGGTGAAAAAGAGAAATGAATTTGCTACTCTTCCTTGTGCATAATTAGATAAGTTTGTACATGGTATATCCCGAAATAAAAGGGGATGTTATGTGTAGCTCAAAACTAAAAAGACTGTAATTAGACTCTTCAATCTAGTCTGAGGTGACCGAAAAGGAGCAGAAGATTGAGAGAAGTTCAAAGATGCACCCTAGTCATCTAAGAAGGTGAAACAATGTAAAGTTAATTGTAGACAATAGCTTTCTCTTTTTTTTCTTTTTATCAAGAATATGAAATAAAAGTACTAACTGTGCTAAAAAGAATGACTCACAGTAGTGTCTAACAAATCAACTAGAAATAAGGTTCAATAACAGAAACACTTGAAAGATGATCACACCTGTTCATCACAATCTCACGGGCCCTGTTCTCTACTTGTTTGCAGCAAAGGCCCATTTCATCCACAATGAATCCACTTGCTTGGAACAACTTTGTCATGAAGTCTTCAGAAAAGTAATATGCTCGCTGGAAGCATCATTTGGGAAAAAAGAGTAGGAAAACTGAGCAAACTTTATTACAGAAAAGAAAGCTTACCATCAGCACCAAAAACTTACAGTACCATCTCCTCTGACATAGAAATTCTCACTTATTTCTTGATCCTTGCAAGTGAGCCTCTCCTGGAAGATGGTAAAATTGCAGAAAAAGTTAGTAAAATAATCACAGGTCCCCAGGCAAAGAAGAAATTATTATGCTCACAAATGATGATGTTGTTGATACAAGACTTCATATAAACAAAAAACAGACAGAATCACCTTCAAGTCTTTATCAATCTAACAAAAAACTGACAAAAATAAAAATGCCTATCAATAAATGGCTTTAACAACTGACCCTTTTTTTTTTCTTCACACATTCATTGTACTAAAAAAAAAAAGGAAAGTCATATGGTGTCATGAAACATTATCAGTCTGAACAGAAAACTGAACAGGAAAATCATGAAGTGGTGGCATTCAGGGGAAAGTAGTGGCACTGACCAACCTGAGCAAGATCACCAGTAGCATAATCTCGAACCATCAAGTGGCCATTTGGCTGGAAAAGGAGGACTTGCATCAAACCCAGTATAGCATAAATTAATAAATAATACTATATGAGAAACTCTCCCAATATAAATAAATTTTTAGGTGACATTCTTGTTTGGGTCAATTTTTTTATTCCCATAAAATTTTGCTAATAACTACTTTAAACAGTGATATTCACAAAACTTCAATTGAATCAGTAGATATTCCAATTTACATACATTTATGCAATAAATTATAGCATCAGATTTCACATACAAATTTCATTCTGTATCATGATTAAACCATGCTATATTTTGAAACTCTTAAAAAGCAATAAGGAGGATGCCAGCAGTGCTATGGCCCATCTCCAGAGAAATTTTTATATAGGGCCCTGCAATATTTGGTGTCCATTGCACACCAGGTCAAAAACCTTGTAGTTCCACCTATGGCTACAATGATCCGATGAGAAAATCTTAATGGACCCCATTTTTGTCGTGCCTTGTCATGCCTTGTCATGGCTCCATGTGAGGCTCATAAAGTGAGTTTGTTGACATTTTACACTTTCAAATGCTTAACATCAAAAGCTTTAGAAGAGTATCTTACCTTCAGCACCTTTCTGATATTCTGCAGTACTAAAGGCATCTTTTCTGGAGATATTGCAGACAAAACGAATACCTGCTTAACATATCATATATGACAGTGAGCATAGTGACAACAAACACAAGATATTTGACTTGAAGTAGATCAGGAGGGAAAAAAAATATCATACTCCTCTGCCAACAAACTGAGACTTGCATCTGAGAACAAAATTTTCAAATTTAAAGAAAGGAAAGTCTGCTCACATACCAAGGTCACAATGTCCACAGAAGATGGTGAAATCTTTTCAAGGAGGTCATCAACTGTGAGATCGCAAATAAAAGCATTAACTTTGTCCTCCCTAAACTCTTTGTGTGACTACAACATCCAAAAACCCAATTTGTTGAGCTACATCAATCATCTAAACATATTAAACACTAATAACAGCATAAACATCTTCATTAAGAAGCCTACCTTAACCAAGGCAATAGCACGTGGAGAGAAATCACAAGCATGAACAAAAATATCTGGATAAGTGGCAATCAGAGGAAAGATAGTATTACCTGCTCCACATCCAACCTGTTTGATAAACACAGCTTTAGGAAAATAATATGAAACTTTTCATTGGTAAAAACTAAAAATCAAAGAGAGATTCAGCCAAAAGTTACAAAATCAATCGCATGAAGTCTATAGATAATACTAAACTTGATATCCATGATTTTTCAGAAGTACAATAAAACCTCAGTGAATTGAAAGGAACGAAACTGTTAAGAATAGTCCACAAGATCTACAATTAGAAAAAATCATTGGCTTAATAATAAGAAACAGAGTATAGCGGGTCTGCACTAATTTGAAAATCTTCACAGAGAATATTGATCAAAAGATACTAGACTCCAGTGACGTGCTACCCAACAAGCTTACGGTGATCTAGTGTATCTCATCCAAAAGCTGTCACTGGATGGAAGCCTCCCTGATAGACCAAAATTGAATAAAATGTTGACAGATTTGTTAGGGAACTTCCACCAATCTTTAGTGAATTTTGTGCCTCTTTTGAATATTGTGTGACTTTTATCAATCACATTTCAAAAAGTAAGACATTTTCAGCAGAGATGTGTACATTGCTCCATTGGTATTAACACATATGGTTATCACTTACCTCTCAAGGTAAAAGAGAAACACTCATACATTTTTAATGTCAGATCCACACGAAGACAACTAGATGAGTGAACAGAAATATTCCAGGCAACCAGGAAAAATAAAGATGAATAAATTTAAATTCAAATGCTGACCCCGGATGTACAGTATAACAGGCACATTCTATCAGTTTCCTTTTAAAATATCCAACAAACAAAACTTAAAGCAAGAACCTCATAAAGTATATTAAGATTTTGCCATATCACAGATAATACATATAAAAAGTAGAGAAATTACGAAGAAAATAATTGGACTGATAGGGGTTGAAGCAATCAAACATTACCTCCAAGACGACCTTTACACTCTTGGCCTAAAAAAAAAACATAAAAAGGTTATTAGCAAAAACGAAACAATTGATCACAAGACCAGAAACTGTACCTAATTTCACATGGCTTACATCGAAATAATGACCCCACTCTTTGTCCAAGTAGTGCCTGTCCTTAAAAAACTGTCAAACAAAAAAAATAAATAGCATCAATGACAGCAACAGGTTGCAATTTCATGATGACCGCAGTACCAAAAACCCGAATGCACGCGTTCTAATTGCTAAGTTCCAACCTTGTCCTGATGTCGCTTGTAAAAGATATCCCAGTACTTCTTAGCATCCCTTTCATATTTGTCTGTCTCAAAAGGAACCTCAATCATCATCCAAATAATCTAAACGCATCATAACATTTACTATAGTTGCAGAGCGGAAAAATATTACCTTTCCAGAAAGCGCTCACTCTAGAGCTAGAAGGAGCATATATTTGCAGCCGTTGCCCGTCAGCCATTAAATTTAATTACCCTAGTCCTCTCACTTCTTTTTCCAATTCTGTAACTTCAGCTGTAAGATTCAACACTTCTGCGATCTTTTCCGCCCGAATTTGAAGCAGCCAAGCGGATTCGCTGTAATTGCAACTATAAAAACCGTCCGAACTAGTTCAAGACGGAATCCGAACTCACCCAGAGACAGGGAAAGGTAAAAATGAGAGATTGGCTTCCGGGTCGAAACAACAGCGGCGAAGACAAAAGAAGCAGATCAGCAGAAAACTCGAACAGGGTTACTTTCCGCGAAGAGGAACCGGCGAACTGAACTGCTAGGAGCAGAAGATCCGATCTCCGAACAGGATCCGCTTCCACCTATTGAGTTCCGTTTCTTTGCTTATGACAACATGCATGCAAGCAAATAGATCAAAATTTGAAAATTTCTTCACTAAAACATAATTTATATATATATTTTTTATTTTCTCCTAAAATGTCACAATTGAACCCAAAAATTAACCTATATTTATGGAATTTCAATATGTTATTGTCTAAATTAATGTAATGAATGGAAATTGTAGAATAAATATTGGAAGTAAAAATAACATATAAGAAAAAATTGGAATATTTCATTAAATTTTTTTTTAAAAATATTTTATATTTAATTTGTTTATTAATTGACTACAAGGAGAATTAAGAATAAATGCATCATATTTTATAAATTTGAAAATATAAAAAGGGGTAGAATTATTATTTCAAATTCTTTTTTCCGACCACGCTTATTAACTCGAAGAGCATTTATTATAACCTTACAAATTAGCCTCCATATTATTTTTTATCATATTTTAATTTCTAATTATAAATATTTAAATTTATATAAATGATACATAAAATACTAGATATGGTTACTAAGTTTTTACATAATTCATGTGGGTTGGCACTAAATAACTCATAAGTATACATTATAAATTACCAAAAAATGTCATTTTTAAAGGTATTTTTTCTTTTAAATCATAATTAAAGTTGAATTAAAAAATATTAAAGGTAAGGTCTTTCATGTTACAAATTTAAATTAAACTTATAATTATGTAAATATTAAGTTAAACTTATAAGTTTGTATCAATGATTAAACAAGCCATAACTTAAATATACAAAAATAAAAAAATTAAAATAAAACTATTTGGTTAATGAATGAGAAAGGGTTGCCTTAATTTTGACCAAAAGAGAATGTGAGCTTGATTCCTTCCATCACCCTTTCGTCTTACCAGTCACAGCATCTCTCTCTATCTTGAGAATATTCTGCATCCAACCAGAGCTTCAGAGACTGAAAATGGAGCTCACCTTACGTAAGATAATTGGAGAAAAGATCTTAAAAGATTGAGTACCGATACTCGGAACATCTAAAGAGTTAAAACATCGATAAAACAAATGGAGAATTCATTCAACCCACGATAGAGCCTGTGGAAGCTCCGTGAATGGATTGAAACTGTTCCAGTATCTGTTCCTGGGAAGTTCATGACGTTAAGCTCATGGCTGTTTGATGTAAGTGTGACTTAGTCAAGATTGGGATGAATATAACTAGTGCTGCTTTTAAATATGTTTCCTTCCTTACTAAAGTGTTTTAGCTTGTGTTGTGCTTTTTCTTTAAGAAATAATGAGTAAAGCAATTGGAGACATTCTTGATTCTTCTTTTTGCTTTTCCATGTCTCTTCTTTGAAGATGTCTTGCATCATCGTTGAAGAAGCAACTGTGACTACAGTTCCAGGACCTAGCAAGTATCAATTATAGGATCAAAACCCTAAAATTTGTATCTGATTTGGTTTATCCGGTATGAACAGGTCGACTCAGCCTCAAAACAAGTCAAAAGAACAACAAAAAAGTTGATTTTTTTTACCGAGTGAAACCACACTACTTCTATTACAAGACCGATTTGAAACCCTCAAACCGAAACAACTTGGTGAGTCATAGAACCATAATTTTGGATTTTTTAATTTAAATCCACATTGATGATCAATATTTGTAGAGGATTAGATAGCTTTTGTTCAAATAATTACTAGGTATAATTAATGAATTTCAATCATTTTTTAAAATTTATTATCTAATTTTACTAATGTTACATCCATGTGATATACATTTGGAAATTACTCTATAGTGGAGTTAAAGAAATCAAAACCATGCATAGAATATGTTTATCTTGGTGAAGTGCCATTTCATCTCATTGAGTAGTACAACCAAAACAATTTGGAAGGGAAGGGCATAATCCCGAAGGAAAGACCGATACTCCGCCTCCTAGCTAGCTTCGTCCCTAATCATCTCATTATACAGATCATAAGCAAGAAACATGATAAAAACTGATATGTTAAAAGGTTGTGACATATGCAACTCTCTTATTCTTTCTATTACATTTACATCAGAGCTATTCTCCTCATCTTATTTATGATTATTACAATTTAAGGAAATGATATAAGGAATAAAACAGGCGCTTAAAAAAATAAGCAAATTAGATCAAAATCTAATGATTAAACTAGATGCATTAGAACTTGATTTTCTCCTTATCTGAATGCAAGCATGTAGTAGTTTATATTATAGAGGCTTGGTAGCTTGATTTACCTCTTGAACCCTAATGGATTCAGGGAATTTTTATTAATTTTATTATCAAAGTTACCAGATAGGCCTTATTATTCAGTTAAAGGGACTAACCCAATATTAGTCCATTTACTAGCGAATATCATCCCCTTTTCTCCTTCTCTTCTTCTCATTTTTCATAGATAGCCCAAGCAGAAAGAATAGCGGCTGGCAGAAAGGAAGAGCAATTGTAGATAGTTGGTATGGGTTGCCTAGATGCATATAAAAAAGAGAGGATAAAGAGATATCAAATTTAGTTACAATTGACTTTGATGTTATCTCTATGTGTAGAGTTATGTGTTGTGTTCTAAACACAAGATTCCACACCTAGAAGTAATTTTGCAAATAATAATGAAGAAAAGATGTATTTGATAAGAGATTAGTATAATACCACCTTTAATCAATTGTAAAGGTATGGTTCAGTTCAATATCTAACATGGTATCAGAGCAGATTGATCTTTCGTATCTTTCGCTTTCTCTACCTCACCACCCGTAACTCACTTTCTGCCACACCCTCCCAAGCTGAACCACCCACATGATGCGCACTTGATTTTGTCTGCCATGCTCTCTTCCACCGTCACACCAGGCCCGACCTCCGCCAGTCGCACCTCTCACCGACACCAAGCACATTCCTTTGTTTCCGAAATTTCCATCGTCGCCGTCATCACCTCTCATCAACGGGTTCTTTCTCTTCGCCACATCTCACGTTGTGGGTTTGCTGTACCCTAGCCAGAGCGGCTAGACCTTCTCAATCCCAGCCATTTATTCTTGATAATTTTATGTTTTATTGTTAAATATAAACAGGGGGTGCATTCCTTTTTCAAGTAGTATTTGGAGTTTGTATCTCTTAACTCTCCTGTGAAAAGAGGAGAGGGAAGGAAGAAAGAAAAGAAAAGAAAAGAAAAGAAAAGAAAAACAGTATCCCTTGCCTTAGTATGCTCCTAATGCCTTAATCTTCGTTTCAAGCTTGCAGAGCACTACCTTGTCCAACAATAAGGGTTAAGATGAGTACAAATTATAGGAGATTAACAAGTTTTCTTTTTCTTTCTTTTGTCATAGAAAGTGTTTGGCCTTTTTGAGCATGCGTCCCCTTCAACGAGTAAACAAACAAATACTTTTGATCATTCTTGATTCGTCTTCAACATAATTGCCCTTTTCAAAACTAAAAAACAAGGCTAACGAAGCATCTTCTTCTTTCCCTTTGGATTAACATAACTGCCAGCTACTAGGGTTTGCTGAAAAGCTTCCAAAGAGTGGTAAAGCAAGAATGCTTTCATGGTGAAAGTTCAGACTGAGAAAACAAGAAATAATAATCAAGAAAGATGGAAACATGAAATGATAGATGTCTGTATGAGGGAGACGGGTGACCATAGACAGTGTTAAACTGAGGAACAATGATGCTTCAAAGCATAAAAGGAAGCACCAGAAAACTAACCCTCTTCACTGTCTGGGTCTGGAACTCTTTCTGCAATATCCATGATCAAGAATTATGTAGCATTCACCATTATTGAATGCCGTTGCTGGAATTCAGAAGAAGAAATTTTATTCCATCTAGGGTCTGTTAGTCGCAAAATGAGTCCATCAATGGATGCCATGACAGATATAGATTACCTGATGGAAACTCCATAGATTGCAAAGCTGAGAGTAGAGCCACCACCGTAATGTTTATCTAGAATTCACTATTCCTGCAAAATTTATGAAACAGAAACACTACGAGAGTCCAAAATCCACTCAACAAGCAAACTGAGCAGGCAAGTGACGGATAGAGAGAGAGCACGAACAGCTTCCAGCATGAGCTTCATGCAAGAAAGAGCCATCTGTGCTCACTCTCTTCTGTCACCAAGCTGAGAACAGTCCAATGAGAGAGAGAAAGAGTGAGAGAGGGAGGAAAGAAAGAGAGAGTTGTTCATGACCATAAAATCAAAGACATGCAAGAGGGTTTCTTGGAAATTATAGGGTTTCTCATGAAAGATAAAGCAGATAAAACTTCTGGGTGCTTGCATCAGTTTTAGAGTGAAGCAGGTTGACTACAAAGTAGCAGAAGCGAGACCTGACATAACCCTAGAAACCTAAACTTGATAGAAGATTGATGATGATAAAGGGAGGAGAGGTAGAGCTATTTATAGAAGACACGAGAGGAAAGTGCTTTGATCTTAATGCTAATGAAACTAATTAGGGTTTGTGCGTTATGACAGGCTAATTCATCAATATGAAATTACAAATGTAGACCTCTGACGTCTACAAACAGCCAGTTCCATTTAATCTAATCCCCAATCGTTACCTGTTTCCACTTACAAACGCATCTTCTGGTAATAACCCTTTCCTGCAAATCTAATGCAGCAGCCTCATCCATGGCGTATCTTTGCCACTGCCGCAATATTTTATCTTGACAAGATGGCCCTTGTCCAATCATTAATCGACAGAATTTTCACCAAACTTATGCTCATGCAAGATATAACACAGGAAAGTTGAGCCATGATCTTACTTTTCATTAAACTAGAGAAAATTCCACGAACTGGAATTTCATGCTTTACGTTCGACCTTGATTTTTCTGTTTCTGTATGAAAGGTGGTAAAATCATTGGCGCATATAATAACCCCAACTCTTCCACGAGTCAAAGCTTGAAACTCCACAGAAATCATCAGCATTCTCTTTATTTCACTCAGAGAAACTTGACGCCATCCTTGCGTCACTCTCCTTGCCGTCGTTAGAGATGATCGGCCATGAACGCTCGATGGAATCATCTTACAGGTGAGTACAAAAACAGTTCCTTATAACTGGGTGTGGAAAAGAAACCAACCGGTTCATAAATCTCTTTTCGTCTCCTGTGTTTTTCATCAACTTGGTGTTGCCGTCAGCAAATGCTGAAGAATCAAAGGGAAGGGAGTTCACTCACAGGAAATGTACGATCAAACGGGCTATATGGGCCTCTTAAGTTGGATATAACTCTACAAGATGAATCAATCCATTGGATATGGATGCTAAACCCCCATTTTTCAGAATGAGAGCAAGATTAGACCAAGCCCATTAAAGACGAAAACAATCGGAAGCCCATTACGTAACCAGCCACTCTATTTTCCCCGCACATCCTCGGGGAACAGAGAGAAATGTGGAGAGCAGATCGATCGCTCCGGCTCTCTCCGAGATCCAAAACTCCACTTCTCCTTGGGGAAAACAGGGAAGACGACGGCGAAAATCCCCATCAAATGAATTTGGAAACAAGATAACATCCAGAGTCAGGACTCTCTTTATAATTCTCATGGCGTCTTCAATCATGGATTCCCTCTTTCAGCGATCTCTGGATGATCTCATCAAATCTCTCCGCTCCCCGGTTGCTCCTCCCTCAACCATCATTTTAAAAGCCATGGATGACATCCGTCGGGAGCTCAAATCGACTGATCTAACAATGAAATCCATTGCCCTTCAGAAAATCACGTATCTATCCTGTCTCCACTCCGTTGACATGTCGTTCGCCTCCTTCCACGTCGTTGAACTTATGAGCTCGCCTCACTTCTCTCATAAAAAAATTGGGTATCTCGCCGCCTCTCTGTCTTTCAACCAGTCCACCGATGTGCTCCTCTTGCTTCCCAATCAGCTTCGCAAGGACCTCACCAGCCCTAACGTCTGTGAATCCTCTCTCGCGCTCGAATTTCTCTCGGTTTCGGGCACCCACGAGTTGGCTCGCGAACTTACCCAGGATATCTTCGTTCTCTTGTCATCTGCTAAGACACTTGTTCGTAGAAAGGCCATCGCCGTGCTGCTCACATTTTACGACAAATATCCGGACTCTGTTCGCGTGACATTCAAGCGTTTGGTGGAAAACTTGGAAAGTTCGGATCCTAATGTAGTCTCGGCGGCTGTTGGGGTATTCTGCGAATTGGCTTCCAAAGATCCCAAATCGTACTTGCCGCTGGCCCCGGAGTTTTATAGGATTTTAACTGATTCGAAGAGTAATTGGGTTTTGATCAAGGTGATTAAGATTTTTGCCAAGCTTGCCCCACTCGAGCCGAGACTGACTAGGAAGGTCGTGGAGCCCATTTGTGAGATTATGACAAAAACTGGAGCAAAGTCTCTTATGTTTGAATGTATTCGTGCGGTGGCGTTAAGTTTGTCGGATTTTGATTCTGCTGTGAAACTTGCAGTGGAGAAGATTAGGGAATTGCTAGAGGAAGAAGACTCCAATTTGAAATGCCTCGGTTTGCAAGCACTCACTTTTCTTGGGGAGAAACACTTATGGGCTATTGTGGAGAACAAAGAAACTATCATAAAGTTTTTGAGTGATGCCGACCCGAACATTAAACTGGAAGCATTGCGTCTTCTCATGGGGATGGTATCTGAAGACAATGTGGAGGAAATTACTCGAATTTTGTTGAAATACGCACTTACGTCGGATCCTGATTTCAGTCATGAGATTCTCGGATCCATTTTGGCGACCTGTAGTAAACAGGTTTATGAAATTGTAGTTGATTTCGATTGGTATGTTGGTCTTCTTGGGGAGATGGCGCGGAACCCACTTTGTAAAGTGGGAGACGAGATTGAGCGTCAGATGATTGATATCGGGTTGAGGGTTAAAGATGTGAGACCACAGCTTGTTGGAGTTGCTCGGGGTCTTTTAATAGATCCAGCATTGCTTGGTAATTCATATTTATACCGAGTAATGGCTGCAGCTGCTTGGGTGTCTGGGGAGTATGTGGAGTTCTCTCAAAACCCACAAGAACTTGTTGAAGCCTTGTTACAACCACGTACTAATCTTTTGCCACCACTGGTAAGGGCTATTTACATACAATCTGTATTCAAAGTTCTATTATTTCTTCTACATTCTTATTTTGAAGGTTTTGAGATTATGGGATTTGAGGTTTCCATGAATTATGAGGCTGATGAGATCTCCAATTCTAGAGTTGAATGCAAGGATAGTGCTCCTAAGGAGACTTTCACATATGATTCGATTGTTTATTTGTTAAATTTGATCAAAATGGCTCTAGAACCACTTGTGTCATGTGATGAGGTAGAAGTGCAGGAGCGAGCATGTAATGTAGTTGGCCTGATTCAGGCAATAGAAGAAGCAGGTTATGAGAAACAAGAAGGGAAAACTTCACAAATTGTTAAACTAATGCTCGATGCCCTCAGTGAAGAACTGGGTCCAGTCTCTTTAAATGCTCAAGAGAGAGTTCGGGTACCAGATGGGCTTACACTCAAGGAAAATCTTGCAGACTTGGATAGTATGATAGGAGATGAGTTCTCACTTCCTAGTACATTTTCCATTACTGGTCATAAAAATAAACAGATTGAAGGTCTTTCCCTAAGTGAACCATTGTCTAAGTCCACATCTGTACTGGATGAGCTCCGGAAGAGACATGGGTTATATTATCTACCTGCAGATAAGGATGAAAATCCAGCAAATGACTATCCTCCTGCAAATTACGACCCAGTTGTTGAAGCTACTAGAGAGCTTGTGAAGCTTACTGATCAATCATTAACCACAAAGAAGCTGAACCGTGTAAAACCTCGGCCAATGGTGGTAAAATTAGATGATGGAGATGAAGCACCGGTTGTAAAAGTGGTGAGGGACTCTAAAGATGATCTGCTGTCCGGTGCAGTGCGAGATTTACTGCTTTCTGATGAACTAAATCCTAATGCCAAATCATCCCAGGGGAGAATGAAGGAGAAGTCACCAATTGCTGAATCTGTTTCTAAAGAAAACCTGGTTGAAGTAGGCAGTTCCAGGAATGGAAATCCAAGTTCAAGAAAAAGCAAGCACCGGCGACACGGTAAAGAGAGACATAAAAGCCCACGGAAGAGTGAGGATAACGAAGAGAGGTTGTTTAAAAAAAGTAATCATCGTCACGGTAAGCACAAGGCTCGGCACAGAGCAGATGACCCTGTTAGTGTAGCCCCACAAGCTCCAGCCATCCAGGATTTCCTTTTGTAAAATTTGGTAACTCCAGGTACATTGTGCAGTGCATTTTCTTGTTGTTCTTGTTGTTGCTGCTGCTTTGTAAGATAGTTTTGAATTTTCCGGTGTGTACAGATATACATTGTCACAGAGAATTTGGAATTGATTCTAATCAATATTCACTGCAATGGTTACTTGAATTGTTTATACTCAAGATAAGGATTCTATGATTCAGGAGGCTTGGTCTAGAATTTCCTTTTCTGATACAAAAATGCTCAAGTTACATAAATTGTGCTTTCTCTGTTTGATGTTGAATGCTACAGTGTTACTGCAGAAGTTGGCTTGGCAGAGGGATTTTGACATATTTATTTTCATTTTTTATGAAACGATGCTGATTTTTATTAAGACAAAAGCTCAAAAGAGCAATTTACAAAGGAGAGAAGCCTTCCCAAACAATGAGAGATTGCTGGAAAGTTCCGAATTTTGCTAATTTATCAGCCAAAGAGGGATTTTGACATTAGTAGAAAGTTTCCAAAGAAGCTTTCTTGTTGAGGAAACCATCTTTGTAGGACCAGATGCTTTTCATGGGAGGGTGGTCATTTTAGTCATTTTGTTCTAGAAGGGTGCTTTTGTCATTTCACTTAAAAGGATAATGGCTTCCATCAGTTTCTACAGTAATTGGTTGATGTCTGAGGGCATTTGGTCTATTTCTTTGGTCTATTTCTCATGTGTACACAAAATAGCATTAGCTTTTAAAAAAATAAAATCGTATTTATTATTTTATTTTTAAAATAAATATTAGTACTATTTTGTTTGGTACTTAAAATAAAGTTGGGAAACTCGTTGAGTTGACTCGGAACTCAATTGAGTCTACTCGAATCAGATAGAAATATGAGCAAGTTTTTGTAAAAATTGGCCATACAAATCAGAGAGGTATTAATTTTTTTTATCATATCAAAATAGTTAAAGGGCAGAGGTATATAATTAATTAAATATTATTATGTGTTTTTCGGAATTCATGTGTGATTAAGTGCCATAGAACCTGGACTAAAGCAGTTGGTTCAGTTAACCGACTCTTGTCCCTTGTCCGAACCATGGGTCTATTAGACTCAACGACCCTCTAGGAGGAACAACCCCTCCCCCTAAATTAGGTCAATGGGGGAGGGGCGGAACAAAGAAGGCGAATTGATTTTTAAATTTTAATTATTTATATTTATTTATAATGTTAAAATATTTATTTATAATGTCTCCTTTTCCTCACTCTCTGAAGCTTCCCACGCAACGGACCGGATAAATAAACAGAAAATCTCTCTCCATCTCTCTTCACTTCGACGTGTCTGCTTCTTTACTCTACTAGCGAATCAAAATCTCTCTGTGCATTTATGCGCCATCTGAAACAGCGGTTTCTTGCTTACTTCGTCTAGTCTCTGGCGTCAATGACGTGTATTAGCATCCGCCATTCCGCTGCTATTGCCGTTTCTTGCCCCGATGGGAACTTGTTCTGGCGGAGGCGGGGCTATGGCGGGTGACGACACTGGGCGCAGAACAGTCGTCGGAATGGACGGCTGGCGCTCCGGCAGGAGGAGAGCTGTGCGGTGTCTGTAAAGAGCGGTTTTGCTGACGAGGACTATGTGAAAGCTGGAGGCTCTCTTATGCGGTTTGTGGAAATGCAGGAGCAGAAACCTATGGAGGAGCAGGGGAGGATATCGGATAAGGTGAGGAAAGCTTCTAGACCTTTTTTTTTTTGGGCGTTTGATGTGATTAATCTTCTTTAAACTTACTCGTTAGCATAATAATTTGATTAATGGAGTGGTGGATACTTTAATCAAGTTGTTCATGGAGTCTGTCACTTTTTGTTATTTTTGTATATTACCGTAGGTTCCTGATTTGGTAGGCCCATCTGCGTCGCACTTTTTTGTTGGAGTGAGACATCTGTACGCTTAGAGCACTGCTTGAGACTTGAGCGCAAGCCGTGGTTCTGTTTCCTTGGATTGATCCATCAGTTTTCCTTTGAATCTTCGTTCCCTTATTCTTAACGCAATGGTAGTACTCACATTGAAATCTTTTCAGCCTACGCGATCGGTGTCCTAGGTAAAGTTTGATTGCCTAGTGACAGTGGTAACCAGCAGAGCGAAGCCCGTGGAATGTAGTCTTTTAGTTTTTTCTGAATCAGGATGACGTCTCGCTGCCAGCCATAGTATAAAAAAATAGTAGATACCTACTATTAGGCTTTGGCGACGTCAAGGTCGTCAACTAAAAAAAAAAACAAAAGAAGAAAAGTTATGTCCTGTGAGCCTATGTACCCTTCTGGAGATTCAACGCGCTCAATTTTAGTTTATCGTTCTCTTTCTGCTCATAGCTAGTGGACCTGCGGTGATCTGCAAGAGATCCGTATGAAAGGATTCCTTACAGGACGTATCGTCTGAGAAAGTAAAGTCCATGCTTTACAGAGAAAATGAAGATTTCTTTAGGAGATCAACTGGCCTGGTCTTTCAGAACTGTTGGCGACCCGAGTTTATTCTAGTTTATTTCTTGAATTTAAAGGTGGATATCTGTTCAATCAAGCGGACCTTGCTGGAGCAAAGCTTTCATATTATCATGATAAACCAAATTTAACCCTTTAATGTTAACAATAGGCTGGACATAGTTCAGCACATTGCTGAATACCATATGTATCGCTTTTGGCGGTTCCCCATGTGGTATTCGGAGGTCAAACCGCCCTGAACCCCCTCCTGCGAGGTCTGGTGCTCTGATAGTATTTGTTAGGTTTAATTCAGCTATATTTAGGTTGCCTATTGTAAGACTCACTTTAGAGGGTGTATATTATGGTTTTTTTCCAGTTTAAATTATTGATTTAACTTAAGAAGAACTTATTATTAAATTGAATAGTTAATTTATAAATTGGCAGAGATGAAAGTTTACCATGTGCTTCTCACAGTACGCGTATGCTCTTGTAAATAAAATTCATATCATAGCTGATATGACCAAAAAATATTTTCAGGTAAACCATTAATAGTCTGTAACTTGTTTCCAATTAATCTAATAAAAAAAATTTTGTTTTGTTTTTGAACGATTAAAAACTAGAAACATTGAAGCACTTTAATCTAATGGCTACATAATATCTATACCACATTTGTTTTTGAAATGATGCTAATATCTAAACCACATTAATCTAAAATAACGAGCAATCAATTTTATTTTCCTTTAAAAGGCAAAACTTAATAGAATAAACAATATTGAAGTGATTAGGACATCAGTCCATAAATTTGGTTTTGATTAAACGAGACAGTATTCACTGTTCGGATTCAATAATTAATTGCACAAGTTTACAAACACACAAAAATAAAAATAAAAAGACCAAGTGATATTAAGTGCATTCTGAACTTAACAAAAGACACTTATCTTTATTGTCCTTTTAATACTGTCAAATATATTTGATATCTTTACATCATTGGCTCACTTTTATGTTTTCTGTTATTTAGTTTCTTATAAAAATATTTTACGTGTGCAATTAGGATCTTTGCTTTTTTGGGTACTTCATACTGTACATGGACTGCGGTTTCGAGAGTTCTTTTTGAGGAAGGCCAGAATTTTATTCCTCTGATTGATTAGACTTTGGAGTCTAATCATTGTTTTAGTCGGTATCATAAACATCTTCTGTTGTTTTATCTTGCAGTTGCCACCCATTCCTTCTGGTGAATCTATACTAGATTTAGTAGTGATTGGATGTGGTCCTGCTGGCTTGTCACTGGCTGCAGAGTCAGCTAAAAAGGGTTTAAGAGTTGGCCTCGTGGGGCCTGATCTTCCATTTACAAATAATTATGGGGTATGGGTGGATGAATTTAAAGGTATTTATTTTGCTGGTATTTCTGACCTTAATAAGTTTGTTTTAATTTTATTTCTCCTTTTCCGAAGAATATTTGCTTTGGGTATAACTTCATGTACTAGGCATTACATCTGTGACTCATGGTGTTATTCTATTTGTAATTTATATTTACAAAGAAAAGATAAATTCATTTCTATGATAGGAAATGTCAGCTTTCACAATTATTACAAAGATGGTACTTGGGGGCCATTAACAAAGAAGAACAATACTCATACCTCTTTAGAAGAGATAAATCTATACCAATCAAATTGATTTCAGTTCTGGTTAATACCCTATTTTCTGAAATATCTAAGAAATGTAGACAATCTAAACGGTCATTCTATAGGCAGTATCTCTTTGTCTATGTTGATATAAATATATGATGGATATAGTGAGAGTACCGATAAAAATCCTGGACCAGCAAAATTCAAATCAAGTTCCAAAGTTGAAACATAAACTCTGATTTTCGCATCTTATTGTCTGTATATTGAGTTTAAAATCCTTTCTTTTTGCAGATCTTGGGCTTGAAGTCTGTATAAAGCATGTTTGGCAGGACACAATTGTATATCTCGATACTGATAACCCAGTTGTGATTGGCCGTGCTTATGGTCTAGTTAGTCGGCACTTGCTACATGAGGAGTTGATAAACGGGTATATGAATTTCCTCAGTCATTTAGTTAGTACTTTTAGATTAGGATGTTCCATAAAATTCTTATCCAATAAATTGTTCTTCAGGTGTTTTGAATCAGGTGTTTTATATCTTAATTCAAAAGTGGAAAGGATCACTGAAGCAAGTGATGGGCATAGTAACGTTGCTTGTGAAAGTCATATTGTGGTTCCTTGCAAGTAAGTTCAACTTTTAAACTGAATATAATTGCAATCCTTCCTCATTATGTCACACTGACAAACTCACTATTCCTAAAATAACTGCATAACTAATGATAACTTAATATTGGCTATTGTTGCATCAGATGCAGCATCAGGAAAACTACTGCAATATGAAGTTGGTGGTCCACAAGTTACAGTGCAGACAGCATATGGTATGGAGGTTGAGGTAAGTCATAACTTTGTTTTTTAATGAATGTGAATGTGTTTCTTTGCCTATTTTAAATCTTTTGCATATTCATTTCTCACAGTGTGATATTTTATCAATACAATTTTCCTTTTGATACTCCTTTACAAACTAATAAAGTGACATTCCAGATGTGCATTTAGCTTTCTAATCATAAAAATGTAACCTTATGGCATTCATTAAATGTTTTAGCATCCACCTCCATCCCCTAATAGATATGTTGAAGAGAAGAGAAAGTAGAAAATCTGGATATTGTGGAACTGGTCTACAACCAAACTCAGTTGAATTTTCAGGCACAGGCTGGCTAACTGTGCAGTAAGAATTACCAAACCATGAAAATCGCCTTTCCTGATGAAGAGAGAATTGTTGTAGATGCTTTCATATCATTGAAGAAAATATGTGGATCAAATATTTCCAAGGATACCTACCCCTGAATAGAAGAGAGAAATTTCAAGTCCCTGGAGATAAGCCCCAATTTCCATAAAAACTATCAGTTTTCTCTCCTACAATCTGAAGAATTCCTTCCTTTCCACTGGAAACTCGATTGAACCAACTTAACTTAGTTTTTTCTATTGAGATTCTTATTCTTAGCTGCTAAAAGATGTGCTTGTGCACCCATACAAGCATTGAGTCTGAAATCCTTCTAGCAGTACTTGTCAGCACCATGTTGGAGTCAAGGCCTACTCGTTTATACATTGGTTTTGCATCCAGTGTGTCTCATTCTCAAGTAGGTTGCCTCTTTACTTGTCATTAGTTATGATTACTCGGTTTATGGTCTCGTTTCTAGGTTATTTGAACTTGTTCCTATTTTTGTTAAGTTCTTGCATAAACCTTTAAGCATCTTCAATAAGAAAGATAATGTAAAAGAGCTGGGTTAGGTAAGCTGCTTCGTTGAACCATCTGGGTCATTAGTTCTGTAGTGCTCATAATGGCTCTTTCAGTTGATAGCCCTTATCAGGCATTATCTGAGTATCTGGCTTCAACAAATGGAATTCAATCATGCATCAGTCTGTTATTTTTTTTTAAATGTAGACCAGTTCATTATAACTAGTTTCTAACTTGTTTGAATGGTCAACTTTTAACCTCCATCGGTGGTCCAAAGCTCTTATGAGAGGAGGGACCACTTTCATCAAAGCAACTTAATCCCAAGCTTTGCAATTTGCAACACTTTTTATCAAAACAAGTGTATTGGACCACTTAAGCCCATTATTTTCCATCCTTCATACAGATTCTTGAAGAATATCATGGAAGTTGTTCTTGTTGATGGCAGTGCTAACGGTAATTTAAAATGACAAGAAAGTCAACCCAGCAAAATTTGCTCTCTCTGTTTAGAAAGTATGCTGTGGTCTAGACTCTTTGTTTGAGACATTTAGCCACTTGGCTGATTTTTAAGCCTTTTTGTGTGTGATATGTTATACTCAAAAATTTAAACCGCCTTGCAATACATGTCAGCTGTTTTACCTATTCAGTCTATGAAAGCATGTTTTGTAAATGTTAATATTTTGGCATGTAACTTCTCGCTCTCTCTCTCTCTTTTTTGTGAAACATTTAGGTGAAGAATAGCCCATACTACCCTAGCTTGATGGTTTTTATGGACTACAGAGATTTTACAAAACAAGAAGTAAGGTGCCCAGAAGCAGAATATCCAACTTTTCTATACACCATGCCTATACATTTTTCGGGGTCTGAAGGCTACATTCTAAGTCCATATTTTCGTGTATCTATTTGTTTCAGATATTCAATTGATTGGAATGTTATTTCAGGAAACATGTTTGGCTTTAAAACATGCCGTGCCCTTTGATCTGTTAAAGGAAAAACTTCTCTTGCGATTTGAGACCATGGGAATTCAAGTTACTAAAGTTTATGAGGAGGTATGCATCTGTTGTGGTTTAAGTCATTTAGGAAGAAAAAAATGGTTTAAATACAACTCTTCTTTTTTCTCTTATCATCATAGAGTTTTTGAAAGTTATATATGAAAGAAAGCATGTAAGGCTTCTCAGAAAAAAAAGGACGAAAATGGCATTTTTGTAGTTACAGAAAAAAGGACGAAAATGGCATTTGGATGTTCAGAAATAGAAAATTGTACAGAAAAGGAAAGACATTTTTAGAGTTACTTCTCTGTGTATACATTTCTTTAGGCTTTGCTTATCAATTCTTTTGAGAGAGCCTTCTGCATTTTTCATCTCCAGATTAAATTTACCGATTAGTTTTCCTCTTTGATATATGTTGTTAATGTTTTCTTGGTCTATTAGTAGGCTGCTCAGTTACAAGATCCTTATCAGAGGCTCCAATTTATGCATCCGCAATTGCCAACATACTAAAGGGTGACAACTATTCTAATCATGCTGCTCCATGGAAAAAGAATGTTCAGAATGTTTCACTGCAAGGTTGGTCAGGATTTATGAGTATAGGTGTATGACAATTCACCGTATAATAGCTGTGTCTCTCTTGTCACCATCTACAATGAAGATATTTTTAGACTCTCAGAGTATACAACTACCATTTTCCACAATTATCTTTGTATGTTTTGTGTGGCCTACAAAAACAACAGAACAAAGAAGATTAAGAAGCTGACAATTACCGCACCTTAATGTTTGCAACTATGGGAGATCAATTGTGTATGATTCACTTTGCAGAGTAGGAAACTTTGAATATATGACGTATTTTCCTCAACATAGAAGAAGGGTTTATTTAGTCAACCCACAATTGTTGGAGCAAGGTTCTGATGATGAGGAAAATGGATTCCGCACTGTTTCTAGTCTAATCCAGCTTATCTAACAAATGACTGAAAATGTAATAGGAAACTAGAAGAGCTTCTAATGAGGCGCATTATCTCCCACTGCATACAAGCTGCTGTATCTAAGACAAATAGATGGCATATAGTGTTCTGTAGCTTATTGGATGTATTGGAAAATCAGTAATTGTTTTCCACTTTTTAATGGCTAAAAATAGTAAAAGGAGAGGTGGGCTGTTTTCAGCAGAATTTTCTCCAGGGTCTACTATGTTTTATTAATGAAGGTGACAGTTCTGCTTCTACTTCTGTATGAATACAAGGTGAAACTTGAGTATGTCATGAAATGTTTCAAGTTTCTCATTCAATCTGTGGATACGAGCAATGCTTATAATATTAAGAGTTGTTTCTCTTCTTTTTTTTTGTCTTTTTTGGATTGTTGAACAAATACCATCTAAGAAACACATCAGAGATTGCAATGTCAGAACCTGCCATGCTTAATTTTCCTTTTCTCTTTGTCAAAAACTTAGTAATCTTTTTACTGAATAAATGTAGACATCTATTCCTGAATAATAAAATAAAAAAGAGCATTTTTGTGTCTTAACTCAAAATGCTGTATTTTCAGTTCAATTTTTTATGTCTAGTCCCTTCCTGACTTTCTCCCACTTATTGAATCTGTTGGACACTAGCTCTGTTAGGAGCATATCAAGACACATTTGATTGTCAAGTCTCGTTTCTGACATTACTGCCTGAGGGCGGAATTAAGCTTTAATTGTCCAAGTTTATTTTTTTACATTTTTTTCTTGAAGAGCTCTCACCAGTTTTTTACTGCTACTCTGACTGTAAATTTTTTGTATGTTAGCATGAAATACTCTTTGGCCACAAGAGAGAAAACGTCAAAGAGCTTTGCTGTTCGATATTGAAGGCATCAGAGCATTCTTCCAGACTTTCTTCCAGTTACCTGATTGGTAAATGATGCATAAAACTCTTTAGACATTATTCTTGTCATAAAATATAATTATTCGTTTCTTGACTACATTTTTTATTTGTCGTTCTTTTGAATGGTAGAATGAATTGCTGTACTGCATGTAACTCATCAATGTAACCCATTACCAACAATGACTTTTTTTCTGCACTCATTTTCTGCTAGATGGATTATAGAGATCAAATCATATAATTGATTGTCATCTCATTTTGCGAATATTGAGAAGGAGAATCCATCCATCATGCCTGAACACGATGGATCCCAGAGATTTCTCTTTTGCTAACTTATCATACCATGCAGGCCTACAAATGTTGAACTAAAAGCCTCCAGTAGTCAGTGTTTCTAAATAAAGTCACGTTGACTGAGAGTTCTTGATTGGTTCTTAGGCTCTTCATTAATGTTTCTGTTTCTTTACAGTTTCTCTACTGTATTTTGTTTTACTGCTGTTGTTTGTTGCAGTTTATCCACCATTTGATGCTTGTGTTGATGTACTCCTCTTCAGTCTTGTGTTTTAGTTTCTGCTCACGAGATGTATTCCCAATGCAGGATGGTGCAGGGATTTCTAGGATCGGGTCATCTCAACTGGTTCGCGTTGTACATGTTTGCTGTGGCACCAAACAACATGAGAATGTGCCTAATAAGGCTTCTCTTTTTTTATCCAGCCGGAGCAAGTTTAAATCTCACTCTAAATTTGCTTCTGTTCTCCCTCGTCCTCTTCTTAGGAGCTATCTTTCTCGTAAGCAGATTAATCCTTGTATTTTCCCCAATGTATATATCTTTGTCTGCAAATCACACCCCTCATTTTTTTTTTGGCCAATTAGATTCACGCCTTGTATTATACATACTTTTACCTCCAATCATGTTGATCAAATTCCAGAAATTAGTGTCTCATCTATTAAAAACTCTTTATTTTAGAAACGCCTCTTTTTCCTGTCAAAAAAGGGATTTGTTTATGACCATGACATACAAACGAATAACCTTGGAAAAAGTTCATCCTTTCATTAACTACGCTGGCCAGATTCCACAAAACTTGCTTCCAGGCGGCGAGATTTGTTTACGACCTTCATGATTCTGGTTTAGTTTAAGAGAGCAAACATAGACATTACTGAAATATTCTTCCATGAATTCCTGAGCTAACGCGTAAATAGAAATTGATCCCATCCCCTCGCATCATCTAAACGTCTTTCCTATTTGCAACAATCAAACAAATTCTTTTTGCAGTTCCCAATTATACAAAACCAACGGAATCAAGTCTAAAATCACTCTCAACGTTTCTTTCAGCATCGATTAGCTAAAACGGGCGATCTTCTTCGCCCCATTTGCTGCCTCTGGAGTCTCCGTCGTCTCCCGTTTTCCAGATGCTCGAACTTCATCAAAATTTTCCCATCGTTTGAAGGAGGAAAATGGAACTTTCAAAGGGCCTCGGCCGAAGCGTGAACTTTGTCGCGGATTGGATATCGGAAAACGACGACACTATCCGACTTTTCTCATTGTCTCGTTTGGGGCGTCTCTTTGCTCGTAATTTGTCATAAATGGATTATAAAGGGGTGAGAGTTATGACTTTGAGAATTCATGAAAACCAGATTAATTTGTAATTTGAGAGGAAGGTGGCATTAATTCTACATTTTTCAGAGAGATGAGATTAATTACCCCCTTTTTCGCGAAAAAAAAAACGCTGGAATGAGAAGGGAGTCTTTATCTTCTTCCTCTTTTACAAACTAGACAATAAAAATCATTTATAATTATGATGAAGTAATTGATATTCTTGCTTCATTCAGTCTCCTACTGGATGTAAACGACAAGATTTGGAAGAACCACATCTTGGAGACGGCATAACTAATCAAAGTTCACAACTATTTATTTATCCTGCAAAATGAGGTCATCGTTCATAGCCCTCCTTTCCTTTCCTTTCTTCTTCACCTTTCGAATTCAAAGTCTAACATTAAATAATGTAACCAAACCGTGCCAAACACGGCAGGAAACAGAAAAAAAAAAAAAAAAAACAGTTTGTTACACAAGACGAAGATGGTTCTGGGTTTGGTTTTCATATTCAAATCGGAGAGGTCAAGAATAAGACGCTGAACGTCCTCTGATCGTTCTATTATATTCCATGATTCCTCTGTACAGCGCCAGTCTATTGGGTGGTATCTTGTTCAACGTCTCATGATCCGTCTCATCTTTGTTTGCAGTGACGACATGCCGCCCGCTAGCGGCTGTCTTTGATGGCCGGAGATTCGTTTTGTGGGAATATTTACCGGTTGAAGATGATTCGATGCTTGCGTTCTCAGCGAATCGGACCTTCTTCTTTTGTCTGTGTTTATCTGCGCCTGAAAGGGATGCACGAAAAGAACAGATAGACTTTAAAGAAAAGATTGAGAGGATGTATGAAAGAGAAAGCTGTTAATTTGATCGTCTGGAGTTACACAGACGAGGAAATCTCTGCAAATTGTTGCATGTAGACGAATGAAGAGACACAGGAACACATCAGAAGAGAGATTTTGAAAGACATGAAGAGAGAAAGAAAAATTCTTCCGATTCCAGAACGAGAAAATGGAATAAAACCCACATCAGTTCCATAACCGAAAATATTTATAACAAACGCGGCTATTTTTTTTTTTTTTCCCATTTCCCTGTTTCTCAAACCGTAGATGTTCTGATTTGTATTGAAAAGAAGAAACACATACCCAGTTCGAGTTCGACCTTCTTCATGAACTCTGCAACGAGTCGCTTATGCATTTGCATGGCGACCAGAACGACGCTTCCTGAAATGGCGACGACAGCCATGACTCCGACACCGTTGGAGCTTGTCATCCCTGAAGAAAACAGACTACTCGGATTCATGACAACAATGAAGAAGAATCCCGTTCTTCTATCTCGGAAATCTCGTACAGAAGAGAGAGAGAGAGAGAGAGGAGGAGGAGGAGATAAATGCACTGGGATCCGAGGAAGAAATAGCCAGATCAGGTTTTGACTTTTTTTGGACTTTGTTTTCCTACCCTCCAAACTCTAGGTATTGACCGTTAAATTTAAACCCTTGAAATCGTTTTTTTGAAGTTTTTCCTTCTTCCCAAGGGTAGGCTGTATTAGCAATTTTTTTTGTAAGGGCCAACTCGGAAAGGGAATGCCAAGAGACGGCTGATTGGTTAGATTGGAAGAGATTGGAAAGTCTTGCAGTTTTGGTATTTGAAAGTTGAAAACCAGAGAAGAGTTCGTTTCAAGTACTTGTTACATCAGAAAAGAGCAAAAAAAAAAAAAAAGCTTTCTAGAATATAGCTTTGATGAGGCGTGCCATTCTTCAATTGCCATTGCTGTCAAATCCCATACCTTTACCTACCCTTAATTTGCAATCAAAATGGGCAAATGTATCAACTAATACATCCTATTCATATTAGATTTTTGACTCCCACTACCCAATATATCCATCACTTCTCCTCCCTTGGGGTGATCATCGAGTGGAATCCAATCCAACCAAACCCAAAGACTCTAGGTTCGGAAGAGACGGCAAAGAGACCTATATTTCCAACCGGCGGGAAAGGCTCGGATTAGGAGGAGGCGGAAATGGGTCGGGTTTAAGTCAAATTTACCTAACATAAAGAATAAACAATTTGTTTTTTCTGTTAATATGTCATTGTTGAATTTCTGGAAAAGAAAGATACTTCATTGATTTATTGTAATTTTAGTACAATGAGTCTCTATTTATAATTGAGGAAACAAGTAGAATCCATTTACAATAAAATTACACTTGTCTTAGTTTCACACAAAGTTAAACACTAAAAGATAAGTCCTAAAATAATTGAATAACTGAACATAAAGACCTCCTCTTGTGAGACTCACCACATTAATTCTGGCTATGTGAGACTTCTTACTGTGAGCATCATATAAGACTCTTTCATATCTCATGTAGAAAGTATAATGAATGATAAAATATTTTTTAGTTTGACAACATAAATATAATTTTATTTAAATTAATAATTTATTAATTAAATAAAATATTATATGTAAAATAATATATAATAATTTAATTTATTTATAAATCTTTTTAAAATTTATAACATAAATTTTTTATATTATTATGACTTAAATTGATAATTATTTTATTTATTCAAATAACTAACTAATATGAACTTTCTATGTAATTTAATTAAATAATTATAAATTTATTAAGTTTTAATTTATATAATAATCATCAATTGATATATAATAAATTTAATTATTCAAAATTAAATAATATGTACCTAAATTAAATAAATTTTCAAATATTTAACCTAATAATTTTAAAAATATATTTATGTTATTTAATCTAGTAATAAAAATACACAATGTCAGAAATCTAGTTTTTTTTTTTTTTTTTTTTGTAAATGTTCAACACAAATTACTCTCTGGCCATGAATTAACCTCTTCTAAATTCAGATATCTTCATCTTTTTGCTTCTTCTCCAGTTTCAGTCGATCTGCAGCCAAGGAATCCACAATGGGGCGAATGACCAATATCCCCTCCCCCACCAAAGCGCACAGCAGTATGGAGAGAAACGCAACCGTAGGGAGAACATCCAAGGCACTCTCATGGGGATTCCAGAAAACGGAGAGGAGGAGGCAAACTGCTTGCGTGGGGATGGCTGTAAGGACGGCCAATGCGAGGCCGTAGACTCTGACCCTGAGGGAGCGGTTGATGACGAGCTCCACTGTTCGCCAGCACACGATCATGAAGCAGACGACGTAGAGCGCCCCGAAGGACACAAGTAGGACTGTGCTGAAAATTGGGTATGCGCAGAGGACGTGATGCTCTTTACTCCCTTCGTTGACTGTAGCCTGGGAGTGTAGACGGAGATAGCCGATTAGCATCCCATCCCCGAGCAACAGGAGCACCCTTTCGGAGAAGAAGACGAAAAAGGTCTGCAGGAGGAAGAGAGGCAGACAGGAAAAGAGCAGGAGAGTGAGAGCCCGGAGGAGGGTGTGCTCCTCGTTGTCGGGTTTTCGCAGAGAATCGTTGAGAAGAAACAAAAGGGTGATGAAAAACGCCGGCTGAAACATCCCCTGAGAGGCGACGATATAGATCTTGCAGAGGCCGACGTGGCGGATGACGGAAACAACGGGGAGGATGGGAAACCGAATGAAGTTCCCTCCGCGGAATCGCGGGAGGCGGAGGAGCTCGCTAGTGGAGAAGAGGAGGGCGGAGACGACAAGGAGAAGGCGGACGGGCCACAGCGAATTGAACTCGCGAAGGCGGTAGCACTTCCTGGTCTTATGGTGGAAGTGGAGAATGAATGCGACGGAGAAGATGGAGAAGATAATGAGGAGCGTGATCAAAGACAGAACAACGAAATCGCACACGGCATAGCTCGGGGGGGCCATCGCCCATCCGGTGTTTTGACCCAGGAAGGGCTCTCATTTCAAAGTTTACATCAATGGAGGATTTTCTTCTTCTTCTTTCTTCTCTCCTCGTCCTCTGCTTCTTCTTTTTCTATCTGTGTTCTGCTTTCTCGTCCAATGTGGTGGCGCTGTTGCAGAGGGTGGCAGTGGAGGAGAAATTCTTTTTTCTTTTCTCTTTTCTTTCTCTCTTCCTTCCCAAACACCTGCACAGGCTGGTAACGGGGAAGACTCGTGGGGTTATTGGCTGTGCGTTTAGACCGCTTCATTCATGGATTTTCCTAACTGAAGGGATCGCCATTTTTTCTCCAAAAAAACGAAGAAAACTAATAGGAAATCATCCAGTGGGTTTCCTGTACATCAGACTATTGAGAAGGTGATCAACGCCATTGGAATTGGATTTCAGAAAAGATTAATGGTTTCAGATTGTCTGCCACCTGAACTCCCCTCTTGTTGCTCTAACGACCAGCAGAAACGAAAAAAAAGATTGTGAAAAAAGAACGAAGAAAGATTATCTAATTTCGTCCGCCCGTCATTCCTTTCTTGGCGCGAAGTTCGCACGGCGGAAAACACTGCAAATCCTCCGATGCTCGACTACCAGAAGATTATCTAAAAAAAGAAAAAATGGGCCTAAAAAAAGCCATGAAAACTGCTGCAAATCTCTGGTTTTGAAGAATCAGATATCCAACTCCAGATCCAGTTGGATCTTTCGCTGGAGAGAACTACAGACAGCTTCGGCAACGTAAACTCATTACAGATTTAGCATTTCCCCCCCTTGTTCTTTGCGCTGAAACTTCTGAACTAGAGAATGCGACTAGCTCTATAAGTGATCTCCCGTTTCGATCAAGGGGAGAACAGTTGACTGACGGTAAGTTTTCGATTTCTTGTTTTTGTTGGAAGCAACTGTAGCTACTGAGTTTTGAATTAGAAAATGGAAAAAGATAGAATCTACATTCCTTCAATTACTTATTTTCGGGGACATTAGTGCCTCATGTTTCCTAAACACATTTTTCTAGCTAAAAATTCTTACCGGGAAAATCATACAATTTTTCAAGTAATATTTTCTAGCCAAGATGGATTGGAAAACCATATGAATTTTTTTTAAATAAGTATTTGACAATTGATGTTGTAATACTTTCGGCACAAGGCTATTTTTCATAGTAATTTTGTACTTAACATATTATTTAACTAAGAATGTATCGGATAAGTGTGGTAATGTAAGAGATTAATGATTATTAATTTCTATTTATTTTCCTGAAAAAGTCAGTAACAAGCATTCTATGTTGTAAAATATCATTTTGAATAGAGTAATTAGTAAGTGTCACCTAGTATGAACAAACACTATAGGTGCAATCACTCACTTGAGATCATGGTCCTCCTCATTAGTTATATAAATTGATTTCTAAGTCCAAAACCACTTGAAAAGAAAACCCCCAGCAAGAGGCTTCATTCAAGCAATCTCAACATTTTGATCCAAGATTCGCTTTCTAACAGAGAAACCACAACAACAAGTCCTTCAGAGTTTCAGCACCCAAGTGGGATCAATCAATCTCTCCAACTGGGATTCTGAGAATATATGAATTGGGATGATTGAAAACTCACCTATTTGATTGCTTCTTCAGCAAGCAGTCGCAGAGATTTGTGTTTATACAGATTCGTGCAGCTGGGAAGTCGTTGGCGGCAAGAAGAGAATAAAAGCAGAGGAAAACCATCTGATGCATTCCAAAATTCAATGCCTTCAATGCAGACAAGTAGAGATCGTGCCGAAAAAGCAAAGAATTCTGCCTTTCCCAGTTTTACATGTTACAGATGAAACAAAATTGAAATAAGAATCTGGCATTCCTCGAGCGCAGGAAGCTGCTTGCCGCCCATTTAGAATTTCCAGAGAAGAAAGAAACTCTCCCGGCAGAAACCTACATAAATTGAATTTCTTCTGCAAGTTTCTTCAACGGTTTGTGTTCTGCAATCCCAACAACTATTTTACAAGCTACAAAATCAGTTGTTTTCTGTTCTTCAACCTACCCTCGATAATGCAAGGTACATCAGGGCCTGGCCAACCTGCCACTCCGCGGGTGGTTTACGAGGACTTTCAACCTAACTCTGGTTGGACACAAGACTTCAATGTCCATATCCTCCTCGTCGCTCTACCCGGTATGTTTTGTGACTCTCCCCATTGCCCACATTTTCTTTCTCTATTGAAATGAAATGGAAAAATCGGAGATCACCGCTCCTTGCTCTTGGTTACAGGTTTCGAGAAAGAAGAAATAAGGCTGCAACCGGATAACTTGGGCAACATTACGGTAAGCGGCGAGAGGCGAATTGCACCGAACAAGGTCAGGAGGTTCAGGCAGGTTTTCAAAGCGCCAGAAGACGCAGATGTTCTCGAATTTAGGGTGAAATGTGTTCAAAGTCTGCTGGTCTTATTTATTCCCAAGAAGGAGGTGGAGAAAAAGGAAGAACCCCGTGAGGAAGTCGCGACTGCTGCTGCTGGGGACTCTGGGAAAGAAGAAGAGAAAAAGTCTGAGGAACAAAAGGAAGAGAAACGAGATGAAGCTGGTAGTGATACCGAGAAAAAGAGTGAGAAAAAAGGAGTGGAAGAAAAAGATGGTGAACACGTTGGCCCAAGTAAGAAGGAAGGAGATGAGAGAGCGGAGGAGAAGGAAGAAGCGACGGGACAAAAGGATAGTACAGAGGAGAAAAAAGAGAAACTGACAAGAGAAGAGGGTAAGAAAGAGGAGAAGGAACAAGTGAAGGGAGAAAAGGTTATGACAGAGGAGAAAAAAGAGAAACTGAGAACAGAGGACGGTAAGAAAGAGGAGAAGAAAGAAGAAGTGAGGGGAGAAAAGGGTAAGATAGAAGAGAAAAAGGAGGAAGTGAAAAGAGGAGAGAGTAAGAGAGAGGAGAAAGAAGATGCAACAGGGGAACAGATGGTCGACAGAAAAAGTCGGAAAAATGATGCAATGAAGGAAAAGGAGGGGGAGCAAAAGGAACAGAAAGATAGGATTCAGGAAGCAGAGGCTAAAAGTAAGAAGAAAGATGAGGGAGAAAAGAGAGCAGAGAAAGAGATAAAAGATGGAGAGAAGGCAGAAGAAAGTCGAAAGGGGTGGAAAGAAAAAATAAACTGGGATGAGATAAAGGAGAGGATTGAGGACAAAAAAAGATGGTTAGAGACTGATTTCAATGAAAATCTGCTGGAAAAGGCAAGGGAGAATCAGGCACTGATTGCAACAGCAGTGGTGGCATTTTTTGTCGGGATATTCGTCTCCCGCAAGCTCAAATTCAGTTAGTACGATCAGTTCCATCTGTTATTGTAATGGAGTGAATATAGCTTGCAAGTGTGTATAAGCAAATGAATGAGGACCATAGCAAGACTGCATGGTAGCCGAGTAAAATAACATTTGAATAAAATATATATAATTTACTTATGTCAAATAAAATGATGACAAAAAGTTAAAATGTAAATTATAAAAATATAAAGTAAGTATAAAATTAATTTTATATATTTTCCAATTTTAGGGTTTACATGCATAACTACAAGTACCTATTGATAGAGATAAGGACAAAGATAGTGATAGATATAAAGATAACTAGTCATTGAATTGGAGATAGACTCAAATTAATCATACTAATTTTATTTTTCATTCTTATATTCTACATGGTATCAGAAATTTCAATCGATTAATTATCGAAAACAGCCCCCGTAACTATAGCCCACTGCCGCTGCCCATACCTAGTGCTTTTCTCTTCCCTTCTTCGTGCAATCGCGTCGGATTTTGAAAAAAAAAAAAACCTGTCACCGACCACCCTCGTGTCATTGCTGGCCCTGCCATTGCCACTTCACCCAACATCCTTTGTCGCCGCCTGCAGGCGACCACCCTCCTCTGTTTTCAAACTTCCTTGAGTTGTCACTATTGCTCTCCTCGCCGCCATCGTCCGCTCCTCCGACAATCTCCCTCGCTAGCACAGCACAGAACCCCCCACACTTCCTTGCTCTACCTTCACTCTTCTATCGTTGCCAATTTCTTGCTGAAATTGGTCCACCTCGTTGCCACTGTCCGCTTTGTCGACAACTACCATCGTCAGCGCCGCAGCACAAACCCCCCCGTCCACTCAGTTCTACATTTCGTCAAACAGGATCGCTTGTCGCCAAATTTTCACCTCTTTCGCTAGCAATATTTGCCAATCAACCGCAGCCACAATCGTTGCTCTCCTCGCCGTCACTGTCACGGCCGTTCACCCCTCTAGCCACAGCACTGACCGCCCCTCCAGTGTCATCGCGCGTCTTGGTAGCACCGAGATGACCTAAGGTCGTCCCACGCACGCGTGAGTTTCACACATGCGACATCATCCTATTCAGACGATGCGATTTTGTCTGCCCCAGTCGCCTCTAGTACCGTTGTTCTTCCTTCAAACGATGCGATTTTGTCTGCCCTAGCCACCTGCCACTGCTCTACTCAACCACCTCCAATGCCGCTGCTCTTTCCAAACCACTTCCCAGAACAAACATCCTCTTTTTTAAGATCAAGATTGGACTTTCCACTCGGAGCTCCATCTTGACGGGGCATGATAGAAATAAAGATAAACATAGTGACAGATATAAAAATAATTTTTGATTGAAATATAGACAAACCTGTAGAGTTTGTAATTTTATAGATAGTTTACACCGATAAATGATAATCACGACACCGTGGTTGGAATTTTGGGTGTTAACAAAAAAATTGCTTTATATAGAAGGAAGTAATGGCTTTCAATCGTCTCAGTTGTACATGACTCTTTGTTCTCAACTACCATAAACAAATCAACTGACGCCAGACCAGACTACCAGTCTCCCTCTCCCCCAGTTCTTCTTCTGTGGGAACTGGGTGTTGAGCACGGTGGAGTCTGGTCCATACCTGCGAGTAGGACATGAAGGGTGTTCATGATTTTAATTTGCCCTTTGGCGTAAGCTACAATCAAGGGAAAATTAAAATCTCCCTTGGTTCGATTTGATCTCTTCTTCTTCGTGGTGTCTTCGGAAAACAGAGAGCGGAAGAGAAAAAATCAGGGCTTTTGACGCTGTTGCTGGAAATACAACAACGCGGTACTCAGGTTGACGCCGGAAGAGCGAGGTTGTCGCCGGAAGAGCGAGGCCGTCGCCGGAGGAGCAAGGTCGTCACTGTTTTTGTCCAGAAACAGCAGCTCGGGACGTCGTCACTGTTTCTATCCCTCGGGACCGTTCTCGCCGTTGCGAAAGGAGGCTGTTGTGCCTCGTCGTTGCCGGAAGAGAAGGACTGGTCGACGCTACAGAGAAGGGTCTCTGCTGGTTGTGTAAAAGGTGAAAAGAAAAGATATTGGTCTCACTTGTATTGTGATTCCTCTAATTGAAGAAATAAGAATCCTCTGCAGCTCCCGTGGACGTAGGCAATTTGCCGAACCACGTAAAAATTTGTATCGTGTGATTACCTGTCTCTTTATTGTCATCGTTTTGTCATAACAACTGGTATCAGAGCTGAGGTTCGGCTGAGGGAAAAATGATGGCTGGAGACGAAGTGAAGGTATCGGGGATCGAGAAGTTCGATGGCAAGGACTATGGATTTTGGAGGATGCAGATAGAGGACTACCTCCATGGGAGAAAACTCCATCTTCCACTGTTGGGGAAGAAACCGGAAAAATGGAGGAAGACGATTGGAATCAGTTGGATCGACAGGTTATGGGGATTATTCGGCTAACCCTATCGAGGTCCGTTGCATACAACGTCAGTAAGGTGAAGACGACTATGGGTCTCTTAGAAGTCTTGTCAGGTATGTACGAAAAGCTTTCAGCGAATAACAAAGTTTATTTGATGAAAAAGTTATTTAATTTGAAGATGGTAGAAGGTACATTTGTTGCACAACATCTGAATGCTTTTAATACTATCACAAATCATTTGTCATCTGTTGAAATTGAATTTGATGATGAGATACGTGCACTGATACTATTGGCTTCATTGCCAAATAGTTGGGAAGCCATGAGAATGGCTGTGAGTAATTCTGCCGGTAAATCAAAGTTGAAATATGATGATATTCGTGATTTGATTTTGGCTGAGGAGGTACGCAGGAGGGATTCAGGCGAGACTTCGGGTTCGAGTTCCGCATTGAATGTTGATTCTCAGGGGAGATCACATGATAGGAACTCAAACAGAAATAGATCAAAGTCAAAGTACAGGAGCAAGAGTAAGTCAAGGCCTGGTCAGCAGGCAACTTGCTGGAACTGTGGCAAAGCTGGCCACTTAAAGAGAAACTGTAAAAGCCCTAAGAAAACCGAAAATGATAGTGCAAATGCAGTAACTGAAGAAGTACAAGATGCACTATTGCTTGCAGTTTATAGTCTAGTTGATGATTGGATACTGGATTCAGGGGCCTCATTCCATACATCCTACCATCAGGAGATAATGCAAAACTATGTTGCAGGTGACTTTGGGAAGGTATATCTGGCTGATGGAGAAGCCTTGAACGTGGTGGGGATGGGAGACATTGACATTGCACTCCCTAACAAGAACAAATGGACCTTGCAAAAGGTCAGGCACATTCCTGAATTGAAGAAGAACCTCATTTCTGTTGGGCAACTTGATGAATGTAGCCATTCAGTGGTGTTCTCAGATAACACCTGGAAGGTCACCAAAGGAGCATTGGTACTGGCTTGGGGTAAGAAAACCGGTACACTCTATTCAACTACTGGTATGATTAATACTATTGCTACTACCGTTGCAGAAAGCACATCAGATTTATGGCATTGCAGGCTTGGCCATATGAGTCAGAGAGGTATGACAAAACTGATGGGTGGCAGAACATTGAAGAAAGAAAAACTGGACATTGTGCACACAGATGTGTGGGGACCTTCCCCAGTGGCATCCCTTGGAGGTTCTCGTTACTATGTCACGTTCATTGATGATCATAGTAGGAAGGTATGAGTTTATTTTTTGAAGCATAAATCTGAGGTATTTAATGTGTTCAAAATTTGGAAGGCCATGGTTGAAACAGAGACAGACTTGAAACTGAAATGTTTGAGGTCTGATAATGGCGGTGAGTATATTGATGGCGGATTTAAAGAATATTATGTAACTCAAGGTATCAAAATGGAGAAGACCATTCTTGGGACACCACAGCAAAATGGAGTTGCTAAACGGATGAACAAAACCATCAATGAGCGTGCTAGAAGCATGAGGTTGCACGCTGGATTACCACCTACTTTCTGAGCAGATGCAGTCTGTACTACAGTTTACTTGATCAACAGAGGACCATCAGTTCCGTTGGATTGTGGATTGCCAGAGGAGCCCTGGAGCGGGAAAGAGGTCAAATTTTCTCATCTTAAACTTTTTGGTTGTCTTTCTTATGTTCTTGTTGATTCTGATGCTCGTAGTAAACTTGAGGCCAAGTCAAGAAAATGTTATTTTATTGGCTATGGAGACGAAACATTTGGTTATCGTTTCTGGGATGATCAGGGTCGAAAGATTATAAGAAGCAGGAATGTGATTTTCAATGAGAAGATTGTATACAAGGACAAGTCCAGTACAGTTGCTGAAGCAGCTCCTCAGGAGTCCGAGTTTATGAGATTGGATGACCTACCAGAGGCCACAGTGCAGTGCAAAGATGCAAGTGACGGGGAGAGTGGGTCCAGTGCACCCACTCCTATTATTCCTCAGTCAGATCCAGAGCCGTCCACTCCTACAGATGTAGTTCACAGGTCAGTTAGGACTATTCGGCCTCCACAACGTTTCTCACCTATTTTGAATTATATTCTGCTGACAGATGGTGGAGAACCGCAGAGTTATGAAGAAACCTTGCAAGATGAAAATTCTAGCAAGTGGGAGTTGGCAATGAAGGAAGAGATGGATTCCTTGTTAGAAAATCAGACATGGGAGTTGACTGAACTTCCACCAGGGAAGAAGGCATTGCACAACAAGTGGGTGTACCGGGTGAAAACTGAGCATGATGGCAGTAAGAGGTACAAGGCTAGACTTGCTGTAAAGGGCTTTCAGCAGAAGCAGGGTATTGATTACTCTGAGATTTTCTCTCCTATGGTGAAGATCACAACCATCAGGTTAGTACTGTCCATGGTGGCTACTGAAGATTTATTTCTTGAGCAGTTAGATGTGAAAACAACTTTTTTTCATGGAGACCTTGAAGAAAACATCTACATGCACCAACCTGAGGGGTTTGCAATACAGGGAAAGGAAGGTTCAGTTTGCAGACTGAAGAAGAGCTTGTATGGCCTGAAGCAAGCTCCCAGACAATGGTACAAGAAATTTGACAGCTTTATGTCCAGTGCAGGTTACATCAGATGTCAGGCATATCACTGTTGCTATGTTAGGTATTTTGACAATTCTTACATCATTCTGTTACTGTATGTGGATGACATGCTTATTGTAGGGGCTAGTATTGATGAGATCAATAATTTGAAGAAGCAAATGTCAGAGCACTTTGCAATGAAGGATTTGGGAGCTGCGAAGCAAATCCTTGGTATGAGAATTGTCAGGGACAAAGTCAGAGGCACGTTGAGACTCTCGCAGGCTGAGTATGTGAAAAAGGTACTCAGCAGGTTCAATATGGATAAGGCCAAACCAGTTGGCACACCCTTGGGCAGTCACTTCAGACTCAGCAAGGATCAGTCACCTAAGCAGAGGAGGAACTAGATTACATGAGTAAGGTTCCTTATGCCTCAGCTATTGGTTCACTTATGTATGCTATGGTTTGCACTAGACCGGATATTGCCCATGCAGTGGGAGTTGTGAGTAGATACATGAGTAACCCAGGAAAACAACATTGGGAAGCTGTGAAGTGGATTATGAGGTACTTAAAAGGCTCCTCCGATACGTGCTTGTGTTTCTCAGGAAAGAGTTTAGAGGTGAGGGGCTATGTTGATGCTGATCTAACTGGAGATATTGATAGCAGAAAAAGTACAACAGGGTTTGTTTACACTCTGGGTGGTACTGCAGTTTCATGGGGTTCAAATCTACAGAAAACAATTTCTTTGTCTACCACAGAAGCTGAGTACATTGCAGTATCAGAGGTTGCAAAGGAAATGATCTGGCTACAGGGCTTCTTGGAGGAATATGGCAAGAAAAATCAGAAGGGCACTCTCTACAGCGATAGTCAGAGTGACATATTCCTTGCCAAGAACCCAACACTTCATTCCAGGACAAAACACATTCAGATTAGGTATCATTTTATACGATCATTGTTAGATGATGGACAGTTGGCACTTGAAAAAATTTGTGGAAGTAAGAACCTTACTGATATGTTGACAAAGGGTGTTACACTTGAGAAACTGAAATTGTGCGCAACTTCAGTTAGTCTTCTAGCATGAAGACAAGAGTAGTGAGTTGCAGAGGTAGTAGATATCATGTTTGAGGAAGAGGGTGATATAGTGGGTGTACCAGTCTCCAAGTGGGAGAATTGTTGAGCACGGTGGGGTCTGGTCCATACGTGAGAGCAGGACATGAAGGGTATTCATGATTTTAATTTGCCCTTTGGCGTAAGCTACAATCAAGGGAAAATTAAAATCTCCCTTGGTTTGATTTGATCTCTTCTTCCTCTTCGTGGTGTCTTCGGAAAACAGAGAGCGGAAGAGAGAAAATCAGGGCTTTTGACGCTGTTGCTGGAAATACAGCTATGCGGTACTCAGGTTGCCACCAGAAGAGCGAGGTTGTCCCCGGAAGAGCGAGGTTGTCGCCGGAAGAGCGAGGCCGTCGCCGGAGGAGCAAGGTCGTCACTGTTTCTGTCCAGAAACAGCAGCTCGGGACGTCGTCACTGTTTCTGTCCCTCGGGACTGTTCTCGCCGTTGCGAAAGGAGGCTGTTGTGCCTCGTCGTTGCCGGAAGAGAAGGACTGGTCGACGCTGCAGAGAAGGGTCTCTGCTGGTTGTGTAAAAGGTGAAAAGAAAATATACTGCTCCCGTGGATGTAGGCAATTTGCCGAACCACATAAAAATTTGTATCGTGTGATTACATGTCTCTTTATTATCATCGTTTTGTCGTAACAGTGGGATGCCATCGCTTCCATAAATTTCTGCACAGTCTAATTCGTCGTTCTCCGAATTCTTCATGGAGATAGAGCAGAGGGAGAGGGAGAGGGAGAGCGAGACAACCGAGGACGTGTTCGAATCAGTCGTCGAACCCTCCACCTTTGACCCTTACATGGCCACGAGCTTAGTTCGAAACGAGGATGGCTCCCTGACGCGGCTGCCCTTCTTCCCCACTTGCTCCCCCGTCGGAGAAGACGAGATCCCACCTCCAGAGCCTTCTCTAAGGACGTTGTCTCCAACCTGAACCATAACATCCGGCTGCGGATCTATAGACCTAATTCGGCTCCTTCCGAGACTAAGCTTCCCATACTCATCTTCTTCCATGGCGGGGGGTTTATTTGCTTTAGCCCCGCGACAGCGGGTTATCATGTGCACGCGGAAGAAATGACCTGCCGTCTACCGGCTATCGTCATCTCCGTCGACTACAGGCTGGCGCCTGAGAACCCCCTCCCGGCGGCGTACGACGAAGCCGTCGCCGCCGTCGAGTGGGTCCGAGACGAGAGCGCGCAAGAGCCGTGGATACGTGATCACGGCGACGTCTCACGCTGCTTTCTCATAGGCAGCATCGCGGGAGGGAATATCGTCTACCATACGGCGCTGCGGACACTGCAGACCGATCTGGGTCCGGTTGAAATCCGGGATTGATATTTATCCAGCCATTCTTCGGTGGCGTACGCCGAACGGACTCCGAGCTAAGGCTCGCCAACGACATGATCCTTCCGCTGCCGGTGACGGACTTGATGTGGGAGCTGTTGCTACCATCTGGGTCGCACCGAGACCACGAGTTCTGCAATCCGATGAATGGAGCGCCGCCGGCTGAGGAGATGGGAAGCCTGCGAGGAGTCTGGTATGCGGCCATCTGGGGGACCCTCTAAGCGATCGGCAGCGAGCGTTTGCGAAGATGCTGGAGGAGAAGGGAGTGAAGTTGGTGACCCAGTTCCGGGAAGGTGGTCACCACGGTGCGGAACTCTTTAATGCAAGGGCAATGGAGACTCTTGCCATGGACGTCAAAAGCTTCGTCTCCGGATTCAGCAATGGAGTCAGTAATATAACCTTGTAATTAACAGTTCGAGTAGTTGATTGTGAATGATTCGCCGCCTCTTCTTCTACTTGCTTTTCTCTGTTTGGATTCAAAGACATGCAGGGGCTCTCAGTGCCGATTTTGAATAGGGATTCTGATCCTAAGAATTGGGAGTTCTTATATTATAATTAGAAGAATCGAGGTTCAACTCGTGTATGTCCACAACCTTAACTATACCCATTTAAAAAAAAATAATCACACTATTTATAAAATGTCTTTACTTCAATATGTTTAAAACAATGTAATTACTTCATTATATTATCACTATGAAAATTAAAAAAAATTAATAAATTTCAATGATGAAACATGAGATATTAAATATAATTCAGTGATTTAAATTTCATTTTCTTCTTAAAATCTTCTTTACTGAATCACATTTTATGCTGATTCCAGATTTGCACCTTTCTGTTTCGATTCCAACTGATAGAAACTGAAATAACGTCATTCGTACAGTGAATATGTAGCAGTGTTGTGATCTTCTCCTTTTGATATGTATAATTATTGTTAAGTTTGCACCAATATAATTTATCGAGTTCTCAGACTTCATGAACGACAATCCTTGCCGCGTGATCATGGTGACTCCTATAGAGCGACAAGAACTGGAAAGCAGATAATTCCAGATAATACCCAGCAAGAGGCTTCATTCAAGCAATCTCAACATTTTGATCCCAGATTCGCTTTCTAACAGAGAATCCACAACAACAAGTCCTTCACAGTTTCAGCACCCAAGTGGGATCAATCAATCTCTCCAACTGGGATTCAGAGAATATATGAATTGGGATGATTGAAAACTCACCTATTTGATTGTTTCTTCAGCAAGCAGTCGCAGAGATTTGTGTTTATACAGATTCGTGCAGCTGGGAAGTCGTTGGCGGCAAGAAGAGAATAAAAGCAGAGGAAAACCATCTGATGCATTCCAAAATTCAATGCCTTCAATGCAGACAAGTAGAGATCGTGCCGAAAAAGCAAAGAATTCTGCCTTTCCCAGTTTTACATGTTACAGATGAAACAAAATTGAAATAAGAATCTGGCATTCCTCGAGCGCAGGAAGCCGCTTGCCGCCCATTTAGAATTTCCAGAGAAGAAAGAAACTCTCCCGGCGGAAACCTATATAAGTTGAATTTCTTCTGCAAGTTTCTTCAACGGTTTGTGTTCTGCAATCCCAACAACTATTTTACAAGCTACAAAATCAGTTGTTTTCTGTTCTTCAACCTACCCTCGATAATGCAAAGCTGGAGAGACAGAGCAAGGCTTGGCCAACCTGCCACTCCGCGGGTGGTCTACGAGGACTTTCGACCTACCTCTGATTGGACACACGACTCCAATGGCCATATTCTCCTCCTCGATCTACCCGGTATGTTTTCTGACGCTCCCCATTGCCCACATTTTCTTTCTCTATTGAAATGAAATAGAAAAATCGGAGATCACCGCTCTTTGCTCTTGGTTACAGGTTTCAAGAAAGAAGAAATAAGGCTGCAACTGGATAACTTGGGCAACATTACGGTAAGCGGTGAGAGGCGAATTGCACTGAACAAGGTCAGGAGGTTCAGGCAGATTTTCAAAGCGCCGGAAGACGCAAATGTTCAAAAACTTAGCGGGAAATTTGAACATGGACTACTGTTCGTGACTATTCCCAAGAAGGAGGTGGAGAAAAAGGAAGAACCCCGGGAGGAAGTCGCGACTGCTGCTGCTGGGGACACTGGGAAAGAAGAAGAGAAAAAGTCTGAGGAACCGAAGGAAGAGAAACGAGATGAAGCTGGTAGTGATACCGAGAAAAAGAGTGAGAAAAAAGGAGTGGAAGAAAAAGATGGTGAACACGTTGGCACAAGTAAGAAGGAAGGGAATGAGAGAGCGGAGGAGAAGGAAGAAGCGACGGGACAAAAGGGTAGTAAAGAGGAGAAAAAAGAGGAACTGACAAGAGAAGAGGGTAAGAAAGAGGAGAAGAAGGAAGAAGTAAGGAGAGAAAAGGGTATTACAGAGGAGAAAAAAGAGAAACTGACAAGAGAAGAGGGTAAGAAAGAGGAGAAGAAGGAAGAAGTAAGGAGAGAAAAGGGTATTACAGAGGAGAAAAAAGAGAAACTGAGAACAGAGGACGGTAAGAAAGAGGAGAAGAAGGAAGAAGTGAGGGGAGAAAAGGGTAAGATAGAGGAGAAAAATGAGGAAGTGAAAAGAGGAGAGGGTAAGAGAGATGAGAATGAGGAAGATGTAAGGGGAGAAAAAGATAGCAAAGAGAAGAAACAAAAAGAGAGTAAGGGAGAGGAGAAACAAGATGCAACAGGGGAACAGATGGTCGACAGAAAAAGTCGGAAAAATGATGCAATGAAGGAAACGGAGGGGGAGCAAAGGGAACAGAAAGAAGGGATTCAGGAAGCAGAGGCTAAAAGTAAGAAGAATGACGAGGGAGAAAAGAGAGCAGAGAAAGAGACAAAAGAGAAAAAAGATGGAGGGAAGGCAGAAGAAAGTCGAAAGAGGTGGAAAGAAAGAATAAACTGGGATGAGATAAAGGGGAGGATTGAGGACAAAAAAAGATGGTTAGAGACTGATTTCATTGAAAATCTGCTGGAAAAGGCGAGGGAGAACAAAGCACTGATTGCAACAGCAGTGGTGGCATTTTCTGTCGGGATATTCGTCTCCCGCAAGCTCAAATTCAATTAGTACTATCAGTTCCATCTGTAATTGTAATGGAGTGAATATAGCTTACAAGTGTGTATAAGCAAATGAATAAGGACCATTGCAAGACTGCATGGTTGGTAGACAACTTCCCTGCAAAAGGGTTTTCAATCAATAAAATAAAATTCTGTTGTCTCCAGCACTCACAAAGTGTGAAAGTTCTCCTTTTTCATACCAGAAAAAACACTAATATCAGACGATTCATTATCAATTCCAAATAACTTTAAGAACAAGTAATTTCATCAGCATTTTTGCATTTCTCTCTGGTAAAGAGGATCCCAGAGTCTTCCAAAAGTATACATACAAGAGGCAAGCCAACAAATACAGTTCCCTTTTCTTCTTGTGGATTCAGAATCAAGCCAAATGAATCAATCATACATGAGTAACAAATTTTGTTTGTTTAAATTTTAACTGAATAGACTTATCTTACCCCTCAAATTAGGCTTTTTTATTGTACAACAGATTTACATTTTACATGTCAACGGCGGACAGTAAAGGATAATCTTTAGACTGCTTCCCAGACCTTGTAATCTCTACCCTCAGCAGCTACGACCCATTCCTGAGGACCACTGGGAGGATCATAGTGACCAGGACCGATCTTCATCTCTACTCTCTCGTCAACGTTTGCCGCATAAACATCTTGATCTGCCTTGATTATCTTGACCTGAATCATAATCATAAATTTGGAGTTACAAAGGAGAACGTGATTTAATTCTTTCAAAATGAACTTGATGTTTTGATACATACTGTACTCCGACAGTGAATCTTAGACCGATGCCTGAGAGAGATCAGTTTTGCAATTTCATCCCGATAGTGAGAGGAAATATGATCAAAGAAGACAGCAGGCGTTCCAGGATGTGTCAGGATGTAGGCATACCCTTGCATTTCCTTTCCAGACGGGAATCTCCAATGACCCTTTACCAATATTAAATAAATCAGCTAATAAGACAAAAAAGAATCAACCAAAAAGTACTCAAAACAGCACATCCCTTTACTTCAAGTTGAGTGGCTTTTTGTTTAGAACATAATCCCAGCATTAGCAATCACAGGTTCCAAGCACCAATATGACAGGAAGAAAATACAAACCTGAGTGGACCCAGTATCATGATTTTCAATGAATGTTACTGCACGGGATGGCCACCACCCAACAACCCCCGGGGGTTTTCCTTTTTCATCTGATAATCGCCAATATTCACATTTTCCCAGAGCCTGCTCACAAAACCCAGCAATGCAGCAATCAAAATGGTATAAAAAAAAACAGATTTAATAAAAATGCATCTTCAATACAAAACATTATTAACTTGTCAGTTGTGAATGTTAACATTTAATGGAATACTCAGGAAGATACATAAATACATCATTGTTCATAGAACGGTCACCATGCAAAAACTGCACCCATGATGAGGTAATTACCAGGAATCATTCTTCCAACCATTTCACTGGAGATACGGTATATTTAGATCACACAAGCCAGCTTTTTGCACTTTCAGGGCATGAGATTTCACAAATAAACTAGTTATGCTACACATACAAGTTAGATATAAAGTTGGGTCCAGATCCATTCCAAAATGACTAGCCGAAGTTAAGAGGTTCTTTCATTTAAAAGATGATGATGACAATAATAACAATAATAAGTTGCAAAGATTAGAAATAAAGCAAATTTGTCAAAAGACCGAACCAAGGGGGTCAGAGTAATGGTTTTTTGAAATCCTAGGGTTAAGAGTAATCCGCAATTAGTAAAAAATGAGAGTAATTTCAACATTTTCCTCTGGGTAAGAGTAAATTGCAATTTGTCAAAAGTAAGAGTATTTTCAACATTTTATAAACAATATCAATTGAATGAAAGAATAAGCACAAAAAGGTGAATAATAAAGATCAAGGATTATTCGGAAAATGAAGCAAATGGAGATGGTATCTTAGTTGCCCTGTCCTTAGCCAATATAGTCATGCGTAATTGGTACGCTGCATTTGAGCACACCGTTGCCCATCATAAGCCTTTTTTTTTTCTTTGACATTCAATTAGGATTATATGTTTTGAAGAATCCATCAAGAAAACTTAAATTCATGGCATAATGGTTACATACAGGCACAACTATTTTTCAGAATGCACGAGTCATAATAGAAAAGACCCCCATCCTGAGCTATTAAAATCCGGTCATCTCAATCTAAACAAAAATGTTTAAAAATAATTACTAGATGGACCAAGAGGGTCTTACCGCATGCAGGATCCCTTTCGTAGTAACATCAAATGCACCAGCTGTTCCATTTGTAGCATTTATCCAATCAATGATCCTCTGTCTGTGGGCGTCCTGATTGGGATCCATATTACCGTATGTATAACTGAGCGAATCCCAATACTCACCCACTGCAAAGTTAGGCTCAGTGGCATCCATATAATCTTTAACATAACCACCCCAGAATCCTCTCACAAAATCCAGTCTCCACCCATCATATCCAATATCTTTCCTGCATTTCACATGTAACAACTGTGAACAACAGCCAAAAGAAGGCATGTCTAAATAATAATTATAATAATGAGGAAAAAAAATTTGAATGGCAAAATAATGATAACTTATAAAAAAGAGGGAAGAGACAAACACAGAGAGCCTTTTTGAATGGTAATAACACAGAAAGAGAAAAAATAAAAATGAAAAAACATTCATGGAAAAAAATACTGTAAGTGGAGGAGATTCTTCTGCACACAAAAGTGTTGCAATGAAATTGGTTAAAAAACTAAGAAATGGAAAAGGAACTATGAATGTCCACAACCTCATCAAAATAAGTAAGACTCACCCCAAGGAGCATACATTTTAGGGCCCAATTGATAACAAAGGTTTAGTCCCTTCCAACAAAAGAAAACAAGGAAAAGAGCCACTAAAGAGTCATGGACCTTTCATGAGAACCTGAAACTCGTAGAACCACTACATTTAATGAGAGCAGATATGTCATACAGATATTACTGACAACAATCACAAGGGTGGCCTCCCATAACAATTGGCCCCCAATCTATAATCAAAGTTTAGCAGTGAGGAGGGGGGGACGGGGAGAGAGGAGGCCTTAGCCATTAAAAACCTTACTTTTGTGCAACCACTGTAAGGGGGAATATGAACTCCAAAAAAGATCTAGACCACTCTGGATTCATTGTTGTGAGCCACAGCTGCCACCCTTTATGCCATTTAGCATTTCAAGCATTTCAAGCAATCAAGTTAACCTCATTGCCAACATGAGCCTGAGTTTGGCTATTGAAACAAACTGCTCTAATTTAGGATTAGGAGAAGTGCATGTGCACCTGACCCATGTTCACACAAACGCTTATCTATGACTGTCTATTCCTATAGGAACAAGAGTTTAGCTGCATGAGCTTTGAAGTCAGCAAGCTTCGACTTGCACTTTCTCTCAGACAGACACCACATGAATAATCTGTAAGTTAAGCAAACTAGCTAACAAGCTGATCTATAAGGCATACCCACACTTTTTGCTCATAAGCTTGCCCCTGGGTCAGGAGCACAACAGCAAGTGCTTCAGGTCAGTGCAATCGGTGAAAAGAATAGTTATTTCATTGTCTACCCTTTATCTCTTTCCTTTAGATCAAGCTTTTCCCTAGAAAATAATTCATAAATAGAGCTGTCTAAAAAAGGGAACTTGATAGGTACTACTTTGTGCCTTCATACTTTGATGTTTTATGCCGTCTTGCCAACATCCACTAGTATGATCTCTCCTTGGAAATGCAAGGGGATTTGAAGACTGTTCTTCAATTGGCATGCAGCAAAAAGAGAATTATAATCTTAGATGGATTAGCTAAGCAAAGATTTCCCACGCTGTGAGCCTCATATGTAAAAATTTGGAATGCTGAAATGAAACCGTTAACCATTCCCTCTTAAATTGCCTTTTACCTTTCAATGTCTGGAGATCTTCAGCTCATCAAGGTGGATTGAACTTGTGCTTTAGAGTCATATTTAAAGGGGATATTCAGTTCAATATGTCTGCTCTGGCGCCCCCTACCACTTGGTAAGATCGTGCAATGAAGTCTCCTTGGTCATTACTCTTCAATGCATTTGGAGAGAGTCTCTGATAAATTGCACTTTGGAATCATAGTAAGATCGTTTGCAAAAAATAGTAAAAGATTACACTAAATTTTCTCTTGGTTTGATTTCATGGAAGAATTCAAAGATAGTTCTAGGATCCAGAAAATTAGAAACTGCTTGCTGGCCTATCCCCACAAAATATCCAACAAACTCACCTTGGAACCCTCAATAGCCAGCTCAGTCAAATCAAACATCAACAGCAAAAAGGAATCCAGGTCCAGCTAGTTTCATTGGCACGTTTAGAGAGAATAAGGAGAATACCACACGTTTAGAGAGAATAAGGAGAATACCACCCTTACTCCGGGACCTTGAAATAGTCAACACGATTCAAACAGAAACTTGGAACTCATACTCACCCCCCCTTGCAGTTGAAGGAGATTTGAAAGCGATTATAAGCTGGTGGAAAAACAACAGTTACCTTCCTTGGATTCTTGGCATTTCTTTGAGGGAATCCAAGAATTGGTGCATACACATAATTTTTCTAGGAGGCCTGGAAAAAAGTACTGCATCAGCAGATTGTATTGCAGTAAGGGCCCTTCAGTTCTCTGATTGACACGACTCATTACTATTTTGCTCGTTTGTAAAATTTCTTCCTCTAAGAAAATCACAAGTTTCTCATTAAAAAGAAATTTCATCAATGTGTTGAAGAACTATGTAATTTTCTATTGAAAGTACCCTAGTTTAAAATTGTGTGAAAAGAAGGGACTTGTACATAATTTAGTTAGAAATGTGGCATGCATGTAATTGGAGAAGAACTAGAGTGCTAAATTATGCAAGTGTGGCAGGAGTGCAATGTCGTTGGTGTGGTAGGTGTATGAATTAAAGAATCTTCGTAGTGTGATAGTGAGGTAGGTGGAATAGGCACCTATAAATAGACCCTATCACCTTGTTCAACACAACCAAACCAATTCTAAATCAGAGTGGAATTCTATTCTTCTCCCCCTACTTGCTCTCTTCCTTCTTCCTAGAACTCTCCTCCTCTATTCTTCAAATTCTAACACTAGGAAAAAGAGAAAAAGATCTTGCTACCACAAAGGTAAACTTGCTTGGGTATAAATGACCTAGGAATCATGCTTCAATGAGAAAATTAAACCAAGGACATTATAGGTTAGGGCTCACACTAAGAATTTGCAATATCCACTAATATTCATCTGTAGTAACATTGCCATCAAAATACAAGCAAATATTTCCACCCTAAAAAAATCATTTTGTTAAATAACAAAGTTTATGAAGTTACACAAATAATGCATATTAACTCTAGAGAATGATTCATTTCCATTTCCATTTCCATGTCATGCAAAATCAAGAAAATAAGGGAAACTGACACGTCCACAAACCTTAGCCAGTTCAGCCACTCCTTTATATCTTTCCTCACAAAATCCTGTGAATGATCTATGTTTGGAGCAGCATGAAAATTGTCTCCACTACTTTTGTTGCCCCTGCCCTGTATACAGAAAATTATGCAAGTACCCACTTCGTTACCATAACCCAACTTGGTCAAATAATTCTTTGCATCAGCAGAAAAATCACCGGTATTTCAAAAGAAATATGGAAATTTTTTGAGAAATATAATGAGAAACCAAGGATGTTCTCTCATTGTAAGGGAAGGTCTCCCCTCATGTATCATTGTTTGTTGCAATAAAATCATCAATCTTTCAAACCAAAAAAAGAAAAAGAAAACAAGGATGTTATGTTGCATTGAGTTTCTACTTGAATTATTCCAGGGCAGAGAAACTGTCATTTTACCATATGGCCTTGGTTTAGTTCATTAGCAATGTTAAAAAATTCTGAAGAAACCTTACAGAAATGCATACCTGGAAATGTGGATCATCAGCAACAACTGCCCTGTCATCCCAATTCAACCGACCCCCAAAAATGTTCCACACACCATTTTGGTTCTGAGAATGAGCACATCGGTGATTTAAGACCACATCACCAAGGACTTTAATACCCTCCTCATGCAATCTATTCACCAAACTCTTGAGATGTTCCATACTTCCATACCTGGAGGTCAAGAGAGTATAATCATGGAACAATTCTTTTAAGACATAAATCAAGTGATATGAGAAAGATGGGAGTAATAGCAAGCAACTTTTAATTTATTCACTTTAATGCACTGAAAACCCTTTTTTTTCCTTTAGTAATGAGATGCTTTATTAAGAGGCACCAGGCCAAAAAGGAGATTACAATGTCTGACAAGGAGAGCTTATCACAATGAGGGATAGATGAAAGACTCCTTATCTGGCTAGCGAGTCAGCCCAAGCATTGGCCGAAAGCAAAACATGATTCCAAAAGATTACATTGGACACAAGGTCCATAATTTAAATAAAAAAAATGGTGCAAGTGCCAAGGGAGGGGGAATGCTTAATACACCAGTTAATTACTGATAGGATATCACCCTCCAAAATAAGATTGCCTTGAAAGTGTTCTCTGAAAAGCCTGAGCCCATGATCAAGAGCAGGCAATTCAGCAATAATGGTGTCAGAAGTGCCGAAGAGACCAGCAAAGAAGAGCAGACCCCAACCAGTGCTTGATCAGAAAATCCCTCCATAGCCAACAGGCCCCGGGTTTCCTCTGGAGCTGCCGTAAAAATTCAACTTGATGCTACCCAAGAGGGGGGGGGGGGGGGTGTGGAACCCATGCTGTACCTTGACTGGTTTGGGGTCAGTTAAGGAGGCAATTTGCACCCACTTCCCACAGCTGAATCCAGCTTCAATTGCCAGAAGTGCTTCTCAGTAGTCAGCCATGAGGCGATGCTGTTCAGAGCTTTATGGAAGGCCTCACTAGGAGAGTTGGAGAGTTGTATTTGCCATGGAAGTGTCGTTGATTATGCTCCAGCCAAATTGACCAGCAGGTGAAAGCAATGCAAGCCTTCAACATTGTTCAATCCTTCCTAGCCAAAGTCGTTGACAGCAGCTGAGAGAGGAAATCTGGCACAGCAATCCAGAGCGCATAAATGGAGCTCAAAACAGCAGAGGAAATGAGACCAAACAAGCCAGGCAAAGAGACAATGGACCAGAATGTGATTAATTAATTCATCCTCGCAGTCACAGAGATGGTAGGAAATATGTGGTCGTGGATTGGGGGGGGGGGGGGGGGGGGGGGGGTGGGTGGGGGGTGGTGAGGGAAGGGAGGGAGCAGTGCCATGCTTATGGAGGTTGTCCATTGTCAAAAAATTTCCATGGAGGGAACTCCAAATGAAAATTTTGATTTTGTTGGGGGGAAGCCTGCCACTAAGATAGTTGAAACAGCTTTTCACAGAGAAATTTCCATTTGTGTCCAGGGCCCAAAGAGGGAGGTCAACACTCGCATCCACTAAAAGCATTTTTAAAATACCAGTGTATTTTGGTTATTTCCTATATTTTGTTTTAACCTAGCTTATGCTTGTTAGGTAGATAATGTTTTCATTCTATGGTTCAAGTTTCATTCAAATAAGAGGTTTATTTTAGGAGATTGGTGATTTTTTGTATCTAGGGGCATTTTTGTCCTTTTCATAGTTATCACTTAAACCCTGAAATAAAAAGGAGAAGCTCATGCCTTTCTGGCACGAACTTCAACAGCAGCCTAGGCTGCTTGCTGTTCTCTTCTTCTCCCCTCTTATTTCTCTCATTTTCTTCCTCAAATCTCTTAATTTTCATGTTATCAAAGCAATAATGCCAATCTTGGGCAGATTTCTTCCAATTTTGTGGATCTTTTCTCAATCTTCAGCAACTCCATTGAAGGTTCTTCCAATAAATTTGGACTGGTTGGGTAAAAATCTCACCTTTTCCCCTTTTCTGCCTGCCATAACCTCTTGGTTAGTGGCTACTACTGTTAATTGAATGACTATTGGGATTTGAAGTCATTCAATGCTCTCTACTTGAAGCATAGCTTCATTCCTGCCTGCATCATACCCAATACTGCTTCCATCGTCAACCTAAAAGCCTATGTCATCCTAATTTCATGTAGTTGGTTCAATTTGTGGTCTTAATTGTTGACTATGAGTACTCTGGATTGCTAATTGGATACATTAATTATTGTTTTCCCCTAGATGAGTTGATATTCGGGCCCACTTGCCTTTGCAGGCAAATTAAATCGGGGAAAGTGATTATACTGCTTATTGACACCATATTGAGTTAAATTGTAATTGTTTTGTAGAATTGAATGATTGAATCCAGCACACGAATTGTTGTCCAAAGAACATCTGAGAGCTCAGACAGAAAACACTCTTAGCCTATTCAGATAACTACAATCCAGTTGAATGGATCAAACTATGTGAATTGGTCAAAGTTTGTTTTGATGTATTTGAAGGCTAGAAGGATGGCCAAATAAATTAAAGATGATCCCCCTGTACCAATTATTGAAGACAGAGAAGCAGAAGACAATCTAGTTATGACCTGGTTGATGAACAACATGGAATCACAATTTCGTCACCAGATTTTGAGTTGTAGTACAGCAAAGGCAATGTGAACTACCTTGGAGTCTATTTTATCTCATGAAAGTAATTTGTCTCAGATCTATGAATATTAATATGAAACACAGGGATAGATCAGTGACATTATTTCACTCAAATGAGGGGGGAGTTACAAGAAATCAGCACCTTTCATCCATTTACTGCAAATGTCGAGGATATTCTTAAGAAGGAGAATCAGATTCAGGTAGCTAGGTTTCTAGATGGTTTGGGCTCTGAGTATGATACCATTTGAACCTAATTATTGGCAAATAAGGATGTAACCACCTTAGAGCACCTTTAATAGAGTTTTTCGAGTAGAAGGTGCAGTAGTAGATAAACATGATATAGATGGAAGTTTATCAGATGTTACTGCTCTTAACCTTCAATAATCTACTGGTAAGCCTGATGGTCAGTTTCGTGGTGGGAATAACAAAGGTCGAGGTTGGTCTTTCTCTACCCGTGGTCAGGGTAGAAACGATTAGAGGGGTTCAAAAATGCATTCACCATGGTTGGTCAAACCATATTTTTTATATGTGTTGAGAGAAATTTGGTAAATTTACCTGGGCCAATTCCATAGTCATAGAAAAAATATCACTTCTCCCACTTGGTCTTATAAAGAGATTTAATAGTTAGTACAACAACCAATTGACTGCACCATCTACTACGTCTCCTACTACTGAGTCTCATCCTTTATCCTATACAAGTGCCACAATGACAAGTATAGGTATGACCGCACTGAATGTATCTCATTCTCCCTCTTGGATCATTGATTAAAGAGCCTCTACCCACATGTCAAGTATGTCCTCCTTATTTATTTTTTTGAAAGGTAAGTATGTCCTCCTTATTTCAATATATTAATCCTTCTTCTTCATATCATTGAGTTACTTTAGTTGATGGGTCCACCTCTCCCATTTAGGAGGATGGTACTATTTCATACTACTCAACAAATGTCCTTAGACTCAATTCTGTTTGTTCCAAAGTTTTCAATCAATCTTTTATTTAAAAGTCATATTATTAAGTCTTTAAATTGTTCAGTAACATTTATCTTACTACCTGTGTTCTTTTAGGACCTGCAGACGAAGAAGACGATTAGTTTTGGAATGAGAAGGGAAGGTTCTACTTGTTGGATAATGTTTTTGTTCCCCGAGCTTCAGGATTTTTAGTTTACTAGGTTTTCCTGGATATAAACTCTTGCAGGTATATGTGTTCAAATCTACTGTATAATAACTAAGGCAGAAAAGAAAGTTGATAATGTATATGATAGCGTGCCTGTAAAAAAAAAATGTATATGGTAGCACACAAAAACATATATAATCTTTGAAGAACTCAAAAAAGCTGCAGAGAAACCAGCAATTAAAATAACAGATAAGAAGGGCATAAATTCCTAAGTGTTACCTGGAATTCAAGTTATATAAATCCCTTGGCATGTAGCCCTCTGGTGACACAGACTCTGTGGGTGGAGGTAACCATACTATAGTGAAACCGAGTGAAGACAACTCCTTTGCTTTGTCATCAAGTTCCAAATACCATCTTCCTGATTTGTGAGATTCCCAATTAAACCCCTGACAAAGTATTTCATATCCCGAACCTGTACCTGAACATATCTTTACAGGAGGTATCATTATCTCTGTACCAGATGCAGGTTCTGCCACAAACGTGGGCTTAGAGCTTCTAAAGATGCTATAAGCTTCTGCAGCAAGCTTCTCAATTTCTTGAAGGATCCTTTCTTGGGCAACTTCGAGCTTTGACTCTGGGATCTTATCTGAAGAAATATCACTAACCAAATTCCTTATCTCCTTGATTATTCCATCCGTATAAGCACCACGAGAACTTGCATTATCTGCCTCTTCAATCTTTTCAGATGCAGAGGTAGGGGCAGATTTGGCTACTTCAACAGTATTCTGTGGGTCAGCATTATGCACTTGGGTGCCACCAAGAGGGACAAGGAAATCACTGCCCTTGTTATTCAACCAGGTGTACTCATTAATCTTGAGGACGAAAAGCAATCCTGCAAATTCCTTATTGAGAGAGAATGATCCCCAACTTCCATCACCAGTCCTTTTTGGCTGTTAACAGAGTTCTTGGTAATGTAAGTAATGAATGCAAGTAGAAGTTAGGTGTGCATTTAATTTTATTTAACTTAAAACTACAGCTATTTTTAATAACTATTTTATGAATTTCAACTATATTGTTGAAAAATAAATGTAAAAAATAGAGTGATTTTTACATTTTTTTTTTACTGTTTGTCTCACACACAAGACCATAAACCTGGTAAGACTTGGCCAAGACTTCACATTAATTTCCCTGCCCCTATGAGGCACTGAGCCAAGGCTCAATCGTGAAAACTAACAGACTGCATCATGCACATATAAAAAGGACACATAAGAGAAATGATAATTTATCCAAATCCCTATCTACTTTAATTTTTTCAGGAATTTGCAATTGAATTTGGGCATCTTGAGATCTGACTTATCTACAACACTAACCTTGGGATTTTATCAGCAAGGTTCCTGTTTTCCATTGACCTATGATGTGGGGAAACTAGTTGTCATTATACAAGTAACAAAATGGGTGTACTTCTCCTTTTGCATCCAATAACGGGTACAAAATTACTCAAAAGCAAAGAAGTAAATGGCATTTCCATTGCATAGTCTAGTTGTATTTGTCATGCAAAATAAATAAATAAATAAATAAGTCAAGTTGTTTCCAGATCTGAGTACTTCACGTGCATGCAGTCATAGTAATAAGAAACATGGTTTTCTAAATGAATACCTGTAATACCGTCTGAAGAGCCTTTTTCCTGAAGCTCTTAGTTCCAGGTGGATGTGGGCCATCAGGTATCTCCCAATCCTCCGTATCTCTGACTCTACTGACACCCCAGTGAACCACAACTTCTCCAGGTAGATCGGTATCAAAATGCACAAGATTCTTCAGCACATCTACACTGCGCTGAATGGATACTGTCAAAAAGTTTGTAACTGGCTCTTCCTTTAGGATGGAATATTCCTCATAGAATCCCTCAAGATGCTGATTCTGCTGCTTAGGACTTTTTGCTTCACCAGCATTATCCTCAGCTTTTGATCGAGATCCTTCAGGATTGAACATAATGCTGTATATCTGACCTAAAGCCCCTGATGTTCAAGAGAACCTGTCAAATGTCAGTAATTACCTTGTTGGCTAAGTATTCTCACAGGACAAGATAGTCAAATAAAGTTAAATTTCTTATACTCTTCATTTTGAAATAAAGGGGAGTAGCAAAAAACTAAATGATGATATCCCACATGCAATCATGACAAGATTTCACAATTTTATTGTGAAAAACTGATTCTAGCCACAATCATCTTTTTTGGAAATTGAAGTGTCCAGCATGTCAAGGCAATGTCTCCTTACGCCGAGAACGATTTGTGCTTGTTTTGTATTTGATTTGTCCCAATCATCTACATTCTATTACTCTTATGTGTCTTCAGGTAATTCTAGAAAACTCTGGCTATTTTCTTGAAAATCTATGAGATACTGCCTGACCACCCAAAACAGTAATGCAGAGAGAGTGCAAGACAAAGTAACAGATGCCTCTACTTACTCTCATGGTAGACATGGCAATTTATAAAATATTTAAACTAAATTAATTGATTAATAAAAATATATGTATGTATATGTATGTATATGTGTGTGTGTATATATATATATATATATATATATATATATAGAGAGAGAGAGAGAGAGAGAGAGAGAGAGAGAGTAATATCATGCTACTTTGAGAAAGGCTCAGCACTTTGGCAGAAGTAACTAAAGCATCACCTCACCTACAGGAAGGAGATAATAAAAATACATCTTCATAAAAAATAAAAATAAAACCTACAGGAAGGAGCAAACCTATGTTTATCAAACCACCTCAAAGCTGATGAAATCTTGTCAAAATAATAATAATTTAAACCAAACTCAGAACATCAAAACAAATAAAGATTGTTTAATAAAATTAATCAAGTAAGATAACTCAAGCTGTCTACAACTCAAACAAATGACCTCAATTTTCTAAAAGATGGATCACACACTCAGTTTATTTGTGAAATCAAATAACCTGGCCAGATACTGAAGCCTTTTGCTCCACCTACAGTATTTTTATTTTCTTCAAGACAACCTGAAAGTTGTATTTTGAAGTCTCTCCCTCGGTGCTGAAACCAGGCTCCTGTTTCCTCTTCCTGTATTTAAAAATAAAAATAAAAAGCAAAAGAAAAAGACATTTGTTCTTAGAGGTCTCAAAAAAGTCCAAACTCCCAAGCAGGCAATACACACAGAATGTAGGACAAAATCATTTAGAACACTCACAAACATTTCCAAAACTGAAAATACAATAATGTTTAGTTATAAGCAAGCACATATGAAGCACTCCTCAAGATGCTCACTAGATGAAGTTTTGGCAGCAGCAATTGAACTATCATAACTGACATAGCCAAAATCCACCACGGCATGGCCAAAAAATGCACTACAAACTTTCATGTGTTTGCCACATTTGCCTGCATGACTACATTGATGCACACTGTACACTCTAGGAGGAGAAACTTCAGTAGTGCCCACCACATCTTGATAGCATAAGCACCCAAAACTTTTTGGTAAAACACTGAACACAATGAAATGGAAATGCTTCAATAAGGAAACATTTCAGTAAGGATGCAATCCTCACTAGAGCATTCAGTGTTTCCTGAAGTGTAAATGCATTCCTGGGCAAGGCAAGCGCATGCTTCCGTAAGCAGTCAAATGAGCATCAAAGCATGCATACATACACACCAAACATATAAATGAGATGTGGCACATATTTGGACATCTCAATGGATTTTCAGCTATGCACGTAGCAGATAATCAAGGCACCTTTCAGGGCAAAAAGACTCCAAATTCCATGACCATTTATTGCAGTTGCCATTATATTTAATGTGGAGATGAAATGCTTTCTTTTGTTTGTTTTGATCTATATTTGAATTATAGGAAGAGCGTATTAGAAATGCTCTTCCTATCTTTTGATTCATGTCGTGAACTTCTGTGCCTTCTAGGTTGCATTTTCTACCACATCAAATATGGTCACGAAATAAAACATACCATAGGTTCATGCAGTCAAGGACACTTATCATAGTGAATATGTTACATAACCCCATCTAAGGGAAACCTTAAGAAGCATAGTTTTGTTTCTGGACATTGCTTCATAGATGTGTTAGCAAGCCAGTTACTAGACAAATCCCATCATTTCCCAGTTTTTTGCTTCTCCAGATCTGATTGTAACTATGTATCCCACTTTAATTGTCATTTAAAATTTAAGGTCAGAGAACTAGAACCTTCAGTACAAAATTTATAGCCGCAATAGAACTGTCAACGTCAAAATTGATTTGTACTGAATGAAGCAATTGCCCTTCCAAAGTAGTTGAAGATTTGCAGAGTGGTGTTTCTATCGCATAGTCCTGAAAATGAAAGGAACAAACAAATAACTAATGTAAATTTCCAGGATTGTCAATAAGCCAAGTGAGCCAAGCACTTTCTGAGCTCAAGGAAAATGCTCTAGTCCAAGAAGGACACGCACACACACATAAAAAAAAAAAGGCATTCCAATTTCCAACCATTCTTTCAAATATTTATTGGATAGTAAATATTTATTCGTCCCATTCTATCAAATCTCTTTCTCAGCTGTGACAGGGTTGACTACATGAAAGTTAAGATACATCAAATGGTTTATACTGGCCATCAACCAATCTGAAACAGCCCTCTTTTCCCCGGAATTGAGAATAAAAATTAAATATTAACTGGAGGGGTTCATTTTCAAAAAAAAAATTCCTACAAGGTAAGCATACATTTCATATGCATGCAAGCAATTGGGTGACCAATGTAAGTGCCTCGGAAACACCTGGGACAAATGACCTAACAGACAACAGTGAATGAACTGCTCGTTATTTAAAAAACTCCCATAGATCTGATGGCCTTTGTCCAACACAATGACAAAGACTTCTCAACTATGGTCATCCATCTTGGCAACCATCAGGTGGCAAGCGCAGGCCACCTACACAGCCACCTGTGCAAAAATGTTGCTCTCAACTTTCGTTAGAACAGATCATGTCATAGTAGAACATCCATGCTCCAGCACGGCCACTAGCAAGAAAGAAGAGAGGGATCCATGTATACCTTAATAGGAACAGAACCTGCAGGTCTCATTTCAGGAGGAGCTTGGTCCCACTCACTGCAAAGTTCCAAAAATTATCTCAGGCTTCTCAGGAAGAAAAAATTAATCATACCAAACCCCAAAGATGACAAACATCTACTTTCATTTCCACCCCGTTAATCTTATAATGATTGCCAGTATCTTTTAATAACAAAATTGCTAATGCTAATATACCTCAAAGTAATCTTTTAATTATATAGCCTCCATGATTCAGACCCATGAAACATGATAACTGCACTGATCATTAGACACAAAACTTTCATACATGGCTAACACTGAAATCAGTTTTAGGAATTGTAACCAACCCAAGGAGGAGCTCAAATAAACAAACATGTAATCCAGTTAAATCTGGTTTTAACTGTCACGGCCAAGCAAACTGTTGAAGAGCTCCACAGTACCGCCGCTTACCTTCTCTACCTAGCAGTATCCATGCTATTCAACATTTAACTTAATAAAAGTAAAAAAAATTAAAATGCATAAAAATAACGCACTTTCCATTATCATCGGCATAAGTCACACCCCAGTGCAGAATCCATTTCCCCGGAAGATTACACCCCACAGTCAGTTCCCTATTCTTCTCATCACTTCCTCGAGCCAATCTCACTGAAATTCTCCCCTCTACCTAAAGATTACCAATCAGCAGAGGTTCAGAACAATGCCCAAAAAAAACAAACAAAAAAAAGGTAAACATAGAAATAAACAATTAACTAGGATGTATCTCCATTTACTACTTGTTCCCACTCACAGTTTGTGTCCGCCTCAGCGGAAATGTTTCCTTGAACAAGACAGGAGCATCCGCGTCAGTTTCCACTGAAGCCGCCTCTGTGAGACTTGACTTAATTACCGGAAGAATCAGATACCGCGAACTAAATTTACAGAAGCGAACAGAACCACTGAAGAGAGAATAATCAGGGTATTTGAAGGAAGAAAAACCCAACTTCTTCTTGGATTTCCGCGACAGCTTCGAGTTCTGTATGTCAGAGAGGCGGATGACAGGCTTCAGCCGCACGGACGACATCTCCAGAGATGCGAACAAGAATAAAGGATCTGAGAGTGGCAACGGGTTAATTATACAGGTTAACGGATATTTAGGAGTTCATGTGGCTATGGGATTCATATATAAAGCTTGTCGGAGATCAACAATTAAAAAGGTATAATGATGAAGGCGTAAACTCCGAGTTACGTATCGTGCTGCAATGTCACACTTTTTTGGAGAGAGAAATGACTGCAACTTGATTAAAAATCCTTCAAACGAGACACGACGCGATTTTGGAGAGAGTGTCGGTGCTGCCAACGGAGACAACCCTGTTTATTTTGAGAGTAAACGACGAATTGGTGTACTGTGAGTGGCCTGCATTGTCTCTGTGGGCGTGGAAATAAATTATCTAAGCATATCACTTGGGTTCAATTCTCATAGGGTTTTCTCTAATTTTATAACTTTGTTAATTTTCATGTCTTATATTGCATGCTTTTGTTTTTTAGAAAATTATTTGTTACAATGCTACATGAAGATCAAAGGAGCCATGCATGGGTTTAAAGTTTACGTAGCCTCGTGCCCTCCCTTACCCTAGAGTTGGAGTCTGGTTGCAGTTAGGGGTGACTTCGAGCATAACCGAACTCCAACTTATATATGTTCAAGTTTGACTTGATCTAAATAGTTTGAATTCTATTTTAGCTTAGAGCCAAAAATTGGAATCTTGCTCGGGCCTAAAATCTTTAACCAAGTTTGAACCTGAGTTTAAGTCGGGTTTGAGCTCTAACCTATATTTAAAATTTTAAAAAATTAAATAAAATTACAAAAAATAAAGATAATATTAATATAAAAATGGTACCATTGAACTTTTTAAGGTATTGTAGAGGAATCCAAAACTTTGTAATAGAGCATATTATTTTATAATAACCAATTTAATAGACTTAAAAGTGAGAGCAAATACCTCCATCAATAATATTTATTTTAGTAACAAACAACAACATTAAATATTGAAGCACCTGTGACGAAAACAATTAGAGTAAAAGGTATTTTCATAAAAATATATATAATAACGAGTTGGCTCACGAGTTAGTTAATAAGCCGTAACGAGCTTGTAAAAAAACGAGTTTTTTTCGTGCCGAATTGCTGTACCATGTTTATCGCATCTAATTCTATCTTCCACTCGGCCGAACTCAAGCATATGGACCGGAGAAAAGAAATTTGACCTTTATTTCAATACAGAATCGGGGTCTTGAGTCAGGGTTGGCACTGAGCCGACGTTGGCCTAAGACCCTCCCTCTCTCTCTTTCAGTCCCAGCTTCACTGCCGTTCAGCCCTAATTCACTCCAGCCGTTAAGCAGTTCCTCCTTCCGCTGTAGCCTCTCGGCTCCGCCCTTTCTCGCAGCCGTCCGAACAGCCGGCCACCCAATAGGTAACCTCATCTTCTCCCTGTTATTTTCCTTATTCTCCTTCTTCTTCTTTTCTTCCCCCTCTAATCCTTCCGACGTTGGCGATACTCGATTCAACGAGTCTTACAGGAGAGAGTAAAGGAAGGGGAAGGAGTGTTTTTTTTTTTGCTCCCTCGTTGTTTCTTCTTCTTCTCTGTTCAGTTTTTGGGAACAGCTAAACCCATAAAAAAAACTAAGATAATTTCTCTGATGAATTAAATTAATTGGTCGTCTTACTCGTTCAGTGGATCAATTTCTTCATTCTGGTGATGATCTGAATTTTCTTTCTTGATAGATAAATGGAGCGTTAAATTCCTTATTTTCATTGATGATCTTTCCCCCATTTGGCGTTCCTCTCATTCTCCTTTCTTAAGGTCCTTGGGATCGTTTTACTAACAAGTTGTAATCATGGTCATTATACTAAGTGACCAGCTTCATAATAAATGACTCCAGTGAGTTTTCTTTTATTTTTATTTTTCTGTGTGTTTGTGTGTTCTTTGAGGGATGATTTGGCCCGACCTGGAGATCGCTGAAAAATGCTCGAGCCGAACCGAGCTCGAGCCTAGGTCTTAGGGGTCGAGTCGAGCTTACATGAGTTCGGCTCGCTTGGCTCGGCTCGATGCTACCCCTTACATGAAGAGGATTCATTTGTAATGAGAAAATGAGTCGATTTGACTAGGCCAATCAAGGCGCTATTTTCTTAGAAGCACTAACATGTTTTCACTCTTTCCTGGACCTCAATATCTAGATGCTAAGATCTTTTTTGATGTGTACTTAAGACCTCATATGTATTCATAAAGGAATTTAGTTATATATATATATGCTCTGATTTTATGCTGTTTCCATATATGTTTTGTTCTTAACAGCAGAATTAAAATAAGAATACTTCATCATGTGTTTGCCTATCTGATATTGGCATAGTTTCTATAAGCTCTGTGAGCTTTTTAGGCCTATTTCTGGATCAACAATAAATTTGAAACGATATACATCCCCATGGTTCATCTATAAGGTAGTTGTTTTCCAAAGGGTCTGCCCATTCTGTAAAATGTAATACTGAGGAAGAAACTATTCTCTCCATTGTCTGTACAACTGTAACTCTATGTTAGATGTGGTGGACTCTTTATGATGTGTAGGAAGGAGAAAATCATCCACATGCACAACATGCAGCTAGGGCTGGGCTCTGTGAAACCCGACTCGACACGAACCAAAAACCTCGGGTTTGGGTTTTGGGTTTTGGGTTTCACCCCACAGGTCGGGGAAAGAAAACCTGCTGGGTTTTGAGTTGGGGACGGATTTCTCCAAACCTGACCCACGGGACGAGATGGGGATATAAAATGGTATAAGAAATAGGTCGGGGATTGGTCAGGTTCACGAGGATGGGGCAGTGATGGGTCGGGTTTAAGTTGGGCTTAAAGGGACAGTGCAGGCATGGTCGGGTTTAAGTTGGGTTTATGGGGATGGGGCAGGGATTGATCGGGTTTAAGTCAGTTTTAATGGGATAGGGTTGTCGGACTGTGATGGGGTCAGGGTCGGGTTTGACATTTTTTATATTTTGGGGTTTAGGTTTCGGGGTCAAGGTTTTGGATTGGGTTTGGGTTTCAGGAAACCCAACCCCGACCCTACCTGTGCCCACCTTTAATTGCAGCAGAGCTGTGACATGATCTTTTAGCTTGTTCTTGCAGCACTGAATCCCAAGTTTAGTGCATTTGAAAGCAAACTGAGGTGAAATCCAACTGGAGTCACTCTACTAGCCTTCTGCCCCAGTGGGAGTAACTCATTTATTCTTGTTTGCTTTAAGTAACCAGAATATCGGCCTGGTTGATGTGGATTTAAGTAGATTTTCAACTGATACGAGCTGGTCAGCTTTAACCAGTGGCTTTGGAGGGAAGCTCAAGTCATTGACATTGCAAGGGTGTGAAAGGTCATACCCAAAAAATTTGTTCATGCTGGCCATATGCCTAATTTCTAAATTGGTAAAAAATTTTGTGTTTATCTATTGCTGCCACTGCATGGAATCTGTGAAAGGATTGTAATAGGAGAATATTTGAGAACAAGTAAATGACATTAGGAGTAGGAGGAATCATTGGGAAAAACATAACATCCTTTTTTTAACTAGCAAATTGCTGGCCAAAAACTAGAAAGCGGTTATAAACTCATTTACTTATCACATTGAAAAGCTTACAGGGTGGTCACCTCCTGTTGGCTGAAACTCAAATTTGATGGTAATTCTTGAGGCTATACTGGCCTGGCTAGTGGGGGTGGAGTCATTCTCGGCAAGTAGTATTCTTCTTGTTTTCTTTGCTCTCTTTAGTCACAATGAGTCCACATAGGCAGAGCTGAGAGATCTCTTACAAGACCTCAAACACTTCATTGGCAAATTTGTGTCAGCTCTTTTTGTTGAAAGGTAACTCTACGGTGGTCATCAGAAAAGAAGGTGCCTCCAAGCCCATCTTTGACATATTTTGATGAGATTGAGCATCTTTATAGATCCTTGACTGTGACATGGAACTACTGGCCCAGATTTGCAAACAGTATTATGGTTTTTTTGGCTAGGGAAGGAGGTAACCTATAACACCTCACTGTTAGCATCTTCCATCCCCTTTGATAGTTTTGTATCTTGTTCCTCTTTCTATTTGGTGGAGCTGTCTTAGTTTATTTATTTTACAGGTGACTACATAAGCAACTTCCTTATGTACTCCTTGCTCTTTTAGGAACTCTTTTAATTCCTACTTCTCTTCTCTAAAAAAAGCTGATACCTAATACACCATGTCTATGTATATTCTGTGAACAATGATACTCTCCTTTCAATATGTGTACTTCACAGAGGATTTCAGTTTCCTTTTTTAGTCATATGAGTATGTCATGATGCTCTGTGTTGTTTTTCATTTTCTTTTAATTTCCAGTAATGTTCATTTTTTTTTTGTGAAGATATATATTAATGACTTTACATATTTGTAGGAGTGGTATGGACAGTCATAAACAGGAAAAAGTTCAAAAATTCGAGGAATTTGTTGACAGCCGCTTAAAGCCAGACCTTGTACGTGCAATTGCCGAAAGGTTCGTGGGAATCTGTCTTCTTTTGCATTCTCTAATTGTTGCGATCAGTTTTTAGTCTTCATACCGTGTTCTACAAGAGTCGGTGCATGACCAGGCTTGCCATTGTAAACGTGTGTTTATGAATGGCACTTGAAACACTTTCTAATTAGTTTTTTCTGATTTTCTGGTGAGTGAACCAAATATGAATGTACCATCCTCCATCCCTGCATCACTGCATCCTTCTCTTGGGGCTGTTGTAGAAGCACTAGGAACAGATTCTCTTGTAGAGTCGGTGCATGTTTGTTGTCTTTAATTTGGTGGGAAGGATGTAGGGATGCTTGAGTGCAACCCATTAAAAAGACCTATATCATGGATTTAGTTTCACAGATAAATGTAGAATGTGAACATAGCGACTCAAAAGTGTAATTCAGTTCTAGAAATTCATACAAGCATTTCAATTTCAATTGTACATTTAGGCACTATACTGGAAGTTGTAATTCAATCACATATAAGCATGCCTGGTAACTTACACATAATATTTATGACAGATTTTTTTTTCAAAAATATTTATGACAGATTTCTTCAAAGTTGATTTGCTTTGCAATGGGAACTTACTTGCTGCATGCTATCTTTACAGGGACAAGATCTTTGAAAAGCAGAAAATTTTGTATCCTTGTGATTTTTGTTTATTATAGTTGTTTATTTCTTTATTTATTTTGTGAATATTGAATGGAGGCCAAGATTTTTTTCATTGGGGATAGGTTGAGATTGAGTTGAACAACTGCAGCTGTTGAAGCTGTACTTTTGAAATATCTACTTCATCTTATTCTTTTTTTGAAATGAACTTCATCTTATTCTTGATGTGCTTCCTTCTTGATTAAACATTTCTAGATAAATTTTTTAGTAATTTGTAGGTAGGATATTATCTATATTACATTGCATATAGAACTCATGTGAGTGAGCTTTCACAGGACGTGTAGCATATAAAAATCTTAGGTGTACCATTTGAAAGGACTACAAGGAGGATTTTCATTTAAAATATTTCATATGTAGGTGATCCTCATGTCAAGGGAGGGTAACTGCTGGTTATATAGATAGCGAGCAATGATATTTTGAGTGAGAGCACCAGAGAACTGAGGACGTAGGAAAAAAGGTGACACATCAAAAAACGTCCTGCCATCAGTGATAAGCAGCAACCAATCAGCCTTCCTGCGAGGAAGACAAATCCTGGATTCCGCCCTCGCTATGCATGAGGTCATGCACCACTACACAAAAAAGGTTATCCATGGAGTAGTTCTTAAACAGGATTTTGACATGGTAAGTTGGTCATTCCTTGACTCCTTACTAAAAAGATGAAATTCCCGGTGAAATGGAGGGTCTGGATACAAAAGTTGCGTATCATCTGTAAAATTCTCTATCCTCAATCAATGGAATGACAAAAAGATATTTCAGTAGTACAAGAGAATTCAGACAAGGAGATCCTCTCTCTCCTTTATTATTCAATGTTGTTAGTGGGCCACTTTGCTTAATGATTTATGCTGGACAAGAACAGGGATGGTTCTTGGGGCTGCAGCAAAGGAAACAGCAGCAAAGATCCCAATTCTACAGTTTGCAGATGAGAGTGTGATGCGATGCGCGTGGGAATTAAAACATATATTAAACATCAAAGCAATACTGAATCTATATGAGATATGTCCAGGTCAAAGCATCAACTCGGAAAATCAGTTATAAGAGGCATTAATCTCAGTGGCTTCATGCAAAATCAAATGGCTCGAATACTTGGCTGCTAACTACTTCAACTCCCGTCAACCTACCTGGGCTTACCATTCTATGGTAAAATATCCAAACATCATTAGCAGCCATTTATAGACAGATGCCAACAAAGATTGGATACATGGAAGGGACAACTACTTTCACAATCAGGCCAGACAACACTAATCAAAGCCACCTTATCAGGCATCCCGATTTATTACCTGTCATTACTATCTTGTCCAGCAAGTGGGTATCAAAGCTAGAAGCACTCTAGCGTAGATTCCTTGGTGTGGCAGCTCAAGTCAGTTCAAGTACCCACTGGTCAAATAGGATAAAGTTTGTTCACATAAAGAGCATGGTGGATTGGGCATCAAAAGAATCAAAGTTATGATTGAGGCGTTTTTAGCAAAGTGGATATGGAGGTATTCCACCGAAAAAGGGGCACTATGGAGACAAATAATTATGCAAAATACAGTGGGAACCCCCAGAATTGGGCTACCACTCAATGGCCCTCTTAGCTCACAATCTCACATTTGGAAATCAATATTGAAATGGAAACGAAAATTGGAGCAGCACCTTAGATTCCATGTTAGAGCTGGATCTTTAGTCAAGTTCTGGACCGATTTTGGGATTGTGGATAGGCCCCCTTGTTTAAAATTCCCAAGGCTCTTCACACTAGCCTGAAACAAACAGATTTCAGTACTGGAATCCAGAGATTCAGACACAAGTTCAAGATGGAATCTAAACCTAAGGAGGAATCTAAATGATCCAGGAGCACAGGAAGCTGTGAAAATACTAGCACTATTGGGGGGCACATTATAGTTCAATAAAGCCTTGCCCCTCAAGACAGTTCTTGGTGGGCTCTTACTACAAATGCCAGATTTCCCCTCCCCCCAAAAACCAGTCTACCAGGTACCAACTTGGTATGGAAGCTTGTGGCTCCATAGAAGGTAATGCAATTCTTATGATCAGCCTCTCATGAAAAGATACTCACCTGTGATGAATTAAGGGGGACAACAGATTGTAAATTCTTTATGCAAGCTATGCAGTGATGTGGAAGAGAGCAGCAATCACATTCTGATGCACTGTTACTTCGGCAGGTCTATTTGGAATGCCATACCTATCAAATATGGCATCCATCTGTGCATGCCTAATTCACTTGGCCACCTCTTCCAACAATGGCTCTGGTGCCCCATAGCCTTCTGTGGGAAGGTCTTATGGAAAGCAGCTTTAGAAGCAATTGCTTGGCACCTATGGCTAGAAAGGAATGATAGAGCATTTGAAGCCAAAAGCTGCTCAGTGGGTGGAGTGATAGAAAAGGTAATCCCCAATGTATTACTATAGGCAAACAGCCTATATGGCTTACCCCCCTTCCCAAGCTCTGTCATTCGAAAGTCATTCAATTCGCTGCCCCTAGACCTTCAGTGCTGACAGAATGGCAACCCCTTCCACCACCCTGGCCTAAACTGAACTTTGAAACCTAGGTCCAGCTGGAGTAGGAGTCTTCAGAAGCAGCCAGGGGCAGATTTTATTGACCTACTCTGCTCCAGCCAATTGCTGCACATCAAATGAAGCAGAATCCATAGCTCTCTTGATAGGCCTAAAGCTTTTCAAGCATCGACTCAGTGGCCTCTAGTCATAGAGGGGGCTTCAGCTTGTTCAGTGGATGGGGAAGCAAAAAGATTTCTGTTCCCTGTAGAAAATTTATGATGAGATTTCTGATGTCCTTTGAGTGGTGCATTGCTTGGAGCAAAGTGCCCAGATCTGCCAACTTGGTTGCAGACAAACTCGCTAAATCCGGAGTCTCCAAAGCTATCCTTTGCACCGGGGTCTCTCTTGATCTTTGAAAAAAAAAAAACCTTGTTCTTGTATCTTATGTTGTATTCTATGATGTATCCTTTGCTGTACTAGTCTTGCTTTAGCCTTCTTAATAAAAGCTTCGCTCCATTTTGAAAAAAAATAGAGATAGCGAGCAAGAAGATCAATAGAGTGGTTTTTATTCTAACCAACATTTCCCAAGTTAAGCTATCTTTCCAATGGCAAAAGTGTTTTGCCATTGGATCTTCGCCAACCAGATTAAAAGGAGATTAGAGGAGAAAACTAGTTAATCTCTTTGGTAAGAAAAATTGAGAAAACATTGTGACTGGACTCAGTTTTACTGAAAAGAATGGTTATTATATTTATTGAAAAATGTAGATTTTTTTGTTGTTGTTTCTCATACACTAGTTTCTATTGCAAACACTTGATGTTTGAAAACTAGTGAAAGAAAAAAAATATCCTTTGAAGCTTATCCAAATGGGAAAAGGTCAATATGTATCTATTTCATATGAGGTTTTCTTACTGGTGCCACTAATCCTCTGTAGTTAATGACCCTCACAATGGAGGGGAGAAATAAAAGGTGATCAGTTTATATGACTCTATGGTCATCTATTGGTGGTTTTTAGGTAGAGATCTTGGGAACAAGCTTCACAGTTGTCAGGGGTATTTTGGGTGCACGGGCAGTTTCCCATGATTGCCATGTTGGTTGGTATTTTGTACTCTGGCCCATTCATTTAAAAAATAAATACTTTCATCATTTAAAGGTGGACTTTTTTAAAATTATGTGCCTGCCCAACTTTACATCAAGTTCCCTCTTAACTTTTGTTTTTGATAACGGAAAAAAGAACTTTTAGATTATTGCAGTTGGTTGTCATTATTTCCCAAGTAAGTGGCTCTTTACAAAGTCATTTGTATACATTGTTTCCAAATATTTTATCCTAATGATGTGAAATAAGGTTTATGTAACTGAATAAATTTTGGGACCACTGAAAGTTCGGGGTTTATTGGCTGTCTGGGTATTTAGTACTGGTCTCGTTGTTGCTTGACCGTGTCCATATTTTATAGCTCAGATTTGAAAAAGAATATTGAGACCTTGGAGAAAAATGGAGTTACTAGCCTCCGTTCGTCGGTCAATCTTGGTTCAGAAGTCTACATGCAAGCTGATGTGTATGTCTCCTATGCCCTACTATAGCAAGCTAGAGGGACGAGTTCTTTATCTATGTGCTAGTTCAACCTTCTTGAAGCCGTTATCATATGTGTTTTGGTTTAGAAAAAATCAGTTGCTACGTGTTTCATTTCCCTTTTTAATCAAATTTTAATTGTCTTGTTTTTCCTGTAAAACATGTGAATTGCTTTAATCTTGCTTCATAGAGCTAGTTTGTTGGGTTACTGTTTGCAATTTTCTTTGTTACATGAGAGTTATGATAAGCTGTTCTGTTTTCTTTCTTGAAATTATTTGAATCAGAATCATGGAAATATTACATTGGTTGTCAGCAAGCTATACTATTTGGTTTACTTTTTCTTCTTTTTATGCTCACAGGCCAGATACACGTCATATATTTGTAGATGTAGGCATGGGATTTCATGTGGAGTTTACATGGTCTGAAGCCTTGGAATTCATTACAGTAAAGCAAGCAAGATTAGACAAGTAAATTTCTCTCTTGCTACTTTGCATGTATTTAGTCTTAATTTCTTGTGTTTCTATTTGCTCAAGTTGGGTCCATGTTCATTATTCCCCTCTTCTTCAGGAGCTTTGTCAATGATAATTTCTCTCATTGTTATAAAAAAAGTCGGGTCAAGTCCATCACTAAATAGCTAGGATAGCTTTAATCCTGTATCGTTGTGGGATTCTTAACAATACCCCTTGTGCATGGGCCTTCTTTATGGCTGATTTATGCTCGTTTACCATGTGAAAATTTTCAGGTGGGGTCTATGTAATCTCAAATCAAAGTATCTAATTGAAGTTAAAGTCTGATTTTATTTTGAGATTATCCTAACTCTATTAAAAATAACAGGACAATTTCAAAATAACTACAATAGTTTCAAAGTTTGTAGCGATTTATGACCGGCCAAAACCTCTCTCTTCTACCCTCCTTTTCACCATCTTAACTGATATTCTAATGTACGTGAGAGAAACATGTTACCTCCATTTTGTATTGATTGGTTTAATCCTATATATACTGTACACAGATAGGCACCATCTTTGCTCATTGAGTGATAAGTGACTTGCACTAGAACCTAGTATTTGTTGATTCATTGGTTTTGGTGGTGCTTAGTGTAGATTACACATGGTGACCTAAGAAACTGATTGGCATTAGGGCTGGCCAAGAGCTTTTTAAAGTCACTGTAGATCTTTCATACCTGATATTTGTTTTTTCAATTGAAAGATCCTCTTAAGAAAACAGAAAAAAATTGAAGCATATTGATTGATGGCTGGGAATTATTTTCTTCTGATTCTGCAGGCAGTTAGAAGAGTATACGCATTTAATTGCAAGTATCAAAGCTCAAATCAAAATGGTATGTCACGTAATTTGGAAAACATTTTCTTCTTTCACCTTATTTTTTTTATTTAATTTCACTTGGACATGATTGGGTTTTTATGAGGAACGACTATCGGTGCTGATCAATAAAGGGTGAGCAAGGGTCTGTTTGGAACCCTAAGAAAAGAAAAGAAAATGAGAATTTGATTAATATTATTTTCAAAATTAATTAGTAAAAATGTGATAATAATCAAATTCTCTTTGTTACTAACTATTTTTGGGAATAATAATAGTCAAATTTTTATTTTTATTTTTTTCTTTTCCGGGTTCCAAATAGTCATTACCCGAATTGTAATTAATAAATTTTTTTATTTTCTGATGTTTTCTCTTGGAAAACCTTTTGCTAATGCTTTATGAACATCCAACTGCTTTGTCAGGTTTATGAAGGTATTCGTGAGCTGCTGCAAATTCCTGCTTTGAGTGGGTAATCCTCACCACAAGAACAAACAGCTCAATTTAACCTGTTGTATCCAATTTTTCTTTCTTTTAAGAATGATTTAATTTTATTATAATAATAATATCATTATAAATCGATGAAAATAAGAAATATGTTAAACGAACTGAATTCATGGGAAAATAAATAAATATAACATAGGATTAGGATTATTTATTTTATATTTAACAATTAAATTAAAATTTTGGTATACTTAAGTTTAGATGAATGTGCCATAATTGAAGTGTTTTAACTACTTAATTGCAGTTCTATAAACTAATCACTCTATCATTTGGCTGAGTCCATTAAGATTGATTGTAAAACAAGACTATTTTACATGTTCATGATATCGTGATATGAGGGTTCGTTTGAAACTAGCAGACGTGTTGGAATAGTGATGTTGCGATCGGTCACAGTTGGGTATTTTAGTAAAAAACCCTTTATTGTATTATATTTGTTTTTTTTATAATTTTAAAATTAAAGAAAATAAAAAAAACAAATGAACATTAACACGAATGTTGATAATGAATAAATATAGAATTATCAAATTTAAAATTGATTATATTAAATTAAAAAAATAAAATCCTTGCAATGCTAACTAACCCCTGAATTCGTTCCCCTGCTCGTTGGATCTCAAGTTTTTGTGGGTGGACTGGGTTTCCTGGTTTCGCTGGATCGTCTGTTCTGCCATTAAAATCTCCAGAGTAAAACGAATGCTTCTATTAATAGTAAAAAAATGCTCCCCTTTCTTCGCTATCTCCTACTCTTCTTGTTCTCTCTGTTTTCTCCTATAAATCCTCCTCTTCTCCTCCGTCTCTCTACTCCATGCAGCAACCGAAGAAAACACTATGACCTGTTGATCATCTTTATTGGGTTTGATGATCAATCAGGTCTGGTATTCAATTCATTCTTCGGCGATCTAGCACCAGACCTTGTAGATCACTTCAATCCAACAGAGACGAGCATGGAGTCAACCGGCTGCAAGTTCATAGTGCTCCTCTCGTTCCTCTTCTGCTTGGGCTTAGATGTGATGCCGGTAGCCCGAGCTCACATTGCAGTCATGGACGACGTCTGGACAAAACGAGCAGAGGAGGCGGAGGTGACTGCTTTGGAAGCATATAACCCTTTTCCAGATGAACTCACTCAGGAGACCAATATCGAGGTCCACCAAGCTCTGGATCGCAACAGCACCAGAAGGCATCTGGGACACAGGTACAAAGGCCGTTGCCTGGCCACCAACCCCATTGATAGATGTTGGAGGTGCCAACCCGGTTGGGCTAAGAACAGGAAGAAGCTCGCTCAGTGTGTCTTGGGCTTTGGCCGAAAGACCATGGGCGGCAAGTATGGCAAGATCTACGTCGTCACCGACTCCTCCGACAACGATATGCTGAACCCCAGGCCAGGAACGCTTCGTTATGGAGTTATCCAAGACGAGCCGTTGTGGATCATCTTCGCTAGGGATATGATCATCCGACTGAACCAGGAGCTCATGATCAATAGCTACAAGACCATCGACGCCCGCGGTGCCCACGTCCACATCGCCTACGGCGCCGGCATCACCATCCAGTTCGTACAGCATGTCATCATCCATAACCTTCACATCCACGACATCGTTGTCACCAACGGAGGGATGATAAGGGACTCCACGAACCATTACGGGCTGAGGACTGCCAGCGACGGCGATGGTGTCTCCGTGTTTGGATCTGTAAATGTGTGGCTTGATCACCTCTCCATGTATAGATGCAAGGACGGCCTCATCGATGTCATCGAAGGCTCCACCGCTATCACCATTTCCAACAACCATCTCACCAAACACAACGACGTATGCTTCTAATAATTTGAGATTGAAACGCGATTGAAATCCTACATTGTATGACGGTGGTGGTCGTTGTTGCAGGTGATGTTGATGGGAGCTAGCGACGCCTACTCCAAGGACGCCATCATGCAGGTCACGATTGCATTCAATCACTTCGGAAAGGGCCTGATCCAGAGAATGCCAAGGTAAACCAGACGATCGATCTAGTATCCTTCATGGTTAATTTGTTTGATGATTTTTTTATTTTATTTTCTGTAACTATCTTGGTTCGAAATGCCATAACAGATGCCGCTGGGGATTCTTCCATGTCTTGAACAATGATTACACCCACTGGATCATGTATGCCGTCGGCGGAAGCAAACACCCCACCATCATCAGCCAGGGCAACCGATACATCGCTCCCCCAGACTTGGCGGCCAAGGAGGTGACAAAGAGAGACTACGCGTCGGAGAGCGAATGGAAGCAGTGGACGTGGAGATCAGAAGGAGACCTGCTCATGAACGGTGCTTTCTTCCGTCAATCTGGTGCTTTGAGGAACAGCCGCCACTTCTCCAGCCAGGACTTCATCAAAGCCAAGCCAGGGAGCTACGCTCCGAGACTCACCCGCTTTGCCGGTACAATCGTATGTAAAGTAGGATGTCCCTGCTAATCCATGCATTCTGTCTAATTTGGTTCAGAGAGAAGAAGACGAGAGAGAGATCCAGAGAGCGGAAGACTATCACGAACACGAACTGATCATCTTTGATTCATTTTTTTATTCATTCCACTAAAATTATAATTACTTTTTGTTGTCACTGGATCGTTCACAATCAATTCTTCAATTTTCAAGTAGACGTTTTTGAGGCTCCAACAGATCATTCATTCACTGTTTCCAATTTTCCGTCACCTGGATTTTTCATACGGACGATAACAACGAAGCCGGATGATACCCACCAAAATGGCATAATCACGATTGATTATTGACCCAAGTTTTGAGTTTTGATTAAAAAATTTATTTTTATATACGGATTTTTTTAAGTAACCAATATTTAACAAATTTATCCAATTTATAAACTTAATTAGAAAAATATCCAATTTTAAGAGGTCAATTTGCCACATCATCATTAACTGCCACCTTGGTGCCATGTCAGCAACATGAGTTTAAGTATTTTAATATATTTCTTATTTTTACATAGGGACTACAATAACAATTTTAGAAATTTAATTACGAAAATATCCAATTTTGATGGGTCAAAACACCACTCCAAATAGCGAATTTACCACATCATCATTGACTGTCACCATGGTGCTTTTTCTTGTGTCACGTTGGCGGTCTCGGCTAATGTGGCTCGTTGACTATCAAGCGTGGCAAGTCAATATTTTGACCTAGTCAAAATTGGGTTTTGATGAATAAATTTAGAAGATGGGTATTTTACTATTTTTTTAAATGGGTATTTCTCCAAAATTATTTTTATATATTTAATCAATACCAATTTTAAAATAGGTACAATGGAAAATTTTAATACAAATAATGAAGTAAATCAAAGAAATACAAACACAAAAAATAATGAAAAAAACAAGAAAAATAAGATCACAGGCTTTTACCTATAGGCATGTGGGTGTGACAATAATCTAACACTGAAATATATTTATTATTTTGAAGTGGGCAGTCATTTTGGAATAGATATTGAATAAATTCAACAAAATATTTAAACCCGTTTCATGAGGAGTACTCAGAGTAGTCCCACATCTAAAATATGTTTTGATTTTATTGAGTTTTAAAATTTATTAGTTTAGGTAGTAGGGCTTATTTGAGGGTTAATTAGTCCCATGATCTCGAAGCATATTTAATACATCATTTTTTGATTTGGTTGCACTATCATAGAAGGCTTTTAAGTGACTAGAAATTTATTAATTAATGGAAATTTTCAAGTAAGAGCTCTGATGGTGGAGGCTACTGACTTTGGGAAACTTAATTAACAAAACGTTTCAATGTTGCAATATGTGACTTTTGTGAAATTGGGTCCAAGGTTTATCCCAAAATGATTAGTCAAATTAGAAATCTTATTTCCTACTAATGAATCCACGTCTCGAAGAATATTTCATACGTCATTTTTTCCCACCACTAATCTAGAGGTTGATTTAGTAATACCATATACACAATCCAAGGGATTTATATGAGCCAAAGGGTAGCACTCTCCTAGAAGGCTCTTATGTGACTGGAAATCTCTTAAATAATGGAAATTTTCAAGTAAGAGCTCTGGCTGTGGAGACTACCCACATTGGCAAATTTAATTAGCAAAACGTTTCAATGTTGCAATATGTGACTTTAGTGAAGTTGGGTCCAAGGTTTATCCCAAAATGATTAGTCAAATTAGAAATCTTATTTCCAACTAATGATTCCACGTCTCGAAGCATATTTAATACGTCATTTTTTGCCACCACTAATCTAGAGGTTGATTTAGTAATACCATATTTACAATCCAAGGGATTCATATGAGCCAAAGGGTAGCACTCTCCTTGAAGGCTCTTATGTGACTGGAAATCTCTTAATTAATGAAAATTTTCAAGTAAGAACTCTGGTGGTGGAGACTACGCACATTGGCAAATTTAATTAACAAAATGTTTCGATGTTGCAGTATGTGACTTTAGTGAAGTTGGGTCCAAGGTTTATCCTAAAATGATTAGTCAAATTAGAAATCTTATTTCCAACTAATGAATCCACGGCTCGAAGCATATTTAATACGTCATTTTTTGCCACCACTAATCTAGAGGTTGATTTAGTAATACCATATATACAATCCAAGGGATTCATATGAGCCAAAGGGTAGCACTCTCCTTTAAGGCTCTTATGTGACTGGAAATCTCTTAATTAATGGAAATTTTCAAGTAAGAGCTCTGGCTGTGGAGACTACCCACATTGGCAAATTTAATTAACAAAATGTTTCAATGTTGCAGTATGTGACTTTTGTGAAGTTGGGTCCAAGGTTTATCCCAAAATGATTAGTCAAATTAGAAATCTTATTTCCTACCAATGAATCCAAGTCCCATTCTATTATAACTTTAAACACATAAATTTTCTACATAATCAACATTCCTACATGATCTTGATCAAGCTAATTATCACTAATCGTGTTACGTAAAAACGCTTTGTAGTTTTCGGTTTAATTCAATTCACTCCCCACTTGAGTTGCCATTCGAATGGCAAAATTATCTTATGGAGACTGTAAATGAGTAAAGATAAAAATTAGATGATAGAATGAGTAATCAGATAAATTACTGACAAAAATGAGTACTAATTTTAGTTGGTTTTGAGGATTACAAAGATTAATTAGGTCAAAATTAGTGTAAATTATGAAGAACCACGGTCTGTAATTAGCAATTAGAAAGAGAGGACGGTCTCAATTTCAGACAAAGAACGTCTCTCAACGGCTTTGAATCTCTCTTCCTCCTTCCTCGCCTCCTTCTTCTCTCTCTTTTTCCGTCCTCGTTTGATCGACTCAGTAATTCCCCCCTACAAAAACCAGAAACCTCTCTCACCTTCAAATCCCAAACTCCTCTGTTGTAAGCCAAGCCTAGAATTATGCTCTGAGGAGCTTCAGGTTCTCCTGGTTGGGTCTGGTATTCTTTGCTGAAGTTGAAATCGCTTATCAGTGGCCTCCATACCTCTCCTTATTGCCACGACCCAACAATAAAGAGCAAACAAAGAAGAAAACCCCGAAAAAAAAAAGGATTATGAAAGAAGGAAAAACAGACGAATTGCAATCCGTGATCAAGATGAAGTTGCTGCTTTCTATCGTCTTCTCTCTGGGTTTGTGTCTGCTGCCGGCATGCCGGGCTCACATGGGAGAAATGGACGACGTGTGGGCGGAGAGAGCAAAGGAGGCTCGAGCTTCTGCTCTGGAGGCGTACCACCCGTACCCGGACGAAGTGAACGATGATACCAACGTGATGGTCCATCAGGCGATGGACAAGAACAGCACCAGGAGGGAACTGAAGAAGTACTCTGGTCCCTGCTTGGCCACCAACCCCATCGATCGCTGCTGGAGGTGCCGCCCCGACTGGAACAAAAATCGTAAGCTGCTCGCCAAGTGCGCCCTGGGTTTCGGCCGGAATACTGTCGGCGGCAAGTTCGGTAACTTCTATGTCGTCACCGACGCCTCCGACAACGACTTGGTGAAGCCCAAGCCGGGGACTCTCCGTCATGCCGTCATCCAAGACGAGCCGCTGTGGATCATTTTTGCTCGGGACATGATCATTCGGCTCAACGAGGAGATGATCATGAACGGCCACAAGACGATCGACGCCCGCGGGTTCAACGTGCATATCGCGCATGGCGCCGGCATCACCATTCAGTACGTGAAGAACGTCATCGTGCACGGCCTCCATATCCACGATATCGGCGTCGGGTCTGGAGGGATGATCAGGGACTCTCCCACCCATTACGGATTCCGAACAGCCAGTGATGGCGATGGCGTCTCCATTTTCGGCTCCACCAATGTATGGGTTGATCACCTCTCCATGTCTAACTGCAAAGACGGTCTCATCGACGCAATTGAGGGCTCCACGGCCCTCACTATCTCCAACAATCACTTCACCAACCACAACGAGGTATGATCCGCGTACAATACACAACAAAGAAAAGATAAACAGAGGAGAACCCTTGGAAATCTCTCTAATGGAGGCAATGTTGCAGGTGATGCTGATGGGTGCAAGCGACGCCAATTCTGCAGACGCCATCATGCAGGTCACATTCGCATTCAACCACTTCGGAAGGGGTCTGATCCAGAGAATGCCCAGGTAACGAACCAGATGATGAGCTTCTTTTTAGGGTTTCTGTCATTTTGTTCTGCAACTAGTGATTCCAACTTTGATAACAGATGCCGTTGGGGATTCTTCCACGTCTTGAACAACGACTACACCCACTGGCTGATGTACGCTGTGGGTGGAAGCAAGCATCCCACCATCATCAGCCAGGGGAACCGATTCATTGCTCCCCCTGATAACTGTGCCAAGCAAGTAACAAAGAGGGACTACGCGCCGGAGAGCGAATGGAAGAAGTGGACATGGAGATCGGAAGGAGATCTGTTCATGAACGGCGCTTTCTTCGTCCAATCTGGGTCTCCAAGGAACAAGAACGAGTTCTCAAGGCAAGACTTCATCAACGCCAAGCCTGGATCCTACGTCGGAAGGCTCACCCGCTTCGCCGGCTCATTGACCTGCAAGGTCGGACTTCCCTGCTAATTCGTTTCTTTTTGTGTTGAGATCATCTTCGTCCGTAAGGACTCAACGTAGATAGTAGAAAGATCAGAATGAGAACGATGACTGCTCTCAACCCTTGATCTAAGAGAATATCGAATGCGCGAGAAAGAGAGAGAGAGAGAGAGAGGCGTGAGTAGCATCAGAATTATATAAAAGAAATGTATGCCAGAACTCAACTGGTTTTTGTTTTATTAGCTACAATTAGCTCTTCAGGTGTTCTTCTTTTGGAGGATGAGTGTGAGTTACTCTCAGAACCTTAGAAATGAAGAATTGTAATTTCATCTCCTTGATGAAACTTCTGAAACCATGAGCAATTTGCTTGTTTCAAACCCTAAATTGATTTTTTTTTTAACTTGTCTACAGTTATCTGTCTACAATGTTCTTCAAAACCATTCGATTATTCAATTGGTGAGATTGTGATATGTGACAGTGGTGGAGCCAAGTCTTCTACCATGCCTTGGATCATGCAAACCATATTATACCATATGGAGCTCTTGTAGGCTCCATGTGTCATTTATGTGCCAACTCCTTTGCTTGTATAGTGCTTAAGTAGCATTTTCCTTTAATTTGGTTAGTGGCTTTGTGCAATCGACTTTATTTTGACCGTTGATGGGGCTTTAATCATAAAACTCGATTAAGATTTTGACAATTGGCGGACTTCTTGATTAAATCTCCATAGTTTAATTGGAAGGAGCTTCAACTTTGACCATTGGTGGACTAGTGATCAAGTTTCTTCGACATTGGTCGTTGATCCACATCGTCTATTAGGGTTTTAATTTTGACAATCAAATTTCTAGGCTCACATACAACCTATGTTATTTTAAAGGTTTTTGTGATAGTTGCATTCAGAACTAGAGCAATCCTTGCACATTCTAGTTATAAACCTATGAATAATCCAAAAGGCTTCCAAGATGGCAATGGTTAATGGATAGAATGAGTAAAAGAAAATTCAATTACCGATTTTAATAATCCAAAACATATTTTTTAAATTTATCTGGTTTATTTAGAATAGGTAATAGATGCTTAATTTATCTTATATATAAAAATTAAAATATAAAATGTAAAATCACAATAAATTAAATTATATACCCAAATACAAAAGAACATAAAACAATTTAAAATATATCAAAATATGAATTAAGCATATCACTAAGTTATCTTTAGCTAAATTCCTCAAGTAATCCTCTATGTACGTACAAACTTTTTTTTCCTTATATACTTACAATTACGAAAATTATATATCAGTCTTGGCGACTTTTGGGTATTCAGGCAATTAGAATTGAAATAACCTTTACTCGTATTTGCTAAATCCTTGTAATTATATTGCATAAATACTCTTATTCCTTATGTTTTCTTTTTTAATGAATGAGAAAATATTAGATCAAATATTCTAATAAAATTGTTACCCTTACATGTGAAGGTGGCTAGGATATTCACATTGACCATCATTAGGGGTGGCATCGAATCAAGCCGAAACCGAACCTACCTAAGTTCGAGCTGAGTTTGATTTAAATATTTCGAACTTGAGTTCAACCCGAGCCTAGCCTTGAGCCTAAAATTGTAATCGAGTTCGAGCCCAATAATTTTAACCATGTTCGAGTTCGAGCCAAGTTCGATCTCACACCTACATTTAAAACTTTGCATAAAATATATGTCAAATAAACTATATATAAAATTATGCATACATTTTACATAAAAATGGGCAAAGCCTGTGCTGCACATGGAGTGCAAGCAACAGACACCCTAGGTAGGGAACATGGGAAGATGGATTTTACTGATCTTTCTACTCTCTGGCTTTGGTCTTTGCTCGAAAGATGTGAAGAAACAATCAAAGACTTAAAAGCATCTGTGATAGAGGAGCTAGTATTGAGATTAGCAGATCACAAAAAGCCTTTTGAAGTGAACATTGACTCATTAGAATACGCGATCATTACTACCCAGAACGAAATTTCAGTCGAAAGTAGGATAACTACATACGGTATATATCATCACAATGTTCCAATAATAATGTACCTAATCACATGTTTGCATGTACCAAAGTGATGAAAAGTAAGTTAATATTTCAGAATAAAAAGGTATTCCCCAGTAGTAATTTCATTAATACTTCTCTACAAATGAACTCTGGTTTGGGCATCAAAAGAATGACTTCATTATAAACGAATGGAACCTCATTTGAATGTCATCGTTCAGAAAAGAGAGTATTGACTAGAACTAATGTCAGAGAAATATTTTTACATTTTAACTGAATTGGAAGTTCACCTGTGTCAAATACATACTAGATTATGGATACAGATATACAAGAAATCCGTTCAGCTATACAAGAAACCTAATGGAAGAATGAGAAACAAGAGAGAAGGGATGGAAAAAAAAAAGGAAAGAAAGTAGAAACAACCAAGCTTTACCTGGTTCGCCCAGTACAAAGACTTGATGAACTTTTTGTCTTGAGTGGGAGAAAGAAGGGAGAAAAAAAGAAAGAAGGGAGTTCCGAACTTGATTGATGCCTGCTAGACAGAGAAGAAGATACGAAAAATGTTTTTGGTTGAAATTCAAAAGACTGTAAAACGAAATGGGGAACTTAGGCTCTGGGTGTCCATTTTACCTGACTTTTTGTTCGATCGATGCCTGCTAGACAGAGAAGAAGAGAAGAAAAAAGTTTTTGGTTGAAATTCCTTACACTAAATGAAAAACTGAAGAAAGAAAATGAAGAACTAAGGCTAGGGGTGTCCATTTTAACTGACTTTTTGTTTGCCGTTTATTAAACAGAACAAAACTGAAATAAAAAATCTTAACAAATTATCTATTTGGGGTAATTCTACCCAATCTTTTTGTGATCGCTTTTATTGTTCTCCTGCCAACTTCCTGCTCTTCCATCCAGGTAATTGTGGCGAGGAAGAAGACTGGAGGAAGAAAGCTAAGAGGAAGATAATTGGAGAGGAAGAAATCATAAATGGCTATTTTGGCTCACTAGAGAACTCTGCTTCTTGACATCCCAAATTCCTGAAGAAGAAGAATGAAACCAGTTGAAGTCACTCTGGCCCTCATTAAGTTAACGAATTGGCTTGCAAGCTTTTGAACCGAACCATGATTCGCTCGCGCTCTGTTTGTTCACTTAAACAAACCTAATTTGGATATCGAATTCAATTCAAGATCCAGATAAACTGAATCGAACCGAGCCGAGCTCGAACTGATGGTAGACCGGTTCGATTTGATGCCACCCCTCTCCATCATGCACATCAAATAAAGGTATTATTGAATATATTGGGGCCACATGTTTCATTTCCTTTTCTCTCTATTTAATGCCCTTAACAACTATGTGCATAGTTGGCATTGTTGATAGCCTTAGGGTTGGCATCTTTAAGGAATCTAAGCTTCCAGTCCCTGATTCTCATTGAATGAATCTCATCTCCTTTCCCATTCTTTTAACCATTTAAAGCCACATTTATTAATCTTACCACCTACCAATCATCTCAATATTTTCATTACTCACCAGCATCCAACAAAGAGCATTAAAAGAGAGTAAACCGAAATGAAAGATTAACCCATTTATTTACATGGTCCAAGACCTTCAACACCTGATTTGATTAAGTAAAGTTGAATTAAAGCCAGATTTTCCTTGGGAAAGGTTGATTTAAATATTGATTAGCATTAAGAAACCCTTGCTTTGGACATGTTTCGAATTTACAAAAACAGGCCACCATGAAACATCTACCACCTCGTACCAGAGTAATTACACAAATTACTCGGCTACATATTCGGATCGGCTATGGATCCTTGTAGACTCCGTCGCTTGCAGAGTTCATCTTGTCACCCACAGTCGAAGTTCTATAAACCCTTCAAGACTCTGAAGCAGAGAAGAAACTACCTCACTTCATAAAGAGAGAGAGCGAGGGGGAAGAGAGGACGTTTGTTTGATTTCTCTGCAACTTAACTGCGACTGCAATGGAAGAATATGGGTCAGTGAAGAAGACTTCCAGTCCGAAGGACCCGTACAAGTTACTCAGAATCATCCGGAACCCCGATGGTTCACTCACCAGGGAGGCCGTCATGCCGGTGGTTCCACCGGGTGGAGACGATGACCAACTGTGCATATCCAAGGACGTCCCCCTCAACAAAACGCACGGTACGTGGTTCCGGATGTACAGACCTCGGAACGCAGCCACAGGTGCTAAACTGCCGGTCATAATCGACTTCCACGGTGGAGGCTTCATCGTCTTCAGCGCCGCCACAGCCCCTTTCGATGCCTCCCACCGGCGAATTGCCAGCGAGGTTCCAGCCATCGTGCTCTCCGTTGAGTACCGCCTCGCTCCGGAACACCCACTTCCGGCGGCCTACGAAGACGCCATGGAGGCACTGAAGTGGGTCCGGGACAACCACGCGAACGATGAGTGGCTCTGCCACCACGCCGACGTCTCCCGCTGCTTCATCAAAGGCAGCAGCGCCGGGGGGAACATCGCCTACCACGCCGCGCTGGAATGCTGCTGCTTCTCGGACGGTTTACACCCGGTGAATATTGCCGGGGTGATCTTGAACCAGCCGTACTTCGGCGGGGAGGAGAGAACGGAATCGGAGCTCCGGCTGGAGGAGGACAAGATCCTCCCGCTTCCGGCGAACGATCTGATGTGGGAGCTAGCTCTACCGCGGGGAGCCAACAGGGACCACGAGTACTGCAACCCGTTGAAGGCCGAAACGGAGAGGCGACTCGAGCGGCTGCCGAGGTGCCTGATGAGAGGTTACAGCGGGGATCCGCTGCTCGACCGACAGAAAGAGCTGGTGAAGAAGATGCAGAACGATGGGGTGAATGTGGTGGCCCACTTCAGGGATGGATTTCACGGCATTGAGATCTTTGATCCGAATCAGGCTCAGCAACTCGTGGTCGACGTTAAGGGTTTCGTTTTGGCCTCTCCCTCTTCTCCTTCTTGTAGTCTTTAATTTTCATTGGGTCAAAGAATTTGACCGAGTCAATTGCAGTTGGCTCTCCTAGTTTCTCTCTCAAGCCTGAATTTTAATCAAATTTGCTCCATTAGTTGAAGGGTTTAAGAGGCTAATTTGTAATCTTTTTCTCATATAAAAGATATTAATCAGGCTGCCTGATCCCTAATAAGCTCTAAGCATCAAGAGAAGAAAGAGGAGGAAGCCTTTTGAAGAAAAATTGCAGGTTTGATTACTTCCCTTAATTCATGATTTTCTTTTAAGCTAATTGGAATGCACTCAGCTGGTATAACCCAAGTCAAAGAATTTAAAATTAAGAAGAGAAATTTGTGTGCATTTTGTAGTATCCACCAATACCAACATGGAGGATTCGAAGAAATCCGACCACAAGGAGACGAAGGAGAAGGGGGAGAAGGAGAAAGAAAAGCACAATGGAGGAGGAGAAGAAGAGAATTCGACTAAAGATAAAGGGAATAAGAAGACTGAGAAGGGAGAGGATAGAAAAGAAGTGAAGAAGAAGAAGAAGGACAAGGATGGCGAGTGCAAAGAGAAGACTATGGACACAGAAAAGCTGAAGCTTAAGCTGGAGAAGATTGAAGCTAAGATGGAAGCTTTAGCAGTAAAGAAAGCAGAGATTTTAAATTTGATTGAGGCGGAAGAAAAGGTCAAGCCTGATGCTGCAAATTATTAGAAAGAATTTGTGGAAATAATGGGTTTATACCTATTTTCTCTTTTGTGGATAATCCATTGTAATCCATTTGATGGAGTGTTTTAGGTAAATAAAATTGGAAATTAAAATGATATATCTAACAAAGAAAATAATAAGAAAAAGGCGATGAATGGATGTGTTCTCCACATAGTTGTGCCATGTGAAGAGAGGAGGTTTAAGACAGAAAATAGATCAAAACCTGCTAGCCCTGGTTGAATCCCTTCTTTCAAAATTTCTCTCAGGCCATAAAAAGAACCATGAACAAAACCAGAAAGAGAAAAAGCAAATAAACAAGTCAGGTCAGTGAACTAGCAATTCATAAGCCCACAAGAATCAGATGAATTGATTTTCTGTAGCAAATAGAGATATGCCTGTTCTTCCAGGATCATATTTCTTCAAGAAACCAAAATCTGAAATTTTCAGTACTCTCAACCTGCTCCCTAGTCCATTATTTTTAATAAAGGATGCGGATGCTTTATGTCACCCAGAGAAAACAAACAATACCCATCCATCCGGTCTTTGCTTTAGGAACTCATGGAAATAGACACGAGGTTCATATACAAGAGTCTAAGACAACAGCAACTTCATGAGATCACAAAACCTCCACAAATCTCTCCCCCTTTTAGTTGCTCGATCATCATATAATGATTTCCTTAGCAGACACCTACCATGTCATTGAAGCGCTGGTCCCTCTTGTTGTAACCATGGCATACATATCAGTAAAATGGTGGCAGCTTTTCAATCCCGAGCAATGTTCAGGAATCAACAAATTTGTTGCAAATATATCAATCCCACTTCTCTCCTTCCGAGTCATCGCCAGCAACAATCCATATCAGATGAGTCTGAAGATCATACTTGAAGACTCACTACAGAAGCTCTCGGCCCTTTTTGTGTTAGCAATCCTTGCCAAAATTTCTCCCATGGGTAGCTTAGATTGGTTAATTACTGGATTTTCTGTTGCGACTCTACCAAACGCATTGATCATGGGAATTCCACTACTCAATGCTATGTATGGAGATGAAGCGGCAGAACTGTTGTACAAATAGTTGTTTTACAGAGTATCATCTGGTACAGCCTTTTGTTGTTTCTATTCGAGTGCAGGGATGCAGGGGCAACAAGTGCAAATCAACATGATGAAACCCCAGGTACAAACTCCAGTTTCAACTTCTGGTGAAGACCAGCAACTTTTTCTTCTTCCTGAGTACATATGCACTATATTGAACAACCATAAGCAAGCATGCCCTAAAAAAACAATGATCAATTTTAATATAAATTGGAAGGTTTATGGCACATGTATTTCAGATCATGTCCCCAGTAGATATGGCGGTGCTACTAATTCATGAATAAGATTTTTTCAATTTTAAGAGTTCTGATTATTTTTTCTTTAAAGCTTCTTTCAGTCATTTGGAAGCCTCTTTTCCTGTTAAGATTTCAGGTCGAGAAGTTCATTACATGACTCTCTCTCTCTTTCCACTGTAGTTGAACTGGAGGCTCAAGAAGGGGCACGAACTCAACGACTGTAGCAAGGCAAAATTACATCCACAAGTTTAAAAACTAAGCTCATTCTATCAATGGTCTGGAGGAAACTCAAAAAGAACCCAAATACTTATGCGACTTTGTCTGGTCTGTCTTGGGCATCTATCTGCTTTAGGTGGGATACTAGACTTTTGACTTTTAGAAACAACTAAAGTTTATGTGGTTTAGACTTCAAATTGATCAGTTAACCAAGTGATAAAGTTGAACCTATTTCAGGTTTGGACTAAAGCTGCCCGAGGCCATTGACAAATCTGTATCAACTTTGGCAGATGGAGGACTAGGAATGGCTATGTTCAGTTTAGGTGCAAATACTGTCCTAGATATGAGGACAAAAAACAGGTTTAGACCAATTCCTAATGTGAATCCTCATGCTTTACAGGTCTTTTCATGGTTTCACAATCTAAAATTGTAGCATGTGGGGCATGGATGGCAGTCTTATCCATTGGAATAAGGTTTCTACTAGGGCCCTCTGTGATGGCAGCTTCCTCCTATGCTGCTGGACTGAGGGCTAGACCGCTAGATGTAGCAATTGTACAGGTACGTACAGTGCAATCTTGATAGAAAAACGAGTTCCACATGATATAGGCCATACTTCTAGCAAAATAAGAAAAAACAAACGATAGGTCATACCACTTTAAAGTGTCCTAAAATGTTAAGAACCATCTCTCTTACATTATGTAACACAAATAAGAGATTCACACAAAAATCTTCTTAAGACAATATCCAACATAACTCCAGATATCAACAATTACGAAATGATTCACTTTTTCCTTTAATGATGTAATTCAACAACAGTGGTCATCAATTAGCAGCAATAAATAAGTCATGTCATGTAGTTTGCTCCTTTGCCATTAAGACCAGCATAATTTATCAAGGAATGTAGTTTGTGGATTGAGTGTTGGTAGAAGGGGTCATTAGTGTGATGGCCAAATAAAATTTGAATAAAATTAGAGGACTTTGTCATCAATGTACTACTCTTTCTTTTTACTTAATGTCTCTATACACTTCTATATAAGTAAGCAATACATAGAGTTAAGGATTTGATGGAGAGTGTAGTTATGATGACTGACAGAGGTAAATGAAGTTTAAATCTACAAGCAGCCTCTACATTAGCCCTCTTTTGAATGTTGAAGTTGTCATTTGTTATTGTTGACCAATGTGCAAGTCTGAGCTTTTTCATGTACACCTAGTCATCAAAGTTTATTGAGGAAATACTAAATGAGTTGAGAAAAGACATGAAAATATTGAACAGTACCTAAGGATTCATAATTCTCACAAAGAGGCACGTGCATCAATATTCAAGCAGAACAGATACCCTGTGTTGCCAAATATTTATCCCTGTTTGTTCCAAGTGATCAATTTGGTAGCTAACAACTGTGGCCTATATAAAAAGGAAAGAATTGTTCACATTCATCCTGGAACAGGGAACATTGCAGATTTTTGAGCTTGACCTTTTGTGCAGTCTATGACTGCTTGCCCCTACAATTTTTTTTTGAAAGTTGGACTTGTGCTCCAAGTGCAAGGGCGGACCAATGAGGAAGCCGGATTTTTTTGCATACATAAAGATGACTTAACCATTTGTAGACAGAAAACTAAGCATCCCCTAGTTCCCTCGTGCTGCCCCTCCCCCTTTCCCCCATTTTTATTGCAAAGCAGTGGTGGTTCCTGCAAAGTAGCATGTTGAAGCAGTTTTTTTTTTTTTGGGAAAAGCTTCCCCTAGTTTTCCTTTGGTGACCCCCTAATTTTTTTGACACAATGTAACAAGTTGAATTAGCCATTCAAGGAAAAAACTTTCCCTAGTTTTCCTTTCATGACTCCAAATATTTGGTTTAAGGGAAAACCTTATAAATAGTTATAGGAGAAAACCTACGTGATAAATTTAATGTTTTATATTATATATTTTATACTTTTTGACATTTTAACCAAAAACAATAATTGATAACTTAAGTTTTTTTTTTCTACCATGGCCCCCTAGGAAAACTTTCTGTTTACACACCTGTCCAAGTGCACAGTAGGATACTCATGTGAACCTGTTCCAACTACATGGAATAACAGGTTAGGCAGATTATTTTCCCCTGTTATAAGCATCAATAGTTTTTAACACTTTCAGACGAGAAACCTATCATTAAGATTTCCTTCCGACATAGCCTGTATATGACGACTGCTCTGATGGTTGAGATGTTCTGCATGCAAATGAGCCTGCACTCCATGCCCACACAGTAGAACACTCCAGTTGACCTTGGTAAATCAAAGTACATGGAATTCCATTTTAGACATAACTATTTGACTACTTGTGCAACTTCTTAAACTTATTCTTATCACAAGATGTGGGTTTATTTCCACCAACTTCCTCAATCCTTACCTTTTCAAGGAAACAGCCACCAAAACCTCATTGTTTGTAATATAAGTTTTGTATATGAAAATAAACAACTACATTTCAAGGTTTTAGCACATCAAACTTCAAACCTACATGCCAACACAATTAAACAACGAATAACAGTATCATGATCTTTAATTCAATTTTTCTTTCATACACTAGTTTACACTTTTTTTTTGTGAAATAGTGCTGAGTTATATTAAAAGGCTCAAAAGAGCAAAATTACAAGGAGGGGGAGCCGTCCCAAACAATGAGAGATTACTGGGAGGAAACCAAGAGGGAAAAATCACGGGCACCAACAATGCAAACCGCTTATAGAACAAGTCGAAGAGGGTGGATGTGTTTCCCTTTTAATGCCCAGCCCAAACTGGTTATATGCCTCTATATATTCATTCTTCCAACCTTCTCTTAGCTCAGAAGAATATCCGTACCACTGCCTGCAAATCTCAGAAGTTAGTGTTTGAAGACTAGCATGAGAAGACCATAAAAATTTCAAGGGAAAATATTTCAGGTAATCTATCTAGAGGAATATTGAGAGGGGCGACTTCATAGAAAAGCAAAACTCTGTCAGGGATGGTAAAAACAGATGATGTAGATATCCAAGTAAAAGAAGAAGCACATAAAGGAAGTGGGCAGATCTGAAGATGGTTGAACCATGCTACAAGAAATTCTATATAAGTAAATTGAAACAGCGGAATGAGTGCCAAGCAATGATTTAGTCACATAAGGTGCCTACAGTCATTGTTTTTGGTAGTTTTCTGTTAGTTGGAAAATAGAGACAATTCCAACTCCAAAATCATTCCTCAACTTAACATGCAGTCTCACAGCCAAATCTTCTAGTTATGACATTTAAGCATATCTAACCCAAAAAAAATTATATATCCATCCAATTTCTTTTTGTTGTTAGAATCTGACTACAGAAAGATAAAGAGGTTCTCATTTTTGTACTCTTCAGATGGCCCGTCAACAGCTCATCTAAATGCATGGAAATAAAGATGAGCGAAATAAACCAAGACAATTAAACTAAACCCTTGAGTAAAGGAACCGTCTTGACCATTCTGTTTCTATGCCCCTTTAAGAAATTGGTTGGAAAAAGAACCTAGCCTGGTCTCTTTTTACTAAAGAATTGCTCCCCTCAAAATGAGGAAGTTAACTTTTACTTGGCCAATCGTTCTCGTCAGCTTTTAGACTGCCTATTTTTCAGTCTCGCAGCTGTACATAAAAAAAGTAAATTTCTACAAAACAGGGCCCATCTGTTCAATACAAGATTAGTATCACTATATGACCCCATTCATAATCTTGTCTTCCTGGGTACGGATAACTACACATCAGCAGATGTTCAGCCTTCGTAAGGTCACGGGAGGAGACTCTACAGAAGGCGAAAGGATCAATCGCGAAGCAGTAAGCAGTCAGTATTTACCTAACGTCTCTAGAGTGGTTCCCCTCACAGTAAAATAAATGCACCTGAATTTGCAAAAGTAGCTCAATCTATCCAGTTTTTTTCATGATCCTCCCCTCGCTTTTTTCATGCTTCATTACCACAACAGCACCTAAGAGTCGATTTTCTAAGGTAGACTAAACAGATGTTTTCAGAACAAAAAAAAAAAAACGAAAACAAAAGAAGAGAAGAAGAAAAAGAAAAAAAGAAAAAAAGAAAAGAAGGAAAGGCGCTTACTTGCAGACAAGAGAGCAGCGGAGGAGATCGACACAGTCAAGCTGCGAGAAGATACGGTTGATGAGATCAGCACATGGCCGAAGAGCCGGAGGAGTGATTTCTCTCTCCTCCACTCTTTCACGCCCTTCCTCTCCACTCTTTTCTTCGAGCGTCCCGCACCCACTTACTGCATCTGAATTCTGGAGCCAATCAGCCATCACTATGTGCTAGCCTTCCTCTGAGCTTTGACCGGGAAAAGCAATAAATACTGGAACACGCCCCTGGAATGGCAAAATTAATCTCACCTCCTCACAAATTTTAAATTATTTCAGTACTCCCATTTTTTAAAAATATGACATTAATCTCTACTTTTATTTTTATGTTAGCTATAAATATTTTATTTTTATTTTTATATTTTTTTAAAATTACTCCCTTTTTCTTACCTCGTTGCAATTTTATTTCTTGGATAGGAACGTGGGCCGTACGATCACGATAAAAGATTTAATCGAAAGGCCGAGATTTAAAAGAAGATCAACGGCTTCGAAATGTCCACGTTTTGATATTGAAGAGGACCCACCAAAGCCTGGAGGAATCGAATCTTATCAGCATCTGCTCTTTTGTCTTTTACTAACAAAAGAATGGATGAAAAGGGGAGAGAATTGGTCGCCACGCTTTCCCAGGCATTTCTTCCAGCAGCTACTTCAAAGTGTAATTATCGACGGTTAGTATGCCTCTGATCTTTTCTTTAGTAGATCCAACGGGTTAGATAATTTCTAAAATAACTGAAATTCCAGTCTCTATTTAGGGTTCGGTTTCATTTCCGCGCTCCGTTCTGCCTGTTCCTAACCCTCGGGAGCGAAATAGAGAAGTTTTGAATCACTCACCGTCTTTCCTTTTCTCGAATTTGATCCTTCTCCACGTCGCAGCAATGGTGAATGGGCCAGGGCTGTACATCGACATTGGCAAAAAGGCCAGAGGTATGATTTTTGTGGAATCTGTTTCGTTTTTTGGACTTCGCTCGTTTTTAAGCTTTTTTTGTTGGCTTTTTTAGATCTTCTCTACAAGGACTTCCAAACGGATCCGAAATTCAGCTTGACGACCTACACTGCTAATGGAGTTGTGAGTTACACATTCTTTTTTTTTTTTTTAGGTTAATTCTTTTTAGGCTTTATAATAGCTGTTATTTGATTGACGGTCTTGAGGTTACACTTTTGTTATTTGGTGCATCTTGGTATCCTGTTTTTTTTTTTTTTTTTTTTTGTATTCACAAAGATGAGGGATTGCTATTTATTGGCTGTCGGAATTTGGTATCTAGTTTTGAGAAAATTTCTATTTGTTTGGCACTTGACTGGATCGGTTGCACCGAAGGAGGGGTTGGATTATTGAGAGGGATGAGCGTATCTCATCCGTAACTTTCGGATTATGTTATTTGTTGACAGTTAGTGTGTTATTTTTAGGCAATTACGTCAAATGGATTGAAGAAGGGTGAGATCATCTTGGCAGATATCAATACTCAGATTAAACACAAGAATATCACAACTGACATCAAAGTGGATACGAACTCCAATGTAAGATGAATTCGTTGAGTATGTTATTGTGCTGCCTATCCATTTAGTAGTTTCACATTGAAAAAGAACTACTATCTTAGTTTTGTATTAGAAGTATTTACATGACAACGTTGCATGTGTAACTAAGACTGTACAATGTTTCTTTTCAGGTTTTTGCTACAATAACTTATGATGAAGCTGTCCCTGGACTCAAGACAATTTTCCGTTATACTGTTCCTGATCAAAGGTCTGGCAAGGTAGGACAATTTTTGTCTGTTTATCTCTCATTCGTTAGTAAAATTTTCTCTGTTTTATCTTGGTTGTTTGTTATTTTAATATTCTTTCTCAAATATCGTAATGCTATTTTTCTGTTAGTATTTATCCAAAAAATTTCTAGTCATCTTTTTTTTTTTCTCCCTAAAATTCTTTGTTCAGCTTTCTCAGCACTTCTGTTCTGTAAGTACCCTCTGTGTTGGTTCATGAATCTGAAAATGATGCCATATATTTGTTTGAAAGATATTTAAACTCGCTCTGTTTATGTAGATGTGATATAATTCTTTTTGAATCTGTTCCCAATTGTTATACCGTAAGTTCAAACTTCATGTTTTACAAGTTCAACAAAAACAAACGGTACTATAGAGCTTTTGGTTTCTCACATTTGTAATACTATTGGTTGTTGATGTTTCTTGCTTTGTTGCAGTTGGAAATGCAATACTTGCATGATTATGCAGGTATCTGTGGCAGCATTGGGCTGACTCCAAACCCAATTGTTAACTTCTCAGGTGTATTTGGCACCTCCGCTGTTTCAGTGGGTGTTGATGTGTCTCTTGACAGCACCACTAACACCTTGGGTAAGTACAATGCAGGGTTGAGCTACAGTCACTCGGATCTTGTTGCTGCTTTGACATTGTGAGTATCATTTTGTTGTTCTTTTCACTCTCCCCCTTTGTACTACATGTAGGTCTGCAATTCTTTGCACACATTTGGCTGTACGTAATTCTGTAGTTAACTGTATGTGTAGGAATGACAAGTTTGACAACCTTACTGCTTCATTCCACCGAGTGGCATATCCTGAAACAAATACCGCAGTTGGTGCGGAGATGACACACAACTTTTCAAGCAACGATAACACCTTCACCATAGGAGTCCAACATACTTTGGATCCTTTCACTGTGGTAAAAGGCCGGGTGAACAACTACGGTAAGGTCAGCACTCTGATCCAGCATGAATGGAGGCCAAAATCAACCTTGACCCTCTCTGGAGAAGTTGACACGAGAGCCATTGAGAAGCCCACAAAGCTGGGCCTGGCACTAGCTCTCAAGCTTTAAGGTGCTTGGATGCTATAGTCTGAAATGAGAGGTAAGGTAGATGTGCTTCCAATATGACTTGGAACGCAATAAGATGAACAGGAAATGTCACAAAAACGTGAAGACTCCATTTTGTTTGATTCTTTTTGTAGTACTGTTATTTTTTAGTTTGTTAATAGACTCTTGAATTGTGCCGCGGTTATTAAATGTTTTGGTGGTAGTAGGGGATCGTAAATCGGCTTATCAAATGTTATGGTGGTAGTCGGACCATGGAAATGAAGTCTTCCATGCAGTTTTTTTTCTGACCAATTCTTGAAATATTTCTCCCTTTAATGAAGATCAATTAATTGTAGTTCAGTGAAATGCTATACTTGTTTAGCCAGCTCAGTTTGGGTTGATGGCGCTTTGGTTTCTTTGCTTCTGAAAATTAGTGTTAATTCCATGATGAATGTGTCTGGTGCTCTTTCTTCCTCATAAGTTTATCTCATAGCCTTTATTTGATTCAGGCCCTATGGCATGTCTGGAAATGCCTGGGTTATCTAATCAGAAAACATGTTGCATTTCACTAAAATCAACTAACTCTAAGAAACTTTAGATAACTTTCTCCTGCTAACAACACGAGAAGAAAATGATGGCTTTTGTGGATTCCACAGAAAAATGTTTCTCCAGCTTTGGACATCTCTTCACCATCATGGATTACAAGGAGGGTAGGTTACAGCAAGTCTAATTGTAGAAAAACTACTGCTCAGGTAGGTTTAACTCTAGAAAGTATTTCTGAAATAAATGGGATTGCCCCTTTGTTGATAGTGGAGTCCACCTAACAACAAACAAGTATTTCTGAAATAAGAAATGAAGACAAGATCTCCATTTTCCTTTTGATTGTCTTTCGTTTTGCTATCTATCTTTGGTTTTCTTTTGCAAAAGGACTAAAAAGGTAGCAGGAGAAATCAAGATTTATAGGAATTTACACAAGAGGCGGAGGAGATTGAAATGATCAGAAGAGATTAAACAAGTGGAATTTTAATAGTAATACCAACTACAGCAACAACTTGAACAGGAAGCCAAGAACTCGAAACGAGAAGCTATGGTCGAGGGGAATTTTAATAGTAATACCAACTACAGCAACAACTTGGACAGGAAGCCAAGAACTCGAAACGAGAAGCTATGGTCGTTTAAGGCATAAAAAAAAAACAAATATTTAACACACTTCTGTTCTCTGATTTATGTGGCTGTATCAGAATTCAGATGAGAAATAATACAGTAATAGAAAAAAGGAGAAAAAACCTATTTGACATGGCCACACTCACCAGTCCAAATCCAAAACACCATTTTAGGATAATTGCACATGATTGAAACACTAGAGACAAGCAACATCTGGAACTCTTTACATAAAGTTTGCAATCAAACCTTTTGAGTTGTTTCTCTAGACGTGAGCAGTTGATGCCTGAAGCAGCCCTTCACGGATCTGAGATGCAACGTCACGAACAGCACCTGGCCCATGGGGGATGAATACCGCCGATGATTTGGACGCCGCTCCGATCTCCTTCATCGTATCGAAGTACTGGGTGACCAAAACCATGTCCATGACGTCCTTTGCTGTGGTTCCTGGCACGTTGACTGAGAAACCAAGCACACTGTCCCTCAACCCATCAACGATGGCTTGCCGCTGACGAGCAATACCTAAACCAGATAGGTATTTTGATTCAGCCTCACCCTCAGCACGCTTGATTTGGAGGATTTTCTCAGCTTCAGCCTTCTCATTTGCTGCCAATCTCATCCGAGCAGCTGAACACAAAAAATTTATATACATAAAACTAAGAGTAATCCAGAGAAACTGTTTCAGCTTTAAAGGTTTCATTAGAGCAAAAGAAGTGATAAAAGCTTCAAATCTGATAAAGGGGAATATTTTTACCAGCATTAATTTCATTCATGGCTCGTTTGACATGCTCATCAGGTTCTATATCAACAATGAGTGTCTGAACGATCTCAAAGCCATATGCAGACATGGCCTACCAGATAAAACAAGGATGGAAAAATTAGGGCTTGTTAAGTGTAATAAAATATATTAATTAACTGGTACAGATCTTTTGCATCAAACAAATTGAATAATCTAAACCCATGCTGATTACTTTTTCAAGCTCCTCCTCAACTGCTTTAGCAATATCATTCTTTTGCTCAAAAGTGTCATCCAGAGTGAGCTTAGGGACACTGGCTCGAATTACTGAAATGGAGGAGCATTCTCAATTACAAAGAGATCTTCAGTGGCCAATAATATACTTCTAGATATCAAATCTAATATACAAGCATGCAACCAAGAAAAATTCAAAGTATAGGGTTTTTCTTCCTACCATCAAACACGTATGCCTGGATTTGGCTCCTGGTATTGCTAAGCTTATAGAATGCATCACTTGCATTGTCAGCCAAGGCACGATATTGCACAGAAGCTACCACATTAACAAAAACATTGTCCTGGAGAAGTTTATAAAAATTTGCAAATTTATAAGGTATGTTGGAACAAATTTGCGAAAGAAAATTAAATACAAAATGAATCCAATTTAAAGAATATTATGTTAAAATATTTTGTTCCATTTATGAACAACAGTTATATATGCATATATAAAAATACACGGCTGATACAATACGAAAAACCATTTGGTGTGAAACATGCGAAACGGCTATCTCATGATCGGATAGCTGAGATAACCGTTGATCGGATGGAGGAGATAGCCATTGATCGGATGTTTGAGATAGCCGTTGATCATAGCGTTTCGCATGTTTTGCACCAAATGGTTTTTCGTATTGGATCAGCCCTCTCTCTCTCTCTCTCTCTCTCTATCTATCTATCTATCTATCTATCTATATATATATATATATATATATATATTGTGATTCCATATGTTTCATTTCACCATGGTGTACCCATTTTTTGGGTGAATGACTGTTTACGCCCATGGAAGAGTAAACTTAGTATGCATTCCACCAAAAAATTTTAAAAGGTATGAGGGAAAAAGTTGCTTCAGAGTAAATTCTAAATTTAACTCAATACAAACTGTAGAAAATATAATCATATCTTCTTGTCCTGCCTAACACACTAATAACAGTGATTCAATAAATTTAATATCTAGAATTGAAAAAGAAGCACGAGTATCTGAGCAAAATTTTGATTAAAAAATTTATGGGACACACAAAATCATAAATATCTTTCCTTGTCAAAACTCAAGAATCAGTACTGCTAATCGAGAGGGTTGAGGCAGACCTTTGTTTTTGTCTCACATTTGACATCCAGCTGCTGGAGCCTCAGAGAAAGATGTCCAGCCACCTGACTACCAAAGCACCAGGGCAAACAGTGGCATCCAGGCTGAAGCACTTCTTCAAACTTTCCAAATCTTTCCTTAATAGCTACTGTTGATTGATCTACTTGAATACAGCAGAGAGCTTGACCCATCGTGTCTAATCACTACTGATGTCAAGCTTAAAAAAGAGAGAAGAATAATTAGTAAATAAAAAGAAGAAGAGAAGGAATTTCATGAAGGGCGTCTAACCTCGTCAAATTTGTAAGAATCCATCTCAAAGACTTTATTGGAATAAAAAGGGTGTTAAATCCATTATCATTTGAAAGAAGGAATCTCCATATCTATATCGAATGTCATACTGGAATAGTTAAACAAGACCAATCCAAAACTAGATTACTCCATGAAGATAGCCAACTAAAAGTTTCCATTTTATGAACTGCAAAGACAACTTCACTGCAAGTAACCAGTTACTTCAGCACACAAATATCTAAAGCAGTATGCCCAACTCCCTATGGTCCAAAGGATCTTAAAATTCTACTGAGAACTTCAGCCAAGCTATAATGGAAAAATCAAAAAGATGAAAGAACAGAGATCAGATCAAATTTTTTTTTTAAAAAAAAGTGAATTGCAATAGCAACCTCAGAAATTGTATGTTACAAGAACCAACTTATATGCTCCAAAGAGGTCTTAAACACGCAGCAACAACCTATTCCCAAATTGTCTCAGAAAATCAAAGACAAGAAAGAGTAGATTAAGGGACAAAAACTAAGATTTCCGCATAGTGACCACAGACATATATGTTAAGAAATCCCCCACGAAAAAACACCAAATGCACATCAATAACAGATAGCAAAAAACAGATGAACGGAAAGCTCTATCCGAAATCAATGAAAAACAAAATTTTGTAAGCAAAGAGTCTGTCACAAACAGAAAGGAAAGGTTTAGAAATATGCACTCACCAAGCACAAAGAACAGAGATAGAACAAGGGAAAATTGAGATCACAAGAAAACGAGAGAAAATTTTTATATAAGAAATGAAGGGTATGCGACTCTCCACAGATTCCTGCCAATGATGGAAAGGAATACATAGTATGCGTATAAATAAGGCGTCCCACAGACAGCTATCTAAACTACCTGTTAATTAACTGTAGCCGCTGACAGCGATGAACACCTCAGAAACTACATAAAGTCCAAAACATCAATAGTATAACTATAAATCGAATGCAAGTATTGCAGCCCAAGTCAATTCAATCATAAATTCCACGGATAAACCTCCTAAAGATGTCCAATGGCATTGAGAATATAAAACAAAAACCTAAAATTCCCATTTGGTAACTTTTTAAATTCGATAACAATGACCGGCCACGTCTTATCCACGTCTTAAACCCACGTCAATCTTTTCTCATTGCAATCACAGGAGGAAAACAAAAAGGGGCTTTCATATCTTCTTCTTCTCCGCGTAGGAAGAAGAAACGAATCAAACCCTGTACACACCTTGCAATTGCTGAGTAACTTCTCCTCAGCCTTTTCGCGTTGGAAGCAACAACAGTTGACCTCCGGTCTTTATACACAACCACAAGATCAGATCAGTGGACCCCAATTACCACGCGAAATTATTCCGCCAGAGAGTTTCCTCGCAAGCACCCCAAAATAAAAAACAAAATCATAGGAAAGTACTCCCGAGTTTCGATCAAACTTGCCTTGGTTTGTTTCTTCCGCGAAAACCGATTCCCCAGAAAGCAAAGCAGACTTTTCTGCAAGGCGCACTAAAGGTTTTTTTCTGGATAGGCTTCAACCTCCCGTGGACCCCTGTATAATTAATAATTTAAAAAATTATATTCACATTTAGTTACTCGGTTTTGGGGTAATTGAAGGGGAAGGAGGTCGTCGTCCTTCTCCTCCAATATATAGAGAAGAGCCTCCACCATTAACATACGAGGGACTCCACTCCTATCGATGCCAAAAGAAGAGGCGAGAATGGTCACCCCCCTCCCTTTCTTTCGATGTTATAGAACTCTCCAAGCGACCCAAATAACTCTGTCCAACCAGTTAAATTTTCTGTAAATGAATCCACAAACCCAGTAATAATGAACTTTAAGCAACTCAACACGATTCAACCAACCAGTCTGATACTAAAAAAATAAGCATCCAATAAGGGGTTGTGAGTTGCTTCCTTTGACATTAAAAAAACTAAAAGAAAGTTGCTTTCAAGGTCCATCTAGGAAGAAGTTAAAAATGAGGATATTTTTTCTTTTCTAAAGAAAAGTATCCCCACAAACTTCATTGTTGCTTCCTACTCGAGCATAAATCCACCATCCCTTGCCAAAACTGAATGAGACATTTAGATTTTTTTAGCAGTCAACCTCTTGAATTGTTATCATCTGGTCGGATGATTTCCACCCTTCAAGCGCATTTGCCATAACTCTTCCCAAGGTCACTTTGACGGTTCTACCTCATCTCGATTCCCTGATAGACAAGAAACCAGGGCAGCACTGCTCTTTTTGCAGTCCGTCCTACACAAATTCAAAACTCGAAAAAGACAAAAAATAGAAATGGAAACGTTGGCGAATTTTTTTATAGCAGAACAGGGCACAACACTCTTTAGAAGAACAAGGCGAAGGACTAATATCTTTTACCAAATGGGGAGTTCAGCTCTTTTTCAATAAAAAAAAGGCTAATGATACTACTCGGCCAAGCAACAAGCACGTAAACGAGTAGCATTTAATGTAGTCTTACTCATGGCCGCGTTCAGCTTCTGGATAATCCAATCCTTAACAGAAACATTTCCGAAGTTCTCACTGATGAATATTTCAAGCATCTTCTCTTGAAGTACGAATATTAGATCGTCAATTCTCACTAAAACATCTTCTTTTTGAAGTACGAATACTGGGATAATGGAAGTAATGAATCTGCTCTTTTTGGATCTTTCTTGTTTATCTTTTACTGGCATTTCACATAAAAAATAACTTGCCTCCGCATAAACTAAGGAAAATTTGGAGAAAGAGGGAAGGGATCTGCAACATTTACTCTTACCTGCAGTCACTCCTTCGGGTGGTCGGGCTACATATGCAAGTTGACAGGTGCTATCATCAGAACAAGGTTTTGGCAACAATATTAAGTGTTGTTCAGGGTTATATTTTCAAATAAACGATTATGAAACATCAGGTGGCACCCAACATCTCCTTCTCCTCTACAGCAGCCACCTCTTGAAGCCCACAAAACATCAACAAAGACACATCACCGCAAATCAACAGACTCCCCACAATTTGTGCAGCTCTCTTACAGACAACCAAATTCCCATAAGAGCAAAAATGAAAAACTTGACCTAACCCATGTCAAGGAAGTTTACCATTAGGCTTAGGAGATTGGTGGTGGTGGTGGTGGTGGTAAGGAGAAGCATGCGCACCATTTGAGAGGCTCCTCACAGGCTGTTGTCCATTTCTCACCATTACACCTTGTATCTTGACTCCGTTTCTTGCGTTTGGGTTTGCTCCTGTTCGCTCGGTTTGCATGGTCTGGAAGTAATATGAGGAGCTGGCCATGTCCTTGAGGTTTATCAGAGGTTTGAGGGCTTCAACAACTTCACTCATCAGTGGTCTGGCTTTTGGATCCCGGCTGAGACAATGGTGAGCCAGCTGAGCAGCTTTTTGCGCTCCTTTGATTGAGAAATGCCCCTCCAGGCGGGGATCTATGAGGCGAAAGAAATGCCTCCGCTCTCCAAGATGTGGCCGGGCCCACTCTACAAGGTTGTGCTCCCCATTGGGCCGATTTTTATCCATGGATCTTCGGCCAGTAAGCATTTCAAGAAGGACCACTCCAAAACTGTAGACATCACTCCTTGATGTCAGATGCCCTAAGGAGGAAGAATTGGTCAGACTACTCCACGGTGATTTCTTGTTGCTTTGAGACAAATTAGACACAAAATAACATGACTTGATTGAGCAGAATAACTTGCTCAAGAATGTGCTTGTCCTCCTAAGGATTTCAAGCCTTCCAACAGCAATAATTCATTTGATCCATTTTTTCATGGGAATGGAAACTATGCAGCTAGGTGGCAGGGAGCTTCCTATACTGATGCCTATTAGCAATAGTTTGTGCTACATCTGCATCTAATATTAAAAAGTGAATCCTTTACAACCTTCAGGATTTAGAACTTCATGCATTGATAAAATAAGCATAACACAATGATCATAAAGCACACAAGTTTCTGTAAACATATTCTGATTAAAGAAGACCCTGCTTATCTATCATGCTCTCTTTTGATTTTTATTTGAATACATACCAAACAATTTAGGAAATTGCAGCAAGTTTTTACTTTAAGAACCTACTTTCCAACTATCGGACATATTATCACATTAAGTACATAGATCAGAGGGATTAACCAGAATATGCACCATTGGTGGTTTCTAAATTTGACTGCTATTATAAGCTGTTAGTTTTATTAACAAAGAGGGAGAATAGCAGAAGTGAGAACATTGAAAATTTGTAGGAGACCTAGGAAAGAGAACTAGCAATGAATTCATTCGAAAACAGGTAGTAGTATTCATAAATGAGATAATCAGAAAGAAACATTCAAAATGACTAGTTTTTGTTTAATAGATGTTGATAAGGCACAGCAAAAAAAATTGGCCAGTTATCGGATGTACCACCAAAATAGATGAATATAAAGATATTGACAGGATGGAAATGGTTAGGAAAGACTTGAAAAAAATAACGTAACAAAAAAGCAAGTAAATGAACGAGCAGAATGTGCCCATTGTCAACATAATTGGGATAAGGCACTGCCCAAGACAATAATAAATAGTTTAGATAGGGCTCAATACCTTTCAAAAGTATCATCAAGCAGATAATGAGGGTGTCACAGACTTCCTTTTTATCGCAAAGATTTCTTCATAAGAAGGATAGTTTGCAATCACAAGAAACAATCTCTTAGTTGGGGTTCCTATGATTTCTGTTTGGATTTGCGGATATGCCTATGAAATAATAACACATACTCTACAGTGAAATTTATCTTTCTTCTTCGTCTTCTTTAACGTGGACTGGAGGCTTGGCATTAGTCTCCTATAATCTAAATTCTGCAGCACATAGCCCTTCAGCCTTCTCTTTGCACATTCTTCCAGGTCATTCTTAATTCATTGATGACCTTCAGTACAAGCATATATTAGAATATTATCCTGGCATGGAGGGCCACAATTTGTCTCATTACTTCAGGAGGATCAAAGAGCTTAAAGATAAAAACATTGGCTTTCAATTCATCCTACAAGTTTGTTTCGATTTCTTGAACTCCCACAACTATGATGAAACTTATTCGCAGAATCTAGCTCGCAACAGAAAGGAGGGATCCATCTGTAGCTGGAAATAAACTAAGGCAGTTGATAAGGGTTCCACTAAAGATATAAAAAAATAGAATAAATAGGTTGATTTTACACATCATCACCATAAGAATAGCACCAAGTAAGATTTTCTTTAATGATCTAAACCCACCAATGGCGTACTAAGTGAAAAAAAAATACAAAAACACAATAGGAATACTGCCGAATAATTCCAAAGGAAAGCAGTATAAATGTCACAGACACCCTTTTTCTGACCAAAAAGGTAAAACAGCACTTTTTAAAGGAGATAAGGTTCGAAGAGAAATAGCATCCCAGTGACAGGACAGCAGCAAACCCTATACAAGATACACAAACAGAAGCCAACCAACATAAACATTGTCTAACATTTTTTTTAGTTTTTCTTTTTTTTTAGTCAGGATCTCTAACTTACTTGCTAAAGAAGCTTAGGAAGCTAGATGTCTTAGAATATTATTTCCTCGAAGTCAGAGCAGATGAAGCACATTAATCATATGCTTACCTGTCATCACATACTCTGGAGCAGCATAACCATATGTACCCATTACACGAGTGGAAACATGAGTTTTATCGCCCTCAGGACCATCTTTAGCAAGTCCAAAATCAGATAGTTTGGCATTATAATCCTGGAAATAGCATCTTCATTAGACACATAGCAATGTGAGATCAATCAAAATATAATGTTAATGGCAACCGATAAAGAGAGTTGAATGCCATATACTGGCAGAGCTCTCCTGCATCAAGCAAATAACTATTCGCCCCACCAAACTACAAATAAGCAACTTGGGAATGAAATCTCCTCAGCAAGTCATACCGCATCTAACAGGATATTGGACGTTTTGAAATCACGGTATATAACTGGCCTTTCAGCTTCCTCATGAAGAAAAGCAAGACCCTTTGCAGCACCAAGAGCAATCTTCATTCTGATAGACCATGGAAGTGGCAAGGACCCTTCTGTGCATAAAATGGTTGGTACCATAGAAGATCAATTATCATGCAGAAAAAAGGGGAACAAAAAGGACTAAAGTACGTAAAAAACGAGTATTCCAATGACAATTTTGCACCAGAGAAGTTAAAAGGAAAAGTTTTTTTTTTTTTTTTTTGAGAGAGAGAAATTAGAGAATTCTTTAAGAAGGCCCAAAGAGTGCCAAGAAAGTACAGTAAGGGGGCAATATATCAGAAGAAACAAAAGCAAAAGCAAACAGGGGTATAAAAGAAACAATAAGAAAACAAGACATCATAAAAGGAAGGAAGTTCCGATAGCATAAGTAATGGCGGCTTAGCCAAACTATCTGCCACTCTATGAGCGCCTCTAAGGACATGCTGCTAACAAATGTGTCTGGATCTAGCAATGTCTTCAATTTCATCATAATACTCCAAAAAATGACCTGGGGGGGAGGCTTTTGCTCCAATGCCAACATATGACTGCAACTGAGTCTCCTTCAACAATCAAGGGGCCGTGAACCTCTCAAAATATAATGTGAGCCCCTGCAGGAGAGCCCTGAGCTCCGTTACCATGGACTCAATGTGTCCAAAAGGCACAGAGAAAACAAGAAGAACCACACCTTCACCACCAGCTGGCCCAGGAATTGACATCGAAGTTATGCTTAAACCAATTCTCTAATGGAGGAGTCCACGAAAGCGGCAGAACTATGTGGTGCAGGGCTGACTGAATGATTAATCGCGAATTCCTCCTAATGACTGAGCTAGGCAGGTAAGAAGTATCATTTAATTTGCTTGCCCAGAAAAGGATGCAATGCATAGTATTTTCAATTATTCCTCCTAAGGAAGTGTGTTTGTCCTCAAACGCCCTTTTATTGTGGTTATTCTAGATATTCATGTTATTGCAGTAATTGTGAGGCCTTAGAATTTTGGAAAAGGAATTTTATTGTACCATAAAGACAGAAAAGAAATAAACTACACAACACAAAAAACCAACATTTTACATAACATATTGCCTTGAGTTAAAGAAGAGAGGAAAACCACAGAAGGCTATAAATTAGTAGCCACAAACTAGCTAATTTTATGATGACAAACTGAAGAAAATAATGTCAGAAGGTTGACAAATTCAGATCATATTTCAATTCTAAATATTGAATCCCTTCGAGTTTTCATATTTGTCCTCTTATAGAACCTCGCTTGAGCTTTTCTAGAGGTGATTAATGTACATCAAGAGTGTGCTCAATCGTCTCTATTTTTCTCAATATACTTTTGGGGGAAAAAATTCTTCTCCAAATCATGGCACCCAGTCTTCCTGTTCCTCCTTTTTTATATCAGGATACCTATTTATCATAAACAATATTTAAAAGACGCCAATAGCACATAAGAGGTTGAAAAACCAAGAAAATATGATTCAAGTCTTTTGCTTTAAGCCAGGTAATAAAGAATAGAGAAATTGACCATAAGTGTCATTTTCCTTTTTTCTACATATATTGATCATACACAGCCCTTTTCCTAAATACCCCAACACCTGTGAGACTAACTTGTTGTAAACAATTACATGATTCAATTATTCTAACGATGTCACCACAACTCGCTGGATAATCAAAGGGGCTTAGATTATGCAAACTGCGTATTAGGAAAAATGCAGAACTGAAGAACAGGAAAAACAGAAGTGCTCTCTAGGTGAATATAACTATTAGCAATGAAATCCAAATCAAGGAACTAAATAAGTTTGCATTCATTAACAGATCTTCATTATACAACAGAATTTGTAAATGTAGAAAATGAATCTGGGTTTCAGCACTTTGGATACTAGTCTAAGGCACCTGTTTTGCCCAAGATAGACAAAGAAAGTTGAGAAACACTTATTCCCTGAATATAAAATTATTTTAACTATCCAATAATGAATTAACAGAATCACAATAACATTTGATGCATAGTATCTACATCTATTCACTTCCTGATTGGGATAAGAACATGCAAAGCCTTCGCAGTCCAATAGAATTAATTTGGAGATATAGATGCCGCTAGTCACTTAAAATCTGATTTCCATACTTGAAACCTCAGTCAGACTAGTGCACCCACACAAGCTTCGCGCTGCATACAAGTTACGAAAAATACGACAGCCTTTAATGATCCAGTGTCAAGTGATGTGGCAAGAGAAAAACCTTCTCAGGAGAACTTACAAAGTCAACTTCCAAATCTGTCTATTTGATCCTTTAAGAACTTTTGACGTGAGTTCCAAAAAAATTTCACAAGCATCGCACTAAAACATAGCACAAATAGCACCCCACAGCAGAGGGGTTAACCACTAGATAAATAAAGAGAAGACAAATAGAGAGAAAGAAATTTGGAAGATACGAGGCGGGGCAGGCAAAAAATAGATATAAAAAATATTCAGGCCTCACAGCTAAAACTTTCAATACATTATCAAAATTGTTAATTTCAAACAATAATTCTTGTTTCTTCTGGAATAGTGTGTTCAGATGATGATTAACATAAAAAAAGAATGCCTAAACTCAACCATCAGGATAAGATATCCAGAAACAGACATAATAAATTATAGGAACCAAAAAATGGTTGAGAACGTACTTCTGAAGAGATGGTTTTCCAAACTTCCTCGAGGCATAAATTCATATACTAGCAACCTCTGATTGTCTTCAATACAATAGCCAATCAACTTTACTAAATTAGGATGGAGAAGATCGCCAAGAAAATTCACTTCAGCCTGCAAAAAAGTTAACATGCCAAACAGCCATTAATGAAAATAAAGTAAAATTAAAAGAAACTAAACCGAAAGCATTTAATTAATACATACAAGCCATTCTTTGTGCCCCTGAAGTCCATCGTGGTTGAGAGTTTTAACTGCAACAGTTAGCCCTGTGCCAGGCTTCACTGGAGCAGTCCCATTTTCCTCAATCCAACCTTTAAAGACACAGCCGAATCCACCCTCACCAAGAAGACTCTCTGGCCTGAAATTTCTTGTCGCAGCTTTGAGCTCATTAAATGTGAATTTTCGCAGTTGAGAAGCAACTTTCAGTTCCTCACCCATTTTAGGTGTGGATGGGTTGCTTTCTGCATTGCTTGTGGTTGTTGAGGAGATGGCAGCAGCAGTTGGCTGGTCTCTACTAGCGTCATTTGTTGATTTACTCTCCGCTGATCCATGCATAATATAATACATTATTAATAAGAATTTAATATTCAGTGTATATATCGAAATAGTACAATAAATCCATTGTATCATAGATTTGAGACACAAAGAGCGAAAAAAGCCAAAATACACTTTGGTTGAATGTTATACATGTTGCCTTTCTATTGCCAGCAACAATGAAATTGCATTTTAGAAGGTCCAATGTCAAATTAATGAGTTGGCTATAATTAATAAACCTCTCCTCCATTCAAGAACTTTTCAGAAAAAAAAAACCTAAAAATAGATTCACAGTCATCATAGCATCATGGCAGCCAAGTCACAACCCAATATATATATATATATATATATATATATATATATATATTTTTAAATAAAGCCCGAGGAATAAAAAGGAATCATCCCAAAATAGAATGCGAGTTCACAGTAGAAGTTCCAATAATTCGTGGTCACTTAATTTTTAGAATTTGTAGGTGTCATCGCACATCACCTAACCATCCAAAAAAAAAAACTCCCAGAAAAGGAGTACTTGGAGGAAATGACAAAAATCAGTAAAAATTCCCCTCAATGTGCAAACTACTCTTCCAAACACACGCCGATGTACCAAAAGACAACGAGATACACCCTAATATTAAATTTTATATCAAAAGAGTTACAAAAGGAGTTACCATAATTAGTACTGCTGCTGCTGATAGAGTTATCGACTTTAGATCTCGACGAAATGCAATTTCCCATAAACCTGAACTTAATCCAACATCCAGTTTCTTCAGATTCCACATCTTTTTGCTTTCGCCCTTTCGATTTGTCCACGTGCCCCCAACTATCCACCCGAATAGCCTCAGGGCCCGCTCCCATTTTCACTAAATGCTCTTGTCTAATCAACACTCATTCCACAGAAGACCACTAATCTGTAGAACCATCAGATATCCGCAACAAAACCCGCTCGAAACAGGAAGGAAGTCGGCCTTTTATCAATGCCAGGAATTCTGCTCGGAAAAAACAAGTCTTTCGATACAACCGAGTAAACAAGTAACCATCTTTACCAACAATCTGGTAAAATCTCGTGTATCCCCGGATGTCGAATAACTGCCAAGCGTCCGGCAGCCAACATAACCCGGAAACCCCAAAATTTTACTTCAAACCCTTTCATAAATACCAGAAGATCACGCCCGATACTTACCACAACCCTTCAAAACTATCAGAAAATCCACCTCGAAAGCCCAGATAGTCCAAAAGCCATCAAAATACTTCCCTGGTTCAACCACTAAAGTAATCCCCCAAATTTCCTTTATTCCTTATCACCAAGCAACTACCCCGAAACCTCAACCTCAGCCAAAACACCCAAACACCAGACAATCCAAATCAGAACCTCAAATCCCAAAACACAACCAAGTAAAAAACAGTTAAAAAAAAAAAATCAACTCCCCAAATTCTCTTCTCAGCACAAGCAGACTCAGCTCAAAAGATCCTCCAAACCCCCCACTCGTTCTCACAAAAAAAAAAAAAAAAAAACAAATCAATCGCGACTCAGTGGACCGGCAAGCAGCCCAAAGATCAAGCCGTGCAGCTTCCCCGTACAGGCACCCTTTTAATCATTATCGAGGTGGCGAATAAAGCAGCGAGAGCAAGGAAGCGTTAAATCAGAAAGAGGAAAAAATGGGATTAGGAAGAGAAGAGAGCGTGGAAACGGATGGCATATTTTTAGTAGGGAGAGAGAGGAAGGGAGGCGGGCAGGACGGGCAGGAGGAAAGCAAAGAATTGCCGCTTCCGGGCAGAGTGTGTGGGGGTGTCCGACACTGACCCCCTCCTTTTCCCAAGATTTCTTTCTTTAATCATCATTTATTACTGAGCTACCCTAATGGTGAAGGAATGATATAAATTGGTAGGGTACTTGGGCCACCCTATAGTAATAATTTCATGATTGGGGAAAAAGACCACCTGGGGTAAATTCCAAGTCCCAATCATCTTTGCCCTCCTAACCTACATAAAGTGGGCTCCATCTCACTCAAATCCATCTCACATGTTTAAGACACCCACCCCTAAAAACAAAGGGTGGGAATTTAGAGAATTATGTATAATATCAATGCACATGTGTCTTAATTATATAAATAAGACTTTGGAATATATGAAAATATAAGAAGCCTAGCATTGAACATGTGGGGGGGATAAACATTGACCATAGTCCCAATTTTAACTATAAATTGATAGAATCTTTATTTTAAAAGGACTAGTTGGGTTATCCTCCTTAGACCTCCCACATCTCAAGTGACTCTCATCATCAAATTAAGTAGACTTTTCAAAGAGGTTTATGATTGACCCTGATATTAAGTTGATCATTATTAATAAATTAAAATAAGTATGGAAGGCAAAATCTCTTCTCAGTATAGTGATGTGTATAGGTCGGATCGAAATCGAATTTTCCAAAACCCAAACTTGAGCCTCAACCGGAAGAAACATGAAACCTCAAATCGGTCCCTGTATTGCGCCTGTAAACCCGACTTAAACTTGACTCATCCTTGCCTCATCCCAACTGGTAGGGTTTGGGAAAACCCATTCCCGACCCAAAATCTAGCTGGTATTTTCTCTAACCCTGTCCTTGATATGTGGAGTGAAACTCAATCTGAACCCAGGGTTTTTAAGTCGAGTCGAGTTGGGTTCTTCACAAAACACCACTTAGTGTCCTTCCTAATCTAGGTCACACTTAAAAATGCAATGAAACCTATTTACAAAGGCAAACAAATCTTAGTATTTCTTATCCTATAGAAGTAGTTAGACTTATATAAATCAGATTTTTACCCCCACCAATGTTTTGCCATACAATTGTAAGACCAATATTTACTCTCATTTGCTTGTTTATCATTAAATATTAAATATTTTATTTTTAATTTTGGATAACTATGTTTCATATAAGTAAGGATTATAGGAAAAAGAAAGAGAGAAAGTAATTACCCTAAGAATATAAAAATCCATTTCTGTGAGTGATTTAATAATGAACATCAAAATAATTTGTGAATTTAACTTATACAATGAGCTTGATTTATCTGAAAATTATATAATATGCGTTGATTTGAAATATTTTATTAATAAAATTTTATTTCCAATTTCATTATCATTAGGCAGTTGATAATATCATCACCTATTTTATTTTTCAATTGTAGCCACCAACTCATGGTTGGTCGATGAAACCCAATACTATCATGACCAGGAGATCCTAGTTTGTAAAACATAAAACGTTATGCTTGATTTAATTACCACCTGTCAGGAAGCACTTTGAAGTGCTTTCTCCCGATGAAAATCCTAATAGCTTGTAACAACTGTAAATGGCCGTAAACGATGTGCCCATTTCAGCAACTTCTCTCCTTCGCCTAGCTTAATATACAACAGAAATTCAAGAATGTCACTAACCCAAAAATCCCTCTCTTCCAATCAACAGAAAAAGCTAACTCAAGATGATTGCTTACAGCAATGAAAAGCTAATTCGGATTAAAAAAACCCTTCTCCCTTCTGCGTCCTTAACATAGAGAACTGACCTCCCAACCCCTCATCAGTCAGTTGAACTTCACTTAGGACTGGAACCGAGGTAGCCTAATCTTTCTGCTAAAATATTCACATCTTCATCATCTTCTCTGCCATCAGCATTACTTGGAACCTTTCCATCTTTGAACAACTGTTCCCAGAATTCGTCATCCAGTTCCCTATCTTCCCCTTCTTCTACTTGAGTTGCTGCTTGGCCTTCTTCTTCTTCTTCTTGATTCCTTCTCGCTCTCCTAAAACCCTGCATTTCCAAAGCAAGAGTCTCCAGCTCTGAGACTTGAAACCCATATGGGTCTTCCTCGAGAATTAACTCCTCTCCCTCAATGATGGTTTTCAGGTCAGTCTCGAGGTCAGTCTCAGAGCCGGGCCCAGGATGAGGTCCTTGTTGAATGGGTCTCCTCCTTTTCTTGGTAATGGCCTCTTCAAGCTCTCTCCTCTTTTCCCCCTGTTGAACCAATTGCTGTAGGAAAGTGGGGTTCTGCATTGCCCTTGCGAGGAATGTCATCATCTGTTGCTGCTTCTGTTCAGTTCCTTGGAGCCTTTCTTCCATGGCCTGTAGATTGGCTCTTGTATTTTGCTGTTGCTGCCGAAGCCTCACCAATTCTGCTACAAGTATGGTTTTATCTTGTCGTAGTCGGTCAATCACTGTCTCTGTTCCAAACCTCCCAACCTTCACACAAGGGCCAATAGACTGGTGCAGAGTAGAAGAGTGAGCAGGTGGCTTCCTCCTCCTGATGTTCTTCAGAAGATGCTTCTGACCCTTGAGAAATTCCTCATTGGCGAACTCCCACTTGTCAGGATCTACCTTCCTAAAGCCCTGCACGTAGAATCACAATGACCATCATATTTGAAACCAGAAGCAAGCACAGAAAAGAAGTGTGTTCAGAGGATGAATGGACATCAGCTAATTTAAGAGGGACTAAAATTAACTACTTATTGAGGTACCCAGAACGCTTCTTTAACTGCCACAGAACGCCTAAAACACAACGAAAGACAATTTGATCACTACAAAGAAAGCAATACGGGCATATAAGGAACAACAAAAGAAGATCATTGTAGGCCATATTTGTATGTACATACTTCCTTCACGCGAACAATCATAGTCTGAAGTTAATTTCGAAGGAGCCACGGACCATCTTCAGCTATTAAAGAATAAAGATAATTTCATTATAACATTAGAGTATCAGAATGAAAGCGCATGTAGCAGGTGAAAAATTATAAGCTCTGCAATCAGAAATATACTAAAAGCTCTTGTCAGTGCAACCTAATTACTTCAGCTGACCACAGCCCAAACAAAGGCAAGAATAAAAAGAAAAAAAGAAAAAAGAAAGTACAACACGACCATCAGACAGAAACCAAGAAAAAAAATGTCCACACAGTCTTTCTCCGACATTAAAAATAGAAATTATTAGTCAGAAAGTAGGGATGGGTACAGTGGGTTGGGTTTTTTAAAACCCGGAAGTGACCCCAAAGAAAAAGAAAACCAAACAGTCCCCCATCCTCGCAACCTATCCCTGTCCCATCCCTATCCCATCCCCTCCCCATGTCCCCAGCCCATCCCTAGCTTGTTGATTTCTAAGGCCAACATATAAACACAAGAGAGCTCAAAGGAAGGAGAGAAGAGAAGAACTCTAGCTCTTGGGAGAGAGAAGAGAAGAAACCAAGGAGAAAGAGAGATGTATAAACGAATTTGAGCCAAGAGGAAGAGGTTTGAATTCTCTACCCAATGTTTTGATGTTGTATTTATAGTTGTGTGAAAATGTTTACAATGACTACAATATCCTTAGGGCTACATGCATCAAAAGAAAAAAAAAACATAAGAGGCCATACACCAACTTGCATAATTACAATTATATGTCATCTCGATGAAAGTTTTTCTTATTTACTAACCATGCCACCCCTACGCACATGGGTGTCTCTTAACACTCCCCCTCGAACTAGTGTTTGTAACTTCACTTGCAAATAATCTTGGTCAAGAAACTTGTGTGCTTAAAAAAAAAATTGATTGCCTTGCTTTGATTCATCTTGTTTTTATTCACATCTTGTTGGTAGTCTTCATCTTGTCTCCCCCTTACTAGGATATTGTAGTCACATAAACTTGATTACCACAACACTTGGAATTCTTCATTATCTTTTTTGTACTTCTTCTTTTACTTCTCCCCTTCAAACTGAGGATCTTTTTGTTCTTTACCAAGAGACCCAACTTGCACAACATAATGGTGAAAGAAGAAAAATCACTTCTAGCCGTACAACATAGCTTCGTACACTAGTCAAAATGGTCATAGTCTGAACACACACCTCTCAATTTCAATGCTGAAAAAATAGCCCAACTTTAGGGCACAACAAAGAGACTACTCATTTTCTAAGGGTAGCTCAAACAAAAAAACACCTCTTGTGTGAAAAATAAAAAGACTTGACTCAAACTGGATGTTAGGTATACTCTTATACTTTTAGGTAGTAGATCTATAGGCATTGCTTTGAAGTGAATTTAATAAAAACAAATTGAAAAAAGTACTTTGAGGAATTAAAGGTATGAATTAAAAAAATAGCAACTCTTATACTTTAAAAGGAAGGAGGTGCACAATGCAGTTTTTCATACTTCCAAGTAAGAAGGAGGCACTTTTAAACCAATAGATGGATAAAAAGTGACCAAGATTTACTCAAGAGGAATGTAAAAAACAATTCTTCTATGGACATGAAGATTAAAGAAACTTTTAAAAAAAACCCAATAAGAATATTTTGAGATGGAACATAATAATAAAAACTTTCTAAACATAGACTTCTCGTATACGACAATTATCTTTTAACACATCGTGACCAATTTGGAAAGAAATATTCAAAAGATAAATTCTAGAATAAGGGAGGTTTTAGGATACTAAGATTTGGAATTTAGAATGAGAAAACAAGACTTCTTAATTCAAAATTTTCAGACTTTGTCAAAAAAGGAAACTAAATTCATAATGGGAAAGACTTCTCTTAAGGAAACTAATGTAATATGAGATCAAACAAAAGAAACTTTTAAGGAAGGAATGATACGCAAATTAATAAAATCTTGCCTAAATTTTGATAACAAATAGGAAACTTAACCAACATCAATAACTCAAAAAGTGAACCAAAAAAATTGGTTTAAATTTGGATTTGTACATTCAACAAGATACTAGCATAACCTTTGATTCTTCCCATGTGGATATCTTTCTCCAGATATATTGGATTGAGAAACGGTTTATGGGGATAAAAAGTAGACTCACTTAGCTTTCTTTTGAGATATAATTCTCAATATAAATGCTCAATCATGTTGGTACAAACCGTTGAGGAAGTTGAGGTTTGCTGCTACACGAAATTTTTCTGTTGTTTGACCTTTGGTGCTTCAAAATGTCGATTTCTCTTTCTAGAAAAATTTGATTTGAATGCTTCATTTTTCAGTTGGAAACTAGGCTCAAATGTCTTTCCAACGGTATATAATTTGCTATAGGAAACATATGGTAAGAGAGTAAAACATCTAATAAAAAACAAGGATTGGAAAAGAAAGACTTAAGTAAAAACGAGAATCTCCTTTTTTTTTCTTTTTCTTTTTCTTCTTCCACCATTTCTTCTCCATCTTCTTCTTCTTTTCCATCTCAAATCTTTGCCCGCTTTGATACCATATTGATTTCTTAAGGCCAACATATAAATACAAGATAACTCAAGGGAAGGAGAGGAGAGGAACTCTAGCTATTGGGAGAGAGGAGAGCAAAAAAAAGATAAAGAGAGAGAAGTGTATGGACAAATTTGAGCCAAGAAGAAGCGGCTTGAATTCTCTACTTCATGCCTTGAGGCTGTATTTATAGTTGTGTGAAGGGGTTTATAATGACTACAATGCCCTTAAGGCTACTTGCATCAAAAGAAAAAAGACATATGAAGACATACACCAATTTGCATAATTACAATTCTATGTCATCTATATGAAAGTTCTCCTTATTTATTAGCCATGACACCCCTACACACATGGGTATCTCTTAACTGGCTCATGGTCCAATCTACCATACATTTAATATTTTAAAATTCTAAAAAATATTAATCTATACTTTATAAATAAAGAATAATAGAAAAGCTCCCTAAAATTAAATTCTCTTTCTATATTTAAATATATATTAGAATTTCAAAAAAGGTAAATAAGTTAATCAGGTTGGGTTTAGGTCGACTTTGGTAAAACCCATCTCCACCTTGAACTTGTGAGTTTTTTTTCCAACTCCGTTCCCACCCCTGTAGGGGGTGAGAGAGAAAACCCAAACCTGGGTTTCGGGTTAACTTGGGTTGGGTTGGGTCCAACCCCCCCTAACAGACCTCATGCTCACCCCTAGTGAGAAGTCACAAAAACAAACATACACTAGGTAATTAATAAATAAACAGATTTCTTGTGGCTATAAGGAATGCCTATGTACACAACCCAAAGATAGTCTTTTCACTTTCTTGCAACTGCTTGTGAAGAAGAAAAACAAATATAAGACAATAGTCTCTTCTCTTTCTTGTAACAGCTTTTTCTGTTTTAAATAGGTAAATTTTATTTAGTGGGCAAAAGAACAAAAGTAAGGAAGGGCCAGAAACCACGAGAGATCAGGGTCACCCATTTTTAGCAAGAGAGTCAGCCAGATGATTGGCTGATCTGGGCAAATGACTTCAGATCTGTTTAAGTTTCGTAAAGGGCTAAATATCCTTATTCATAGCCATTGAATACCTAGTAAACAACAAAAAAGGCTAGCTGAAGCAGGAAAAAAGAACATAATACACTGCCAAGTGAAAACATTGAAAGAACCAACAAGACCGTTGGTCAGCAAATCTGAAAGACACAATAAACAAAAGAATGGTAGATTGGAAGTTCAGAACAGGGAAAATGACACTGTTCAGAGGCAAAATGTGCATTATTAGGAGTTTCCTTTGAACATATCCCAAAATTTCACGGCAAAATCATTCGGGAAAAAAGAAAATCAGATAGTCTTGTTGAAAATGAAGAACATATAATAATACTACTGGTTTGAGGTAGCAGCACATGTTGATTATCTTCATCTTCTTACGCTTCCAGAGCTCACAATCCTGAGAAGAACAATCAAATCTATCAAACGGCGAAAGTAATCAGATGGAGACACTCACATAGGTATTCAGTTGCCTCACAAAGCTAGAGAAATTGCTGTGCTTGAAGTGTCTCGGAAGAAGACTGGTGGTGAAGGCATGGACGTCCCACACTACGAAGCTATTTCCAGTTCTGCTCCAGGATACAACCTCATTCGTATTTGGGTCATCCACCATATCAAACGTTTTCGTCAGGAACGGCGGTGGTCCTGCGTCATTAAGCCCCTCCATTGGCCGCGGAGGCGAGAGCGAGGAGCTTGACCCTGGAAATTCCTCCTTCACTGGATTCATGGCTACTAAGGAGAGGAACACTTCAGAACTTCAATAGCAGTTTAATGAAATGAATCAATCCCTTCTTCAACGGATTAGCTGAATGCAATATTTTGACCACGTTTGCAGCTTACAAGACCCAAAACCGAAAATCAAACTGAAAGGGGTGAAATTAGGCTTGAATTACAACAGCGAAACCCCAAAAAAACAGAGTCCAATTTGTAGTAGAAGGGATTTCCACGTGAAAGGAAAAACAGACAAAAAAAATGCAGAGACAGATAACCCAGACCAGAAAACTCGATGAAATGCAGAGCACTGTGCACTGGAAACAATAGAACGATACTTACGAAAACCCAGCAAGCACATAAGTCCCAAAGACGGAAAAAAAACGGAGAACAATGAAATGCAGAACAGTAGACAGCCAGAAACAAGTCAAATTAACCGAACCATACTTACGGAGAAAACAGACGATACAAAAGACCCAAACAGACAACACGGAGATCAGTAAAAAGTGAAATGCGCGACCACGACCCAGAACCAAATATCAGCGAAGAACTCGTATGTATGGAATTTTGAAAAAAAAACGCATCGATCAATTCCTTGACCCAACACTCCCACCAACTGATACAACAAATCTTAAACTTAAAACCTTCAAAATTCAAATAACCCTACCGGTATTCAGCCGTTTACCTTCTGTCTAAAGAGATAGAATCATAAAAGCAGAGCGGGAGCTAATATAACAGAGATGGATTCACAGAAACTTCCGGAGAGGTTCGCAAGTTGCAATTTTTTAAAACGATTAGGCCGAGGAAGGAAAGTTCCAGAAAGTTTCAAAAGGAGAGCAATGCAAATGCTCCGAGACTGGACCCATCTCCGGTACAGACCCAGCATGGCCCTGAAAATGATTTGAGCTTTAAATAAAACAAGTAAATCTGAGGCTCTGAATTGAAATGGGGATTTCATTGTCAGTATCCGGGACCCCTGAAACCACCTTTGTAATATCATTGGATCATCCCCATTTTTGTATTGATTTTTTCCTGAGGTTCTAGAACAATTAAGTAAAATAAGAAGCTCCAATACTGATAAAAAATTTAACTGGACACTCGGTGGAGGTGGGTGGGATTGCCACAATCTCATACCCAATTTTTATATTGTTTACAGAATAAAGAAATCTAAAATATGTTGATATTTTGGGAAGTGAGATATGGATGTTCGTGTAACAGGTGTTTACCCTAGGCATTTCCACATTTATAATTAGAACAAATTGCACCTAGGACTTCCCAAAACCCTTTGAGATTAGGTAAAAAAATTCAAAAAAAATTTTGAAAGGATTTTTTTATATATGAAGGATATTCTCATTAATGAACCTGATGATGCTTAGTAATTCTACACCCTTATCCAGTTAATAATCACAGGAAGATGTGGAAACAAGTCCAAGAACCTCTGCAACACAGAAGCATATTCATAAATCAGGGTTGCAACTTGCAAGGATAGGCGGAGAGGGGATAAGGTGCAAGAGAATTGGGCGAGAAGGATTTTCTAACACAATTTAAGAAATAAAATTTTGAAACACTCACCCAAATCTGACAAGGAACAAGGCTCTTGAATCGAATCACTCACCCAAATCTGACAAGGAACAAGGCTCTTGAATCGAATCACTCAGAGGCAGTGATAGATGTTACGGTTTTCTGCAATTTGATCAAGCGACAGAGCTCATTTTGGAAGAAATTTGACCTCATGTACGCCGACGTTAATGTCAGATACACTTTCGACACTAAGTGGCCAAAATCTGACCTGCTAAAAGTTAAACAGTCCTTTTGCTCTCAACTTTTAAGGAACTTTATGGGAAAAATATGCCCAACAAGAAAGTTGAAACACTCTTGTCATGAGATTCTAACCGTAAGTTTTTTTTTTTTTTTTTTTCCTCTGTATTGAGTTTGACAACTGGTCCGATCTCCTTTTTCTTCTTTGTCCATTGAAATTTAAATGTATGAAATACAACTGATCTGATTTTTCGAGCGTTTCGTTACATAATTTTCAGTTTTCTCTCTCGTACTTGAATTCCTTCTGTAAAGCTCAGGGGAAGGGTTCACTGAAATTATTATTTTTTTTAAATGAGATCTCTGGATACGAAGCAGAAAGGATTTCTGGTGGCATGTGGCATCCACACTGATTCCAATTTGCTAGAACGCAGATCAACAAAGAATCTCTTTTATTGCTCTCCGAAGTCTTCTTTTTTTAATGTTCTTGGAATTTCTCTCTTGGATTATTCTATTCCTTAACATATTCTCGCTAAAGCTTTGTAAAGAATGGCTCTAACGTGAAATCTGCCGCCCCATGTTAGTCTGAACCATTTGCCTGTTTAATGAGTACATAGTTGTTTAGGGAGGCTACTGAATCAGACAATTTGTCAGGGTTTTTCAAACCTATGGATTTGATACAGATATTAAAAATGCCAAAGATTAATGAGATAGATCCTATCATGGACAGTGGACATAAAAAATATTAGAAGAACTCAGCTTGTTAGAACTTTTCAGATCTACGGAATTTGATACATCTGGCCGAATTTTTCAAGAAACTCAACCTAAAAAACCAAGGGACAGAGTTCTCGATTTTCCTTACAGATTGGAGCCTGCAGAGTGGGGCAAACCCTATTGGGTTTCAAATTAGGAATGGGTTTTCTCAAAACTGTCTTTTGATAAATCACAACATAATGTTAGTCAGCCACATTGTTCCATTGGGGGACTGTGTGCGGGTTCCAAGCGATATAGGCAAAACTTGTACTTCTTCTAGTCTTTCTTCTCCTATTCCTTCATTGCCATTTTGGTTCTTTTCTATATCTCATCGCTCGTCATCAGTGAAGAGCCATTACTGCTGTCCTACTGGGTCTCAGTCAATCATGCCTGGATCATCCTAAAATGACACTTCTACTTTCTCCCTTGTTACCATTCCTAGTTTTATAATAATTTTGAGTCCTGCTTTCACAATTATGTGCATGCCACCTAGAGCAGTCCTACGTCCACTTCATCTTTGTAGATGATGCTCATCTACCACCCAAGACAGCTATCTTGTGGAGTTGTACCTTTTCACTCTTCAACAGAAGCCTAGAGCACAACATTCAGCAACAATTCTACTTAATCCCCTGAATTCTTTCTTTGTGCGGAATCATCCTCGACCTTTCTTTTGAAGAATTGAACTTAGACAACAGAAGAGTCTCTTTAGGGTATGATCCGAAGTCAATCTGCATACAAGACTATCTTTCAAATGTCCATTAAATTTCCACCTCGTATGCCAAGTCTTATGTTGTTTACCTTTAAAGATTTTGAATTCTGGACCCAGCTTTCACATTGCCAATTGCTCAGATATAGATTCATCAAGTGATATCGTCTGCAACATAAACCAAGGGTTGGAATGAGTTGTCAACTTGTCATCATCACTGTGAAAAGATAAACACAAGCTGTCTTCGAACAATATTTAGAAAAGAAGGGTGGAAATGAATTGCAGATACAATGTCATACCACTTGGAGTCCTATAGAGCATAATGCACCGACTAGTCCATTCACCTACTCATGTTTTGCAGTTGTGGATGAAAATATGGATGCTGAAGAGCTTCATCCACACTCAAACGATCCTCCTGCAAGTTCACATTATGTGATAACTATAGATTATGCAGATTCTCGCTGTACACAAGTATCGTCCAAGTTAAGAATATATTCATAAATCAAAATGTGATAGTAAAAAAGCTAGGTAATTCAGTAAATTAGCACTAGAAATATGATAAGTTGATATTTCTTTACACTGATCTCAAACATAATGCCATGCTTCACATTTGAGAAGTTCATTCCTCTTTTCAGTTTCATTCAGATTCTATTATACAAGTCAAACAAATTATTTGTCGCAGATATTTACATAGCTAAGCGTAGAGCAGAACCGAGAACCCAAACCCAGAACAGTTGGATAATGCTCTGATGATAGATATATTCATCCAGTACAAATATATACCTCCTGTTTTTTGCAACTACCATATACAGCATGAATTAGTTGCAAAAGGTAATGCAACATTTGTAACACTATTACATAAGAAAGTGCATTGATCTGGCAGGATAAAACTAAGCAGAAGATCATAGTATTCTAGGTGGCAAGATTACTAATATAATGAAATAGTTCAGGCTTACCGGATGCCATAGCAACAGCTGCCGCACCAAACGCAAAGCCCATATATTTGGAAACCTGATAAGAAAGTATTAGGATGACCAAAACACCCCTCATATATTCTCTAAACCTTGTGCAAATATAAAATATTTCTCAATGGGAGAGGATTCATATTATAAAATGTGATGAAGGTCGATAAGATGGTTTCCAACATACCCAACACAACCCTCAACAAAAAGCTATAACAAAAGTAAAAATTTGGAAAGAAAAAAGAAAAGAGTAGGATAATATAAACTAACCCAAGTTGGAGAGGATCTCTGCACTTCACAAGTTTTGAGAAAGACTCTTCAGAGCATTTCCAGGAAGCTGGCCAAACCCCAAGCTTATTTCAAGAAAGATGATCAGCTGTCAGGACCACAAGGTAGATTCTCCCACAGGGAGCCCATTGTAAATGTGACCACTAAAATAACCTCAAATATAACTTTACTTCTAAGGGTATATTCACTTTCTTAATTGAGTAATCATCTCAGTACAGCATCAATAAGGAAACACCATTATTCCAATTCTATGTCATCCTCAAGGTAGTCAGCACTTTATTCAGATCTCAGTCAATACGTAAGAGTTACATTCAAAAGACAACACGTTTGTGGCTGGTTGAAGCTTGTATTCAATCTGCCAGTCCTACTAGGGAATTTCGTACCCAGCAGTAATACAAGAGTCTTTGCCTTGATTGTTCTCTTGTACATGGTAAAGGTGGCCGCACCATCCGATGAACTGCTTCAGAGGTAAAATGTTGGCTATTCGTTTCCAGTTAAATTTTTTCTCTTGAAATAATTGGAGTTCATATCATGAACTGTTAAAAACAGTCCAACATGGTTCTAGGATTAGAAACTCATGTGGTTATTACTTAGAAAGAGGTCTCCTAATTTTAACTAGTAATTTTCATAAACATTTAACAGTGTGGCCTGCTCGGGGTGAGTCCCACACTTGTCAAAGGGAAAGTCCTGATTCTAACCCCAGACACCTTTATAGAGTTTACACATCTAGTGGTTCACTAGCACTTTGACCAAAATACTTTGCAGACTGATTTGCTAAAGCTAATCTTTGATAGAGGCTCATATTGGAATCCACAGGCCAATAAGTGATACGTCAACAAAAAGACAACATATGTAACAGCTCATATTGGAAGGTACAGGCCAATAAATGATACGTCAATCAAAGACAACATATGTGACCTGAACTCATTCAAAGGTAGAGTAGAAAGAACCACTCAACCTTGTCTCTTCTGAGCAAGCAACTTTCCCCAGCTCGAGCACTTGCCTGGTACAGTAATAGGTGACAATTGAAGATAGATGATTACATCAGCACCCCCCTGTTTTCCTTTTCCAATAAGACAGGATCAGCAGAATCTGAAAGTAGTTTGACAGAAATGGGCCAACTATTGAGGTTGGAAATAATCATATCTTTGCTGGTATCATTGGTCTAATTCTCACTGTCCTTCAAACAATTGGGCAGCCAATTGCATCCGAAAATAATCGAGCAGTATCAAGAGGCTCTGGTCAACCAGAGGAGAAGGCACGCTACCCTGTTTTCTTATTTAAAATCTTCCACACCCACTCTGCTGTGATGCTTGTACTACTAACAATCTCCTTGCATCTTCAACCCTAGTCAAACAAATAAATCACAGGCCTAGGACGTGAAGCAAAAGGACAAAGAATAGAAAAACAAAACTGGGCTTGGACTAGCTCCAATACCATGATAAACTGAGCATACTTAATCTCGAAATGACTGACCAATTTAGGAGGCATATTACAAGATTCCAAGTTTAGGATCATACATACAACAGACAATGAAGAACTTTTACCTAATGATACCCCCTCTCACAACCCGATGGACCACGGACTTTCTTCATTCTCTCTCACAACCAGACAGACCCCACACTTCTTTCATCTAATCATCAGTAGAATGAAGAGTAGAAAATCAGAAGCTCTTTTTTAGCAAAATCAGAAATAGAGTTTACAAAGGAAAGAGAATACAAGAAGCACCTGAAGATGCAAAGGTTACAAGAAAACCAAGAAAAGGGCAAAAGGATTAAGAAACTTAAAAAAAAGACAAATGCACAAAACTAACGGGAAAGATGCTAAGTTGAAGGGAAACTCTAGTCCTTGCCAAGGAATCAGGTAAGTGGTTGGCACTCTTAAGGGATGTCGATCCAGGAAAGAGTCAGCAGCCTACACAAGTCCTTGATCTTATTAGAAACAGGAACTTTATAATTACAAAGAGCTTTCTATGTTCACGTGTCCCAACTTGGGGTGTAGGCACCAGGTTGGTCCAGCCTGGTATTAGATAAGTTCCTTACTGGTCCTCCATTTAAGGGCATCGTTTTTCACATTTCATCAACTTTGGAGCTTTTGGTGTATTAGTTTGGTGCCTAATATTAGTATCAGAGCAGGCACCAGGTCACGTGTTCGAATCCCAGAGAGGATGACCTATGACAAGGGCTACACCGTGTTGGAGTCAGAGCTGTCACAAAGGTGAAAAAGGCTATATGATATGGAGTTAGAGCCATCAAAGAGTAGGCCTTCGTAGATGACAACTCAAAATTATGGTGGATTGTTATAATCCTATGGGGCCCAACTTGGATATGGGTGCCAATTAGATAGATTTAAGTGCCTAATTTCCCACGTTCCATCGACTCTGGAACTTTTGGCATATTGCTAGGTATCTAATATAGGACTTTTAAGTTTCAAAAAATTCTAGCAAATATAAGTATGGGTATTTTAGAAATTGGATTGAAATCTCAAATTTCAAAGTTACTAAAGGCTTCCCTTGTAGGTTGTTGCAATAGAGTTAACAAAAGTCATAAAAAGAGCACTTACATCAAAGTTGAGCTTAAAGACACCAAGGGTTGGAGGTTGTCACTCTTTCAGAGTGGGGCCACAGGAGGGGGCGGACATTTGAGTAACAGTCCGCCAATTGCTGCGAAGAGGGATCCCACCAAGGTGTTGTAGTTCTTTCCTTGAGTGAATCCTAGTAGTGATTTGGCCAATGATGCCAATAGAGATGTCATCAGCACTAGAGAATTTGCAATTGAATCGATAGTTATTCCTCTCTTTACATAAGCCTCGAGGGCCTTGCGCAAGGCAAACCAAGAGGAGGAGCTTGCCCAACTAAGGGATGGGGAAGTTGAGCAGAAGTGACAAGTGGTGGAGAGATCACTAGGAAGATAAATTTGAATACCAATCATGTCGACCAGTCGGTTCCAAACTTTCCAGGTGTAAAGGCCAATGGAGAAGGAGATGGGAGATAGTCTCATCATCAGCATTGCGAAGGGGGCATAGGATGGATGAACCCAAGTTGCCTCTTCTCAGAGATTGTCCAAGGTCAAGATCTTATTGTGGAAGAGCAAACTCCACATAAGAAAAAAACCTGACCTTCAGAGAGAGAGGGTGTGGGGGGGGGGGGGGGGGGGGTGGCTGTGCAATAGCAGCATGATGAATATATGATCAACGTTCTGGCCCAAAATGTGGAGATAAACCGAGGCAGTCGAAAACGAGCCACTGTCAGCTGGCTTCCAAATCAGCATGTCATCAAGGTTACTTCTAATTTTGATTGAAGTGAGATTATTGAGGAGCTTACAAACATCCTGAGTCTTCAAGTTATTCATACCTCGACGAAAGTAGAGATTCTGGTAACCGCCGGGATCCCAAGAGTTGACCACTGAGATAGAATGGTGTCGGCTAAGTCCATGCAAGGTAAGATAGGAGGCATTGAGGGGCCCCAATCCTCTATTACCAATCATTCCAGAATTCAATGCAGTCCCCATTCCCAACATAGAGTCAGATAGCTACTACAAAAGTGAGTGTCACAAAGGAGAAAGTGTGTGACGCAATCCTCCGAAGATCCACCAAATCAGACCTCATCAGAGCTTAGAAGCAACCATGGGTCTCCAAATGGTTTTCAGAGAAGTATTGAATTTTTTTAACCACTTGACAAGGATTGTGGAGTTCATACTTTGGTGAGCCTAATCCCGAAACCACCTAGAGTCTTTAGCTTGCAAATGTCCTTCTAATTCACAAGATGGTACTCAAAACCATCATCAGCCACCCGTCAAAGGAAGCGGTTCTTAATGCTCTTGATTTGATTGAAAACGGAGGCTAGGTAGGGGAGGAAGGAGAGAAAGTGAATTGAAAGACTAGTAATGCAGGAGTTTAAGAGGACGAGATGACCAACATGAGTGAGTAATTTTCTGCGCCAAGTGGCTAGATGTCAATAAACCGGCAATCTTAAAGCACAATTTTGGAAAAAACACTATACCCATAAACATGTGCTTATAATTGTATTGAGCCACTTCTATTGTCCATCACTATCTCATTGAAACATTTAGATCTTATATGAGACAAATGTGAAGCTTATGTGCTATTATCTTCCTTGATGAGGATCGTTTACGCAAGGGAGACAAGTTAACTTGATTATTTGGTTCAACACGGAGACAAAGTTCAATTTTCTGCAGTTTTAGTAAATTAGAATTAGGGGTCTCATTTATAATTTCAATTTTATTTCAAGCGAATATCTTTTTATAAGTTAAGTTTAATTGGGATTTTTCTCATTTTGAACTCAATGTTTAGTTAGGCCTTTGTTCAATTAGGATCTTAGGGGATTCTTTTTAACCTTAGCTTTTGTCATATTTCCTTGTTGCCTCCGAAATAAACAAGAAACTAGAGATCCTAGTTGATCAAGAAAAAGGTATAAAACATTAAACTTACATGATCTTTTGATCCATCTCTCCGGTGATGCTGGGGTGAACTCCCAGGGGCCAAAATGCACATTTCCATAAGTGATCTCAATCTGCAATAGAACTTCATCAGAAGCTATCCAACAGTTTTTTGAACATTTTTAGGAAATCTCTCCATGCATAAGATGACCAAGTACACATATTACAGAAATATAGTTGCTTTCCTAAAATAGCAGCCAGACAAATTAGGCATTTAGAATAATAGAAGAACAGCAAGATTTTATAAATATATATATGTAAGAGTGAGAATGTGTGTGTGTGTGAGAGAGAGAGAGAGAGAGAGTTCACAATTTTTTTTTTTTAAGATTAGAGCTTGTAGGGAAGAGAGTGAAAGTTCATCTAGAGTGATTTGCTTTTTCTTTTCTTTTTTTATTCGGAAATCATCTAATATTCCTAGAAAAATGTGTTTTTCCACTTAAGTGCAGACATTTAAAAATAGTAAAAGGGAGTTCCCGGACAAAATCTTTCAATTCAAACTAAGGTAGATAAATTGCCTTAACCACTCTAAACTCTCAAGAGTCAAATTAGACCCTTCTACTGAGTTATTCACTTCCAATTATTATGCTTAAAAGAGAGTACAACGAATTTTCAAGGTGACGTGAATTCACCTCCGAATTCCCACTTGACAAACTCATTCTTGTAAAATTCTCCAAAAAAAGTGAACTCTCTAGCAATTTTCTCTGTGCACTAACAGGCCCCACAAGTCATTTTCAACTCTCAGAAAACAAAGAAACCACCAAACATCTAGTATAAAATCGTGCAGAATATATATTGCTCTACAAGCACAACATGCAAGTAAATCATGCATGAGATAAGTTCCCAAGGAAAAAGCCAATAAGCAAAAAAAAAAAAAAAAAAAAACCTATGTTTAAAACATTTATTTTTCAAGACAGACATATCAGTTTTCCTTTTATTTGGTATGATTCTGAAGGGACTAGATTCAGGAATAGCTTAAACTTACTTATAAGCTAGCACTTTTGTGCCTTGGTTCCAGCCCTCAAGATGCTGATCAAGAAGAGCCTGAGTTCGAGAACTAATCTCAAACACATGAGGGGAACCTAAAATCAACTCCAACATCACAACACCCACACTCCACATATCATATCTGTTTGCATGAAGATTAATCACTCGTACTTCAGTTTGAACATATAAAGTTTAAAATATATGAGATAGATCAGAACAAATTACTTCAAGGTTGTACTTGAGGGGCCCTGAAACCAACTGGAATTTAAAAGTGCTTCTGGTGGAGCATACTCAAAAGTTTGTTCAGATCTGAAGAAATTAAACCAACAAAATAGAAGTCAATGATCTCCGACTTACTGAAAGTTCACAAATAAGAGAAAAGAAAAAGAAGTACACAAAACAATCAAGTGTCCTTGCAGAGACTGCTCCTATATAGAAGAAAATAACTCATTTGACCCCTCTATGTATAAATTCCATGTAATGTTATTGAAGCAGTATGGTCCAAATCCTTTGGCTCAAAAATAATAATGACCTCCCAGGGCAATAGCACAGGGAGATTCTAGACATCTCAAGTCCTCATCCTTTTTCTTTCTAATGCCGATTAGGCATGCGTCTCTCTTTTGATCATTCTATCACACTAGGTTAATAGATGCCCCAGACCAGGCAAGGCTTGAACCCAAGACCTCCTATTGAAATCCTCCCACGCTAACAACAAGGTGTTGGCAAGTGAAATCCTTTCTTTCCTGTCCTACACCATTGGGTGATGGACTAAGTGCCTCAAATCCATCGTGAGTGATTTCTTTCTATTGCCTGCCCTCTATATGGAAGCTACACAGTCTTAAGAGGGTTTCTACTACCTATTGTGGTCTGTGCAAGCATCTGTAGGTGTATTTTGCTGTTCTAACAGGTGATAATAAGTAACTATTGCTGGACTTTAGTATTTGTTCCTACTGCCTACTGTCAGAATTGTTGTTATTGTCAAATATGGTGCTGGTATATATCTGCGCAAACCATTCCTACATGGATTGTTCCTGATCTGGATTATTTCAGTATAGAACAGCTTAATACTCTGTGGTTAGTCACTCTGTGTGTGTGTGTGTGTGTGTGTGTGTGTGTGTGTGTGTGTGTGTGTGTGTTTTAAGAAGTGTTGTGTGTTTCCTTGTTGTGGTGGTGAGTAATTGCTGATGTTAAACCAGCCAAGGGTGATGAGTAAAAACTGAAAATCACTCGGGTTACATCCGTGAAGTTGAATTCAAGTAACTATGAAGTTTGGGACCAAGCAGTTCAGATTTTCTTGTGATCGAAAAGGAAGCTTAAGTATATGACAAATGATCCACTTGATTCTAAAAAAGAAGAATGGGAGACTGATAATTTCAGTCATTTCTTGGCTCTTCAATAGTATGGAATCTCATATTTTAAACCAAGTAGTGTTTAACAAGATGTAATCAGCGTGATTAACAAGTACTACAATCCTTTTGCCCCTTTTTTCTACCCATCAAACATCTTCAGAACCAGAGCCTTGACCTAACTGACTTAAGCGAGAGGCGCAAAAGTCGTTGCTTGTTCCTCCGGGGTTAAAATTAAGAACCACCAATGGTGGAGGTAGATGATCTTAATCAGCTAGTTGCCAGATCCAGATGCAAATCCAATTTGACCCTGTGAAGAAAACAGAAGAGAGTGCTAGCTAGCACACAAGCCCCTTTATGTAAGTGGGGCACTTTAACCACGCTTGTGAGCAAATCGCGGGTGCCACTATACCAAGGGGCGTGTGCGCATGGCAGCAAGTGGGCCCAAAATAGCAAGACCCCAAGCAAGTAGGCTCACACACAAGCCCAAAGGCTATAGGGGGCACCGCACAAGCCCCATTAGCATCTCGATAAGAACAACCATCAACTTGGTATGGGAAGAGAGTCGGTGGTGGTGGCAAACTCACTGGGGTCCAAGTGTGGATCGTCGATAGTGAAAATGTATCAAGTATCTTTTTCAAGCATCGAGTTATTTTATCACCAACTAGTCCAGAGTCATCAGCTAGTGGAACGATAACACATGCGATAAGCTTTCTATTTCTTTTTTCCAACAACTTGCTAACCTGTATGCCCTATCATTGCTGAACCAGAAGCAAAAAAATGAATCTCCCGACCAGAGGTCTGTTCAATCTTGTCTATCAATTGCTTTTGAGAGCTGAATGATGGCTCCTTCAAGGGCAATGAAAGGGATCTAGATGAAGCTTCTTTTGTTTGTAGACTTCATAGTCACCTTCATCGAATTGGTGTTCCCCAGCTTGATGCCATCAATGGAACCCCTGTGATCACCGTTACAAAAAGAAAGTGCTTTCTCGTTCAACTAGATATTCAGGATTTTTAGTGAATCGCTTGTCCCTCCATAGTCATGTGCTTTCACCATGCCTCAGTAGCACGATTGCATTTCTCCACTAAGTTACTCTCATCAAGAACAAAACAATATTATTTTGAATGAAAAAAAATCAATGGGTACATTGCTATTCTCCGTCAAGTTTCAATAATATTATAACCCATCGAAGTTACTGCCCTCTTCCCTAGTTAGGGAAATTGTTGTGGAAAGTTTAATTGGCATACACTCCCTGGAGACTTCAAAATCAAAGAAATAGAAGACATTTCAATAACATGGCTTCCTCCTTGGAGAAGATATCTGAGGAGATAATTTTTAGTCTTAAAGAGTTTGCTAATGTGTCAAGGGCCATGATAAAAAATAAAAAAAATGACTACTGGTAGCAAGCAAGCTGGTCTCCCTCGGATCAAAGATGTATTAAACTTAATTTTGATGGCTGTTCTCCAAAAAATCCAGGCCCAGCAGGCTTTGGTGTATTTGGGTAGAATGATGGATCTGCAACTCAATCATTTTCAGGGCCTTTAAGCCCAAATGCTGTTCAGAAAATATCAAAGCTATTTTTATGGGTTAAGGCTTTACCATAACCATTTATCAAATCCCTTAGCAGCAGAATGTGACTCTTAGGCCGGTATAAGATGGTGAGTAGGAAATTAGATCCTCCTCAGAGACATTGGAATATTTATCATGAAGTTTGTGATCTGTCTAAGAATGCAATGGTTAAATAGTCTCATGTTAATAGATTTGTGAGTGGTACAAGAGATAGATTAGCTTAAGGGGTTGACATGCAATATCCCTTTAGCCTTCCTTTAGAGCCAGGTAGCCTTGTATTCCTGATTGCTTTTGTTTGCAGGCCTTTCAACCCTCTATAACAACATCATTTTCTAATAATGATAACAATATTTTTTTAACAGAAGATTATATAGTAATAATAATTATAGTAATAATAATAGCTAAAGGGGTCTCCCTCTAAACCTGTAATGGAGGCCCCTTCCTAGAGTTGTTCTTTGCCTTTCTAGAAAAATAGTATTTTTTTTAAACGCTAGAAAAATAGTAATAATAATTTTTTGTTAGTGATTCTTTCCATCTTCTCTTTCCTCACTTCAATGTTTTTTCCCTCTACTTCCAATGAAGCCAAACGACTAAGTAACATAGCAGCTTACTATTGCAGCCTGGAGAGGTTTCCTAGCTGATGATGTTATTTTATGATCTAGAAACAGAAAGAATGACCAAAAGCCCATATATAAGGGCAGGCATTTACCTGGAAGGCCCATTTGAACCATAAAGATGCTTAATTGTGAAAAGGTCAATTGCACTTCCAAAGTCTATGATGCGCCTGCAAAGTCAAACAAAAACTCCATTTAGTCTGTCAGGAAGTGTAGTTTACTGAGGGTTGAACAAAAAGAAAAAAGTAAATAGACAAAGCTCTCCTAAAGAGAGAGAAAGAGAGAGGAAGACAGAAAGAGAGAGAGAAGAACTTGAAAATAATAGAAGAGATCTAGAAGACCAGATGATCTTCCTTTTCAATAGGACTGTTACTAGAAAACACCTATAATGACCTCACAACTAGGAATCACCTATAACCCCTATAGACGATACAATTGACATTCTAATTAAAGCATCCCTAGTCCTAAAGACTACTTCAAACCATATGACTATATATAAAATAGAACAGCAGCTTCTTAACAGCTCCTATACAGAAAGATTTAGGGACAAGCAAAAAAACTGCCAAGTAAAGAAGCGCAAGTGACACAGTATCTCAACTCAAAATAAGATGCACAAAGAAATTGTCTTCCTCTTAGTGAGACAACCTTTCTCAAGGGAATTAGCTCCGCTTTACCAGGATAGAAACACAAAGTAGGCTTAGGCAGTCTATGATAATACTGATGGATTAAGGGCTAGGTCCACAGATGCATTTTCGAGAGTCATGGTGAAGCCATGGGAGATGCTGGTTGCAATCAAGCTTGGCTATGCAAGAAGAATCATTTTTCATGTGTAATAGGCTCTTTTCAAATTTAAAAGAAAATAAATATTAAAGGAAAACAAAGAATATACAGAGAATCAACATATTACTGATCAAAGACTGCTGAGATCTATTAACAAAAGAAGCAAAGTGGTGATATGGGATAAGTTGGAAACAAAACCTGCAACCACCTCATTAGCAAGGATTAACTCAATGAACTGTCTAACATGGGCCTTTCTGGAGTCCCTCAGCTTACTAATTTCACTTTATACCAAGATATGTACAGAATGTCTACCAAATAAGAGAAGACACAAGCAATAGATAAGTACATTTTGATGTGGTAGTTTGTCTCTCCACTTGGAATTCCCCTTAAGCATCTCCCTGTCTTCAAGTCTTCAAAGCATATCACCATGTTCTCTTTTCAATTAAAAAGAAAAATGAGTGTCCATGATTACAGAGGTTTCAAGATGAACAAAAATGTTAATGCTACTTGATTTCTTTGTCTAACAATAGAATTAAATAGGAAAAAAGAAAAAGAGAAACACCCAAGGTTAATACTTACCTGGCCTCTTTAACTCCAAAACAAGGACATCAAGACCAGTTCATTGTTATCTATTGACACGGATCCATAACATTGAAAAAGAAAAATCTCTCACCTGGCTTTATGTCCCTGTGGGTAATGTTTCGATCATGACATGCTTTGAGAGCCAACAACTGACACAAGATTAAAAGAATGTCTCAGTGAGTGAAGTTTGTGATCGTGCAAACAATCGACCTACCATATTGTAGACAATAGTTTGAATGACATGTCACCGACCTCACACTACTAAACAGTTAATTCCAGAATAGACAAGAAAACAAAAAAAGTCAAGAAAACAGGGTTGCCTCTCTTAGAACCAAACCTAGACCTTTTTTTTTTAATAAAGCGTAATTTTATTAGCAGAAAAACAAAACAAAACAAACAGAATACTAGGAGAGTTCTCCCCCTACAATCAGAGATTGGAAGGCTCCATTTTTAGCAAGAGTATCAGCAAACGAGTTTGCTGATCTAGGGGTGTGGGTCCAATAACATTCAATCTGGATGGTAAGATCGAAGATGTTATGGAGGACACTCCAATGGCGCCAGGGAGGAGAAGAGGCAGTAGAACACTAGTTGATGATGACAAGAGAATCACCCTCAATGATGAGTGGGCCGCTGAGATGACGTCGTAAAAGGAGGAGACCATGGTAAAGAGCGGAGAGTTCCACTTCAGTCGAATCCGCCATCCCCATAGGACCCGAATAGGTGAGCAAGGTTCAGCCATCAACATCTCTAAAAGCACCACCAAAACCAGCGATGACCGGGCACCCTCTAGCACTACCATCAAAATTTAACTTCAAGAATCCAGCAGGGGGGGGGGGGGGGGGGGGGGGGGGGGTCCAGGCAGCAATGGTGGGAGAGCGGTGGCAGCATGTCATATGAGCGATGGTTGACCAATTGAGGCGCAGGGAGGATGATTGGGTTGACTACCATCCTGGGATGGCAAGCAATGAAGTTGAAGTGTCTATTATTGCGTTCCTTCTAGATAATCCAAGGAGTATGTCCAATAGCAGAGGAGATCAAAATTCTTCCCAAGGTGGGTTGATGATTCGATGTAGTAAAGTTTTGTCTATGTCATTTTGACTGCACGGTCACCCATTCTTGATCCACGTTCGAAGTTCATTGAGTTGGCTCTATATCATGGTCAATCGGCTGATTAGTCTGTGTCTTTGGTGACTCAAAGAAGGACCTCCTTACCGTGTTGTCATGCCACAAAGGGGCCTCAAAGGTAGTTTCTTCTTTGTAGTGTGAAAGCTCCTAGGTAGATGTAGCAGGTTCTCGTCTTCGATCCAGTTGTGAGGTTGGAGAAGCCGGTTCCCATCGTCGAACATCCCGTCCGCTTCGTAGTCGGTCCCTGATTCGAATTCTCTTGTGGAATATAGTTCTCTCTCTAAGTCTCACACTTGCTCGCAATCGTTCTCTCCCACTCACCATCACAATCAACAACTGAGGCCACTACACCTCTCTGTTCTTCTCCTTAATTTTTTCCAAACCTAGACCTAAATTACTAAAACAAATCAATGCAGCCAGCTTACCTTCCTATAGGTTCCTAATCTCCACTTTCCATATAATAGGATCTGCTTTCAGAGACTGTTTGAAGAATGAATCTCAAAAATTAAACTAAAAAAAAAAAAAGATAGAAAGTGAGGAAAGCATGGAACAGGAAAAAGAATTCTTAGAGAATTTTCATTTTGATAGAAAAATATGGAAAGACCATTTGGAAGGTAGCCATTGATGTGGTGCCCTAAAACTTATGGCCAGAGAGGAACAAAAGGACTTCTCTATTCACTACCACCTCACTGGATCTCATAATAGAAAAGTCACACATTCTATGGTCAACCCCACCAAAGAGAGAATTGTTATGGGCCTAATAGCTTGAAAGTTGTTTGTACAAGATTTGAATGGAACTTGTTTTTGAATATTCAATGTTCTCTCCAAAAAATGCCCCTTCCCCATCTCAGTTATAAGAAGAAACTGAATAGCTATCATGAGCTTCCAATGTCAATCACCTCCCAAACTAGTTGAATGTCCTCCCCCCTCAGCTGGCTAAAATAAAGTTTGACAGTTCCTCATCTAGAAACCTGAGCCAATGGGTTTTGAAGGCAGTTTAAAAGATCACGAGAGTGCTATTCTCATTCTCTACTTAGGATGTTTGGGTGTAAGTGACTAGATATAAGCCAAAGCAAAAGCTTTACCAAATGGAGTTTGATAGGTGGCTCAAGATTTATCTGCTCCCCTAGTCACTGAAGAAGATTCAGCACATGTAATGAGCTGGGTCATGAAAAAATCTGATACACCTTGAAGGTTAGCATATGTATTCCATGAAATTTGAGATCTAGCTTCATCTTGGAGGGTTAAGTGGATGTTTGTGCCTCACTCAGAAAACAGCCTTGCAGATTATTTAGCTAAAGACATTTCAAAAAAAAAAAAAATATTTAGATAAAGATGGCGTTTTCAAATAGCATATCGCTATTGGTTTACAAGCTAGGGGTCAATTCCCCATGAATCAGGCAAGAATGAGGTTTGTCTCCAAGGGCCCAGTTATACAAGAATGGATCCCCCCAAAGCACGGTTTCCTAAAGTTGAATTTTGACGGTTCCTCGTTGGGCAATCCCGGGATCACAGGTTTGGGGGGAGTTATCTCAGATCCCTTTAGCAACCAGCTTTTCCCGTATGTTGGCCCATTAGGCATTGCTGATTCCACGTCGGCTGAGCTTCAAGGTCTTCTTAATGGGCTTCACGTTTTCAAATATAGTTGTAGTGGTCCTCTGCATATTGAAGGAGGCTCAAATGTGGTAATTGGTTGGTGAGAGTTCGAGTATGCTTCCTCTCCCTCATGCCGCCATTGGGATTCTTTTAGAGAGATTCTCGAAATTGTTTCTCAATTTTCTTGTATTTGGTTTCACATTCTGAGATCTGCCAATTTGGCAGCGGATGTGCATGCTAGGATTGGAGCAAACCTACAATCTTTTTTTGTTAGGAATTTGCTCCTATAATTTCTGTATTTTTCTTGTTTTTATATAAATATACATCTTTATAAAAAAAAAATTCTCATGAATCATGTTCAAGGTATTGGATTCAAGTCTCACTAGAGGAAAGAGATGTAGTCTGTGTGTAAATCAACATTCAAAAAAATATAATAAACAAGTCACCATTTTCAAAAAAAAATAAAAATAGTGGCAGATAAAAAGCAAGACTGCAAAATTAGCAATAAGTCAAAGAGGCAGGAAAACAAAACAACTGATAAAAAGCAATTTTACGAACTCACTATATCACCTACAATAGCACATTTAAAACAGATCCCACCCCAGCCCAACGTCAAAGTGTGAATTTGGCAACACTATTAAAATTAAAACACATCAAAGCTTTCTCAAACATAAGTATCTCAAACACAAAAAAAAAAATATTCAGCAACTGAATTGTAACATACTTCCCAAGATAAACACACAATTTCTCACACTAACATAACACTTTTTTTACATTGAGAAACATAATAAAAACAAAAGGTTCAAACCATACCAGCTGCCATATAAGATTACACATCTCATCTCTTCCTGCCTCTGTTGTCCTCAACCAGTGCCACCATTTAGATGGATGGAGCACCTGTACGTCCCTTACCCTGTCACTCCCCTTTCTATCAGTAGTGCCTCTTGTTTCTTCTGCTGTGTATACTAGTTTTGACAGTGACAATCCCTCATTACGAAAAACAAGCCATATCTCCTTCGATTGAGATTCAAATGACTCAACAAATCTAGCAATGTGCATCAAGCCTTGATCACTATCATCATCTATCTTTCTTTTCCATTTGTCGCCAATATCATTTACAAATGATCCACTTTTGTGGCCTTCATTCGATAATTTTGAAGATACCGAGCCTCGAAGAGATAAAGAAGCATTAAGAAAAATTTCCCCAAAATATTTCTCCCGCAATCCACTTAAATAAGCAGAATGGCCTCTCTCAACCTGGATGAAACAATGACTAACAAGTATAAGCAATACAGAAGATTAAGGAGTTAAAAGATCCCCAAAGTATATTTTGTGGAGTTAATTCTGAAAACCCTCAAATAAAAAAGACCACAAAAGTAATGAAATACTGGTAAGAGAGAGAAAGAGAGAGAGAGAGAGATTTTAGCTCATTGTATTCATGTAGTTTCCATAAGCAAAACATATCAAACAAATGAGATCTGCATCAACTTTGAAAGAACACATGAACTGATAACAAGAAAAACAAAATAGGCCTCCCTCCTAGCTAATTCATTCCGAAGCTACTCCAAGATGGTGTTTGACAAAGTCCTGGGAGATTCTCAAATGATCTTTCAATAAACATTACCAAAAAAATTCAAGAAACTTGCTACATCCTAATTGCCTGAGGTGATCCCTGGAATCTTTCTATTCTGCTCTATACTTAAAATAGTCCATCACTAAGAGTCTCTTCTTCAAGTCCTTCTCACCACCTCCACCCATATCATTTTCAGCGTTCCTTTACTTCCCAGTCATAGTTGTTAACAAAAAGATTGTCTCCTCTGGTGCCCCACCAGCCTCATGTAAATATCCTAAAATCATCTTAAACCTCTCTCTCTTACTGGTAGCATAAACACCTGCTTGCCAGCACCCCTTGGAAAGCACCATGGCCAGGTTCTATGAAGTTAAATTTTGACGGGAGTGTTCGATGAAGACCGGGGGTTGCTGGATACGATGGTGCATTCTGAGACTCAGAGAGGGAAACAGCCTTATCTTCTATGCGAGGCAAACGGGAATCTCCGACTCCACCTCGGCTGGGCTCTTCGCCCTTCTCCGAGGGCTTACCATATTTTGGGATCATCTCTCTTACATCTCTCTTACTTCCTAGGACAACCTAAAGCACTGCCATCAAAGTTAATTTGATGCAGTCGCTTGGGGGAGGATCCTAAGTAGCCATGACCGGCATCTGGTGAGGACCCGTCATATAAGCGATCAAGTTCCAATTATCGCGAAGGGAAACACTCGACAGAGTGCAAATTCTTTTCTGGTACTTGGCTTGTTATTGTTGTTGGCCTTAGTCTTGTATTTTTTGTATTTCCTCTTGTTCTCTTAATGAAATTTTTATAGTTTGACATTAGAACAGTCTCAAATAATCTACACTACGACATTCTAGTTACAACTACAACTCCCAAGACTTCAATTTTGAAAGGTGAAAACATAGAGGGATAATACAGGGCCTTGTCAATTAAGAAATCGGATACATACAGACTATATTTAAAACATTACATACTTGAGGCATGAGCTGAAGCAACAAACAAGGATAGGTAATTGAATCACGAGGCATTACCATAATTCGCTTCAAAATAAACAGATCATCACTAGCAGGATTTGTAAAGCTGTCTTGACTTGATGAATTGGATTTTGTGCTCATGTTGCAGACATGTGGGTCCAAACAAAAGTTGTTTTCTGAAAAGGCACTTTTTCTCCCCATTTCAGGAAAAGAATCAATATCTTGAGAGCAATTCCAGTGAAAGGCTAACCAAACTTCACCATATGATCCTCGATCAAATTTTCTTTTCAGAACGTATCTGACAAAGAAAAAATTCTAAATTTCATTAGTACAGTTAATGAAAGATGCAAAGACAGACCATAACATAGTCTTCATTTGGATTTCTTTTTGTAGTTTTCTTTTTCTGAATGCTGATTTTTTAGAGCCCAAGAAAATTTAATTACTCAGGACCAAACACAGACACCTTTTTAGCACTCTATCTAGCCCTTACTTTGAATTGGCAAAAACTTTTCTTAGTAAAAATAGAAATGCAATAGAAGACGGCAACTTTTGAACTCAATCAAGCCCTTTTTTTATGCAACAAAACACCATGCAAGAAGCTGATACATAATATTGAATGTAAGAAAGGGCAAAGGACTTCCTCTCATTCAAAACTTGAAGGAAGCGATCTGAGGGGAGGGCAAATAGAGGGTTAGACAAATGTGGAAAGGAGAGAAAGTTTACCATCTTCTTGGTTAGCCAATGGCACAAAGTGCTTCTCATCTCCAGAACTGTCTATTGTTAGTCTTTCTTGTAAGGGGTTTTAATGGGCATAGCTAATAACTTTAAAAACTACCTAAATTTAAGCCCTGTATTTGTTGATATTGCATGTTAATCCTCAAAGTCTTTTTGAATGATGTGTAAAGTATTAAAAAAAAAGTAAAGTTACAATGGAGGCTAGAGTTTGGGCTGCCAGCCGTCAGAATGATACAGCATTTGAGAAACTAAGCAACATAAACTAAGAAGAAAAATCCATTGAAAGCTATTGACCACTAATCCCTTCCTTAGCTAGAGCATCCACGACTGAATTTACTGAGGGATGTACATGTTACCAGACATCAGAAAAGACAAAGCCAAATCAGTTATTTGAAGTATATGTCTATCAAATTCAGAGTTACTGAATATCCATCTTAAGTCTATATTTCTTTCATTAATTCACTTTGGTCTCTTCTTACACAGAATTTACTTTTTAGTTCATATTTGCTTTATGATAATGCACTTCAGCCACTAAATTCTCCTTCTTCATTTCACAAGACTTTGTTCATTATCTTCTTCAGCCTTTAAATTCTAAAAAAATTGATCCATGTCTTTAGTCTTGAGACATTCTAAAAAAAAGCAAATAGATAAATAATTATGAGTTTGATTAAACTTTCACACATTACCTTTTCTAGTATTGACTTACCAATTTCTCTTCCTTTTTCCCTTCAGTGAAGGTGAGTTTGCTGCATCTCAGTTTCTTAAGAAGATTTCTTTAACAATTTCAAACTGATCAGGATTAACTTCTCAGGTGAGTTATCAACGATTAATTACTGTCTTTGGCAGAGAACCCCCTATGCCAATCTAGCAACCACTCAAAGAACAACAAAAGCCTATGTGTAGAATCCATTAGTAGCTTGCCTAGATATACTATTTAATCTCATCCTCCATAAAACTCTTTGATCATCACTCTTTTGTTGCATTATTGTTCTGTTTTGCAAAATGATAGTTAGGCATACATGAAACCCTACTTACCAGTGATACTTTAACCCACTATCTCAGACTAAGAAACCCTCCCCATCTGACCATTGAACTATTGTTTGCAGCAAATATTACTCAAAAGCTCTGCATTTTTCCTAAGAGATACCCAAATTTTCTGAAGATAAGATCATGTTGACAGGCATTGGAAGTTTGTTATAAAAGCATCAATGCAGAAACTTGATTACCCTGAAAAAACAATCCAGGAGCAATTCAGAAAATAAACAAATTATGGTTGTAATAGGATGGAGAAAGGTCAACTGTTATAACAAGACCATCCACTGGTACCATGAGAAGTAAAGAACCAATAAGGAGACTGACACCAGTGGAAAATCAGCACCTGCTTGAGATGAAATTTTGCTGTTCTCTCATTCTCCATCTTAGGATTTCTCTGTAATTTGGCGTAGTACGAATTCACTGTCAAGGCCCACTTACAATGGACTGGCAATTAAGGAACAACCAAAGAATGCTGCAGGTTTTGATGTAGTATTAGCAAATTTGCAGCCCATAACAATGTGCTCAAAAGAATACATTTACTTGGTTGTTAATAAGCTTTTTAGGGAAGATTAGTCTATTTAGAATTGATTTACTAGAATAAACCTACTGGAAGGTCTATTACTAGATAAAAACTTTCTGGAATAAATATTTCTTTCTTAAAGAATTTCAACATTAGTGTGACATCCAAAATTACTGATTATATTTCAACATAATTTGGTGTTAATAACATTAATTGGAATTACAGAGAATTAATTACTTAATTATTATTATTATGGTATATTAATTTAATGAAAATCATCTGTAGTAATAATCAACTATATATTAATTATAAAACAACATGGTATGTTATCCATTAAATTTTTTTAATGATTTTTTTAAATTATTTTTTTTTTTTTTTTTAAGAAAAGGCACATTTCATTAAAGCTCGAGAGCAGGCTAGAAAACTACATGGAAGGACCTCTTACAATGAGAGATTGGAGAGTAACCCCCTCTCTTGCTAAAGAATCAGCAAAACTATTTGCTAACTAGGGTGTGCATCGGTCAAGTTTCACGGGCAACCCAACCCAAAAAACCCGGGTTCGGGTTACACCCCGTGGGTTAGGAATGGGCTGGTGATAAAGCGTTGTTGGGTTTTGGGTCGAGGACAGGTTTCCTCAAACCCGACCCGCACAAATATGAAACGGGATATGGACAGGTGGGGATGGGTCAGGTTTACGAGGACACGGCGGGGATAGGTCGGGTTTAATTTGGATTTATATAGATGGTGTGGCAACGAGGTTGTGGGGGTGGTAATCGGGTCAGGGTCCAGTTTGAGGTTTCGAGTGTTTTTGGGTTTAGGTTGGGTTCGGGTTTTGAGAAACCCAAGCCCAACCTAACCCATGCCCATCCCTATTGCTAACCTATGAACATGAGACCAATTATAGACAATATTCCTAGACAAACCTTGAATTTCAAAAAACTGTCGCCATTGTCGCCAGGGAGGATCCTTGCTACCAATGCCAAATTAACTTGTAATTAATATTTAAATTTATGCATTTTATAATTGATCATTTATATTAAATGTGTTATCACTAAATTTTACTTGATTTTTGTTTTTTGCCCAACAATAACAATTCTCTAAATTCTCATAAATGGAGAGCACTCTATACCATAGTATAGTACCTTCACCCATAGACGAGAAAGTACAATGTAACCATATCAAAGAACTCTTGACTCACAAGTTGAAATATTTAGGACAAATTTATAATATACTTAGACACTTTTTTTTTTAATATGGACCAAGCTTACTTTTTTTTGAATATGGACCAAGCATATTTAGTACTTGTAATATATAAAAGCAACATTTGGCATATTATTTATTTTTGTCTTGAAAGGAGGAAGGTGCCCATTCAATCATCAATGGGGACAAATGGAAAGGAACAACCCCTCCCCTTTCCTTTTCACCAGTCAACATAAATGGAATTGGGTTTGTTCATAAAAACCTAAACCTTAGGGATATCAATTTTATCCAATTATCCAAATTTCAGTTCATTGTTTATTAAACAGAATGAATACGAAACCGAATATCTTACCCATAAATGTTAACCCAATTTTACCCGTTTACACTTTAGCGGTTATTAAACAGAATAGAAACAGATAATACCTACTCCATACCCGATTACCTGATTACTCATAAAGGGTATTCTTGTATTCTCTAATATGCCTATATATTTTAAGTTTCTGACCCTAATTTTTATCTCCCTCATTCCTTGCTTTGATCATGGACCAGAGGAGACGAGGCTCTCTCGCTTTAGTCTTTCTCCTGTTTTTTATTTCTCTCCCTTCAACCTGCTCTTGTAGTAGGCTCCAGCTTCCCATTTTTTCTTCAAAGGTACACCCTCTCTACCAACTACCTATCTTTCTCAGCCCCCCTGTCAAATCCTTCCTCTCTAAAACCCTCTCTCAGTCTCTCATCCCTTGTCCTTCTCTCTGTCTCTCGTCCCATTTTATCTTGCAGCAACAAATCTCTACGGCTTCATTAAAATAGAGCAATTAAGAGAAAAGGACTTTGAAGAATAACATATCTTGTTTCAGATAAAGCCTGAGAGAGATTAATATGCAACCAGGTGTACTCCTGAAAATTTCTCGCCTGAGACAGGATAGTATGCAACCAGGTGCACTCCTGAAAATTTCTCGAGTGATAATGAAAGAGGTCCAACGAGTTGATTGAAGAGCGGGAGACTAGGTTGAGTAAATTATGGAGCATGAGTCTGGCAGCAGGTGTCCTCCACAAACCATGGCTATTTCTGCTTTCATTGGGATCCAAATTTGAGGAAAAGATAATTTTTTGGGTTGCTCCACACTATGAAAGAGATATCGTCTTCACACAAATGCAGTATCCAGATTACATGAACATTTCTAGTAGAGTGTTTCTTCTCTTTCTTGTCAATCAATTTCTATTTTTTACTCTTTCTTGCTTGCTTCCGTGCTAGAATTCCAGTTGGATCTCGATCTGAGCTCTTAGCATGTGAGTACAAATCCATTTTTGTAAACTTTTTTCTAAATACACATAGGAAGGATCTTATTATTTATACTTTTACATGACTTTTTAATGTTAATTATGATGTTATATTTTTTTATAAAATTATTAATATTTTTACCTTTTTCATTTATTTATCTGTTTACCCTCTTATCAATCGGTAACCAGGTAAATAAACAGAATCCAAATACCTCCGAATAATAATCGAATAGAACGGATACAGAAGATGCAAATGGTAGTTGCAACAGCAAACAAAATAGCTTATTCTGTTTCGTTTGTACACCATTTACATCCCTGCACCATTACCTCCTCAAACTCCGTGCCCATCAAAATCCTTGATAAAGATGGACTTTTAACCCCATCCCCACCCTATCCACGCCCTTTTCCATAACAACCAATTCTTGTTTAAAAAAATCATTCTTTAGTGTTTCAAACCATGTCATCACGTAAATAGTAAGGGGTAAAACGGTAACAAAACTCGAAGTCAAGGAAGCCTGTCCCCACCCAAACCCGTGATGGGTTTTCACATAAAACAGGAACCAGCCATGCAGAGGCAGGGATGGAATCCATCCTCGTGTTAGGCTGGGGAGGAGAACTCCTCCCTTTCCATTGCACTTCAACGCAAGGGGAGGAGGGGAAGGAGCCTTCTTCCCCTTTTTTCTATTACATGCCAACAGGAGAGCAAATGACCCTCTTCTTGCCAGTTGAGAATATAGGGGAGGATGTTCCACCCTCCTCTCCCTTACAAGAGAGGCAGGGAGAGTGTCTCTCCTCTATTTTCTCCATGATTGAGGAAAAATCAAAATGAGTTTTCCTCTTTCAGAATTCTATATCCATTCTCTAGAATGGAAATGGAATGCTAGAACTAGAAATTGGTGCCAACAAGATTCTTGTGGAACAATAATCCTAGTTGAATTAACTGCAACTACAATTGGAGTTGAATTCCAATTCTGCACCAATTTCAAACACACAACCCTCCAATAAAAATAAGTGCACCCACAAAAACATGTTTCAGGTGATAATTCATCAAGATATTAAAAAGTTCATCTTATATAGAAACTAATAAGATTCAAGTGATGGTCATAAGCAGAAACAGAAATTTGCAACTTTCTCAGCAAATGTTATTACCTGAAGTCAGGCGGGCCATTCCCAAAAGATCTGGAGGAATTGAACACTGAGTAATTGAGGGGAATTGACGCAAGTAAACCAAGAAACATTGCAAGTCCATCAGGATTTATACATTGCCCTTTGTCATCTCGAATATCATTACCAAGCTGGCATGAGTTCTCATCAAAGTATAAATCTATCATTTTTTCACCTGAAAATCACTATATTGTAAGCACACAATACCTTTTTGCACCCAAATAATCACCAGTTTTTTTACAAACTTTAAGATGAATGTTAGAAAATTGAGTCCCACATCATAATAACCTCTAACACTATTTTAAACACAAATTTTAATCATAAGGAAGTGAAAGGAATACAATGGAATGGCCCACAAAGGCCTAAATGAACATCGCAATATTACATCAAGAAAGAAAACTATATAATCAAACAAACCTTTGGAAGCTTATTTTTTTAGCTTGAAAGATCCTAAGCTTTTATTTTTCAAAATTGGAAAAAAGCACCCCCCCCCCCCCCCCCCCCAAAAAAAAAAAAAAAAAAAAAAAACCTTTGTCAGAACAAACATAGCCTCTTGATTTGACCAGGTCATTTGGAGGATATTACGATTGCGCTCAGTTCCATCCCAAAATCACTAGCAACTTATCCAGGCTTATATAACCCAATAACACTTCCTAACTCTTACCAATGTCATTTACTTAAAAAAAAAAAAAAAAAAAACTCTTACTAATTGAGACTATTCCTACTCAAAATGCTCCCTCTCACATCCAGGCTTATATATAACGAGTCTAAGAAGTGGACAAAAACTGACAAACAAACGGGACCTAAGCCCAAGTAGACATCCTGCTAGGAATAAGTCCAATTCCACGACCGAAGAGATCAATTACGCATTTCTGGCTTGAGCACTACTTGGATCCATACCCGAAAAGAATTTGAGCATTTGAAAGGCCTTCCCTTTTGTGACAATTGGAGTGCCATAGCCTAGATGTCCCTCCCCCCCACCCCCTCAAGATTTGAAGCTTAATTTTGATGAGAAAGGGCTTGGTAGCCCAAGTAAAGCTGGGATTGGAGGGTGTTAGAAGACAGGGCCCTAGCCCACACGACCAAGGATGGCCCACATATCAAAGTGCATAAGAAGATGGGCCCAAGCCCATAAGACCAAGGAAGACCCATGGATCCAAGAGATATAGAAGATGGGCTCAAGGCCCATAGATCAAGGAGAAGGCCCATATGCCCACATACATTGATGGTAGGATGGTAAATAAAGGGTCATCCCATAGAGATGACATTAATGTAATTATGTTAAAGTTCCAGGGTTAAAACCACAAACTCTAAACCCTAAGTTCAGGGCTATTATTGTAATACAGTAGTTTCATAAATCTATAAATAGAGCTTCAGGGGGAGAGTTAGGGATAATCAATTCCATAATCCTTCTTCCTCCAGTTTTTTCCCAATGGGTTTCTTTCCCTTTTTCTCCATGAGCTAAATTCATGGAGTCCTAAAAATCAACATGGTATCAGAGCTATGATTTTCAGGACTCCGACTATGGTTTTTCATATCTCATTCCCCGTTGGGTTTTTTTTCATAGTTGCTAGATATTAGTTTTTTTTATTTTTTTATTTTATGTTTTTCTACTGCTACTCTCTCCGTGAGACCATGCTAATTGGAATTTTTTTTATCTCCTACTATTACACTGCTATTTTTGTTTTTCTGGTATAAGAGACGTCTGTGATGCCGGAAAAAAAAATTACCATGCCATTTCTTCCATTGGGAGTTCTAAAAGGAGTCGAGAGACGCAATCGTCGCCGTTTTTGCCTTTCTCGGTTTACCTAGCGAGCGCTAGTAGTTTCTGCACCATGTACGGAGCGAGAGGTTGGTGGCAGTGGAGCTGGTGGCTACACACCTTACAACTATGGTGGTCTTCCTTCTTTCCCGGTGACAACGATGCCATTTCTGTTTTTACATTTCACGTCGGCGTCGGGGATGAAGATGTATTGTTGCTGTCTCTGTTCGGTTGACGGGGAAGACGACCCACCGTTGACGGAGAAGACGACTCTACACACGAGAAGAAAAAAAAGTCTGCTGCATGGTTTCTACAGGAGGACAATAACGCCGAAGTATGCAAGTTGCCGTTTCTGGAGAGTTTCTGCCGAGAGTCTGTCGGCGCCGAGAAAAAACGACTACTAATGCCGATTGCTTGCCGTTGAGACTCTGTTTCTTCCGAGATTACGTTCTGCAGACGTGCTGTTCGGCGCCATGAGAAGACGAAGTCATTCCAATTTTATCGGAACTGCTCGCCGGGAAGAGACTTTCCGTTTTTGGATGCCGAAGACGATGGCATCTTGCCATGGCTGATTGCTCAAACCAGCTGGTTTCCGTTTCTAGACGATAAAATCAGGAAACCAGCCCGCATGGGGAAGAAGAACTGTTTCACAATTAAAGCTTGTCGTAAGTTAAGAAAGTTTATTATTTCTACGCCTAAGTTCGGAAAATTGAGCGCTCTGTTCTGGCACAATTCGGACTCGCCCAAGTCAACTCGGACCGACGAGCAACGAACCAGCCTTCCCAGCCGACCGAGGATGATCTTGTTATGCTGAGTCAACTCGGTCTGGGTCAACCTGACTCGGGCCACTTTTTCTACCTCGATATACATGCCCAAGATTTTGGTGCGACTCGGTAAATTTTTTTCTCTAGCTGGATTATTATTTTTGAAGAATTGACAAATTATTCCTTGGTCAGCACATTATTTAGAACAGATATGTGCATTGGATTATTTCATGGGTAATTCTACAAGGATTAATTTGGGTCGTGTTAAATGGGCCCTAGCCAAGCCCATTTCAGCTGCTGCTATTGTGTCTCTTTTGATGAGACATAATTATTGAAGAAGAGGTAGCCTCATACTATTATTTATTATGTCCTTGTCAAAAACAATTTTTTTTGGTTGGGAGTCCATGACGGAGGAACTTCATCCCCGTAAAAAATATCAATTTTTTGTGGTTCGGAGTCCATGACGGAGGAACTTCATCCCTGTAAAAAATATCAAATTTATTTGTGGTTGGAGTCCATGACAGAGGAACTTCATCCCCGTCAAAAATATCAAATTTATTTGTGGTTGGGAGTCCATGACGGAGGAACTTCATCCCCGTCAAAAATATCAATTTTTTTTGTGGTTGGAAGTCCACGGCGGAGGAACTTCCCCCCCCCCCCCCCCCATTAATATCTTATATTACTCTACCACTTGAGAGTCGTTGTCCTGTGGAGGGACACGGTGGTGGAGGTGGACACTTCAGAGCAATGTCTTAGCGGTTAGGAGTGATTTACTCTCACTGATATTATACCAGTTGGGCCTCATGAATGAAAGCACCAGCATGAGGGGGAGTGTTAGAAGATGAAGGCATATTATACAAAAAAAAAAATTTATACATCATTTGCAGCAAGTTGGGAGTTCATGCTATTCTTTCACCCCCAGCTTGAGGGTGAGTGTTGGAAGACAGGGCCCAAACCTACGCGACAAAGGAAGGCCCACATATCAAAGTGTATAAGAAAATAGGCCCAAGCCCATAAAACCAAGGAAGACCCATGGATCCAAGAGATATAGAAGATGGACTCAAGGCCCATAGGCCCACATAAATTGATGGCAGGATGGTAAATAAAGGGTCATCTCATAGAGATGGCATTGATATAATTATGTTAAAGTTCTAGGGTTAAAACCCTAAACTCTAAACCCTAAGTTCAGGGGTATTATTGTAATACAGTAGTTTCATAAATCTATAAATAGAGCTTCAGGGGGAGGGTTAGGGATAATCAATTCCATAACCCTTCTTCCTCCAGTTTTCTCCCAATGGGTTTCTTTCCCTTTTTCTCCATGAGCTAAATTCATGGAGTCCCTGCCTTCTTGCTCAGGTCCTTTGCATATATTAGATTGTACCTCAACTAAACTCATGCGCTCCTACAAGGGCTCATCATCTTCCATGACCGCTTTAGCAGCAAGCTTCTAATTGAGGGTGACTCCAAGTTTGTTACCGGCTAGTGATCTACGCTGTCTGATCCCCCTTGGCATCACTGGAAGACCTTCCATGAAATTGTAGACATCATATCCAGGTTTGATTTTTTTGAAACCATGTTTCGAGATCAGCAAACTCTTTGGCTAATTCTTTTGTTAAGCAAGAAGCATCCCTCCAATCGTTCATTATAAGGAGAGAACTCCTTCATCCATATTGTTTTGTTCTTGGCTTGCCTTCAATAAAATTCACTCTTTTAAAAAAAAACAAATAAGCCCAGTTCCATCCTCAAATGCCAAGCTACTTAAGAGGCTCTTTTTTTGAGTGAAGTGTACTTTTATTGCAAAAGCAAGAAGCAAAAACAAAGACCTGGCCAAGATGCCCTCCCTTAACAACAATATTTAGCACAATACTTAAGAGGCTTATTGCTCAATGTTATAACCCAATAACACTTCTTAACTCTTATCAATGTGAGACTATTCCCACTCGACAGAGGAATTGGCTCAATGTCAACGAGTAATCCTATGGAAACTCTTCATTTACAACTATATGGTTTCTATCAAAAGAGTGACACTAATATGTGCTTAAAGAGGACCTTTAAATTGGTCCACAACACTCCACTTCCTACTTTTTTATGCATATAGATGGTACATACACCTATACAAATGTCATCAAAATTAGAAGTTTGTACCAGCTAAAAGCAGGGACCGGTTTATCTTCAATATGTATCGCATATCAACCGATACATATCGGATTTCAGGGAAGTGTATTGGTGTACTAGATTTCAGGGTATGCAATATGTATCCAAAAACCGATATGGCCTCCCCTGGCTCAAAGGGCCACTCCATTGCTTGACTTATAGTGATGGTCTCCCCTCAAAGGCTCTCAAGCTGAACTTTGCCATAAGTAATAAAAAACCCTGGTCCAGCAGCCTACCAAGGAATCTAATAGACTATGTCAGTCAGATCATCACTCCCCTTTCTAATATTACTTGACAAGGTGAAGGAAGTGTATTTCCATAGAGTTACTCCTCTTGCCATCGAGTTGATCTTTTTTTTTTTTGAAATATGGTGTATAAACTATTAAAAAGAGAGAGTACAGTATAAACAAACCTAACTATGCGAGTTTTTCTCCACAACAAGGTGTTGGAGCAAAATACCCAACTTAGCCTGAATGTCTGCCAAATGATTGGCAAAACGAAGAATGTGCTTCCAATTACAATTTAAAGAAGAAATTAAATTACAAATATCTGAATACATATCCCAATGATGCCATGGAGGTCAGATAGGCTTTCCATCGAGTTGATCTTCTAAGAAGAATTTACAAAAGATGACATTCTCAAGAATATTAAGTAGCAGAAAAAACCTAATAAGCTGTGTGCATCTTCTGCCAAGAAGAGAGGTTCATGGGGAAATGGCTAGACCAGTCCATCACAGATTCGTTACAAATGAAGATAGACCTTATGAAAAGCACCAAAAGCTACAAAAAAAAAACCAATATGACAAAAAATAGAAGAAAACCAAGGAAGGAAAAGAGAAAGAGAGTATCTTGCATTTAGCCATTATGAAGTATTTTTGAAACATGGACCTCCCGCCCTACTCTGGTTGCAACGGGAGGCCCTCTTGTTTTGTAAGCTTTCTTTCTTTTTTATAAAAGTGCTAATGTATTATAGAGAGAAAAAATTTGTAATCTTTCTTTTGATTAATATATATCACTTTTATAAAAAAAAAGTATCACTTAAAGCCTGTTAAAGCACAAATTGCTTCAATATGGTATCCGGTATCTACTCTTCTACTTCATGCTTAACAACTCTGTTCATTCTCACCTATGCTCATTACTTGTCTCTCTGCGTCATTCTAGCTATAGATCTGAACTCCAATATTTTAGATGGCATCTCCCATTGAGCAGGGTCAGGCTACTTAAAGCCAAGATTAACAAAACCCAAATAACCTACTAGGATTTGTCAGCTCTGCTGGTGACCAGCCATTCAGTTTTTGTTGTTGAAGCTATGTTACCGTCCCTCAACGTCTTGCTTGGGGGGCTGCCACCCTTTTCGTCGGGCTGTTTCTGTTTTTTTTTTTTTTAATGAAAGATCAGTCTGTTCTTGTTGTCTTCTTTTCCTGTTTGGTGAGACCTGAACCCAAGACTCACACTAGAAACCCCATCCCTCCCTCTCTTCTTATTTGGCTATTGAACCAAAGGCTCAATCCACATTTAATGTCAACCTTTTCCTCATCATCAAAAACAGGAAATGAAGTTATACTGGTTGATAGAGTACTACTTAATTATGGAACCAGTATGACCTTGAATATAGCAAGCACAACAAAAGGGAAACTAAGAAAAGAATGCCTAAGCACTATTCAAAAACTCCATCAGTCAATGCTTAGTTCAGTATTCAAATATCACCAATGGTTTTGAAAGCCAAACAGAGGATGACATCTTTTAAGGGTTTGAAACAAATAAAAACAAAAAGAATTTTGCTACCTTTAACCATATGGGAACAAAAGGCGTCAGGAAAGTATGAGGCCACATACTAAAAGCAAAAATGATATTGTAGACAATAGCAGGGTGACTTACCAAGATGGCATTGTCGAAGTGCTTCAGGTAGAGCATGTGGCATGATAGATACTTCACTTTTCTTATCATCTTTCAGTGACTTAAAAACATAATCCACATCTTCTTTTAAATTCTCAGATAAATAGAAACAACCTATTTTCTTAAATGCCCTTTCAACCTACATAAGAAAGCAAACCAGGAAATCTTAAGACAAGAAAACAATCACCTTGCAAGACCTACTCAATTGTTTAAAATCAAATAGGAAGCATTTTTTAGTGAGCTTTTTATTTTTATAAAGTAAGAAAAATCAATAAAAGGGAGGACTACAAGAGTACAAATGAAGGGCAGAAGCAGCCCAAAATAAAAGATTCATCCAGTATCTAAAGAGAATGAATCACCCACAATAATATCATGTAAATCAACACCCACCCATGCTAGAAACTCCAATACTGTTAGCATTTTGTGAAACATGAATCATTTATCTAGTTCAGCTTTGAAAATACATTGGAAAGATATAGTTTTCTTTATTAGTTGGAAGAATATAGTTGCTTCGTTCCCAAATGCCTTCTGTTGTCCCCGCTGGGCTGGTTCAAGCTGAATTTTGATGGAAGCTCTAAAAGGAATCTTGAACCTGCAGGAAGGGGTGTAATTTGTGAGCATTCACAGCAGCTCATTTGGGTTTACACTGCACCTTTTGGGCACCGTGATTCATCTAAGGTGGAAATTTATGCCCTCCTATGTGGCTTGTAGTTATTTTTCTAGAATTTCTCGTCCCTTTCTGGTTGAAGGGGATTCCTCAGTATCCATATTTTGATTGTCTTCTAGCCAGTTTTCTTTGCATCAATAACGAGAGGAATTATATTAACACATTCAGGTTCACTGGATTTGTATGTTACACACTGCAAACTCCATGGCAGATCTTGGCCAATACAAGGTGTTTATTTACTGGATCTCACTGTGGGAAGTTCTTTACCTTTCAATGTTCATTGATTGTATTTTTCTCCTAGTTAAAAAATGGATTTGTCTTTTTCTCTTTGTTAAAAAATGGATTTGTTTTTCACTTTTTTATAAAAAAATGGATTGTATTTTTTAATTTGATTTTGTTTCTTTTCCTCTCTTTTCTTAAAAAAAAATTGTGTATCTTTTGATGAAGACCGTTTTTCTCTAGACCTCTTTTCTTTTTCTAATTATCAGCTTTCACACTGAAATTGTCATCATTCTCAATGAAAAATCTACAGATATGAGTACCTTTGTACTAAAAACTCTAACGAGAGAACAGAATGCCAATCAATAGCAAGAGGAATCATCACAATTGTGAAGTTGACACTTCATACTCACCAATAGGCTTTTGAGCTTCATTATGACTTGATTGAAATAACCTACAGGCACAAGGTGAGACCCAGAACCAGTGGTTCTATCAACTGCAACATTTCCAAAAAGAAAAAAAGAAAAGAAAAAAGTCAGAATTGGGTACCGCGTAAGTTAGAAAAATGACAGTTGTTATAAAGAGGTCCCCAAGAGTTACAGAAGAAAAATCTGACAAAAGATTCTTGCAACACAGACTGGTAGCATCATGGCAGTTGTTATAAAGAGGTTTCCAAAAAAATTATAGAAGGAAAAACTGACAGATGATTTTCACAATACAGACTGGTAGAGTCTTCATCTTTTTTTATTTTTATGGAATGTATGAATACTTTTTCAAAAACAAGAGGAGAGAGACAACCTAACATGTGGGCCATCCTCCACAACGAGATTCTTTTTGACTGTTTTTGGTCTCTCATTCCGAGATCAGCAAATTATGTGGCTGATGCTTTAGCCAAGCAAGGAGCCTCCTTGCAATCTCTTGTTGTTAGAGTTAGTTCCTCTTTTTTGCTCTCTTAATAAAAACACATTTCATAAAAAAAAAATCCTCTACAACGAGGCTTTGGAGGGATGAACCCCTTTTAGTATGATAGTCCGCCAAGTGATTGGCGGATCTAGGTGTGTGGGTCCATTTACAATTTAGGTAAGAAGATATATTATAGATTTCAAAAAAAGTATCCCAATGCCACCAAGGGGTAGATTTGCTTCGCACACCAATCAATGACGACCTTGGAGTCTCCTTCAATGATAAGAGGCCCAGAGAGACGGTCCCGGAAGATCAATAGGCCCTGAAACAGCCCCCGCAAGCTCAGCGGTTGTGGAATCAGAGATACCTAAAAGGCCAGCAAAGGAGTAGAGGAGACAACTATTTTTGTTGTGGATTACCCCACCAAAGTCAGCAGGCCCAAGGCAGCTAAAGGCACTGCCGTCGAAGTACAATTTGAAGTGACCTGGGGGGAGGGGGGAGGACCATATTGTCATATTCGGGGCACAAGAAAGCCCAGTCATGGCGGCAATCAGGCACTAGTTCCCCCGGAAATCAGAACTTCTGAGGTGGAGGAATTCCTTCTTCGTCAGGAGCCAGCGAAGAGTTGGCTAGCAATATTCTCATCAAGCACCTCAATTGGAGAAGCTTTGAGTAGAGTCCTCATCTTAGGGGTCCATTTTGCGAGAATTTCATTAAAAGAAGAAGAGAAAATAAAAAAACAAGAGCCGGCACAACCACTAAAGTAAGAAAATAAAACAGAATACAAAAAAATTTCCGACTCCTAAATTTTTGAAAGTGATAATTTTATTAAGAAAAGAGAAGGAAAACAAGGATCATAAAAATCAACTAAGCCAGAAAATAAAGTCACCAAACAAAAAGCAAAAATTACATCAGCTTACACTATAAGGAAAGAAATTTCCCTCAATGAAATGAGCCATACAATTAGCACTATGAACTACAGAAGACCATTACACACTAATGCAATAAAAAACTTAAAAAATCCCATCACAAAAAACAAAAAGAAGAGAAAATTTCCATTCCAACTCTCAGGAGATCAAAAAGGTAGCCAAAGGAGGAGAGAAAGAGGAAAGTCACATGGTGATGAAGTACTCCATTGTATGCAAGCAAATCAATCATGTAGTAGCTGATCTTCATACAGGGATCCGCAATATGATCCATTCCAAGCTCCTGGGTTCCCCTCAGAGAAGAGAATAGCTTTCAAACCCCTCCCTTCCTTTTCCCCCTGCTTCTTTTCAAGAACAGTACGTGCCTGGAGGAGGCGAGCCACACAAGAAGGAAGTGGGGGAGGGGGCCCCTTTAACTCCCTCTTGCTGTTCATCAAGAACAGGGAAGGAGGCTTCTCTCTTCTTCCTTGTTTGTCCAGGAACACTGTACTGAACAGAACACTGCACCCCCTTCCCCCATCCTTACTTTGTCCAGGAACAATATGAGCTTCAGGAAGGGGAGGCCCACAACTCTCTAGCAGGAAGCTGGCACCCTTTTCCCTCCCCTTTCCTCCAAGGAGAGAAGGAGAAGTACAGCACTTTTTTTCATTTTTGTTTAATGATGATGATTTTATTAAAGAAGAAAAATGCAGAGAAAGCCATCACCACAACCTCGGGGAAGATGAATTTTTTTATTAGCAAAAAAAGGCAAATCTTGACATATTACATAAAGAATAAAAGAAAGGCATTTTTGTCTTTTTTGCATCATATCTAACATCTCCATGATTCACACTAATGGCATGCTAATATTTGTTCAATCAAGGCTCTAAAAATATGAGCATATTTTGAAAATCTGGCCTTTATACCATGTGTGAAATTAGGTAAAAAGCCAGGCTGAATTTGAGAATTAATCTTTTTTATTGTATTTTCATCACATATCTCCTAGAATTTGACCTGTGGAGAATGTTTTCTGCACGATTTTCAGTCACTTTTTTTCCAAATTAAGAGACAAACATAATTGATAGTTTACCTGCTTCAGCACCAAAAAGCACCTGCAGTCTAGAAGTTGAAAATTCAGCATCTACTTTTTGGTCACTCAGCAAGGACAGAGAGATGCTAGTTGACCCCAAAGGAACCACAACGGCAGCCATATTGTCCATGCTACCTTCCTCAAAGGCAGTGTTCACTATGAAATCAGCCAATGACCATAAATCTGTAGATAAGACTTCCAAACCTTTGCTTTTCAGCTTGTCAGCTTCCCATAGGAGATCACAGATATCTTGCGTGCTCATTTTCTCAAAGATCCCATCGGAAGCAACAACCAGGTAGCTATCATTAACAGTGAGAGGTTGCCACTCTGTCACCTCTGGTACAGATATAACACCGTAACTGACAAGAGTTCAGAGTAAAATCTGAATAAGAAAAACATTATAATAATTTAAATTATAAAAGGAAATAGCAGAAAGTGTTACAAAAGGATCAAATTAAAAGACTGCATTCCACGACAACCTAATGCCCATATTCCACTATAACATGAGCACACTTTCTACCTTTTTGAACATGAAACCATAGTTTTATACAGTGTAAAGAATAAAAGCAAATAGCATGGAAGAAATAACGGGTTACATATAATCAATTCATTACAAGTACCCCAGCACTATGACATAAATTAAAGGAAATTAATCTATATATTTATCAGGGTAAAGACACCTTTTATAAGGTAAATCACCAATAGCACGAGATATAGCCAGTTCACCATTAACACGAGCAATGCCGCCCCATTCTGCCACAAAACCACCAGCTGCTTCCACTCGAGCTCTTTCATCATCTCTATCCGGATGATGATCACTTGTAAGCTCCTTAACACAGAAGTATGTGGAACCATCAAACCTTGGCAACTTTATTAATTTATTATGTGCATTAGTAATAGATACAGCCTTATTACGTCTTCTACGCCCACGCCCATTATACTTTGAGAAAGTCCCTACATAAACAAAAGGTGTGTTGTAACACTTGAAGTGAAGGCTGGCTGATAAAGAATAAACCTAAGAAGGAAGAAATGCAGAGGAAAGATTGTTCGCAACCTCATATTAGGAACCATCAGATACCCAAGAACATAAATATTGTCATATTGGCTAAAATGAACTGATTTGATAAATACTGAAACTAGGCTAACCATTAAAAAAACTGTAAAAAAATTTAAAAATATATAGCTGTAGAAACTATGAAACCATAGCAAAACCACACCTGTCGGATATGTGTTTTCAGAACACAACAGAGCTTTGGAGTCGCCAATGTTAGCAACTAAGATCCGACCATCTGCTATAAGAACAACAGTAGCAGTAGATCCTGATTCAAGATTCTTTTCATAAGCCTCCTGCAAGTAATAATTTTTTTTTTAAATGATGCAAGTAATAATATATAAAAGAGGACATTAGAAAAAAAAATTAAAAATGGACAAGCCAAACAGAGCAATTCTGGAGAAAATAGAAACACTTCAGTAGCTTGAAACTGATAATAAATTACTGACCTTAGAAAATGTCACATCAATGTCATGAATAGTTCTCAGCAATGACTCCTTCAAGATTTCCATGTGCAGTGATTCATCAAAGAAAAAAGGCACTAGCCCATTGAATCTGCGGACCAGTAATCCAGATGTCAACAGCTTTCTATGAAGAAAAATAGGCACATCATTACTTTGAGACACTAAGTTGTAAGATTCTATAATACATATGCAGAAATTGAGTATGAAAACAAACAATTGAATTGAACTCCTGAAACTAAATGATTGCAAAAGACGGACAAAGAAGGTTAAAGGAAGAAACAGCAACAAGTTAAAATGATTTTCACTACTCAAACTACAAAAAATTGTGTGTCAAGTTGTAACATGGTCAAACAAACTGACTAAAGCCCAAAGTTCACCCCAAATTTCAACCCCAGGTGACATGAAAGAAACTAGCATAGGATGCAGACACTGATGCAGGCAACAAGTGCATGACATGAATGAAAGACACCAGTGTAGGATGTAGACACTGAGAATATAAGGACAGGATACTAAACACAGGCACATGAGAAAAAGATACGCGGTGAACGAGGTCTTCAAGTCAGTTTTAAAGTGCCGAATCCATGTTGGGAACATTCAGTCATTTATGTCAACCTATTAGTCACATATTAGCTCTTCATAAGAAGTTCTAACCAAGTTCCTCAAGGTGCATGCGAATTAGTCAATGAAATTTGAAAATGCGATCTCAAAACATAAACAAGATAAAAACAAGATGCACATAATTTAAACCATAGAGCTGCTGGTACCTTTTTTACAATATAAAATGTGGATAGCTTAGTCAAATTTTAGCAAACAAATACCAATTATTTCAACAAAATTTCAAGTAGCAACTTGAATGAATTCACAATGATACAGCACTTGCAATATATTGGACAACATAGAAAATTTTGGGGAAATGCTCTTGAGTTTTTGAGAAAAAAAGATGAGGAAACAGGCCTCCTTGTTCTCACTAAACTCCACTAAACAGATACAGTTTTGTCTTAAATGACAGAATTAGAGCAGCTTGCATAGCACGCTGGCTGTAAAAGACTTTACAGACATGTTTTTTCAATGAAGCACAGTAGGAAATTGTAGCAGAGTTTTGACTGCTTCATCCCATAACTTATGAGCAGTAAAGAGCAAGAGGATTTATATGGATTATGTTATTACTAATTCCACATAGATCCAAAAATCATGTGCTTATTATTTAGGAAGAGGGCTCTTAACTTCATCTAGTCATTTTGAAATGGATCTAAACCTGATCTTAACAAGGTATCAGAGCAGGTGTTTGTATGTGGACCCTACCCAAAAGTTGTTCAAGTGTAAGAGCCACAAAGGAGGCCACCATCTGAAGTGAGAATTAAGAATAGTCTCACATGGACCAAGATAAGAAATCATTGCTTAAGAAGAAGCCTCCTAATTTTGGCTAATCATTTTGGGATGGACACGGACTCAACTTTAATAGATTTTTTTTATAAAAAAAAGGAGCACCTTTTTCTCAAACTTTTCAACAACTTTGTTTGGATAACCAATTCCAACAGCTAGGACTTAAGTCAGTTAGGCACAATGTTGTGAATGTCTATAACATTCAAAAAGTTGACAGTAAAGAAGATGGAAGCAAAACTTGTGAAGGGATTATGTGATAGTGGCAATGAGAAGTTTATGTGAACGCACAAGTGCTAAGTGTTTTATTTTTTTTACTTTTTAACTTTTTTTATTTTTGACATGTTACTTTTTAACTTTTTTAAGACACTATTTCAGTGAGTGATAAAGTTTTGCAATTGGAAGACCATGATGATGCATAAGTCAAGGATGAGGAGGACAAAGGAAGAGAAAAGGAAACTATCAAATTCCAGAGCATGCAGTTACAAATAGATCAGTTCCACAGAAATCAAAGTTGCTGACTCCATTAAAAATAAAAAGGTGAAAATATCAATAGATACTGACAGCATAGCTTAATGAGTGGTTGTCTTGCCCATAAGATAGACTTGTCTACCACCCAAAATTCTTTGATTGAGGTTATGATGGATAATAGAAATAAAAAAGAATGTTTGAGACCCTACAAGGATGTCAAAGGTACTAGTTAGAGGGAACAATTAGAGTAATTTAGTATACTTACGGTTAAGAGGCTGCAGGACATGGATGTAATTTGTAGTATTATTTAAGTTATAAATAGAAGAGAAGGGTCTGTAAATCCTATTATCTCCAAAAAAAATTCTTTTAGAAAAATTCAACATGGTATGAGAGCAGGTCATCTAGGTTAGTGGGTTGATTAATCAACTCACAAAGACAATGTTTTCAATCTTCCCCTTTGTCTTCGTAGTTTATATCTGTTAAATTTTATTTTTCTCGTTATCTCTCATTCTTGCCAGTTCCTTGTTGTTTGATTTTTCAGTAGTTAGTTCATTGTTCTAATTTTGTTCAATTCAAGACCGTCTACTCGGTGTGGAGGTCATTCCAAAAATCCGGATCTGTCACCAATTGCACCTCATCAAAATTCCCCATCTTTGCTTCTTTGTTATCTGCATCCAGGATGAGTGCTTTGCTCACAGCAAAAGCTTCGACCTTTGCATGAGATCTCCCCAACAACAGGTCCCTTATCCAATAGCTCTTTTTCAGACCTTAGGCTCAGTCCTCAAACCCTGCTACAACCACTGCTAATGGATTACACACTATTTCCCTAGGGTCAATATCAAATCCTCAACCCAACGAGCATTGCCAGAGTTTCCAAGCCATCCAACTGAGCGAGTGTAAAGGCTGGGGCCAGCTTCTACTTGAACTTCTAATCCGACAATATAAGGAAGAGGGACAATTTTTACTAGTAGAAGACTTAGGTTTCTGCTGTCATCAAGGTAACAAAAAACATTGCACTATTGTTGCCATTGTTCTGAGGGAAGCGAATCTGATTCATAAACGAGTGAGCCATGCTAAGGATCAAAAAGAGAAAACAGGAATAATACCTACCACCTAGAAACTATTCCAGGTGCTGATAATCAGAATAGAACAGAGAATCAGAACATCAATTCCTAAGACTTCAATCGCTTGCTCTCTTTGTTTTGTGGTTATTTTTTTCATCCCTGCTTGGCTGATGTTTCTCTATTATATCAGATTTATTTCCTCAATCCAATGATTTCCAATATCAATCAACAAACAGAGAACAAATTCCTAATTTTTTCAAAGCAGATTTTGAGCTATTCGGAGTTTACAATGAAGAGAACAGATGTACTTGCAGCCTCCATGGTTGCTACTTTCATAACAGCCATCTCAATTTGGGGATATGCAATGGACGAGATTTGCTAGTTATTGCCCAAGCAACATCCTAACTCAGGAAAGATTAATGCAAGTTCTGCACCAAAAAAGAAAAAAAAAGACACAAGTTTAATTGCTGCTATTTAATTGGTAATTTTTTTAAATGATGCTGAGTTATATTAATAGGCTTGGAAGAGCAAAATTACAAGGAGGGGAAACCATCCCAAACAATGAGAGATTGCTGGGAGGTTCCAAAGTTAGCTAACCTATCAGCCAAGGAGTTGGCTGATCTAGGAATGTGATTCCATGTACAACAATTGGCAATTGAAGATGCTGAAAATCGATTGGTGTTATTTGATTGCTGCTGAAGTTTACTTGCTTCCTGACTGATGCTCTGGATGACGGTGGTCTGAATTTTCTGAATGTTTATTGTCTAGTCACTCAATGGCAGTAGCAGTAGCCTATTCAAAATCCTCTATAAAGTCAAGACATTGATGAGGACCATTGATGCATTCCAATAGATGATGCACCTACTATTGAACTGCTGCTTTGTTATGCTTTGCTGGAAGATTATGCAATTGCTGAAGACATTGTTTAATCAACTCTAGCAAAGAGAGCGAATCAAGAAGTTGCACTTGGTCATTTTATTGGTCAAATTTATAGTCATGCTTTACTTTGATTTTTCTTCTCTGGCTCTTTGACTCACAATAATTTTCCAGATTGCTTATAGGTTTTGTTTGTCTCCTATGCCATCTCATACTGTGAAGTTGACTCTCCTTTATTTGCTAAAGATCAAACTCCTTATTTTTTCTAGAACTCCTTATTTTTTGTTTGACTGGTTTATTATTCATCTATGGTTCAAACAAAATTATCTCATGTTTTTTAGTGTTGAGTATGTCAACCCTTTCATTTGAGTTTCTTGAGTTGGTCTTCTTATTTTATATGGGTAATTGTATTATGTCCTTAGTGACTTATTTGTTACCATTGGATATGGGTAAGTTTTTCTTACTTGAAAGGTGTTTAGGAGGCTCCAAGTGGGGCCCCAACCTATTTAAGTTATTTTTTCTCATTCAGAGTCCTAGTGTTGACTTCGATTTTATCCATCACCTATCTTTAATTTTGCCCCTTTTTTTGAGTTCTACCCTACAAATGCGGTTTCTGAGAGCCATTGCCTTCATTTATTTTCTGTTATGTTTTTTTTTTCGGTCATTGGAGGTGCTTTTTTTAGGGAGATGCATGTGTTTTTCTTCTTTGGTCCAAGATGGGTCACTTTGTGTTATTGATCCCCAGCTTGAAGGGGAGAACAAGAAGTATATAGATGTGTTGATTAAAACTTATTTTGAACCCGAAAGTGTTACTATTGGCCAAAAATATTAATGCTACAAGTAAGGGAGAGAATAGAAAATGAAGAATTTGAAGACAAAAATGCAAGCTCAAAAGCAAGAGACCTCAAAAACAAACAATTTTTTTAAGTTGTTGAAGCTACATGAAGACCAAATTGTAATTTCGTTTTTTACGTTTATGATAATTGAGAGACATTTTGTAACCTTGGGGGGAGTGTTAGAACAAATAATTGGAGTAATTTAGTTTCTAGGAAAGCAATTTTCAGCAGAAAGTCATTTCTTAGGGTTAAAGGGCTGCAAGGACATAGATGTAACTTGTATTATTGTGTTAGTTATACATAGGAAAGAGGGTTCTATAAACTAATCTCTCCCAACTTTTTTCTTGCTGCAAAATTCAACAATACTATTGAAAGGCGTCGCCTCCTTTGAGCTTCCCAGCAATCTCTCATTGTTTGAGAAGGCTTTCCCCCTTTGTAATCTGCTCGTTTGAGCTTTTGTCTTAATAAAATTCAGCACCATTTTAAAAAAAAAAAAAAAAAAAAAAATGTGTCACCTCCATATGGATCCTCACCTATTAACTTTCAGGGGAATAAGTGGGTGTAACAAATTCAGTGGTTGCAACAACTTGGACCCATTTTTAAGGATTTCCTAATTATGACCATAGAGTTCCACAAAAGAGCACATCTAAGAATTCACACAACTCTTTTACTCATATCTATGGTAATACAGCTCAAGGAGTTAAAACTCCAATTAAGAGCCAACAACGAGCATCCACTTCCATAGTTGTTAACTCTCATACGGCTACTGTTCTATAGAAGTTCAGAGACATTTTCTTTGAACCTTGGAGCTCCCCTTAAACCACATATTATGATATAGACAATCCTCTCTAGTTATCAGTTGGTGCAAGCAATCTGATGGCATTCCTCAGAGATTCAACTTTATTTTTTACCAGATTTCATATATTATTGATTGTACCTTAATTATTAGGTCTTGATCTGCTAATGGTAGGGTCTCTCTCCAACAGCTTGTTGTGAATGTTATCACCCCTCTTAATCCTTGTATCTCTTTTTCTCTTTAATCACAATTTCCAGCATTAAAAAAAAAAGAGAGAGAGATAGAGAGAGAGAGAGAGAGATGGATAATTTAGTATTTACCAAGAAAAGCATGTATAAGACGCTTAATTCGCTGACATGGTTACCTTAATTTGAAACAGCTCATAAAAGCATCACTCGTCCCATAACCCAACATATATTCTACATAGACCAACTTGACATACCCGTATGTCTACTGCTCACTTCCAAACTCTTACGTGAGTTCTCTTCATACCCAAGGTAAGGCTACCAGGGATTCTTATGGCCATACAAGACGATGGAAGAAGTTCTTTTGATAGGAATTAAAGATATATGTCAAACAGCATGTAGATGAAAAGTATAATAAGGCGATCATTGCAGAATTTTTGCAGCCTTTACAGTTGTGGAAGAGGCACTGCACCATTGGGTTCATTAAGGTATCCATGTCATACTGGAATCCAACATTTAGAAGGTGGTTCATAATGTAAGCTAATTAAGGACCATCAGTGTGCACCCCATAATTCAAACCACATTCTAGCTCTTCTAGAAACCATGGAGATTACAATCTCCTTGGAACGAGCCACCATCCCCTTATTTTCAACCACTTTGGCAATATGTACCACCAGTTAACCGCCTTAGAACACCCTAAAATCGACTAAGAACATAGCACGCATTCAGTGAGGATAGTCACCTTTCAAGATTCAAATTATGTTGAAGCCGCTCCTTATATTGGTTCACCACTTCAAAACTTGCACCCATATCACCCTTGGACATAAATCTTCCATATGATTTCTTAAATGTGATAGAATATATTCCATCCAAAAGAAAATATACATGCAAAAGAAAGTACTCCAACAGAAGTTTAGAGGCCATTTCACTAGCTTCATCACCATTATGCCCATCAAATACCGCCACTATGCCAACATTAATCTCCTTGACACCCCTCCTGCCTGCTACAGGCATAGCTTAACCGATGAGAAAAACATAGTGAATAGTTAAATGCCAACCAATCAAGCACTAATAAGAATGTGATTTGAAGGAAAATAAACATGAGTAATACAGATGATAAGAAAAGCAGAGCAACAAAATTTACAAACCTTAATTCTTCAATTCTATTATATTCGTCTTAAGACTTTTGAACCACAATGATTACAGTGAGTGTAAAGGTCACCTGTCAAATGGAGGCCTGGTAACTTGCAGAATGACATGAGATTTGAATCAATAGTCTAACATTATTTTTTCTTTTAAGCAAGGACCTTCAAGCTTATGCCTCACAAAATACTAGTCCCTAAGAATGTCCAAATTATCAAATAAATGAATGAAGAGATTAACCAAAGAAACGGAGAAAATAAGAAAGATAGAACTCAAAACATTGGAACCTGACTTTAGGACCTTGCTCCTCCAGTAAACCCACCTTCAGCTTTAGAAAGAAATGCACACATTATGTGTCATGGACTTTCTATCATTTTGACAAGGTGCCCTTATATGACAAGCATCATGGTTGTGCAACTTGCCTGGTCAACTTGAGTGTTAGGCTAGTCATCTTAAATTTTGATAATCCCAAAATGAGATAAAGGTAAGAATGGCCTAAGATCCATAGATGTGTATGGAACTTTGAAGGTAACAATACAGAGTATATTGGTTTTTACTATTTTCTAATAATTTTTAGGCTGAGGCAAACTGTTATAGCCAGATATGCAAAATGTATCCGGCATCTTGTATCAGGCTTTAAGGAATGTGATACCAAAAGAGCAACCCTGTTCTCAGTTGCCCATTATATACTGGGTCACACAATTCTGAGGCATATGTTTGACATCACATACAAGTAGAGATTGTCAATTGGTTGGTTCAAAGTGTGGAGCCATCATCTGCCTCAATTATCACTTCCAACTGTATAAATAGCACAATCGTAACATGCATTTAACCCCTCGTAAAAAACCTTGAAGTACAATTTTCCTAGACACATGGAAACGTCATAGTGAACCAAAATTGGTGAAAACAGAAAAACAATGGGGAAAATAACTCAAAAAGCTTTAATAACCGCATAAACACAAATGAAGATGCTAACGATGATGCTGATGCTGATGCAGAAGAGCTAAAACTAGATAGGAAAGCTCAGTACGGATAAGTGGGAGACCCCAGAGACTTGTGGTATACATTGCTTAGGAACTGGCCGCATTTCACGAACCTGAAGGCAAAACTTTCCGTTGCCTCACTTCAGTCAGGCCTCACAAGAAACTTTTCTCAACACTCTCGATGCCACTTCTTTTTGGGAAAAGTCAACGGTAACTTTAACACACCTAAACCACAAATGAAGTTTTACCCAACAGAGGAACTCCAGATTAGCAAGTATCACCGTCATTTTTTTTAATTGTTTGATACCACCGTTTTCTAACTCCATTTCCACATTATTCATTCAAAGCCTACAAACGGGTAGACTTCTATCAGTAGTCTACAAAAAGAAAATCAAACCAAACTTTGCACGCACCGGGAAAGGGAATTCGCAAGTCGAGAATGCATAACATGCGGTCTTCCTGATGACTTCTCCGACCCTGAAGAATCGCGGACTGGCAATTCGAGGTTCGCACTGCGTCCCGATCATCCAGCAGAGTCCAGCGGGGGCATTTTGGCGAATGGAAAACGGCAGGGGCACCTCCTTCTTTGTATAACATGAGACATGTTGACGAATCTTCCGGCAGAGAGGAGATCGGATGGAACAGTAGAAATTGCACCAGCAGGACGAGGAGAGCGTTTCCTCGTCCCATTTTTTTATCGGTTATTCAAAGTCCACGCGCGATTCAGATAGGCAGAAGCTCGAGGCCAGCTCGAGTCTCGTCTTCCAGAAAGAAATAACGCCCGAGAATGAAATACCCACTATTGGGGCGCGAAACATGGAGGCATGAAATACCCTTTATCAAAAGGCTTCACCACCTGGACGTGAGTCACGTGACGCTGCGGTTCAATCGACTAGTTTCACTGGAGGGTACCTCGGAGTGGCACACTGGCGTGGGTTGGGTTTAACGTGGACCCCACTTGACCAGACTTCATTTTCTTTCCCTAAACCCTAAACTTATCTATATTTTGTATATTTAATAATTAATAAATAATTGGGTAAAATTATCAAGTTCAGAAAAATCTTATTTTTAATATTTATTATTATATATATAAAATATTCAATAAAAAAACAATAAGTGGTGAACGCCCCGAAACATTCCTTATTGCTTTTAACTCGGGCGAAACTGGATTATCGACCGAAACGTTATATATGTAAGGATAGTATGCGATACTCGTTCTAAACTCTAATAACAAAAAAGGCGCACTGACACGCATCGCTCGCGATTGAGCTTCCCGCTAATTTCTTCCGCGTAGAAGGCGTGCGATGGATGTCAAGCGACTCGAGGAAGTCCCTTCTCTCGAAGATTTCTCATCTGAAATAGAGTACAAGAACGTACCTGCGGTACTGATGGCATTTGCACTTCGGTTTTCGTCTGGAGCAGTTCGCTCTATGTCGTCTGGCTTTGTTTTGTGCTTCTCTAACATTCAGGACTATTTTCAAGGTCTTCAACGGATGCATCAAAGAATGGAAAGCTTTTATGAAGTGGAATCCTTCAAACGGAGGTCTAGACTATTTGCAGGTTTTCTTCAGTTCTCTCATTTAATTGTGTAAAAATATCAAGATTTGTGTGGTAGAGGGTTTATGTTATATTTTGCGAATAATACGTAGTGCTTATTAGTAGACAGTGTTCTTTGCTATCAAATGCATTGGAAACTGATGAAATAGACACCAAAGATATAACGCGGAGCGAAAATTTATACGTACTCAATGTTAGTGAGAGGGAAAGTTGACTTCGGCCTTTAGCTCAATTGTCACATACGGGATTTCTAGTGTGAGGTATTGGCTTCAAGTCTCACCAGGGGTTAAGTGTGTGTGTCCATGTGTATTCGACATTCAAAGAAAATGTAAATCTCTCTGCCTGCATAAGATAACTAAATAATGTAAAGTGCCGCTTGGTAGAGCTTCTCAAAGAAACTATAAAATCAAGGACAATGGCATATCAGAGGCTGAACTTGTCAACCTCATTCCTGTTTCCTAAAAGAACTTACTAACCTTAAAAAAACAATGGCAACTGGGACTTGTCTCGATTGTGTTCAGCATTGAGCATCTGTAAATGATGTAACAAAAGCAATGAATGCTTTTAATTTCTCGCCAGTCTTGCTGTTGCTTCTACTAATGTTCTTTCTGGCAAGCTTCCAAAGTAAAAACATCATGCATGACAAGTTAGGATTGCAGGAACGTGTGGGTTCATCCACTGTGGAAGCCATGCTCTCGAAATCTGCACCAGTTTTCTATGGCGATCTACGAAACCATGAGAGGGTAAGATTTCATAATTCCCAGATCTATGTGCAGCATGTACGCATGTGAGTGTTTTCGAGTTAATTTTCCAGTTTTGGGATTTACTTTCTTCTTCATTGTCTACATTGAGCATCAGGTTTCACTACCATTTCATACTTTCATCACATCATGCAAGCAACTTTCAGACAACATGGCAGATATTAGTTCTGGTTGCGTTCAGCAAGAATTGAGTGGTGCAGCAAGGACGAATTCAAATGAACCTTGTCTAACTTCTGAGGATGCTCATCATATTTACTTGGCACAGGTTAGAGCATCTAAACTTTTATTTGCTTCTGGATTTTGTAGTACACTCTCTGTGAATATGATTGATTACTTGCTTGCTTTTCTATGCTGCATCCTTTATTAAAGGGATACAGTATCTGTGGGAGACTTGGGGATTAGTGAGATTATTATCTTCAGAGGCTTGTCCCAACTGTGTTAGAAGGGTTAATGAATCCTATTCCTTTTCTTTGAATGTTTATTACACGCATGCTACACCCCTTTGCGTAGCATTTATACCACAACATTCCCATCTTTCCTACTCTCATCTTTCATGAGGTAGTTGTGATAAAATTCTTCCCTTGTAAACCTTCCGATTCTCATCTTTATCTTTAATTTTTTTCTTCCCCTCCATTTGAAGTTGAGACTTGTAGTAAGGGAAAAAAAACAAATAGAAGAGCAGCTACCCTAACATACTATAATTGAATGGAATGAGAAAGGAGGAGGGTTATTTGTCAAGACACAATGTCTCTTTGAAATTGGTGAATACTCGTGATTTCTCTACTGAAAATTGTTGCTTTTCACAGGTACCTATTTTGAATGTTGAAAGCCAAGAGAGGTCTGCTTTGGAAACTTTACTGGATGATATTCAGAAGGTTTGCCTGTTTTGGTTCTGATAGTCCTTGTTTGATTTATCTATTTAGTTAATCCTCCAGCTTTTGTAAGCCAGGTTGTCACTTTCATTACAGTTGGTTGTTTTAAATGCTTGAGTTGTATTAAGCAATAAAAAAAATTCACAGTGCAAGTAAGAAATACCACAATTCTACATATTAAAAAAAACAACTGTCAGCTGTAATCTTATGGTATGGCTCAGTTTCAAAATTATAGTTGGATTTGCAATGGGTCCAGCAAAAGACTTAAGTGGTGTTAGTCAGATAGGATTTTCAAAACCCATGGATTTGTAAAGCTTTCTTAAGTTCTTCAGGCTCTTGTGGATTTAAAAGTCCATTTCTAGTTAATGGTACATGAATTTCCAGAGTACAAACAAGAAATTCGTTAAGTAGGATGTGCAGCCCATATATCCCTCCTGCTCTGGAAAGGGAGGGCAGGTGCAGGGGGGAGGCCTCTCATCCCCTTCCATCCTCTATTGTGTAACAAAAAGGGAATGTCGGATCCCGTCAGCTCCCTATGATTGAGAAAGGAATAGAATGGAAAAGGGGGAGACCCTCTCTTCTTTAAGTGCCCTTTGTGGAAGAGCTTAAGCATTCGAACTCGATGAATTTGCTGGATGTTGATGTAGTACATAGCTCTAATGTCGTAGAAATTGCTCAAAAGTATGAGGAAAAACTAAGTGATCCGAAATCATTGAAGGTATATGAAAAGAGGAAGCAGAAAAGAAAGAGGAAGACTGAAAAAACAACAAATTTACTATTATTGGAAAGTACCATGGTTTAGTACTTTCTATCAAAGGAAAGTCACCAATTAGAAGTTTCCTTTTTTTTTTTTTCAATTAGGAGAGTTTTATTTAAAAAAGTGTTTGGTTAGTATTTTATTTTATTAGTAGTCAATTTAGGAAAGTCCTATTATGTTCATTGTTGGTAGTGTCTATTTTAATTAGTTGGTGGGATTCTTTTCCAGCAAGTGGTTTTCAATTTAGTTACTCTCGGTTCAATTTAGTTAGCAAATCCAGTCCTAGGAAAATTCTTAGCAAAGTGATGTAGCCTATTTTGGCAAGGACATGATAATTTTAGAGTCTATAAATAGTGAGATATGCTGTAACTTTCATAAGTTGTTCAAGAATAATACAGATTTTCTCTTTGGCTGCTGGAGCACTATCGTTTTTCTTTCTTTTGCTGAAGAATGATTTCTGAGTTTATTTTACTCTTGTGCTAGTTATTGCTAGTTATAAAACAGCGCTTGAATATTCAAGTTCTTCTCTTGGAACTTGAAAACTTGGAATCTTCTAGAGTTGAGAAGATAAGGTTGGGTTACCCATATTTCAACTTTCTCTATCAACTTTATCTCTGTAATTTGGCAGCATTAGATGTTCAAAGTTCGATCTCTCCAGGTGGAACTTTCTTTTGCCTTTGTTTTTTGATAAATTTTAGGGTGTCTGAATTCAGGGCAACTGGATTAGTGCAAACCCTGGAATTACAGTAACCCCTCATTTGAGCTAATGATGCTTGCAATTTTCATTGATATTTCTATGATAAAGAATTTCTTCTAATCATCTTCAACTATTTATGTATAACCTCCCGGGAGAGTTTTCTATTAATGTAAGCAATAAACTTGCCCTAACATTACCATGTTGAAACTTACCCACAGCCGATTTATCTTATAACAGCTCTGTTAAGGAATAGTCCCATATGGATTAGTGAGTACAAGGATTTTGAGTTTATTAGTTGGGAAATAGGTTTCCTAAGTTGGCTAGTCATTTTGGGATGGGCCTTGGACCCAACTTCACATGGTATCAGAGCAGGTACTCATATGTGGGCCTATACCTAAACTATCTACTTGTAGAGCCACAAAAGAAGGCCTACACCTAAACTATTTACTTGTAGAGCCACAAAAGAGGGCCTACACCTAAACTGCCTACTCCTAAATTATCCACTTGTAGAGCCACAAAAAAAAGGGTCTACACGTGAGGGGGAGTGTTAAGGAATAGTCCCACATGGATTAGTGAGTACAAGGATCTTGAGTTTATTAGTTGGGAAAGAGGTTTCCTAAGTTGGCTAGTCATTTTGGGATGGGCCTTGGACCTAACTTCACAAGCTCAACTTTGTCAAACTCAAATAATTAACCATAAAAGACTTCCTACTGCTAATTTAGAAAAAAATGCCAATTATAGATTTACTAGCAGTATACTTTCTCTAAACAAATAGATAAAAAATGCCTTACTAATTGACCATCCAAATAACATTCTCCTAAGTAAAACTGTTTTTTGATTTTGAAGAATAGCAATTACAGGAGGTGGATATTTCCAGTGTTTCCGGAAACACACATACTGAAAATTATAGAGATTTTTTGTATTCTTTTCCTTGGAGATGTTTTTCACTAGTCTTTCTCTTCTATATCCAAGTTGTTGCATTTCCTCTTTTGAGCAGTATGCAGTAACCGTACTTAAAGAAGGATAAGAATAAAGAATTGGTGCAAAATGGACAGTGCTTTAGCCTACCAATGGAATATCTTCTATGGTGAAGGATGATCTTGTTTAATTATTTATTTAGATTCTTTGAAGAAGTTGCTGCTAACATGTCAACTGTCCTCAATGTTCAATGCTTGTAAGCTCTTGCTGGGCTGACTTCAGTTTATGATGTCACGTAATTAACTAAAAGAACAGCAGTCTGATGGATGTCGTGTCGACCTTGTGTCTTACAGCCATCATATATGGAGCCAAAGATCTCCCGTATGATATGATTTGCTGATCTCTTTGTCTTCACTTCTTTCTTTTTTACTTTTTTAATTTTTACATCTCCCTACTGAAAGATGTGGTAACATCCCGCTGTCAATAATTTTGATAATACCAACTTCAATTGGTCTCCTCGAATCCAGGTTTTCTGCTGTCTGACTATACTTGATGGTACTGCAGCCGTCATTTATTAAAACCAAATCTTTAGCATCTATCAATCTCTGGATGAATGGTGCTCACGCCAGGTCTAGTACACACTATGACCCACATCATAACCTACTATGTGTTGTTGCTGGACGCAAACAAGGTCAGATGCTTTGAGAACTTGTTGATCAAGTTCCTTTTTCTTTGTCCATTTTATATATTATATATTGCTGAGGAAAGTGAAAGATGCAACCTTTGTACCTGAATAGTTCTGTACTTCATAAATAGTGATACTTTCTGTTTTAACTTGGTGGCACATGTCAGTTGTCTTGTGGCCACCATCTGCTAGTCCTCTGCTTTACCCAATGGCCATATATGGTGAGGCTTCAAACCACAGGTATGGAGATATATATGTTTACCAATTTAGGGGAAAATAGGTTATTTTTGGTTACACAGCTAGTTGACTTCAAACTCATTTGTATTATCCTTTTTGTGACCATTTATGCAAGTAGAGATCCAAAATCATTAGGTGTATTTTGAGGTTGCTTTTCACTCTCTCTGTTGGCAGTGCTGTTGATGTGAAAAGCCCTGATTTTTTGCTTCATCCAAGAGCGAAACATGCCATGGAATGCTCTAAAACAGTCATTCTGCATGCTGGTGATGCATTGTTTATTCCTGAAGGCTGGTAATTGTCTTAGTCTTTTGTACTTCTCTCCAATTTATTACTGGATCTGTTAATAAATGTTGATAGCTTTATTTGTCAATTTCTGTTGAGGGTTAGGGAGGGGGATTGGAGTTGTTCTGTGCTTGCGACCTGTTTGCAAGAATCTTATCTACTTCACTGTCAATGAAGCACCACACCCAGTCAACAGAGGTGTCCTGATTTTAGATTTGATGTGTGATATTGTCTGAGACAGGTTTCATCAGGTGGATAGTGATGATTTGACGATTGCAGTCAATTTCTGGTGGCAGTCAAACATGATGTTGAGCATGTTAGAACACATGGATGCTTATTATTTGCGCAGAATAATGAAAAGGTTTCTGACTGATTTATACTGGTTTTCTAGTCATCATACCTCAACACTTTTTTTTGACATGATTAAATTAAGTTCTGTGTGTCTCATTAAGGCAGAGATACCCTGACATATGTTTTTTTTATTGTATGCTTTGATGCATGGCTTTTCATGATTGGCTTACTTTGGTGTCAAATGATGGGCAACTGAAAGACTGGTAGACAAGGAAATGGTACGAGATGTCTCACCAAGATCTAGTGTCTAATGTTTGATTTTGGTTTGTTATCAAGATGCATAAGACTACCTGAAGCAGTGTTTCCATTGATTTGATAATATGAAGTTAGTATGCCACCTTAACCGTTATTGATCTGCAAAGACTGGGCTTGAGGTGCCGTCTTCCTTGCTTTTTATGTTTTTTGGTTTGATTTTTTATTTCTTTGTGATTTTTATTCTGTTTGGTTTAGGCTGCAACATCTCGTAGGGATATTTTTTATTAGCCTACCTTGAGTTAAATGTTCTGATGGTTTTAACTAAGGCATTATAAAAAAAAGTGTTGTTTTGACTGGTTGAGAGAGATAGTCTCTTAATTGACTTAAATTGGTTGTTATAGTTTTCTAGCTTTCAATTTGTTATCTGAGACATTCTTTAAGAGCATTATAACGTGAAATAGATTGAGGGAAGTATTTCCTTGAACTTCCTGAAATTTTTATTGGGCATGGTCAAAATGGAGGGCAATTTGATGCACAACAGTTTTATTTTACAAAATTTGAACCCAAAAGGAATTCTTTTATAAGGAACGGATGCAATGTCTCATGATTGTGAAGTTGCTGGTTCCTCTCTAAATGACTAGCTGAAGTTAGGAGGTATTTTTCTAACTAATTAGAATAGACTCTTGTCAAACCCAACCAAATGTGGACTGTTCTCACATATAAAACAATGTCTGATTCTCAAATAATTAGCCTTGAGCCAAGGAGCATATGTCCAACAATAGGCTGGTGGACTTTATTTATTTATTTATTTATTTATTTATTTTCCCACTGAGGCTGATGTTAAAGAAATAGCTTAAGAATATTTATATATGTGAGTCAGCCCCTATGTTTTTGAAAGAAGGAGGAAAACTCAGGTTAAAGAGACTTGGCTATTTTGGCTCTAACTTTTTAAAAGAGATTTTTTAGGAGGTCTATAAGTTGAAAGTTGCCACTGCTTAGACTTTCAATTTCAACTTTGTTTAAATAGGAAATTAGAACTCATAGATTTCATAGTTTGAGGCTTTCTATTTGAAAAACTTTGAGCGTAAATAGAAAAGTCAGTTGTATTTAAATCGAGCCATTCTTCCTTCTTGTTTCATAAATAGTAGTGAACTTGTATTCTTATATATTCTTGAACTAATTAGTCAATATCATGATGTGCTGCATTAGGAACAATGAAGTCCAGCCAGACTGGTCTTTAGAGCTTAGATGTCCATTTTAATCTTCATCGGCATGCAAAGAGCTGATTTGTTGTCTTCTCTAGAACAAGTGAAATGCACTGAATATGCTTTTTAGAGTTATTGAGGCCCAGATTATGTGTCTCAACAAGTTGGTCCATCTGGCATGTCTTACTCTGTGAGAGTGCAGTTGTTTGTGTGACAAAGGACTGTCTTGTTGAGTGCTCCCTGTGGCTATGTTTGCTGAATTCAGTCTTCATTAGCATGACATGTGCCTCATGCTTTATCTCCTAACCTTGTTACTCTTGCTCTAGGACCTGAAATAGGTATTTGAGATAGTACTTTACCCCTGTAGTTCTTCTTTCTTATTGTAGTCTTCTTCACATTGTGGTCAGTAAAAGAATTTTCAACTCGGTTTGGATGCTAAACGTTATTCCTTTTTTTTTTTTAAAATGGAGCTAAACATTATTCCTTAATTGAGTTTGGTGGGGATTTTGCAGTTCCACCTGTCCAAACCTATGTCTTCTGTTCTCAGTTGAGGCCCACTTGTTGATTTTGTCGTCCTTCTTCATGAAATGTTTTATAATGGTAAAGTTTTCCCTGAAAATGTTTTATGGCTATAACTTTCCTTTCAGCTTCCTTGACTCAGAAAATTGTGAGCTACACTACTAATTTTGTTACAACCTTGTGATTGGATTCATTGGAAATTCTTATGCAGGTTATCTGATATTGTCTTGACACTGGATGAATCTTAGACGTTATACTTTTAGAATTTATACTTCAATGTATTCGAAAATTTTGAAAATTTCATTGAGAAAAAAAAAACAGGGGAATTAATTTCATCAGTTCAATTGATTATGTTTTGGAATGTTAGTTACACTGACATGCAGACCGAAGATAACCCACCTGCGAGACTAAATGGTAGACCTCACATTAAGAACCCCCCAAAGTGGCCATTGAACCAAGGCTTAATATAAGTGGTTATCGATACTGTTTTCCATGAATTTTTACCAAGGTAGTGCCTAAATATACATCTTTTCTTATAAGGCAGAATCAAATGCTAATGTTTTATACATCTGATTCTATTTCAAAAAAAAAAAAAAGAATAAAAAAAATCTGGTCCAGCCAAAACTACTATCGGTTCCAACTAGTTATTAGATGATTCTATGTTATCAATAGAGATTCCTTTCATATTCATCCTAGTTGATGGCCATCTTCTAGAAATAGTTCATCTTAGGTGACATTCTCAATTTTAAGGAATCATTTAAACAACTTTTTCTTCTCTTGGAAATAGGGCAGAATGAAATGCTGTCGCGGGTCCCTTTTGACAATAGCCGAGCTTCAAAGGATGCATGTGAGCAGTCAAGTGACAGAGCTGGTTAGCTTTTTTTACTTCTAATATGGTTGAATTTTGTAAATTCTAATGTTTATATAGTCAAGTTAGTAGTTCTTGTCACTTACTTCAGGAAGGGTGTTTCCATATTTTACTGGCAAGGAGTAGATCCAAATGCCAATTGCACATTGTGAATGGCCATCTTCTTTAATTCAGAATGTTTTCATTTTCATCTTTTCTCTCTCTGGCAGCTTTTCCTGTAGGATGTGAGGGGAAGTCATTTGTAATTGCTTGGATTTGGCTTATCTTGGTTGCCTTATGATTTTCAAAATTTTTAATGTAAAAAACAAGGGCAGCCCCTTGTAGTAAAATTGGGAATTATCAGTGCATTATGAAGAAACAATTTTTTTTTGGATTTTATTCACTGAGATTAAACAATTATATATGAGAGGGGAAAACCTTTCTTATTATTGAGAACATTTCTTCATAAGGATGGTTTTCTGTTGCAGATCTGGTCCACCAAAAGAAGCTGATATCTGAAAGCTTGTTCGGCACAATTTATTTGGCTTGTTTAATTTTTTGTTGTCGTACTGACCTTATAATGGTTTGTAGTTGCAAACTTTTATGTACTATCTGTCATACATTTAGTTGCATCATCTTCTAAAACAAAGTTGGCTGTCAAATCAGAGAACTGTACCAAACATTTGCCTGCTGGCCCTCACAACCATGATTCGGTGGGTCAGGACCCCACTCAAATTCCACATGAGAGTAACAAGAGGCAGGGGCTATTGCTTAACCAGTTGGAGCCTCATGCTATCCAAGCTCTTCATAGACTTGTTTCTTTGGTGCATGATTCTGTAAATGTTACTGGTCAAAGTCAGGAAGTGGGGTGTAGTTCATTGGAGGCCTCTGCAGCTAATGTGAATGATGGAGGCAAGCATTATTTGGCAACTAATTCATCTCCTTTGGGAGATGATCCTGTAGCTGGCATCATTCTGTCCCTTGAACCTCTTGTGCTCCGAGATGTGTTACTGTCAATGGTGGTAGGATTGATCATTCTCTATCAAAGGTTTTTCTGATACATTATTGACTGAATTTACATTAATGCAACAACTGGGGGATTGTTACCCTATGATGTGTAATGAGTTTGAAGTTTTCTTTCTTGTGCTATATTATCTAGTTATCCATGATGTTCTTGACACAGTAGGATGCTGTCAAGAGTCTACTTCCATGCAGAATGTTTTTTTCAAACAGAGGAAGTCACTGGATTCCTTGCAGCCAGTCTTTTTAGTTTACTACAAATTATTATTATTATTTTTTCCCGTGACCCTGTCCATTTTCAGGTTTTTTCTAAACGCAATCGTTTGGTATTTCACTATTTTTATACTGAATTGGTTGAATAAGTTTACAAGTTGATGTAGGAAAAAAAAATAGACTGATGATTGTACTTGATGATGTACATAACAATGAGACCTGGCTTGTTGAAGCAGTCCCTTTTTATGGACTGCTGATAGGCTAGCTAAGTGGGGCAGATCCTGAACTTCTAGTTGTGACCTGTCTCTTTTTTGTATTTCTTCATATTTTGTTTTCTCCACATTTATTCCCACACCACACCTCTCCTTGGACAACCTAGATAACTTTTTCTTTTCTCTTGAAAAAGTTTGACAAGTATAGTTTCTTTATGGCTTCATAATTCTGACTAGATCATGTTTATCGAGATTCTCATTTTCTTTCTGTAACTTCTTTATTACTTGAGAAGTATGGAAGCAGACAATTGGAGTCGGTGATTCCACTTCCTGGGTTACTCAGTTTCCAAGCCTTGCATGTTTATACATGTCTCATTATGCAGTCTGACAGTGTTGACTGCACATGTTCTTATCTTCTGCTTCAGTGGTGAGCAATGTTTAAAGTCTAACTTGATAATACGGATTTTTTCAGCATAACTTTCCAAGAACATTGGAGGCCCTTGTTCTGCATAAGCTCTCACCATTGGCCGCAGAAGTGCTCACACGAAAATTTGATGAAATGGACCAACAAAGCACAACAAATGAGCAGTAAGAAAACACTATTTATGAACTCCGGTCATTAGTTGATATTCATGTTAAGGGTTGTTTTAACTTAGATTGTACTTTCATTTTCAGGAGTAACTTCTATCAGCTATTTTACCGTGTATTTGATGATCAGTTTGCTGCAATGGATGCTATTCTCAATGGGAAAGAGTCATTTGCCTTCCAGGTAACCTACCATATAAATGGGTATGGTCCAATATGGTCCTGCTGGAGAAGTCTGGATTATTGATTTGATTCCTAAACACCTGGAAGGCATTAAATTTTTGAAATTATTAAAAAAAAAAGTAGAAGGCATAAGAAAATGAGTATTTCCTAATCCTGAAACTAAAGTTTTTTGATAATCTGCATTTAGCCAAAAATGCTTTTCATACCATGTTTCTCTTGAAAATTTAATCATAAATGAATGTTCCCCCTTCTTCTTTGGTTGTTTTTGTTTTGTTTTGTTTTATTTTATTTTATTGTTTTTGGTAGCTACTTATAGTAAAAGCAAAAACTTAAATATGCAACCCCCCCCCCCCCCCCCCCCCACACACACACACACACACCCATAGCCAGCCAACCCCGGATTCCCAAAGACGCTGCCGTCAAAGTTGACCTGCTTGTAATAACCCACTACCACTTCAACACATCAATATTACAGTTGAATACTCTTCATTGATGTGAATCTTCAAGTTGCTGTGCATGTGGAAGTTAGTTGAGTTTGTATCAAGCTAGGATAGTTAAAAAGGTTAAGTTGTTCTTCATTTCCTGTGTTAATTGGTTAATTTTTTATGGACCCCCATCCCCATCCTACGTGTATACAACAAAAAGGGTAAGGCAAAGCAAAGGAAGGACAGTCAGTTAGGCGAAGGAGCACCCATGAAGCCAATGGGACCCACCCACCTGGCAGTAGCAAAACTGTCCCTTAGAAGAAAGTTAGTTAACAGAATAAGGAATAAAGGAGTTGGGCAGCAGAGGGGAAGAAGGCAAGGAGAATAGAGTGACCTAGGGAGGATTCTAGACCCTCGAAGTCTAGACAGTGCCAGACCAACTTCATTGACAATTTTCTTCTCATCGGAATTGTCTCTCCAACACTGGTAAGTCCTTTTCTTACTGTGGTCTCCAACAATTTTCTAATTTGTTTAGGACTGGGTTTATTCTCCTAGCAAAAGGAGAATTATGCTTTCCTTCTTAATGTTCCTCCTATGATTATAAATAAAGATTGCAAGGGAGAGGAGGTAAGTTGCACAACAATCTCTCTTCCTCTCCAGATCTATTTCTAATTTCTCTCATCTTTCGTTCTGTTTCTTACCGAACCATCCTGAAACCTCTATTCACCTTGTCATTTTTCATTCATTTGCTGTGTAAACTATCGTCCACCTGTGCTCAGAAATCTCAGTTAGTACTGTTATTGCTTATACTCTAGATTTATTATTTTTTCTGCCATTTACTAACATAGGTCTTTCACTTTCCTGAATGATTGCTTAGTCAATTTTAGATGTCAAATAAGGCTCTTTTTTTGTGCCCTTGCTTATGAATATTTAGTTTTCAACATTTTCATCTTTAGAGCCTGCAGTCCTTGCTTTCCTTGATAACTTCATAATTTGAAACTATAAATCATCTTCAGAGATGTGTCCCTTCTATGCTAGGGCCGACTATATGTGTCCTCCATTCTGCTCTATCACTCTCCAACTCCCACTTACTGTCCTCTGTAATTTGTTCCTTTGTCTACTTCTTATTACGTTTGTGCTCTCTTGTGCACAAGCCCATGGGCACAGCAAGGGAGGTAGACTGGTAAGAAGGCCGATCACAGCAAAGGAGGTCAACTGAAAGGCTCCACAAAGAGGAGCGAACCAATCTTTCATACCACAAGGACTGTGTTGGCCTCCTCCTTTGGGCTAACTGCATCTGTTGTACTGACAACACATATTCTCTCGCAAAAGAAAGCACTGACCTAGACTATACCTCTTTTACCAGATCAAGAGGAAATCCCGTGAGAAGCTTGTTTCATCAAATCCATAGAACTTGCTTGGAAAGAGCTTTTCAACCTGGCCAATAGAACTGCTTAAGGAGTCCTTAAAGTGAAAGCCTCAGGGATTATTGACATAAATCTGTGCAGAGGTCTCGTTTTCAGCAGCTTCAGCAGGGGACTTGCATGGCTACTCTTGCACCAAGGTCAGAGGCGTCAAGTGCCTTGTGGAGTCAAGCTGTCTCAGTTAGCAAATCAACTATCAAACATTGAATGACCGAGAACATCACAAGATGGTTTGACCAAATTGACGTTTTCCTTGGAAAAATTATGTTACCATTTTCCTTCTACCATTTTAGCAACTAAATGTGTTTGTTGACATCTTGCGTAGTAAATCTCTTCTTTCTCAAGATTTCTTGGAGTAGTGAAATTTATACGGATTGGGGTTTTAAGTGCTGCATCGTGTTATGGGGGGATCAATGCTCTATCATATAGGGGAGGTGGCGGAGGGGGATCCACTTTGGAGGTATTCATTCACTTCAGGTTTCGGTTGTCATTGGTTATGTGGTGGAGATGCAATCGATGGCAATCTATTGATGTGAAGGGCAAGAAGAGAAAGTAAAATATACCCAGTGGAAGAGATTGAGTGCTATTGCCAGATGATAGCCTGGCAATCTTTGTGGTGTCCATGGGCCTGTGTTGGCGGCAATGGAGATGCTCCCTGTCCTTGCAAGTAAATGGTCCTCCCTTTGAAGATACATGTAACGAGGAAAAAAGGAATGACGTAAAGAAAATGGGAGCAATTTTTATTTTTCCGTTCTGATGACAATCTCAGTTATAGCATTAAAATCATTACTTGCTGGTGCATCCCGGCACCTTGCTCTCATATCCAAATAATTTTCTTGTATAAACGATTTTGGACCACTAACCATCTTTCCTGGGTTCAATTGATCCCAGTGTTGTCACAAGAATTCATATAAATTACCTGGTCTCATCATGCAGTCTTGGAACTTCTCCAAAAAATATTTTGTTGTTATTTATGCAAAGCACTTTCATTCTTGAAATGTTTACAAGCAACTCTTTGTTCCTTCTATTCATCTGTCTAATGTGTGCACGTGGAAATAGTTTATCACAGCCATATGTCATCTCTGAGAGACTTTTTGTACTCTACTTATAAATACATAGATGTTGAGACTAATATTCAAGCCAAAAAATCATCTTTTTCTGGTTTGTTGGTAGTATTGTCATGAAACAATTGTTTTTCTTTTTTGTACTACAGTTTATAGTTGAAGAACAGGCACAAGGCTAGCTCTTTGAAAAGGGTTCATGGACTTAAAAATGGCAAATGCCTTTTATTTTAATCAGTAACACTTGATGTGTAATGCCGATCATAGTATCAGTTACAACTATCTTGTTTAGAGCTTAGAATCTGTTAAAACTGACTTCTTCTTTTCTTGAGACGATGCTGAACTGCAATGTAAATTTGATTCTTATGCAGGCATTTAAGAACGTCTTGGATCAGTGCTTGGGGGTAAACGGTAACCCTTCTCGATAGGCTAGCAACCAGCAAACATCCATAGCCTTCCTTTTTGTTGCTCAACGTGTTGGATTGATGGATTTTCAGGGGGTGCCTGAAGTTACTGTCTGGCGCAACTGTTTTTTATTTTATCATAATTATTGGCGGGTACAGCTGGTACGCTCCCTTTAAGTGTTTTAGTTTCTGTGTTTATGAGGAATTTGAGTTCCTCTCGCCCTCCAGCTTGAATGAGAGATACTATGTAACGGGTGGAGCTTATATTTTATCACCAGATGCTAGCTGTTAGCTCTTTGAAGTTTTGACCTTTCAAGTTGCCAGTTTATGTTACATAATCATGGAGAAAATAGATGCCTCACAGACTTCATCACTTCTTGCCCAGTGGTCTGTTTGTGCAGGACTTCGGTTTGGGGCAGGTTTTGAACTCTTGAAACTTTTTATCATAAAATTAAACAAATTTGGGCAAAAACTATAATTTTTATTTTCTTAAAAGTTCTTTTTGAATAAAATTCTTTTTAGAAGAGAATATAAATGACCTTTTAAACTATAAAGAGCAATTTCATCTCCTTCCCCCAAGCCTCACCCTACTGGATGATTGGTCTAACTTGTCCCAACCCAAATAGTGTATAGTTCTTCTTATCTCTACTTCAAATTTGAATCAATTCTTGAGTTACCTCGTATTGTGTGAACTACATTTCCTTTAAAACATTCCCAGCTGAGCTACAAGGCAAACTCACAGGGTGAACCTTGCATTGACTGCCTCTACATGATTTTGATGGTAATACGTGACCGTTAATCAGCTTACTACATTCAAAACCATGACAATGAAACAACAGTATTCAAGATAAATGTTACTTGATTATGCTTATGTGAAGTGAAAATGAGGAGTTAATATTATAGAATCAATATCTTCATGTTCTAAAATAGAGAAATGATTTTCAGAAAAGGAACAACTTGGTTTTTAATATTTGATCATTGAAGCCTTGTCAAGAGTTATTTTTCTAGGCTAAAATGGTTATTTGCATTAAGATCACCATTTCTTTTCCAAGATACAAAGGTAAGCACCCATGTCATCCTGAAGATTACTGCATGGATTAGACTTTCGGTCCCAAAAAGTCCAACAGGGAGCATAGTTGTGGCTAATGGATTTGTATTTTCTGCCATTCTACTCATTCTCTCAATAATGGGGTTGGAATAAAAACTTTTGCCTGCCTAATAATTTACATGAACTACCCATTCTTTTAGACATCCTCAGCTGACCCCAACAATGAAACGAGCATACAACACAAATGTAATGTGTTTGTTTATGATAAGTAAAATGAAAGTCTAAAAGAATTGCATCAGGTCACACCTTGTTCCTCATTAAGGGTCTGCTTGGAACCTTTAAAAAGGACAAAAAAAAAAAAAAGAATTTGATTATTATTATTCCTAAAAATAGTTAGTGAAAATGTAATCAAATTCTCTTTTTTTTTTTTTTTTTTCAATGGGACCACTCAAATGGATTTGGAGAGTTGCCATTTGTATTTTCTGCCTTTTTACCTTATTCTAACAGGTCAGTCGAATGGATTTGACAAGTGGGAGTCGTATTTTCTGCCTTTTTACCCTATTCTAACAGCTCAGTTAAATGGATTTGGCGAATGAGATTCTTATTTTCTACCTTTTTACCCTATTTCACTTATTCTCTTGTACAAGAGATGGAATAAAATCTTTTGCCTGTCTAAGAGTTTGAGTGCTATAATTTCTTAAATAAAAGAAATATATATACTTATTATTCAACCACTAAGTGGTGGTGGTAGGCCTTTGCTTTAACCTCCATGAAGATAAAAAAAAAAGGCGGGCTCGTAATCCAATTCACAAACCGTTAGAGATCCATGGAAAAGATGAGGAAGCATGGGAATTTGCAGAGGAGAAAAGCTTAAAAAGCAAAGGGGTTTAAGTCATTACTCTCAGTCGGGGGAGAGGCAAAAGAAAGGGAAATAAAGGGGTGGGAGAGATTCCTGAGGATAGCAACAAAATTCCTCGCCTTATCCCTAAAAATCCCAGGTTGGAAGCCCAAGAAGAAACAGAAAAAAGAGAAAAGATAAAGAGAGAAGAGACAGGAAGGGGAGGCTTTTGCTTGTTCGATCCCCTGTGCGGAAATTTGAAAAGGGTCTTTTTTAGGAGGCAAATCGCATGGATTGTACCTTAAATTCTGCCACTATTTACCTACTTTCTAAAAGCTGAATATCCCACCCAATTCCTTCCTCTATCTTCTCGCATCAAATATACCCAGTTCCTCTTTTTCTTTTTCTTTCTTTTCATATCTATTCTATTCAGATGGGTATGTTGGTGATACGATTTCAGATGTGAATTCTCATTCATGGTTGCCAGGAGATCCTTCTCTTAAAATTTCGGCTGAATTTGACTCATCTTAGAATCAAGTTTTGCAACCCAGAGAGGAAATAGTGTTTGGTTTAGTACAAGAGAGGATTAAATCCTTGCAGTGTGAACTGTAGAGAGGAACTGTTTCAGAAGCATCAGAGGAGTACTGAAGCAGCATTAATGGAGTTTTTGGTATGCTCAAACACTGTTTGACGAAAAGCCTGCGAGTCGCTGGCTGGGTACACGATAGCACTGACACACGGGCTACCTCGTTTCCAAACCCAAACCCCCACCTCTTTGCTTGGCCAAGCACAGAATTTAAGAAAGTGTCGTTCAGAAAAAGACTTCTGCTTCATCTCTGCATCCAAAGACCTTCTCTCTCTTCCCCCAACGCGTTGACATCGTAATCCCTTCTTTATCTCCTTTTGCCTGTAAGTTTTCCGTTTCTTTTGCTTTATGGCTACGGCCCTCTCTTCGCCTACGACCCCTGTTTCTGAAAGCCTTCCTTTCTTTTCCGTTTTAATCACGTCTTGCCTGCAGTTTTAACCATTACTCGCTTTCTGCTGCTTGCTTGATGCTTCCTTCCTTACGTGAAGGGGACGAAGGGTGGAGCTATTAGTAATTTGAGAAGATTGTTTGGAGGACCACTGGTACGTGATTGAATGTAGTGCAAGCATGTCCACACCGAAGCATGCAATCATCCAATCATGCGTTCATACTCTTCAGAAACTAGAAAAAGAACAAAGAAAAAAGAAAAGATTGAACGTGTGCATGTGAGTGACATCACACTGGCTTTTGCCGATTAAAAAATTAAGAAGTGGGATTAAGAGGAGACAAAGGGTTAAGGGATTGGGATTTGTTGAAATATGAATAGAATTAACCCCTTTATATCTTATGATGGAAGTATATTTACAGAGGACCCTGATTATAATCTTATTTGAGTATATGAAACTCTGATAAAACTCAGATCAATGAACAATCTTAGCTGAAGAAGAATAACAAATAAAATTATGAGTTTTTCTTTGAATGATCTCTCGATCTCTAACTATCTCTTATTTCAACGAGGCTCGGAAAAGTGAAAGAGAATATAAGGGTAGCAACAGTGCTTGTACTACAGTAGGGTCCGTCTACGAGAGAAAAGAGAATAAAACCATTGATGCAGGTCTCTAGAATATTTGTTCTCTCTACTCTTTTTCATTCGAGTGGACCTAACGAAACGAAAAACTAAAAAAGGGAAATTTAAAAAAAAAAAAAGTGAAGGAAAAAAACTTACCCAAAATTAAAGAAGAAAACACAAGATCATGGGGGTTCAAGGGGTCATTATTTTAATCTTAAGAGGATTTTTCTTCATCTACGTCAATTTTGTTTTTGTTTCAGATTTTTTAATAGTCTGTCCAAGCTTGAGTCTGAAATCCAAAGGTGGGAGCTTTCATGGCGGGGCCGCGCTCGTAGGAGAAGGAATCCGGGTCTATTCCCATGCCCGTGAAGGACAGAAGCTCTCGGACGCAGACATCGTCGCTGGCGTTCTCGTCCCCTGCCAGACCCAGAAAATCCCTCGTCATCCCTTCCTTCCCCTTCATCCACGCGTCCAGGTTCTGACCCTCGATCGTCAGGCACGCTGGCGAGATCCTCCCGCCGGCGATGGCCGGCATGTGAACTCCCAGAGATGATGGTACCGCGTGATCGCTGACTGCTCCCATAGTTGCAGCTTTCTGGAGCAGTGCAGTGGCTGACAGCGGCGGAGCCGAGGTGGGCGGCTGCTTTTGGGCGTTGAAACTGTTGGCGAAGGCCAGATCGAAGTGGGTTCCCTCGGATTTGATCAATGGCGAAGACTGCGTGTCCCATGCATGCCACCGAGGCGAGTTTGAAGGCGCACGGTAGAAAACTGGTGGGAGAAGGGGCGACGATGGGTTTTGCGTAAGGTGGAGAAGAGCAGGTGGTTCTGAATCTCTGGTTATTACTGCAGAGTTAGCTATTGCTGCTGCAGAAGCGAGTGGAGTTCTGATGGGTAGGGGAGTGGAGGAGAGTCTTGCGCTTTCTTCAGCCAATGCATCACAGAAGGCTCTGTGTGTCACAAAGCTGTCTTTTCTGTCGTACAAATGCAAGAGTTGTTAGAGAAGATCCAAACACTAGAACAAACAAGAACAGTCAGGACATCTGAAAATAGATAGAAGGCACTCAATTGAAAAACTCTGAAATTTAAAAGTGGGTCAGGAAAGTTTGGCCTTCTCCCCATTGTCTTCCTTCTCTTCTCCAGATCAGTCTAACAATGGAGATCATCTCTTGCATGGTTAATTAACTTTCTTGTAAGATCTTGTTACCTCTTAAAGAAACAAGAAACAGATGAGAAATATAAAAGAAAGTCCTGCTTGCAGAATGGGGCCACAGATGAGAAAGGCTGATGAATACAACAAAAGATCACATTCATTACAGGGACAGCTTGCTTGATCATAGTACAAGCATTGAAAAAAACACAAAAGGGGTCATTACTTACCACACTTTAAAGAACTAATAAAGGCTTCCAAGAACTCATGATTGAGATGTTTCAAGAAGCAGTAAACCATGATAAAATTCTAACGCATTCAAACCGTGGTGAAGGCATCAAAAATAAAAGAATAATCTTGCGAGAAATTAACAAGCTATTTTGGACTGACAAAGAAATATAGAGGGGAAAGTAGAAGTCTCTCTTTCTCTCTCTCTTTAAGATTTTTTTTTTCACTGTTCGGAGCCATGCACGGAGAAGAAGACAAAGAGTGAAAAATGCATCGTGGTTGATTTCTAAGATGTGGCAAATCGGTCTGCGTATATACAAGAAAACAAACAACAGTCTCAGTTAACAATAGACAGTCAAACGGTCTGTTTGTCGAGCCTCGAAATAATCATCAGTTTCAGACTTTAAGAAAGATGGGTAAAAGAAAAAACCAGAAGATCGAACGAGAACTGGGTATGAAACTGAAGTTTTAGTTTTTCTACGTCTAAATGAGTTAAAAAGGCTCCATTACTCTTCCTCCATTTAAGGCATCTTATCATGCGTAACTGATAGATGCATTTAATTGTTCCCATCTGTCAAGGCATTTAATTTACAGATAGTTTCGTGCAGCAAGCTGTTTTAATTCGAATCCTACTAAGAAATATTATATGTCAGAGAAAGAAGGAAGAAATTGAAGGATTTCAGAAACGGCTGAAAATTTCCTGCAAAAGAGTAGACTTTTGAAACATGAAACTCTCACTTTCAGAAGAAAAATTAACTAGCATCGATGAAAAAAAGAAAAAAAAACATGGAAAGATGAAAGGAAGAAGAAAGAGCCGTTTAATGAAACGAGGAGGGTACCTAGAGAAAAGAGTCCCGCAGTCGCATCTGTATTCTCTCATTCCGCAGGTTTTGACATGAGCTTTCCAATCAGATTGAACAGCATATTTCTTCGAGCATTTATCACACTTCCACTTCTTTTCCCCATGTTTCCTGCAGAAGTGTTTTTTTATCCCAGTGAGATCGCCTAGAGCCCTGGAAGGGTGGTGATGGACACAGGAAGGCTCGGGGCACACAAAGACTCGCTTCCTTATCATCTCCTTGCTGTTTCTCTGCCTCAATTTCCAAGGAAGATTGTGACCTCTCCTATGCAGTTGAAGATTCTGATCTCTCTGGAAACCCTTGTTGCAGATCTCACATACAAAACGATTGGTGGCCATTAGAGACTTGGGTGACAAGGCCATCACCTCAGCATCAGGATCTGCGAGTTATCCCCATGAAACGAGATGAAAAGACAAAGAGGGTAATTAATCATTAAAGAAAGTAATAAAAATGAATAATAGTAAGCAAATAGTTTGATGAATTCTAACCACACCTGGGTTTCCCGGGAGGTTTCTCTTCTTCTTGATTTTCTGCTGCTGCTGCGGGGAAATGGCGGTGAGGGCGCAGTTGAAGCCAGGCAAGTGATGAAGCTTAGTGCCAGAAGAAACACTAGCCTCCTCGGAGAGGGAAGTTGAATTGGACATGGCGGGTGGAAACATGGATGAAGACAACGAGGAGAGAAAGAAAACTTAAGAATCTGATTTCTTGTCTCTGTAAACCACCCTTAAACAAGCACCTCCAAACCTGAGGGAGGGAAATAAAAACAAAAACTCCAACGAGGGATAAATATATAATAATGATGTACAGCTCTTCTTTTGAACAGGTGGTGCTGGTATTAGTATCGGAAAGACATCGGTCAATAGGTAGCAAAAGTAAATCTCGTGAAGAGATGATGATGGGCGATTCCCTGGCGTCTCTCTCTTCTCTCTCTCTCTCTACAGAGTCGCTTTCTGCTCCTGGGTTTGCTTGTCTGGGTATCACTGCTGCAGCAAAAATAGGCAAACGTCTTTCCACCATGCAATCCAGTTAAACTTGGCAATCAAACAAACAACCCCAAGAAATTTTTTTCTGATCCGTCTTCTCTCTCTCCTTTCTCTTTTCGTGAGGAAGACAGAATCGAACGATTTCAGCAAATGGGTATTGCAGAAGCAGTTGTTTTTATCTGAGATGGTGATGATTACAGTGGCTGACTGAAGAGGAGGGTTGGCAAAATAGAGATTTATTTGATTGAAAAGCAAAAAATCCACCTAAAGTAGCAGGAATTTTGCAAAGTGGAGATAGATGGATTAGGCCGACCCGAGAACAGGAGTTCCCTACCACCCCATCCCCATTCATAGATTCCACAGATGCATTGTTGATTGTTTTCCATGTCTGTCTCTGCTCCTTTCTGTCTTTTCTCTTTGTTTCCTTTCTTCCTGTATATAAAACACCCACCTCTTAAAAGGACCTTGATTTGAATTGAATGTATTGATTTTACTGTAAGGCTTAGACAAAGCTTAAAAGAGCTTCAGTAAAGCAACTTAAGACTCTCACAAACCTTTTCGAAAACCCTTCAAAGCATATATAATTGTCCCATAGATTGATTCAACTATGCAAAACCTTCGGGAGACTCCCAGATGCATAACGTCATTTTTTTTTCTTACCCTCCTACTTTCTTTATCTTTAGTCATATTCTTCTCCATCCATGGCCCTCCTGGTGGTGGTGAAAGTGCAGGAGATGAGGCTCACCCAGTACCCCACCATGGGGAATTTTGAAGGCTTCCTCTTTTTTTTCCTTTACTGCCTTTTCAAATTCCAAACCAAAGCCCTTTTCTGGGACTTTACTGGCCACCCCACTGAAGCAAAGCACCGATTGTATACGCCAGTCTAAAGCAAATTCCTGGGTGGGTTTGTAATTTGCATTTACGGAGAGGATTCTTCCCTTAAATGACAAGCCAGGATCCTCCCACCATGGCAGGGCAGCTCACTTCAGGTTCTGTCGACTGCAATGCGTTTTCAGCTCAGTGAGAGAAGCATTGCATGGCTCCATTGAAAAAACAGTTGTGGGAATCCAATGCTGGGGCCCTTCCCTTACTTCACTTCCATTGATGGATCTCTTCAGAGGATCAGAATGAACTCTTGTCGGCAGAGGCTCAAGTGGAAGAAAACAGAACGTATTGACACTCTCATGGTGTCTTTTCTGGCTTTCATTGAGGATGGGTGAGCTTTGAGGGTACCAGATAAACAAACAAGTGGCTTTCAGAAGATCTAAACTAATCTCTGAAGGTCCCACTGTCAACAGGAACACGACCGATTTGTTTGACATCCCCGAGTCTTTTCCCATAATTTAACCTTTAGTAGGAGAAATGGAACTTCAGGAAGTGACATCGGAGTGTTTTATTTGACGAAGCAGAACCTCCTTCTTCCTTGAGATCATGAGGGCTGAGAAAAGGTAGGCGCCTTCATATCAATCTATTTTTTTATTTTATTTAAAATTTAAATTATGTTCCTCTGAGATATGACATAAAGGAAGGGCAGATCATATGGTCATATTTGAAAATATAAGATATAGATACCAATGAATGAATTAATTATATTTAGGAAATTTATTTTATATTCTATATAAATAACCATTAACTCGTTCACAAGGGTGATTGATGAATAAATAAGTAATAGAACACAAATTTCATCCATTCCCTATGAAACGGAAGGAATAACTGAAGAACACCACCTCTTATTCAAATTTCATTTATAGATTGAAACAGTACATTATATCAATAAGAATTGATTACAGCACAAAAATGGAAACCCTTTTTCCATCAAATGTGAGAGAAAATCGGGTACAAGAGGATTCGAGCCTGCAATCTGGTGAACAACAAAACCAGCCTTACTTTTACAGAGCAGTGAGAGTTTGTCATGACTTCGAAGAGCCCACGCCCACGGACAAGCTTCTGACTGCCACCTTCACTGCACCCACAGTACCCAGTTGCCTCAACTCAGGGCTAAGACACTGCCCTTCATCCTCGGAGCTCTCCTCTATCTGCACCCCAACATAGAATGCAATCTGCACACACAACCACATCTTTAGATCATTCCTCCTTTCAATCTTTGCATCCATGCAAATCATCAATTTGTGCTCTCAAGTCTGTACTCTACAGAAATTTCAACTATAACTGGCGCTGCCTGTCAAAGGGATATGGGGTTATCATTCCATTTGATCTGCAAAGTTTTGGTATATCAAAGCGGCTGGTACATTAAGCACAGACAAGCCCAAGAAGGTAAAAGGAAGAAGATGATTAGTGGAAAGTACTAATATCAAATATTCTCTCTTTATTTGGTAACCTGGAAAGTTTGCACCACAGCATCTGCAAGCCGCTACTTGGTGAATAGAATACTATGAATCCGGGGGCATAAACAAGCCAAGTTGGGGAAGCGGTAGCAACTGAAGCTTACATGAGAGAATTTACAAGTATTGAGTACCCCCCCGCTATGCGAGTCAACCAAATGTAGAATGGAATCGAGTTGGGACAAATGGTTAAAGAATAAAAGTAGGAGAAATTGGAAAACCTTCTACATCTTTTTAATAATAGGAACAAGTGAGGAAGAGATACAGTTACTCCACAAGAGAGATATATAGATGTTGAGACATTAAATAGAAGTTTCATGGACCAATTCGACACAGAAAGACTTGTCAATAGTACATCAATTTTCCAGCAAGAAACAGCAGAGTAGATGAGAGTCAAACATACACCTGAGGAAGGTTTCCTCAGTACAGGAATAAACAGTGATGCAGTTTCAGGATTTTTACTTAATTTGAATATTGAGATAGTGAAATGACTCAGGAGTTTCTCAAGTTTAGTCGGATTGTCGAGTTTACACTGAGTTTCTAAAAACTAAGTGAATCCACAAAAACTCATTTAGAAACTGCATTCTACAAAAAGAATCCTCATGTTTTCCTACATATCTGAGTTATCTGAAGTGAGTTGAATCAACTTAGATCCAGTTTTAGAACTATGGATTTAACCTAAAAAGTAGTCTTAGTTATAATGAGTGAAGAAATATCCTTTTGCAATGCTAGACGGCTGGATACAAATAAATGCATATTGCAAAAGATTTTCATCATCTCTTATTACTGAGTGAAGTTGGAAACATTCTTTTCTTACAAGTACAAAGCTACCACCCATCAGCATTAAAGTTTTTCTCACACAAGCAACACGCTTAAGCTAGATAATAAGAGAAGGTTCCAAAATGTTGACTAAACCTAGTTTGTTATGAAGTTACTATATTACATTTAGCTGGATTTATTGTGTTACAAGGTTTTATTTCATCCCCTCAGTTTTTCTCTTTTTCTTACATGAGCTTCCTCAAGTACCTATATTAAGGAACAAGATTACCATTCATTTAAGTACCTTGCCAGATGCATTTCGAACTGGTGATATATGGAGAAGGTTCCAAAATGAGGTTCCATCTTTCCTGAAATTAAATGTGGCCAAACAGTCACAAGAATGGTCCAATCAGATAGTTTATTCCAATTTCACATAGATCAAAATGAGGCTACATGAAGTAGATGCATCTAACCTAATTATAGAAGACACATGAAAGACCATTGGACCATCAATTGAAGTACTACACTGGCCATCCAGAGAGAAATATTAGCAACATTATTACCTTAACATCCCAAGCATGGGTTTATACTAATTAAACATAAAACATTTACTTCTTGCAAAAAATAGTCCCAAGTTAACAAAATTATAGTCACCAATCTACCAACATATGAAAAGAGCCCTCCACTTCAAACTATGCTGAAAACCTTAACCATTGTTGTTTGGACATCCTCCTTGTTTGTTTCCACTGCTTTTTTTTTTTTTTTTTTTTTTGAAATATTGAATGACTTTTATTGATGGAGGAAAAACATATACAAAGAGAAGGCCCAAAGGGACCTCAGCCACTGAGGGGGAAGGAGGAGTCCAACAACCAAAGATGGGCCAGACACCCTTCCACTGCTTCTTAGTTTCACCCATAATGAAATTTCCCATTGTAAAATCCAGGTGAGAGAAAAATGCCAAATCTACCTTCATATATGGTAAATATACATCCATTCACCCTGTGATTTCCATATAATTGTCCAAACCTAACTGTGTAACTTTGTGAGAGTTCATACTTTTCTGGCAGGCATATGTACTCACTTGTAATTCAAAATACGGACTGTACATGGTTGCTGATGCTGAATACATTCCCTCATCTGTAAGAAGGAAAAAAGAAAGAAAGACAAACTCAGATTATATACACTCGAAAAGATTAAGAAATTTCAGGACCAGAGGTTAAAACGTTCCACGACAGTCCACAGAAGTTACCTGAGACGAAGCTTCAACATCTGTATCAGGTCCACATAAAAATCTACAGTTATGCCACAGTACGTCTTGTCTGGAGTAGCCTAACAAAATAGAATATAATATGTGAGCCACAAATTTGGCTTCGTTTAATTGCAAATTTTACTTGGACCCTATTACCGTTATTATTGAGACACCAGCAGAGTTTCTAGTGATAGGAAGGGGATGGACAATGCACCAGACTTTACACTCTTACATAGAATGAAGACAAGACAAGGCAAGCCTGATCTCACAGAGTAAGGCTCTTGTATAAGGTGGCAAACAAGCATTACAGTGAGGAAAGATTCTACAATAATAATCACCAATGCAGTATTTCACCATTATCGAGATGAGTTTCAAGATCTTAATCACAAATTCTATCCTGTACATGTAAAGCACCTAAAAGTAAGGAAAATTCTCAACCTAAATAGAAATGTTTTATGCACCAGGATAGTGAGCCTGATATAACGAGGTGGACATGTTACTGTCCAAAGGACCCCCATTTTTTACTGTAATGGACTTCAAAAGAGTGAATCCACACTGATCTGGGAGCAAATCGAACTTGTCAATATAAAATGAGAAACATAAATATGAATTAGTGGACCAAAATGCTGGTCCTGGATGGAAGCTCCAAACTGTTGGCTTACGATGGACACAGTGATTGTGTACGAAACCTGGACCAAGGAATACCCATAATGTACGCTGGCCATTACGAAGGAACTTAAATTATGTTTGACCTAGTAATGGTGAACTGTCTTATAAGGGAGAGCAAATGTATTTGACATTTTCACCAGTACAAACAGAGCACAGCTCAATCCATACACAACTATCCATTCATGATGAAGCTTCAATGGTGGTTACACTGCAATTGTACTACCATTGCACAACTAAACAAAAGATGGCATTTGGTATGCACCTGTTAGATTTAAAAAAGCATCACTCGCATAAACAATGGGCATGTCAGGTAAATGTGGATCGGTCCTGCATAATATCACAAATAAGTAAAAAAGGGTAAGTGAAAAAGGAAAAACTATCATAACTGTGGTTGAGGTAGCAAAAAGGAAGAACTTGTTAACAACTCACAATACAAAGCTTTGTTTGATTCTACCAAGAGATATATTTAGTGCTGAACTAAGTGGGACAGTTCCAAGAGGGTGGCATCTCTTCCCACAAACAACTTTTCCTGTTAGCTCGCTACAGTGAGTGAGTGCTGATAAGATGTTGCATACAGCTGCTGCTGCTTTTTGTTTCTCAAGTTCGCTTGCTTCACATGACTCCTCAGCTTCCAGTCCTACTAAAATATACAAGGGAACATATCAGATACCTGAATTGGATTTCAGAACAAGAGTCAACTGCACAAGTTCATCTGGTTTCTTTTCAAAGACAGTGGAAATTGGATGATAATTTTACCACAATGTCTTTCTAAAAGTACTATCAGACTCACCAATCAAGTGGTCACTTGATCCACTCATCAAAAGAAATTGTGCTACGAAAATAAGTATATCATCCATTTTCAAAAAAAAAAAAATTGTAAATCATGAGATTAAGAAGATTAAAAACAAAAGTCGACAACAGTGGAATGCATAATGGACGCATGTGAAAGTAATCACAGATGGGCATTTTCAAGAACGGTAACATAAAAACAAAGGATAAATCAAGAGCCAAAATTGAGCCTCACAAGAACAAGTATCAACAGATAAATGAGACATGAATTTGAACACGAAATGAAAGTTCCAAAACAAAAACCTTTAAAACGGAACCGAATTTCAATAGAATAACTCAAATTTATGCCCCAAAACAGATCTTTATAATAAATTCGTTCATGTTTTCTATTCTTCATATGACAAGTACATCTAACAGCAAATATCTAAGTATTGCAATCAGCCAAATGAGTAAAAAATAGCAAGAAATGAAAAAGATCTAAGCAAGCCAGCCACTTCCTAAGCAACAAAGATTGAAAGTAACCCCAAGAAGACAGGGCATAGAATTCTTTAAGTCACTCTCCTTCAATGAATCACTAAGAACTTTCACAAAGACGAGAAATATTTCCAGAATTTCCGATCTTTTAGAACCTATGGAAAGTCTAAAAGAAAACAATAACATCTAATCCTTTACAATTTAAGTTTCAAAACACCAACCTCTATTATCTGAATCGACAAAAGAATCCAAACCAGAGGGCCGTCCAACTTCTCCACTCAAATCTAAACACACCTCCCTCCTGCACGATCTCAGTAGAATCCCATCCCCGAAACAACTGGAGCTCCTCCTCGAGCATCTTCCTATCGGCACCTGCACCCCGATAAAATGAGTTACCCTCCCATCCTCCTTACTGAAAACCGGACAGAGACGGAACAAAATCCAAATCGGGGTTCCATCCTTTCTGTAGTTCAGCAAACTAACCTCCACCCCCGCCTCCTCCCGAATTGCCTCCCCAATTTCCAACACTGCTCGTCGGCTAGTTCCAGGCCCTTGAAAAATCCGACTATTCTTGCCCACCACTTCTTCTACTGAGTACCCAGACATCTTCATGGACCCCCGACTGGCGAAAACAATCGGGTGCCCCGAGATGGTGGGATCAGTGATGAGAAAATTATCATCGATATCGTCGAGCGCATCGAAGACCCAATTGGAGTAGCGATCAGTCAACGAGCGGCTAATCTGGGTATCCCAACTCCTAATCATTTGTTCCATTATTACTTCCGTTCCCTCGGTTTCCCTGGAATACTGTAACGATCTTATGGGTCTTCACTCCCATGAGCGCAAAGACCAACAACAGACGCCACTGCCCGCAGGTCAGACAGCTCCAGCCACCATTTATGATTTAACCCCGATTTCCTTTCCTCCCAAAAAAAAAAGCAGAAACAAAGAGAAACCCGTAAAGAGAGAGAAAGAGGGAGAGAGAAGACACAAACACCACTCTACATCTCCCCTCGTCTTGTATCTTGTATCACTAGTTGTCTAACCCGAGTTGATATCTGCAAGTAAGAGCGAAACGAATGAAGGAAAGTCGGCCGTCAGTCGTTTTTGGTGCAACCGTAGACGAAAACAATTTGCCCAATATTTCAGCTGGTGAAATTACCCATTTTACACGAGTTTTCGAGTTCTGCGAAATCGGATGGCGGAGGTGAGCAGTTCACCTCCAGACGGAAACCAATCTTTTCTCCTTTCCGTGCTCTAGAGAGAGACAACAGAGGACATCGCATAGAAAGAGAGAGAGAGAGTGTGTGTGAAGGTGACCTGTGCTGTCCCTGTCTCTGAGATACCTGTGGTTTCTGTGTTCTCTGTATTTCGGGTAGCCTCATCCCTGGGCCCATGCAATCACGCTTAATGATCCCGTTTACGTGGGACCCGCTTAATTATCCCAATTTTTATTGTATTTAACTTTATTTTGATACCATGTTAAATTGGGTTAAATGCCTTGTCCCAAAATGATTAGCTACTTGAGAAATCTTTTCGCCGACTAATAAATACAAGATTTGTATACTCACTTATGTAGGATTATCCATAATATTTTTTATAGAAGGTTTTTTTAATTTTTTATGAAAAAAAATAAATCAAATAAAAAATTATCCTAAAAATAATAAATAATAAATAAATGGATTATTTTCATATAAAAGATAGAAATAAATGGATAATCGTAATTTCACCACATGGTCTAACTGGTATGGTGGGCATTGTGGTCATGGTTCCATGTCATCGAAATACAAATTTGGAAACTGGCGTGCGTCTGAGGTCGGCGTTACGTGGAATCTTATCCATCCACGTCCTCTCTCTCTCTCCGGCTAAATGCCAACCTTGACACGCGGCATCCGCAAGGAGATGAGTGGATGCTGCCGGCGACTTCCGCCGCGTCAGCAATCATTGTTCGCCACGTCGCGTACTAAGAATAATTGGTTAAGATTTTTTTGTTTTTCAAGGGAACGTGCTTGGACTGGAGCTCTGACTTCAGATTTTAATCCCTAACTTGCCTTGCCATCGTACGATCATATCTTACTCAAGATCGGACGGATTAAGTGGGATTCAAATTTTTTTACTGGTGTGCACTCCTAGTCCTCATTCAAATGGGGGATGAATTAGAAATAACAACTTAAAATTACTATTTATTTGAATAAACTATTTTTATTTAAATTTTAGATTTATTTTTTTTAAATATCATGCAACTTGTTGCTTATTTATATAAAATCTATGTTTTGATTTTGAGTATTTTAAATATAAATTTTTAGATATCATATTTTCATATATTTTTTTATAAATACTTTGTTTTAAAAAACATAGCTAACCCGATGACAATAACTGTGAAGTTAAGTTCAAGGCTCATTAAAAAATGACTAACCAACTTAAAAAACCTTTTTCTTAACTAATAAACTCAAAATCTTTGTATTCACTAATTCACGTAAGACTATTCTTTAACACTCTCCCTCACATGCAAATCCTATTTAGTGACTCTACAAGTGGATAATTTAAGTGTAAACCCTCTTTTACAGCTCTATAAGTGGATAATTTTTTAATTGTAAACCCTCTTTTGTGACTCTATAAATAGATAATTTAGGTGTAGACCCTCTTTTGTACCTTTCCAAATAAATACCCTTTTCTTGTACCAACTTAACAATACCATTAATGAACTTTGGCACTCTAGAACTAGGGAAATGACAAAACTCATTTTGTTTTCTAGACTAATTTGATGCACAAAAATGGCCACAAAAACAATAGTAAGATCTGAGAGATATGGATCCAAACACTATTACGCATTTGAGCTCAAAGAAAAACGATTACAAGGTCAAAATGCAGACCCACCGCCTTTGGTCTTCCCAAGCATCACATCTTTTGCTTCATTAATCTTAGATGCAAGATAATGGCTACCACCAGCATCCGGATGGTTTGCAACCATAACTTTCCTGTGTGCTTCCCTTACCTTGTCTGGAGTAGCTGATTCCCTGTTGGACCATAAATGATTTTAGTTGAAGCTCTAAACAGGGGTTAAAATATAAAAAACATACATGAAACTAGCATTCATTATTTCACCCAATTCCCTACCTACATAGGAATTTGAATAAGCTGTACCTGCATATGTTTATTGTAAATATTTGAAATTGGGCCGGTTGCTTCACATCCAAAATAAGCTAGTTAAGGAAGAAGATACCCAACTTATACACCCAAGAGATTTCAAGAATCTAAAACAACATTAAACTTTTACTACACAAGCAAAACAGACATTGGAAAAGATTGTTCCATACCCAATTACCCCGTTACATGGATATGGAGGGGCTTAATTCGTATATTCAACTCAGGCACATACGAGATCAAGGCAAACATCCCACATGTTGGCTAGAGTGTAAGATATCTCTATGACGTGACTATATGTTTAATTGACCTTTTGACAGGTTTCATAGTTTTTATGATTCTATGACAATCATTCAGCAGAAGAACTCGACTCATGCAACATTTCGGGGTAATGTAATGAAAAAAAAGTGAATTGATATTTCAGATTACTACAGCATAACCTCTCTTGAAAGATATACATAACAGAAGAGAAAAAACAATGTTCCACTCCAACATGTAGCCAAATATACACAAGATGGGTGTGGGCAATTCTTCTTAAATGTTTTTCATCCAGGGATGTTGGTCAGAGGAGCAAGCAGCATAAAGATATATTATTTATCTACTACAATGCAACTTTATAATCCTTAAACATGATATACTCTCTGAAAAGATTGCCCTAAATTTTTACCTTGCCATATAAAACATTAACTGCACTACATCAGCATACAATTTCAGCAACTTTTTTAGAATTCAGACATCCTGAAATTTTAACAGTAAGCCAAGGCACTATATCACACTAATGACCGTCCCTTATTTTGATCGGACTTAAAATAACACTTTTATCAACAAATATAGTGTCAAATGTAAATTCAATAGAAGACTGCATTTATTAGTATTTGGTCAAGTAACAGAGCATATATATGACATGAATTTAATCTGAATAATATTTATGAAGTCTTAAGAAATGTGACAAACCATTACTTCATAGTAACATGGATGGGCGATCCCAGTTCATTTGCAGTTCTGGTAAGTGGTCTACAATTCTAAATAATATTAAAAGCCACTCAGGCAAAGTTGGATACCACTTCAGTAGCAGAAATTTTTTGAAAACACAACGGCAAAGTTGTAGGTTCTTTTGACATTTTGAGATTCTCTTTGTTCAATACATCCAAAATGAAGAAACCAGCCGCGATTTCAGAGAAGAAAACTACATCCAAGGACCCAATTAAAAAACACAGGTGTTTAACATTACACAATCCTCAATCTTTTACTTGAAGTTGGAGGCACCCTATTCAGAAATTTCATGAAACTCCTAATGCCCCTAAAGTGATGGGTACCGGCGTAAGTGGTTAGCTTTCCCTAAAATTTGGACTTCTCCACATAGCTTTAAGGAGGCATAAATAGGTTAGAGATAGGCATATTACCCCCAAACAGAAAATTATGAGAACAAGAATTGCCCATAGTAGTGCAGCACAGAGCTTTAGCTCAATGGCCACATGGTTGAGTTGATGGGTCTTGCAGTGGTTTCTATACTTCATTTTTTTTTATCCTTCTCCTCCTTATTTATTTATTTACTTAATTATATATCTTCTCTTGATATAATGGCAGTGTGGTTACATCATGATAAAAGCATGCTGCCATTGTCTAAACCCTCTTCATAAGCCTGCCCAGCAGAAATATATTACTGTTGAAAACATAATTTAAATAACTTGCTCAATTGGGAGGCAGTGTGCATCTCTGGCTATAGTCTGTCCACTAGAGAATAATTACTTCAATTATGTTAGTGTATGAAAAATTGAAGAACATGGTCGAAACTCAACTATGCGCATAAGGATAATATGAACTTATTATTCAAAGAAAAGAATGAGTTTCTTCAGTTCCATGAAAAAAGACCCATCACCTAACGCCAAGGATAAGAGCAGCCTCTCTTCTTGTCATTGTCTGCTGAAAACCACCATCATAGAACTTGCGCATTCGTGGTACAGGTGGCCGAGCTTTGAATGCATGCCAAGCTTGGATCCCATATCTTCCTGCAAGAGCAGCACTTGCCACTGCAATTCCAGCTAGCAATGGAGTAACCTGTTTGCAGATACATAATATTAGGAAGAGAGAGAGAAAGAGAGAGTCATGTCCCAACTTTGTTAAGATCGGCCAGACTAACCCTCCACTTCTATTCTACCATATCATTTACAGTTCTCATCACCACTTAACCTTGAGGACTTCCCTCACCATTACTGCCTGTTTACATTTTACTTTTTCTTTTTTGACTGTCTACTACATTTTACTATTTCTTTTAAAAAATACTAGCAAAACCATTGGTGCCCACTACACAAGATCGAACATACCCACTAATCTCAAATAACTCGCCATAGCTTCTTGTCTAGTGGTGCTGCAGCTACCTGCTTTAATATTTTCATGTCTCATTCTATTTCCCACTTTTTTTTAATTGAAAAGCAGTTTTTCCTATAGTGGTCGCATAAACACACCCATGAACCCCCTCATGAGACTTGAACACAAGACCTTAAATTAAGGACATTTAAAAAAAAAAAAACAGATTCTTCCTCGATTTTTTTTTTTTTTTTTTGAAATGATTCTTCCTCGATTTACCTCACATTAAGTTGTATACTTAAAAGGAAATTATTATAAAAAATAAAAGAGAACATTTTCAATATTAAAAGGGATTTCATTATTTTCTAGCATATAATGGCAAAGAGTTCGTCACAGGAATTCGTGTTTCAGTCATACCTATCCAGCTGAAATCTCAATCGCAAATTCTGAGACCCCCAAAAACTTCAGTAAAAACTTGTTGTCGCCTCAAACATACAGAGATCAGTATAAACTCAACCAGCTTAACATTTTGTTTTTTGTGTCAATTAAACTCAACCAGCTTAACATTTTGTTTTTAGTGTCAATTAAACTCAACCACTTCAACATTTTTTTCTGACTGCTAATTAAAGACAATAAACTCAACCAGTCTAACATAATCCGAAAAATATCATTTTCTGACAAGTAAAATAAATTAAAACGAGACCTCAAGAAACACCAAAGTGCAGAGCAACAGAAAAAAGATTTAAAAGAAAAATCTCAAGTAAGTCGTAGAAAATCACTCACCATTTCTCTTACGACAAAACGAAGGGCATCCGACTATAGTATTCCTCTGATTATAGACCTCGCGCAGCAGAAATTCAGATTCAAATGGACGAACCAATAAGGAGGGAAGGTAACGGCTGACGCACGCCAGTCGAAAGGAAGTGCGTCTCTAGCTCTTTCGCAAACCCAACAGAAACCTATCGATACTTATAGAACTCTCCAACGGGGAAATGGGAATCTATTGGGCAGGGCTTTTCTGGATTAAGAAAATGGACTCATGTGGGCTTAGCCCATATACCATCTAAGACCTTGTTTACTGGCTACTGAGTATTTATTGGCGAGATGCTGCTCTCTCCGACGAACAATAACTTGCAGAGCGACTCCCGGTAAGAGTTACCAGGTCGGGGACGGAGAGGAGAGAGGGTTTCATCAAGTTCTCGTCGAGGCAGGGGAGTTGTCTGTAGCTTTTTTTGTAGCAAATTATTTTTCGTCTCTGGGTTTGGTTGGATGTTATCACGGGGAAGCAAGGTAGACTCTGAATCGGGTTCCATCCGTGGTATTATAGAGATCCATGAAGCATTACTTCATGCAACAAGGAAGAGAGCTGATGGCATCAACATCCCATCTGTTCATTGTTACCGATCAAAGTTAGCAACATTCAGTAGATTGAACAAACACAGCTCTGTGTATTCTGTCAAATTTATAATTTGGAACTTGATCGTATACCTTGGCAAGGCAGTCTCAAAGGGTTCTCTAAACAAAATCTTGCTTGCATTGCCAGGCAAGGCTCCATCTTCTTTATGCTGCTCTCAAGGTGTGTAGCAGCAAAGCCACTCGCTTCAACAAGTACATCCTCTCCTTCAATACCCATGAATGAAGCTTCATCGAGTGCCTGCATGCCTCTTATGCATTCCACAGATTACGGTCTGCTAATTCTTCTGCTTGAGACATAAAATGATGCAAATCACACCCACCTGGAGAGACAAAGTATCCCTGTTGTCGCAGTAGTCGGAATCCAAGAACTAAATCATGCAAAACGTCGAAGGTGACGGCGTCGCTGAATCTGATGAGATATAGTCTTAAAGTCTTAAGAGAGAATCGATCTTTTCTAAGGGTACTTTTTGCTCCGTCGGATTCTTGACAAAGTTTGGCTTTATGTAAATCAAACTCAACTCCATTACAATCTCAATGCGAAACTACTTCCTCATACATGAAATCCAAAAAACATGGACCAAAATGATACTACCCAATACTTGGTCAATATTAAAATTTATAAATTATTAATAAAATTATTAGAAATATTATCATAATAGAGTAATTTTCTACAGTTTAATTAGATATAAGTAAACTAATTTGATTGGAGTAATTATTGATATAATATACTTATAAATGATATTGAGTATGTAATATCAAATAAATACCATCCAATAATGATGGAATAACTAAGATAACTGTTAATCGGACAACTGAGATAATCATTGATCGGACGGTTTAGATAGTAATTGATCATGATCAGGCGGCTGAGATAGCTGTTGATCATGATTGGACGGATAAGATAATTTTTCGCATATTTCATACTAAATGGTTTTTCATATTAGATCAACTCTAATAATAAAAATCGGGGCAATTTATTAAGACTTTTATATATTACACTACAAGAAGTTTGGCTTTAGACATAAGACAATTTTTTTAACTACCGAATTTTTCCACCATTAAAAAGGGCAATCCTGAGCAAAAGTACATTTCACTTGCGTTGAGCTGCAACTGTAATCAATAAAATATATAACTGGCTGATGCTAACCATCGATTCAGCACAACTTCCGCTTTGTATCGTCCATCTTAACCCATAAAAAATGTTTTCCTTCCATTTCATGCTAAGAACAGATGAATTTACAACTTCTTGTTAACTTCCGTTTCTTTGTACTACAAAAGAGTGCAGAGCTTACATGGTTCACTGAACCTTTGGCTTGCCCTGAGAATCCTGTCCACTGTTGGTTACAGATGGTTGAGATGGTGGAACGATATATGAAATCCTCATGGCTCAAATTAGCTCTGAGAAATCTCGGTACAGAGTCAATATCCATCAGTAACTGCACTAGGAATGAGAGACCAAAGAAACCAATGAGGTAGTCATCTCACTAAAATTTGCACCAGGTGGGCATTCTGGAAAGCTCATAAGAAGATGAACTTCTTGCAAATAAGTGGCGGATAGATAAGATATAATGGATTCATGTTATGGCAGAATGATTGGTTGTTCCCCCTCAAGCTCAGATATTACTATTAGTGAGTCTGACATGTCAAGTGAAAGTGGCTCTGATTTTGGATTTGGGTTCAGAACCTGTAAAGCACAGACTTGAAATCGTGAGATTGCAAACTCAGGTAATCATGCATCTCCAAAACGACACCACAATCTGAATATTCACCTTCTTATTGTTCTTTACATATCCAATAGCAACCTCCCTACGCAAATGTGCCCTTTCAGAAAGCTCGGAAAATGAAGGTCTCTCACCCTCTTTCATGTAGAGGTCAATGTCCTATCGGCATAGCACAAAATGACAGCAAAAGCACACATAAAGGTTGGATTTCAGAACACACATAAATATGGGAATGACAAGATAATTGTGGTCATATGATGTAAACTTTGTCGCAGGATGGTCACAAAGCTCTTTGTTTTACTTCGAGAGACAAGATGCTATTATTTGACGACCAATCACACCATAAGCTAGGTGAAAAGGGGTTTACCTTCACATAAATTTCATCCCCCTCTGCATTGAGCAGATCTTTCCAGACTTCATTCAGTTCGCCATTCTCTGCCACTGTTTTCAGAAAAAGGGTATCACTTATTCTGGCTATTTGCTGTTATGCTAAAAAAGGATAGTCGAGTAGACATAGAAATGTTAAAGGGGAGAGACAAAATAAGAAGTTCAGAACACCCAGAACCTTGAGCAGTCACTAGGCTCATTATTTCTTCTCCACCAACATAGGTCAGTGTTGGCTTTATTCTTGAAATCTGCAATTATAACAGAAGATAATTATGATCAGGTGTATGTTTTTACAAGAAACAAAATGCACATCCAAAATTTGTGATAGTTTTTAGAAGGAAAAGTATGGGTTACTTGTTTTCCCAACTTCGTGTCCACCATTTCAGCAACCAAGTTTTCTACCTGTATATACCGGTATCGGTAAAAAAAAAAAAGCAAAAATGAGATGAACAGCTGAAATTCAGTGATCATGTACCTTATTTATCTCTTTATAATGAAGGGATTCCTTTACTATTCAGAAAAAAGGGCTTCTTATTGACTACCAATATAAAAAGGGAGCTCATAAAAGATTGGTCAAATGATATATCATAAGCCTGGCAGTCGTTAACCTTAAACATAAATTCATATGAATAGCTATCAAGTATGAATAAAATATAATAAAAATCAAATTAGATTCTTTTTTTATCTATTCAACTTTTATTTATCCACCAAACAGTTGTTTAGGGCACTGATGTACACATGCTTCACTCCTAAGGAATAACTTCAACATTCTACAGATTAGTTTTATTTGATTTCATCCGGTTGTTATGAGCAAATCTTTATTTGGCATCAAATCTAGTTGAAAGCAGCATTTTTCTTCTCAAGTATTGTTTTTTGGAAGCTTCTGACTGTTACACATCTTGGAGTCCTATATATTTTTTCTTCCATTTTGCCTCTCACCTTCCAGGTTAGTAAATGCCCCTTGTATTATCTCCTAATAAATTTTCTTGACATTCAAAATTAAAAAACAAAAACCCATATAGCTAAGTCAAATATGGACTCACCTTAACCCCATGTTTCTGGCAAATAGTTTCAGCCAGGAGAAGAGAATATGCCAAATGTTTGTCCGCTCTTGATGGATCTAAAAGAAAAACTTTATATGTAGGTTAATTCCAAACAGAAATAATTTTCATTAACTGTTATTACCTCCAGCTAGCCATTCTCTGTCAGATATTGCAACAATTGAAAACGGAATATCCTCTTTGCCCTTCAAAGAACTCTGTATATTGAGTATAGATTCTTTTAAGATATCATAGTTCATGGGATTTCCTACCTGACAGACATGAGTAAAGTCAGGTATTGTCATAACTCAGAGAGAGAGAGAGAGAGAGAGAGAGAGAGAGAGAGAGAGAGAGAGAGAGAGAGAGAGTACCCTGTGAGAAACATGAACATTTTTTAGTTTATTTAGACCAACTTGATTAGTGGCTTGATTCCTATCTTTAATGGAGGCAACAGATAGTATTTCCTATGATTTCATAAATCACATAGTCAGAAATGAATCAATTCAGAAAAGGAAATTGATAAAGTAAGATCACACAGTCCTATTTATGCATCAGATGCTCTTTATTTATTTGAATTGACTAGTAAAAGCTTACGAAATTGGTCAGTGTCCTAAAATAAATAAATAAATGTAATAAACAAAAAAAAAAAACAGGTTATGATACAATAGATAAATATGCTCATATTAATGATCTTTTTAGGTCACAGATTCACTACCTTCTTCAGAAAGAATTCATTTTTGACATTATATGAGCAAGAAAAATATTTTGAAATCACACAAGTAGGAAAACACTGAAAAAAAAACTTATATAGAAGTCATCACCTGTTCTCTTACAAAACAATCATCATTAATGAAGTCATCTAATTTGGCCATTCACCGTTTAATAACGAACTCTAGAAAACATGTCCGAAATTTGCCATCAAGACATCCTAGTAACACCTTTCTTTTTCCCCATTTGTTTGCCTATGCTCTTTTTCTGTCCTTTTTTTTAATGCTGTGTAATTTTTTCTATGATGATTATTTAATTCTTTTGACAAATAGGCCAGTTGGACCTTTAACAAAATCATCGAAAAACCCATTTTATGAAATATTTTTCTTCAGTTCATTTCCATGATGCATTCACCCTCCAAAACTTATTCCTCCCTCCCAAACTAGATGATCAATTCTCCAAGTAAATAAATAAAAATTAGAAGAAAAAAAATGCACAGGCTTTTTATCAACAATCTGTAGCAAAAGGGCAATAGTGTGAAATTGAGTACCAATTTACTGCCAGGTCCAAGATAAGCATCATATTCACGAATCATTTCATTGACATTAGGGCGCCATCCAAGCATAAGTATGCACTCAGTCGGGCCGAGAGTCCAATCAGATGTCTGAAACAAGTAGAAGATATTAGAAATTCAAATATCAATTTTTTTTTTGAATATTTGATATCAAAATATTTTAATTCATCTGATATCAGTGATCTTTAATCCCTAAATCAATACCTTTGAACCAGACTTTGAAGGGCGTTTTACAATATTCTCTAGTCGTGCCTTTGTCATCTCAGATACCTGTGAAATAAAATTGCTTTCCATCATTGCCATATTTTCAGAGGTATCCCTTTCAAGTTCGGTAGCATTTGTTAATAAAAGTTGTGTCCTCTTTTTCCATTGAACTGGGGCAATAAACAACACCTACAAATCAAAATAGAACCTCATTAATAACTTTGGAAGAAGTTGCTAGCCTCCAAAGAAGGCTTATCAACTATTTGCAAGTGATAAGAGAACTTCAGAATAGTTCCATTATGAATTTAAAATTATGCCAGAAAATATAAACAGGTATGTACATTATCTCAAATCATGTCACAGATGAATTACAAATCGTCAAGAACACTTTTTATAATTATATTTCCTAAAACACTAACATAAATCTATGTTCTTATGTTTGTCATTATGTACGCATAGCATCATATCTGAATGTTTATATACTTTGTCAGTTTCTTTCAGCACTTCTTCATCATTCGGGTGAAAGTTTATTTTCCCATCCCTGTGAAGGCCACAAACTACACCCTGCAAACAAACAGCTAAAACTAAGTAAAGCAATTCATGAAAAAATAACTTCTTCCAAGAGATTCTTGTTAAATTTTGATATGAAAGTATGACCTCGTGAAAGCCGCATCTAACTTGCTTATATGTATATCCTTCAAAGTTAGGGAAACTGCATAGATTGAATACATCTTCTGCAGAAATGAAGAAATTGAACAGTCAGACCCATAAGAAATAAACGCTTAGCAGCAATAAGATACTCCCTTTTGTACTCGCAAAAAATTTAGTAGTCCTCTAACCTATTTTGAGTAAAATTCATATACCAGTTTATGGAGGCTCATTTTTCTCATGAAGTTAAGGAAACTTGCATTCCAACCTGATTACATTGTACAATGTGAAGTGGGAAAAAGTCCCACATTGAGAAATCTTAAGAGAAGTGATGAGTTATAAGGTTGAGCAATACGCCTCCTAATTGATTAGTCATTTTGAGATAGAACCGGACTCAACCCAATAGTGGTATCAGGGCAAGTTGAGTCCATGGGTCGAGGACCAATATGTGATACCTAGGTTTTATGAATATTGTTGGCTCCATGAGGTCAAGAGTCAGGTTGTTTCTCTATTGTGGACATTCCGCAGGCCCATTCCATCCCAAAATGACTAACCTCTTATGAGGCATATTGTTCAACCTTATAATTAAATCATTTTTCTTATACTTCTCATTGTGAGACTTTTTCCCATTCAACATAAGAATGTTGAAAAGTAAAATGAAACAGTAAAGAAAAAAGAACTGGCATCTTGCAACAGTTCCTCATGGAATTAAGGAAGTACTTTGATAGTTAAGCAAGTGCCTGTAGATTTTTATAAGCCCCTTTTGCCGAGAACACTGAACAAACAACTTAGATGCAACATTTTCAACAGGCTCCACCTTTAAGCCTGAGATTGATTTCAGAAGTTCACCCGTGCTGGAGTCAGCAACCTACAACAGCATGAGCAAAAACGTTTAAAACTCCATTTTATTCATCACTAAAGCTTATAAAGGACCAAGAGAGGCACTATTCATATAATAATTACCTTACATCTTCCCTAGAAACATGTTTTAGTGTTTCTTTTTTAGATGAAAATTGTCAAACTTTTCGGATCAACTCCAAAACAAAGTTCTCACACATCGATACTAAGTCTAATCCAAAAGAAAAGCATTAACATTTGCAGTAAAATTTCCTTATTGATTGGAAAGGAAGCAACACAGCTTCAATTAGAAATATGTAAATGTCTTATCTTTCCTGACAGATGTATATATTGTTTCTAGCAACCCAATTCTTAGATCTAGTCCCATTAAGAAAAAAAAAACAAGAATACAGTGAAGTTCATCACACATACCACCATAATACTGCACACTACAAAAATCAAATAGATAGAAGTACTGTCACATACCTCAACAATTGTTGGGACAGATGATATCTTCGGCAAAGGCTGAAGAGCTAAAGTAGAGAGGAATGCATCTGTATTAACTTCATACCTAATCAGCATGAATATTCCCATGAATAACTTTCCCAAACGTCAAAAGCTAAATGATTAGAGGAAGACATAAAGCGAATTCAGGTTGTCATAATTGTAAATGGTAAAGCTAGACACATAGAAAATGAAGTGCATAATAGTAGACAAGTTAACAGCAGTAAAGACTATCCAGTTTGCCAAAGTCATTACTAACATTTGTATAGTTTATCCTGTTCAACTGTTTAAAAACCATTGGTCATTCCTTGACATATAGGTACAAATATCAATTTTTGTGTACCTCCCAATATGCAATATATAGTTTTTTTGAAACACCAAAACAATATTTCTCCAGTGTCAACTAGTTATGAAACCAATTTCTCCAAGTAGTACAGTCAAAATCAAATAGCAATTTGTCAGATGCTTGGCCCTCTTGACTTATTTGAGCACAAATGGACAACTGGATCACCTTACAACACAGTAGGCATTTTTGTCCCTTAAATGAATCAGGAAAGATCATGAGGCCATTAGTTGAAAAACAAGTCTCCTAACTTTGGCTTGTCATCTTGGGATAGCCCTATACCCATCATTAACATAGTATAAAAGCAGGATGCCTGTTCTGTTAGGCCTAGTTCATGGCCTGTTTAGTTGCCCTCAAAGTAAAATGATTAGAAAACAAGACTCCAGTCCTGATTTTTCAATTAAGGTAGATGTCTCCCCTCTTCTCCCCTCTAGTTATGTCAATATCCTTTTCTTTAGAATTTCACATTTTTGCACACATAAATACTAAACTTATAACTACCAGTGAACTATGCCGAACAGAAACTAAAACCTTATCAGATATGGTTTGGGCTTCCAAACCATGATTGTTTTTTTCCCAAAAAGTATGATTTTTTGAACTTCACTCATGAGTAACATTTGACATCAGGTCATACAATCAGGACAAAGGAATGTCAAGTTTACTCCAAATACATTGAAAATAAACTCAAAAGGAGTGAAGGAAATTTTAATAAAATCACCTCAAGTATTCCAATACTGTTTGACTTTTTTTTACTGTTGGTTACATAGACACTACACTCAATACTCCCTTGGTGAGACTTGAACCAATACCTCACACTAGAAACCCCCAATTTTGCCATTGAGCCAAAGACCCAATCCACTTATTTCATAAATTTTTAACAACTAAAATGCATTGAATTGTCAGGTGCAGATAAAACTATTTGTTTTATTTAAGTGCACATAACATAATTGAGTACCAAAAGACATACCTATCACCCTTTGCAGGCAAAATAATAATAGATCGAGCCTCACTAGCTGCTGCCCGTTGAAAAGACTTTGTCAAACTAAGGCTACAACTGCAAAGATCAAACAACTACATGAAAACAACTCTAAGAATTTTTTTCATAACACAGGCATAGAGCTTCACATATTTCGAGGCAAGGGTACAATGAAATTGCCATTTTTTCCTTGTCAAGGAAACAAACATGAGAATTGAGAGTTAGTCAATGCATCTCAGATAGCCACCTACCTCTTAGTAAGGAGGTCAATATGGTTTAGATCTTTGGACATGCTATCTGCAAGCTTTTCCATCTGCTTCCGCGGTAAGTCAGACAACAGAAGAATTCTTTGCCTCCTGCATACATGCATGCAAAGAAGCATAGTAACCGATGAACAAAACCCTGAGTAATTTTTGGAAAATATTATCTGTAAGAAGAAATGACTATAAATTCTGTAAAGGGAGCATATGATGAATGAAACAAATAAAAAAAGAACACTTTTGAGTAAATTAACATTTGTTTGAGTACTACATCTATTGAAGCATATACCTGGCTGTAGCAATTCCCAGGCGAACTGCAAATTCATGATATTTATTAAGCTGCTTTAGTATAAATGTCAAGTGACTGTTTACGCCACAGATAATGATATGATCACTTTCCATTACTTGAAGTTGAGCTCCTTCTCTGATTTTTTGCATGTTATTCTGTCCACAGACGGTAGCTGTAAGGATGAGAGTCATAACAAATCAGACAGGAAATGTTAGATACTAGTCTACTGTGGGGTTTAGTCAGGCTTAGAGAGTTCATCAGAACTCAAAGTTCGAAAATTATGTCTAGTTTCCTCCATTTCCTTAGACAAGAAGCAAAAATGGTTGAGATGTTGAAGGGCTTTACTGAGGAGCTGGATGCATGAACATTTTAGTCATAGCTTTACCAGTACCCCCCAATTGAATGGCCTAAGAAACTTGGAAGTAATTTTGGTAACCCAAGCACTCACTCTGAACTGTTCAGTCATGGTACTCAGCAAGCGGGAATAAAATAGGATACCCCAAATTGCAAGGACCAGACCAATAACACGTTCAACACGAGATCGTTCCTGTGAGAGAAGAAGAAAAGCATAATATCAAGGAGCAGCCACGTAAGCACAGTAAAAGTTTATAACCAAGTTTCATTTCTGAAGTGGTTAGGCATTTAAAAATCACACCCTTAAATGAGTTGACGACGAGCATAAGCAGGCCCAGGCTTCCCAAAAACAGTCCTCCAGAGACTGCTGGCGGTTCCTGAATGCCTCAACCATGAAAATTGAGTAATTAAACAGATGCAGCAAAAAATGAGGTTAAACAAAGTTTAATAGCAAAGGAAATAGTGAACCGTGAACCTTGTTAGAATTTGAGAAACTTCATACAATTAACAGTGACACTTTAAGTAATATTTACTTCTTAGGAGTAAATGTTTCATTTGTCTAGTTTTAACACTAGTAGAGATTAGCCAAACCCGCCAAAACCCACAGACCGCATAAAACAAATAAATCTAAGACAAAGGGCTAAGAATACCTAAAGCTACAGCAGCTTAAGGGTTCTAAGCATAAAATAAATGTAAGTGCATAATATTATATATCTATATTTTTTAACTATCAAAAAGACATAGTCCTCATTCTACACTATTGCTGCAAGATATAGCTCCACAAATTTCTTTGAAATTTGAATGAGCAGCCCCACAACTATTATCATTTGAGCTCATAAAAAGGTAAGAAGAAGCTAACCTGTATCTGTAGAACAGAAAACCTCCAATGATGACAACTGAGAAGCACGCCACAAGCAACACAAAAAGAAACCTAATACATATAGAATTCCACAGTTAAAGAAAAAATGAATTTGCAAATTGCACACAGGCAAGCACAGGAAAAAAAAATTCACGCGCAACAGGATCGGTACAATGCTAACCAAGTTAATACCTTCAAACCACAACAAAGGGATCAATGACATCCATTATCCTTACACTGTCATAACATACTATTTAAGGTAGGAGGAGAAGTAAGAAAAGAAGAAACTCACTGCAGCAAGAGTCCAACAAATAGTTTCAACTAGGTATCCATGACTGGAAGGTAATGAAAAAGAGTTCAAGACAAGGAGGTAAATCTGATTCTATAGAACAAAATAAGAGCTAGTTACATGATCTGTACCTACCACAAGATGCATTTTTTAAGAAAATACCCTCAAAGAACTCAGCTAGTTAAGATGCACTAATTTTTTTTTATTTTTTTTTGTTAAGAAAGCTAGAAAGACTATGTGAACTTTTAACTGCAAAAAGCGGAACTGTATAATAAAACCTTTTTTTTTAAATGATGCTGAATTTTATTAAGAAAAAAGCTCAAAAGAGCAATTCCGAATTTTGCCAATTTATCAACCAAAGAGTTGGCTGATCTAGGATGAGTAGAAGATACAATGTCAGCAATACTATCAGTGATGGGCCAGTGGTGCCAAGGGGGGAAGCTGTCTTTGGAACACCAACTAATAACCGTCTTCGAGTCTCCTTCAATGATTAATTTGCCATGGAGACGATCTCTGAAGATTTGGAGGCCGAATAGCAGAGCACTAACTTTAGCAGTATTAGAATCGACAATGTCCACCGGACCAACATAAGAGAGAATAGGGTCTCCATTGTGACCTCTGAACACACCACCTGCTCCGGCCGGCCTAGGACATCCAATAGCACTACCATTAAAATTCAGCTTAATGCAATCGCAATGGAAAGGATCCCAGATGGCCATACTCGGAGTTCTGTTGGGGCTAGACATATGAGCGATCAAATTTCAATTTTCCCAAAGGGAAACCCTCGATAAAGTGGCAAAATCCTTCCTAGTATGAAGCCGGTTCGAGATGAAGCCAATGGTATGAGAAGTCGTGTTGTCCGGGGAGCTAGCTTTGGAGTTGAATCTCCGGTTGTTCCACTCGAGCCAAATGCACCATGGAACATGCGCAAGACAGGCCGAAAGTATTAACTTGCCCAGCCGAGGAAGGAGAATCCCTCGAACCATCTCAAAGGTGCCAAAAAGGTCCTAATGCAGCCCCACTTGGAGCCCAATTTTCTGAAAAATCTCATCCAAACTTGCCACAAAAATCCAGTGTAAGAGGACATGCTGGACTGTCTCTTCGCAATCACCACAAAGGGGACAAGAAAGATCGGGAGTGGTGAAGCCTCTTCTATGAAGGTTGTCCAAAGTAAGAATCTGTTCTCTGATGGCCGACCATACGAAAAATTTGATTTTGCTTGGCACTAAGAGTTTCCAAGCCAGATTCGCCTTGTGCTCATGAATACTATAGTCTTGCTTTTTGATATGAGAGTAAGCAGAAGTAACAGTGAATCGGCCATTATTGTTGGGCTTCCAAATCAGGTTATCAACTGAGTACTCCCGGATAATAGTACTGTTGAGTCTGGTAAGGAGAGAGCAAAAAGCCAACGATTCCTCATCATTTAATCCCCGACAGAACGGGAGACTCCACGACTGATCACTCCATGAATCAGCCCCAGGAAGTCCTCCGAGAGGGATTGGGGGCCACACCATTCATCCGACCAAAAGAGAAGGGTCCTTCCATTGCCCATGTGAAACGAGGTAGCATCTCTGAATACTGGAAGGAGCTTGAAAATTGATTTCCATATCGGGTATAGTAGGCAAGCGACGTCACCCTCTCTCCACCAGGCACCCGAAAACTGAAGGTAGAATTTCACTATATTCCTCCATAAACTGTTATGCTTATTGTTGAAATTCCAAATCCATTTGAGCATAAAAGCTTTATTCATTTCTCTTGTAGTCCAGATGCCCAATCCTCCCCTATTATGAGGCATGCAAATATCCTTCCAACTAACCAAATGGTATTTGAAGGTGTCTTCTGAACCTCTCCATAGAAATCGCTGACGGATGACATCAATTTTGAAGCAAACGGAGACCGGACAGTACATGAATGATAACAAATAATTTGGCAGCCCAACCAGACAAGACTTGAGGAGAGTGAGACGCCCCGTTGTTGATAAGAGTTTACCCCTCCAAGTGGTGAGCCTCTTTTCAAATTTCTCAATGAGGGGGGACCATAGTGACGCCGAAGGCCGAGAATCAAAAAGTGGGAGCCCAAGATATGTAGCTGGCATATTTCCCACAGAGCATCCCAAGTAGTTCGCCATATCCCGAAGCCCAGGTGGAACAATGTGACAGCGAAGAAGAGTGGTTTTTCCCCAATTTATGTTCTAACCGGAAGCCAATTCAAATAATCCCAGAACAACACACAATTTTCTGATATGATCCATAGTACCAACCCTGCAGTAAATAGTATCATCCTCAAACTGGAGAATCAAAATATTAAACGATCAATGCATCCATTCTTGAGTAAATGCAGCATTCGAAGATAGGAAATTTGCACCCACTACAAACTACACTCTTAAAGTACTGTTGAGAGCAATGTAGAATTTTGTCATATCCCATATAAGTTTTCCTAGCCGCGACTCGGCCAGGTCGACACAGGTTTTAACCGGGGCGGGTCGGGTCGGGGGGTCGAACTTGCCTCTTCTATTTTGGGCGAGTCCCCTCTGAACCACCCTGAGTTCAGAGTCCAGCTCTGGACTCGGGTTGAGCTAACCCAACCCGGATTTTGAAGAACCTGGGTCATGTCCCCATTCCAGGTAAAAAAACCCTAATCCTATATGGACCCAGACTCGGATCCGAATGGCTTAAGGGGCCATTTTGTTATGCATAACTAACTAAGGTCCATAGACCAAGGGCAGCCAAAGGTGATGTCCAATTTGAATTCAGTTGACACATATCTTCTGTATAAGGTTGACTCAATCCTGTTCCAATCCTTAAGTTTGTTTTAAAAATGAAAATCAGACAAACATGGTAGTGCTTAAGAAAAGCCAGAAGAAAATGTGAAATCAAACAAGAAAGGAAGAAATAAAGTTCTTCTTTAAAACTATCAAAAGAGGCATTTTTTAAAAATTTTATTCACAATGTTGACACAAATATGAATTTGTTAGTGGTAGGAAAAGGTCCACATTTCATGGTCTAAGCATGTGATCCACATCTCAGGCCAGCGGTCTCATAGTGGGAGAAGTAGTTGTAGGAAAATAGTCCCACACTAATTTAGCTTGGAAGATCTTATCCTTACTGGTTGGGAAAAAACCCACTAATTTCAACTAGTTACATTGGGAGGAACTTACCCCAATTAAAATAGTACCTAAGCAAATGAAATCCTAGGTTTGTGTCCATTATGCTGTCCATATGTGTGTTTTATGTGTCAAATATGGATGTTGCAATTGTAATCCTCACTGAAACTAAGCTGCAAAGTTTTGATAATTCTGATCATGGGCTCAATGCCTCTGTGTTGCTGCTGCATCTGGAAAGGATTCCATTCGGCGCAGTCTTTCTGAGTTTGATCTCCTCGAAGAGCAAAGATCACTCTCATCCTCTGAACTTATACTTTGAAATCATTTAAATTTTTATCTTTCAAATCTTCTTCAGAATGAAACCACTTCCATGTCGTTGCCTTAGCTCATAGGAGAGCAAACCGTATCTCCTCTATTCACCATGAAGACGAGGAGATTACGAATAGCATCTCCATTGCTAATGTATGTGTGATGTTTTTTTCAGATCTCTATACAGAGGAGTCCTTCAACCGTCCTACTCTCGATCAGCTCGAGTTCAATCGTTTCTCTGCCTCATAAGCTGCTCTTCTGGAGCGCTCTTTCTCTCCAGAGGAAATTGATGCGGCTGCGCTTGGTCTGCCGAAGGATTGAGCCCCCGGCCCAGACGGGTTCAATGGAGAATTTTACCACAAATCTTGGGGAGTAATCAGGAATGATGTCCATGCCTTTGTTAACAACTTCCATCAAGTTGGCATCACCCACAAATCCACCGGGGCCTCTTTCATTGCCCTAATCCCAAAAAAAGCCAACTCAACCCTCCCTCAAGACTTCAAACTTATCAGCCTAACCACCAACGCATACAAAATCTTAAGCCGAATCCTTTCCAACCGTCTAAGGGTTATCCTCGACCGTGTTATTAGCCCATGCCAAAGTGCCTTTATCCGAGGCCGCAATATCCTAGACTCAGCAATGGCAGTTCACGAACTACTTCACTCTTTCAAAAAATCCAGTCAACCTAGAGTTGTCCTCAAACTTGACTTCGAGAAAGTCTTTGACCGGGTCAACTGGAAGCTGATCGACCACCTCTTCGGTGAAATGGGCTTCACCACCCGCTAGAGATTCTGGATGAGAAGATGCATTTCTAATGCTTCATATTTTGTTCTTGTCAACAGTAAGCCATGTGGGTATTTCAATGGTACTAGGGGTACCCGCTCTCTCTTTTCATCTTCACCCTTATTGGGGAGTACTTGTCTCCCATGGTTCGACTGGCTAAAAGATCAGGATGGCTCAAACCCATCTCCCCAAATCCTGCACAAGACATAGCCCTACTTCAATATGCGGATGACACCATCTTCTTTTGTGAAGGTTCTTTAAAACAAATACACCACATTAAAGCCTTGCTTAACCTATTTGAAATCTCATCCGGCCAAAAAGTCAGTTGGTCAAAATCATCTATTACTAGATTTAACATTGAACCAAACCTGTTGAACTCCATGACAAGTTATCTTGGATGCAAAGTTGAGATGTTTGCATGCACTGATCTGGGGCTCCCCCTGACCCCTGGATTACACTCCAAGTCTTCCTGGCAACCAATCATTGAGAGACTAGAAGGGCAATTGGCATCCTAGAGAGGAAACTTCCTCTCCAAAGTTGGAAAACCGGTTCTAATAAAATCCTGCCTCCATGGAATCCTCAGCTACTATCTGTCTATGTTCTGGTGCCCTACTTCTATTAGAGACAAAATTGAGCTACTTAAAAGAAGATTTCTGTGTGGAGGGCCAAGTGGTGAAAAAAAATATCACTTAGTAAAATGGGAGGAGGTCTACATCCACTACTAATTTTGCTCTTCTCCTTAAATGGATTTGGAAGTCCAACCTCTTCCCTGATCTAATCTGGAGAGCTTTAGTTGCTACAAAAGCCAACAAGTAATTGGGTTGGTGGACGGAGGGGGGAAGACACTACCGACTATCCCCAGCCTGGAAAAAAATCGTTTTACTAGTCCCTGATTTCAAGAAAGCAGTCAAGTGCTATGTTGGCAATGGAACCTCAACAAAATTTTGGTCCGATTGATGGACTGGCCACTCCAGCCTCAACTTTAGCTATGAGTCTATCTCAATCCTTGCTAGAAATACTGATGCCTCTATCTCAAAACTTTGGTCTGAAACTGGGGAATGGAATTTGAACCTCAGAAGAGATCTCTCGGATTCTGAAGCCATTCTGGCTTCTAATCTCCTACCGAGCCTACCCTCAGCCAAACCCATACACAACCAAGATACATTGATCTGGACACCTTGTACAAAAGGTTCATTCTCTACTGCTTCTGCATACAACTTTCTCTGTAACTTCTGCTTAGATCAATCAAATCACCCTGCGGCCACTACTTGGAATCTCCTTGCCCCGTCTCGAGTAAATTTTTTCATCTAGACCGCCTGCAGGAATAAAATCCTCACCTCTGACTCCTTAATTTGGCGGGGAACCCTCGTCCGGGACCCCTTGTGCCCTTTCTGTCAAAATGCTCCAGAAACAACCAATCACATTCTCCTATCCTGCCATTATGCCCATTTTAACTGGACCACCCTTTTAAACAAAATTGGGCTCCAGTACTGTGCTGCACAAAATTTGTCATCCACTATTCTCTCACTCATTGACACTCGCCTCCCGAAGCTAGGAAAGATGATTCTCTCGTGCTGCATTGGGCATATCCTATGGGGACTATGGAAAGAAAGAAATGGGAGGAAATTCAAATTCAAATCTTCCCCCCACTGAAATTCTAATTATAACATTACGGGTCAAGTAACTATCTGGCTCCTAAACCGAAAAGAATTCAGAAACTTCAGCAACTCAAACTGTAGAAGAAATTGGCAGCTGGTTGCTAGGCTACCTCAGCCCTCTCGCCCCCCGATCATAGCTATTTGCGCCCCCTACCATCGGGCCACTTCAAGCTTAACTTCGATGGAAGCGCTCTTGATTGCCCTAGTCTTGCGGGATATGGAGAAGTTATCCATGATGCAAACGGTCATCTCCTCTTCTCCTTCGCAGGCCCACTTGGTATCTCCGACTCCACAATAACAGAACTCTCAGGCTTGCTGAATGGAATTCAAATTTTCTCTAGTCGGCTCACGGGCCCACTCTGTATCGAAGGAGACTCAAAGATTGTCATTAACTGGTGTGAAAATTCCATCAGACCTCCGTGGCGTCACTGGGACATGTACTCAAAAAAATTTTAATTTAATTTTCCATTTGAATTGTAATTGGAAGCACATTCCTCGTTCTGCCAATCATTTGGCAAACATTCAGGCTAAGGCGGGTATTTCACTCCAACACCTTGTTGAGGAAGAAGGTCCTCTTTCCTAGGTTTGTTTGTACTACCCTCTTCTTTTAATAGTTTATATGCATCATTTCAATATATATATATATATAGATGTTGCATCTCACTTGCGTCTACCGTCCATGTGTTCGAAGAGGTTGTTCATTAGGGCTGGACTTAGAGAGAGTATTGGCCAGTTAAAAGTCCTATTTCATGTCCAACATATATGGGCCACATCTTAGGATTAGTTACCTCTGATGATTAGTCTCACACAGTCTCTGGGACTGGAAGATCATGATCTTATCAGCTGGGAAGAGGCCTACCATTTTTTACTAGTCATTTTGGGAGGATCCTCTCAACCATTTTTTAATGCACAAACTAAGCCCCTTTATATAGGTGAAATCAACAAATAACAGCAGAAATTCCTCATATAAGCATCTCAGAGCAGTGGAAAGAAACTGATTATGTGGGAGAAAGTAAATGAAAATAGGTCAAAGAGAAATAGGGTGGCATTGCATAGGACTACTATTCACTTCAATTTTGTTCATCTGGACCCTTACCAGTTACCACCTTAACTGGACAACTTGATAAACCCAAAATTTAGCCACTTCATCAACAAAGTCAAGTTCAGCTCAGGTCATACAGTGACACCCATACATATAACTAGAACAGTGTCCAAGGTCTTAAATACTGAAAAAAAAAAACAGAAAAAGAAACACCAAATGAGCTTCGGGATGGACTTCAGATTTCAAAGCAGTTGTGTTTAATCTGATTATAGATCCAGATTTGGAGCCTGATGTTAACCAGATATCAGGCTGAAATGAAGACCATTACTAATTGAACTTTTATTGGATACTTCAGGTTATTGGGTAATTGGAATCGTTGGGATTCCTACTACTAGTTGAACTGCAGGCAGTGAACGTTCAAGAATTCTGAAGTGGACAAAAGACACTTCTTTCCACATCTAGAAAAAAAACACAATCACTAAGGCACAAATAGCTGTGAAGTAAAACCAATTAAAAGTAAAATCATATACGATTTAAGAAAAAAGATAAGTGGGCAAACCATAGTCAAATTGTAAGCACTACTTACATTGCTATGTTCCTCTCAAGTTGTACATTGAAAAGATAAAGCAGCCGTGACAAGAACCATTTAGCATCTTGAAATGAAGGGAAGGAAACATCCAACTTGAGTGGTTGGGGCCTATTCAAAGAATTGGATATACAAGCAAAAGGTGAACCAGTTGACGCACAAGCACCAGAAAGATAGACCAACAATTTTGGGCCTATCCGCATGAATATGTTTATTTGGTTTATACATGCCAATCTGTGTACCAAATAGACTGGCAAAGATAGCACAAATAATCGAGCTTGCCAAACCTGCCATTGATTAAACAAGATAAAGAAATACTGTTAGAGGGAAGACACAACTTCAAGTTGCATGACATAGATAAAAAAGAATGCCTAACAAAAGAACAGCATCGTGTTTGTAGATAAAATCTAATATATACTGAAAACATCTCAACAGCACTACAGAGTAATTAGCTATTGAAGTACTGAATTATACCCATCACTAAGAATATAGGCAGCAGAAATAGAAAATTATCTGCAAGGAGAATACCGAATAAGGATTGCTCCTCCATTTTTGTGTCGGATCGACGGCTTCATCCTTAGAACCACATTGTGAAGCAATATCAATGGATCTACCACCCATAATGTTGAAACATGTCCAAGAATCCTTAGTGCTTGATGCCTTTTGAGAACCATCATCCCATTTTCCTAACAACAAGTGAAGTAGCTCACTAGGATAAATCATTAAACTCCCCAGACATTTCCAATTCTTATGAAACCTTTTTAAGACGTCAACATCCCAAAAGCCTACAACAAGCAATATTTTACCAAAAGCACAAGATCATATAGCTATGCAGTCTAATAAGTTGGCCCAGATCCATTCAAAATGATTAGCCACCTTAAGAAGCTTATATACCAACTTATGAACCATAAAGATCATCATAGCAGATGTGGGACTTTTAACTGAAACAAATACAGCCCAACTTTCAGAATCCCTTCACTTCACCAGAAACAGTAAAGAAGTAGAAAACGCCAAATGGATACACAACCAAATGCAACTTATGAAAAATAAATCATTGTAAACGATTAGTCATAACCAGCTCGAAAGTTGTTTTTCAGGTTTTGCTTATAAATATAATGAGATCTCGATTCAGGGTATATTTCTCACAAGATTGAAGCTGAATGACCGCTGAACAATATATACCAAAAATGTCCAAAAAAAAATGTTAATGTTTTAAAAAAACAAGGCAGTCTAAGCCCTACCATGAATTTGTCTGGATGAAAGATGAAAATGTGTCACTGAGGTTTGGATCCACCAATATCGATGAGATGATAGAATATTCCTGCAAAGAAAAGCTAAGCACATAAGCAACCAAATTTCAAAACTTAAAAAAGAAAAGACTTTTTGTATCAGAATATACATTTGCTTCAAAATACATAAGCTAGGAGCTAAAGTAGGATGATTCAAATATCATACTATGTATTCCTCTGCTTTAGAAAATCGTGCCACAAATAATCTATGCATATATGACTTGTGAAAACATTTTACTGGAGCACAGTACTGGATGAAAACATCAATTGTATCAACTTTGCAGCATCGCCATAGTGAGAAAATGTTTGGCAAACTTGATTCTTACCATGAACACAAAGGCACAACAACATCCCAGATAAAAGACAAACAAAATCTTGAATCGCACAAGAACATTTAGACATAGAAAAGAACTGCTCAGTCCATTGAACCCATACGATAGGCAAGTGGTACAAAAACATTTTTTAATGCTCCTTCCAGTAAGAATTGGAATAGGGAAGACGCATGGTTATTGTTGTACGGTTCAACTTATTTCACTAAGAGCATGGCAATTGCTGTAAAGATATCACCAAAATTTAGTTCTTTTTGGCAATTACTAAAAGCTATGATAACCTCTTAAAGCTAGAACAACAACATCTCTAAGAGAATAGACTATACTCGGGTCCAAGCATAACGAGAGCTTCATAGCAGGAAACGAAGAGCAAGCATAAGGTGACCAGTCACATCTCCTGTCCATGCCAGCACGTATGCTTGAAGATGTTGGTCAAGTTGTAGACGACAGGAACTATTACTCAAACGGTAACACTTCCCTCAAACAAGAATGACCTGAATCAATCAGCATCCACTGGCCAGAACTTCAAACTTTAACTAGTCCTATTATGGAAATCTACCCAACAACCGCTCGGACAAGAGACAACAGCTCGGGGGAAACGTAGTCAAATTTGTACACGCAGAAGCTGGATACAACATCCGTGACCCTCCTATAAGCTGGAAGTCTGACGTGGTATCCACTACTGTCGAGACGAAAAGAAAAATCAAATCAAATCAAATCAATACATTGCAAAGAACACTCTTGTAATTCAACAACCATCACGATTAAGACATGATAAGAACAGGAGCTATCCAACGTTTCCCAAATCTAAAAACAAAGCCTAAACAAACCGCTGCACTACACATTCCAACTTCACCATCAAATAAACTTCACAAAAGGCGCAAAAAGAAGGACAGAGACCTCTTCGAAGAAGCTCTCCTTCTGTCGAACGTCGAGATTCGAGGAGGATTCAATTGGAGAGAGGCGGGCAACTGCGTAAGAATCATTTCCAACTATCTCCTATTCAGACTCTTCAGTTCTCCCGGAAACGCATTTGCTTCACACTCCAGCCTTCAGCTGATTCTTCAAATTTAACTTCATACTGACAGAAGGATCTGAAGAAGACACGGGCTCGATATGACTCCCGGTAAGACGACAGAGATGTAATTTTCCTGTTCTGAAAAGGCTCCATGGTACGTGGAGAGGCGTCATGTTATGTTAATGCTGGCTTCGGAGAGGACCACCGGCACCTTTCAGGGCGCGGGTACACCCTCACAGGCCCCATGAAAGCCACAGCTGCACGGCCACCTCGGGACTTCTTCCCTGGCACGTCGTTACTCGTTAAGAGTGAAAAACGCCGGCTAAGAAACCTTTTAAGGCCTAGTCAGCGCGAAATTTAGGGTTTCGTTTAAACGAATTTTTATCTAAAAAATTATTTATAATATTGTATTTTGAAAAAATTCACTAAACGATAGAATTAATTATTTTAGCCTTTTCTTGATGATAATTTATTAATATTACCTCATAATTAGATGATTATAAGTTCTTATTAAATTATCTTAAAATAATTATATATTTTATGACAACAAAATTTATTGATTAATTTTATGATACGATTCCATTATTCCATTAAGAAATTCTAATTTTATTATTATTATTATTATTATTATTATTTAATATCTTATATTACTCTATAATATAAAATCTAATAAATATAAATTTATCTTTATTTTTAATGATATTTAAGCATTTAATATTTATTCTTTGTTACTTATTTGAAGATTAACTTTTTGGATATAAATATTTTAATAATGGAATTTTAAATTTTAATTAGGATAATTAAATTGTTATGAATTATTCAATAAATGGTATATTAAAAAAGGGGATGAAATAATATTTTTGTCACTTTTTACGAAAAAATCATCAAAGGATTTATTTTTTAGACTTTTTTTTTTTACGTATATTTTTTTTTAATTGATGTTCCTCAGGGCACTTGCCCTCCTCTCATATATAAATAATAATAAAAATTCCCTCGACCAAGATTTATTTTATCAATTTTAATCACCGATAATTAAACCCAATTGACCGAAGTTCAACCAAACCCAAACATTTCATTGGTTTGATCTTTGTACATTGATAATAACATAAGTATTCATAAAATGCAATCCATACCTTCATCAAAGGGGCAAAATGATAAACAATCCATATGAGCCTATCTGAGCATTAAAATTCTTAAAAACAGCATTAAGATGTCTCCATTAATGATATACATGTGGCATTGTTGGTACTTCATTGAAAAAATAAATTGAGTTGATAATGTAGAGAATTTTGGTAAATATTTGTGATTTTTTAATTAAAATATTTTTTTATATTTTTTTTAAAAAACTCATTGTAAAAGGGTAAAATATAGATTTCTTAAGTTAATATGAGTTACATGCACTTAATTATATATTGTAACCATTATATTTGAATTAAATGTTTTAAGACTTATTTTTCGGCTATTTCTTATGTAAAGCATTCAATGATTAATGTTTATTTATTTATTTTTACCTATTTTAATTTTAATAATAAAATAAATAATTTTTTTGTAAATAGTATGTTTTTCAATGAAAATTGAGGTTAGCTAGGCTTGATTATTTGATAGGTCATAGTAAATAGGTAGATTAAGGGATGAGTTAATTATGAAAATAAATATATTAATAGGTAAAGTCAATTAAAATATATTAAAATTGTGTCATTTATTAAACATATATTAAATAAATAAAAATGAATAATCTAGAGATAAAACTATCACATACACAACATTTAATCTTTTTAAATTATATAAAAGAAAATGGATATTTAAAAAAAATATTTAAATGGTTAAAAAAAACAATTGGACATTCTATTTAAAATTTTCAAGCAAAGAAGTATCTTAAATGAATCAAATATAATTAAAAAATAGTAAAATATGTTTTCCTTCGACCAGTAGTAAACTAGAACAAATTTCCAATCTTTTCACGTGTATTGTTCTATCCTTGTCAAGATAGACCTTATCTTTAAATATGTGATCAGGTTTCAAAGGACAAATCTCTCTTCCTCCACCCAAGGTCCCCCCAAGATACCTCTTCAAGTGGAGAGGGTGACACAACTTTGAAACGTCACATTCTTGTTTGTGGTACCGATATTGTCATGATACCCAAGGCCTTGTATGACATACAAAAGGTTTTTTACTGTATATTTGACTGCTTTCGCAATGTTTAAGGACAAACTCTCCCCCCTCGTCTCGTAATCGAACTCTCAAACTACTTAGATTTGTGAGTTTTTACGGGTCTTATCCACCCTCTTCGTATGATTAAACGTACCGATTCCAATATCCTTTGTTTTGTGTGGTCTGATTCAGTGCAATAAAACAGGACCTTCTTCAAGAGAGAAAAGCAATTCCAATTCGTAGGAGTCTAGCTTGAAGAATTGCTTAAGAATGATATCAATCTAATTACAGTCTAAGTTTCCGCAGAGAAAAACAAGCTTGGGTGACATGCCAAAACATTTATTTTTTTTCATAAAAACTAAACTTCAATGAAATTGAATGTAAAAACTTCTTAAAATTTCCAAACTGTTATCAACACATTCCTGAAGTAGCCCATAAGATTTTGAAAAAACATATGTTTTTGACATAAAAAAGAAAAAACGAGTTCCCTGAAAATGAAGTTTTTCATAATCACAGCAGTTTTCGATAACTTCAAAAACAGAACAATGTGAAACCCTTTCACTCTTTCATGGATATTATTTTTCTTCAAGGAAGTCTCTGGTGACGGAGGCCACTACTGAGTAGTCCAGCCGTCAGCAGTGACTAGAGGAAGAAGAAGAAGAAGCACTAATAATTCTCCCTCAATGATTCAAAGAGACTTAAAAAAGATGTTAGAAACTCTTTCAAAACACACCCCACTCACAGCACTCGTTGTGCAATCAATATCCTTTGACTGCAACCTTCCACATCACTTTGATAGAAGAAAAAACAAAGACCCAACCAATTTATCCATTTCAACTGCCTTTCCACTCCTTTGAATAAATATACTCTATATTTACCAATAGTGTCCATGATATCATCCATCATCCTTTCCTGAAGGTCCCACCACTCACTATAGATGGAAAAGGAAAAAAACTGTCCCCACCAACAAAGTGCTTCCGTAAGCCACCACTACAACAAAAAAGAGAGAGACAGAAAAAAAAAAATACAGAACAAAAGATAGATGGGGACAGAATCAACAAAAGCTTTGACAAACATGGACTTATATCAGGAATATCTGTAAGTTTTCTAGGCAATACATTACACCACGTTTGACAAAGGAAAGAAAAAGGACAGGAGGTAAAGTAAGACAAAAAAAAAAAGGAGAGGTAAGCTGAGTTGTGGTGTCTGACTTTGATTGCAATTCAGGAGTGAGAATGAGAGGGATGTTAGGAAATGTGCCCAAAGGAAGCATGTGGGAATCGCTGATGGGCACAAGCAAAAACTAGTGGGGTTTCTTCCGAGTAACGATGTCTATGAAGGGGCATTTGGCTCTGGCTTCACCAGGGAAGGAGTTTCTGGTTGGTGAGTGTGGTATATAGCTGTGGCAAGGGATATTGGCATTATGCAGAGGGCTTTGGATTGGAGAAATTGCATGGCAGCACCGACATCTTCTTCCATGAGCTTAGCAACTTGCCTTTCAGTGCCATCGCTCGACCATTTCTCCCATGCCCGCATATTGCTTCCTCCTTCACACGCCTCCCCCTTAATGGTGAATAGCAAAGGTAAATGCCAAAACTAAAGTGAATAACGGAAAATACATATGGAAGAAGAAGTTATAAAGATCCAAAATGCTCAACCACAACTGTGTATTCAAAAAGCACAGGATCAAGTATTAAACAGACGGATGCTCACTATGTTAGAACTAATCAATGTGCTTGCTTTATGAGGCCCACACGTTCATGGATTTGTTTAACCTTGACTGGAAGAGCATTCTAGGAGCCAGAATTTTTTTTTTTTTTAAAATGAATGAGCCAGAGAAGATGATATGAACATTAATATACTAGAAATAACTACCTCAACAGACTGCAGTGGGATGTCGGCCACAAGCTGTGCCACTGCACCAGCGGCACCCAATCTGCTCATGCTCAGTACCTGCTCATTTTAAAAGCAAAGAAAATGTTGCTCAAAAAGAAATTATGGAAAAAAGAATTCTTGACCATTAGCAGCTTCCCACTACAGGTAGTTTATTGGGTATGGGTACAGTAGTAAAGTGGTATTTTTAGACAATAAATAATGCAGAGGACCTTTATGAACCACCAGTCAACAACCTCATTTAAACATAATATTGGCACTACCTATGAGGTGATATGGTTATTATTCAAACATTCCATTGTCATAATGCAGATATTTGATCCCCTTTTCAAAGAATTCGAAAAGGGCTGTTTTGGTTGAGCTTGTAGAAAATTAAGTCACGATTGCTAAAATGCACCAGAAATGCTTAAGATGGTCCAACAAATATCTTCTTCTATAATTCTCACAGGGAGGAAAGTATACCTTAACTTGAAGCCTGAGGAACTTAACATAGTCCACGATTTCATCAAGCATTGCTGCTCTATCTGTCTGCACAAACAATTCAAACTATTTAAGACTGCAGTTGATGTTACTACCACCAAATTCAAATAAACTGCTCCTAAATAGTTAGCCTTAGTGGCAGCCTGATAATAACAGGAGGATAGTAGGTTGCTGATCCCTAGCGCAGAGCAATGTGCACAAAGATTCTTAATTACAGAATTCATTTAGGAAAAGGAAAAGCGAAATCTTGTTGACAACTTACTTTTTTTTATATAAAAGAGATAATATATTAACAAAGAAGAAAACTACAAACTAAGGGGACGTCCCATTGCAACCATTGCGGGAAGGAGGTCCCATGTTTAGCAAGCCCGTCTGCCAAGGTGTTGACAACTTTTGTTGGAACAAAATGCACATACAGCGACCACAGCATAAAAATGAATGTATAAAGGAAATACAATAACGAGGAAAGTGTTGAGGCAACTAACCTTGTTTGAACTGGGAACCAGTTCCTGCAAAGCCTTCATCCTTTCTGCAATTCTTTCCCTACGTAGCTATTCCCACAAAATGTAATGCAGCAGACTGTTAGAATATAAGATTGGAAAACATCAACAGCTGTAAGAACGTGCTTTGGGTCCTACTCTACTTTAATACTTTTAGGCAGATATTTAACCATGAAAGAGATGAAGCAGAAATATAATGCATGGGCTTAACAGCCACTTGTCTCCAATAGAAGCACACTGAGATACAACGCACTTCCTACTTTTACTTTTATCAACTTGAAACTTAAAATAGAAAACTATTTTGTTCAAATGCATTAATTCTAACAGCATTGTCCCTCAACCAAGAGGGTGTACTTCGCATTTAGGCAGTAATAGTCTCTCAACAACTCAAGAATGTTGACAAAGCAATTGTGATGGATGATTATGTTTGGCATATTAAAAATCACTCCATGTCAGTAGGGTGAAAGCTCCGTTGATAGGAATGGGTGAGTTTTACCTAGCTGAGTAATTTATGAATATGACACGATCAAGCAATCTTTACAATTTGACTGATATCAGATAAATGTCGTAACTCCATAATTTAGTTACAGCTATCAAGCAACTAAGATGAACTTTGTCAAACCAAGATGCATAGGATTAACTCCGAAGCCTGAACATCAAAAGTGGGCAAGTTGCAGCAGCCAAATGCATCAAATAACGAGTGGCTAACAAATGGCTTTTTAGAAAAAAATTGCACAAAATAGAGCTTACCCGCTCGGCAATACTATGTGGATCAGTTGCTTGACCCCTTCTTGCACGCACTCTTGGACGAATTGCCGGGGGGTGTGGGCCCACAGGAACCGGACCTTGATTCGCTTGCCCATGAAAATGTTGCTGTATACACACCACATTTCATCAGCTGAAAGCCAAAAGCACATCACACTGAATCCAGATTAAACTACAAAACCCCGAAGCATACAAACTACAAACCTGAAACAGAATAGTAAAATGATAAAACCCAAAATGCACCAGAACAGAAAATCAACAACATCATCATGAAAACACAATTACCCCCAAAAAAGGGGGAAAACACAACAAAAATGGCTAAATTGATATCACCCAAGATGCATCAAAACAGAAAAATCAACAACATGAACTGGATGACAGACCCAAACGACTGGACCACAGAGGTCCAAGAAGTCCACAACGACAAGCCAAACCGACAGAATTGCCTCACCGTCCGCTCAGTGGGACCCATCTAGCTGTCCCCGACAACAAACCCTGTTCTTATGGGCATCTAAAAATCACTCAGCCAGACAGAAACTCTAACCCGATAACCCCCAAGAGGCATTTTGCGCAGATTCACCCAATAATGGCGATTCGATCCGAAAAGGACAGCGGAATACCCGAGTCAACCCCGGACAAACACGAAAATGACGGATTCGGTCCTTTCCCGTTCCACAAAAGGACAAGAAAAGTCACGCGGCCCACACGTGAGCGCGAGGCACGCCTAGGTTAGTGGGGGGTCCAAATGTTGCTTTTCTCAGGTACTCGCCACTAAGAAAAAGAAAAAATTATCACAGAAAAAAAACACTCGTGAGACGCCACAAATATCGGAAATGCCATTGCGTGGAGCTTTTCGGAAATGCCTCGTGAGATGCCACAAATATCGAAAATGCCAATAGACCAAAAATATGGTGGCATTTTGGTAAATGTACCTGTTGCGACGGAGGGTTAGGCCGGAGTGTGTGCGGCGGCTGCTGTATATGTCCGAATGTTGGGAACAGGCTTCCTAAATGCACGGGCTCCCTCTCCTGCAGGAAAAAAATTAATACAAAAATAAAAAAAATAAAAAAGAAGGTGAATAGACTAAAACATCCTTAGATTTCCTGATTTGCCCGGGGTGTCTCGGGCTCGTGCTTTGCCGCGAAATTTGGGGTAAAACGGAAATTCCGGTGTCTCATCGTCTCCTCACCAGAGGACGGTGGAATGGACGTGGTGAAGTTCGAACAGAACAAGTAGGATTATTTAGGAAACGGGAACTGAAGTTTTATTATTCGGTCTTTGGAATTGGCAAGCAAAATGAGGGAAATGGTTACTATTGGGAAAACGACAAGGTTCTGTAATTAAAACGAACTTGGCTTATACGGCGAATAGCGGTCGGCGGGGGCCCTTGGGTTATCATTCAGAAGGAGAACAGGAAAAAAATAAACTGAAGGCAAAAAGGTGTAGTCAGAAGAAAACGAAATTCTGTAACGGAAACGAACTTGGACTGTATAGCGACTACCTGCAGTCGGCGGAGGCTCTTGGGCTTCCACTCGGATGAATATAGGGGAAACAATAAACGAATGGCGAAAGGGCGAAGTGAAATTTTGAGCTTACCATCTTTCCAGATGCAGTGGCTTTGCCTTCCGTATCATCTCGGAAGCGCTTCCCGCTCCCATGAGCATCCTCCGGCTTCGGGAACCCCTGCTCTAAGCTGAGTCCGAGAGGGAAAATCGGGGAGGAGAAACTACCCCCGGCTCCGGCGACATGACCGGAGCTCTCCCCAGCGGAGCTGAGCTGTAAAACGGCCAAATTAGAGTCATTGGCAGCGTAGGCAGAAGGCATGGCGAGTATCTGATCGAGGAAGTCGTCAGAAAGGCCTTCCGGCGGGTTGGCCATGCCGGGAAGTGTTCGAGGGGTTTTCGAGTAAGAATTTCCGGCGAGCGAGGAGCTGAGAGAGGGAGGAAGAGCTAGGGTTTATAAAGGGCATCGAAGGGAGGGGGATTTAGGGAGAGTGGCGGAATTGTCTGCGGAAGGGGTTACAGATCCGTCGCCCGATAAGCCGGAAAGTTCGGATTCCCAGAGGGGATTCGGATTTCGCGAGGGAGATAGAGAAGAGAGCGATAGTTGGAACTTGGAGCCCCCACGCTGTCACGGCAGCCGTCTCTTTTCGTTTCACGGGCATTTATAAGAGAGGAAAAAACAGAAAGAGTCAAGAAAGAAGGAGAAATCAGAAATGAAAAAGCCGTTTTTCTTTTAAATTTCAGAGTTGTTTTCTATTCGATATCCACCCAAAAGCCCGGTAGATCGACATTATTTACGGTCATGGGAGGATTCGGTGAACGCTGCAGCGTCTAGAAGAGCCGGGTAACGGAATAAGGCGGGGCAGAGATTTATTAAAACGAAGGATTCAGGTGTGACAGAGATTTAATGTTCCAGCAAATTCTAGCCCAGTTATATTATGAAGGGCTATTATTTAAGATATATTCTAAATTTAAATTTTAAAATTTTAAATATAGAATATATCTTAAATTTTAACCGAGTTTGACCACAATTAGAGCTCCAACCACTAATAAAACTATAAAAAAAATTATAAAAATAAATAAATAGAATATTATAATGAACATAGTACTATTGAACTACAAGCTATCACAGAGAAATCAAAGATATTACAATGGAACATATTGACATATAATAATCACCTTAATATACCTAAAAGAAAGAGCAAACGCTTCCATCAATAGTGTTTATTCCATTGGTAAACTATAACATTAGATGTTGAGAGACCCAAAAGTGTGAAGATCTATTGTCTTTGAGGTTTGAAGTAAATAAGAGCAACTATCAACCAACTAAAGATGGAATGGACAAGATCGTATCGAATCTTCTCTCTAATTATCAACCAATTTGACATTTACCCATGCATATGTTGAGGTTAGCATATGAATCTTCTCTAAAAAAAAAAAAACAAATTGATCAATTGTCTTCAACCAAATAACTAAACAATCTAACTAGTCCAATTTATAGATGAACTGATCCAATCGAGTCCTTTAAGTGTAAAGTAAAACTGGTTATTTGCACATGGAGTGGGTTGGGATCGTGCCCTCTTTCCTTACGTAGAACAAGAAGGGAAGGGCTCAACTTTCCTCCTCTTACTAAATGGGAGGGAGGGAAGGATGATTCTTCCTTGTTCTTGATTTTCCCTTAGACGCTAATTTTAAATTTTATTCTAAAATTATTTATTTTAAATATATAAAATAATATTTTTTTATTAAGTACTAGGTACAATATGATCTAATTATTGGATGTTTTTTTTCTCCTTGAGCTAGTGTGTATGAATGAAAATTGTAAAAGAACCAATCAAAACAAGCAAACATGGAGTCTGGAGTAGCTTTGCAGAAAAAAGTGAGTCATCTCATGAAGGAGCGAATCATCTTCAACTCCATTGGCTTCATGAGTGAGAAATGCCTGCCATCAAATTTGTGGACAAGCACGTGAAAGGTGAAACCTTGTAGATATCAGCTTTAAACCCAACTCCATTTGGCCCAACCAATACACTTATCAAGTCACCTTCCGTGATAACATTTTAAAAATTTGTCCTTGTTCCTTCAACTTCTTATGATGAGTCATGTAAGACTCTTCCATATTTTCTTTTCAACACTCTCCTTCAAGGTGGAGTTTATAACTTCGGTTGGCAATGAAAAGAATTCTTGGTCTTCAATTTTCTTTTGCTGAAAAAAATTCTTGACGAATACAATTCTTCATAGATGCAAAAACTTCGTCTTTTGTGCTCCCCCTTTCTTGAATATTTTGGTAACATAAAACTTACCACATCATATGGAATAAAATACCTCTTTCTTGTACTTCTTCTTCTTCTTGTCCCCGGAGGTAATGACAGTGATCCCAACTTGAACCAAATAACATAGATGTAATAATAAACCCCTCCATCACAGTCTCTCAACCCAGGCACCGTCTCTCAAAGGTAGAAATGGGTGATATAAAGATAAACCAACCGAAACAACATACAAGAGGTTGGCCCAAAGGGGTATGTGAGAGTCAAATAAAGGACGGTAGGAGAAAAGCTGCCAAACAACCAATGGATAATGGGTAAAGAGGAAGATAGGATGTTGATGTCACCATGTGCTTCAAATTCCGCATCAAAGGAACCAATGCCAACAACAGTCAGCAAATAATGAACCCAAGACAAGTGACCAAGGAGTTCTTCTTCAGAAATAAAGTCTCAATCAAAGAGACACAATAGTAGTAGCCGAAATCGCCCAATGCCCAAATAACATATACCATATGTGCAGTTGTATAACAGTAGATAACCGGTAAATAATGAAAGTCTTTCAAAGTAATAAGGACACGTGAAATAGTCCGCATCGAGTCCAATAGTAAATAAGGAAGTTGCACCAAATAGTATGTTGGAACCGAGTAATAATCCAAGATAATAATCCAACCGGAGATAGAACACCGAGTAAGATATTATACCAATATAGCTGAGTCATAGAAGAAATATGTATAACACTCGGCACCCAAACACGTATAACCGAGGCAAAAAATAAGTGAGATCTTTTCCTGATATTGTTAATCAATAATAGCAACTCAAAAAATCACTCAAAAAATTCAGCTTAAATTCGGATTTTTCAATGCAACAGGATACCAGCATAACCTTTGATACATCCAATGCGAATATATCCTTAAATATAGATCAGATTGACATAAAAAATTATCCTTTTGAAATTAGACTTAAATACCTTTCATCCAAGTATAACTTCTCTTCATAAAATATACTTATTTTGAGATAAATAATCTAATATATTTCATTCTCTGTAACTTGGACGAACTAAGTATTATTTCTGGTTTTGCCAATATAATCATTGACTCTTCCAAGATCAATATCTCCATATAAAAAACTCAGATCTAGAATTGGTTGAATAAGTAAGAAAATAGACTTACAAATATTCCATATAAAGTCTCGTTCTTGATAACATAAAATAGCTTAGAAGTTGAAGTTTTTTGCTGCTGCTTGAACTTCTTTTGCAATTTGACCTTTGTTGCTTCAAATATTGATTTATTTTTGTAGAAAACTTTGATTGCTAGAATTCGTTTTTCTTTGGAAAGTAACTCAAATATCTTTTTGCTAATATATAATATGAAATATGAAAAGTTTAGTATAGAGGTGAAAATGCAAAGCAAATAACATGTATAGGGACTAAAAAGAGAGAACCTAAACTGCTAGAGATAATAAATAAAAAAATGATCACATTATCTATGTGGGTTGATCGAGTCGACTCACAAATCCTGCTCTGATACCATGTTGAATTTATGGACAAAAGAAATACTTCATTGACTTTATGTAATCAAAGTACTTCAACCCCTATTTATAATAGAGAAAAATAGAGTCCAATTACAATTAAACTACCTTTGTCCCAATTACATCCAAACTTTAACACTTAAAGATAAGTCCTAACTTAATTAATTAACTCAACATAAATAGAAAACTAGCATAACTAAAATACCTTTAAACTGAAACTCTTTTGTGAGACCTCCTTCCATAATAATTATGACTCTGTAAGACTTCTTATTGTGAGAGTCATGTAAGACTCTTCCATATCTGTTCTTCAACAGTTCTTGGTTGCTAAACAAGAAAAGATCCCTTGGCTATGTTTGTGAAAAATTATGGTTGATAATGCGATTCAACTCCTTGTAAAACAAACTTACAAAAATGAAGTTTGAAAAGAAAGAATTACAAAATCACCGATTTGAATTGATAGATAGTGGATACACATTGTTCGATTGTAACAAGAAAAGACTTCTTATAACAACATAAAACTTACTCCTTTGGATCAAATGAAAGATGTCTCTGATTCTTCTCCTCAAGTTATTGGTTGAGTGCAGGAGCCTATCAGAGGTGGTCCTGGGTTAATTACTCTGCTTTCCGCACCTAACAGACCGGTCTTTTGGGTTCTATTGGCTAAGCGTTTGACATGGTATCAGAGCTGGACACCATGTTCCGCATTCAAATCCTGAAAGGGACGACCTAGTTTCCAGACTAGTGTGGGCCGCTAGTGTGGGCCCTCGTGGATGTCGACCAAGGGGAATGGTGGGTATCAGAGGTGGTCCTGGGTTAAGTACTCTGCTTTCCGCACCTAACAAACCGGTCTTTTGGGTTGTATTGGCTAGGCGTTTGACAGGGCCTCGCATGACTTCTATTCTTGTTTACACAACAACGATCCCTCTCTCCCTTGTGATTGCTGATGTCCAAGAGCCTAACCAAAAATCCTCCTCCTCCTCTTGAGTTCTGATCCCCTTACAATGTGTTGTTCTCCTGAACTTATTGTGGAGGGATAACATGAGTTAGGGTAATCACTTACATGAGTTACAACATTCAAGGGTCATCAATTACTGGAGTTACAACATTTAAAGGCCATCAGTTATAGAAGCCCGGAGGTTGTTTATCTTGGCTTCTTTCAGATTGGTTTGGATTGATTTGGTTTGGTTCGAGTTGGACATGGTTTGGTTTGGCAAGGGTCAGGATTGACCAAAATGAGTAGGGGTTGGGCTGAGATCAGCTTCTTGTTGGATTCCTTGAGCTTAAGTTGTTCATAACTCGTAGGCTTGTACTTTTGGACTAATCCCCCCTTTGCATAATAGTTACATAAAAGGGGGTTTATACATTCAATTTCGTAAAAAATATACATGTTTGTAGGCTAAGGACATTTTGGATAGCTAGTATATATAATTTCTGGAAATTTGACCAAAAATACCAAAATACCCCCATGCATAAAATGCAGAAAAAGCCCCTTTAAAAATTAAATTACACATGATTCTGGGCTAGTAATATATTTTACTGCACTATATTAACAATTTCTTAATTTTGGTCAAAATTACCAAAATGCTCTTGGAGAGGTGAATTTACGAAAATAACCCCTTCAATGTGCAAATTTTTTGTGTTAATTTTTACCTCCTTCAGAAACTTTATATCGAACTCACTAAAACTCTGACTTGCCTAAGGACTCTACTTACCCAGCAAGTAAAACTCGTTCAGAACCTACTTATTACAAGAGTCTATGAAATGCCAAAAGAATGGTGTAAAACTAATGTGAAATTGGAAACTCCTAAAATGAAAAGAAAAGATTATCTATTCTAGGAAGAAACTTCCAAGAAAAGATACTAAAATAATAAAACATAACTTCTTGAAACTGGGAAACTGCTTAAGATAAAATTAGACTAAATTAGAAAACTCCTAAGTATGGCTGAATCCTCTGGGCATGATAAATGTTAACTTGGATAATCCTACAACAGTATGGTGCTTGCAAGATCATAAAATTACATGTTGAGAAAAGACCACCTAAATTTGGTTAGCCATTTGAAGATGAACTGGTCAAACTTCAACACAATTCTTCTTCTTTTGTTTTTTTATTTTGTAAGGATACATAAGCATGTAGGGTGTTAACATTTGTTTACTGTGCAGAGTGTGTGGAGAAGTTCATGTGGGGCTTGTTCCACATGGTATTCGAACTAGCAATAGTGCTGGAAGTCTATTCAGCAAAGAGCACAGCTGGATAAAAGGAGGCATCAATAATATTCTCCCTGTTGTGGAGTCATTTCATCTCTATGACAGAGTGGGACGAGCTGTTTCACATGAGGAATGTCTTGAAGTTGATCGAATTCCTGCAGTTGTTGAGTTGTGTGTGCAAGCTGGCCTTGACCTTGCTGAGTACAGACGGGTATTGCCTGTTTATAACATTTCTGGAAGGATTATTGACTTTGAAAAGAGGTTTCCACAAGATGCAAAATATGGAGAAAATATCAAATCATATGGCTTTTGGGAAAATATAACAAAAATAAATGGGAACCTTTCTCAGGTGCCACCAAAATCTAATAGTTTACAAGGTTTGCTTCTAATACTCTTTGTATCATTTGATTGCAGAAAAAAAACTGTATATAATGTGCTGTTTTTCTAGAGTTTATTGCCTGCTAGGCACCTAGGCAGAGCTTCAAGGGGTCAAATGGAACACCTAGATGACCTGTTTGTAACATTAGGTGACATTCTAACAGTTAGGGAATAGCCTACCAGGCATCTCTGCCTCTATACCTGTGTTTCTGAATCTCCAGTTTTTGTTATTCATTGCTTGTTTACTCAACTAATCATCCAGATTGTCCGGGCAATTGGGCACATTAGTTACACTGATTGGGATCTATCTTTTTCTTTTTCTTGAGAGTGGGTGAAACTTTTTAATGACTACCAGCTACTCTGTGTCTATCTGTGCATGGACACATATTTTCTCTTTTATATGAATATTTTGATAAATATACTGTATTATGTTATTTTATTTTCTGCCATTATGTTGTTTTAGCTTCATGTAAATAGGTTGTTTATCTGAACTTTAATACTTAGCAGGTATGAAGTTATGAGTATTTTAGAACCACAACTGGATGATTTTTACCTTGCTGCTGGAAATATGTAGAACAATAGGATGAGCATGTCACCTACAAATCTAAGTTACTTGTCTTGACATGATCTTTACACATCCTGCTGCAGCCCCTTAAGAATAATTCATATAAAAAGTGTTCTTCTATTTCAGAGAAATAGGGCAGAATATAAAAGAAGTGTCAAAGTTTTATTATCTATCATGGATACCCTCTTAACACTTTGGATAATTCAGTTAAACTGTTAGAGCTCTTGTACATAGGTTGCTAAAAAAACCATGAACTATACACACACACATACAAAAAAAGTACTAGCTCATGTCTGTTTTTTAAAGAACAGGTTTCTTTTTCAGCTGAATTTGACACCGTCTTGGTGTAACCTATATTTGCTTTTGCAGATCTATGCAAGGGATGCAGGCATGGGATAAAATGCGGTATGGGGCTTTAAGACTTATACAGAATTACCCTGTCCAAACGTGTGGATACTGCCCTGAAGTCCAAGTCGGACCTAAAGGGCATAGAGTAAGGCTATGCCAGGCCTTCAAACACCAGATGAGGGATGGGCAACATGCATGGCAGGAAGCATCAATTGATGATCTTGTCCCTCCGGTTTATGTGTGGCATGTGAAGGACCCTCAGCACAGTGAACCACTTGTACATTCACTAAAAAGATACTATGGAAAATTGCCTGCAGTGGTGGAGCTCTTCTGGCAAGGTGGGGATCAAGTTGGTGAGGGGTATGATGTTGTGGTGCCAGACTTGAAAGAGGAGAAATTGGTTGTGGCTGATGGTTAGAGTGCATACGGAGTTAACTAAGATGATGTGCTATGACTTAGTAACTTATGAAAATTATGGGCTTCCCTGGAGTTTGCCTCAAGATTATCTAGGTTGGGCAGAACTATTGGAGGTGTAATGGTCTGCATACTTTTGGTTTTTGAGGCTTCATTTGGTTGACGAGAAAATGAAGGAAAAGAAAAAAAAGTATTGGAGAAGAATAAGGGTCAAGGAAAAGAGAAGGAAAGATGGGATTTTAACAATCTTTTCCTCAGGTTCTTTCCTGCTGAAGGAATAGCGAAGGCTTGCATAAAATCAAGGAAAGGAGAATAAGGATTGAGGTTTAACACTCTCCATTTGAAGGAATGAAGTTAGCAGTTCCTTTTCTTCTTCCTGTCCTGAAGAATGAAGAATTTCTGGGAGAAAGACATGTTGGCCGTTTGTTAATCTCTCTCTCTCTCCCTCATTTCCTATGTCTAAGTGGAGAGGGATTCTTGGGGACAGTGGGATGGCATGGTAGATAATCAAGAGAAAACATCATATGAGGGTTGATATGCATGCAATTCTAGATATGATTAGTACTGGGGTGTTTTGGATAACTTTGGCTCCCTTTTCAGGAAGTGGCAATAGAAAACGTTCAGCATCTGCACTGTCCTGTTAAGGTGAACTCACTTTGCTTAGTCAGTGATAGTTACTCTATGTTAAAAATATCAATTCAGGCATATTTTTTGTTAGGTAGGCAATGTCACCCCTAGATGCCTCATATGGCCTAACTTTGTATTTAAATGAAAAACTATATATGGTAGGTGAGTTTGACATTTACCTACGCATATGTTGAAGTTAGCATAGCGAATCTTCTCTCCAACAATTTTTTTTATCACTTGTCTTCAACCAACTAAAAAACCGATCCAATCAAGTCCTTTAAGTGTAAAGTAACACAAGTAACACTGGTTATTTGCTACTCCTCCCTCGTCTTGCACATGGAGTGGGTTGGGATAACCCTCTTTCCTTACCTAGGTAGAAAAGGAAGGGAAGGGCTCAACTTTCCCTCTCTTACTAAATAGGAGGGAGGGAAGGATGATTCTTCCTTATTCTTGATTTTTCCTCAGACCCTATTTTAAAAAAATTATTCTAAAATTATTTATTTTAAATATATAAAATGATACTTTTTTATATTTTTATTAAGCACTAGGTACAATATGATCTAATTATTGGATTTTTTTTTTCCTTGAGCTAGTGTGTATGAATGAAAATTGTAAAAGAACTAATCAAAACAAGCAAACATGGAGTCAGTGGTAGCTCTGCAGAAAAAAGTGAGACATCTCACGAAGGAGCGAATTATCTTCAATTCCATTGGCTTCATGAGAGAGAAATGCCCCGCCATCAAATTTGTGGACAAGCACCTGAGAAGTGAAACCCTGTAGATATCAGCTTCAAACCCAGCTCCATTTGGCCCAACCAATGCACTTATCAAGTCACCTTCCGTGATAACATTTTAGAAACCTGTCCTTGTTCCAACTTCATCCGTGCCATATGACCAAGCCAAGTGCTAAATTTGGTAAAATGCCGTAACCTGTAGACAACCACAAGAGTTGGTGGGAAGTGTACAATTGTTGCATAGGATAGGTACTCAAGCAAACTCAGCCTGTGATACAGACAACCGAAGTAGTCAAAGCGATCTCTAATCGCTACCTCTATGTGCCATTCCTTGACATAGTAAATTTCCTTTTGCCTCAACCTTCCTCAGATATAAAGAGCTGTTCTCAGGGATTCCTTCTGCACACAGAAGCCTCAGTTCCAGAAGATGCTTGAGCTGGGAACTCAGCTTCAATAAAGAAATATTCTTACTAATTAGAGAAACTGAAATATACATTTTGTTGGATGACAGAAGGGTTATGAGAAGATGCTTCAAACAATCTTCTCAACCTTCTCTTTCCATTGTGAAAATACTGTAGTTGCTTTTCTTGAGTTTCTCAGAGATTTGTTTCACTCTTGAGATGTAACCTTGTAGATTTTCCATAAACAACGATCCTCATTAATCAAATGCACACACAGAAAAGCACATGTGGAAGGAGATATAAAGACAGAGGGCAATTAAGATACATGCAGCAGAAGTGACAGTGGAAGTTGCTGAGAACTTGCGATGCCTTGCTATATTTCTCAGAACTACAAATCCATCCTCTTTTATTTTTTTTCTTCTGTTCTTTTAACAAAAATTACAAATCCATCTTTTATTTTTTTCTTCTGTTCTTTTAACCAAAACTACAAATCCACCTTCTGTTCTTCTGTTTGACTGCTCCAAATAAAACCTTCTGAAACTCAAATCCGTTGAAGAGACTATGTTTTACTTGCCATCCAGGTCGCAACAAGATGATATGAAGCACCAAAGCTGCTTCATTAAGTTGATAGGAAACAGTGGTTGGGACACAACAAAAGATCTGTAAAACGATTGGAGCTTGAATCTAAAATCAGAAGAAAAGAAGAAGATACCATAGTTTTACATTCATAACCCTTCAAAAGATGTCGTGAAAACATGGACGGGAAAACTTGATTATTAGTTCCTTTTTTTGTTTTAACCACATGTAATTCAAAAACAAAAAATAAAAAACAAAAAACAAAAGAGGTAGAGAGAAATACCACTTCATTCAAGTTGTATTTTATTTTCAACAAAATGTTTTGCATTGGCTGCCACCTCTGCTTCGAGAATTGCCTCAAGCATAATATCTGATCCTCTCATGTCACCTGCGACAATTAGACCACTTTTTATACCACAGTTGCTACTCATGTCAATATGTTACTGATACTAACATTTTAGCAGTTATGAAATTTATCAAATACTTGCAGCATACTTGCAAAAAATTAATAAAATAAAAATTAAAAGTTGTAAGACTCCCTCGTTAGACAACTACCCATGCGTCTAGATAGCTATGTATAAAGTAGCATCAACTCATTCAGGAGGAAAATTACCTTTGCAAGGAAGTAACAGCCCAGCACTTTTAGCAGAGATAGGTAGAACCGACAGGCCACCAGCATCCTCACTAAGCTTCTCTATATTTTCATTGCTACTTGAACAGTTTGTGCCAGGAGAAGTAAGTTTTGCTAATTTTTCATACATTATTGCTTGGTTATGCAAGCTAGCCAAATTTCCAGGGTCTCCACTGTCAGCCTAGCACAGTGTACATAGAAAACCGACATTAGAAGAGTTACGCAAGATAGAATGTTCAAAATGAACAATTATCAGAGACCCGTTTTGATGGAACTTTCTGTGCTAACTTAAGGATTGAATAGTGAGGCAAGAGTTGAATAGCAAATCACAGAGATAGTCCATAACAAGAGATTTTGGAGCACTTTTGCAAACTGAAATTAAGTTTAACGTAAAACATACACATTCTACTAGAACACTACTACATCATTTAGATCATCTAAAATTCATAGCATCTCCAACCTATTCAAGTTTTGACTTTTCAGTCAGTTCATGTGGTTTGCACACACACATGAAGCATGTCCAACGAGGTACTAAACAGGAGGATAAGCTCGAGAAGATTCAATAATGCACCACAAAGGGACAATTTTTCAAGGACAAGAAGAAGGAGAAAAAAAAGAGAGAAAAGGGGAAAAGGAGCAAAAATGAAACCTCAGACGCCATATTCACAGACTGCAGCTCTTTGTTTAGTTCCTTGGCAGCACCCTCTCCTGTACCTCAAGAAAAACCTTTTTATTTTAGATCTTCACAAAATTAAGTTTGCTGAAGAACATCATGAAAGTGGAATTGCAAATGAATTTAGGTTTTTTAATCCATTGAGACAAACTCAGGAAGAGATTTTGTACATCCATTCAGAAAATCAAACTCAGGAAGACTGATACCACTTGGAGAAATCTAACCATTGTCCATTAGCTTCTGCGTCATGGGGCTGGAATTAGTTGCACTGGTATCTGCAAATGAATTTAGGTTTTTTAATCCATTGAGACAAACTCAGGAAGAGATTTTGTACATCCATTCAGAAAATCAAACTCAGGAAGACTGATACCACTTGGAGAAATCTCACCATTGTCCATTAGCTTCTGCGTCATGGGGCTGGAATTAGTTGCACTGGTATCTGCAAATGAATTTAGGTTTTTTAATCCATTGAGACAAACTCAGGAAGAGATTTTGTACATCCATTCAAAAAATCAAACTCAGGAAGACTGATACCACTTGGAGAAATCTCACCAATGTCCATTAGCTTCTGCGTCATGGGGCTGGAATTAGTTGCACTGGTATCTGCACCACCATCCATAAGTCTTCGAGTCATGGGACCAGGATTCATAAAAGAGAGACTTCTCATTTCATATCGAATTGCATCAATTTGTGCTAGTGCATCTTGAAGCTCTTTGTGCACCTTGAAGGAGAAAAGAAAAATGACTTAAGCTTTCTTTTTTGAAAATGTAAGAAAAAATGAATTAATGCTTTCATTAACGGACGGGAAAACTACCTTTTATGACAGACTGTAGCAAGAGATCTAGTCTTTACTCGGGTGAAATATGCTAATTTTTTTTTTTTTTTGAAAAGGTGAATTTTATTCAAGGAAAGAAGCCAAAAAAACAAAACTTACAAAAGGGCTAGGCAAGGGAGCTCCCATTACAACGAGAGATTGAAGGAAGATCCCCCGCTTTGCCAAAGAGCCAGTCAAGGAATTAGCTGATCTAAGATATGCCAAAGTTTTGTCAGAATCTAGACACATCATTAATTTGAAATAAAAATAAGAAAATATGTATCAGTTGCGATTTCTACAAAACATCCTAATGAAGTGGGAGTCAAATATTTGTTTGCTACCATCAAATATTCTACATCAAATTCAAAACAGATACAGAAACATGCTCAAGCAAAATATACTTCAGCAAGAAGGTCAACACTCTATTCCAGTCTTATGGCTTAACTATAGAGAAGTATTAACACAATTAAAAGGAATGTCTTTGTTGAGGAGATTGTTCTAGCTTCCACGGTGTCTATTGCAACAACATGTGCAACTCCAATAGTCATAGATCAAGTTGAGATTCTAGATGCAAGGACTACCAATCATACTATAACCAGGATGCCAGTTTTTTTTTTAAAAATGTACCTCAACCATTAGCCAGTTAATAGAATACCATTTGCAGTTTTTTTTAAAAAAATTTATGAAGGATATTGTTTGCCGTTTAAAATCAAAATTTAAACTTTTTGGGCAACATATGTTCTTGGAGAAGGAAAAAAAAAAGAACAAATATGTTATTTCAAGAGTGATTCTGATTACTATGGAGGGGTTCGAGTGATGACTTCAAGTATCATTTGGTTCGATGGGATGATGTATGTTTGCCAAAGAATATGGGTGGCCTGGGAATTCGAAAATCCAAGAATATGAATCAAGCGTTGCTTCCAAAATGACTATGGAAGTTCAATACCCATTATTCAAATCTCTGGAAGGAAATGGTTCTTACTAAGCTAGGTGGGGACGCTCATTGGTGGATGTCAGGTGGTAATCGAAGAGGTTTATCCTCAATATGGAGAGCATTATACCTCCTGCTTCCAAAATTTTATTCCACAAGTAGATTCTATGTTGGCAACGATAGATCGCTCAAGTTTTGGGAAGATTTGTGGATAGGGCAGGTGCCATTGCAGGTTGCTTTCAAAAGTCTTTTTCTCCTCACATCTCGTAGAGACATATCAGTAGCAGGAGCTTTTGAGGGGGGTGGTATGAACCTTCATCCTAGAAGGGGTCTGTCGGATAACGAGGCCTTGGAGGCTAGTCGTCTGATGGACTTTGTTGCCTCGGTTAAAATTCGCCCTTTGGAGGCAGACATGCTCATTTGGTGGCCAGATAAAAGGGGCACATTCACTGTTTCATTTGCATATGGCTTCTTGAATGGATGGAATTCGTCTTGGAGGGAGAATAAAATTAACTTTTATAGCGTATATGTGTCCCTCCAAAGATAAAGTTCTTCATGTGGAGCACATGTCAAGGCAGGATTCTCTCGGCAAACGTTTTTAGAAGAAGAGGTCATCCCGCAATTGACCCCCTGTGCCCATTCTGCAACTCTGAAGATGAAACCACAAGCCGTATTCTGCGTCAATGCATATTCTCTTGGAAGGTGTGGACCCTCATTCTTAGTAAGTTTGGGTTACAATTCTGCATGGCGGATGTTCTACTCTCGTTCAGTAAGTCGCTCACTGGTACCCCATTGCCTAGCCTTGGTAAAATGATGCTCTCTGCTTGCGTTAGTTTCATCCCGTGGGGGCTTTGGAATGAGCGCAATAGAAGACGATTTGACGCAAAATGTGAATCTGCATATCGGGTAGCGGACCGAGTGGTGGGTCATATATCTACTTGGCTTCTGACTAAGAAAGCCTTCTCTTCTTTTTTGGGCACCCCTATCTGTGAAAACTAGAGAAATTTGGCTATGATGCATTCTGGGACAAAGATCTCGGTTTTGCAAGAATGGACTCCTCCTGCACCTGGTTACCTTAAGTTAAACTTTGACGGCTCGTCTCTTGGTAATCCAAGGATTTCAGGTTTCGGATGAGTTATTTCAGACCATTCCGGCAATCAGCTTTTCTCTTATGTCGGCCCTCTGGGCATATCCGACTCTACGTCTACAGAACTACATGGCCTCCTCTCCGGTTTCCGCTTCTTCAGAGACAATTGCAACGGTCCTCTTCATATCGAAGGAGACTCAAAAGTGGTTATCGGATGGTATAAGAGTGCTTCCCCTCCCCCGTGGCGGCATTGGGATACCTTTCGGGAAATTTTGGAAATTACCTCAATTGTTTCTTGTATTTGGTCTCACATTATAAAATCCGCCAATTTGGCAGTAGATGTGCTTACTAAGCAAGGAGCTAACCTACAATCGTTGGTTGTAAGGGACTTGCTCCCCCAAATTTTGTAATTTTCTCTTGTTTTATTAATACATCTTTTTCAAATAAAGAGTGATTCTGATTACTTGGAATTTTTAAATGGTAAAAAATTTTATATGTCACTTAGGATACATTACAAAGAGGATAATCACAGGTTTAGATTTGATTATTAACTTCATAAACAAGTCGGAAGGGCCTTGGAGACACGGGCACTTTTATAATGAAATCTTGGTTAAGTTCAGAACTTCAGCTAATGTGGCAGCCCACACATGGTGCAGCTAATTCCATATCAGATGTCTTAGCAGAAGAAAAGGTTCATGGCAAAGATGTAGTTGTTGGATCTTTCACTCCCTGTAGGTTGAGGTTTGGCTCTCCCTTTCATTGTAAAATGGATTATTGTTATTATAGTTCATGCATAAAAATCCATCAAATAAACAAAAAAAGTTTGAAAGAGACAAAGCAATGAAAGAAAAAATAACACCTCTTGAGCTTGGGACTGCTGTAAAATGTTGTCAAACTGTCCGCGAGCTATCTGAACATAACCAATTGATTTTCCAGCTAATCTCCCAGCCATTCTGGCAATTTTAGGTAGATCCTTAGGGCCTAATAATTGAAAAAAATAGATTAGATGATGCTCAAATCCCCATGCGCGGAACAGAACAGTTTGAAGCAAAATAAAAAAGAAAATAGGACTCTACCGATTAAAGCAGCAGTTGCCCCCAGCAAGAGGAAAAGCTCTCCATATGACATACCCAACATTTTCAGTCAAAAGACAGCAAAATCTCGAATAACCTTTTATTGCCTTGATGCAAAGAAGTTTGGCTATTTCTATGCTTAAATAATGAATCTGCAACTTCAAAGATCTATGATTATTTTATATACTAAGAGGTGTTTGGATCCTACTATAGCTACAGAATATAAGATTATATTTCGCCAAGAGCAGATTGTAGTATTGCACTGCATTACAATGTTATCATAAAACTATATAAACATAAGCAACAAACTCAGATTTTACTACCAAGTATAAATCTAATATTCAGTTATAAATTATGACCAAATCAAGACTATTTCAAGTAATTTCTCACAACTTGGTAGATTCAAGTAAAAGAAAGTTCAACTGAGCCAAGTCTGAGTTGAGTTGACTCACATTACGTATTTGACCAAACAGAATCAAGGCAATAAGAGAGTATCAAGTAATTGGTTAATTTGACATTAAAATGGAATGTTTCCCCTAAATATGTTTTCATCTTTCTAAGAAGCCACTTATTAACATTTTTTTTATGAAAGGTGATTTTATTAAGAGAGAGAGAGCCAAAGGAAACAAAAAAGGGGGACCTATCCCCTAACAACAAGAGATTGCAAGGAGGATCCCTGCTTGGCCAAAACATCGGCCACGGAATTAGCTGACCTCAGGATGTGAGACCAAAAACAATCAAAGAGGCTGACAATTTCCATAATTAAAAAAAAAATGTCCCAATGACGCCACTGAGGTGCTGAGGATTGCTCACATCAACCAATCACTACCTTAAAATCTCCCGCGATGTGAATGGGGCCAACACAGTGACCACGAAAGACTCAGAGTCCATTAAGGAGGCCGTGGAGTCTGCAATACCGAGAGGGCCAGCGAAGGAGACGATCTGGTTTCCCAAAGAGCCACAAACAACTCCGCTGAATCCCGCTTTCCTAGGGTTGTCGAGAGAGGAACCATCAAAGTTTAACTTATGGACACCAGCCGACGGCGGGGCCCACTCAAAAACAGCTAGGGTCTTTGAAGACGTATGGAGTTGGGCAAGGCAACTCCAATTGTCTCTGAAGGAAAATCCAGAGAAGGGGGAGAAGGATGTCTTAGTGTGGAGCCAGGTTGCAATATTCCCCGAAATAATTTCAGTGACTCTCTCTTGGGATTCAAACTTGGCGTTGAACCGCCTTTGATTGCGCTCTAACCAGAGACCTCAAGGAATGAAAGCCAAGCACGTCGAGATCATCATTCTCCCAAGACCGGGGACAAAAGTCCCAATAAGCATCCAACAGGTTGTGGGAAGATCCGTAGGAAAGTAGAACTAGAGCCCAATACGGCTGAGAATCGACGTCCAAATACCCCAAGAGAAAAGGACATAAGAGGAGCAGGTGGCGGACTATTTCCTCTGCAACTCGGGAAAAAGGACAAATTGTGTCCACCCCGAGTTGGCCACGTTTCCTGAGATTGACAGCCGAAAGAATTTTGTTGAGGTAGGTGCTCTACATGAAGAACTTCACTTTTGGGGGGGCGCTGAGACGCCAAGTGAAATCCACCGCATGCCCGGAGCTGTGAGTGAGCCATCCTCGGATTGCGAGGTATGCTGAAGATACCCAAAAATCATTTATTGTTACATTGTCCTTATGCTTGGAAGATTTGAATTCATATTCTTGATAAGATTGGAATTCAGTTTTGCATCCCAATGAGATAAGATTGGAATTCAGTTTTGCATCCCAATGACTCTCATTGGGATGTGAAAAATGACTCGACTTCAAGATTCAAAAGTTGGGAAAGCTTATTATATCGGCTTGCAGAGCTCATATCCGTGGGGTATTTGGAATGAGAGAAATAACAGAAGGTTCAATGGCAAATTCAGACCTGAAAATGAGACTGTGTCAATGATTATAGGGCATATCTCCTCTTGACTTCACACCCAATCTGAATTTAGTACCATGAGAGATATTTCCCTTCGCATAATTGGAATATCATTGCTCATATGATGGTTTCATCTCGTCCTCCCATTATGGTTGGCTGGAATCCCCCTCCTATTGGTTATTTAAAGCTGAACTTTGACGGTAGTTCTTTTGGTAATCCTGGTCAAGCAGGAATTGGAGGAATTATTCGAGATACAATGAGTATTCAGCTTCTAACATTGTCAGGTCCACTAGGAATTTCAGATTCTACCAATGCTGAAATGTCTGCTCTTCTTCCAGGTGTTGTGACTTTTCGGGACAAATTTAATACTCCACTCATTGAGATTCAAAGGTGGTTATTGACTGGTGTTCAAAAGTTAAAGACCCTCTTTGGCACCATTGGAGAATTTTTCATCAAATAATGAAGATTACTTCCTCTCTTGATTGTTTTTAGTCTCATGTACCTAGATCAGTAAATGATGTTGCTGATTCTTTAGCTAAACACAAAACAAGGAGTTTCTCTACAATCTCTTGTTGTTAGAAAATCTCTCTTTTAGTTTGTATTTTTTTTCATCTTTTAATGAAACATCTTATTCAAAAAAAAAATTATCACCTAGACAAAATTAGTAAAGGTTACAGTCAAGTATAGCTAACTCAAGTTAAAAAAAAGTATAGCTAACTCATAAGTTTTCATCATAGGGTATATTCTTCGTAATCACATCAATACATACTAAAGTTTGAGGCTTCTTCCTTCGATTGCATCCAGCTCTTGTATTTCCTGACCAATGCAGCGGACTCAAAAATCCATTTATAGCAGTAAATGTCTTAAAATTTTGGCTCAAAGTATAACTTTCATACTACAATCAAACACGTGATACCCCAAGGCACAAATGTTCAACTAAAATTACTCTCAGAGACTCCATTTAGTTGACCTCCTTATTGACATCAAAAGTTGGTTGTTCACACTTGTGTACACGAGTTCATTCAGAGCCTCCTTCAAGCAGTTCAAATTCATTTTCAATGCAATCCTGTAGTTCATAATTAAATTTGACAGACTCGGCATTGATGCTCAGATATTATTATTAATTAAAATTACATTACAAGGCGAAACAGGGAGAAAGACATTCCATCCAAACCAGTACTTCAAAATGATTAGAGGAGATAAATGACAGCATGTAGAGAAATAGAACCGTACAAAAATGGCTCTGCTAGACAAGAACCTAGAAAAATTATCCTCTTATGTGAAAGCCAATCTGCTATCATTAGCATGTATCGGATTAACAACCCCTCGGGACCAGGCGGATAATCAGCACAGATTAAAATGCAGCTCCACTATAAAAAAACAGAAAACAGCACAGCAATGATCTTAAAAAATCCATCCAAAGGTTACTTGGAAGCTTACCTTGAAGAATCCACAGAAGGCAACGAATTGGCAGAATACCTTTCGAGATTTTGTTATAGAAACCTAAGGAAGAAAAGAACGGCTTTGAACTTCGAGATAAAGGAAGAAGAAGAAGAAGAGGGAGTTTTTCTTGTCCAGAGAAGGTGAAGAACAGTAGCGAGGACGGAAATGGCTGGCTTCCGTTCTTCCGTTGTGTTAAGAGGGCGAGCGTGGAGAAAATCTCCCGCTCAAATTCGTGTTTTCTGGTTCAATGATGTCCTTAGCCTACTGAAAAGGAAAAAACAATCAAATACCAGTATTTCCAAACGAGAACAGAAGAAGAAAACCTGGTAAGTCAAAAATTCAAAAGAATAATATCCCTACAGAGAAAGATGGTTACTTGCACATAGAAAGCTCAGTAATCCAGTTGCCTATATTCATTTCTTTTCGACGGAAACCATTCGATTGAAATTATGAACTAATTTTCAGTTCATGATCTTCAATCATCACTGGCACTCTGTGACTAGTAAAGATTGAACACAAGAAAACAGATTTGCGGCAAAAAGAAAAGAGGATTAACAGACATGTAACTCAACGACAGAAAAAGGATTCAGGAGGGGCAATACCTTGCAAGAGTGAATGTCCCAAATCGAAGGTCGTCGGTGCTGGGGACGGCGAGAGGAAGAGAGTTGAGCGCCGGGGAGAGGTCGCAGAGGGTGCGATTGAAATCGCCGAATGTCGCGAGCGAGAGAGGAGCCGGAGAGGTTGCAGAGTGGGGAGAGAAGTCGCCGAAGGTCGTTTGTGCTGGGGACGGCGAGAGTAAGAGAGTCTAGCGCGCCGGGGAGAGGTCGCAGTGGGGGCGATTGAAATTGCCGAAAGATCCCTACAGCCCGAACCCGATGAAATTGACGGAGGAAAAATGAATTCAGAGGGGTGAATTCAGAGTCAGGACATTATGGGGGGTTAGGGCACATGACTCAGATCTTCATGCGCATTATACAGTTTATGTCCTGATGTCGTAAGGGGCGCCGAAATTCATGTCATGTACATAAATATACATGAATCAAGAGTTCATGTCTCAAAAGTAACGGGCGAAAAGTGTTTTCCACCCGATTTTGAGAATCATCCACTTGATTCTCTCGCGCGGGCTCTCTGGCTCGACCGTCTCGCTCTTTTTTTTTTTCATTTTGCTCATTTCATTCCCGCACAGACACTCTCGTTCCCGCAGCCCTCTGTCGTCTCCGTGAAGCCCGAGCTCTCTGCTTGCTCTCTCGTCTCCGCCGTCCCTCTCCGATCTCCCTCTCTACTGCTTCCATCTCTCACTGCAAACGTTCTTCCGGTGTCCTTCTCTTTCTCGGACTCGCTCTCCCTCTGAACCTCCCGCTCGCTTCTCCTTCTCTCTTATCTCTCTGTCTCTTCTCCCTCTCTTCTCCTTTTCGGCATCTCACTCCCTTCTCCCTCACGCTATCATTTTCCCTCCCCAAAAGACCTTCCAATTTCTTGCGATTTCCCCTGTTTCAGTTTCGTTTTTTTTCGATTTTGACATTTGGACTTCTCGCCCTCCCTCTCTTCTCCCTCTCTGCGTACCGTCGGAGCGCCGCCTCTATCGGCGTTGCCCACCGCCGTCGCCGTTGCCCACTGGCCCGTTGCCGTCGCCGTTGCCCGTTGGCTCGCCCCTGACGAAGACGTCGACCTTGAGGAAGACGACGATAGTTTAAAACTATCGTCATTAATTTATAAAATTTATTTATAAAATAATTATTTTTATTTATTTAATACATTTATTTTATAATTACTATATTAAAAATAGTGATTTAATAGTCATAATTAAAATATTTTTAAAATAAATATTTGATAAATTATCTTGGCATAATTGCTATAGTTAATTAAACCAATGATTTTAAATTTTGTGATAATATATTATTAATTAATAATACATAAAATATATTATATACAAATATATAGTGTGTTAAATTTATGATTAGATCAATTTTTTCTCTTAAATTATTCATTTTTAGGTTAAAGTATATCATATGTTATTAATAACTCCACGTATTACTTTCATTTTTTTTATTTATAATGTTATTAATAACTCCACGTATTTCATTGGCTCATATAATTACCATATTAATGCATAATAATATATCTAATTCAATTAATAAATATATTAATATATTTAATTATACATTAAATAATTTATTCGTGTAGTAATAATGGTTGTTTTACCTAATTTGGAGTTTAAAGATTATATTGTAATTAAGTGTATTGTAAAGGTTTAGAGATTCTCTTGTTTTTTATGTTTTTCTCATGTTGGGACACTAACACTAGAAACTGTTTTCCAGTGCACATGAAGTTGTCAACACTAACACCAAATACGAAGATGATCTTCATGTATATGACTGACATGATCTTCATGTTGGACATGAACTTGATCTTCAAGAATCCATTTGGGGCACTAACCCCCCTATCTTCATGACTGAATGTAAAACTTTATGTCATGTATATGATCATCCATTACTCAGGAGTTCATGTCCCAAGAGTAAACGGCGGAATGTGTTTTTCGCCCGATTTTAAGAATCATGTACATGACTCACCCGCGGGGCTTTCTTTGGCGCACCCCTCCCTCTTTCCCGCAACTCTGTCGTCTCCCTAAACTCCGAGCTCTCTGCTCCCTCCCTCGTCTCCATCGTTCCTCTCCGGTCTCCCTCTCTACGGCCTCTACCTCTCGACCTCCGTTGTAGAGTACAGGAAACCGAGAGGCTCTGCGACGAAGGTCGAGAGGGAAAGAGGTCTTCCTCCCTCGGCGACGACTACTCTTCTCTCTCGACGTTCCTTTCTTCTCCTTCCTCCCTATCGCCGTTGTTTGCTGGCTCGCCACTGAGGAAGACGACGATGGTTTAATTTTTCCTAAGTTAGGAAAAATTAAACTATCGTCATAAAAATTATTAATTTATAAAAATTATTTATAAAAATAATTATTTTTATTTATTGAATATATTTAATTTATAATTACTATATTAAAATAGTGATTTAATAGTCATAATTAAAATATTGTTAAAAAGAATATTTGATAAATTATTTTGGCATAATTATCTGATTGCTATAGTTAATTAAACCAATGGTTTTAAATTTTGTGATAATATATTATTAATTAATAATACATAAAATATATTATGTACAAATATATAATGTATTAAAGTTATGATTAGATCAATTTTTCTCTTAAATTATTTATTTTTAGGTTAAAGTATATCATATATTATTAATAAATTAATAACTCAATGTATTACTTTCATTTTTGTTATTTATTTATTATCTGTAATTAATCATGTGCATATTTCATTGGCTCATGTAAGTACTATATTAATGCATAATAAAATATTTAATTCAATTAATACATATATTAAATATATTTAATTATACATTAAATAATTTATTCGTGTAATAATAATAGTTGTTTTACCTAATTTGGGATTTAAGGATTATGTTTTAATTAAATGTACTGTAAGGGTTTAGGGATTTTCTTGTTTTTTATGTTTTTCTCATGTTGGGGCACCAGCACTGAAAATTATTTTTCAGTGCACATGAAGTCGTCAATACTAACATCAAGTGCAAAGATTATCTTCATGTACATGACTGACATTATCTTCATGTTGGACATAAACTTGATATTTCAAAAATCTATTTGGGACTAACCCTCCCCCCTCCCCCCCTCCCCCCCTCCCTTAACCTCGCATTATGCCTTACACAATTACTTTCCCTCCCAACTTAGGGAGGGCACTAACGGGTTTTCACTTAGAGAGGGCACTAACCGGGCCTAACACTCGTTTAAGTTAAAAAACGGGTTGGGTTTCTGAATAAATACTTTATTCCCCCCACCGGCGTCGTCGAGGCCCCTCGCCATTCGCGCGCTTCTTGTTTATGATCGGCTGCGACACCGTCGACCACCCCTGATTCCGCTTTCTTTATCCGGTAACTCCCTCTAACCCTTCCCTCTGCACACCAGCGTGAAAGTTGGCTCTGCTCCGTTAGCAGCCACTTGCCTCCTGTCGAGCGCTTCTTGTTTTCGGGGCCGAGCTCTGCTAACATTGTCGACCTTGTTGCTCTCCATTTCATCTCCCTAAAAATTTTTGTTGACGAAATGATTAACTTTAGGAGTTAAGAAACAGATTAGCAAACAAAATGTTGGCTTGCAACACTAGTAAGTAGTACTTCTGTCATTTAGCTGTCCCGGAGGTATCTGAAGATTCGAGCTACATTTTCTTTTTCCAAAACTGTTTCTTTTATATGATAACCAGAGACATTGAATTAATGTATTTTAATCCTGGATGCTGCTTTGTGGAGATTATGAAAGCGCAGCAAAACTAATGTTTCTCTTGAGTGTATTTGAGTATTTTTTTTCCTTCAACTTTAAAAATACTCTAGTGCCTTTATCTATTATAGTTTTAAGCAAAAATGTTTTTAAAAACGTTAAGTAGTGTCATGAATGCAGTAGATTCAATATGGCATGCTTCTGTAGAAAATTTTAACTTTTCTCTTGACTGATGATATTTTTTTTTTTTTTTTTTGTTTGCTCAATTATTTTGGGAAGAAGATCAGAAAGTTTAGTTAAATAGCTTGAAGACCTTTTCACTGATATCATGAAATAAATCTTGGGGAAATATGTAATAACATCATTAGTTTTTGAGTGGAGGGCGACAAGAGTACGGAGGGAGAGCATTATTCCATTATTGGAAGGAGAGGGATTGATATGATCTTGTATTTCACTTTCACATGTTTGTTAAAATATTTGCTTCAACTTAGCAAATCTTTTGACTGTTCATCTTGGTGTTTTGGCTTAAGAAAGTTAGTACCACAGATTCCTTAGTAGTTTTAGGAGGCTTCTATTAACATAAAAGCCCAAAACTTCCAAAGGTGTCTTCCACCTTGACATCAAAGTTGTTAGAAATTAGACACCCTAATTCAATACTAACGAGAGCAATAATAATCGTCGAAGAAGAAATAATCAAGTACAAAAAACACAAAATTTATACAGGTTTGCCTCAAGGTGAGACTACGTCCTGTCTTCCGCCACTGCAATAATTCACTATGATGATGAAATAGTTTACAAGAGAAATTACACACACTCAAGTGTTTTTCTCTAACCTCTCTCTACAGCAACCGATAATCCTCGATGATAACCCTAATCCCTAAATATAAAGAGAAAACTAGGGCAACCGAAATACAAGTGTGAAATCTCCAAACTACCCTTAATTAATCTGCGTACCGACTTTGCTTAAGGCATTAATTATACTCTACAACTTTACAAAAGTTAGAACTAATGTTGTCAAAACTATCCTTGAGATACTGAAAGATATGTACCATAGGAAAAAAATGAATTAATCAAATTGTATTTCTCAATATCTATTCCAATTACTTTTGGTTTGTCTAACTTTTCTGACTGATTTGGCTACGATGTCTCTTCCATTAATTATTTGTGTATTGAAATTTATATTATTATATTTCTTTGTTTTGCAACAATATGATTCATAAAAGTGCTGTTTTATCTTCCAGGGCAATCTGATGTCACCTCCTGAGCAAAATGCAACAAAGACATTGTCAAAATATCATCAACCATAGAAATATAATTATAGAATGCTTCAAAGGAAGCTTTTTGAAGACAATTAAAGTAATCTCATTTTCAACGAGCCTGGACCAGACATCCCTGTGCATGCATGGTCCAAGAAAGCTTCCAAAGGAGAGCAACGATCCCTTAAAAGGAAGAACTTCCAAAACCAAAAGAAAGCATTGCAAGCCAGAGAGAAAACCATTTGTAACTGGCATTAATGAGCTCAAACGAAGGGCAAGACTTGAAAAAATAATGAGACATGAGGTTCATGAGATCTCTCTTAAGCACCCTGAGAATGGATTGCTAGTGAAGAAATTGATCCCTGTTGCTCATGAGGTCTATGCTGCCAGAATTGAGCTTTTTGATATTGTTTCAAGGATTATTGAGAGGATCCCTCTTCATGCTTGCAGGTAAAGGCATGGTAGGCTCTGTTTCATTTAATTGAGGTTTATGCTTGGAGAAAAAAAGACTTAGTCTGAATTGTTTTAAAATTAGTAGTAGTATATGATATGCACCTTCCAGCATGATACAAAACTAGTTCCTTGCCCTTTCTATAGTTTTCATGTGTTTTCAAGGTACATTATGCTAACATGAAAAAAGATTTAAAACCTGAAATTATTTGAAAGAATGCTATATATTTTAGAAAATACAATTTTTTTATTTATGTTTTTGGCCAACTTATGGGACAAAGTCTTAGGTCATGGTTCGGTTTTCCATGATACAGCTGAACTGCACTCACCTCGTTAATTTAAGTGGTCTATGAAAATATTGAGAATTCAAGAAGAATGAAGATTTGGATGAGAAATAAAGGTTAATAAGGAGAAGATGGAAGAACATAAAATAGAAAGGTGAGGAGTAGGGCTCATACAGCACAAAACTGTTGACCCTCTGATCTCTTTTCATTAACTAGTCACCTGTGTAGATAGTAATACAGAAATACTTTTCCATCTAAAACAAATAGGACTTTTAAATGTTGTGACTGAACTACCTTCAATGTAATCATTCAATAATTTCTATGATCTATTTTATATTTAACACTTCAACATCACTTGCAAAATTGCAAGTTTTATGTCCAGAATCACGTATGAATCCCTTGTTCTCTTGTGCATGTTTTTTTTATCACTTTTCGCTCTCTCTGTCCGTTCAATTCTTTGAACTTGATTCTCTCTGTCTGTAAATGGTATCCGATGTTAACTGACTATACATTTTGTAGTGGACAGACCAAAGGTCACCTGTCCTCAGCAATAATGTTGAGCTTAGACATTGCTGATATGAGGATCTGATCAGCAAGCTTAGTAAGACTTCTGAGATGCTAATGCATCTTATCCTTTTCATGTCTTACATAATGATGAAATAGGTGACTATTAAATGTGGCAGTTGATGATAATCTCAACTTATGGGTGGTCGTTTTTTTTTTTGAATGATAACAAACTTTGGTGAAGATAAAAACAAAAAAAAAAAGAGACAAAGACGATGTGATCTACCTTATTCATAATTGAATGCATCATCTCTAAAACTTCTTGCATACTTTGCACTTTCATAGACATAAATTTTATAGACTTGTTGATGACATCTTCTAATCCTTCCCACAGATGGATTGCTCTGATGCCAAATGCTGGTGCAGCCTATAGAAGAATAGAAAATAATAGTATTAAGAGTGCTATAGGGGCTATTGAAAACAAGCTATAATCTGTTTACACTATATTTATAATTTGACCTTATAGGATTTGCAGAACCACTTGCCAGATTACTCGTAATAAAGAAAAGAGAAGTCAAAATAACGTTCTTGGTTGCTAAACAAGATAAGATCCCTTGGCTATGTTTGTGAAAAATTGTGGTTGATAATGCGATTCAACTCCTTGTAAAACAAACTTACAGAAATGAAGTTTGAAAAGAAAGAATTACAAAATCACCGATTTGAATTGATAGATAGTGGATACACTGTTCGGTTGTTACAAGAAAAGACTTCTTATAACAACATAAAACTTACTCCTTTGGATCAAATGAAAGATGTCTCTGATTCTTCTCCTCAAGTTATTGGTTGAGTGCTGGGGCCTTGCATGACTTCTACTCTTGTTTACACAACAACGATCCCTCTCTCCCTTCTAATTACCGATCTCCAAGAGCCTAACCAAAAAAAGTCCAAAAAGCCTCATCCTCCTCTTGAGCTCTGATCCCCTTACAATGTGTTCTCCTGAGCTTATTGTGGAGGGAGAACATGGGAAATCACTTACATGAGTTACAACATTCAAGGGTCATCAGTTATTGGAGTTAACAACATTTAAAGGTCATCAGTTATAGAAGCCCGGAGGTTGTTTATCTCTCGGCTTCTTTCAGATTTGGTTTGGTTCGAGTTGGACATGGTTTGGTTCGGCAAGGGTCGGGTTTGACCAAAATTAGTTTGGGTTGTGCTGAGATCAGCTTCTTGTTGGATTCCTTGAGCTCAAGTTGTTCATAGCTTGTAGGCTTGTACTGTTGGACCAATCCCCCCTTTGCATAATAGTTACATAAAAGGGTATACATTCAATTTCGTAAAAAATATACATGTTCGTAGGCTAAGGACATTTTGGATAGCCGGTGTATATAATTTCTGGAAATTTGACCAAAATTACCAAAATACCCCCATGCATAAAATACAGAAAAAGCCCCCTTAAAAATTAAATTACACATGATTCTGGGCTAGTAATATATTTTACTGCACTATATTAACAATTACTTAATTTTGGTCAAAATTACCAAAATGCTCTTGGAGAGGTGAATTTACGAAAATAACCCCTTCAAGTGCAAAGTTTTGTGTCAACAGTCTAGTGCCTGGTGAGGGCTTTTTTTACCTCCTACAGAAACTTTATATCGAATTTCACTAAAACTCTGACTTGCCTAAGGACTTTACTTACCCTGTTATACAAGTCAAACTCGTTCAGAACCTCCTTGTTGCAAGAGTCTATGAAATGCCAAAAGAATGGTGTAAAACTAATGTGAAATTGGGAACTCCTAAAATGAAAAGAAAAGACAATCTATTCTAGGAAGAAACTTCCAAGAAAAGATACTAAAATAATAAAACATAACTTCATGAAACTGGGAAACTGCTTTAGATATAAAGAGACTAAATTAGGAAACTCCTAAGTATGGCTGAATCCTCTGGGCATGAGAAATGTTAACATGGATAATCCTAAAACAGTATGGTGCTTGCAAGATCATAAAATTACATGTTCAGAAAAGGCCACCTAAATTTGGTTAGCCCTTTGAAGAGGAACTGGCCCAACTTCAACAATTCTTCTTCTTTTGTTTTTTATTTTGTAAGGATACATAAGCATGTAGTGTGTTCACCTTGATGTGATGCAATGGCATTAGAATCTGTTAACATTTGTTTACTGTGCAGAGTGTGTGGAGAAGTTCATGTGGGGCTTGTTCCACATGGTATTCGAACTTGCAATAGTGCTGGAAGCCTATCCAGCAAAGAGCACAGCTGGGTAAAGGGAGGCATCGATAATATTCTCCCTGTTGTGGAGTCTTTTCATCTTTATGACAGAGTGGGACGAGCTGTTTCACATGAGGAATGTCTTGAAGTTGATCGAATTCCTGCAGTTGTTGAGTTGTGTGTGCAAGCTGGCCTTGACCTTCCTGAGTACCCAACTAGGAGACGGGTATTGCCTGTTTATAACATTTCTGGAAGGATTATTGACTTTGAAAAGAGGTTTCCACAAGATGCAAAATATGGAGAAAATATCAAATCATATGGCTTTTGGGAAAAGATAACAAAAAGAAAGGAAAACCTTTCTCAGGTGCCACCAAAATCTAATAGTTTACAAGGTTTGCTTCTAATACTCTCTGTATCATTTGATTGCAGAAAAAAAACTGTATATAATGTGCTGTTTTTCTAGAGTTTATTGCCAGCTAGGCACCACCTACTTGTTGCCTAGGCTGGGCAGAGCTTCAAGGGGTCAAATGGAACACCTAGATGACCTGTTTGTAACATTAGGTGACATTCTAACAGTTAGGGAATAGCCTACCAGGCATCTCTGCCTCTATACCTGTGTTTTCGAATCTCCAGTTTTTGTTATTCATTGCTTGTTTACTCAACTAATCATCCAGATTGTCCGGGCAATTGGGTACATTAGTTACACTGATTGGGCTCTATCTTTTTTTTTTTTTCTTGAGAGTGGGTGGAACTTTTTAATGACTACCAGCTACTCTGTGTCTATCTGTGCATGGACACATATTTTCTCTTTTATATGAATATTTTGATAAATATACTGTATTATGTTATTTTATTTTCTGCCATAATGTTGTTTTAGCTTCATGTAAATAGGTTGTTTATCTGAACTTTAATACTTAGCAGGTATTAAGTTGTGAGTATTTTAGAACCACAACTGGATGATTTTTACCTTGCTGCTGGAAAAATGTAGAACAATAGGATGAGCATGTCACCTACAAATCTAAGTTACTTGTCTTGACATGATCTTTACACATCCTGCTGCTGCCCATTAAGAATAATTCATATAAAAAGTGTTTTTCTATTTCAGAGAAGTAGGGCAGACTATAAAAGAAGTATCAAAGTTTTACTATCTATCATGGATACCCTCTTAACACTTTGGATAATTCAGTTAACTGTTAGAGCTCTTGTACATAGGTTGCTCAAAAAAACATGAACTACACACACACACACACATACAAAAAAAGTTCTAGCTTCATGTCTGTTTTTTAAAGAACAGGTTTCTTTTTCAGCTGAATTTGACACCGTCTTGGTGTAACCTATATTTGCTTTTGCAGATTTAGCTATGCAAGGGATGCAAACATGGGATAAAATGCGGGATGGGGCTTTAAGACTTATGCAGAATTACCCTGTCCAAACGTGTGGATACTGCCCTGAAGTCCAAGTCGGACCTAAAGGGCATAGAGTAAGGCTATGTCAGGCCTTCAAACACCAGATGAGGGATGGGCAACATGCATGGCAGGAAGCATCAATTGATGATCTTGTCCCTCCGGTTTATGTGTGGCATGTGAAGGACCCTCAGCACAGTGAACCACTTGTACATTCACTAAAAAGATACTATGGAAAATTGCCTGCAGTGGTGGAGCTCTTTTGGCAAGGTGGGGCTCAAGTTGGTGAGGGCTATGATGGTCTGATGAGGGAAGATGTAGTGGTGCCAGACTTGAATGAGGAGAAATTGGTTGTGTGATCTGTGGAAGGAGGGTGTCATGCAGAAAGTGGGTGATGGTTAGAGTGCATATCGAGTTATGGGCTTCACTGGAGTTTGCCTCAAGATTATCTAGGTTGGGCAGAACTATTGGGGGTGTAATGGTCTGCATAGTTTTGGTTTTTGAGGCTTCATTTGGTTGAAGAGAAAATGAAGGTAAAGAAAAAAAGTATTGTAGAAGAGTAAGGGTAAAGGAAAAGAGAAGGAAAGATGGGATTTTAACAATCTTTTCTTAAGGTTCTTTCCTGCGGAAGGAATAGAAAAGGCTTGCATAAAATCAAGGTAGGGAGAATAAGGATTGAGGTTTAATACTCTCCATTTGAAGGAATGAAGTTTGCAGTTCTTTTTCTTCTTTCTGTCCTGAAGAATGTAGAACTTCCGGGAGAAGACATGTTGGCCGTTTGTAGATCTCACTCTCTCTCTCATTTCCTATGTCTAAGTGGAGAGGGATTCTTGGGGACAGTGGGATGGCATGGTAGATAATCAAGAGAAAACATCATATGAGGGTTGATACGCATGTAGTTCTAGATATGATTAGTACTTGGGGTGCTTTGGATAACTTTGGCCCCCTTTTAAGGAAGTGGCAATAGAAAAAGTTCGTCTGCACTGTCCTGTTAAGGCGAACTCACTTTGCTTAGTCAGTGATAGTTATTCTATGTTAAAAATATCAATTCAGGGGTATTTTGGTTATTTAATATATTATGTTTGTACCTTATATGATGTTTGTTAGGTAAGCAATGTCTTGGTTCTCTTATTTCTCTTCTCATTCTAATTGTTTTTTGTTTGTTTGTTTGTTTGGATGTGTTAGAAGTAATAGTTTAGAGTTTGTTTAGTTTTGGTTATTTTATAGGAAAGTTGTTTCCTATTGAAAGTAATTTCTTGTAGAAAATAGTTTCTTAGGGTTTTTGTTTACAAAGACATAAATATAATTACGAATATTTTTTAATTTATGAATATTATTTAATTATGAATATTGTTTAATTTCCCCTTCTGAGTAAGGTATTTTCCATTATTTGAAATTTTATCATATACTTTTATTAAATTATATCGTATTTTATATCATATTTTGTAAGGTAATTATTTCTAAATGAGTCGAGCCCATCTTGGGCCCGGCCTACTCTGCTGACCGTCTTTGCTTTTTATGATCAGCTTTCATCTCGGCTTATCCATCATGCCTGCATGCAGAGAGTTTTTCGTTTTTTTCCTTTTCTCGATTCTCGTTCTTTTTTCCGTCCCTTCTCTCTTCCTCGACAAAATCCTTTGTGATCTAAGGACCTGGGCCGCTTCCTCTGACGGGGACCTTCGTCTTCTTCGCCTTTAATTTTCAAGCATATTAGTTCACTAAGATTTATGAATCATTAAAATAATAGCTATCTAGATTTTCTTAATGACACTTCAGTTTATTGTAAAGTTTCCGAGGAATTCACACAAGCCTGACTGATGCTGTTGCAGACTCCAAACTATCCAATAGCTGGTAGAGAATCCGTAAGTGAATCATACTGGTCTGACATCAAATGTTGATTAACATTTGACCGTCCAAATTCCTGTTTTAGATATATCACTGCGACCTTAGGCAACTAACACAAAGCTCTGACCAGCCGAGCTATGTGGTTTGAGTCTCTGGCATGTAGATCAGACAGTCAGGTTCAACAATTTCAAACCCTCTTAGCAGAAAAACAAGAAAACACCTGGAACTAGAAGTTGAGTAAATAGGTTGAGTCGATAATATGAACAGAGGACTTTTGATGTAGTACACAATCTTTATATGAATAGCTCATATTGCTTCCAATTTCACTTATTTCCCTATGTTATCATGTTTCACAGTAAAATCCCAAAGTTCGCCGTACTTCTCGTTGAAATCCCATATGTCCATTGTATTATAATCAGCAATCAGCTTATCCCGGACTTCCCTGTCCATGTTGTAGATCTGGGGCTCAAAGTTGTGTGGTTTGTCTGGTTTCATCATCTCCATTCCACAGAATATCACAACCCAGATTGCTGCACCAATGTACATGTACTCCCCCTGGAGAATGCCACAATACAAATTAGAGAGATTAGATACTGTGCACTATAATGGATTCTTTGCAAGACAGTTTGCTACTGTATTGGGTTCTGTCTAAATTTAACTGAAAGTCATCTGTGAAGTTCCCATCAAAATTTCCAGAAAGGAGTATAAGATCATGATCTTTTACATTACTGTGTAGATAATGATCATAGTGGATCTTGCTAATATATGTTGGGTTCTGTCTATATTTAACTGAAAGTCATCTGTGAAATTCCCATCAAAATTTCCAGAAAGGAGTATAAGATCATGATCTTTTACATTAATTTGTAGATAATGATTTGTTAAGTTGATCTTTCTTAGCAGGGCAGACTGGGCACCCAAACAAGTTACAAAGAGTAATCAGTGACAATTGCTTCACAAACTGTTCTTCCTCTGCCTATCAAAACTGAAGAGCAAGCCAGTGAGCTACTCCCTGGAAGATATTTCAAACTAACCGTCATCAGAGTGATTTTAGAGAAGCAAGAAGGCTAGCAATCAGAGAATTAGCTCAAGTTTGTTGATATTATATAGGCTTTGGAGTTCACATACCGGAACATGGAAAGCCATTGCAGCAATCATAGCTGGAGGAAACAGCCACGAGATGAGCCCTGGCAAGAAATTACTGCAAACATCAGTCAATTGCCCCAGAAAACTTAACAGGCACTTCAAGTAACAAAAATGGGGAAGCAAGTTATTATCCCTTCATACCTTGAAAGCCAGTTGGGGGTTCCCCAGCCTGATAGTCTGTTACCAGTCCTTCCCAGAATGTCCCTAAAATTCAAAACTAGATTAACATAGGAGCAGTAACTACAAAATAGAGAGAAAAAATAAACCTCTCACAGTCGCACACCTTCATGCCCTTCGTGGTAAGTGTGGTGCCCATCGTATTCCCCATACAAGAAGTCCTCCTGAATTCTCAACAATGAAAAAGAAATTTCAGAAAGGCGGATTCAGAAGAATATCAAAAGAGAAAAAACCATTTTTGCTTACAGCGCTGACGCCATTGGTGGCCCAACGGTCGCGCTTGTCTTCCTCGAGATCGGGCTCAATCTCCGAGAAGCCGGCGTTCAATCTAGTGAAGCCTCGGCTGTGAGGGAATCTGAAGGTGAAGAGAGGAAGAACTAGAGCATTTTGGGACGATAGCTTGAACCCAAGTCTGGATGGTGTGGGAGTTGACGCGACAACAGAGACCGTCATTTCTCGTTTCTAGCGAAAACGCTTGTTTTCTCTTTTCCTCCATTTTTGGGACTTTTTTGAGCTGCCAAGTGACATACGAGGCCTTCTCCTTATCCATTGCATTGTTGCCTTCCGTTCATGGGTGGCTGGCTGGCAAGCTCGCAGGTGGGTCCACTAGGACGAGTTGCAGGTGGGGTCACGTGATGGGTTGATCGAGAAGTGAGGCATATCAAGACCGCGTTGCTCAGTGTAATCGTTTTTCTGTTTTTTAGTAAAAATTTCAGCTTTTCTTCGAAATAAAAAAGCGAAAAGAAAATGAAATTGGACAAAAGATGAAAAGATAATTGCACCAGCCGGGAATCGAACCCGGGTCTGTACCGTGGCAGGGTACTATTCTACCACTAGACCACTGGTGCGCTATGGAAGTCGCAGGTAACTTAAAAATATAAGATATAAACAACTACTTTTCACTCTGTCTTCTTTACAGGTGGATATTTGTTGGTGTGTTTCCTGAAGAAATCTCATAGAGCTCGCTCCACTTCTTCTTCCATGAGTATAAATTGATTCCCCAGTTTACAACATTGGAGCAAGTGACCAGTGAAGTAGATAAAGAATTGGCTGAATCACCACACAGCCATGTCAAAACCAGCTCCAAATTTGCAATGTGTACATCGAAACCCGTTGATACCGAAATATCAAAAACACATAAGACAACCCTAATTCAGTGGTACAGCATATACCTGAATGGAAATTTAGAATACATTCTCCAAATCCTAATGATACAACACTGAAACTATAAAGAAATTTGTTTCAGTAAACACAGTACAGTTTGTGGATTTCATGAACTCTCTTTTGCCCCCGATACCTCAGGGTCCTTTTTCTCCCCTGCATTCTTATCTTCACTGAGCACCGCAGGTTGATCGGGAGGAGATTCCATAGACTCCTCAGGATCTTTTTTTAGCTCTGTTTCGAACTCCTTCGCTGCCTGTAGAATTCATGATAAACAAAATCAAAATGTTGATGATTAAGAGTCAAATTTATGCCAAATAAGAACCTGCTGGTCTTCAACTAAAACTAAAGAACTCAAAGACCATGGTGATCACAATGCATGTTGATTTCAACTGTAAAGATATATTTCCTGGTAGAAATAACATGTGAGAGTTGAACTATTGATGGGATAGATTTGGTGTGCTAAACCAAGACTCAGAAGAGCATTAGTTAGAAGACTCTCCTCAATGTTGGTTTTGTAACTGGCAAAAAATTACAGGAAGATCAAATTTTTGAGGATGAAAATGGTGAGAAAAAAAAAAAAAAAACCTTGCAACAGATCTATCAAATGATAGTCCGGAATACCAAGAAGAACTCACGAATTCAAAACTCTCAGAGGAAATAAAAGAAAAAACAACAAATCAGGCAGCCATGAGTAGATGCACATGGCGCTGCGGAACTATTTTATTTATTCATTCTGTAGTGCAGACTTCTCTGTTGCATTCAGTGAGATTTGTCTAACAAAGGAAAACCTAAACTCAAATTCATTTAGGAAATATACTCCAACATTTCAAACACAATGGTACAAATTTGTATGAACTCAATGAATTTCCAAAAGTTCTAGGATTCATATTAATGAGCTAAAACAAATAAAGATATAGAGTGAGTGCAAATTGAAGAACTTTTTACTGTTTAAACTTAGGAAAGATAAAAATGCAACTCAGTTCACAGTTGCACAAGTTGGGTGAATGTAGCAGTAAAAAGACACAAAGCAACATTCATCAACAAGCAGAAAGGACCCTGCCCACTTTGTTAGACAAAGATCAAAAGCCCAACTGATATAAAGGCTCTCAACGCAAGTAGAATGGAATGAGTCTAAACCAGAAATTTATAAACTTTTTTATGTTTAAACATTGGTTTGCATGTTTCAAATAAAGAAATGCTAGATGTTTATCAAAATTGCCTCCAAATGGGTAAAACCAATTAAAATACACCAAAACACATCTAAAATATTAGCACTTAGAACTTATGGAGGTATTATAATTTTTGGTGAGCAGGATAGTAATGAACTTAACAATACACAGTAGAAATAAAAAGATGTTTCCAAAAGTTTACAACACTAATAATCTATAAATATGTCCACTGTAGTAACTGCAAAATCAGTCTCCTCCCTCTTCATGAGTACAAAATAGGATTGAATTCTTTTTTGTCTTCTTGAATTGGAAAAGGTGGTTGTGTGTTCATCTGTCCAACCAACACGTCAAACTAGAGAATCCATAGGATAGTCCAAGCGGCTAGGAGTTTCTTCTCTCTGAGAATCTCTTCTCATTTGGACCATGGTGTTCCAACCCACAACTCAGCCAGGTCAACTCAGATTAAGAAATTGGGAGGGGCAGGGTCACCTCCTCTTTTCTGGGCTAGACCTTGACTCACCTCAAAGCCAGTCAGTGATCTGAACTGACTTGGTCAATCTAACTCAATTTTCTAGGAGTTCAAGTTGGTTCATGAGTTTGGGTCGGAACATCATGGTTTGGACAATCGGACAACCCAAACCTCAAACCCAACTCTACCTCAAAGATAACACAGAAGACTTTCAATCGGCAGTTCCTTTAGACTTCTTTGCATTGTAGCTTACTTCACATCTGTAATCCCAAAAATTTTCGGATTCAACTTGTTTGTTGATTGAGATACTAAACAGTAAAGTCCATGTAGTTCAATTCAGCCGTTCAAGCATCAAATTTAGCCTTAAGACCAGATAGAGGAGAAGGTTTCCTGTTGGGTAGACAGCCACCACAAACCTCAGCTGATAATACAATTAGACCATGGACTTCTACCAGAGGACTAAACGAAAGAAGGACACTTTGAGAAATGATTACAAGTAAGCAGCAGCAATAACAACAACAACGACAACAAAATAAAAAAAAATAAAAAAATTATAAAACAAAAAATCCTGTTGAAATGTGATCTCACAGAAGAAACTTATTCATCTCAATCGAACAACCACATAACTACATCCGACATTATTAAGAAGAAACCAATAATCGAAGAAAAAAGCAACAAGTAAAAGAACCACAATGAATCAATTGAACAGAAGTATCGTAAAAGCATGTTTACAATACTACAAGAGAAAAAAAACCAGGCGGAAAATCAACAAAGGCTAATCATATCTGACAAATTAAACCATCAACACTTCTCCACACCTGCTTGATGTCAATTTTAGGAACATAAAAAAAAATTATCGTACTAACATCTGAAATTTAGCTTGTCGAAAAAATAAGACAAACCTGTTGAAAGCTCTTGACAGTTTTTCCAATACTCCGTCCGATTTCGGGCAACTTCTTCGGCCCAAACACCAAAACTGCCACTCCGGCAATAACTGCCAGCTCCGGCACTCCAAGCCCGAACAAGCAGTTGCATTTGAGACCCTTCGGGGCTCGGCTTCTGCTCAAAATCACGCAACTACTCTTCTTCACAAACAAAGCTCTCTCGTTATTGAAGAAAACCGAATTGCTCGAACCCAGAGAAGATTGGGGTGAAGAAGTTATCGGCACTAATTGCAGAGAAAGAGAAGCGGAAGAAATCGCCATCACTGCACTTGTTTATTTCAGATAGAGAATTGAGATACTGATGGGAGCTGTGAAAGCGGACCAATGTTTCTTCACATTATTTATCACATTTCGATTTCGCTGTATAAATTAGTAGAAGAGGAGAAAGCCGTCGAAGAATTCAGCCTCGTCAGGCTGAGAAACAGAAACCAAATGTATATTTACCGTTTGGGCTCAACGTTAGGAGCAAAGGCCCAAAATATGCTTTTAAAGCCCATTAAAGGCTAGCCCTAGACAAGGAAGTCCAACTCTGACCTTGGATCAAGTTGATTTGCAATCAAAACTGGGAAATTGGGCTTGGGTCGACTAACCAGAAACCTAGCCCGAGTCAGACAAGGCAACCCGGCCGGGTTATGCGGTCAAACCCGCTAAACCGTCAGACCAGGCGAGTTCGTCAAACAGAAAAATCGTTCTCTGCTAGGGTTCCTTTTAGTTCCTTCGACTCTCCCTTATCGTTCTCTGTCAGTGACGATCTTTAGTCAACCCCACTCCGCCTGCTCGGCGACGATTAGTTGACGGTGAACGGATTATCTTCTCTGGTAAGTGTTTATTCGGTCTGGTCCGATCTTATCGGATAGTAATTTACTTTCATGCATATTTCATTTCCTCTTTGATCTAGAGGAATGTTGGGTTGTTCTTCCTTGCAGTTGGAATAAAATTTCTCTAGGAAACTTGCGCTTAGTTCCTTATTATGGCAACTCGTAAGTTATTTGATTTTCAGTTTCTGGTACTCGCTTTCCATTTTTTTGGAGTTCATTATTTTGAGGATTATTTTTGACAGTGTAAAAATCGTTTGATTTCTTCAGGACTTCAGTTTGAAAATAATTGTGATATTGGAGTTTTCTCAAAGTTGACAAATGCTTATTGCCTGGTTGCTATAGGAGGTTCTGAAAATTTCTATAGGTGAGTGAATATACTTTCTTAGTTCCTTCGCTACTTATTATTTCATAACTTCAATAATCCTGCGTTACAGCACATTTGAAGCTGAGCTTGCTGATGTTATCCCCGTGATAAAGACCTCTATTGCAGGCACTAGAATAATTGGGCGGTTGTGTGCTGGTGAGAATTTATGTTTTTTTTTTTGTCTGCCATAATATTATGTAAGTCGCTCAAATCTACTTTGTATTGCAGGCAACAAGAAGGGGCTCCTCCTTCCACATAATACAACTGATCAAGGTGATTTTTTGTGGAGAAATAAATCAGTACAGCTTTACTGTATTTTTTGTTATTCTTGCTTGATTATGAACATATTTTTTTTGAACTTCTTGGTTTTATGGAAACTTGAAAATATGTTTTCTTATTTCCTATCATTTGACATCTGTGGGGCAAGTTTGTGGCCCCATTAGTGCACAGAGAAAGTTACTTGAAGGATGTATTTTCTTAACATGATTAAGTGCTATTGGAAAAGGAGGGTCAAAGTCATTTCTCCAAGAGACACTTTCTCTTCTTTCCTTGATTTTCGTTTCATTTGTAATGCTATGTATAGGTAATGAATCTCTGACAAAAGGTCTTTATATGGATCTACCTTGATTTTCTTGTAATTAATGATACCTTTGAAGTGTTCAAATTTTGAACATTCAGATAGCATATTGTTTATACTTGTTAATTTAGTTATTTGATTCAGAGCTTCAACAAATGAGGAACAGCTTGCCAGACCAGGTGGTTGTCCAGCGAATTGAAGAGAAATTATCTGCCCTTGGGAATTGTATTGCTTGCAATGATCATGTTGCACTTACACACACTGATCTTGACAGGGTAAGTTTTCTGTCATTGAACGAGTTCACTAGTAAACTACTTGAATTTCTTTTTTATTTCTACTGTTTTGAGTCACCTGTTATGGTGTATCTAGATATGGATTACCTAAATTTTGGCTGTTGGCATGATCAACTATTGGAGATGCCAAGATGAAATCTCATCATCATCAAAGTGCTTCTTGCATCATTAGTGACTCTCCTCATTTGATTGCATCATTTATCTCATCATCATCAAACCATGCTACTGGTTTGACATGTCTCAAGAAGTAGTATACTCACTTAGTACTGTATTGTGATTGGTGTTCTAGAGTTAAGAGTACAGGTTCATGTTAGCTGTTAGCCTTGGACTGTCTTATTACCTAATTTAGGAATGGTGGCTAAACTAATTAGCAGCATTTCAAATTGGGAGAGTCATTGGAGATGATAATGTACGTCAATTTATGTCTTTTCGCATTTTGAAACCCAGGGAGATGATTGTGTTGGTGTGTCTGTTACATGCTCCTAGCAATATGATTGACTGGTTATATTATTGTGTGCTCTTTCATAAGAAAAGTTTTACTAAGTGAAAAAATCATTGATCTGCCATCTGCACTTGAGACACTACTTTTTTTCTTTCTGATATTGTCCCTGCTCATAATGCTGCAACTACTGTGGTTTTGTACTTTATTTTTCTTGTTTTTATTTAAAAATTGTGAGGAATACTTGGCATAATATGTTAAAGAAGTTGTGGAGCTCTTGCTTAATTTACTATTCTTATAGTTCTTAGGAACAATCTCATGAAGTCACACTCTGAATTATTGATCATGGTTCTATGGAATGTATGCATTCTGAGGGACTTCTAGAGACCCTACATGGTTTTATTCTTTTCAGCTGAACAGATTTTTCATGCATTCTGTTGTTTTTCCACAGGTAAATGAGAAACTACTATATTATTGTGCAAACATATTTTTTTAAATCTAAAAAAGAATTTAGTGTAGGCTATGTTTTTTAAAAAAAGGCAGATGCGTGATCACTATTAAGTGTTCTCTGGTTGTAGATTTTGCAGTTTCTGCAAACTCTTGATTCTTAAGGACATAATTTTATTTTATTTTTGGGTGGGGAGGTGAATTCTCATGCTTCCCTCTTTCTTTTGTGCTTTCTAGGAGACAGAAGAGCTGATTGCAGATGTTCTTGGAGTTGAAGTTTTCAGACAGACAATTGCTGGTAATATTCTCGTTGGGAGTTACTGTGCATTCTCTAACAGAGGAGGATTGGTAGGTGACGGGGATCATTAACATTTCCTAACTGTCTATAGTGAATTAAAGAAAAAAAAAAAGACTCTGTGCTGGATGTATTTGAATTTTCACTGTAAAACAGGTCCACCCGCATACATCAATCGAGGATCTTGATGAACTATCAACACTCCTTCAGGTACCTCTCGTTGCTGGAACTGTGAATAGGGGTAGTGAAGTAATTGCTGCAGGCATGACTGTTAACGACTGGACTGCATTCTGTGGATCTGACACCACTGCAACCGAACTCTCTGTTATTGAAAGTGTCTTCAAATTGAGAGAAGCTCAACCTAGTGCTATCGTAGATGAGATGAGAAAATCATTGATAGACACTTATGTTTAAGTTTTAAGGCCTGTGTTCTTCTAGTACCAAACTGTACCTTTTTGACGTTATTCTTGGTTGATTGCTTTCAAATTTCCCCAAGCTTGTATCTCAAGAACTTCCGTATATGTTCATGAGTAGAATGCCCTGTTAAGACGATGAAATATATTGATATTTTTCTTAATTATTCTTTAGCTGATAAAAGTTTTTTCTCTTTATCATTGATTTTCTCCAATTTACAGATACAAAGCTGAATTTTAAATTCTCAGATTTAATTATTGATAATGAAGATTTAAACCACCATTCAGCTATCTTAATTTCGGCATATGACTCTATTATGACTTATTTATTCTTCATTTACAGGAGAAGTTCCTAGGAAATCCATTTAACTTCATTCAGGTACCCAGGAGACCTATTTAAATGAGATCTTATGAGTTCCTATTAAATCCGATACACTTAAACATTTGAATAATTGTTTTAAATTTTGCTTTTTTTGTGCACCATATGGTTCCATTAGCTAGTATAATTCGATGGATTATGAGATATAAACTCGCCCTTAAACAATGAGGTTCATGTACCATCACGACCAGCTCCAAAGCATTTGATGTTGCTGTGACATTGTACATATTGTAACCTGTTGATTTGCAAAGAATCAAGAACACAAAGAGAAGCCTCATTCAATCGTATTGAACATACTCGAAGGGAAAATTTAGAAATACATTCTCCAAATCCTAATGATACAACATTGAAACTATCGCTTTGGTTAACAGGAGAAGACAGTTTGTGGATCTCATGTACTCTCATTCTCCCCTGCCTTCTTACCTTCACTAACAACCGCAGGTTCATCTGGAGGAGATTCAGTGGACTCCTCTGGAGCCTTCTTTAGCTCTGTCTCGAACTCTTTTGCTGCCTGTAGAGTTTATGATAAACAAATCAAAATGTTGATGATTAAGCAACAAACTTTTGCCAAATAATAGGCTATGCAATCTTCAACTAAATCCAGAGAATTCAAGATCATAGTGATCACCATGCTTGATGGAAGACACAAATATTTCCCAGTTAAAGTATAAGAGGCTCGACAGTGAAAAGAGAGTGGTTAACAGTGTGGAAGATCACAGCTGTTGCCTGAGTCATTAATGGAATAGATTTCACATGCTAGAACAAAACTGAGAAGAGCACCGATTAGAGGACTCGTGTCAATGTTGGTTTTATGACAGGCGGGAAATTATAGGAAGCTCAAATTTATAAGAGGATGGAAATGGAGAAAAAATTGAAGAAAGCAAATCTTGCAATGGATCTATCCAGTGAGAGTCCAGAATTGTAAGGAGGATTCATGAGTTTTGAAATTCAAGACTTCTCAGAGAAAATAAAGAAAAAGCTAAAAATATTAGACACCTCAAGCTGCAACCAAGAGATGCACATGGAGCTACAAAACTAATTTTATTTAATTCATTCTCTTCCTGCACGCCCTGCATGGAGGTCTGGCACCCACCTGGTGCAGACATCTTGGTTGAACTCAGTAAGACTTTGCCTATAAGAGGAACCTAAAATCAAATGCATTTAGAAGATATATTCCAACATTACAAACAGAATAGTACAAATTTGTGTAATCACAATGAGTTTCTACTAGTTCAGGGAGTCCTATTAATGAGCTTCAACAAATTAAAGAAAAGGTCTTTAGATCTAGCGAAAACTGAAGATCTAAACTAAATTCGGTTCAGAGTTCCACAAGTTGAACATTACAAAGTAACATTCGTCAACAAGTAGAAAGGACCATTTACACTTCATTAGGAAAAGCGCATAAGCCCATGAGTTTGAAAGGGATCTCAATACAAGTAGAATAAAATGAGTCTAAACTAGAACTATGTAAAAAGATTTCTACTTAGAAATTGATATTGCATGTTATAAACAAAGAAACACGTGCTGTTTACCTAAATTGCCTTCAAACTGGCCAAAACCCACTGAATACATACATCAAAACACATCTAAAACGTCAGAATTTAGAATTCCATTAGGTACTATGTAATTTTCAGTGATCTGGATACTTAAGAACTTCACCTGACACAGTTAGCAGAAAAGAGAAGAGGTTTGCCAAAGTAAACAACCCTAATTATCTCTCAATATATCCAATGTAGTTAATGACAAGACCTAATTTAGGAGATGATCATATCTCATTTGGGCTATACCCAAAATATCTGTTTCGTCACTCATCACAAGTATAATAGCCATGTTTGGATCGAATTCTTCTTTGTGTGGTAGGATCGGACAAGGTTTGTCTCTCCAGCTGACAGGTCAGACACTGAAACTATTGGGTAGTTCATGGAGCTTGCAGTTTGCCCCTGTGAATATCTTCTCCTTTGGACTAACCAAACATCAAACCCAGCTCTACCTCGAAGATACCACAAAAGACTTTCGATCAACAAGCCGCCACAACTTCTTTGCATCGTAGCTAAATTAGCATCTGAGATCACATCATTTTTGGGATTCAACTAGTTTGTTGATTCGGATACCATCTAGTAAAGTCTATGTAGACATATAAGTAATCAACTTCAGCCTAAGCCCAGATAAAGGAGAAGGTTTCCAGTTGGGTAGACAGCCAGCACAAACCACAGCTGATCACAACAATTAGACTATGGGACCTCTACCTGCGGACTCAATAAACGTGGAGCAATTTAAGAAATAGCCACCAAAAAGCAAAAGAACATTAAAACGTACATGATTTATAAAACAGCACATCCTGTCGCTATTTGATTTCACAGAGATAACTTATTTAGCTCAATCGAAGAAAGAAATAGAAGGAAGTAAAAAAAGAACTACAAGGAATCCCAGTGAATCGATTGAACAAACAAGTATCATGAGAACATGTTTATATTAAGACCGGAGAAAAACAAATTGAGAGAAGGAGAATCGAAGTAAGCTACTCAGATCAGACAGATTTTCACAAAAACATAAAAATATTTTTTTAATCAGAACAAATGCCAATCAAAACGGAATTCAACCACGAGACACTACTTCCGCGAAGATCAACCGGAAAAACTCAGAAAGTTTACTAAAAAAAACGAAAAACACGAACCTGTTGAAAGCTCTTGAGAGTTTTTCCAACACTCCGTCCGATTTCGGGCAATTTCTTCGGCCCAAAAACCAAAGCTGCCACTCCAGCAATAACTGCAATCTCCGGCACTCCAAGCCCGAACAAGCAGTTGCATCTAAGACCCTTTTGGGCAACGCTCCTGCTCAAAATCACGCAATTACTCTTCTTCACAAACAAACCTCTCTCATTATTGAAGAAAACCGAGTTGCTCGAACCTAGGGAGGATCGAGGTGATGAAGTGGTCTGCACTAAATGCAGAGAAAGAGAAGCGGAGGAAATCGCCATCAATGCACTAGTTTATTTCCTATAGTTTTCAGACAGAAGAGGGTAAGAGATATTTAGACGAGCTCTGAGCGCAGACCAAAGTTTCCTTCACCTCGTTTATCACATTTCGCTGTTTAAAACCACGTACATAAGCATATGTTGAAAAACCCCAGGAGAGGCAAAAACTCGATTGTTCGATGGGATTATGAGGTTAAAATGTTAAACATGAGAGGGGGAAAAATTGATGGTTACTTGTTTAGCATCAAACAAGGGACAAGTCCAAACATTTGTCCTTGTGGACAATGGAGAGGGTGGGGGGAGGTCCCCCCCTTCCCTATGTCTTGTTTAGCACCAACAAGTGACAAGTCCAAACATTTGTCCTTGTCGACAATGGAGAGGGTAGGGGAAATAAACTAAAAAAAGGGCGGTGAGGGGCAATGAGAAGTGGACATAGATTCCTATTTTGCTGATCTTTTTTATCTTTCCAAAACAGAGGAAGAGACAGGGAAAGGGGTACCCATCTTCCATGGGAAAGAAAATATCCTTTCAAAATGGGTGAGAGACTCAAATTGAGAAAATGGCCTAATTAGGGGTGAGACCCCAAAACCTGAACTTGACAAAAACCTAATTCATCAAACCCGACCTTAACACCCGACCTGTTTTAACTCTGTTTTATATCTTTGTCTCAAATGTGGGTTGGGTTTGGAAAAACTCATCTCCGACTTGAACCCCAACGGATTTTATATTTTTGTATGATCACAAATATTTTTTTTAAAATTATATTATTAAAAAAAGGAAGGGGGCACCCACCCACTAACTCTCTTGTAATTCATGTTTCTCAATCTCACCTTGACCCTAAAATCAGAATTACTCTGAAATTAGTTTCCAATTTTCAGTCAGTTTAGAATTATAATTTAATATTTATTTACTATAAATTTATTATTGGGCATATAAGAATTTAAAATAAATATTTATGGAAAATAATTAAGAAAACAACAACTAGGGATTAAAAAAAAAGATTCGTCATCGTGCTTTTTATTGGAAATTTTTAAATAATAAAAAATAGTTAGGCAAATTCAACTGTAAATTGTTTAATGGCGGCGGCCGACCTCACACCAGTCAAAAACGGAAGCCACTTGCTTATGGAATCAGGCTTTGATACTCCCTCTTTAATAATAAAGTATTAATATACGATTTTATTCATTTGTAGTTATTTTTAATCAACGATTAGTTTCAGTGAATTTTAGAGACCTACTTAGAAAGTTTGAAATTTTGATCATGATGCCATTTCATTTACGTATGCCAGTTGTTCATGAGGATTTAAACCCCCTTATTTTTCTATCCTAAATTCCTAAATCATAAACGAAAATGAAATTTTATGTCGTTTTTGTTTGTTTTTATGCCCAATATGTTACCTTAAAAAATCTGATCTTTTCATCTGTGTCATAAATCCGTGTTGGCCTCATTCGAATCAGATGTACAATAAACTACGATTCACGAATTGGGAAGATTACCAGGGTAAGACTGGAGCAGAAATCTCAAACTTTCTTCCATCGACGACAGTTTAGCAATTGAAAGAATTCAATTCCTGAAGGCTGTATGCCATATTGGCCTGCAAAAAATAGCCTTTCCCGTTTTTTGAATCAGATAAACTCGAAGGGGAGTTGAAAGAAGGTTATTGCTTGTATGGATAAAGCCGGATAATGAAAAAGAGGAAGAATCTGGAAATTCGGAATATATTGCAGCGGGTGCAGCTGTAAGTTGAAGACGAAGAGCTTTATTTCACAGTCGATAATGAAGAATTGAAGAAGAAAATATTAATGGTGGGTAGTGATTGATTGCTTGTCACTAGCGGGACCCACTTCCAGCGTCGCTTTCCTTGCGACGTAATCGCCACTGTATATAAATCGTCAGAGCGAAAAACTGTGGTCGTCTGATTCAGCTCAAGCCACAAGGAAGCGCTTTGTGATAGAGGAGACAAAGAGAGAAAGTGGGGAAGCAATGTATAGGGTGTTCTCGGTGGAGGAAATTGCAGACCCTTTTTGGGCATCGCATTCGCTGGGCAAGGATGAGACGTCGAAGATGAACAGGAGCTCCTCAGAATGGACCTTTCAGAAATTTCTTCAGGAAGCCTCAGCGGCGGAGGACCCGTCGGTCTCTGCTGCTGTTGAATCTTCCTCTCCGGGGAACGATGTGATTGGGGACTATGAGGTGGTCGAGATCAAGGAGCCGCCCCCGCCCTCGCGGCCGCAGCAGCCCTCGAATCTGTCGCAGGACGACCTACTCGATGCAGAGGAGTATCAGGCGAGGCTCAAGCGCCAGCTCAATCTCGCTTGTGCTGCCGTCGTGATGGCGAGGGTAGGCAAGTTTGATTAGATGCAGGCATTGTTTGCTTGCAATTTTGATTCTTTTTTTTTGGGTGCTAGGTATTTTCGTGCATGGTTCAAAATTCGTGGGGAATTCGGTCTTGTGTCTATACTGTTGTTTTTTTTTTTGAAGTTTGGCTTGTCGATTTTGATCATGGGTCTGTCGCTGGTGAGCATTCGTTTTTGCTAGATTCGTTATTTTTGGCTTCTTTTTTGTTCTCTGGTCAAACGCCGGTTTTCCTTTTTGTGAGTGTTATTTGTTTGATCGGTTAAACATTGTGTTGACATTACGTGAGCTAGGAAAGTTTGGCACTTCTGATTTGTGGTAAAGTGGAGATCAGCGATAGTGTGCATGTCTTCTTACTGATGTTTTTGATTCCTTAGGAGCGATATTATGTTTATCTCCTACTCTTCTGTCCGTTATTGCTTATCGTCGGCATCATCAGCGTCCTAGCTTCATCTTAAGTTCTGAACTTCTCCGGTGCTTGCACTTTTGACGTTAATTCAGTCTCATGGAAGACTTTCTCAAAAAAAAAAAAAAAACAATAATGAGTTTATTGAACTATATTCATTTGGTTTTGCAGGGAGAGTTGTGGATTAACTTAAATTTATTTTTAGTTTTTATGAGAACTTTATTTTCGTTATTATTTTGTTCTTTATTTGCTTTTCTTTTTTGTGTTTTGTTGTTGTTTAAACATGAGAATTTTGGATTACCAATCAGATGATGTGCTACCTGTTCGTCGACATGCTTTTGAATGTCTTCCCTTATGTGTTTAATGGAAACAGGGAGGAAGTGTAAAATCTCAAGATTCTGCTCCTGCCGCTGATAAAGGATCACCACTATCAGATGGTTCTCAGCTGACATCTCAAGTACCTATTAAAGGTGATCTTCTTATCATATGCTTGATGCTATCATGTCTCACAAAAATTGTCAGACATGGCTTCTGTAAACCTACATACCTGTATCACAGTGGTGCTTGTAAGATGGCGTCGCTGAATAACTACATCTCATACTAGTTCTGAATAGGTGATTCCAATATAGTTGGCAATAAGGAAATCAAATAGTCTGCATATTCATGTGTTAATCTTTTAAATGCATTTTCTTTTTTGGAAGCTCGTGTTTGTGTTGACATATATGAGAAACAGTAAAATGTTTCTATTTAAGGATGGAAACAGCGTAGGTTTCCTTTTTGTTGTGACCATTCTTCATACACTCGCTATTCAAAAAAAAAAAATCTTTGTAGTCTCTCAGCCATGTCTTGCTTTGCATTCTAGATAATTGTATTGATATGGATGCATTATGGGTCTCATAAAAGAAAAAAATGGGTTCACATCTTAAAGTTTTCACTTTTGCTTGCTGGGAAGTGGAGATCTCTTCCTTGTATGTGCACAATTGTGTTGGTACCAAGCCAGCTCTGTTGAATAAGTGTTATTTTAGGAGATTAGGACATGTGGCCATTCTGCATGGATATGTTTCATGCTGTACCTCCCCAGTTGGGATGAAGTCGTCAGCTGTTGATTAGATATGCCAGAAAGTTTAATTGGACTGATCTAATGAGTTTGGCTTGTATTGCTGTCTTGTGATTAATCATGATGGAGTAGTACGTTAGCATATACATAATATCTAGCAAAAGCAAAAAGTCTGCAGTCGAAACTACAACTAAAATATTTGAGGTATAATTTTTATTTATGAATATAGTGTATCCCTTAGTTCTCTAGATTCTTGGAGTAGATAAATTAGAGTAGCTGAAAGAGTTGGATTTATCAGAGGCTTAATCTCGGAAATTCTAGGCATTTTAAATTTAAGGATTGGATTCCTTTCTCTATGAGGCATTATATAGTCCAGTGTAATTACTTATGTGCTTCTGGAATGAATGAATGAATATGCTTTATGTAACTTTGTTGTTCAACCGTACATGTGAAGCTGCACTAGTTTAAGTTGAGTCAGGAGTACACAGCTAAGGCCGTAAGTTTGATTCATGTGGTATAACTTCAGAAGGATCCAACTGTTTCTGCATCAGCTGGGCTGCCATCTGACACGCTGATTCACTCTCACGTTAACATAATATTGGATTTTTAATCCTTCATTGGACTTGTAATTATTTAGGGCATAACAAATTGATGACTAGGGTTGTCATATTTGTCATGATAAATGACATATGGAGCTGAACACTCTGGCACAAAATAACTGCTGCTGCACATATGGTTCTGATCTTACTGTCAGATTTTACTGTAAAACATGAAATGCGTATATCTTTACTTGGTAGTTTTGCCTTGGTCATAAGATCCGTCTCTTGGCTGTGAAATCTGACTGTGAAATGGCAGCACTAAACTGTGTCATTCCTTATGAGACATTAAGTTGCTTGCTGTGTGAGAAGAATGACACTATTACTTTATAACAGCTTACAATTATTGTAAAGACAGACAGGTTCTATATGCTGCAATTTTTTGGGCTTATCAGGCTTGGGTTAATGGGCTATATTAAATACCAGAGTTGCATTTTCTAAAAAAAAAAAGTTGGAGTTGCTGTTGACTTCTGTGCAATTTGAAGAAAAAGAAGTTGTTCGCTGCGTGTGCTTGTAATGTTATTGAATCAGCTCCTACCTTCTTTCACATTTTTTTTCTGTGAATCTGCATTGTTGTTTCCTGGTGTTGCGACACATGTCGTTCATTTATTCTTTTGTATAACATCTTCATCACTGAAGTCTGGTAAAGACTTTCAAGATTGCAGACATACTTATAATAGTGGTGTAACACCTTCTCTATTTGGTGTTCAGCATCTGGTGGTGGTTCATCCAATACACAAGATAAAGCTATAACTGGAGGGCTGATAGGTATTCCTACTTTACCTATCATACAGAAAAATGCAGCTGTTCAAATTCGGCCTACTACTAGCGGGTCATCGAGGGAGCAATCTGAAGATGATGATAATGACCCTGAAACAGAAACAAACGAGGCTGGGGTTCCTACTGATGCAAAGCGTGTAAGGAGGTAACACCATGTGTGTTAGTTCTGCCACTTTCTTCTGTGACAATCCTGATACACATGATAACACTGTTCAGGTTTTCTAGTACAGGAGATTGTTCATTGATTCCTTCTGTTAGTGATGTATATTCTTTTAATCCTTGTTCGGACTCATGTGATGCTGTGCAGGATGATCTCCAATAGAGAGTCTGCAAGACGGTCTAGAAGAAGAAAACAAGCACATTTAAGTGAACTTGAGACACAGGTTTGACCTTTTTCTCCTGTGTTGATAATTTACTGATCTTTGTATATACTTGCTATTAACAATGCAAAAAAACTTCTTGTAGTTCTGTGCATTTTATCTTTTCTCTAGAGGTGAAAATATCAAAACATGTGTCAACTTGGATTCACATGATAATGCTCTGCCTTGGATTGCCGATGTGAAGAGAAACTTCCCCCACGAATGATTTTTCGAATATCTGGTTGTCTTCACACTAATCATAGGCTGGAAATAAACTACTTGTCTCTGACATGAATCGTTTACCCACTCATGGGATGGCTGCAGTCTTCCTTCTTCCCTGATTGTTTAATCATCACCTGGGGAGAGGATAGTGAAGCACCTCTCTGTTATGTAATCATTTTACATGAAATAGAGTTTAGGGAGACATATCTCTACTTTTTCTTGTAGAGAGCCAGCGCACTGCATTTGACTGACACATTTTTTCAAATGTGGTAAGTCTATAAAATGCAGTTTGGACGTGAAGGTGTTTCCATCCAAAATTGGTGGAGGCATTCATGCCATCTTCTTTCACATGGCCTGTGGCCTGGCTTGAAATGGCTATGTATAATCAGTGCTTGTATAACATGGCTACTATGACCTATCTGGTAAGAATACATATATTTCTCATCTGCTTAATATATTTCTCAAATATGAGTCTCGTCGATGTTTTTGGCCCATAGGTTGGCCAACTGAGAGTGGAAAACTCTGCATTACATAAGCGATTGACGGATGTTGGTCAAAAGTGTAACGAAGCTGCTGTTGACAACAGAGTTTTGAAAGCAGATGTTGAAACATTGAGGGCAAAGGTAAGCATCGCTTTGGTCCATATTTTGGTACCTACTAGAGCTAAGCTGTACTTCAAACTTTGGGAGGGCTAAGATGCATATCCTGAACTGTTGTTTCAGGTTAAGATGGCTGAAGATACTGTTAAGAGAGTGACAGGGATGAATCCCCTGTTCCCAACCATGTCGGATATATCAGCCATCAACATGCCATTCTCTAGCAGTACTGATGTAGCAGATGCTGCGGTGCCTACTGTGCAAGAATACCCAAAGCCGTATTTTCAACCAACACATGATCAAAGACTAAATGCTGTCATTCCACACATCCCTACTGCGCCTCCAGTTGGGGAGGTTCATGGGATGAACAATTCTGGGGGTAAGATCGAACGATCCCCTTCAATGCAACGGGTGGCCAGCTTGGAACATCTGCAGAAACGGATTTGTGGTGGAGCAATCACTAGTGCTCCAGTGCAATGGGAAGCTGGTTGGGAGTCTGAACCCTCTCTTCCAGTGGACACTACTAAACATGGTCAAGTGTGAATATTTGGTCATCGTTGTAGCTGGAACCAAGATCTTTTGTATGTGAAGAGCTCTGTTAGGTTTATAATTTTTGGGCATCGCCTCCAAGCGGTTCTTGAAGTCTACTGTTTCCTGTATTGACGTTTCTATTGACTTACATGGGCTCTGCCAAATACTATCTTCCTTTTTGCATATTTTAGCTTGATTGCTCTTTTATTTTAGAATCTGCCGAGCGCCAACCTGGTTCACTCGTCCGGGTTTGTCTTTTTTTATGTTCCTCAACGCACGGATTTATTCTTGAAGGCTTCTCCTACTGAGCAGGTGTTGATGGTTCGGACAGAAGGTTCCTATTTTAATTGGAATGAACAAGCAGCAGGATTATCTAAGAGTAGAAGTCAACTGGAACCTCTTTAACAAATTAGATTACTAGTTTTGAGACTTTTACTTCCAGACCAAGTTAAATCAAGGAAGACTCTCCGATGCTCTTCAGCCTAAGCTGAATCCAATGTTTTCGAATTGTTGCACACATGAGCCTATCTGGAATCACAATCCAGTCTTTGAGGGTCACACATCGTATAAAATCCGTCTTGGTTCCCGGCGGTGGTAATATCTCGGACGCCCTGAATGAATTCCACCAATTGCCAAATCCTTCTACTTATCTATGGAATAACATCATCAGGGCCTGCTCTGCAAAAAATGCTCCAGGAGAATCTATTTCCCTTTACCTTCAAATGCGTCAAAAAGGAGTGGCGCCTGATACCTATACATTCCAGTTCTTGTTCAAGGCCTGCTCGAAGGTGGCTTCAGTTCGAACTGGGCAGTCTTTACATGCCGATTTCATCAAACGGTTAGACATCTCTAATGTATTCATGGAGAACTCTCTGGTTCACATGTACACAGAATTTGGGCAAATAGCCGATGCTCGGCTCGTTTTTTATCAAATGTATCAGAAAAATGTAGTTTCTTGGACAACAGTAATCGGGGGTTATGCAAAGATAGGGGAAATGGAGGAGGCATTGCAGCTGTTCGATGAAATGCCTGAAAGAAATGTTGTTTCTTGGACTAGTATGATTGCGGGTTATGCTCAGAACGGGCAACCTGAAGAGGCTATTGGGTTCTTCAAGAAAATGGTGTCTGCCGGTGTTAAGCTAGATGGTGTTGCTGTTGTTTCAGTCCTCACAGCTTGTGCCCAGATGAAGGTGTTAGATATTGGTATGTGGATTCATGACTTGGTTAAGAGAGACAATATTCCTATGAGTAGCAAGTTGGCAGTGGCCTTAGTTGACATGTATGCCAAATGTGGAGAAACCAAGGCTGCTCATTCTGTATTTGAAAGCATGGACCAGAAAGTTCTACCAGCATGGAATGCTCTCATTGATGGTTACTGCAAATTGGGGGATCTTACCAGTGCTCGCTCACTCTTTGATCAAATGGACGAACAGGACATCATCACGTTCAATTCAATGATCATAGGGTACATACACGTTAATTGTTTCAAAGAGGCTTTATTACTGTTTCCAAAACTACAAGCCTTGGATTTAAAGCCTGATCAATTTACTGTAGTGGGTTTACTCACAGCATGCTCCAATCTGGGTGCATTAGATCAAGGGAAACTATTGCATGCTTACATCCAGGAAAGTTTCATTCATCAGGATGTCATTCTGGGAACAGCACTTGCCGACATGTATTCAAAGTGTGGGAGGATAGATCAATCACTCTTAGTTTTCAACCGAATGTCGCAGAAGGATGTTTTATCTTGGTCGGCTATAATTTCAGGCCTCGCTATTCATGGGCAGGGAAAATTGGCTCTTGCACTTTTTTCATCTATGCAAAAAGAAGGCCTTAGGCCTAATAAGGTAACATACATTGGTGTTTTGTGTGCATGTAGCCATTCTGGTCTTGTTGAAGAGGGCCTTGTCCATTTCAGGGAGATGCTATCTGTGTACAATATACAACCAGAGATTGAGCACTATGGGTGCATGGTGGATGTTCTAGGCCGTGCTGGTCTCCTAAAAGAAGCAGAACACTTAGTTCAACAAATGCCAATGGAACCAAATGCTATCATCTGGGCATCCTTATTGGGGGCATCCAAAGTTCATAATGATGTTGCTTTGGCTGAAAAGGCAGCTAAACATCTTCTTGTTCTAGAGCCACTGAAGGATGGAGCTTATGTACTCTTATTCAATGTTTATGCCCGTTTAGGAAGGTGGGCTGATGCAGTTCATATCAGGAGCATGATGGAAGGCCGAGGCATTAGAAAGACAGCCGGGTGCAGCTCGATTGTGGTGGGCAGTCGTGTGCATGAATTTGTTTCAGGTGATAGATCACACCCTCTGTTTGAAGATATCCAACTGATGATCAATGAGATTAGCAAGAAACTGAAGCTGGCAGGCTATGTGCCGAGCACATCAGAAGTGTCACTGGACTTAGATGAGGAGGAAAAGGAAAATGCATTGTTGACTCACAGTGAGAAGATGGCTATTGCTTTTGGTATCATGAAAATAGGGGCCACTCTGCCTTTGCTTGTAATCAAGAATTTGAGGGTTTGCTGTGATTGCCACTCTGCAATCAAGCTGATTGCTAAGATTTGGAATCGAGAAATTGTGGTCAGAGACAGGGCTCGGTTCCACCATTTTAGAGAAGGAAAATGCTCATGCAATGATTTTTGGTGAATTAGCTCAAGCTTTGTTGTTGGTTTATGTGAAGTAAAATTAGTTGCATGAATGATAGCCCTCTTCTTTCTCATCGACACTAACCATGTCTGTGTTTATTTCACTAAGTACCCTCTAGTGTGATTTGTTTTAGTTCCTCAGTATTCATTTTTAAGAAGAAGAAACCAACAATTCTGTCTATGATGAGCTCAAACTCAAGTTCACTTCTGGAGTTCCATCCAGTTCATGCCAAGAGGGAAAAAGAAAAAAGAAAAAAAAAAAAACCCATCTTAGTTGGTGTGAAGAGAATTACAGCAAGTAATAGATAAAACTCTGATCCTTGTCTACATTATATCTTTGTAAAGTTCTTTTGCTCATATCTTTATTTATATTTATATATAATTCACTAATATTTTTTTGCAACATAAAAAAAATCCATTCAAAAATGTTTTTCGTTTATTAAAAATCATAAAAAGAACAATCAAATCATGGTAACTATGAAGTAAGAACTTAAAATTTTTAACCATTAATTTGCTCTATAGTTAGAGTGGACATCGGTGTAAGACAAGACAAACTGATCTATCGATAATTAGGGTTTGTTTGGAATCCCATGGAAAATTAAAAAAATAAAATTTTTACCTTTATTATTTAAAAAAATAGTTAGTGAAAATAAAATAATGATTACATTATTTTTTTTATCAATTATTTTTTAGAATAATAATAGTAAAAAAAATTTTTTTTTTTTCTTTTCTTTGAGGCTCCAAAAAGACCCTTAAGGGTACCTATTGTTTGATTCAAGTGGAAATATATAGAAACAAATGGGAAAAAAATGGAAACTCATGGAAATTAAATCTTATTAGGAGTGGATAAGGAAACTTAAAACCATGGTATGGACCAAGTCCAAAGGACCCAAGTAACCATGGCTTCTACGAACAAAGCCAGTGGCCCCGTAGATGGCTAAAGCAACTTCCGATATCTACGAGAATCTCGTATCCTGGCAGTATGAGACTCCATTTTCTCGTTCTGAAATCAAATGTTGGGGAAAATGGGAGTCACTGTGAAACGGATAAAAGGAAAATCTCTGTGGGAATCGAATTTCCCAACACGTCCCGTCAGGAAAGCTCAAGACGCTGCCCTGATCCTAACGCCATTGAGCAGGAGGCTCGTTCCCTACGTGAACCAACCAACCCCTGACCAAGGTAAGGAGTTGGGGTGCGTAGTGTTCATCCCGCGCATGCTAGTCTTCGATTAAGTGAAATGGCTTCTACGTTGACCACGGGGCATTGCTTCTCAAAATGGTGGCGCACGCACTGTCTGCAGTGTCCACTTTTACTTACTGCGTCACCTGTCCGCCGGCTTCCATTGAGGATCTCTTCACTCCCCATGTAAGAGTCCTCTCTCTTTCTAGTTCTGTTTTATGGCACGATCAGTGAGTTCCTTCATTGGAATTAGTCTTTCGCTTCTTCGATGGATTTTATTCTTTTTTTTCTTCTTTTATCCTCTGAGTTAGTTCTGGATAATGCGGTCTTAAAATCTGCAAGACGTATTTTATTGGTGAAGTTTATGTGGTATACTTGAGGCAGAGACTGTTTTAACTCGTATATAACTGGAGGTATCTGTTGTCAAACCGTTCTAGTTAATTGGCCTCATAGACAACCTAAAAAAGATGGATTTGTTGGTCTTTGGGGAATCTTGTAATGATCATTTAGATGCATCATTTATGCACGTAATCAAGGAACTGTGAATAAGTATTTTCCTGCGAACTCACTTTTAACTGACATTCTGAGGCAAGAGCAGCTGTTCGGTAGAACTATGGGAGGTTTGGGATGTTTTGTAACACAAGAGCGGTGTCCCACAATGATATTTTGGTTCTGAAAGTAAAGGAAGTCATGGCTTGCTATATATTTTTTTATACTTATGGCTGTTATGTGCTGGTTGCTCAGATAAGCAGCTCATGACGGATACATTGCAATGATCCTGAATGTTGTTTGAAATGGCACATCTCTTATGATCTTATCTTAAATTGATACAGTGATTCCAATGTATTATTTACTCCATCACATTATTTCAGGTGTATATATTATGACTTCACTCTTGGTAGAAGATATCGGAGTCCATTTACAAAACATTATAGAGGAAAAAGGAAAAGAATTTTTCCCTTTCTGACGGAAACAGTTTCTTATTGCTCAACAGATTTCAAGTTCCTGTAACTCAAAACCTATTATAGGAAATAGAAACTAAAGAAAAGGTGCTTCTACTACAAGGATATTTTTAGGAAAAGTTTATCACTTCAAGTTCAAAAAACTAGGTACTCATGATCTGGTATTCTTTCTTCATGTAAGTTCTCGTGTATTGCATTGTTGTTGGTTCTCTCAACTGTTTTAGATACTTTCTGAAGTATACTATATTTTTTGTTTCTTTTTCAGTTTACTGAGAGATTTTGATATCTCGCTTTCACCTGTTGCTTCCTTTTATCTTCAGTCATCAGCGTGGAGAGTCAACCATCTCAGCTAAGGGTTCGTCTGTGGCTGCTTTGCCTAAGCAAATGCCTCTTAAAATGGATCCAGCTATGGAGGAAGAATATACTTCCCAATCTAAGTTGCTTCAAGATTTTACCAATTTTCCCACCATTAACAAAGCATGGATATTCAACTCTGACAGTGGTATGTGGTCTTTAAGCGTCCTTGGTTCTGATTTCATATTATTGATTTGGCTTGATTCATTAAAGCTGTATCTATCTCTTCTTTACTTTCATAGATTCATTCGCTGCAGGAAATAGTTCCCAAGCAATGTTTTCAATTGGCCAGCCAAGTCTCCTAGCAAATAAAAAGAAGACTCTCATCCTTTCTGCTCATATCACAAAGGGCATTAAAGATTCAGTGAACTTCCAATGGTCTCCATTTCCTGTTGAGATGGTTGGTGTCTCTGTGATTCTTCCATCACCTTCAGGTTCGAAGCTCCTTGTAGTTCGGAATAAAGATGATGAATCCCCAACACAGCTTGAAATCTGGGGTTCGTCCCAGTTATTAAAGGAAATTCATATTCCCAAATCCACCCATGGTTCAATTTACGCAGACGGATGGTAATCTATATACTTTGATGCTTCCAGTCTTACTCTTTTCTTTCATTTATTTAATTACTTAACTATTGTCGTTTTAAAAACAAAAAAAAAAAAGATTTGAAACCTTTTAAATCAATGGAACCAAAGATGGCCGTTGAGCCAAGTCAGTCAATCTCCTTTTCATATTATTAAGTAGAAACATCCCCCACTAGCAGTCATATCATTGCTATAGGAGCTATTGCACTGTAGATGATAGTTTTTTGAAAGTTCTGTCGTAGATGTCACCAAGATAGACATTCTTGGTTAATGTTTTATATATTTAGGAAATGACCGTAAGTCTGTATCTACCATGTGTGGTAGTTTCTAAAAGATGATAGGGCATGTTAAGTATAAGCACTGGATGATTAGAACAGTAAAAATGGGATGAATAGTAACATGGCAATGCTATAAATATGATGAATAGTGCCCAGTGAAGAAATCAGTAATAATATCTATCCTATTTCTATATTGCTTTGTTGCATAGTCCTCTATGATAATTAATTTGGATCACTCTTGTTATGATTTTATAGGTTCGAAGGTATCTCGTGGAACTATGAAGAAACACTAATTGCTTACATTGCTGAAGAGCCATCTCCACTTAAGCCTGTGTTTGATGGCTTTGGGTACAAAAGTGATGCCTCCATCGACAAGAGCTGTGGAACCTGGAAAGGACAGGGAGAGTGGGAGGAACATTGGGGTGAAACCTATTCTGGGAAAAGGAACCCTGCTCTCTTTGTCATCAATATCCACAGGTCCCCTTTATCTTGAACTGATATACCAGTTTTTCTTTGGAGAGATTACTGGAATTTCTTTTTCAAGTTGTGAGAATTAGTAACTGAATCTTGCATCTGTTTTTCCAGTGAAGATGTTCGTGCTGTAGAGGGAGTTGACAAATCCTACAGTGTGGGACAAGTTGTATGGGCTCCATTATCTTCCCAGAGTAGCAGTCAATATCTAATTTTTGTTGGGTGGGCAGCGGAAATTGGGCCTCTGAAAGCTTCAAGGAAGCTTGGTATAAAGTATTGTTTCAATAGGCCTTGTGCCTTATATGCAGTTCGTTCTCCTTTCAGTGAACCTGAAGTTCCAGAAGAACAGCTCAAGTCAGTTTCTGACTTCAGAGAAACAAGTTAAAAGTTTTGCTTTTCCTATCCATGTACTTCTTTGCAACTTCTAAACTGACTGCTTTAGAATCCTTTTGAGGTGTATGCAGTAATGTAACCAAAGATTTATCGAAGGTGATTAAGCTAACTGAAGGCATTAGTAGTGCTTTCTATCCTCGGTTCAGGTATTATATATTTGGATTTTATTTTCTTTTAGGCATCTATTTTTGCCACTATTTAGTCTTCTAACGGACAATCTTTGTTGTAGTTATAAGTCATACCTATTAAATTTCTGATACCTGATATAAGTTCTCCCCAACAAGAATGTTGGTTGACTCTCCTAAATCTCATAGATGAGTCATATTGATGTTTGAAATGACAATGCATGATTATATATCTACGATAAACTCATTTCCCGTGTTAAAGCTAAACTTGTCACTCTCCTTGCTCTATGCCATTATATGAAATGAGGGGAATTATCTGAATACTAAATTCATAGAATTATATTTACAGCCCAGATGGAAAGACCCTTGTGTTCATGTCTGCGAAATGCTCAGTGGATACTGGTGCTCATTGTGCCACCAACTCTCTCCATAAAATGGATTGGCCTGCTGATGGACAGCTGAACCCAACACAAGAAATTCTTGATGTGGTGAGCTATTGTGATTTATTCAGTTCTATTTGTAATATCTTGCTCAAAATTTTGATTTTTTTTTTAATTATTTGCTTTACTTAAAAAGGGACAGATTTATTGTCACTTAAACCAAATATACGAGTTTCTCATAATCAAGAATACAGAAGATTGAACATGCAATTTTGCTCTCTTCATCCTCATCACCCTCATATTTATGTTTGGTCAAACATTTTGTAGGTCCCAGTCGTGATGCATGCTGAGGATGGTGGTTTCCCAGGACTATATTGTTCGAACGTTCTCACTCAGCCATGGCTTTCTGATGGATCTACTTTGGTTTTGTCTTCCATTTGGGGCAGTGTGGAAACCATTCTTTCTGTAAATATATTGAGGTATTGTATACAGGAATATTCTTTTCCATATCATATCATTTTCGAATCTATGTTTGTCATTCCTCAGTTTACTTCATAATTATGTAAACATTCTTTATGCAGTGGAACGGTGACACGGATCAGCCCCACTGATTCAAGTGCTTCTTGGGATGTTCTTGCAGTGGAGGGAGATAACATTCTGGCTGGTAAATTTATATGTAGATACTAACAAGCGAACCCTTTATGATGATGCACAGATATTCATTTTAATATATGTTTTTAGATTATCTTATTTTTCGTTTCTTTAACTGCTGTAGTATCCAGTACTCCCATAAATCCACATCAGGTATGGTATGGATCTTTTGTAAATAAAAAGGAGCTCGGTGTTGCATGGGATTGGTCAACTGTGTCAACTCCATTTACAGATTATCCAGAACAGGTTTTATTCATTTTGGTCTTTTCAAATTATTGTTTCTGTGTATATTATTTTTTTAATTCTATTGTATTTATTAATTCCTGTTTTTGAGCTATGTCAGGTGAAATCATTGCTTTCATCACTTCAATATAGTATAATGAAGATTCCAGTTAGAGATATTTCTGAAAATCTTCCTGAAGGTATTTGACTAGCATTGCCTCATAATCTGTGCAGAAATACGACTTTCATTTGTTATCACCTTCAATTACATGTTCTAGTCCTAGGAAATGACTACTATGAGAGAGTGATGGAACTTTTCTTGGAAATGTCATGCTGGAGTTCATGTAATTGCCTAACACTGTTGCTCATGATGTGCTTCTTATTTCATATTCTTACCGTATAGGTTAAACTTAGAAGTTGATGGGTGCGAGCCTAGTTCAGTAACAAGTAAAAGCAAAAGCGGAAGTCAGTGTGAAATGAGAGAGCACCAAAGATGATATAATTCTAACTGAATTATATTGAATCCAATGAAGAAGAAAGAAAGAAACAGGGGTTGGATGATAGTGCTAAAATTTAAATTTGGAGAAGTAATCTGGAAAGATACATGGTCAAAAAGAAATTTGGAGAGATACTATAGGGACAAAGACCAACAGATGTTACATATGTAGATGTTGTACATGAAACCACGATCTGTTATTACTGAATAAATTTCAGCTGATTCTATTGAGCAGTTTGTTAATGAAATCCTTCCATGGATTGTTGTGCATACTTTAGAAGAAATTAAAGATCTTTGCTTGCATTGTGATACTTGACAGATTCATATCTCTAAAAAATTAATCCCTTGTGTTTCTTATTAAGCTGTGGACTATCAGGATGATCTCTTATAATTGGCTAATAATTTTGGAATGGACTTGGACCTAAATTTAATATGATATCAAAGCAGGTACTTGTACTCATGTAGGAACCACAATGAAAGCCCACACATGAGGGGAGCGTCACAATAGTCCTACATAAAGCTAGGGTTAGAAATATTGTGCCTATCACTTCGGAAAAGGTCTCCTAAGCTAGTCATTTTAGGATGGACCTGGACCTAACTTAATGCATCTCTTTCTTTGGATTGTCCTAGTTAAATTTTGTTTTCTTTCAAAAGCAGCAATCTGTAATTGCCGATGCAGAAAACAGTTGCTGAACGTTGCTTGAATGGAATGACAAATCAGAGTTATAATATTTTGATCTGGTCAGAGACTGATTCTCTGTTAATATATTTTTGCTGTTCAATTCACTGCAGGAGCTAAGAAACCTTTTGAAGCTATATTTGTGTCAAGCAAGGATAATGGGAAGAATGATTCATGTAATCCACTAATTGTTGTCCTTCATGGAGGACCGCACTCAGTCTCACTGTCTAGCTATATGAAGTCATGGGCATTCCTCTCCTCATTGGGTTACAGTTTGCTCATAGTAAATTATAGGTAAATATATTGTCTTCCTAGTAAAGATTGGTATCTGAACATGCTACGAGTGCAATTTTTCATGTTTAATCACACCAAAGGCTTTTTAATTGGATTATTGAAGCATAAGGATTAATTCCCATTTCATGCATAACAGGTAAATAGGTGCTTCCATCATTTGTCTCTTTTCATTACTATTTGTCTTGTCTCGGATGCAGCCTTTGGAGGTTTAAGAACTGAAGGATACAGTAAAAAAATTGTGTGGAGATAGTGATTGTAGGTTTTCTACTGATTTGTTTCAGGGGTTCACTAGGATTTGGAGAGGAGGCATTACAATCTCTTCTTGGGAAAATTGGGCATCAGGCATTTAATTTCTTTCTTGAAATCTTTTCTCATGAATTTCAAATCACATTTATGATTGTTCCTGATCTGATCTCTAAGTTCAGCTTATCAAAATTCTGGATGATAACAATAATAACAAAATTTGCCAATGAATGAATGGGCAGGATGTCAATGATGTACTCTCTGCTATGGATCATGTCATAGAATTGGGTCTTGCAGACCCATCTAAAGTAGCTGTTCTTGGAGGCTCGCATGGTGGTTTTTTGACTACCCATTTGATTGGCCAGGTTAATGTTTATTTTGATTTCGTATGGGTGAAGGGCTTTAATAATGTGTTATTTTTCATCACTTGTTCAAGTTGACAACCTGATAACCGATTTCCTAAACCACCTTTTTCTTTTACATGGTTCAGGCCCCAGAGAGGTTTAAGGTTGCTGTCGCTAGAAATCCTGTATGTAACCTTGGATTGATGGTTGGTACTACAGACATTCCTGATTGGTGCTATGTAGAGGCCTATGGGAGTGACTGGAAGAGTATTTTTACTGAAGGCCCTTCAGCAGAGCAGCTTTCTCACTTTCATGGAAAATCTCCTATTTCACACATTTCAAAGGTTTGTCTATGATAAGTTATGATAAGTGGTATTGGCCCAATTGAAAGTTTTCTATGAATCACAATTAGTCAAGCACTTAATTGTTATGCCAAAAGAAGGTACCAGGATTATATTTTAGTAATTAATGCAAAAAAGTCTTATTATTTCTCTTTGTTGAACTTTTTGAATTTGATGTTGCAGGTTAAAGCACCAATCCTTTTCCTCCTAGGTGCCCAGGATCTTCGTGTTCCAGTTTCTAATGGTTTGCAGGTAGACTTTTACCCTCTTTCCTTTGTCCAATAGATGAGTGACCATCACTTCATTTCCATTACTTCTTACTGTTAGTATTTAGAATACTTGACAGATAATCTCTGCTAATTGTTATATTTTATTTATTATGTTATTACACAATTAGTGCTATTAGACGAGTCATGCATTATGGAGAGCAATTTGTAATTTTTATCAGTGGCATCAATACATAGGGAAGGGTCACTTTTGATTGTTTGTGCCAGAGTTGCTGTACTCGTACCAGGTCTTGACTAGTACAGCCTAAAATCTGAGATGACCTGCTTGAGATGAGTCCACTCTGTTGAGATCTCAGATGATTTAGACCTTTTTTCTCATCCCAGATTCCTCAAAAATCTGAGATGACTTACCTGAAACAAGTCAAACATACTGATGAGCAACAGTAGTTTGGACACGTTTTCTGGAGATGTATAGGTTAGAAGATGTTGAGATGAATGATACTGGCAAAGACATTGTAGACCTAAATAGGGAGTAAGCAGATGATGGAGTCAACGAAGAAGAGGGCTTTCTTGTATCATTCTGCTCTGTCTTTGATTGCATGATTAAACTAAAAAGGAAATATATACAGATAATTTAGAAGAGTCTAAAAGTCAAACTTTTATTTTCTTAAGCTTTGATTACTACCTTTCTGAACTCTTTGATGCTTCAATGCATAGTATGCCCGAGTACTGAAGGAACAAGGGAAAGTGGCAAAAGTGATCATCTTTCCTGAGGACAACCATCCACTAGACAGGTCTGTTATTTCTCTGAAAACCCTTCAAACTACTCAAACCTGGCTCATTTTTCACCAAACGCGAACATCTTAAGCTGACTCTCTTTTTTCATCTCCTTAGGCCACAAACGGACTTTGAAAGCTACGTCAATATTGGAGTGTGGTTCAAAAAGTACTGCAAATGAACTATATTGCAGCTGTCAAAACTCTTGCAGAGAACCGTGGAGAAGAGATGTCACAGCCACCCAAAAAAAACAGCTTTTTTGAAGAAAGCTGCTTAGTCCTAAATTTCTTTGTTTCACATCTTGAAACCTTTTTATTGTATCAACACATCCAAAATTTGAATCGTGTAATGCAACATGAATCTCCATGCACCCACCACTGCTTCGGAAAGATAAAAGAGATAAAAAAATAACAAAATTTGAAAATAAAATCGACAATGGTCGAAAGATCCGACCTGAGTTTATGAGGAAAATCTTTCATAAATTATCTTGAGCAAACAGAATATTGAGATAATATTTAGGGTTTATTTAAAATTCTTAGAAAAGAAAATAAGAATTTGATCATTATTATTTTAGAAAAGAATTAACAAAAATAAGATAATGATCAAATTCTTTTTTTTTTTCTTTTTCTTTCCATAAGTTCATGGATTTGATTGACAGTATTTAGTCAATTTATGACAAGTTACTCGATAATCCTACTACTTTCAGAGGGAAAAAAAAAAAAAAAGACTACCGGGATAGTTCTCGATGCATCAGTGCGCTAAGTGCACGCCGTCGATGTCGTTTCAGCATGAGCATTATCGACAGCGTCGAACCAACAGACGAGGAAAATTGCTTCAAAATCCTCTTATTTCCATAAAAAGCTATGCAATCGCAGAGCGTGCTTAAAAAATCAGCACTCTACATGCACACTGTGAATTTAAACTTGATCACGATCAAGATTTCGCATCTCCGGGAAGAATGTTGTACGATTCATGAATAGAAAGATCTTTTACCATTTCAAGATGGATCAGATCTCGACCTTGATCACTACAAGTAGCCCGCGCATCAACACCGTTTTTGCATCTTCATCACAAACAGATCAAAGATCTTGTTCCAGACATTCAGAAATGGCCAAGCTTTCTTTCTCTTGCGTTTTTCTCATGCTCGTCCTTTGCTCAGGTTCGTCGTCTCGTTTCTTACATACAGAGAACTAACTAAAAACTTCGGCGTCACCATTCTTACTGTTTTCTTTTGCTGGTAACGTTTGTGCAGTGGCGCTGCTGGGACCTGCAGTGCAGGCACAGAAGAGGTGTACTGAAGTGTTGGACCCGAATGCCTGCAACCTTTCAGCCTGCAAGCAGAAGTGCTACGAAACGAGAAACGGCAATGGAGTCTGCGAAGCAGATCCTAACTTCAACTACCGATGCGTCTGTTTCTACAATTGTGGAGCGAAGGCCTGAACAAAGCATCATATCTGAATAAATAACTACGCCTGCTCGCTGGGTTTTACATGTACGAATGTGAATCTTGGGTAATAATTAAATAATTACTCCATTGCTGCTTCATGGTGTCTCTTTTTGCATCCGATACGATACGCAGATAGTTTCACATGTGTGGACGCGGCTCGGGATGGGTTTACCAAAACCCGAACCTGATCCCCTCCCTTAACCCGTTCTTCCGAACCTGACCTAACCCATAAATAAGAGCCCATTAATAATTCTTAAATTGAATTTTTTTATTCTATGAGAAAAGAGTTTTTATTTTTAAATAAGAGGGTATAAGCGTCCATGTGAAAAGTCTATTGAAACAAAAAAAAATCTTTAAATACCCTAATTAAAGTTAAATAATTATTACTTTTTATTAAACCAAATATTGTTTTAATATGAAATGGGGGCATTATAGGTACACATCCTTACCAACAAAAACCCGACGGGGTTTTATTTCCATCCTTATCCCCGCCTTGTGTATTTCTAGTTAGGTTGGATTGGGTTCCCCGACTTGATGTTTACCGTTACCCGCATAGAGGTGGTTGAAATACACCTCCAAACCAATTGTATTTGAAAATACAATATCTAAACATTTGTATCTGAGAACCGATCTATTTCAATATTAATGTTAAAAACCAAATTTTTATTTATGAAAAATATTGTTTGAGTCTTTATTTTTAAATAAGAGGGTATAAGCTTCCATGTGAAAAGTCTTTTGATACAAAAAGAAAATCTTTAAATACCCTAATTAAAGTTAAATAATTATTAACTTTTTATTAAACCAAATATTGTTTTAATATGAGAGGGGGGCATTATAGGTACACATCCTTACAAACAAAAACCCGACAGGGTTTTCTTTCCATCCTTATCCCCACCTCGTGTATTTCTAGTTAGGTTGGATTGGGTTCCCGCCAAACCCGACTTGATGCCTACCGTTAACGGCATAGAGGTGGTTGAAATACACCTCCAAACCAACTATATTTGAAAATACGATATCTAAACGTTTGTATCTGAGAACCGATCTATTTCGATCTTTAAGATAAATATAATAGTCAAATTAAAATTTTTAATATTAATATTAAAAACCAAATTTGTCTTTTGTGGCATGAACTTAAGTATATTAATTTATGATTTTAATTTGAAAATATTATCAAGAATTAGTTTTATTAAATTAAAACTATAACCTACATCATATTTGTCTATCCAAGCTGTGAGAAGGGATGTTTATTGTAGGGGCAGCTCCATTTTTTGCAAAATCGACCCATCTCATTCATATAGAAAGGCCAGTTGGTCTTGCATCAGTTTCTCCTCCAACCCTAGGTTTTAGCTCTGAAAGTCTGAAAAGAAAGTGTCATTTGTCATTTCTTTTATTTATCCTCTAGAAATTTTGTTTGAGTAAATCCCGCTCGCTCTGAACCTTGATTCAAATCAAGAAGAACAGAAATCGAGACTACCATGCTTTCTTGTATTCTCCGAGAAGTCTCTGAATCATACTCCAAAATCATACGACTGCCTAAGGTCATGGCGACCAAAGGTCCAGATAATGGAATTCGGCAGCCACGTTCAAGATTTCCCGACGAGGCGCATTGAAAGAAACCGCTATAAGATGTACCTCTCGGGGATGTTTGAGGCTGGGGATTGAAGAAGACGACGAAACGATCCATGAAAGCAGGTATATGATTGAACCAATATATGTGACCAATTATTTTCTCATTCATATAGAAACGCTCTCTGCGACGCGTTTTTTTACTTATTGTACAGAAGGGCAAACAATGAAAGAAAGAAGAAGACAAAAAGAAAAGCTTGCTTCTATACATGTATTAGTTGCATATTTCCATTCATTCCTGACTCGTTTCTTTTGCCAGACTTTCCAGTGACTCAAAACCAGGCGAGGGATACAGACCTCGACGCTCGCCAAGAAAACAATAAAACGACCATCTATCAGGTATTCCTGCATTTGTGATGTGTTCTTTATGGTTTTCGTAATGAATTTGATATCGATTTTGCTTCGGAATGAAGCGGTATTTACTCTCCTGTTCAAAAATCATGACAAAGCTCGTCATCTTCTTTCCCTATGTGGTAGTTTTTTCCTCAATGGGAGGACAGAATTCAGTCAACAGCTGAACTCAATGATGGCCATAGTTCGTATAGAATGAGAGCAAATGCCTGAATAAAACATAAAAAAGCACCACCATCTAAATAACGAATTCTATTCAGTAATGATATCTCATTTCTGCATCAATCTATTGAGATATTGTGCATCTTCTAATAACATAACAGAAAAGTACGAATTTCTATATTTTGATTTTATTTTTGAATTGTTGATGAAAATCTAGCCTCCCTGTTTCGTTATCAATAAAACTGAGTTTGCTAACACCTCATCTGTGTTTTATTTACTCCGTAACTGTGATTGTGTTCAACTTGTCATGACACCCTGGACAAGAGCTTCTGCAATTTCTCTGTTTCTATGCCTATAACATTTATCAGTTCTGGCCATCCAAAACATTCGGCCTTTTTCCTCAGAAATATGAAAATGGATACCCGTTTCGCTGTTTCCTTAATTTGTACTACAATATTGTCAAAAACTTACAATACAAAAAGAAAGACCCGTCTACATTAAACATATTTAGTTAAAACACCATGGAATTTATAAGCAAAATTTCCCAGAATATAAATACCATAACTATTTGCTAGACTTGATTGTCTCAAGTTGACGACGGTACTAACAGAGCAAAAAGCAAGTTTGCTGCAGCTAGCTGTAGTGAGGTGGTTGCAGTTTGTGGGCAAAACCAGCAGCAGAACTAGGGAAGGAGGGAGAATCATAATGCATGGATTAAAATTAGTTGGAAACCAATGGAAATGCACATGACACATTCCCCAGAGGAACTGTATCAACATACTCAACACTTTACGTATGTACAGATTTGGACCTCTCATTGGCTAAAATACTTTCATCATAACCCGCTTAATTTTACTGCTGAGCTTTGTTGCAAGCTTGAAGGCCAGATTGAACTTTGTTGGAGAAGTAGTTCTCAAGCCTGAGCATCATAAAAAGCTTTATGTTGAGACTAATAAATATATTTCATACTAACCACAATTAGATGGTTCCATACACTCGGTCAAAAAGAGAGAAGGAAAGAGACTCACCTTGTTGCACACTTATAATAGATGGTTTCAGGAGAGTTATAGGTGCGTGCATTAGCAAACATTCTCTTCACATCAGCTACAAACATTTCGAATGTCACATAGTATTGCTCAGATTCAAGTCTCTTAGACATTGTTTTAAGATCTGTTTACATGGAAATTTCACACAAATGAGAACATTGTGTATTTAAAAAAAAAAAAAAACCAAAGAGCAGTATATAGTATTCATCAAAAAAATTATTCTACTCAACCAAAAGCATCCTAGTTTTCATGACAAGAAATCTACAATCTTTTTCTTGTAACTTGGTACAAGGTGTTATTGTATCAACCAGGTTCCAAGCAGGGTCAGTACAATTAAGCAAGTATGAGATAACCGGTAAACTTGCCACATCTTGACATATAGCAGAAGAGGCACATGCAACATTAGAAGAAAAGAAGATTTACCCATAGGATCCTTGATGATATCGTAGTAGTCACGCACATCACGTGCATCAACTGGTTCCTTGAATGGCCAAGCCTCAGGATGCTCATTCATCAACTGCTAAAAACAATATCTTTAATGTTAACTTATATTATATTAGACACACACACAACCTTTCTGATACTCCATTTTGCAAGATGTTATACTAAATGGCAATAACAAGTTGAGGGCAACTTGTAACTCAAACACTCAAACATAGTTTTCTTTCAGGAAATTTAAGAATTTCATTGAGCGCAACCACATAAAGTACAATGGTTTATTGGACATCAATGCCAATTTGAAATATGTCAATGACATGTCCATATTTTGCATTATGTGTTATTCAGAATAAAAATACTTAATACACCAAATTGCTGAAAGCTCTTTGAACAATTGGATATGAAAATACAAGAAAATGGTTGTTAATGGACTGCACATTCTAGTCAGAGACTTCATATAGCACTAGGTGAGTAAAGTCTTTCACTGTCACCAATGAACAGGTAATGTATGAAGAAGACCAAAAGTCAAAATATGACTCTGGTGAGGAAAACCTTGGAAGAGACCAAATTACTAATAGATTCAGTAAATTACAAGATTAGAATTACCAAAAAGCATGGGAGGTACAAAGCTTTGACAATGATATACTCATAAGGTGTTCTACATTAAGAACATAACAAGAGATATACACAAATCCTTGGCTTGTATATTATTTCCAGATACCATCCATCAATTTGCAAGAAAGCACAACCAACTCAACAAAATGTCTCCAAGGATTCATTTCTTCTCAGGTGTTGGAAGTTTAGTCGAAGACTTGATTCAAACCATTGAACATTTATAATATGTCCACCAATTGATCACGTTTTCCTGGACAGCTGAAGTCACCAACTTCAAAGCTTGCAAAAGAGTTTCAAGTATTAGTAAACAAGACATTTCCTGCTGCTCTATAATATTTGGCAAGGTTTAACTTGGACACAATGTGTGATTTCCAAGAATTTGTATGTCTGGTCTAACTTGCCATCACAAGAAACAATACCCATGACAAGAGTACCCCTTGGCCAATCTTGATTCCTTAACTGCCAGAAACTTATGGTCTTCTTCACGGTATCCAGATGGCACACCACAAAAGAAGCAATACTACGGTTGTGAACGGCGACTCATCCAGAGTGATCAGCTGGGGAAAAAAACAAGTTTACTTTGCCTAGGTGGCTGCTGCCCCTATTGGAAGAGGTGTTTGATCTCACTGCCAACATGGACATCTCCCATGTCCATCTATCCACCAATGCTGCTGTTGATGAGCTTGCTAAGGACAGGCAAATCTTGCAACACTCACTTTTAAGCAGAACTGAGTTATTTGCTGTAAGTCCTTTTGTATCATGCTTTTCATTATGTGATTTTGTTTTCTTGTGCAGTTTTTAGCATACATATTCATGAAGATAGGAGCCTTTGTACACTGTCCTCAATGAAATCATCCTTTCCGTGTTTCAAAAAAAATAAAAAAAATAAAAAGTGTTTTGTACTCCATAGAAACTATTTGGCGACTATTGAAGAGAGAGAGAGAGAGAGAGAGTACAGAACAACTACTTGCCTTCAGAAGTGCACGCATGAAGTTATTCAATTGTGCACGATAAGTAACACTATCTGCAGAAGCATTTGCTGTTCTAAATCGTGAATGCCCCCACTGGTCAGGAGTCCATCCTGCTTCTCCTATTACATACAACAGAAAGTTCCATCAAAGAACGACGCCTATGAATGGGAAAGAACTAACAATTTACTGCTGAAAGGAGAGCATGAGAGCTTAAACAAAGATATGTTAAATCCACATTGTTTTGAATGTTGATTCCACATGCACACTACACCTACTACCCATCATGAAACTAGAACTGGAACACTCACACCAGAAAAACCTCCATGTGGTCATTAAGACAGGCCCAATTCACAAGCTCAGTATTCTTGACCAAAGGTCCATATAGTACTGTTAGATGAGGAGTTCGACATGTAAATTGTCATCCAACAGATTAGATTAGAGCAATCTTAACCAAATCATCATGCACATGACTGTTCCATAACTAAAAATAGTTTAATTTGGAGGTTAGGAAATCAAAGATTTTCATCCTTAAAATTCTCTTACAGATCAAACCTTCATTATAGTGCTACTGTAAATGGAGTTACTGCAGCACTGGAATTACTACAGCAGTAAAAGTTGACATTTTCTTCTCACATTAATGGAATTCCAGAGCCATTTAAGAGAAAGGAAATAGAATTTCCAGATGAGAAAGAAAACTAGTCTTCTCTTCCTCTCTTCACTCCTACTCTTTACCGTGCACTTCTTTCTTACTTACTGTCCTTTCTTTCTTTCACTCACCTCAAATCTCTCCTTTGTGAAACATAATTCCAGTAAATACAAGTTTAGAATTTTTATATTCAGGAAAAAATTGCGAAACATTTATTTCAATAATGCAATTCCAACTACACTTAAGCCCATCGCTCTCTCCTCCAAACAAGTTCATCATAGACACCATGCTCATTTCACCCAATTTTAATGATGGGTTCCAAGAAAAATGGTTTCAGATAATTTGGTCATTGAAAGGGGATGACAAGAAACAAAAATATAATCTTATATACAAACTTATCATATTTACATGGATCTGTAGAAAAAAACAAAAAAAAAATGTAACAGTGTTTAGAGGAAGTTGGAGTAGTTTAATTTACCCATAGACGTGTCTAGATTATGCTCCTTATACAAACACTGGCTCGAACAATACATTAAGAGAAGCATGACAAGAAAATTGGAACCTTTGTGAGTCCATTCACTAAACCAGGATCCCATGGGATTGGCAAAGCATTATGTTTGACTCACCAAAAACTGTTCAACTGGGAAAAATGTAATAGTAAAAACTGTATATATGATTGGATGACAATGCTTAGACAATATAATATACAGACAAACATGTGTGTATGTAACAATTCTCAATGGCGTCCACTGTTTACTCTACTGAGTGCAAGGAACATACGAAAGAGTTGAGAGAAGAGGTAGACACTACTCACTTAATCCAGGAATATCCTCTACCTTGAGTATTTTTCTTGGAATGCCAGCCTCTTTCTGGATATAACAAATATCAATAAGCAGAAAAAGTTGTGAGCCAGCCATGTTAGCAAATCTAGAATCCCTACTTACTCCAACAATTTCAAGTAGAAGTTCTGTTTGACATAATCCACAGTGTCCATTATCCATGAAATAGCTCACCATCATATGGTGAAGTACCAATGTACCATAAATTGTAGAAACCTCAGATGAGATCCACCCTAAATGCACAAAGGAAAAAACAGGGACCAGAGCAGAAAGTTCTTCCGAAACACAAAATACTCACTCTTTTCTTTTTGAAAACACATGTTTTACAAAAAAAATCTTTAACAGCTATTCAAAAAGAAAGAACATATATAAATCCTTTCGGGAAAATAAACCATGTCTGAAGTTTCTCTATTCAGTGCTTACAATCAATCAGATAAAACACATTTATCAAGGGCCAACACTCAGAATAGCTATGGACATCAAGAGTTTTCGAGTTTATTCAAGGAAGAACAGGGAATCTTTGCTACTTGGTTCAGTGAAGAACCTAAATTTGAGTTCAAATAATTTTAATAGATTTAAGGATTTCAAGTTTTAATTTTACTTAGATTAGGGACTGAATTTAATAGTTTATTTGGGCTTTGCCATAATTTTCGTTTTTATTTTATTTGAGTTATGTTTAGCAGGCCTTATCTTGCATAACTTTAGGGCCCATTAGTTTATTTTTAAATTCCAATCTTAGCCCTAAATCTTTAGTTATTATGATGTTTTAATCTAGACCTTTAAATTAAAGGTTAGTGGTGATATGGCACTCCACCAGGGCCTTGTCATCTTTTGCGATCACTTATTTGGCCCCCTTATCATTGAATGCGACTCCAGCTTGGTGATCAGTTGGTGCTCTTCCCCCTTCTCTGAGTCCCCCTCGATATCATTGGTCTACCTTTCATGACATTGTGGATACTTTATCCCTTTACTCTTACATTTGGATTCATGTCCTAAGATATGCCAACTTTGTGGCTGATTCTCTTGCCAAAAATAGAGCTTCCCTACAATCTCTTATTGTACCCAGAATGCCCATTTAATTGTTTGTGCTTTTGATTGATAAAGCTCATCAGCTTTGCCCAAACTCATCAGGCTCAAATTTTGAGCCTAATCTCAACGCAGCTATTGCTGCTTTCCCCAAACTCTCTTCTCTTCTCAATTTCTTCTATCTCTCTCTAAGATTCTTATTTTCAAACCTAATTTGTCTAATTTCAACATCCTTTTCTCTTTTACATACCTTCTTTTATTCTTTTCTTCTTCAAACTTTAATTTTTTTCATTTTGTGTTTAAAATTAAATTGGAGCACGCTTGGGAATTTTGGTCTCCAACCTTTTCTCTAAAGCATAACCCTTGTGTTAGAAGATGGACTCAAACCCATACATCCAAGGAGGAGGCCCACACATCCAAGAGAGGTATGGTAAATAAGAAGACTTATCATAAAATGGCAAAGGTGTAATTAGTCAAGGAGGAACATGTAGCCCTAAGGGCATTATACACATTGTAACATCCTCTCTAAAACTATAAATAAAAGTCTTTGGCTTGGGTTAGAGCATTCAAGCTCTCTCCCCTTCTCTTAATTCGTCTAAGCTCTCTCTTTCTCTTTTCTCTTTTCTTCTTCTTTTCTTCTCCTCTCCCTCTCTTACTTTTTTTTTTATGTCATAGGATCCTAAATTCAACATAGTATCAGAGCAGGGAAAGATCTGAGATGGAAAAGGAGAATAAGATGGAGGAGAAGGGGAGGAAGAAGAAGAAGATGAAAAGAAGAAAAAGAAACAAGAGTTTCTTGTTTTTCCTTTAGTATTTTTTCCCAATTCATGTTTTTCATTGGATTTTTTATCTCTCTTACCGTATGTTTCATATAGCAAATTATATATTGTTAGAAAGATATTTGAGTCTAGTTTTCAACTCAAAAAGAATCGTTGAGATCAGATTTTTCTAGAAAGAGAAATTGACATCTGAAGCAGCAAAGGTCAAATAGCGGAAAAGTTTCATGCAACAGCAAAAAGCTTCAATTTTTTAGTCATTTTATGCCATCAAGAACAAGACTTTATATGAAAAATTATATATCAAAAGAAATATTTGTAAGTCTATTTTCTTACCTATTCAACAAATTTTAAATTTGAGTTTTTTATATGGAGATATCGATCTTGGAAGAGTCAATGGTCATGCTGGCTAAAGGAGAGAGTACTCAGTTCGGCCAAATTACAGAGTCTGAAATCTATCAGATTATTTATCTCAAAAGAAGTATATTTTAAGTTATACTTGGATAAAAGGTATTTAAGACTAGTTTCAAAAGGAGAAAAATTTATGTCAATATGATCTATATTTAAGGAGAAATTCGCATTAGAAGAATTAAAGGTCATGCTGGTATCCTATTGCATGTGAAGATCCAAATTTAAGCCGAATATTTTTTTCTTAACTTTTTGAGTTGTTGTTATTGGTCAACAATATCAAAAAAATATCTCATGATCTACCCTTGGAAAGTTTTTGTTCGTTAACTAACAATATATGGAAAAAATCTTTAGAAGATCATCTTATTTTCATAAACTTTCCTTGATTTATTTGTCAAAGATTGCCTTACCTAAAGATTTCAAGAAAAAAAAAGGCAAAGAAAGGTGTTTTCTTTGATTGCTAAGTTGGCACCAATTGAAGATTGAAGGAGGAAACTACCTTATTTAGAAGATTTTTCCAACCACGAATTTTGTGAGATTTTGTTGGTATTTTGAAAGATTACAAAGAATTTGATTTGGTATCTTGCCTAAAAAATTAAGGCAAAAAAAATTGAAATATTTTTTGGTGAAGTGGCGCCACATCACATAGGAAAAGATTCCTTAAATTATTTTTTGGAAAGTGGCTGTTTAAGGAAAGTTTCTCTCTTCTTTGATCTCAAACTTATTCTAGATCTCTTTGATTGTATGTGATTTATCTATGTTGCCTCAATCTCAACTTGCCTAAAACCATAAAGGACAGATCAAAGATAGAAAATTGTGAGTTGGCATCCAAGTTGTACTTTGGAAAGATTTGGAAAGATCTCCTTTGTTTTTTTGGAAATGGTTGATTTAAGAAAATCCCTTTATGATTTGATTTTCTGATATTCCTTCTTAATAAAAAAGGAAGATAAGAGGTATGATTTAAAGTGATTTTCATCCAGCACATGAATATCTCCTCTTGATTATCTAGTGATATTTTTTAATTGCCTAAAGAACCAGTCAAACTCGGGTTGTTCTCACCCTACCCAAGTTGGTGTAGTTTGACAAGGAAATACAATACTTGGCTAGGCATGAGTTACTCAGTTTATAATATTTGAACTAGTGAAGTTGTTGATACTAGCCTTCTTTTACTTGATCATACAAGAAGAGGATTAGCACTTGAACTTGCAAAATATTTGTTGACTTCAAACTGGGATCATTGATATTACCCCCCAGCTTGAGGGGGAGAATAGAAGTAGAAGTACGAAAGATGAGCACATTGGAGATTGTTTGATTTATTGATTATCAAACAGCACTTGGTTCAACTTATTATTGGCAGTCTATTACTTGGCTTGACTCACTCACTCAGTATCAAAGCTACTATTTGCTATTTGTTGTCTACTATCTACTAATGATTTGACTCCGACTTGATTATTACCCTGGATTATTACCTTGGATTAGCCTCAGCTTATTACTTGATGCATAGCTTCCTTATTCAAGGATAAACTTGTTGCAGATTATCTTGTGTGTCCTTATTGCTCTTATGGACTTTTTCTACCTATTGGTTATCCATTGTTATAGAATTGCCTATTTGGTATGTATTGTTTGGGCATTGCCTCATTACCGTTGCTGCTATTATGTCTCTTTGACTGAGACATTATTATTGAAGGACTCCTTAGTTGCTGACTATTGTCAGCATTGGTTATTCTGATGAAGAAAATAAAGCACATGGTGGCCCCATAATATTATCTTCCGGTGCAATTTTACTCCTACCATTTGAGAGTTGGTGCCCTATGTTAGGACACCGTGATGGAGGAGCTTATTACTACACTTCTAAGCAATGCCTATAGGCCTACTACCTACAGAGGATAGGAGTATGCCCAACATTCAATGTGAGTCAAGTCTATTATTCACCCAAGAGGTGTTTTTTTGAGCTACCCTGAGAAAATGGGTAGACTCTATGCCCCCCAGTAGAGCTACTTTTCTGCCTGTGAAATTCAGCTGAAAGTATTTTTTGACTATGAACATTTGACTAGAGTATAGAACTTTGTCTTATGGCTAGGAGTGACTTTACTCTCTTATATTACGCCAGTTGGGTCTCTTGGTAAAGAATAAAGAGACAACCAACTTGAGGGGGAGTGTTAGAAGATATGATGGATTGCTATTTTATACGAGAAGATCATATCCACCATTTGCTACAAGCTGGGTGTTTATGATGTTCTCTCACCCCTAGCTTGAGGGGGAGTGTTAGAAGATGGACTTAAGCTCACACATCTAAGAGAGGTGGCATCATGGTAAATAAGAAGATTTATCATAAAGATGGCACAATGATGTAATTAGTCGTCTACTTATGTCTTTTCTTATGTAAAGCTTGTAACCCTAAGGGCATCATAGACATTGTAACATCCTCTCTAAAACTATAAATAAAGGCCCTTGGCTTGGGGTAGAACATTCAAGCTTTCTCTCCTTCTCTTAATTCGTCCAAACTCTCTCTCTTTCTCTCTTCTCTTCTCTTCTTCTTTTCTTCTCCTCTCCCTCTCTTACTTTGCTCGAGGTTTTAATCATGGGATCCTAAATTCATCACAACGAACTCTTGTCAACTAAAAAAACTTTTCAATCTCAACTAAAAGATAGTTTCATCTTCTACAGCACTCAGTCAGATATGCATGTAGTTGTTTAGTTTATTTTTTATTTGTTGTTTAATTTTCTTCTGAATTTAGCATGAAATAAAAAAATTCTTTAGACCTAAAACCATTTATTCTCCTCTTAGTCGTTTGCTAAACTTTTCTAAATGAATTCCCTTGCAGTACTACTTCAAAAGGAATGTGTGAAATCAATCAAACTTTTAGATGTTCAAGCAGGTTACATATCATGGCGATGTCAAAATACTTACGAATGCCATTGGACCTTTGGCACATTGGTCACATCAGTGGGTTTCTCATGTAATCTCTTGCATTCAACTCTCACCAGGGGATAAGCAGTGTGTGTGTGTGTGTGATCAACAGTCAAAAAATAATACTTTTAAATCAACCTAACCGCATTAAGCAATCTTTATAGAGATCTCAAGTGTTAATGACTGTTCCCTTACCAATTATGTTTACATCCATTTCCAATCTTCAAAAAAAAATTTAAATTTTGCGACCCCCTTAACTAATCAGATGATTGGCTTATGGTGGTCATTATGTTTGATTTTGGCAACCTCTTAATCAAAGCAAAATTACAAAAATTTAGTTCACAATCTTAAATCTACAAGAAGTAAAAAAGCTATTGGATTGTACCTTTTGGAAATCAATTCCAGGATAAACGATGTGACAATTAGACAGTTCTCTTATCTTCTCATCAATGGCCTTCATAAAACAGTAGAAGACAAATCAGCTTAATATTATAGCTAACTGTAAACTAAATCCAGAAAAATCCCACAATCATCTGAATATTTTAACCATCCCAATTTGTAGCCATCTTACGACAAGTACCATCCTCAAAGCAATCTGAATAGTATTCAACATATTATACAAAGGAAGGCTTTTAACCAATCTGGAGCATTAAGAGAGATTATTTCTTATCATTTCAAAAAACAAAAAGAGAGATTATTTCTTCGTCCTTTGCATAAGCTAAAATAACTCCCACATCTGAAATAAAAGATAGAAAGACATTATGTGAGAAGACACTATGTGAGGGTAACTATTATAGCAAATCAAGAAGACTCAACCAGCAAAAAGAGTGGTTTGGATGTGGAAGTTCATGATTCTCTCAAGCGCTAGGAAGGTGGGTGAGATTTACTAACAGGAGACATTCCTGGGCAAGTACTGATTTCATTTCTAATCATCATAAAAAAAAAAAACTTTTAAAAAAGGACATTTCTGGGTAAAGACACTCGTCCTAAATGAATAGTTGCTTGAGGCTTCAAGAAACCATTTCAATACACGCAGACCAAGCATCATTTCCACAGAAAACTCGAATACTTTGCTTTTACCTGTCTTTGTCTGCGAATCATAGTTGACAGATCAGTATAGGGAAGCTTTGGATCAATTTTGCATTCCATAAGAATCCCACCATCATAATCTTTTATGAACCTTAAAAAAAAACCAATAAACAACAAATAATATCATCACATGGCTATAATGAGGAAGCAAAGAATATGCATCTCAACTGGTTATCATAACAATTACTTAATCTGTACAAGGAAAAGAAACTAGAACACACCCATGCCACTGGTCTTTATCCAAGTCAATCTCCTTTGTAAAACCCTACCACCACAAAATATGATCCAGATCAGCTAATTACGAACCCAAAGTGAATATGAATGAAATTGCTTTCTGGAATTATATATAAAACCATAACGAAACAACAGAAAAGCTAATTTCTGCAAAACTTAACCATCACCCCAGATTAAGGGCAGCGAGCTTCGGGTCAAGCCAACTAGAACCCATTCTTATTTGGGTTGATCCAAATTTTAGAACCGAGTCAAGAGTCTAGACACAAACTTAAATGGTGGGAGTGCAGGTTGCATTTTTTTTAAAAATATAGATTACACACTCACACTACACCCTATAACTCCTGTGAAACTTGAAACCAAGACCTTACACAAGAAATAACTCCCCACCCCCCACAATGTAGCCATTGAACCAAAGGCACTATCCACCTTGATTAACTTGGCTAAAAGAAAATCTTTACTTGGAAAATACAGTTCTTTGTTTTTAAAAAATAATAATGCAGAAACTTTAAGAAAATCACTTAAAACAAAAATAAAAGATCAGTTTCATTATCAGATAACAGGTATAATTATGCGTATTTTTTCATTTCAATTTTTATTTTTACTTTTTGAAAATCCGATTAATTTATTTCAAGAATTAATAATCGTAATACAAGCTACAATCAAATTTCATTTGTAGATTATAAAGGGAAGGATCTCCTGAAAGCAAGACGCTCACGCGAGATACCATCTTTGGCCAAAAGATCCAGTAGAAAGTTAGCTGCTCGGAGGGCATGCTTCCATTTCATTTTCCCTTAAAATCAAATAACATAAAAGAGAATAAAAACACAAGGTGTACCTGTTTAATGAAATAACCTACAGCATTGTTATCAGCATAGGTTAGAAAATGTGTGAGCCCATCCACATCACGTGCATGCTGTTTCAAATGATTCATGAGCCTGGTTCCATAACCTTTAACTTGCTCATCAGCAGTTATAGCACAGAAAGCTATCTCTCCAAATTTTTGGCTGTGAAATCCAAACAACAAGTTGAACCAATTGCAGTTGAAAGCACACAAAGTAAGAAAACAAAAAGAGATTTGCAACTGTTATCAGCACTTTCAAAATCGCACTCTGAAGCTTTCAAAGAAAAAAATGGCACCATGAAAGATGAAACTTTTTGTTGAAACCATTGGGCTAAAAGGCTCGAACCTTCAAACTTTTTAGGAAAGCAACCCCACGGATCTTATACAAGGACTGGCCCGGTCGATACAAACACAAATTCCAACACTCCCCCGCACGGGTAAACCCGTGGATAAATTCACCGGAAAAACCCGGTACAAACTCCTGGAAAAACCCAGGATAAATTCAACAAAAATACCTGGGACAAAATTCGGTGGGAGCGGGACTCGAACTCGGGACCAACCTGCTCTGATACCCCCAATGGTTTAAACATGGTATCAGAGCAGGTTGGTCCCGAGTTCGAGTCCCGCTCCCACCGAATTTTGTCCCAGGTATTTTTGTTGAATTTATCCTGGGTTTTTCCAAGAGTTTGTACCGGGTTTTTCCGGTGAATTTATCCACGGGTTTTCCCGTGCGGGGGAGTGTTGGAATTTGTGTTTGTATCGACCGGGCCAGTCCTTGTATAAGATCCGTGGGGTTGCTTTCCTAAAAGGGTTCGAGCCTTTTAGCCCAATGGTTTCAACACTTTTCTCAAAGAGAAAACATCATGGCTTAAAAACAAAAAAGGAATTATTCAATGATACGCAATTTCCCGTCTACCTGATATATGGACGATATGTAATGCCACCAACAACCTGATTATGCCTGATAACCATCACAGATTTGTGGCTTCTGCAAAAATTAGAGAGGAAGTAACAAGAGCAAAAAGACCAACTTAGACTTTGCATGTCAAGATGGACAAAAACCAAATAAAAATTGTGATAGTAAAAACAATGGTGCACCTATAGCCAAATTAAATAGTAGGGCCTTCGAAAAGGTTTAAATTCTATGGTTTCTTTAAACTTTTCCAAATACATACCTGTCCATAACAAGACGGACAATGTACTCCTTTGGCATATTAGGTAATTGTCTGGCAAATATGTTCTTCAATCCTACCAACCTGAATAGGTGAAAGTAGCGAACGCTTTAGCGATGGTGCTTTTAGGAAGACAACAGTACAATGTAGCTAAACATTCACGTGTATCTATGCAAACAATATAAAATAAAGGATCTGATCAGTGATACCAAACCATATGCTCATCAACTCCATCGTTTGCAAAACACACAAACTTCAGTCTTCCTGCATCTTCCTGCACAAAACAGTACCCATCCACAAAAGATAACCCTATTACATGGGGGAAAAGCAAAACCACTGCAACAACACTTCGCTATCTAGTCATAAAATGAATCCTACAATGCACAACTAAACATCCAAATTTTGTTAACCAGATGACAGTAGCAATTATGCTGCTAATTCAGTCAATTTCTCATGTTAATGACTATTGATAACAGCATAATGTATGCAACCTTTTGTTGGCTGATAATATTTTTCTCTTATTTTCTATCAAACATTCTTTACATTTCCATTTCCTGTTTCTTTTGATCTTTCTTAATTAGCCCCTTACGTAATTTCAAAAGTATTTTCATAACAACAGTTTTTCATATATTAAGAGGAAATTTTCTCACATTCTTGAACAACCATTGTTTAAGAAATTTTAGGAGTAATACTGTCGACTTTTGAAGATTCTATCTCACACTTTACCAGTTCCAGGATATTAACTTTCTCCTTCTGTCCTAGTTTACAGAGATCACTTCCCTTCATTTTATCTTGTGCAGAATAATTATTACTGATACAGTAGTTCACACAACCTTTGAGGAATCGTCTTGGATTAGATTTATCTTTCATCTAATATCAAAGCCTAGATAAACTATAAATGTTGCTAAAATTAAGTTCACAGTGGAAATTCAAACAGATTTCAAGTTATTTTTTATCACCTTGGGACTGCTTACTTGGCCAAGTTTATTTTCTATCATGACTGAAAAACTTTACTTAAGATCTACCAGTAATTACAGGGAAAACTTTCCCGAAACAGACCATTAATAATTAGGCCAAAATAACAGCTATTCTATATTATAAGAAATTAAAAACATTATGAGGTCATCCAAATTCTTAACAATTAAAACGAAGCTCCAAAATCTCCATACCTCTCTTTTCAAAATCTCTTCTCTCGCACTGTAGGCTCCACTTGTCTGTATGTTGTCAGTGAATATCGCCTTTACGGTATCCTCCTTCACCATAATACCCGCTATCGACCCCACAGATGCCAGCCCTCCCGCCGTTTGGGCAGAGCCCGCAGCTGTCACAGCATTCGCACGCTCATCCTTCCCGATCTTCGAGTCATTTTTAGCCGAGGAATTCTCTGCTTTCGGCTTCACATTTCTTCCATTTACATTGTTATTGTTATTACTGTTCTCCAACCGGGTAGCAGTAAAGACTCTCATAGAGTCGTTATCCTCTTCGTCGGAGTTCTCCTCCGAGTCCCCCGAATCCTCGGCGTTTTTGGCGCTAATGCTGTCGAGGTCGTCGTTGGAGGTGAGCGCGGCGTCGGAGAAGGAAAAGGGGGGGAAATTGGTGGGGTGAAGGTCGTCCGAGTTGTTGGGATTTTTACGCTTGTGGGCGGAGCTGCAGACGGAAGCGGAAGCGGAGTGTGAGGGGGAAGGAGCGGTGGAGTGAGCCGAGTGGCCGTCCATTCTGGGATGGGAGGGCTCTGAGCTCGGGCTTAGAGGTACGGCGAACAGAGCATGAACCAGAGGTTCGGGAAAATTGGGGATTTCGGTCAGATTTGGGCTTTTTGGGGTTTTCGTGCCGGCTTTCCGGGGGAAATTTGGCAAAGAACCCTTTGTTATCGTAAGTTTTTAATGAAAAACTCTTATTCTAAACAAGGTTACAAGGGGTGTATTTATACATAATTTGGCACTAGAAGATCCATCGGCGCCTTATCGTTCACACCCCCTGCAAGTCGAGTATCGGATTGGAACATACATGAAGTTTGGATAAAAAAATTTCAAAGTACTTGTGGTGAAAATATCAGGAACCGACAGGTAAGATGACTGTGAAGTTTATCGCCAACGACAAGTTCTCAAATGAAGTGATAATCTAATTCAATATGTTTGACTCACTCATGAGAAATTAGATTGGAGCTTAGGAAGACTACACTTTTGTTGTCACATAAGAGAATAAGTGGTTGTGGAATAGGAATATGTAGATTGCAAAGGAGATGCATAAGTCAAATAAGTTCAGTTGCAGTATGCGCAAGAGCACGATATTCAGATTCACAATTGGAACGTGATATCGTTGGTTGTTTTTTAGTACTCCAAGAAATCAAATTGTCTCCAAGATAAATGGAGTAACCAGAGGTGGAGCGACAAGTATCAAGACAACCAGCCCAATCAGCATTAGAGTAAGCAACTAGAGCACCAGGAGTAGCAGATGGGCGAAAGGTAAAGCCAAAGTAAATGATACCTTTGACACATCGAAGAATACGCTTAACAGCAAGAAAGTTATCTTCAGTGGGAGCATGCAAGAATTGACTAACAAAATTGACCGCATGGGCTATGTGAGGGACAGTGATGGTCAAGTATTAAAGGGAGCCAACGAGAGACCTATAAAGAGTAAGATCCGAAATAGAGAACCATCAACGGACAAATGTTGTGAAATGAACATAGGGTAGAAACAGGTTTGCTATCAAGTAGCTGAGCTCAAGTAAGAATATCCGTTACTTATTTGAGCTAACTGATAAATAATTCATCGGTAGTTAGCGAAGCTTCAAGGCCAAGAAAGTAACTGAGTGGACCCAATTTTTTAGTGCAAACTTAGAATTAAGCTCACAAGTGATCTTGGTTATAAGAGTTGAGTTGTTGCCAGTAAAAATGATGTTAACAACATAAAGGAATAGATATATAGTGCATGAGTGCTTATGAAAGACAAACAGAAAAATGTTAGCACGACTGCAGGAGAATCCAAGTTAAGTGATAAAGGAGTTGAAGCGTTGGAACAAGGCACGAGGAGCTTGCTTGAGACCATAAGAAGTTTTTTGCAATTGACAAATGTGATGAGGAAAACGAGGGTCAATGTACCTAGGAGGTTGTTCCATATAAACATTTTAAGTGAGAGTACCGTTGAAGAACCCATTCTTGATGTCAAGTTGGTGAAGAGGTCATTTGTTGGTCACAATAATAGAGAGCACAACTTAAACAGTAATAACTTTTACCATAGGGTTAAAGGTGTCAATGTAGTCAAGACCAAGTACCTGAGTGTAGCCATTGGCAACGAGGTGTACTTTGAGACGTTCAATGGATCCATTAGGCAGATATTTGGTCTGAAACACCCATTTGGAGCCCACAATATTAGTGTTGACAGGTAAAGGGACTAAAATCCAGGTCCGATTATATTTGTAGAGCTTGAACTTCTTCATCCATGGCAACAGGCCAAGTAGGACTCTTAGAGACAGATTTGAATCTTTTAGGAGCAGTAGAGACAAAGAGAGTGAAAACAAGTCTAGAAGATCCCACAATACCAAGGTTAGCCAGACGACGTAGTTTGAAAATACTAGCTTTACCTCATGTAAGCATAGGGTGAGAACCCAATGAAAATGTAGAAGCGAAAGCAAGAGGAGTGATTTGTGTCTCGGTAGGTTTTGAACTGGAAATCTGGTGCGGCGAGGAGGGACCTGCAAAAGAATCAGTGGCCTGCATGGACTCATCGACCGAATCAGTACAAATAGATCATGGGGTAAATCCGGATTGAGTAATTTGCGGATAATGGTGTGAGGAGGAAGGAGGGGTTGCTGTTTGGATAAGATTGGGTTTCAAAAAGTTGGGAAAACGGAGAGAAGAAAGGGGGTTGAACCTAAGATGATTTTATAAAAAGAAAGTTGTGTTCATCAAATTGAGCATGGCGGGTGATGTAGATCCGAGAGGTGACGAGATTAAGGCAACAAAACCCTTTATAACATTGTTTAGAATCGTGGTGAACGAAGAGTTTTTCATTAAAAACTTACATGGTATCAAACATCATCGATCTCCTGTTTCTCTGATAGCCATTTTTTTTCGACGAGAAGCTTCTCCTCTGCGCATTATTGCTCTGCTTCCGCTACTGCCCACCACTACGGACCGACATAATCGCCGCCCCACAACTTCCATCCCGACACGATGGCCCTCGATGTTCCCCCTTTCTCTGTTGTTGCATCCTCATCACGTCCTACAGTGCCGATTCCTCTACTGAGAGACCACTGGCATTCCAAGGTTTTTAGTCGCAGTCTTTAATTTCGTTAGAGCTCGAGGGCTCATTTCTCATAGCGGCCTTCATCCAACCCAAACCAGGACCTGAAGGCTCATGTTTCAAAAAATAATCACTTCAAACCTCATTGGTTGTTGAATCATTTTATCATCTTCTTCCATTTCATACTCTAATTCACATGATCACCATCACACTCTCCTACACTACTTACCTCCTGTGGAAAAACCAACTTCTTCCTCTTTTGGAAAGTCAAAATCTCCTCAACTATGCAGATGGAACCCTCACGCCACCACCTCAATTGGAGAACAATGGATCAACGCCTTCTCAGCCTCCTCCTTTCCACCCTCACCGAGGAGGCAATGGTCGAAGTCGTTGGCCTCTCCACTGCACCCGAGGTCTGGCTCGTGTAGGAAAATGCCTTTAGTCAATAGTGCTAGCAAAATCCATCTCAAAGACAATCTCCAACAGCTAAAGTGCAGCAATCATTCCGTTATCGCTTACACCCGCGTTTTCAAAGGTCTTTGCGATCAACTTCACGCGATCAGTAGACCTGTCAACGACACCGACAAACTCCATTAGTTTCTTCGTGGACTTGGCGCTGAATTTTTCACCTTCTCCATCAAACATATGGCCCTCACGCCTCTCTCCCGTTTCTCTGACCTCATCTCCAAAGTTGAGAGCTTTGAGCTCTTCCAAAAATCACTCAAGAACCCTTTTTCTCGCGCTATTGCTTTCACCGTTGCCTCCCGTGGTTCGGACCAATCAACTTGCCGTGGCTCTGATCGCACCAAAGGTTCTAGCCGCCATTATGTCAACCGAGGCCGGCCTCCTCGCTGCTAGATATGTCATCTTGACAGTCATTATGTTGGTCGTTGTAACCAATGTTAAGCCCACAATGAGTTCAGTGAGTCTCGTGCCCATCTTGCTAAAGCTTTCACTGGATCGTGTACTCTCAATGGATTTACACCCTCTGACTGGTTCTTGGACACCTGGGCTTCTGCTCATATGTCTAATAACCCATCCATCCTGGATCAATCTGCTCCGTACACGGGTTAGGACTCTATACTTGTGGGGAATGGTGCCTCTTTACCTATCTCACACATTGGTATTATCTCTCCTACCCCCAATATTCGTTATTAGATGTTTTAATTGTTTCTCATCTCGCCATAAAACTTTTTTCCATCAATAAATTAACGCCTAATTTTCCTTTAACCGTTACATTTACCAATAATCTTTTCACTATTCAGAATCATCTCATAAAAATGGTGGTGACAACCGGTAAGAGAGACAGAGGCTTACAGAAATAGTCCTACATGGATTAGTTAGAACAAATATGTTGAGTTTATTAGTTGAGAAATAGATTTTCCTAATATGAATAATCATTTTGGTATAGACCTTGGACCCAACTTTACATAGTATAAGAGCTAGGTTCTCATATGTGGGCCTCTACCTTTGTTTAACTGGTTTTTCATTACTAAACAAAACAAAATTGAAATATTTTTTTTATTTAATAAAGTAATTGAGTAATTTAATAGCTATTTCAATCCAATTAATAATTATTATTTAATTGTAAGAGTATAAAATTAATTTCCATAATCTTAAAATTATATCTTAGAATATATTCCCCTATTTTTATTAAAAAATAAAATAATTATATTATTATAATTGTAAATAATAATATTTTTTAAATGCCTTGTTATGTGAATGATGTTATTTGATGTTTTTATATGACACTAAATATCATATTTCACGAGCCCACTTGGACTATACTCTATTTTTTAAAATTATAATAAATATAATTATTTACACAAAATACCTGTCAATGGATCCGCTTATTATCCCCACGTAATTCGATCCATTTACATGAATCCATTTGAAATCTATGTTTAGAAGGCTGTCAATTCCAACGAGCAAATTTTGATATCGCCCTTACGCTGTTCACTAGGATGTTGATGGCAGTTCGATTTGCTTTCTATTTTGTGGAACCCAAAAATCGTGGAGCTTCCCCTTGGTTCCATGGCTTCTCCTGCCGTCTGCCGAATCCGTGTTGTTTCGTCTCGAGTGTTGATAGGCAAGGCAACGGGCACAGCCGCTTCGCCCTATACGGTGTCCTGGCCACCTGGTCGTCTCCATGTCGTTTTGTCTGACAAATTGATAACACTTAACCCCCTCCGATAAAGTGAAGAAACTGATATCTTGGTAAAGATCTTCCGATGCTCCTCTCGCTTCTCAGTTTCTAAAGGTGCGTTTTTCTCGCTTCACTCCCGCTTCTTTATCCTTTCTCTGCTACTTGTTCCTGTGTAAAACCTCTCGAAATCGTCGAACGAACTGGATGCATCGCTGAAAACCTATCAAATGCTTGGATGTTATCTACTATCCTTAGATTCTTCTGGGTTTTGAGCCTCTTCAAAACCTGGATGATAGAATTTCTGGACCAGCCAATGCATGTTCGCCTCCAAAATGTTCTGTTCAACCCAACAGTTGGATATTCGTTGCCTCTAAGTTGGCAAACGTGAGTGCTTCAGTTTCTCTAGTAGATTGAGTTTGGATCGGTTTAACCAAGAAACTGATGGACATGATTTGGTTGAAACTGCAAGTGATAGACCCAAACGGGCAGAGAAAGTTTAACGGAAGTCCCAGAATACGAAGGGTCTGGGATTATCCAGAGCCGGTCACGAGAATGGGAGTTTGGTTAAAATTTCAAGCCTGGGGGTGGTGAAAAATGATGTTCAATTTCGGAAGGGACAGATAAAAATAAAGTAACGAGGAAATTGGCCGCTTGTGGAGGCCGTATTACCTCAATATTGCAGGCTTTAGAAACAATTAGTGATACAGAAGAGGCTCTGAAACCTTGGAAGGACAGTCTAAATAAAAAAGAGAGTATAATTCTCAAGGAGCAGACTAACTGGGAACGGGCTCTAGAAATATTTGAGTGTTTTAAACAAAAGGGCTGCTATGAGCTTAATGCAATGCACTATAATATGATTCTTAGAATTCTTGGGAAAGCTCAAAGATGGAGAGAAGTTGAGCATTTTTGGGCTGAAATGGAGCAAAAGAAAATAGTCCCAACTAACTCTACTTATGGAAAACTAATCGATTTTTACAGTAAAGGTGGATTCAAAGAAACAAGCCCTTCTTTATTTGGACAAGATGAACAAGCAAGGTTTGCAGCCTGATGAGGTCACCATGGGGATTGTTGTCAAAATGTACAAAAGGCAAGGGAGTTTGCCAACGCTGAGCAGTTCTTTAAAGAATGGTCTTTGGGTAATCAGGGTGTCCCAGTGCTAATGGTACAAGTCAACCTCAGAAATCTTTCAGCTCATACACCGACAATACTCTAATGGAAAAGCCGGTCAGCTTAGAGAAGCCTCAGACCCATTTTCTCAGATGCGTAGTGAAGGCATAGTTCCAAATACCGTGACATTCAACATCATGATGCACATATGTGGGAATTGTGGCCATTTAGAGGAAATGGAGAGCCTGACGGAAAAGATGGAGGAGCTGCCGTGCCCTCCTGACACTATAATGTACAATATACTTATTTCCTTGTATGCGAAGAATGATAACATGTAGGTGGCTGTTAATTATTTCAAAAATATGAAGGCATGTGGCCTTGAACCTGACCCTGTGAGTTACAGAACTCTTTTATATGCTTCTCTGTAAGACATATGGTTCAAGGGGCTGAAGCCTTGGTGTTGGAAATGGAGGACCGGGGTCTTGAAATTGACGAGTCAACTCAAACAGCTGTGGTTACTTGAGCAATCGTAGTCCTGGTTTGAGAGGTTCCACCTGGCTGGCAAGATGCATCCAGAGTGCTCTTCAGAAAATATTGATGCATTCAGAGAAGGGCCCATGTCTTGTTGGCAGAGAAGCCTTTCAATTGTTGCTTGGGCAAGAAGATATTGAGTGCACTTGAGTTTAATGTGATTGTTAAGGCTTATGGTTATATGCAAAACGTGGATAGTGCTTATAAGTTGTTTGATCTCATGGAGAAGTGTGGTATTTGTCCTGGTAAATGCACTTACAGTTCCCTTATATAAATCCTATCAGGATCTGAGCTACCATATCAAGTTAGGTGTTATGTGAGGAAAATGCATGAAGGTTGGGTTGGTTCGAAATTGTATACCATATTGTGCTGTGATCTCTAGCTTCGTGAAGCTAGGTGAACTGGGTGTGGCAGAGGAACCAGTTGAAGAGATGGTAAGCTATGATATTAAGCCTGACATTATTGTATTTGGTATATTAATAAATGCATTTGCAGAAGTTGGGAATGTTAAAGAAGCAACAGAATATGTCAATGCAATGAAAGCTGCTGGCTTCACAGGCAATTCTGTGATTTTCAATTCACTAATTAGACTATACCCCAAAGTTGGGTAGATAGAAGAAGCACAAGACATCTATCAAGTGCTTCAATTATCAGAGGAAAGTCCTGACGTCTACTCTTCAAATTGTATGATTCTTCTTTATAGCAAGTGCTCAATAGTTAGGTGCTGCAGAGATTTTTAAGGATTTGAAGCGAGGGGGAAGCCAATGAGTTCCCTTATTCGAAGTAGCTATATATGTATAAGTAAATTGAAAGATTTAGTGAGGCTATTGGCATTGCACACGAGATGAATATGGCGGCCTGCTTACAACTTGTTGAGTTATAATAACGTGATTAGGTTGCTTGTATCGGATGGTATATTGAAGGAGGCTGCTGAGGTGTTCTACCAGATGATCAGTTTGGATATTCAGCCTGATGATTCTACTTTTCAATCACTGGGGACTGCCTTAATGAGATTTGGGGTGTCGAAGAAGGCTGTTGATAAATTGGAAACGGCAAGGAGAAAAGATAATCAAGGTGGGCTTTAGGCCTGATTCTCTACTGCTCTACTAAACCTCGGGAAAAAATTGCATGGCAGTTTACCACTGGGAGAGAATGAGAACTGAGAGAGAAGAATCCGATCGTGCAGAGTTTTAACATTGTTGTAATTATATCTCACCTGTTCAAGGAAAGGACATACATAAGTTTGAGAAGGTCCGTCTATCAATTGGATGGCCACAGAACTCCCAAGGAAAAACACCAAAAGATTCAGGAATAAAGCCAATACAGAAGTTCAGACATTGAGAAAATGGCTATAAAACCCATTTTAAGAAAGTAAATCACCATCACCGTATGGTTCTCAAAACGAGAAAACAGGTTTGACTCTACTTTCAGTTTCAGTTTTCTTCATCGTCCTCTTCAAGATTACTTTGATATTTTCAGAGTTTAAATATCTTCCTCCGATTTATCCACTCTTTACTTTTAAATAATCAATCAGTCGTTAAATACCAAAAAAAAAAAGAGAAAACCCATCACCTTCCTGAACTCGGAAATGTTTTAAATGCAGTGGACGATAGTGAAAACTCGACTGGTTAGAAACTATTTTTGTTGCCCGGGAAGATCGACAGATTCAGTGATTGATGTAAGAAGAATCGAGGTTAATTTATAATCTAATTGAATCCCCAGTCAGCAATCACAATATATGATTTTAATTAATATTTTTCAGAGCCCATTGCAAACTGAGAGAAATAAACAGTATCAACTATTCATTATTATTCAAACAAGATTCTTATTGAATGTACTCAGTAAAGAACACGATTCCTTCTTTGGACCATATTTTGTTCAGGCGTTTGCTCCACAGTTGTAGAAGCAGACGCATCGGTAGTTGAAGTTAGGATCAGCTTCGCATACTCCATTGCCGTTTTTCGATTCATAGCATCGTTGCCTGCATTTAGAGAGCTCACACGCATTGGGGTCCAACACTACAGAACACCTCTTCTGTGCCTCCACTGCAGGCCCCATCAGCGCCACTGCATGCACAAATCGTTAACAGCAAAAAGAAGCAGTTAAGAACATCGATGTCAAAATTTTTAGCTCTCAGTGACTGTACGTAAGAGTCGAGACGACAAACCTGAGCAGAGGACGAGCAGGAGAAAAATGCAAGAGAAAGAAAGCTTGGCCATTTCTGAATGTCTGGAACAAGATTGCTCTGTTGTTGATGAAGATGCAAAATGGGGTTGATGCTTTGCCTATTTATAGAGACGATACTCTGTTTGGAAATGGATACTCTGTTGACAAAACCAGCGTGAAATGATCTGGCCCTTTAAATGATAAGAAATCTCTCCGTTCGTGAATCGATCAGCGATTCTCCCATAAATATGAAATCTCTCTCGTGCTCAAGTTTAAATGACAGGAGAGCGTCTGAAGCACCGTCTACAGAGCCTCTTTTCTGGAAAGAAGAGGATGATAATATTGTTCATGCATACAATTTTCTGGCGTATTATATTCAATCTTAAGGCCCAGTAATCCCTATTCCATTGTAATTGTGTTCAGTGCCTGGGTCCAACCTTTGGACCCAACTCTAGCGACCTGACTCGGACGAGCTGACACAGCATACAGGTGGCAGGGTTGGGACGTTCGTCCGGGTCGCAGAACCTGGTCAATTCCAAGCCCACATCAGTAACCTTCTTCTCCAACAATGCTAGTTCAGAAACGGCGAAAGGAATTTCAAGAGTCTTGACAGAGAAAGATTAGATACAGGGGAAAAAATTGCTTTGATATGGTACAAAGATTAGTTATATATGTCCAATGAAATCCTAAATTCCATCGTTTTGCCACGCTACAACTAATTCCTCGAGTCCTTCTTTAATGTCCTGCCAGTAAATCTCGTTGAACTCCGGCGCTGAGATTAGTTATATATGTCCAATGAAATCCTAAATTCCATCGTTTTGCCACGCTACAACTAATTCCTCGAGTCCTTCTTTAATGTCCTGCCAGTAAATCTCGTTGAACTCCGGCGCTGCTCCGCCGGCGGGCTTCACCTCCACCAGATACAGCGACGGAACGACTTCCTGTATTTCAACCAGAACCACCAACGTCGTCGTGGCCAACCGAACTAACCCCCCTTTTCTCTTCTCCACTCTGTAACCCAATTCCGTACCGATTTTTACTACCTGCTCGGAGATCCTCTCGGGTGGCGCTACGGTTGTGAACCGTTTCTTTGTCTTCTTCCACGCTTCAAATATCCCCGACAGGTCGAAGCCGGAGGAAAGCGAGATAATGTCGAACGCGTTCATGGCTGTCAGATCAACGGATTTTCCGTCTTCTGGGAAGGGGTTCTGGGCGCCGAATTGGTCAGCCGGACAGTCGTAGCTCATGTTATGGTTCGTGGGTCGATAGGATTTCCTGAACCATTGAAGTCTCATGACTTCCTCGATAGTCATCCTGGTCGCCGGGTTCGGATCAAGAAGCCGGGAGATTACTCGTCGCGCCGGCGGGGAGAACCACGACGGGAACTCGTATTGCCTTTTGCGAATCTTGCTGAACATCACCAAGAGGTTGGTATCGTTAAATGGGACGTAACCTGCCAAGAGCTCAAACAAGATCGCCCCGCATGACCAAGCGTCAGCCTTGGCGCCGTCGTACCCCCTCCCACTGACGACCTCCGGCGCCGTGTACCCCGGAGTGCCGCATGCCGTCTGTAGCAGGCCGTCCTTGAGCTGCTCCGGGAGGGCGGAGAGGCCGAAGTCGGAGACCTTCAGAGTCCCATCTCGATCCAAGAGGAGATTGTGGGTCTTCAAGTCCCGGTGCGCAATCCCGTTCGAATGACAGAAGTGGAGTGCGGAGAGGAGCTGATGGAAATACCTCCTCGCAGCGGATTCCTTCATGGGTCCTCTCCGACAAAGCTTAAACAACTCGCCGCCGCTGGCGAACTCCATGACGAGGTATATCTTGGTCTTGCTGGCCATGAGCTCGTGCAGACGGATGATGTTGGGGTGATTCGTCCTGTGCATGACGGAGACCTCACGGACGACTCTCGGAACCATGGTGGTCTCATCCAGCTTCTTCTTGTCGATGACCTTGACGGCGAACGCCGTGCCGTCAACGACGGACTTGGCGTAATAAACTTTGGCGAAGGATCCCTGGCCGATGAGCCTGCCGAGCTTGTATTTTCCGAACAAATTGGGTGTGCCGGCGTCGAGGACATGACGGGTCTCCATGGGTCGCGGAATCAATCGACACCAAGGAGAGTCCCTCGTCCCGAAGCTCTTCGCCTCTGCCCTTGCTCTCGAGCTCGCTTCAGATTCTGCTTGATTTACAGAGTTTATAAAAATATATATAGACGAAAGGAACGAAGGTTTCGTGCCAAGCCGCCTTCCGTCTTTTACTTCTTTTCTAATTAGGGTTAGTTTTGATTTTTAGTTTTAATTAAAATAAAAAAAAGGTTAAAAAAGCGAAAAGATATTTCGTAAGCATAAAAGAGAAGCAAGAATCTCGTGAATTTTTGTAACAAATTGGTTGTGTGAAGACTTTGACTCCAACTGTGGAACTCCTACTTTCGGTTGGGCCCGGTTCCCGGTTTGAGCCTTACACGAGGCAGCCACCAGGCGTCTTCCTCCTCGGCTATCACTCTCAAAGGGAGTTTCAGTCCTGGTTCACTGGATTCAACAAGTAGGTACAGGACTAGTCTTCTTCCACAGTCGGTTCCCTGGCTGTGGCCACTCCTTTGTGGAAGACAGACGGCTCAGATTGACCCATCAGTGGAACGTGGGAATTTCTCTTTTCCATGTCGAATTGGAAATTTTGAGAGAAAGGCCATTTTTGTGTTTCTAAATCTTTGCTGGAACTGTATCTTCTTTCTCCAAAGAAGACAAAAGAGAACTGATGGGATGAATCTGTTGATTTCATCTGGACTAGTATCAAGAGAGCATTAGATTGTTTTTTCTTTCTTTCTTTCTTTTTTATTGTTAATCTAATAAAAAAATCGATCGGGTCTTCTTCAAGCTCCGCGCATGCTTGGTGATTAGAATTTTTTTTTGCGTTAAGCTAATAAGCCAGACATTTACGATGAGAATACTTAACATTTAGTTTGTCGTGTTGTTTCATTGTTCAACCACCGTGCTCTAAAATATGCTTTTCTAAGTAGCATAATACCAGTGACGAGTGAATCTTTATTCCCAAACCAGTACTTAGGAAGGGGGGAGGGAGAGTCCCCGTCCTCACATCAGGACAAGAGCTCTACTGCTGAAGAAGGTATTTCCTCTAAACACCTTCGACACCATGGGTTAAACAGCGAGAAAGTACACTCTCCTAGAAGAGCTACGAAAACAAAGACGTTGAAAAGTGAAGACGCCGAAGAGCGAAGACGAACATGGCGAAGAAGTGGGAGACACGACAAGATTGCTCCGATTTTGTGGTTATTGTTGAGGGAAAATCGATGGAGAGGAGTCGTGTGGTTGCCTTGGTCTCTCGACGAATGCCTCTGCTCTGACGAATCCCCGTCCGAAGTGTCTCGCCGAACGCCTCTTTCGACCGATCCCCCTGGCTCGCTGGTTTAATTAAATAAGCCGCCTCGCGAGCACATGAACCGAACCGCCACTCTTTCGCGAATCGACTCGGTTGACTAAATATTATTAATACCCGCTGTAACAGAACACGAAACAATCAAATTACTTAAAGCCCATGGGCTATAGCAAGCATTAAAGTTGGCGTGGCCCATTAGTTTTCGCTTGCGGACTGGTCACATGTAGGGCGCTTAAGTAGCATTTTAGATGACAGAAAAGGGGAAAGCGTGAGTCTCTTTGAGTGCTCGACACCCCCTAGAACGATCGCTTATCCGTTCCATACCTGGTTTCTGGCATTCTGCCACCGACTTCCATCTGGGTCTTGCTACTGCGCCTGCGTTCAGGGTTTTGGAACATGTCTGCTCTGGGGACTTCGAAAGGGATTTTGGAGATCGCGAAGTTCGCTTTTTATGTCACTGTGCCGATCGCTCTCATGTATACATTTGCCAACAACTCCAAGAATCTTCAGAGAGTAATGGGGAATGTAAGTTCTCTCTCTTATATGTGTTCCAACTTTAATTCTGTACGTCTCCGTCGTTTACTTCTCCCAATTTACTTCTAATGGTTTTTGTTCTTGTGAGTCTCTCTTTTCTCCACTAGGGATTTTCTATTTTCAATCATTTTCCTTTCGTATTGTTATCTTTCACGTATGTGCGTTAGAAGGTTTCCGTAATCTCTTTTGTCTACTAGATCAAGATGACTACTGCTGGTAAAACGAACTTTTGCCATTAGCCATTTTCAATTAGGGCGAGGCTTGAGTCAATGATGTCTAGTAGCTGCCGATTTGCCTTTTTTTTGGAGAGAATTGCCATAATCAAGCGAAGTAGTATATCCTTAACTTGCATTTATTGGATTACTATCCTTAAATGAGTAATTACTTGAAGGGATGGTTTGTATCATAGCGATCAGATAGACATTTTGTCAATATAATTCAGTCATTCTAAGACTTCAGTGATTGATGACGTTTTGTTTTTTCTGATTGAAAGTCGAGGGTGGTCAAAATCTTACATGGATACGATTGGAAAGAGTTTAACGTGATTTCTTGGTTCTGGGTAGCCAATTTTAATCAAGAACCTTGACTGTACCCATTTCAGCCATATGTTATTTATTGCTGTCAGCAATTCCATCCCACCAAAATCTTCCGATTATGTAGACTAAGATAGAAATTAAGTAAGAAGTATTCCCGCTGTTGAGTCTACCTTTTTGAATCTCATTCATTGTTGTGTTTCTCATCCGGTCATTTTATCATTGCTCCTGAAGTTGTAATCACCGCTTTTTAAATATCTCAAAAACTTGAAAAAAATTCCTTTTCTTTTAAAGTGTAAAAAAGAAATAAAAGAAACTCTACGTTTTTAAGCTGTTAGAAAGTGTTGTACTACACCTTTGAATGAGCTAATATGAGGCTTGCTTTCTTTTGCCATTGTTGTTTTTCTCTCTCAGCGCCTCTTTCTGGTTGACTTTCACAGACGAGACTATGAATTATTGTTTGTATTAGAAATCTTCAACAGCTTTTATATTTATGCAACCATATAATCAATGAAAAACTCATCTGATAATAAATCTGGTCTTTGATGTTATAGTTCTTTGTCAGAACTATGACAGTTGATGGAAAGATGAAATGAGCTATATACAGATCTTCTCTAATGCTCGTCTCCATAAGTGTTGGCTATAAGTGTTTGCTTTGGTTTGAGGCACATTATGGTTTTATTTTTGGTCCCTTCTCTTGTTCTAATATGATTTGCAGTTCTTTTTCTTTTTCGTGATGAAACATTGTTTTTTTGGGTCATTGTTTCTCCTAGTTAAGCTCTGTTGGTGGGTACAGGATCTTCTCTCTTTTGCTGATCATTTCACTTTTAGTTTTCTCTATACAAATGGGATGGTAAACAACATAGTTAATAGAACAGAAATGAGAAGCACATCCAACAGTTAGGAAACCAATAACAAGAACCATTTACGAAACTTGTGAGAATTTGAGATTAATGCAAATTTCTTAGGGATCATGTAGCAATGAGTATGAGGATTATACAAAAGGTGAAGTGAACTAAAAGAAGCTTATAATGTACATAATGATTGCTTCTACGGATCAGGTAGGGCATCATATTCTCATGCTCACTTTAATAAGATAAGTGGTTAAGTATTGTTAATACTTCTCAATTTGAGCCAGAAGAAGATAACCTTTAAAACATGTGAAGGCTCCTTTTTTGTGAAGTAATTGGACCAAATCAAACCAGGAGGAAGTCACAAAAGAAGAGAAAAACAGCTCCAGTTATCATAGAAACATCTACCAATAGACTATAGATAAAATGAAGGGCAAATGTAAGTATGGCCAATTCGAGTTTGAAGATAAAAAGCTTCAGCCTTTATGGGCAGACTAAACTGCTGCCTGTGATTCTGGGTTTTTTTTAATCATTTTGGTAGTACTATCTTTTATGTTTTTTGGAAGGACACAAATATTTCACCTTATTTTGTTTTACAGCGATCTTATGTAGTCTATCCACCTGAGGGTCCTCTCCCTCCATCTCCTGAGGAGATTCGAGAGATGGCTCGAGAAATTGCACGTAATCGGGACAAGAACAAGCTACCGTGAGGGCGGATCGTCAAATTTGTGGTTCAGGTAGATACTGTGTATGAGATCCTCCGTAGATGAGTCAAGTGCAGTTATTGTGCACATCGAGCTGTATGATAAGTTATTTGAAAGTGTGGATGAATAATGGTGAAATAACAAATACCCACTTTCTTATGTAATCTCAACTATGGAGTATCCTAGAGACAAATTGACCGTGTCTTTTATTTGGAGTAACTTTTTCACATTCCTTATTTCTTTGTTAAAATTGTTGAAATCTCAAAAGAGGAAAAGAAGAGGTGAAAACTCTTCGTTTGACCTTCTTTATTTTTTTATGTTTATGTCGGTTTTAAAAGATAGAAAAATTCTCACCCAAAGCTACAAGGCACTATAGAAAGCTTTAAATCATACTCAGAGCTCTGATTAGCACTTGGAGAGAAACAGTAACAGAGCTGCCATTAGACCTTTTTCTTGGAGATGAGTGCTTTCTTTCGTTTTTTTGTTACTCCTTTACTTTCGAGAGGATAACTGACAAATCCGTCTCATAGACGCACTGTGAACAACTTTTGGTAATTGATGTGAATTAGTCGTTAATGACATGTCATATCTCGATTAATATGAAGCATGAACACATCTCCGTGCCTGAAAATCTTTAGGAATATGAATTAAATGCGTTAATGACAAGTCAAGACTCATCCCAGTCGGGTAAGTTAAGCTTTATCACCATGATCTCTGAGGTTTAAGGTTTAAGTTTTGTGTTAAAGATTTCCAAATAGAGGAAGCTGAAAACTCGTCTCCTTTAAAAAAAATATATATAGTGGAGATAGATCCTGGTTTTAACTCTTCCGCATTAGACAGCAGTGTTTAAGTTCAATGCCCTCAATATATTGAGACTTTAACCCGTGCCCACAGTTATTGAGACGTATCCAGCAGGGATTATTAGCTATATTCCAAAGACAATTTGTTATCTTAGCAACTCTTTCGCAACTCAAAAGATATTTTAAGGTTTGGATGAGAATAACCTCCAAAAATTACATCTAGCAATAACAGTTCATTATCAAAACTGTCTGCATCTCAAACTGTTCAAACTCAAATCTACTGAGACAAAAAAAAACAAGAAAAAAACATAATTAACTCGTAAACTGCATCTGAGACGTAGTAAGGTGCAAATAATTGAGCAGTTCCTCCAACAAAATCACTTCTTCTTTCCGGCCTTGGCAGCATCTCCTGCCTTTGTCTGTGAGACATCAGAAATATAAACATGTATCAAGTGGTCCAATTTGTAAGATCTAACACAAAATGAGACGATCCAAAAGGTGCTACTAACCTTCTTAACACCTCTGATTTTCTTTGTGCGGTTCTTTCTTTCCTTGAGCTGCTTCCTTGACTTCTCGACCTTAGTTGCTAAACCATTCTGCCACACCCAAACACATAATCAGTAAAAGAAACAACAGATGCTATTCGTTCTACAAGCTGTTATACCAATAACATAATCCAAGTAAAAGGTCCATTCCCAATAATTTTACTTAAAAGTTTATAACAATAGAGAACTCAAATAATCTCTCCTGTCGTAGAATACCATTTAATTTCCTCCAATCATTATATTACAAACAGATAATAACAAAAGAAACGGAGGGTAAAGATGAGTGGCAGGAAGAATCATTCAAATGACATGCTTTTTCTTTCAGAACATTGGATAAAGAAACGACAGACCGATCCATAGGCAATAAGTTCAAAAAAAGAGGAATAATAAAAAGAAAAAAATGATGATAAAAAGGAATTAAAGCATGAAAGTTAAAGCACAGTCCTTTCACATCAATAATATCCACGTCAAAAGTAAAAATCTAGGTACACTTTACTGCTATTCATAAAAAAAAGTTCAGAAATTTAAAAATAAAATAAAATGGAGAAGCCAACAGCAAAAAGCAAACTTCAAAAAAAATCTGCAGAAATTTGGAAATGAGTATGAAAAGAAGTCATTGTCTAAGTAACCAGCCAAACAATTAACTGAGAGGAAAGCAGAATGAAACTGACCAGGAAAATATCAAAACAACATTTTTGTCTATCAATTTATCAGATATTACACAGCCCATAACACATTTAAAGAACAGAAAAACAGAGCTGTGAACATGTTAGTACTCATACTAGAGTATACACTCAAAGAGAATTAAAAGTTCTATGAAAGGAAAACAAGCACCAAAAGCAGTGAACAGCAGAGATAACATACCCTAATTAGTCTGTATTTGGGCTCATATTTTTTAGCATTCTCCACTGAATCATAGATTAATCCAAATCCAGTTGACTTGCCTCCTCCAAAATGTGTCCTAAACTTGAACACAAAAATGGCATTTGGATCCTTGACCTCGTACATTCTTGAAAGTTTTTCCTTAAGTTCAGCCTACATTTGAAGAATAAAGAGAAGTTTTCAGGGACATACAGGCAGAAGAACTCAAATATAGACAATTTGATGACGCCAGTCACTGTACCTTAGACACATTGGCCCTGCCAGGATGCAGAACATCAATAACCTGGTAAATATAAGATGGAAGCACAAATAAATAAATAAATAAATTTTTTTTTTTTTTCACAATTATCTGGAGAAAGTTTGTTATAAGTAAATAGTTATAACTCACAAACTGCTTCCTCGACAGGAGCCTATTGGTCATAAACTTCCTGGTGCGGATGGTCACAGCCTTGTCCGCCATGGCTGCTGCTTGGAACAAAGATCAGTATTAACATTGCAACCGAATTGCCAAAGATACATTTTGGGCCGCATAGCCATTTATTAGAAGGCTAGAGAAGTAGACAAGATAAAGTGTGGTATAAAAGAGCCAGACACATCTGGCCTTGAAGAGTCCTAAAATTTATTCACAAGCGGAGCCCAATACAAATCTCGAAATGTCAAAGTTAACGAATGCCCTCGACAGGCCACATGAAGGGCAGCTTCCAATCCAAAGTTTTCCTAGTAGCAGCGACTTTATATACTAATATCCCACTACAAGTCAATCGGATCCTCTCCTTCGCAGTTCACCATGAAAGAAAGATCATACAAGATAAAGAACCAACCCTTTTTTACATATAAACAGTGCAAAGGCAACAATGGTTGAATACACTGTCCAGAGAGTGTGATTTCTAAGTAACAAACTGTAATATGAAACGTATCACGATTTTCATCACTTGGCCAAGCCATCTACTTATAACCCTAACAACCTCTAGGATTTCACGATATCAGCAGGAAGATAGCTTACCTTTTTACAGCAGAAAAACCCTCGGCGAGTGAAAGAGAAAAGAGGAAGACCTGGGTTCTTTCTTGCCGCAGCCGGGAGGGGCGAGTTTCGGACGTTTTTGCTTTTATAGGTCGAGACTCTGGCGAAGAGCGCCTGGTGCCCTAGCACGTTAATGTGAGGAGTTTCATGAGATAATCTGGGCCGTCCATTGGGGGTCAACGAAAGAAGTGACCACGTCTACCGCGCGACGGTCTTGGATGATAATACTCGATCCAACCTAGAAGATATACAAATACATATTTTATTTTATGATAATACTTTTTATCTTACTTTAAATTCTAATATAAAATTATAAAAAAGGTTAAAAAATATTAATAATTAGAAGGGTAAAAATGAAAAAAAATTAAAAATAATTAGTGGTAACTACTTTGCAAAAGACATTGCTTCAATACGATGTAGGGACTGGGGATGGGATAATGTTAGCGAGGACCCGACAAGATTCGGAAAAAATTTAAAAATAGGATTATTTGAATGGTTAACACTAAAATTACCGTTACACATGTTTAACACTAAACATGATTATCTATAAGATTATTTGAATTAGTCAATCAAAGAATAACAAATTTTAATGAATTCATGGTGTTCTCTACCCATTTTCCTTGCCCTAATTGATATTAAATTAATATTTGTCATAGACCAAATGACTACTTTTAGTGTTTAACAAATGTGTTTGGTAAGCTTTCTCTTTAATGGAACTCGTCTTCTAAAGAGAACAAAAAACTCCACTTTGGTGAAGCTACAAAATAAAGCTTATCAGGATGGGAGATTTTTTATTATAGAAAAATGGAAATAATAATATTTATTCGATAAATATCCTTATAATATTACAAAATTTCGTCCTAAAATGGTTGACACAATAGAAATCTTTAAAATGGTTGACATAAATTATCCCTTAAATTGGTGGTCCCTTCTATACCCAAGACGAAGAAATTTCACCGTGTAATCTAGTAGTATTTTCGTCAAATTTCTCTGGATGACTTACCCTGCAAGTTGCCATGCAACAGGGTGCTGGACTTTTGGGTTTTCAGTATCCGAGAGGAAGTTTCTTTCTTCGTTCCTACTCTCCAAATGGTCCCCAACTGTATTAGTTGAACAAGAGTTTGCTGAACTCCCCAACATAATTTCACATAAACGTGGTTTTGGAAGGCATTGACTTCTCGTAGAATTTGTATTTAATGGGTAGTTTTTATTCTTCTGCTACGTGCTGTAAAAGAAAAATGAGGAGATATCCAGGCCGACTTTGGGTTTTCTTAGCTATGTGTCTCTTCAGCTGCGCATAAGCTGGGATATAAATCTGTCAATTCTTCTCGGAGCTCAATTTGGCAAGATAAACTCGTTTTTTTACTTTCTCTTCTCCTTTATGATGTTTTCTCTCTTTTCTTTCTGTCTTGTCATGTTAATGAATTGAAGAAGACTGGGTTTTTTGCATTGTATCTTGTTTTTTTCACTCTGTTTCTGTTGCTCCGTGAATTTGATTTATTTTCTAACGAAGGCAAGTTTTTGAGGGAATGCTGTTGTGCGTCAAGTGAGCTTCTTTCTCGCTGTTATACATCTCCATTGTTGCTGTGGTGATGGTCTGTTGCAACGGCTTTTATGTTTTGGTGTATTAATTCGATTAAAATAGAATTCTGGTGTTTGAAGATGGGGAAATTTTTCCTATTTTGTTGTTGGAAGGATTATATTTTTACCCTTTCTTCGTGGGCCATAATTATGTCTTGTTGAAGGGTGAACTATGGACTTACTGAAGATGATACTGCTAGCAAAGCTCTTTTAGCCTCCACTCTTTGTTTGTTTTCAGGCTGTATAGAAAGGTCAGGTGCCAATTGAGTTTCATTTCTTTTAATTCGAGTGAGTTCGAACATTCATTTCAAGGAAGTTCTCGTGAGCTGTTTCTGGCAGCGTAGTTCCATCTCTTGTTTTCCCTTAATGCTAATGATGGTCTGCTAGTCTTATCCTTTAGACAAATACTATTAATTATGCTAGGGGAATGGTATGTTTTTTCCCTTTAATTTTTTTTTTTTTTGTGATGTGGATTCTTTTGTTTCTGTGCATTGGACAAATTTATTTTGGTACTTGTCATGACTAATTCTTTCCATTAATTTGCCACTTCTCTGAAGCTGATGAGGGTCTATATTTTCACTGTTTCACCAAGTTCATTTTCCCTGCATCATGTATGAGGCATGTTCTTAACGACATGTGATCTTGGTGGCATTTTCTTTAAAGTTATTCATTGGATATGTATTCTTCGTATTTGAATGTTATTTGACTTAAAATGGGTTCTTTTGCATTTATTCATTTATTTTGATCAGGTGTATGGGTTCACAATTTGAGAAGGATCTCATTATGTCTGCTTCTCTTTCATATTGCCTACGACTAGGTGAATGAAATAATTCTTCATTATCATTTTCCATCTCTTGTGGAGGAATAGTCATTGATTCCTAGAATTATATAGACAATTTCTTTGTGAAGAGCTAATTGTCATAATGAGCTTGCATTAGGTTGTAAAATATTCTTTGTGCAAAAAATTTGTGTTTTACTTGAATACCAGAACTACAGAACTAGTATTTACTTTAAAAATTCTCAAGTTCCATGCTCATTTTTATTCAGTAATATCAGTTGATATTTTTTTGAAGAACCAGCCCTTTCTGATACTAGATTGGTTTTCTTATTGTGTTGTTTATGATATAATAACTGTTTTGTTCTATCTCTTTGTTCCTCACTCCTCTTCATGAAATCTCTTTCACACTATATTAAAAAATGATTTTTTTCGAGTGCAGTAATAACACATGATTTATGCTGAGATATTTCCTTCCAGAAGGAATCTGAATTCTCCCTTTTGCGTTCTATTCTTTTGTACTTTTCAGACACATAATATACAAGTGGGTGACAGAAGCATCCTGCATTTTGAGATGTATTTTGCATGGTGATCTCAAATTGTGCTCAGCAAGGAATGCAATGTGTTGATAAAGGCTATAAATAAAGGATTTGAGAAAATGTCTTACTTGGAACTCATCCCAATTGGAGCACTTTTGTCTCTTCTGACAAAGGAGGTTGTCGAAACAGCGCTGGCTGCAAAGGATGTCCTAGTCGAAAAGGAGAGCTTCAAGCTTCTGTCAAAATACCTAGAGGATATTGAGCCTGTTTTGGAGGCACTACAAGCCCGTGATCTAAAGGATACACAGGCTGCAAGGCAAGCTCTTGAGTTCCTCAAGGAAGACGTTAACAAGGCCAAACATTTGGTGAACAAGTACAGAAATCGTGCCCGTTTCTACTTACTGATTAAGTGCAGACACATAGTAAAAGAAATCCAGTATGTCACTAGGCATATTGGAAGGTCTTTGGCTGGCTTATCTCTTGCAAGCACAGAGGTTCTCACAGATATTTCTGAAAAAGTCAAAACATTACATGATGAGATGCAAAGGGCTGAGTTTGAGGCTTCTCAAGCTCAGCTTAGGATTGTTGAGAAGCTGGATCAAGGTCTTTTAGAACAAAAGAGTGACTTGGGCTTTGCAAATGATATGTTAGAAGAAATAGCAAAAGCTGTCGGGGTTCCTGTAGAGCCCACAGAAATTAGCAGAGAGCTTGAGAGTTTTAGGCAGGAAAAAGAAGAAGCAGCTGTCCGAAAAGAACAAGCTGAAGTCCTCTTTCTTGAGCAGGTTATTAAGCTTTTGTCTCGAGCAGATGCAGCAAATGACCAAGAAGTTAGGACACAGTATTTCTTAAGAGTACAAACCATAGAGAAATATTCAGAGAAGGATTATATTCAACCTTTCAAAGCATTTAAGTGCCCTATAGAAAGAACTGTGATGGTGGAGCCAGTCAGTCTTTGCACAGGGACTACTTGTGAAAGGGGAGCCATTAGAGCTTGGTTTGACTGTGGTCTGACAACTGACCCTGAGACAGGAGAAGAACTTGGAGATTTTTCACTTAGGTTAAATGTTTGTCTGAAGCAATCAATTGAAGAGTGGAGAGAGTTGAACTATTGTCTTAAAATTAGATCAGCAAAGGGCAAGTTACTCTCAGAAATTGATTTTTTGGTTGCAGAGGCTCTTATCCAGATACAGGAGCTTATTAGAGAGAATCCAATTAACAAGGATTGGGTGGCCATAGAAGGTATCCTTGATATTGTCGTAGACCTTCTTGGGAAATCACACAACAAAGATGTGAAAAGAGGGGTTTTAGTTACATTAATGGCCCTTGTGAAGGAGCATGGAAGGAACAAGGTAAGCTGCCCAATATTGGTTAATTATCATGATCTAGCTCTCATCTATGTATTTTTCTGTTTCTTCAATGACACGGTTAATAATTTATGTATCTTACTATTGAAAGAGTACTTATCTATTACCGAGAGAAAAACATTGATAGTGCCCTTTTGGTGCTTTACTTACTGTTTTCATAATGATCTGAAGCTCTGTTTTATGAACCTGTTCTCATTCAGTCCTATTACTGTTACTGATTACTCACCATATCCAGTGTTCCAGTTTGTTATCTACTTCTGATGCTGTGTCTTGAATGGTTGTCAAATGTACAGGATAAGATGATTGAATGCCGTGGTCTTGATCATCTAATACCTTGTCTTGGACGGGACACAAATCTGTCAAAAGCCGCGGTTGAGTTACTTTTTGAACTGCTCCATGACAGTTCTGGTTGGAACTTATCAATCTCAATGGAACTTATTCGGCATGAAGGTTCCATCCTTTTCCTGGTTACAATCTTGAAGGGTACAATAAAAGAGTCAGCAGAGAAGGCTGAAACCATCTTGTTGAAGATTTGTGATGATAATGATGATAATATTTCTCGAGTTGCAGCTGCCGGTTGGTACAAGCCTCTTATAGGTCGTCTTTGTCAAGGTTCGTGTGAGACCTCATTATAATGATTCCATATATATAAACATCCTATGGAACCTTGAATGTTATCTTTCATTGTTTTTCTCTTTCAACTTCATAAACGGAACCTGCCTCCTTGGTAACCTGGAAGAGTGGAGTTCACGTCGTTTCTTTAACCACAGTTTGAATTTTTGTTACCACTCAGATTTAGTATCTCTAAAAGCTTTTTATTTAATTTCACCTTTTTTTTTGTTTTTCCTTTTTTTTTTGGGGGTGGGGGGTCATTGAAAGATCCAATTATGGGAAAAAAATTGAATAAAAACAACAAATATCCATTGTTGGCAGAAGAATAGCCCATGTAATTATCCAACATATTTAGAAAGGATAAGGAAGATATGGGTAAAATCATATTATAGAAAGAGAGAAAGAGGGAGAGAACTGCGTGAAAGAGAGCAGCCTTGTTAATCTGCCGTCAGAACCTCTAAACTCTTGTATTAAACACTTTTAAGTTTACTATTACAGATTGGACCAAAAATGCTCCTCTCTAACCTCTCATCTAGTTCAGCTAATAAGCCACCAGAAAAATACAAAAATCACACCCTGAACCTCCCAACTTGGTTTCCTACTAATAGATAACCTAAATTACATAAATGACATAAATACCCTTCAACTCTAACAATATGAACTATGGATATCTTATCATTGCCTATCTACTACAGAGAAAAAAAAGGTAAAATAGGTCATACTTTTTCTTTGGTAACTAAAGACATAGTATTACTTCAATAGTAGTTTGTGTCAAGATAAACTCCAGATCACCTAAAAAAATTAAGACTAAATTAGAAATAATCATGGTCTTTATAATGAATGAAGATCATGGTGCTTGTTTAGATCCTTGAAATATCTACAAATGGATGCTGTAATCATAACTTTTGGCATTGGTAAGACTAGCATTTCACTGAGTTCAGGAGCTCAAGTTACCTGAAATGCGTGTAGACATTAGAAGTATGGTTGGAATGGCTAATTTATGGTCCCTATCTACACAAAACCTTGTCTTGATTAAGGATTAAGTGACGAGAAACTCCTCATCTCCATGCATATTGGCCTTTGCCTTGTTAAGTACCAAATATTCCCTTAACTCAGGGGTCTATTAACTACTCATTTTGTCTCTTTGCAACGACATGTTTGCATGGTCAATGAATACCCGGTCAATGTTTTCTTTTATATTTAATGAATGATTGGTCTCTCTTACTTATCTTGTCAGCTTAAAATTCGTTCATAAAATTAGATCAAAGTATGTGAACTGCGCATGCATTACAGACATTTAATTCAAGGCTCATTCTTGACTTCACTGTTACAAATGTCTTCCAGGGGCTGAATCTTCAAAAATTTCTCTGTCTAGAGCCCTCGGGCAAATGGAATTGGTTGATGAGAACATAAGGCTTCTTGGTGAGGAAGGAGTAATACGTCCTCTGGTGGAAATGTTGTTTGGAAATCATGAGTGCAAAGATGCTGCCTTTTCCGCACTTACTAAATTATCAATTTGCTATGAAAATAAGAAGTTAATTGCAGAAGCAGGTGGAGTTCCACTCATTCTGGATTTAATGTTTTTGTCCCTCGTCCCTGCAAGAATTAGAACCAAATGCTGTGAGATACTTCAAAATCTAAGTTTCATTGATGGAATTGATTTTCTCATTGATGCAAGTGGGGCACATATTGAGTTGGAGGCAGTTGTCATCAACTTATTAGCCATGCAGCAGAACCCCACATCAAATAGAAGCATCAGGAAGCCTGCTCTGCGTTCGTTGCTGAGCATATACAAGTCTGGGTCAAGTATTGTAGAAAAAACAGTGGCTGGAGCACATGGTGTGTCAGTAATTCTTCCCTTACTGGAGGACCCAGATCAGGAAATTCGGGAACATGCTCTTAATTTGCTCTTTGGGTTCTCAAAGAGTGATCCTGGAGGTATTTCAGATTTTCTTCTTGAGCCAAGAAGGCTAGAGACATTTGTGGGTTTTCTTGAGGATGAAACTAGAGGTGATGCACAAATGGCTGCAGCAGGTTTACTGGCCAACCTTCCAAAATCTGAATCAGCCTTGACAAAAAACTTGATTGAATCAGATGGACTATCAGCAATTTTGGGTATCTTAAAAACTGGGACCATGGAGGCCAAGGAAAATGCACTTGGGGCCCTTTTTCGGTTCACAGATCCATCTAACATAGAGAGGCAAAAGAAGATTGTAGAACTGGGAATTTATCCCTTGCTTGTGAACCTGCTAAGGTCAGGTAGTATAACTTCCAAGGCGAGATCAGCTGCATTAATTTATGACTTGTCTATGAGCACTCCAACACTTGTAGCTCCACCTGCAACAACTGGCTGCTGGTATTTTAGGCAGACCGTTGGTCCCATTTGTAAGGCTCATGGGGCTATATGCAATGTAAATTCCTCATTTTGTTTACTTACAGCAAACGCTTTACCAGCGTTGGTAAGCCTCTTATTGGAACGTGTTCATGAAACAGCTTTTGAAGCAGTTCAAGCTTTAGGAACACTAGTTCAAGATGTCTCAAGTTATGGTGGAGCCAATGTGCTGCATGAAGCTGATGCCATTCATCCTCTGCTGGAGATTCTGGATTGGGGAACCCTTGAGTTAAAAGAAGAGGTTTTAGGCCTTTTAGAAAAAGTGTTTACTGGTAGAGACTTGGCAGAGTATTACTGTTCAGCAGCTAGGATTCCACTGATGGGCTTGAGCACAAGAGATCAGGAAAATGGTCAGGTTGGGAGGAAAGCAGCTAGCGTCCTAGCAAAGATTGAACGATATTCAAAATCCATGCCTCTAGTTTAAGGCCAAGAACAGGTTTCATACGAGTCACAGTCTGAACTAATAAAAATTCCACATGTACAGTTATTTCTGTAATAACCTGTCTGTAATTCGGTCGGTACAGAGTCGGGGATGTGCTGGATTCTCTTTTTATATGAGTTCCTTAAATCCAAATGGTTGCTGAGAGTTTTGCTTCTTCTTTTAAAAAAAGGAGCAAAGGTAAATACAGCTTGTTTACTCTCACTCTCACAGTGCATAGAAAAACCATATCCCTGTTTTCCTTTTTTATTTATCTTCCCGGATGGTTTGTGCATTTTCAGCATGTCAATTTGAACAGCAGATTACATGTACTTAAGCCACAGTTTGGTGTTACAGGAGTGGATGGTTGACATCAAATATCAGATTTCACAAGAAAGTTGAAAGTAATTGGAAATAAATGTTTATGAAATCTTTACTACCTGAAAACTTGAAATACTTTGTTACTGCTCCAGGTTTCTTTTCCTCACATCCAAAAAACGTAGAACTCTTGTAACATCATTCTATTATAAGACAGTAGAGTGTATACAATGCAAGTTTTACTGGAATACACACTGGACAGAGTAAGACTGAGAAACATGGAAAGCCCTCTCCCCACTAATGACAACTTGTTCAAGCATTTTACTGTCCAATTCAAAAGGTAACATTTATGCCCAAAAGATTAACTAAATCAGAGATGAAACAGGGGAGATTAGGCCATCCAGTTGCAGTCAAGAGCTTTCCATGAGCCAAAGACCCTTCAGCACAGTCCACGATCTCTCCCCCGGTTGCCTTAACAATTGATTTCACTCCGTAGGCGCTTGCACATCTCTTTCCCTGCAATGCACAAAGAACCCGGCCTTTTACACAAATTCACCTACACAGTAATCCAGATTGCTCAAAAAAATCTTGAAAGTCGTACCTTCAAAAGACCAGCTGCAGCTAGCACCCACTGTCCCTGTCCAATGGCAGAAACCACCTTACCTGTTTCTGCAAATTCTTCCACCAGCTTGATCACCTTGTCATGGGTTACCAGAAACTCCGGAGATCTTCCCCCGGGAATTACAACGCAGTCGAAGTCATCCACATGAATGTCGTCCCACTCCAAGGACACCTTGAAGTAATGGCCAGACTTTTCGCTGCAAACTTGAGCTCCTTCGAAGTCGTGAATGGCTGTTACACATGTTTCTCCTTTCTTCTTCGTGGGGCTGACGGCTTCGACCCGGCACCCAAGGCCTCCAAGAGCTCTGAAGGGTACGTTTACCTCGTAGTCCTCCACATAATCCTGGCCAAATAAATACAAGTTACTGAGCCACCGGCTTACTATCCAAACAGAGCACCATCTAGCTTCTTTTATGTTCTCTCTCATTTATCGATTCATAAAATGGAAGTGGAGAAAGGGAAGACAATAGACATACTCCGCAGAGGAAAAGAATCGACTTGTCCTCTCCTCCAGAGATCTTAGCTTTCATGGAACCGAGAAGAAGGCTGAGAAGATCGGCGTGGGCTGGCCACCCAATCGCACTAATGAAGTTACCATCCATTACACATTTAGTAACAGGCTCCGGGTCTACCCAAACACCCCCAGCAAACTGGACGACACTCTTCATGCTAGGAAACGCTGTGCATCTCCTTCCTTTGATGAGACCAGCGGCAACAAGCAGCAGTTGGCTATGGCATGTTGTAACAACTGGCTTCCCTGCCAATGCGAAGCTGGTGACGATGTTGAGGACTTCGTTGTCGAGGCTGAAGAGCTCCGTGAATCGGCCGCCAGGAATGACAAGAGCTTCGTAGAGCTCGGGTTTTACCTCGTTGAAGTTGGCATTGAGAGGGAAGAGATGGCCGGGCAGTTCAGTGTATAACTGCAAAGGAATTAACGGAGTCAGAAAGAAGAAGAAGGATCAACCATAATCCAATAAAAATCCAGATTTGGTGAAGGAAGAGAAAATTGAGAGAAAAAGGCGGGAAACTGGGCACGACTTCCACAAGATTACGTAGAAAAAAAATTAACCATTGAAGTAGTAAAATAACCAAAATACTACCTCGCGAGTATTTTCAATAGTAGTATTTGGCCTTACCTCGCGACCCATGTAGTCATGAACGGCGGTGAGGCACTTGTCGCCGGAGTTTTTGCCGGGGGAGACGCAGTCCACCCGGAGGCCGAAAGCTTGGAGCGCCTGGAAGGGGACGATCGTCTCGTAATCCTCCATGTAATCGCCGCAGATCATTAAAACAGATTTGGGAGGCAAAGATCCCATCGTCGATGATCAAATTTACCAGGAAAGAGTTGCAGACAAAGCACCGTCGAGCTTCGAGTCACATCATAAAAAAACTATAGAGGGTTTTTATAAGAAAATGCTTTCCTCCCCACGAGAAGCTCGTTGAATCTCCTCGTTTCAGTCGCTCTCGTCGGTTGGTTTTTTTATGAGAAGAGGGATTCAATTCAATAACAGAAAGCCAATTCAAACAAGAATACAAGTGGCTGCTGTATAGAAAATATTATTCTAAGGGGCACGCGATTTTCCTCAAATCTACCCGTTCTTTCGTTGAAAAAATGGAGGAAAAATTTTAAAGGATATATTACCAATATGCTCTCTTGTTTCCTAATACAATCATTGAATATGTTTCGTACCTCTGCGGGTAAGATTTTTTTAAAAAAAAAGTGAATTTGTAATTTTAAAAAGTAATGCGAAATTCAATTACTTTTAATGGGATTGCCAAGCTGCAGTTCATTTTGATTGTTGGATAAAAGATGAAAGGAAAAGAGAGAGTGAGACATGGATTAACCTAGGAACGACAGAATCACTAATTTTCTTTTTGTTTCAGTTTCTATCAACACCAGAGTTTACAAATGGTCATTTCATACTCTGCAACATGTTTACACGAGCAGAGGCTCGAACAACTCGGAGGGAGATTAGTTTGCCCTTACAGTAAAAACTACGAATAGGGTAAAGAAAGTAGTGGAAACGATATGTTGAAATACGCCATTTCTCTGCTTGTTTTTTACGGCAAGAAGCACCTTGGTCATCTACAGGAGTCCCCATGCCTCTCTTTCGAGTGATCACCATCAGCAGCTGCTTGTGAAAAGAGGGCTCAATACTAGAATTCTGGACCACACCTACGCACTGGCTAATGCCAACATAAGCAAAAACAATAAGAGAAATGAAGACAAAAATTTCTCTTCTAGACTCGGAAGAAACAGTGAAATATTAAACATGAAGCTCAAGCACAAGAACAAAAAGATATCGAGAGGCAACTATTAATGCTATACTTTGAATTCTGGAATGCAGTTAATGTTGTTTGAGAACAACTATGTAATTGAAACCTAAAATACAAAATTGCTTTAAACTGAAATACAATGTCATAGTACATATGTTGGATCACTAAGTTAATACAGGAATTTCTTTTTTTAACATTTCCTGCTATCATCATTTAAGAAAAAAAAAATGAAGCAAAAGCACCACAGCGAAATGGCATACAAGACCACAAATAAGGGCTTGAAATTGAGCCCAGAAACAGCAGAACCCGAAACCTGGACCTTCCAGCTCCTCAACAGTTGTTGTGGATTCAGAAAAAAAAAAATGTATAATTCATCAGAGGAGATAAAAAAACAATGCCCACCTTGTTTGATGATTGGCCAACAGTGATGTTTCTGTTGAGTGAAGATAATAATTTAGCTAACACAAGGAAATGAGTAACCTAATCTGATCTCCGATGATGAGCCCCATTTCTGTGATTGTACAAAGGCAACAGCGAACGAGGTCCATGAGGCCCATGTTTCCTCTTCCTATAACAGCGGCAATATAAAAGCAAGACAAGTAGGATGGCACCAAGAGGTACTGCCCATCTGTCATCAAGGAAAAAAAACATAATGAAATAATTACACACCACTGATACTAAGCTGGGCCATTCTGAACCGCAGTACAGGAAATATTCTCCTCACCTGTCCAAATCAAGGAGTGGGCTGTAAACTACAGTCTCCCATGTTCCCACAATGAAATGCCACGCAGGGTTATAGTATAAAGACTCAGCAGACCAAAACATCCTTGTATAAGTCTCTAGGAAGATGAATAGTATCCATGCGGCAACTTCGAGCAGAATAAACTTAACTACAAACCGACCAACAACCACCATGACAAGTGAGAAGGCAACCAACCAATTGAAGAGTCTGTGATTATACTCTTTAATGAACAAGGACCGAGATCTTCCTAACATCTGGCACAAAATCCACAGTCAAAAGCAAAGCACGTAAACACAAACAACTCACATGGCAAGGAGAATATGTGACAGACAGGGAACATCAAAGAAGTGATCTCTCACTCACAGAAAAATTCTTAACAAATCGATGATTACCTTTTCCATCCGCAGTTCATAGCTTTTCTTTGAAGGACCCACACATTCAAGCTCAAAACTCTGGTTGCATTGCAAAAAACCTGCATTGAATTTTGCCATAGAAGGAAGCCTCAAGACCTGGAGCTGATCCATTTTATCCTCACACCTTGTGTATAGTGCCTCACATAGCTTTGATGATTGGTATTCATTTGCTAGAATGAAATTCCTGTAGACCTACACCAAAATTTCCAACAGTTATCTAGGCAACAGAAACTCTATTTGACAGCTAAGAAGGGGGTAAACAAAAAAAAATGCTGTTGTACTCTTGATTTTGAGGTGTACCTTTACTATTTCATCGTCCAATTTAATAACAGATTGTTTTGGATGAAGACGGCCAAAGCGTTGTTCGTCAAAAGTTTTTATGGCTTCTTTCCGTGACTCATCATGGGCTGACTCAAGCATGGGTTCTGACATGGGTAAACCCAGGCGTGCCATTCTTTCATTGTACAACTTCAAGCAACGTTCAAGAATCCCCTTGTTGAAAAGCTCAACAAGGGAACCTGTGGATGGAATCTCTCCCTTGTTTAAAGCTTCAAGTATCTGAAATAACAATAAGAAAAGAAAATCAATGCTAAAATAACTAAAAGATCATGGATGAGAATAAGATTATTATTTAATATAAAATATCACCATTGAAAAAATTAAACTGTCAACTTTCTAAATATTTTGTGGCAAAAAAAATTTCACATGGAATCTCATCCAAAAAATCCTCGTTGACATCTTAAACTTTAAAGCCTAAGCTGTCAGAACAAATTGTGTTTGAAATAGCAATCATGGACATTGATTATCCAACCAAATAGAGGTAAATTGATAAAAGGCATTTTGCATTGACTGTAAAGTTAATCTCATTATCATTGAAACCATTAAACCTAATTACAGATTTAAGTGTACACTTTAGTGAATCCTTCTATTTTGATTATGAGCCAATCACAATAACCCCAAAGAACCAACAATATGAAGTTAATATAGGAAAAGGCATCCACATTCTCCATGAAGGACACTGGTGGAGTTTTAAGAGAAATTTATTTGAGTTGCCAAAGATGTTTCTGATTGTTTTGCTGACTACATTTGAATAATAAGAGCAGCTACATGAATTTACATACTGCATATAAAGTTGCTAATGGATGTAGAATGTCATTTAAATGTTGTAAACATATTGATCTAGTTCCTAGTGTCCACACTAGAACAGAAGAACATAAAGAAAACCACGAAAAAATTGTCCATTTTCTTTGAACAAGGTATACATAGGGACGATTTCCAAGATAGGACAAATTTTAATAAAATGTGCAATGCCACCAATCTTGCAGCAAATTTTTACTTATAAATGAAGCTTCTCACTTATTAGATCAAAATGTGTTGAAATATAGTAAAGATATTATCATAATTTTCAAAACTAAGACGCTGAAGAGTAATAGCATCATTGGCAATCTTCCTGATGGCTTTTTGTAGCTCTGTCAAGGCAGACTCTCTAACCTTGAAATGTTAGTCCCCTTTGCAATCATCTTCTGGTCTTCTTTCAGAATTTTGACATTATTAAAAAATTAGATCTGATTTCTATCATGCACTTTGAAACAAGTTGATTCATAAAAACTATTAAATATTACATCTTATTATCATGTTTGACACAAAGCAAAAGTTTGGTGGAAATGAAAGTTAAAACTCGAAACTGTATGAACAAAATCATTCTTTGGGGAATCATAGCAAATATATTTTAAGAACAGTACAAACAGATACATAAACTGAATCAAGAACTGCCAAAAATTAAATAGACAAAAGAGAAGAATTAGAGAGTAGAACCTGTTCCAAGAAAGATACAAATTCCTTGCCATTTAGAGGTTTACCCTGCACAATTTTTGGACGAACTATTGATGCAACAAGTTGTTTCAATTGATCTCTCTTTTTCACATAAACAGGGTCAAGCTCATTGTCCTCCATGTCACAAAGCTTTGTCCGCTGAAGATGGGGCTGCAATAATTTATAAAATATGTTGTTAGATATTTTTGTGTAAAATTCCATTTTCATATTTGGTAACCATAATGAGAATAAACTCCACTATCCTCAGGGTAAGATAAGCAAAAAACAGAACTGGGGAGTTTCTGCATACTAAATTCTTTAAGTTCACTTAGAAATTCTGCTATCCCTTGTTCGATATCAGGGATCGCAAGGTCAAAGTAATGATACATAATGTTCCTTTTTCTTGAATCTGTTCCCCAATTTTTTTTACCATAACATGTCCTTAGGATGACAATCTACAGGCCTTCATCAAAATTCAGAAGCTTCAGGGAAGGAGCTTATTAAAGTCGAAGGGGCAAATTGGGAATGAGAGCATAATACATTACGCACTAGTTTCCACTTCATTATGGTTTAGGGGGACATTTGTTTATAACGATTACAGCAGCATTTAGAAATATCGCAAAATGCCTTTATAATCGTCACTTGCCCTAGTTTCATCCACAATTAAAAAACCGTAATGACTGAAGTTTGTATCAGTTAAGGGTGGCACTGAGCCTTGCCAAGCCGGCTGGCAAGCAGCTTGAGCTCAGCTTGGCTAGATTTTTATCTGAGCTTCAGCCAAGCTCGAGTATGATCTAACTCAGCTTGATGGCTCTTGTTTTTCAGCCAAGCCAATTTGGCTCTTGTTTCAAGGAAAGTGAATACTAGAAATTCAACACATCAGTCCCTGTCGTATTCAGATTATGTTAGTTTTTCAGCCTTTTTTTCAACAATTTGCTTGAGAAAATAAACCATGCTGTTGTTCCTCTCATTTCCATCTAGCTTTACATGAAAAAAGAAAGGACACCCTTGTTTCAAGGAAAGAGAATAAAATACATTATTTATGCTAGGATGTTGCCGATGGTGAACCAGGTATGTCCCCTTCCTCTCCATTCTCTACCTCCTGCTTCCAGCACCAAAAGGGCAAAACCCTAGTATTGAACATCGCAAGTTGGTACTATGCTCCAATTGTTGACTAATCAGTGTAAGGGCAGGTTATTTTCTCCTTTTTCTTTTGTTTCTCTTCTCTTCGTTTCATTTTCTCCTTCAACAAATTCCAGCAGAAGAAAAAGAAAAAAGAAAACTCAAATACAGATGTTTCTATTTCTGGGGAAATGTTATTTTAGGAAAATACTCTATTTTGGTACTTTTTATATAGAGAAAGTAGGCATATTTGTACTTTAATTAGTTTCCTAGTTTGTTACTAAGTCCCAGTTAGGAGAGTTTTTAGTTAGTTTCCTTCATTAGTAGTCAATTGAGGAAAGTCATAAAGTTCTCATTCTTGGTAGTTTCTATTCAAGTTCATTGTTGGAATTCTTTTCCAGCAAGTGGTTTCAATTTAATCAGTCTCAATTCAATTGTAATTAGGAAAATTCTACCAAAGCGAGTGATATAATCTCTATTGGCAAGGACATGGTAATTTTAAGAGTATAAATGGGAAGATATCTTCTAACTTTCATAAGTTTGGAAAATTAATACAAGTTTTTCTCTGTGGTTGCTGGAGCACTATTATTTCTCTTTCTTTTTGCAAAGAATAGTTTCTTAGTGGATTTTTCTCTTCTGCAAGCTACTGCTAGTTACAAAAAAACACCTGAATATTTAAGTTTTTCTTTTGGAACTTGAAAACCAGGAATTTTCCTAGAGTTGAGAAGGTAGCGGTTAGATTTTTTAGCAGAAATGGCACTTGAAGGGGCCACATCTTTTAGGATTTTACAAGGAGCTATTAACTGTTCCTAAAGCTCTACAATAGATTGTATAACAAACTAGAGCAATTAATGTGTGATTTTTGAGGGCCAACTAGAAACTGATTTAAATATTTTGAACATGTGTTATGAGGCTTCATATTAAGAGTTTCTATAAGAATTTGTTGAACATTTTCCACATTTTTAACAAAGAATGCGATACATCCTCTCAAAGAGAAATCACAAAATTTTACAGAAAATACGAAAGAAAAAAAAAAGGTCCAAGAAACAGGGCAGAAGAACTTCTAGCAGTCACTAAGAGCAAGGAATGTATTCAAAACTAGTGCGGATTGGACTCCTGCACAGTGGCCACATTGGGGGTAGCTAGTGTAAGATCTTGGGTTTCAGTCTCACCAATGGATAGGTGTAGTGTGTAATTGTGTAATCAACACTAAAAAAAACATATAGAATGCTCAGTAAATAACATAACATGTTATGGGTAACAAGGGTAGTGTATTATTAATTCATGTATTTTGAGCAGTGTCCATTTTTTTTCTCACTTAGATTATTAATTCGTGTATTTTGAGCAGTGTCCATTTTTTCTAACTACCATAGAACTGAACAATTAATGCCAAAAAAATAATAACAAACCTAAAATAAACTCAGTACCTGGGGCAAGCTAAAAGCTGTGCTGTTATCCCCCATAATAGCAAGAGATTCTCGAATCTGGTTTACCTGATTCAATAATTAAAAGCAAAGGACATCTCAGACCTTCATGAAAAGGCTCCATTTAAAGAAGAAATCTATGAGGAAATGTCATACCTGAGCAATACTTTTCTCACCTGCAGTCAAAATTGGCATCCAGAATCAACATGATGTAATACGTTTAGTTAAGAACACAATAAGCATATAAGTAAAGACAGGTGACAGAGGTCTATAGCTGACCATCCACATTAGGGACCCGACGAAGAGCTTCATCTACCATCTCTTGCACAGTTTTTCCTTCTGCACATGAAAACCAATAATTCAAATGAATGAGAAAGTTGCAAAATAAAGGGAAATGAAATAAGACTTGAGGAATTATCAGAGTATAGCAGTCAGACTTTGACTGGATTAATTGATGAAAGTCAGGAAAAATGCATATAATGTGCTTATTTAAATTGAACATGAGAACCATCTTCCTCTAAAACAATGAAAAGAAAAAAGATTCTAAAGAAATCTATTTTAAGAGGTCAGATCTGAGCTTACGCAAAAAATCACGTTGGATAAGCCACAAGAGCTTAGCAGGTTCAAAAGCAACGTCTTGCCCCTAAAAACAAATGAATATTAGATAACTTATCAGTTTCTTCATTAACAAGAACTAAAAGCTTGGTTACACTAGTGTTTGAATATTTACCTTCACTCTGTTTTCCACATATTTAAGAAGGAAACAAAAGAGAGAAAAAAAAAAGTTAGTCAAGCAGCACAATATCCAGAACCGAACAGAAGAGAAAGGGAGTGCAAGCAGAAAATTAGAAAAGCTGAACCTTCCATAAAATTCTTCTGCAAGTTCAACAGCAAAGGAAAGTCGAGATATGTCAGCTTCACGAATCTAAAAATTGACAGAACAAAAAAAAATGTCAACATTGAGACTATTTTAAAAAATATACGAGTATATATATTTTTTTGAAAAATCATTCAAGAGTGAAAAAGCATAAACAGTAATATATAAGTTGTGGTTGAAGTATTTAGATTCCTATAGGATTCTTCAGATTAGCAGGTCTAAGGAATATACTGTTTCGGGTAAGTTATAGATAAGGACAGAGCTCATGACAGCCGCAAGAGCAAAGATCCTGTGGAAGCCAAATAAGTGGAATATGTATCAGACCTCCATGTTGAAGACAGATCACATGTCAACAGAAATCCAACTAGGTCAGTGTTTTATACAAATAAACAAGATGGTCCTCCTGGAAAGATTACCTGTCATCATAGACATTTGATTTTCCAATACTCTCGAACCCTTCAGTATCAAGATAAAGCACAGATGTTTTTACTCCATCTATAACCATTTCCAATGGGGTTCCCCAGATCCATATACCTGAAGAAAAAGAGTATTTTGGTGAGGATATCCACGAGTAAATATGTCAATCATTGTGGAGGTCAACAAGCATCAATGAGAACATCATGTATGCCTACTAGCCTTTTGTTTTGGTATCACGCATATGGCCAACACCAAATCCTGCAGGAAAGGAACAAAATGGATCTTTAAGAAGGTTTCTAAAAAGAATGTTAGCTTTAGCAACACTGCCAACCTACATAAGCAACTTTGCATTAAAAATTAACAGGTGAACGAACCCTCGTAACATGAAAGAGATAAAAGCTGGTTAAGGAGAAATGATTTTCCGGAACGGTAAGGGCCAATGACCTGAAAAAAACAGTGAACAAGCAATTAAGAGGTGATAATGACGTTTTGCTTTTGCAGAACTATAATTTGGCGCATGCAAGTCAGATTTGTTGCATTCACTTCCAAGACATTAATGCAACAACTACATGTATTATGTAACCATAATATTTAGTGATGGAACATAATGAGTGAAAAACTTAACAGTTGTTTGTAAAATGAAAGCAGCAAATTCAACTTCAAGAAAATGATAAACAGAATAGATGCTTACTGCAACAGCTGCTATTGGGGTAGTTATTCTTTTGATTGCCTCCAATCCCTTTGGTGATAGCTGAAGTTTGGTATGACCAGGATCTGGCTCCACAATAGGAAACCTGAAAATACATACAAGAGGTTGTAAAGCAAATTCTCCAAAAAAAATGACAGGCTACTAAATTGCAGAGCAAGAAAACTGGAAAAGAACCACATACACAGGGCTTGTCATGGTGAAACCATTAAAAATTTTGAAATCGACACCAGCTAAAGTGCCCAGAGAGCAAATATAAGTGTGTCATAACCCAGAACAAAATCTCAATTTGACTCTTCAAGGAAGGTATTTGACTTTCATGATTGACGCTCAGAATCTTGTTTCATTCTTTGGTGAAAAAATTAGCACTACCTAATACTGTGCCGTCTTATTCACATAGCATCAACATAGATGTAGTCTTACAAGCAGAAAGGGAATAATTAGCGAGCTGAATGAACTCTTTAAGACACATTTCGAGCAAATACAACCTAATTCACAGCACAATTTTGGGCCAACTTGAATGAGAACACCCATATCAAAACAATTACTTAATCAACCATTTACAGAGAGAGACAGGGCAACAGTTATGGCTGTTTTAAGTAATATTTGCCCATCATCTGAAAAGTTAAAAACGTATGACTAGTAGCTATCCACGGTGCATGAACCACTAAGATCAAAATTCTGTTCAAGTTGGGCAGATGCCAAGGAAGTTCATCCACTTTGTTGTCTGCTCAAGAAGATTAAACTACTAGCTTTATCGCGAAATAAATAATCTGCCAGCTGAATCCAAATAACATAAACGTTAAAAAACAAAAAATACAAAGACAGTTATGCAAGAGAACAAGAAAGCGTAGTTTGATCATCATCAACAAGACATGCTACTCACGCTTGACGGAGATTTTCTGTCAAGGATAACCCACTCGGTAAATATCTAGCCAGGATTAATACCGCGAAAAACAAAGACAAGAACAGCCTCATTGTCACTCGATACATGCGTATCAGCGAAGGTCAGATAGAAGCGCTTGTATAAACAAGATTCAGACGAGAAACCAGAGATTTGGGAAAGCATTGGGCACTGAAAGTCATGAGATCTACGGAAGGAATGTAATGTGGTGTGACACCGTGAAACAAGCAACAGCAGAGACAGCTTTATTTTGCTGTTTTCTTGATGGCAAAGAAAATCGATACAAGCGATTTTCCTTCGGAAGGATAAAGAAATGGAAATGGACGGAATGAGCAGTTTTGTCGAAACGGAGAGGTGTTTTGGAAGACCCAAAAGAGTCGCAGACAGGAAGATGAAAGACAGACTCTTGCTTTGATTCCAAGACCGAGTTCTCTCCTCTCTCTTCGGACCAGATCTCACAGATGTCCTCTTCCCCGTCGGGCAGGCCACAAACTCAAGATGGGCCTGAGCTTAGTTAAAGCACTCACAGAAGGCCGAGTTGTCCGTCTGAAGATATTATGAGTTGAACTAGCCCTTCTGATACACGTAATGTGAGGTAAAATTTTCAGAGACGTTGTTATGGGCCTTGGGTGTTTTAGATTCTCATCGTGGATTTCTTTTATGGGCCCCACTCTTGTACATTTCTAGCAATCATCCCCTTTCTTCAAATAGAAGCCCACTTAAGTATGAACTATTTAGTTTTAACTCTTGTACTCTCTAATTGGATTAAAATTCTAATTTTTTCCTAAGTTTTTGTGAAATTTTATTGAGTATTTAAACACTTCATGCTTATTAGTGCAATCAAATTGAATTTGTGTTAGAATATGTTGGTGATTTGTGTCATGATGGTTTTCTGCACCTTAAATGGTTAACCTTTGGTCGCATTAATTAGCTGTCTTATATGGTATCAGATCAGATTTGACCTTTGAATCTCAGCGTGTTTTCACGTTTGACGTAGGGACTTTACATTTGCATTTGTATTACAATTTGGGCATCAAAGATTTCCAACAAAAACGAGAATACCCGCCGTAAAAACAGATAAACGAATCTGCTCGCCGTAAAAACCAGTCACACAGGAACGACAGCTCCAAATCCAGAGAGGAAAATGCACGCGAAGAGGCCATAAACGGCAACAACCAGCTTTGTCCCCTCTTTGCCATGAAGATGAATGCACATGTGCAGGAAAGCGCGCGTCAAGTTCAGTTGACCCCATCAACAGAATTGAAAGCAGAAAGAAAACCAGTCCTCTTCATGTGCAAGTCAGACGCTCCTTGTTAATTCCTTCCCAAAAAGACAGCCTCATCCAGTTTCTAACCAGGCTATCGCCAGCTTAATTTGCTCATGCTTCCCCTTTGTATCATATTTTCTCGCTTATCACAAAAGTGTTGTAAACGAGATCGGAACGTAAATGGGTATCATTCATGATTCTATTGGGGAGTCAACATGTTTCTCGCTCTCTCTCTCTCTCACTCTCTCTCTCTTGTCGTGATTCTATAGGTGTCTGCTTATTTAATGGAGTTTTAAATGACAAGGACCAATCGGAAAGCATCAGATTTTCGGAAAATTTACCAGTTCACACGCAACACAGATTAACAGATATCTACAGTCAATCTCCTTGTTATATTAAATTCTAAGCATGTTTAGTGAGTTTTTTTTTCTTTTTTTTAATGTTGCCTGAAACTTGCTAGTCCACGACTTACTTGTTTGAAAGTTATATACAGATGAACAAACTAAACTATAAACAAACGGTTGCTTGATTTAGAAGCATTACGATGATGGACTTTCACTTCAATGGCAAGCCAACTAAAAGACAGTTTAATCACTGAAACAACCCATTTGACCCTTTTTCTCAGTAGCTTCATATTGAAGCAGAAGCTGAGAATTAAGCCAACAAATGGGTTTTTTTATCCATTGCTCAATTTCCTCTTACTTATTTCCTTGAAACATTGAAAACAAAGCCAACAAATGGAAGAGAAATGCCCCTTCTGATCATGTAATGATCTCTACACAATCAAATCGATGGGAAATTAAAGGCTTCTCAGATAACAGATCGATGAACAATTAACAGATTACAAGGAGACCTTTAATCATGAATTGATAAAAGGCAATTAAGGGGACCTAATTGTTGTTCAAGTTGTAACCTGTACCACCTTGGGCACATGAATAGGGAACCCATCAATCTCGTCCATCCATGGGTTCTTCTCCTTCTTCGGATTTACAGTCCTCAGAGCTCTTCAAACCGCACTATTGCACTTGAATCCTGACCCGAATGCAATCCTGCCATGCCCGGTCCCCCTTCCTCATCCACCCCTTGGCCTCTGTGTAAGCCAGTTCATACCACAGTGAGCTACTGGATGTGTTGCCAAACCTGTACAGAGTCATCCTAGAAGGCTTCATGTGCTAGTCAGTGAGACCCAGGTTCTTCTCTAGCTCGTCCAGGACAGCTCTACCTCCGGCATGGATGCAGAAATGCTCAAAGGCCAGCTTGAAGTCTGGGATGTAGGGCTTAATCTTCATCTTGAACAGCTTTCGTGCGACTAGTGTCGCGAGAAAGAGGAGTTGCTCGGACATGGGGAGAACCAGTGGCCCTAGCGTGGTGATGTTGGTCTTGAGAGCTTCTCCTGCAACAACAATGAGGTCCTTGGAGAGGGACACACCAATTCTTCTTGTGTCATCTTCCTCTTGGTAGACACAGCCGCCTGGTCATCGTAGCCTTTGTGGGTTCGGACAGTGTGGACGAGCTGGTACTTGGACCGGCGGCGGTTCGAGAGCAGGACGGCAGCCCCTCCCATCCAGAAGAGGCAGTTGGAGACTAGCTTGGATCGGTCAATGCCGAAGTACCAGTTCAAAGTAATGTTCTCTGTGCTCACTACCAAGGCATACGAGTTGGGTGAACCTGCCCACATTGTGAATTCAATTTTCATGAGATAACCAAGATTAAGAGACTGGCAATTCTGTAAATAATTGAGACAAGGGGCCCTCGGTGTATGGTCTTTGGTTTTCTCCTTGTCAGCTTCCTTGTTGAACCATTTCAAAGCACACACACTATATATGCATTTCCTGTGAAAGTTTCTCCGGGCACTGAAACAAATCTAAGAAGAGGCCCTTTATGTGAAAAGGATGATTTCAGACCTCAAAAGGGTGTTTCATGGCTGATCCCTATTTTTTGAATTAGAATGTAAAAACGATTGTATTTTGTAGTTTGCTTTACTGTTAAGAAATGACAAACAGGGAAAGACAACAGGAAGACAAAGCTTCTTCTAATGAAGACGTGCCTGGAGAAGTTGCTTTGTAAGGTCGATGGAGACGATGCTTCAGCTACAGCCCATGATATTCCCTCTGAGCCTGTAACGGTTCACGATCATGGCGGAAAAGGGGTTTGATATGTCATGCATTGTCTCATTCTCGTTATATTGAAATGACTTTTCGAATTTGAATAGAAAATTAATTTATTTAGTTTTCAAATATGTCATATACTTAATGCATATTTATTTTTAACCATATTCTTAATCTAAAATAAAGTTTAATCTTATTTTTATTTTTTAAAATAACAAATTTTCATTTTAAATTTTGCTCTCGAATTTTAAGAAACGATAAAAACACGAAAATACAGTTTTGTTCGAAAAAGAATAATTGTTAAAATAATAATAACGCAAATACGAGAAATAAAAATGCATCAAATTTTACCAACTTATGCTTTAGTTACATCCAAGGATGAAAAAAAGGAACATGAAAAATATTTATTCAATAATCTCATTTTGTATAAAGATAATATCAGACCTTTAATTATTAAAACATTTAATTAATATTTCATCAATCAAAGTGATTGAATTGATTACATTTTTCTATAGTTTTCATTCATTAGAACACACAAAAACGAAAAAAATAAAAAAAAAATGTCTCAACAAGGATGTTTAGCAAATTGTCGCATCCATGGGGAAACCAAGCTCACAATTCACAAGATTGGTGGAGGTCAAGGTCAATGATAAGTGTGGGTGGTTGAGCAAACTCTCATGGTGGGTCTGATTGTAGTTTAAAATTTTGTGCTAAACGGAATGGAAGTGACAATGGGTCCATAGTGGGTGGGGGGTCGTACTTTACGTGTGGGAGGGGAGTGGTCATGTGAAACCACAGATCTAGCACCGCACCCATACCATATAAATGTAGGGATGACAATGGAGCAAGTTCGAAACCATTATAATTCATCACACTTTTATAAGTGATGATGCCCTACAAAAGAGGTGGGTATGACCCAAAAAAAATTACTAGTCACTTGTTGTTGCTAAGGGTGGCATCGAGCCGAGTCGAGCCCAAACCTGCTTATGTTCGAGCCGAGTCTCATCTCGAGCTTAAAATTGTTATCGAGCTTGAGCCCAACGAGTTCGAACCAAGCTCGAGCCTCAACATACATTTAAAACTTTTCAAAAAATATATATTGAATAAAATATATATAAAATTATACATACATTTTACATAAAATTGGGCATGATCTCTACATAAAATTGGGCATAACCTATATATATAATATGTGTATAAGATTGGGCATAACCTCTACTTACAATTGAGCATAATCTATATATATAATGCTTGTATAAAATTCGGCATGACCTCTACTTAAAATTGGGCATAATCAATATATATAATACCTGCATAAACACTCCATAAACACTCCATAAAATTATCTATACATTCTATAAACACTTCATGAAATTGTTTATACACTCCATAAAATAGTCTAAACACTCCATACACTGCATAACAATATAAATAAACTTCATACAATAATCAAACACAACAAAATGAAATGAAATATCACTATCAATTTACAATCACCCAAATAAAAACTATAAATCCTTTAAATAAAATCTTATTACTATTAGAGACTTACTAGAAAATTACAGGAAATATTTTAATTTTTTCTTAGGAAAGTTAAATGGACCTCTTATTGCCTTTTCTAAGGAAATAAATAAAAATTAATAATTAATTTAATATATTATTATACTTATCTATAAATTTTTAATCACATAAAATGTCAAACACAAAATTGCTATGAAAATTGCCTCATGCTCAAAGTATTATATCATCGACTGTCAAATACTTATTCAAAAAAATTTTATATGGTTTTCTAACCCATCTTGGCAAGAAAATCTTACTAGAAAATTATATGATTTAAAAAAAAAAAATGTAATTAGAAAAATATTTTGAAAAAACATGAGGCACTAATGGTCCTTATATTTATACTAAAAATGTTTTTTCAACATTTATTGAAAAACCACTAATAGTCTCTAGAAACGTATTTCTACTAAAATATCTTTTTAATTTCTTTAAGAGCCATGAGGAAGGGACAAAGAGTTTTTTTCTTCTTCCTTGTTTATGATCTTGCCCGTAGGAGTGGCTTTGAATAAATTATATATAAAATTATGCATACATTTTAAAAAATTATAATGATAGGGGAGGTTCAGGATTAAATTTCAATAATGGATTAAAATGCACCAATATTAATATTTTTTGCTCCAATTGTTGTCTAGCTTGTTTTGTAATTTTTGAATCCCCCTAGATGAAAATTTATATTATAGAAAAAACTAAAAATATTTTTCCTATGATACATATTCCCAAAAAACCATTTAAATAAAATCTTATTACTATTAGTGACTTATTATAAAATTACAAGAAATATTTTAAAATTTTTTTAGGAAAGTTAAATGGATCTTTTATTGTCTCTTATAGGGAAATAAATAAAAATTAATAATCAATCTAATATATTATTATACTTATCGATAAAATAAAATATCAAACACAAAATTACAATGAAAATTGTTTCATGCAAAGTATTATAACATCAACTGTTAAATACTTATTCAAAAATTTTCTATACAGATTTCTACCCCATCTTAGTACGAAAATATTACTTAGAAAATTATATGATTTTTAATAAAAAAATTCAATTAGAAAAATGTTTTAAAAAAATGAGACACTAATATTTTATAGAAACTTATTTTTATAAAATTTATTTTTAATTTTTTCGAGAGGAAAAAGTTTTTTTTTTACTTCATGATATCGCACGTGCAAATTGCAAGTGCGAGATCATCTTCGCGTAGGGAGGGGGGAGATTATTTCTTCCTTAATTTCTCCCTTAAAGTTAGGTTATGGTTTTCCGCTGAGAGGACGCGGAGGGAAGGGGGTTACGGCGCCTGGGAGGATGGCTGTGACGGAAATAGAGGCGACGACGAGGAGAGGAAGAAATCGAACGGACGGTCACAGAGGCGGCCGACAAGCTGCTGCGACGGCGGTAGAGATGGTCGGCGAACAGTTGCGACGGTGTAGAGGCGGCGGCAACAGCAGACGGGAGGGGCTCGACGGTGACGAGGGAGGAAAATTTTTTTCCCTCCTCGCTCTCGATCCCACTCCCTCTCCCCCACTCCCGATCTTGATACCGATTCCGACTCACCTCGAGTCGGCTCACAAGCCAACGAACCAAACTTGGTTTTGGTCGAACTCGGCTCGTTAAGGTAAACGAGCTGATTTTAGTGCTTGAGTTCTGCTCAAGTTCGATAAATAATGAATTGAAGTGAACCGGTACTGAACCGGCTTGGTTCGAAGCCACCCCCACTTGTTGCCCAGCCTACGGTAGGAGATAAGAGGCCCAGCCTACGGTGGTAGGAGATAAGAGATACATCTAGGCTGTTTAGGGAAACGAATAGTCCTACGGATGTGAATACAAATATTATTAGTTTATTACGTAGGCTCTGACCTTCCCATTTATGGATCGGCGCATGGAACCTTGCCCCGGCACCGGCACATCGATTCGCGTCCCACCTAGATCGTCGCTCGTCGAACTATGCGTTTACTTTTCTGTTTTTGTCTTGTAGAAGTATCCGAAAGCATCCTAGAAATTACAGAAGTCATTACACTGAAATCGTACTTTTGATGCCTGCAGCTACAAGAATGTAATGAAACAACATAAAAGATGGCTTTATAGAAACAAAAGACATGAAAAGGATTTCAGGTGACAGAAGGTAAAATTAGCAACAGTTAACTGATCTTCTTTCCTTTCACTTTGCTTCCACGTCTTGCAGTAAGCTCGTAAAAAATCCGAGAAAAGGTGTCGGAATGTCTTGCATCAGAGAAGACAATCTCGGCAAATGTATGTTCATATGCAAGAAGCAAAGCCTTGTTCTGTGGCTACGTAGAAAGACTTTCTAGTATCAAAGCCGCTTTCCTGCAAACCTCAGGCACTGGATGGGGAGTTCTATTCACCTTGAGAAGCCGATCGAGTGCCCTGAGTTATATGAAAAAAAAGAGAGAAGAATGAGTTCATTTCTAGGTTTTTTATTGCCTCGGGAGAGTTGAATTCTTCTGCCTGCTTAGTGTCATATTCATCTATTTCAATGGTTAAATAACATTTTCACAAATAAGAAGGAGATAAAGAGACGAGAAATATTTTTAGCTAACAAGAAAACAGTCATTCCATCTTTCACCGGCCAGCTTCAGCCTACAGCCCATATTGACTTCTTTCCACCAGACTACAGTATTGCAGAGGTAGAATGCTCTCAGAGTCACTGTCATAATGAACAGAAGAAGGAAAGGAAATAGAAGGAGAGCAGAAAAAGGTTGAGAAATGAGTTTAACCAGGAATCCTTCTCCAACCTGTTTGGACAAAACATACCTGGTAGTGACTTTGCATAACCCATCTCCTGAGTGTCGTACTCTTAATACCTCCTACGGCTTGAAGAGAATCTTTTACTTTTCATGTAACTAGAAATGCATACGGTCAAAAGAGGAAAAAGAGAGCAATTTTTTGAAATGGGTGGGACAAGGAGGACTGTCATGTAGCACAAGGTGGGGGCAGGTTTGGAGTGAAAACACTTTTACTTTCATTTGAAGAATTCCCGCATCACTGAGATCACGGTGATATTTCCTTTTCCTTTTCTCGAGTTCCCCAAAAGCTTGCGGAGCTTGAGGAGGTGAGGTCGAGGTCGCAAGGTATGTTTCACGTCTAAGCTTTGCCGACCTTCTTCAGTTTTCTCGATTGTTTAAATGTTTTGTCAATCTTATTCGCACTCTCGGTTGAGTCAAGTAAAAAGGAGGGAATATGGTTGACCTGGATGAGAACGAGATTACCTAATTAGGTATGGAAGTTCTTTCTTTCCATGTTTTTCTGAAATTTCAGTTTACGGGTGGCAATAATTGCAGGCCTGCTCAGGGAGAATCCATCCCCAACATGAATCCGAACACGAATCCAAACATGAATGCAGGCACTATGAATCCCAACATGAATGTTGCGAACATGAATCCTAACATGGACCCCAACATGGATGTCAATGATTGGAGAACGCTGCCATCTCCTGATACCAGGCAGAGAATTGTCAACAAGATGTAAGTATGCATATCTGTGTTTAGGCATACTCTGGCCTTTTGACTTTTTCCTTCCTGTGGCTAACATCAATTTAAAAGTTTTATCTGGTCTCTTGAAGAGAACTTTACTTAGCTGGTAACAGTCTTGATAATCTGTTGACTTCTACTCTAAACTCCTTTCCTTATCAATTTGAATGAGAAAGAAAAAGAGTTTCCATATGCTCCGCATAATTTACTTACTAATGAATAGTTTAGCATCACTCAGGATATACGAACTCGAATCAAAATTGATGATGATCGTTTTAAGTAAAATAATTTTCAACCTAAGACCGTTTGGTCTAGTGGTATTCTGTTTACATTAGGTGCGTCAGGTCGCAACTTTGAATCGCGCTACGCCCCTCTCAAAAAAAAAAAAAAAAGAAGTAAAATAATTTCCATATAATGCACTGCCAGTAGGTAATTTTTATTTATTTAAGTTTTAAAAATATTTTGACAAGATCTTGGGTATGCTAGCCCTTCATGTGATCTTCTGGGCCTACATCTTCAGATAAGCCAATTCCTTAGCTGACTTCCTCACAGTTAATGGAGTTCTTTAACCACGCTTGATATGGGATACTGTGCACCTCATACCTTCTTGGATTCTCGTACAAGTATATTTTCAGATTCTATGTAGATGTTTGTCTTGTTGCTTTCGAGTTTTTTATTTTTTGGTTTATTTGTGCTTTTTCCAATTAACCTTTCACTAGGTCCATGGGGCCTTCTGTTTTCCTAATAAGATTTCTTGCCATTTTCGGGAAAGGAAAAAAAGAAGTTAATAGCCACATTTAAGATCAACATCTTATGATTGTTAAGGTTAGTGTTAAAGTTGGTCAAAGTGTGTTAGTCTTGTTCTCGTGAATAAAACATTGGCACTATTTATTACTTAGCAGTTATTTTTAGGAAATTATTATTATTATTTCCCAATCCATGTGGTTATTAGTTAGAATTGCATTTCTTTTCCTTTTTCTCTATTACTTTGTTTTTACACCTTTTAGTCAATACCTAGTAAAGTTTATGTTCACTTGTGTAGCATGGATACCTTGAAAAAGCACTTACCTATCTCTGGCCCTGATGGCTTGGTTGAACTTAAGAAGATTGCTGTAAGATTTGAGGAAAAGATCTATACAACAGCAACCAGCCAGGTATGTCTTTGACTTATATTACCTTGTTCGGTAGTATCTCTTATTTCAGTTCTTGTTGTAGTACATGATTTTCTGTAATAATTTTCCACTACTATCATTTCTTTGGTTGTTTAATTTTGGTGTAATTGTAATCAGCAATGCTGGAATGTTTGTGCCTGCTATTCCGAATCTGCAGCAATTCTGTTGTCACCATTGAGAACTTCAGTAGCCTGTACTGTTCTATAGTACAAAACAGTAGTGGCTTGTACATCAGTAGATGTGCTGTTCTCTTCATGACTAAGAATGATGATGAGTATAATTTTTTTTCTTTTTGTACCCCTAGTGGCTCTGTCATGTATAGGCAAAACTGAGTCTTTGGAAGTTTCACTTTTGTTAGATTTGCAGCTTGACATTTGTCATTTTTTTTACTACCAGTGTGACATACAAACCCTTCAAACAGAGCACACAATGCTTGCTAACTAGTTTAGATCTAATGACTGCTTCAGATAATACTACTTTCCTGTTAGCAGTAATCTGTTTCTTCCAACTGCAACTTACATTGAGAAGTGGTGTCTTCACGTCACTGCTAACCTTTGTCACAGTTTATACATGCTCATTTTGCTTTCTGTTGTTATGTGTCTTGTTTATTCTGACTTGTTACTAAGGTCTGGTGACTTTCAAGCCTCCAATTCTTTGTTAGTAACATTTAAGAATTCTAATTTCCTCTATATTTAAAATTTTCCAGGTTGACTATCTCCGAAAAATATCTCTGAAGATGCTTACAATGGAGTACAAATCTCAGACTACTGCTCCTGGGACTAACTCTTTGCCATCCAATGCTGCTGGTGGGAATCCAAACCCCCAAGATGCAGGTAGTAAATCAGTTTAATACACTATCATGTTCCTTAAAAAATTTCATATTCATTTTCTAATTTCTACTTGATAGGCTAGGCTCCAAATAAATGGGGGAGATATAATGTGATGCCCATCCAAAGTTGTAATAATTGCATGGGGTGTGACGGTAGGAAATATGAAAGAATTAAACGGAAATAAGGTCCAATGGGTCTGATCCCCACAACCACAAGGTCTTGTTTCTTGTTATGGATAATTTGTGTGGAGGTCCAACCATCAGTTGAGCCTCAATGGAGCATTTTTTATCCCATAAATAAAGACTTCTAACTCAAAAACTCAAGCTTAGAGTGGGAAGTTTTTATCCAAAGCTTTGCACTAATATAGAAATGAGGCAGGATTGTTTTCTGCAATCTAAAACATGGGATAGCTTGCATCTCTCCTCCCTTTGTTTGTACTTTCCCTTTTGGAAGTTTTCTAGAATAGGATTCTGTTTATCGTTATTATAAAAAAATAAAAATCAGTATCTCCCTTCTGAAGACATATAACAGGGGAAATGGAGAAACTTACTTGCGGCATTGGGAGAAAGACATAGGACAGAACAAATATAACCATAGTTTGGTGAGTATTAGGAAGGAGTTCTCTGGAAGCAAGAATCATCAACATTAGAGATTATGTAAGTGTGTAATTGTACTTTTGGCTTGTAACTAAAAGTTTTAGCTTTCAGTGCTTATCTATTTTGCATTTGTTTGCAACCTATTGCTTATATACAGGGGAAAATCTTTTGTGTTGTTTGCCAAATATGTTGTTGATTGACTGATTTTTGGGATGGTATGATTTGAATATGGGAAGGTAGACTTAAGAACAAGAAGTCTCAAGTAAGTTGATCTAAGTTTAAACACACAATATGGGATTTACCTCAGTTTTGCAAGATCAAAATTGTGCAACACTGGAAATGGAATAGGACCATCATTGCTCGATTTTATTCATTCAGTTACTAGTTTGTAATATGAAACACCATCTGTTTTAAGTGTAGAGTCTAGTTAAGAGCATCTACTACTAATTTTTGAGAATGGTATGAATTATATTGAGAGAAAGAATTTGGAAGATGCAAAACTGGGAAAGCCACTTTCACCATAATAATACAGAGAAAGAAGGAAAGAAAGAGGCAAAACCAATGAACATCAGAAGGTCAAGCATATTATAAAAAAGAATAGTTGGGAGATCCATGACATGATGAGCAAATGAATCAGCCATGGAATCACCTGTAAGAGGTGAACGAACCCACATAACCAGTAATTGCTTACTCCAATGCACAATTTAATTGAAAACATGAAGAAACAACCAGGGACGGGGTTTTCCAAAGTGGAACCAGGAGACCACTATTGAAGAATCACCCTCACTCGTTGCAGGAAATACTGGTTATCAAGGTAAAAAAAAAACTCACTTTTAACACAGGCCTATATATTTTTTGTGGAACCCACTAAACATATCAAAAGCAAAATAGATTAATCTAACATGGGTCTACACATGTGACTTGAGATCCACTACTTAATACCGAAATATAAATTGTGTCTTATTTAAAAATTATAAAAATGTTACAATTAGAAATTATAAGCACAATGAACATTCAAATAGAACTATGGGGAGGTGCTTTAAATCACCATATTTCCACATTTTAAACCTCCAAAGGTCCCATACCCTAAGTACCTTCAAACCGATTGTTAACAAATAATTCATGTGGCATCGTACATGGTTTACCCTCTCATCTTTGCCACATCGTCTAGTCAAAGACCTCGTCCTCTTCCCTCCTTCCTCGCGCCCGACATCCTCTTTCCTTTAAATTCCTTGCGGAGAACGCCTCTGCAAGACAACCGTCTCCTCAACCTTCCCCACCAGTGGCCAGACTCGTCCTTTATTTTCCCTGCGTATCAATAATCTCTGTACCTCACAGGCGAAAAGGATTCTCTCATCTTGAACCAGTTGCCTTCTTTCATCTCTCTTGCTGGTTTTTTCTTACTATTTCTAGCCATTATCTTGTAAGCAAATTGAGCGAGGAACTTGATAAGTTCTTCTGGAAGGTAAAATTTTGTCGTTATCCGATTTCTGGACTGTTAATAAAGAGAATCTATAATTGGTTTGAACTTTGAGCTTCGAACTTTGAAGGGAATAAGGAAAACTAAAGATCAATTTAACCATGGGCTCCTCTTGTCGATTTTCTACCGTTTCTATTGCAGATTTTGACCAGAGCACAGGGGATTCTGGCAAACCGGCAGTCTTGCTCAAAGGATCGGAAGGCCTGTTGATCTGCAGAACTTAAGACTGAAAATTTTAGCCCTTTCGAATTGAAGCTACTCTTTCCGCAAAGTGAACTCTATTTCAGGTATGTTCTTCAAATATGTTAGGATTTATTTTTTCCTTGTTCATCTTCGTTCAAAGATTTCATTCTCCCCTACTTTTCTCTAGTATTAAGGCACCTTTGTGAAGGGATTATGTAAAAAATTGGTTGCAGATTATGAAACATTTCATTGTTTTGTTGCGAAGAAGATAGCTGTGGCGGTGGGTCGATTTGGGAGGGAATATACAGTTGCCAGCGGTATACCAAGAATTTTAAGGGAGAGAAAAGACAAGAAAAAGGGGGGTTTGGCTTGCTGACGTATCATAGTGGAAAGATTCCACGTGGGCTGCCATTTTACCTGTTGCTGTTGCTAAGTGCACGTTGCAAACCTCATTTTGAAAGGGGGGGCAGATCGCCGGATGTTTTTCCTCCCTTCCTTTCCATCTTCTCGAGTCCCCCAAAAGCTTGCGGAGCTTGAGGAGGTGAGGTCGAGGTCGCAAGGTATGTTTCGCGTCTAAGCTTTGCCGACCTTCTTCAATTTTCCCGATTGTTTAAATGTTTTGTCAATCTTATTCGCACTCTCGGTTGAGTCGAGAAAAAAGGGGGGACTAAGATTGACCTGGATAAGAACGAGATTACCTCATTAGAGATGGAAGTTCTGTTAACATTCTATGTTTCTTTGTTTCTGCTAAGGCCCTTTTTCCATGTTTCTTCTGAAATTTCAGTTTATGGATGGCAATAATTGCAGGTCTGCTCAAGGAGAATCCATCCCCAGTATGAACCCCAACATGAATTCCGGCTTGACCTCAAATATGAATCCCAACATGAATCCGAACATGAATCCAAACATGAATGCAGGCACTATGAATCCCAACATGAACCCGGCGAACATGAATCCCAACATGAACCCAAATATGAACCCTAACATGAACCCCAACATGGATGTCAATGATTGGAGAACGCAGCTATCGCCTGATTCCAGGCAAAGAATTGTCAACAAGATGTAAGTATGCATATCTGTGTTTGGGCATACTCTGGCCTTTTGACTTTTTCCTTCCTTTGGCTAACATCGATTTAAAAGTTTTATGTGGTCTCTTGAAGAGAACTTTACTTAGCTGGTAACAGTCTTGATAATCTGTTGACTTCTACTCTAAACTACTTTCCTTATCAATTTGAATGAGAAAGAAAAAGAGTTTCCATATGCTCCGCATAATTTACTTACCAATGAATAGTTTAGCATCACTCAGGATATACGAACTCGAATCAAAATTGATGATGATCGTTTCAAGTAAAATAATTTTCAACCTAAGGCCGTTTGGTCTAGGGGTATTCTGTTTACATTAGGTGCATCAGGTCGCGACTTTGAATCGCGCTACGCCCCTCTCAAAAAAAACAAGTAAAATAATTTCCATATAATGCACTGCCAGTAGGTAATTTTTATTTATTTAATTTTTAAAAATATTTTGACAAGATCTTGGGTATGCTAGCCCTTCATGTGATCTTCTGGGCCTGCATCTTCAGATATGCCAATTCCTTAGCTGACTTCCTCACAGTTAATGGAGTTCTTTAACCACGCTTGATATGGGATACTGTGCACCTCATATCTTCTTGGATTCTCCTACAAGTTTATTTTCAGATTCTATGTAGATGTTTGTCTTGTTGTTATCGAGTTTTTTATTTTTTGGTTTATTTGTGCTTTTTCCAATTAGCCTTTCACTAGGTACATGGGGCCTTCTGTTTTCCTAATAAGATTTCTTGCCATTTTCGGGAAAGGAAAAAAAAGAAGTTAATAGCCACATTTAAGATCAACATCTTATGATTGTTAAGGTTAGTGTTAAAATTGGTCAAAGTGTGTTAGTCTTGTTCTCGTGAATAAAACATTGGCACTATTTATTACTTAGCAGTTATTTTTAGGAAATTATTATTATTATTTCCCAATCCATGTGGATATTAGTTAGAATTGCATTTCTTTTCCTTTTTCTCTATTACTTTGTTTTTACACCTTTTAGTCAATACCTAGTAAAGTTTATGTTCACTTGTGTAGCATGGATACCTTGAAAAAGCACTTACCTATCTCTGGCCCTGATGGCTTGGTTGAACTTAAGAAGATTGCTGTAAGATTTGAGGAAAAGATCTATACAGCAGCAACCAGTCAGGTATGTCTTTGACTTAAATTACCTTGTTCGGTAGTAGCTCTTATTTCGGTTCTTGTTGTAGTACATGATTTTCTGTAATAATTTTCCACTACTATCATTTCTTTGGTTGTTCAATTTTGGTGTTTGTAATCAGCAATGCTGGAATGTTTGTGCCTGCTATTCCGAATCTGCAGCAATTCTGTTGTCACCATTGAGAACTTCAGTAGCCTGTACTGTTCTATAGTACAAAACAGTAGTGGCTTGTACATCAGTAGATGCGCTGTTCTCTTTATGACTAAGAATGATGATGAGTATAATTTTTATTCTTTTAGTAACCCCAGTGGCTCTATCATGTATAGGCAAAACTGAGTCTTTGGAAGTTTCACTTTTGTTGGATGTGCAGGTTTACATTTGTCATTTTTTTACTACCAGTATGACATACAGACCTTCAAAGAGAGCACACAATGCGTGCTAACCAGTTTAGATCTAATGGCTGCTTCAGATTATGCTACTTTCCTGTTAGCAGTAATCTGTTTCTTCCAACTGCAACTTACACTGGGAAGTGGTGTCTTCACGTCACTGCTAACCTCTGTCACAGTTTATACATGCTCATTTTGCTTTCTGTTGTTACATGTGTCTTGTTTATTGTGACTAGTTACTAAGGTCTAGTGACTTTCAAGCCTCCAGTTCTTTGTTAGTAACATTTAAGAATTCTAATTTCCTCTATATTTAAAATTTTCCAGACTGACTATCTCCGAAGAATATCTCTGAAGATGCTTACAATGGAGAACAAATCTCAGACTACTGCTCCTGGGACTAACTCTTTGCCATCCAATGCTTCTAGTGGGAATCCAAACCCCCAAGATGCAGGTAGTAAATCAGTTTAATACACTTTCATGTTCCTTAAAAATTTCAGATTCATTTTCTAATTTCTACTTGATAGGCTAGGCTCCAAATAAATGGGGGAGATATAATGTGATGCCCATCCAAAGTTGTAATTATTGCATGGGGTGTGACGGTAGGAAATATGAAAGAATTAAACAGAAATAAGGTCCAATGGGTCTGACCCCCACAACCACAAGGTCTTGTTTCTTGTTATGGATAATTTGTGTGGACGTTCAACTATCAGTTGGGCCTCAATGGAGCATTTTTTATACCATAAATAAAGACATCTAACTCAAAAACTCAAGCTTAGAGTGGGGAGTTCCAATTCAAGTTTTTATCCAAAGCTCTGCACTGATATAGAAATGAGGCGGGATTGTTTTCTGCAATCTAAAACATGGGATAGCTTGCATCTCTCCCCCTTTGTTTGTACTTTCCCTTTTGGAAGTTTTCTAGAATAGAATGCTGTTTATCATTATTATAAAAAAATAAAAATCAGTTTCTCCCTTCTGAAGACATAACAGGGGAAATGGAGAAACTTACTTGTGGCCTTTATTAGTTCGGAGTAAGACATAGGACAGAACATATAATCATAGTTTGGTGAGTAAGACATAGGACAGAACATATAATCATAGTTTGGTGAGTATTAGGAAGAAGGAATTCTCTGGAAGCTAGAATCATCAACATTAGAGATTATGGTAGTGTGTAATTGTACTTTTGGCTTTTAACTAAAGTTTTAGCTTGATGTGCTTATCTATTTTGCATTTGTTGGCAAACTAATTGCTTATATACAGGGGACAATCTTTTGTGTTGTTCGCAAAATATACTGTTGATTGACTTATTTTGGGATGGTATGATTTGAATATAGGATGGTAAACTTAAGAATAAGAAGTCTCAAGTAAGTTGATCTAAGTTTAAACATACAATGAGCAAAGTTTTAACAGAGCTTTTCTCTAGGGTAAATTGTGGGATCAGATTTGCTTGGTCCTTAACATATAAGTTGTTGTCAGAGGAGCAACACAATATGGGATTGACCTCAAATTTGCAAGATCAAAATTGTGAAACATTTGAATTGGAATAGGACCATCATTGCTCATTTTTGTTCATTCAGTAGTTTGCAATATGAAACGTTATCTGTTTTAACTGTAGAGTCTAGTTAGTGTATCTACTACTTATTTATTTATTTATTTTTGAGAATGGTATGAATTATATTGAGAGAAAGAATTTGCAAGATGCAAAACTAGGAAAGCCACTTTCACCATAATAATACAGAGAAAGAAAGAAAGAGGCAAAACCAATGAACATCAGAAGGCCATGCATCATAAAAAAATAAAATAGCTGGGAGATCCATGACATGATGAGCTAATGAATCAACCATGGAATTAGCAGTACGAGGTGAATGAACCCACATAACCTGTAATTGCTCACTCCAATGCACAATTTCATTGAAAACATGAAGAAACAGCCAGGGAGGGTTTTTTTTTTTCAAAATGGAACCAAGAGACCACTGTTGAAGAATCACCCTCACTCATTGCAGGACCTGAAAATGTGTTACACAACAAACCTTGACACCAACTATTGTCAAAAAAAAAAAAAAACTTCATATCACAAAAAAGGGCCTGGAGTTTCACCTCTATCGAATCACAACAATACAATGTTGCAGAGCATACCCAGAGGATTTGGCCAGAATAGTCCCTAATAACACCCCCATCTCCATCGTTGCCCAAATTTCCTCTTGAACTTGTATCGAGGTTTAACTAAAAACACCTCCAGGAAGGGGAGACCAACAATAGTGGGAGGTTGAGTATTAGAGGAAGCTGCAATATTTGTCCATGTATTCTCGAGACAGTACTTAGAAGATGATGAACCCTGAAAACTTACACAAAAATGCGTGGAATGAATAATACACTCAACTATACCACCTAAAGAACGATATGTGTTAAGGAATAGTCCCACATAGATTAGTGAGTACAAATATCTTGAGTTTATTAGTTGAGAAAGAGGCTTCCTAAGGTGGCTAGTCATTTTAGGATGGGCCTTGGACCCAACTTAACATGGTATCAGAGCAGGTTGGTCCCGAGTTCGAGTCCCGCTCCCACCGAATTTTGTCCCATGTATTTCTGGTGAATTTGTCCTGGGTTTTTTGGGTGAATTTGTCCACGGGTTTTCCCGTGTAGGGGAGTGTTGGAATATTTGTTTGTATCGACTGGGCCAGTCCTTGTATAAGATCCGTGGGGTTGCTTTCCTAATAGGTTCGAGCTTTTGAGTACAATGATTTCAACATGGTATCAGAGCAGGTTGGTCCCGAGTTCGAGTCCCGCTCCCACCGAATTTTGTCCCAGGTATTTCTGGTGAATTTGTCCTGGGTTTTTCCAGGAATTTGTCCCGGGTTTTTTCGGTGGATTTGTCCACGGGTTTTCCCCGTGCGGGGGAGTGTTGGAATATTTGTTTGTATCGACCGGGCCAATCCTTTTAGCACACTGGTTTCAACATGGTATCAGAGCAGGTCGGTCACGAGTTCGAATGCCGCTCCCCCCGAATTTGTCCCTTGTACGTTGGGACCCGAATGTACTCGGGTTGTCCCCGTGCGGGGGAGTGTTGAGATATTGACTTGGCCGGTCCTTGTATAAGGTCTTGTTGCGCCTCTCACTAATGCCTCGAGGTTTTAGCGCAATTGGTTTCAACATGGTATCAGAGCAGGTACTCATATGTGGGCCTGTACCTAAACTATCTACTTGTAGAGCCACAAAAGATGGCCTACACCTAAACTATCCACTTGTAGAGCCACAAAAGGGCCTACACCTAAACTGCTTACTCCTAAATTATCCACTTGTAGAACCACAAACGAGGGTCTACACGTGAGGGGGAGTGTTAAGGAATAGTCCTACATAGATTAGTGAGTACACATATCTTGAGTTTATTAGTTGAGAAAGAGACTTCTTAAGGTGGTTAGTCATTTTGGGATGGGCCTTGGATCCAACTTAACAATATGGACCATTAAAAACCGTTATTTCTTTCCTTCCTCAGAGCCCAAACAGTTTGCCTCAAAATTCGTCCTTGACTAGACAACAAAAGCTTTAAAAACTGAAACATAAAATCCCAAAAAAAGAAAACATTGGCAATCACATGGAAAGACCAAAATTTAATAATAAAGCACCCCAAACTGAGTAAACAAAAGGGCACTGACTGAAAATATGATTTACCAACTCATCCTCAATACCCTAAAACTTACAATGTAAATCCTCAATTGCTGGTCCCTTCTAACAAGCTGATTGGTAGTTTTGATCTTCCCTTTGGTGGCACAACAAAGGAAGTACTTAACCTTAGGAGGTGCTGGAATTATTAACTCATCCTCACCCGAAAACATCATGAAATGATCCTCCAACATAGGTAAAAGGTTCCTGATATCAATTGCTTCAATGTCGTTAAGATTACTACAAAAATTGAAGTGTCAATCTCCAATAATATACAATTGAGAAACCAAAATATCTTGGGATAAAACCACATTAAAAAGGCAGTGGAGTGAAGTAACTAAGAGGAATTACCAATCCACTCCAACCAGAACTGAACTCGATGACCACTCCTAACATGCAAACGAATTCCATTAACAAATCAGATTTCAAGCGAATAATCGCTTTCCCCAAACTAGAACTACGGACAGGGATAGAATCACAAGGTCCAGGAGTCCTAAACATTTCTCAACATAACCATACTTGATTATAAGAAGCTGCCTCCAGAGTGCATTGTGCTATCTACTACTCATTTATTAGTAAGCCAAATAGTGTCAAACAGATAGGGTCTACTCGTCTTCCATTTCTAGCTCTGTATGGTTGCTTGTGGCTGGCCTTTTTTATATAGGTCCTATATCTGTATGTTTTGTATGAGAAGATAGTGTCCTTACTATAGAACCCTTAGTTTAGTTCTTAAAATATGTTTTTGCTGAGCATTCACTTTTATGTTATACACGGGGATAGGATTAGATTTAGGCTTGATATTTGGTTAGATTGGGAGCCTTTATCCACTGTTTTCTCTCTCTTGTATGCTATGGCTAGAGATCATTGAGTTTGGGTGGAATGACCATTTTGGGATGGAAATTGGGATCTTGATTTGAGAAGAAACTTACGTGGTAATGAAATGAATGAGGCTCCTCGGCTTTTAGTAAAAAAGTTGTTACATGGTGGGTAGTGGAGAAGATCAGTGATTTGGAAGTTTAGTGCTTGTGGAATGCAAATTGTGTTGTCTTTCTATGCTCAGTTTAAGTTATCTAGCATCTACTTTAGTTTGGGACAGTCTAGCCCCTCCAAAGGCAAAGTCATTTTGTGAGGTGCACTCTAAAGGTTGGATTCAATGATGGATCAGATTCTTTCTATACAAGATGTTAGCTGTAAAATCTGTTCATTAGCTAATCACTCAAAAAAAAAAAACATCTGTTTTACATTTCTCATTTCCCTATTCTAGTCATTCTGGAGAAATTTGGCTTTTGTTTTTGTTTTCTGTGTTCTTTCCTAGGCTTATTACTTCAAGCTTTTTCAAGGAAGCTTCCAAAGTTTGGGGAAGTTCTGTGTATAATGGGCTCTCTATGCAATTATCTGGGGCCTTATGGGAAGGGAAACTCTAAAGCATTTGAGTATTGTGCTTGTACTGTAGGAGTCATTGAGTGTATAATTCATTATGCATAATTTTGGTTAAGCAAATATCCCTTCTTCCATCATTTCATTAGTGCTATTTTAGGTTTCATTGGTGAGATGTGCCTATTTTTTGCAGCCTTTGGAAATTGAAGGGTCCTAAATTGGGAGCCCCCTCAATAAGGGTAACTAAAACTAAATTTTATGAGAGCTCCAAAGGGAATCCAGACCCCATAGGAGTTTGGAGACTTTTTGTCAGGCTGACAGTGCTGGTCATGTTATTTGAGCTTACCCAGCACCCTTTTTGGGGTAAGCGACTCCACACAGGCAGAGCCTTGAACTTTGCTCTTTGGATTAAGAATTTCTTCATAGAATTTTGTCTTCCCCCTTGTTGTTGAGGAGAGTTTCTTCTGGTTATTGGTTGATTTTCAGATAGTTGTTCTCCTTGGAGATTTGGAAGATTCATAATGAAATTATGTCTCTTTGTGAAGATCTTCAGTTAGTTTGGCCACATACTGTTAAATATGCCAATGGGGTTATTGATTCCTTATCTAGGCTATTTGTTTCTATCTCACCTTGTTGAGAGCAGCACTTGTGTCATTGACATGGGCTGATTATTCTTTATCTTTTCTAGTAATATTTTGTTTTGTAGGCTTGGTGTGGCCTTGCTTTCTGTCTTTTTCTGGCAGTTTTAGCCATGGTTTTTCTTTGTGAATTCTATGTTCTTTCCTTCTTAAATGTAATCTAATTTTGTTTTTTTTTAAAAAGTATCTGATAGGTCTCACTATCATGTACTTTCAGTTTTATATGAACTTATTTATTTTACTTGTGTGAAGATTGTATATGCTTATTGTTTTTTATGAACCCATTGAGTTAGATCTGGTGGCTTGACTGGGTTGATGGCTGGTTTGGATTTTTAAGGCATTATATAAAATAAACATTAATAGTTTACACCTGAGTTCCTGTTAGAAAGGGGGAAAAACAGATATACAGCTCTCATTTGCAGTAACAAAATGTCTTTTTTCTCCTAGTGCGCAACCAGCAGCAGCAGCAGCAGCACCTACCCATTCCCATGGGCAATCAATCTCAGTCTCGCCAGCAGATGATTCAACAAAACCTTCAAAACAATATCCCTTCTGCTGTGCTACAAAGTTCTGCAACCCTGCCTCCTACAGGAGCAACTCAGACTTCCATGGCCAGTGTTGGCCAGAACTCCAGCTTACCTCCTAGCATGGCTGCAATGTCACAAAATTCAGTTAGTTCTTCTCTAGTAGGGACTGGAGTTGCGCCAAACATGTTTACAAATTCACAGAGGCAACAATTGCAAGTGAGACAACAAGGATTACCCCAGCAGACTGTGCAGAATTCACAACAGTTCAATATGTACCAGCAACAATTGTTGAACAAGAAGCTGCAGGTTCAGCCTTCACTTTTACAGTCTCAACTCCAGCAGCAGCCACAGCAGTCAATGTTACAGACAAATCAGATGCAGGGGACACAGCAGTCTCTTATGCAACTTTCTTCGGGGCTTCCAACAAGCCAGACTACTCTTCAGCAGACACCACCTTCTATGATGCAGTCATCTGCACAATCAAGCCTTCAATCAAACCCCCAGTCTTCTATGCAACAGTCAACGCCTATTCTTCAGCAGCACCCACAATCTGTTATGAGGCAGCAACAGGCTTCACAACAATCTCCTCTGCATCAACAGGTCTTTCTCTCTCTCCCCCCCCATCCTTTAAAACCAAACTGGAGCAAACTGCTTATTGGCAAACTTCTGATCTGATTTTTCTGGTAACGAGGGTTCTTATTTTCAATCTCTTTTGGCTAGCAATTCCATTCCCTTTGCACAATGTTTGCATAATGTTTAAGTAGGTTAGGTTTTTGTAGTTGCATTTTTTTTCTTAACAGAATCTCCATAAAAAAATACACAAAAAGAAGAAGAAGCAAAGGAGTCAGCAGCGCCTGACTGTGATAGCTTGTTGGGCCAATTGGTCTCTCATGCCTCGACTTGCTTCAGTTTGTTGGATTTAGGTTGTGTTTTGCACAGCCCTTTGGATTCCAAAAACAGCTCTTTTGGTCAAAGAGCTACATCTAGTGTCCGAAGTTGTGTTGGTTAGTTGTCTCTTTTTTTTTAAATGTTTAATTGTTTCTTTCAAAGTGTTCATCTGTCAAAGAGGAGAAAATCCCCTCTTTGGTGAAGCTACGGAATGAAGTTTTTCCTAGGAGGAGATCTTTTTTAAAAAGAGAAAATTAGTATTCATTTAAAAAATATATCCTTATAATATTACAAAATTTCATACATAGACCTCCTATAGAATGGTTTACTTCGTAGAGAACTTACTTTAATATGGACACTTACATCTTATGTGAGACCCACCTAACTTATCGTGCACAAAATGGGTCGACTAATATGGATCTATACATGACATGGGATTGATTAATCCTACAAATTGGTGGGCCTTTAAATTGATTATGCAATCATGCCAAAGGGTATTTTAGTAGTTTTCTTAAAAATTACCTTAATATTTTATGTTTATTTTAGTATAAAATTTAAGGTACAAATAAAGGTATTTTGTTACTTTCCTTTCAAGATTGTCTCATATAATTATACTAAATTTCATACAAGATTCTTTTTATGTAGTACACGCTTTCAAAATGGTTGTGGCCCTAAAGAGGTCTTCACAGAGAAGGAATCTTTGATAAAGCCTTTCTCGATGAGCCCTCTATAAAAGAGGGGGCCAAGTGCAGCCTTAATATGACATTCGTTTTACTTTTCACCTATAAAAAAATTTAAAAGCTATGTCCATCATGTTGAGTACCCAGTGTAGAATATTCTGGATGAAACATTAAATCTACTAGTCTGAAAAAATTCTTGGTGATGAATAATGAGATTGTTAAATGATAATTAAAGAACCTTCTTTTGTCACTAACAGCAAACACCTCTGGGCCAGCAGCAGATGTTGCCGTCACAGCAACAGCAGCAGCAGCAACAGTTGCTAGGCCAGCAATCAAGTGGGACCAGCATACAACAGAATCAGCTACTTAGTCAGCAGCAACAGAACAATCTTCCAGACATGCAGCAGCAGCGATTACTGGGCCAACAACAACAACAACAATTGATTGGACAGCAGAACAATATCTCAAACTTGCATCAGCAGAACATGCAGCAACATCAACAAAATATGCGAATGCAGGCCAAGGTTGCGGCAGCACAGCAACAACAACAGAACCAACAGGGATCATCAGCGCTGCTATCATCTCAAGGCCATCAGGGCCAGTCGCAATCTCAACAGCAGCATCTAATGTCTCATCTTCAGCCACAACAAGCACAGTTGCAACAAATAGGATTGCAGCAACAACAACAGCAGCAACAACAACAACAGCAGCAGCAACAACAACAACATCAACGTGATATGCAGCAAAGAACTCAAGCATCAAGTGCTTCCCTTCAGCCACATGGTGCTGCAGTGGAGCAGCAAAGACAGCAAATGCTTCAGTCACGAAGAGGACTTCCAGATGCTTCATCAAGTAGGCCATTTAAAAAATTATAATCTATTTTCTTTATACGTGGAAACCAGAATTATCTCTTACTCTGAAAAAAATGACAAATGAAATTATAATGCTCGTTTTTATTACATTGGAGTATATAGTACAGTGTCTTGAATTGCATCAAGATAGTTTCCTGAAATGGTTGAGTTTTACTAGGTTTTTTTCAAGCCTTTGAAAAAATATATGGAGGTTTTCTAATCCAATGTTACATGAGAGACAACCAGATAAGTTTGTTGGGTACACAATTTAACGTCTTTGTTCAACATGAGACTGAAGTTCTTCCATTACAAATGATTTGCCTACAGAGTGCTTAAGCAAGTAGGATGTAATGGGTTGGTCAATTTAGTTTAGCTCATAGGTGAACAATTTTCCATAGTAAAGCTATCTAGTTTGTGAACATTCTTTAGTGAAAAAAAGTCCCACGTAAGTGTTAAGAAAAGGGACTAGGTTATAAGATTGAGTAATGAGCCTCCTAAATGGCTAGTCATTTTGGGATGGAACTGGACTCAATCCAACAGTAGCATCAGAACAGAATATGAGCATGGGCTAAGGCCGAGTTTGTACTCCCCATGTTATTGTACATTGTGGACTCCATGAGGTGGGAGTCTTATGTTGGGAGATTGTGGCCATGTCTCAGGCCTATTATGTGTAATCCTGAACGTGGGAGGGAGTATTTAGTGAAAAAAAGTCCTACATTGAGAAGTGTTAAGAAAAATTATTAGGTTATAAGGTTGAGGAGTAAGCCTCCTAAATGGCTAGTTATTTTGGGATAGAAGCAAGCTTAACCTAACAAACATCTCAACAATTACTACCACAATAACTTTTTTTGTAATAGTAATCTGAACGAAATGCCCTGGTGCTATTAATGATTTTAACATGTTTTTTAATGGCAGTTTTACTAAGAATATAGTTAATAAAAGGCAAAATGTTGTAAATTCATAACGGTAAAGGGTTTTGTAATGGCCAATCGTCATCATCAGATCCTAAATTTAATGAGTTCTTTAGTTTCTGAGCATTTGGAAGTGATACCTTCTCAATTTGGGGGGGGGGGATTGGCATGTGAAATAATTGAGTCTCTTATGAAGTGTGCAGGGCACTAGGGGGTGCAGTACCTCTGATGCACCACCCCTGTAACTCGGCTCAACCCTGCTACCTGTGTACCCCTTTCAACTCAATTTTGTTGAGTGCTCTGCAAAGATGGATGTTTAATTTTTGTAAGAAAGATAGAAAAAGGAGAAAGAGAAGAGATTTGAGAGACAAAGATGAACCAGAGAAAGGAGAGGAGATGCTCCTTCGGCAGTTTCAGAAAATCATCTTTGGGGTTGTTCATTACTTGAGTGAAAAATAGTTCACTTCCTGAAATACCCTTCATGAAACTGACATATGCCTACTGATTCTAAATTACAGAAATAACGAACTGTTACTTTCCTAACATACTCCTAGTAAACTTATAAGAACAGTAAATTACACAACTACCATATACAAAAGGACCAAATTGCCCCTCAAATATTCTTTTGTCATCAACACTTTTTTCCCCTTTAAAAACATATGTATTTCAACACTCGTAACTAAACTATTGTTTCCTCCTTGCAGCATCTCTGGATTTGACAGCACAAACTGGACAGAATGGTGCTGATTGGCAGGAAGAGGTGTATCAGAAGGTAAATTCTGGCAACCTTTTTGCAGGCTTTTCTTAATTTTTCTTTTAGGTTGTCAAGGTATTATCTATGGAGTACCCCTCAACTATGAAGGGGTCATATTAAGAAGAAGAGTTGGTACCAAGCCTTGCAAAAGGAGGGAAGTACCATGAGAAAGAGAGAACGCTTCGCATTGCTGAAGTCCCTTTACACTTTTGTGCGCATAATTATTTTTTTCATATGCATGATTGAGTTTGGATGTAATAATTTGCATATCAAAAGCAAAACTTTCCCTCTCTGGCTAACTACTCTGATCAGTCTAGGATTTTTTTTTCTCGGAAAGTACCAGTCTAGGACATTGATTGTTTTTGTGATCTATCCTTCTTACAAGTTTGATTGTTCACCTTTATGGCTACTAGCCTACCTGATTGATCACATAGTGGATGTTGATGGTATGACATTTTTTGACTCAAGGCTTTTCTCGTTGTTCTTTTGATGTATTCAAGAGTTATACATGATGGTCATAGATATCATGATTTATCTAAAATAGTTAATTCTGAAGGGTGGGGATCGTAAAAGGGGGTTTACTACTGAAAGGGCCATGGTCTTACATTATAAGTGGATAGTATAATCCGTGCTCCTTCAGAACTGTAGTTTATCTGAATATTTCGTTTGCTTTATGAATTTCTGGCTGATTCCTGCAGCAAAGTTTAAAAGTTCAATGTAAAAATTTCTGATCTCGCATTATGAGGTACATGCAATGAAGTAGCTGTTTGTGCACTACATACATGTGAATGGGCATGCAAGCATATTATTCAAATTTTTATTTGCCTACATAATTTTCCTTGAGAGCTCTTATTCTCTTCATATAGGTTAAGTTTCATTTTTTCTGTTTGGGCAGATAAAATCTATGAAAGATATGTACTACCTGGAACTGTCGGAAGTGTATAGTAGGATTAATCAGAAATTCCAGCAGGTATATGCCGTTTTTGTTTTTTAATCATCTTACATTGAGTTTGTAAAGTTTACTTCTGATGAATGATGATCTTCCCACTTTCAATGTTGACAGGCTGATGCTCTTCCTCAGGGGCAAAAATCAGGGGAACAAATGGAAAAAATTAAATATGTTAAGACCATGTTAGAAAAAATGCTGCAATTTCTAAATGTACCGAAAGGAAACGTCCTACCAATTTTCAAGGAGAAGCTGCCTCTCTATGAGAAGCAGATACTTAATTTTCTCAACTCACATAGGCTCAAGAAGCCACCATCTATACAGCATCTAGGTGGTCCTCCATCTGTTGGGCAATCACAACCTGCCATGTCACAGCAGGCTGCATCACAAATCCCTCAGCTGCAGCATCACGATAATCATATGAATCAAATTCAACCCATCAACATGCAGGGTTCGGTAACATCAAACATGCCGCATGGTGGGTCGATGGCTTCATCACATTTAGGGGTTCCTCAAACCCAACAAACGATGATGAATTCGCTTCAGACAGCCTCCAATTTGGATTTGGTTCAAGGAAATTCATTGCCACAAGGAATGATGAACTCTGGGCAGCAGACTACAGTGAATGGGACCCAACAAACTAATGTTAACACATTACCACAAGGTGGTGTCAGTATGTTACAATCTAATATGAATACCCTCCAATCAAATGCCACTATTCTCCAACAGCATCAACATCTGAAACCACAGCAGGATCAGCAGCAACAAATGATCCAAGCCCAACAGCTGAAGCAACAGTTCCAACAGCGTCAGATGCACCCTCAGTTGATTCAGCAACACCAGAAGCAACAACTTATACAGCAGCAACAACTTCAGCAACAGCAGTTGCACCAACAACAGAAGCAGCAAATGCCTCAAATCCATCTAATGAATAATGATGTGAATGACTTGAAGGTTAGACAGGGGACTGGTATGATCAAACAAGGAATGTTTTCTCAGCATCATCAGCCTGGCCCACGGTCTACATACCATCACCAACAGCTGAAGCCAGGTCTTCCAATATCATCACCTCAGCTCATACAGTCTCATTCCCCTCAAATTTCTCAGCATCCTTCTCCACAGATTGACCAGTCAAATGTGTTGACTGCTCTTCCAAAAAGTGGGACACCAGTGCAAACTGCAGGTTCTCCTTTTGTTCCCTCTCCTCCCACTCCTTTGTTGGCTCCATCTCCCATCCCAGGTGACTCAGAGAAACCACAGACTTCTGCTGTTTCATCTATCTCTAATGCTGGAAATGTCGGTCTCCAGCAGATAGCTTCTACTCATGCCCAAGCACAATCTCTTGCAATTGGTACACCAGGGATCTCAGCCTCCCCTTTGCTTGCAGAGTTTAGTAGCCCAGATGGTAACCAAGTTAGTGCTGCCTCATCACTTCCTGGCAAATCAAACATGACTGAACCACCTCTTGAGCGCTTGATTAAAGTGGTGAGTAACATTAAAACATTGGTGTCCAGAGACGATACAACTCTGGGTGCACCAATTAGATTAAATCTTTGTCCTAGAAATGCTTTTCTTCATTTAGTCTCACTTCCTCCCCCTTTTCTTTTGTTTTTAGGTGAGATCAATGTCTGCTAAAGCTTTCAGCTCATCTGTAAGTGATATTGGTTCCGTTGTCAGTATGGTGGACAGAATAGCCGGGTCTGCTCCAGGTAATGGATCTAGAGCAGCTGTTGGTGAAGATTTGGTGGCTATGACTAAGTGCCGTTTGCAAGCTAGAAATATCATTCCACCAGATGGTAATGCTTCAGCTGCGACAAAGAAAATGAGGCAGCTCACAAGTGCCATGCCTTTGAATGCTGTGTCATCAGCTTGTAGTGTGAATCATATCAGTCTCAAGCAGTTAAGTGGTCTTGAGACATCTGAATTTGAATCAACTTCAACATCGAGGGTTAAGAGACAAAAAGTTGAGGTATGATATTGTTAGATATCTTCTTCATCCATGTTGCACAACAATTTCAGTGATCTTAGGTTTCAGGTTGAGTGCTTGGGCTGACCCAGTTTTGAAAATGTCAAAATTTGTGACTCTTTGACCGAAAAAAATGTTCAAATTTGCTTGCAGAAGTATTGGCAGCTGTTTGGTGCATCAGTTTATGGATTAACTTATTTTTTCATAATTATGAAGAGAAACATCCTTCAAAATTGAAAGGGAAAATCACTTGCTTCTTGTTATTCTAGCACTAAGAAATATAAGTGTAGCATAAAAGTCTCGACAATAGTCTAAAAACTGCCCTTATGAAAACTATTCATCTCTGAAGGTGTTATGCAACTGCCGTCCTAGAAAAGCTTGCACTTGGGATTTCTTGTACAAATTAAACACTAGAACAGTTGCTCATTGTGAAAATTTACCCATAAAGTTGCAATCTAAATCAAAGAATCTTACTCTAACTTAGGACTTCCTGTTTGTGTTATAACCTGGTTTTAAATAGGTACATCTATATTTGCTTTGAATCAAAAGGCATTGTGATTTTGATGATTTTGTAGTTTTCAACATGAAATATGACCACACTTCCCATATTATGTATGTTTTCTTCTTGGGGGCAAACCATGAATCTTTTGAGGGGTCTGTTTTTCTTTTTGGAAACTGGTCATGCAAGTCTTTCACGACACTTGCTTGGTCCTCATCTCACTCCTGATCCTACGCCTCCTTAGAAGTAGGCGTTCACTCTCTCTCTCTCTCTGAATATAGTGCACCCTTGTCAGTCGACCTTACTGCAGATCGCTTATCCTGCAAGGCGAACTCTAACTATCATTATGTTATCAGTACATAGGCAACTCTATTGTTCCTACATCAGGATCTGTCAAATCATGGCTACAATCGACAGCGAGCTCGAAGCCTGCTCTTCCTCTGTCAGTGCCCCTCCATCTGATTGGCTTACTTTCATCTGGGCCTCACTCAAACAGTCTCTCCCTGAACTCACGAGGGGCGGATGCTCTGCTGAAGTCTTATCATGGGTTGAGGAACTTAAGGGCTTTAGGAACCTGCCGTTGGTCTCAAGAACTTGAGTGGTCTTTATAGGTACCGATGTGGACTGTATAGCTGCCGAGAAGCTTTGGGGTAAAATATGAATTTTGGGATATCTGCTTTCCCTTTCGGAAGCTGGTCTCTCCTTATGTTGCATTGACCTAGTGAGTTCTTGGTGAAGCTCTCTGTTATGCTTATTTTGATCCTGTTTCAATGAGGAAGCACTGTATCATATGAAATAGGATCCACTTCCTGTTAGACTTGGGATCAAAATACAAAGGGCACAAATCCCATTAATTTGAGAGGCAGTGCGTTTCTTAAATTTTAATTTCCTTAATCAGTCAATCTTGTGGGAAACTATGAAGGAAATAAAGATCCTTATTGCACTTTGTGGTTCTGGGAATTCGGTATGCCTGAATGTGGGAAATCTTGGGTTTTTTGGGCTGATAGATTATGAAGGTTTAGGCCATTTGTTTAATCATCTTCTCATCTAAATCTTTAACTCAGCAACTGTTGAATGGGTTCCATGATTTGCTTTGGCCACGTGTTTAATCATCTTCTCATCTAAACCTTTAACTCAGCAACTGTTGAATGGATTCCATGATTAGCTTTGGCCACGTGTTTAATCATCTTCTCATCTAAATCTTTAACTCAGCAACTGTTGAATGGATTCCATGATCGGGTGTGTGTCATTTTATGCAAAAACCATTTTGAGTTTCTCCATAATTTTTTTTTATATATATATATATATATGCATGCTAAAGGCTGCAGCTTAGTTTGGTTAGTGCTGAAAATGTTTGGGCTATTGTGCATGTATGTGGGAGAATTGGCTTTAAACGTGCTGCTTTGTCAGGAATTGTTTGATTTGGCTGATTCAATGATCATGCAATTTGTCAACTGATTTTAGCTGAAACCAAAATTTGGCTTTAAACGTGATGTGGTTCAATCTGCAATTTGATGAAGCTACTATTTTGACATTGATTCGATCTGTTTCTGGTTCTCTACAGGAGTATTTCTGTTTAAAATTTTATGCAAAAGCCAAATCGAAAGATGTTCAAATGTTATGATGAAACAATGTTCCGTTGTATCTCAACTGCTTTCTTACATTTGAAAAAGTAATTTTTTGCTCCTCTGCTTCAACATGAGTTGAAGCATATCTGACACAGGTGTGTTTGAATTTTGTTGTAGTTAGAACTGGTTGTCTTTGCTAACACATGCTTTTCTGAAACTAAAATGTAAGATGTTTTCTACAATGATGACCTTTCCTGCCAATTGTACGACTATTGGTTCTTATCTTTGTTTTTCTTGTTAGGGTAGGGTAAGACTTTTTGGCACTTTTGATCACCTTGCTTAGAAGTAGTCAACACATCTACCCAAAACTTTTATGAGAATGCTGCGATTTTGTTTGGTGCTTTGGTTGCCCCTGGTTTGGCTGAGGCCTTTGTTCCTGTAAACCATCAGTTGCCTTGCTGATGTTGTGTGAAATCTATTTACTGGAAAATGATTTCTGACCGTTCCCTGTTAAACAGATTTTGACTGAATAATTTATTTTATCAACGTAGGCAAACCATGCACTACTGGACGAAATCCGAGAAATTAATTTGCAGCTCATTGATACTGTTGTGGAAATTAGTGGTGAGGATGTAGATTCCATTGCAGCTGGAGCTGAGGGTGAAGGGGCTGTAGTCAAATGTTCTTTCAGTGCTGTGGCCCTCAGTCCAAGTTTAAAGTCACAGTTGGTTTCTGCTCAAATGGTAAGAATTTGTTGCCCAAGATGGCAGTCAGAAGATCCATCATGACCTGATATTTACCCTTTTTCAATTGTTATGTGCAGTCCCCAATCTTGCCCTTGAGGTTGCTTGTTCCCATAAATTATCCGAATTGCTCTCCTGTAGTCTTAGACAAGTTACCCGATGAATCAAGGTGTGTACCTGGTATTTCACATTTTTTCAATTTTATGCATCAGAACCTACACATACATCAATTAGGGCCATTCATTTCTTCTTAATGCCAGGAAAGAGATGGAAGATTTGTCAGTGAAGGCCAAGTCAAGGTTTAATATGTCCCTACGTGGATTATCACAGCCTATGTCTCTGGCAGAGATGGCAAGGACTTGGGATGCCTGTGCCCGTAAGGTCATCCTAGATTATGCTCAACAGAGTGGAGGCGGCAGCTTCAGCTCCAGTTACGGTACTTGGGAAAGCTGTGTGAGTGCTTAGTCATGGAAAGTCGGCTGTGCCGACAAATTCCCGGTATTTGTTCTTTTATCTCATCTTATGTAGATGGTACCCTGCTAGAGAAGCTCCAGAGGGTTGTGTGGCCTTGTCGTGTGAATACGAGGAGTATATATATTATGTACACTTGGGTTTCTTGAAATGGAATAGATGACATGACCTTGATTCTACCTAAAATAGTATCAAGACTGTCGATTCATGTCAATATACTGCAATGTGCTTTTGTAGCATCTGGGGTTTCTTGAGCTGTATTTCTGTATAATATGGAATCAAAGTCATCAGTTTACACAGGTCTTAACAGGATTGGATGACCGGTTTCTTGTTCTGTTTCCAAGTAGGAGCTTTTATTTAAGTCTTTAGCCCATTTTTTTTTTTTTTAAAACCCTTTTTGGTTGGCTCTCTGAGAACTTTCATCATATGACATTTGCGACCAGCTTCTTAATAGCCATGAAGCAAGATGCAAAAGGGTACGATCATACAATTGTCAGAGGAAGAGGTTGAGACCTTTATTTGTTCCTGAACAACTGCAATTTGGTAAAAGAAACATTTGTACCTCACTGCACAGTAATCCAAATCAGCCAAAAAGAGTGAGAATTTTTTTTTTTTTATCAACGGTTAATTCTCAATGAAACCTTATTATAAGCTGAAGGCTGAGTTATCTGACCATTTGAAAAGGAATTTCGACAGCCTGAGTTATTTGTTGATTTGAAGTAAGAAAACCGTAACTGGGACCATTTATCTCATTACACAATTTGAGATTTGTTCTTCTAAAGCTAATTTTTAAGCTTAGCATATTTGTATGAAGGGTATATACCTTATAATTGTACTTAAAACATCAATTCATTGACAGATGAGATTTCCTGTCCTTCACATCCATGATAAAAATTTGATGCTTATCTAAAAGTAGTCCTCACCCACATTTCCTTTCCTCTTCCCCTTTGATTGACATGATTGGTTTCCTCTCTGTTTCCTTTATGTAAAAGCCTTTGCAGCCTTGCCCAAAGAAATTTGTAAAAGAAGACTGATGTGATTCATTATTTTATTGCCTAAGTGAAGCATTAAAAGATGAAATCACCATCTTACACAACATATCCAAAAGACTTTTAGTGTGAAAAGATGGAAAGTAATATGATTTTTATTTGTCCCAAAAGTTTGTGGTTGAGATAAAAAAAAGAAAAAAGGGGCTCTGAGCACTGATTTGGGTGATTTCATCAGTTTCTACATGGGTTTTACCTTAGGGTTTGAATCCAGTTTTGGAACTGATCACTAGCTTGTAAGCATTTGAAGCTTGACCAATTCAGAATCCCAATTTTTGAACCTCTAGCTTCATGAGGACACATAGCCTTATTTAACATTTCTGTCCTAAATTTTACTATTTAGATTACCCATCTTGATTTTTATTTTTTTTAATCATCTTGAGATTTCTTAAGCTGTGTCTCAGTATTAAAAGAAAAACCCTAAATCAGGACAATCTCGCTCATTATGTTTTATCATTTGTTAAGTTGTTATAAATTTGAATTTATCGACAGGCGATTATGTAGTTTAATGTATGCTTATTCTTTACCACTTGCACTTGCTTTGGTTGATTTTATAATTATTTTCTTGTTGGTGATGACACTCTTTTTTTAAAAATAAATAAATTTGGGTGAGATTATAAAGAATATGTGATCATGGTGGATTAGTACACCTAATATTTACCAATAATTTATATAAATAGCATTAATTAAAGAAAACCCCAAGAACAATATCCTCAAGAGAGATTATTTTGTTTGATTTTTTCCCACCCATCACCTTTGTGTCCCTTTCAATTCCATTTTATAATTCATCAATCTGAATAAAAAAGCACAAACTCTCTTGTCATAAGAGGATACAAACAAACACATCAAACATTCTAGCTTGTGGCCTGAATGATTTAGGGCAAAGGCATTTGACCTATGAAATGGACCACATGGAGCTTTTTGGGGAAAACATTTGTTTAATTTAATGGTTTTTTAGTTTTAAATTCTTAGTCCTTAGAAAAAAAAAATTGAAGCTTGTAGATTTTATGGGTAATGAATTAATTACTCTTTTCATGGGCAAATTTAATATTTAAATGTGGCCGAGAAAATCGTAAATTAACATAATTAGATCTAATCGTAAAATTTATGATATTTATTTAGTTAATTTTTTAGTTTGAGAAAGATATTTTTTTAGGTGGGTATTGATAGATAATGAGATCTAAGTCTTCAAAAAAAAAAAAAAAAAAATTTTAGTTTTGAACTAGGCAGAAAAATGTTGGGAACATTCCCTACAAGTAAATGAAATGAAACAAAAGTAGGAAGTTTGGAAAGGTAATGATGTCTTCTTCTTCTTTAGGTTTAATAATGGCTTCAAGACATGATCAGGTCCACCCCCACCATTCATTGCAAGCAAACATTTAAGGGTGTCTTTAATTGGTTTTATTTGTGAAGATTTTTTTTTTCCTTATGTCTCATTCTCATGTTTATGGTAAAATACTCTTTTCAAATGATACTAAGAAAATTATAATTTTTTTTTGCTTTCATGTAAACTCATACCCATAACCTTGTTATAACTTTTTGAGACTGATACAAACATGTTAGGTGTGTTTTTATGATGGTCTATGTCAATTTTAGCTATACTTTGATCATATTAAATAATAATTAACCAAAACAAAGGGAGATCATTTATGAGATTAGATTAGAATAGGTAACTTGTCTAAGAAATGGTCGAAATCATGATTAACAACAACAATAAAAATACGACTTAAATCCTCTAATCTTCTTTAAGTAGGGAAAAGGTGACAAATCTCATCATACAAAGACTACTTTTTTTAAAAAAGTAAAATAAAAAATTGGTTCACCCCATGAAGGAATAGGTTATAGTGGTCCAATCTCTATATGGTCACATGGGAAGGGTCCCCAATATTGGTTGATTAAAGAGTTGTTAGGGAACAGGTTATAAAGATGCATAATAGACATATTTTCCTCATAATAAAGCACTAAGCATCATAGCAAATGATATGAATAATGAGTAATTAAAGAGAGAATATCTGTTCTCATAACAAAAGATTGGTCCCATGAACAATAATGCCCTTCAAAGTCTGGCTCATTGCTTGCTTGGAGTTGTAAACATGAAATGGAAGGGGCCAATGGGGACAAAGAAGAAAAAAAAAAAAGGAAAAGAAAAAGGAGATTTGGGGAATTGTGTTTTTGCCCTTTTTTTTTTTTCTCCTTTTTCACAATGAAAGAAAAGACAGGGTCCTGAGTGCTGCCATTGATCTGAGCACAAAAAAAAGCAGGCAGGCAGTCATTGTTTCAATAAAGAAATGAGTTCTTCATACACACATAACACTGCTAGATTAAGGAGTAATATACATGGCCACACCAACATGTCTGGTTCAAAGAGGGAGAGGTTTTTTTCTGTACCAAAACAACTGAAGTGGGTAACAGAGACTTTTGTACCTTACTGTACTGCTTATATTGATGGAGTATTTAAAGGGATTATGAATCAAATGAGTCACAATGAAATCTTATTATAAGGTATGATGTAGGGTACAGGTGAAATGGCCAAAGTACTGAGGAAAAGGAAGGGAAGTGGGTGTCAGATATATTTAGTGAAAGGGTACTGGACCTTACATGAAACTGACCCTTCATCAACTACAATGGACCCACTCACCTTACCCACATTTATCAACCTCAACAGCAATGACTTGAAAGAAAAGGACACTCCCCTGTCTCCTTTCGTCCACTTCTCCAACACTTCTTCTAAACACCTCCCTTTTTGCAATCTCTGGCTCTGATTCCCACCCACAAAAGGGTCCCCCCCCCCCCTTTCAGTACTTTGCTATCAATTTAATTATAATTAGTGATGATTAATCAATTTGCGGTTGTCTCACTGTACACGGAAGGAATATGTAATTAAACGGACAAGTCTAATGGTTTTTTGCTGGCTTTACGTCTCCATTTAAAGTAAAGCCCACGGAAATCTTTTCTTTCCCCTCTTTTTCTCAATAAAGGACTTTCTTAAAGCCCACAGAAGTTTGTATTAGAAGACCACAATGCCCTTTGGGAACCGAACCGTTGATTGGATGTCCACCTGGAGCTACAAGTGGGCCCGGTGAATTACAGAAACCCAGTCCAGGCGGTTCATTTTTTGCCTTTCTGAGGGTATTTTCGGTAATCTCTTCAATACGAACCTTTTTCCTCGGCGACAAGTGTCACCATGTAGCAGTGGTACCGCGAGGACACGGCGCTCTCCCGCGACACGTGAAGGATTAACCATTGACACGTCCTCGGCTTCTATCCGAGCCGGCAGCTCCGTCTTCTTTCCCCCTTATATAATCGCGCTCTCGTTCTTGCCAATATGTCTCTCCGGCCGACATCTCTTACAGTTTCCGTTTTCGGACGTTGCAGTGTAGGAAATGAGCTATCCGGTTCCTGCTGATGTTAGAACTTGATTGAGATATGGGATAAGGGTCGTCGGAGACGGTGTCGTGTTTCTTTGGGTCAAATTTCGAGTTTTTCGTTGGGTTTCGCGTTTTCCCCGAGAGTAGCGGATGAGCCTGGAGGATCGGAGAGATGAAAACATTGGCTGATTGTCCAGTGGATGCATTAATTGCGGTTTCGGTCCTGAATATCTGATTGCAGCATCGAGTCAGCTTAGGTTTCACTTCTCGCCCTCGTCGACTTAATGTTTTAGAGCTTTTTTCTAGTTTTGCTGTTCTGTGAGAACTGCAGTTCTGGATTTTCTAGCTAAGAACCGACCGATTAGGCTATTGTTTGTCCTGGTTACGACCGATTGGACCATTTCAGTTAGGGTTTTGAACGATGCTCTGGCTTTCTCTTCCTTTGCGCAATAACTTCTGTAAAGACTGTATGTGAAGCTAACAGGCCTTGCTTTCGACTTTGATTTTGGCATTGGCGTGTCAATCATTTCGCGCAGAGCATGTTTTAGCGGCCTTTTGGTCTTGTACCGTCTTTCAGTTGTTTCCTTGGTCATGCCTTTCCCAATGAAGATCCAGCCGATTGATTCCTTTGTTCCCGCCGCTAATGATCCGGCTAAGCCTGTCGCGAAATCGCGTTTCAAGAGGCTGTTTGAGCGACAGTTTCCGAGCGTCTTGAGGATCTCGTCGACGGAGAAGTTCGCCGGTGCCGGTGGAGATCAAAATTCTGGCAAAGACGGCGGCAGCGATTCAGAACCGAGCTCTGTGTGCTTGGCGAATTTAGTCCAGAATTTCATCGAAGAAAGCAGTGAGAAGCCGACTGCCAAGTGTGGGAGGAATCGCTGTAATTGCTTCAATGGCAACTGCACAGGAAGCTCGGACGAGGATTTTGAATTCTTCGGAGGGAATTCCGATTCTCCGATTGCCGCCGAGGTTCTCAAGGTATTGGCTCGATACAAATCGGTGTACAGAGAATTTTTCAAGTACCTCGTAGCACAAAAAAATTCTCACAAAAATTTTCTCTTTGATTTTTTGCTTATTCAGATATTTGTTTTTTGCAGAATTTGATTCCTTGCGCGAGCGTCACGGAAAGAAATCTGTTAGCCGATACCGCGAAGATCGTGGAGAAGAGCAAGGTAGGAAAGCGAAAAGAAGATCGTAGGAAGATTGTCACTGAAGGTCTTACTATTCTAGGATACGATACGTCCATCTGTAAATCTCGCTGGGAGACAGCCGCTTCATTTCCAGCAGGTACTGATTCGTTCTCCGTGTTCAACAGTCTAAATAAGCTTCTTGTTGGTGGAGTAATGGCTGAAAAAATTTACCCTTTTTCCCTTTCTATTTTGCAGGTGAATACGAGTATATTGATGTTATTGTCGAGGGAGAGCGGTTCCTGATCGACGTGGACTTCAAATCAGAGTTCAAAATTGCACGATCGACCAAGAACTACAGAGCGGTATTACTCTCTCTCCCTTCGATTTTCGTCGGAAAACCCGATCGTCTTCAGCAGATCGTGGCCATCGTCTCGGAGGCTGCGAAACAGAGCCTGAAGAAGAAAGGCCTGCATTTGCCGCCGTGGCGGAAAACCGACTACATGCGAGCCAAATGGCTATCGCCATACCAGCGTGTCACAATTAAATCCACCGACGGGAACGAGAACGAGAACGAGCACGAAACTTGTCTGATTACGACCGGCAACTTCGCCGGCGAGTTCAAGCTGTGTTTCAGCGAGAAGAAATCGGAGTCCGATGATTTTGTCCCACCGCCGGCGGAAAACTCAAGTCAGAGCGGAGAGGAGAAGATCACCGTCGTCGTCTCCCAATGGCAGCCTCCGGCGATCAAACCGAAAGTTACACAGAAAGGAGCCAAGGTCGTCACTGGTTTAGCTTCAATTATGCTAGAGAAGCCCTGAATTTTATTTTATTTTCTCTGTTCTGTTCAGAGATATATGATGAGAGAAGTAAGCTCTTGGATGAAGACCTCTTAAGCAGGTCGGCCCCCCTTCCCGTTTTTCAAGTAAGGGTCTGTAAGAAACAAACTTATCTTTACCAATAATAGAGATATAGAAACAACTCTTTATAGTCTTATCAGTCTTTGCTTCTGCGTTTAAATCTGTCATTCTTTCACAAATTCTAATTAGTTGTGACAGTTAATCAAGTACAAAACAGATAAGGTTGAAGAAAATGAAGCCGAACCGAGGAGACGATCCCCCATTAAAGAACCCAGTCGTTGGGATTCGTGTACCCTGAATCTAAAAAGCTGTTGCTGCATTTGCTTTTATGAAACTAAAACAAAAATGGAGTTTCTCTACTCCGACGAGGCGTAGGAGTGAATCCAGCTCCGGTCTTCATCTCCGCCATCTCTATTTTTTTACTGAACTTCACAAGAGGAGATACTGATGACGGCATACCCGTGCCGTCTCGATCGCCGTGTGCGGACATACCAATCGTGTGATCTTCTCTCTTCATCCCTGCCGCTCCCAAAACAGCGGTTTCGGGTTGATTGAGCGAAATTACATCCCCAGCGGGCCCCAGCTTGGCTTTAATCATTCTCATTCGTACCGCGGTCCGCCAACCTCTCAGACACCTCCGGAGTAGATTTTTTAAAACACGAGACAGAAATTACTCATCTGCCCCTGCGCAGCTTTTTAAAACCAGGGACGTGGGAATCGTCGCCGTTCGCGTTGCTTTCAAACCTTCCGTCTCTCCCAAAATCGATAACCGTCTCAAGCACGCGATATGTGGGCTTGCTACACGTGTAGGGGTTTAGGGTCACGAGTAAAAAAGTAAAAAGTAAGAAATGACAAAGAGTCAAAAAAGAAGAGTGACTTGATTTCTTTGGGTTAAAACTGGGAAAGCGGCTTTATGGCGGGCCGGTCGAGTACGTCTCCGCCGTGGGGTCCATCAATTATCTCCTGGGAGTCCGTCAGATTGTGGCGGACCAAATTCGAAAACGTCCAAATCGAAACTCGTGTGGGTCCTACGAGGGAGGTTATTGTAATTTTCTCCCTTTCTATTTTGTGGTACTCCTCTGCGTCTTTGACAAATGCAAAATCGCTCCGCCGAGAGCTACCTCCCACCAACTCCCCTCCGCCTTAACTTAGAACTCACTCGGGTTCCCAACGAATGAGAAGAATAGATAAATAGTTATATTCCTGGATTGGATCGCTGACAGGGTTTTCGGTTAATTATTTCGTTAAAAGCTGACGCGGTATCTTCTGCGAGAGAGTTTGCTTGGCTCATAGGATTCTTCTGGGTCAATCAGCGGGGAGCGAGTGGACAAAGGAGCTTCGGGAAATTTCTGGGAAAGAGACTGGACTGATATTCCGTCCTACCGGTGACGTACAGACTGGGAGTTGAATTAATGAAGCTTATCGTTCGGGCAAATCCGTGGACGACGGGGGCGTTGGCTGTTTTTTCCCTGTTTTCACCGCCCTTGTCATTTTGGATTATGTTATTTGGGTAGGACTTTGTTTTCACTCGCCGTCGCCGTTGATGGGTTCGGCATTTTCCCAACGCGGCATTTGGAGAAAAGCTCCGTTACGGTTACAAAATATCCCTTCGCTTGGCCTGTGATACAGAGAGAATAGGAGACAGGAGGTTTATTTTGTTTGTGGAGAGTGGTTGAGCTCCCGACAATGGCGACAAGTCATGCCAAAGAGAGAAACTTGGAGGGAAGGATCAGATATAACGTTGCTCTAACGCCAACTAGTTGTTTCTCCTATCCACGCATATAATTTCAAACAGTTACCTGTTGCTCTAACGCCGACTAATTATAATTTTCCGATATTTGTGCCGATATTGGAGATGAGAAAAGTTTCCACTCGGTCTTCTTGATTATTTTTACCATTAATCATTTTTTATTTTTTATTTTCAAAAGGTAACGAACCTAATTCCCCTTAAATTTGAGCTTATTTGATCATAATTAGTTGTTAATTCATGGAAATGGAAGACAGAGGAACAAGGCATCCACCTAATTATCAAATTCAAATGGATCAACGTCAACTATACCAGTTATTGGCATTGAATGCATCCTGTGCTTAAATAAATAAATCTTGTAGCAAGAAGTTTGTCAAATGCATAGTCATACAACGCAAAAAACGGGTACGTTAAGTTCGTAAAGTAAGTATCAAACCCATAAGTGATGGAACTACCCGGCTCTGACACCCACCGTTCCGGTTCCACCATTCCAGTTCCCGTTCCCTACAGCTTCACCCAAGATTCGAATGCCGAACGTGGTGCCCAACTTTGATACTATGTCAAACGCCAAGCTAAAAACCAAATATCTAACTCATCAGTGGTAGACAAAACCACCCAATTCTGACAAAGTCCACCATGTTACTGTTTTTTTCTTTTTTTAATAATTTTTCTGAAAATTCTTGTACCAACAAGTCCTCTTTGTAAGTGACCTTTTATGTTGAAAAATGTATTTTATACCTATGAAAATATTTTTTTATTAGAAAAAATAAAATATTTTCTTGTATTTGTGTTTTCTTTAACTTTTTTATTTTTTCAACAAGATGAAAATAATTTGTTTGAAAATTTTCTCATCCCCTAAAACTAGTAAAAACATAGGCCTTGTTAGTGCCTTATCTAGGAAATACTATAAATTAATTTCTAGTAAAAATACATTTTTAGTGTTTAATATTTCCTGGAAACATTTTTCTAGCTGAAAATCTTATCATAAAAATCATATAATTTTTCAAATAAGATTTTCCAACCAAGATGGGTTGGAAAACATAAGGGAAAATTTTTGTATAATCATTTGACAATTAATGTTGTAATACTCTCAACAATTTTTTATGAAAATTTTATATTTGATATTTTATTTTACCGAAAATGTATCAAATAAGTATGGTAATGTGTAAAATTGATTATTAATTTTTATTTTTTCCTTTGAAAAATGCACTTTTAGGTTCATTTATTTTTTCTAAAATTTTTCATTTAATTTCCTAGTAAGGGACTGTTAGGATATAAATTTTTTCATTTAATTTATAGTTTTTTTCCTGGGAAATAAATTTCCAATCAAGGGTACTAACGGGGCCATAAGATAAAATATGGTGTTTATGCCAATATGAAATCATAGAAAATAAAAATTAAAAATTAAAAATTCTTCTTGGACTTATTTTTTTTATATGAGTATTCCTCCTGGCTCATGAAATCCTAAGAGGGATAAGAAAAAAGGGATTTTTATTGCTCCAATGGGAAATGTTGTGAAAAATAAACTGAAATTAGTTGAAGAAGAATTTATTTTTCCATTGAAAATTTTTTCAACAGAAAAAAATTGGTCAAGGAAAAATAATTTTTACATCATTTTGTTTTCGCCTCGAAGGTAAACTTAGTAAACATCTTTGACTAATTTATGGAAAGATCTTAAATGTCAGAAAACTAGTCGAAGGCAATTTATTTTTCACATGAAAACTGGTCAATCTCTACAAAAAAAAAAAAAAACACCCCTAGAAATCATTTCTTTATTTATCAATCAAGAGATGGAAAAACAAGTTCTTTATTGGGTTTTTTACCAAATTGCCTATTTTAAAAAACTTATTTCGATAAATAAAATCACTTTGAACTTATTTTGAAAAATATCTAACTTTGATTGGTTCATTGTACAAGTGTACACGTAAACTTTGACTTATTAGGTGTCACCACGTCATCAGTACTGTGTGAGAAGATAGACACATTGACTACCATATCACTATTCCGACACGTCATCTGCTAGGTAAGACGCCACGTCATTAATTGACAAAAAAATTTATTTTAAAAATCAAATTTATGAATACACTTTTTATTACTTGATTTTTAAAATCAATTTTTTTATTCATAAAAAGTGAATTCATAAATTTGATTTTTAAAATAAAAAAATTATTCATTTTTTTGTCTTTTAATGACGTGGCTTCTTATTTGGCTACTGATGAGTCAAAATGGTGACGTGGTAGTCGATGTGTCTATCTACTCACACATGACTGATGATGTGGCAACACGTAATAATCAAAGTTTATATGTACAGCGGATCGATCAAAATTGGGTATTTTTCAAAATAAGTTAAATTGATGTCATTTATGGAAATAAGTTTTTTAAAATGGGTAAATCTGTAAAAAACCCTTCTTTATTTGATTCTTGCCATACTACGACCGGTCAATCTTTTGGTGGGAAATTTGAGGCGCCGTCTCTTTGAAATTGGAAGTTTCAGAGGGGATGCGTGTTTCATAGTTAGTTGATCCGATCCAAAGTCAAGAAGATTCATAACACACAAGTTGCAGAGATCGTCTCTGATTGCATTCTTTAATCCTTTCATCATCCCCTCTTTGTCGTCAACTTTTGGTTGAACGTCTTCTGGTTGTTCGAGACTTGTTTTGCTCACGCAAGTCTTCTTAATTCTTTACTCCATGAATTCACCCCCGTTTCCCCTCTTTCGGTCTCCTTCTTCCTCTCTCTGTCACGACACCCCCGGTCTGCGATGGCGGCATCACCTGCGAAGAAGTTCATCGATGCGGCTCTCCGCAGCACAGGTCCCCATGCATTATCCTACGTTCACCATGAACACAAGCGGATCATCAGAGACCACCTTCTCTCCCTCCTCACAGACTTTCCATCTCTCTCTCCCTCAACTGATCATTTCTTTCACAACGACGGAACCTCCCTTCACCTCCTCAATGTCAGTGGGTCTCTCCCAGTCCCTGCAAATCCACATCCGATTCATTTGACAATCTGGGTGCATCACTACTACCCGTTTTCACCTCCACTGGTCTTCCTCACCACCAGTCCGACCCACTCGATTCTCCGGGGCCACCCCTTCGTTGATACCTCCGGCGCCACCATCTCTCCTTATCTCCAAACATGGCGATATCCTCAGTCCAACCTTTCAGACTTTGCAAGAAATCTTATACATATATTTGCACATCACGCCCCGTTCTCAGACTCTTCTTTCGTCTCCTATCACAGTCGCCCTTCTCTTCCATCCAAAAGGGAAGCCGTTGATCGTCTAGTGGGAGTCCTTCACTGCGATTTAACATCACTGCGAACCCAAGTTGAGAGTGAGACAGAGGACCTGCTCAGCGTCCAGGTGACACTAGAGAAAAGGACCCAGATCACATCTACCATGATTAAGGAGCTTGAAGAGGAGCGATCCAGCTTGAAAGAGAGAGCAAAACAGGTTCTGGAACAAGTGGATGTCCTGCAAAATTGGCTGAAAGTAAATGCCTGTGGGTTGACCAGTTCTTTCAGCCAAGACGTAAGTGAGGTGTTTGAAGCAGAAGATGAGAAGTGCAGGCAGATATTGGAGAATGTAGCAGCAGATGGGGCCATAGAAGATGTGATTGAGGTGCTGGACAAGGAAGCTGAGAATGGGTCTTTGTCTTGTGGAGCTTATATTAAAAAGATAAGAGCATTGGCTAGAGAACAGTTCTTCCACAGAGCCATGCTAGTGAAGCTACAGAACTCATCTTTGTATCCTCCATAGAAGTCTTCTGCCTTCTCCGTGCTCAAACCGCTACCAGCTTGTCATGAAAGAGAAGGTCTTAGCATGAGAAGCTACCTACCATAAAATAGAAAATTTCAAGTATTTTCTATTTGTTTGCCTAGAATAAGATACTATTTTAGTTGTCTTCACCATGGATTTGGAAAATCAAGACATGGTCTTGAGATGCAATGTGCTATATAATTCAAGTCAATGGTTTCTGATTTAAGTACTCCATTTGATTTAGTCATTTCAAGATGAACTTAAGCTTAAATATTACATAATAATAAAGATATAATCTTGTTCTATTGAGCCTATTTCGTATTACCCGTTTATCTTATCCCGATCTTAAACCGAAAATCGTTTTGCTTGTGCTTGGATGTGAAGAGGAATGTTAGTCATAATGGTGGAAAGGAAATAAATTGAAAACCAGTCATAACTCATCAGTTTGAATGGAAGTAACACCACCACGAAAGACGAGCAACGTGGTCTTCAGATCGGAGAAGTCGATCGTCATCATCGTTGCCAAATTCCCCAGTCGGTTATGTAAATCATTTTCTATGATAAATACCAGTCAGCTTTGGAGTTGGCTTGTTTACCTACCTGCAACTCTTTCGTTCCACGTTTGAGACTAGCGAGTAAACGGTAAAGAAAATACCAGTAGTCACCATTTTGATGGCGAAGGTTTGTTTTTTATATTGATATCAAGGAAAAAAATTACTTATTTGCATTATATATTCAAAATAGCCAGAGTAAAAAAAAAATGAGGTTCAATGAAAACAAAGTGCTGGGTTGAAGTCATCAATGTCTTCCCCAGAAAGGAAGGATATGAAGAATATGCTTCCAAGTGTGCCAAGACACTGGAAAACCATCTCCACAGAAATATAATCAATGACCACAACTTGCCAACATGAGGAGTACCTTTAATGGCTGAAAATGGAATCCATTTTATCCAGAAGTCCAACTAGACTGACAATAATGGGCTGCAATTGATTATAACACTGGTTTAGTGAGCAAGTTGCTATAAAGAGAGACTTCATGGTAGGGACTAGAAACCCAAAATACAATATTTCAAGCGACTACTGGAGATGGAGAAGGCACCAAGAGATATAACTTAATATAAGAGCTTTATTGCTGAATCACAGAGAAGACAATATTTTCAGGATTTCTAGGACATTATATTAAACTGCAAATGAAGCCACAACTCAAACGCTCTTGATCCACAGGGATGAAAAACAATCCCATTTCTCCAGATATAGTAGCACAATGACGGAAAGTACAACCAAGTAGTAGACTGCAACCAGCATATCTCTCCAGACTTCACTCTTTTCCATCTGCAGCACGAAGTGAACCAAGTTGAACGGGTGCCTGAGTCCCAACAACCTTTGAAGACCCATAAACCGTTAAGTCTACACCCCGCGATTTCTCTTTTTCAATCTGTTCCTTAATCCAAAAGTACGTGAATCTCAGGCCATCCTGAAAATTGGGAAAAACGATTGCCAATTGTATTAAAGTTAGGAATGATAACGTTTAAGTATGCACTGGCCTCTTAAGTAAATATACCAAACAGGGTACCTTTAGTTTCATGGTCGGTGCCCATCCCAGCTTCTCTTTGATAAGAGTATTGTCAGAGTTGCGTCCTCTAACACCCTCTGGGCCAGGAATGTGATGGATGGGAAGATTCTTGTTCTCAAAACTGAGCACTATCTCAGCCATCTCATTCATGCTAACCATTTCGTCACTTCCAATGTTCACGGGTTCACGGAAGTCTGATTTTGTCAGTCTGTAAACAACAAGAGTTCATTTGTAAGAATGAATCAGTTAATAGTAGAATCTCATGTCAAAAGATCGTATTTAGGAATCATAACTTAGTGCTCCAGCTTTGCATGACATTCTTGTGCAACATTAATAGCACATAAAATGCCAGAGGATTGCTATGTCTACATTATATAACAACACTAAATCAATTTTGACAAGAGAACTCCTTGATATTATTTTACTTGCAATTTTATAGGCAGAGTAATAAAGTGGACACTGTGCATAAAGGCGCATATAGGAGATTGTAAAGATGCTCCAGCAAATAGTACATGCAAGAAAAAAAGTTGTTATATTTAACATGACTTTTGCAAAGTATTCGGATGTTCATAAAAATGTATAAAGATAAAAAGGCTGGTGGGAAAAAGGAAGAAGATTTGGTGGGTCCACTTCATACCTCAGTACACCTTCCACACATTCATCAATGAATGTGAATGATCGAGTTTGGAGCCCATCTCCCCACATCTCAAACTTATCAGTAGATGTAAGGGCCTTTCTGCAGAAAGCAGCAGGGGCTTTCTCTCTGCCACCTGCAAAAGAAAATGCCTTGTATCAACTAAATGACCAAAGGGAGGGGGATTCCATATATGTATACAATTGGAGCATACCTTTCCAAGTTCCAAAGGGGCCATAAATGTTATGGAAGCGGCCAACGCGGCATTCAATCCCAAAATCCTTAGTGTAATGCTTGCACAACTCCTCAGTTGCAAGCTTCTCCAGCCCGTAAGCATCTTGGGGCTACAGGTTAGCAAAAAATGGTAAATCCGGGCATACTAGATGACATCATCCTAGATAACACAATAAACCTCAGAAAAGATCTAATTTTATTTTGCAAAGGGAGAGACCTCAGCAGGCCATGCATCTGACTCCTTCAAGCTAACATTGGTCTCCAACTGCTTAAATTCAGGGTAGATACAAGCGCTCGAAGCATAAAAGAATCTGCAGAATCATTTAAACAGTTTTCAGATTCTCAGCCTTCTCAAATGCTGACATTCAAAAAGAACGGGGTAAAAAAGGCAGAATAAGTAAATCTCAAAGAGATTAAATATAGTATTTGCAACTAGGGTACCCACCTAACAGCATATGACAAAAGAAATCATATGTCAAAGAATCTATGCTGACAAATCGCTAACAAATCAACAACGTGTATCCCGTGCAATAAGACAAATTTGACAGATATCCCGCAATTTTCGATATTAAAGTTTTGTCATTACACATGCATAGCACATGTCATCCACAGATCAGATAAAAATAAGTGCTGAGAAACAAAAATGCAATTAACATTGCAATTCCAAAAACTAATCCACTATATAGACACATGAATAAATGCCTTGTTTTTAATAAAATGTTGTTTTACATTTTATCCTGTTTTACAAGCAGAACGAGATAAGAGTTCATTAGAATTAGTACACAGGTTGAAAGCAACAGTTGAAAGAGTTACTACCTCTTAACGCCAGTAATCCTTGCAGCTTCAAGCATATTGAAACTAATCATAGTGTTATTATACATAATAACAGAGTGATTAGATTGGATGAAACCCATCCCTCCCATATCGGCAGCCAGATTGAACACATGGTCAACATCTTTTGTGACTTTAAGGCAATTGTCCATGACCCTGAGATCCACCAGGTGGAACTCATGGCAAAACATGTCCTCTGTCATGTGCTCATTCTTCTTCCAGTCAGAAGCAATTATGTAGTGACCCTCACTCTTTAAACGGCGGGCAATGTGAGAAGCAATAAAGCCTCCTGCCCCAGTGATGGAAATTCGAAGTTTCTCAGAGGGCCAGTAAGGTTCCCTCTCCAATTCCTCGTAAGTGTAAGAACCGTAGGTACCGGTAGTGCTCCCCATCTAGTGTATCTTGCAGCTGAAGATAAAAAAAAAAACTTAGTACCATGCAGCAAACTAGAATGCTGGAAGTTATTACAGATACTGAGATAGAATAAAGTAGTTGGAAAACTAAGAGGCTTTTGTAAGGAACTTAACCAGCAAAACAATGAGAAAGTAGAATTTTTGACAAAATTAACTACTTGAAAACAAACAAAACTGTGTTCATCCAACAAAGAAAAACAAAATAGAAAAAAAAAAAAAAAAAGAATTGCAGGCTCAGCACAAAAACAAACAAAAAAGCCGAGAAACTAAGATCACATAAAACCCGCCAAAACAGAAGCACTAATCAGGTCACAAAAGGGATAGCAACACAATCCAACTACGCCGCACAAAACAGAACCTTAAAATAAGTGAATGCAACACAAAAAAAAACCACATAGCAGGAGACCTACAATACAAAAATATAAACTTAAAAAAGAAAATCAACGAACAAGTTGAATAAACCAACCTAAGGCATCGATTTTCCTCGGGACAAAAGGGGAAAATACCGTGCACCAATGCTCGAACGGGGAAAAAAAACATAGAAAATGAATTTTTTTTAAAAGAAAAAGCAAAAGAGAACAAAGAAGAAGGCAACAATTAAGAGATTGCGAAGAAGTTCGGCATTATTACCTGGAAAAACGGAACAAAGAGTTTCAAGAGGAAACAGACGCCCGAGAGAGAAACAACGAGCAGAGGAAGAGGAAGAAGAAGAAAGAAGAGCACTCGGAGCTACGAGCAGATCCGCAGCCTCACCCGGTTTCTAAATATACCAGAAAAATGGGACCCATTCAACAAACAAAAATATAAAATTACCGGGAATCTTTTGGACAAATATGCGAAGCTTGTAAGAAGCTTCCTCAGGGCCCCATTCATGTCTTTGATCCTTATATAGATCCACATGAGTCACGTGGTTTTTTTACAACCACGTCTACGTTTTCCTGGGGTTCATTAAGGCTTCTCATGAACTTCTCATGTTGAGGTATCTCCTTAGTATAAGTTGTTTGAGCTCGTTTTCCATATCTATTTTCCACTGATTTGAACTACGCTCCGACGAAAGCACGGTTACGGGGAGGCCGCGAGGGGCAGGGCCCAGTTCTACGGTTCCCTATGACGGAGAAAAACTCCAGATTTTGAAAGGGAGGGCCCACCGCGCCATGCGAAATTTCTGCGAATTTACCGGCCTTTGTTATCTGAAATGTGACGCAGCGTTACTGTGACACTGTCCCCCCCACCCTCTTGTCCCACTTGTTTCATGCACTATTTAGTAGTTTCATTGTCGGTCAGGGAATCTAGGAGAAAGATTCCTTCTTAATCTGTGACAAATATTAAAAATCCACAATCTCTGAAATTATTTATAAATTATGTTCAAACTTAAAAGTTGGGGCAACATTTTATATCCTCACGTAACACCAAATTATTATTATTATTATTGTTATTATAAAAATTATTATTATTATTATTATTATTGTTTGTTATTATTATTATTATTATTATCATTATTATTATTGTTGTTATTATTGTTGTTATTATTTTTATTTTTATTGTTATTATTATTATTATATTTCATACTAAAAGAAAATTAAGGAAAATTTTAGGCTAGGTTTTTTAAATATATTTTTAACGAGTGAAAATTTGGATTAAAAATCTTTCAAATGATAAATGGTGTGTTCAAGCTTGTTAATAATGGGTTAGGGCTAGACTTAGATGGAATTCCTACTTAACTAACTTTATTTAATTGATGATTTTAAGATCTATTTTTTATTTTTAAATATATAAACCATAGATAGCATAAAATAATTTGTTATTTATTTAATTAATTATGTGTAGTTTCTACATAAGATACAAACAATATATGAGGTGAATGGAAGGCCTACACCTAATGGGTAAAACCTGAGTCTGGCCCATTTGACTTTGGATTCTGATGTCTTCATAGAATTTGGGTCAGTTTTGGGCCTATTACAATGTTTAACTAGCACCGAAGCGAGGAAACCTCTTTTATGTTCTCTTATCTTTGATTTCACTAATCCATGTGAGACTATTTCTTAACACTCTCCCTCAGGTATAGACACGTGGATAATTCGTGGATAATTTAGGTGGGTAATTGCTTTGAAATTATGTAAAGTTGGGTTTAATGCTTATCCCAAAATCACCAGTCACTTAGGAAACTTTTTCTGATAACTAATAAACTTAAGATCTTTGATTTCATTAATCTATGTGGAACTATTCCTTAATATCATTAATCTATGTGAAACTATTCCTTAATATTTAGAAAATTGGAGTATTGTATATGTCTGGCTATAAGATAAGTGGAGCCTTCTAGTAAGTTAATCTGTGAAAAATGGATTTGAATAAAAGATCTTGAGTTTATTAGTTGACAGAATAGGTTTTTCAAGTGACTGGTGATTTTGGGATAGGCCTTGGATCCAACTTTACATAATATCAAAACAATTACCCACCCAGATTTGAGTGTGGCAATTGCTGCTGTTAGGTTCCGTAACCGAAATCTGGTCAAACTTGTGATACATGATTTACATTGTTTTTTATTTTTTTCCTGAGATTGGAGGAGACTAGATGGATTCTAATTCTTATGTTTTAGCTCATCTGATCTCATTGGAGATAAAACTGAATTCAAATTTCAACAATTAAAATAAAAAAACCAGATTAGTCTTCGTGTCGATCATCAAAGCTCCCCCATATACGAACAATGCGGATAATGGATAGCAGAAGATGAACAAGCAGCTTCTGCAACTCTTATCCTGTTTCCTAAATTTTTATATCAAAGAACCACGCGCTGAAATAAGGTCCAATGCTTCGACAAACAGTTCCAGACGGTGATCTGGAAAAAAAGGTTCTGTTTGCTGTCCTTTTCTGTTTGTTCTTCGGTTCTTCGGCCAGTTCCTGCTTTTTCTTGCTCGCAGATGCCATACCTGTATAAGTCACGTTGCCCAGTGAATTAAATAGAAAGAAATCTCAGTTGACACCCAGTAACTAGTTTACCTTTTTGGATTGGGTTTGATCTGTTCAAAAATGGAACCCAGCAATTAGCATCCGCCCCAGTAAAACCAGGCAAAATATGCTCTCTCCTCTCCCCATCTACTGTTAGACAAGTCTGCGTAAATAACTGTGATCATCTTTGATCCATCAGCAACACAAAGAGCAGGAGAAAAGGGCCAGAAGCTGTTCAATTAGAGTAAAAAACAAAAAAAGCCATTAAATGCTTTGGAATTTGGGTAGCTACAAAAGCATCAGCATCCTCAATCCTGAATCAGTAATGCAGCCTCTCAACCCCAGCCTTATCCCAGATACGAACAATATGGATGATGAATAGTAGAGGATGATGACCTTCGCCACATCTGGAGTCATCAATTCTTGTACTCTTTCCCAGAAACAGATTGACCGGGACATCTGCCGGCCTAAGCAGCAACTCTCTAACCCAACTCCTCGACTGTTTAATCAGTTCCAGGCTTTCAAACAACCACGTTCTGAAAGAAGCTGGTACGCATCGACAAACAGCTCCACATGGTGATCTGAAACAGTTTTTTGTTTGCTACGACTTTCTGGTTGCTCTTCCATTCGTCCGCAGCCGCGGCTTTTCCTCCGTTTAAGGCAAAGTTAACCAGTAAAAAATGATACTCTCATCTAGGTTGAGTGGTTAATCCCCATTAAGGAAATACGTCGAGTAGATAGAGAGCAAATCTCTGCAACTCTAGCCACCGAAAATTTCTATTAAATCCATTGGTGACGTTATCGATGATTATAATAAAATGGAAAAAAAAACAGTGAAGCAAGCCTGGGATTTCGGTGATAAACTAAAGCGAATGATTGGAATGGCCGAAGGATTCTTTCCGGCACTGAAGCAATCAAGCAGTAAATGGCAAGAACATTTCACCGTGGAAAAGACGTGTCACACTTTTTCTTTGTTTTCAATATTATTATAAAAAAAATTAAGATAAATTGATAAGAAAAAAATAAAAGTTGGGTCATTAAATTAAAATTTGATGGTTAATTATTAGTATTTTTTTAATATTTTAAGACTTGGCGGCGGTCAAGTCTAGCCAACATGGATGGTACTTCAACTTTTTTTTTTTTGTCTTCTCCCATTTTTTTATGATTATTATTATTACAGATCTATGATTTCCAAGTCGTTGTGGCTAGTAAGTTATGGTCATACAAAAGGAGACAAGAACACGAGAAATATAATAAAAATGAACAGTATCCAAAGCTCTGTGTCTCTCCTACAAAAAGGCCTCTTTTCCCATGGTCTGTCTGCCCTGCATTGCAAAGCTTAGCCATGGAGAGCTCTGCAAACGAAGAAGCGCCACCTAAGGTGGTGGTCCTCATGGTCCCTTTACCTGCTCAAGGCCATCTCAACCAACTCATCAACCTCTCCCGTCTCGTCTCCTCCGCCGGCGTCCATGTCCATTTCGCCTGCTCCGGCACCCACAATCGCCAAGCCAGGGTTCGCGTACATGGCTGGGACCCATCGTCTGTTTCCAAAATCCATTTCCACGATCTTCCTTTCCCTGAAATCTCTACACCGCCGCCTGACCCTTCGGCGACTCTGAAATTCCCTGCGCACCTCCAAGCCACCTTCGACGCGGCGGTGATTGACCTCCGCCAGCCTCTTCTTGGTCTCCTCCGCTCTCTTTGCGCCAGCGGACAGCGAGTCGCAGTCATACATGACTCGGTCATGTCGTTCATCGCCGAGGATACTGTCGACCTTCCCAACGCGGAAGCGTATGTGTTTCACAGCGTCTCCGCCTTCGCCTACTTCTGCTTCTTCTTGGATTCGATGCCGGTAGAGAAACTAGATATACCACAGAAACTGAAGCAGATTTATCTGTCCTCACCTTCACCACCCCTCAAAACCTGCTTCACTGATACTTTCCTGGAACTGATCGAAAGGCAAGTGAATTATTTTCAGTTCGACGTAGGGGAACTCTACAATACCTGCTACGCTATCGAAGGCGAATTCCACGACTGTTTGACCCAACCGCCGTTCCGTGCCGCAGGCGCACTGAAAACATGGACAATCGGTCCATTGAACTCGATCGCCATCGAGAAGAACATCTCACACTCACGACACAAGTGCATGGAATGGTTAGACATGCAGCCGCGCAAGTCCGTTATTTATATCTCGTTCGGGACTATGTCGTCGGTAAGCGACGAACAGATCAAGGAGCTGGCCATGGGATTGAAGGGTAGCAACCAGAGGTTCCTCTGGGTTTTGAGAGAGGCGGACAGAGGAGATATCTTCAAGGACGAAGGAAAACTGTGCAATCTTCCGGACGATTTCGATGGGACCGCCGAAGGTATGGGGATGATCATTAGAGACTGGGCTCCGCAGGTTGGGATCTTGGCGCACCCATCGACGGGAGGGTTCATGACCCACTGCGGGTGGAACTCTAGTATGGAGAGCATAAGCATGGGTGTCCCGGTGGTGGCATGGCCGATGGCCTCGGACCAGCCGAGAAACGCCATGCTGCTGACCGACGTTCTCAAGATGGGAGTCTCGGTGCGTGACTGGGCACGGTGGGATCAGGTGGTGCCGGCTGGTGATATCGAGGCGGCAGTGAGGAGGTTGATGGAAACCGAGGAGGGGAAAGAGATGAGGAAGAGAGCGGCGGAACTCAGCGTGGCTGTTCGTGGGTCGCTTGCAGAAGGTGGAAGTTCTGCTACGGCTCTGTCTTCCTTCATCGCCCACATCTCTCGCTAGAGAGCTCAAATATGCAGCCTGTATCAGTAAAAACATTGGATCCGGTCGACCGTCGGCTTGGTCTATGGGATTTCCTGCACAAATACTCGAGAATAAAGTACCATTTTGGAATTGAGAATTTTACTCTACCTCTCTTTTTTATTTTATTTTATTTTATTTTATAATAACACAAATAATGAACTTAAGGGGGGCTTAGTCAACTTGATGTTGACACAAGATGAACTTCAGTCGGAATATTCAGTTCATCACCTCACGTCATTAGTGGAGGACCAATGTTCAATTTATGTTGATGAATCATGAATCCGAAAATCATCTCTATTGTTTAATTTTGGGAATTCGGTTTCCGCAGTATATTGTGAATCATCCGGATGAAGCGGGCGCTGCGCTTTGAACTCTCGTCAATTATTTTTTGTTCTGTCTCTCTCCCGCACCCTCCCTCTCTCAGTCTCCTCCTTCTCTTGTCACTTCTTCCTCCGAATTTTTTTTCCTTTCTCTCTCGGCCTCCATCTCCGTTCTCCGTTCTCCCTCTCGTTGCAAACGTCCTCTCGGCCTCCCTCTCTCTCCCTCACAATTGCTCTCCCTCTAGGCCTCTGACTCACTTCTCCCTCTCTCTTATCCCTCTTGGCGTCCCGCTCGCTTCTCCTCTCTCTTATCCCTCTCGACCTCCCTCACTTCTCCCTCTCTTCTCCCTCTCGGCCTCCCACTCCCTTTTCCCTATCGCTACTCTCTTTTCTCCCAAAATACCTCCCGATTTCGTTCAATTTCCCCCATTTTGATTTTGATTTTCTTCGATTTTTAACATTTCGGCTTTGATTTCCCCATTCAACTTCGATTTCACCCTTCGCCTTCAATTTTCCCAAAATTTCAAAAGGTAAGCCTAAACCCTAATTTTTCCCCGATTAATTTAGTGATGTATTTGATTTAATTTAAATTTTTGTGCGTAATTTGGGGATTTAGGGTTAGGGTTTATGGTATTTATGGTTCAATTTCGTCTTTATAGGGTTTAATTTCGCGATTAGGGTTAGGGTTTAGTGCTTGGTATTTAAGGGTTTAGGGGTTTTTTTCAAATAAATTTAGGGTTCTTGATTTTGGGGTGATAGGGTTTAGGGTTAAGGGTTAAGGGTTTGAGACTTTTAGGGGTTTTAAGGACTAGGGTTTAGGGTTAGGGTTAGGTTTTAGATTTTGGGGTATTTAGTCCAATTCAAACAAGGCTGAGTCGCCTACACCGACATCCATTAGCCAACAAAACCCAACCTCCATCTTTGATGAGGTACAGTTCGTAGTGACTACGAAGTTATATAAGGCTCTACTGGGGGTGTTCGGTGAATTTGGACTGGATGTGTGTGTTTTAGCATTGTTTAGTGCTTCTTCAATGGAAATAGTTTGATTAATTTTGAAATATTTTAGAATATTATTGAAATTTGTTGAAGTGCTATGGAATGATTTTGCTATGTAGTGAGGAGATTCGGGTGTTATAAATATCCACCATATGGGAAGCTGAAATTCTGTGTTAATTTTGGTGACATTATTGATGGGTTTTGTTCGAAATCAGAATCTCGATCACCTATACAAAAAGTCATCACTGAATTCAACTATTTCCAAAGGCCTATTTACCACATGCTAGGCAACCACTGTCTTTACAACCTTCCTCGTGAAACTTTGTTGGAAGTGCTGAAGTTGCCTTCACTCCATGGGGGAGCCTATTATGATTTTACTCCATCACCAGATACACTCCATGGCTGAGCCTATTATGATTTTACTCCATCACCAGAGTACAGATTTATAGTACTTAATGCTTATGACATTAGTGTTATTGGTTGGCCGGAGGATCACCCAAATGCATTAGAGGCAATGCAAATTTTACAAACCAAGAACCCAAACAATGACAAGAACAGTCTTGTAGGGCTAGTAGAGCTTGAAAGAAGGTACCTTATGTTCAATGGAGTTGTTGGGAAGAAACAATTGTTGTGGCATGAGGGTATCCTGCAAGTGTTAGACTTGATGTCTAATAATAATAAAATAAACATCATAGAAATAAATATTAAATCCTCCATAATTCCATTATCATGAAAGCCATAGATATATCATAGAATTGAAATAATAAGAATAAAGAGAGCATACCTTTCATCTTGAAGAATATAAATAGAACTTGAAGTACACAAGATAACCTTTTTATAATTCGTTTTACAAGTGATAAGCTTGCTCCCGTTCAGCTAGACTGGGTGTACAAATAGCCTTAGCCTTACTTGTAAGACCATGGAGGAATTTATAGATTTCCAAAGGGTGTGACACTAATGATTATTTAGAAAGATACAACCCCTTAGGAGAGATACATCCCCTGAAGAGATATACATCTCCTTATGCCCAAGGGATGTGTCCAGTCAATGTACCCAATGAATCTACCTCTACAGGGGGATGTGCTGGCCATTATTCCCTGTACTAAACATTCAATGACAAAACATCTAGAAGTGGGCCCCACACCTCTAATATCATGGTAATTTTATTTTATAATAATATATTTGAAACCTTAATTCCAACAAACTCCCACTTGGTTTCAAATCCATTTCAAATTTCGATTTTCGAAAAAACATGAAAAATCAATCTTGACACATAAAACCATACCATGACCATAGGCATTACCTTAAACACTTTAATATACATATGTAGTTAACCCGGGCCTACACAATATATATCTTAGATATCCAAGGTTGGGGAATAAACCAAATCCATACTTGTCAAATTTGCCAGTTGAGCGGTCTCCATTCATAGCATACTCGGACTTGAACTCCAAGTGTATACCTAATAAGGAAGCTGAATCTCAAGGCATACACTGAGTACTTATATTATCACACAAAAGCATATGCATTCTTTCAAAATCATTCCATGGAATATAAATTACAATGTCATGACGTACATAGTATTACAAATCATTGAGACCACAATGCATACAAAACAATGTTCTCCCACTTGGTCTCATCAATTATTAACAAATCAAACCCATGTTCCCCACATGGAAAGTGAAACTGGTCACGGGAAGACACTTGGTTAGTGGATCAGCTAAGTTATCCAGAGAAGATATCTTATAAATAACAACTTGCTCCTTCCTCAGTATGTCTCGTATGTAGTTGTATTTTCCTTCGATATGTTTAGCCTTGGAGTGACACTTCAGATCTTTCGTGATAGCAATAGCAGATGCGTTATCACAAAAGAGAGGAATAGGTCGCTCCACATAGTCTACCACTAGAAGACTTCGCAAGAATTTGCGAAGATAGACAACCTCCCTTGTAGCTAAGTTCATAGCCACATATTCTGTCTCCATGGTTGATTGCGCGACACAGTCTTGCTTCTTGCTTTTCCAAGAAATGACACCTCCGCCAAACATAAAGATAAAACCAGAAGTAGACTTTCGGGTATCAATACATCCTTGATAATCTGAGTCGGAATAACCAACCAATTACAACTTGTCCGTTTGATAAGTCAAAACATATGACTTTGTTTGTTTTAGATAGCGCATTATCCATTTTACCCCTTTCCAGTGAGTGAAACCTGGATTAGCTTGAAACCGGCTAAGAATCCCAATAGCATAAGCAAGATCAGGTCTTGTACATATAAGAGCATACATAAAACTCCCCACAGTAGAGGCGAAAGCAAGATCCACCTAACTCATCTTTTTAGTGCTATCAGAAGGTACTTTACCTTGTATATAGTTGAACATGTGAAACCGATCCAAAAGAGTGTCGATATACTTCTCTTGAGACAAACTCAATTTTCACAAAACTCTATCCCGTATAATTTTAATGCCAAGAATATAAGAAGCTTCCCCAATGTGTTTCATATCAAATGTCTAAAATAACCATGTCTTTATACCTTGGAGTAACTGAATATCATTCCCGGCTAATAAAATATCATCTACGTATAAAGTAAGAAAGGCAATGCAATCTCCCACTTTTTTGATATAAACACAATAATCTTCTGGATTCTGAGTAAAATCATACACTGTAATTGCTTCATTAAACTTGATATTCCATAATCTTGAGGCTTGTTTCAAACCATAAATAGACTTGTCCAACTTACATACCTTTGCTTCAATCCCAGGTCTAACAAATCCACGTGGTTGTTTCATATAAATCTCCTCATCCAAATTTCCATATAGAAAAACGATTTTAATATGCAACCAATGCTAGGAGAGCTCGAATAGACTATATTCTTGTAACAAGAGCGAATGTTTCATCATAATCAATCCTGTATTGTTGAGTAAAACCCTTGGCAACAAGACGACCTTTGAATCTTTCAACTTTACCTTCAACATTTCTCTTCCTTATAAAAATCCACTTGCACTTAATGGGCATAAACGATGTAGGAGGATCAACAAGTTTCCAAACTTCATTTTTATACATAGAGTCCATCTCTTCTTCCATTGTCGACTTCCACTTGTCGGAATCTACATAAAAGAGTGCTTCCTCATAAGTGTCAGGATTAGTAACATCTTCATTCAACCTTGTTCTTTCTTAAGTTTCTCCAGCATAGGTATAAAAATCTGAAGATGATAGGAGTTGACTAGGTTTTCTTTCTTTAGTCCCTCTTCGAATATCTGTTTGGGTGGAATTCTCTATATTAGAAGGATATTCAGAAGAAGACATTTCAACATTTTCTTCCAAGTGAGACTTCGTATCTAAATCTTCATCACAATCAAATTTATCCTCAATGAATTTTACATATCTACTTTCAATAATCACCTTCTCCTTAGGATCATATAATTTATATCCTTTCAAATGTTCAGAGTACCCAATGAATAAATATCTTCGAGTCTTAGTCTTCAATTTGTCCTTAGGATCAAGTTTTAAAGCATGAGCAACACATCCTCATACTTTAAAATGGTTAAGACTAGGAGTTTTGCCTGACTATACCTCATAAGGTGTTTTCTCAACCGACTTTGAAGGCACTTTATTTGAGATATAAGTAGTTGTCAATAGTGCCTCACCCCAAAAGGATATTGGCAAATTTACAAGTGCCATCATAGATCTTACCATCTCTAGTAAGGTTCGATTTCTTCTTTCAATAGTACCACTTTGTTCAGGTGTACAAGGCATGCTAAACATATGGATAATCCCGTTTGACTTGCAAAATTCAGAGAATAACTCCGAACAATACTCTCCACCTCTATCGGTGTGCAATGTTTTGATCTTCCTTCCTGTGGCATTTTCTACCTCCAATTTGAAGGTTTTGAAATAATCTATCGCCTCATTTTTTCTATGCAGTAAATACATATCTTGAGAAATCATCTATATATGTGATAAAATACGAATGACCATTACGAGTATTCACATTCATAGGTCCACATATATCAAAATGAATAATATTCAAAACATGAGAACTTCTTGAGCCTTTGGATGGAAAGGGTATCTTTGTCATTTTCCCATATATACAACACTCACAAATAGGAAAATCATTATGTGAAAGATTTTTCAATAATCCTTGTGTCACAAGTCTTGTAATTCTATCCTTGTTTATATGCCCTAGTCGTAAATGCCACAAATACAATTCATTTTCTTTAATATCTGAAGAAGTAGAAACATTGAACACCATATTTCCACTAAGTTGCAATTGATATAGACCAGAATTTTGAAAACCTCTCAAAATAACTTTATCATCTTGTAACATAAGAAAATTTCCACTTCCAAATTAAAATGTAAATCCAAGTTTCTCAAGACAAGATACAGATAATAGACTCCTTCTCATAGAAGGAGCATAAAGACAATCTTCTAAATAAAAAACTTGTTATCAACAAGCTTTAGCCGGTAAGTTCCCACGCCTTCCACAATGGCCTTTTCATCATTTTCCATGTAGATAAAGTTTGTTTTGTCCTCAATCTTTCTTAGCTCCTTGAAGCCCTGCAACTCATTCGATACATGAACAGTTGCACTAGAATCAGCCCACCAACTAAAAGGCTTGATATAAATAGTACAAGTTTCAAGAGATAAGGACTCACTAGTGTTCTCCTATTGCCTTTCTTGCATGGTTTTCAAAGCCCTACAATACTTCTTTATATGTCCTGGCTTATTACAAAAGAAGCAAACAAGTTGATTTGCATGTACTTCAACCCTTTGTTGATTGACCTTTTTGTCCTTGAAGTTTTGAAATTGAAAGTTCTTTCCCTTCTTCTTAAAATTCTTCTTCTTCGGCTTCAAAACTACATTAGCGCTAGGTGAAGGTTTATCTAACTCAATACTTGGATTGAGTCTTTTGGACTGGTGGTTGATCATATTAACCAAATCAAATATAGTCCACTTTGTCTTGGACAAAGAATAAAAATCTTAAATATATTTGAGAGATTTGGGTAAAGAGTTGATAATGGTGACCACTTTAGTTTCTTCATCCATTGGTCTACCATGATACTGTAACTCATCTGCCATGGCAAGCATGTCATTTACATGTTTTCTCACATCAGCATTTTATGCGCATTTGGCACGAATGAACTTTAGCCATAAGTTATTGTTGTGAGTAGACGATTTTTTTCTATATTTAGCCTCAATTTGGTTGAGAATCTCTTTTGTAGTGGGGACATGAAAATAAGTCATCAAGAGAGTCTCACTTAGAACCCCAAGAATATGTGACCTAGAAATTTCATTAGCATCATCCCACTCCTTGAATTTTCAAAGGTCCTTATACTGTTTCAGATTATCGGGGTAGTTTCTTCGGGAAGGTCTTTGAGGAGTATCCACTCTGATAATCTTATCAAACCTATAGCCTTGTAGCATTAAGTCAACCCGTTGTGACCAGTTCACATAATTAGTCCCATCAAGTATATTTTTCTTTAGGGACTCAGCAAAATTATGTTCACTACTGGATATTCCTATCATCCAGAAAATATTTTAATATTTGGGAGAACATACATAATTTATACAATCATCTCAGCCATCTAGTACTCCCACTTACCCTTTGGGGATTCATGAGAGTTACTAGGCAAATCATTCCACACATAATAAACAAACAACAATATCACAAACAAACAAACAAACAAACAAATAAATTAATTCATACTTACCCTTTGGGGATTCATATGAATTAATTTACAATATACTAATCTAATTATAAAACTCGCATTACCCTTGGGGGATTTTGTAAATTATATAATTAAATTAATTTTCACTTTAAAATACATAAATATATAACAGGCATGCAATAAGACAAATTATAAATACTTCAAGCAATTATAGCAAAGAAATAATTAAACAACAACTAAAGAAATTAGATATGAACTATTTATAAAATATCAACATATAAATCTTCATACCTATAGTCTTGGATCTCAAATAGCCAAATAAATTCCAAATAACATAGAAATTCCATTAAAAATGAAATTCTAGGTCAAAACAACTCTTAAAACACATTCTGACTCATTATATTAGCAAAACTCGATTTGGTTCATGGTTCTGGGTCATTACCGACCCGGACTGCACAAGCCTGTACATTGACAAGCCCGCACCAGCAGGCCCACCTGCGGCGCCAGAACCTAATAAGCCTAAACTAGGCTTATTTCCATTCACAAACAAATAGCCAAAAAATCCAAACAAATATGGAAAAAATATAGAAAATTAGAATCTATCTCTATGATACCAGCAGAGGCATTATTGACTTGTATTTGTTAGAATTTATGTCTAATAATAATAAAATAAAAATCATAGAAATAGATATTAAATCCTCCATAATTCCATTATCATGAAAGTCATACATATATCATAGAATTGAAATAATAAGAATAAAGAGAGCATGCCATTCATCTTGAAGAATATAAATAGAACTTGAAGTGCACAAGATAACCTTTTATAATTCGTTTACAAGTGATAAGATTGCTCCCGTTCAGCCAGACTGGCTGTGCAAATTGCCTTAACCTTACTTGTAAGACCATGAAGGAATTTATAGATTTCCAAAGGGTGTGGAACTAATGACTATTCAGAAAGATACATCCCCTTAGGAGAGATACATCCTCTAAGGAGAGCTACATCCCCTAAGGAGAGATACATCCCCTCAAGAGAGATACATCTCCTTATGCCCAAGGGATGTGTCCAGTCAATGCACCCAATGAATCTACCTCTACAAGGGGGATGTGCTGGCCATTATTCCCTGTACTGAAAAATTCAATGACAAAACATCTAGAAGTGGGCCCCACGCCTCAAATATCATGGTAATTTTATTTTATAAATAATATTTTTGAAACCATAATTCCCCTTAAGCACTATTTTGGAATTATGATGAAGTGATGGAGTTAACACACAGATACGACTGTGTGAAGGCATATTTTGTTGGCCATGATCATAAAGGTAGCTACTCCATGGATTTGCATGGGATTCAACATTGGGTGCTTGAAGCAGCTCTTGAATGTCCTCCAGGGACAAATGCATTCGGGCATGTGGAACTGAATTTTTCTTTTAGGCGTCAAACGGATGGCTAGTATTGAAATGGTTTTTACTTTATGAGAGACCTATCTGCAAGTAAATTCTCCCTTTTCTTGTTCAAATGATGTAGATAAAGTTGTATATTAGCATGATTAAAAAAATTCAATTATATGGACTTGTAATTTGGAATTGGATTTTCAGTAACTTGAAAGTGTCAACACCCTAGTTTACTTCTTCTTTTACAGTTTGTTCACTTTGAACACTCATGACAAGTATTCTTTTATGGCATTGAGGATCCACCCTGCATTGTTTGAGTTTGGTCCAATGTGCATGCTGGTCTTTTGTGAGATTATTGATGTTCCTATGAGTTATGAAGAATCAACTTTCCTAGAGATGATTTCATGTTTATGTGCTCCATTGTCTTGATCCTATGATCAATTTCAGAAAAAATATCATAAGTTATACTCATTAGAGTTTGGTAAAAATAAAAAGTTATATTATAATTAACAAAGAAAAATATTAGGTAGTTTTCAGATACTGTTGTACCATTAGAACCACAAGCATGGCTTCCGGGTTAATATACCTTAATGAATTTCCTTATCTTAACATTTTATTTATTTGCATTTTAGAATGGAAAATAAAATTATGAGACCTTCCCTCCCTCAGTTTTCATGGAAGATGAGGGGAAAGGAGCAGTGCCCTGCCCTTTTGTTTACATACAATCCTGGGGAGGTAGAGACATCCCCTTTCCTTTGTGGGACTTGTAGAAACATGAGGAGGAGATAACAACCTTTCTCAATTGCCATAAAAAATAAAAAAATTTCTGCAATTCTGTGTTATAAATATCCACCATACGGGTGTTATAAATATCCCCCATCAATCATGTTGTTTTACTTATTATTTTTATTAAATTTTATTACTATATTAAACTAGATATTTAATACTGGTAATTAAAATATAGTTAAAGTATGCATTTGATCAATTAATTACTTTTAATTTTGTGAAAAAATATTATTAATTAATACCACATAAAAAATAAATTTTGTGTTATTAATCAAATTTTTTTATTTATTCATTATATATTTTTAATTAGTGTATTATATTAGTTATTTAATATTGATAATAAAAATATTTTTAAATCAAGCATTCGATCAATTATTTTGGTTTAATTAATCCAATTTTATAAGGTTTTAAATTTAACTAAAAAATATTATTAGTTAATAATACGTAAAAATATATAGTGTGTTAAAGTTAGCATTTGATCAATTTTTTTCTGTTTAATCATTCCTTTTTATGTTAAAGTATATAATATGTTATTAATAAATTAGTAACTGAACTTATTATATTCTTTTATGTTATTTTTAAAGCTTTTTTTTTATAATTAATCAGGTGCACATTTAATTGGCTCACGTAATCACTTTATTAATGTACACTAAAATGCAATCATTAAATAATATAATATTTAATTTAATTAACTTGTATATTAATATATTTTAATTATACATAAAAATTACTTATTCCATACAATAATCATGTTTGTTTGACCTAATTTGGGGTTTTAGTATTATGTTTTAATTAAGTATACTGTTATAATTTATTCTTTCTCTTGTTTTTTATATTTTTTCTCATTTTGGGGCACTAACACTGGAAATTGTTTTCCAATGCACATGAACTCGTCCACTCTACACCACGTTCGAAGATGAAGTTCATGTAGATGAATGTAATAAATTTGAAGAAAAAGATGAAGATGAACTTCATATTTTAAGTTTGTTAACTTACCCCTCCTTAATATCACAAATACAACTTTTATCGGTTAACTACACATATGTACAATCAAAACTAACAAGTAAACTTTGACCGTTTACGTGGTACCATATCATCATGGGACATCAGCACCCCAAAGAGTCTAATGACATGTCATCCTCCATGTAGGATGCCACATCATCGAATAATTTTTTTTTAAATGTTATTTAAAAAATAGTTTTTTAGATTTCCTAAAAAAAAAAAAAAAACCTTTTAAATAAATATTTAAATATTTTAAATATTTTAAAAATATTTTTCAAGTTTTGAATTTTTTTTAAAATAATATTAAATATCTTCTAATTCTTATGAGTTAAATAAGATGTTTAAAATTTGTATTAATTTTTTATATTTTAAAATATAAGGTAATAAAACCTGAACCGATAAATTAGATTTTTAAACTCTAAAATATTTTTTCATATTAAAATATTTGAAATTGATAATAAAAGGTATTAAATAGTTAAGAATAAGTTTTTTAAATTAATTAGTATAATAAATTTATATTTTGTTATTATAAAAAAAAGAAGGAAGAAAATTTGTACCACAAAAAAATTAAAATAAATTATTTTTACTAAATATTCTATTAAATTAAATAATATATTTAAGTAAAATAATTACATTAAAGTATTAAGGTATTAATAAGGTACTAATTACATTAAGGTATTGATAAGGAACTAATTACATATTTAAAAAAAAATATTAATAATTTGTTTACATTTTTATTATATTAAAGTGAAGGTAATGAAATGAAACTTGTAAGCCTTTTTAAAACAAAAAATTAATGTTTTTAAAATATTTTTAATTACAAAATAACCTAAATCAATCATGAAAAGAAAATGGGAAAAAAGGTAAACAAATATGAAGGGCTTACGTGGCATTGGATGACATGGATTCCTACATGTAGGATGACTTGGTAAGTAACATGTTGTTAGAATCTTTGGGTGTTGATGTGATGATGTGTGACCACATAAATGGTCAAAGTTTACGTGTCACCTTCTTATACTAATTAAATCTAACATATGTTAGCAACTCTGATAATTTTTATATTTTGCATGAGCACGTAGATATTAGTTTAAACATCACATATATGTAGGCATTTTTGCGATATTAATTCTCCCTTTCAGTCTGCAACAAAAACAGAAGTATTCCGTAAATCGATGGAAGAGAGTTAAAATGCAAACAAAAAGACCTGAATGAGCAATACAAACTGTTCAGTGTACACACACATATATAAATATTTCCTCTCCGAAATGAGCTGTAGTTAATCTAAGCAAACAGAACCTTCCCTGATGGGATTATCTAGGGCTAAGCTCGGTAATTGACACTTCATTCACAGACAACTGTGTCTGTTTGCCCATAGATGGATCAGTCTGAATCACTTGTGAATCAAATCCTATGCCAGGCATAGCAGACATTGTTCCACTCCTCAGAAAAAATGCTGGTGTCGATGGAGTTGAAAGTGTTACAGAGCTGTTAAGCATTAGAACCACAGAAGACATGGCAGGGCGATCCCCTGGATCGTCTTGGACACATAATAGAGCAATATGGACGCACCTTATAACTTCATTAGGGGAGCAGCTATCCCTCACTGTCGGATCCAGCATCTCTTCAACTGTCCCATTGTTCCAATGCTTCCAGGCCTATAAAATTCAGAAGAACTTAGTGACTTTGGAAATAGTCTCTGCGACGCTTATTACAGTGTCATTTACTCAATAATGACTTACTCGGTTGGGGAGGTCCTCTACACTCTCAGATTGTTGAAGGCTGTTGGTCTTTCTACCTGATATTATCTCCAAAACTAGAACTCCAAAACTGTAAACGTCTGATTTAGCTGAAAATAACCCATGCATTGCATACTCAGGGGCCATGTATCCTCTGCAAAGTCATCATCATCAGTAGAGCATTTTCAGCAACTCAAAACTCACACAAGAAGCAGAGGGATTCAGAAAACCTACAAAGTCCCAGCAATTTGACCAGTACTTTCATGGGTCTGGTCAGGTCCAAAAATCCTTGCTATGCCAAAATCAGAAATTTTAGGATTCATCTCTAGGTCGAGCAAAACATTCCCAGATTTGAGATCTCGATGAACAACCCGGAGACGGGAGTCCTCATGAAGATAGAGTAGGCCTCGAGCAATCCCTTCAGTTATCTTATAGCGCCTTTGCCAATCTAACTGCCCCCGTTTGCTTGAATCTGTCAATTGGTGAATACTAGCAAGTGTTGGTAAATCGCAGGACTAAGCGTTTGAAACATACAGTTCAGATGGAAATATTATGCTGTAGAGTAAGAATATAGGTTCAAACAAAATAGAAACTTGTCAAGGCTTTTATTGGGCACAAACTCGTAAATGAGTATCTTTTCGCCTTCCTCTGCACACCAGCCCAGGAGCCTCACAAGGTTCCTGTGTTGAAGTTTAGCGATCAAGGAAACCTCATTCTTAAATTCTTGACTGCCTTGCCGGGAGTGCCCTGCGAGCCTCTTCACAGCTACTTCTTCTCCGTCAGGCAACATACCCTGCAATTAGATGCAAAACAAATGAGAGGAAACATGATTGTGCCAGAATTTATTCAGTTTTTCAATAACAAGCAACCCCCACCTTGTAGACTGAACCGAATCCACCTTCTCCGAGCTTATTCTCATCAGAGAAGTGATCTGTTGCAGCTCTAATTGATGCCAAGGAGTATTTCAAGGACTCAACATCCATGATTTCGGATTCATCTACACAATTAGCTTGTAGTCAGTTCACATTCCAATCAGATTTACAGATAAACTGTAGGCTACAAGTAACAGCTATGCACTTCTCAGAAGAAATGGGTGACCTTGATAAGCTTAACCAAAATGATGACTACATTACCTGCTGCACCTCTCGCTGTTTTCTTGGGTAAACATACACATATCGTGGAAATAATAATAACTGCAGCAATTAAGCCAACTATCGGAACCACAATGAGAATAACAGTCCGGGAAGAATTCTTCTTGCCTGCATTTGTTGAAGATTTTCTTCAGTTTTGAAAGAAAGATATTCTCAAACCGATTGAATCCTATTAGTGACTTTTTAGGAAATTACATGAAATTTTTTTAAAATTTTTCAAGGAAAATTAAATATCTTTTCTACGGAAATAAATAGAAATTAAGAATCAATCTCATACATTATCATATTTATCCAATAAATTTTTAATAAAATAAAATATCAAATACAAAATTGCCAACATCAATTGTAAAATATTTATTCAAAATCTTTTCATATACTTTCTACGGTATGTGACTCGAGATACTTGGCAATTAATTCCGGCAGAAAACGTAACATAAAGCAGAAAGTTTTGAGCTTCACCAGGGGGCGTCGGTAAGGGAGGAGACGGCTGAAGAGGCGTGGTAGCCGGAGCAGGCGCCACCAGCTGTGACGCTTCAAAGAAACGATAGACTTCATACCTCAACTGACAACTAAAACCTATAACTAGGACACCCTGCCTGTTCTCACAACACTTCGGAATTTGACTGACTACTATTTGCAGGCACCTTCTGCAATCATCTCTGGACAAATATCTGGTACATTGAGCAAGCCCATAGATCGTCTGAACAGCAGTAAAACCAACTTGGTCGCTCGCAAACAAACGGCCGGAAGGATCATCCACCGCTTGTAAAACGAGACGATTGATTAAATTCCCTAAGAGCTCATTAAACAAAGTAGGATTCGTCGTGTTTGTAGAATCCCACATATAATTCCACTGGATCGACTCCGAAGGATCCAAAGAAGAAAAGAAGTCATGGTCCGAGTAACGCAAGAAACACAGGTAGTACCAAATTGCAGCCCCTTTGCTGCGGGGACATTTTTGCGTCACGGCTTGGCTCGCTTCGTTCACGCAAGCTTCACAGGAGGTAGAGCTAATGTCGCCTCTGCAGAGCACAAGGCTGTGGATTCTATCTGGGGACCTCCCGATCGTGGTGTTGTAGAAGCCGGTTCTGGAAGTGTTGGAGGACAGTGCCGGGAGGAGAAGGTTGAGATTCGTCTGGAATGTGCTATTAACCGTGAAATTAGACGATCCCGTGCAAATATGAACAACATAAAATTGTTGCTGGCCCAAACATGAGAAGGAGAAGCAAGGAACAAAGAAATGATATTTGGAAAGTTCTCAGAGGAAAATGCCCTACAGCCATTGTCGTCTCCTTCGCCGTTCAGCAAACGTGGAAGTTCGTCGCGTGTAATTATGAGGAGAGAGCTTCGATCGAAGCTTTTCGTTCTTCACGAACAGGTCATGGAATAAAACTCCAAATTCTTCCGTCATCACTCTCTTCGCAGCTGTTTCCAGGACTGGTTTTTCCCGCCGTGCTAAAGACTTCCGTTGAAGCATTAGCATCTGACAGGAATCCGGATCGGGACGGGTGTAGACTTTTCTTCCATGATCCACTTAATCACCTGGCAGAAATCGGGTTTCATTTCTGTTAGGTGATTGGCCGGGTCCAAACTCCAAGGAGCTTCGTTCGCACATTTCTCGTCATCGAGCCGAGCTTAACCCCTAACTAGCCGCGTCAGAGCCTGCGCCTAGCTTTATTTAAATATTTCGGACCGAATTTCCAGCATATCTTGATTTAAATATTTTGGACCTAGTTTCAAGCCAAACTCGTATTAACCTAAAATTGTTATCCAGCTCGAACTCAACGAGTTCGAGCCGACCTCGAGCCTCAATATATATTTAAAATTTTTTAAAAAATATATATCGAATAAAATATATATAAAATTATGCATATATTTTACATAAAATTGGACATAACCTCTACATAAAATTGGGCATAACCTATATATATATATAATACATGTATAAGATTGGCCATAACCTGTACTTAAATTGAGCATAATCTACATATATAATACTTGTATAAAATTCGGCATGACCTCTACTTAAAATTGGGCATAATCAATATATATAATACCTGCATAAACACTCCATAAAATTGTCTATACATTTCATAAAATTGTTTATACATTCCATAAGCACTCCATGAAATTGTTTATACATTCCATAAAATCGTCTAAACACTCCATATACTGCATAACATTATAAATAAACTCCATACAATAATAAAACACAACAAAATTAAATGAAATATCACTATCAATTTACAATCACCCAAATAAAAACTATAAATCCTTTAAATAAAATCCTATTACTAGTAGAGACTTACTAGAAAATTATAAGAAATATTTTAAATTTTTCTTAGGAAAGTTAAATGGACCTCTTATTGCCTTTTCTAAGGAAATAAATAAAATTAATAATTAATCTAATATATTATTATACTTATCGATAAATTTTTAATCACATAAAATGTCAAACAAAAAATTGCTATGAAAATTGCCTCATGCTCAAAGTATTATATCATCAACTGTCAAATACTTATTCAAAATTTTTCTATATGGTTTTCTAACCCTTCTTGGCAAGAAAATCTTACTTAAAAAATTATATGATTTTTTTAAAAAGAATTTATAATTAGAAAAATATTTTGAAAAAAACTAGAGGCACTAATGGCCCCTATATTTCTACTAAAAATGTCTTTTCAATATTTATTTTAAAAACCACTAATAGTCTCTAGAAACATATTTCTACTAAAATATCTTTTCAATTTCTTTAAGAGCCATTAGGAAGGGACAAAAAGTTTTTTTTTTCCTTGTTTATAATCTCGCCCGTAGGGGTGGCTTTGAATAAATTATATATAAAATTATGCATACATTTTTAAAAAATATAATGATAGGGGAGGTTCAGGATTGAATTTCAATAATGGATTAAAATGCACCAATATTAATCTTTTTTACTCCAATTGTTGTCTAACTTGTTTTGTAATTTTTGAATCTGGCCATAATTTATTATGGCCTCCTTAGTGCCCCTAAATGAAAATTTACATTCTAGGAAAAACTAAAAATATTTTTTCTATGATACATATTCCCAAAAAAAAACCTTTAAATAAAATCTTATTGCTATTAGTGACTTATTAAAAAATTACAAGAAATATTTTAAAATTTTCTTAGGAAAGTTAAATGGACCTTTTATTGCCTCTTCCAAGGAAATAAATAAAAATTAATAATCAAAATAATATATTATTATACTTAATCGATAAATTTTTATTTAAATAAAATATCAAACACAAAATTGCAATGAAAATTGCTTCATGCTAAAAGTATTACAACATCAACAGTTAAATACTTATTCAAAAAATTTCTATACAGTTTTCTACCCCATCTTGGTACGAAAATCTTACTTAGAAAATTATATGATTGTAATAAAAAATTTCAATTAGAAAAATGTTTTAAAAAAACATAAGACACTAATAGTTTATAGAAACTTATTTCTATAAAATTTATTTTTAATTTTTTCGAGAACTATGAGGAAGAGTCTAAGGAAAAAGTTTTTTTTTTTTTTTTTTTTACTTTATGATCTTGCACGTGCGACATCATCTTCGCGCGGGGGAGGGGGGAGATTATTTTTCCCCTAATTTCTCCCTTGAACTTAGGTTATGGTTTTCCGCCGAGATGACGCGGAGGGAAGGGGGTTACGGCGTCGGGGGACCTGTCGTCAGGGATGACGGCTGCGATGGAGGCGGCGGTGACTGAAGCGGCGGCGACGGAAACAGAGGTGACGGCGAGGAGAGGAAGAAATCGAACGGACGGCCACAGAGGCGGCCGGCGAACAACTACGTGACGGTATAGGCGGCGACAACAGTTGACAGGAGGGGCTCGGCGGTGACGAGGGGAGGAAAAAATTCCCCCCCCCTCGCTCTAGATCCCGCTCCCAATCCCGATACCGATTCCGATCCCAACTCACCTCGAGCCGGCTCGCGAGCCGACAAATCGAACCTGGCTTCGGTCGGGCTCGGCTCGTTAAAGTAAACGAGCCGATTTCGGTGCTCGAGCTCGATAGATAACGAGCCGATTTCGGTGCTCGGTTCGAAGCCACCCCAACCCGCATATGCGTATATTCTAGCCGAGTTTAATTTAAATATTTCGAACTCTAACTCGAGCCAGCCTTGCCTCGATCGTAAAATTGTTATCAAACTCGACCCAGTAATTTTAACTGAGTTTGAGCCGAGCTCGAGCCCAATAATTTTAACTGAATTCGCGTCGAACTCGAGCTCCAACATTCATTTAAAACTTTTAAAAAATTACATGTCTAGAGTTCGAGCTCAAATATACATTTAAAACTTTTCAAAAAATACACGTTAAATAAATTGTATATAAAATTATGCATACATTTTACATAAAATTGGGCATGACCTCTACATAAAATTGGGTATGACCTCTATTTAAAATTGGGCATAAGGGTAGCATTGAATTGAACTGAGCCCGAACTTCCTATGTTCAAGCAGAGCTTTATTTAAATATTTCAAATTAAAGCTCAAGTCAACCCTAGCCTCGAGCCTAATAATTTTAACCGAGTTCAAGCTCGAGCACTAGCCAAGTTCGTGTTTAACCTACATTTAATACTCTATATAAAATATATGTCAAATAAATTATATATAAATTTACGCATACATTTTATAAAAAGAATGATAAGGGAGGTTCGGGATTGAATCTCAATAATGGATTAGAACATACTAATATTAATCTTTTTTACCCAAATATTATCTAGCTTATTTTGTAATTTTTGAATATGGCCATAAATTTACTATGACCTCCTTACTGCCCCCTATTTGAAAATTTATATTCTAGGAAAAATTAGAAATATTTTCCTAGGATACATATTTCCAAAAAAAATATTTAAATAAAATCCTATTACTATTAGTGATTTACAGGAAAATTACAAGGAATATTTTAAAATTTTCTTAGGAAAGTTAAATGGACCTCTTATTGCTTCTTATAGGGAAATAAATAAAAATTAATAATGAATCTAATATATTACTATACTTATAGATAAATTTGTAATCAAATAAAATGTCAAACAGAAAACTCAAATGATGTAGATAAAGTTGTATATTAGCATGATTACAAATTTTCAATTATATGGACTTGTAATTTGGAATTGGATTTTCAGTAACTTGAAAGTGTCTAACACCCTAGCTTACTTCTTCTTTTACAGTTTGTTCACTTTGAACACTCATGTCAAGTATTCTTTTATGGCATTGAGGATCCACCCTGCATTGTTTGAGTTTGGTCCAATCTGCATACTAGTCTTTTGTTAGATTGTTGATGTTCCTAAGAGTTATGAAGAATCAACTTTCCCAAGGATGATTTCATGTATAGGTGCTCCATTGTCTTGATCCTATGATCAATTTCAGAAAAAAATATCATAAGTTATACTCTTTAGAGTTCGGTAAAAATAAAAAGTTATATTATAATTAACAAAGCAAAATATTAGGTAGTTTTCAAATATTGTTGTACCATTAGAACCTAAGTACAAACATGGCCTCCATGTTAATATACCTTAATGAATTTCCTTATCTTAACATTTTATTTATTTGAATTTTAGAATGAAAAATAAAATTATGAGACCTTCCCTCTCTCAGTTTTCATGGAATATGAGGGGAAAGGAGAAGTGCCCTCCCCTTTTGTTTTCATACAATCCCGGGGAGGTAGAGGCATCCCCCTTCCTTTGTGGGTCTTGTAGAAACATGAGGGAGGAGATAGCAACCTTTCTCGACATCCATAAAAATTAAAAAAAAAATTCTACAATTTTGGGTTATGAATATCCACCACACCGGTGTTCCCCATCAATAATGTTGTTTTATTTATTATTTTTAATAAATTTTGTTACTATATTAAACTAGATATTTACGTCTGGTAATTAAAATATAGTTAAAGTATGCATTTGATCAATTAATTACTTTTAATTTTGTGAAAAAATATTATTAATTAATACCACGTAAAAAATAAATCTTGTGTTATTAATAAAATAATTATTTATTTATTCATTATATTTATTTTTAATTAGTGTATTATATTAGTGAGTTAATAGTGATAATTAAAATATTTTTAAATCAAGCATTTGATCAATTTTTCCTGTTTAATCATTCCTTTTTATGTTAAAGTATATAATATGTTATTAATAAACTAATAACATAACTTATTATATTTATTTAATTTATTTTTAATGTTATTTTTTATAATTAATCAGGTGCACAGTTAATTGGCTCACGTAATTATTGTATTAATGTATAATAAAATGCAATCATTAAATAATATAATATCTAATTTAATTAATTAGAATATTAATATATTTTAATTATACATTAAATTACTTACTCGTGCAGTAATCATGTTTGTTTTACCTAATTTGGAGTTTGAGCATTATGTTTTAATTAAGTATAATGTTAAAATTCATTCATTCTCTTATTTTTTACTTTTTTTACATTTTTCTCATTTTGGGGCACTAACACTGGAAACTGTTTTCAATTGCACATGAACTTGTCCACTCTACACCAAGTTTGAAGATGAAGTTCATGTAAATAAATGAAATGAATTTGAAAAAGGAGATAAAAATGAACTCCAAATTTTAAGTTTGTTGACTAACCCCCCCTTAATATCACAAATACAACTTTTACCGATTCACTACACATGTGCACAATCAAAAGTAACCAACTACACATGTGCACAATCAAAAGTAACCAGCAAACTTTGACCGTTTACCTGGTACCATCTCATCATGCGACATTAGCACCCCAAAGAGTCTAACGACATGTCATCCTCCATGTAGGATGCCACATCATCGAATAATTTTTAAAAAATGTTATTTTAAAAATATTTTTTAGATTTCCTAAAATAATAATAAAAACTATTAACAAATAGTTAAATAATTTAAATAATTTTTAAATAATTTTCAAGTTTTGAAAATATTTTTAACAATTAAATATTTATCTTCTAATTTTTAGAAGTTAAATAAGATGTTTAAAAATTTTATTAATATTTTATATTTTAAAATATAAGGTAATAAAACATGTACCAATAAATTAGATTTTTAAATTCTAAAATATTTTTTTCAAATTAAAATATTTGAAATTGATAATAAAAGTTGTTAAATAGTTAAGAATAAGTTTTTTAAATAATTAGTATAATAAATTTATATTTTGTTATTAAAAAAAAAGAAGGAAAAAAATTTGTACCACAATTTTTTTAAAAAATAAATCATTTTTACTAAATATTCTATTAAATTAAATAATTACATTAAATTATTAAGGTTTTAATAAGGTACTAATTACATTAAAGTATTAAGGTATTGATAAAGAACTAATTACATATATTTTTTTTAAAAATAATTAATAATAAAGTTTTTTACTTTTTTATTGTATTAAAGTGAAGGTAATGAAATGAAATTTGTAAGCTTTTTTAAAACCACAAATTAATATTTTAAAATATTTTTTTATTACAAAATAACCTATATCAATCATGAAGAAAATGGGAGAAAAAAGTTAACAAATGTGGAGGGCTTACATGGCTTTGGATGACATGGATTCCTATATGTAGGATGACTTGGTAGGTAACATGTTGTTAGAATCTTTGGGTGTTGATGTGATGATGTGTGACCACATAAGCGGTCAAAGTTTACGTGTCACCTTTGTCTATACACATGAGCAGTTGGCCGGTCAAAATTGGGTGTATATTAAGTTGAAAAATTAGTTATTTGTGTTATTATTTTTAAAAATGTTGGTAATACAATAAAATTCCCTTTGGAATTTATCTCTGTCTACAACACTATGCGGGGTTAAGTTTCTCTTTGTAGGTGCTCTCCTATCGACAACATCTCATGGATAAATGCAACCAAGAATTCATGAATGAACGTCTACATTACCTTAACAATGGGAATGAGGCTTGACTCGGATTTCTCAAGATGGTCACTAGTGCAAGCTCAATTGTATACATTATCTAAGTTTGTAATATCTCTTAATTATGTGAGATAAGAAAGTCCTTTCTCCTTTTTAGAACAACAAATGATTAATTGTTAATCTTGTACATTATTGTATATTTCTCTTTGAAAATATAAGCATCTACATTTTAACTGTTCTACATAGTTGTTGATTTAAATAACATGCTACCTACATAGCTACAAATCATAAGATGTCAATTCTAAAGTTTTAATTGAGAGATGAAAGTTAACTTTGATACCAAAATATAATAACATTAGCAACATATATTATTAAATATAAAATTTATATATTAATTATTTAAAAATATATTGTTACCTATTTAAGATTTTTTAAAAAATATTTTAAAAAATAATTTTTTTTAAAAGTCTTTTTTATTGGTATGTGTTTCATTACCTTCTTTTTATTGTAATAAAATATCAAAATTTTATATTAATTTTTTAAAAATAATTTTTAATGTAATTAACACCTTTCATCATCAATTTAAGATATTTTTAAATTTAAAAAATATAATAAAAATTATTTTATTTTTCAAAAAACTTATTTGTCATTAAGTTAACGTGATGCGTTTATGACATGTTGTACACATGTATGACGATGTTGTGTTGTGATGACATGTCATGTGATATGGCATTAATTCATTTGATTACTTCTGTGGCGTGATGACATGGCACCACATAAGTAGTCAAAACTGACATTTAATCTTGGTTTGTATATATGTGCACTTGATCGATCAAAGTTTAGGTATTATAATACTAAGTTTGGAAGTTGGTTATTTTTTATAATATTTTTAAAAAATGGACAATTTAGTACAATTCCCTAAATAATATCACAACAACAATGATATAGATTTCAAAATTCAAAAGTAATATTGATCGAATTGACAACAACGCATGGTTGTCTTATGACTATTTAAATTTGAATTAACCAAGTTTAAATTGAAAGATAATTTTTTTTTTGTGATGTCTTGGATTTTAATTAGGTTAATTTAATCTAGTAGTTAATGTGAACTCAAGAAAATATGGAATCACTAAGTTGTTTTTGTTGGTACAATAATATAATTAGTGGAAGACAACACATAATTCAATAGTCATTTTCTACTTTAAAATCAAAAGAGTTGTTGGAGGTTATCCTACCATTTATTACATCCATCTTATAAAAATTTATGATTAGTATATATTACTTATACTTTAATAAGTAAATACATAAAATACTTTATTGGACATTGTTTGAACCAATCCCCTTCGTGTATTAGGATTCAGCCAAAAAAATAATAAATTCACATTTACCCAAAAGAATACAAAATAATTATCTTTAACTTTAAAATTATATTTTCTAAATTTTATCTAGAAATGGACCAACTGAACTACTACCAACTTTTTCCACTTATTTGACCAATGTACCCTTTTTCTTTTTTAGAATTGTCTTAATTGTGCTTTATTTTTTATCGTAATTACATAAACTACTAGGGTTAAGTTTAGAAGTTGCCTGCTTATAAAAACGGCTATACCCTAAACAACGTCGACATATTTTTCAAGTCATTCAAGACTGCGGTTGGTAGGCGCTTGGAGTATTCCGTCTTCTTCCTCAACTTGCACGTGAGTTCTCTGTTCTTCCTTCTTTTCTTTTCTCTTCTCTTTTACATATAAAAAATCTATCTTTCCTCGAGATCTATTAGATTTTTTCACTCTATCTCTATAAATTCTTCTTATCAAACTTAATCGATTAAAATTACATTCAAAATCTTTATTTGTATGACTACTCTCTTTAGAAAGAGCAGATGGTTTTATAGTTGATTTATCTACATATTTTGTTAACATTTGGATATTTCACATGTCGTATTTCTAAAATCAAAACTTTCGCTTGATCATCAAATATTTCTTTGTTTTGTTTTCTTTAAAGAGGGAGAAAGGAAAGAAATTTCTATGGCGTATGATATCTATATATCTTAATGATATTGAATCCTTCTTGCTTTTTTTTGTTTGATTTTTTTTCATGCATACTTTTAAAATCAATATTACTAGAATGTTTGTATTTTGCATGTCATCCAAAATTGCTTTTGTTTCGATTAAAGAAGGTAGATATGAAATTTTTATGTACTATTTGCCTATGCATTTTGAGTCGATAGTAGGTGCACATATGCATGCTAGTTTTCCATTCTCCTTTTATTTTTTTATTTTTATCTATATGTATAAAATTTCTTTTTGTTTGAATTAAGTAAAATTATTTTTCGTTTTGATGAATGAAGGGTAAAGAAAGGAAAAGATGATTCTATGGCCCACAAATATCTATATATCTTATTTAGTAATAAAAATATATTGCTATTTTTTTTAATTAGTATGCATACTCTGAAACTCAATATTACTCTTTTTATTTTATATGAAATTAAATATTTATTTTTTATTAAGAGGGTTGATCTGAAATTTTGATCTACTATATATTTGCTATGCATTTTGATTCTATTGTTGGTACAGATCCATGAACCATTAGCAACATGATTGTATGGTATTTATATCATTATTAATTGTTGATGACAACCCAAGGGTTTCTACCTTCTCTTTGTTGTTTTGTGTTGTTATTTGTTGGATGTTTTAGAATACTCAAAGGAAATTAACTTTAAATACAATTATCAATGTATTACTTCCCTTCAACTCTTTAAGGTTGTGTTTGGAACAGATAAAGTAGAGAAAAAAGAAAATAAAGAGAGAGTAAGGTTGTATTTGGAACACAGAAAGTGGAGAGAAAAGAAAAGGAAGAGAAGAGAAAGAGAAAAAAAAAAAACAGAAAAAAGAAGAAGTTTACTTTCTCTTGTTTGGATGCCCATGGAAAATGGGAGAGAAAATGGAAAAAAGATATAGTTTCTCTTATTTGGATACATGTGGAAAAAGAAAAGGAAAATAAAACTAGTAATATTTTAAAATTTTGACAATTATTATTTTTCTTAAGTTTCTATTTCTTTTCTTTTCTCCCTAAATTCCATCATTTTGTGAGAGAAATTTTATTAACTAAGAAGGAAAGTGATTTTCTCTCAATAATTCTCATTTACCAAACAATAGAAAATACATTTCTCTCCCTTTCCTTTTTCTCTTATGTGGGTTCCAAACAGGCCATAAGAGAAAGAAAAAATAAACAAAAGAAAAGAGGTTTCTTTTATCTTTATTGGATGCCCATAGAAAACGAGAGAGAAAATGGAAGATATATATAGTTTTTTTTTATTTGGATGCAAATAGAAAATGGAAAAGAACAAAATAATAATATTTAAAAATTTTGATGATTAAATTTTTATCTTTTATTTCTCTTTATTTCTCTCTCCAAATTTGTATGTTTTGTTTTAGTGTGAGAGAAAGTCAGTTTCTCCCATATTTTATTTTCTCTTCAAAAATCTATATTGTCAAACACTGGAAAATGACTTTTCTCCCTCATTTTCTTTTCTTTTATGTGTTTTCCAAGCATGCCTTAAGTTTCATTAGGTATTATCATTCTACCTAGTTTTTTTTTTTAAAAAAATTCATCTGTGTTTCTTTCATAGTTGGACACTCTCTTTGACCTTTTCTTTTGGCTATTTCATTTTGTGTACTTTGAATGTATGAATAATTATCATCCATGCTTAATGTGATCTTTCTATCCAAGTTAGATTACTTGTTGTAATTGACAATATTAGTCTTTCTTTCCACTGTTATGTTTATAGTCTATGCTTTCTTTATTGTTTTTTTTTAGTTACCATTACTTTTGTAAATGTCACACAAGGAAGTAAAGACTTTCGATAAGGAAAAATAGTGATCCAGAAACTGGGTTAGTCGAAGCATGTTGAAATTTTGAGAATCACTATAAGAATTCAACACATAAAACCCGCTCTATTGTACTTATTTATGTTATTTGTTAATTTTTTAATTTTCAAATTTGCCCAATACTATATTTTAAAATATAGTTATTTTAATTTTAATTTTTGACCCCTTATGATGAATAAAATAGATGAAATATTTTTATAAAGAATCATATGGGTTTAAAGGAGAGATAAACCTTTAAGTAGATGAGTACCCTTAAAAAAAGAAAGGGTTCCTTTTTTCGTTTTTGTGTGCGAAAGAAGAAGAACAAAAAAGGGGTAAGGTAGGAACAGAGGCTCTTAAAGTCGGGGAAAATAGGAAGGAAAGGTAGTTCTTTCACTTAAAAAAAACTCAATAAAATTTATAATAATACCCTCATTCATTAATTTTTTGGCTTCCATTAGTCACTATTGAAATTAAGTTATATTAAAAAATACAACACCTAATGGCATTTTATGATAATGCCTTCAAAATGTATGAAAGATTGAACTTATATTATTTATTTATTTATTTATTTATTTTTGCATTTGATATTGCTACATAGAGATTTTACATATAGGAGTTATATGATATTACCTTGTTTCCCTTAATTTTTCTTAGAGAGAGTGAATTTACAATAATTTACTAGAGCTACCCACTCAAGGTACAATAACATCATGGCACTATGGACTATTCTCTCCCTCTAATCTTCTATTTAGAGCTGTAAATTGTATTATTCATGTCTTTTTTGTTTTTACCTATTTCCACTTTCGAGTCAGCCGGTCCTTAAGGTGGAATATGTCACGAGGACCCGACCAGACCTTGTCAAATTGAAGGCGGTTTCGGTAACTCGCCCTTAATCCACGAGTATCCGTCTCCAGTTTTATTATTTTTCCCTAGATTCAGCGATATTTACACTCGTATCTCGCAAATTTTCGTAGTAAATTTGGTCAAAGTGGGGGTATTTAAGTAATATAGCTGAAATTCGAAATCCGAGCCTTTATTCGCAAAGGAAACCGCCAATTCGTCGAACCGCGTTTGTCTATATAAATGCGGGGGGGACTCTTTCGTCCCTTATGTTACCAAATTCCCACGTCTTCTGCCTTCCGCTCGCGGGCTTCCAAGGTAGAAAACAAGAAACGGTATGTGGCCTACCCTCTCTTCTGAAAATTTGATTTTTTCGTTGTGGTGCGTGATCTCTGCCAATTCGGAGCGTGTTTCCAATGGGTTTCACTTGTTTTCCCCTCCCTCGCCGCGAATTGGGGTTTTTTGGAGTTTGATGTTCAGGTTCTTTGGAGGAGTTTAGGGTTTTTTTTTTCTGGATGGAGGAGCGGGATCTTTGGCAGACGGTTTGTGGGTTTAATTTTTTTGTCTTTGTGCAGTGGTTTTGGGTTTTGAGTATGTGTGGTGTTTGTGTTCTTTGTCTTGTGTACCTCTGTGGGGAGTTTTTGTGTGGATTGCTTTGAATTGGCGTGGGACTTATATATATAAATATATTTTTTTTCAATGTTTGTAGAGCGAGAGAAAAGAATGGCGGGTAAGGGCGGCAAGGGGCTTTTGGCGGGAAAGACCACCGCGAACAAGGATAAGGATAAGAAGAAGCCTGTTTCCAGGTCGTCTCGAGCGGGGCTCCAGGTACATTTTGGTCCCTTTATGTGTGCCTGTTGTTGATTTCTTTAGCTCTTCTTCCTAGCTTCTGCAGTAAAGAGCCTTCTCAGCGGGTCCCGCTTTTTTTGACTGTGATCCTTATCCGAATTTCCTTTTGACCTTTTTTGAACTTTTTGACACTCGTTAAGATCATAAATCCCTTTTCCTGAGAATGGGGGGTTCCGGCCTCGACCATGGTTTTAATTAGTGTGAACATTTGTGTTCATTTGAAGCGGCCCCTGTTTGACGGGTAGAACCTCCCGTTCAACTTTAAAGTGTTCGGACATTGCATGTGCATGAGGTTAATTTTTGCCTGACCTACTATTATTTTGTGATTGTATACATTTTCTGCAGAGGCATTCCCCTTAAATTTAATGTCTTTGCTGCTATATTTTATTAAGAGGGTTAAAATGTTTCCAACTATCGTTTACTTGCTCAGGTCTGGGTTATTCTCTGGACTGATCGGTTATTGCTGTATCATATGGGTGTTGGGTTAGGTGTATTTGAAGCTTTTGACGTGTTCTATCAGCTGTTACTTGAGCCGCCAATTTTCTCATTTCGTTCTAGCTGACCTGTTTTCTTTGTTCTCTGAATTGTCTGTTCAGTTTGCGGCATTGACATTATTGCTCTTAACGCCCAGTAGCATTAGGAACTGAGGAGAGCTTTATGTTTTTCATCTAATTTTTGTTGTTCTTTGTGCTATTTTCAAACCAGTTCCCTGTAGGCCGAATTCATCGTCATCTGAAGTCAAGAATCGCTGCCAATGGGCGTGTTGGAGCGACCGCAGCCGTATACTCTGCAGCCATCCTCGAGTACCTTACTGCCGAGGTTCTTGAGTTGGCCGGTAATGCTAGCAAAGATCTCAAGGTGAAGCGTATCACACCTCGACATCTTCAGCTTGCCATTAGGGGAGACGAAGAGCTGGACACCCTCATCAAGGGTACTATTGCCGGAGGTGGAGTCATTCCCCACATCCACAAGTCCCTCATCAACAAATCCTCCAAGGATTGAAGACCCTGAGTTCCTTAATGTGTTTTGTTAAAAAAGATTTACAATATGTTGTGTTATCGATCTGACTTAGGATATTCATGTCTATGTTGCAAATGTAGGATTGATGACTGTGGAGTCTGTTAAGTTTAAGTTTTTGGATTCTGACTGAAATGAACAGGTAGTTCTTATGGAAATGGCCTCCTTGGGTGTTCTTTGTTTTTTCTTCAAGGGGCAGCTTGGGTGGAAAGAGTGGCAGTAACCGTAAGCCATCCCGGCATTGTGTGACGATTTGGTGTCAGGTGGAGTTTGAAAACATGGTTTCGACTCTTGGATCTCTGGAGATGCTTCAGTAGATGCGTTGTATATTCGAAGACGAAAAATCTTTCCCCGTTGGTTTCGATTATTCTTTATCGTCGTTTTATTGGAACTTGGAAGTCGATTCTGACTACAGGGGTGGGAGTCTGGGTTTCCGATAATGTGGGCTGAGATGGGTTAATCAGCTACGATGTCTGATTTCTCATGCATATAGGCTACTGCGAGCGTATCCTGTGCACTCGAAAACTGCGAAGATGTCTTGTTCTTGATCTGATGCTATGAGCTTGATTTGCCTGTTTGAGGTATTATTACGGAGAGCTTTGATGAGTCACGATGTGTCTTAGGCTCTTTAGTTCTCTCATCCACTATCGCTTGACGAACCTGTATAGCGAAAGCCAATGTGAGAAATCTCCAACAGCAAACAGTGCTAGGCTTACAAACTGGTTCCATACGATGATTTCCTCCGTGTCATCTGATCATAAACAAACTGGCTGTTTTGGTTCTTCGATGATTTTTGCCGGCGCAATATTAGTTCAGCGATGCTCTTGTAAAACATAAGTTTTATGAAAGCAACACGGAGGCAAAATCAGATGGGGAGCAACAAAGGGTTATAAAGTGTTCGACAGTTTGTATGGGATGAACAAGGATGCATTTCCCTTCTACTTGGAATAAATGGTTATTATCTCGCTTGCCTGCCACTTTCAAAGTCTTGAACCAACTACAGAAAATTAAAGAGCAAAAAATTTCTAACACTAAATTACAATAATCTCAAGACTTCGTCTGTGCTACTCAAATCAAACTAATACCCTTTCTGGAAAAAACGGAAACTGCAATAAAGAAAAATAGGACAAGAGCACGCCCCCAATATGGGAATATAAATCGATGCTGAAACAGTGGGCATAGGCATCGGGGTAGCAATTCAAGGGACATTTATGACCTGAATGGATTGCAACATGTCTGAAACAGCGATTACAAGGTCTCCTGATTGGATCATGCCCCTTGCCTTGAGGAGGGAGAACGTACGGTTGAGGTTGCTCTCCATATCGTCCGTGAAACTCAAGCGGAAGGGTATGAGTCCCCACTGGAGATTCAAACGCCTTCTTACAGAAGTGGTGGTTGTGAATGCAAAGATTGGGCAGTCGGGACGACAGCGTGATAGAAGAGAGGCCATGTGTCCTGTCTTTGTGTACACGAACAGGGCATCTACTCCCAAATTATTAGCTGCACAGGAATATCACAATCATATCAACAAACAGGAGGACAGAGCAACAGATGAGAACCAAGGAAATATGCTTGCAGTGGTAAGGTGAGAACAAACAAAACATGAAAACTTTCTTGAGTTCTCATTAGGTTAGGTGGCTCCAATGCAGATTGAAACCACTTAGGAGACAATGACTGAATTAGCATTCACAAGCAGAATTCCCAAGGCCAGTCAGCCAGTGGTTGACATAATCTAATGCAGCTTCAAATTGCTTGTCAATAGAAGTATAGATCTTTTACAAAATATTACCATGTTCTGAAAAACACTTGCATTAAGAATCAACCGAAACTTACCCATTTTTGCGGCGGAATTGCAGATCTCTTCTGAGATGCTGTCTGCAAAAGAAGATGCCATGTCTTGGAGCTCCATTGTCTCATGTCTTTTCTCCTCTCTCCACCATTTTTCAATCCTTAAACTGACACTTCTGAGCACTGTCAAAGCTTTGTCTGGATACTGACCCATGGCTGATTCACCAGACAGCATCAGTGCATCTGATCTCTGCCTTACCGCCTCAGAGACATCTGCCACTTCAGCTCTAGTGGGTGTAGGGTACTCAATCATGGACTCAAGCAATTGGGATGCGACAATGACAGGTTTATTCAATTGCCGACACAGTTGAACAATCTTTTGCTGCGCAGAAGGAACTTGTTCCAATGGAATTTGAGCACCGAGATCTCCTCTAGCCACCATGGCTCCATCGGATGCAAGAATAATCTCTTCCAAGTTCTTCAAGGAATCAACACTCTCAATCTTTGCAATCACTGAAATGTCTCTGTAGAATGAAGTTTTTGTCAAGTGCAGAAGGTAGGGGCTGTTTCAAAGCCTATTTTAACAGACTCAATGATAGTAATAAAATCACAGCAAGTTGGCATCAGTTAGCTTATTGCCTGGAACTTAACAAATGAACCTACAGAAACTACAAATTCGATAATTAAGAAGAATTTTAGCGTCTACTAATGAGATTATGAATGTTGTATACCAAAGGAAGATACAGGTTTGCCAGACAGTGTGTCAAGTAATTCACATTGCTGTTCTGAAAGCAAATAAGTGAAAAAAAAAAAAATTCCCAGGTAACTAGCAGTTTGAGTTGTCGAACAAGTCCTATCTGCCCTTTTGCATTCCAGTCTCAGGACAAAGAAGTTGTCGCGTAAGCTTGAACTTTAAGGCTGCTTCAATCACCTCCTCTGACTGACTTGCTGGAGCAGTTTACTTCCATTAACAGTAATAACAACATTTTTGGCGTTTGTTTTGTTGTTATTTTATTTCTAGCACTTATTTCTAAACAATCTTTAAAAGAATATAATAATGATGCAGAGACCATCTTCCCAGGAATGACTTACTAACATGTATATCTCTATAGATCTCTCCATTTGACATTTCTTATACTAGAAGGTAAAATTGTAATTGTCCTTAAGAGTAGTGATGGTAGGTTCAGCTAGCTTGATTGGGATTGAAAATTTTATATCTGAACTATCTTCACGAAAATTACATATTAGACCAGAACTGGAGCAGGTTCAACTAAATGAAATTATAAATAGGACTAGAATGATCTGACAAACCGAGATCTTGCGGCGATATAACTTTTGAGATGATTAATCACTTCCGCTGACTTGACAAATGAAATTGCAATGAAATCTACTCCCTCTGCAATACCAAAGTCAATGTCCAGCCAGTCCTGCAAAGTTCCACGAGTATAAGAAACAAAGAAAGCCATAATGAGTATTGTATGAAGCTTGAGATATTTTTTGGAAAGAGCTTGAGTTATCAACTTTATATGAATCAAAGTTTGCGTAAACCAACTTACTCAAAATACATTGACCATAAAGAGGGATTGTGGGCCGTCCAAGCATAAAGAACTGTTGACTAGGAGTTGGAAATGACAACAGTTGGAAAGATAGTAGTCCATTTATAAGGATTCTTGCTCTATAATTTATTTTAGCAGGGAATTTTATGAAATCTCTAAAAATGGGACAATTAGATATCTTCTCAAATCCATTGCCTACTTGAACATGGTTTTGGTTTCTTTTTTCCTTTATTTTCAAGTCACAACTTGTTATTGATGAAAAAGGATAGAACCTCCAACATCTTGTCTAGGAAGAAATATTCAATAACGTAAAACATTCAATCTTTTACAATATATATATATATATATATATATATATATATATATATATATATATATATATATATATATATATATATATATATATATATAAATGTATATATTTTGTTTTTGAATGATCATTGCCAAGAAGATTTTAGGACCATCATATCAATGCACTTTTCAGAAACAAAATCTCCATATGGATTCTAAAGATGGGCATACCTTTGAGGATATCGTGGGAAGCATGGCATTCTGCTCTCGCACCAAACTTCCATTCCTCCAGAAAGTCAGGTTAGCCCTTGGCAGTAGCAACCCGGGATCAGTACAGCGGCACTTAACATCAGGACCAATCTTTTCTATCACCTCAAATCTTACCATCCCTCCATCCACCAGGAGTTCGTCACCCACTTTCACATCTGAATTAAAAAATTTCATATTTTAGAATTCTTAACATAGTCGTCAGCAACAGATTTAAGGGTTAAGTTAGCAACCTTCAGCAAAACCATCATAATTCACAATAATAGTGTGGTCTGGACGTGGTGAATCAAAAGCCCTGACACTAAAAGTCCATATCTCGCCATCCTGAAAATGTACAAAACGTCACACGTAGAGCCAGGTGAAGAGCTTTATACATGTATAAAGCAAGTGCAAGCAGAATGCCAATTGTCATGATAGCATAATAATTCTTGTTAACTACAAGTAAAAGGTAAAAAAAACTCTCTATTATTTTGTTGGACCATCATGATAGAGGAAGAAACTTTCCTTTGAAACTGTATAGGACAGAAGAAGAGAAAATTACGAAATGATTTTCACAGACATTCCAACTAAATTTCTATCCCTACCAAAGAGAATTTTTAACTTTCATATAACCATCTACAAATTCCAATACTTATATACAAGGTTGCAAATTCAATCAATACTGTGCATTACTGAAAGCCCAACACTCAAGATTATTCATTGTGCCTTTCTATATATAGTTTTATTAACTTGTGGTTAATCCTAGTATCATAGTCCAATAGGCTGCCATCATCTGCATCATCGACTCGTATTTTACAAAAAAAAATCTATTATATTTTGTTGCCACAACTGAAAGGATGTAATAACAGATTCTCTTTATCCCAGTGGCACAACTTCCTTGATGCCATGGAAAGACCTCTCCACCTGGAGAACCGGTACTGGTAACAATGTTGGTTATTAATTTTATAGCAAACAAGGAATATGAGAATCCTTGTATAAGGGAGACTCACTTTGGAGATGAGTATTTTTTAGCTTCTATGCCATAAGCCTTCCTTACTAGTTTAGAATATTGTTTCTGATGCATAGTCGATATGATCAAAGTCTCAATAAGTTATTACTGGAGATCTCTGTGTCATTTAAGTTGGATCAACTGCATAAATACAATACATTTCCAATTGATGCACTGCAGATCTCAAGAAGTAACCAACAAATGCTCCAGCAAACGAAGTAGAGTAATTCAAGAGGAAGTGAAATGAAAGAGGAAACTCTCTCCTTTGTACCAAAAATTGGGGAGAATGGGAGTCGTAAGTTTAAGTAAAAAGTTGGAGATGCTTTTTCTTTTTGAAGAAAGGAAACACTTTTCTATCAACAAATTAATAGGGAAAGTTCCTAAATTGGCACGTCAGTAAGAAAAAAAACCAAAATTTTCAGATGAGGCTCACTACTTGTTACTGTATAAAGATCTCTGAAGAAATATCCGAAGTACCTCGGCTTTCGCAGAAGCGGCGCCTCCAAGATCTCCCATGTGAATCTCGCTCCCTTCAGTATCCATCATAATCGCGACAGCAAATCCCTTTTCCTCATTCAACCTCCTCACATGATTAATCACCATCCGGTGCCACTCGCGGGTTCCATGGCACATATTGATCCTAGCGACGTTCATACCGCCGACGGCGAGGACCTCCAGCTGCTCAAAGCCGCAGGTGGCGGGTCCAATAGTGCAGACGAGCTTGGTACGCCGTGTGCTGCGGAATCCGTTCTCCTTAAGCTCTGCCTCAGTGACAGCGTCGACCTCGATAGCCGGGGCTTCCGCCGGAGGAGACCCATTTCCGGAAATAAGAACCCTTGAGGAGGGAGACCCAAGATCCGACTGGACGGCCGAGATGGGTTTCCGGAGTGAAATCGGGTAACGGCGAAGGGAGGGAGAGACGGAGGTTTTGAAGGAGGAAAGCTTAGAGACAGAACGGGAGGATATATGAGATAAAGGGAGTGTAAAATGGAGACATTGCGCCATTTTCCCGAAAAGTAACAAAGATTCTGAAGCAAAGTTCGAGACTGCTGGAATGGTTTTATAGAAAAGCTGTGGGAAAGAGAAGCAGCGCAGTAGTGGCCGACGGGGCTTACAAAGGGAGTTTCAAGAGATTCAGCTTCGATGTTGTCGCCATGAGATAACAAGACAAACCAATGAAATGACGGAAGTGGCCTTCTTTCGAATTCGAACTTCCGATTATGCATAGAAAAGGACTACGTTAGATATGAAGTTCGGCGATATACGAGGAGGCAGGAGCTACGCCACCTCGTAACTCCAGCAGTTTGGTATCATAGAGATGAACAAGTAATGTACCCCCATTCTTACTAACATTCGAATTCGAACTTCCGGTTATGCATAGAAAAGGACTACGTTGGATGGTGATGATGTTCGGTGACATACGAGGAGGCAGGAGCTCAATCATTTCCGACTAGACGGCTCCACAGTAGCACACCCACCTCGTAACTCCAGCAGTTTGGTATCATAGACATGAATAAGTAATCTAACCCCATTTTTACTAACATTGTTCTTTTAAAACTTAAAATTTAAAATTTTGAAATAATATTAGAGTGATACCAAACTTATTATAATATTTAGTTCATCTTCCTTCTTATATACAATCTTGTTGAATTTCTGAAACAGAGAAATAATTCAATGACTTATTGTAATTTGAGTACAATCAATCTCCGTTTATAATCAGTCTTCTATGAAGCCTCCTCCTAGTTCCGTGAGATCTTTTACTTTGAGCGTCATGTATAACTCTTTCATACCTGTTCTTCAACAAATCTAAACCATCGACAATGGTCTCACACTTTAAACGCGATCATCTTATGATCATAACTGCATATTTTTCATGCCTACAATAGGCTAGTAAGAGTAAGCATATTTAAGAAAATTCTCTCATCCATAAAAGTATTCTCTCTTCAATCTTCATCAAAGGTTTAATATAGAGGCCACACTAGTTCCTGCAGCTTGAACCAAGTGCAAATTTGTTTTATTCTATTACTGCTACTACAAAAGCACAAATTATTATTAATCAATAACTTTCTCATTTTTTCTTGAAAAGGGTGTGGGAAATCATCCATTCTTCTCCATTTTGATAGCCAAATAACTCGCTAGTAGAAATGCAAAAGCCCCGCCAGTAATTGAACCATTTCACTGCTTCTTCCTTGCTGCCAGAGAATGACTCCATTAGTTCTTTCACAGTATCTTCTTTGGCATCCACTCTTTTCAACCACTCTTCACTGCAAGATTTTGAAAATTAAATTCCTCATCGTATTTGGCCACTCAAGAGATAAAATAAAAATTGAAAAAAAAAAACACAAAAAAGGAAGATCGTCATTCGTACCCTGTACGTGAATAATGCTTCCCACTCAAAGTCCAATGGTCTATAACAGAAAGATGATCCTGTAATGCAGAATAACCGGTTGTCTATCATTTTATCCCTAATGGCAATGATGAAAAAAATAAAATCTTTTTGTTGTTTTAGAAAATCTAGACTGAAGACCACCAGTAAGGCAAGTATAGTTACTTGAGTGTTAACAGTCAAGGTGTATCTGTTCTCACCTGGAAATACAGAAAGAAAGAGGCTGATGGAGAAATCATCGTCCCCGATGGAAAAATATATTCCGTGAACCAGTCATCTTCATCAAGAGGCTACAACGAGTTCAAAGGCGGAAAAATCAATTAAATAGAATAGCAATAATGATGAGGTAAATGAGTGAAGATTCTATAGTTGAGCTTATACTGCATCCATTGGCTATTTCCTGATATATTTGATTTTAGAAAAGGAGGAAGAGAGCTTGAAATGCTTGTTCATAATCTATTAAACCAGGTTCAGAAGTGTACCTCATATTGATAAGCAAAGGTTTTGTGGCCTACATGCTCCACAAAAAGAAGGCCGGAGGGGGTCATCCATTGAGATATCAATCGAAGAAGAAGATCGTAGTTCTTCATATGCTATAGCAAGTATATAAACAAGCATAAAGTGAATTAAGCATGCCGATATTATATGATCCTATCTAAAAAATTAACGTTTAGATTGTAAAAGTTAAGTCCATGTCCATTCTGAATGATTAACTGAAGTTAGAAGCCTTTTTTCAAATAATAATGGAATCCTAAATCCCCTGTGTTGGTCATGGTTTTCTGACCTGCAGGGTTGACCCTGCCGAGTCTTTTCATGGGTCTAGGTGGGGTTGGAGGGTTGGACTTCCCCCTTCTGTTTTGGGTGAGTCACCATCGACCTGCCCCAAGTCTAGCCCTGGGCTCGGTTTGAGCTGACTTGACTTGGCCAACCCAATCCAGGTTTTGATGAACTCAATTTTTCACACATATTAAAGTTGGGTCTAGTTCATTTCAAATAAGTAGCAGATTAGAAGTCTTTTTCCAACAAAGAATTCAATGACATTAACTTATATGGATTGTTACCACTAACATACCTCAAACAATTCAATGACAAGTATCCTATCAAAAGATGCCTCCATTTGAAGTACGGTTATGTCTTCCAATATGACCTCAACATTTGATAGTTTTAGATTCCTGGAACACCAAAAGACAGTTCCTTCCGAGTAAGTCATGAAAAATCAAAAGAATACAGAAGCTAATTGACAGAGTAACTTGACTTACTTGCACTGCTCTTCAATATATTCCTTTTGTGAGATTGAGTTTGTAACAGCAGAAACATGGCAATTTCTATACTTTTGAGCTATGTGCAGAGTAAGGGCCCCCTGCCCGCATCCAAGGTCAAGCACCCTCTGACCATCTTTCACTTGGGCTCTTTCGCAGTACAGATCAAGCATTGCAATCTCTGCCTCATTCAGAGTCATAGAATCATCTTTAAAATAACAACAGCTGCATATATTCGCTAAAAAGAGTTAGTTTAACCTCGAAAGAAGAAAGAAAAAAGAAAACTATAAATGGACCCGAAAGCACAGTTAGCATATTGAACCTTCCTCTGCTATTCGATTAGATTATGTAAATGGAAAACAGGACTGTACCTTCCCTTCACTGTTTTGCCAAACATTATCTGAAGAAATGAAATGGGCACTTCATACATTTGTGAATCCAGAGTATTTGTTTCAGTGGCAATACTCAACTTCCGAAGATCTGTCAGGGGAATGAGAGGCAATATAGTTTAAAACGTTAATGTATTAAGCAAAACAAAACATAATAAAAGTAATCCAAACTCCAAAATCAGTGTTAAAATTTTAGTACTAGAGAATCATTAATGTCGTCTATCGTTTTTTAGTCCCTCCATTTCCGCATTCCTACCCTTGGAGCTGTGATTTCAGAACAACGTGCGAGATACTGATAAAAAACAAGATTAGAGCGAAAGAGCTGCGGCATTTACACAAAAGATAGAATCTTACACTTGGCAAACTGAATGACTTGTTGCGTTTGTTCCTCGTAGGTGGGTTTGTAACCCCACCGAAGACGCCTTTCGAGATGAATCCTCATCAGCCTCCGAATTTCCTCATCTGGGACAGACCCTTTTTCCAATCGCTTGAGCAACTCCTGCTTGTTGAGCGTTTCCCCATTCTGGCCCATGGAGAAAGAGAAAAAAAAGAAGAAAATTTCTGGATAATCAGTTCAAGTTGAGCAAGGGGGAATGTCTCCAAATGGAGTGATCCACACACAGACGGTTGTTTTATACAGCAGCACCGGAGGGGCGATCCGACTGAAAAATTTGTTCGCTCGTGATCAGGACTCATGCTTGCACGTGGACTGTATTCGGAGACGGCGGTAGGCAGCGTTGACTGGTTATTATAGAGGCGGCTATTAAAAAATTATTTCTTTAAAAAACTATAGAGTTGGGACGATCGCCGATGCCAAAAAATTTGGGCAGCAAAACAGAGCGACGACCCGACTGAACAATTTGTTCGCTCGTCATATCGTCATCAGGACTCCATACACTACACCCAATCGATGCTTCTCGTAGACGATTCCCATAAATTGTATTTTGGCTTTTTACAGTTTTATTACGTCCTCTTCAATTTTTTATTCTAACTTTCTTTAACCTTTATATTCCGACAATCATATAATCACACCCAAATTTTTAATCATGTAATTATACCTTCTTCCGTTTTTTCCGACTTTCAGCTGTCCTTAATATTCACAACAATCGCTCAATTTGTAAAACACTTGAAGATGCATGAGGAACAGGGAGTACTTGGTTTCCCTGGTTCATCGGGAATATTAGAACAGCAATGGAGAGACAACATCCTGGCAGAGAGGAAGATGCCTGCAAGTTTCTTTGCTTGGCATGTTTTCTAGAACCCGTCTCGGCGTAATCCGTAATCTTATTGCTTTCCAACACTTACATAAGACATTGGAGATAAATTACAAAACCCGAAATACTTATACAGCGATAGAAAATTGTTTAAAGGGCGGGGTAGAGGTCGGGAGTGAAGGGAACCCCATACTTGGGAAGCCATTGTTGTCCTCTGATGAATGACCTGACAGTGAAGCGTTGAGCGCGATCTGGGGTGAGGGTCTTGATGCCCCGCCATTTGACTCTTTGTGTTGTAACAGCTGCAGGCCCTCTGTTATCATACTCGACGTAGAAGCAGGTGTTGAGACCGAAGTCTCCTCCCCATGGCAGCCACCCATCCGGATGCACAAAGTCTCCTAAGTCGGATTGCATGTAGAAAGTGCGGGAGTATTGCTTCCATGGCCGGCCCAAGTAGGTGGGGATCTTGCTCTTGAGAGGGAGGTACTCGGGCTCGGCGACGATGGTGCAGTTGTGAAGGATCATCCCGGTGGGTTCTCTCTTGTCCTTCCTCCCTTGGGCTGTGATGATGTTCTGCTGGTTGTCCAGCGGCTTCCTTGCTACAAGGATGCAGTTCTGGAAGACGACCGCCGCGTTTCCAAACATGAAATCAACAGTGCCAGAGATGGTGCAATCGCGGTAGAATTGGCGTTTGGTGTGGAAGTAGAGGGTGTCCTGGTAAGCATCCATCCGACAGTTGTAGAAGACGGATCTGTCAGATTGGACGCGGAGGGCCACGGCTTGGTGTTTCGCCGCTCCTGCGGTGTTCTCGAATCCCATGTCCTTCGCCATGAAACCTTCACCAATGGCAGCTGCGAAAATTCCCGGCCGTCGAAAGTCAGTTTCAAGATAAGTAGTCGATCGAGAGAGCTATCAACAGCGGGGATGAAGAATCATAAATTAAGATAACATACCAAAAGTTGCAGTCTTGAACGTGGGGGTTCCATCGATGAAGTTGAGGCTTCCGGTGACCTTGGTCTTGTCTGGCCCATCTCCGATCATCACCACGTTCCACATGGTTTTGTCAATGACCACCAATTCCTTATAAACACCTTCCTTGACGTAGATGACAAAGGTATCGTTGCTCTTGAGTGGAATTGTAGCGACAGCTTCGTTGATGGTCTTGAACTTGCCGGACCCGTCTTTAGCAACCACTACATTGGGGGTTAAAGCGGTGATGTCATCGGCGGCTAGGAGACGCCGACCGGTCTCCGAAATCCACTCAGGAATGTCTGACGACTCGAGGAGGCGACGGTGAAGGAGAGACTGCAGGTCCAAGCCGGAGACGATCGACGAGAGTTCGGTGACCATGGCGAGGATGTTGCTGGTGAGCTCTGAAGCGGCCTCCATGAGCTTCTTCATCTTTTTGCCTGTTTCGCTATCCGCGCCCTCGAAACCGTCCAAGCAAGTCTCCTGGTAGGTGACAACAGCACTGAGCCATATCTTCACGTCCTCTATCGCGTCGTCGAGCTTGGATATGTCGAAGGCACCGAGTTGGCCGAGGGAGGTCTTGATGTCATCGATGGCGTACCCCATGAGCTCCTCGCAGTTCTTCAAGGCTTCCTTGGTCAAGGGGTCACTCTGCGCGTTCTTGAGCAAGGTAGAGTTCTTGAGGACCTTCTTCACCTCGTCCAGGGTCACTTTGAAGGCCAACTTGACGAGCTCCTTGGGATCGGTCGTATTTCCAGCAGCACCGGATAGACTGTTCTCGCAGGTTTGCTTGTAATCAGTTGGCTGGCAGATGGCCTTGATGGCCTTCACCGAGGTGTGGACCTCTCCTTCCCCACCTCCTGTACCGGAGTCGGGACTTGGGCCGCCTTGGTGGTGGTTGGCACTGACCGTGACAGCCACCACCATGGCGACGAGCACGAGCGAGGTGAGCCCCGCAATGACGATCTTCTTCTTCCCATCCCCTTCATTTTGCCCGTTCATCTTCCCATATCCACCTGGCATTCTTTCACTTTTTTTTTTTTCTGTTTTAATCTGGGATATCAGCAGATAATTGTATATCTTCTAGACCTCTCTTGGCCTTGAAAGAATTTATTGAAAGGCAAGAGAGCTGTAGAAGAAAGAGATAACCAAAAGAGCAGAAGCTCCTTTTCTGCTGGGAGGAAGAATGATTTGCCCATGCTTATAAAATAGAAGAGGCAGAACCAAAACAGGAACGAGAAACAACAGGAGAGAGCGAGCATGGAGGAGAACCACTGAACCGAGAAGAGATGAAGTGGTAGTGCGAGCATGGAGGACAGCCATTGAACAAAGAAGAGGTGAAAGAGGAAGAGCGAACATGGAGGACAGCCACCAAAAATGGATATCGATTCTGTTTTTTGTTTGGTTTCCCTGTAATAGAATTGTTGAAATAAGTTTCTAAAATAGGGGAAGACTAGTGTTGATTTGGCTTAAACAACGACCGACTGCAATTTTGACCCAAATTCTAAAATAAATAAAGACAAAAAGTTGATCGTTGGATCTCCTTCTTCGTTCGAAATCTTGGAAATCAATATTCCAACTGCCATGTCTAATTTTCTATTATCTTCCTAACAAAATTATTACTTTTATTAAGAATATTAAAAACTTATGATAACTATCATCTTATTTGTCCTTTTTATGTAGTGAAATTTAGAGTTGAGGTAAGATTTCAATTTGATCCTTGATCATGAACCTCATTCCAAAAACTGAAATGTCAAACCCAACTCCGACCTGATCACCATACCCTCAAGTGTATCACATTCTAGTAAACCCGACCCATCTCCAACCTGAGTTTTTTTTCTTCACCTCATCGAGTGTACTCCTTGTGAAACTTGATCCAATGCCCACCCCGATCGACATTAGAAAGAGAAAAAACAGACGTTTTACATGAGTTCCTTTGACATGTTATGAAAATTATGTGTTTCATTTATTAAGATTTTTCTTGCCAAATAGGGTTTTTATGAGTAACTCTAATTAGGTTTTTGTCAGTGGATATTTGAAAAATAACAATTTAATATTTTCTTTTAAAGACATTGGGATTCTCTTAGAGAAAGAAAAACCAATCATCCCCTAACTAGTGATTTTTAAAAAAGTTTATGTCTAAGTGATTTCATTAATCACCACTCATATATATCACAAACTATTAAAATATATATCATACGAAGGTATCTTTATTTCTTAATACGAATGTAAAATACGTGGTTGAGATGGTGGTGAGGGCGGAATTTCGTAGCCTTCCCCACACTTCTAGTGTGACCGTTTGAAAATTTTGTTGGAATATTTGTTTGTATCGATCGGGTCAATCATTGTATAAGATCTGTGCTCGTGTTTTTCTAGTATGTTCAGACTTTTTAGCGCATGGAGCAGGTTGGTTCACCTATGCGATTCCTCACCGCCGGGCCAGTCCATTGTATAGCGCACTGGTTTCAACAACTTTCCACATTTTTTCTTTTTGTCCACACGCTTCGCCGACGACTAAATCTGATCGCCGGGTTTGGCTTGGGAAGACGAGGAAAGGAGACACTGAGAGAGGGGAACCGAGAGAACACAGGTGAGCAGGTCGCCGAAGAGAAAATATGGCAGCTGTGACCACTGCGGTGATCGCGATTGTCGGATTGGTACTGAGTTGGGTCGCCATCGAAGTCGCCTGCAAGCCCTGCCTCGAAAAGGGTAGGGAAGCTATCGATCGATCCCTTGATCCAAACTACGATCCCGATGATAATGAAGGCATCACAGCTCCTCTCAACCAACATTAACAATCGGGCACAGCCCCAAGCTCCGCTATCAAGATCACCTGACTCGATCTGCCTTTTGTCTGTTTCTTTTTTTTTTTTTTTTTCTTCTTCACCGCTCTCATCTCTTGTCTTCTCGATTCTGTTAGTATTAATGATACTAAGGGGTTTTTATGTTTGCTCTAAGGATCTATCGTTGTTCTCTCCATTCTCCTTCACGCTCGCCGGCGAGGTCCAGCGACTCGGGCTATCGTCTGGTATTTGTTTTCTTGTCTCCGCTAAGGCAAAGCTCTGGCTGCAGGACGGCGTCTACTGCCGGTAAGATTCGGCCTGCGGCCTGCAGCCTTGGCACGATTGTTATCAACTGGTGAGGCGTTATGCTTCTCTGTGCTCACGGCCACCGGACCGGAGACAGGAAATCCGACGACGTTTCGGTAAAGACAGAACAAACGTCTTGTCAGTTCCCGAGTTCAAAGTGATACAACTTTAGTTCAATGTATTCGACCAAATTAATGAATAAAATTTAAAATAATAAAATATAAAATAAATGTGTGTAGATACTTAGATGTAAAATTCTACCCAAATTATAATACTATAAAAAAACCATTTAAAAAATAATATTGATTTCGATCAAGATTATGTTATTTTTAAATAACTAAAAAAATATTTAAAACACTCGGTTATAAATTTAATTTTAGAAAAACCAATAAATAAAAATTATTTCTTTCAACCCCATTTTTAATAGAATCCAATAGTCAATGGTTAAAATATCTATATAAAAAAATTATTTTTTATTCTATTAGTATTATTTGACTAATAACTTGTAAACATTATCTAGGTAATTTTATATTTTGGTAAATTTGATGTGAAAATTAAATATAAAAATTAATTTTAAATAAATTAAATCTATGAATTATATTTAAAATTATTTTATTTATATATTTATAGAAGTTAGTTTTTTAAGAATTTATTTGATGATACATCAATGAAAGTGAGAAATTTTGAATAATGCTTTTTCTTGATATATAATTGTTTACTAATTAATGTTATCTTAACTAGTTCAATTAAATCAATTTTATTATTAAATAAATGGTATTTAATTTAGAGAACATGGCAAAAATTATACTTTCGTAATTTTTTTTGTATGAACGAAAAGTTTTTATCAGGGCAAAAGGATAGAAAGAAGAGTTTCCTATTGTTCGAAGAATAAAAAATAAAAAATACAATTTTATACTTGTAAGAATATTTTTGCATTAGTCCTATTCACTAATTAAAGAAGCTCATAGAGAATATAAATGGGATTGATATATATGCTTCGGTCACAAAAAGGCAGATCCGATATGAAGAACTATTTGGTGCGAAATAACTATCTCAGTTGTTTGATCATGATCAATCACTATCTCAATTGTCCGATCAAATGGTTATCTCAACCGTTCCCTTGTTGGTTACAATAAATAGTATTAAGACTCTTCACACGAACAACCAGCAGACCATCTCGCCATCTCCGTCCCGTGTCAATGGTCGTCTTCCTCAATCTTATTCACGTATGGACACCGGACTGACGAACAATTAATTTTTGAACCCGTGGTGGAAATCGAAGAACGTGGAGTGTGTAAACTTCCTACACAGCGGAGAGATTATCGAGAAGCAGACTAGAGCTTGAATGAAACTTGAATGAGTACGAAAGACAGAGGATGTTGGTTTGTAAAAGATTTTTTTTTAGGTGACTGATGCAGTGGAATTGGCTGGCATGAATGTGTATGACAATGCTATTTCTTCTCGTTTTCTGTAGTTGTTCTACGAAGTTTGATGGGGCCGTCAATCCGCATCCAACTTCAGAGATTTTCACAGCCTTCTTAATATGGGACCTAAGTGAATGAATAACCCTGAATCTTAAACCCCCTTCGATTCTTCTCCCCCGCCGGATATGCTTGCTCAGAATCACTTGTTTAGTCCAATAAATGTTCCGAGGATAATATCAGAGACCTCGCAGGATCCTCGGAGAAACGGGACTACATATCGATATCGCTGCTTGCTTTTATTATATGATGAAATTTGTATCCACGTAAACGATAACCAAATCGTCAAGTAATTTGATCTTCTCCCCTGCCGGATGAATGCTTGCTCAGAATCACTTGTTTAGTCCAATAAATGTTCCGAGGATAATATCATAGACCTCGTAGGATCCTCGGAGAAACGGGACTACATATCGATATCGCTGCTTGCTTTTATTATATGATGAAATTTGTATCCACGTAAACGATAACCAAATCGTCAAGTAATTTGATCTTCTCCCCTGCCGGATGAATGCTTGCTCAGAATCACTTGTTTAGTCCAATAAATGTTCCGAGGATAATATCAGAGACCTCGTAGGATCCTCGGAGAAACGGGACTACATATCGATATCGCTGCTTGCTTTTATTATATGATGAAATTTGTATCCACGTAAACGATAACCAAATCGTCAAGTAATTTGGTCTTCCTCGACTTTTTCTGTAATCAATGCTGAAAAACACGCTTTCTGTTCTTGGAATTCAAATTTGATATTTTAGTCTTCTCCTGAAAATCATCAAGGGAAGGTTTCACTGGAACAGTTCGGTCTAATATTTCATACAGCAGTAGATGTAGTAAAGCGCTCGACGCTGTGTTGCCTCAGCGTGGGGACAATGACCAGTGGCTTGGCTTTCTTAAGAACAGCGCCCAGCTTGGCCAAGACGTCGAGCTTTTCCCCTTCCGGCAATCGCCACTCGAACGTGTGCAAGAGCGTGGCCAACGCATAAGCTAGCATTCGATCTGCCAGATACATTCCTGGGCAGATCCTCCTCCCCGATCCATAAGGGAAATAACGTAAATCGTTCCCGCTGTAATCCCATTTTAGGGGACCCGTCAAGAACCTCTCTGGTTCGAACTCCAAGGGCCTGTCCCAGGCTCCGGGGTCCCTTTCGATGGCCCAGATGTTAACTAGGACGCAGGAGCCCTTGGGGACTGTATATCCTCCCACGACAGAAGTCTGGCTTGGGGTCCTGGGGAGCATGAGCGGGGTGGTTGGATGCAGGCGGAGGACTTCTTTGATCAGAGCGTTCAGGTAGTGTAATTTGGGTAAATGGGATTCTTCCACAATGTTGTTCATCCCCACCACTTGCTCCAGCTCTTCTTGTGCATTTCTCATCGTTTCTGGGCGCTGTAACATCTCTGTCATCGCCCACTCCATTACCGTTGAGGTTGTGAAGAGGCCTGCCAGTATCAAATCCTGTGTACACGACGAGGTTGATTTAGTTAAAATAATTAAACGAAGTAGAACAATAATGAGAAGATTTTTATTGATAACCAAAAGTTAATTTTATCACAATACGCCCGATTTGAATTTTTATTAACTAAATACCTTCTGATTACCAAAAATGTTAAACAATGTCAGTCAATCAGCAAGAGGATCCTTCATGTAGAATAGTTTTTTCAAAGATGGTGGGATGCATGTGTAGTTTTCTACTTTTAAATTTGATGGAAGTACATAAAACGAAGCAATATAATAATCGGCTTACAACTGTTCCTCAAATGATTAACAAGTTACCGTGAGCAAGCCGTTGATGTTCTCTCGTTTGAGTGGTATCTTCGGATCATTTCTCTCGATTGTCTCTAACATGAGTTGCAGGAGATCTTTGGTCCCGTGAGGGTTGCTTCTTCCAAGATCTTTGGTGCCGTGGGGGTTGCTTCTTCCACCTTGAGTGATCCGTTCATGAATGATCTTCTCCCACGTGTGGTCAAGGCTCATGGACACCTTCTTCGCCTTCCGCACAACCCCTTGAATCCCCAAGCGGGCAAGCACCGGAAAAACATCGGAAACGTCGGCTCTGCCAAACATCTCAGAGACATCACCCACCACCTTGAGAATCTCCTCCTTGTGGCTCCCACCCCACAACACCCCCGTCAAGACATTGTACAGGGGAGCGAACACCAGCTCCCCGAAGTTAACCGGAGTGTTGACCCCCTCACGCGCCGTGGCCAACATCCGTTGAACCTCCTCCCGACGGATATGATGAAAACCCTCGATTCCCGATTGGTTGAGCATCTCGGCCATGGTTATTTTACGGAGCATACGCCATTGTTGGCCATAGGGCGCCCAACCCATGCCGTAGAGGCCGTTAGGCAGGGCAAGCGCGGCGGCGAGAACGTCCCGGTTGGCGAAGGTGGCGTCTTGGTTTTTCAGCACCTCTTTGGCGAGCGACGGGGAGGTGACGATGATGCAGAGCTTGCGACCCAGTTGGAGGCTCATAATGGGGCCGTAAATGCGGGCGAGGCCGGCGAAATGGACGTGGAGGTCTGGTTTGAGAAAGGGGAGGCTTCCCAAAAGTGGGAAGCCGAGGGGGCCAGGAGGTAGGGGAAGCTTTCCCTTGCCGGATTTCGCATTGGCCAGTATGTAGCAGGCGGCCATGAAAAGGGCAAGGCTGGCCGTAAGTAAGAGAGAAAAGGAGGGGAGGTTTGGTATTCCGCCATGACTCCACCAGAAGCGCAGCTCGTCGAGAGTTGTTGCATTCGTCTCCATTGGCCTTAGCAATGGCTAGCTGACCTCCTCCAGGGAATTTATAAAATTGGCTCACTTGAGGAGATTAGATAACATTCACTCTTTCATTTAATTAGAAGGGGTTAACCTTAAAATTAAGAGCTCACTTCCCATTCCAGTTTAATTCATTCAGTCTGGTTTCAATATCAAGAAACCTACCCTCTCACAGTGGGCTTTGTGAAAATGAGTCCTCCACACACCAATCACCAATTGCTGGTTATTTCTGCTGAAATAGTGGATCAATGACCTCAAGACTCAGACTCAAGATGCTTCCAATTCTGCAGTAAATCAAGCACTGTAGCAGGTGAGGATGGGACAATCCTTTCCAGCAGTATACAGGGGAAAGTTCATTCTTAAATGCTGTAGGAACAGTTAATAGTCATTGATAACTAAATGCATTTGGGGAGTCTTAATGACAGGCAACTGTCTCAGCAGAAATATAGTTTTTAGGTTTATGAAAGTAGCATAAAAGACAATTGTTCATTAAAGAGCTCATCAGCTTGGGCCCTGAATTAAATGTCTGCCATTACTTTGACTGATTTTGGGGTTTCTATTTTACTAGAATCAGTGGAGACCATTGTTTATTTATTTTTATTTTTTAAATGGATGATTTTGAAACTAAACAATAATTTAAGGTTTTAAAATAAATTTTAAAAAACTTAATATTTTTATTGAATAAAATAATCATGACTTTTTGCTACATTATTGAAACTGATTGGTCATCGACGTAGAGAGTTGGCCTAGCCGATTTGAATCTCGATCTCAATGTTTAATTTGGGTCGAAGGTCTATCCTAAAATTAATAGTCTTGCCATGTGTGAACCCTCATTGCGGGTCTTGCATGGAAGCTCACATATGAGCGCTTGTTTTAAAATGACTATCCAAGACCACCAAGCATTTGTTATGTCTTTACGAGGAGACAAAGAGAGCGGCCCTCTCTCCCACCTGGTCCATGTAAACTCACCTCCTCCTTGGTCACTATTTGATTATTAAGTCAGGGGAGCATTTATTTTTCTAAAAAAATAGGTATGAACCCCAAGTCCATATAAACTAGGTTGCACCCAACTTTTAACTTAAATATCAAATTTCAATTGAATAATTTAAAACCTTATTTTTTATTATTCTACTTTTATTTCTTGTATACATGATTGATGTTCTTTTTTAATTATTTTATGATAAAAAAAATATAAAACATTGTTACAAGTGTAATGAAATAATTTGTGATTTTTTAAATACTATAAATTTTCAGAGGAAAAAAACTTGGATGCAATAAAAATTTGCTAAAAGTTGTAGGAGATAATCAAAATGGGGTTTTAAATGGTATACGAATGAAACAAAATAAACTATTTTGCATACCATTTCAATTATCATTTCATTATTTTGTTTCTATTCCGTTGTCTGATTAAAAATAAGAGTATCTCATTTTCTATTTATTTACTCGATTATCGATCGATAAACAAGTAAATGGGTTAATATATAAAAAATTAATAAAAATAAGGAAGGAGGGTCAGTATATTATGTCACATAACGTAATACCATTGGTTACATAGTGTCACATAGGGGTTAAAGGTGATCCACCCTGATTGAAGAACATAACCCCTTGCATAAATTCCGATATGTATCAACCAAAACCCAAAATATATCATTGATTTAGGCAACCATGGTGTAGCAACTATTGCAGATCTAGTGAGGAGTTGGAGTGTCCCTTTTGTTAAGGGTGAATCCCCAAGCTTGCCTAAGTTAATTTCAGAAATCAAAACACATTCTCCTACAAAAAGCTAAAAACAAGAGGATAGACCTACTTGGTAAGTACAAAATACTTAATCTAGGTCTGGTGTAAGGGAATAACTCTGTTAGGCCTCATTAGTCCCCCTGATTGAAAATTTATATCCTAGAAAAAATTAAAAATATTTTTTCTAGGATACACATTTCCAACAAACCTTAAGATAAAATCCTATTATGTCATTACTAAGAAATTATATAATTTTTTAATAAATTTCTAAGAAAAATTAAATGGACTTGTTAGTGCATTTTCCAGGAAAATAAATAAAAATTACTAATCAGTCTTATACATTACCATACTTATCCGATAAATTTTTAATAAAATAAATTATCAACTAAAAAATTACCATGAAAAATTGCACTAATAGTCCTTGGAAACATATTTCAACAAGAAAAAATTTCCTCATGATTTCTCGGCCTATTTTGGTTGAAAAATCTTACCTAAAACATGAATCACTAATAGTCCTTGAAAACATATTTCTACTAGAAATACCTTTCCAATATTTTCTAAAAAAGGCACAAACAAGGCCTTAATGAATATACAATGCCCTGACCATCTTTATACGAAACAGAACAAATTACAAGCCGTAAAGCCAAGAAGAAGACATCGATTTGTCTTTCATGAGGACACAATGCCCATCAGGTATTGAATCCAACGATTTTTATATAGCCCAAATTTGTTTACTTTTTGTTAGTTTATGTAAGAATCCAAGATGTTACAACCAGCCAGCGAAGTCATTGATGAGAATTAGTTGTTCGGTATTCTATGACGGAGTAAGTGCAGAAGTAGTTGTTGGTTCCTTCTATGATCGAGTAAGAGAAATTAAATTGCATGCTCTAATTTAAGCCATGACGAATCCTATCTGGTTTGATTTTGAAACAGTGGACTCTTTTTTATAATAAAAGAATAAAAACAAAATACGCTCTGTCAACCATGGTGGTCATCACGTGGGACGACAAACTAAGAATATCATTTGATTCACCCAATATAAACATCATGGGTGCTCTCTCTTGCTCATCGAACACCAACGTTGAGATCTTCACTGGACTCCAGGCGACGAGCTTCATACTTGATCTCTCCGGCCATGGCACCCGAGAACCCCATCAAGCTAGAGTTGCTGAAGAGGTTGGAAGAAGGGTCTGTTCCAGATGATGAGCTCCGGAGACTGATGAGAACCGAGCTCGAAAGGCGTCTTCAATGGTGCCAGAAACCCACTTACGAGGAACAAGCTGCGGAGATCATCACCTTGGTCAAGTGTATGTTTCTTTTTTTTCTCTGCTTCTCTCTCGTCACACTACGATCTCCTTTCCAGAAAAAAAACTGCTTTACAATCTCCTAGCAAGCGCTTCTAATGCTGAGACTGTGCATGAAAAATCTTTATATAGAGAAGTTTCCCATATTCATAGAAAAATAGTAGGAAATTTTGTAAAACGGAATCAAGCACGAGTTCCAGAGACGAGATGATCAGAAGAAGTTATACAGGAAATGCGGTCTCCAAATAGAGAACTTAATTGCAGAGAAGATAAAATCTTCAGCTTGAGTATGTCAATCTCATAGCCCTGAAAAGAAAGAAAAATGAAGTTTCGAAAAGGCAGCTCTGAATTGTATTGGAAGGTCAGAGAGGGTGGGTGCAACTCGCCTTTCAAGAAATTAAAATAAAACATTAGGAAAGTCTATCTGTGCCGAGTGCTCACGGATGAATATCATTTTTACTATTATAAAATTTATGTCAGAGCTGTTGAAAGGTGAGAATTTTCATTTTTTAATTGCAGATGTTGGCTTTAACAAGGGTGACAGAGAACAGAGAACTGATAATTATCCTATACGATATGGCTGTTGATTTATGATACCATAGGAAATAACAGGACCAGTCAGTTGTGAATGAAACCCGTCCCCCGCCGTGCTCTACATAACAGACCTACTTCCAACTTGGTTTTTGTTAGAATTATGGTTTCAAATAGATAATTTATAAAATAAATTACCATGATATTAGAGGCGTGGGGCCCACTTCTAGATGTTGTCATTGGATGTTCAGTACAGGGAATAATGACCAACACATCTCCCTGTAGAGGTAGATTAAATGGGTACATTGACTTAGTGGACACATCCCTTGGGACTAAGTAGATATGTCTCTCTTGAGGGGATGTATCCCTCCTGAGAGGATGTATCTCTTCTAAGAGGATGTGTCCTTATGAAAAGTCATTAGTGCACCCTTTGAAATTCTATATAAACCTCCATGATCTTACAAGTGAGGCTAAGGCTATTTGCACACCCAGTCTGGCTGAACGGGAGCAAGTTTATCACTTGTAAACGAAGTATAAAAGATTATCTTGTGCACTTCAAATTCTGTTTATATTCTTCAAGATGAAAGGTACGCTCTCTTTATTCTTCTTATTTCAATTCTATGATATATGTATGGTTTTCATGATAATGGAATTATGGAGGATTTAATATCTATTTTTTATGATGTTTATATTATTATTAGACATGAAGTCTAACAAATACAAGTGATTAATGCCTCTGCTGGTATCATAGAGATAGATTATAGGTTTCTATATTTTTCCATAATTTTTTTGGAATTTTTGGATATTTATTAGTGAATGAAAATAAGCCTAATTTAGGCTTATTAGGTTTTGGCGCCGCGGGCGGGCCTGCTGTGTGCGGGTTACTGTGTACGGGCTACTGTGCGCGGGCCTGCAGCACGGGCTATTGTGCGCGGGCTACTGCACGGGCTACTGTGCGCAGGCCTACTATGTGCGGGATACTGTGCGCGGGCTGCTGGCCACGGGCCTGCTGGTGCAGGCTTGTGCGGTCCGGGTCGGTGATGACCCAGAACCATAAACCAAACCGGGTTTTTACTAATATAATGAACCAGAATGTGTTTTAAGGGTTTATTATTACCCAGAATTGTATTTTGAATAGGATTTCCATGTTATTTGGCTATTTGAAGTATTTATAATTAGTGTTATTGCATGTCTTGTTATATATTTATGTATTTGTATGTGAAAATTAACTTAATTATATAATTTGCACAATCCCCAAAGGGTAATGCATTTTGTATAAATTAAATTAATTTTATGTGTGTTTATTTTGAGTATAATTTGTTTTATGAGTTATACTAATTTTATTATATGATTAGCAAAATCCCCAAAGGGTAATGCGAATTGTATAATTAGATTTGTATGTTGTAAATTAATTCATATAAATCCCCAAAGGGTAAGTATGAATTAATTTATTTGTTTATTTGTTGGTTTGTGATTGTTGGTTGTTTATCATGTGTGGAATGATTTGCCTAGTAACTCTCATGAATCCCCAAAGGGTAAATGGGAGTACTAGATGGTTGAAATGATTCTATAATTATGTATGTTCTCCCAAATATTGAAATATTTTCTGGATGACAGGAATATCCAGTAGTGGACATAATTTTGCTGAGTCCCTAAAGAAAAATGTACTTGATGGGACTAATTATGTGAACTGGTCACAACGGGTTGACTTAATGCTACGAGGCTATAGGTTTGATAAGATTATCAAAGTGGATACTCCTCCTCAAAGACCTTCCCAAATAAACTACCTTGATAATCTGAAACAGTATAGGAAGGACCTTAGAAAATTCAAGGAATGGGATAATGCTAATGAAATTTCTAGGTCACATATTCTTGGGGCTCTAAGTGAGACTCTCTTGATGACTTATTTTCATGTCCCCACTACAAAAGAGATTCTCGACCAGATTGAGGCTAAATATGGTAAAAAGTCGTCTACTCACATCAATAACTTATGGCAAAAGTTCACTCGTGCCAAATGGGAAGAAAATGCTGATGTGAGAAAACATGTAAATGACATGCTTGCCATGGCAGATGAGTTACAATATCATGGTAGACCAATGGATGAAGAAACTAAAGTGGTCACCATTATCAACTCTTTACCTAAATCTCTCAAATATATTCAAGACTTTTATTCTTTGTCCAAGACAAAGTGGACTATATTTGATTTGGTTAATATGATCGACCACCAGTCCGAAAGACTCAATCCAAGTATTGAGTTAGATAAACCTTCACCTAGTGCTAACGTAGTTTTGAAGCCGAAGAAAAAGAATTTTAAGAAGAAGGGAAAGAACTTTCGATTTCAAAACTTCAAGGACAAAAAGGTCAATCAACAAAGGGTTGAAGTACATGCAAATCAACGTGTTTGCTTCTTCTGTAATAAGACAGGACATATAAAGAAGTATTGTAGGGCTTTGAAAACCATGCAAGAAGGGCAACAGGAGAACACCAGTGAGTCCTTATCTCTTGAAACTTGTACTATTTATATCAAGCCTTTTAGTTGGTGGGCTGATTCTGGTGCAACTGTTCATGTATCGAATGAATTGCAGGGTTTCAAGGAGCTAAGAAAGATTGAGGACAAAACAAGCTTTATTTACATGGGAAATGATGAAAAGGCCATTGTGGAAGGCGTGGGCACTTACCGGCTAAAGCTTGTTGATAATAAGTTTTTTGATTTAGAAGATTGTCTTTATGCTCCTTCTATGAGAAGAAGTCTATTATCTGTATCTTGTCTTGAGAAACTTGGATTTACATTTTACTTTGGCAATGGAAAGTTTCTTATGTTACAAGATGATAAAGTTATTTTGAGAGGTTTTCGAAATTCTGGTCTATATCAATTGCAACTTAGTGGAAATATGGTGTTCAATGTTTCTACTTCTTTGGATATTAAAGAAAATGAATTGTATTTGTGGCATTTACGACTAGGGCATATAAACAAAGATAGAATTACAAGACTTGTGACACAAGGATTATTGAAAAATCTTTCACATAATGATTTTCCTATTTGTGAGTGTTGTATATATGGGAAAATGACAAAGATACCCTTTCCACCCAAAGGCTCAAGAAGTTCTCATGTTTTGGATATTATTCATTCTGATATATGTGGACCTATGAATGTGAATACTCGTAATGGTCATTCGTATTTTATCACATTTATAGATGATTTCTCAAGATATGGAAGAGTATATTTACTGCATAGAAAAAATGAGGCCTTAGATTATTTCAAAACCTTCAAATTGGAGGTAGAAAATGCCACAAGAAACAAGATCAAAACATTGCACACCGACAGAGGTGGAGAGTATTGTTCGGAGTTATTCTCTGAATTTTGCAAGTCAAACGGGATTATCCATATGTTTAGCATGCCTTATACATCTGAACAGAATGGTATTGCTGAAAGGAGAAATCGAACCTTACTAGAGATGGTAAGATGTATGATGGCACTTGCAAATTTGCCAATATCCTTTTGGGGCGAAGCATTATTGACAGCTACCTATATCTCAAATAGAGTGCCTTCAAAGTCGGTTGAGAAAACACCTTATGAGGTATGGTCAAGCAAAACTCCTAGTCTTAACCATTTTAAAGTATGGGGATGTGTTGCTCATGTTTTAAAACTTGATCCTAAGGACAAATTGAAGGCTAAGACTCGAAGATGTTTATTCGTTGGGTACTCTGAACATTCGAAAGGATATAGGTTATATGATCCCAAGGAGAAGGTGATTATTGAAAGTAGACATGTAAAATTCATTGAGGATAGATTTGATTGTGATGAAGATTTAGGTATGAAGTCTCACTTGGAAGAATGTGTTGAAATGTCTTCTTCTGAATCTCCTTCTAATATAGAGAATTCTACCCAAATGGATATTCGAAGAGGGACTAGAGAAAGAAAACCTAGTCAACTCTTATCATCTTCAGATTTTTATACCTATGCTGGAGAAACTTATGAAAGAACAAAGTTGAATGAAGATGTTACTGATCCTGACACTTACGAGGAAGCACTCCTTGATGTGGATTCCGACAAGTGGAAGTCGGCAATGGAAGAAGAGATGGACTCTATGTATAAAAATGAAGTTTGGAATCTTGTTGCTCCTCCTACATCGGTTAAGCCCATTAAGTGCAAGTGGATTTTTACAAGGAAGAGAAATGTTGAAGGGAAAGTTGAAAGATTCAAAGCTCGTCTTGTTGCCAAGGGTTTTACTCAACAATACGGGATTGATTATGATGAAACATTCTCTCCTGTTGCAAGAATACAGTCTATTTGAGCTCTCCTGGCATTGGTAGCATATTATGACTATGAGTTGTTCCAAATGGATGTTAAAACCGCTTTTCTAAATGGAAATTTGGATGAGAAGATTTATATGGAACAACCACGTGGATTTGTTAGATCTGGAACTGAAGCAAAAGTGTGTAAGTTGGACAAGTCTATTTACGGTTTGAAACAAGCCTCAAGATTATGGAAAATCAAGTTTAATAAAGCAATGACATCGTATGGTTTTACTCAGAATCCAGAAGATCACCGTGTTTATATAAAAACAGTGGAGATCGCATTGCTTTTCTTACTTTATATGTAGATGCTATTTTATTAGCCGGGAATGATATTCAGTTACTCCAAGGTATAAAGACATGGTTGTTTCAGACATTTGATATGAAAGACCTTGGGGAAGCTTCTTATATTCTTGGCATTAAAATTATACGGGATAGATCTTTGCGAAAATTGAGTTTGTCTCAAGAGAAGTATATCGACACTCTTCTGGATCGGTTTCACATGTCTAACTGTATACAAGGTAAAGTACCTTATGATAGCACTAAAAAGATGAGCCATGTGGATTGTCCTTCTCACCTCAAAGATAAGTTGGACGAATCTAAGTATCCATACGCTTCTGCTGTGGGGAGTTTTATGTATGCTCTTATATGTACAAGACCTGATCTTGCTTATGCTGTTGGGATTCTTAGCCGGTTTCAGGCTAATCCAGGTTTTACTCACTGGGAAGGGGTAAAATGGGTAATACGCTATCTAAAAAGAACAACGTCATATGCTTTGACTTATCAAGCGGACAAGTTGGAATTGGTTGGTTATTCCGACTCAGATTATCAAGGATGTGTTGATACAAGAAAATCTACTTCTGGTTTTATCTTTATGTTTGGAGGAGGTGCTATTTCTTGGAAAAGCAAGAAGCAAGATTGTGTCGCGCAACCAACCATGGAGGCAGAATATGTGGCTATGAACTTAGCTACAAGGGAAGTTGTCTATCTTCGCAAATTCTTGCGAAGTCTTCTAGTGGTAGACTGTGTGGAGCGACCTATTCCTCTCTTTTGTGATAATGAATCTGCTATTGCTATCACGAAAGATCCGAAGTGTCACTCAAAGGCTAAACATATCGAAGGCAAATACCACTATATACGAGACATGCTGAGGAAGGAGGAAGTTGTTCTTTATAAGATATCTTCTTCGGATAACTTAGCTGATCCACTAACCAAGTGTCTTCCCGTGACCAGTTTCACTTTCCATGTGGGGAACATGGGTTTGATTTGTTTATAATTGATGAGACCAAGTGGGAGAACATTGTTTTGTATGCATTGTGGTCTCAATGATTTGTAATACTATGTATGTCATGACATTGTAATTTATATTCCATGGAATGATTTTGACAAAATGCATATGCTTTTGTGTGAAAATATGAGTACTCAGTGTATGCCATGAGATTCAGCTTCCCTATTAGGTATGCACTTGTACGTGTATATATGAGGGTCTCAATAGGGAATGACGGTTGAGTCTCTAAATTGTCCAGGCCAATGGGACTACATAGGCACAGTTTCCTTTACGGCTAATACTCATGCTGGTATAGAACTTTACCCTGAGCTCCTCAGGTACTGAGTATGCTATGGACGGTGAGATGCCTTGATGTCCAGCTTTTTTATTAGGTATATACTTGTATGTATATACGGAAGGGTCTCAATAGGAAGGTTGGGTTGGATGTCTAAATTATTCAGGCCTATGGTACTGATTAGGCACAGTTACCTTAGTGGTCAATACTCGAACTGGTACAGAGCTTTACCCTGAGTTCAGGTCCGAGTATGCTATGAATGGAGACCGCTGAACTGGCAAATTTGATAAGTATGGATTTGGTTTATTCCCCAGCCTTGGATATCTAAGATATATATTGTGTAGGCCCGGGTTAACTACACATGTATATTAAAGTGTTTAAGGTAATGCCTATGGTCATGGTATGGTTTTATGTGTCAAAATTGATTTTTTATGTTTTTTTTAAAATCGGAATTTGAAATGGATTTGAATCCAAGTGGGAGTTTGTTAGAATTATGGTTTAAAATAGATAATTTATAAAATAAATTACCATGATATTAGAGGCGTGGGGCCCACTTCTAGATGTTGTCATTGGATGTTCAGTACAGGGAATAATGGCCAACACATCCCCCTGTAGAGGTAGATTAAATGGGTACATTGACTTAGTGGACACATCCCTTGGGACTAAGGAGATATGTCTCTCTTGAGGGGATGTATCCCTCCTGAGAGGATGTATCCCTCCTGAGAGGATGTATCTCTTCTAAGAGGATGTGTCCTTATGAAAAGTCATTAGTGCACCCTTTGAAATTCTATATAAACCTCCATGATCTTACAAGTGAGGCTAAGGCTATTTGCACACCCAGTCTGGCTGAACGGGAGCAAGCTTATCACTTGTAAACGAAGTATAAAAGATTATCTTGTGCACTTCAAATTCTGTTTATATTCTTCAAGATGAAAGGTATGCTCTCTTTATTCTTCTTATTTCAATTCTATGATATATGTATGGTTTTCATGATAATGGAATTATGGAGGATTTAATATCTATTTTTTATGATGTTTATATTATTATTAGACATGAAGTCTAACAGTTTTTGAGGGGAGGGAGACCCTTGCTTGCATAAGCAGATGGAGGAAGCCCCACCCTCGGTACTACCAGACCAGGAGCTCAACCTGCAGCAAAATGGCAGGGGGAGCTTTCCCAACCCCTCAGCAAGCCAAGGTATCTCCTTTGCTTGTGCAGGGGGGGAGCCTCCGGCACATAGGCCGCATGGTCACCCCTTCTTCCCAATATTTTGCACAGAAACATAACATTCGTCCTGGAAAACAACTAACTTTTCTTCTCGGAGATTGTTCTACATAGAATTTCCTTTTGAGAAACGAAATGGTGCTGATTATTTATCTAATTATTTTTCTTATGATTTGATAAAAATACAAATTTCTGCTCACTGCCCAGCTCTCCGAAAATTGGGGATCGCTACTGAGTCTGATTCTTTGAACTCCGAGATGTACGAGATGCCAGCTTCCTTCCTCAAGACCATGTTCGGAAAACTATTGAAAGGAAGGTGTGTTACTATGCCCAGCTTTCAAGAACAAGGAAGAGTTTTTGCATCAGATAGTAGAAAAAACCACAACTTGAGGATGCTTTTTCTGAAATAACAATTACAACTAGTTTGGTTTCTTATTTCTTTTCTAGTTGGACTTGATTATGCTGTAACATTTTGCAGTGCATGCTATTTCAAGGACGACTCCATGACATTAGATGAAGCAGAGGCAGCAATGCTTGATTTGTACTGTGAAAGAGCGCAGCTAAAAGATGGCCAAAAGCTTCTAGATCTTGGATGTGGGCAAGGAGCCTTTACTCTTCATGTTGCTAGAAAATACAAGAACTCTCATGTCACAGCCATCACAAACTCAGCTTCACAGAAGAAGTGCATCGAAGACCAGTGCAGGTGAGCTAAATTGATCCAACTCTACTTTCTTTTAGCTTCTGGGTGTGTTTAGAAATGAACGCCATCTCCTTTGCTCCTCTCACTAGGATCCTGAAGCTGTCAAATGTAGAGGTCCTATTAGAAGACATTGCCAAACTCACGATGGAGACCACCTTTGACAGAATACTAGTTGTTGGATTGTTTGAGGTATGTGAAAGAGCTTCTCCTACCTTCTTCTACAAAGAAATTTACCTGAAAAAGCTGCAATGCTTATGCTCTTGGTGACAGCATATGAAGAACTACGGCCTTCTTCTTCAGCACATATCTCAGTGGATGACCCAAGATGGCCTTCTTTTTGTCGACCATGTTTGTCACAAGAGCTTTGCTTACCAATACGTGGTAATTTCTGAAGCTTAAGACTCTCCCTTTCCTCTTTAATTTTTCTAAAAGTTAGCCATGTTTCTAATAAATGTTTTCTATGCAATTTTCCTTTGTTAGCCTCTCGATGAAGATGATTGGTTCAGTGAATACATTTTCCCCCCTGGGTCTTTGATTATACCTTCAGCCACCTTTCTTCTCCACTTCCAAGTAAGATTTTTACTCAGACTAGACTGTCTTTTTTATTCTAGGAATTCATACTACTGTTCATGTGTTACAGGATGACGTTTCCCTTGTGGATCATTGGGTTCTCAGTGGGAAGCATTTTTCGCGCACCGCGTAAGTAGAGAAAAATATATAGCTTAATTTACTTTTTGGTAAAGATTTATGTTCCTAGTTTAATCTGATACAGGGATGAGTGGTTGAAGAGGTTGGACGCTAATATGGATACGGGAAAGGAAATATTGGAATTAACATATGGTAGCAAAGAAGCAGCTCTCAAAGAGATAAACTACTGGCGAGGATTTTGCATCTTTGGAAATGAAATATTCGGCTACAGAAGAGGGGAAGAATGGATGACTTCTCATCTCCTCTTTAAGAAAAAATAGGCGGAAAATGCTGAGTGTCTCTGCATTCAGAGTAGCAATATATGTGAAGTTGGATGCTTTTGAAATGAATTTGTGTTAAATAAAGATCTACCGCTTGAATTTAGGCCCAAACTAGTTTACATAGAGAAGTAGTTGGTACATGTAAACACCTCTTGTCACCTTTACCTTCACTACATCCTCTACCTCTACTAGAACTATCACCTCTACCGCAACCTCGTGCAGATTTTGATTGCCCTTAAGTATCAAGGGTAGTTGTTTCTACCCCCTTAACTTCTTTGCTGGCCTTCGATGCCTTCTAAGCTCTTTTTCACTTGTGGTGAAGGGATGATAAATGCTGATCTCGTGTTAAATGCTATGGAACTCACTATAGTAGTTAGTTATTGTTTTGTCACCTCTTTTAAGACTAAATAATCTTGCTTACAATTCATAGACTTTGTCTCTTTTATAATTCTATAAATAGTGTATATCACGATAATATTATTCTACATTCCTATATTCTACATGGTATTAGAACTCCCGATCGATTAATTAGAATTAGTTAACATCGTTGGAAATCCTTATCGGAAGCATCCTCCGTTGCCGCAGCCCACTACAGCCGCCCATTCTCGGTACTTTTCTCTTCCCCTTCTCTGTACAATTTGCGGAAGATATTCTAAAAAAAAAAAAAAATCCCTGCTGACGACCACCCTTGCCACTGCCTCTGCCTCTACCGCCGCACCAAAATTCCTTCGCCCCGTTGCCGCCCTTTGCCACCATCATCGCTGATGTCATTGTTAGCCTTCGCCCGCTACACTGTCTTGCCGACGACATCACCATCGTTCCGTCTTGTCTGCACCATCACGATCCTTCATTATTCCCTTCGCCATCACCACAACCGCTTCCCGCGCAACAAAAAAAAAAAAACTTGTCTCTCCCAACGTTGTCGCCCCGCTACCACTTGTTGTTGCCGCCGACCGCTCTGCTGGAACCCAAACCGAATACCTAAGTTTACCCCTCGACGCCCTGTCTCGCACAAGTTTGCACGTGCGACTTCTCACTATAGAACCTCTTCATCCCATCCAGATGATGCGATTATGTCCGCTTTAGCCGTTATCAATGTCGCTGTTCTTCCTCCGAACGATGCAATTTCGTTCACTTTAGCCACCTCCAGTGCCGCTGTTCTTTATCCGCACGATGCGATTCGGTCCGCCCCAGCTTCCAGTGCTGCTACTCTCTCCAACCCAATTCTGAGAATTTTTTTTTTTTTTTTTGTTTTGAGACTAAGATTGGACTCTCCTCTCTGAAGATAATAAAAGGTGATTGAATTAGAGACAAAATCAAACTATTGAGTTGTAATCAATATTGTACGTCTTTTTTGTAATTCTATAAATAATATATACTTGATTAATATAATCACGATAACATTATTCTACGGTGAAAACAATTAAATTACATGCTCTAAACTTAAGCGACAACACATCTCCTAACCCTATCTTATTATCCCCTAAATCTTATCAAATCTTGAACACTTGCTCAGATCTCGCCGGCCATGTCTCCTAAGAACCCCGTCAAGTTGGAAGAAGGGTCTGTTCCAGAAGACTTATGAGAATCAAGATTGAAAGGCGTCTTCAATGTTGTCAGAAACCCACTTACGTGTAGGGGGGGCATCGAGTCGAGCCAAGCCCGAACCTACTTATGTTCGAGTCGAGTTTGATTTAAATATGTCGAACTTGAACTCGAGCTGAGCCCAGTCTTGAGCCTAAAATTGTTATCGAGCTCGTGCCATAATATTTTAATCGAGTTCGAGCCGAACTCGAACTTCAACATACATTTAAAACTTTTTAAATAATATATATCGAATAAATTGTATATAAAATTATGCATACATTTTACATAAAATTGGGCATAACCTATATATATATAATACCTGTATAAGATTGGGCAAGACCTCTACTTAAAATTGGGCATAATCTATGTATATAATACCTATATAAAATTCGGCATGACCTCTACTTAAAATTGGGCATTATCTATATACATAATACTTGCATAAAATTATCCATAAACACTCAATAAAATTGTCTATACATTCCATAAACACTCCATGAAATTGTTTATACAGTCCATACACTCCATAAAATAGTCTAAACATTCCATACACTGCATATCATTATGAATAAAATCCATACAATAATCAAATAAAACAAAATTAAATAAAAAATCACTATCAATTTACAATCAACCAAATAAAAACTATAAATCCATTATAAATTTATAAACTATAGTTGTTTCTCTTCATACTAGAAAATAATATACGTCCCTGCATGAGCAAAATCTCCACCTATGACACAAATAAAAAAATAAAATTAGTTATTGTCAGATTAAAAAAATACTCTTCCACCGTACTTTACAACACTAGCAGCCTCTGATGTAGTTTTCGATGTAACATTAGGAGAAAGCTCCAATTCAAATTCCAGATCACTGTCATCATCCCGGGAACAACTACCAACAACTTTATCTAAAGGCAAGAATTATTAATAAAAGAGGTATAGGAGTAATATAATTTTGAACTAGTATAACTCCTATTAATGTCAGTAAAGGTGCTTCCTAGAAAAAGAAATAATGTCACTTCAAGTGGTTGATTCTGCTAAGCATCTTTCGCTAACTGTTAACCTTATTCAATTTCACTAACAAATTTTCACCTAGAATTGCTTGTGTATAAAAACCTTTTGTGTTGCATTCTTTCAAAGTATGGGCAGTATGGTATTTCACATGAAACTAGTTACTCTGCAATTAACTTGTGCAAATAAAAAATAGATTAAGACATTCACAAAGTCATGGAATCGTCTACCAGATCGACAACCTAAAGCCGTAATGAATCAGAAAGAATTATTTAAGGTGTTTTGATCAATTTGTTCCTATGTCGCATGGCAGGTATCAACTCCAAGAAGTTCCAGCAAACTCAGTATAATCCTCTAATTTTTGTTTGAGATTTTGCAGCAGCAGTTATTAGAGCATAACATACGTTGAAATGTATGGCAACAATGCAAGTAGGGGTCCAAAAGATTGCGAAGGAGCCATAATTTTCTACTCCCCAACCTTGTTTCAAATAAATGCAACACTTCATTCTTTTGTGTTCACCAGTAAATCAAACATCATCATTTCCTACCAGAATCCAGCTACCATGTACATGAAAAGATAAGGACTATATTATTTATGGCAACTTCGAGCCACTATTAGGAAGTGACTCTAGATAGAAAAATACTCCCGTGCACTTTGAATCCCAGTAGTAGTCCTCTTCACCAATGTGTTCCAATCAATTTTTCGCACCAGCAAACTAAGAAACTTCCTGGAGCAAAGCAAGGATTGTCGTTGCAGTGTACCTAAAAGGCAAAACAAATTCATAAACTGCTTAATCCAACACAAAACTAAAGTTGTACAATAAAAAACATTCATTACCAGAAATGCATAAGTGGTTTTGATTGCTGGTAGTTAACGACATCAAAAAGTAAAGAAACAAATAAGAAGGGAGTTCCTTGCAGAAATGAGGACCCATATTCCCATCTTCAATAGAGTTTCCCAGTGTCAAACACATCACAACAAAACCAAAATAGTTTTCACAAACTCATACCTCTGCAACAGCAACGCAGTATCATCTTCGGTGATGGAACCCCGATTCTTGGTCCCAATCATCATGCTTTGGCATTTACACGAACCAGAAGCCTCAAATCAGAATAGGGCTTCGATAGAAGGGAGAGTTTCACAAATTTTTGCGGGGTTTTAGAAGGGCTTTGGAAAATAAAACAAAATAATGCAAACGAAAATGTGCGTTGCAGAGAGGGAAGAAACTCTTCTGGTGTCAATATTGGGAAATGGCAGAGGAGCATGGGAATCGCAGAGAAGGAACGGAAGAGAGTCCCGCAACGCGACTCTCTTCCGGTCCTGAGACTCTCTTCAGCTTGAGTATGTTAATCTCATAGCCCTGAAAAGAAAGAAAAATGAGGCATCGAAAAGGGAGCTCTGAATCTTATTGGAAGAAGCATCAGAGGTGTTGGGTGCAACCCGCCTTTCGAGAAATTAAAATAAAACATTAGGAAAATCCTTGTGTTGAAATATGTGTGGTGAGTGCTGACCGATGAATATCATTTTTACTATTATCAAATTTATGTCAGAGCTGTTGAAAGGTGAGAATTTTCATTTTTTAATGGCAGATGTTGGCTTTAACAGGGTTGATAGAGAACAGAGAACGAATCCAATACGTTGGCGGTTGATTTATGATACCATATGAAATAACAGGACCAGTCAGGTGTGTGAATGAAACCCATCCCTCGCCTTGTTCTAACATAACAGACCTACTTCCAACTTGGTTTTTGACGGGAGGGAGACCCTTGCTTGCATAAGCAGATGGGGGAAGCCCCCCCCTCGGTGCTACCAGAGTGGGAGCTCAACCTGCAGCGAAATGGCAGGGGGGAGCTCCCCTCAGCAAGCCAAGGTATCCCCTTTGCTTGTGCGGTGGGAGCCTCCGGCACATAGGCCGCATGGTGTTCCCTTCTTCCCAATATTTTGCACGGAAACATAACATTGTCCTGGAAAACAACTAACTTTTCTTCTTGGAGATCGTTCTTCATAGAATTCCCTTTTGAGGAACGAAATGGTGCTGATTATTTATCTAATTATTTTCTCCTGAAACTGTACTAACAGGCCTTCTATATTTTTCTTATGATTTGATAAAAATACAAATTCCTGCTCACAGCCCAGCTCTCCGAAAACTGGGGATCGCTACTGAGTCTGATTCTTTGAACTCCGAGATGTACGAGGTGCCAATTTCCTTCCTCAAGACCATGTTCGGAAAACTACTGAAAGGAAGTTGTGTTACTATTCCCAGCTTTCAAGAACAAGGAAGAGTTTTTGCATCAGACAGTAGAAAAAACCACAACTTGAGGATGCTTTTTTCTGAAATAACAATTACTACTAGTTCGGTTTCATAATTCTTTTCTAGTTGGACTTGATTATGCTGTAACATTTTGCAGTGCATGCTCTTTCAAGGATGACTCCATGACATTAGATGAAGCAGAGACAGCAATGCTTGATTTGTACTGTGAAAAAGCGCAGCTAAAAGATGGCCAAAAGCTACTGGATCTTGGATGTGGGCAAGTAGCCTTTACTCTTCATGTTACTAAAAAATACAAGAACTGTCATGTCACAGCCATCACAAACTCAGCTTCACAGAAGAAGTACACCGAAGACCAATGCAGGTGAGCTAAATTGATCCAACTCTACTTTCTTGTAGCTTCTGGGTGTGTTTAGAAATGAGCGCCATCTCCTTTGCTCCCCTTTGCTCCTCTCACTTGTTGAATAAATTTTACAATCACAGCACTAAATTACTTTTCTGTATATGCGAAAAGAACCTCCTCCTTTCTTGTTTGACAGCCACTTGCTTCTGCACAACGACGCGCTGACTTGTTTCTTCCACTCACGCAGTGCACAACGACGGGCTGTTACAGCAAGCCCTTCCAGCAACACCAGCGACCAACAGCACCGGCAACAACCTGCTACCCTCCCGGTAGCAGCTTTCCTTCTCACAATGGCGAGGAGCCTCCCGTCTTCCGGCACCGGCGACACTCAAGCCTTCACGCTGTTAAGATTTACTTAGAGATTTCTTTCCTTAAGGAGAAATCTTGTAATATTCTGTAAATCCGGTGATTGGGGTAATCCCGTTAATCACTCAAATTCTTCCATGTATATTTTGTATAACGGCTATTTAAGCCGATGATGTGAATGAGAAATTAAGATTGAATGTGAATCATTATTTTCGAGTTGGTATCAGAGCAGGAGAATCATCTCCTCATTCTCGTAGCCGAAGAGCAGAGCGAAAGCTCTGTTCTGTAGTTGTAGCCGAAGAACAGAGTGAAAAATCTCTGTTCCGTAATCTAAACTCTGTTTCGCCGCGAAACAGAGTTGTTCGGAAGCTCCGCAGACCACCGCCGACGATCTTCCATCAGAAAGCTTCGTCGAGACGTTTCGAAAGCCGCCGACGACCGTATCCGAGCCACTGCTCGGCCTTTCCATCCGACGCTTCGCCGACCGACGACTCACCACGAAACAGCGCTGTTCGGACGTTCCGCAGGCCGCCGACGATCGTAGCCGAGCCACTGCTCGGACCTCAACAGAACCTTCACCGACGACAGTATTCCAGAATATCATCAGATCTGACGCCGGCGAAGGGGGAGACGCACTGTCGAGACACGAAAACTTCGTCGTCTCGAGGAAGAAGAGGTACAGTAACCGGTCCGGTCCAGTTTAATTTTTTTTGTTTTTTGAACTTAGGTGGTTATAGTATTTCTGCCCGAGCGATCCGGTCTCGGACAGACCAAGATCGGCCTAGCGAACCGGGATCGGACCAGACCGGACCGGTCCAAGATTTTTTTTAGAAAGGGAATCGGACCAGACCATATCAGTATACGGACCGGACCAGATCAATATTTTTTTTTTTGTGAACCAGACCAGACCGGACCACTCTACGGACCTTCTTTTCATCATGTCGAAGGAATTAACACCGATTATTCATGTGCAATCCGAACACTCTGGTTTTACAACTAGTGTCACTCTTACCGAAGTCAACTATGATGTATGGTCCCAAATCATGGAGATGCAAATTGCGGGACGAGAAAAACTTGAATATATTATGGGAAAAATACCATTCCCACAAGAAACGGATGTCTCCTATGCGAAATGGTATGCTAAAAATCAAAAAGTCAAGGGGTGGTTGTTAACCTCTATGTCACCAGATATTATGAAGCGCTATATTCGGCTGCGTACCGCACGCGAAATATGGAATGCTCTGGAAAAAGCTTTCTATGATGGGTCAGATGAATCACAATTATTTTCATTGAATCAGAGAGCTTTCTCCACCAAACAGACTGATCGTCCTTTATCAACGTATTATGGTGATCTTGTGGAAATTTTTCAAGAACTTGATCATCGTGACAGGACTATAATGAAAGATCGTGATGATGTTATCGCTTATAGGAAATCCGTTGAAAGATTGCGCGTTCATATTTTCTTAAACGGATTGGATGCAGAATTCGAACAAGTCCGTGGCGAAATTCTCAGAAAAGACCCAATATTGGATCTTGAAGAAGCTTATGCTTATGTACGTCGTGACTCTGTTCGTAGAACCACTTTAAATAGTGAAGTTGACCGTGTTGAGACATCTGCAATGGTAGCACGTCGAGCTAAGCCTAAAACAGCTCGACCAACTGGTCCTAACAGTTATCAAAATCGAACATCAGGATCTCAGAATCGTAGCTATGAGGTTGGAACAACCAAACCAGAGCGCATTTGTACTCACTGTGGTGAGACTGGGCATACAAAGGAACGATGTTATGAACTTATCGGGTATCCAGAATGGTGGGACCCTACAAAAGCGCCTCGCAAAAGGAACTCCAAATCAAA